>NC_091685.1:6602500-9102500 GCF_041296265.1 Equus caballus
AAATGCAAAGTTTAATTTTAAAAAAAGAGATAACTGAGGAAAACTTGAAGGTGTGTTGACATGGAGTTAAGGGAATTCCATCTGACGGCTTCAATTTTCTTGGCAAGGATAAATAGCAGAACGTCTGAGAAGAGCAAAGAACACCTGAAACGACCGTTAGGAGCACTGGGTAGCTGATCAGGAAATACTCAAGAATTCCTGGGCAGTGCCAAGAAGCCCCACCTTTATATTGCCTCCTTATGCAGGTTTCAGCCTCGTTATTGCCTCCTTGGAGAAGCTTTCTCTGACCAGCCAAGCTAAAGCAGATGCCTACCTTTTTTATCCTCCCTTAGAGAACCATGTTCTTTTCCCCTCGGAGAATCTACCACAAGTTGTAGCTCAGGTTTGTTTGCTTCTTAATTGTGTCTCCCACTGGACTATATGCTCCATGACGGGCAAGATTCATGTTGTGTTCAATATTGTACACTCAACACCTAACACAGCGCCCGGCATGCAACAGGTGTTCAACAATTTTCTTCTTCTCTGGAGCTTCCTTCTCATACATTTTACTTTTATTGGGCTTCTGCATCTTCTAGTAACTCCTTTCACAATACATTAAGGACATTCTACTAAGGACCCTTGTAAAAATCAAACATAAAAAGAGACCCTGAGATAAGATCAATGTTTTCCTTGTTTATGCCACAAAATAAATTCACACTTTTTTTTTTTGAGGAAGATTAGCCCTGAGCTAACATCTGCCGCCAATCCTCCTCTTTTTGCTGAGGAAGACTGGCACTGAGCTAACATCCGTGGCCATCTTCCTCAACTTTATATGTGGGACGCCTACCACAGCATGGCCTGCCAAGCAGTGCCGTGTCTACACCCGGGATCCAAACCGGCAAACCCTGGGCCGCCAAAGTAGGGCATGCGAACTTAACCGCTGCGCCACCGGGCCAGCCCCAAATTCATACATATTTTTAAATGTTAGTTTTGTTTTTAACAGCTGAAACTTCAGACTCTTCAGTTAATTAAGACTGATTTTAACCTTATAGTTACTATCACAGTGCCTTACGAAATCTGCTCTCAAATTTTGAGACTGTATACCTACATTTAGTAAAATGGGTAACCCCTGACCTCTTTGGGTCAGTCTACATTAACTGAATTTTTCTAATAACTAAGTCTGAATAAGTGTAAACGCCTAGGTTCGAGAGTAACAGAACTAAAAGAGCAAGGAATTAAAAAAAAAAAAAAAAAAAAAAGAGCATCAGATCTAGAAACTAGTCCTGTGTTTTTGAGTCCTGGTTCCAACATTTATTTGCTAGTTGACACTAAACACTACACGAATTTCTCCACAAGTCTAAGATTCCTTATCTGTAAAATGTGAATTATATCTCCCTCACAGGAATTGCTGTGAAGATTAAATAAGGCAATATACATAAAGAGCATCTTGCAAACTGAAAGCACACAAATGTCATTAACCATATCTGAAGGAAATCTTTCTAGATTACCTTTTCTTTCTTTTAAAAATAAACATACTGGGGGGCCAGCCCAGTCGTGTAGTGGTTAAGTTTGTGCACCGCTTTGCTGGCGGCCCAGGGTTCCCAGGTTCAGATCCCACGCATGGACCTAGCACCACTCATCAAGCCACGCTGTGGCAGCATCCCACATAAAGTAGAAGAAGATTAGCACAGATGTTAGCTCAACAACAATCTTCCTCAAGCAAAAAGAGGAAGATTGGCAACAGATGTTAGCTTAGGGTCAATCTTCCTCACAAAAAAAGAGAAAAAATAAAAAAATAAAAAGAAACATACTGAAGAATCACCTGTCTTTCTCCATGAACAATAATCGTACTTACTAACTGTATTTAAATGAAATCTTCCTTTCCTGTCACACTATCCACTTGGGTTATTAGTTAGCAGCCTGTCCCCTTCAGATTATCAATTCTTAATTTGCTATGGTCAGAGAACCAAGGTAATTAGAACTGTCTATATTTAAGAATCAATATACTCGGGCTAGCCCCGTGGCTAAGTGGTTAAGTTTGCCTGTTCCATTTTGGTGGCCCGGGGTTTGGCCGATTGGGATCCTGGGTGCGGACATGGCACCGCTCATCAGGCCATGCTGAGGCGGCGTCCCACATGCCACAACTAGAAGGACCCACAACTAAAATATGCAACTATGTACTGGGGGGATTTGGGGAGAAAAAGCAGAAAGTCAAAAACAAGACTGGCAACGGTTGTTAGTTCAGGTGCCAATCTTAAAAAAAGAAATTTTTAAAAAAGAATCAATATGCTCTAAATGTGGGTTTCTCAAGGGCTTCTTTCAATGAGTAAAGGACAGAGCCTAAATAAAAAGATTTTGCCCCAAAGTATGTTTTACTTCTTTCTGGTTTAGGCTATAGACAGCTGGGCTGACCAGGATTGTGACTTCCAAAATAAGTGGTCAGATAAGTGACCCCCAGATAAAGGGTACTAGTCTGGGAGTACAAACCTTCAATCACCTAGAAAATCTATTTTGCTGTTCAAAGATACAATCCATAATGTTTCAAAAGATATTCCTCTTTTCAATTTAATCCCAAACCAAAAGGCTGAAAATGTCAAGGTGCATCAATTTAGATTAGGTAGACAGTATAACACACAGGCATTATCATTAGATGGCAAAATTCTTATTCTGATTCCCGGCTCTTACACACACCTTTTCTGGAAAATCTTTAGCACCGAGACACAGAATGAGCAAAGATTATGACACGAGAATCATAGATCCCAATAAATAAAACTTGTCAGCATCAGGCCTATTTTAACAAAGACTGCTACCAATATCATTAATCCTTCAAAACGGGTAAATAAGTAAAAGATTTTAAATGTAAATAATATGTTAAGTATTTTCTAAAATCATTATGTTATTTAAAAAATATATTACCAATTTTAAAAGCATTCATGGAACAACTTCTTTCTCAAATATTTTATTATGAAAATTTTCAAACAGAAAAATTTATGAAACAGCTTTTAAAAATTGTGACAAGAATTGGCAATATGTTCTTTTGCATATTATCAATAGTATCCACTGTTGATTGTTTGAAGGTGGATATCATTTTTACAAAGAAATTAAATAATTCAGAACACTTTTTGATGAATAAGGCAGATAATCACATTGGAGTAACACAAATAGGGGCAGCAAGTTACTTCTCTGACCCTCAGTTTCCTCATCTGAAGGCAGCTTGAAAAGAAGCAGCAGAAAACACATTTTGATCAAGCATATAACCTCTCCTCTCCAAGATACTACTCTGGAGGACAATTATTTAGTTACACTTACTTAACACAACTACTTTCATTATTTTACCTATATGAAAGTATTTGCCACAGTGTCTGGCAATGTCTTACAAGGTTTCAATAAATGTTAGCTGCTATTATTAGCTATCAGTAGCTATATTTCAAAAGGGATCTGGCAAAGTTAAAACTTTAGTTAACATTTTATTCTTTTGTTTTATAAAACTCGTTATATGTATATATATTTAAATTGAATATGCTAAGCATTATCATTAAATTGAGACTAAAAAGAAACGTTAGCACTGGCCTAATCTCTTAAATTGTTGTGCAGTTTTGTATGGGACCTCTAACATATATAGTACCTACTGAAATTTACCCTAGTTCCTTTGGCAGGTTGGAAGAATTCAAAGAGACCATAGACTTGAGCAGTGAAAATCAAGGAGTGCAGATGTCTTCTTCTTTCTTAAATTATTCCAAAATGCCTCAATTACAGCCTCATTTCTCCCATCTTTCCTTGGAATGCATTTTCTGCATTCACGATTGATACATATGTATATATGTGTGTGTATATATAAAGTTACAATACAAGCGTATAGCATGACCTGGCATCTAGGAACAGGGATACCTTTAATGTAGGTGTAGGAAGGTTGTGTTGCACAGTGAAAAGAGCAAAGATCTGGAATCAGACACATTTGTATCTGAACCAAGACTTCACCATTTACTAGCAGTGTGACCCTTAACAAGTTACTTCTCTGAATCTCAAGTTCCTTATCTGTATATAAATGGGATAATAATAGCTACTTTACAGGATTTTTGAGAAAATTCAAGGAAAACATATAAAATGCCTGGCATGTAACAGGCAATCAATAAGTGCTAATTATTATTATTGCCACATTTTCATTCTATTTTATAGTTGTAGACAAATTATATTTCCTACTTGTAAGAGTTTATAAACCCTAAGTATACAAAGGGTATTGCATGTCTTTCAACTTAAAACTTACACAGAAGTACCAAAACTCCTCAATATACATAACCAGAATTCCACAGATAAGACTTTCTCAACTTATTTTCAGAATTCATTTTGGAAAATAGAAGTACTAAATTAGCTATTATTTCCGATTTCAAAAGTCAAAAGCAGAAACTAGTTTTCCATAACAGTATTTATTGATTCTCCCACTGCCAAAAAGAGATGTAAGGTATTTTATACCAGTAGACTTCTAAAAGGATATTTTGGAAGTTAGAGAAGTTATTTTTGCCATGAGAATGGCTTCCCAAAGCAAAAAAAAAGAAAAGAAATGATTTGCCCAGATTAGAAAACAAAAATGCTTATTCCAAATTACACAGTAAATGGCAGGAAAGGCAAAAATAAATGAAAGCCTTTTCCTGGAATCAGGCTCATCTAGCCTTTTCTGTTATTTCTAAGAAAATAATTAAATGGCACAGCAGTACTGCAAAATCCAATGCCAATTAACAGCACATAATTTTTGTTTCCTCTGTTTATTTTTTACCATGAAAAGCCATGGTCTGAAGCAGTCGATCAGCCACCTCCTGTGGGAATACTCCAGGCTCCTGCAGACACAACGTTCCATCTTGTCTTTCTGAACAGAACTTCTCAAGGTGAGTAGTCAGGAAATTCAAGCAGATATCAAGTAAGGAATAGGGAGATGCCTCCTCCTTGGAACCCAGGTAGAAACATAAAGGGAACACAAAAGTCAACAAGTTTAGTTTCCAGAAAAGAAGACAGCAAAACATTCATTTACTCCTTCAACAAGTATTTTTACTCAGTGTCTATGTAATAAATACTGCATTTTTTTGGTTTGTTGTTAGTGCCATCAAGTTGATTCTGACTCCTAGCGCCCCTGTGTACAGCAGAGCGGAACCCTGCCCAGTCTTTTTTTTTTGTCTTTTTATTAAGATTATGATAGTTTACAACCTTGTCCTGCCCAGTCTTTTTGCTCCATTCTCTCATTTTCCGGTACTATATCAGACAATGCTCCGCTGCTATTCTTAGGGTTTTCACGGCCAAGTCTTTCAGAAGCAGGTGGCCAGACCCTTCTTCCTAGTCTGTCTTAGTCTGGAAGCTCCAGTGAAAACTGTCCACCATGGGTGACTCTGCTGGTATTTGAAATACCAGTCGCATAGCTTTCAGCATCACAGCAACACACAGCTGTCATAGTATGACAAGCGACAAATGGGTGGTGTGGTTTCCCTGATCGGAAACGAATCCGGGCTGGGGTGGTGAGAGCACCAAATCTTAATCACTAGACCACCAGGAGCTGGCTAGATACTGTGTTCGGCAGTGGGAATACAACACGTAAACTCAGGTTCTCAAGAAGCAGAAGAAGTGAAACATTTAAACAAATATTTACATAAATACTATTAAATCCTATAATTGAGGACATATTAGGTAGCATGTAAGCACATAGCAGGATGCCCTAATCAGTCAAGGATGGACAGAGAAGACCTCGGAGGCACAGCAGATTAATCTTCCCAAATTACCCCTAAGACCCTCCCCTGCTCAAACCTTCGATGGACTTCCATGGGTCTGAAAACAAAATACAAAATTCTTAGATTCTTACACTGTTGCCTGAGTCCTTCCAAAATCTAGCCCCAGTTTACTTTCCAACTTGATCTCCCACAGAATCCCCATCCCAACTGGATAGTTCAAATATGATAAATTTTTTTGGGTAAAAGAATTTGCTATAGGTGTTAGCATCCTAAAAAAGAAAAAGGTTAATTCAGTTATTCCAGTCTGAGGAACAAAGAACTAATCAAATAAGCAGAAAGATTTAAGTGTAAGGGTTTTAATTATAAAAATAAACACTCTAGCTTTGGCAGTGGCATGGGCAAAGTATGGTCCTCTGCTGATCTTCTCCACCTGTCTTGGAAACCACACCACCTTTGAGAGTGGTAGAGCCCTGACTAGCGATCCCAGAGTTTATAGGAGCCAACTTGATATATATGAAGTAGACACCAGAGTTCATATAAATCTACCCATTTGTTAACTGCAGCCCTTTTAGTGTTCTTTTAAAAATGGCGATGTAATTATGTCATCCTGATACTTTAAACTCTTCAACAATTTACCAGCATTTTTAGAATGAAGACTGAAATCCATCCCATGATCTTCAGGGCCCTGTATGATCTAGCCCTGCCTCCTTAGCATTATCTCATGTTATTTCCCCCTGCACTATCTTTCTTCAAGTCACATCAACTTTCTATTTCATGAAAGACACATTCTGTTTCTCATCTCAGGAGCCTTGCACACGCTGTTTCTTGTACCTAGAATAATCTTATCTCCCTCTCCTTTTTCTAGCTAATTTCTAATCATCTCTCAGAGCATAGCATAAATTTCGATTGGCAACTGGCTCCTTCACTTTCTAATATGAAGTCAAGATCTCCTCTACTTCCGGAAATCACTGTGCATCTTATTATTTTTTTAGTAATAAGAGTTGGAATAAAATAAAGAACTTTCATTAATAAGAATGTATCAACATGGGTTCATTTATTGTAAAAAATGTACTGTACAAATGTAAGAGGCTAATGACAGGGAAAACTGGCTGTTAGACAGGAATGTTCTGTACTACCTCTGCAATTTTTTCTGTAAATCTAAAACTGTTCTAAAAATAAAGCTCACTTAAAAATAAATATAAAAAATAAAAATAAAAAAATAAATAAACACTCTAAATGTCCCCCAAAAACAATAATATAATGAAAATATAACTACAGCAGCTACCATCCACCAGGTGCTTTCTGTACGACTCTGTGAGTGCTCTACGTGAACTATCCAACATTTCATTGATTCCTCACCCCTATTTTACAGAGTACTCAAGCATTACCTTCATTTTTGCATAATGGAAAACTGGCTCAGCAAAGTAACATCTTTCTCAGCATTCCAAACACAGTAAGTGACAAAGTGTAGCTTCAAATCAAAAACTGATTCAGGAGTACAACCTTAACCACATTATACTACACATGTGGTATTTTAATGGCTGAATAATATGCATTCTTTAAAAATTAATGTTCAAAGATAGATTAATCACATAGAAAAATACTCATAATACAAAGTAAGGTACAAAAACTAGTTTATAGAACTTTCTCGACCTGATAAAGGACATCTATAAAAAACCCAGTTAGTATCATACTTCATATTGACAGTCTGAATATTTTCCCCCTAAAATCAAGAATAAGACAAGACGTCTGCTCTCACCACTTCTATTCAACATTGCACTGAAGGTCCTAGAATTAGGCAAGACAAAGAAATAAAAAACATACACATTGGAAAGGAAAAGTAAAACTACCTCAATTTGCAGATGACGTAACCCTGTATAAAGAAAATCGTAAGGAATTAACACACACAAAAAAACTATCAGAACTAAAAAAAAATAAGTTCAGTAAGGTTGTAGGATATCAGATCGATATAAAAATATCTATTCTATTTCTACACATTTACAATAAACAACCTGAAAATGAAATTAAGGAAACAATTCCACTTACAGTAGCATCAAAAAGAACAAATACGGACAAATTTAACAAAAGAAGCATAAAGTTAAAAAATTAAAGACCTAAATAAATGGAAAGACATTTGTATTCATAGATCAGAAGACTTAATGTTGTTAAATTGATCTACAGATTCAATAGAATTCCCATTAAAACCCCAGCTTCATTTTTTTGCAGAAATTAACAAGCTGATGTTAAAATTCATATGGAAATACAAGGGAACTAGAACAGCCAAAACAATCTTGGAGAAGAACAAGCTGGAGGGCTCAAACTTGTCAATTTCAAAACTTACTTAAAAGCTACAGTAATCAAAACAGTGTACTGGCAGAAACAGACATATAGATCAACAAAATAGAGTGGAGAGTTCAGAAATAAACTCTCATATTTAAGGTCAACTGATTTTCAACAAGGATGCCAGGACAATCCAATGGGCAAAAGAATAAGTTTTTCAACAAATGGTGCTGGGACAACTGGACATCTACATGTAAAAGGATGAAGATGGAGTCCCAACCTCACATCATATATAAAAACTAACTCAAAATGGATCAAAGACCTAAATGTAAGAGCTAAAACTATTAAGCCCTTAGAAGAAAACACAGGTATAAATCTTTCTGACTTTGGATTAGTTTCTCAAATATGACACCAAAAGCACAAACCACCAAAGAAAAAAACAGATAAATTGGACTTCATAGAAATGAAAAACTTTTGTGCTTCAAAGGTCATCATCAAACAACAAAAGACCCCAAATAGCCAAAGGAATTCTGAGAAAAAAGAACGAAGCTGGAGGTATCACACTCCCTGATTTCAAAATATACTACAAAGCTATAGTAAGCAAAACAGCATGGTACTGGCACAACAACAGACACACAGATCAATGGAACAGAACTGAGAGCCCAGAAATAAACTCACCCATCTATGGACAGCTAATTTTTGACAAGGGAGCCAAGAACATACAATGGAGAAAGGAATGTCTCTTCAATAAATGGTGCTGGGAAAACTGGACAGCCACAAGCAAAAGAATGAAAGTACACCATTATCTTACACCACACACAAAAAGTAACTCAAAATGGACTACAGACTTGAATGTAAGACATGAAACTTCTGGAAGAAAACCTAGGCAGCATGCTCTTTGACATCAGTCTTAGCAGCATATTTTTAAGTACCATGTATGACCAGGCAAGGGAAACAACAGAAAAAATAAACAAATGGGACTACATCAAACTAAAAAGCTTCTGCACAGCAAAGGAAACCATCAACAAAACAAAAAGACAACCTAACAATTGGGAGAACATATTTGCAAACTGTATATCTGATAAGGGGTTAGTATAAAAAATATATAAAGAACTCATACATCTCAATAACAAAAAAACAATCCAATTAAAAAATGGACAAAAGATCTGAACAGACATTTTTCCAAAGAAGATATACAGATGGCCAACAAGCACATGAAAGGATGTTCAACATTACTAAATGTCAAGGAAATGCAAGTCAAAACTCCAATGAGATATCATCTCATGCCTGTCAGAATCGCTATAATTAACAAGACAGGAAATAACCAGTGTTGGATAGGATGTGGAGAAAAGGGAACTCCCATATACTGGTGGGAGTGCAAACTGGTGCAGCCACTATGGAAAACTATGGAAATTCCTCAAAAAATTAAGAATACAACTACCATATGATCCGGCTATTCCACTGCTGGTACTTATCCAAAGAACATGAAAATACGAATGCATAAAGATATATGCACCTCTACATTCACTGCAACATTATTCACAATAGCCAAGACTTGGAAGTAACCCAGGTGCTGATCAAGGGATGAAAGGATAAAGAAGATATGGTATATAGACACAATGGAATACTACGCAGCCATAAAAAAGGATGAAATCTGGCCATTTGTGACAACATGGATGGACCTTGAGGGTATTACGCTAAGTGAAATAAGTCAAAGGGAGAAAGTCAAATACCACATGATCTCATTCATAAATAGAAGATAAAAACAACAACAAACAAACACATAGAGACAGAGACTGAATTGGTGGTTACCAGAGAAAGGGGGAGAGAGAAGGGTGAAAGGGGTGATTAGGTACATGTGTTTGGTGATAGACTAATTAGTCTTTGGGTGGGAACATGATGTAATCTACACAGAAATCAAAGGATAATGACGTACACCCAAAATTTATATAATATTATAAATCAATGTTACCACAATAAAAAAAAAAGGTCATCAAGAAAGTGAAAAGAAAATCTGTAGAACAGAAGAAAATATTTGCAAATCATACATCTAATAAGGAATTTGTATCTAGAATACATAGAACTCAATAATAAAAAGACAACTCAATTAAAAATAGGCAAAGGTCTGAATGGACATTTTTCCAAATACAAATGACCAATAATCACACGAAAAATGCTCAACATTATTAGTCATCAGGGAAATGCAAATCAAAATCACAATGAAATAACACCTCACACCCACTAGGATAGCTATAACAAAAAGGCAGATAATAACAAGCGCTGGTGAAGATGTGGAGAAACTAGAACTCTCATACATTGCTGGTGGGAATGTAAAATGGTGCAGCCACTTTGGTAAACAGTCTAGCAATTACCATATAACTTAGCCGTTCCACTCCCAGGTATATATCTAAGAGAAATGAAAACATATGTCATATAAAAACCGGTACGTGAATGAATGTTTAGAGAAGCATTATTCGTAACTGCTGAAAAGTAGGAACAACCCAAACGTCTATCAACTGATGAATAGATAAACAAAACATAGTAAATCTCCACAATGGAATATTATTCAGCAAAAAAAAAAAAAAAAAAGAATCCTGATAACATCATACAACATGGATAGACCTCAAAAACATTATGCTAAGTGAAAGAAGCCAGTTACAAAAGACCACATGATTCCATTTGATTTATGATTGCATTTATACAAAATGTCCAGAACAGGCAAATCTATAGTAGAGACAGAAAGTAAATTAGTGGATACCTAGGGCTGGCGGAGGGAGGGTTGGAGGACAATGAAAAGCGAATGCTAACAAGTTCAGGGCTTCTTTTTTGGGGTGATGAAAATGTTCTGAAATTGCTTGTGGTTATAGTTTCACAACTCTATGAATATATTAAAAACCATTGAGGGGCTGGCCCCACAGCCAGAGGGTTAAAATTCTGCATGCTCTGCTTCAGCAGCCCAGGTTCACGGGTTCGGATCCAGGACACAGACACACACCACTCGTTAAGCCATGCTGTGGCAGTGCCCACATACAAAATAGAGGAAGACTGGCACAGATGTTAGCTCAGGGCTAATCTTTCTCAGCAAAAAAAAAAAAAAAGAAAGAAAGAAAGAAAGAAAGAAAAGAAAAAGAAAAAAACCCCATTGAATTGGATATACTTTAAATGAGTGAGTCATATGGTATGTAAATTTTATCTCAATAAAACTGTAATAAGAATTAGTTTATAAAACTGTAAACACAAGACTAGAAATAAATACATCAAAATGTTAATAGTAGTTAACTCTGGGTGATATGCTATCAGTTGTCTTCTCTGAATAAATCAAGCTTTCTATACAGCATGTGATTTCTATCATCAAAAAGTTATCATAAAATACTTACAGGTTATTTTACAGTTTACAAAGTGCTTCCACATTGACATATTTGATTTTGTTGTAACTGAGTAAGGTAGGTATCAAAGCCACTATTTTATAAATGAGGAAACAGACTTCATAAATGGTTGGCCCAGTGTGGCAGACTGTTAGCTGCCAACTATAACATCTCTTCTTCCACATTAATACAATCTTTTATTTTCACCTGAGCACATAACTCCCTGTAATAAAGCTACATATTCCAGGCTCCTCTGCAGCCAGATGTAACTAGGACACATTAGAAAAAATTCAGAGGAAATAATTCATCAAATTCAACTTCTGCCTCACAGAATTTTGCCTATTCTTATTTCCTGAATTGTCACTATGAATTCTTCCTGCTTTTTCTACTCTTCGTTGTATCATCCTCCTAAATTTTAAAATTCATCACCCAGATGGTAAATTACACCTTTCACCTCAGTTGGTAAATTTCAAGATAATCTAATAATTTCGCAGAAGAGAAAATAAATCAAAGTTGGGTAACTGTCAGAGGGGAGACATATAAACCTTCTAAGTACATAATTTTTAGAAGCTATTTTAGCAGAACAAACCCAGGCAGTAATATATGAACACTCAGAGTATTTAATTAATCATTCTAAAAAATTTTTTCCAACTGGTAAAATTTGTTCAACACGGAACAAAAGCAGGTTTTTGGAACCCACAAATTTTTCTTTTCAAAGAAATTCCCCCTTATCTCTGTCAGTTCCTATTAGTAAGCATAAGACTTTCCTAGTCAGCTGCTCTTCTGCTGGGACGTGCATCTGCCTAATAGTTAATAGCCTGGGCTTTGGAGCTAGAGTGTAAATCCCAACTTTTCACTTGCTAACTGTATGATATTATAGAAGATACCTAACCTTTCTGTTCATCAGCTTTCTCATCTTATAATAAGGATAATAATACCTACCTCATAAAGTTGTTGAGAGGATTAAATGAGATAAAACAGGAACCAGAGAACTTGGGATAATGGCAGTATGTCTGGAAACACACTGCTTGTAAGGGGCGGAGCCAGGATTCAAACCCAGGAAAAGTGGCTCCAGAGCCTATGCCCTTATCTGCTGCAATATACTATCTTTTCAACTTTAAATACTAATTCCAAAAATATTATCTTACCTGACACTCAAAGCAGGTCTGTGTTGTGAACAAGGATAATCACCCCCATTTAAAGACAAAGAACAGAGAGGTTACATGTTAAGCCAGTGACAAAACTAGAACTATACTCAGGTTATCTGAAATCTACTCCAAAACCTACGCTACCATCGTGATTTCCCCAAATCCCCGTCATTTAAGCTAACAAAGAGGTACTGAGAGATCATGTTTCCTATTTTATTCTTAAACAAATAGGAGCAGCACAGGAAGACTACCAAAGAAAGGATAAAGCAGAAGCTGGAATTCAGTGTCTAAACAATTCATCTCTTGGAAATTCCTGCTCAGAGGGATTTTTTCCTTAACCAACTAGGCACGCCCCAGGCAGAGCAAAAACAAAGCTCCTACTAAAAAAGTAGAGGAGAAAGGAGGTCAAGTCTGACTCCATTTGATCAAAGACTAAACAATTCCTAGGAAGAACAAACAGGAGAGTTCTTTTTAATTAATCAAAATGGCTTCTACTCAATCTGGCCCAACCCGGCTCTTTAATACACAGCTCTTATCCTAGCACTCTTCGTCTAAAGAAATGATCTCACTGACAAAACTGATACGACCAGGCAAGGGATTATTTCTTCAGGAGAATTTGTTGTATTTGTTTAGGCAAGAACAGAAGAGGAACTAACGCTTTGGTGAAAGAACTAAGCTGAACATACAGTTTGAAATATCACCCCCTAGTGGTGACAGCTGAGTAGTAAGAACAGAGAAACTCTCAGAGGGAGTGATCAGAACAGAGAACTCAACCCTAGCGTCAACTATCACAAGCACAGCGGGCAGAAGGGCAGGGTCCCTGAACCACGGCTGAGAAAATCTCCTATGGCAAATAGGAAAACAACAACCCCAGCCTGGAAGACCAGCACAGCCCTTTATTGAACTTTTTTTGGTTAACATGGTGTTTTCTGGAACAGGATATAATCCTGACATTGTGAATCATTCAAATAAAGTTTGCCCCGATTGGTCCTCTCAAATTCTATGATGGCCAGATTGTAAATTGGCACAATTTTTCTGGATAAAAAAGATTCAATAACAATCTTAAAAAAAACCTATACTCTTGATCCAGTACTTCTTCATCCAAGAATTTACCAAACAAAGGAGAAATAATCAGAGATATTAACAAAGACATTTACAGAAAGAGATTAATCACAGTTTTTCTGACCAAAAAACCCCACACTAAAATAGGGGGAAATGGTAAGCAAATTATGTTATATCAACTTCACAGAATATTATACAGCAATAAGTATGTTTCTGAATAACTTTTAATGACATGGCAAAATGCTAAGAATAAAATATTAATCTAAGCTAAAAAAAAAACCCTGTATATGCAACAGGATTTCAATTAAACATCTATACAGGCATAGGAAATGATATTGCCTGAGAAGTTATTTCAGAAGATTATAAATCCACTTCTAAATTAAACAATATATTGTGGTAAATCTATAGAGAAGAACAAGGAAAAGATTTAAAAAAAAGGACAGTGGATACCTTGGGGGTGGGGGAAATGGCACAGAGGAATGTGGCCCACAGGGAAAAACATGGCAGTGGTCATGTTCTATTTCTTAAGTTGGATGCTGGGTTTTTAGGTATTTATTTACTAGGTTCCATGGATTACATAAATCTTTCCTATGGTATTCTAAGTACATCAAATTATTAAAAATGGAAAAAAGACAAAAACAAAAACTTGTGGAAATTAAAAAAAGCTGTGTTCACGCTTCTGCTTTTCAAATATTATAAGATAACCAAACAACAGCATCAATTTTATCAATGGTGGTCATATTTTTCAATAATATATGTATTCAAACTAGTAAGAATAGACTTTTTAAATTAGATTCAATAAAATTATTTTAATTTTGAAGGAGAATGTGTGTTTGTGTCCACACACGCACACTTATTTCTCCTCAATCTGCTGTAACGTAGCTTCTCACCACGGTTCTTATGCCCTTTCCCTATGCAGCCTTATGGTCCCCAGAGGTTTTCCCACCTGATAATGATGGACTGGGTTGGAAGGGAGTTTTGAGAGGGTTTTCAGGGGAAAGGTAGGGAAGCAGCTATGATGAATAAGGGAAGTACATAGGAATAAAGAGGGAATTTTTAGAAGCATATCTGTGAACTCTACTATACTTCACAATGTTCCAAAATTTGCCAATAAAGACTTGGAGTTATTTTGAAATGACTTTTGAGCTGCAGGATTATGTTCCAGGGATTATGACCTTACTCTGAGACTAGACTACATAGTCAAAACTTAACTAGTCATACATAAGCAATTAAGGACTTTCTCCCACTATTAAAGCTAGGTATACAGACACATCTTCTCTTCTGCTCTTGCCTTTAGATATCACAGAGCAAGGCTTTGAAGGAACAACAACAAACAACAACAACAACAAAACAGGAGAAAAGAATGACTAGACTGAAAGAAGGTCAGCGGAGGTCTTGACATGCATGGCACTACCTACAGGAGACACAGAACACTCTCAAATGTTGAAAAGAAAGAAAGAAAAGTAATAAGGAGAATCTTCGACATTAAACATCTGTCTAGCACTTTAATTTATAAAGTCTTTTCAAAACAATCATTATGACTCGGTGAGGTAAGGAGAACAGAGATTATTTTTGCTGAGGTTCAGAGAAGGAAATGTTACCAGTGGTAGCTGATGAGGATCAAGGCCGCCCCACAGAGAGAAGGTCAAGGCGTCCTGCGCTACAGAGCCATCTATATCATCCTCCAGGAAGCATAGGATGTCCTGACCTGATCCGACCTGATTTGTATCCAAAGTTATAGGACCATCCGATAACCAGACCCCACCTGCACTGATATCATTTTAACGACTTTTTTACATAATCTTTCCCTTGTCTTTTAAAGAAATAACTCACATACCTATGCCTTATAAATTTAGCCTTACCCTCAGCCCATATTTGCAGCTCTTCACTGCCCATGGGTCCTGTCCCCATGCTATTCTCTGAATAAAGGAGCACTACCACCAGAACTTGAGAGTCCAAGAAATCTTCCTTTCGACTCCTCAGCTCACCGAGCCTGCATCAGTAGCCATGCCTCCCTTTCTTTAGATATGCTGTTCCTTCTCCTTAGAATGCTCTTCCTCACCTGTCCATCTGTCAAATTCCTACTCACACTACAGGAGCCAGTAGATATGTTCACTCCTCCATGAAGCTGTCCCTCACATCCCAAAACCCAGGCAGAGATAATCACACGGCAGCTTGTGCACAGTTCAATTACAATTATCTACTGTCTAACTTTCATTTGCTTAGAAGGCTGTCTCCCCCTCTAGACTATGAGTTCAAGGAAAGATAGTAGTTCTCAAAGGTTTTTTGTCTGTAGCCTACTTAGGTGGGGCAAAAACCTTATGGTCTACCAATCTCTCTCGGTTCCCAAGTTTCAGAGGAAAACAGCATTAACTATGAAGTATCACTACAAGGAAATGCTTTTTTCCTTTGGAGAATTAACTTTGATTTTATTGTACTGGAACTGTAGATTAACCCTGTTCACTACAAGGAAATTGTATAGACATCTGCTTTAACAACAAGAACATGGATGTTTTCTATTTGAATAACAATACATTGTCAAAGTCTAAATTTAGAAATTTTTATGTCAAAAGTACTATCAATGCAAATATACATCATCACACACTAGGTTAACCAAATAAATCACAATAAATGATAGCAATAATAAAGTTAAATTAATGATAATTCATAATTAAGATACAAAACTAGCAACAATATAAAAGTACCACCAACTCAGACAACACTACTGATGCATCGATTACAAAGCTCTCTCCTGAGAAATCAGGAATCCCAACAAGCTACATTTGTACACATGTAGTAGGAGCTCGCAACACTTCAAGTGTGAGACAGACTTCTTCATAAAAGACTATAGTCCTCAGTAAACTCTAGTAATCTAACTTTAGCTACATGATTACTAAATTGTAGTAATTCTTAATAATTCACTAAGTAGTTCTCCAGTATGGAACCCTTAATAGAATATAAAAATTACTAGCGTGGAAAACCACATTATTTACCAGGCCCTAGAAGTTAAGGAAAGAATTTTTAGAATAGGTCATCATCCATCAGGAGCTCCGTGTCCTAAGCATGGAAAACCACTGGGGTTAGGACCCATACCCTATCCATTTCTGTATCCCATGCTCTGGCACAGAGCAAATGCTCAGTGTCTATTGAGTAAGTGAATAAATGAACTACCTATAAGCAGATTCCCCACTTGTGAACTACTGCTTCTTATAAGAACATGGCACACCTGGGGGCACGAGGCAATGAAACAGGGCAGAAAAGGGAGTAGAATAGCTCCTCAAAACAGCTTTTCCATCTTACTACTTTTTGAGGCACATACTAATTTCTACTAACAAGAAAATGTCTGACTGAGACATCAACCCTCTCGTTCTCTCTCTCTCTCTCTCACACACACACACACACACACACACTCCAGGAAAGACACACATGCACGTATTAGCAGTATATCTTTTTGGTTGGCTTTCCATTTCTTCAGAATCCAGCTCCTTACCTCCCTGACAACAAAGAAGATCACTACTTATCTATCATTCATTAAAATTCTAGGTCCAGTATTCCTCCTCCTAACTGCAATGCCTCTGGCGAAGCTACTTCATTTTCATGCCTCAGCTTCCTTATCTGTAAAATGAAATTTGTAATACTTTTCCTTTCACTTCATAAGGTTATTGTATCAAATGAAATAAAGGACACAAGTATGCACTGTTTACTGTAAGACATTGTTACCAGCATCATCCACAATGTGTGTTTTTCCTTGCAACTAACCAGAAGAGAGACCTCATTACTCAGAGGTTCTGAAGGCCACAGGCTCTGTCTTTCACGAGTCTCACACACTCACTAACTCTTCCTAAACCTTCTCATGGTTTTCTTTTAATCTCCCTTATAATTTTTTTTTTTTTTTTTGCTTTCTTATACTCCCCTTCCTTGAAGTATTTAGTCATTTACACAACACTCAGCTTAGAGGCATTCTCAGTCACTTGCACATCACTTAGTTATCTATTTTGTTGGTTGGTTTGTTTTAGATATTTAAAAGCTTTCTTCTGTTACTGTACTGCCAGGGTCATGGCAAGGAAGCATTACAATATTCTAGGCAGTGGCCCATCCATTTCTACCAATCGGGGAAGTGGGCGACACTGGGAATTGACTACTTATAGCAATTGCAGTCTCCTGTTGGAGGGTTTCCATTGCTGCTGGTGTGACAAATAATGAAATAGAGCCTCACAGATCAGGCATCTTCTATTCTTGGGAAGTGAGGCCCCATAAAATGCATCCAGTAAATTACTTGTTGAAAGAATTAGTAAATTACTACATGCTAACATCTCAAAACTCATTTTATTTCTCCCCATGAGACAAGACTACAGGAAACACCTGATATAAAAAGTCATAAAATTGCCTTAATTCCTCAAGACAGAGCTTGTGGACCTCAGAATCACTGAGTGATAAGGTCTCTCTTTTGGTTAATTAAAAGGAAAAATACACTTTATGGATGATGCTGGTAACAATATCTTACAGAAAACAAAGCAAATTCATATCCTTTATTTCATGTGATATACCCAATAACCTTACAAAGTGAAAGGAAAAATACAAATTTCATTTTACAGATACGGAAGCTGAGGCACAAAAATGAAGTGACTTTTCCAGAGGCATGTGGTTCCCAAGAAGAATACTGGACCTGGATTTGAATTCTAGTGGTGTTACACTCAAATTATCTAGCTTTTCTAACCCTTGGTTCTGTCCTTTGTAGAATGGGGATAATATTAGAACTTATCTCTTGATGTTAACCTCAGGATGAAGTGAGAAAGTGCGTTTAAAGCTCCCGGAACAATGCTTGACAGAGTAATCACTCAGAAAATGCTCCCTTCCCACTTGCTAGCCGTGACCTTGCACTAGTAACATAAACTTAAGTTTCAGACACACAGGACAGCAGTTCACGGTTGTAGATTCTCAAGGGAGACTTTTCCCATCCAGAGTCCACGTCAAGACAAACAAGCTTCTTTGTCTCCCTACACCATCTGCAGATATTTTTCAGTCCACCTTTTCATGAAGGGTTTGGGCATTTTAGGGTCCTGGCTTTACGTAACTGCCTCAGTCCCAACCGAATCAGGCTCAAAAATCTCATCTCCTGCCTGAAAGGTTCCTAAGACTGACAAATCCTTCAACAGAAGACAATGGCTTTGATACTACTATTTTTGCATCCCTGGATGATTTTTTTCCTGAAGATTGGGCCAGGAACCAGGTGACTACAAATATTACAAACTTGACAATTTTGATTAGAAATAAAATTTTTATTGATATCTCTCTGAAGGACTATGTAATACTGTGGTGAAAAAATGTGGGCTTGGGCATCAGATTGTCTGGATTAAAATGCCAGCTCTACCACCTACAAAACGATGTAACTTTAGGCAAGGTACGTAATCTCTCCACACCTCAGTTTCATGATCTGTAAATGCAGACAATAACAGTACCTACGTTACAGGATTGTTGTCAGAATTAAATAAATTCTAAGTGCAAGACACTTAGAATAGTGACTGGCATATATTAACTGCTCAGTAAATGTTAGCTATTATTATAGAATATAAACTCCATCGAACAAACACTATGTTTTGTTCACTGCTGTATTCCTAGAGCCTAAAACAATACCTTCTACATCGTGGGCACTAAATGTTTATTGAATGAATAATGAACAGTCAAGCACAAATTTATTGTTAGATGTATTTAAAATACTTATTTGCCCCTAGAGAAAGAGACTATATGTCCAGAGAGAAATATTAAGTCCCAAGTCTAGCTATGAAATTAAAGAATAAAATCGAAAGGCAGACAAGCGTCATTTGAGTTCACAGGTATAAGAAACTTCAGATACTGGACAATCTTCGACTCCTCATTTTAGTAGTACTCTATGGGAAATCTCTTCTTAGTTTACGTGGGGTTTTTTCCCCTAGTATTTTCTACTACTGATTCAACCAAGTCAGACTTCCAGGAATAAACATCTAATATAACCTTAGATGTGATCTAATTCCTTTACCTTCCCCTTCCCCAAACACAATCATTTGACAAACGAGGAAGAAAGTCTAGAAGGTGCTATCAAGGACACAAATATATTGTGCTCGTGGGCACAGATACACTGAACTATCTGGCATGGACTCTGGGGAGTTGTTTTCTTTTTTAAAAATCACGAACCACTCTTCAGAGATCTCTAGACGCCAGATAAAAATGCAGGTAAGGCAAGGTCCTTGCACATATCACTCCAAGGCCTGGTCAGTGTGGCAAATGGCTATGTGCTAAAGGGCAAGGAGCTAGAATTCTATCTAAAAAAGAACAAGGCCTGGAAAGGTACATAAATCCCCTTCCCTTCCATCCTAGCTCATGCATAAAGCTATTCTAAGAAACAAAACAAAAATTCAGGTCAGTGATCACCAAGCAGATGAGCAGATCATAGGAATCGCTAACTCAAAAAGATACTTTAAACATTATTTTCCTCTTAACTACTAGCATGAGTTTTGAAATATAATACGGTAAGCAGAGAAGCCAGGTTAATAATGGAAAGAGCACTGGGCTTGCAGTCAGTCCTGGCTCTGCTACTTACTAGCTGTGTGACCTTAGGAAAATAAATTAACTTCTCAGTTTTCTTATCTGTAAAATTGATGCTAAACCTCTATCTTGACTACCTCACAGAATGGCAGTGAGGAATAAATGGAATGTACAGGAAAATATCTTTAAAATACTAAAGTACTATGCAAATATTAACATAATTGAATGAAGGGTTTCTGGTATGAAAAGTTCGGTAATATATTCAAAGAGATAAGAGATCAAGTTTACGCAAAACTTAAACCTGTAAAAGCAGCTTGCTCTGATCCAACAGTATTATAGTTAATAGAATGTATCTACTAGAACAGTTACGTTTACCTTGCTGGAATATTACTACATTTTTTAAGAGGTGGAAGGGATCATAGAGAGGATTGAATACAACTTCTTCATTTCAGAGATTTAAAAATGGAGGCAGAGAGGTGAAATTATTTGCCAAAGACCTATGAAAAGAAAACAACCGACATTACATAACCAAGAACATTCAAACCTTTTTTTAATGCCCTTAGAAAAGGAGAATATGACATTGAACAGGCATTCAGATGCTGGAGGGCTAAGAAAAATGTTTATACAAAGGAGAACTGGAGACAGGAAAAAAGAAAAACCAAAAGATCTTTATATGGAACTAAGAAAATGTTTAAATAACTAAGCACCCCTCTACCAGCAACTGATTCTTTATTATCTGGGTTTAAATATTCTATTCTCTGGAAGGACAACTTCACAAATTATAGACAAGTAATTTGTAAGTATTTAAACAAAGTGATATTGCCTTGCAATTCATCTCGAAATAAGTTGGCTTCCTCCCCAACTCTTCCTGCTGAACTCTCTGGACAAAAACATTTATCCAAGGTCAAAGGTACCACTTAGGCTAGTCAGAGAACCTACCTGATCCAACATTTCTTACCCATCAAACCTCTTTTTCCCCTCAGGGGATCTGTACAGAGTGTTCACCTTCCACCCCGCCCGCCTTTCATAATTCTCATCTGCTAACATCGCCTTATGCAACTCTTTACAAAGTACACACATTCTTTCACTGAACTAATATTTATCTACTTATTTATAAGGCAGTATGCTAAGTGCTTAAGACGTGAAGTTGAAAAAACACAGTACTGTCCTTCCCCTCAGAGAGCTCACAATCTGGAAACACAGTCACCCTCGTTAACACCACCACCACCACTGCTGTAACCCAGGCTGTATAAAGTACAGAAGAAGCAGATGGAAAGGAGGAACCCAAGGCTGTCTGGAGGTAAATGAAGGCTTCACAAAGCAGATAGGGCTTAAGGGGACATTTGAAGGTTAAACAGATAAGAAGTCACAGGGGAGACAGCATTCTAGTCAAAAGGAAAAGTGTAAGCAAAACTTGGAGACAGGCAAAAGAGCATGACGTGTGCTCAGTATTACTGAGCATAAAATGCAAAGACTAGTTCTCATAAAATGATTACATCATTAAAGGATGAGATCACAAGGGTGCTAGTACACTATGCAAAACAACTACTTGCTGAGCCCCTACTATGTGCCACACACTACCAAATACACAGGAAACAAATCTTTGTAGACCCCTTGCTATCCATATGTCTGGTCACCTGAGTTGTGCAGTACAGCTTGTACGGCCACAGCAGCCCCATAAGACCACCGTAAACTAGCAGGGCCCCAACTGCAGGCTCCTTAAGTATTGGGAAGAGTCTACAAATTCATATGCGTACAAGTATGCTCTGTACACAGTAACACCTTAAAACATACACTATTTTCAATGCATAACAGATGCTGTTAGAATTAGAGTACAATATCATTTTTAAATAATACTGAAGTCCTACCAGGCTTTTGCCTTTTTTCCCCTCAACTAGTGTATTCTGAAAGTACATTCCTGTCATGTCTCCCTAACTGTTCAATGGTCACTAGTGAAAGGTATCTAAATGCTAAAGACAGAATGCCATTCCATATCTGATATTCTCCTTCGAGTGACTTATAAAAGGCAATTTGGCAATATGGATCAAGAACCAAAGACCTGCACACTCCCTTTGACCAATTTTCTTTCAATAAATATCAATTACTTTTATAATGAAAACAATGGTACAAACATTTTAGATGCCTGAATCCAGTTGATTCCTACAACCTCATAGAGTCCAGGGAAGGTGTCTGAAATAGCACAGGCTTGGAGGTCAGACAAACTTGAGCTTGAATCCTGCTCTGTCACTTATTAGCTATTTGACCACAGGGAAGTTGCTTGAGTTCTCAAAGCCTCAGTTGTCTTATCTGTGCAATGAGAAAACATGATCAACCTCACGGAACCGTGAAGATTAATTAGTACATCATCTGATACATTGTGTGCTCACTAAATGAAAGCTATCGTATGAGATCATGCTTCTCTAAATACATGTCCCAGCATTCAAGAATTTTGTTTTAACATTATTTCTCTATTTTAATTATTAGCATTAAAAATATCTTTTAGTTCATTGCAAATGATGACAACTTTTGCCACTTATTGGTTAAATGTGTTTTTTAAGGGCTAGCTTTAGAAGCTATGAACAAAGTAGCATTCTAGTCAGCATTTCCCAATTCATGGATTGCTCACGTCATTAAATTCAATATTGATGTCTACTTCAAATTGTATATTTTTGACCATTTACTAAAGTAATTATTTAAAATTTTCTTCTTAAAAATGAAATAAGTTTGAGAGTATCCAAAAATATATCTACTGAACATGTGTGAATTAGTGGAAATTAGGAGACTGGCTCATGATATTATAATCACTCACTTGTTATAACTTCATCTGAACAGCGAACATCACAGTAGTTTTAAACTATTTTTATTCTTGTAATGAACTGTTGGTTAAAGACAGAAAACACAAGCTACAACGATGATGAAATAAGCGTAAAAGAGTGCATTTATTTCATCAGAATTCTTAAATGGTACATCAAGACATCTCAGTATTTTTTTAAGCCTTAAAAAATGAAATGTGGTGATAGTTATATCCAATTTGGATTTTCATTTATTCAGAATGAACTATTCATACTTCCAATGTTTTATTTGTGGAGACAGGCTTGCAAGCAAACCTGCAGCCTGGAACTATTCCTTTTATTTTGTCATTTAGAAACAAAACAGAACAATTATAAAAACCTGTTGATTTTTTCAATACAAAAATGCAAGAATTCCAAATTTAAGGTTAAAAAGTTAGTTCTTATCTATTTTGATGACATAGACATAATTTCAACCTACATTGTAATATATATTCATTTACAATATGACAATGCTTATCTTATGTTAATGTATCATGTTAAACAGGAAAAGGTTGAAATTTGTTTTAATGTATTTTGTCCAATGTATTATTAAATGAACTACATATGTAACTTAAAAATAAAATATATTTTACTTAAAATTACTCCTTTCTCATACTACACAAAAACTATTAAACAAATTAAATAAAGTTGGGAAGTGTTGATTCTCTCTACATGACCTTTGGGAGACCAGCTTGTAAACAAAGTGCTCTGATATGATAAATTTACTTTGTTATAATAGTCTCATAAATCCGTCAAGGCAGCATATATGAAAACTGAGGCCCAGTGAGCAAAACTGCAAAGCTATTAGTGATTCTGTGCCTCGTCTATAACTCTATATCAATCCCTGTACGAAAAATTCACTTAGCCAAAAAGTGGTGTGCCAGAACTTCATATTTCATTTCCCTAATATTCTCCTTCCTCTAGTTTAAATGACCACCACCTAACAAGGTTAGGGTGCAAGTTCACACACTTACTTTTCACCCAGACTAGTCTAACAGCTCTTCCCACTCCAAATCATATTTCACATTGATTTAAAGTAATCATCCTCAAAATCTCTTAATTATGATATTCCATCACACAATAAAACCTTTCAAGGTACTCAGGGTCCTTACAATGAGGCCAAAACTCCTGAGCCTACGATTCAACGTCCTCCATGACCTGACCCTAGGCTCACCTAGCCTCATCTCCCAGCACTCTCAATGCTAGAGTCACATCATTTCCCAGAACACACATGCCTGCTTCTGTCTCAGCTTCTACCCTCAAGCTGGTCCCTTTGCCAAGAATGGCTTTCCTCCCCAAACTCTCACCCAATAAAACCTCACTTGTTAAAGCCTCCAATTCAAATGTCCCTCCCCAACAAAGCCTCCCTGACTTTCTGATCATCCCCAAAATCACTCATTCACGCAACAAATATTTATTGAGCACTTATTATGCACCAGGCACTATGTAAGTGTTAAGGATACAACCACGAGCCAAACAAACATGGCCTCTATCTTCACAGAGCTAGTACTAATCTCAGTGAGTTGCTATAAGAATTAAATGAGGGGCCAGCCCGGTGGCACAGTGGTTAAGTGCGCACGTTCTGCTTCAGCAGCCCAGGGTTCGCAGGTTCGGATCCCAGGTGCGGACATGGCACCACTTGGCACACCACGCTGTGGTAGGCATCCCACGTATAAAGTAGAGGAAGATGGGCATGGATGTTAGCTCAGGGCCAGTCTTCCTCAGCGAAAAGAGGAGGATTGGCAGCAGTTATCTCAGGGCTAATCTTCCTCAAAACAAAAAAAAAAAAGAATTAAATGAGATAAAATATGTAAAGCACTTAAAATAGGGCTATATACAGTCATGTTCAATAAATATTAGCTATTAATGTTGCTGCCTAACCATACCATCTAAAAGTTGCCATACTCACATATACAATATCACTTTCTATGTTACCCTGATTTATTTCTTCTTAGCACTTACAACTACTTCTCATTATAAATTTGCTTTTTATTGTCTACCCTCCTCCCCCACAGGGATCATGTCTTTTTTTTAACTACTGCAACCCCAGTGCCTAGACCATCACCTGGCCCTTAGCAGCCGGTCAAACACCACCTCTTTAACAATGCTTTTTATAGTCTGGGAGTGGAGACAGACATTAACCAAATAATCACAACAAGAAATATAAAATTACCATTGATATGTCTTCTATGAAAGAGGGTTACCTAAGGAGTACGACTTAGGTTTTTTTGAGGGATAGGCAGGGCAGACGGAGTTTCCTTGAATTCCATGAGCTTAGAACTCCAGGATATGCAGAGCTAAGCAGGCAAGAGAATCCCACCACAGGTCATTCACATATACCATTCCTTCTATTTGGTTTTCCACAACACAACTCTTATAATTTAACCCTTCACTTTTCTTCCTGTAAGTAAGACCCTCCGGGAAGCCATCTCTGACTATCCCATACCATGACCCCACAATTTTTCCTTCCTTAGCACTCTTCACATTAAAAATTACTCCTTTTGCTTGATATCTATATTATCCACATACATGAGATACAAAAAAGGCAGGGACCACATCTGTTTTATTGTTTGTAACATCCCCAATGCCAACACAGTCAATGGCACTCAAAAAACTGTTAGATGAATAAAAAGCAAAGTCTGTATGTTGGACCAGTTGTTCTCAAAGTGTGGTTCACAGACCAGGAACATTAGCATGACATGGGTACTTGCTAGAAATGCAAACTCTCAGGCCCTTGTCTAGACCTAATAAATCAAACTCTGGAAGTGGTGGCCCTCAAATCCTCCAGGTGATTCTGATTCATGGTCAAGTTTGAGAACCCCTGTCTCAGATATCTCAACTATTCAAAACACAACAATGAAAATTTTGAAAAAACAAAGCTTTATAATAATGTCCAAGTCTATTTATTGAGTGTGTACTACATATATTGCACGAGGAAATTTTTAAAAAGTAAACTCTACAGATAATTCCCAGCTCATAAGCTAATATTTTGCCTTCTCTTCACCTATCCCATAGATACACTCTTACTCTGTGTGTGTTTTAACGAGCAAGGAAAAGTCAAACTAGTTGGAGGCAAAGTCTAAACCATAATCATGCCTAATACATCTTTCTAGTCTCATTTTCTACTACACATCCTCATTCTCGCATCTCTCCATGCTACATAAAGGTAATCCTGCAATAAATCCTAATTACTTTCTACTCATCTTCATAACAAAGCATCCTTCCCCCTTCCAAAATGATCTATATAAATCCTATTCATCCTTCAGGCCCAGCTCAAATGACACTTTCGGATCCTAAATACCCAAAAAGGTGTGCGTAATTTCTCCTCTGTATTCACATGTTCATTCTCAGTGGGAGGGTCAACACTTCCAAAAACAAGCAATTTAGTGTTTCAGGTAGGACAGCTCTTTATTCTGAAGAAATCATCACATCTTTCTAAATTTCCTTTTTCACCAAAAATAAGATTCTCAAACTCACTTTTTCCATGTAGTCCACTAGTTGTCTGAAATTTCAGTTTAGGATTATACTTGTCAGATAGGAAATGGGATCAAAAAGTGAATCATTCAAGCATCTACTTGGCACCCTGGGCACTGGGAATGACAGGAATAAGTAAGGCACAGTTGCTGCCTAGAACTCACATTTCAAGGGGAGAAACAGGTTAACACACAATGACAGTGTGATAGGTTGAGAATGTGAAGGGCTGTTGTGGAGGCAGACACAGGAGAACGACAACCTAAAAATGCAGAGTCAGTGAGTTAGGGAAAGTTCACAGATTAAACGATTTTATAATAAACTACTTTCAAAAATAGATGAGGGAAAAATAGAAATTGACTAACCTCCTTGGATAACATGATTACAAGGACTCAGTTTTGACTAGAAGGTCTTATTCCTCCCAGAGACCAAAATTTAGATTGCTGCATATGATGGAGCAATGTGTTCATTAAATGTACTGCAAAGCATGTGTAACCCAACTCAGTGAAAAACCAACTGAAGCCCCAACCTCTTTTGCAAGGGGAAGGAGAAAATGAGCAAATATAAGGGTCTCCCAACTAAAGGCAGAGAGAGCAAAACAAAGGAAGGCATCAGAAGGTATTAAAGAGACTGTCACAATCTAACTGCCAAGCTGATTTTCTCTCTTCAGACGCCCTGGACTCTGCCTCCAAACAAAAACAAAACATTTGTTCTGAGGAACAGTCAAGCCTGTAAATAAACATTTTTAAATTTCCCAAACTGCACCGCCACATTAAACGACGCTCAAAATAAAAATACATTTCAAAACATTTTTAGTTATTTCTGTCAAAAGGCTGGGTGTCTCATAAGGTCATAGCATGCATGTCACCCCATGTCTCACTCCAAGACACACTGCCACTCAGGTTTTGCAATCCCACTCGGTAACAAGGCTTCCAAGCTCCCTCTTCCCCTCTGCATAAAAGAAAAGGAAGAAGAAAGCCTACGAATCCCTCTCCGCCCGCCCTACAGTTCCTGGGAAGCAATCGCCCTCAAATTGTTCCTGCTTAGACCCCTGAAGCCCATAGAAGGAAATGGGGACAGCTGCAGGCGCGGGGGAGCGAGGACATCCGATCGGGGGAGAGGAAATGTGGATGATAGAGGACGAAGGGGAGAAAAGAGCCGGAGAGGAGGGCGCAGTGGAGATAAAATGATGAAAGCGGGTAAGAAGCGAGAGCAAAGAGCAGGAGCGAAACACAGGGAGGAAAAAGAGGGAAGGAGCAGAGATCCCCAAAGAGACGAAGAGGCAAAATAAAATGGTCGAGGAGAAAAGGAAGGTCGGGATAAAGGACGAGGAGGGGGCGGCAGAGGGGACCGCGAAAGAGGCTGTCACAAGGGTGATAAAAAAGGGTGTCACCAGGGAGGAGAGAGATTAAGGGGGGGGGGGGTGTCACCCCAGCAGGTGGCCGGGGAACGCGGGGAAGGAGGAGCGAGTCACGAGCGCGCGGTAACAAGGGGGAGAGGTAAAGGCAGGGCGCAGAGGGGGCCCCAGCGCTGGGGAGGCGCAGGCCCGCGGGGGCCGGGCTCGGGCAGGCCTCGCTCCCTCACCATGGCTGCGCCGGCCTGGTCCTCGGGCGTGCAGCCTCTGTCCCGGGTTTGGCGGCGGGCCGGGCCTGAGCCCGCCCCCAGGCTGAGCCGGCGCGGGGGCTCCAGGAGGCTCGGGCGAGCGGCGGCTCCGGGCTCGGCCCAGGCCTCGGCCTCCTTCCCTCACAGGCTGGAAGTGCAGCAGCCGCAGCCGCAGCCGCAGCCCGACCCGGAGCGCAGACTCCGCCCCCGAGACGCCCCGCCCCTGACCGCCAGCCCCAGCTTGGCGCCGCCCCCGCGCCCGCCGCGCAGGCTCAGCCCAGCAGCCCGGACCCGGCTCCCGACCTCCGGCTGCTCCGCGGGCTCAGGTCCTTCCAAGAGACACCCCCTCAACCCTGTCTTCCTTTAAAAATAAGAGCTTTAAATATTACGTCATAACCGGAGACTAGAGCGCTCACTCGTTTCAGTCACCTGTAGACCCCTGTGCTTCAGGTTCATTGTCATTTGTTGCTATTGTTATAATTCTTGGTGATTTCAGTTCTCTTAGATGATTCTTCCAATGCCCTGATCTCTCGGCTCCTCTCCTCCAGGCATCGCGCTCGCCTCTGCCTGTCACTTCCATACTCACACCTTAGGTCTTCTCGTTACAAATATTTGTAACCCTTCTGTAATCTCAATTTTAATCATCCAACTCACCACAACCTCTTCCTTTCTAGCTCTCTTTCTGTAACACCAAAATCCAAAAGTTCTGCAACTCCGCCAAGACTCAAAATCCTCTGATCCTACTACCTTTTCACTATTGCTCACACTACCCTTATATCCTCACTTCCTTCCTTGAAAGCTTGGATTCTCCTGTCCATCATGAAAATCATTCTTTCATTTCTCCAGTCCTGCTCTCCTTTCCTTGCACTCGGCTGACGAACTCTAATCCTGAACCTGCAGCAAAACGAGGGAGAGTGGAGAAAAATCCGAAATCCGAAACCCGAAACCGTACTGACTGGTCTCCCTCTAAATTTGATATCATCCTCCTCCAACAGGCCCCTAATGCTTGGCTGTGCTACTGCATTTCTCCAGTTCCCTACGCTCTCCTACCTTGGTGGATAACTATTTCCCATCTCTTTTCAACCATTCCTCCTTCATCCTCACCTGACTGATGATTTTGTTACCAATTCACTGAGAAAATGAAGCAAAAATAAGAACATCTACAAGTTCCCATGTGCCACCATGACTTCCAACTGACGTATGACTCTGCTCTGCCTGTAACCACGCTCCTACGCTCTGCCTTCCTTTCCTTACTGCAAATGAACGACTTGTATTTTAGCTGAAGTCAAACCCTCCTCAGTTCCTCTCAAACTATCTATGCTAAAAGACTTGGCTTGGGTTTTTTTCCCCAATCAATCACAAACCTAATTTTTGTAAAATGCAATAAAAATTAATTACTAGAAAAGTTAAATTTAAAAACAGACATTCAAAATGCAAGCTCAGATTTTTTTGCCATCTGAATTATTTTTAAATGTACCGTTCAAGGGCAGTAAGTACATTCACCATCACCACCATCCAGCTCCAAAATTCTTTTCTTCTTGCAAAACTGAAACTCTGTACCCCTTCAACAATAACTCCTTATTCCCTCCTTCCTCCAGCCCCTGATGACCATTCTACCTTTCTGTCTCTATGAATTTGACTACTCTAGGTCAGATTTTTTATTATTAGATCCAACAGACATAACATTTTTCTGTCAAATTGCTATAAAAGTTTCTAAATATTTACTCTCAATTTCTGCCACCAACTGGTGACAAACTGTTCAGAGACCATCCCTAGTCCACAGATCACACTCTGAGTAACAGAGTGTTAGGTCTCATAGTCTCATTTTCTCAAAAACATCTATCCAGCAATTCTTCCTCTCTTCTACATCATCATTTTTCTATTTTTCTTTCCCATTGACTTACCAACATGAATTTATTTCTTCTATCTCAAAAACAAACAAAAAAAACCCCACCTCTCTTGACACAGCTTGACCCTCCATCTACTGCCCCATTTCTCTGCTCTCCTTTACCGCAAAATGTCTCTCAAAGGTGGCTTGTGCTGTACTTGATGTCTTGATTTCCTTTTTCCCATTTTCTGTGGGACCCTGTCCAGTTAAGCTTTTACCTCCACCACTCTACTGAAATGCTCTTATTAAGGTCACTAGTGACATCCATTTATTAACAACAGTCAAGTCTCAGTGTTCCTTGACCTATCAAGAGCACTAGACACAGCCGATCATTTCCTCCTTCTTGGTTACCATGACACTCCACTCCCCTGGTTCTTCTATCTCACTGGCTGGTCCGGGTTTCTCCACATTTCTTTGACCTCTGAATTACTGCAGTGCCCTAGTCAATACTTTGACCTTTGACCTTTTCCATTTATACTCACACTTTGGTGATCTTATCCCATCACATTACTTTAAATCTGATCTGTGTAGTGATAATCCCCAAAATTACACCTCCACTCCAGACCTCTCTTCTGAATTTCTGGTTTATATATCCAACTGCCAGCTAAACTTCTCCCCTTGTATGTTTAATAGATTTCTATTATTCCTAGTAGTCACCCAATAGACTTCCCCTCAAGTCTTATTGGCCATGAATAAACCAAAAAATAGCAAAGAGAATAAGACCACCAATATTAGCTTAGACCAAACATGATTTACTCTCTGTGTCTGACCTGGGAACCACCTTCCCTGAAAACCTGGTGGTAGTAGAGGAAAATCATCATTAAACAAAGCAGGGTCTGCCATCAAGAGAGAATGGAGGGGCCGGCCCCATGGCCTAGTGGTTAAGTTCGCGCGCTGTGCTTTGGGGGCCCAGGGTTTCCCTGGTTCAGATCCTGGGCATGGACATGGCACTGCTCATCAAGCCATGCTGAAGCGGCATCCAACACGCCACAACTAGAAGGACCCACGACTAAAAATATACAACTATGTACTGGGGGGTTTGGGGAGAAAAATGAAAAATAAAAATAAAAAAAGAAAAGAATGGAGCCACAGTTGATCTGTAATCAATGAGACAGAATAGAAAATCCTAAAGTACATCAAAATATACATGGGAATTTAGTATGATAAAGGTAAAATTTCAAGTCAGTTAAAAAAAAAGGTGGAATTATGTTTGGTATTAGAATAACTGGATAGCCATGTAGAAAACTTAACTTGTATCTACACCTCACACTATTCACCAAGATAAATTTGAAATGCATCAAAGATTTAAATGTAAAAAAAAAGTGAAATCAAAAAATACTTGAAGGAACCATAGGAGAAGTTTTTATAATTTCAAAATGAGAAAAGTCTTTTTATAATCTCAAAGAGAGAAAAGTCTTTTAAAGTACAAAACAAAGCCTAAATGCTATAAAAGATTGATAAATTCAACTATGTAGAAATAAAAAATGTCTATAAGGCAAAAAGCCACTATAAGAAGAGGAAGGTGACAAGTGACTATATACATACGTTTACATTTCCTATCATAGGAAAATGGATAATTTTCATATTTATATACAGAGCTAAAATCAATAAGAACAAAAATACAAGCGGAAAAGTGTGCAAAAGATATGAAACGATAGTTCACAGAAAAAGAATAGAAATGACTCTTAAATGCTCACTCTTACTCCTAATAAGAGACGTGTTAAGTAGAATTCCTTTGAAATGCTGTTTTTCACCTATCAGATTGGCAAAGATCTATAAGACTGATAAGACACTATGGGGGCAGTTTGACACGTACTCTCATATTTTGTTGGTGAGAGTATAAATTGGAACAACTTCTGTGGAAGACAATTTGGTGGTGATATTAATCAAACTTTTAAATGCATATTCCCTTTGACTCAGAAGTTCCACTTCTAAAAATTTAATCTTCACATATGCTTAAGCATATGTACAAGCTTTGTAATAGCAAAAGATGAGAAACAATTTAAATGTTTATTAACAAACATTAATAAGCAGTTTATTAATAAACTGCTTAAATAATAGTGTATTCCTACAATGCATACTCTGCAGCTATGAAAAAGAATGAGAAAGTCCTTGGTGTACTGATATAGAATGCTCTTCAAGATCTAGTGTTAAGTGAAAAAGCAAGGTCCTAAATGATGTATATTGCATACTCTCATCCCTATAAGAAATGATGGTAGTAATATATATTCCTAATTGCTTATATATGCAGAAAATATCCCTGGAAGAATTGAACAGAAATCAATATCATCGATTGTCCAATTGCTGCTAGGGAGGACAACTGGATGGCAGGAGACAGGCAGGAGGGAGACTTTTCAGAATATAGCCTTTTGTGTATTTTGATTTTTATAATTACAAGAATGTACTACCAATTCTAAAAGTAAGTAAAAATTCAAAAGATAATCATTTTGAAGCACTTATTTATTTTACAAGTAAAATAATTTTTTGCAATGAGGAAAGACTTTATCAATGTTCCTAATTTTATGCGATTTCTTACAGGCTTTTATTCTTGTTGAGTTAATTAGGGCTGGATCCGTAGTTACTCATCATCAGTTTGGTGAATATAATCAACCTCCTTTGGCAAACAAAGTTTATAACTTAGTGAACCAATATCATTTTCTACAACAAACATTCTAACAAATGTAGTTGCCTATAATAATTCATAATCTCAAGATTACAAATCGAAGTTCTTTGGAACTTTTAAAATAAAACTTTGGATATTATTGGGAAGCTCTGCTCCTTTTGATAAACATAGAAACAACTTTATGAGGAAAGATTCAGAGTAAGTATAGCTTTAACTTAAATTCAATGACAAATGGTATATAATTACACACTATTCTTTCCTCTTATCTATGTAAACAGAAGTTAATGGTTAATTCAACGCTTTGCCCTCTCAAAAATACTTGTACCCTTTCAGAATTCCTGCTATCAAAGTTTGTGGCCCTTGGTCTCAATCTAACTATAATCGAGAGTTGAATCTAAGGTATTCAGGGCTTATGATAATTTATTTTCCCAGAAAGTTAATTGTTTACAGAATTTGAAAGATTCCTTTATATTCTTCTTTTTTTTTGAGGAAGATTAGCCCTGAGCTAACATCTGCTGCCAATCCTCCTCTTTTTGCTGAGGAAGACTGGCCCTGAGCTAACATCCGTGCCCATCTTCCTCTACTTTATATGTGGTACACCTACCACAGCATGTCTTGCCAAGCGGTGCCGTGTCTGAACCCAGGACCTGAACTGGTGAATCCTGGCCACCGAAGCGGAACGTGCACACTTAACCGCTGCGCCACGGGGCCAGCCCATTTCCCTCATATTCTTGAGTGATAGCTGTTATTATTATTATGAAGAGAATATCAAGTTGTTCCATTTTGCTCTAGAAGATAGAGCTAGAGGCAGAGAGGAGGGGAAGCTATAGGAAGGAAGATTTCAGTTCAATAAAGGGAAGAACATTCTAAGAGCAAGAACTATCCCACATGGAATGGGCTAATAGTAAACTCTTGGTCACTAGGGATGTACAAAAAGGGGCCAACGGACAAAATGTTGGGAATAGATAGAAGTTTAAAAATGAATTTGATGATTGCTCAGATTCCTTCTAATTCTAAAAGTCAATGGTTCAAGAAAGTTAAATGGGAAAAGGCAAAAGCAAAGATTAGGAACTTCAGTACAACTCACTTATTTCCAACGCAGGATTTCCTGTTATTTTTAACATTCAGTGCCCTGACTCTTTAAGGGAAGGAATCATTGTAAATGTCTACTGTCTTTTGTACTACTCTGTTGGATCATGAAAAAGACTCCCAGTTAAAAATAAACAACTCCTTCTTAACAATTTAATAAGGGGAAGACAAACTACTGAGTGTGATGAAATTTCAGCAGGCTACTACTGAGCATGAGGTAGTGAGCTACATTCCAACCACTCAGAACCTGAGACTCAAGGTAGAAGTTTCCAATAAGCATCATCTATTAAGAGAAGTGCCCCCTGGTTGGTGGCTGGCTACTCTCTGTGCACAGCTAGGCAGTATCAAAGGGGTTTTTCCAGGGCTGAAAATAGCAATCCAGATACTAACTCTAGCAATCCCTCACAAAGTCACAGCAGATAGTTTTCAAGAAAGCAGTTATCAGCCAGCCTCACATTTAATCCTCACAACGATCCCCTGGGACTGGTAGAAGGGGTTATTATCCCATTTGATAGGTAAGAAAACACAGGCCCAGAGATAGGAAACCTCACAAGTCAGCTGTGGGCGAGCTAAATCTGGCCCCAGAGCTCATTCGACTACTTCACAGCCTTGGAGAGGACTGAATTTCTCTCTAGGCTAGGAAGGCCCAGGTGAACAGGAGGTCTTGCTAATGTGGAGTTAATTTGTTACTATAATACAAAGTAAACTTTAGTGTCTATCGGAATCAGCTGGAGCGCTTGTTAAAACAGTTTGCTGGGTCCCCGCCCTGCCCTGAGTTTCTTTCTTTCTTTTTTTTTTTTTTTTGAGGAAGATTAGCTCTGAGCTGACTACTGCCAATCCTCCTCTTTTTGCTGAGGAAGACTGGCCCAGAGCTAACATCCGTGCCCATCTTCCTCTACTTTATATGTGGGACGCCTACTACAGCATGGCTTTTTCTAAGCGGTGCCATGTCCGCACCTGGGATCTGAACCGGCCAACCCCAGGCCACCGAGAAGCGGAACATGCGCACTTAACCACTGCGCCACCGGGCCGGCCCCCCAAGTTTCTGATGTATTAGGTCTGGGCTGGGGCTCAAGATTTTGCATTACTAGCACATTCCCAGGAGAAACTGATGATGCTGGTCCAGGAAGACACTGGTAGAGCCACTTTCCTACTCTATCCTTCATACTGTCTTCTACCAGACACCAGAGGGCAAATGAAGATGATTTGAATAGAAAAACACAAGGGTTTTACACCTCTCTAGATTACTGCTGAGGCACAAGTGTACTGTCTCAGGATGAGACTGAGGAGCACTGTGCCAGGAGTCAGAAGAGTTGAATTCTAATCCCTCTTCTGACACCGGGCAGGTGGGATTTGATACCTTTAAGGCGCCTTGGAACCCTGAGATGCTGAGGCCGTGGGCAAATCTTTCCTTTCTCCAGGGTGGTCTGATCGTCTATAAAATGTCCTGAGGAGACGAATGATCAGGAGGAGTGACCTCCATGGTCTCCACCGATTCTAACGTTCTGCTCTGTACTTGTCAAGCCGGAGTCTTGACTTCTCCAGTTACCTATACCTCCAGGGTGGACAGAGAGTAGCCAATATGTAACATGGGCCACAGGAACTCTGAGAAATCAGAATATGCACGGAAAATGCTCTGCACATGACAGCATCGAGACTTCATGGGGGAGTTGGCGAGAACTCCTGACTGTAGAATTACAAACCCTGTCTTCGGAGAAGGGAAATGGGTATTAAAAATCAATTAAGTATCTTCTTGTCCTGTCTTAACTAAAAAGGAACAATGTATAGAGGGTTTTGTACAGAAAGGAAACAAACTCCTTGGACCTATAAGTACAGTGATGTCAAATGAGCCTCCTTCTCTGACTAATTGGGCTGAGGCAGAGGTCTCCAGTATGATTTTACTATACATTTTACTATACTCTTTGAATATAAATTACAAGTCACTCCTAGATTTTCCTGACTTCTAGTGTAGATAGATAAGGTTAATTCCTAAAGCTTGTAAAATATGTTTCAGAGAGTTGCATAAGGGCACAAAACATATTTACTGTGAGAAAGGGCATTAGTTTGAGAAATATGCCTGGTATTATTGACCTAATCTATAAATGACCTCTCTGGTGTTTTCTTTTCCTTTTCCTTTCTTCATTCCCCGACACATAGTGAAATCTCTGGGCGTAGAAAGCAGTTTGGCAGTTCAGTTTTCTTTTTCCTTCTGAAGTTGCTGGATTTATAATAAAGGTGTCTTTAGCTGTTTTTGACTCAAACATCAAGGTGAAGTGTATTCCACGGGATAAGAGATCAAAGCCCTAGGATGCAGAGTTTAAAACTTTAAACCAAGGAGGGGAGATGAAGGCTGCCCAAACTTCCGGTGTAAAGGGTAGGGAGAAGTATGTGCCCAAGGTGGGCAAAGAACTGACCAGCAGGTGAAGTGTCCAAGTGTCAGAGCCACATTCTAAGTCACCTGTTTAGGGATGGTGTCTCTCCCTCTTCATTGTTGTTATCAGCTAAACACATTGGTAGAAGACCTTGGTCACCTGACTCAGCCTTCACTCTATCGCAGTAATTGTCACAGTGGGGTCCCCAGACTGCCAGTGTCAGCATCGCCTGGGAACTCATTAGAAATGTAAATTTGGAGCCACCAAGACCAACTAAATCAGAAACTCTGGGTGTGGGGCTGAGAAATCTGTGTTTTAACAAGGCTTTCAACTGATTTTGATCCACACTAGTTTGAGAGCCACTGTGCTATTGCAATTCTACAACTTGGGTGACTCCACCACTCACCTCAGTGATTCATCGGCTCTCTGCTCTTTGACCTCCTTGATTCTCATGACTCTCCCTCCCACTGCAGCCACCCACTCCCACAGCTGCACCCTGGACCTTGTCAAATTCAGAATTCCTTCCTGTCTGAAGTCTGAAAACATCCTATACAAACTCTTCATCTTTGTACTCTCTGTGCTTTTCTTGAATGGTGACAAACTCTTCGATGGCTTCATGGCTAGCTCTTCATGGCTTCCATGGCTTCAGACAGGGAGCAGCCAGCCCCGTATTCTGATGAGTCCAAAATTTTTCTCCCAAGCTTCAGACCTCCACATCCAATGCCAAATGCGGCCTGGATCTCCCACTGGTATCTCATAGCAACAGATCAAAAGACTAACTCCTTAGGTTTCCCCAAAACTTGTTCCCTTTTTTGTGCTCCCTGTCTCAGGAGCTGAGGCCCACAAGTGAGTTCTTTAAGGGTGACCTGGGAGTGATCCTTCACACCTTCCTTTCCTTCACCCCTTACAACAAAGCAATCAACCAAATTCCACCAATTTTACCTCCTAGGGGCTCATATGCAATTATTGATTTATTCTTCAGCAGATATTGAGGCTTTTGCAAAGCCCTTCCCAGACCAAGAACTCTATGGGTGATTTCTCGTCTGTTCCCTCCCCCTTGATATCCCTATCACCAGTGCCTATGTTGTTCTCAACCCTGACTTCATGTTAGAATCACCTAGGAGGCTTTCAAGACCACAAGGCCTTCACCCCCCACCCAGATAATCTAATTTAACAGAACTAGGCTGGGATTACAGAATAGGAGGTTTTGGTTTTTTAAAGACTTTTTTTTTTTCCTTTTTTTTTTTTCTCCCCAAAGCCCCCCGGTACATAGTTGTGTATTCTTCGTTGTGGGTTCTTCTAGTTGTGGCATGTGGGACGCCGCCTCAGCGTGGTTTGATGAGCAGTGCCATGTCCGCGCCCAGGATTCGAACCAACAAAACACTGGGCCGCCTGCAGCGGAGCGCGCGAACCTAACCACTCGGCCACGGGGCCAGCCCCTTTTTTAAGACTTTTTTTAGGGAAGTTTTAGATTCACAGCAAAATTGTAAAGAAGGTACAGAGATTTCCCAAATACCCACTGCCTCTACACATGTATAGCCTGCCCCATTATCAAAACCCCACACCAGAGTGGTACATTTGTTGCAACTGATGAACTTACACTGACACATCATAATCACCGAATGTCCACAGTTTACATTAGGGTTTACTCTTGGTGTTGTACATTCTATGGGTTTGGACAAATGTGTGATATCTATCTATCGTGATAGTATCATAAAGAGTATTTCCCCCAACCTAAGAATCCTCTGTTTTCTGCCTGTTCATCCTCTCCTCCCCTCAACCCCTGACAACCACTAATCTTTTTACTGTCTCCATGGTTTTGCCTTTTCCAGAATGTCACATGGTTGGAATCAGACAGTATGCAGCCTTTTTGATTGGCTTCTTTCACTTGGTAAAAGTGATAAGCATTTAAGTTTCCTCCACGTCTTTTCATGGCTTGATAGCTCATTTCTTTTTAGTGCTGAATAATATTCTATTGTCTGGATGTACCATAAGAACTGGAGTTTTTAATTTTAAGCACCCCAGGTGACTAAGGGAAAGCTAATTCTAGACTTTATCTTTTCGCACCCTCTAGAAGAATTTGGAGAAACTACGGTCCTCCTCATGCATTTTTAATTTGACAGCTACATTTTTATTGTCAGTTTAATAAGTGCTTACTGAACACTCTTGCTTTGCTGTCCTGGGACTCTGCCTCGGAAGCCCTGTATATTCAAGTCATCTCTTTCAATGGTACTCCAGACACTTTTACCCCCCGCGCAGTACTCTTACAGTAATATTCAGGATAGGTGAGAGGTATATCTTTCCTTTAAGGTGAGAGAAAAGTTGTTGTGAAAGAGGAGAAATAAAAGGCATATTATCAGGCAGATTAATTTTAGGAGAGCGTACACATAAAAGTTTGGGATATAGAAATTATTCATGCTTGTGTACCCCTAGAAAGTCTTCATATACCTCCAGGATTGTGGGTTCCCCTGTTTGGAGACTGCTGCTTAGACCATTTTAAAGACTTTTTTCCCCTTTTTCTCCCCAAAGCCCCCCAGTACATAGTTGTATATTTTTAGTCGTGGGTCCTTCTAGTTGTGGCATGTGGGATGCCACCTCAGCGTGGCCTCATGAACAGTGCCATGTCCGTGTCCAGGATCCGAACTGGTGAAACCCTGGGCCGCCAAAACGGAGTGCACGAACTTAACCACTCAGCCACGGGGCTGGCCCCTGGTTAGACCATTTTAGTAGCCTCACTGGTCACTCTGCCACCAGTCTTTTTTTTGAATATATAATTCATGTGCCATGAAACTTACCCTTTTAAAGTATATAATTCAGTGGTTTTTAGTACATTCACAAAATTGTGCAACCATCACCACTAATTCCAGACATCCATACCCAATAGCAGTCACTCCCCATTCCTTCCTACCCCCAGCTCCAGCAACCACTAATCTATATTCTATGTCTATGGATTTGGCTATTCTGGACATTTCATATAAATGGAATCTTATGATATGTGGCCTTTTGTGTCTGGCTTCTTCCACTTAGCATTATATTTTCAAGGCTCAATTATATTTTAGTTTGCGTTTCCCTAATGACTAATGATGTTGAACATCTTTTCATGTGCTTAAAAGCTAGCTCCAGTCTTAAACTTCTAATTCAACCCCCATTGCTATCAAAATTATCTTTCTAAACCATATTGCACTCCTGTTTGGAACTTTTCAATGGCTCTACGTCTCCTATGGGATAAGGGCCAAACCCCTTAATTTGACAACTGGGGCACTTCTCCACCTGGCCTCTGTCTATGTCTTGGGCAACAACACCTTCATTCCACGTCGCCTAGCTCCATTCTAGCCATACTGAACTACTCGTAGTTCTTGGAATATATAGTGCTATTTCAAGGCCCCGTGCATTTGCTCATAACATTCTCTCTGCCAAGGAACCCTTTCTTGCTTTCTTAAAATATGTCTTCCACTTGCTCTTTGATTCTAGACTCCTGTGTCTCCTCCTCTGGAAGGCCTTTGCTGATCAATCCCTCCATAATTAAGTTAGATGTCCCTCATGAGCTTCCCTCCACAGCAGTACTATATTGGGGTCGTCTCTTTTGCTTGTCTGCCCAACTAGGCTGTGAGCTCCTTGAGAGCATTGACTAGATTTGATTTATCTCTGTCGTCAGGGCCCAGAACACGTCCTGACTGGAGAAATTAATTTTATAGGATCCTCATGGCCCTCAAATGCCCACTGGCTGAAGTGCTAAGAGCTTGTTCCAGTTCCTCAGGAGAAGGCAAAGCCAGCTTACCTTTAGGGCATCTTAAAATAGCCCAGACTACTCAGACAGAAACCTTCTCCAATCACAGGAGTATGTAACAGGTGAAAGATAAGATATTTTTAAAAAGAGTAATATCAATAATGGATTAACATTAATCCATTTGGGGCTATCTCATCAGCTACGGGTACTGGAATACCTTTCTTACTGTCAGGATGTGTTATGCACGGCTTTCACTCTCACGCAATCATCTTATTGAAGAGGCCACGGAGAGCACAGTGCTGGTTCAGAGCACAGACTGTGAGTGTCTGCCTGGGTTTCACTCCCAGCTCCAGACTTACTAGCTGTGTGATCTTGGAAAGGTTAGGTGACATTTCTGTGTTTCTGTTTATCTATAAAATTGGTATGAAAATTACATTTACGTCTTCGAGTTCTAGTGAGGATTGAGTTACTATATATAAAGCTTTTAGAACAGGACTTGGCAGGATACGAGTATTAACTATTAATATAAAATCCTTCTGCCAATCCTACAAGCTAGATATTACTATCCCCATTTTACAGATGAGGAAATTGAAGTTTAGAGAGAGGAGTGACTTTTTCAGACTCCCAGGTCTGGTAACTGACCCAGACCTCATACTTGATGTGCACATTTTCTCACCTTTAACCCTTCCCTTCTGCCATTCTCTGTCAGGGCAGGGTGGGAGAAAAGAAGTGGCAGCTAGTTTGGAACAGTCGCCCCAATCAGACTATTGTAGCTTTGTCCCCAGGGTACCCTCTGTAGAGGGACATCTGTCCATGTCCTGCAAATCATGCCTCTGCCATGCACAGTGTATGTGTGTGTGTAAAATTCTACTTCCCCAGGCATCCTGGCCTGTCTTCTACTATTCATTGTCCTAGCCTTTTCCTAGGAGGCCATATGCATATAAATAATTTATTCTCCAACAAATATTACATGAGGCTTTGCAAAACCCTTCTTAAACCTGGAATTCTATGGGTGGCAAATTCCCCGACTAAGGATAACTTTTTTTTTCCTGCTGAGGAAGATTAGCCCTGAGCTAACATCTGCTGCCAATCTTCCTCGTTTTTCTTTTTCTTTCTTTCTTTTTTTTCTTGAGGAAGCTTAGCCCTGAGCTCACATCTGTGCCATTCCTCCTCCACTCCATATGTGGCTTGCTGCCACAGCATAGCCAATGAGAGAAGCAAGTCTGCTCCCAGGATCCGAACCTGCAAAGCTGGGCTGCTGAAGCGGCCCGTGCCAGACTTAACCACTACACCACAGGGCCAGCCCCATGATAACTCTTTTACTCTACATTCTTTCCACTGGATCATGTGCCCAGAAAATAATTCTCCTTTGTGTCATGTTATATGCCGGACACTGAGGACACAAAAATGAATAAGACTCAGTCCCTGCCCTCAAGGTGCTCAAGTCTTGCGGGGGGAAAGGATAGACAACAGCAAAAGAATATGATCACTACTCCTATGTGGGGCTGGCCTGGTGGCGCAGCGGTTAAGTTTGCACATTCCACTTCGGCAGTCCCAGGTTTGCCAGTTCGGATCCCGGGTGCAGACATGGCACCACTCAGCAAGCCATGCTGTGGTAGGCGTCCCACATATAAAGTAGGGGAAGATGGGCATGGATGTTAGCTCAGGGCCAGTCTTCCTCAGCAAAAAGAGGAAGATTGGCAGCAGATGTTAGCTGAGCGCTAATCTTTCTCAAAAAAAAAAAAAAGAAGAAGAAGAAGAAGAAGCATGGCACCTACCACAGCACAGAGGAGGCATCCAGCCCAGCTGAGGGGTCAGAGCAGGCTTCCTAGAAGAGGTACTACTTGAGTGAGGCTTTGAAAGAGGAAGAAGAATTCCCTAAATAAGAGAAGAGGAAAGAGTATGCTAGGTACAGGGAACAGGTGTGAGAAGGCACTGGATCATGAAACCAGATAACTATGTTTAGGCTTTAGAATAGTCTGGGATGCGGCACAAAGAGTATGCATCGAAGTGGAAGAGACAAAGCTGGAGAGGCAGGCTGGGCTGGATTACAGCAGGGCTTGGGGCAAAGGTAAGGAGCTTATAATTCATCTTTAATGCTATGTGACATTTGGTTACAACTCTCTTCCTGCACAACTGCTTTTTTTCTGACAGTCAGCATTCAGTTGCGTTTAGAAGTCCAGGTTAATCTACCCGTTTATTCATTCATTCACTCATCAATATGTACTGAGCACCTACTTGTATCAGTTCTTGTGTAGGGACAGGAGGCCTCAGGAATGGACGTTTGGGATATGACCCCCGAAATCTTGAAATCTTGTGAGTTTTTTAGAGGGCATTAAGTCTCAGCCGAAACTTGAGGTGATTTACCCTGACACTTGATCCCTTCCCTGCCCTTGATGTTGCAACCCGTTTTGTCATTTGGACTTCCCTGAGAATGCTGCAGTGAACCAGGTCGGGGGCACATTGTGGGAATGGCTACAGTTGCAACAGCTGAACCCGTCAGCCTGGGTAGTGAATAAGTGCTGACTGTGCTCAGGCACATGGAGCCTCAGGATTGAGATGCAGGAGGAAGAGAATGTTAAGTCTCTGCTCTCCGGGAGTTCACAGTTTAAAAATGCAGAAAGTCAGACCTGGAGGACACATTAGAAACCATTAGTCTCATGGGATAAATGGAGCTCTTCCAAAGTGCTGACCATGTATTGGGACCTGAGACCTGGTTCCTATCATTAAGAAGCGCACAGTCTGGTTAAACAGGTGATGTAGAAACAGGTAATGACCACAGTGCTTCAGGAGGCGGAGGAGATCTCAGCTGGCTAACCACAGCCCACTGTCAACCAGTTAGGAAGGTGTCCTAACAAGGACTAGGCATGTGATGTCTGAGCTGGCATCAAGGGTGTCACAGTCTGAGTTGAGGCTGGAGGAAGTGGGAAGAGAAGCCCACACAGAGAAAACAGCCTGAGTTGTTCAGAGAAGAGGAATGGGTCAGAGTGATTGGTTTGTCTAGTACAGGTGGGGAAGTATCGGGTGGAGTGGTAATCAGGAGCCTGATGAGAGGACCTTGAATGCGGAGCTAAGGATGTGAGCACTGTGGAGCCATTGGTTTCCAATACGGGGGTGACACTCGTAGGTGTCCTATGAGTCTGATTTAGAGCAATGCTTCTCAAACTTTATTGTGCATCCAAGTCACCTGCGGATCCTATTAAACTGTAGGTTCTAGTTTAGTAGGCCTGGGCGGGGCCCTAGAGTCTGCATTTCTACCGAGATCGCAAATGATGCCGAGGCTACAGATCACGCTTTCAGCGACAAACATTTAGAGTTGTTTCCAATCTATAAAATTTATCAGTTGAAAGTTATCTGATTAGAAATAGTATCTTAATTTTTCCAGCGTTTTAAGGTTGACAAAGAGATATACCTACGTTATCTCCTTTACTGCTTCAGCAATTGTTCCAGAGAGGTAAGATAAGGAGACGACATATTCCTGCTTGTGTGAAGCATCCTTCAAACTTAGGTATTAAAGTTAGTCTATCTTCTCCCAGCATCGTGTGGGGTAGGGACTGAGAGTCCCATTTCACAGATGAGGAGACTGAGATCTGAAAAGAAAATGGACTTAGTCAAAGCCACACACTATAGCAGCGGCAGAATAGGAAGCAGAATTGAAGCCTCTTGCCTATTCCAGTGCTATTTCAGCAGGTTTCTATGTTGCTTCAGACATCCATTCATTCACTCAGTACAGATTTATCATACACCCACGACATTTCAGACCCATCACAACATGTGAATGTGCAGAAAGACATCTTTCAATAGCTGGAAAGAGTGAAATATACAAATGTAGTAGGAAAGAAAGGCTTATTGGAGAGCGGTGGCTTGTCGAGCTGTCAGCTCAAAGGTGGATTATAAAAGAGGAGAGATATCAGACAAAAAAGATACCAATATTAATCTCTGACTTTTGTACATACATACATCAAGTATTTACCAAGCCCGACTCTGCACCAGGCCCTATGTTAGATTTTGATGACACAGGCATGAATCAGACAATTCTCAGAGAGTTCACAGTTTAGTTTAATAGAGCATTTCACTGCTTACAAGCCCTTTCCCCATCATTAATAGCTGCCATTGGCTGAGTGCATAGAATGTGCCAGTGCTGTACTAAGGTTTATATATCATTATCATAATTTTCTCAACTAATCCTCAAAAATCTCTTTCGAATGTACGCTCCATGAGGGCGGGGATTTTTGTCTGTTTTGTTCACTGACGTATCCTTAGAATCCAGCAGAGAATCACATAATAGGTACTCAAAAAAAATTTGTTGAGTGAATTAATAAACAACCCTGTTACATAGATGTAACTATTACCCCATTTCACAAATAAGTGATCTAAGCAGCAGGTAGGTAAAACGCTTTGCTTGAGGCCTCCCGAGCGGTAAAAGACAGAATTAAGATACTCTTAGAAGAACCCAGGACTGTCTGACGCTAAACCCAATGGTTTTACCCTGTGTATACTGGTGGTTCTCAAACGTTAGCATGCATCAGAATCACCTGGAGAATTCGTTAAAACACAGCTTGCTGGGCCACAGAGTTTCCGATTCAGTACATCTGCGGTGGGGCAGGAGAACATTCATTTCTAGCAAATTTCCAGGTGATTCTGATGCTGCTGGTCCAGGGACTATGTTTTAAAACCACTGCTCTATAGCAGACTGCCTCCCAATTTCTCATTTATTCCCATAAAGTAAAAGTAGAGATTAATATCCCATGGCAGATGAGGAAAATAAGGCCAGAAAAGTAACACAACTCATCCAAGTTCCCACAGCAAGTGTGGGTTTCCAAGGTCAGTGTGGTTCTAAAGTCCTTATCATTCTTGATGAAACTTGCTGCCTCAGATGGGCAAAGGACACAGAAGAAACAGGAGGCAGGGAGGAGGGAGGGGATGTGTTTGTCAGGAGGAGGTGAAGATAAAGTTGGAAATGTTACCATCCAGCTTGCTGCCCTGAAAGAAGAGTCCATGCTCTGCTGTTAACTTGCTGTGTGGCCTGGGCCAAGCCCCTTACTCTCTTTGGACCTCAATCCTCTTCTCCATAAAGCAGAGCACTTTCCAGCGGGCAGCACAGCCCGGGAACCGCAAAGACAGGGAAGTAGAGTTTGCATTGAGTCCTGTTTCTAATTGCTTTGCGCTGGCTCGAGGCCAGGCAGGTCATGCCGGGACTATGCCAGGTGCAGTCACCGGGGCTGAAGCGCCAGTCTGAGCAGGGCGGAAGCCGGTCACGGCCTTTGCCTGTCTTCGGTGCGAGAGATGCAGGGAGGGAGGGCTGCAGGCTATGCCGGCACGGGCATGGGGGATTACTGGCCACAGCAGGAAGGGCGGGGCGCCTCTACGGCTAACCCACCCAAAGCTGAGGGTGCCGGTGCGACCTTTAGAGGACGGAGAACTGATGCCCCCCACGGCAACTCCAAGAAAGCCAAATCATCCCAAGCAGGTGCACCGTCCGGCTCAGTTTAGACAAGAGCACCAATCCCAGGCCTTCAAAGTGACCTCATAGCAAACATGATTGGTCCCGTCTCTCTGCACCAGGAGGATCCTGTCTGCTCACTTAACCTTTGAGGAAGGCTTGGCCGGCTGTGTGACCTTGAAGAAATCACTTTACTTCTCTGAACCTCCTTTATAAAATGGAGATATGAATACCTACCCAGAAATGACCCATAAGACAGTGAACGTGTCTAGGGGAAGACATCATGTCTTTAAAAACTACTTTTCTTATTTTGTTTGCTTACAAAAGTGGTGTATGATTATTATAACAATAAAGATAGAATACAAACCCTGGAAAGTCCCCTGTGCACTGTCCCCTCCCTCCTTCCCAGCCCATAGTTAACTATTAACAGTTCAATGTATTTCCCCTTGGAATTTTTTTCTATGAATATACAAAAGGTTTTTTTCAAAACAAAAATTAAGTTATACAAGTTTTTTTTTTCACTTAATGAGTTTGAACATCTTTCAGTGTTGGTCTGAGTAGACCTTTTTCATTCTTTTTAATGTCTACATTGTATTCAAATCCCCTCTTCTTGGATATTTGTTGTTTCTGTTATAAGAACAGCAGCAGGAACAACAACCAAAACTACAGCAAATATTTATTTGTGTAGGAATTTCTGTAAGACATATTCTTGGAAGTTGAATTTCTGGCTCAAAAATATAAGCAGTGGCCGGCACCGTGTGTGGTCGTATAACTTTAGATATGAGTCGGGTCGTCATGTAGATCAGCATGTAAGCCAGGACGCCATGGGCTTCTCTCTCTGGGGCAGCCTTCATCCACATCATATTGTACACTTAAAAATTTTTAAGAGGGTAGATCTCAAGCCTTCTTAGCACAGTAAAATAAAACTCAAACAAACTAAAATACAACGTGGCTATAGCATTTTGCTTTCCGAACAGAAACATATACAAGGGTTCCAGTTTTTTTACATCCTCATCAACATTTGGTATTGTCTTGATTATAGAATTCTAGTAGCTGTGTGGTGGTATCTCATGGTGGATTTTTAGTTGCATTTCCCCATGCTGAGCGTCTTTTGTGTGCTTGTCGCCTATCCATATGACTTCTTTGGAGAAATGTCTACTCAAATATTTTGTTTAAAAAATATTTTAAAGAAATTTTAAACATTGTCTTCTTATTGTTGAGTTGTAGGAGTTCTTTACATGTTCCGGATGCGAGTCCATTGTAGGATAGATGGTTCGCAAATATTTTCTCTCACCGCCCCCAAATACATAAGCACATTTAAAATGTTAATAAATATTACTAAATTGCCCTCTAAAGAGGAGGCACCAATCTATGTTCTCACCAACAATATGAGAAGCCTGGTTTTTCAGCATCCTCACAAACATAGGATGCTAATCTTTGTTAATTTAAAAGATAAAAAATATCACACTGTAATTAGCCTTCCTTTGATCATTAGGAGAATCTCATCAAATGTTTATTAACCAGTGCTTCTCCTCTTTAAGAGTTGCATGTTCTTGTTGAAAACTTTCATTTTTCAATTTTTCATCCCTTACGCCCTAGTCATTATTAAGCATCCAGGGAATGTTTGTTGAATGAAGAGTAATGCTGTGAAGAATAAATGAGATAATGTATCTAAAGTGCTAAACTCATTATTAGTGATCCATTAATATGAATTGAATCTAAGCCTGGAGTTAGGAAGTGAGTGCTACAATGCTCTTGAATTCCCCCCATGTCACCCCAACCACACCCCCACTCCCCACCCCCACTCCCGATCCAGGATGGTTGCTGTGAGGTCTAGGATTCCAAGAGGCCTGGTTTCTCCCAGTCCTCTCACTGTATGTTTTAGGGTAAATCGCTTAACTTCTCTGACTTTCCATTTCTCTGCAACAGTCTGAACAGTGTCTACGAGCTGCATCATGCTTATTGAAAAGAGTTATTGGGTATGAGATTAATTTACAATAAGCATATATTCATGTATTACTTGAATAATTAAAACAAATAAATTTAAAAAGTAAATGCAAACATTTATAAGAATAGGGGGTTATAAACCTACAGAGACAAGGACAGGACTAAAAAAAGAAGCTGGCTGCTCTTTTGATGACCTTAAATTTCCTTTAAAAATATGTGACTTCATACTTGGCCCAGCCTCTCTTCCATCTTTCTGTCGCTCTCTCTGTCGCTCTCTACTGCTCAGGTGGTCTCACTTCAGTGTAGTTCAACTCAGCAAATACGAATAAGGGAAAAGTATTATTTGCGGCTGGTCCCTGACTTTAGTTACCCACATCACCATCACCAAGCCCTCCTTTGTTCTTGGCTCTGTGACTGGCACAAGCGACACAGAGCTCACAGTCTGGTGGGGGACACAGACTTTCATGCCGTTATGGGAATGACAAGAAACATTTCTGGAACAGGAATGACTCTGAGCCAGGCACTATGCTAAGAACATTGCACACATGAACTTTTAGTGTTACTGACAGCCATGCAAGGGATCTGCATTTATAGGAGAGGAACCTGCCTCACAAATGTGATTGGATCAAGGTCACAATTTAGTAAACATGGGACATGGATTCTGACTAAGATCTGTCTGCTCTCCAAAGCCAGTCCTTTCCTGCTACATTATATCAGAATAAACCAAGTGATATGGAACACTGAAGTGGGAGCATCTAAATCTACTTTGGGAATGTGTGGTTGTTGCGCCTGGGAAGGCTTCACAGAGGAGAAGACGTCTGATTTGGGCAGAGAATGGTGGTCCAGGCATCAAGAGCAGGAGTAAATGGTGACACAGACTTCAGACCTATTCAGAGAATAGAAGGTTGGGTGGGGTGTCAGGAAAGAGAGGCAGGAGATGAAGCTAGAATCAGATTGTACAGGGCCTTGAAGGCGAGGTTAAAGAAATGGACTTGAAATCAAAGGGTAGGGGTTCCCTATCTGGGGCATGTGTACTGGGAGTCTCCAAAGGTGATCAGGGGTATGAAAAACCACAGCTAAATGTGGCATATCACCTGAAATGTCAATTTTACTACAAGCCTTTGGGAAAAGGCAATCTCATCTCATCCTATGAACGATGTATTATAGAATTGAATGTAAAATTATATGAATTTTTAAAATAAAACTGGGATTTCAAAGACATTTCCCAGTTGCAGTAAGCTGCTCCCCAATAAGGAAGTGGTTGGAAGAAGGCCACTCTCCAATGCCATTAGGGACAAGTTAATGGTGGAGCCAGTTGGGAAGCGTTGCTATAGGTGATGGCAAACCATGGATTGAGCTCCTCTGAGGTCTCTAGACTAGGGCTGGACGGGATTCCAAGATGGATAGGAACTGACTCTTTGGAGGGTTTTCAGTCTAGGTTTTATGGAACTGATGATTCTGAGCAGAACAAAGCAAAACCAGGTGACGTTCCTCTCTCTTGCCCTCTCCTTGACATGTTCCTCTTATACCTTATTATTTTATTTAATATTTATTGCACTTCCTGTGTGATCTTGGACAAGTTACTTAACCTCTCTGTACCTCAGTTTCCTCATCTGCAGAATGCGGATAATAATACCTACCCCATAGTGTCACAGTGTCATCGTGAGAATTAAATGAAAATTGTATAAAGCTCTGAGAGCCTGAAACAAAGTTTAGCACTGTTTAAGCATTAGCTATTATAACAGCATTATTACTACACCGTCTACAGCTGCTGCGTTCCACTCATCATCTCCCACAGCCATTCATTCCTTAGGTCATTCGAGTTGGGGGCAGGGCTAGTTCTGGGAGGAATACTACGCAGATGAACCAGACTTCTCATTGCACTTGTACAAACTTACGAATATTGGTTTGTTCAGCTACACCTGGCACATAGTGGGTGCTCAAGCGCTTGCTGAATGAATAACAAGCGTCTTCCTACTAAACTGCAAGCTCTTTAAAGGCACGGACCATACTTCCTAGCTGTTGTATTGCTAGAACCAAGCACTTGGTGAGGCACACAGTAGGCGCTTAGGGATTACCGAACTAACGAACCAAAGGATAGAGGAAGGATAAATGACTGCAGGCAGAAAGTCATTAAGGCCACAAAGTTGGCACAGATGAAGCGCTGCAGAAAGACCGCCACCAGCTCTAGGAATGTGCTGAGCAGAAGAGACGCCACGCCCAAAGACCTTAACAGCGCGGAGGAAGCCGGGCCGCTGCCCTGGCCTTCCCGAAGGCCCCCGCGAGCGCCGACCTCGGCGGCACGCCCCGCCCCCGGCCCCGCCCCCGGCCCCGCCCCGCCGGCTCACGTGACCACGGGGGCGTGCGCGCGGCCCGGGCGGCGCGGCGGCGAGACCGCGGCTTGGCAGCCGGGGCCATGGCTGGTGTGGTGGACTTCCAGGACGAGGAGCAGGTGAAGTCCTTTCTGGAGAACATGGAGGTGGAGTGCCACTACCAGTGCTACCGCGAGAAGGACCCGGATGGTGAGCGCCGCCGCACGGCCGGGGCACACGTGGGGCACGTGGGGGAGGGGCGGGGGCTGGACGGGGCACGCGGGCGACCTCTGAGGGCGTCTGGAAGGCTCTGTGGGACCCTGACGACCTTGTGTGCGTCGCGGAGGGGCGGAATGGGTTCCACGAGGACTTGCGGGGCTCGCAGAGAGAGAACGCTCCGCCGGACCGAGCCTGGAGGCCGGGGCTGGGGAGGAGGAGGGCAAGTGCCTGGACCTTCAGGGTGGAGGGACTGGGGATGCGTCAGAGAACAGATAAAATCCCCTGTCTCCATGGAGCTTACATTCCAGTGGGGACAGCTGGACAAGACACATAAGCCAATAAATGAAGTAGTGTGTCGAAAGTGATATATGTAATGGGAAAAAGAGCTGACTGGGGTCTCGGGAGTTGAGTAGGGCAATATTAAATTGAGCTGTGAGGGGGAATTATTGAGAAAGTGGCCTTTGAAAGAAGGCTTGAATAAGGTCGGAGAGATCTGTGCCAGGCAGAGGTAACAGCTAATGCAAAGGCCCTGAGGCATGAATGTGCCCCGTGTGTTCTGGGAACGTTGAGTTGACTTGACTTGAGTGTGTGAGTGGATGGTGGGGCCCCGAAGGGGCCACCCCGAGCAGCCAGTACCATTGGGTGATTTTCTTCGTCGTACCTTATTTTTATGACGGAAAAAAAAAGTGGCAGCGGCCCTACCTTCTAATAGCTTGAGTCTAGTTTCCAGAACATGATATAGCTATTTCGTGAAGCTGACACAGAGTTGCTTGTGGGTATGATGGTTTAAAAAGAACCCAGGATTGTTCTCTAAGGGCTGGCCCATGTCCTGAGTGCGCGGAGAATTCACAGGAGTTGGAGTCACTGAGGAGCAGGATGGTTGGGGAAGACTTCTGGGGGAGGTTGGAAGGAACAGGCAAGTGTTGGTTAAGTGGAGGAGAGGGTGGGAGGGGAAAATGCTGTCTTTTGGAGGTTGAAGTAAGAATGTAGTCAAAAAAAAGATTGAAGAGGGAGCCTGGGCCACAATGTATCAGGCTTTGAATGCCACGGTAAGGCATTTAGACTTTATTCTGTAGGCAGTGGAGAGCCACCTGTGTTTTGAGGAGTGAGTTCATGGTAGTGTACTCTGGGGAATACACTGAGCAATGGAGTGGGGAAGGGTAGGCATGGAAGGATTGTCCGTGGCGCTTTACAAGGGGAGTCTGAGAGGAGGCTCTGGTTACTGTAGCTACTGGTAAAGTAGTTTCCTTCAAAGCCGTCATCATGCTCACATGGATTACTGAAATAGCCTTCTAACCTGACTCTGCATCCTCACTCCCTTGGAGTCTGTTCTTTACTTGCAAACTGATGTTTTAATTTTAATTTTGTTATCTTACATGTTTGTTTATTAGATTTTTCAATAACAAAAATAACATGTTTGTTATCAGTGCTGGACTGTGTCCCTTCATGCGCTTAACTTCCTCCGTATTCATCCAGGCATCTACAAACCTATTTACTACAGTAACCTTTTAAAAATGCACGTGGAATCATGTCACTGCCCTTCGTAAAACTCCAGTGGTTTGCTAGTGACTTGGGATAAAATCCTAACTCCTTCATATGTTCCACAAGGCCGTGTGATCTGGTCCCCGCCTTCCTCTGCTTGTTTCCTGCCCCTTTCCTCCTTGATCCAGCCATGTATACCTTATTTGTGTCAAGCTTATTCCCTCTTTTGGGTCTTTTTATTTACTGTTCCTGTGCCTGGGACTTTCTGCCCCCTTCTCATTTCATTCTCTTTAGATAGTAGTTCATTCCTGTCATTCACATCTCAGCTCAGCCCTCACAGCCCTCAGGGAGGCCCTCCCTGACACCCAGCTGTGTTAACCATTCCCCCAACATGCACGGCAAACCATCTTATCATCCTGTTTGATTTCAGTCATAACATTTATTACTATAAGAATACATCTTGTTCACCTATTTACTTATTTATTGTGTTTCCTCCTCTAGAATGTAAGTTTTAGGAGGGCAAGTGACTGCATTCCCAGCATCTAGAACAGTGTCTGATAGATGCACATGGATGCTCGAATATTTGTTGAATGAAAGTGAACGAGAGATGAGTGTCGTGGTGGTTGAAGAAGAAGGGACAGAGGGGAGAGATGTTAAGGAGAGGCTTGCTGGGACTAGAGACTGCCAAGGAAAGAGGGTATTTCCAACTCTGGTAGCTGCTGTTTCTACTCTATCTCCAGGGTTCCTGTTCCCAGCCTCGCCAGGGAGTAAGGTAGCCTTCTGCCGAGACTAGCCCCTGGGCCCTTTTGGTTTGCAGTATGTTACTGCTAAACTTCCTGAGAATTTCCGAGGCTAGCAGAGTTTCAGTCATGGAAGTCAGTGGGTCTTTGGGCCTGGCTGAGGGGGAGCAGAAGGATGCTGTCAGAAGGACTGGTGAGTGGTGGACCCAGCGCAGTGGCTGAGGTCTCCCCAGTTGGAACATTGCTCAGTCCCAGGCTAAGGGCAGACGACGCCATTTGTAGAATACTGAACACCACCTGCATTCCTTGGGAAGGTCACCTTGCCACACCTCGGGAGGAGAGAGGCTGGTCCTAAATAAGACATTCTGGCCCACCACACGTGGACCCTGCCCGCTGCCGAGCAGCAGCCCCAGACGTGGAGAATAGCCTTCCCCTTTCCTCACAGGTTGCTATCGGCTCGTGGACTATTTGGAAGGGATCCGGAAGAATTTTGATGAGGCTGCCAAGGTGTTGAAGTTCAACTGTGAAGAGAACAAACACAGCGATAGCTGCTACAAACTGGGAGCCTATTATGTGACTGGAAAAGGTAAGGAGGCTCTTGCTTTCTTTGGTCCCTGTCATTGATGGTAGTGCTAGCATCACGTTCCTGGGCCTGATACTGAGGCCTCTATGCAGAAGGGTCCTCACAGGCATTGCGGAGGCACTTTGTAGGAAAATTTGGAGACGAGTTTGGCAGAGTGATGAGGGGAAGAGCACAGCAAGTTAGGCAGCCCTTAGAGAGTCCTGTTTGCAGGTAGTGAGACCTTGAACCAGCCACTTTAACTTTGTACCTCACTTGTATTACCTGTAAAATGGAGAAAAAATAGTACTTGCTTCATAGGGTTATTGTGAGGGTTAAATAGGATAATGTAGGTAAAGGCACCACCATGTGCCTGGCACAGAGGAGGGGACCAATAATTAATTCCCTTCTGTTTATCTTTTCTTCTCATGTCCTGGTTGCAGTTATCACTAGAATAGTGAGTAGTGTTGAAGCTATCTTTTGCTAAGTAACAAGTTATCCCAACAAACATTATTTCACATAGTTTATATAGGTTAGGAATTCGGGAGTGGCTTAGCTGTGTGCCTCCAGTCTCTCATGGTTGCAGTAGGGACATTAACCAAGGAACCAAGGCTACAGTCATTTGAAGGCTTGACTGGAGCTGGAGTTTCCAATTCTAAGATGGCTCCTCACAAGGCTCTTGGTGAAGGCGTCTGTTCCTTGCCAGCTGTTATCAACAAACCTCAGTTCCTTGTGGCATGAATCTCTCCATGGGCTGCTTGTGAATCCTCATGCCATGACATCTAGCCCCTCTCGAGTAAGTGATCCAAAAAAGAGCAAGATGGAATCCACAATATTTTCTTTTTCAGGAAGATTGGCCCTGAACTAACATCTGCCACCAATCCTCCTCTTTTTGCTGAGGAAGACTGGCCCTGAGCTAAGATCCTTGCCTGTCTTTCTCTACTTTATATGTGTGATGCCTGCCACAGCATGGCTTGCTAAGCGGTGCCATGTCCACACCCGGGATCCAAACCAGTGAACCCTGGCCGGCTGAAGTGGGGCACGTGAACCCAACCGCTGTGCCACTGGGCCGGCCCCACCACAGTGTCTTTTATGACCTACCCTTGGATGTCACACGTTCTTCATTTCCGCCACATTCCATTTATCAGAAGTGAGTCAGGAAGTCTAGCCCACACTAAGGGACGAGAATGTAAATTCTACCCCTTAAAGGAAGGAATATCAAAGAATTTATGGGCATATTGTAAAACTGCCACAATAGGGAGTACGACCTTTGACAGGCAGCTGTTCTTTTTGCTCACTAGATCTTGAGCTTCCTAAAGATGGTATAATTCATTCATCCCTTGTTTCTGGTGCCTAGCCAAGCCTGGTTAGAGAGAGATTCAGTGAAAGTTTGATGAAGCAGATGTCTTTAGATCTCTGGAGCCGTGTGGATGATTTCCGCTTTCACATGCACATGGGTTCTGTGGTAGTCTCTGTTTTGAAGAAAGTTTAGCATCAACAGGAATATCATCGTTCCCTGGTGGAGCAGAGGGGCATTTCTTTGATCTAGTAATTCTCCTACTGTCCTTTCCTTAGGAAGTAACTGGAAATGCAAATAAAGATTATGTGCATAGATGCTCACCGAGCATTATTTATCTGGCAAAATTTTATTTTCATTAATTTATAATTTATAAGTAATACATAACTGCATATCTTATTTTTTTAAAAAACCTGTGTGCCAACAGCAGGTTAGTTAAATAAATAATATTACTTCCATTGGATGGAATCTTATTTAGCTCATTAAAAAATAATGTTTCTAAAGAGTTTTTGTTGATATGGGGAAGAGCTTTTGATATAATGTTCAGTGAAGAAAACTAAATATAAAATTATATATGGTGTGAACTCAACTATATAATACAGTGTGCAAAAAACAAACATGTTCCTAGCTATTTAGTCTCTGGATTTGTGTTTTGGTAAAGTTTTGGATTCCTTTTGTCTTTATACCATATTTTATTATATTTCCACAAGGAGAAAGTTCCTTATTGAATTAGGGAAAACAAAAGAGGCTCTGAAATTATTTTCCCTTCTCTTGTTATGTGATTAATGATTGTGTACTGAGACTTTTTTTTGCTTAAGTGCCCCTTTGTTGAGCACACTTTAGCCTCTACTGTCTGCAGTGAAGTAATGAATTAGATCTGGACCAGTAGCAGGGAAGAAATACACTAATACCTGTTATACGTGGGAGAGCTTCATAAGCATCTTCAGAGAGAGAGAGACGTGTAAAGTACTGTGGGGATTCAGTGCTGGGAGCGTATCATCATCAGGTGGTGCTGTCGTGAGGAGGAGGCATTGAAACTGGTCCTTGAAGGACAGCCTAGATTTTGTTGGGTGGAGGTGGAATAGAGTTATGTCTCAGGCAGAAGGAGGGTGAGCAGGTGTGAAAGAACACAGAATGTTTGGAGAACAGTCCTTAATCCTCTGTTAAACTGACATTCTTAAATACATTTCTCCAGGTGTTTAGACCAAAGTGGTCACAGAGGATCCTGTTAGCTGATCTTAGCTACTCGGGCTGTTTTGGATTACTGTTTAGCAGAACTTGAGCCCTGCCATATCTAAAAGCCAGTACTTTTGGCTCTCCCTGCCTAATTCTGAGGCAAAGGATTTTCCAGTCTTTTTGATTTTGCCCTTTGTTCCTGAAAACACACCCAGTGCCCTTTCTTGACACAGACTGGTTAATAACTCTCCTTTTACCAGGGATAGCTTGGGACAGGGGAAAAAGTGGGAGGCCAAAGAATCCACTTTTAGTCCTGAGCACTAATTGACAGTGTGTTATTAGGCAAGGCATTTTCCTTCCCTGAGCTACAAATTCCCCACTGACAAAATTAGAGTAATAACGTCTGCTCATACCTTGTTCATAGGATTTTTCTGAGCATCAGATGAATCGGATGTGACTGCTTTGTTAAACTGTAAAACACCAGTGTGAACAGGTCTGGTTTGTATTGGTTGCTGCAGAAGTTACTATGGCTTGCACACTTAGAGTGACCCAAGGGATGTTTTGGCGACCTGTTCATCTATGGAATCAGCTTAAAGTATTTTTGTGAACCAATCTAAATGTTCTTTGAAAGGAAATAGAATGTAACCCTGACACACATCTCTTTGATAAAATATTACACAGCCAATAAAACAGATTTAAGGTGCTGGCCCCATGGCCCAGTGGTTAAGTTCGCACACTCTGCTTTGGCAACCCAGGGTTTTGCTGGTTCGGATCCTGGGCGCGGACATGGCACCACTCATCAAGCCATGCTGAGGCAGCGTCCCACATAGCAGAACTAGAAGGAGCTACAACTAGAATGTACAACTAGGTACTGGGGGGCTTTGGGGAGAAGAAGAAGAAAAAAAGAAGATCAGCAACAGATGTTAGCTCAGGTGCCAACCTTAAAAAAAAAGAGAGATTTAAGAAGGGTTTCTAGTGAAGAAGGCTCATAATTATGATGTATAAAAGCAAAACGAAACTACATGGAGAACATTCTAGGAGGAAATACACCAAGAATTAAATAGTGATGGTCTCCAAGTGTGACAACAATGGATGATTTTTTTCCTCTCTATTTAAGTCTTCAATTTCCTCTTCTAAAAAGTAGGATTACTTTAGAAAAGGAAATGAAGGCTCAGATAAGTTAATGGTGATAATCGCAAACAAATACTTATCTCTAGTCAAGACTGCTCTTGTGAGCTCCAGACTGCATTTGGCTGACTGCTCACTGGAGAATTTGCTTGGAGTTCTCACAGCCATCTCAAACTTAGATCAAATATGGGACTCTTAATTGTTTTCTTCTCCCAATTTATTGTGCCCCTGTTGTCTTCCACTTTAGCAAGTGGTTTCTCCACCTAGTAGCTCATGGCCATTGTATCTTCAAAATATGTCTCAAATCTGTCCTGTCTCTCCCTGTCCTGCTACCATTCTTAATCCAAGCCACCCTCCTCTCCTGCTTGGATTAGAGGTAGGAGATAATGCAAGTCTCCAGTCTTCTTTCCATAAGGCAACTAAAATGAAATTTTAAGAATATAAACCATGGATTAGATAAAATATGTGAAGCAACTGTTTTCAGACATTGGACAACAGGCTGTGCAGTACTGTGATCCCTAAGCAAGGGAGATACGTAAGGTGTGTCCCATCCAGGATTATTTTGGTTTTCTGCCTAGAAGTACTTTCCAGATTTTGCACAGAGGTAGAAACCAAGTAGAGCGTGATGTGGTAGTCTTGCTGAACTGACCAGGCAGAAGTCAGAGTTTCTGGCCACCGAGGCAGCTGGAATTTGCAGGACAGGATACTAGAGAAAAAGGAGCTACACAGAGAAGGAGATCAAGAAATCCACATGGGGTGCTTTTCAGTCTTTGGCCCAATGTTAAGCTGCACATGCATAGAGGGGGACTCTGAGAGACCTTGCAGTAAAAAGTTAGTGGGGAGCTATGTACTGAAAAGAGATTTCAGAGGTATCACAGTGCTGGGAGTGGTTTGAATTCCAACCAGCCAGAGTGGAGAGACCTCATTGGACAACACAGATGTTCATCTGAGACTCCAGAAAGACCATGTCTTAGTAGGAAGACTATTCTAGATCTACTCCAACAAAACTTAAACACAAGCCTCAAAAGGATCAGGCTGATTCGCCAGTAAGTTAGCTACCGGCCGGAATAAAACTCAACAATCTTTAAAGGAATACAACAAAATCCGGACTAAACAAAGTATCATCTACAATGCCCAGCATAAAAATAAGAAATTACTAAACAGAAAAAAAGCAGTCACTAGAAACAGACCCAGATATGACAGAGATGCTGGAATTAACAGTCAAATATCTTCAAACAGGTGTAATAAGTATTTTTAAGGGTTTAGATAAAAGATGGACATAATGAATGATGGGAAATCTCATTAGAGAAATTGAAACTTTTAAAAAGAACCAAATGAAACCCTACAGTTGAAAAACATAATATTTGAAATGAAAAGTTCACTGGACAGGCTTAACAGCAAATTAGACACTTCAGAAGAAATTAATCAGTGAATTGAAAGATCAGTGAACTTGAAGACAGGATTATAGATATTATCTAAACTGAGGCACTGAGAGAAAAAACAAAAAGAATGGAATAGAGCCTCAGCTGTGGGGTTCAGTATCCATCAATTTAACACATGTACTGGAGTCCCAGAAAGAGAAGAGATTGAGGCAGAAAAAAATGAAGAAATAACAGCAGAAAAAATTTCCCAATTTGATGAAAAATATCAGTCCACAGATCCGTGAAGCTCAAGGAACCCAAGCAGGATAACCATGGGAAATTACACCTAGACACATTATTACCAATTTGCTGAAAACCAAAGAGAGAAAATCTTAAAAGCAGTCAGAGAAAGAAAGACATTGAGGGGAACAATGGTGAGAACAGTGACTTCTCATCAGAAGCAATGTAAGCCAGAAGAAAAAGAACATATTAAATGCGGGGAAAAAAACTGTCAACCTTGTATGCTCCTTTAAGCAAAAATATCTTTAAAAATGAAGATGAAATAAATTCATTTTCAGGTAAACAAAGGCTGAAAGAATGAGTCCTTAGCAGACTTATGTTATAAGAAATCTTAAAGGTGTTTGGGTTGAAGGAAGATGGTAACAGATGGAAACTAGGATCCATACAAAAGAATAAAGCAAACTAGAGTACGTGTATAAATATAAGACTTCTGCTGAGAAGGATTGGCCCTGAGCTAACATCTGTGCCAGTCTTCCTCTATTTTGTATGTGGGACGCCTGCCACAGCATGGCCGCCATGAGTGGTGTAGGTCTGTGCCTGGGAACTGAACCTGGGCCGCTGAAGCAGAGCATGCCGAACTTAACCACTGGGCCACAGGGCCAGCCCCAAGACTTCCTTATTTCTTAATGTCTTTAAAAGACTATACAGCAAAAATAATAGCAATATATTGTGAGGCTTATAATATATATAGAAGTAAAACAAAAAAGTAATATATATAGAAATGAAACAGGACAACAATAGTCCTAAGGATGGACATGTGGTAAATGAATGAAAATATACTGTTGTAAGGTTCTTACATTTTATGTGGTATAATACTAATTTATGGTAGATTATGAAAAGGATATGTATTGTAATCACTAGATAAACCACTGAAAAAAGAAGTATAACTAAAAAGCCAGTGATGAGAATGAAATGGACTATTAGAAATATATGATTCAAAAGAACACAAGAAAAAAAGGAGCAAAAAACATTTGGGACAGATGGGAAACAAATAAGATTGTAGACTTCAACCCACCTCTATCAAGGATTGCGTTAAATGTAAGGAAACACTCCGGTAACAGGCGTAGATTGTCAGGCTGGATTGAAAGCAAGAGCTAACTATATACTGTTTAAATATAAAGGTGGCAGGAATATATTCTCAAAAGAACTCAGAGGATATAGAGTCTATGAACTTTTCTAGAAAAATCTATGTGAAAACCAATAAAGTTAATCAAAAGAAATAATTCAGGAACGGAGAAGCTGTTATGAAAAGACTGGTGATGAGCAGAATCCATTTAGAATGAATATTGGGCTAATTAATTAGGGTTACCGGATAGAATGTAAATAATATAAAGCTTTAGGGCATGGAAACACTGTAACATTTATTGAGCACTTATTATGTGCCAGGCTCCTTGTAAGAACACATTTAAGCTTCCAACATACGGAGTAGATGCTATTGTCCTTATTTTACAGATGAGGAGAATCTTGTAGGCTTGAGGAGGTTAAGTGGTTTGCCCAAGGTCACACAGCCGGCAAGTCATGGAGCCAGGACTGGAGCCGAGGTTTTCTGGCTGCAGAGCCCAGACTACATTAACTACTATGCTGTGCTGTCTCCCTAAGTTGAAGTGACATAACCAACCAAAAGTACAAGGTGGGGAAGGGCTGGCCCTGTGGCCGAGTGGTTAAGTTCGCGCGCTCCGCTGCAGGCGGCCTAGTGTTTCGTTGGTTTGAATCCTGGGTGTGGACGTGGCACTGCTCATCAACCCCCGCTGAGGCAGCGTCCCACATGCCACAACTAGAAGGACCCACAACGAAGAATCTGCAACTATGTACCGGGGGGCTTTGGGGAGAAAAAGGAATAAAATAAAAAAATCTTTAAAAAAAACCAGTTTAAAAAAAAAAGTAGAAGGTGGGGGAGGAGAGATGAGAGGAAGTGTGAGATGCCAGTATCCTCACCTTTTCTAGTTGTGAGTCAGTACTGTCTAAAATTCCGTTAAAGAAAATAAAGAAAATAAAAACAATGATTCTAACCTTTTAATATTTTAAATAATCTCTATAACTCCAGGGGCCCATTTAGGAAATTTCTCTGTTGAAGAAATAGTCATTTGAAGTTCAGCAGGTTCTTCAATTTCACTTCAGTTTGGTTTTCTTCTGATAGATTCAAGTAAAATCTAAGTTAAAATTGTTATTTACGAATACCATATGTAATCCCATTTTTCAGAGTACTTCTATCTAGCTGTCCGTTCAGCCCACCAGCATTTAATCTGAACACATGCTACAGACATGACTGGATTGGGGTTCTCGAAATGATGATGGTTATTTCTAGGTGGTGGATTTGGAGTGATTTCTTTAAAAAATAATGTTAAAAGATGGTTAGAATGTTTATGTTTTTAAGAATGGGTGATGGTACATGGGGATTAGAAATTTTCTGGAAAAAAAAACAAAACCTAAAGATAAAAGTGGGCCCTGTCACCACCTCTGCTTGAAGTGGCCCATCAGCAGTGTCCCATCGCTCCTGGGATTGAGTACAGGGTCCTTAACGAAATGCAGTGGACCCTGCGTCATCGGGCCCCTGCCTGCCTCTCCAGCCTCCTTTCCCCAGTGATTTCTGAGTTCCAGCCACATGGGCTCCTTTTCTCTCTCTCTCTTTTTTTTTTTTCAAAAGATTTTTATTTTTCCTTTTTCTCCCCAAAGCCCCCCAGTACATAGTTGTGTATTTTTAGTTGTGGGTCCTTCTAGTTGTGGCATGTGGGATGCTGCCTCAGCATGGCCTGATGAGCGGTGCCATGTCCACACCCAGGATTCGAACCAGTGAAACCCTGGGCCGCCGAAGCAGAGCGCGTGAACTTAACCACTCGGCCACGGGGCCGGCCCCTCCTTTTCTCTTTATGTCTTATTCCTGCTGCCTCGAACAACCCTCACCCCATATTTTCTTTTTCTTTTCCATTATGTCACTGCTCAAATGTCGCTTCTTTGGGGAAGCTGCCTTGACCTCACCACCTAGTCTAGGTCAGAGCCCTGGTACATTTTCGTAGCACCCTGTACTTTTCCTCTGTGCACTTGTCACACTTACAATCATATGTTTATTTGTGTGATTGTTTATTTAGGCCATAAGATCTGAAAGGGCAGGGGCATTGTCTGTTCCCCAGAACCTAGCACAGTTGTTGGTAAATAATAGGCGTTTGTATGTATGTAAATTAATGAACATTTGGCAAAGTGCTTGTAAGATGCCAGGTTCTCACTGTAACCCCATGAGGTCGCTGTTATTGTCATTCCCACTTTTCATCTCTTTTACGTGTTTGGGCTTCCTTGTAAGATGTCATTTGAACAAAAGATTCCATGGCTAAAAAAGCTGGAAGGTCTGTGCATTATGCCAGGCCACCTTCCTTTCATGCTGCCTTAGCTCAAAGTATGTGAACTTTATTCGAGAATCGTTCCCTAACTTTGGCCTGAGACATTCAGGTGCTCCCTGGCATGGGTTTACTTTTTTCTTCCCTTTCCTTCTTCCCAGGTGGACTGACTCAGGACCTGAGAGCTGCCTCCAGCTGCTTTCTGATGGCGTGTGAGAAGCCTGGGAAGAAATCTGTGGAGGCATGTCACAACGTTGGTCTCCTGGCACATGATGGACAGGTCAATGAAGATGGCCAGCCCGATTTGGGGAAGGCCAGAGACTACTACACAAGGGCCTGTGATGGCAGCTATGCCTCCAGCTGCTTCAACCTCAGTGCCATGTTCCTGCAGGGTGGCCCCGGCTTTCCCAAGGACATGGGCCTGGCATGTAAATACTCAATGAAAGCCTGTGACCTGGGCCATGTCTGGGCCTGTGCCAATGCCAGCCGCATGTACAAGCTGGGGGATGGCGTCGATAAGGACGAAGCCAAGGCTGAGGTGCTAAAAAACCGGGCCCGGCAGCTGCACAAAGAACGGCAGAAACACGTTGAGCCTTTAACGTTTGGGTAGTGAGGCCCACCCTCTTCTCAACAAGCAGCTTGGGGCTGGCACCTCTTATTTCTGAAGCAGCTCTTGGAGGTCAACCTGCTGGAGCAGGAAGACTTGAGACCTGGTGTCAGTAGCTCTGGTTACACAGACCCGTTGCCCCAGAGTGTCACCTACTGGGACGTAGCCTGAAATGCTTATTTCAGTCTGTTTTCCTTTATCTGGTGTGTTCTGTGAAGACACCCACGTTTATGGGCTCTTAGTTCTCATACTCTTGTAGCCTTGTGAAAAACCGCAAACTAGAGAGTCTCAGAGATTGGGGTGGGGTGGGGAGGAGAGGCGAAGAGCAGGAGGTTGGGAAAATTTGCAGCCACAGGGCCTGAAGGAATCAGACGTTATTAGTAGTTGGGAGGGTTTGAAAATCAGAAGGTAACTTGACTTACATGTTAGAGGGCTTCAGGAGCTGAGAACACTTAAATAGTTAGCACTGCCACCCTCTAAGTGGAGCCCACGCCATATGTAATCACTGGTGTGGGCTCCAGTTACAACTGTCCCCTCTAACATATGTAATCTTTGCTGTGGGCTCCCCTTTTGCCTTTAGCGTCAGGTATTTCAATAAATGCAGAGATGGATGTGCTACATGCAAGTTAAAGGTCCTTACGCTTCCGAGTTACTAAAGAGGAAACAGCCTTCCTTTAGTGGAGATGGTCACAGGTGAAAGTCAGCATCCCCCTCCGCTCACCTGGTGCTGCTCCTCATGCTGAGGGAGCAGATTATTCCCAAGGTGGCTTCAGCTGGGAATTTGTAAGCAAGGGCTTTGTGACACATTTTGTCCCTCAGAACGGAACTTCCTTAACTGTCTCTGTGAATAAACTATTTTGATTGATTAGTACTTTGTGTTATTAGTGTTTTCTCCAGCTTCTGGGTAGGGTGGAGAGACTGTTCTTCATAGTGGTTGTGACTTTTAAGAACAGTTGCTTTTTCAATTTTCTCCCTAACTTGTCACCAGGGGGCGAGCTTGTCATTTTCCTGCTGAAAACAGGACCGTTATTTCTGTCACCACCTGCTATTTTGGGGCTTCAGTTTTGCAGCTGTCCTAGAAGGAATGCTTGCTGTGTGGATGAAGGTCTGTAAGCACAGTTGATAGTTGATACAGGAGAGGGACTTCCCCAAGTGCAGAGAAGAAGCTTTGAAAGTGAATTTATTTGGGGCCGGCCTGGTGGTGCAGCGGTTAAGTTCGCACGTTCCGCTTCTTGGCGTCCCGGGGTTTGCCGGTTTGGATCCCAGGTGTGGACATGGAACAACTTGGCAAAAGCCATGCTGTGGCAGGCGTCCCACATATAAAGTAGAGGAAGATGGGCATGGATGTTAGCTCAGGGCCAGTCCTCAGCAAAAAGAGGATTGGCAGTAGTTGGTTCAGGGCTAATTTTCCTCAAAAAAAAAAGAATTTATTTCAAAAATGTACAATAGCTTCTGTTGTGTTTAAACTCTGTAGGCCAACAAGCATATGAAAAGATGCTCCAACACCACTAATCATCAGAGAAATGCAAATCAAAACCATAATGAGATAACTACCTCATACCTGTCAAGATGGGTATTGTCAAAAAAAAAGAAGTGTTGGTGAGGATGTGGAGAAATTCAAAGTCTTATACATTGTTGGTGGGAATGTAGAAATGGTGCGGCCACTGTGGAAAACAATATGGCAGTTCCTCAAAAGAATTAAACATTTAATAAACAGAATTACCATATGATCCAGCAATTCTACTTCTGGGTACATATCCAAAAGAATTGATAGGGTCTCCAAGAAATATTTGTACACCCATGTTCACAGCATTCACAATGGCCAAAAGGTGGAAGCAACCCAAATGTCTATAGACAGGTGAATGGAGAAACCAAATGTGGTAGCTACATATGATGGAATGTTATTCAGCCTTAAAAGAAGGAAATTCTGACATAACATGGATGAACCTTGAAGACGTTGTGCTAAGTGAAATAAGCCGGTCACAAGAAGACAAACACTGTACAATTCCACTTAGATGAGGTATTTAATACTCCGACAGAAAGTAGAATGGCGGTTGCCATGAGCTGGGGGAGGGGAAGTGGGGAGTTGTTTAATGGATATAGAGTTTCAATTTTATAAGAAGAAAAACTTCCGTAGATTACTTGTACAAAAATGTGAATATACTTAATATTACTGAACTGTCCACTTAAAAATGGTTAAGATGGTAAATTTTATGTTGTTTTACCACAATTTTTTAAAACTAAACATTTTAATTTTTTAAAAATGCAGGATATGAGTGTTTTGGTTATAACAGTAATATGGTCTCATGAAAGGCAGTTTGGAATGTAGCAGAAGAAACAATTATTACCTCACTATCCTTTACCAGCTACAGGCATTCTTTGGCCTAGTAGTGGTGTTTAACCATTTTTTAAGAATCGTATCTTTTCAATCTGATAATGGGTTTTGTAATTTTGAAGCATTAGGTTAACTTGATTTTCGGTGGCAGGTCCGCTAGGTTATTTTCTCTGGACCAGTTCGTTCCTGGGACCCGCAGTGCCTCCCTTTGGATCACATACTGAGGTGGGCTGGGAACAATGGAGTGAGCATCAGTAGTGTCAAAATGTTATATTTTACTAAAATGCAAAGAAAAATAATTTACCGTCCAGAAGGGTCCAAGGCCATTTCATTCCTGGGCTGCTGTGGGAAGGAATGGGTTGATAAGACCCTGCGTGACTGAGTTTCTCACTTTTGTGCAACCTTTGAGGCAAAGTTTGAAAATGGGTTTTCAGACTCTGGTCACAGCAGGAGTATCATTCCTGTGTCTTCTGGCCAGCAGGCATTTGAATCTTCGTTAGTAACTATTTCCAGTAGTTTCCCTCCATGCCGGGCTTGGGTTGGATGGTCTAATGGGAAAGAAGTTTCATAACTGACTAGTGGTTTGTGTTCTCGTTAGTGTTCTCACTGAAATCTCACAGAGCAGTGCTCAAGTGCTGAGAGAAAGGGAGGCAAGCGTCCCAGAGAGGGAGGGGGAGGCCGGAGGGTCTAGGGGTTGGGTTCTATCTTATGGGTCATGTGGAGTCACTGAAGAGTTTTGAGCAGGAGAATGAAATGATCCCATTTGGAAATCAGATGACCCTAGTGCAGAAAATGGATTGGAGGGCCATGTGGGGGTGGGGAAGGGTGCAGTCAATCGTGGGGTTAAGAAACCTTCCAGATTTCTAGCCTGGGCACCTTAGTGGACAGGCTTATTCATGTTGATTTGGAGCCTATGAGATTGATAGGGGAACAAAAAAGCTTTTTTAAGCTGTTTGGTAATTTTTAAAAAAACTTAGAAATACATTACATTTTAATTTGTTAGAGTTCTATGAAATTGCCTGAAAAATTTTGTGAGGCAGCATGGCAGAGGGAGAATGCCTGGACTTCAGAGCCGACAGCTGTGAGCAGCTCTGGATTAGTGAAAGGCATACTAAGCATGAGCGTTTAGGGCACCTAACAGAAGAATAGGAAAATATACATAAAAATTAATTTTATGTTTTTAAAAAGCGTCAGGTAATCACCTTGGGGGGAAAAAAATGAAAACTTTTTTGGCTTCCTAATGTTGATTTTGCAGTTTAGATCTCTTTTACTTTGAGTTCTACGTTAGGGTTGGGGGGCACCAGACTCTTCTTTCCGGTTCTTAGATCTAAAGGTCTTAACCTGGGTTCCCAGCTGAGTTTTGCCTTTTTTTTTTGAGGAAGATTAGCCCTGAGCTAACGTCTGCTGCCAATCTTCCTCTTCTTGCCGAGGAAGGCCGGCCCTGAGCTAACATCCAACCCATCTTCCTCTGCTCCATATGTGGGACTTACACAGCATGGCGTGCCAAGCGGTCCCATGTCTGCACCCGGGATCTGAACCGGTGAACCCCGGGCCACCGAAGTGGAACATGCAAACTTAACCACTGCACCACCTGGTCGGCCCCTGAGTTTTGCCTTTTATTGGCTATGTGACCTTGGGCAAGTTACCTGACCTTCTGGGTCTTAGTTTTGTCACTTCTTAGATGGAGGATAACAATGCCTTCTGCTAGGGTTGTTAGAAGGATTAAATAGTAGCTCTTATCATAGAATGATAAATGTTTCTTTAAGAAGATTTTTATGGGACTAGATTTTACAAGTAGATAATTATTTTTCTAAGTGACCATGTTCCTTTGTGAAGGAGACTAGCTTTTAAAACAGGCTGCTTTTGCTGCCATTCTTTTAACCTCCAGGTAGCTGATGGTGAGGCTCTGTAAGGGTATTCTCTGCTTCGAACAGCTGCAGGAGGCTGGCCTGGAGAGGGTGGGTGGGGCCTGCCTCCTGCCTCCTCCTCCTCTCTTGCCCAGTGGAGAAGGAGTCCGTGAGAAGACTTGCACCTGCTGGGGGCCCAGAGTGGAAACTATTCCCAGCGGTGCCCCTCTCCAGGCTTGAAGAATGATATTATATTACAGTTTATAAATCAGGCCTCCTCACTGTCTAAGGGGAAAGGCCGAAATTCATTGCCCAGCATGTCTCCTCACCCACAAGATACAGTGCCTGCCACCATATTTAGCCCCATCTTGTTACTAGCTTGCGCTTCTGCATCAGGGAACTGTAGTCTCTGCACCACGCCAAAAAAAAAAAAGCAACAAGAAAAACACCCAGGCTGGTTCTTACTGCCACGCATCTGTGACGCTGGCTCATCTCTCTGGAATGCTCTTCATCTGTTAAGCCTAGAAGCTGATCACACTGTGTCATCATCTGTGTACTGATGTCTCCACTGCCCACAAGACTGAGTTCCTGGAGAACCGGGGCTTAGCCGGCTTCATCTCTCTCATCAGTGCCCAGAGTGAGGATAGGCGCATGCTGGGCCATCAGGGGCTGCTTGCTGAGATGAGCAGCACAGAGTGGTACCTTAGCAGCCTTCTGACCCCCCCAAGACACATCAGGCTCAGGCTCCTTTTCAAGCCACAGGGCTGTACTGGTTTTGAAACTGCTGATCAAAGAAAGCTCCGGTCTAAGCTGGAACTGGCTCCTGATGGATCAGTACTCTTTCTTGAGCTCTGTTGGGGAAAGCGTCTTTAAAAAAAAAAGGGGGTTGAAACAATGAAAGAAAAGAACCCAACACAGAGCCACCCTGGCACCCTAAAGTACTTGCTCAATAACTTAATGCCGACAAATCAGTAATAATATCCTCACGGCTAGAGAATCACAAGTCCTAGTATACCGCATACTTTTCTTGGAATACTAAGAATTAATGGTCTTTGCTCATCATTATAATTACTTGTTTCCGTGTTTGTCTGATTAGTCTATGAGGCTTCAGTGACAGGGACCGAGAATTCTATCCTCTTTGAAATCCTTCAGAGATTTCTCGTCCCCTCAGCAGTGATGACCACCCTCCTCCTCGGTCTCTTGGGGCACCTGCTTAAAATGGAGATCCTCGAGTCCACGTAGATGTACTAAATGAAAATCCAGATTTTCGATAAGCAAACCCCAGGAGATTCGTATGCATATGAAAGTGAGTAACCCACTCCAGTGGTCTCAAGCCCCTGCTCCTTAGCTCAGCACCACGACCTCTCTGTAGTCTGGGCCCCTCAGCTTCAGCTCTTTGCACAGCCATTCACCAGAACGTCCTGCTTTCCCACCCCTCTTGGCACAAGCCTGGCCAACTCCTAATGGTCCTTCAAAACTCAGCCCACATGTCGCCTTCTCCAGGAAGCCCTCTTGGACCCCCCCAAGTTCTGTGGTGCTCTAGCAGTCCTGTGCTTCTCGCTCTCAGTTCTTTCCACCTGGTTGGGGACAGGCTGTAAGTGACTCAAGGGCATGGATTATATCTGACTCATCTCTGCTCCCAGTGCCTAGCTCAGGACCTGGTACAGATAAGGTACTTAATCTCTATTGAAAGAAAGGGAAGGGAAGGGACTCTGGGAAGAAATCTATCTTCCTCTGGATCCATTGAGCATTGCAAAGGTAGTGTTTTGGAGAAGGATCTGGATTTAAATAATTTCTCATGATTTAAATGTTATACCAATGTGTCATGTTACCTCTCTGAGCCTCATTTTCCTCATCTCTCAAGTAAGGGTAATGCTTACTTTCAGGACTAATGTGAGGGTTAAAGAGTTAAATGAGATAAAGTAGGTGAGGTGCTTAGCTCAGTGCCTGGCACATTCTAACTGTATAATAAATCGCCGGAAGACTCTTCTGGAAGGGGAACTGGGCTTGTTCTGTAAGCCCCAGAGAACAGAACGAGGCTCGATGGATGGAAGCTGCAGGGAGACTGGCCTCAGTTCATAGAGTCTGATTAGAAGAAAAAACTTTCCACGTGACAGGACGGGAAGCCTTAGGAGGAGGTGAGCTTGCTACCACAGGAGTGTGCGAGCTGAGGGTAGATGCTCACCTGTTGGGCTGACGCAGCGGGCCTGATTCTACGTGGGATTTGGGGTGAGTGTGACGGAAGATGGGAGCCTAAGGCGTTTCCACTCAGTGCCTTCCATAATGCAATATTTACTCAACCCACACTGAGAGTGTCCTCTGGGCTGGGCCCTGGCTTGGGCACTGGGGACACAGAGCTGAACCTGACAGGTTCCCTGGAACTTAGGACCTCACAGTCTATATGGTGGTCATTTATTGAGCGTCTGCTATGTGCCAGATGCCTTAATCCTCTCAACAACCCTCTGAGGAAGCTTTTATTCTCACCATTTTTCAGGCAAAGAAACTGAGGCTCTGACAGACGGAGTGGTTTGCAGAGACACATAGACCCAGTGATTAGTGCAGCTGGGATTACAATGTAGTCCTGCCTGTCTCCCAACCGCTCTTTCCACCTCCCAGGGCTGCGTGTCATCCAGATGTTGGAAACTCTGCAGTCTCAGGGAGATCCCCAGACAGCACCCAGGGCCCTTCTGGGCACCAAGTAGATGCTGACAAACGTGAGTGAAAAGGCTGAAGTCAGCTTCAGGAGGACGTGGTCTCCCTGCAGCACGCTCTGTGCCCCAGGCGCTCTCCAGCTTGGGCCATGTGGAGGGCCCAGGAAAACATGCTGAGGTCAGACCTCGCTGCTCACATGACCAGCCCAGCTGCCTGGGCCGAGGCTCCCTGAGGAAACCTGAAACCCGGCGGGGTTCCATCAGCTCCAAGAATAGCAGCTGACCCTACTCTCCCTGAGCTGGTGGCCTCGATCAGGTTCCAGGAGGCCCCAGCCGACTCCAGACATCAGTGGCAGAAGCTCTGACCTTGAGGTTGCTCTGGGGAAGGGTAATAACAGCTACATTCACTAAGGGCCCACAGTGTGCAGGGCATCTCCTGGAGCAGGGGACAACCTTTAAGAGAGGTCTCGGAAGTACAGAACCCATTTTACAGATAAGGAAAATGGGGCTCAGAGATACTGAGACCTTGCCCAGGGTCACAGTCAGTATGTAGCAGAGCAAGATTTGAGCCTGCCTCTGCCAGTGACACTGCTTCTGTGAAGAGAGAAGAGTATGCTTGAGACCTCAGAGGAGTCCTGGGCAGAGGAGACAAATTGCATCAGCTTTCAAAGTGACGTCATTCCAGCCGAGTGGGGCCCAGGCGCCTAGGAACGCAGGATTTGAGAGCCAGTAGGGCTTCTGGAGAGCATCCCTGTTGGCTTGAGCCTATTTCCTCATCCATAAAGTCAGAAGCACAGACACATGGCAGCTTCAGAGCACAAGCACAAGCAGACTTTAAAGCCAGGCAGATGTGGATTAGAATCCTGGCTCTGGCATTTCCTACCTACGAGACCTGAGACAAATCACATCACTGCCTCTCTGAGCCTCTTGCCTCAGTCATTTGTTCCACAAATAGCTTTTGAGCACTGACTATGTGCCACGTGGCATTCCAGCAGCTGGAGAGACACAAGTGAAAAAAGCAGACAGAAATCACTAGCCCTGTCAAGTTTAAATTCTAGAGTTTTGAAAAATACCTCATAGGATTGTCATGAGGATTAAATGGAGGAATGTAGAATGGAGTAGTGTGTCTGGTAATGTAACAGTCTGGTAAATGATGTGTTCAGTTTAATGGTCTGATTATTACGATGTGAACATGCCTGGTCAATGATCAGTGAAAGAACATTTAATTTGATACTGAATTCAACCCTTTCATTTAATAGACAAGGAAACTGAGACCAGAGAGGGCATGAAATGCCTCTTGTTGCCCAGCAAGGCAATGGTAGATTTCCAGCTCCTAGTCTGTTGTTTCCAGCACCATCTACTAAACCCAGGGGGGCTATCTATGACAAAGGGAGCCAGGGAGGGAGGTGGGCAGCCTGAATCTTACAGCCAGTGAGGTCAAGGTAGGCTTATAGCTAACTGATGGACTCCAGAGCCCAGTGAACTTTGACTCTCTTTGTGTAAACACTTCCTGTGTTTCTCAGGCGTGCCAGGAGCTTCCCAGGCTCAGCCTCCACATGGGCTCATGGCAGGTTGGGCTGAAGGTGGGATGGGGTGATGAAGAGCTGAAGATACAGGGTGCTGCCCCTTGCTGGCTTCGTGGATGTGCCACCTGTGCATTTGCACAGGGCCCCACACTTGGTTTAATGCTCTGTTGTCACTGCCTTGAATTCCTTAATAACTTCTGAACAAGGCCCCTGCATTTTCATTTTTATTTCACTGGACCCCAAGGATTATGCAGTTTATTTATGTAGGTGCTGTGCTCTGGGGTGGAGGGTAGCAGGCCCCAACCTGAAATGGTTCTGGGACTTGTCAGAGGCTTGTTGATACTATGGGCCAATGGCTGAGTTGCCAACAGACAGGAAAGAAGCCAGACAAAGCCCCACCGTACAGGTCTGGCCTGTGACGGCAAATCTCTGTGACCATAAGGGGCAAGGGAGACGACAGGCTCTAAGGAGATTCTGGGGGTAGAGCTGGAGCCGACAGAGGAGCAGCATGATCTGAGGGGATTTCAGCTCAGTGTGAGGAAGACTTTCCTAACGGTCCAAATGTAATCATAATATGTCAACTATATGTCAATAAAGCCGTTAGAAATCTGATCATCATACTGGCATCATACTGCCGTACTGTGATCATCGACTGGGTGCTTACTGTGTGCAAGGAGTTATGCTAAGCACCTCACTGAAAATCTGGAGGATAGCAGAGCAGTCAACAACACCGGGTCTCGAGCCCTGCTGCCTGGGTTCTATCCTGGCTCCACTGCTTATTAGTTGTGTGACCTGGGGCAAGTTACCTGACCTGTCTGTGCCTCCGTTTTCTCATCTGGAAAATGGGGATAAGAATGTTGCCTACTTCCCAGAGTTATTGTGAGAATTAAATGAGTTTGATGCCGGCCCTGATATCAGTTCCCCTACATTAAACCCAGCATATATGGGGTTAAAACCAAAGCACTCTTTCTCTGTTTACTTCCTGGCTCCCTGGCTCCAGAATCTACTATCTGCCATGGAGACAGACACAGCCAAGGACAACCATCTGGATTCCTTATCATCTCCTTTTCCTCCCAAGGCCGAATGCAGCCTGGTGGGAAAGCTCCGACCAGCAAGGCCACTGACTTCCTCCACCTCTCTGCAAGCAGCCACATTCCTCACAAACCTTTAAAACCCCTTGCCTCCCCTCTTTTAGATAGATGAGATGAAACAAGACAAATTTGAGGGCTCACTCTCGTCTCCCAGCTGATATCATCTGAAATAAAAACCCTTTCCTTGGGGGTGGCCCCGTGGCCAAGTGGTTAAGTTCACGTAGTCCGCTTCAGCAGCCCAGGGTTTCATGGGTTCGAATCCTGGGCGCGGACATGGCACCGCTCATCAGGCCATGCTGAGGAGGCATCCCGCATGCCACAACTAGAAGGACCCACACTAAGAATATACAACTGTGTATCAGGGGACTTTGGGGAGAAAAAGGAAAAATAAAATCTTAAAAAAAAAACAAAACCCTTTCCTTGCCATAAGCCTGGTGTTCCAGTTTTTGTTGGGCCCCTCTTGTGTGGCGGGTAAAGAACCTATGTTTGTAGGCGGTAACAAGTTTACACATGCAAAACACTTAGCATAGTTTTTGAGGGGCCGGCCCCGTGGCCAAGTGGTTAAGTTCACGTGCTCCGGCTCGGCGGCCCAGGGTTTCGCGGGTTCGAATCCTGGGCGCGGACATGGCACTGCTCATCAGGCCACGCTGAGGCAGCGTCCCACATGCCACAACTAGAAGGACCCACAACTGAAAATACACCATTATGTGCCGGGGGGCTTTGGGGAGAAAAAGGATAAAATAAAATCTTTAAAAAAATAAAAAATAAAAGAATAGTGTTTGACATAGATCTACTACTGTATATAAGTGTTAGTTATTGATTTAAGCCTCAGGACAATCCTATGGTGTAGGGAGTTATTTGCATTATGCCCATTTAACAGATATGTAAACTGAGCCTTAGACGAGGTCAGTGGCTTGCTAATCACAGAGTTGGTAAAGGGTAGAGCTGGGATTTGGCCAGCAGTCAAGGAATCTTTGAGGAGATTCCACCTTAGGAGTTAGGTCAGACTAGTTGACCTTCATGTCCAGTGTTTAGAACAGAGTAGGCGTCTGGTGAGTTTTTGTTAAATTAATCAATTACTGTTTCTTTCACCTCTGAGATTCTAAGCCTCTGGGAAATGTGTGCCCTGAAGGAGGAAAATTCAGGAACCCAGCTGCTTGGGATTTCTTACCAATTGTTGGCCTCAGCATAATTAATATCGAGTGTTGAGTAGAGCATGCTTTACCCTAGGCCTTCTGGACTCACTGCCTGTTTGCTCCCTCCTGTCATCCCTGTGGGCACTGCCCGGGCTCCAGTCTCATCTCTCCGGACTCGGAGCTCAGCACCACTGCACACCAATCCCGGTCTCTCACATCTGCACAGTCCTTCACCACATACTAAAGGTTTTCACATTCAGCGATTTGTTGCTCTGTGTGGCAGACAGCTCAGTGCTCGTGCCAGGCCTCTGAACAGAATCCAGCCAGCCAGGGCCGACTGCATGGGCAGGGGGGCGCGGTCTGGACACTTGGGGACACTCGGTGAGTTGTTGCTCTCTGGGTGTATTTGGGGATCTCCTGAGCCAAGGAGCACTGAAGGGGCCAAGCTTCTCACCAGGGAGTGTTCCCTGCTGCTCACACTTAAGAGCTCAGACTCAGAAACAGTGCTCGGGGAATGCTGTCTGAGGAAGGCAGGCCCTCGGCTCCTCTAGAAGTTTAGCAAGTATCCCTTCATGAAGCTCCAGCTACAGAGGGCTGCTGCCCTAAACCTCGTCCTGCCACAGAATCGCTTTTTCCCAAATTGTCATCAACCTATATCCAGGTTTGCTGTAGGACGTACAGCAGAGTGCCGCCACATCTATATTAAAAACAGTAAGAGCAGACACTCTGTGTCAGGTACTGTTTGAAGTGCTTTGTAAATATTAACTTTTAATTCTCACAACAACCTTATGAGATAGAGACTGTTTTTATTTAACTTACAGAAATTCAATTTTACTTGCTGTGAATAAAAAGAGACAGAGAGATGGAAAGAGAAAGACCAGTAATCTATTAAATACTATTTCACTCACTCAACAGGTGCCCCAGGATCAGAGTGTCCTGGGAGAGGTAAATCTATTTCTCCCACTGGTATCAGTCCCTATACGCCTCATAAAATCCTCAGCGTGTGCGCGTTTGGCCACACTGACTGTGATTCTAGAGTTTAAGGATATGTCTCTCCCCCAAGCAAGCCAATCTCTTCATCAGATATCCCACCAAGGAAAACGCAGTCTGCTCCCTCGCTAGAGGAAAACCGGCTGTGCTGTTGAGAGGTGCTTCTATACTCTACTTAATGGGTGATTGAAAGGCTTTCCAAGGATAATTTTGATTATTCACTATATTTTAGAACTTTACCCTCGTAAGCTTTGACTGAACTACAACTCACAAATAAGGTGACCAACCTTCTCAGTTTGTCTGGGACTCGAGGGTTCCTGGCACAGGAGACTTCTAGTGCTCAAACTGAGAGAGTCCCAGGCAAACCAAGATGAGCTGGCCACTCTGCCACAGAACGCCCCTCTGCGCCTATCGTGAGAGCTGGCTGAGGCTGTGGTCCATTGTATCATTCTTTATGAGGACGTCAGGAGAAATTCTTGTCTGGTCTTCAAACCAAGAATACTTGTATGTCCTCTAAGGAGTAAATGGTTTGTTTTTATCTCGTGAACACTGTGAACTGTGTAAGTGAATAGGTTACCCTATTTGCCTTGGCTGCTGGAATTCTTAGAGCTAAATATGTACAACACAAATTGAGCTGTGCAGGTCACTGCGTTCTGCACTTTTTGCACCATTCCAGGCTCCACTCTGTCCTACCTTGTTTTTTTCAATCTTATCTTGTCCCATCCTAAACTTAATGATCTTGTTTTACTTTAAATGTCTTTTTTGGATTAAGGCAGGGTAAAATTAAACAGTTCTTGACTTAGAGTCCATGTACTCTGCTGAGAGTCGTTAAAAATCTGAAATGTTATGCAAAATTTATATCTATATACATTTTTTTTCCTGCGGGGAAGAAGACATAGATTTTAAATATTTCTTGAAGGAGTCTATGCTCCCCAAAATATTAAGAGCCATTGGTATAAGTGAACCAAGGAACAAATAAATGCTTTTAGTAGAAGGAAGTTGGAAAGTCGAAAGTTTCAACTTTAGTCCTGATATTTAAAAATATTGGAGAGATGGTATGGAGGAATGTTGGTGGGGCACAATATCGGAATGGTGGAGAGAGGAGTGTTCGTGGGGTGGAATGCCCCATAACGGAATGGCAATGTAACTGAATGTGGTGTGCTGGAACATTAGCATGTTAGACTATTAGTATGTTCTGGAATGTTGATGTACCTGAGTCCCTACAACGCTTCCTTCCAGATGTCCTGGCATCCTCCTTGCTTAGTTGTACCTCAGGGTTGGGCCTCTATCTGATTCAACCTGTAAATCTCCCATACCCCCTATCTCAGTGCCCTGTAGGAGCCCAGCAAAGATCCAGTTGGCTGCTAGAGCCTCTCAGTAAAGATCCAGTTGGCTCTTAGAACCAACCACCTGGCTGGTTCATGGGCTTCTGCCCACTCCACACTGAGATGCCTATTCCTGTCTGACTTTGCCCACTCTCCTTTAAGATACATCTCAAATACCTTGCAGACTCAGGATCCCAGCAGACTACCTTGTCCACTTCTGTGTCCTCAGTGCCTGTCTCAGGGCCTGCCCAGAAGGCATGCCAACCCTATGGCTACTCTAGGGCAGCCGGGCTAAGCTGCTGGCCAGAGGGTTGCCCGCAGATGGGGCTCTCAGCACTGGAGTTCAGCTTCTGGGGACTTCAGGCTGAAGGCAACTCAGATCCTTGGAGTTGCTCAGGAGCAGGGGGAGCCAGGTCAGAGTTAGTTGGGGGAGACAGTTGAGGCTTCATTACTGGAGGAACTGGTTCAAAGGCCAAATCGAAGAGTCGGGGTAGGACAGAGACTGACGTTCCTCAGCCTGGAGTGTCGAGTGGAATTAGATAGAGGAGGAGTTGGGCTGAGGGCTGGGATCCTAGATGTTCCCTCCTCTTTTTTCACTATCCATTCATTCAATTAGCTATCATTTGCTGAGGCCTCTCTGTGGCAGATGTGTCCATACCCTGAAGTTAATAGTCCGTAATGGAGGAGACAGGCACATAGACAATGACAACCCAGTGTGGTCAGGGATGTGACATAGGACAGACGTAGGGACTGTGGGAGACCAGAGTACATCCCAACCCAGTGCGGGAGTCAAAAAATTTTCCTAGAGGAATGCTGTCTGAACTGACTCTGGAAGGAGTCAGGAGGGGTGGGGGTGGGGGGGTATCCGTGTGGTAGGTAGGCTGCCTCAAGGACCAGGGCATGTGGAAATTCCCCAGTGTCTAGGTGTGGGCCTCATACGAAGGTGCTAATGATCACAGTCTGTCCAGTTCTTTGGGCTGCACAAGTTTGACTTGTCCAGGTCTAATCGAATTGCCTTCAGATCCCTCTCCCCAGCTATTCCAATAACCCACAAATGTGTCTGTTGCAATCAATTCCAACCAGGAGAAGATAATTGGCTCTTAACGTTCGGAGACATTTCCTATTATGAGAGAACAGGATTTTCTGGAGGTGCAAAGCCTCCTACCTTCCAGCCCTCCTGCTGCCATGTCCTTTCCTCTGGGCCCACACCTTAGCCAGGCCCTCATCCAAACAGCTGGTGGGCCATTTACTCTACTTCTGTCCATCTTAGTCACATCAGCTTTAAAATGAGCTCCATAATCGTGCGGAGAATGCTCACTAAACAGGGAGGCAAGAGAACTGTATTCAAACCCCGGCCCTTGTCCAGGGGCTTCACAGAGGGCTGGCTGTGTGAGGTTGGGCTGGGCACTTCCTCTCTCTAGGCTTCAGCTTTCCCATCGGTGAAAAGGGGGAAGGATGCAAAGATTCTAAGGCCTCTTCCTGCCTTGACATTCTGTGTCTGCACTGAACCCTGGATGTCCTGTTTTCAGCCTGCTCCTTTGAAACAGAGGCCATGTGATAGTGCAGACTCTGGAGACAGGAGACCTAGATATGACTCGGGTTCTGACTTGCTTTGTGAGCCTGGGACCACTACTAAACCTCTCTAAGCCCCACTTTTATTTGGTGAACTGAGGTAATACCTACCTCACAGGGTTTTGTGAGGCTCCAATGAGCTAAAAGTAGTATAATGATGGTGATGGTGATGGTGGTGGCGGTGGTGATGATGGTGGTGATGATGGTGATGATGGTGATGGTGGTGGTGGTGATGATGGTGATGATGGTGATGGTGATGGTGGTGGTGATGATGGTGGTGATGATGGTGATGATGGTGATGGTGGTGGTGGTGGTGATGATGGTGATGGTGATGGTGGTGATGATGGTGGTGATGGTGGTGATGATGATGGTGATGGTGGTGGTGGTGATGATGGTGATGGTGATGGTGGTGGTGATGATGGTGATGGTGATGATGGTGATGATGGTGATGGTGGTGGTGGTGGTGATGATGGTGATGGTGGTGGTGGTGATGATGATGGTGATGGTGATGGTGGTGGTGGTGATGATGGTGATGGTGATGGTGGTGGTGATGATGGTGATGGTGATGATGGTGATGGTGGTGATGATGGTGATGATGGTGATGGTGGTGGTGGTGGTGATGATGGTGATGGTGATGGTGGTGATGATGGTGGTGATGGTGGTGATGATGATGGTGATGGTGGTGGTGGTGATGATGGTGATGGTGATGGTGGTGGTGATGATGGTGATGGTGATGATGGTGATGATGGTGATGGTGGTGGTGGTGGTGATGATGGTGATGGTGGTGGTGGTGATGATGATGGTGATGGTGATGGTGGTGGTGGTGATGATGGTGATGGTGATGGTGGTGGTGATGATGGTGATGGTGATGATGGTGATGGTGGTGATGATGATGATGATGGTGATGGTGATGGTGGTGGTGGTGATGGTGGTGATGGTGATGGTGATGGTGATGATGGTGATGGTGATGGTGGTGGTGATGATGGTGGTGGTGATGATGGTGATGATGGTGATGGTGGTGATGGTGGTGATGATGGTGATGGTGGTGGTGGTGATGATGATGGTGATGGTGGTGGTGGTGATGATGGTGATGGTGATCTGTCTGCATAGCAGTCAATCTCTTGGAATAAATTACAAATGCGAGTGTTGTTAGGAAGTTAGGGGCCAGCTCCAGAGTCACAGGAAAGGTGACAAGTTTTTGAAAGCCTTCACCATGGCTGAGCAAACATTCCTGGCAAGAGCTAGTACTGAAGGGGAAAAGGCATTAATCTTTGCTGACCCCCTATATCCATTTGTTTCTTCCATTCCTGTGAGGTGGGTGTTAGTGTCCCACTTACTGGCTGGGTGACCAGTAACAAAGCCCTTCAGGGACTCAGTCCCTTCATCTGTAAAATGTAATGTTACCTGACCCGAGGTTGCTGAAGGCTATAGTGGACACTGACTGCTTTTGGCGTCCCAGCATCCAAACGCTTTGCCTACTTTGGAGGACTTCCAGGCTACACGGAAGCTGAAGGGGGCAGCAACTCTTCCCCTGACCTCTGTGGGGCTGGGCTGGGCCAAATTGGTGCCCCACCAGGGCTTGAGTCTGAGGTTACTTCAGGAGGCTGCAGTGGGGACAAGAGCCCAGCAGTGCAGGGCTGAGCAGCACGTGGCTGTGTGGCTCTAGGTGGAGTATGTCCTAAGCAGACAGTTCCTGTGGCAGGACTTTGGCTATGCCCAGCTGCCCCTGATTCCTGTCCAGCTCGCCAGTCTCCCGTCATTTCAGTGATCTATCCAGTAGCCTTCCAGGAAAGCTCCTTTTTGCATAGTTTTTCCAGAGGTGTTTTCAATTGTTTACAACTGAGAACTCTAACTGGTACAGAGTAAACCATGTCCTTGCCAGACACAGTGCCCAGTGTATGGTAAGCTCTCAAAAACTACATACATACTCGCGCATGCACACATGGAAACAAAGGTTCAGAGAAGTGCAACGACCTGTCTGAGGTGACACAGCTAGGCAGTGGTGCTGGTATGGGGCTGACCTCGAACATCTTAGTGGTACATTGTATTTACATATGACTTTACATCATAACACATTACTGTTGCACAATTATTGTTGGGTGAGTCACTAGCTGCCTGTGAGGCCGTCATGGAAGGAACACCAAGTACCAGAACTTGCAGAAAGGAATGCTCCTGTAACCACTATGCTTATCTGGGGTTTGGAGGAATAAAGGGAGGGTGCTTGGGGTACAACATGAGGATGGGGAGGGGACATATGGCGTCATCCTAAACTGGGACCTCCTCTGCCGGGCCTACCAACCAAGGGAGGTTTTGATTCCTGCAGTGTCGGCAAAGTGGATTAATCGAACCTAATGGGAGAAAATGTGTAATGAATATGGATAATACAGGTGATGAGGCCCCAAGGAAAGCTGGCTGGAGGAAGGGTGAAATGCTGAAGACAGGTCTGAGAGGAAATAGGCTATGGCTCCAGGGGTGCGCACAGGGACAGCTGCTCCTCCCCAGGGGCCTAGGACCATCCTGCTGACCTGGTCTCCACCCTGCCCTGGCCTTCAGACCTTCCCTTCACACTTGCATGGAATCAGAGAATGTCAGACTCACAGGGTTCTGGGATTAGAATCAGGCTCAGGATTCTAGAATCATAGACCTTTAGCATCACATACGTTAATCATAGAAAATTTCAGAATGTAACAATCTGACATTTGGAGGCCCTGGGCGAAAAACTCAGGAGCTCCTTCTCCAACCTTCATTTAATAACAGTAATTAACATCTGTTGAGTATATCACACCTTCCATAGTCCTTTCCATGTGTCCGGCCATCACGGGGGAGTGGGCGGTCTTCTACCTTCAGGTTAAGTAGTGTGCAGATGGTCAAAAGGAACTGCGTGGGACGGGGACCCAGCTCTGCAGCTTATTTTCCATATGCCAAGGTTTTGATACCCTTGTCTTCTAGAGTTATAAAAACACTTTTAACTACTTGGTATAATGTGTCCAAATTATCAGATGCTTGTTGTAAAAATTTTGCATGGTCATGTACTGTTTTTCTTAATTCTGGCATATTGCAATGCTCAAAATCACAAAAATGTGATTATCTTTGTTGTATCAGCATAATTAAGGCTAGTACATCCTGTGATAGCTTTTGGGCAGGTTTTATCATCCAGCAGTGTTTTCACAAAGGAGTTAATATATCCAAGATAGATTTAAAGTCACTAACGTAAAGACTGAACTTCAAGTCACTCTAGGTTTAATTAGAACATGTTCTGATTTCCTTAGAATAAAAAGTTAAACTACCAAAAGAAAGAAGATAAAAGGCAAAAGCCTCCGTGGACAGGAGCGCTGAACGCCACACCGAGGGGCGAGGTGCGCCTCCCGCAGGGAGGAAATCTGTGTAGGATTTTGCCAGTAACAGGCGGCGGGCAGCCTGGGGCAAATCCCTGCCCTCCTCTGGGTCTCAGTTTCCCCCGATTTCAAACGAGGATAACAATTCCTGTCCTGGGAAAGTTCAGGAGTTTTCAGCCCTGGGAGAGATGTGCCGCCACGGGAGAAACAGCTAAGAGAGATGGCGAAGGGGGAGGGGCGCGGAACAGCAGGGAGCTGCGAGGGGCTTGCGGTCTCCATGGTAACGCACCGCAGCCCGGAGAGGAGGCGGGGCTTGGGAACCCGGGGCTGGAGGTTTTGAAAATGGAGGTTTCACAAAGAAAGCTCCCTGCTCCCTGGAGAAAAGCCTCCTCGAAGACACAGCTCGGCCCTGGAGCAGCCGTCTGTGCCGGACGGCGCAGCGGTTCTTGCCCTACGTTACAGATGGGAGAACGAGGCCCGGGGGAGAGCCGGAGCTGTCCGCAAGTTATCGGCAGGGCAGGCATTTGAACCCTGCTGTCCTGACATGCAGTCACTGCCCTTGTCGGTACCAGCATGTTGTTCTTTGAACCTTGGTTTCCCCATCTGTATCATGAGACATGGAAAGGAATAGGTTTCTGAGGGCCCTTCGAGCTCTGACAGCGTTCAGTGAAAGTATTAGCAAACACACCCAGACGGTGAATATTAAGGTGAGGATCACGGGTCCGTGAGGCCTGGGCATTGTCTGATTTGTCTCTGTGTCCCCGCCCCCACAAGTGGGAGGCACAGAGTGGACGTTTGGTATTTGTGGAATGAATATTTATGCAAACGGAAACATTCGTTCTTTTGTTCCACAAGGTTTAAAGAACCTGCCATGTGCCAGGTACTGTGATAGTTCAGAGAAGGGCTCATGCACCGAGGGCCGGACGCTGCTGGAGGAGGAAGCCCTGGGCGAGGGAAAGGGGAGCCAAGAGGGCACAGGTGAGGGAGAGGACTCCGCTGCCGGGACCCGCCCTACAAAACGCACTGCATTCCTGTCCTGGGACTTCCCGGGCAAGCATGATTTGCCCCCATCCCCAGTCTCTGGAAGGACAATTTCCTTCTCAAGGTTCCTGCTGGGCAGGGAGGCAGGCAGAGGGCCAGGACCTCCGTTGAAGAAGAGGGTGGGGTCCCCTTTGTTTTTTGTCTTCTTAGGGCAGGCATATGGGAGTGAAGGTGTGTGGAGGTGGTGCTCTTCCTCACCTGTATGGCAAAAAGAGCACTGGATGGGTAGGCAGAGACCTGGATTCAAGTTCCGGGTACCTCCAGCTCAGTGTGTGACCTTGGGCAGGTTGTTTTCCTTCCCTGGTCTTAGCTTGCTAAAAACTATCTGGGGATAGTGCTTTTGGTAGTTGTGTAGCGAGAATCGAATGGGAAAATGGTTATGAAAGCCTTCCGACCTCCTCACTGAAGTCGTATTTATCATTTACTGTGAGCCAGACATTTTACAAACATTATCTATAGTCTGAGCAACAATCTTGCAGTGTTGGTATTTGTTATCTAAATTTAACATGTGAGGAAAATGAGGGTCAGAGGAATGAAGAAATTTGCCCGTGGCCACACAGCCAGGAAGCCACAGGGCCAGGATCCGGACCCAGGTCTTTCTGACCAAATTCATTCTCAAATTCTCAAATTGGATAATTTGAGAAGAGTTTAATAAAAGGATGATTTAATACAGAGACAAGTAATAGGGAGTTCTCCAGGGTGAAGAAGGTTAGGGCGCTAGTTACCACCCTTAGGCCCATAGCAGCAGGGGAGGGAGCAGTTACTAGAACCTGGAGACAGAGAGCTGTGCTAAGGGCAGCTTGACAGGAGCTATGTCCCTTCCTTGGTTGAGAGATGCAGCCAGCCCATGACGTCACTTCAGGGAGGAAGCGAGGGGACTATATACTCTGCTAGGACTCCAGTTGGCCAAACTTGACCAGAATCCAGAGGGCAAGGGAGCCCCTTGTAACCCATAGAAATCATCCTCCCAAGGTGTGGAGCCAGGTCAAGAAGGGAAGAGTGGATCTGGAGTGGCAGACAGAAGATATTCCCCACAAAGACAGGGTCTTTCCTCTGAGAAGAGCTCACAGACAAATGAAAAGACAGGTACATTCACAACTGAAGTAAAATATGTGAAAAGAACTGTATCAGTAAGCTATTGCTGTTTAACAAACTACTTCAAAACAGATGGCATAAAACAATAACCATTCATTTGACTCTGTGGACTGGCACTTTGGGCTGGGCTTGGCTGGTGGTTCTTCTGTGATCTCACCTGGGGTCACTCTGTTGTTGCAGTCATCTGGTAGCTCCACTGGGAGCTGGTTGGTGTAGGGACCCTCAGTGGAGAGCTCTTGTGTGTTCTACACGATCTCATGTTCCAGCAGGCTGGTCCAGGCTTCCTTACTTAGTGACACTGCATTGCAAGAGGGTGGAAGAGGAAGTTGCAAGGTCTTTTGAGGCCTGGACTCCAAAATAGCACAGTGTCACTTGTGCAACTTTCTATTTGTCCAAGCAAGTCACAAAGTCAGCACAGAAACAAAGGATGGGGAAAATACATTCCACCGCTTGATGGGAGGGGTAGCAGTTACATTGCACTAATGTAGCGCCATGTATGAGGTTAGCATAGCCTATCTTAGTGGTAGGCCATCTTTCAACTGATGAATGAATAAAGAAATCATGGCACTGTCTACACCATTGTAATTATCTATTTAACCTTCAGTCTTTGCCCAAGAGCCTGAGAGCTCCTGAGGGCAAGAGTTGTGACTGATTCATTTCTTTGTTCTTGAAGCTCAGGACAAGGCCTGGCACATAAAAGATATTAAGTGTGTGATGGTTGAATGACTGTGCCTGGGGGTGGGCTGTTGAATGGTTTACTTGTCCAAAGTCCTTGGAACCACAAGTGGTACTCTCTTTAAAGTTGACATTATAGAACACTTCCTCTACCTTACTGAGACCCTTCAAACATTGCTATAGTCCATCAAGGTCAAATTCAACCCCCACTTCCTCCGCAAATGCTTCAAGACTATTTCTTTTCTCCTGTTTTAGAATCTCTGCAACCTTAATGGCCTTTGCCCCGCAGCTTGGCATTTCTTTTGAACTCTCTCTGACTGCTCTTAAGGATTTTCATGGGTTGAACCTATTCTTCATCCCTTGAGACTAAGTCCCTAAGGGCAGGGCCACGTCTTCTATCCTACAGAGCTTGTCACAGTGCTGGGCCCACAGCACTCCCTGAACAGACCCACTCTGGGTGGCCTTGATCCTGGGAGGTTCAGAGAAGGTGTGCAAGGAGCCATTCACATGCTGGTGAGGGTTCCACACGTGAGAACCTCCTTGGTCTCTGGGACAGCAAGGCATGTCGCTCTCCTGGGCTCCGGTCTGTGGCCTGGGCCTCAGTGGCCCCCACGCTCCGGCCCCTGGGCTAACTGGGCATGGATCAGAAAGAGCAGTGTCATGGATGGCAGTGGAACGGCCTCCTCCTCCTGACAGGAAGAGAGATGTCCAGGGCTTGAGCCATTTCTTGTGAGCACAAGAGCCATAGCTGTCCTTCAGACTTATGAGGTTTCTGGGACCAAAGGGGCAGGTGTTCAATAGGTCCCAAGACAGAGCTCCTGGGTGACAAATTTCACCTCACTGTCATGATGAACATGAGAGCAAGCTATCACACAGGGTGCCCAGTTCCTTTCCATGCTTAAAACCCTTTCCCATGGCTCCCCCTTGCCTGCAGGGTAAAGCCCAAGCCCCTTAATATGGCAAAGGTTTCAGGACTTGGCCCACACTTCCCTCCAGCTTCATCTCTTGCCATTCCCCACCTTGACTATAGTGTCCACTGAACTGAACTACTGTTCCTTGAAATCACCGTATGTTCTCTCTTTGCTCTGGATATATATTTTTTTCTTTTTCTCCCCAAATCCCCCCAGTACATAGTTGTATATTTTTAGTTGTGGGTCTTTCTAGTTGTGGAATGTGGGATGCTGCCTCAGCATGGCCTGATGAGCGGTGCCATGTCCGCGCCCAGGACTTGAACTGGCAAAACCCTGGGCCACAGAAGCAGAGCGCGTGAACTTAACCACTCAGCCACAGGGCTGGCCCCAGCACTGGGTCTTCATGTATGCTGTTCCCTCTGCTTTGAATGCTGTTCCCCACCTTGTACCACAAACCCCCTTTCACTTGTCAGTGGGTCCTTCAAGACTTAATGCAGGCATCACTTCCTCCAAGAAGCTCTCCCTGAAGCCCTTGGCTGGGTTAGGGATCTCCTATAGATGCCATAGTCCTGAGCTCCTTGAGGACATGGACTGGGACGTCATTTAGCCCAGATCCTGGCAGAGAATCACTGTCAGTCAATGTTGAAGGAACAAACAACAGTGAATGGTTGAGGACAGGCCGGAAAACTACCTGACAGGAACGGAAGGTTCTAACATTGTCAAATTCCCAGATTCAACAGTTCCCTAATTCTTGGCTGAAGATTCAGACTTGGCCTCCGCTCCACCTGGTGCCCACTCCCCAGCCAGCCACCCTCACCCGGTGCCCGCGAGTGTTTGTTCTCCAGCAGGCACATGCACGTTCTCAACATAACTGAGAAAGCAATGTGCAAGACATAATTGCTGGTCAGTCGATGGGTGCTTGGGAGCAGCAGTGAGCTCAGACTATTTCTGTCTGTGCGTCAGCCCACCCAGCTTCCTTCCTCCTCGGCTGCCCTTGGGGAGGTGGGGGGAGGGGAGCTTCCGCTGCACAGGTGGGCAGCTTGTTTCCAACCCAGGACTCAGACAGGCCAACTCCAGTGAGAGCCAGCTCTGAGGATTGATTGAATTCAAACGAGAGTCGCTGAACGTGGGGGATGTGGAGGAGCTTTATGAGGCCTGGGACGTGCAGGTCAGCAAAGGCAGCACACAGCCTATTTTCCACCTATCCCCACCCCCTCCCCACAGGCTCCTGCTGGGGAAGTCCTACCAGGTCTTCAGGGCCTTGCTCAGTGTGAGGTCTCCTCTTAACCTCCCCAGCTCTGAGTCCTCTTTGTTCTTCCTGGCGGGTCATGCTCAGAGGGTGGTCCCAGACCAGCAGCATTGGCATCACCTGGAACTAGTTAAAGATGCACTTTCTGGGACTTACTCCAGACTCACGCAATCAGACGCTCCGCGGAGGGCCGAGAGGGGGCCCGGCAATCTGCGTTTTCACATGCCCTCCCGCTGATTCTGTGCAGGCTGGTCTCAGAGCCTCTGCCTTGGGCCATGGATGAGCAACAGATCACCTCCCGCTCTCAGACCCTGAGCAGCCTAAAGGCAAGGGCAGTGTCGGATTCTTTCTCATAACCTCCTGGAAGGCCCAGTGCAGAAAGAGTTCAGAGAAAAATTGAATTTTACTGATGGGGATACCAAGGAAAGAGACGAGATCTGTTCCATGAAAGGTCACACAGAGCGTCAGTGACTAACCCTCTCACTTATCACCACTCCCGCCACACACCCACACCCACACCCACACCCACACCCACACCCAAACGCCCTGAGCCCTTTCCACAATAAGTAACTTGCAGTTCCTGGGCTGTGCTGGGCTCTCGCACTGTTTTTCAACAGGTTGTTCTCTGACCATAATGTCTTCTAACCTTGTCTCCCCTTGAAACCTTGACTCATCTTTGATGATTCAGCTCAGACATCATGTACTCCTCCCTCCAGCTGCGTGAAGGGCCCCACTGGGCCCGCTGCCCTTTGGTGCACCTGCCTCACCCTCCATATGAACTCCCTGAGGGCAGCAGCTGTGGTTGATTCCCTGTTGTTTCTGGTTAACTGCACAGGTCCTTGCACAGAATAGACACCATTGAATGTACAATAAGTGGGCAAAGGTGCTGGGTTTCGAGTGCTGAAAATAAAAGACACACACATGCACACACGTGCACACGAGACAACAAATAAAGCAAGACCCAAAGTGAAGTCTCTCGACTTCCAGCCCAGGGCACTTCTGTAGGTGACACCCTGCCTTGCCACCGCATCCTGTGCCCTTGGCCGGCTCAGGCCCCATGCACACATACCTGAGTGACCACTTCGCTGTCGCCAAATCCAGCAGCAGGTCATGTCACTGTCAGAAATGTCAAGAACTGCTTTCAGTGCTTACTGAGTCTCCCAGATCCTTGCCTTGCCCTCCCAAGGCAGAGCCTAAAGCCACTGCCAAAGTGAGGGTGAGGAGAGCAGCCAGGGGACAGGAGTGGCAGTCAGCATCCTGCCCTAAGATTCCTTTGCTGTCAGCTTAATAATAAAAAATAAAACAACAATAATAGCCAACACAGGGTGCTTTCCATTTGCCAACACTATCCTAAGTACTTTGCATGGACTCTAATTTAATCCTCTCCAAAACCCTACGAGGTAGGTCCTACTATTATAGCTGCTTGTTTGGATGAGAGGATGGAGGCATGAATGTTACCTAGCAGGTGAGGGCAGGGAGAGGATTAACCAGGCATTTGGCTCCAGAGTCCCAGCTCTTACCACGTTTTTGAAAAACACCCATCGGTAATGTTGAAAAAGTCTTTGTAGCACTTTCATGTTTATGAAGGGACTTCATATCCATCATCTCATTGAACACTCGCCAAAACCCAGCAAGGGAACTGAGGCTCAGGGAGACTAAGGGACTTTATCAAGGCCACACAGGGTCAGGAAGTGGCCAAGTCCACACTAGAGCCTGTGTTGGGTCTGCCAACCATTCACTCCCTCACTCGTTCAGTCGCTCTCCATCCACCTAAGGAACTGAATGGTATGAGACACAGCTGGGTCCTGGGTACTCTACACTCCCTCTCATTCTGTTCCTTGGCAAGGGGCTCGCTCCAGGAGAGGCAGGAGTCTCCTGCCTCCGGGTCCTGGTCACCAGCCCAGGTAGCCTAAGTACACTTGCTCTGTGGCAGGAAGACCAAGTCAGAGTTCTCTGACTCCCCAGGTTAGGTGAGGGGCTCCTGAGCCTCCACAGGTCCCAGGCTTCTCCCTGATTGCATGGAGTTGTTACTGGCCATTTTGCCTGCGACCCATGTCGAAACTTCCTTTGGCCCACAGTAGGCCAGGCAAAGCAGTATAGCTGGGCCCACAGGCTTGGGTTTGCTGGAAAAAGCTCTCATTTATCCCACTAGGCTCCAAAGTCCCTTTGATCATCCCCACCCACACCTTTCACCGAAAAGAGACTCCAGAAGAGGGTGGTGGAGAGACATTTATTGGATGTTTATGGGGCTGGTCCACGTGGGTCTAGATTGGGGACAGGGGCCTCTTCAGGGCTGCCTGGAATGTCACTGGCAGTCACTGTGGCCATGAAGCAGTGTTGGAGGAGGCGTTTGGGGTCCGTGTTGCAGTCCAGCCGTGGGTTCAGAAAAGGGTGACTCTTCCCCAGAGGGCTCACTCCTGCCACCTCCACCGAACCGCCCATGTTCCCACCTTGGCGATCAGGGGGCACCTCCTCGGCGTCTGGAAAACAGCAAGCTGGGGGCATGGGGCTTCCTCCTGTAGCCCCTTCCTCCCCACCAGGACACAAGCCCTGGCTAACTTCCCTGAGTGCTTACCTTGGGCAGGACTGTGCTCAGAGTCTTAAATGCATCATTCGTTTAACAAACATTTATTAACGATATACCACATCGTGCACTAGGAACTGTGAATGCTTCTCATGAACTTAAAGTTGAGTGGAGAAGAAGCACAATAAACAATTGTTAGGAGAGATGAAGACTGCACCTTGACCATAGACCTGTGAGGTCGGTACTCTTAAAAACTCATTTCACGGACGAGGATAAAGGCTTACTGCACGGCTAGTATGCAGAGAAGTGCTGGAAACTTAAAAACGTACCTTTTTCTCTGCTTTAAGAATAGATGCCATGACTCTCTTCATCTACTGCTTTATCCTCCTCTTATATCTGAGCTTAAAAGGAAGCTCACTTGGCCTTATTATTCCTCACTTCCCATTCATGACTTATTCTGTTGCAGTTTACTTGGTTTCTGCCCCCAACATACTTACAATGTTTTGTCACTAAATCCCACGGTCACATAAATCCTTATGTCCCTTGACTTATCAGAAGCATGTGGCACAATTGAGCATTCCTGCCTTTCAGATAAAAAGTATATCAAGTGTTCAAGCTCAAGGAATGTGAGCATCTCTCACACCTTCTCCTCAACCCCTTCACAAAGCCAAGCAATTCAGCAGGTCCTGCTGATGCCACCAAACCACCATCTGACATATCCACCCATTTCTCTCAGACACGCTCAAGGCCACACCTTAGGTAAGGCTTTCATTTTCTTCTGCCCAGACCACTGGAACAGCTTCCAGTCGGGCCCCTTCCAGTCCATCCTCCGGGCTGTAGCCAGAGAGATCTTTCTAAGGTCGAGTTCATGTACTGTTCTTTCTTAAAAGCCTTCAACGTCTTCCCATTACCTGTGATCCTTGAGGTGGCATTCAAGGCTCTTTGTGTCCTGGTCCCATCCCTTCTCTTCAGCTTTGTTACTAATCACTCTTCCCTCAAGAACTCTTTGCTTTGCCACACCAAAATTTTCATTGTTTCCTTCACATCTCTGGGTGTCGCCTTGTGCTGTTTCTTCTGCTTGGAATGACATTTTATACCTCTTTCTAGAAAACTCCTATGCTTTAAGACCTATTGATAGAGGCTATCCACGAAGAATGGTGCATCTGACACCAAGGCAAGAGTGAGTTTCAAGAAGGTAGTTGTACTGGACATTGGAGTTGGTACCCAACATCCACCCCACCCCTTCCCACCTGGTGATAAAAGTTCTATTTAGGGGAGATTGGCCCCATCCCAGCTCTAGGAGTTGGGCCTGATTGATGTGAGCCAATCGGGCAATCCCATTCCTTTACCACATGGATGGGCAATCAGTGCATAGCATTTCCCTGGGCACACTGACTAGTTTAGTGGTGAAATATGCCCTAAGGTGGTCCAGTGAGAGCAGAGCTCAGGCCTTTTTTTTTTCTGATTAAAGGAGGAGATAGCTGCCTCTTTCTTCTCCTGACTAGAAGGGAACAAAGAGCACCTAGTCCCAGGGACTGCTGGCAGCCAACTTACTACCATGAGAGAAGTCAGTCTGAGGAGAAAGCCAACACAAAACAGAGCTGAGAGAATCTCAGAGGATGGAGCCACAGGCCTGAAGACATTGTGGACTTCTGTTCAAACCATGCCTGAAGCCCACCCTCCTTTTGGACTTCTCACCTACAGTCAATAAATTTCCTTTTTTGTTTGGAGCTTTCTATTTTTAAACAATTTAAGACTCACAAGAAGTTACAAAAACAGTACAGAATTCCAATGTATGCTTCATCTAGCTTTCTCCACTGATGACAGCTTACATAACCATAGAACAATTTCAAAACTAGGAGACTGACGTCAATTTAATACTATCAACTAAACTACAGATCCTATTCAATTTTACCATGTTTTATGTGCACTTCTTTTTGGTGTATAATACTATGAAAATTTATCACATGTAGATTTATATAACCACTGCCACAATCAGGATAAAGAACTGTTCCATCACCACAAAAATACTTCCTTATGCTACCCCTTTATAATCAGACCTTCCTCTTAAACCTCTCTAGGTAACCACTAACCTGTTTCCCATTACTATAATTTTGTAATTTCAGAAGTGTTATGTAAACGGAATTATATAGTATACAATCTTTCAAGATTGGCTTTTTCTTTTTCTTTTTTTTTTTGGTGAGGAAGATTGGCCCTGAGCTAACATAAGTTGCCAATCTTCCTCTTTTTGCTTGAGGAAGATTATTGCTGAGCTAACATCTGTGCCACCTTCCTCTGTTTTGCATGTGGGACACTGCCACAGCATGGCTCAACAAGCGGTGTGTATATCCGCACCCAGGATCTGAACCCGTGAACCCTGGGCCACTGAAGCAGAGCATCTGAACTTAACCACTACACCACTGGGCTAGCCCCCAAGATTGGCTTTTTCACTCTGCATAATACCCTTAAGATCCATTCAAGTTGTGTGTATCAAGAGTTGTTCCTTTTTATGGCTGCACATGTTCCACTATATGGTTGTACCACTTGCCCACTGAAGGACATTTGGGCTGTTTCCAGTTTTTGCCTATTAGAAATAAAGCTGCTATGAGCGGTTGTGTATAGGTTTTTGTGCAGACTTACATTTTCATTTCTCTAGGCTAGATACCTAGGAGTGTGATTGCTGTTTAGTGGGCTGAACAGTGGCCCCCAAACATATCAGGTCTTAATCTCTGGAACCTGTGAATGTTACCTTATATGGTAAAGTTTTTGCAGATGTGATTAAGGGTTTTGAGATGAGGAGATCATCCTGAATTATCTGAGGGGGCCCTAAATGCCATCACAAGTGCCCTTGAGAAAGGCAGAGGGAATCGGACACACACAGACGATGTGAAGACAGAGGGAGAGATCGGTGTGCTACAGTTACAAGCAAAGGAGAACAGATCCTCCCTGAAGCCTTTGATTCGGCCCAGCAAAACTGACTGGGAACTTCTGGCCCCCAGAGCTGTGAAAGAATAAATTCCTATTGTGTTTCTAATGGGCTTGTTTGTTTTCTTTTTTTTTAATTTCTCCTTCTTCTCCCTGAAGCCCCCAGTACATAGTTGTATATTCTAGTTGTAGGTTCTCCTAGTTCTGCTCTGTGGGACACTGCCTCAGCATGGCTTGATGAGCAGTGCTAGGTCCACAACCAGGATCCCAACCAGCGAAACCCTCGGCTGCTGAAGCAGAGCGTGCAAACTGAACCACTTGGCCATGCGGCTGGCCCCTGTTTTGCTTTCTTTTTTTTTTTTTTCCTTTTTCTCCCCAAAGCCCCCTGGTACATAGTTGTATATTCTTTGTTGTGGGTCCTACTAGTTGTGGCATGTGGGACGCTGCCTCAGCGTGGGTTGATGAGCAGTGCCATGTCCGTGCCAGGATTTGAACCAACGAAACACTGGACCCTCTGCAGCGGAGCACGCAAACTTAACCACTCAGCCATGGGGCCAGCCCCTCCCTGTCTGCTTTCTTAATGTTGAGTTTAGGGGATTCTTTATATATTCCGGGTAAAAGTCCTTTGTCAGATATGTGAATATTATTAAGCCCAGTATGGGGCTTGTCTTTTCATCCTCTTAATAATAGAGTCTTCAGCAGCACAAAAATTTTGAATTTTGTTGAAGACTAATGACCAATGTATTTTTTTTTTTTAATGAGTTGAGCTTTTGTGAATGTCTAACAATTCTTTGCCTACCTCCAGGTCGTGAAGATTTTCCCCTGTTTTCTTCTAAAAGTTTTATAGTTTACATTTGGGTCTATGATTTATTGTGAGTTAATTTTTGTATAAGGTGTGAGGTTTAGGTAAAGGTTTATTTTTTTACTTATGTAAGTCTAGTTGTTCCAACATCATTTATTGAAAAGACTATTCTTACCCCATTGAATTGCTTTTGCACCTTTGACAAAAATCTGTTGGACATACTTACAGTGTGGGTCTACTTCTGGCCTCCATCTTGGTACATGTTTCGGTCCCTCCTCCAATATCACACTGTCCTCGTTACTGTTGCTACATAGTAAGTCTTAAAAATCAAATAATGTGATTTCCTCCAACTTTATTATTCTTTTTCAATATTGTTTTAGCTATTCTAGTTCTCTTATCTTTCTGTATAAATCTCAGAGTCAGTTTGTCTATATGTACTGGGTCTGCTGCAGTTTTCATCTTTACTGTGTCGAGTCTTCCAATTCATGAATGTGGTATGTCTCTCCATTTATTTAGGTCTTCTTTGATTTCCTTCATCAACATTTTGTAGTTTTTATCATACAGATCCTTTACATGTTTTGTTAGTTTTATACTTAAGTATTTCACTTTCTTTGGAGTGACTATAAATGGTATTAATGTGTTTTTAATTTGGTCTCCAATTGTTTGTTGCTAATATATATGAACACAGTTGATGTTTGGTTCTGAGCTTACATGTTATTGATGAGGATTTTAGGCTGGTTACTTTTAAAACTGGAGATGAGAAGCAGGCTCCGAGGAGCAGAGTTTGCTTGCCCTTTGTTGGGAGGCATTTGCATTTGTGGGGGAACCCCCATCTGTGGGGATGCCTCCCTCTCTGTGCCAGGAAGAGGGGAGATGACCTTATCTCTAGAAACTCTTAATCAACGCCAAAGGCAAGAACTTAAGTTGGTTACTGTCTGGCAACCTCATGTAACTGATTTAGGGTGGTGGCTTCTGGCCTTTACTTAATCCGATTTGATTCTTATCTAAAAGTTGTGAGACCACCCAATGGCCAGATCCCACCTGGACTGATACCATTTTAACTTTTTTACATGTTCTTTCCTTTGTCTTGTAAAGAGATGGCTCACATACCTATGCCTTAAAATTAGCCTTACTCTCCACTCATTTTTGCAGCAGAAGCGGCAGCAGCAACATGCCGGCAGCAGCTCTGCCTGCCCATGGGTCCTGTCCCCACGCTATTCCATGCTATTCTCTAAATAAAAGAGCACCACTGCCAGATCTTGAGAGTCCAAGAAATCTTTCTTTCGACTCCTCGGCTCACCGACCCCGCATCAGTTATGACCTTACTAAATGCACCTATTGGTTCCAGGAAGTTGTTTTGTGGGTCTGTGTGTGTGTGTTTTGTAGATTCCTGGGAATCCTTTGTCATTTAAGCTTGCATTTTAAGGCATTCCATTGGGTACAGAGGTTTATTTCAACCTTCTATTCAGTGCAAGAATCTCCTTAGGTGAATCCTACATTTGGCCTTTTCCTGGTTACCTTCCAGGCTTGGGGGTGCTCTTTTTTCTTTTTTCCTAAACCAAGAATTACAAACTGATGAACCAAACACAGCCCAGAGTGATGAGGGTGCTCTTTACAAGAGCATTTCAAATCTTATCCTAAGAGAGGTCTACCTTTATTGAGTCAACACCTGCCTCCCTATGGCTTCCACCACTGATCCCAGTGCTGTTCTCTGGCTTCGCACAAAATGTCTCCTCATTCCCCAGGACAGCCTTGTAGAGATCTGAGGCCCTAGGCTGTGAGCCCTGAGAATCCTTTGCTCAAGGCCAAATGTCCCCAGCTCTTCAACTTGATACTCACATGACCTGGTTTGCACACTGAGCTGTTCACCTGCCTCTGATCACGTTCTGATTGGTCAAAGTCCCTCTTAAATTGTGGGGCTCTGAGCAGCAGGTAGTCAGGGCTCTGGGGAAAACCGTTAGCCTTCTAGAAGCTATAAAACCATGGCTCAAATCCTCGTTCTGATATTAAATCATTGTGCTACTTTGGGCTAACCCATTCTCTTCTCTGGATCTCATTCTCTAAAAATTCTATAAAATGGGGTAGAAAGTAGGGCTGGCCTCATTTTTCTATTTATTTTCTCTTGAATTCCAAGTTTTAAAGGATTCTGTCTATATAATGAACTGCGTTTATTAAGTACTATTTTTTTTTCCATTTTGTATTAATCAAAGAGCTCTGATTAGCAGGAGAGAGCCCATGCTAATTACCCCCCTTGAACTAATATAAGTCTAGATCAAAGCAAAGAAACTTGGTCCCTTGGATGGTGAACATGATGTAATCTACACAGGAATCAAAATATAATGATGTACACCTGAAATTTATATAATGTTATAATCCAATGTTACTGCATTAAAAAAGAAAGAAAGAAAGATACCTGGTCCCAGTAAAACCTTTGAAATATTGGAAATTGCTCAAGAATCCTAACTGCTATATTTGGGGACCCTCAGGTGACTGGCACTCAACATTGGGAACCTGTGCTGTGGATGCTAAAGAGTTACCTCTGAGATGTGGTGGCTGGTGTGTTCTCTCCAGCTGGGAGTAAAGAAGGACTATCACTCTCTTGCTTCCAGATCCTATATATCTGTTAATACAACCTGAGATTCTACTCACCTTTATTTTGGGCAGACACGTCACAATGCTGGTTCATACTGAGCTTGTGGACCCACCCTGTCTTGTTTACATGACTCTTTCCCAGATCCTAGGGCTTCCCTGAAACGTGTAGCCTAGGCCCTTCAACTCCACCATCCTAGCCTTCCAGGGAAGCCAGCAGAACAGGCGGTGGTCCCACTCTCGATTACACATATTTCTGTCTCTTCCTTTGACTAATATAATACGGACTTATTGAAGTCCTGCAGTGGTGCCTGAAGCCTGTGGGGTCCCGTCTTTGAAAAGCTGCTAGCCAAGAGGCACTTGGGAGAGCAGGAAGCCTAAAGGCAAATATGTCAAGTTTGATCTTCAAATTACGATAAGATTCCTGTTTGGCTAAAATGTGCTGGTACAACAATCTTATCTGACTCTCCTCACAACTCTCTGAGGTGGGTACTATTATTCCATGTTACAGATAAGCAACTGAGGCCCAGACAGAGAAGGTCAACATTGACACAGCTATTAAGTATTGGATCCAGGATTCACTTTCCATTCTGCTTGATCCCAAAACTTGGACTCTTTCCACAGAGCAGGCATTCCCTTAGTGTGGGCAGGAACTATGCTGGGTCCTGGGGACACAAAGGGGTTTAAGGCATAGTTCCTATCTTTGACATTAACATTAATCTTTGATATTAACAGACTCTTTGAGGAAACTAACATATAAAAATCTAAGTGCCTAATAATAATTAAAATGAGAGCTACTGGGCCCGCCTGGTGGCACGGCGATTAAGTGTGCACGTCCCGCTTTGGCAGCCCGGAGTTCGCCGGTTCGGATTCCAGGTGCAGACATGCCACTGCTTGGCACGCCATGCTGTGGTGGGTGTCCCACATATAAAGTGGAGGAAGATGGGCACGGATGTTAGCTCAGGGCCAGTCTTCCTCAGCAAAAAGAGGAGGATTGGCAGCAGTTAGCTCAGGGCTAACCTTCCTCAAAAAAAAAAAAAAAAAGAAAAAGAGAGCTACTAATTGTTAAAAGCCTACCATGTGTCAGAGACTAATTAGTTCCTATGTAAGCATCGCTCCTAGTTTTTACCACTTTTTTAGTAGGTATTATTGTATGCATTTTACAGAGTAAATTGAGGCCCAGAGAGAAGTGACTTGTTTAAGGCCCCACAATGCAAGTGACAAAGCCAGGATTAGAGCCCAGTTTGCTGACATCCCAGCCCAGGGTTGTGCCTTCCAACCTTTCTCCAAGGACCTCTGTGGTGACTCCCCTCATTGCCTGGGCTCCTCAACCCTGAACTTGGGACTGGCCTGTGGTGACCAGCCAGGAAAGTTCTCAGATTCTCTCCTGCCTGGAGATGAGTCAAGACGAACTCATCACTGAGGTTCATTTGGTTCAGAGCTCCCACTCCACCAACTGTGGTTAATGAAAGAACAGTGGGCTCTGGGGCAACTGAACCCTCTCTGGAAGGTGAGAGGGGCTGCTGCAGGGAAAGACTCCTGGCCCAGGAGCCAAAGGCTTCGCCACCAGTTGGCTCGGTGACCTTGGGCACATGACTGTCCCTTTCCGGGCCTCAACTGCCCATCTGCACAGTGAGAGCATCGGACTTGATTTCTAGGAGCCCTCTGAGTCGATGAGAATGGCTGATTAATGATCTCCCTACCAACATCTTTCAGAGGAGAATGAGAACCGAACTCTTGTCTATCTTTTTCCTTCCATTTTTTGCTCTCTCATTAAATGTACATAGGTTGGAATATCACCTCCACACTTACCTCACTCACCTTATCTACAAAATAGGGTTGATAATAACCACTGGCAGAGTTGTTGAGCAGGTTAAATGGGGTAAGGTGTTTAAAGTCCTTAGCACAGCACCTGGCCTAACAGTAGGGGCTCGGTCACACTCTGATCAAGCTAGTTCCTCACAAAGTACCAGAGTAAGACAGTTACGGTCTTTGTTGCATCCCAAGTTTGGGGGATGGGGTGGGGCTGGGGGTGATGGGACACTATAGAACGCCTGGGCAGCAGAAGGACCCTGTTTTCAGAAACTGTTCCACTTCCGCTCTGCTTTTGCCAAGGCACTCCCCAACCCGCCCCTCCGCCCACAGTCAGATGTCAGGACCCCAAGGTGAAGGGCAGTGATCGAGGCTTTAGAGTCTGGGAGATGGGGGTTGACATCCCAGCAACATGTGCTGGCCAGCTGTGTGGACTTGGCCGGTTCACTTCCCTTGGCTGAGCCTTAGTTTCCTCTGCTGTAGAATGGGGCTAATGGTCTCTACATGTCCTACTGAAGGGGAAGACAGCAAACAGAAATGGAAGTCTGCAAAGGGCAAAGCTCTGATGAACGTAGGATAGTAGGCCTGTAACTGTCTCAGATGCAGAAGGAGGGACAAGGGGCTCCTGGGTTGATGCCATGGGGTCAGAAAAAGGAGAGGACAGCACTAAATGAAGGAGAGGAACTTTGAGCTGAGTTTGGGCAAAAGGCAGAGAGAGCCAAAAGCCATCATTAGTAAAAGGTCAGGAAATGCATATTCCATCTTAAAGATCAGAAGCAAAAGGCAAGATCACAAGCTGTCTCACACCCTGGCGACTGAAGAATACAGCTGGTGGCTGGCAGTGAAGAGGCGCAGGGCGGCTTTCATTCACCAGGCCAGGGGGTGAGCTGTATTCTCTTTGAGTCAGAAAGGCTGTGGGGCATAGGGTGGGGAGAGACGAGGGAGCAGGACACAAGCAGGAGCACCCCACAAACCCAGCCTTGTGACATAGAAAGAGTAGGACTTTGGAGGCAGGAAGGCAGCCGTATTTGAATTCCAGCTCCACAATTTACAAGCTGTGATCCCTTGGGCAAGTCATCTAACCTCTGAGACCTGGTTTTCACTTCTGTACAATGGATGACAATAGCACCTACCTCACTGGGGTAGTTGGGAAAATTAGGTGAGCCAGTGCATGAGAAGTCTCAAACAGTGTCTGGCACATAGTAGGGACTTCGTGTTCACACCACAGGGATAAGAGGTGGAAGGAAGTGGAGGTTGAGTCTGCTCTGCCACTCACTCACTAGATGACTTTGGGCCTCAGTTTCCTCGTGTAAAATGGATAGTAATGAGAGCTATACTGCCTAGTCATTGTGAGGAGCAGAGGAGGTGGTCTGTTAGAACTAGTTCATTCCTTTTAACTGCTCTATCATCTTTCACTATTCCTCTACTGATGGACATCTAGTCTGTTTCCAATATGACAAGCTATCATGATATCCAGCTTTATAAGTCCTGTTCTAGTGCAACTATTTCTCTAAGTCAGATGATTAGAAGTGGGATTACAGGTCCCCTTTATCTGCTGTTTCACTTTCCATTATTCCGGCTACCCATGGTCAACCACAGTATGAAAATATTAAATGGAAAATTCCAGAAATAAGCAATTCATAGGTTTTAAATTGCACACCATTCTGAGTAATGTGATGAAATTTCTCACTGCCCCATGCGGGCTGTGAATCCTTCCTTTTCCAGCGGATCCACACTGTATACACTACCCACCTGTTAGTCACTTAGTAGCTATCTTGATTATCAGATCAACTGTGCTGGTATCGCAGTGCTTGTGTTCAAGTCACCCTTATTTTACTTAACAATGGCCCCAAAGTGCAAGAGTAGTGATGCTGGCAATTCAGATATGCCAAACAGAAGCCATAAAGTGCTTCTTCTAAGTGAAAGGGTGAAAGTTCTCCACTTAATAAGGAAAGAATGTGCTGAGGTTGCTAAGATCTAAGGTAAATTTTATTACAGTACATTATTATAGAATTTTTTTTAAGATTTTATTTTTTTTCTTTTTCTCCCCAAAGCCCCCCTGGCACATAGTTGTGTATTTTTAGTTGTGGGTCCTTCTAGTTGTGGCATGTGGGATGATGCCTCAGCATGGCTTGATGAGCGGTGCCATGTCCGTGCCCAGGATTCGAACTGGTGAAACCCTGGGCCGCTGAAGCAGAGCATGAGAATTTAACCACTTGGCCACGGGGCCGGCCCCTACTGTATATTATTATAATTGTTCTATTTTATTATTAATTATTGATGTTAATCTCTTACTGTGCCTAATTTATAAGTTAAAATTTATCATAGGTATATATGTATGAGAAAAACATAGTATATATAGGATTCAGTCCTATCTGTGGTTTCAGGCATCCACTGGGGGTCTTGGAACATACGCCCTGTGGATAAGGGGGGACTACTGTACTGAGTTATAGGGTGTACACACTTTTAGTTTAAATAGACATTGCCAAGTGGTTATATCAATTTATACTCTTACCAGTCGTGTATGAGAGTATCCATTCCCCCCAACCTTCTCACCATTAATATTTTTGGACTTTTGCCCACAAAAAGTGTGTCATTCTTAAATTGCATTCTCCTGATTATTAGTAAGGTTGAGTATCTTTTCATGTGCATTCCTTTTTTTGTGCTTTACGTTTTCCCATTGTTTAAAGGTGTGCTTATATATTCTAGATATCAATTCTGTCTCTATTTTATATGCAGTTGACTCTCATTATTCACAGTAGTTATGTTCTATAAAGTCACTGCAAACACTGAATTAGTGAATACTGAATCACTGCTCTTTGAGGAAATACAAGAGGAGGTTCCCATGAGCTTCTGGTCAAATTTTTGTCAAGTGATCAATCATAACTTTGTTTTGTGTTTCTGTTTAACGACATCTTACTTAGTATGTACTGTTGATTCATTAACGTTGAACCCACTGCCAACAGCACTATAACTTCCGCCTGGACAAAGTTTATCTAACACAAGTATTTTCTCCACAAGGCACGCCACAGCCTTCTTGTGCTTAGGACACTAGATACACTTCAGCATTACAGTCGGGGGCCATTTTAAACAGCGAAATCAACAAAAATCACAAGAATGCAGAAAACTTGGCACCAAATATACTGCGAAAAGGACACTTGTTTACAGTATGAGAGCTGAAACAGGAAGGCAGGGCGTGGCCTTGTTCAGCGTCAGCTGGGAATGTGTGTGATGGGGCAACTCAGTCTTTGCTGCTCTGTGCATGTCCACATCCACAAATGACCTCAAAAGCACTGCGAGTATTGATTTTGAGGTTACAAATCCATTTTAGCAAGTAGGCAAATTCCCAAAGATGGAAACTCTGAATAAGGAGAACTGACTGTATATATGTATTTACATTTATATTTATAATATCTTTGCAGTCTGTCTCTTGTTTTTTAACTTTATGTATGGTATCTTTTGTATTATTTGTATTTAATGTCTGCTTGTACTTGATGTAGGCAAATTTGCCAATTTTTCCCTTATTTTTGTAAATTAAATGTTTTATTCAAATTCTTTTTTTTTTTTTTTTTTTGAGGACAATTAGCCCTGAGCTAACATCTGCTGCCAATCCTCCTCTTTTTGCTGAGGAAGAGTGGCCCTGAGCTGACATCCGTGCCCATCTTCCTCTACTTTATATGGGGGATGCCTGCCGCAGCATGGCTTGATGAGCGGTGCCATGTCTGCACCCGGGATCTGAACTGGCGAACCCCGGGCCGCTGAAGCGGAATGTGTGAACTTAACCGCTGCGCCACCGGGATGGCCCCTATTCAAATTCTTATATTTTAATTAGTCTTTTTCTGGACTTTCTTTCTATTCTAGGCTTTCTGAACATTGGCACTATTGACATTTTGGGCCAGATAATCCTTTGCTGTCGAGTGCTGTCCTCTGTCTTGTAGGATGTTTAACAGCATCCGTAGCCTCTAGCAATAGATACCAGTAGCACCCTTTCCCCAATTGTGACAATCAAAAATGCCTCCAGACATTGCCAAATGTCCCCGGGGAGCAAATTTGCACTCAGTTGAGGGCCACTGCATTGCCCAATTCCTTTAATTTGTGTGTCAATATCACACTGACAAATTCTTGTATCTTTAAAATGTCCTGTTATCTGATGAGTCTCCTCTTCTTTCTTTGCCAAAATTGTTTTGTTCACTCTTGTACCTTTACTTTCTAGATTAATTTTAGAATTAATTTGACAGATTCCATGAAACCTTTTGTTGGCATTTTTATTTATAGATTAATTTGGGAAGAACTGATGTGTGTATGATATTGAGCCTTCCTATTTACATCCAAGCCATATCTCGCCAGATAGGTTCTTTTATGCCTTTCATTAACTTTTATGATTTCTCTATAAACGCTGAAGCCCGGGCTGTCTCTGGTCTCCCCCACTCTGGGTCTATGCTCAGATTTTTCCCTATTCCCTTGCCATTGCCTTCCAGACCTTCCTGACTCCAAGGGGAGCCAGATGGATCCTTCCACCCCAAAAGCCATCCCTCCTGCTTTCCACCGCTCAGCCACAGCAGGATTATTCATAGTCATCAGCTTCTGGTGCTGTTGTTTGTTGCACAAGTTTGTTGTTAAGTTGGAAAATTAATCTTTTACAAACGGAAAAGCCCTCTCTGTCTTTTTCTGAAACTTAGCTGCTACTCACCCTGCGCCCCCTCCCTCCCTGATGTCTGCCACCCTTGCTTCTTCTGTTTAGCTTAAATTCCTCCCCTGTCCGGCCTGGCCTTAATCCCGGTGGTGCCCCAGGGTGAATGACCCTGCCATTGCATAAGTCTCACTCAGTCCCGCCCACACACCTTTACCCATTATCTACCCTCTCCCGGAATGCCTTTTCTCCTCTACTTTGCCTTAACCAACTCCTTCACTAACTCAACGCTAATTCAAGTCTACTCTCCTTGAAACCCTCCTTACATTTGGTATCAAACAACTTTGTGCTTCATTATATCGTGGCCCAGACCCAGCGAGGTGGGCAGAAGAAAGAGCAGGACTCAAGGCCGAAAGACATGGGCTGCATTTCAGCCCTACAATGATTAGCTGTGACACTTGAAGTAAGTCATCTAATGTGTCTCAGCCTTGATTCTCTCATCTCTAGCATGGAGATAATAATGCCCATCTGGAGTGTTGTCGACCAAACTATACGGAAAGGTCTTTTGCCAGTGGGGACTTGTATCTTTCACAGAGGTTGCAGAGGTTGTAAAAATATGCGCCATAAAGGCTTGTGAGAAAGCAACACTTTTTCTGGCCCCTCAGAGGCTCCAGATGGCCTATGCCAGTGAAGGAGGGGGTAGTCCAGAACATCAGATTCTTGAAAAATACCTGTATTTAATTTCTGAATAAGCTGAGTTTGGGGAGCAGCAAATTTTTCTTATTAATTCTATTTTGTTTGGGGTAATATTAAAATCAGTTTCCATTCCCTAAGGCTAGAATTAAAATATTTTCTTAGAAAATCCACAAGCTGGATTAATCTCTATGTGACAAATAGACTGCTGACTATGTGAAATTACTTTGATAAACACCAAGCACATGCGAGTTTGGGATGGGCCTGTTCAGATCATGAACCTCCTGAGAAACGTGCCGCGGCTTCTGAGCATCCCAGGGGCGCTCGCATGCAAACGCTCAGACACCATCTCTGAATATCCCCTCTGTGAGGTGCTGCCCCGCTGGAGACAGGGAGACCACGTGGCCTCTTTCTCACCTGTAGTCTGTAAACTTAAACCTAGGTCCAACTTCGTGAGGGGCTTTGAGCTGATGAACAGGTAACAAAGCACACAGACAGTGACGATGAAGGCCAGGAGCAAGACTGCTGCTATGGACAGGCCCACGAGAGCGCCAATGCTGGGGAGAGACCATAAGGAGCGGAGCGTCAGGGAGGGACTGGGCAGGCAGTGCGTTCTATGAGAAGTGTTATAAGTGTCACAGGAATTGGCCGGCTCCGACTTTTGTCCTGTCTCTACTTGTCTCAGGCTTTCTGAGCCTAACCATAGGAAACAGCATCAACTATATGCCAAGTATTCACCACATACATAACATGACACGCCTCAGTGCCACCAGGTAGTTGGGACTCACTATGTGTTCCTTTTCTTCTCTTCTCCTTCCCTCCCTATTATCCTCAACCTGTTCCCACCCTAGAAAGCGGGAGAGGATCTGAAAGAGCCCTCCCCATGCTGCCGTTCCTTAAAAACAAGACACATAGTAGCCTTTAGCTAAAAACCAGCTATCCTTCCAGCTTCAAGGTAACTTCCCACCCACCCTCCAGTGGGTCATCACACCCGTGTGGACTCCTCATCTAGAGCACCTCCCTGCCGCTGGTCCCTCGCCCGCCAACCTCACTGCTTCTGCCCCAAGTCAGGCCTTGGGCACCTGGTCTCCAGACAACTACCTCCTGGCTCATTTGGGGGCCACCATCTTTCCTGTTTCACATGATCTCTCCACTGGGATTTTACCTTTGAAGGCCCTTTACGTTTGAAGATCTCTGAAGGCCCATCTCACTGTCTCCTCCTCACTAATGCTTTCCTTGGTCATCTTTCTCTCCCCTTTCTTCCCCCCATGCCAGGCTAATCCACCCAGGACACATGACTCAGGGCCTTTTGCCCTTCCCACTGGGTCAGGCAGCCCAGTGTGGTGGGGAAAGAGCAAAGGGCTTTGGAACCAGACCTACTTGGGTTAAGACCCAGGTCTGTAACTAACTCTGTGAGATCTTGATGAAGTTATTGAACCTTTTGAGCCTCGGCTTCTTGGTCTGAAAAGTAAGAAAGATCAAAACACAGCACCTCACAAGCAGTGGAGAGGATGAATAATATACGTAATATTCTTGGCACACAGTAGGTGTTCAACAAATTCCTCGTGTGTTCCTCAAGGCAGACTCAGACCACATTTAATCGGCTTTGTCCTCACCTTGTATAAGCCCTGGCACATAGTAGGCAGTTAGTACAGATTATCGTGTGTCAGGCTTTGTGAGATGTTCTCCCAATAGTAGGGGAGACGTAGTACCAGGATTTGTGTGCCCTTCCACCTACAGCTCCTTCTCCAGCTTTTCTGCCCTCCCTCTCCCCGACCCCAGCCCCAGACTTCTGCTCCTGCCATTTCTGCTGGATTTTGCTCCCAGCTAGCCGATGGCTGATTTCCCAGCTAGCTAATAGCTAATTGAAACTTAACAGAGACATCTTAAAGCTTTGGAGAGTTCGTCTTCCCATGGTTAAATAAATTATTGGTGCCCCTGCCATGGAATAGTATAGAGCCAATAAAAACATGTTTTCAAATAACATTTAAGATCAAGGATAAATTCTGATGAGATAATGTTAAGTGAAAAGAGCAGGCACACTACTAAATATATAGGATAATCCCAACTTAAATAAAAATAAACATAAATATATACATAACTATATACATGTAAGGTTGGAGGGAAATACACCAAAATGCTAACAGGCTGTCTGTGGGTGTAGTGCAGGCTGTGGATGTCCTGTCTGTATTCCCTTGGGTCTTATAATTGTCGAATATTCTGGCCAGAGTTTCAAATGCCAGCAACTGTATCTGTTTGTCTGAGGGCTTTCTCTGGCTTAGAGCAGTCTCTGTCTGCACACTGAGCAGGTCAGAAGTGTGGGAAAGTTAATGCCTCCCTTCTCCCACCAGTACAACCACTGACAGACAGACGTTGGCACGCAAATACTCAGCTCCCTGGCCCTCAGGTGGGATGACTCAGGCCTATGTTCTACACTGTCTGGCAGAGTTCAGCAGGTTTAAACTCCAGGGGCCCTCGCGGTGACTTGCTTGGTGACATACCATCGATAGCTCCTTCCCTTCCCCGCTCACTTCCCCACCCTCTGGCAGTGTTTTCTAGGATCACTTTCTGTATAAACTACTTGCCCTCAAATCCTTGTCTCTGAGTCTTCTGGGAAACCAAGTTAAGGTACTGGATCTCCCAAGATTTCTTTCCTTTTTTGTCTCTCCTGTCCTTTCCACATTTTCCACATTGAGCATGTAGTACATTTTAGTTCTTGTAGGCACTTTATTTAAACATTATTTACTTTTTTGAGACATACTCACTATTTATAAGGCCATCTGGGAGACTTGTGCTCAGATTGGGACTCCACCCTTTACTAATGACATCTATGGGCACCTGGATGGAAACCGCCCTCGAAAAGTAGGGTCCTTTGAGGAGGGGGGTGAGAGAGCTGGGGGGATATGTCCCAGATCAGTGGTCAGTCAGGGAGCAGGCCCTGCCTCTGATAGTGTGTCTGGAGACAGAGGAACCAGCCCCTAAGGATAGAGCTGGGAACAACAAGGGAGGCTCCAACGGGGAAAATCTGTGCTTAGTATAAGATGAACTGTAAATGATCAGCATTGTCCCATGGTGAAGGTACTGCCTCAAGAGGACAGGTTTGCACAGAACACCTGAATGAGTACACCTTTCAGTGAAGTTAGAGATTCCTGCCCCAGGTGGGAAGTTGGGTTGAAGAGCCACAGGCCTCTAGGGTCTCACAGATCTGTGACTCTGAAAGATAAATAACCCACGGTGACCTCCAGGAAAGAATTGGAGAGGCAGCCTGACATTTGTTAGGGCTTTTGAGTCAAGCACTTCTAAGTTTGAATCTTGGTTCTCCCACATATAAGCTGAAAAATCCTTCACCTCAAAATCTTCATTCGTAAAGGTTCCTATCACACCAGATGTCCATGAAGATTAAACAGAATGTGTAGATACAGCGCCTGACCACCAATTCTGCCCTCCAGCAAGGCTGCTGCCTTTTGGCTCACAGCCCAGTAACAAAAACCCAAAACACAACTACTGATAGAGGGTGTCTGGAAAGTGGATCAGACATGTGACAGCAACAGCTGCTTCTCCACAGGGCGTCTTCACGTCCTGAGATATGCTTTTAAAGACAGCAATTCTCCTTGAGCACAAGGAAACAGCATCCACCTGGAGATTTTTATGCTTTTAAGGGCCAGCTTTCATGAAAAGGGCCAAATGGAGTCCAGAGCAAAACAAGGCCTCCACCCTGCAATGCTGGGGCTCTGATAGGAGCATGCCAGAAGGACTGTCTCAGTACACTGATCACCTAGCTGTCCTGAGGACCCTTGGTTCCCCTCCTCCAGTTTGCAACTGTCTGTGAGGTTTATGAACCATGTTACGTCCAAGTTCAGGAAAAGTGAGCCCTGGAAGCTAGAACGTTTCAGTTGCCCTTGGGGTCTGGAATGGGAGCACACTGACATGCAGTGTGACGTCAGAGATCCCCCATCTAACCCACTATCTGACTGTCTGAGCCACTAAAGCACTCCACACATCAAAAGGGTCCAAGGCAATGGGAGGGACTACAAGGGGTACGCAGGGAAGGGATGGTGGCAGAGGGATGAGGTCCCGGCTGGGTGCTGAGGGGTAACTGGGGTTGGGAGCAGAGGAGCCTGAGCTTTCGTCCCAGCTCTGCCACTTCCTCTCCCTGGGGCACTCTCAGATAGTAACTTAACCTCTTTCAAGTTTTCTCATTTGTAAAATGGAGAGCAGAGGTGCCAGGGCTGCAAATGTGTGAATGCGTCTGGCCCTTGGATGTCCTAGTAATGTTCTTTAAATCTCAGTCTGCTATGACATTGCTAGAAGATCTTGGGTAATTCACTTTCATACCCTGAGCTTCACTTTCCCCACCTATGAACCAGGGAAAGGGAACTCCCTTTTACTGAGCACCCACTATAAGCACTAGTCATTTTCACATGCACTATTTCATTTAATCCTCACAACAATTCCATGAGACAGGTATTACTATTGCTATTTTAAAGATGAAAAAAGCAACTTGGAGAAAATTTGCCCAAATTCACATAGCTATTAAGTGACAAAGCCAAGGTGTGGACAGGGTTCTACCCAGCCCCAAGACTCCACACTGTCTCTATACCTCAAAGGGAGGTCAGCGCTATCATATTTCAGCACCCAGCTCAGTGCTAAGTACACAGTGGGTCTTCGACAAATAGTCCACTGTTAGCTTTAGGTGCATGTCCTATCTCTCTGAACGTTCTGTGAGCTCCTCAGGGGCAGGGCATAATTGATTTCTGTGTCCCCAGTGCCTAACATAGCACCTGGCAAAACGCAGAGGCTATAATGAATGAATGAATATATGGATGAGCAGAGAATAGTAAATTAATATAATTCCCTGGGTTACGGATAGCAGATTACAGATAGCAGCCAAATGTGCAGGATTTGAAAACCTGGCCATCTGAAAATCCCTTAGAGTTATAGATTGAGCGGTCTAGAAAAAGCGATAATATCTGTAATTGTCAGTGGCATATGTCAAGTTGATTTCACCGCTTTATCTCATTTGGTCCTTGCCCTAGTCAGAAATCAGAGCGACGATTTATCATCCTCCCATTTGATAGATGAAAAGACAGAGGCTCAGAGAGGTTTTAGTGAGGAACACTTCTTTCCCACCCAGAGGGCACGCAGCCTCTGGCCCATACCTCCAGGGACAGGAAAACCACTGTCTACTAAGGCGGCCCAGCCCACTTTTGCTGATGTCTGCTTCCCAGAGCAGGCTCAGGATCAGGTCCTATTTTCTGGATGAGGCCTTTGGAGACCCCGAAAGACTGAGATCTATTGCCCTCCCAGCCCCACACTTAGGTTCCAGGAATGTCAGCACTGGCCTAACCACCTCCTTCCCTGAACAAGTGGGGAAACTGAGGACCTGTGGGTGGGGATTCACCCAAATAACATATCTATTAGTATAGCCTGAGCTGGCTTCTGCTGTGCCATTATGCTGTTGTCTCATGGTGAACTTGGAGGCAGCTCTGATCCCCAAGTCTTCTGCCTTAGCTCTGGAGTGGTGTACACCCCCAGCACTCACCCCAGGCCTGTCACATGCTAAGTGCTATGTAAGGAGCGGCTGAAAGAATGACTAAATATGAGGCTGGGCGGAGGCTGGGGTTGAGCTGGGGTGTAGCATCAGGAGAGGATTAAGGCTTGAGGCTGAGGTTTGCAGGTAGGCCTAGACGATGTTTAGAGTCAGGGTGGGAGAGAAGCGCTGAGGTGGAGTTGCAAGGAGGATGGAGGGGGAGGTTGGGGCTGGGATCAGCATTTGGGAGTGAGACAAGTCAGGGATCAGGTTGGGGTCGACATCAGGGAAGGGACCTTGCCGGCACTTGGGATGAGGGTGGAGTTTGGGTTTCCTGTGAACGTTGGAAGATGGGAGTTTGCTGTTAGGGAGAGAGTTGGTAGGTAATTTGGGGTCGGGTTGAGGATGAGGGTGGTGGAGGAGGACGTTCAAGCTTGGATCAAACAATGGAGAGAGGGTCAGGATGGGGGAAGGGAGCTGAGAAACGGTTGCAGGGGGAGTCGGGGTAGTGGTGGGGAGAGAGCGGAGTTCAGTATCGGGCCTGAGGGGCTAAGGGCTGCGTGGGGGCTGGTGCTGACGTTGGGACGGGCACCTGGGTGAGGACTGAGGGTTCGGCAGGCGGCTGGGCCTGAGGGTGGGGCGAGGGGGCTGGGTTCCAGGTGGGGTTCGGGCCAGGGTCGGTACCTGAGCCACCACATGTAGCTGTGCTCGTAAGGGAAGAAGCTGTGCGGGTCGTCGCAGCAGTACTTGTGGTCGCGGAAGCCGCAGCAGAAGACGGCGGCCGCCTCGCCCCCCGGCCGCGGGCAGCTGAAGCCGCGCACCGCCTCCCGCTCGGCGCTCACGTAGCTCGTGCAGGCGCCGCTCATCGCGTCCGCGCCGGGCCGCCGCCCCCTCGGGCCCCCAGACGGGCACGGGCGGCGGGGTGAGCGAGGGGCGCACGGAGACAGACCTGAGCCCGGAGAGACAGAGACACGGACAGAGAGACAGAGATCGACGCACAGAGACCGAGAAAGACACCGCGAGAGGCGCGGAGACGCCACGGTGAGACCTGGAGTCCCCGGGGACCCAGAGGCGGCCGGGCGCGCGGACCGGACGCGGCGGGGGAAGGGGAGAGAGGGAGAAGGGCGGCGGGGCGGCAGGAGGGGGCGACCCGCGGAGCCGGGAGGAGGGAGCCGCCGGGCGCGTCCCTGCCCGCGTCCCCCCACCTCCCACGGGCCCGGCGTCTGCGCTGGGGCGCCGGGGCTCGGAGAGACAGGGGGTGGACGCCGCTCCCGCTCTGAGCCCCGCCTGCCGCCAGGCCCCGTGCTGGACGCTGCGAAGCCCGGGGCAGCTGCAGGCGAGCGCAGGACACAACCAAGGGACCGGTCCGCGACCGCGCGCAGAGTCAGTGTGGCATGATGAATATACGACCTCAGTTACCCTTTACGACAATCCAGAGGACCAGGGATGTTCAAACTCACTTTATAAATGAGAGCCACCGGTCAGAGAAAAGTCATTTGTCCGGGCTCTGAAGCCTGCTGGGGTTTAACCTGGAACTAGACGGTTCCCGAGCTCTTCCCCTTTTGGGGCTCTCACATTGCGTCTTTTCCAGTGGACTTTTAAATGTCTTCGTCCTCTGGTTTCCTTGCTTGCCTCTTCCTTTCCCTGCGCGGCTAGCTCATACACCAACATGTTTACACTCCTCTGCTCACACTTCCTGCTACACTGGCCTAGGACAAGGGAGCTGGTGGATGCCCCAGATGTAGTAACCCCGCCCACCGGGAAGCAGAGGCAGCACACCGCTCCATCCTCAGAGATTATTTGCAGGTCACCGGGCAGTGTTCCCCTGGCATCGAGGACCGCGCCTGAAGCATCTGTGGGAAGCCCGTCGAGCCCGCGGGTCTGTCCTCTCAGGGTGCGTGGGGGAAACGCCAGCTCGGGCAGGCGCTCGGCTTGGCCCGGTTACGCTGAGCCAGGACCAGAGACAGCTGTCAGGGATTCCCATTCAGCCAGTCACAGGATGTTGGGGCTGAAAAGGACCTGTGGGCCATGTAGTCAGTTATTGAATCACAGCTGGCATTGAAAAGGATAAATAAATAAATGGAATAGGAAAAGTGCACTGCCAATAGTAGAGCTAACTATTCTTTCATAAAATGTTTGTTTCAGTTACCTATGTATGTATGTATTGTGGACCAGATCACGATGTAAAGTGAATTTCTTATTTGCATCAGGTTAAAAGGGTTTGAGAGGCACTGACTGACGCCTCCCATTGTACAGATGGGCAGGGGCTAGCTCCAGATTACGAAATCTTAGCTCTCCGCATGTTTCACAGCAGTGGGTAGAGTAGGAAATAGCTCATATGAGCCTTGAGACTCCCCAGTTCCTCCATCCCTTGCTTTGGGTGTGTGGGGGACAAATCATGGGCTTTAGGGGACCTGGGCTCAAGCCCTACTTCTACCCCGTCCCTGCTTTCTCTCTCTGTGCCTCAAGTCCCTTTTCTTCTCTAGGCCAGCTCCTCAGATGCTGACGTGTGCCATGCCCTTGACTTGGGTTCTGGAGCCTCTGAGAGGGGTCAGACCTGGGTCTTTAGAAGCACGCAGTGTGGTGTGGAGTCAGACAATCACAGGACAGGGCAGTGAGAGGGGAAATATGAGGCCTGTGGCCACAGAGGGGCCACCTGAAGGAGCAGGGAAGAGTTTTGATGGGGTAGTGTCCTCAAAGGTCACTGTAAGGTCAAATATGAAAACTAGAGGGAATTGCCATCATCCCCCAGAGAATCCTCCCCTGAGCTGTGGATGTCTGCAAACTGGGCCTGGATGACATCCTCTGATGGAGGTGCCTTTTGGCCTCCTTATCAGATAGAGAGTAAAGGGGAGGAGCTGAACCCTGCGGAAGGGAGAAAGGTCTCCTGGGAACATGGGTTTCAGCTGAGAGGTAGAAAGCACTCTGCTCTGGCTTTTGGCAAAATTGGGAAGCTACCAACAGTTTCCAAAGTCCTTTTCCAGCCAAGAATTAATTTGCTCCTCCTAACAACCCTGTGGGTTGAGCCAAGCAGGGATAACTGTGCCACTGAGAGAAATCACAAGCCCAATGTCACACAGCTGTCAGTTGCCCAGGCAGGACATCTGTCCGGCCAAGGGTCCCCTTTTGGCAGTCTGATGAAGACTATGGACCCCTATTCAGAAGAATTTTTTTTTTCCTGAGGGAGATTTGCCCTGAGCTAACATCTGTGTCAATCATCCTCTATTTTTTTTTTTTTTGTATGTGGGACACCCCCACAGCGTGGCTGGTGAGTGGAATAGGTCTGAGCCGGGATCCAGACCGCCCAACCCAGCTGCCAAAGTAGAGCTCACAGAACTTTTACTATTCTGCCGTGGGGCTGGGCCCCAGAAGAATATTTTTAACTACAAAAAGTAAATTACTTAGGATTACAAAGGATATCAATTATATAGAATCATTATCAAAATATTTATTTTGTGAATTGGTCCTTGTTTAACATATTAAACAATAAAATCTAGAGATTAAGCATTGTAATTTTGAGGTGATGAATGAGTGTAAACAGTGTTTCAAGATATGGCTACTCTGATGCAGTACAGAAGTGTCTGTGATTTTTATTGGTACCTGAGTCACGGGTACTGCTACTACTACTGTGATTTGTTGCTTACGTGCGTGATAGAAGGAAATGCTAAATTTCAGTTAGAGGTTAGTGAAAACAAGGATGGTATTTTTCCCCCTCCAAGTTCATGGACAGCCCCCCACCCCCAGACACTCTCTCCATGGATCCCTTGGGCTCTGTGGAATCTGTGCTCAAACCCTCTGCCTCTCTGGTCCAGCTCCTACTCCAATGCTTGTTCCTTCATCACGTGCACCATGTCTCCTCCTGGAGGCATTTATTGAAGACCTACTATGTGTCAAGTGGTTTCCCATCTTGTATGAAATATAATCCTTGAAAACTTCCTTTGAGGTAGGTGTTATTCTTCCCACTTTACAGACAAGGTAAGTGAGACTCAGGGAGGTTACGGGATTTACTGAAAGCCACACAGCTAGTAACCGATCAGAGTCCTGTACCACCAACTCCTTCCTTCCCAAGTGAGGCCTGGGGGCCAGAGTCTACAACACCAGAAGGGAGGAAAGTCTAGGAGAGAAAAGTGAGCAGGGAGAGCTCACATTTACGGAGAACACACTGTGACCTAGAAATTGTGCTCTGTGTTCTTCATGGTCTGCTTTAACCCTCACAACTCTATGCAGTATTACTCTACTTTTTAAAAAAATAAAAATAACTAAATACATACATATTCATTATAAAACAACAAATTAGAAAAGAGATAAATCAAAGGGAAAAATAAATATGACCCATAATCTCACCACACAGAAATATCTGTTGATTCTTTGGTGTGGAGTCTTCCAGATACACTCACTCACACACAATTTTGCACCCACTTTAGGAAAATGATCCAGAGAGGTTAAGTAACTTGCCCAAGGGTATACAAGTACTAAGTTCCAATCACCTGCTGTGTGTGACCTTAGGTCAGTCACTGTCCCTCGCTGTTTTAGGGCAGTGGTTAAGATTACTCAAGATAAAAGAGCTCTCGCGCTTCTGTGCCGCTCTCAAAACAGTGCGCTCTGGACCTCAGCAGCCTTGCTCCAGGAGCCTGGTGCCCTCAGAGGGTCCACAAAGAAACGCCCCCTCGCTGTAGTGACAGACTTCGCAGCTCGGTGACCGCAGTCAACAGAGGCTGAGAACCCTGGCTCAACCTGCGGTTGAGTATTCGGTTCCGCGGGCCTCTGACGCGTGTGTGGTCAGCTGGGAGTCCCCGGACTCCGGACGCGGAGCAGGGCGAGCAGCCCTTCTCCCCTTGCCCTGCAGGCCCCAGCTGTGCCTACCCAGACCCTCCTCCCCATGTCTCCTCCCCTCCTCTCCCCAGTCCTGCCGGGCTCTGATGCCAGTTTGCAGTTCACCGCAGCTGGGGAAGCAAAGAAAGGACCAGGCGTGCATTAAGTCCTTCTGCCAGTGCCTCACCGCCACTCGCTTGATGCCCAGGACAGATTCTTCCCCTTCTCTTCTGGAATGAGGCTGTTGCGTCTCATTTTGAGAGAAGTGACTTTGCTACGGTGGAACATCAAATCCAGGGACAAATCGGAGATGGAGGCTCAGGTCTCCTGGTACCAGCCAGGCTCTCCCCTACTCTAGGTGGCCACTCTTTCGGTTTAGGTTTTCGTTTGCTGTTTGATTGTTTTACTATGAAATGTTTAAGACACACAAAACGACATAAAGGATAACGCAAGGACTACCCACGTACCTTCCACTCCGTTTACGAAATAAAAATTGACCAATCCTGTTTGAAGCCCCCTGTGCCCTCCTCCCTGCCAGCCCACCCCCGCCCCGTAACCGCTCTCTTGAGTTTGGTGTTTATTATTCCCATGCTCTTCTTTATGCGTTTATCACGTATGTATGAATCTTTGAGCAATATATGGAGTTATTTTGCACGTGATTAAATTTTAAATAAATAGCGTCATACTGCATGTGTTCTTCTGGAACTTGCTTTTTTTCACTCCATCTTACCTTTGTGAGCTTTGTGTATACTGACACGTATGCTCAAGCTACTTCATTCACTTTTGTTGCTTTGTAGTTTTCCACTTAATGAATATATGAATATATGATGATTTCTTATCAGTTTTCTCCAACAATTAGATTCCTTCCAATTTTTTATTGCTATACAATAATGCTCCTCTTGAGTTTTTTCTTTTAAAATCAATTTTGTTGAGGTATATTTTACAAACAAAAAGATATACCCATATTGAATGTACAGCTTGGTGAGATTTGACAAATATGTACACTCATGTAACCAGCACAGTCAAGAAGCGGTACATTTCCATCAGCCATCACCATCCCTTGTGCCCCTTTGCAGTCAGCCCCTCTCCCCACCCCAGCCTTGCCTTAGACCCCACTGGTCTGCTGTCCATCCCTATAGATTTGTTCTGCCTGTTGGTGAATTTTTATGTTCATGGAATCGGACAGTATGTTCTCTTTTGTATCTAACTAGTTCACCACAATGCCTTTGAGATACACAGAAATTGTTGCATGTACAAGTAGTTCCTTCCTTTTTATCGCTGAGTATATGGAAAGATACAAATGATATGGAAATACTACAATTTGTTTATCCATTCAACTGTAATAAGCATTTGGGTTGTTTCCAATTTGGGACTATTATGAATAAAGTAGCTATGAACATTTTTGTATATGTGCTTTCATTTTGGGGGGTATGTATGTTTTCATTTCTTTTGAGTGAATACCTAGGAGTGGAATTAGATGTGTGTTTAATTATAAGAAGTTGCCAAACTGTGTTCCAGAGTGGCTGTACCATTTTGCGACCCTACCAGCAACGTATAAGAGGCAAGGCTCACACGCCTGAAACTAATATAATGCTTATGTCAATTCTATCTCAATGAAAATAACAAACAGAAGAAGAGGCAGGGCTCTACATCCTCACCAGCACTTGGTATTGTCAGTATTTTTCATTTTGGCCGTTCTTATAGGTGCGAAGTGATATCTCATTGTGGCTTTAATTTGTATTTTCCTAATGACTAATGATGAATATCTTTACATGTTCTTATTAACCATTCATCTATCTTCTTTGGCAAAATGTCTGTTTTGCCTATTTTTAAATTTAGTTATCTTCTTATTGAATTGTAACAGTTTTTATATATTCTGGATACAAATTCTTTATTGTGTATATTGTTGTAAATATTTTTTCCCAGTCTGTGGCTTGCCTTCTCATTTTCTTAAAGGTGTTTTTAGAAAAACAGAAATTTAAAACTTTGATAGTCCAATTTATCACTTCTTTCTATTAAGATTAGTGCTTTCTGGGTACTATCTTAAAAAAATCTTTGCCTACCTGGAGATCACAAAGATTTTCTCCTGTATTTTCTTCTAGAAGTTTCACAGCTTTAGCTTTTACATTTATGCCTGTGATCCATTTTGAATTAATTTATGTGTGTGACGTGAAGCAGAGGTTGAGGTTCACTTTTACAGGGATATCCAGTTGTTCCAAAATCATCCTTTGAAAGGACTATCTTTTCTCCGTTGAATTAACTTGACACCTTTCAAAAATCAATTAACCATATATGTGTGGATTTATTTCTGGATCCTCTATTCTATGTCGTTAATCTGGATTTATCCTTTATAAAGGCCAATACCACTTTGTCTTAATTACTGTGGCTTCGTAAGTAAATCTTGTAATCGGGTAGTGTCCTCTAATTTTGTCCTTATTTTTCAAAATTGTTTTAGTGCTTCCAGGTCCTTTGCATTTCCGTATAAATTTTAGAATCAGCTTGTCAATTTCTACCAAAAAAACCAAAAACTATTCTGAGATTTTGCTTAGGATTGCATTGACTCAATAGAACAATTTGGAGAGAATAAACATCTTAGTATTGAGTTTCCCAATCCATAAACATGATATGTCTCCTCATTTATTTAGTTCTTGTTTAATTTCTCTCAGCAACATTTTATACTATTCAGTGTACATGTTGTAAACACATTTTGTAAAATTTATCCCTTTTTCTTATTTTTGATGATATTGTAAATGACAGTTTAACAGGATTTTCCAATGGTTCATTGCTAGTGTATAGAAATACAATTTACTTTTGTATACTCACCTTGTATTCTATGATCTTGCTAAATTTCCTTTTTAGTTCTAGTAGGTTTTTGGAGACTACTTAGGATTTTTTATGTTAACATAAAGAACATAATTTATTCACAGACAACATATCATGAATAAAGGCAGTTTTACTTTTCCTTTCCAGTAGATGTCTTTTATTTCTTTTCTTATTTTATTACATTGTCTAGGATCTCCAGTATAATGTCAAAGAGAATTTTTTTGAGGGTTTTTTTTTTTTTTTAAACTGAAGTCAGATCATGTCATTATTCTTTTATTTATTTATTTATTTATTTTTAAAGATTTTACTTTTTTCCTTTTTCTCCCCAAAGCCCCCCAGTACATAGTTGTATATTCTTCTTTGTGGGTCCTTCTAGTTGTGGCATGTGGGACGCTGCCTCAGCATGGTTTGATGAGCAGTGCCATGTCCGCACCCAGGAGTCGATCCAATGAAACACTGGGCCGCCTGCAGTGGAGTGCACGAACTTAACCACTCGGCCACGGGGCCAGCCCCTTGAGGGTTTTTTTTTTTTAAAGATTGGCAGCTAAGCTAACATCTGTTATCAATCTTCTTCTTCTTTTTTTCCCCCTTCTTTTCCCCTAAGCCCCCTCGGCACATAGTTGTGTATTCTAGTTGTAGGTCCTTCTAGTTGTGGCATGTGGGACGCTGCCTCAGCATGGGCTGATGAGCGGTGCCATGTCCGCACCCAGGATCCCAACCAGCAAAACCCTGGCTGCCAAAGCGGAGCATGTGAACTTAACCACTTGGCTACAGTGCCGGCCCCTGAGAATTCTTTTGAGTTTTGAGGCAGAATTGTGCAATTCCTTTTTCTCTGCACTTGATTCTTTCCCACCACACACTTATCAACAGAGAGATCCTTTGAAGGCTTGACCTGAGCTGTTGAAATAGCCCCAGTGATTCCAGTCTGACCTCTAAAATCTAAATTCTCCCTACCTCTCCAACTGTGCCTCTTCTTTCCTGCAAGAAACTTCTGAGTCAGCCAGTCTGACCTGGGAGAGGATCCTCCTCTCTCAAATTTTTGCCCATGTCATTCCACCCTTCTGCTTATCTAAATCTTCTCCACCATTCAAGGTCCAGCTTGAAATCCCTCCTGCAGGAAGCCCTTGTGTGACCAACTCTCAGAGCACCATTTTTTCTTGTAGCATCTGCTGTCCTGACTGTATATATACCATTCGTTGAGCACCTTCCGTGTGCCATCATCTCACTTAGAAATCACAGCCTCAGACTATAGGGTGCTCTAGGACAGAAGTTGTACCTGCTTCAGCCCTGGTTTCACCACACTCAGACTAGGGCCTGGTTCTCAAAGGCAGGGCTGCTGCCTTGTGCCACATTTGTTCTTTCGTGTGCCTTTGTGTGCAGATCAGAAAAAAGTGCCCCTTCCTCTCACCTGATGTAGCCCTCTGCCAAAGGCAAGGCTTGGCAATTAGAGTTCAAGCTAGATTTCAGCTCCCACTTATCCCTTCTGCTGGACACCTTCAAAATCTGCATGGCCATATGGGTCAACCCTGCCTCAAGGAAGGAATTAATAAATGAACAAATAATTCTGAAATATGAGTGTTTTATATTTATAAAGATATTGAGACTCAGAGAGTTTAAGGTACTCACCCAAGGACTCTTTCAGGAGTGGAAGAAACTGGGGTTTGCCCTGGGTCTGCTGGTCTCCAAAGCTCAAGGAAACATCACCTTTGCCAACCTCCTTCTCTGATCTCAACATGAGTCCAGCACTTTACATGTTATTAAGCATCTTTCATGTTCGCGGTTCTTTTTCAGCCTGAGATCGGCCACTTCTGGAATTTACTCCAAGACTTCTGGACCCTAATGTGAATGTCGGGCTCTCTCCCAGGATCAGGGTGTCCAGCCCTCACCTCTGTGTCCCTGCTGGAGTGTTACCAGAGTCCAGGAAGCAGAGAATAGAGGGACAGGCAAGGATGGATACCAGGTCACCCAGGATTCCCATTGCTACTTGGCACCTGGCTTGCTGGGAGATCTTGGATTTCTCACTTAGCCTCGTCTGTAAAATGGAAGGCATGATATGTACAGGAGGTCGTACCTATACATGATACAGGTATGTGAGCACTCAGCAAAGTTTAGCTCTCCTCTTCCTTCCACTTTGCTGAGAGCAGAGTATGTCCCCTGTTAGGTCCACACAGAAGAAAACTGCAGCCTTTGTCTTCAGAAGACCCTTAGTGAAGTTTGTCACCCCCACGACTAGGACCGCTTTTTCTCTTAACCTTGGGCGAGTCGTTTCCCCTCTCTGAGCCTCAATTTCCTGTCTTTTAAATGAAGACAGTAATACCTAATAAGGACAAGAAGAACTATCACTTACTGAATATTTACTATGTCCCAGGCACTGCAGTGCTGTGTGGGCGTATTGTCACTTAATCATCACAATAGGCCTATGAGGTAAGTGCTATTAATATCCCCGAGTCCCAGAAGAGGACACTGAGGCCCAGAGAGAGAGGTGAAGTACTTTGCTCATGAGTCACCCAGCTGCTAAGTGGCAGAGCTGGGATATGAATCCTGCTTTGCAATATTTTAGACTAGGATTTCTCAGTTTATTGATGATTTAAGCCAGATAATTCTTTGTTGGAGGGGACAGTCCTGTGCTCTGTAGGATGTTTAGCAGCATTCCTGGCCTATACCCACTAGATGCCAGTCGTACCCATCCCCGGTTGTGACAACCAAAAATGTCTCCAGATATTGCCAGATGTCCCCTGGTGAGCAAAATCACCCTTCGTTAAGAACCACTGCTCTCCACTCTGGAGTCCTAGACAATGTCTTTCCTCTAGAATATGACCAAGCAGGGAAGCTTCTCCCCTGGCAAGGGCCAGGGAAGGAACTCAGCTGCAGACAGATGCCACATCAGCCAACACTATTTCATATTTGCTAGAGCCCTTTCCACTTACAGAGTTTGTACATTCTCATGCATTCCTGTCTGAACATTCCAGGTGAGAGAGCACTTGGACAGAAGTATCCAGCACAGCGTCCAGCACTCATCAGTAAAATCTTAGTTTCCTTTTATTGGCTAGATGAAGCGACGGAGGGTCAGCAAGGTTAAGTGACTGTCCCAAGGTTACACAGCTAGTCAGGGGGGATTGTCATTTGTTATGTTGATTAGCCAATTAACTATTGTTCTCAGCTTCTACTTTAATCCTGAGAAGAGTTCCTGCTTTCATTGGGAGGAACAAGGCAAATCAGAAGAGTTAGAATGTTTGTTTCCTAGAGTCAAAGGGACCCTAGAGGCTATCCAGTTCAACTCTCTACTGCATAATATTCCACTCTGGATTAGGGTTGCCAGATAAAATACGGGATGGCTAGTTAAATTTGAATTTCAGATAAACAATGAATTTTGTTTTTAATGTAAGTAAGTATGTCCCATGCAATTGTCACTAATACCAGGGATGTGGCCCTGGGACTCCTTCTGGATAACAAAGAGCAGGGGTCAGTTGATCATGTGATCAACTGGAGCAATTGCAGGGGAGCAATCATATTCCAAGGGATTAGAGGAAGGGGCCTTCTGACTGGGCTTTCCCATCTCACTGAGATTGGTCACCTCTTCTGTGGGAGGACTTGAGCCTTTCAGGTCAGGGGGAATCTAGCTGATGCAGGGACTCAGACAGTCCCTGGGACATTCAGAAACAGACATAGATGATGACGATGACGTCAGTCAACAAATGCGTTTTGAACACCTACTATGGGCCAGGCATTCATTATGCTCAATGAATACAATGGAGATAAAGTATACAGCAATAGCAAGGAAAGGAAGAGAATTTCCACCTGTGCAATGGGAGGAAGGAGTGAAAGAGAACGTGGCTAGCAGTTTGGTGTTGCTGCAGCAACTCCAAAGGTAAGGAATGGAGGAGGATGAAGCACAAGGGCTTTGAATGACAGAGTAAGGAACCAAGCCTTTATTTCAAGGATAAGGGCAGAGGGCACATGGAAGCAGAGAGGTTATATGCTCAGATTTGCTTTTATGAAGATCATTCAGCTTGCAATGTGAAGGAAAGATTGGAGGAGGGAGTTGGGGCCAAGGAGATGAGTTGTAAGGATGATAAATCCTGAGTTAGGATAGTGGTAGCAGGAAGAAGGAAAGGGGAGAGATTTGAAAGATGTTAAGACGTAAGGCAGAGATGGCTATTTGTCCCTGCCCCCTCAACATCTGTTCTCCCCTTCTTCTATGGTAATGGAAGCCCCAGTTTTCATCTGGGCACATGGCCATACAGAATAAAAACTTCATTTCCTAGTCATCCTTATGTCTGTATATAGCTATGTGACTAAGTTCTTTTAACCTGTAGGATGTGGTGTAATGCCCTTAAAGGAATAGAGTTGGGGTAGTTGGCTATGTTGGATCATGTAGATGTTGGCAACATCCTAGGGATAGCGGAGACATGAGCCTGAGCCCCTGACTAATTCATGGAGCAGAGTAAAAGTCCAGTTTTTACATAGGACAGAAATAAACTTATTTCACTTAAGACTGTGTTTACTCTGGGTTCCTGTTACAGCTGCCAAATCTCCATCCTAACACAAAGTGGTAAAAGTCATAGGTGATGGCTAAGATGTAGGGACTACAGGAGATGCAGAGAGGGAGAGGAAGCTGCCGAGTCTTTTGTTACACCTAAGGCAGTGTTTCTTTCTTGAAAATGGCCTTTTGACCACCTGCAGTGTAATCACTCTGGATGGGGCCCAGGAATCTGTGCAAGTAGCTTGGTGATTTACAGGGACCTGGGCTTCGGCAATCCCTTCCAGCAGCCCCCCAGGCTGGCTCTGCTGGAGCTGGGAGGTTTCAGGTCTGCCTGCCTTCCTCAGGTGTCTCCATGGTGACCCGACCTCCGGGCAGCCCCCAGAGCAGCCTACTTCTATCAGTAGTTCAGTGTCGGCCTCTGCCTTCAGATTTGGGACTGAAGACAGGCTCTGTCATGTTAAGTCAGGTCACTATCATTTCTTACCTGGATCCCACAAGGCCCTGAATGATCCTGGCTCCAGGCAGCACTGGCTCCATCATATCAAGTATCTTCCTTCCTTAGGGACTTTGCCTGAGCCACTCGGTCTGCTTAGGACCTCCCAACTTCTTTCCCTTAATGCTTATTAAAATTTTAGCGCTCAGCTTAAATGTCATGCCTTAGGGAAGCCTTCTCTGAACTCCAGAATAGGTCCAGTGCCACTTCTATATATGCTCATGGCTCCTTGTACTTCTTCCTGGGGCTTATCATAATTGTAACTACATAACACTTGGTGTCATTATTTGTTTAATGTTTGTCTTTCCCACTATTCTCTAGGCGTCATGACAGTTGGGAACATGCAGGTTCTGTTCACTGCTGTATCCCTGGGACCTAGTGCAGAACTTGACAAATAAGCAATGCTCAAGAAAGATTTCTTGATGAATGAAGGTCTCTTCCAACCAGTTTTCCAGGAAGGCCTCTCATAATCACACTCTCCTCCCTCCACAGTCCAGCCCAGCTCAGAGAAGTAAATAAGCAATTAGGATGAGACCTCCCTTTCTCTGAGGACCTGGGACCAGTTGATGTTGAATGAGAACCACGTGAGGGTAAAAGGAGAGCCCAGCAAAAGACAAAGGCCTTTTTCATATCCGCAGCCAGAAATGACCCCCTCCCCAAACTCCTAACTAGGGGTCTCTGGCTTATTAATGTACTCTACACTAATAGCAGATAGCTAAGGGATCAGAAATAAGATTTAAGCAGACAGCTAAAATATTGATTAATAATTAAGGCTTGGCAAATAGCTAAACTAAGATATAACCTAATGAAGTATTTGGCTTATAAGTAAAGTGTTAGAAAATAATTAAGGTGTTAATAGAAAAGGAAATATTAACTACTCAAGTGTTAGCCGACAACCAAAGGATTAATTTAAAACTAAGTTGTTAGCAGATACTGGTTAAACAATGACTAAGGTAACAGCTTATAAGGATTTAAAGTGAGATTGTTCCTAGGGGACTCTTGTGCGTGAGAAGGGCCCTGGGGCCAGCAGAAAGCTGATAAAGCCTATAGGAATAAAGGAGTGCAAAATCCTCAGCTGTACTCTAAACTGCTGGGGAAAACTGTTTGCTCGTCTTTGGTTTCCAGATGGGGTCTCTTCAGGGACAGCACGGAGCTGGTGCTCAAACTGCTTACCATATAATTAAATTTAATCTGCTAAGGGCTAGGCACGGTGCTGAGGAGAGAAGGGAGGGCAGTTGCTTAAACCATGAGAATAGTGTGGCGAGTGAGCGAGGGAATGGTGTGTGAAAGGAAAGGCTTGGGGCTTTTGTGAAGGCTGGGTGGAAGGGAGAACAGGTGTGTCAGTGAGAGATGCTGAGTTTAGTTCTGGACACTGTGAATTGAGGTGTCTGTAGACATGCCCAGTAGGCAGGTGGATATGAGTCAGTGTGGATTTGGGCGTCATCAGAGTGTAGATAGTGGTTGAAACGATGAGAAAAAATGAGATGACGGAAGAAGACAGTATGGAGGGAGCAAAGGGACCAGCCTAGAACCCTAAGGAAGACCAACAGGGAAGGAGTGAGCAGAGGAGGAAGAGACATCAACAGACATTGAGAAGGAAGGAGCACTCAGAGACACGGGGGCAAACCAAGAGAAAATGGGGGCATGAAAGCTAAGGGAAGAGAGTGAGTCAGGGAGAAGAGTGTAGTCAGCAGTGTCAGATGTGGCTGACAGGTCAAGGAGGATAAAGTCACAGAGATGTCCATTGAGAGTATGGTTCTGAGATGTCCGCCACAAAAATTTCTGTGATAGCTGGGTTTGGGGGGGAGGAATGTGTGCATACGCCCGCGCAGGTGCACACATGAGCATATGCAGAGCTGGAGCTTGGAGCAGGGTGTGCAAGGGCAGGCTGGAGCCCACTACAGGGGAGCTTATGGTCAGCCCACAGAGAACCTTCATTTACTCTTGGCAGCTTTTGAGAAGGACAATTAAGGCAGACTGCAAGAACTGTAAGCACAGTTGAACTCTTTCGTTGTCCAGTGGGAAAATGGAGGACAGCAGAAAGGGACAATTTGCTTAGTTTGTGAGTCAAGGGCACAGCCGGGACCTGAATCTGAGTCTCCTTCTTCCAGAAGAGTGACCTTGAAAGAGCAGACATGAAATTCTTATTGGCCAATGAATTAGTGATCAATGACTTTGCCCATAACCTCAGTTTTTACCTGCCTCTTTTTATATTTATATAAAAGTGAAACATATATTTTATATACAAAATTCAAACATTTCAGAAATACTTAACAAAGAAAGTGAATGACTCCTGTTATCCCACCCCACCCCTCATGGACAGCCACCATTAATAGTTTGGTCTATATTCCTCTCCCCCTCCCTTAACATTGTACATTTTTAATAAAAATATTATACTTATTTATACTGGATTTTTTGTGCGTGTGCCTGTGTTCATTCTGTTTTACAACTTGCCCTTTTTCACTTTTGGACGATTTTCTCTGGTAGCATAGAGAAATCGTATTCATTCATTTTAATAACTGCAGTAGTGTATCATTTGGATCTGTACCATAATTTATTACCAGGCCATATTGATGAGCACAAGAGTTGCATCCAATTTTCACCATTACAAACAGTCTACATACATATTATTGTACATATATATTTGCACAGTTTGGGAGTCTTCTAGTAGGAGAAATGACGGATCAAAGGGTATGAACATTTGTTTTAAAAGATATTGCCAAATCACCCTCCAAAAACTTGTGCCAGTTTCTTGTCCCACCAACAGTTTATGCAAAAGCCCATTTCCCCACATCCTTACCAACAATGGGTATTATCATTTAAAAAATCTTTCCAACTGGAACGAGGCTGAACATCTTTTCATATCCTTATTAGCCATCTATAGTCTTCTGTGAATTATCTATTCATATCCTTTGCCATTTTCTATTGTAGTGTACTTTTGGTCAGTAAATTATTTTTGGGGAATAATGATTAGCTTGATTAAAAAAGGCTTGGGGGGGGGCGAGCCTGGTGGCACAGCAGTTAAGTTCGTATGATCCACTTTGGCGGCCCGGGCTTCTCCGGTTCGGATCCCGGGTGCGGACATGGCACCGCTTGTCAAGCCATGCTGTGGCAGGCGTCCCACATATAAAGTAGAGGAAGATGGGCACGGACGTTAGCTCAGGGCCAGTCTTCCTCAGCAAAAAAGAGGAGGATTGGCAGCAGATGTTAGCTCAGGGCTAATCTTTTTCAAAAACATACACCACACACACAAAAAAAGGCATAGAAGGCTTTGTACCAAATTGACAATTGTGTTTACCCCCAGGGAGTGAGAGTATAGAAAATGAGGGGGATATTTTCATTTTCATTTTAGAGCATCCTGTATTATCTTACAATGTATTTGCATTATTTTTGTAATTAAAAACATAATACACAGGAAAAGAACAACAACAAATAAATGTTTGGCCTGGATTCTCATTGGTTGGAAATTATGTGGGTGCAAGTTTTTATTGATCACAAGTTATTTTTTGTTTTATATGCAAAAAAAACATTTATTGAATGTCTCCTATTGAGCTGGCACTGCCCCAGACATATTCATAAGTCTTTCGTCCTAATCCTCACAACAGCCCTGTGAGGTAGGAATTGGCCCCATTTTACAGAGTTCTTAACAGGTAGTAGATTATTGCTTGATACACTTCTATTTGCCACATGTTTTCATGGGCTAGAGGTTCCTATTGGCTGGTGATTCACGAGTCAAGAGCTCTCAGTGGCCAGGGGCTCCTATTGGTTGCTCTAAGATTCAAATCATCAAAATACTAGAATTTTTCCCTCACAGGAGTGGTGGGGTAGGTGGGATAAGAATGGAGGAAGGAGTCAATGGACTCTCCCTTTGAAGCACCATTTGAGTTTGCTTTGGTCACCCATGCAAGATGGGGGTAAGGGGACAGTGGGAGAAGAGGGAACGTGGTTACAAGTCTTCTCGCTTCTTCAGGATGAGCTTCCTCACAAGTTCTGTGATATGGGGTCTGATCTCCTCCACCGACACGGTTGGATCCCAAGCCCCTACAACCTTCCCATCTGGGGCCACTAGGTACTTCCAGAAGTTCCAGGTGGGCTCCTTCCCGGAAGTCTCTAGAGCAAAAGGAAGAAGGAGAGCCGCTACTTCCTTACACTGCTTCCCTGCACACCCTCTCCTGGAACTCCACTCTCAGTGTCCACCCTTCCGTGGAAGCAGGGGTTCCATTCGAATTAACTGGCGAGCTTTTCAAAATCCTCATGCCCAGTCCACACCCCAGACCACTTAAATCAGAATCTCTGGGGGTAAGACTCAGGCATCAGTATTTTTGAAAAGCTCTCCAGGAGATTCCAGTGTGGTGCCAAGGTTGAGAACTACTGCTTTAGGATTCTGTGAAGTGCTTGATAAAGCATATCAGATCTTCCTTTATTAGCGACTTCAAACTAGAGCACAGGCTACACCCTATTCTCTGATGAAACCTTAATGGTTTCCAAACGTTAGTCCATGGACTGGTTGCATCTGAATCACGATGGTGGTGGTGGTCGGGTGCTTAAAATAAACAGATTCTTGGGCCCTGCTTCAGTAGGTCTCAGGCTAATGCATTTTTAAGAGCTCCCCAGGTGCTTCTAAAGCACGGCCAGGTTTGATCTATAACTATGGGAACTGGGGAGGAACGAATAAAAACACACAGGAAGAAAAAGCAAACATTAGGATTGACCCCCAGAGCAAAATTCAAATCTGCCTCAGTAAAGGATCTTTTGTTTGTTACGTTGTTGTTTTTTCATTTACTCCTCCAAGAGTGAATGGGTTGCCCCGGAGGTGAGGGATATGAAGGCAACCAGAAGCAGAGACTAAGAGAAGGCAAAAACGGAGCCCCCAAAGGCGGAGAAAGGCCTGAGGGAGGAAACAGAACCACAATGACAAGCTTGGCTCAGCACCCTATTTTGAGGCTCTGAGGCTTCTTGGGCTGGAGGAGGGATCTATTTCTGAAATATTAAGATCTAGTATGTTAGCTCAGAAGGTTTCCCGCCTGTGGTCTACAGACTGCCTCTGACTCAGGCCAGGAGATGCCTGTCAGCCTTCTCCAGGCATGTGGCATCCCCTGTCTGCCTTGGTTTTTCCACCCTAAGTCCATAAGCTCAACTAACTCACATTGACTAAAATCTGAGGGCCCAGTCTCCTTCTAGGAGCGCCTGCATTTGAAAACAGGATCTCAGCGAAGTCTGCGAGAAGGACTCTGAGGGAGAACCGCAAGGCAGCAGGGCTAGAGACATTCTTAGGCAGGAATACCCCTCCTCCCCAAAGATTAGTGCTGGAACAGAGCATCAGTCCATGCAGGGATCCGGAAGGGGCCCCAGGTCACCCGACCAGCCAATGGCTTCTACTGCCCAGGGAGGCACGGCCTCACCCACCTGAGGGAAAAGATCAAGACTCACGGGTCAGGTACTTGAAGGCAGGGTGGGCTCCAGTGCCGACGACTGCGATCTTGCTAAACATGGGGAAAGAGACGCTATAGGTGCGGCGGGCAAAGCTCTCGATCTCCTTGTTGCTGTCAGGCTCCTGCTGGCCAAACTGGTTGCAGGGGAAGGCAAGCACGTTGAAGTGGTGGGGCCCCAGGTCCCGTTGCAGCTGCTGCAGGGCTCGGTAGTGCTGGTCTGTGAAGCCGCACTCGCTAGCCACGTTCACCACCAGGGAGACCTGGGTGGCAAAAACAAAACTCAGACAGACACGCAACACAGTGAAGGGGCATGCACTTGCACATGTCTGGACACGCCCACATGTGTGACCCTCAGCAATTAAGGCTCTCTCTCATACATACACGAAGACCATGTACACATATGTAAACGTGTGCAATGCTCTCACATATACACAAACACACGCACACAGGCACAGATGAAATCAAACATGCAGGGGCTTACAGATATGTGTGCAAACACATACATGAACATTCATGAGAATAAGCACACAGTATTCATAAATGGGTATGAACACACCCCATGAGACAACGGTACATTAGCACACCTCACACATGCCCACAAACACACACGACACATTCACAGAGAGAGGCACATAGAGAGAGCGGTTCATACAGGAGGTGATGTGAGGGAGGGGAATGGCAGACCTGGGTTCAGTTTCTGACTCAGTCGCTCTACACTGTAGCTGCCTGTACACGTGTAGATCTCCCTTCTAGAACACGAACCCACTGAGGGCAGGTGTCCACTTCACCCCTGGGTCTGATGTATAGAAGAGTCTCAGAAAGTATCTGCTGAATGAATAAGTAAGTGTGCACACATGTGTGCTCCAGCCCTGGAGACATACAGCCGTGGAGTGAACGCCCAGCTGCATAGACAGACACGGGTTTTCTTGGTAAACGGACCCCAAGGACCCCAGGGCAATCCTTTTTCGCTTCTGACCTTCCAGCAAACAAATACCACTTTCTTCTATCACTAAACTAACCCTTAAATTTATTATTTCCTTATAACAAATTTTTTATTTATACAAATGTATTTATAAATTTATTTATTGCCTTTTGGTGATAAATATAAAGCGGGCAGAACTTGATTATAATACTGCAATTAGAATTCTGGCATCAATGCTGTGTTTTTAGCTTCTAGTTATATGTTACTAACGGATTTTAAGTCTTGTCCTGTGTCTGGGCAGTCCAGCCTCATCTCTCTGGCCACTTTTTTAGAAAAGCTGGGATTATACCAGCTGGCTCCATAAAGAGGGCCACCTCCTAGGAGGAGCCTGGGACCCAGGACATGGACAGGCACCAACTGCTCAGGCTAGACAGCATTTCTCAACCTCAGCGGTACTGATATTTTGGGCTGGATCCTTCTTTGTTGTGATGGGGCTGTCCTGTTCATTGTAGGATGTCAAGCACCATCCCTGCCCTCTATCTTCTAGATGCATAGTCTTGATAATCAACAATGTCTCTAGACATTGCTAAATGTCCCCAGGGGAGCAAAGTCATCCCCAATTGAGAACCGCTGAGCTGTAACTCCCTCAACCTGCCTCCACCAGATGAGGAAGGACCCATTCTCTGGGGCCACAGGCTGTTAGAACTTCCCCCATTTGCGTCAGCATATGCCATATTCTGCCTGTAGTGGTGAGAAAGTGGGACCCTTACCTCCCTTCCCTGGTTAGGGGTCTTCCTCTTTCTTCTCTGCTGGATCCCTAGGCAATGAGACTATTAAAGGTTGCTTATTTTTAACCTACATCTTGTGTGTCCGCCCACTCTTCTGGAAGGAGAGAAATCCTGCTTCTAGGTCTATGCCTGAAACCAAAAAGCTTATCCTTAAAGTGACCAAAACACAGACAGACACACCCAAATACACACAGTTAATTTACCTATGTACATATACAAGCACAGATACAGACTCGGGTGTGCACAGAGAAGGAATCAAACAAATCATACATACACCCCCTAGACTCAGGCCTACGTGTACATAACCCACACGTAGCCAAGGACATTCCCAAGTGGTCACCATTCATCCATCCTCAACACTGATCTACACGACTGTCTTCCCAGTTAGCCTGAGGGCACAAATCATACAGCCTTGCTCATGGCTATGTCTCCAGGGCTGGACCTAGTGCCAGGCATGTAGTGGGAGTGAGTAATTTTTTCTCAATTTTTAAAAAAATTGTGGTAAAATACATATAATGAGCCAGTAACTATTTGAATGGTGAATGAATGACCAAGTGGCAGACCTAGGTGGGACAAACTCAGAGCATCGAGAGCCTCCGGACTGCCTGGGTTTGAATTCTAACTCTACCACTCAGTAGCTGTGTGACTTTGTTCCCTTTTTTTTTTTCAATTTCTTTCTGACTGATTTCTTGGCCTCTCGCCCCCACGCTTTTTAGGATTTACCAATGACCTCGAGTATTAAAACACTCAGAATTCTGGCATCACTTTTCTAGGTCATTTTTCTCCAGGATTTCTGTTCCTCACATTCTGGATGCCTTACTACTTCTAAAAACAAATAGACCTTGTTCTATTTTTGTCTTAGCACTTATTGCTACAGGAATTACCCTGTTCATTTTTCTGTTTCTTGTTTATTGTCTCTTCTCCACCTCATATAAGCCCTATTAAAGTGGAAACTCGTCTGTTTTGGTCATCACTGTATCCTCAGGCCCGGCCTAGTACTTAGTACACAGTAGGTGCTCAATAATAAATAATGAATTAATGAGTATCAGAGTTGATCAAGCGCTAAACCTGGGGCTCTCTGACCAGCTGTTTTGGAGGGAAGAGGAGGCCTGAGTAGGAGTAGGCCCTGCTCTTATCAGCTCTCTGTCCTGAGTCCTGGATAAGGTTCCAGGGGGGCCCACCAAACACAGGGGCAGAGCACTCTACCAAGTGCTTCCACACTGTCATCTCATTTGAAACTCACAATACCTTGGGGGACAATCAGGACAAGGATTACTGCCCCCAGGACTCCCAGCATAATTGAGAATTTCAAGGCTTAGAAGAGTACGTTCTTCACTAAAGATGGCCTTGCTCCAGGGAGAAGAATGCTGACAGCCATTTGTGCCTGGTCCATCCAAATCTGGACGCTGGGCCCACCTGTCCATTAGAGACCGGCTCCCCACTGGTCCCACACTGTGGCCCCAGGTCCATCTTGAGAAGTGGGCTTGGAGGGCTCCTCATTACACACAGTGCAACATCTGGGCCTCTGGACGTAGTGTTCAAGGCTCCTCTTGGTCCCTCCCTCTCCTCTTCAGCTTCATCCTTCCACCTCTTGGCCTCATGCTTTATACTCCAGGAATGACTGCTTGAAGTCCCCCACCCCTCCACCACCCTCCTTGCTGTTCGCTTCTGAGCCTTGGCATGGACAGTTCTCTTTGTCCGGAATGTTCTTCTTGGCCTTGCTAAAACTCACTCTTGTTTCAAAGACTCACCCAAGCACACTTCCTCTCTGAAGTCCTGTCCGAGCTGAGATTCCTTCTTGGTAAGGAGGGAGCAATTAGCCTGGATGACTCTTCTATCTCAGCCTGAGCAGCCATCTTAGGAGTTTGCCCCGAGCAGACCACGGACAGACGGGCGGTTCTCCCCCAGGCTCTGTGCTGTCTAGCGCGGTGTGACCCCGCGCAAATGCCTTCCCTCTTTGAGCTTTAGTGTCATCTCTAAAGGATGATCTGTGTAAGGTCCCCGTGCATCTTAAACGAGAACTCCCTCTGCACTGCACATTCATTGTCCTCACTGAACTCTATCAGCAACTCCCAGACGCGGAAACTAGGGACAGGAGAGACAAAGGCCGCAGGATGCAAGAGTTCCTATTCCCACCCATGCATGACAAAGGCTGGGCCGGGGCATCCAGCCCCTGGGAGAGGTCCGACCCCGCAGCCCAAAGTCGCTGGGAGGGAAATCGGCGCCGGCTGCGAGAGTTTCGGGTTTCACTGAGCGCGGGGGCTGTGCCACGTAGTCGCGGGCCAGACCGGCGCAAGACCTGGGGGCGCCGCGCCGCGGGGGGATGCCGGGGACGGAGGAGGGGGGCGCCAGTGCAGGGTTGCCGGGCGGCCCGAGCCCCCTCGGAGCCATACCCGGCAGGGTCCCGGGCCGCGGGGCGCCCCCATCAGGCCCGGCCAGGGCGGCGCCGAGGCCGCGCGGGCGGACACTCACCGACCCGCGGTACTTCTCCAGCGACACCAGCTTGCCCCGGATGTTGACCGCCTTGAAATCGTAGAAGTCCTGCTCCCGCTGCGCGCCGGCCGCGACCGCCAGGAGCAGCCACGCCGCCACCAGTGCAGCCACCATGACTCGCTCCCGGGGTGGCGGCGTCGCGAGGGCAAAGACGGGGCGGGGGGACCCGGCGCGGGGGGCGGGAGGGGGCGGCCCCGGCGCCAGGCGGCCCGCGAGGCAGGACGCGCCCCCTTCCCTTTCTCCGCGGGCGGTGGAGCGCCAGGCTCGGGACCTCAGTTTCCCCATCTTTACTGCGGGAACGTGGGCCTCCGCGCCCCTTCCGGGACGCGAGAGCCATGGTTCCAGGATTCTGACCACTGAGACCAGAATTCGCGCCAGTGAGGCTCCCTCTTGTTCCAGGATGCGGCGACTTAGTAGCGAAAGGGAGGTGAAAATATGGATCTGAGAGTTGAGCTTCTAATTAGCTCAGTGGCCTTAGGCTGGTCACTCCACCTCTCTGGACTTTAGTTTCTCCATCTGTTCAGTGCGTCAGCCTCCCTTCCTGACGCACCTAGACAGTATAGAGTGGGAGTAATCGAAAAATAGATGCGAAACTTTGTCGGCTGAATGGTGCCTGCAAACTTTAGATGAATGAGTGAACGTTCCCTCAAAGGGGTGGCACGGAGAAGGCGAAGAGAGGATGGAGGGCCTGTTGCAGGTTGGGTTCCTGGGAAGCAGATTCCGAGATGGAGATTGCAGCACAGGATGTTTATGAGGCAGCACTCTTGGGATCAAGACCTGTGGAAGGGAGACGAGGGGGCAGGAGCGGGCAGGAGTCCAGAGCTCCATGCAGGCGGAGGGACAGTCTTGGCTGACCCCACAGGGACCCTGGAGCGGGAAAGACCCATCAGAGTTGTCCCCGATGAGCTAAAATGGCCAGGCCAGCCTTTATATCCCTGCCTTCATCAGCCATCGGATGTGGGGCCTTCTGGGAAGAGGCAGGACAGGAGCCAAGGTGGCTCTGTCCCTGGAGGGGCTGACAGTTAAAAGCTTTCCATGGACAGCACACCCAGCAGCAGTGTCCCAAGTCCACTGCTGGGGGTTCTGGACAGCACATCACAGTGTCTCCCACACTCCGAAAACTCCTCCTGAGTCCCGCCAAGTGCCAAGCACGGTGCTGGGTGCTGATGCCGTACTACTTCTCTAGGAGCTCACAGGCTGGGGTGAGAGAAGCCAAGTAAACTGGAGGTTTCATGTAATGCTGGAAGGGCTAAACATTCCTACAGTCATTCAACAAACGCTTCTTGAGCACCTGTTCTCTGCTAAGTTCTGCTCTAGGTGCCTCTTATGCAGTGATGAACAAGACAGTGTGGTCCCTACCCAGGGGGAGACAGGTATTAAATAGTTCATAATCAGCTCTAAAATTACTATTGTGGTGAGTACCACCTAAACTAGCCTGGGGTGAGGGGTGGGGTGGAAGGAGGGCTTCCCAGAGGATGGAAGGTTTGAGCTCAGCTCTGAAGAATGAGTAGAAAGTAGCCAAGTTGAAGTGAGGAAGCAAGTGCAAATGTCCGGATGGAGAGAGAAACATGGTGCATTGAGAAACAAAGAAGGCCAGTTTGGCTGGAGCAGAGAGAGCAAAGCGCGAGAGAAGGTGGAGAGGCAGGCGGGTGTCAGGGGTGGGGTGGCACACAGAACCTGGTAGGCCACAATAAAGATTATGGTCTTTAAGCCAAGAAATGAAGGTTCTGTTTTTTAAAGCAGAGAAGTGTCAGTGAGTCCTCTGAAAGATCCCTCTGGCTGTTCTGTAAAGAGTGGACAGGAAGAGGCAAGAGCAGATGTGCTCCAGATGCTGGGGTAGACGAAGCTCCAGGGTTTTGAGGCCCAGAGGCAGTTGCTAACCTAGCAGTCATGAAAAGCCTCCTGAAAGTGGTAACACCAGAGTCATGTCTTAAAAGAGAAATGGGAATTCTCTAGTTGGGGAAGGCGGAAGGTAAAGATGTCAGACTGAAGATGTCTGTGAAGGCACAGAGCTGGAGAGAAGAGATCGGCTGTCTGGAGTGAGAAGTGGTATGAGGTAGATGAGGCTGGAGGGATCATCAGGGGCCAGATGGAGAACAGTCTTGGATGCCAAGCTGTGGGGACCTGGAATTGGCGACCCCAAGATATGTCTCTTTGGCATCAGGATTATTTGAGGCTGATTGCTTTTGATAAACTGGGACAGGGAAGGAGGCTCTGAGGAGTGGAACTTGCCCTTTGTTAGGACACGTTTACATTTGTAAGGTAAATCTCTATCTGTAAAAGGTGCCTCCCTCTCTGTACCAGGAAGAAGAAAGGAGATGACCTTCTCTCTAAAAACTCGTAATCAATACCAAAGGCAAGGACTTAAATCTGCATTTTATTGTGCTAGTCTGGTAACCTCCTGTAACTGACTTCCCTCCCCCTCCCAACGCTGGCATCTCCTTAAAGATTAAGCATCTTTCTTTAGGCTGGGAACTGATTGCGGCGCTCATCTGTGACCCCCCAGCCCGAGGTAACACACCTGCCACCCTCGGCACTCACTGAGACAGCAGACCTATCTGCCATTTCCATCAAGAGCTGTGCTGACAGAGCAACCTCGTGACTATTGTAAAAGGGACATTTCAATCACATGCGAAACACCCTGTTTGGGGGTATATATCCACTATGTGCACCCCACTTCTTCGGTGTCCTTTCTTCCTTCGGGAAGGAAGGAATCACTCAGATATCATTCCCCCTCTGCTGCTACACTTGATCACTCCCCGCTCTCTATTGCCTTTGTCCCCAGTACATTTTCCTGTAGTGGGCAGATGATAACATTGTTTGCGTGGCCATCTTCCCCCAGCAGACTGGAGCTCCTTAAGGGCAGGCAAACCTGTGTCTGATCATCTTTGCGTCCTCTGGGACACACTGGCCACTCAGTAAATAATCATTTTTCTTAAATCTTCTAGTGATTTTATTACTTGTCTATGCTGGATTCTCATGTGAGGCACTGTTGATTTTAGCCAACAGTATATATTTTTTCAGCCCGCTATATTTTATTTTCAGTCCACTATGAATTTTTGGTGTTTCTGAAAGAGCACAGCTATTTCCAGGTGGTCCGTCTACACAAATGGGAGACCCACAGGCACAGACAAACGCACACAGTTTTCAGCTGAGCATCTGGAAGGGTAGAGGACTCATTCCTGCATCCCCTGTACTCCCCCTTCCCAGAATAAACTCAAAGAAGCTTTTTCTGGGTGTTTAGAATACTCATTAATGCTTTGTTTATTCAACAAATTGTTGAGCACCTACTATATACGAGACACTATTTTAAGGGCTAGGAATATAGTAGCTAATAAGACAGACAAAAAATTCTTGAACTTACATTCTGGGGACGGGAGGATAATAACTAATATTTAAAATATAAAACATATGGTACATTAGATGGTGATAAGCAGGGGAGAGGGATAGAGAATGTGGTGTTGGCGTGGGGAGGGGTTGCAACTTTAATTTGAATGATCATGAAGCCTCACTGGGAAAGTGGCATTCCGGCAAAGACCAGAAGAAAGAGCACAAACTATGGGGAAAACTGGGAGAAGAGAAACGTTCCAGGAAATAGCAAAGGCCCTGAGACAAGCGTGTGTATGATGTGTTTGGAGAACAGCAAAGAGGCCAGTGTAGATGGAGTGGAGTGAGCGATGGGAAGAGAAGCAAGGGATGACATCAGAGAGGGAGTGGGATGGAGAGGTAGATACTGTAGGGTCTTAGGAGCCTTTGTAGAGACATTTGCTTGGACTCTCAGTGAGATGGGAAGCCACTGAAGGGTTTTAAGCAGGGGAATGACATTTCTAATTTATATTTTAACAGAATCACTCTGACTGCAGTGTTGAAATAAGGAGACCATTGAGGAAGCTATTGTAGTAATCCACGTGAGGGAACGTGTAGGCTTAGACCAAAGCAGTAGCAGTGGAGGTAGTGAGAAGTAGTCAGATTCTGAATATATTTTGAGAGTAGAGGCAAAAGAATTCCTGATAGGTTGGATATAGGGTATAAGAGAAAGAGAAGAGTCACAGATGACTTTAAGGTTTTTGCCCAGAGCAACTGGAAAAATGAAGTGGCCGTTACAGTCATGCATTGGGATATGTTCTGAGAAATGTGTCATTAGGTGATTTCGTCGTTGTGCGAACATCATAGAGTGTACTTACACAAACCTAGATGGTATTACCTACTACACACATGGGCTATATGGTACTTATATTATGGGACCACTGTTGTATGTGTGGCCCTTGTCTGAACCGTTATTATGCGGCACATGACTGTAATTAAGATGAAGATGCCTGAAGGGGCATCTGGTTTGGAATAGGAAATCCAGAGGTCAAGTTTTGGATATGTTAAGTTTAGTCGCCTATTAGCAGTGGTATGCTGGTAAATGTTTAACAACTGATTCTCAGGGAAGAAAGTTGTATGTGTGTGTGTGTACCCATATATATAAGTTCATTATAAAGTTTACCGATATCAATGATGCATAGCACACAATTCACAAATAATAAAATATACAATACTTTTTGTTGTAAATTCTTCATGGCCAATTTATTCTCACAGAATGCTTTCGTTGATTTTTGCCAAATTTGTATCTGTAGCAAACTAATGGTTGCAATTGCTGAACAAGCAGAGTTCCAAGATAAGTGTTGGTTGATATATTCATTTACATCAACAGTAAGATGAAAGTGAAACAATAAAGACATATGTCAGAACTTCACTAGTCAATGACACAAAGTTGCTTCTTTGCTGAATTGGATAGTAGTTTTCCAATACTGGAAGAATATTTCCTCAAGTCATTTATGTTACTCACAATGTAATAGCTATAGAAACCATACCCTCTAAATTTAATCTGCATTATTAATATTTTTTGCATTACTTTCTTAATCTGGACAATCAGCAAAACAATAAATCAAACTCTGGTTAGTAGAATTTGCCAATATCCGTGGTATAGCACTCCCCCACGGTTGGTTTTGAGCTACCTACATGATGTCTCTGAACACGGAGTTAGGAAGACATGCAAGAGTAGCACACCGTTATATAGTATTTCCACAATACAGATAGAGGAGAGGCAAATAATCCAAACAGCATAGAAAATAATAAAATATAGTAAAATAATTAGAAAGTGATGAGTTTTGTATATTACCTTTGCTTTAAATATAATGTATTTAATTTTAAGTTTTCATAATTTAATTGTTAGTAATGGCTGTATTTAACAAGAGGCTGGAAAAATTACTGAAAATGTAACAATTGGCTCTAGGTGCTGGCTTGACACCACTCCTATCTCTAGTTGGGTTGGATATATGAGTCTGGACTTGGAGGAGACATCTAGGTCAGAGATATAAATTTGGGAATGGAGAGCATACTGAGTATTTAAAGCTGTGAGACTGAATAATGATGGAGTTGGTATAGATAGACAGGAGAACCAAGGACAGCCCTTGGGACTCCAACATTCAGCATTAGGGAGATGAGGACATCAGGGAAATGAGAGGGAACCAGAAGAGGAGACTGAAAAAGAGTAGCCAGAGCAAGAACAAGAACCACAAGAGTGCAATGTCATGGAGGCCAAGTGACAAATTTGTCTTAAGAAGAAGAGAGAGCGGGGCCGGCTCCGTGGCCGAGTGGTTAAGTTCACGTGCTTCGCTGCGGCGGCCCAGGGTTTGGATCCTGGGCACGGACATGGCACCGCTCGTCAGGCCACGTTGAGGCGGCGTCCCACATCCCACAACTAGAAGGACCTGCAACTAAGATATACTAACTGTGTACAGGGCGGGTTTGGGGCGATAAAGCAGAAAAAAAAAAAAAAAAAAAAAGATTGGCAACAGTTGTTAGCCCAGTTGCCAATCCTTAAGAAAAAAAAGGAAGATTGGCAACAGTTGTTAGCCCAGGTGCCAATCTTTAAAAAAAAAAAGAAGAGAGCGATTAACTGGTCAGATGCTACTGAAAAGTCTAGTAAGATAAGAGCTGAGAATTGAACACTGGATTTAGCAATTTGTTCTTCACCAATAAAAGGAATTAAACAAACAAAAATACATTTTCATGCCTCTGTGCCATTATTCATGCTGCTCCCTCTGCCTGATTTTTTTTTTTCCGTCTTCATCCTTATAGCAAGTTCCCATCCTGCTTCCAGGCTTTATCAGTCTCAGTAGGAAACAGATGACACGCTCAGATTAGGATAATCAGACAAAGGTTTATTTACAAAGGGACTAATTTGTAGCATGTGGGTGGGGTGTAAAGAAAGACCAGGGTTAGTTCAGGAACCTGTTTGAGCTGGTAACCCGCTTTGACCTGAATGGGCAGGGAGAGGGAGGAGAGGTTACTGAAACTGCAGAGTCCTGTTCATCAAGCCATCTAGAAAGGGGCGGTTACCTTCTTCCTAGCCAGCCCGGGGCAAACTTGGGGAAGTAGGCAGGGAATTAATTACCCAGCCCTCCTTCTCCTCCCTCCTGCCAATTTCCTGCAAGGACGTTGGCTCATACCTAGTGGAAGCCAGGGAGCAAGGAGCCCGTTGACTTAGTCTGTTCAGATTCATTGTACTGGGCAGACAATGAGTGGACAGTGGGTCTAAAGGGCCAAACAGAAGGTACACAGCACACAAACCCAACTCAAACAACTTCTCTCTGAGGCTTCTCTCGACACCTTCAGGCAGTCAAGTGCCCCTATTCTATGCTTCTCTTTAATGTAGCCAGTGTGCTGTACTGCAGTGATCCTCAATCCTGGCTGCAGCTTCGAATCACCTGGGGAGCTTTTAAAAAATACTGATGTCCAGGCCCCATCCCAGACCAAGTGAATCAGAAAGTCTGGGAATAGGGCCTCAACAAGGGTGCCTTTTAAAAGTCCTCCACGTGATTCTAAGGCGCAGCCAGGATTCCGAACCACTGCTGTGTTGTCACTGCTTCCTGCCTGTGTGTTTCCTTGAGGAGTCTGTGAGTGCTTTGAGCACATGTCTGTGTCTGATTCAAACCAGTGTCTTTAACATGTAGCATGGGACCCAATACAGGGCAGGTGCTCAGGACATGAAAGTTCATGTTAAAGAATATGATGACTTCACATTTTGTGTAATTTTGTTAGGATTGTGGTATCTAGGTCACCTAGGGCTTTGTTTTTCAAACTGCTAGTTGCAACTCATTAGTAAGTCATAGACCCAAATTAGTGGCTCAGATCAGCATGAAAAAAAAAAAAAGAGTTGGAGAGAAAACATCAGAGTGGGTTCTGTATAGTAAGGATTAGTGTACTACGGTGGAACAGGTATGTGTGATCCAGATTGCAATATAAACTGTATTTCTACTGTGGGTTGCATTCAAAATGCTTGAAACCCACTGACCTAGGACAAGTAACATAACTCTCTGCTTCTGTTTTGCTACCTTTAAAATGAGGATCATAATAGTCCCTCCTCATAGGACAATAATGAAGATTACATGAAAGAACACACGTAAAGTACTTGGTGTCTAGCACAGAATAAGTAATCAACAGCAGTGGTTTTATTGTTCAAGAACAAAAACATTTTTAAAAAGCAGAATATAAAATTTTCTTTATCCTCAGATTACTGCTATATAACATTAGGCATACAGCTAGACAAGGGTTTTTTTGTCTTACTATATCAGATCAGCTTTAACTGGTAAGTGCTATGGCAATAAATAACCTTTACAAATAAGAAGCTGTATACTCAACCTCTTTCCTTTCCTTGAGGTCAGGAATGTTGTGGGGCCTGACTGGGGCGGAGGAGGTGCTGCCTTAGATTCTGTCTGAGGCTATGTCCTATTAATATCTCTACTGCATCTAACCGGTGCCCACAGGCTATCTCAGCACCTGCTCATGGAAAATGAACACAGCTCTGTTTAGAGGCCCTGGGAGGAGGACTCAGCAGGGCTTACTTGTTTAAGTATCCAAAGCATTTAGAACCATGCCTGGCACTGAATAAGTGTGGGCTAAATTGAATGGAACTATTGATAACTGTTGTGTGACCTTGATCAAGTCACCCCCACCCTCTGGAGCAGAGTTTCCTGTGTGTCAGAAAGCGAGATTTCATGGAAAGTTAGAGGTAGAAGGCGCCTCTGGGTTTACAAGTGTTCGGGAAGCTAAGATTCAAGCAGGGGAAGGGACTTGCCCAAGTCCATACCACAGCCTAGCCGAGAGGCAGAGGTGCTAGCTGAAATCCCCCGCTCCATGGTAGAACGCTTTCCACGTCGTTGTATTGTCAATCCAGTTCCATGATCCCAGCGAGCAGCTGGAGACAACGAACTGAAGATGTGCATTGCAGCAGAGAGAGATCTTGGAAAATATGTTGAGGGGTGCAAAAGCAAGACACAGAATGAGATACATAATCCAGCACCATTTATATAAATGTAAAATATGTGCACACAATGTGAAAATGCACATTTTGCAAGAACATAAAGTTACACAATAAACACATTAAAGAGTTGCCTGTTGGGGTGGGGAGAAGAAAGCGGTAACAGGGAATAAATATGTAAATAAAACAAAGACAGGCCGTTAAGGCCAAAGAAGACACCTGAGGAATATGTTTAGCTCAACTCTCTGCACCTGAAGTCGAAAAATACTATCATCTCTGCTTTCTTGTGGATTTTACTCATAGCACTATGCGTAAAATGCAAAGCACATAGGTTTTGTCATTAGTTCCTAAAGATCCCCCCCTTCACTTGGCCTCTATCCTCATTTAGGCCTCAGCTTCTGTCACCTGGACTCTTGGAGCAGCTTTTTTCTTGGTCTCCTGGCCTCTACCCTTGCCCCATCTAATCCAATGCAACTTTCCGCAGAGCAACCAGAATAATGTTTGTCACACAAAAATCTTATCATGGTTCTCTCTTGTTTAAATACCCTTCAGTGACATAGTCTGTGACCAAATGACCTAGGCAGCATGGGAGAGCGCTCAAGCACACTGCAGTTGTCTGCCTGGGTGTGTAGCCTAGTTCAGCCACTTTCTATGGGATTTTAAGCAAGTTAATTAATGCCACTGTGCCTCTGTTTCCTCATCTGTAGAACAGGAATAACACCACCTACTCATTGTGTGGTTGGTGGTTAAATAAATTTAAACGTGAAGTATTTAAAACAATGCCTGGCACAAACATTTAGCTGTTATGTTATTCCCAGGCCCTTGACAGTTTGGGTCTCATGTAACCCCTCAGCTTCATTTCCTGCCTCTTTCTTCTTGTTTCTGAGGCATGAATGGCCCTGCCTCCTCTCCCCGGCCTGGTAGACGCCTACTGATTGGAAATCCCCTCTGCCAGGAAGCCATGCTTCAGTCCCCTTGCCACACATGGGGCACAGTTGATGGTGAGTTCTTTCTCTGTGCTCAGACCCTGTGTATTTATCCTGCTGTATTATAAATTTCTCTTCAAGTGTCTATTTATCTAACACACAGTGCCTGGTGTATGGTAGGTATGCAATAAGTATTTCTTTTCAAAAACTTTTTATTGATGAATAATATACATATAGCAAAATTAATATATAAGTATACAGCGTTGATAAATTTTTGCAAACTGAACACACCATGTAACCTGCATCCAAATCTATAAACAGAACATTTCCAGGACTCCAGAGGCCCTCCTCATACCCTCTTCCTCGTCACTACCTCCCAAGCCCCCAGTCCTGACTTCTGACAGCATAGATTACTCTTGCCTGTTTTTGTACTTTATCTAAATGGAATCATATAGAAGGTACTCTTTTGTATCTGGCTTCTTTCGCTCATCATATGCTTTTCTCAACAATATGCCGTATTTTTAAGTGTAGTTGTCGACTGTTCATTCTCATGCTGTATGTACACTATTAAATTGTCTGAATGTGCTATAACTTGTTCATCCATTCTATCGTTGATGAGCACTCAGTAAATATTTCTTGAATGAATTGAAGAAATCTGTCCATTCTGTTACACTCTGAGTTCCTCGAGGAAACAAAAAGGGTTTTATTCATCTCTAAATCCCCAGTACCTAGCACAGGGCCTGGCACTTGGTGGGAGCCCAGTGATTAGTTGAGGAATGAACTGATGCATGATTCCCTTGAGACTTTGTAACTAAATGGTCATTTCCCCATCCTCCGTGGGGCCCCAGCTTCAGATCCTTGGGTGATGCAGGTGAGTTGCTAGGCAACAGCATGAGGTTGGCTCTGGGGTCACAGTGAAGAGTGTGCTGTGGAGGCCGAGGCTGAGGTAATTGGAAACACTTCTATTCAGCAGCCTCTAAACTGCCTCTGTTTTCTCCCCTCCAGCCCATCCCCCACACAGCTGCAAAAGGGATCTTTCCAAAATAGGCATCCCACCACAGCACTCCCCGGTTCCAAAACCTTTGGTCTCTCAGTTAAGGAAACTAAGGTTCAGAGATTTGAAGTAACTTGCCCAATGTCCATATAACAAGTAAAGTGCAGAGCTAAACCCAGGTTTGCCTGATTCCACAACCCAAGCCCTTTCCAGTAATTTTCTTTCAGACAAGTTGAATTTGGGGTGCCCACGGGTCATCAGGTGAAGAGATCCAGGAGTCCATGGGACACATTGCTGCCCGCCCTGTAACAGCCTTCCATGGAGTCGGTGCTTCAGCAACAAACAAGAACCAGAAGGCTGGGAGACCAGATCCTCGTGGGTGAAGGGATGACCCTGAAGGTTCCTTCTAACCTGGTCTCTGGGGTTCCAATTGGTGGACTTTGATCCAGAGAGCAGCAACATCAGGACCCCAGAGCCTCTCTGACTGCCCTCACTGATCCCAGAAAGGCACAACAGAACGGCAAACACTTGACCCAGACTGGAAGAACAGAGGAGGGCTCTCAGGGAAGGATTTTAAGACAAACGGACATTTCGAACAAAGAGTAGGAGACCAGGTATCGACAAGGGGAATGTGATGAAGACAGTTCAAATGTCTGGATGTGTGTTTGCGAGAGATTTAATAATCTGATTGAAGCCTACTTTCCTAGATGAAAGTACAGCTCTTTCAAGCATTCATTCACTCATTCATTTCACAAATATTTCTTGGTTGAGCCATGTGCCCTATGCTTCAACCACACCGAACTTCTCACTGCTCCTTACACGATAAACAAAAGCTCTATCCCCCTCCAACCTTTACATAGGTACAAGTTCTATGGGAAATGTGGCAGGAAGTCTTAGTCTAGATGTGGGATGGAGAAAGGGTACGTGAAGGAAGGCTGCCAGGAGGAAGTGTCACCTAAACTGAGAGCAGAAAGATGTGTAGTGTTAGCCAGGTCAGGAAGGGGGAAGAGGGAACTGATGTAGGCAGAGGAACGATGTGTAAAGGCTCAGAGGCAAGACAGCATCGTGCATTTAACAGGAAGAAGCTTCTCATGGCAAATTCCTATACATTCTTCAGGTTTCCAGTGGAACATTTCCCCTCTCCTTGCGGAGCCGTTTGCAATCATCCTAGGGAGACCCACGTCCCTCTCCTGTTCTCCTTGCCTTCAAGGAACTATGTCTGATTCTGCTTTGCGACAGCAACTAGTAAATAGCACCACTTAATAAATGCTGTTGAATGATTAAATGAATTAACAAAGTATTTACATGTCTTTCTTCTCCGCTGGACTTCGAGTTGCTTGGGGCAGGAATCCCGTCTAATTCATCTCTAAGAACTCTCTTGGCTTTTGAGTATAGTGGAGAGTACACAGACATTCAGAGACAGACAGAGGAACAGCAAATGTCAGTTGAACCATGTACTAGCTGTGTGACCTTAACTTTCCTTGCCTTCAGTTTCCCAATGGCCAAGTGGAACAATAGTTTCATCCTCACAGGGTTTCTGTGAGGGTTGAATGAAAAAAATGTATATAAAATGTCTGGCACAGTCCTTGGCACATAGTACATGCTGGCTGAATGAATGGGTAAGTAGATGGCCATAGCAGTGGCTGAAGAGAAGATATAGGAGAAGAAAAACAGGGGAAAGATGATTTCCTTCTAGTCCCAGATGAAAGAGGATTTCTTCCCTCAAGACTGAAGTGCCCTCCCTCCCACTCGAGGACTCTAAATTTCTATTTAGCACCCGCTAACTCGGTGTTGTATGCTCAGTCCGCCTTAGACCTTCCCACTGTCTCCATTTGTTCACTCTCTTGTACCATCCATGAGTACCAGTCTCTCTCCTCCCCAGACTGGTAGTCCTTGGAGAGCAAGGACCAGGAAGGATTAATACCCTTGGCTCCTCAGTGCCTAGTATAATGCCTGGCACATGGGAGTGTTCTCATTAATCACACGTGAAGTAGAAACATAAAGAACAATGAGTCTGAACAATACATTCAGGGTGATTACAGACTCTAATTTAACTCAAAGATAGTCCATTAAAAAACATTTCTTCTTTCCTGGTAGCAATTTTCTATTTGGGGCCAGTCACTTGGTTTATTGAAAGACCTTAAAGCACTGTCGACCTGAGCCAAAGAAGGTTCAGAAAGCCTTTTCTTGGCAGGGACTCAATCCTTTCTTTCTTTCTATTATGTCAGTTTCTTTAAACAAAAAAGGACTTAAAAAATCTTTTTTAATTGATTCTCTGGTAAACACTCAAGGAAAGAATGTCTGTTCCGTGGCTGGGCTGTGATTGACTCTAAGAATAAAGTGGAGGACTCTTAATTGTAAAGACAAAATGTCTGAACATTCCCTCCTACGTATTTAGCGGAATTGGCAATAATTTCCCCCTCCCCCACTCCCTGATTGAGAGACAGCTCACTTCCTATTAGAAGAAAACCAGATCACTAACCTGGGAACCTGAGTCTTGGAAAGAGTTTATTTTACCAGAGCTTGCTTCCAGAGGGAGCGGAAAGCAGGAAGCCTGCGTTTTCTCTCTGCTTCAGTCCACCTGGTACCTGGACTTATCAAGCTTGTGATTGGCCTCAGCTTTTCTCCCTCCCTCTTGGGACACTTTGCAGCCTTCGAAATATTTGGGCAGATGTTTCCTGTGGAAAATATTCCACAGGGCTGCCCTCTGCTATATGGGTTTCTGGTAGAAGTATCAAAGGTTTGAAGCTGGGCCCCATGTCGAGATACTAGGAGGTATATTGTATTTGTCAGAGACTTGTTGTTATATTAGAAAATTCCTTCTTAGAAATTTCTTTGCATTGCCAACAATTAAAACCTCTTCTTGGGGCTGGCCCGGTGGTGTAGTGGTTAAGTTCGCATGCGCCACTTCGGTGTCCCGGGGTTTGCAGGTTCAGATCCCAGGCATGGACCTACACATCACTCATCAAGCCATGCTGTAGCAGCATCCCACATACAAAATAGAGGACAACTGGCACAGATGTTAGCTGAGGGACAATCTTCCTCAAGCAAAAAGAGGAAGATCGGCAACAGAGGTTAGCTCAGTGCCAATCTCCTCCCCAACCCCCCAAAAATAAAAAAATAAAACCTCTTCTTTTCTTCAGCAGGCAAACTTTGAAACTTGTCAAATTCCTGGCCCTACCATTTATTAACTGTATAGTTTTAGACAAGTTGCCTACCATCTCTGAAATTTTTGTGAAAAATTTTTTTGGGGAAATAACAGTCCCCACCTCCAAGGGTTGTTATGAGGTAGAGAGAAAAAGTATGTGAAAATCCTGGCACATAGTAATCATTAATAAAGTATAACTATTGTTAATCTTATACCCTGGAACGAAAGGCTCAGTGCTGCCCAGTTTCTGAGTCAGCACTGAGCAATGCAGAGGCAGGCTGCCTCATCTCTAGAGCAGGTGGGAGCAAGAATTAGACCTGGTTTTAGATAGATCAGATACAAACCCTGGTTCAGTTTGCACAACTGTCTTCAGCGGCAGTTCTCCCACTTACTACGCCTGTCCCACGGTTGTCAGCCTGCTTAAATCTGATCAATGCTAACCCGGGTCTGGAGTGGGAATGGATCCTGCTCCTTATGGTAACCACTGGCTGGACTTAGCCTTGAACAGAGTGATAACCCAGAAGCACAATGTTCCTCCACTCAGACTCTTATCAGTGGCACTCGCTGCCTAAACTTAGCTGCCACGTCCACCTGCTAAATTAGATCTTCTTGCCATCCATAGCACCGATCCAGAGCACGTCTGAGCTCACTGCACTCTGAACGCTGTGTACTGGCCCAAGACGATCTGGAGCATTCTCCCCACTGCATCTGCTTCTTCTCTCTTCCCCCAGCCCGAGAGAAAAAGAAGAAAGGGATTCACGTTTGTTAGATGTAGGCAGATCTATATATGCATGTTTACTTAATTTAATCCTAGCAGCTTCATGAGATGGGTATTATTTTTCACCTTCATTCTACCAATGAGAAATGTGAGGCTCAGAAAGGCTAAGTAATTTTCCCAGAATCACATATCAAGCAAGTGACGGGGTGAGATTTTGAACCCAGATCTTTGCCGCTGAAGTCCAGGTTCTCTCTATTAGAGCCTAGGTGGTCATCCTGAGACCCTCAGTCTTGGGGCCCATAGAAACACTTTCACTGGAGTCAGGGATTCCTCCAGGCTTCCCTTGCTCCCTGCTGCTTTGAACCTCCTGGTCCATTCTTTGCTAGGGTCCTGCTTGGCTTCACATCTTGACTGCTCCCTCTCGTCTTGCTCTGTTTTCATATAATGATCTTGTTCCAATGCCTGCTTTGTGACTGAGCAGGAAATATTTGATTAATCTCTAAATGCAGTCAGAGTTCGTATTAGTCACCTTGGGCCACCATAACAAAATACCACAGACTGGGGGGCTTAAACAGCAGAAATTAATTTTCTCACAGTTCTGGAGGCTGGAAGTCCAAGATCAAGGTGTCGGCAGCTTTGGCTTCTCCTGAGGCTTCTCTCCTTGGCTTACAGGTGGCCGCCTTCTTTGCTGTGTCCTCACATGATCGTTACTCTGTGCATGTACGCCCCTGGTGTCTCTCTGTGTGTCCAAATTTCTTATAAGGACACCAGTCAGCTTGGATTAGGCCCATCCTAATGGCCTTATTCTAAGTTAATCACCTCTGTAAAGGCCCTGTCTACAAATACAGTCACATTCTGAGGTACTGGGGGTTATGGCTTCAACATATGAATTTTGGTGGTGATTGTGGGTGGGGCACAATTCAGCCCATAACAGGGTTTGAAGCAGTAAGCAACAGAAACTGACTTACTGATCTCAGCAGAGAAAAAATTTATTAAGAATACACTGAGGGAGGCTGGCCCCATGGCCAAGTGGTTAAGTTTGCACACTCCACCTTGAAGGCCCAGGTTTTTGCCAGTTAGGATCCTGGGCATAGACCTAGCACTGGTCATCAAGCCATGCTGAAGTGGCATCCCACATACCACAACTAGAAGGAACTACAACTAGAATATACAACTATGTACTGGGGGACTTTGGGGAGAAGAATAAGAAAAAAAAATAAAAGATTGGCAACAGATGCAACAGATGTTAGCTCAGGTGCCAAGCTTTGAAAAAAAAAAAGACACTGAGGATTTCACAGAATCACAGGGAAGCCTTGGAAAACAGGCAGGAATGAGAGAGGTGAAGCAGTGAGTAACCAGCCCACAACTCAAATCACACCACCAAACCAGTCTGGTGAGGACATTGGTGCCATGACCAGTGACACTGCCCTCTCTGGATCCTGCATGCTGCCACTGCCCCCTGGAAACTTGGCGTGCCTGCTGCTGCTCCCACTCTGCTGTTAGAATGAATTTCTATGGCTTCTGCTCCTCTGGGTCATCAGTTCCTGCTTCAAAGTTTGAGGTGGGTATATCTGATTGGAGGACATGCGCCCTTGCTGACCTGCAAGGGAGGCTGGAAAAACAGACATCTTGCATTTTCTCTTCTATATTAGGCTCTGTCTTCCACCAAGGCTCAAGGAGTCTCCCAATGTAAGGAGGAGGTTTAGATGTGGGGCATTCAGAATTACATGTGTCCACTACAAGAAATATTTATTGAACTTTTAATATCATGCCTTAGGAATACAAAGATGACCATCATCTGCCTTCAAGAGTTCCAAGTCTGGTATGGGAGACAGATGAGTAAACGGGCAATTTGAATGCACTGTGATAATGGCCATGACAGAGGAAAGCAGAGCTGGCTGTGGGATTGCAGAGAAGAGGAACTGACTAGCATAGGGGGGTCAGGAGAAATCAGAGAAGATATTCTGGGAAAGATGACATCTGAGAACTGAAGGACACAGGAGTGTTAGCTAACTAAGAATTATGCCCTCCCTCCTAATGTCCCAGCACCTGTTTTCAAAGCCTCAGATATGAGGCACTTTGCTTGGCACCTGGCATCTAGTCCAGAGTTGCAGACACCATTGGCCAGGTACCCCAGCCTCTGGATATGAGGACAGAGACTGGACACAAGTTTCCACAACACAGAGCCATATGCACTGAATACATTCATTCCTTCATTAATATTTCTACTCTCTTTTGGAAGTTTCTAGAACTGCCCAGCCCTGTGCTAAGCAGAGGTAGGAGATGAAAAAAGAGAAGCCATCTGTGCTTTTAAAGAGCTTAAAATGTGGCTGTGGAGAAAAAAAGGCCTGCAGTGGGGCCAAGGATGTGTTCCTGAGGAAACTCAGCTGGCCACTCAGACCCATTCCCACAGGCTGGCATTACCATGGTCCAGCATCCTGACAGGCTCAGAACCCTGATTTTGTGGCACACAAAGAGTGGATGCATCTCTCGGGTTAGAGACATAGCCTCAGACTCACATTAACAAAGCTCACTGTGACTGATGCATAAACCAGAAGTCCATTTATTAATTTGCAAAAAGAAAGTATTATTTGAAAAGCAAATTTAATTTGCAAAGCAGACCAGAACAGACACACCAGAAAATCAGTTCATTGTCTCTCTCTCCTTGAGTATGTCACACGGGAAGCCAAGTATCAGAGCGTAGTCTGGTAGGCCTGGAATCGGAGCAAGGGTGTGAGTCAGTCTCAACAGAAAGCTTTCTGCCAGTTGTTAGTGATCGTAGACTTCAGCTGTGTTTTTCAACCCTAACCTCACATTAGCATCACCTGGGGAGATTTTTAAAGTGCTCATGCCTGGGACCCACTCACTGAGATTCTGATTCAGCTGGTCTGCGGTAAATCCCAAATAGGAATCTTATTTTAAAAGCTGCAGGCAAGTCTAACATGCAGCAAAGAGCTGCTTTCTAGGTCTTGTCAAGGAAATCATGACGTTATTTTGCTTAGCTAAGACTTCTCACCCCAGGGGAGTGCCTGGAGAGGCACCTCTGTGGCTTTGCCTTTTCAAGTTTTCGTGGTTGATCATCCTTCCCTTTCTATTCACACAGATACTCTCCAAACAGGATACATGACGACTGATGTGGTTTCCACGTATTAAATTGCAGACAGGTTCCAGGTCTGTAGCTTTGAGGTTCCTTCCAGATCATCTTGATTGGAATTTGAGTGTTCCCAAACTTCTTGGACACAGTTTTACACATGGGCTCTTAGATTCCTGCAGAGGGTCAATTTCATTTATGGAGAGTGGATTTTATTTCAGGGACAACCATATTTCCAGGCTTTTTGAGGCTGTCCCACTATTTATCCTCAGAGAATAATCCAAGGTTGTGGAAATTCAAAGAGAAAGTTTAATTGCAATAAGTTAACTCTGACAATATGGATGTAGCAGTGGTTCAATGGACAGAATCAGAGAGGTCTGAGTACACATCTTGATTTTGACCTTTTTGGGGTATGTGACTTTGGGAAAAAGGCTTTATCACTCTGAGATTCATCTGTAAACTGGAGATTATCATGTCTAGCTTTTAGGGTGGTGATGAGTAATAAAACTACTGTATGCAAAATCCTTGGCATACTGTAGGCATGCAATGAAAATGACTATTAATATTGGTATTATTGAGAGAATCTGTCTCAATAAAGTTAGGGAATATTTCCTCAGAGCCAAACTCCCTCTTTCTTTAGTTTTTTAGAGCAGTAACTTTATCATGCTTTAAAAATAATGATATATCCTCATTAAGAAATTCAAGTAATACAGAAAAAACACAAGGAAGAAAGTGACAGATCACCCTTAATTCAAATACTCAAAATAGCATCTTTCACATATGGTGAAAATCATTCTGGACAACTCTATATGTATTTATACAGCATAATCAACACATAGAAATCATTTTAAAGGGCTCATGCTGAGCAAGATATTTCAAATAAACTACTTAATAAAAAAGTCTATTGAAGTTAATTTAACAAATCAAAAGTAACTAAAGAGATTGATGAATGATATGGTTATAAAAAGATTATGAAAATAATTGGAATTGTCATGGGTTTTTTTTCTTTTTTTTTTTTTTGGTGAGGAAGATTGTCACTGAGCTAACATCTGTGCCAATCTTCCTCTATTTTGTATGTGGGATGCTGCCTCAGCACGGCTTGATGAGCAGTGTGTAGGTCCACGCCCAGGATCCAGGCTGTGAACCCCCCCACCACCTAAGGGGATTGAGGAACTTAACCACTATGCCACTGGGCCAGCCCCTGATGGTTTTTTTAAACCATACATTTTAATGTTAGACAATATTAACTATTGTCTATCATAGTGAGTGATTATTACTCTTATGCTTCTCCCACCTCCTCTCTCCTATCGCCTAATTTTTGTTAGTCATTATTTTTACCTTGCCAATATTTATAATGTTTACATTTTATTTTGCAACTACAATTCCTCTGGTTGTTTAGGCTTAGTTCTAGATTTAAATAGATTCAATCTTCATCACCAATGCTTTCGGATAGCTTCTTTTCTTTATTTCATTCATGTCTTGATTAGCTGGATTTCAGCATCAAGAAGTTTTTCGAGGATGTTGGATTCCTTGAATTCTTTCAATTTTAATAATGTCCGCCTGTTGCTTTTTTAATTTAACTGACAATATAGCTGGGTAGGATATCCATGGGTCACATTTTCCCTCAGAATGCCATAAACTTTTGCTGTGGAAAAGTCTGAAGCGAGTCTGGTCTTATTCCTTCTTATAGATAACATGCTTTTTCTGTTTGAAAAAAGAATTCTTTCTTCTTTGAAATCCAATAATTTGATGAGGATTAATATCTCTTTTGATAGTATTGCTGCAGAATTTATTATTTTCCTGTAATTTGCTGAGTGGCCTTGGGTTAAGGCCGGTCAATCTCCGGGCCTCACTTTTCTCAAATGTACAATGAGGGAGATAATGAGTCCTTCCAAGCTTGCTCAGTCTGTGCTCCCCTGCTCGGATTCATGAATGAGCAGGCAGGTAGTTTTCGTTTTATGTGGGCTGTTAGCAAAAAGACATATAAAGACTTAGTTTGAAGAACTGCTTACGGAGGTTTTAGCAGAACTTCAGGCGCTTGAGGGAAGGTAGATTGGAGCAACCACATTCAAAGTCCTTTTCCATCCCAGAAGTCGATCTAAGATAATGATGCCTTGTGTGACTGGGGGCCTAGTTGGCTGAAGTCTGATGTTTCATAGAAGTTTCGAGTAAGAGTGTATCTTTAAGCCCTTCTAACCCAGTGCTATCATTGTACACACTGGCAACTAGCCGCTCTGAGAGGAGGTGTGACTTGTACAAGGTCACACAGTGAGTTAGCAGCACAGCAGCCACCGGGATTCAGACTTTCTAATTCCCACTTGATGCTTCCCATTTGCAGTGCAGTGTGGTAATGAGATTTGGAACAGATCTAGACCCAAGGTGAACCCATTAGCATGACACTACCTTGCCACTATCAACTGACGCAAATGAGTCATCTCTCTTTCTGGTGGGAGCCTCTGGACACTTCAAGTGGGGACGAGAAGAAAGAATGAAAGTGGATAGATGCCCTCCTCCCTCATCAATTCCTTTCAAGTCCTACCCACCCTTAAAATGACAGCCCAGTCTCCATGTGCTCTGTGAAGACTTCTGATGCCAGAGTTTGAGAAGATCTCTCCCTCTTCTCCCTCCATCCAACCAGTCAGCCATTTATTTAACAACTACTCATGGAACATCTGCTTTGTGCCAGGTTGTTAGCCGGGGACTCATCAATGAATCAGTCATGCCGACGCTTTCGTGAGCTACCAGGGCAGGAATAAAGGCAATCGTGATACCGTGCGGTAGATAAACTCTCAAGACCCTCAAAAAACCTGGCCAGCTTTCCATTTGGAAGCTTCTCACAGCTGCACTCATCAACCCTAATGGTGATGGATTTTAGTTAGAATCAGGTGGTAAATTTTTGGATAAACAATAGAGTGACAAATTATAAAACTGTTATATTATTGATATAAAAATTATTAAACTATAGCACTTAAATTTCTACAGTGTGTACTAGACTTGCTGTTTTACCTAAATTATTTCCTGAATAAGGACCAAATTTAGAAAATTCAGAGTGAATTTGAAAAGTAGCATATGACAAATAAAACTTTACAGATATTACGAGATTACAAAATGATCTCAAAAGTAAGTAACTACAAAGGACAATTATTATGAAGCAGACTAGAAATGAAGAAATAGGGGCCAGCCCAGTGGTGCAGCAGTTAAGTTCACATGTTCCACTTCGGTGGCCCGGGGTTCCCCGCTTTGGATCCCAGGTGCGGACATGGCACCACTTGGCAAGCCATGTTGTGGTAGGCATCCCACATAGAAAGTAGAGGAAGATGGGCACGGATGTTAGCTCAGGGCCAGTCTTCTTCAGCAAAGAGGAGGATTGGCAGCAGATGTTAGCTCAGGGCTAATCTTCCTCAAAAAAAAAAAAAGGAAAAGAAAAAAAATGAAGAAATAAAAATTGGAATAAAGGAAGAAACTGAAAGAAGGTAACTTACCATGCTGAGGCAGCGACACAATATGCAAGTATTGTTCACAAAGAACTGTTAGTGGAGGAATAGAGTGGTTGGCCGTTCAATAAAACTCTCCTACCGTGTTCTTCAAAAAAGGGTCACCATATGAATGTGACAGCTTTAATGTCCCTAAAGTGTGAGCTGGGCAGCCAACTTTGCTTTTTCCTTAGGAAACTGCCTACCACACATAAATAACCAAGAATGACTAACAGTAATCTTTACAGATAGCAGCTCTATGGCTCTTAGAAAAAATACAGAGGATTTATCATACAAAAGGCTACTATTAAGACAATTATTAAAGTGAACAAGCCAGAAATCTATGTATCAACATGGTTAAATCTCCAAAATAAATGTTGAACAAAAAAACTCAAGTTGCAGAAATATATTTACAGTATGAAACCATTTATGTAAAGCTAAAAAACAAGCAAGTTATCACTATCAACTCTTGTTTTAAAAAATATACATACAAATAAATTCCTTATGTGCAAATTCTCTCTTATTCACCATTATGTATCTTGTGAAAATAGCACATTATTAGCCCTTATAAGCATTTGGTAAATATTTGATGAATGAATGGATGGATGAATAAATGAATACAAAAGAAAATTAAACGGTTTGTTATTAACAAATATTAAAAAAATATATATACATACAAATAGTTATATAAATAAATACAGATGTGTATGTATACGTGGGTTAGTGTATACACAAATATTTCCTAGCTCTGTTTGCCTAGAGGGCCTAGGAGCAGTATACCCCAGTAACAGTGATCACACCTAGCGCCCAGATATTGGTTTTTAAATACCAGTCTTCAATAAAAACAATCAGTGCTCCTTGGAGAAGTGACTGATTCCAGGGCTGGGGCAAGGAAAATACAAGATGAGCCTGGAGCATCTTGTGGTGCCAGGATAGAGACATGCCAAAAAGACACCGAAGCTGACCAAAAGAGTTCCCAATGGCCCAAACTCGGACAATCTGAGCAACAAAATAAACAATCATACTATTAGATTATAATCCAAGGAATGAAAGAAATAGCACTGTCTTTCGGATACAAATAAATGACTGAATAAATAAACGAGCGAGAAGGAACAAGTCTTCCTTACAGAAGAATTTCAATTAATAAAAATAGAAGGAATTGGGGAATTAGAAAATCACCATTAGAGCATCATAGTTTTAATTGCAGCAGGCAAGATACACCAATGAATGCTATAATTAGTAGGTGAATGTTTAAGATGAAACAGGGTATTTGCATAGCTTCAAATTATATCTCCCCAAATATTATTTTTACAAAAGAAAAAATAAGTTTGCACTGGAGAAATCTGGCAGCCTCACCTTAACCAGGTGATTAAGGTTAATATTATGTAATGAGATGTATCAATATTGTGTGCCCCTGATATTATACACTGAAAAGGGCACATGGCTTCTGTGATATTCTTCCCCCAAATCCATAGCCTTAATCTAAACATGAGAAAACATCAGACGAACCCAAATCAAGGAACATTCTACCAAATACCTGACCATACTCTTCAAAAGTGTGAAGGTCATGATGGAACAGGAAAAGACTGAGGAACTGTCACAGATTGGAGCAGAGTAAGGAGACATGACAACTGAATGCAATGTAGCATCCTAGATTGGCTTCTGTAATAGGAAAAGAACATTAGTGGAAAAACTGATGAAATCTGGATAAAGACTTTAATCTAATTAATAACATTACATTTATGTTGATTTCTTTCTTTCTTATTTTTGGTGAGAAAGATTGGCCCTGAACTAGCATTTGTTGCCAATCTTCCTCTTTTTTTTTTTTTCTCCCCAAATCCCCAGTGTGTAGTTGTATATCCTGGTTGTAGGTTATTCTAGCTCTTCCATGTGGGATGCTGCCACAGCATGGCCTGATGAGTGGTGTGTAGGTCCACACCCAGGATCGGAACCCACAAATCCCAGGCTGCCAAAGTGCAGTGTGTGAATTTAACCACTTGGCCACAGGGCTGGCCCTTGATTTCTTAATTTTTTTTTCTTAAGATTGGCACCTGAGCTAACATCTGTTGCCAATCTTCTTCTTTTTTTTCTTTTTCCCCAAAGCCCCCCAGTACATAGTTGTATATTCTACTTGTAGGTCCTTCTATTTCTGCTATTTGGGACTCTGCCTCAGCATGGATTAATGAGCCGTGCTAGGTCCGCGCCCAGGATCTGAACCAGTGAAACCCTGGGCTGCCAAAGAGGAGTGCATGAACTTAACCACTCTGCCATGGGGCTGGCCCCTGATTTCTTAATTTTGATGATTGAATCTTGATTGTACAGTATGTTAACATTAAGGAAAGTTGGATTAAGTGTATATGGAACTTGGTGATATTTTTGCGACTCTTCTATAAATTTAAAATTATTTCAAATTAAAGAGTTAAAAAATGAAAAATAATACTATATATTGTTCTGGGGTACAAACATTCATTGGAAGTTTAGAAATATACATAGGAATGAAAAACACCAATGAATGATAGTAGATCCCTCTGGATGCTGGGGGAGGAAGAGAGAGGATTAGGTAACTGTGGAGGAGTATATAGGGGCTTCAATTATAATGGTAATGTTTTATTTCTTAAGTGGGTCATGGGAATAGAGGTATTCATTATATTGTTTTCTATAATTTTTCGTATATCTGAAATACTTTATTAAAAATGGAATACTGACGGTTCCTGACTTACAATGGTTTGACTTAATGATTTTTCAACTTTATGATGGTGTGAAAGTGATAGCATTCAGCAGAAACCACACTTTGAATTTTGATCTTTTCCCAGGACAGTGATAGGTGTAAAATACTCTCTCGAGATGCTGGGCAGTGGCAGCCACAGCTCCCAGTGAGTCACGCTATCACGAGGGTGGACAACCGATACACTGCCAACGATTCTGTACCCATACGACCATTCTGTTTTTCACTTTCAGTACAGTATTCAATAAATTACATGAGATATTCAATATTTATTATAAAATAGGCTTTGTCTTAGATGATTTTGCCCAACTGTAGGCTAATGTAAGTGTTCCGAGCATGTTTAAGGTAGGCTAGGCTAAGCTATGATGTTAGAAAGTCATGTATATTAAATGCATTTTTGACTTAGGATATTTTCAACATATGATGGGTTTATCAGGATGTAATCCCACTTTAAGTCAAAGAAGATCTGTATATAGTTCAATGCCAAAATGAACATTTGTGATAAGGCCTTACCCTGTTCCCAGGTACAGATTTACCACTGAACAATAGGCAAAGCTTGAGCCCTTTTCCCTTGCCCTTGACTGTGACTTAAGGCCAGAAAAGTGAGTTGGGGGCAGATTGTAAAGGACCTTGAATGCTTGCACTTTATCCTGAGAGTAATGAGAAGCTGTTAAAAAGTTTTCAGCAGGGAGAGATGTGGTTAGATTTGTGTTTTAAGAATATGATTCTGGCTACTATAGAGAATGAACTGAATGGGGGTTGAGGATAGAAGCAGAGATAAACCGAGAGGCTGCTGCAATAGTCCGGAGGAAAGTATACGAGGTCTAAACCAAGGTGACAGTGGTGGGGATGGTGAGAAAGGGAAAGATAGAAAAGTTAGGAAGGAAATAGAAGCAATAAGACTTGGAGAGTGATTGGGTATGTGGTAAGTAAGAAGAAGACTCAGGGATGATGACCCCTCTGAACCTCCTCACAAATGCTTTCTATACATTTAAATTATTTGGCCTTTAAGTGTATACAGTATGCTATGGTTAGTATTTTGCTTTTAGTGTTTATTATTTGTCTCCTCAATAGACTGGGAGCTTGGTGAGGGCAGGAACTGTCTTTTCTTTGGCTCCTCCATACCACCCAGCCCCTTGCCTTGTGCCAGAGCTTACTAGAAAGGTAGGTTGGTAGGAGCTGGAGAGGGCTGAGTAAGATGACCTGCGGCCAGTATACTAATATTCTGATGCTCTGGGCAAGGTTGTCAAGGAAAGGTGAATTATGGGCTGGCTGGATAGGGTAAGCCTTTGAAGAACTAGTAAGGAAGACACGGAGCAAGAGATGACTTGAAAGCTCGTATAGGACAAGTAAGCTCAGAAGGAGGTTTTGATAGCAAGGAGGGGATCACCAGAAATGGTTCAAGAGCAGAGGGAAGAAGTCGGTGTGTACAGAGGCCCATGTAGTTTTCTTGGATAAGGCATTGTTCATCAATTGTTTGCTCTGCGGAGCAAAAACTCTGATTCTTAATGGTGCATGGGAAATGCTTCTAATACTAAATAGTGATTCGCTAGTTTGATTTAATTAGTTCCAATCTGTTGTAACACCATACAGCCTCCTGAAAGCTGGGCCATCAAATCATACTAGAAACAAATAATAGCACTTTATTCATTTATTCAGTAACTTATTCAAAGTAAATTTTATTGAACACCCTTTCAAAGTGATTTTTTTTTTTTGAGGAAGATTAGCCCTGAGCTAATGTCTGCCAATCCTCCTCTTTTTGCTGAGGAAGACTGGCCCTGAGCTAACAACCATGCTCATCTTCTTCTGCCTTATATATGGGACGCCTATCACAGCATGCTGTACCAAGTGGCGCCATGTCCGCACCCGGGATCCGAACTGGGGAACCCTGGGCCACTGAAGCAGAATGTGTGCACTTAATCGCTGCGCCACCGGGCTGGCACCCTTTCAAAGTAATTTTTATTGAGCATCTTTCATTCTGTTTCAAGTGCTGAATTATGAAACACAATCTACTGGAGAGACAATGATCAAGTATTTACAAGTATGATAAATGACACAAATGAGAAATATAGACTATTGTGGGACCATATAATAGGAAAATAAACTTGTCTTCAGTTTGGGGAAGGCTTCCTTCAGAAGTAAGCTGAAATATGAAGGACAAGTAGGAGTTAGCTAGATGAAGAGCTGGGGAAACGAGTGGGAAGAGACAATGGGAGTTGCATTGGCATGTGGGAAGACCCAGTGGCTTTAAGGAGCCACATTTGGTTCAGGGAACTGAAAAGTGTATATTGGTTGGGGCAAAGAGTATGGGACATGAGACAAAGCTGAGAGACTGCCAGAGATCAGCTCATTTAAGACTTTATGGTCATGTTGGAGTATTCACAGATCTTCTCCCTGGGACTGGCTTTGTTCTGGGTACTAGGGATGTATAGAGTTGAATAAGACTTTAATGTACTTTAATCCAAGCCCTTAAATAGCTCATCAGGTGGGATAGAGACACTTTGACAATGGCAGTGCAGCAATGATAAATATGATGACAGAGGTAAGAAGAGATTTTTATGGGAAATCACAGGAGAGGTACTTAAGGAATAAAATTATTTCATCATATCGCCTTTTATTTCCCATTGCTTCCAAATTCTTATTAGATCAGTCAATTGTAGGATTAAGTTTAGATTAATGTTATTTTTAGACACAGAAAAATGGTTTAGCCACTTACGCAACGAAGCAGTTTCTAGAATAGTTCTTGCTTATGACCTCTACACTGCATCTTCCTCTCTTTTTCATAAACCGTCCTCCATCCTTTAAGACTCTGCTGAACTTTCCCTCTCCCACTTTACTCCAGCTGGAGTTAGAAATCTTCCCCTCTCTGCCCCTGAAGGACCCTGGCATACAACAACCAATTATAGAATTTATCACAGTATACTATGAGTGTTTATATTCCTATGTTCCCATTAGATTTTAGGCTTTTTTTTCCCACTAGACTTTCTATGCATAGAGATTTTGTTTTGCTCATTTTTAAACGTCATTCAACAAATATTAGCAAGCACCTACTATGTGCTGGTCATCAGGCTAGGTGCAGCAGACTGGATGATAACCTGGATAAGACTCAGTCTTCGCTGTCAGAGACCTTACAGTCTAGTGCAGAAGGCAGATAAGTAAATGGGCAAGAACAGTAAGTACGATAAATGCTATGAAAGAGAAAGCGTCAAGTGCCATGGGGAGCCCAGGAGCAGGGGCGCCTAACTTACTTTAAGGGGCTAATGGAAGGCTTTCAGAAAGAAGTAATTTAAGTTGAGAACTGAAGGATAAGCATGAGTTAGCCAGGCACAGCGGCAGTCACAGGTCCAGAGCTAAGAGACAGCACAACACAGTTAAGAAAATGAAAGGGGTTCACAGAGCAGTAGAGTCTTGAGACAGGTAGCAGAGATTGGGTAGTACAGGAGGAAGGGAGAGCAATCAGAGATAGGTGTTTAATATGATGGTGTGCACATAGAAAGCACTATGTAAATATTTGTTAGACGAAAGAATGAGCCATTCCAAAACCTGAGGAAGGGAGACCTTTGGGAAAGCCAAGTTTGCGTGTGATCGTCTGTTCCCTTGCTCTCTGGGAGGCACTGCAGTGTGTTGGTTAAAAGCCTGGTCTCTAACACCAACTGCTTAGATTTAAATCCTGGCTTTGACAATTACTAGCTGAGGTGACCCTAGAGAAATTACATAGCATTTTTTTTTTTTTTGAGGAAGAGTAGCTCTGAGCTAACATCTGCTGCCAGTCCTCCTCTTTTTGCTGAGGAAGAATGGCCCTGAACTAACATGTGTGCCCATCTTCCTCCACTTTCTATGTGGGACGCCTACCACAGGATGGCGTACCAAGCGGTGCCATGTCCGCACCTGGGATCCAAACTGACGAACCCGGGCTGCTGGAGTGGAACGTACGCACTTAACCACTGTGCCACCGGGCTGGCCCCTACACACCCTTTTTTTTTTTTTTTCTTTTGAGGAAGATTAGCCCGGAGCTAACTGCTGCCAATCCTCTTCTTTTTGCTGAGGAAGCCTGGCCCTGAGCTAACATCCATGCCCATCTTCCTCTACTTTATATGTGGGATGCCTACCACAGCATGGCATGCCAAGCAGTGCCTGTCCGCACCCGGAACCGAAGCGGGAACCCCGGGCCGCCGAAGAGGAACATGCGAACTTAAGCGCTATGCCACCAGGCGGGCCCCCTACATAGCCTTTTTTGTGTCATTTACCTTATCTGTAAGTTAGAGATGATAATAATACTTCATAGGATTGTTGCCAAGATTAAACGAGTTAATATTTGTAAAGCATTGGAACAGAGCCTAGAACTAAGCATTGCATGTTTGCTATTATTATTCCTCCAATCATCGAAACATTTATCGAGGGCCAAGTACGGTGCTAGAGGCTGTGAAAATAAAATGTGACTCCAGCCATGGAGGAGGACCATAAAATCTGGTGAGAGATTCATAAATAAGTAATTACAACACAATACGATCAAATGAGGTGATAGTAGTAAGGGCTGCAAAATCAAAGAGGGAGTGACTCCTTCTCTCCCAAGAAGCCAAGAGAGGCTTATTTAGGCTGGATGATGTAGAATGAAGAGTTTGGTGGCAAAGAAAGGCAATAAGGTTTATGAGGCCAAGGAAGCACCATGTTGCAAAGGCTTAGTAGGATGCAAGCTTAAGGCATGTTTAGCAAATGGCAAGGGGTAGTTGAGCATCTATTATGTTCTAGGGTCTGTGTTAGGCACTTTTTCTAAGTTATTTCTTCCACTCTTCATAAGAACTGTTACCAGTGTCCACTTCACTTAATACTCGTAAGTACTTACTGTTGCAAGCACTTTATACATTAACAGATATCCTTATGACAACTGTGTGATATAGGTACTATTATTATTCCCATTTTACAGATGAGGAAATTGAGGCAAAACGTTCAGTACCTCATTCAAAGTCATACACCAGGAAGTGGCAGTGCCAAAATTCAAACCTGAAGTTTGACTCCAGAATCTATGCTCTTAACCACTATCTTATTCTGCGCCCCCACCAACTCCCACCCACTAGTTGTTTTTGATCTGCTATAGACACAGAACTAGATATCAAACTTGTTGGGGCTGCATGTGAAGTAAGAGTCGAAAATCACTTTGGGGAGAAAAGTGCATGAACTCTACAGCATGTGCAGTTTGCACGAGACTGAGCCTGAAATGCTTAAAAATAAGTCCTGCCCCTCTCTGACCCTGGCGGTTGCTGTAGCCAGCAAAGGTGGGGGTGGGGGTGGGGTGGATATTTATTGAATTACACAGGATGTCTCAGGCCACTCATGTTTCTCTGGGGGTCTATTTTAAACTTGGATCCTCCAACCAGCAAGTTGCTCTCTCCGGAAAGAAAAAGTTTAAAACACTTCCTTCACAGTAGGGGAGGTCAAAAGTGGGCGGAAAACAAGACATGTAACAGAAAGAGTTAGGATTATCTAGAGAAATATTTCAGGGGACAATAAGGAATAAGAAAGGAGAGTGTTGCATGCTTATTGGAGGAAGCAATATGATTGATTAAGACTGTACTTAAAGTGAACCCTGAGAAATGCAATCATGGAGATTTAGATTAAGGGCCCCGGACAGAAGAGAATCAGCAGAACTTGGACAGTGGAAAAGGAAAGCGCAAAGTGGACCTGAGGAATTCGCACTGGCTAAGAGCTTTCCCTAATTTTTTAGGGAGGAGGAAGTGAGGGTTAAACCGGAACCAACTAAACCACTTTTGCAGCCTTTATACAGATTTATGTATAGGTCAATGGGTAGTGAACTGTCTATTCCCCTTTCAGAGCACGGGTTCAGTCTTTCTCAGTGAATCCTTTTGTGACCTTCATAAAGTTTCCATTTAAAGAACTCCTCTGTGTATGACCTATAGATAGTCTGGATAGCCAGACCCTACCTGATGTACAGTTCCTGATTCCCAGAGTGGGCAAAAGAGGAGAAAACCTCTTTTTCAGTCTGAGTGTAATATATAGAACATAAACTTCCTGACAACTCTGCGGATGTTCAGAGTTCTTGCTTGTGAAACTGCTTGAGAGCTGGATTCTGGATGGGTAGAATTTATAGCAACATCATGTCCCAGATTTTCGAGGACAGCCCAGATTTTAAATATGCCATCTTGTTGTAACTATACGTATGCTTATAAACTTGCATTCTCATGTATCCTAGCTTGGATAGGGAGGGAAATATGGGCGTAATATAAGTGATCCTTTCTTGGACTTTATGGTAAGGATAAATACCAGCAGAAAGTCGTGCTTGGGTTTGGAGGGTAACAGTGCTCAACTGAGAGGATTCCCTGGGAACAGGGTGTAAAAAAGCTATCTTTCCTGTGAAGGAGGCTGGTAGAAACCCCTGCAAAATTGAGGATGTTGCGTGTGCCATTTGGAAAGAATAAAAAAGTCCAGGGGAGAGAAGTTTGGGGATTAGAAAATAGAGAGAGGTTGTTCCTAGAAGGTCAGCTCTGTCCCTTTTGAAGAGGAGGAAAGGGCTGAAAGTTTGAGAGAACCAGAAGGACACAGAGAGAGAGAAGGTGAAAAAAGTTATGCAAAGACTCAGAGGAGAGAGAGAGAGAACAGCGTTAAAAGGGAAGCTTAGAGAGAAACTTAAAAGACAGACTTAGGAGGGTGAGAGAGACAGTGTGGGGAGAGGAGGAAAAGAAAAAAGGCTACGGAGAACAACAGCAGAAAAGAAAGTGAGAATGGGGTGGGGAGAGCTAGAGTCAGCAAGCATGCCTGGGCCAGAGAAGCAAAGAGGAAGCTTGAAGTTTCACTCAAGGTTGTGAAAGTCTGGAGGGCCCCGGAGGAGTGTTGGGACAGATCTAAGGCTGGGAAAGGATTTGGGAACTGGACCAAGGGCTCTCCAAACAAAAATAATTCAGAGCTGTATGTGCCATCTGCTAGAATTGGTGATCCCTCCAGAGGTCCCTTAGACAACCTCCCCTCCAAAATTGTAAGTGCTCTTGGGTCATATTCTCTGGGGAACTTTGGAGATCCAGCAAGATTTTTTTTTTTTGAGGAAGATTAGCCCTGAGCTAACTGCTGCCAATCCTCCTCTTTTTGCTGAGGAAGACTGGCCCTGAGCTAACATCTGTGCCCATCTTCCTCTACTTTCTATGTGGGACGCCTACCACAACATGGCATGCCAAGTGGTGCCATGTCCGCACCCAGGATCTGGGCAGGGAACCCCGGGCCACTGAAGCAGAACATGTGCACTTAACCGCTGTGCCACCAGGCCGGCCCCTACTTAGCTGTTTAAAAAGTGTTTCTCAGGTTCTTGGGGGACATCAAAGTAAGTAAAATGTGGCAAGTCCCGCCTCTTCCCAAATCTGGGACCTGTATGATACAGCCAGTATTTATTTTTCAAAAGAAAATACTTTTGTAGATACTATAGCCTTTGCTCAGGGATTCTGAGAACCCTATCATTTTTAAAGCTTGAAAATGTTTAGTTGGTTTTCTCTCCCACATAATAGTGGAGGTGGAATTTAGGACAAACCTTTTAAAAATCTATTTGGCAGTACATATCTGGAACCTTTAAAATTTTCACACTACTTGATGCAGAAATCCCATATCTGAGAATTTTCTCTGAGGAAATAACATTATAGTGCTTTATACATTTATGCAAAAAGCATTATTTATAATAGCAAAAAATTAGAAGTAACAAATGCTCAACATTAAGGGACTGGTTAAGCAAACTCTGGCACCTTCTCATTTAATATTTTGCAGCTGCTAAGACTATATTTACAAAGAATTCTTAATAATGTGGAGAAATACTTATGATAAAACATTAAGTAAAAAGTTATACACAATGTATGACTCAACTATGTTAAATTGCATTTTAAAAGAGACTGGAAGGAAATATGCCAAAAAGTTGTTTAGATTGGTGATCATAAGATAGTGAGGTTATGGTTATTGTTATTTTCTTCTTTATGTTTTCCTATATTTCCCAGATTTTCTGCAAAGGGTATGTAACACTATTATAATCAGAAAAAATAAAAGTTTAGTTTTAAGAGTTTAAAAAATCAGAGACCTAAATGTTTACAAACATAAAAGTCATTTAGCAAAAAATAATTTTACAAAAGATTTAGAAGTAAAAAAACATGCCAAAGGAAATAAAACAAAATTGTTAAGAGGAATAAAGTAAAACTTAACCTCTAAAAAAACCAAGTGGTTATCAAGACTATATAAGAACATGAGGAATCCTCATGATTAAAGGCTAAATGAAAAGAGGATAAATAAGGTTACAACTATCCAGTCCAGCACTTTGAGCAATGTCACTCAGCCCCACAATATACAGTAGGCACCCAGAAAAAGGAACTTCCTTCTACATATGCTCTCCTGCAGTGGCTAGCTCTCGAACCTCTCCAGCCTTTGCACTCCTGCCCTTTGCTTCCTCATATTAGACACGTATTTCTGACTTGGTTTTCATTTAGATTCTGTCTCGCCAAAATGTGCTCAGAGACTACTTTTGATTATGCCTCTCCATATCTGACCTAGGATCCGGTACTCTCCTATCAACATAGGCCAGCTGCCTTTTCTTGAAGAGCTAACTGTTTAAAAAAAAAAGAGACTTGTAGGAAATCCAGTAAACCAAAATGCCAATAGTACTGTGGTGGGATTATTGGTCATTTATGCCACTTTTCTTTAGGCTTGAAATTTTGCAACGTGGGTACATTATATTTATAACAAAAAATATTTAAAGTTTGAATTAAAGTCGCTAGTCAAGTGCTTTCATGGGTAACTATTGAACTCTTCTCCCTTTCATGATTTCCAAAGATGGATGTTGATACCCCGTTAGTCAAGAAGATACCGTTCTGAGATCCCATCTGGATCAGAGAAAGTGTTCTCCATCTTTCTCTCTCCAAAACAGACTCTGCACTGGCAAAACAGAGATATGAGCATATATTTCTCCTACTACAAAACTTTAAATGCTCCCCAATGCCTGTAAGATCAAGTCTAAGCTCTTTAATTTGGCTCCCAAGACCCTTCACAATCGACTGCCCTTCTACCTCTTCAATTTTATCTCCCAGTATCTGCTAACCTTTTTCCTTCTTCCTTACCGTATGTTACATCAGACTACTTGCCATTCCTTAAACACATATTTTTTCGCTTTTTTATTGATGTAACGTTCATATAGTAAGGAGCACAGAACTTAAGTGTACAACTGAATGGTGATTCACATATATATGCTTGTGCGCCAACCACTCAGATTAAGATCTAGAACATTTCTAGCACTCTAGAAGGCTCTGCTGTGCCCCTTCCCAGTCCATATCTACATTCCCACCCAGCAGTAACCATCTGACTTCCATCACCAAAGATTAGTTTTTCCTGTTCCTGAATTCTAAAAAATGTGAACACACCACATGTATTCTTTAAAACACACAAAACATTTTTATGTTTCCTCTGCCTGAGAAGAGGAATGTTAAATATCTAGCATGTGCTAGTGCTCTCCCATTTTGCATCCATGGCAGACATTACTAATTCATCGTTCTTTCTTATTGTGCCTAGATTTAGGCTCTTTTTCTGAAAGGCAAATCAACAGCCACTGCTAGTTGTCCAGAGTTGGCATTAGTGAAATCTCCCTGGACAAGAATGACCTCTTTTACATGAGAACCTTCATCTCTCCCATGTACCACACATTTAATAAGCTATTTAAGTCTTGTTGTTGATTCTATCACTATAACATCTCTCCAATCTGTCCCTTTTCTCCAGTCCTATTACTTCTGCTTATTTCAAGCTGCCATAATCTCTCACCTGATTTTCTACAACAGTCCTGTACTGTTTTCCCTGCCTTCAGTTTTGGCTCCTCTACTCTTTTCTACACATTGCTGATTAATCTTTTTTAATATCCAAATATGACCACATCATTCTCCTGGTTAAAACCCTTTAGGGACTACTTTCCAGGTTAAGCCCAAGTGCTTAGGATGGTGTTGCAGGCCTCTTGATCTGGCCCTGCCCATCTGTCTAGTATCATCTCCTATACCCTGCCCTCCAATATGCCAGCTTCTAACAGTTTCCTGAAACATGTCCTGCTCTTTTTCTCCTCCACATCTTGAATGCTCCTCCTCTCCTCTGGGTGGCCAAGTCTCACTTACCCTTCAAGGATATTTATTATCCAAACTTTTGTTGATCATTCTTTCCCTAACAAACTATTATTCTCTCCCAGGCAAAATTAATTATCCTTTTTTTGTGTCCTCATAATACTTTATACATATCCTGATTATGGATTATCACGTTGTATTATTATGTGTTTACATTTCTGAGAGCTCCTTGATGGAAGAGAGCTTTGCAGCTCTAGAACTCATCAGAGTGCATGACATTTTCTTTTTTACCATTTAAAAAAATTGTGGTAGAATACACATAAAATTTACTATGTTAACCATTTTTAACAGTTCAGTAGTATTAAGTAGGTTCATATTGTCGTGCAAACATCACCGCCATTCATTTCCAGAACTCTTTTCCTCTTGCAAAATTGAAACTCAGTACCCATTAAACAGCAGCTCCTCATTCCGCGCTCCCCCAGCCTCTGGCAACCACACTGTAGTTTCTGTCTATGATTTTAACCACTCTTAAGTACCTCATATAAACGGAATAATACAATATTTTTCAATTTGTGACTGGCTTATTTCATTTAGCACAATGTCTTCAAGGTTCATCCATGTTACACCATATATCAGAATTTCCTTCCTTTTTCAGGCCGAATAATAGTCTGTTGTATGTATATACCACATTTTACTTATCCATTCATCTGTCAACAGACACTTAGGTTACTTTCATTTTGTAGCTATTGTGAATAATGCTATGAATATGGGTGTACAAATACCTCTTTGAGAATATCTTTTTTGATCCCTTTGAGTATATGCCCAGAAAGTATAATTGCTGGATCATACGGTAATTCTATGTTTAATTTTTTGGCAACTATTACACTGTTTTCCAGAGCGGCTATATCATTCTACATTCCCAGCAACAGTGTACAGGTTTCCCAATTTCTCCACATCCTTCAACAACACTTGTTATTTGCTAGGTTTTTTGTTTGTTTTTTGTTGGGGAAGATTGTCCCCGAGCTAACATCTGTGCCAACCTGCCAATCTTCCTCTATTTTTTCTATGTAGGATGCTGCCTCAGCATGGCTTGATGAGCCGTGTGGAGGTCCATGCCCGGGATCTGAACCCACAAACTCCGGCCCTCTGAAATGGAGCATACAAACCTAACTGTTATGCCACTGGCCAGCCTCTAGGCTTTCTTTTTGATAGTTGCCATCCTAAAGGGTGTGAGGCGGTATCTCATTGTAGTTTTGATTTGCATTTCCCTAATGATCGGTGATCTTGAGCATCTGTTCATGTGCTTATTGGTCATTTGTATATCTTTTTTGGAGAAATGTGTATTCATGTCCTTTGCCCATTTTTGAATCGTAGTTTATTTTTTTGTTGTTGAGCTTTAGTTATTAACCCCTTTTCAGATATATGATTTGCAAATATTTTTTCCCATTTTGTGGGTTGCCTTTTTACTCTGTTGATACTGTCTTTTGATGCACAAAAATTTAAATCTCATGAAGTCCAGGTTTTCTATATTTTCTTTTGTTGCCAGTGCCTTTGGTGTCATATCCAAGAAATCATTGCCAAATCCAATGTTGTGAGGGGTTTGCCTTATGTTGTTTTCTAAGAGTTTTATTGTTTTAGGTCTTATGCTTAGGTCATGGATCCATTTTAAGTTAATTTTGTATATGATGCTAGGTAAGGGTGCAACTTCATTCTTTTGCCTACATTATCCAGTTTTTCCAGCACCATTTATTGAAAAGACTGTCTTTTCCTCATTGAATAGTCTTAGTACCCTTGTTGAAAATAATTTAACCATATATGTGAGGGTTTATTTCTGAACAGAGTGCATGACATTTTATAGGATACAAAAGATGAATCAGAGTACAGATTGTCCTAACGCACTAGAATTGGTCATAGGGAGATTGTTAGAATGGAGTTGGATTTCATTTTTGTTTTACAGAAAAAAAGGAAAGAAGATTTAATTTAGAGGATGTTGATATAGTTGACTAAAAAGGAGTTCATGTCAGAATAACAGACCTTTAGACCCCTTTCCTGCCCTCGGTCATCTAGATCACATCCTTGTTTTTATACATGAAGAAAGAGGCCTGTTGTTACTCTTGAGGTCAGAATTACCAACAAATAGACATTATAGAAGGAAGATTTCAGCTCAGTGAAGGAAGAACTTCAAATGTCTAGAATAAATAGATTTGGAAAGGAACGAGCTCTTACTACAAATGTTCACACAGAAGTTGGATGACCACTTAGTAAGTCCTGCTGTAGAAGGAAGGTCTGATCACCTCTCCCTTGCTTGCAAATGTTCTGTGACTGCCCATTAACTTCAGTATAAAGACCCACTTTTTAAAATGGCATATATGGCCCTTATAATGTCGTCCTAGGCTACCTTTTTTTTTTTAAAGATTTTATTTTTCCTTTTCCTCCCCAAAGCCCTCTGGTACATAGTTGCATATTATTTAGTCATGGGTCCTTCTAATTCTGGCATGTGGGATGCTGCCTCAGCATGGCTTGACGAGCAGTGCTATGTCCACGCCCAGGATCAGAACCGGGGAAACCACGAACTTAACCGCTTGGCCACGGGGCTGGCCCCTAGGCTACCTTTATAGTATCATCTCCTGCCATGTATCTGTGTTCTTGATATGTCCAACTGTATAAACTTTAATGTCCCGTCTAACCTTCAGATCTTACATTAAAAAAAAAAAGCCATTTTAGGAAAACAGACTGTTTCTAATGCTTTAAGGAAGTAAGCTAAAGGGTGTGGCTGTAGTTTAAAATTTCACACATAGAATCCTCAAAGCAAATTCAATAGAATCAATGAGTAGCAAGTACACACATGTGCTAGTGTGACACACCTAAGGGCGCATGAAATCCAAACCAGGGCAGATGAGAAGAAACTTGACTTAAAGGAGAAGAGTTAATTTTTGTTGAACATTCACTACGTAGTAGGCCTTTTAACAATTTAGCTTTTAATTTTAAGAATAAAAAAGACAGAAATAGATCCTTTACAAAAGCTTTTAGGTGAGCTCATACTTTAGGAGCTTTGGTATTGCATGACTCACAAAATTTTAAAATTTGAACATATCTTCTGCTTTATAGACAACTTAGTGTCAACAAGCAATTTCTAGGTACTTTCAATGTGTAAGGATTGTGCTGGATGCTGAGAATACAAAGGTGAAGAAGACAGTAGGACCACATCATGGGAGTGATGCACTCTTTTTAATTGGAGCTCATCATCAGCCAGGTTCTATAAAAGGTTACCAACCATTGAAGTCTTTCCCCTTGAAGAAATCAGGTGTATAGGGAAAAACAAGGGGGCTCAGAGAAAAACTTTAGCAGATCTGATCATCTCTCTCCCTTGCTTATATATGTACAGTGACTCCCCATTAACTACAGGATAAAGCCTGTTTTTTTGGAATGGCATACATGGTCCCTTATGATCTGGTCCCTTTATGATCTACCAGCAGATCTACGTGGTTTAAGCAGACTTATATGAGAAGTACCTTTCTTTTTCTGGTTTAATTTATTCACCAAATCATCTTTTCATTCAATATGATTATTTTTGGACTAGGTTTTCCTATCACCTAGGAAGAGAATAGAATATGAATATTGATCCACTGGGCAATTATATTTCTCATCATATATGATGAAATAAGATTTTGCTGTAAGTAATTTTCACCTGAGTTTGGATGAAATTGAGTTCCCAGAACTTCTAGACTGGAAGGATAATTTTGGAGATAAACACAATCATGAGATTTTCCTTGCAAGTGTCAGATGTAAGTCCTCAGAGTATTTTTACAGAGAAGTCAGACATTTACCACTTTATTTCTCAGTAAGCTGTGATTTAAGGAAAAGAACACAGGACTGGTATGCTAGTCCTGCCTGTGACTTACTGTATGCCCTGGCCACTAATTTAGCTTCTTATGCCCTAAGTTTCCTCATTCTTCATGTAGTAATAATATACATACTTTGTTGTGGTGATAAACGAGATTACAGTTACCAAAATTTTCAACTCAAGCATGTAGGCATTATAAGGAATACAAATAGAAGTATTTGTGCTCAAGTTTATAATCTATTAGGGTTGACTTACAAAAGTCACATGCGGGGATTCAGAGCGGAGGGATCACATTCAGTGGAGTAGGGGTTGATCAGGAAGGTTTAATAAAGGAGGTAGGAGCTGAGGTGGGTATTGATAGGAAAGGTGGTAGAAGAAAGTTATCTGGAAGGGACAAGAGCAGAGAGGCACTGGGATTCTCAGTAGGGCCCTCAGCTTTCATTTCCAGACTCATTATCTTTTGCACATTCCACAGACTAAATTATTCTCTGAATCACAGACATGTGTCTGGCACATAGCAGGCAAGCCTCCAAGGTCCAGCTTCTACCTCTTCCATTGAAGGCTCACCCAAGTGGAATTTATCATGCTCTCCTCTGTATTTGCCCAGCCCTTTGTTCACATGACCTATTGCTTTTATTGTAGTTCAACAGAACCACCTTCCTTGCTCAGCGGTGAACTTTTTGGAGACAGGAATCTGTTTTGTCTTTGTATCCCTAGGCACCTAACTCGATGCTTTACTCTTATTAAGTAATCATGAAATTTTATTCAATTGAATTTGCTCCAAGGACACTGATATCTCTTACTAAATTGAAGAGCATGGTGGCATCATCTTAATGTTTCTATAGGCTTTAACTTTTGTGTCCTGCTGTTTTCCTTACATCATCCCTGGGAAGCAGTTTTTTTGCCTTTAAAAATTTACAGATGAGGAAACTCAAGGGGGTGCATTTGCCCAAAGTCATCCAGCTGGTAAGTGCTGAAGCCAGACAGGACTCCTTTGACTTGAAAGCTAGTACTCTATCCACTACACCTGAGCCCTGTGGCATCAGACAGGTAGGAGTAAAACGCACTTAGAGCTCTAGTTTTCTCATTTGTAAATCAGACCAATAGTACCGACCTCATGGGATTGCTACGAAGATTAAAGGGTGAAATATGTGAAGTCCCTAGCTCAGCGCCTAGCATTTAGCGGGCAATGCTTGATTTCTTCACACCAAGCTTCAGATTCATATGGACGTAAGCAGATAAAGAAGAGATATCCAGTTCTGGGGTGTAGTGGCAAGTACATGGACTACACAGAGAGGAATGTTTCTCTGTAACCTCGTACCGGTTCCAGCCTCTGAATCATATTATAAGAAATTTTATAAGGCAGTATCTGGTACAGAACATTCAGCATCTTCTCTTGACCACCACGTCCACCCTTGTCAAATCCTTTTCCTGCCTAGCATTTGTCAAATGCAAGGATTATAGCTGCGTGTTTTGTCCAGCTTTGAGGTCAGAGGTTGGCTGAACTATCCCCAAGGTTGAGGTCTTAAAAAAAAACAAACCGTAAGTCCTGTCTCGGATCGTGACTTTATATAACTACATGGAGGAATCTAACACATTAAAAGCAAGGAGGGGTGGGGACCCATGGATGGTAATTGGTTCCAAACTCGCGTGAAATCAAATATATGATTTCAAAAATCTTTTTCCAGGGGGATGCTCTTGAGATATCTTTGCTGAGTTTCTTAACTCTTGAACTGGCTCCATTTTAAAAAGAAAAGGACTCCAGCTTTGGTGGGCTTGGTGGCAAAGGTGCACAGGCGGGGGCGACCCCGGAGGCTTCCTGTCTAGCTCCCCGCCAGGGCTCAGAAGCTCTCGCAAGCCGCCGAGGGTCCGCGGAGGCTCGGGCCGGGCCCGGTCTGGGTGCCAGGCCAGAGGCTGCACGGCCAAGGCCAGGCTTCCTTCCCGGGGGAGGGGGGACAGCTTGCCGAGCGAGGCGCGGAGGGAGCTGTCGGGCCCTTCTTCCCGCTTGGGGCCTCAGGAGGGCGGCTCGCAGCTCAGGAGCCAGAGCTGTGCGGCGCGGCCGTGCCGACGACCCCGGCCTCCTCAGGCGCGCCGACGTCCCCGCGCCGCTCCCCAGCGGGGCCCTGGCTGGGAGGGGGACGTCGCGACCCCCGCTCGGGGGCCCCGCCCCTCCGCGCGAGCCGGCGGTGAGGCGACCCTCCCCCAACGCTGGAGGGCCCCTCCCCCTCCGCACGGGTTAACGAGTCCTCGCGCGCTCCCCTTCCCTCAGCGTGAGTGTGAGTGCGCTGCCCTCCCTCCGCGGCCTCCTCCCCATTGTTTCTCGCCGCCACCGCAAGCCTTCGAACGAAGCCCCTCCCCCACTGGTGTTTACTCCCCCCTGTCCGGGCTCAACCGGTGCCCAGGGGCCTCCAGAACGAGGGGAGGAGGCGCCCCTGAGCGCTTCCCTTCCCTTGCCTCTGCGCCTCCTATCCGGGATCTTCTCCGCGCCCATCTCCCCCCTCCCGCGGGCAGGACTCCATTCAGGGCTCGTCCCTCTTTCCCTCTCCCGGCTCCCCCGGCTCCATCTCCCCCTCGGCCCCCTCCCCTCAGCCGGCCCTCCTCTTTCTCTCCGTCTCCCTCCTCCTCCCCCTCCCCATCCCTTCCCCCCCCCACAATGCAGTTCGCGGCGCGGCGGACATGGCGGTGGAGCCCTAAGCTCGTCGTGTCCCGGCCTCCAGCGGCGGCGGCGGTGACGGCGGCGGCGGCGGCAGCGGGAGGCGGAGGAGGAGCGGGAGCCACTGAGATGAGGAGGCGCCGCGCGCGCCTGTAGCTCGCGGGCCTCACAGGTACGGAGGTTCCGGCCGCGGCGCGGCACCCTGCGCCGAGGGGGTGTGCTCGGGGAAGGCCGGGCGGCCCCCGCTTCGCCCTCCTCAGGTGCTGCGCCTCGCAGGTGTCGGGGCCCGGCCCGAGCGCGGCTCCGCCGCCCCCTTGGGGCCTGACACTTCTTTTTTTGCCTGACTGGGCTTGGGTGCCCCAGGGGGAGGCAGAGATGAGGGAGGTCGGGGCGGCGGCCTGGGCGGCCTGAGGAGGGCAATGGGGCGCTTTGGGGCCGAACTCCACCGAGTGGCGGGGGCTCCCGGCCTCGGGCCGAAACCTGTAGTCCCGGAGGCGGGTTTTGAGTTAACGGGATTGGCGTAGCGTTCTCGTGGGTCCTGTACGATTCCCTGTCATGTGTGTCTTTTCTTTCACCCCTGCTTCGATGTAGGCATGCATGTATGACATATAAACACAAGCATATAATACTTAATAAATATTTCCTCCTGGCTCGCCCTTGTGGTAAGGAGAGCAGGCAGCGGTGCCTGTGTGGATTTCGTTTCTTGCTCGCCCGCCTTCTCTCTCCCCCGCCCCGCAGTCGAATGGTGGTAATGAAAGCTTTTGACGTGGGAAACTGTGAGATTCGTATTTGTAAACAGACAGCACTCACCGAGTGTGTTGCACGCCTCTGCGAGAGGTTTCAGGTCCTTTGGGTATCCGGATTACAAAAAAATGAGATAGGTAGTTCTGAAAGAAGCACGTTATCGGGATTTCTAGTCGTACCGGAATGGGATGAATTACTGTTATTTTAACAACGTTGATTAAAAATTTTCTTTTCAGAAGATTATAAAATCTTTAGTCAGATGAGTTTTGTACCTTGCGCGAGATCTTAGTTTCGGTGTATACTGTGTTTCCACATTTTGGTGTATTTTTTGATACAAAAGTAGTTACTTGCACATTTGACGTTCTGCTCTCTTTTGTGATCTTCTCAGTGTCCAGAAATGCAATTCGAATTGTGTATTGTTGGCATGCATTTAGTAATTAACTGGAGTGGATCGGATTACCTTTTGTTTCCAAAGATTCCCGCCCCCCGCCTCCCCCAAGTCTTGTAGTAGCGAAATGTATAACTTGGTGAAACAGAACATATCCTATTTCTGTTTTTAATGTAATGAAAACTGTTAGCTAATAAAATTGGATAATCCCACTGGATATGATAATTTAGAGGGAATGACATACCAAGGTGGTGGGTTATAGAGTGGTTTAAAAAAAAAAGTTAACTTTTTTGTTAGTATCAATCAGCATGTTCTGTGTATGAGTAAATTGTGTGCTGAAGTTTTCTTTAGGCTCAGAACCCTTGTAAGTCTCCTTAGAAATTGCTGGACTACACTACATCCTAGTACTGATTAGTCACAACTTGCGAAATTATGAAGTATTGATTCATTTAGAAAGCTCTGCTTAAGATAATGAATTCACTAGTGTGTAGTGTGCTATGATGCTTTTATAAACAAGTTTTAAAGAGTGCTTCTTAAGAACCATATACTTTGGGGAAGATAAGAATTTTAAGTCATTTTGTGCTTTAAAAATGTGATATTTAAACAAAAAGAAAGTTGCTTTAAAAAAACAAATTTTCATGTTTGCAATTTTTCATTTGGCTAGTGTGGAAAATGAAAAAATAATGCTTCCTTGAAATAATATGGATGCGGAAGTGAAAGTTATTGACATTTAATGTTTTAAGTCTAGCAAATATCTAAATATAAAAAGGACATTAGGTAAAGTTGTTAGTGATATGTATAAATTAACAAGATGTTATCATGCACGTAAGTTTAGTTCAGTTTTGTTAATCCTAAATCACACCTAAAATCACGTTTATTTTTAATTTAGCTAGAACAGTAGTGTCTGCAATATAATTTTAGACCTTTGAAAATAAAAATTTATAATTGTAATTATAAATATCTCTGATTAATAAAAAGCTGTTTACAGAGAATTTTTGTCAGTTCTCAGAGCAGATTCGTTTTAGTAAGAGTAAGTAATTAGAGAACTTTTTTTGACCTCGTACTTAACCTTCACATGCATAATGAGCACCGTTAGTTATGTTTGTTCTTTATAGAGTGTCAAATCAGGATCTGAGGTAGAAAAAGGTGTTTGAATTTATTTTCTGCAGAAAGTTTCTTATTTCAGAGAACCAATAAACAAGAGTTACCTGTAAATGTTGATGCCAGTAAATTTTGTTTATCCTCAAAAATAAAAATCAGACCATTTTCATCTAACAGAATTCAGTGAGATGTGTTACTTTCTAAACTACAAGTGCTTGAATTCATAAAATGTTACAAAGTACAATTAAATTCATTACTGCAGATAGAAATATGTTCAAAAAAAGAACAATTCTAGAAAGACCTAAAACAGGCAAGGGAAAAAGGCACTGTAGTTTAAGGGAGAATATGTAGACTTTTTTCTTCTTAATCTTAGAGGAAGTAGGATTGTTTACACTAAACTGAGTTTTAATGCTAGAATCGTAGATAACTGCATAATTTGGGGAAATGTTTAAAAACCATAATGTCCCCAAGTGTTTCTTACAAATCCAGAAAGAAGAAAAGGTATATAAATTCAAAGATGAACAGTTAAAATTTTTTTCCCTCTAAGTAAGAGATTTAATTTGTGTGATGTTATGGTTTCCGAATTGTTTTCATATCAGATTGTCTCATTGGATGTCCATAATTATCCTGTGAGTTTAAGGGGGAGAAATGGGAACTAACATTTATTTGAGTACCTGTTTTGTTCTAGGCATTGTGCTAGACATGTTTATGTATTTTTTCACTCATTCAGTGTAACAACCCTTTGATACCTGTTTTATAGATGAAGTATCTCTGACTCAGAGGTTAAGTAATTTGCTGAAGGTTGTAGCATTAGAAAGATTCAAAGCAGCTTTGTGCTTCCCCTATTATAGAGGCCTTGTTGCTTCTCAGGTGTATCAAGTATTCTCCTAATTTTATAGGAGAAACTGCCTAAGGTTGCTCATTCATTCATCATTTAATCTTTCATTTCATAAACATTTGCATTTGTACTTTATGCTAGATACTGCTAGGTTTTAGAGATACAGAATTATTAAAGATGATCTCTCCCCTCAGGGAACTCAATCTACATCTAATGCAGATAAATTATAACACACTAGATTTTGGGAGTTCAGGGGAAAGAAGCTGGCTCTTGAGGGATGAGTTTGAAGTTTTCTGGGTGGAAAAGGGGATAGACTGGAGGCCATTCCAGAGCTAAGGAATAACATATGCAGAGATGATAAATTGTTATGGAGATCGGTTTGTAGGGAAGAGTGAGAAATTCAGCGTGACAGGAACTGAGGATTTATGGATAGAGTGGTGAGAGAAGAAATGGTTGGAAGTAGCAGTGGGATTGTGAAGGTTATTGTGTATGTTAAATTAAGGTGTTTGGATTTTTATCTCATAAAATGAGATCACCAAGTGAGATAGTGGTTGAGCTGTAATTAGAAATATGTTTTCTAACTCCCTGTTTCGTTTCTTTCTTTTTTTTTTTTTTCTGAGAAAGGTTTGTCCTGAGCTAACATCTGTGCCAATCTTCCTCTATTTTGTATGTGGGTTGCCACCACTGCATGGCCACCAACGAGTGGTGTAGGTCTGTGCCTGGGACCGAACCTGGGCCACTGAAGTGGAGTGAGCTGATCTTAACCACTAGGCCGTGGTGCCAGCCCCAACTATTTCTTTCTCACCACCTTTACCAACAGATTTTACCCCCGGTTTCAGTGGAGAGTCAAGTCATCTTTTCCATGCCACTCTCCTTTCCTCTCCCCAGTTGCTGTATTCCAGACTGTTTTTCTGAGGATCCTGTGATCCAAATCTTATTGTTTAAAAATGTTTAATTTCCTAGAAGATACTTTTCAGATAGAAATACCTCTGGGAGAAATCACCTAGTTATGGTGACTCAGGAAGTTTTTTCACTCCTTGGCTTTGGTTAGTTGACCACGTTCTCATTTAGCACTGTAAGGCAGTAGGATAGGGCACAGGAGAGTGTGGGCTGGAAAGAAGTGGAAGCGTTTGTGCAAGCTCAGTGTTCATCAATAAAGATGAGCAAAGTCCTAATCTTTACACAAAGCAGCGTGTACTTTCAAAAAAAAATAGGTATGTTTGTAAGTCACACAGTAGCCTGGTAGTTTTAAATGGGTATTTGATTTACAGTGATAACAGATAACTGCATAGTTACTGTGTACTTCTTTCTAAAGATCGTGGAAGTATTAACTCAGTCCTCATGACAACCCTTTTTATATTATCCTCATTTACGGGTGATGTAGTTAAGTACCTTGGACAAGGTCTCACAGCTATTTTGCTGCAGAGTCAGGATTTGAATTTGGGGTGTCTGAGTCTAGAGTCAGAGCTCTTAACCAGTATACTATCTTGCACCTCAGGTTTATGTTGTCAAAATTTAGTATGCAGAGAGTGTTAAATTCAGTATAGTCACATAGGTTGTCAAAAATATTTCATAAGAACATACACTATGAAGCATACCTAATAATGACATCTGATTGCATTTTGTCAGTCTCAGCTGTATACACTGTAGTTTAAATAATTTAATTATTAAAATTGATCAGTCATTAAGTATTTAAGCTCCAGTCTTGTGCTGAGTGTTAGTTCAGACCAGTGGAATTTAACCTATGTTTGGGGACCTCTTGGGGGTCTCTGAGTCACAACTATTTTCATAGTAATATTAAGATGATATCTGTCTTTTTGCCTCTCCTTTTCCCATCTGAAATGTGGAGTGATGTCTGCACGATATGTGAAAACGTTGCTTTGATGGCTAATGGAATGTGTTATATTCTTTTTTTTCTTTACAATATAATTTACAGTACCATAAAACTCACCCTTTTAAAGTATACAGTTTAGTGTATATTTGTAAGGTTATGTAACCATCACTACTATCTAATTCTAGAACATTTTCACCTTCCCAAAAGGAAACCCTGTGCCCATTAGCAGTCACTTCCCATTCCCCTCTCCCCCAAGCCTTTGGCAACATACACTAAGCTCCTTTCTGTCTATGGATTTACCTTTTTCTGGACATTTCGTATGAATGGAATCGTGCAACATGTGGCTTTTTGTGCCTGGCTTCTTTCACTAAGCATAATGTTTTCAAAGTTCCTCCATGTTGTATCATGTGTTAGCACTTCATTCTTTTTTATGGCTGAATAAGATTACATTCTATGGACTATTTTCTGTGGAGATACCATGTTTTATTTATCCATTCATCATTTGATAGACATTTGGGCTGCTTCCACTTTTTGACTATTATGACTAAAGTTGCTATGAACATTCATGTAAAAGTTTTTCTGTAGATGTATGTTTTCATTTTTCTTGGATTTATACGCAGGAGTGAAATTGCTGGGTGTTTTGATACATTTATGTTTATAAGAACCTGCCAAACTATTTTCCCAAGAGGCTGTACCATTTTATATTCCCACTAGCAATGTATGAGGGTTCTAATTTCTCCATATCCTCTCCAGCACTTGTTATGTCCATCTCTTTAATTTGTAGTCATCCAAGTGGGTGAAGTGGTATCTCATGGTGGTTTTGATTTGCATTTGCCTAATGACTAATGATGTTGAGCATCTCTTCATGTACCTGTTGGCCATTTGTATATCCTGTCTGCAGAAATGTCTATTCAGATCTTTTGCCCATTTAAAAAATTGGGTTGTCTTTTTATCGTTGCGTTGCAGGAGTTCTTTATATATTCTGGATACTAGACCCTTGTCAGATATATGATTTGCAAAAATGTTCTCCCTTTTTGTGAATTGTCTTTTCATTTTCTTTTTTTGTATTTTAAAAATTGTGGTAAAATATACCTAATATAAAGTTTACCATTTTAACCAATTTTAAGTGTAGATTCAGTACCATTAAGGTACATTCACATTGTTTGTAACCATCACCACCATCCATCTCCAGAACTTTTAAATTTTTCCCAAACTAAAACTCTGTACCCATTAAGCAGTAACTCTCCATTCTCTCCTCCCCTCAACCTCTAGCAACCACCATTCTACTTTCTGACTCGGTGAATTTAATTATATATAATTAGCATTATACAATATTTGTTCTTTTATAATTGACTTATTTCACTTAGCAAAATGTCTTCAGGTTTCTCCCATGTTGTGGCATATGTGTCAGAATTTCCATTCTTTTTAAGGCTGAATAATATTCCATTGTATGCGTATACCACATTTTATTTATCTATTCATCTGCTGATAGACACTTGGGTTGCTTCCACCTTTTTGGCTGTTGTCAATAATGCTGCTGTGGACATGGTGTACAAATATCTGTTCAAGTCCCTGCTTTCAGTTCTTTGAGTATATACCCAAAAGTGGAATTGCTGGATCATATGGTAAATCTATGTTTAATTTTTTGAGGAACTGTCATATTGTTCTTTTCATTTTCTTGAGTATGTCTTTGAAGCACATATATTTTGAATTTTGATAAAGTCCAGTTTATCTGTTTTTTCTTTGATTGCTTGGGCTTTGGGAGTCATACCTAAGAAATCATTGCCTGATCCAAGATTACGAAGATTTACACCTGTGTTTTCTTCTGACAGTTTTATAGTTTTAGCTTTTACATTTAGGTGTTTGATCTATTTTGTGTTAATTTTTGTATGCGACGTGAGGTAGAAGTCCAACTTCATTCTTCTGCATGTGGCTTCACAGCACCATTTATTGACAAGACTGCTTTTTCCCTTGTTGAGTGGTCTTATTGGCATCCTTGTTGAAAATCAGTTGACCATAAATGTCTGTGTTTATTTCTGGATTCTCAATTGATTCTGGATTCTTTATTGATCTGTATGTCTGTACTTATGCCATTGCCATCCAGTCTTGATTACTGTAACTTTGTAGTAAGTTTTGAAATCTGGAAGTTTGAGTATTCCAACTTTGTTCTTTTTTGAAATTGTTTTGGCTATTCAGAGTTCTTAAAATTCAATATTGTCAGTTTCTGCAAAAAAAAAAAAAGACATCTGGAATTTTGAAAGGAATTATGTTGAGTCTGACGATCAATTTGGGGAGTATTGTCATCTTAATTTTGAGTCTTCCAATCCATGAATATGAGATGTTTTTCCATTTACTTTCGTGTCCATTAAATAAGTCTTCACCTATTTATTTCAACAATGTTTTGTAGTTTTCAGTGTACAAGTTTGTTTGTTTTTTTTGAGGAAGATTGGCCCTGAGCTAAAATCTGTGCCAGTCTTCCTCTGTTTTGTGTGGGATGGCACCACAGTGTGGCCTGATGAGAAGTGTTAGGTCCGCTCCTGGGATCTGAACCCGTGATCCCCAGGCCACCAAAGCGGAGCACGCAAACTTAACCACTACACCTCTACACTGGCCCTTTCAGTGTACAAGTTTTGTACTTCTTTTGTTAAGTTTATTCCTAAGTATTTTATTCTTTTTGATGCTGTTGTAAATGGAATTGTTTTCTTAATTTCATTTTTGGATTGCTCATTGCTAATGTATAGAAATACAACTGATTTTGGTATATTGATGTTGAATAGCAACCTTGCTGGACTCGTTTATTAGCACTAATAGTTTTTTTGTGGATTCCTTAGGACTTTCTGTATATAAGATCATGTCATCTGGAAATAAAGGTAGTTTTACTCCTTCCTTTCCAATCTGGATGCCTTTTATTTATTTTTTGCCTAATTGCCCTGGCTGGTACAGTGTTGAATAGAAGTGAAGACAGCAGACATCCTTGTCTTGTTTCTACCCTTAGAGGAAAAAACTTAGTCTTTCACCATTGATATGATGTCACCTGTGGATTTTTCTTAGATGCCATTCATCAGGTTGAGAAAGTTCCTTTCTATTTTGTTTGTTGAATATTTTTATCTTAGAAGGGTACTAGAGTTTATCAAATGCTTTTTTGTGTCTGTTGGGATGACTGTGTGGTTTTTGTTCTTTATTCTATTAATATGGTGTATTACATTGATTGATTTTAATATATTGAACCTACCTTGCATTCCTGGGACCACTTGGTCCTGGTGTATAATCCTTTTGTTGCTGGATTTGGTTTGCTAGTGTGGTGTTGAGGATTTTTGCTTCTGTATTTATAAGAGAGATTGGTCTGTGGTTTTCTTGTGATGTCTTTGTGTGGTTTTGGTGTTAGGGCAATACTGGCCTCATAGAATGAGTTAATAGTGTACTATTTTTGTATTTGAAAAATTTCCCAGTTTTAATATCTAATGACATAAATATCAATAACTGTAACCCACAAAATCAAAAGTTCTTTGGCTCTTCAGTAAATTTTAAGAGTGTAAATGCATCCTGAGATCAAAAGTTTGAGAACTGCTGATTTAGGCTAAGAGACATACCCTAGTACCTAAGTGTTGGACCAAAAATTGGGGCGCTTGTTTCATGTAGTTATAAGCCAGTCCCATTTGTGTCACTTTAGGGAAGTCACTCAGGGTGCCTCATTAATGTATAAACTGGAAACACTGCAAGACTGTATTAACTTCACAGATGTGTAAAGATAAATGAATGGGCATACTAGACATATATTAGCTGATGCTGTATCTTAATTTTTTTGAGGGGGCTGGCCTGGTGGTGCAGCAGTTAAGTTCGCACATTCCGCTTTGGCGGCCCAGGGTTCTCCAGTTCAGATCCTGGGTGCAGACCTATGCACCACTTGTCAAGCCATGCTGTGGCAGGTATCCCACGTATAAAGTAGAGGAAGATGGGCATGGATATTAGCTCAGGGCCAGTCTTCCCCAGCAAAAAAGAGGAAGATTGGCAGCAGATGTTAGCTCAGGGCTAATCTTCCTCAAAAAAAATTTTTTTTTCTAACTGAAAAATTGATAAGAACTCTGGGACTTTTTGTAGGAACTTGTGGTATTATTATGGGACAGTGTCTTGAATTCTGTCACATAGATTAAAAATTGTTAGTGTTTGAAACTTCTATTTAAGCTTTCTGTGATAGTACCAGTTTTAAACCAGTGATTTTCATTATATGAGAATTACACTTCCTTTAGGAAGGTATTTCATAATCACTTTGGAAAGCCTTATTTAAATCACTCACAGTTATCCTCCCTTACCCCGATTCTTGTGTTCCTCTTATTTCTGTTGGGAGTATGTTCCATTTCTCAGATGTATTGGAACAGAAAAAAGATTGAGAACCATTATTTTAAATCCTCTAAGGGATGGCGCTTATTTCCCTCACACTTATTTCCTCAAAACCAGAAAACCAAACCCATATTTTTCTACATATTGTCAGTTTATTCTTCTATCTTCCTCTAAAATTCCTTTTCTCTTATGACTGGTGCCTTGCTGGCTATGTTTCTTATCCAACTTTGTCATTTCAATCTAGGAACCTCTGGGTCACTCCCCTGTTTTCACTGATACTTTGGTGTAATTCTTGACGTCATATTGGGCAACTGGAATTATAACATTGAAGGTCACCTAACACTTTATTTTTACTTAATTTCTGTATTCCAGTGATATTCAACTCTACTTTCCTTGACACACCTACTCATATGGTTCAAAAATGGTTCTACGTCTGACCAAAATCTCCTAAATATCTGTATTTGCATCTTTCTCATTTCTTTAGTTTTCTGATCTATCCCTAATCTCTGTATGGAGCCTCTTTTTGGTTTTATCCTTTTCCCACCACCGGTTTCATTACTGTTGTGTTCCCTTACCCTATCAAAGTATTCATTCTGTCAATCCCCTACCCAGTATGAATTTAAATATTGGCAAATTGTATAAACTAGTAGACTGGTGTTTTATATATTTAGTTAGGTCCTTAACACAGATTGGCAGTCTTGTAGTCAGCTTTCTTTCCTGTTCCTCACATTTGCTATTGTTTTACCTGTCTTAAGCCCTCTACTGCCCTCTGCTTTTCTCACTCAATGCTGGCTTTCTGTTTTATAGAACTGTGCTAAAAAACTTAAGTTCCTTGCAGTTCTTTGAGATACTGATATGTAGTCCTGGCAAAAGAGGCTTCTTTAGTCAAATAAATCTGGGTAATGTTGCAAATTATCTCTCTTTCTTAGAGATTTACAGTGCTTATTAGCATATTGAAGAGTCTGAAAGGTCCTTCTGGAAAGAAACCCATTTAACTCTACCACAGCCTCTCCCACTCCCCAATCCCACCAAAATTGCTTGTGATAAGGCCCCAAATAACCTCCTAATGCTTTTTACTGTTACTGATAATTACCGTTATTTACTGACTTGTCTCCTTTTCCTCTCAACTCTGCCTTCCTGTTCTGCAGAAGTTAACCTAAAACAGGAATTGTGCCACTATTCTGCTTACAAACCTATGGCTTGGGGCTGCCCCAGGGCCTAGTGGTTAAGTTCATGTGCTCTGCCTCAGTGGCCCGGGGTTTTGCCAGTTTGGATCCTGGGTGCGGACATAGTACCACTCATCAAGCCATGCTGAGGCAGCCTCCCATATAGCACAACCAGAAGGACCTACAACTAGAATATTCACCTATGTACTGGGGGGCTTTGGGGAGAAGAAGAAGAAGAAAAAAAAAAGATTGGCAACAGATGTTAGCTGAGGGCCAATCTTAAAAAAATAAAATATAAAATCTTATGTTAAAAAAAATCTATAGCTTCTCTTTCCTGAAGTCTAAACTTGACTTGGTATGCAAATGTGTGCACCAATTTACACTCCCAGTTCATCTCCTGTATTCATCATTATGCATGCTATTTTATGATATTTTATAAATACATTTTGTTTAGTACATACAAGTCTTATCTAGTAGAGCTATTTCTTCTCACTCCATCTCCCAAGTAGGAAATTCTTTCTCAGTGCAGCTATCATCTCCATGATGAAAGCTTTTCTTAGTCTCTTTACTCAGGGTTTCCATAGCATGTGTCACATAATATTGTCATTATTTGTTTATATGACTATATCCTCTTTTAGACAAGAGCCCATTATTTATCTTTGTATTCCCAGCTTTTAACCCAGTGCCTTATATGTGAATGTTGACAAATAATCTTTGTTAAAATTAATTCCTGATTTATATTTGTTTACCTGAACAAATGCAGGCTTAGCTACATAATCTGCAAGGCCTAGTGCAAAATGAAAATGCAGGGCCCCTTGTTCAAAAAGCAGGGAAAAGAGCCATTAAAGTTACTAAAATATGAAGCTTTTCTCTTTCTTCTGTGACCTTTTTCTCAACTTGTCATGGTCTTTTTTATTTACTTTTTAATATTCTAAATAAAGAATTGAAATTTAAAATTACTAGGCATAAATTTTACTGTTCATCTTTATATTGTGTAATGCCATTTTTTTTTTTTTTTTTTGAGGAAGATTAGCCCTGAGCTAACATCTGCCTCCAATCCTCCTCTTTTTGCTGAGGAAGACTGGCCCTGAGATAACATCCATGCCCATCTTCCTCAAGTTTATATGTGGGATGCCTGCCACAGCATGGCTTGCCAAGCAGTGCCATGTCCGCACCCTGGATCTGAACCGGCCATCCCCGAGCCATCGAAGCCAAACGTGTGCACTTAACCTCTGCGCCACCGGACCAGCCCCTATAATGCCATTTTTAAATGCAAATACAAGAACATTTTACTCTTGTGTAGAATTGCTGGTATTTCAAAGCAATTCTACATAATTGTATATATATATATATATATATATATCGTTCTTACCAGAACAGGAGGTACACTGCACAAAACTTACTCTGTTGTTTTTATTTCACGTGTTGTACTTGCACATTCTACTAGCGCTCTCTCCCTTTGTCTTTGGCAAGACTGAAAGGAAAAGGAACCGTGGCTTGCTCTATCTTTCCCTATCTTTCAGTATCATCACTTTTAGCATAAGTGGTTGGTTAATACAGGGAAGTAACACGAGTAAGAAAAGGTATGATAGTTTTTTTTGTCATTCATGTTTCTTAGAATACTGTTGTCTTCTGTGTTTGAAGCAAGTTATGGTTCAAACAGAAAATACAGCTTCTTGGGCTGTCAGCACCCCTGCTTACTTAGTTGTAGACAGTATGCTTACCTTGTACTCACTTTGAGTCTTGCTGAACTCCCACACATCGTGGATCCACTGGAATTCTGTGCTCAGGGGGCATCACCAAAGCTATATGAGAATGAGGTGGAAAGGAATTGCAGATGTGCATTTTGCATGTATCACCTCTGCTCATGTGCATGTTCCATTGTCCCATCAGACTTCACTACAAAACACAAATTCAGACAAAATTATTAAGAATTTCAAGATGGTGACAGCAGAGCTTTGCACAGGGTCTCTCTAACCATGGAGCACCCTGTGTGACTGCACAGATTACATGTCCATAAAGTCAGCCCTGAACAAAAGCGTTGGAGGGAAATAGTAACATTCATTGACACAAACAGGCTGCCATATTTCACCTTGTACTAATGTCATAAGCATTGTTACTACTTTCTTGTTTTGAGGCCTTCTGAGATTTGTGTACCTTATTGCCTTGAAGTTAGGTGCAGCCATGTGACTTGTTTTGGTAAATGAAATATAAACAAAGATGACCAGCACTATTCCGTCCCATGTTTTGCTAATAGTGGAAAGTAACATAAGATTAAAGCAGCTTGGAATGCTGAGCCAGTGAATGAAGGACAGCTGCCTTGAAGAGCCACCCGAATTCATAGAGGATTTTGCATGAGTTAATAAATCAGCATGAGTTATGATATGCATTGAGTTATAGGGGTTGTTATTTCAGCATACCCTGGCCCATTCTGAGTGATACAGTTTGTGAAATTTCCAAATGAGTGTAGTGTTAGAAGCACAAGCCTTGTAGGACCAGCACAGTTACTTGTTACAGTTTTTGGACCTATGGGACATAGTCGGTATCCCCAACAAAGAAGTAAACCCAGTAAAAAAGTTAGGTATATTATTATGAATAAATACGCAGGAGCTGCTTGATAACGGAAGAATCAAGTTCCCTCTGGTGTATCTTGCATCACAGAACTCTTCACATTTGGAGCTAGTTCTTAATTATTTGTTTATAAGAAAAAAGAGTAAAGTGTGGTTTGGGTAATCTCTGTATCTTATTAGAAAAGAACACAAAAAAACAATTGGCAGTCGCAGACTGTTTTAACCAAGAAATCGCTTGTGAAAAGAAGCATAACTTAAACTTCTTTTGACCATTGCCAGTGAAAATTTTAATATGTAATAAAATGGCCAAAAGGCTTACCAGATGAACAAAGAAGGAAAAGACTTGAATAATCCAGGAAACCTACATAATCAGGCTTTGAGTGAGTAGATAATTTAGTTTGGAAATCCCATTTATACCAAAACTGGCTTTGAGAGAAGGGGGCACAGTTCTGTATGCCTTTGATCATAAAAATTCTGTCAGTGTATTTACCCACAAACAGGCATACCTCATTTTATTGTGCTTTGCTTTATTGCGCTTTGCAGATATTGTGCTTTTTTTACAAATTGGAAGTTTTGTGGCAACTCTGCATCAAGCAAGTCTACTGGTGCCGTTTTTCCAACAGCTTTTGCCCGCTTCATGTCTCTGCGTCACATTTTGGTACTTCTTGCAATACTTCACACTTTTCTGTTATTATAATATTTGTTATGCTGATCTGTGATCAGTGATCTTCGACGTTACTATTATAATTGTTTTGGGACACCACAAACCGTGCCCATGTAAGATGGAAACCTAATCGATAAGTGTTGTATGTGTTCTGGCCATTCCCTTGTCTCTCTCTCACTCTCCTCGGGCCTCCCTATTCTCTGAGACACAACAATATTGAAATTAGGCCAATTAGTAACCCTGCAGTGGCTTCTGAGTGTTCAAGTGAAAGAAAGAAGAGTCACGCATCTCTCATTGTAGATCAGAAGCTAGAAATGATTAAGCTTGGTGAGGAAGGCATGTCAGAAGCCAAGACAAGCCAAAAGCTAGGCCTCTTGTGCCACACAGTTTGCCAAGCTGTGAATGCAAAGAAGTTCTTGAAGGAAATTAAAAGTGCTACTCCAGTGAATATGAATGATACTCAGAAAGCAAAACAGCCTTATTGCTGATATGGAGAAAGCTGCAGTGGTCTGGATAGAAGATCAGACCGCCACAACATTCCCTTAAGCCAAAGCCTAATCCAGAGTAAGGCCCTAACTCTCTTCAGTTCTAGGAAGGCTCAGAGAGGTGAGAGGCCACAGAAGATAAGTTTGAAGCTGGCAGAGGTTGGTTCATGAAGTCTAAGGAAAGAAGCTGTCTCCGAAACATAAAAGGGCAAAGTGAAGCAGCAAGTGCTGATGGAGAAGCTGCAGCATGTCATCCAGAAGATCTAGCTAAGGTAATTAATGAAGGTGCTACACTAAACAACAGGTTTTCAGGGTAGACAGAACAGCCTCATGTTGGAAGAAGATGCCATCTAGGACTTTCGTAACTAGAGAGGAGAAGGCATTACCTGGCTTCAAAGCTTCAAAGGAGAGGCTGACTCTCTTGTTAGAGGCTAATGCAGCTGGTGACTTTAAGTTGAAGCCAGTGCTCATTTATCATTCCAAAAAATCCTATAGGCCCTTATGAAAGATGCTAAATCTATTCTGCCTGTGCTGTGTAAGTGGAACAACAAAACCTGGACATATCTGTTTACACCATGGTTTACTGAATATTTTAAGCCCACTGTTGAGACCTACTGCTCACAAAAAAAGATTCATTTCAAATTATTGCTGCTCATTGACAATGTACCTGGTCACCCAAGAGCTCTGATGGAGACGCACAATGAGATGAGTGTTGTTTTCATGTCAGCTAACACAACATCCATTCTGCAGCCCACAGATCAAGGAGTAATTCTGACTTTCAAGTCTTATTATTTTAAGAGATACATTTTGTAAGGCTGTAAATAGCTGTCACAGATAGTGATTCCTCTGATGATGTGGGCAAAACTGAAAACCTTTTGGTAAGGATTCACTATTCTAGATACCATTAAGAACATGGCATGATTCATGGGAAAAGGACAAAAATATCAGCATTAACAGGAGTTTGGAAGAAGTTGATTCCAACCCTCATGGATGACTTTGAGGGGTTCAAGGCTTCAGTGGAGGAAGCAACTGCAAATGTGGTGGAAGTAGCAAGAGAACTAGAATTGGAAGTGGAGCCTGCCGATGTGACTGAATTACAGCAATCTCACGATAAAACTGTGATGCATGAGGAGTTGCTTCTTATGGATGAGCAAAGTGGCTTTGAGATAGAATCTACTCCTGGTGAAGATGCGGTGAAGACTGTTGAAATGACAACAAAGGATTTAGAATATTACATGAACTTAGTTGATAAAAGGAGCAGCAGGGTTTGAGAGGACTGACTCTGAATTGAAAGACCTTCTACTATGGGTAAAATGTTATCAAACAGCATCGTATGCTATAGAGAAATCGTTCATGAAAGGAAGAGTCAATAGATGCGGCAGACTTCACTGCTGTCTTATTTTAAGAAATTGCCGCAGCCGTCCTGCCTTCAGCAACCACCACCCTGATCAGTCAGCAGCCATCAACATCAAGCAAGACCCTCCACCAGGAAAAAGATTTCACCTTGTTGAAGGCTCAGATGATGATTAGCACTTTGTAACAATAAAGTGTTTTTTAGTTAAGGTGTGTACATGGTTTTCTTAGACATAATGCTATTGCACACTTAATAGGCTACAGTATAGCGTAAACATAACTTTTGTATGTACTAGGAAACCAAAAAATTTGTGTGACTCACTTTTTTGTGACATTTGCTTTATTTCATTGCAGTGGTCTTGAACCCAACCTGCAGTATTATGTCTATGAGAACAAATCTTTTTGATTTGTTTTTGATTATCATTCGTGTTCACTGGAGTAGCACTTTTAATTTCCTTCAAGAACTTCTCCTTTGCATTCACAGCTTGGCAAACTGTGTGGCACAAGAGGCCTAGCTTTTGACCTGTCTTAGCTTCTGACATGCCTTCCTCACCAAGCTTAATCATTTCTAGCTTCTGATCTACAATGAGAGATGCGTGACTCTTCTTTCTTTCACTTGAACACTCAGAAGCCACTGCAGGGTTATTAATTGGCCTAATTTCAATATTGTTGTGTCTCAGAGAATAGGGAGGCCCGAGGAGAGTGAGAGAGAGACAAGGGAATGGCCAGAACACATACAACACTTATCGATTAGGTTTCCATCTTACATGGGCACGGTTTGTGGTGTCCCAAAACAATTATAATAGTAACGTCGAAGATCACTGATCACAGATCAGCATAACAAATATTATAATAACAGAAAAGTGTGAAGTATTGCAAGAAGTACCAAAATGTGACGCAGAGACATGAAGCGGGCAAAAGCTGTTGGAAAAATGGCACCAGTAGACTTGCTTGATGCAGAGTTGCCACAAAACTTCCAATTTGTAAAAAAAGCACAATATCTGCAAAGCGCAATAAAGCAAAGCACAATAAAATGAGGCGTGCCTGTATTGCGTGGAATATCTTTTTCCATCTTTTTGCTTTCAACCTCTATGTTTCTTTGTATGCAAAGTTAATCTCTTACAGATAGATGATAGATGAATCATATTTTGTAATCCAGTTTGCCAATCTCTGCTTCTAATTAGAGAGTTTAATTTATTTGCATTTAAAGTAATTACTGATAAGGAAAGATTTGCTTCTGAGTGGTTGTTGGAGATAACAGTGTAACTAGTATCTTAAGTTTATAACAGCCTAGTTTGAGAAACACCATCTTAGTTTCAATAGTATACAAACACTCTGCTCCTATACGTCTCTGTGCGTTCTCATTTATAGTTATTGTCACAGATTACATCTTTATGTATTGCATGCCTATTAACATAGATTTATAATTGTCTTTTTGTGCATTTGCCTTTTAAATAATGTAGGAAAAAAAAGAGAAACCAAAAGTACAGTGATACTGGCTTTTATATTTACCTAAGCAGTTACCTTTACCAGGGTCCTTTGTTTCTTCTTGTGGCTTTGAGTTACTGTTTGGTGTCCTTTCATTTCAGTCTTAAGAACTCCCTTTAGCATTTCTTGTAGGGCAAGTCTACTGGTAATGAACTTTCTTAGCTTTTGTTTATCTGGAAATGTCATGATTTCTCCTTTATTCATAAAGGATAGTTTTGCTGCAAAGCTAGAAAATACTTAGTTGAAAGTTTTTTTCATTCAGGACTTTAAATATCTCATCCCACTGACTGCTGGCCTTCATGGTTTCTGATGGGAGCTCAGCTGTTAATGTTATTGTGGATCCTTTGTGCCTAAGAAGTTCCTTGTCTCTTGCTGCTTTGAAAATTCTCTGTGTCTCTGGTTTTCAACAATCTAACAGTAATGTATCTTGGGGTATGAATTTCTTTGAGTTTATTCTGCTTGGAGTTCATTGTAATTCTTGGATATGTATAATTGTGTATCTTATCAGATTTGGGAAGTTTTTGGCTATTATTTTTTCACATTTTTTTCTGTATCTTTCTTCCTTTTAAGACTCCTATTCATATTTAGTCTGCTTAATAGAGAAGAAAACAAATAAATAAGGAACTCAGGAAACAATACAGGAAGCAGAAAAAAGTTTCAGAAAAACTATTGGTGTCCTCAGAAATGAGATGGTAACCATGAGCAAGTTCAGAGTGCTGTAAAAAGGAATAATCCGAGAGTTCTTAGAAATGTTCCCTTCCTCCATGTGAGGATACAGGGAGAAGTCTGTGACTTGGAAGGGGGCCCTCACTCAACCATGCCAGCTCTATGATCTTGGACTTCTAGCCTTTAGAACTGTGAGCAATAAACGTCTGTTGTTTAAAAAAAAAAAAAAAAGAAAAGAAATGAAAATATGATAGGTTTCCCCGATTGCCCCTCACCAAGTTTTGAAGAGTTGGAAGATAAAGTTGAGAAAATCACCCAGGAAGGAGAACAAAGAGATGGAAAATGGAGAGAAAAGGTAAGATAATTGGAGGATCAGTGTAGGAGGCCTAAAGTCCAATTAACAGGAGCTATAGTAAGATAACAGAGTAGATGAAAGGGAGGAAATTATAGAAGACACAATGCCAGAAACAGTTTCTGAAAGTGCAAGACTTGATTTAGATATTAAAGGAGCCAACTGAATGCCCAGCAAAATGAATGAGGAAATATCTGCACCAGAGCATATCACTTGGAAATTACAGAACACTGAGGCAAAGAGAATATCCTAAAAGTTTCCATAAATTAAAGAACAGTTCAATAAAAAAAAGTGAAGAATAAGAATGGCGTAATTTTCTCAATGTAATCCTAGAAACTAGAAAACATTGAAACAATACCTGTAAGACTTTGCCTGAATGATTTCTAATCTAGAATTTTAAACCTAACTAAAAATATGAAGATAGAATACAGACATTTCAGACATGGAAAGTCTTATAAAATTTACCTCCTACTGGGGCTTAAGGAGGTCCAATAAATAGCAATCTCTTTCCTTCTTGAATTCTGAACAAATTAAGAGAGACAAAGGAAGCATATGGAGACCAGAATATTATTTTTATTATGGATAAGGGTCACTTTGGAGAATGGGACTTACATTTTCAAGTGGTTTGCTAATCCTCAGTGCCAGAATTAGATTTACCCACTAAGGCACAGGCAGATCTGAACAACTTACAGGCCCTGTGCGGTGCTTGTACATGTTAAGTGTTAGAGTATGAATAAGAGAGTAGAAATTTCTTTGTGAACAGCTGGATGCAAAGATGAAGGAGAGAGGAAGATGCTAAATTTTGCCCAGATCATTTTTCCAAACTCACTGATGAAATAAGTTACCCTACTCCTTAGGAAAGGAATGAATGAGGGGAGTGGAAAGAAGTCAGGAATGTTATGATAATGGATATTCCTGTGCACAGAATGAAATGTGAGAAGGGGGACATAATTATTTTCTTTAGTGTCTTTCATGTTTCCTTTCTTGGAAAGCTACTGGAAGATGTGCTCCATCGATAAAGAGGGAGTAAATCATGGAAGAGGAAAACAAAAGAGTCAGCCTGAGAGAGTGGATGGCAATTGGTAGGATGATAGTGAAAGGAAGTCTCCGGTGACAACTGTGGTGAAAGTCTGGTAATCACCAGAGAGCTCCAGGTCAGGAGAAAACCAGGCCAAGAAGAGAGAACAACAGCAACAAAAACAAACACATAGATTACGTGATGTGTTTGAACATACTGAGAGAAGATTTACAGTTTTGTCAATGAATTGTTGATAGGTATATAAAAAGAACTTAAGAAAAATGAGGCAATGATTAATTCCAGGTAAAACTGAAAAGTATACCAAAAGGGAAGTATGATTATAGTGTATATATATTACTTAAGTCAGAAGGCTAGGCTTCTATGACAAAGAGATCTGGTAATACAGTGGCTTAAAAAAAGAGTTTTATTTTTGTCATGTAATAGTTGCTAGGTAAGTGGTCACCAGATCCAGATGAGTAGTTTTGTGTGGTCATTTGGAAGCCCTAGTTCCATTGATTGTGTTGTCCAGCCAAAGGTATGATCAAAAGCTAGAAGTGCGGGACTTTGGGTATGTTAGAAATGTTGGATGTCAGTCCTCACTCCAAACCTACTGAATCAAAATCTGCATTTAGGAACTAGTTGGTTCCTATTCACAAAAGTTTGAGACTCACTGGTCTGGAACATAATTGTTGGCTGTATGATTGAAGATAGATGATTCAGAATTTTATCCAGTAAGAAGGGGAAAACATGGAGGTGCTAAGAACTTGATCTTAAGGACACAGCTAAGTGCAGGGAAGGTTGGGAAATGTAGTCTAGCCATGTGCCCAGGAAAAAGGAGAAAATGAATTTTGATGGACATCCTGAAAACTATCCGTAAAATCTGGCTCAGCCATGAATAATATTGGCATGCCGTATTAAAATCATTCTGGGAGGACGGGGGTGGGATGAGAACGTGAGTCTGTGCAATTCTGTCTGTCCCTAGGGGAGTGTTTGAGACAGCCAAATCCTTTTCCATAATGGGAAGTAAGTAGGTAATTTCTAAAGCTAAAACAAAATAAGAAATAGCAGCTTAAACATGTAATCTAGAAATATGGAGATAGATCTCAGAAGAAACAGCTGAAAGAGTTGAAAGTAGTTCCATCTGAGGAGAGAGATTGGTAGTTGGTAGGAGAATACTGTTTTGCCTTGTAGTACTGTTGACTTTTTGAACTGTGTAAATGTATTTGTTTTATAAAAAGCAAACTGGAAAAGCAAATCCCTAAAGTCCAAATAGGAAGTAAACATGTGAAAAGTATTAAGTGCTAAGGGTTATGAGAAAGGTAAGAGCAAAGTTCATAGAAAGAGGCATACTTATCTGAGCCCACCCTGGGTGGGGGATGGATTAGGGAAGGCTTTCTGGAAAGGAGACATTTTCTAGTTACAGTAGACAATATAGGGTATGATGCAACTAAGCGTCTTTTGGATTTATAATATTTTGTTTTTAAAGTGCGAACAATTAAAAATAATTTAAGCTAACTTTTCATTAACCCATTTAACAAATTGAGTGTCTATTTTGTACTGGGCACTGTGACAGGCACTGAAGATATAATGGTAAGCAAAGTCAGAAATGGTTTCTTACCTCTTGGAGATTACACTCTAGTGGAGTGACTGATGTGAATCAAATTCTTCATCGTGTGTAAGATTGTATGGATTGTGGTTTCCCTTCACTTCTACTTTCAGAGCCACTCTTTAGAGCACTGATTCTTCAAGTGTGCTCCCCATCTAGCCACATGAGCATCACCAGGGAACTTGTTAGAAATGCAAATTCTCAGGCTCCCATCCCAGACCTACTGAATCAGAAACTCTGGGAATGAGACCTTCCAGGTGCTTGTAATGAATGCTAAAATTTGAGAACTACTGCCTTAAAGGTAATTAATATTTTAAGCTTGGTTTATTATTGCTAATATTTCAGTGTTAAAAATAACCAACAGCATATGCCAGATTATATAGTTATTAAGCATTGAGTGACTTTTAAAATGTTTAATAAGGGGCCGGCCTGGTGGCACAGTGGTTAAGCGTGCACATTCTGCTTCTCAGCGGCCCAGGGTTTGCTGGTTTGGGTCCTAGATGTGGACATGGCACTGCTCAGCAAGCCATGCTGTGGCAGGCGTCCCACGTATAAACTAGAGGAAGATGGGCATGGACGTTAGCTCAGGGCCAGCCTTCCTCAGCAAAAAGAGGAGGATTGGTGGCAGTTAGCTCAGGGCTAATGTTCCTTAAAAAAAAAAAAAGTTTAGTAATATATTCATTTAGAATTTATTAAGCACGTATCTTGTATAGTAATTCCGTCTCTAGAGTCTTAGTTTATGTGTACTCCTTTTGCTTAGCAAGCTTTTTTCCATAGAGAACATTGTCTACAAATGCTGTCTTTTTTTTTTTTTTTAAAGATTGGCACGTGAGCTAACAACTGTTGCCAGTCATCATCTTTTTTCTTCCCCCCTGCTTTTTTCTCTCCAAATCCCCGCAGTACATAGTTGTATACTTTAGTTGTGGGTTCTTCTAGTTTTGGCATGTGGGACACTGCCTCAACATGGCCTAATGAGCGGTGCCATGTCTGTGCCCAGGATCCGAACCCTGGGCGGCTGAAGCGTGGGGCACGGACTTAACCACTCGGCCACAGGGCTGGCCCCGCTGTCTTTTTTTTTTCTTTTTTTTATTTGATTGAGGTATTGTTCATATAGAATATTATGTTAGTTTCGGGTGTACAGCATAATGATTTGATATCTGTATGTATTGCAAAATGATCACCACAGTAAGTCTAGTTAACATCTATACAAATTCTATGTTTCTTTATGGAGCCTGAGGGATTCCTGGAAATTTTCTATAACTTGTAAAATTATCAGAACCAGTATAACATTAGCATCACTGTATTTCAGGATTTACATAGAATCATAACATTTTAGTTGGGGTAGACTCTAAAGATAGCCTGGTTCACCCACTCATTATATAGTATAGAAATCTGTGACTCAGAGAGGGTCAATGTCTTCTTGTACAGGGTCATTCAGTAGCTGGTAGGCCTCAGTGGTTGGAGGCCTTAGCTGAAATTGGTTCATTTTGTAATTTTTTTTGGTAAAGCAATAGCAGCTTCTGATAACTTTTTATGATTATGCCTTACAGTAGTTTCCTTGTCTCTCCCATGGAAGGATTACTTGAGGAGTATAGTTATTGCTGTGATTAGGTTCTCTGTTAGTTATGCAAAAGTTATTGCAGGTAAACTTTCTTAGTTAGTGCACCTAAACAAGTCTTGAGTCTCAAGGCCCCAGAACTTGTAGGCCAGTCTGCCAGTTGAATGATGGAAATTATAGAAAGACATCAAAAACTTCTCATTGTGGCTGGCCCTGTGGCCGAGTGGTTAAGTTCGCATGCACTGCTGCAGCGGCCCAGGGTTTCACTGGTTTGGATCCTGGGCACGGGCATGGCACCACTCATCAGGCCATGCTGAGGTGGCATCCCATGTGCCACAACTAGAAGGACCCACAACTGAAATACACAACTATGTTCTGGGGGGATTTGGGGAGAAAAAGCAGAAAGGAAAAAAAAAAGATTGGCAACAGTTGTTAGCTCAGGTGCCAATCTTTAAAAAAAAAAAAGGCAAACTTCTCACGGAACACTTCCAGTTTTTGCCGAAGACTTCAAGTTTGCAGCAGGAAAAGAGGAATGTGAAAACATGAGATTGGAGTAGATATTCTTTTAATTGCTAGTGATTTTGAATGTCTCCTAAGTAGGCAGCATTGTGGTAGGCATTTGTAAGGATTCAAGGAAGAGAGAGAGATGATTAGAACTAGAAGTAGGAAATAGACTAATGTCTCAATGATTTATTTAAAAATGAAATGAAATACATTCTAAATACCAACCGTTTTCTATATTCAAATACTTTTTAAAAAGAAATTTATTAAACATTGTTTGTAATTTCTTGATAATAATTGGTTATGTAAGATTAGAATCTCATTTACTACTCATTTACCACATTCTAAAAATGTAACCAGGAACTAAAAAGTGAGTCTGACATCTTTTAATTTGGTTCAGCCAATTTTGCTATGAGTGTGCACTGGGAAGCAATGCACCTTATTTTCAAAACCCTCTCTCTTCAGAGAGAATGTCATTTCTAGGAATTATGAGTTTTTTGGGAAAATTTTGTTCTGTTGATGGCTTAAAAGAAAAAGTTAAAAATAGCAATTTTGCTATAAAATTACCACACTTTTTTGTTTTGAAACAATAGGACATTTGCTACTCTTAAAAGATGGGGAAGATTAGAAAATAAGTATAGTCTATTTTTTCATAACACATCGTTCCTGTTAAAAATTTAAAGGTACTTTTAGTCATATGAAACAGATTACTCACTTAAAGTGAAACCTGGCAATTTTCTGATTCTTGAACTCCTCACTAGCGTTTAACTATATTAAGTACCTTAATTTTTAAAAATCTTTGTAGTTTTAATTTATTTATACAAACTTGATTTATAGTTTTTTCTTTTTGAGTGGAGGAACAGTGCATCAAAACAGTTTTATAAACAGAATTGTGGATCAGCGTTGTTATATCAAGTCTTTATTGTTTATCAAGTCTTTCTTTGTCAGTAAGATGACATCTACAAAATTACTAGAGTCGTTATCATAGAATAGCATTATAAAATTTAAAATATTTTGAATTGTATTTTTATATATTAATATATTGAATTATATCCAGTTATACTGGATAAGGTAAAACTGATCTTTTAGAAATAGAACCCATTTTTATTTTTAAAATTAGGAGCATGTGGCAGTTTCTACAAGAATTTAGGTGCAGTCATATATTTGACATCTGTTTTGACAGTTTTATAAAACACCTTATCAAGAATAATGAAAGCAAAATGCATTAATTAAATAAATTCAAATATCCAAAAACGGGGAGCAGAAGCATTCTTTTATAGATAAAAGTGCTATAGCTTTTTACTGGAAAATAATGTTAGTCAAAAAAGAAATTAATGATGGAAATCTAGTATGGTTTTGGCCTAAATTTTAATTATTATAATTTCTTAAATTATTACTTTGTGAAATAATTTAGAAAGAAGCACCTCGTAAGTTTTTTTTAATAAAAGACAATGTTAACCTGGACAGAGATTAAGGCAGAGAATTGTCCCATAAACAGGAATTATAAACGCTAGGTCTAAGTTGAGTAAGATGTTTCAGTGGAGACATAACCAGGTAAGTTTATTTATTTTTTTCTTCCCTTTTTTGGAAATAAGCTTTGGCATAAACACAGATAGATGGGTGTAAATGACTTGTGTTCTGAGGTTTTTATTTTATGTAATGTTTCTGTGTTTATGCAATATATAGTTATATGATTAGAGGTGTCAACTGCCCAAATTTGTAATTTAGTAAATTAACCAAGTGAAATCAAAGGTTCTACATGCAGTTTGCTTTTGCTGACTCTAATTTTTATTCATATTATTAATCTTTCTTTAGAGACATAGGTCTGAATTTAAGGCATACAGGGCAAAGTGACCAGTAAAAACATCCTGATTTCCGTAAAATCTGGTATGTAAGGTATTTCTAATACAGAAATAATTTAACAAAATTCAGTATTTTCATTTTTTATAGTGTGTGCTCTGTGGAAAATGCATAATTGTCCGTATTATATTTTAGAACAAAAAGGGTTCTGACTGATTTTAGTGTTCTTACTATCATCTTTTTAAAAAAACATTCTTTTTTTAGAGCAGTTTTAATTTCACAGCAAAATTCAGCAGAAAGTACAGAGTGGCCATATACTCCCTTCTCCAACACAGGAATAGCCTCCCCCACTATCACCATTCCTACACCAGAGTGGTACATTTGTTACAATCACTGAACCTATATTGACATGTAATTATCACACAAATTCCATAGTTTACATTAGGGTTTACTCTTAGTGGTACATGTTCTGTGGGTTTTGAGAAGTGTATAATGACATGTATCACCATTATAATACCATATAAAATATTACTATCACTTTTTAACTCTGGGTTTCTATTGCTTTTTAAATTTTTCTTACCTCAGAAGAGTTTAAACTCCTTTATACTTGAGGTAGAGAAAGTCCATTGACATTGTTTCTCCATGTTTAGAGAGTCAAATCTGAAGTAGGTAAGTGGTATAAATAGGTGGTGTTTAGTAGGAAAGTCATGTGGGCAAGATCACACCACTTAGACTTCCATAAACTGATTCCATATGTTGTATATAGTTTGGAATTCTTGTGTTTTCTTTGTTCCATTTCCTTTTATGTTAATTCTGGTGCATCAATTGCAGGTTTTATTTTCCTTTCAGATGAAATTCTTCGTAATGTAAAACAATGTTCTGCTTGTAAAATTCTCTTGTTTTGATGTCATATTGCCATAATTACATTAGAACCTCCTTTATGGGCATTTGGCTGTAATTTACTAAGTAGGCTTTAACTCCTTCTCATGTACATTTCCGAGTATTTTTAGTTTTTACTATTTCTTCAGTTTTGAGAACAAATTTTAGAATTTTTCTTATGTTTCACCAATTTTTAAAAAATAGCATTTTAAATAACAGATCTTACGTTTTTCTTTTTTTTTAACCCAATAGTTTGCTTGCCTAAACTGGATTTGAAGCAATTCAGACTACTGGAAATCTGCCATTTTACAGTATCACAATTGGAAAGAAGCAGGTTTTCAAATAATGGAAGAGTCTAAGACCTCTAAAAATGAAAATCATGAACCAAAGAAGAATGCTTGGGCTCTTTCTGAAGAAAACAAAGCAGTTAAGGTTATAACTAATCAAACTTTGAAAGTTAGAAATGATAAATCCATAAAAGAAATTGGGACCAGCTCTCCAAATAGGAATAATAGTAAAAAAAATAAGCAAAATGATATTTGTATAGAAAAAACAGAAGTTAAATCATGTAAAGTAAATGCTGCCAACGTTCCGGGCCCTAAAGATTTGGGATTAGTCCTTCGAGATCAAAGTCATTGCAAAGCAAAAAAATCACCTAATTCACCGGTTAAAGCAGAAAAGTTACCTGTTTCACAGGCAAAAGTAGAAAAGGCACCCAGTTTACAGGCAAAAGCAGAAAAATCACCAAAGTCACCTAATTCACCAGTGAAAACAGAAAAGGCACCCAGCTCACAGGCAACAGCAGCAGAAAAGGCGCTTAGTTCACAGAGGAAAGCAGAAAAAGGACCCATTTCTCAGATGAAATCAGAAAAGGCGCCCAGTTCACCAGCAGAAGCAGAGAAAGTGCCCAGTTTACTTTTGAAAGAAAACATGAGACAGACAGAATTACAGCAGATTGGGAAAAAAATTCCAAGCTCCTTTACTTCTTTGGACAAAGTGAATAGTGATGTTGTAGAGGGAAAAAAATCTGCTCTGGAAAACTCGCCACGATCTCAGAAGCAGCAAACACGTACAGATAATACTGTTGATTCTGATGATAGTGCTTCAGGAATTGAAGACATATCGGATGATTTGAGTAAGTACAAATTAGATTATCCGAGTCACATTTTTGGAGGAATTTTCCTGTACTGATATTCTTTAGGTTATCCCTAGTTTGAGTTTAATTGCTTTAATTACAAAAAGGACATTAATAATACAACTTCTAAGCTGAAAAAGAAACTTTTATTTATTATGGTAGCTAAAAACCCTGTGCAAATATAAACTTAATGGCTCCTGTAGTTGGTATGTACACACATAGACTCACACACATATTCTCTCTCGCTCCCTCTCTCTGTTTTTAAATGGTCCTGGTAATATATTGCTCATCCATTCACCAAACATGTATGTATTGAGTTCCTATTACATGCCAAGCACGTGTTTACAGTGGAAAACCAAACAAACACAACCTCAAGGAAGCTTCTAGTTAGGTGGGGGTGATATGGAGAAGCAAAGTGGTGATTTAGTTCAGTGCCAAAAATTTAGTGTTGAGAAACTACATGATTTAATTGAGTGATTTAGACTTTGGTTTGAGAAAATCCGTGATATAAATATGAGACTGCTAGTATGACTGAGATTCGGTGTGACTGGAACAGGGAATTGGGGAGGAAAGTGGCAAAAGATGCAGCTGAAAAGGCACGCAGGAGCTGGAGAATAAAGGACCTTTTTAGGACATGATAGACAGTTTGGACTTTATTATGAGTATTTCAAGAAGCCATTAAAGAGTTTTAAGCAGGGTAGTGCTATGATCAGAGAGTGAGAGAGCAAGTGATAGTATATATTTTTTATCTTTTTGCCTATAGTACAACAAATTCTTTTGACAGGAACAAGGGTGGAAACAGATTAGTTAGGACACTGCTGTAATGTATGTACTTAAGAACTATCAGTGTAAAATTCATTTTCTTTTGGGACCTTGATCTTAGCTTTAACTAATTGTTTATAAATATTGTCCATGTCTTTTGAGTACTTTAATCCTGACTTTGTTTAAATTAATGAATTTTCCCTGGCAGTCTTTTTTCCTGATGTTTCTGTGGCTAGGAGAATAAAGCCTTTCCCTGATGTTTAAACAGAAAAATAGCTATTTCTAAATCATTATTTATCATAGTTTGAGAAACCGGTAAAGAGTTCAGAAATAGCTTTTTTTATTTCTGGTGGTACACAGACGATGGCATATAGAGGTATCTTTATGTGTGTAAGAAAAAATATGAACTTCATTATTTTATAGATATGGCTTAAGACAAAGCCAAAAAAAGTAAGTCAATTTAAAGACACTATAAAATTAATAGTACTACTGGTGTTTAGATATGGGGAATCTAAACGTGATAGTATGGGATGGTTGAAGTTGGGAAATACTGTGCATGAATCACTTGCAAGGATGTGATCACTAGAGTTAGTGAAAAATCTGATTTAAAGATTATTTTTTTAAAAGGCAACAAAATAAATGAGATGACAGTGAGATAATTGAGTGTGCGCTCGAGTAAAACCACATAGGTTTTGAATCGCATCTTCCACACTTAATAACTTTGAATTTTGGATAAGCTTCTTATCCTTTAAAACATGTCTCAGTTTCCTTGTTTTTTAAAAAGTGGACATGCTGCTGCCTATGTTATAAAGGTTAAGTGAAATAATCCAGTAGAGTGTTTCATGTTGTACCTGACACATAGGCATGCAATGGCAATGAGTATTCTTTATTATTATTAGTTCTGCAATTAAATGCAGTTTTGTGATTTGTTAACGTGGAGAACAAGTTGAACTATAGCTTAAGGAAGCTAGTAGATTAAGTAGAGTTCCTTTTGGGAGGCTTGGTTTAACAAATTAGTAAGAATGATTTACAATATAGCAAAAATTTTTTATAAATAAGTGCTTCTCATGTTTATATGTATAGTATCTTCCTTGAAGTATGTTCTTACGTAATTGTTTAACACTTTTTTCTCATATGAAAAAATCCAAGTTAATATTTGAATTAATGATTTTTCATTAGATTGCCCCTTTGTAAATTAAATAGAATAAAACCTTTATATCTAGATCATTGTCTATTTGGATTTAATAGGCTTTATAGAAATTTGATCTCAGGCCCACTTGAGATTAGTGGACTAATCTTCATTAGGCCCAACTTTGGCTCCCATTTAGCGCTTCTCCCATATTTCCTTTTGCCATTCATTCATTCACTAAATTTTTTTTTTTTTTTGAGGAGGATTAGCCCTGAGCTAACAGCTGCCAATCCTCTTTTTGCTGAGGAAGACTGGCCCGGAGCTAACATCCGTGCCCATCTTCCTCTACTTTATATGCGGGATGCCTACCACAGCATGACTTGCCAAGTGGTGCCATGACCACACCTGGTATCCAAACTGGCGAACCCTGGGCCGCTGAAGTGGAACATGCACACTTAACCGCTGTGCCACCAGGCCGGCCCCATTCACTAAATATTTTTTTGGGTGTCTCCTATGTGCCAGGTACTGATTTAGTCACCAGGATATAGCAATGAACAAAACAGACAACATTACTCTTATGGAGTTGTTATTCAAATTAGAGGAGACAGATAATAAACTTGGTAAATAACAAAAGTATTTAATAAGTTAAGTGGTGGTAAATTTTATGAGAAAAATAAAACAGGAGAGGTCATGGGGAATAATGCTTCTGATTCTGTGGCAGTGTTTTAAATTTAAATTGTCACTAAGAATGTGGCATTAGAGCAAATACTTGAAGGAAAGAGGTAAGAGAGTGAGCCTGGTGATTATTTGAGGGGACAGTAGTCTAAATCTGGGCTTCTCACACTTTAATTTGCATATGAGTCACCTGGGAATCATATTAAATGCAGATTCTTGGACTCCATTCCCAGAGATTTTTGGTTTAGAAAGTCTAGAGTGGGGCCTGAGATACTATATTTCTCACAGGCTCTGGAATGAGATTGATGTTGCTGGTCAGGATCATGCTTTTGAGCAGTATAACCTGCTCATCTCCGTACTTTTACTTACACCACTCTTCATTGTGTTTTCAACATTGCAGCCAGAATGATCCTGTTAAAATTGTTCAGATCATGTTAGTACTGTCTAGAATGTTTCAATGGTTTCCCATACCTCAGAATAAAAGCTAGTGTCTTTGCAGTGACTTGTAGGGCCCTATGTGATCTGTGGCACTCTCCCACTTCTCTGCGCTCATTCGTCTCCTTATCACCTTTTATTTTTCTCTGCTCAAATTGCCTAGTTTCCTTGCCGTTCCTCAAATGTGAAGGCAAATGTCCACCTGATGGCCTTTACATTTGCTTCTTTCTCTGCTTGGGAGACTCTTCCCCCAGATGTCCATGTGGCCAACTCTCTTACCTTCTTCACTTTCTCAGTGAGATATTTGCTGTATCACTTATCTAAAATTTACCACCCCCTCCTCCATCTCTGACACTCCTTATTCCTTTTACCTGTTTACTTTTTTCCATAGTAACTTTTTCTCTATCACCATCTGTCATATTTTTAATTTTTCTTATTTACCTTTTTATATAATAATTTTATTGAGATGTAATTCACATGCCATAAAGTTTGCTGTTTTAAAATATATAGTTTAGTGGCTTTTAGACTGTTCACAAAGTCATGTGGACATCACCACTATCTAATTGCTAAACATTTTTATCACCCTCAAAAGAAATTCCACACCTATTATCAGTCACTACTCATTACCCCCTCCTCCTAGCTACTGCCAACCACTAATCTTTCTCTCTTTATAGATTTGCCTGTTTTATGTAAATGGGATCATACAACACCTGGCCTTTTGTGTCTGGCTTTTTTCACTTAACATAATGTTTTCAAGATTCATCCATGTTGGAACATGTATCAGTACATCAGTCCTTTTTATTGCTGAATAATATTCCATTGTATGGATATATCCATTTTGTTTATCCTTTCATCAGTTGATATTTGAATTGTTTCCATCTTTTGGCTATTATGAATAATGCTGCTGTGAACATTTGTTTAAAAGTTTTTGTGTAGATGTATGTTTCCATTTCTCCATGATGTGTATATTGGAGTGGAATTGCCGAGTCACATAGTAACTCCAAGTTTAACTTCTTTTTCATGATAAAATATATATAAGATTTACCATCTTAATCATTTTTAAGTGTGCAAGATAGTGACGTTAAGTACATTTACAGTGTTGTACAACCATCATCACAATTGCAGAACTTTTTCATCACCGCAAAAGGAAGCCCTGTATCCATTAAGAGTTACTCCCCATTATCCCCCCTTCCCTAAGCCTTTAACAACCACTAATATGCCTTCTGTTTCTATGTATGTGCCTATTCTGGATATTTCATTGAAATGGAATCATATAATATGTGTCTGGCTTCTTTCATTAACTACCATGCTTTCAGGGTTCGTTGGTGTTATAGTATGTATCAGTACTGCTTTCCTTTTTAAGACTGATGCTATAGACTGAATTGTCTCCTTTCAAATTTCGTGTGTTGAAGCCCTAGCTCCCAGTGTGATTGTATTTGGAGATAAGAGCTTTTAGGAGGTAATTAAGATTAAATGAGGTCATAAGGATGGGGTCCTAATCTGGTAGGATTAGAGGCCTTATAAGAAGAAGAAGAGAGAGATATTTCTCTCTGCATGCACTGAGGAAAGGCCACGTAAGGACACAGCGAGAAGGTGGCTGTCTGCAATCCAAGGAGAGAGCTCTCGTCAGACACTGGCCCTGCTGGCACCTTGATCTTGGACTTTCCTGCTTCCAGAACTGTGAGAAAATAAATTTCTGTTGTTTAAGCTACCAGTCTGTGGTACTTTGTTATGGTAGCCTAAGCTGACTAAGACAACTGAATAATATACCATTGTATGGATATGCCACATTTTGTTTATCCATCTGTCAGTGATGGACATTTGAGTCGTTTCCACCTTTGACTATTGTGAATAGTGAGTGGTGCTATGAACATTCATGTACAGATTTTTGTTTGAATACCTGTTTTCAACTCTTGTTGTTTTGTGAGAGTATTAACATCTCATGGAACTAGTGTTTTGTGGAACAAAATTTGGGAAATTCTGCCTGATATTTTATTTTGATGTTGATTTCAGGAAAGTAAATAATTTCATTTATTTCTGATTTTTAAAGAAAGGTTCGTTACTTTCTCTAATTCTTTATATTTGCAGAAATGATAATTTTACAGGATTTGCTGATGTTAATTACCTTGTCATGCAGGGCAAGTTGCACATATAGAAAAGAGAAGAAGGTTAGAATATTAGTTGTCTTGCTCCTATCCTTTTTCATGAAATAGAAATAAAACTAGGATTTCACCTTTTCTTTAGCATTTCCATCATAAAATGGTTACTAAAAAACTAAATTATTTTTCAAAATATTAGGATACAACCGCACATTGCTCATGGTTCTTCAGCGTTACCCTTACGATAATTTAAGAAATATTTAGCTACCCTAGCCACACTTCTCATGTTTAAATCCTTTTTATAATATCTTTATCTAAGAGTTTGCCTTCCTATTCTAGAAATTTCTGTGCTCTTGTGGTAGGAGACACATCACCTCCAGAGGCACGCCATTTCTTCTTTGTTCAGAAAATTAATACTATCAAAAGGTAGAATTTGACTGTCAGGGTTCTTATAGATGGCATATATTGGCTTTTGAGGGCAGAGTGGAGAGACATTTATTAATACATTATTAATAAATGTCTAATAAATTAATAAATAAATTAATAAAACATTTATTTTTAGAAGTGCTTTTACATACATCCAAATGTATTTATTCAACACACTTTTATTAAGTGTCATCTCTGATCTAGTCATTGTCTTAAAATCTGAAAGTACAAAGTTACATAAGACCTGGTCATTAACTTCAAGGAGTCCATCATCTAACATAGGAAATAGATAAATGAATACAAATTACATTGCTATGCAAATATGAGATAATAGAGAGTGCTATGAGAATATAAAGAGTATCAGATTGTCTTCTGAAACAGGTAATGCTTAAGCTGAATTTTGCAGGACAGGTAAACAGTACTAGTTGAAGTAGGGAGGGGCTTGATGGTGGGGGGAGCAGCATATATAAGGGCGTTGAGACTTGAAATAGCAGTGATCCATTCTAGCACATTTGGTATGAGTAAAGAGAAAAGTGTTAGGGTAGAATATAAGGTTAGAAATATAGACAACTTGGCTCTTTCTTGAGATCTTGGCTTAAAATCTCAGAGGAGCCTTCCCTGATTCCCATATCTAAAGTTAGTTTCTCTCTCAGTTACTTGCTTTTTTCCTTTATAGCACCTTCTACAACTTGGAATTATTGTATTTATTCTGCTTACTGCCTTCATGAGGGCAAGGACTGCGTGTAATGTGCTAGAGAGTTTAAGCTTTATTCTGAACTCTTTGAAAGCCTTTTAAGTATTTTAAGCAAGGGAATAACATGATTCAGTTGGTATTTAAAAGTCACACTGGTGGGCTGGCCCGGTGGTATAGTGGTTAAGTTTTCATGCTCTGCTTTGGCAGCCCGGGGTTCATGGGTTCAGATCCTGGGTGCTGACCTACACACCGCTTGTCAAGCCATGCTGTGGTAGCATCCCACGTACAAAATAGAGGAAGATTGGCACAGATGTTAGCTCAGGGCCAGTCTTCCTCAAGCAAAAAGAAGATTGGCAACAGATGTTAGGTCAGGGCCAATCTTCCTCACCAAATAAATAAATTAAAAAAAAATTAAAAATCACACTGGTGGTGGAACCTACTGTATACCAGGTACATATTGCTAGGTGCTGGAAATGCAAAAATGAAAGCACATAGTCTGTGTCTTCAAGAGATTACAGTCTAGTTAGGAGGCAGAGAAGCAAAGAAAAAACTACTGCTGTGGTGGAGGGATCCATGAGTTTAATGACAGCAAAGAAGGAGGAGCCTGGTGTGGGTCTGTGGTCTGGAGTATATATATTCTTTTAGTTGCTAGTGTATAGTGATAAAGTCACTAAAGTGACTTTAGTGACTAATCTTTGGGACTTAAAATAACTTTTTTATCATATTTACTTCAGAGTTATGTTTGCCTTCTGTAGTGAATCTCAGTCGTATTTGTCTCTTTTGATAAGTTAGAAGAATAGGGTAGGCATTTGACCTATGAAGTAGATTTTTCTTTGTGAATTTTGACCATATGTATCTCTTACTTACGTGTTACACAGGTATACTAACTTGTGCAATCAAGGAAAGAATATTTTTTCTGTATGTGTATGAATTAAATATCTGTTTTCCATTAAATTTCTTTTTAATTTACCAGTTCTGCAGATGATAACTAAGTGATTGCTTCCTTTTCTAGGTAAAATGAAGAATGATGAATCTAATAAAGAAAATTCTTCAGAGATGGATTACTTAGAAAATGCCACTGTGATAGATGAATCTACATTGACACCTGAGCAGAGGCTAGGCTTGAAACAAGCAGAAGAACGCTTAGAAAGAGATCACATCTTTCGACTTGAAAAAGTATACTATGTTGTTCTAGTTATTTGGAGGAAAATGCGTGTTTCATAACTGTTCTTTCCCAAGCACAGCTCTTTTTATTTTTCTTCTTCTATTCCTAAGGCAGAGATAGCATTCATCTTTCCTTAGTTCCCTCTTTCCTTTCTTCTTCTCTTCTCCTCTCTTTTCTTCCTTCCTTCCCTTGTTTAGTAAATCCCTATATCTGTGAATCTGACTTCATTCATTCACCGCAAGCGTCTACAAACTATGGCTAGCCCTTCGTTTTTGTTTTTCCGTGTTTCATTTTTTTAAATTGTGGTAAAATACATCTAGCCCCTTATTTTTATAAACAAAACTTCATTGGAACACAACCATGCCCATTGGTTTACATATTGTCTATGGCTGCTTTTGTACTATCATGACAGAGTTGAGTAGTTGCTACAGAGAGTATCTGGCCCTTGGGCCTCAAAGCATAAAATACCACTATTTACCAGAGCATAAAATATTTACCAAAATATTACCTTGTCCCTTTACAGAAAAAGTTTGCTGAGCCTTGATTTCTTTACTCATAAAATAGGTACTGAGCACTTGTTATGTTTCTGGGTACTGTGCCAGGCACTGGGAATATATTGGTGAAAATGTGCAATTTCTGCCCGTTAGAAGTTAACAGTCCATTCAGAGTGACAGAAATAAGTTAGCAAATACTACACGATGTACTAGACTTCCTCCTTTTCTTTTTCCCTTTCCTCTTTTTTCTCCCATACTTACTAAATATCTACTATGTATTAAGAACTGTTCTAGTCATTGGTATGTTGTTCCTGAGTACTAATTAACTTCGTATTTATTTATTTATTTTTATTTTTTGTGGAAGTTAGTCCTGAGCTAATATCTGCCGCCAGTCCTCCTCTTTTTGCTAAGGAAGACTGGCCCTGAGCTAACATCCATGCCCATCTTCCTCGAGTTTTTATGTGGGATGCCTACCACAGCATGGCGTGCCAAGAGGTTCCGTGCCCGCACCTGGGATCTGAACCGGCGAACCCTGGGCCACTGAAGTGAAATGTGTGAACTTAACTGCTGTGCCACTGGTCAGGCCCCTAATTAACTTCTTAACTTAGAAATACGCATTCCTACCCTTAACATTGAAAAGACTTAGGTATTGAGGGAAAAAACTGTAAATCAGCCTGTTCACTATTAGATACTTGGAATATTTGTGAGTATGCATACAAGGAAGTAGGTTATCATTCTTGACAAATAAGAAAAATATGGTATGATTTTGTATAGTTTAGAAAAATGAGATCATTTCTAAATTGAAAAAGGCAGTCCTGGGTATTAATAGAATTTATGACATCGTAGTAACCCTATGAAAATAGAAAGACGTATCAAGGAGTAGAGGCCCATATGTAGGAAAGGGTTTGGGTTAAATAGCTAGTCTCACAAGATCCTGGTTAGAAGGAAATCTTTTTTGCAATTTGCTATTTTACTTAGTTCTATCTTTCCTTTCATTTTCTCTTTCCTAAGCCTGGAATTAGTAGCTATTGTGGATCTGTGCATTGTCAAGATAAATATTGAGTGCCTTTCATGTGCTGTGATCTAGTGATAAAAAGTTGAATTGGGGCATGCCTGACATTTTTAAGAACATAATACCACTTTTCCAGGAATTTACTAATTAGAGAAAAACGTAAGCAAATAATAATAGTAATAATAACAATATTGTTTGAAAATGGGATCTTAGACAAAGGAGTGACCAACTTGAGTTGGAGTATAGAACTTGGGAAACTCAGTTTGGGGAACACTTTATAAGGAAGGGACATTGGAACTGAGTCTGCAGAGTGGCTAGAGTTGACTAGGTGGATTGGGGAAGGATGGTATGGGTAAATTACATGGCATGTATAAAGGAATTGTGAAAAATGTGTTTTCAAGAAGAATAAGCAGAGGACTGGATAGGAACATATGTAGGATATGAAGGCAGAAAGGTCAATTCTTGGGAGAAGGAAGAAGTTGGGGTGGAATGAATATATGATATGATGATAGTAGGAAAGAACAGTTTGGGGTGAAAGAAAAGCTTGGAAGCATGGAAGACATTTTATTTGTTGTTGAATTTAGACAGCAGTGGTGTAAAATCAGTGTGCAAATACCCAGCATAGATGTCTATAATCCTCTTTCTTTATGATATGTCTTTGTTTCTCAGGCACTCCAAAACCTCTTATACTCAATCCAGTATACTCTTAATTAACATTTTTCTTTACCAGCTTTAGACGCTCATTGAGAATATTCTTACCAACTTGCTTTTGATTTCATCAGGTCCTTTGGTTCACAGTGTAGAGATGAAGACTTTTAACCAGTACCAAAGAAGGAAGAAATCCAAACTATTAGATCAGGAGGGTAAATTTACCTATGGCAAGTGTTAAATATTGCCTAGGAAATACCTAGAATGTCCATGGCCAGAAATGTTTATTCTAGCTGGTCCGTAGAAACTTTAAAGAATGTTTATTAGTGTATTTGTTCAATAAAATAAATAAAATATTTTTATAAATAAAATAATAAAAGTAAAATAAAATATTATAACTATAATAAAGGAATTTTTAAACATTTTTCATATGTCTCTTCAGTGAAACTAGAAGCTCATGGTGGTGAGAACATTTTTGTCTCATTTGCCGTGTGCCTAATATAATGCCTTGCACTTAGTGGTTGGTCAGTAATTAGATGTAGTTTGCTTAGTGGTTAAGGGTGTGGTTTTGGACTCACTGGATGTAGCTCTGCCACTTAGTGGTTGGATAATATTAGGTAAGTTATTTAACCTCCTTAAACCTCAGTTTCTTCATCATTAAAAAGGAGTTAATAAAAATAACGACACCTAGCTGATTGAGTTGTTAGGAGGATTAAAGATAATCCAAATAAAGTGCTTGGCACAGTGCCTGGCATATAGTAAGCCCTAAATAAAGATTAGCTGCTTGTAGAATTGACTTATTTTACCAGGTAGGGAAATTTTTAAATTTCATTGTAAGGATATAGAAATAGGCTCCAGTGTTAGAGATTTATCCAAAGTCAATGAGATGTCAGCCCAGGCCTTCTGACTTCCCATTCAGTGTTATACCAAGCTTTTCTTAGTAAAAGAATCCAGACCTGTCCTTGTCTACTAACATTTTACAGTTGAAGAATTCATATGATGAGTGATCTCGTGACTCCCTTAGTGACCTCATTAATATTCATAGATTTAGGTGTTCTGTATTTATACTTTCAACTCGTGAATCCACCCCTTCTTGCCAGTTTCACCACTTGAACCAAGCCAACATCATCTCTCTTCTGGATGATTGCAGTATGCTCATAATGGCAATAAATTCTTTCCGTTTCTATTCTTACTATAGAAGGCAAATGATCCCTTTAAAATACAGATTAGGTCTTGTAATTCTCTGCTCAAAACCTTCAAGGCCTTCCCCTCACACTTAGAATAAAAGCCAGAGTCTTTACAAGGGGCCTTGTGGCCTGGCCCCCATTACCTCTCTGTTGCAGTTATACTAGTCTTTTCCCAGTTTCTCAAATATGGTAGGCACATTCCTGCCTCAGGGCCTTAGCGTTCATATTTCGCTCTGCTTGGAATATCTCTTCCCAAGTATCCACATGACTCAATCCTTCACTTTCTTTAAGTCACTTTATAAATAAGGTCTTAAGTGGTGACCTCATTTTTAAAAGCAGTTAATCCCCTCGCCCCATATTCCTATTTATGTATTTGTTTGTGCATTTGTTTGTTTATTAGCTGTCTCACTACACTAGAATGTAATTTCGTGAAGAGAGGAATTTTCATTTGTTTTGTTTACACTATTATCCCTAGCTCCTAGAAAAATGTTTGACATACAGTATGAGCTCAGAAGATATTTGGTGAATTAAGAAGTTGTTGAGATTGAAAACTAAGAGGTAGAAGTCTCTTTGAGGGCTTAATTTATACCACAATAAGGACAGATTTGAAAGAATTTTTTTTTTTTTTGGAAGATTAGCCCTGAGTTAACATCTGCCACCATTGCTCTTTTTGCTGAGGAAGATTGGTGCTGAGCTAACATCGTGCCCATCTTCCTCTACTTTAAATGTGGGATGCCTGCCACAGCATGGCGTGATAAGCGGTGTGTAGGTCCCCACCCGGGATCTGAACTGGTGAACCGTTGGCTACTGAAGCAGAACGTGTGAACTTAACTGCTGTGCTGCTGGGCTGGCCCTTTGAAAGAATTTTTATACTCAAGACTTGCAATGTCTAGATTGAGCTGAATTTTCCTATTTGCATGTTGCTTTGGGCTCATTATTTAATCCTTGAGATTTGGTTGCTTTGCTAGTAAAATGGGGAATCCTCGTAGGGTTGTTATAAAGTTAATACACTGTAAATGATGGGCATATTTAATTTGGCCTGTGGCAGGGCCATTGCTAAATTTGGGGCAGGTTTCCCGTTTAAAGAAATCATGTAATATTCTCCAGTGAGAGAATCTTTTTGTCAGGAGTTGCAGCCTATTGAAGATCAATCTGAGATACAGTGTAAGGCACTAGAAACAATGCTTTAAAATACAATATGTATCGTTTTTGTAATTTTTTATTGTGTAATCTTATGGGTAGAGTGTTGGCATTGGATTCAGATATACATAAATTTAAATTCAGTGTCTTCTGCTTAATATTGTTGTATTCTTGTGAAAGTTGCCAACTCTATGAGCTTTTTTTTTTTTTTTTTCCGTGAGGAAGATTGGCCCTGAGCTAACATTTCTTGCCCATCTTCCTTTTTTGGCTTGAGGAAGATTGGCCCTGAGCTAACATCTGTTGCTAATCTTCCTCTTTTGGCTTGAGGAAGATTGTCCCTGAGTTAAGATCTGTGCCAGTCTTCTATTTTGTATGTGGCACACTGCCACAGCATGGCTTGATGAGCAGTGCTTAGGTCTGCACCTGGGATCCGCACCTGCAAACCCTGTGCTGCCAAAGTAGTGTGTGTGAACTTAACCACTGTGCTACTGGACCAGCCCCTTTTTTATAATTTTTTTTGCTGAGGAGGATTTGCTCTGAGCTAACATCCATGCCAGTCTTTGTCTATTTTTCAGTATGTAGGCTGCCAGCACAACATGGCTGCTAACAGAGTGGTGTAGGTCTGCACTCAGGAACTGAACCTGGGCTGCTGAAGTGGAACTTGGCGAACTTAACCACAAGGCCACTGGGGCTGGCCTTCTATGAGCTTTTATTTTCACGTCTATAAAAGGAAGATAATACCAATCTATTTGGCTTATTAGGGAATTAAAATGCCAAATTGTATGTGACGCACCTAGCGTAATGCCTGGCACATAACAGGGACTATGGAATTACTAAGTTGTTTTATTATTTCGAGAAAACTTATGTATAGTATGACTAAAGTACTGTGACTGATACTTTTCATGTGTCAAAATTGTTCCCTTCAGAGTAGTTAACTCAAAAGGTATCCATTTATTCCCATGAGGTTGTGATTAATTGAAATTTTTTGGAACTCAGCTTTTGAAATTGTCTTCCATATTTGCACTTCATTCTTTTGAAATCCCCTATTTGAGGGTAGATTTTATTTTTTTTAGTAATGAAAAAGACTGAAAATTTGAAACCAACTTTTGGGATAGCGTTAGAATAAGACTAAGTAGTGAGGCTGCCTTTCTTATCTTACCTGGATTCTAAAGACTATATAAGAAGTATTGAACGTGTTTGGCATTATCATGATATTGTTTAAAATTGGTATATGATCTCCTATGATGACTGTTTGAAAAGAACAACTATCTCTTGGGTATGTAGGTACTGATTGGTTTTAAAAACTTATTCTTTCAGTACTTATTTTTGTCCTATATTTACATAATTGTATCATTCACATATATAGTAAAAAATTTACTTCTCTTGTTTCTGAAAAAATGCACTTTTAAACTTTTCTTTTCAGCGCTCACCAGAATATACCAATTGCCGCTATCTATGCAAACTTTGCTTAATTCACATTGAAAACATTCAGGGAGCTCATAAACATATAAAGGAGAAACGACATAAGAAAAATATTTTGGTAAGTTCTTTTTACAAAATATTTATTTTTCAAGTGGTAAGACTATATCAAATATTTTTTATTTATGTAACTAAAAATGAGGTTTTTGTCCAGTCTTGTATTAGTAACTAAAGCGATAGCATTGAAAGCTGTGATTGCTCTCCTTATATTAAGTTGTTAGAAGGGTAACCTTCTCAGAGACTAGTTTGCTTATCCTAAAGTGTGTTAATTCCTAGGTTTAAAACCATCAGGTACAGTTAGTTGAACTGATAATTATTGAGTTCTTATGTGCTAGGTCTAGGCAGTGGTGAATAAGATAGTTGTGGTACCGGCCCACAGTTTCTAAAGTATTGGTGAAGGCATACACTGAATAAGGATATAAGTATGATAGGTTTTATTAAAGAAGTAAATGTGGTGCTAAGGTAGTGTACAAGGATATTTTACTTAGTGTAGAACAGGAATGGTTTCTTTGAGGAAGTGACATTTGAGTTGAACCTTAAAGTAGTAGTTTAAAAGGCAAAAGTATGAGTGGCATAGGGGGTAAGCTAAGAGCATTTTACACACACACAAAAACAGCATGAATGAAGGTCTGTAAGACAGGAAAGGACATATCATATGAGGAACTGAAAGAGTCTAGTATGATTGGAACAAAAAGAGCTAGGAGGAAAATGATGTGAGATGAAGCTGGAGAAATCCAAACCAGGACATTATAAGTGTAAAACTTTGGGAATTCATAATTTTTCAGTTATTTTTATTAGAACATTTAATAGACATGGATATGAGTATTTTTCTTTTTAAAATTTACTAGTATATTAGCGATTTAATTTTTTCATAGTTATAATATTAATACTATATAACCTCTTATCTCTAAGTCTCTGCACTTATGTCTTCTCTGAGAAATACTCTTACCTGACCTTCTCAACAGTCTGGGTTAGGTACTCCTTCTCTGTGCTCCTATAGCAACTTGATCTGAAAACCTAATATAGTATCTTATAAATGTTTGCTTTCTCCCTTCTTCTAGACCTCAGTATCTAATATTTTAGGTGACAGATTTAGTTTCTTGTTTTTGTTTCTGCATTGCTTAGGACAGTATCTGACACACAGTAGGTGCTCAGTATGTTTTTCTTGAAAAAAGAATGCATTAAAAAAATCAGGAACTCGGAAAAGAAATCATTCAAATTTTGCCAGCCTATTATTTTGATTTAATTAGAGCTCCAGAAGACTTAATAGAACGGAGGCAAAGTGGTAGTTTAGGAGATAATAGCTGAGAAATTTCAGGAAATGTTGGAAGATGCTATCATTAGTTCTAGGAAGCTTAGGGAATTCCAAACAAGAAACTTAAAAAGGAAGCCAATGAACTTTATGTATGTATATAATATATATATGTTATATACAAATTCTAGAATGTTAAAAACAAACAAACAAGAAAACCTTAAAAGCAGCCATACTGGACTTCTGCTTTTGGTTGGAATAACCGACTGGATTTACTTTCTCCTTGAAATAACCAAAAAAAAAAAAAAAAAAAAAGACAAAAATAGCTAACAGTGGTTTTTAGGCTATGAAGGACAGGAAGTGAATGGAAAGCAAATGAGATGAGCCCAATGATTACTTCAGTTTGAGAGAGTTTGCAGATTGCGTTGTAGGGAGGGGAACCCACTGGACTCCCAGAGTTGAGATGGTCTTGAATCCAGGGAGTCCAAGGTGGCTAGAGTTTGCAGGACAGAATAACAAAAAGGAGAAAGCTATTCAGAGAGAAATCCAGAGATCCATGGGCAGTCTCCTCTGAGTATTCAGCACAATACTGGTTGGTTCATGCATGTGGGAAAGCTGCCTGAAGCCAGAGAAAGAACCACCTGAGGGAATTAGAGAGAACAGTGCGTGGAGCTCACACACATCTGGGAATAGTACCTTTCCACTATCTAGACTGGAAAACCTCGTACTTCATGGGGCATTGGGTAGAGTATTCAGAATGATCTTGTTTCAGTAGTGGGGAATATTTAGCTGTGAACTATGTGTGGTCTGGTCCTAACACATTTTAAAGACAGGACCCAAAAGGATAACTGTTTCCAAGTATTTAATGTCATTACAGAACAAAGCTTTAAAATATTTACAGAAATACAAAATATTCATCACCCCCAAAAAGTTCGCATTGTCTAGCATTTAATCAAAGATTAACTGGTATACAGGGAAACAGGAAAATACAAAATGTGATGAGGAGAAAAATCAGCCAATCAAAACTGACCTTGAACTGATATAGTAGAATTAGCAGAGAGGGACATTAAAACAGTTAACTATATTCTTGATGTTCTAAAAATTAAAGAGAGACATGGAAGATATAAAAAAGATTGAAATCAAACTTACAGAAATGAAAAGTACAGTGTCTAAGATGAAAAATACAATGACTATGACTAGTGGCAGATCAGACATTGCAGAAGAAAATGTTAGTGAACTTGAACATAAAGCTATGGAAACTATCCAAAATGAAACAGAAAAGAACTTGAAAAAAAGAAAGAAAAGAGTGTCATTGAGCTTTTTTAAATAGATAATTGATATATGTGTATTTGTTCTACACACACTTCCAGAACATTGCAGAGGAAGAATGTTGCCCAGCTCAATCTTGAGGCCCACATTTCTCTGATAACAAAACCAGAAAAAGACATTAGTGAAAGAAAACTTCAGACCAATATCCTTCATGAAAATAAATGCAAAAATTCTAGACGTTATTTTAGCAAATTGAATCCAACAGTATATTTAAGGAAGAAATATATCATGACCAAGTGGACCTTTATTCCGAAGTGCAGTGTTGGTTTATGATTAGAAAACCAATCAATGTAATTCATCATGTTAACGAACAAAAAAGAAAACTGTATGATCATCTCAGTAGATGCTGAATAGCATTAAAAACAATCCTGATAAAGAGTCTCGGCAAACTAGGAATAGATGGGAACTTCCTCACTATGACAAAGAACATCTCTGAGAAACTTACAGCTAACATTATATTTGATGATGAAAGACTGCTATCTCCCTAAGATTAGGAAAAAAGACAGGTGTGAAAATGGTATAGCTTCTATGGGAAGCAGTGTTGCGATTCCTCAAAAAATTGAAAGAGGAATTACCATATGATCCAGCAATTACACTTCTGTGTATATACTCAAAAGAATTGAAAGCAGGGTCTTGAAGAGGTATTTGTACACCCATGCTTATAGTAGCATTATTCACAATAACTAAAACATAGAAGCAACCCAAGTGTCCATCAACAGATGAATGGATAAGCAAAGTGTCATATATATGTAGAATAGAATACTCAGCCTTAAAAAGGAAGGAAATTCTGATATGCTATAACATAAATGAACTGTTAGGACATTATACTAAATGAAATAAGCCAAGCACAAAAAGACAAATACTGTATGATTCCACTTAAGTGAGGTACTTCGAGTAGTCAAAATCAGAAAGAGAGAAAATAGAATGGTTGTTGCCAGGGCCTGCAGTGTTGGGGGAATAGGGAGTTATTATTAATGGGTATAGAGTTTCAATTTTGCAAGATGAAAAAATTCTGTGAATGATATTGATGATTGTACAACAATATGAATGTACTCAGTGCCACTTAATTGTACGCTTAAAAATGGTTAAAATAGTAAATTTTATGTTATGTATATTTAATAGCAATTAAAAAAATTGGAAAAAAAATGTCCACTCTTACCACTTCTATTCGACATTGTATTAGAGGTTCTAGCCAGTGCAGTCAGGCAAGAAAAAGAAAGAAAAGCCATCCACATTGGAAAGGAAAAAGTAAAACTACGTTTGTAGAGATTTGATTGTTTATGTAGAGCATTTGGTGAAATGTAGAAGAGTTATTAGAACTAATGAATGAGTTTAGTAAGGTTCAGAATACAAGATCAATATGCGAAAATCAATTGTATTTTTATATACTAACAAACAGTACAAAATTGAAGTTAAGAAAAACTTTATGATAGCATTAAAAATATGCAAAACTGTGTACAAAAAATTCCTGAGAGAAATTAAAGAAGAGCTAAATAAATGGAGAAATAAACCCTGTTTATCCGTTGGAAAAATTGATATTGTTAAATGTCAGTTCTTTCTGTACTGAACTATAGATTCAACACGATCTCAACCAAAATCCTGAAGTGAAAACTGATTCTAAAATTCATATGAAAATGCAAAGGCCCTAGAAGATCCAAAACAACTTTGAAAAAGAACAAACTTGCAGGACTAACACCACCTGATTTCCAGACTTATAAAACAACAATCATCAAGACTGTGGTATTGGCATCAAGTAGACACATAGGTCGGTGGAGCAGAATAGTGAGTCTAAAAATAGGCTCACATATGTCTGAGCAACCGATTTTTGAAAAGATTCAAAGACAGTTCACTGCGGTTAAACATGGTTCTAGAATAATTAGATATCCACATGCAAAGAAAAAACTTCAATCCATAGCTTGTACTGTATTAAAAAAATAGCTCAAGATGAATGACAGACCTAAATGTAAAACCTAAAAGTGTAAAATTTCCAGAAGAAAAGATCAGTGAAAATCTTTATGACCTTGGATTAAGCAAAATTTCTTAAATATGACACCAAAGAAAAAAAATGATTAATGGAACTTCCTCCAAACTGTAAACTTCTGCTCTTTGAAAGATACTGTTTAAAGGATGACGGTGTTAGCCACAGACCATGAGAAAATATCTGCAAATCGTGTATCTGGTAAATGATATATATCTAGAAGGTATAAACAGCTTTCAAAACTCAGTAATAAGTAAACAACCTGATAAAAATAATGGGCAAAAGATTTGAACTGACTTCATTAAAGAAGACATGTAGATGTCAAGCATGTGAAAAGATGCTCAGTGTTATTTGTCATTAGAGAAATCGCTAATTAGAACACCTAAAGTCAAAAAGGCTGTACCAAGCATTGTCAAGGGTGTGGAGGAGCTGCAAGTTGCAGGCAGTTCTGCTGGAAATGTAAAATAGTACATCCACTTTTTTAAAAGGGTTATTTATTGGCATACCTCGTTTTATTGTGCTTTGCTTTATTGCACTTTGCAGATATTGTTTTTTATGAGACTCTCCACCAGCAAAAAGATTACAGCTTGCTGAAGGCTCAGATGATAGTTAGCATTTTTGAGCAATAAAGTGTTTTTAAATTAAGGTATGTACACTGTTTTTTAGACATAGTGCTATTGCACACTTACTAGACTACAGTATAGTGTAAACATAACTTTTACATGTACTCGGAAACCAAAAAATTCACGTGACTCCCTTTATTGCGACATTCTCTTTATTGCGGTGGTCTGGAACTGAACCCGCAGTATCTTCGAGATATGCCTGTATTTTTAAATTATTTTTTAAATTGAGATATAATTGACATATAATATTAGTTTCAGGTATACAACATAATGATTCAATATATGTGTATTTTGTGAAATGATCACCACAATAAGTCTAGTTAATATCCACCACCACACATAATTACAAATTTTTCTCTTGAGAACTTTTAAGATTTCCTCTTAGCAACTTTCAAATATATAATACAGTATTATTAACTGTAGTCACCACATTACATCCCCAGGACTTAATTGATTTATAACTGCAAGTTTGTATCTTTTGACCACTTTCACCCATTTCGCCCACTCCTCACCTGCTGCCTCTCATAACTACCAATCTGTTCTCTGTATCTGTGAGTTTGGGTTTTTTCTTTTGTAGATTCCACATAAAGGTGAAATTACATGGTATTTGTCTTTCTCTGTCTGACTTAATTCACTTAAGTGTAGTGCCCTCAGAGTCCATCCATGTTGTTGCAAAATGGCAGGATTTCCTTCTTTTTTATGACTGAATAATATTCCATTGCGTGTATATGTGTGTGTGTGTATTCGTATGCCACATTTTCTTTATTCGTTCATCCATTCATGGACACTTAGGTTGTTTCCTTGATGTGGCTATTGTAAATAATGCTCCACTGAACATGGGGATGTACATATCTTTTCAAGTTAGTGTTTCTTTTCCCTTCAGATAAATACTCAGAAGTGGAATTGCTGGATCATATGGTAGTACATCCACTTTTGAAAACATTTTGGCAGCTTTTTAAAAAAGATAAATATGTACCTAATATGCAGTTCAGCCATTCCATTCCTATATATTTACCCAAGAGAAGCAAAAGCATATGTCTGTACAAATACTTGTGTATGAATGTTCATAGCAGCTTTAAATAATTAGCCAAAAAATGCAAATAAGCCAAATGTACATCACTAGATGAATGGATGTACAAAATGTGATATACCCATACCATGTTGTACTGTTTAGCATAAAAAGGAATGAACTGTTGATACATAAAGTAACACAGATGAGTCTTAAAATAATTATCCTGAGTGAAAGAAGCCAGACAGAAATGAGTCTATACTGTGTGACTCCATTTATATAAAACTCAAGAAAATGCCAACTAAACCTATAGTCGTGGAAAGTGAGTCACTGGTTGCCTGAGTATGGGTGTGGAGGGAGGAAGGATGATTACAAGGGGATATGAGGGCATTTTTGTTTGTGATTGATATGTTCATTATCTTAACTGTGTTGATGTTTTATGGTTGTACAGTCATGCACTGCAGAACAACATTTTGATCAATGACAGCATGTATGCTGGTGGTCCCATGAGATTAATGCCATATAGCCTAGGTGTATAGTAGGCTATACCATCTCTGTTTGTGTTAGTACACTCTGTGATGTTTGTACAGTGATGAAATTGCCTAATGATGCATTTCTGAGAAATAGCCTGGTTGTTAAGTAACATATAACTGTATATGTGTGTCCAAAGTTAACCAAATTGTAAACTTTAAGTAGGTGCAGTTTATTGTATGTCAACGATATCTCAGTAAAGTTGTTTTTAAACAAAACAGCCAAAAAGAAAAGGTCAGGTCACCCATAAAGGTGCAGTAGTTGGGAATGTGGCTGACTTATGAATAGCAGCAATAGAAGCCAGGAGACAGTTGAATAGTATCTTTGGAGTTCAGGGTTGGGGAGACCTATCAACCTATATTTCTATACCCAATGAAATGATCTAACAATGGTGAGCACAGAATATAATGATAGACAAATGAAATGAGAGAGTTAACCTCCAAAAGACCCTCAGTAAAGGAAATTCTAAAGGGTATATTTTAGACTACGTGATGTTGGATAGTTGGGCAAAGACCTGATCGTGAATGAATATGTATACTATGTTAGAGTGTTTGGTTTTTATTTTGAGGTTTATGGAGCTTAGTGACATGTGTTTTTTCAAGATCACTCACCCTGGCATCAGTGCAGAAGAAGCCTTTGAAGGATCTAGGTTGGGGAGACCAGTTAGTCTTTTATGATAATCTAGTCAGGCAGTGGTGAGCATTTGATATTAAGTAATAGTAAGATTGGAGTTGAGGTTAGAGCTTTAAGAGAATTTAGGATGTAGAATTGTGGAGACGGAGGCCTGGGGTGTTGAGAATGATTTTAAGGTATCTGATTTGTGATATTATTATAGATTCTGATGCTGTTTGCTTAGAGGAAATACAAAAAGAAAAATGTTTTAGAACATACTGAGTTTGAAACACTTGCAGGACATTTCAAGTAGAGATGTTTACTGATCAGTTGAATGTAAGGGTCTGGAATTTATTTTAGGAACTGGTGATTCAGCTTTGGTAATCTTCAGCATATTGAAGTCATAGGTGTGGGTAAGATCACCCAAGGGACTGAGAAGGAGAGAAGATCAAAAAACACAAACGTTTAAGGGTCTGGTAGATGAAGAGCAGCAAATAGATTGGAGAATGATAAGAAAAATAGGAAAAATAGAGAGAAAGGTATCACAGAAACTCAAAGAAAGGAGAGTTTCAAGAGGGTAGTCCAAAGTGTTTGATAATATGGATAAAAAATAATCTAAGAACGTAAAAATCTCTGACTTGGCAACTAAGGAGGTTTTGATAATCCTGGTAAGAGCAGTTTCTGTTTTAGAGCTAATCACAGTTTTGAGTGAGCAGGTTCAAGAAAAGGTGTATATATTCTACTTGCAGGAAACTTCGTTGTGAAAGAAGGGAAGATTGGTCGTAGCTTGAGTGGCACACAAGATCTTTTTTTTTAATATGGCATAGTGGAGCTCTCATCACAGTTTACAGTTTTAATGTTTTTAATTCCAATAATCATTTGATTAATCTTTATCTCTCTCTTGACTGTAAGCTCCATGAAGGCAGGGATTATATGCATTCTTTTTTCCCATTGTAACTCCATTGTCTAGAACAGTGCCTGGCACATAGTTGCTCCATAATATTTGTTGGGTAATTGTTTAAATGGAAGTGGAAAGAGCAAGAAGCTTTGGACTTAGACCGAGATTTAATTCTCACTTCCTCGGATATTTAACATCTCTAAGCCTTAGTTTTCCTATCAATAACATGATTTTGATAGTATCTACCTGGGGAGGTGTATTACAAGAGTTTAAGTAACATAACATCTGTAAAGCCCATGACACAATGCCAGGCCTATAGTAGGTACTTAATGGTGGTGGTTGTTGCTGGTATTGTAGAGGTAGAGAGTGCTTACTTGATGAAGATACAAACTGGTAGATGGGGCAATGTTTAAAATGAGGAGAATGAGTTGATTACTTGAGGAGATAAAGAGTGAATAGAATTTAGAGCATGTTATTAATCATGAATTAGAGCATTTCATTTTATTGGAAAGGAAAGACATTAAGAAGCCTTCACTGAATATTTGACATTCAAGCTACAAGGAAGAGTGTAAGGGCCTATTAGGCATAGAGAACAAAATGAGTAAAGGCGTGGAGGTCCAATAGCATATATGGTATTTGGAGGCTGGTGACTGTTTAACTGTGGATATCTGCCAGAAATGTTGAAGGTAGTAGAGGGAATGGTTGCAGGAGGATCTAAAAAGGCAGGCTGAAACTAAATTGCTGTACGTTCTATGTTAAGAAGATGATGCATTATCTTATTGGTGCCATTGAAGGTTTAACAATTTTCTTATTGTGGTAAAATATATAACTTAAAATTTACCATTTTAACCATTTTTAAGTGTACAGTTCAATGACATTAAGTGTGGTCACATTGTACAAGCATCTGCGCTATCCATTTCCAGAACTTTTTCATCACCCCGTATTGAAACTCTGTACTCATTAAACAATAGCACCTCATTCCCCTCTCCCCCTTGCCCCTGGTAATCACCATTCTACTTTCTGTCTCTATGTATTTGACTATTGTAGGTACCTCAGGTAAGTGGAATCATGTAATATTTCTCCTTTTTTGCTTATTTCGCTTAGCATAATGTCTTCAAGTTTCAACCAGGTTGTAGTGTGTATCAGAATTTCCTTTTTAATGTTGAATAATATTCCATTCTATGTATATACCATATTTTGTGTATCTATTCATCTATAGATGGATATTTGGGTTGTTTCTACATTTGCCTATTATGAACAATGTTGATATGAACATTGATGTAGAAATACTTGTTTGAATCCGTGCTTTCATTTCTTTTGTATATATACCCAGAGAGGGAATTTCTGGATCAAATGGTAAATCTATGTTTAATTTTTTGAAGAACTGCCACCCTGTTTTCCATAGCAGCTGTACTGTTTTACATTCCCACCACCAATGCACAACAGTTTAGTTTCTCCACATTCATAAAACTCTTTTTGTAGTTGTTGTTTTGATAATAGCCATCCTAATGAATGTAAAGTGGTATCTCATTGTGATTTTGATCTGCATTTCCCTGGTGATTAGTGATGTTGAGCACCTTTTCATGTGCTTCTTGTCCATCTGTATGTTTTCTTTGGAGAAATGTCTATTCAGGTCCTTTGAGTTAGGTTGTTTTCTTGTTGAGTTTTAGGAGTTCTTTCTATGTTCTGAATATGAATCCCTTATCGTATATGTGATTTGCAAGTATTTTCTCCCATTCTATGGGAAGCCTTTTTATTGTTAATAGTGTTGTTTGTTACACAAAAGTTTTTAATTTTCATGAAGTCCAGTTTGTCTGTTTTCTTTTGTTGCCTGTGTTTTATTTCATATCCAAGAAATCCTTGCCAAATCCAATGTCATGAAGCTTTTCTCTTCTGTTTTTCTTTTAAGAGTTCTATAATTTTGCTCTTACATTAGGTCTTTGATCCATTTTGAGTTAATTTTTGTATATGGTATAAGGTAAAGGTTGTAAGTGGATATCCACTTTCCCTATCACCATTTGTTGAAGAGACAGTCCTTTCTCCATTGAATGGTCTTGACACCCTTATTAAAAATCATTCAACCATGTATGTTAGCTTCTATTTCTGGGCTCTCTGTTTTATTCTCTTGGCCTATATGTGTGTCTTTATGCCAGTACCATGCTGTTTTGTTTACTCTGGCTTTGTAGTAAGTTTTGAAATCAGAAAATCTAAGTTCTTTAACTTTGTTCTTCTTTTTCAAGATCGTTTTGGCTATTCTGGGTCCGTTGAGATTCCATGTGAATTTTAGGATCAATTTTTTCTTTCTGCAAAAAATGTCATTGGGATTTTGATGGAGATTGCATTGAATCTGTAGATCATTTTGGGTAGTATTGACATCTTAACGATATTGAGTCTGCCAACCCATGAACATGTATGTCTTTCTCTTTATTCATGTCTTCTTTAATTTCTTTAAGTAATATTTTGTTGTTGTCAGTGTACAAGTCTTTTATCTCCTTGGTTAAGTTAATTCCTAAGCATTTTATTTTCTTTGTTGCTATTTTAAACGCAGTTGTTTTCTTAATTTCCTTTTCAGATTGTTCATTGTTAGTGTATAGAAATGCAACTGATTTTTGTGTATTGATTTGTATCCTACTTTGCTAAATTTGTATGTTAGTTATAACAGTTTTTTCGTGGAATCTTTAGGGTTTTCTACATATTAGATTATGTTATCTATGACCAGAGGTAGTTTTACTTCTTCCTCTCCAGTTTAGATGCCTTTTATTTCTTGCGTAATTCCTCTTCCAATAATATGTTGAGTAGGTGGTGAAAATGGACATTCTTGACTTGTTCCTGATCTTAGAGGAAAAGCTTTCAGTCTTTCACCATTGAGAATGATGTTAGCTGTGGGTTTCTCATATGCAGTCTTTATTGTGTTGAGGTAGTTTCCTTTTATTCCTAGTTTGTTGAGTGTTTTCTTTTTTTTTAACCACAAAAGGTGTTAAATTTTGTCAAATGCTTTTTGTGCATCAATTGAGATGCTCGTGTTATTTTTCCTTTCATTCTGTTAAGGTGGTGTATTATATTGATAGGTTATTGGATGTTGAACCATTTTTGCATTCTAGGAGTAAATTGCAGTTGGTTGTGGTGTATAATCCCTTTAGTATTCTGCTGAATTCGATTTGCTAGTATTTTGTTGAGGATTTATTAAAGGTTTTTAAGTAGGAGAATAACTGGTGGAAATATGGGGAATGGGATGAAGGGCCAGACTCGAAATGAGAGACTAATTAGGAGGCTCTTGTCTCTTATGCAAGTTTTCCCAGTCTAAACTAATTCTTTCCAGGATTTACCTCATCTCAGTAGAAGGTGCCACCATTTACCCAGTGCTTAAGACAAGGACCTTTGAGTCATCTTTGATTCATCTCTTTCTTTAACACCCCACATTCAGATCATTAGTAAATTTTGTAGAATTTACCTTCAAGATATTATATATTCCAAATTTAGCCATTTGTAACACACCTGTACTCTTTCTGCTTTGGTCTAAGCTACCACCATCTCACCTGAACTATTTCCAACTTACCCCTCTTTGTGCCCCTCCACAACACCCCCCCCAGTCTGTTCTTCATTTAGGTGCCAAGATTATTCTTTTAAAATATGTCATATCATGTTACTTCCTGCTCATAGCCCTTCAGTGACTTCCTAACTTAGAATAAAATTCTAAGCTCTTATCAAGTTTCGTAAGGTCAGTACAATATTTGGCTTGTAGTTAGCTTTTCAACCTCATCATCTTCCCCAGTCACTCCTTTGTTACTCAGCTCCAGCCACATTAATCTTTTCAAATAACATTAGATAATTTCTTGCTTCTGAGTCTTTGTATTTACTGTTCTCTGTTTCTAGAATGCTGTTCCCCCAGAAATTTAAATGTCTCTTTCCTTCACTTCTGTCAGGTATTTGCTTAAATATTACCTGTTTAGAGTGGCCGCCTTTGTCTACTCTATTCTAAAATAACAACTTCCCATCAGTCTGTAGCCCCTTACCCTGTTTTATTTTTCTTCATAGCACTACCTGACATGTTAGTATATATTTATTTATTTTTCTGTTGTCTATTTCCTCTAACTAGAATGTAAGTTACATAAGGGCAGGGGCTTCATTGATTATATGTATGATAGAGAATATATGAGGGTATCAGGAGGATATGAGGATGATCAGTGATATGAGGATATCAATGAGAATGTTTCGTGAAACAGGATCCTAAAGGAAGTAGGATAGGCTTATTAATAGCATAAATAGAGGTGTGTGTTCATTTATTGTCTTTGATCTTCTTATTTCTGTGACAATAAAGCAATATAATTTAAAGTATTTTGTGGTACTTCTATGTATTTAAAGATAATTTTGTTGAATGTTAATCTTGTATCATTTTTTCATTAAGTATGTTGCTGTTAATACCTTGGATGAATGTTAAAAAAAATAAACACTCATTTAGACACTCATCCAAGACTTAGATTATAATTAAGATTGCAGAAATGGTCACAGAAACTTATCAAAATGAGGTTGTTTTAGCTCCTGTGTTTGATCATTCTATACCTTAGGTAAACTTTACTTATGTTAAGACTGAATATGGTAACATGAATAAAAATTAGGAATCGATCAAAGTCTTTGTTTAACTATATTGGAGGGACGGGGAGAACAAACTACTTTTAATTATTATATGTGTTAGGAGCTCCATGTCTCAAAAAATAGGAGATTGTTTCTTGACTGAAATGTCGTAATAGAAAATGCCTTTGTAATATTATTAAATAAAATAAATTAAATAAAAGAAATTACCACGTAAGATTGTATGTGATTTTCTTCTTTGCATTTTCCTGTATTTTGTGTAGCTTTTGCAATTAGCATGTATTTTTTTAATCAGAATAATAAATTAATTTTAAAAAGTCACTGTGCATCTATAATAGTCCCTCTTTAGCTTCTTGGTGTAAATTGGCTTTCAGACTTTTAGCAAAATAGAGGTTTTTTTGAACATTTTGCTTGAGTTAGATAAAATAACAGAAATCAATTGTAAGTGGTAGGCAGTATTTCACATGTGATGATAGTGTCTAGGATGTTTTCCTGTGACCATTTAATCTCATACTCTGTATGCAGGTCAGAGAGATTCAAGACCTTCTGCTACATCTGAGACAACATCTGTTTGTTGCAACAAAATTATCACCTGAGAGTTGTACCTATGGTATCTTGGCTTTGATGTAGGATTTCAGAATTTATGCAGATAGTAAAGTAGAACAAGTTTTATTTTTTTAATGTTTAATAGCAACGTTCCCCACAGCGCCTCTCATTCTTCCAGTCCAGTTTCACAAAGGCAGAGATCTCTCTCTCTTGTTCATCTCTATATTCTAGATGTCTTGAATCTGGCACATAGAAAGCGAATATTTGTTGAGTTAATACGTTTCTGTCCTTCCCTCTTGCCTAAAAGGACATTAAAATAGAAATTTTTTTTTATGTTGTTGTTGTTAAACATTACACTAATAGGAAAAACAGGAAGAAAGTGAACTTCGTTCTCTGCCACCTCCTTCCCCTGCCCACTTGGCTGCTTTAAGTGTGGCAGTTATTGAATTAGTAAAAGAACAAGGAATAACAGATGATGACCTCAGAATCCGCCAGGAGATTGTGGAGGAAATGTCAAAGGTTGTAACAACATGTTTACCAGGTACAAATACATTTTATATTTATTTTTTAAATTACGCAATTCTTCTCCTTGCTCCTATTGAACTTAGGGTAAATTTCTTAATGTTTTCCGTTCTCTTTTTTCCTCCATCTTAAAAGTAGGTGAATTTAATTGTTTTATAAATGACTTTTTTGGGAAATATTTCAGAGAAGGAAATGGAGAATTATGGCACAGTATAATGTTTGTAATAAAAAAGAAATACAGGGTAATTTCTTAGTGGTCGAATATTATATTTTACATTAATTTTATAATTAATTTTTTAATATTGTTGACTTCTGAATGGGCATTTTAGTTATACTGTTTCAGTACATACATTTCAACCAGTCACTGAATAAAATTCCTATTGCCTGATGGTGGGGAAAAATTAATTTACTTTAAGTAGGGATATTGGAGGTAAAATCTGCACTTTTCTTTTTGACTCTGGTCTTTCTTTACAGAAAGCTTATGTTTTTGGTGCAAAGGGGAGTTGGGCCAGATTTATTGGAGACATTTATGTATAGCTTATTTGCTTAGCCTTCATAATTTTTTTGCATGAGTAGAGAATTTAAGTAAATGTATATTAAATAAGACTTATTTCTTACCACCTAAGGGGTTTTGGACAGTTGATAAATTATAGTTTCACATAGAGCCATTGTGAGATTTCTAAGAAAGAATATAAAATTGAAATTTAAAAATGGAAAACATTTTCATTTCTCTTTATTATTTCTGTAATAATGTGGTTTTCTATCTAAAATACATTGAATACTGATTTAAATTATATATGGAAATAATTCACCATTATAAAAATTTTCTACGAATAGAAATGAAATTTTTATGATTTTAATGATTTGGATGACTTTGACATTCTGTGAACTGGAAAAGTAGACTTTTACGTATACAACTGAGTATGAACTTACACTTTGTAAGAAATTAAACCTGCCTGATCAGTCCCAATCATTATTATTATTTTTTTTTGTGAGGAAGGTTTGCCCTGAGCTAACGTCCATTGCCACACTTCCTTTTTTTTTTTTTTTTTTTTGCTTGAGAAAGATTAACTCTGAGCTAACATCTGTGACAGTCTTCCTCTGCTTTGTATGTGGGATGCCTCCACAGTATGACTGATGAGTGGAGCAGGTCTGTGCCCAGGATCCAGGCCCATAAACCTGGGCCACTGAAGCAGAGTGCGTGGAACTTTAATCACTCGGCCACGGTGCCAGCCCCCTCCTCATGTTATTTTTTAGCTTGCTCTCTGGTGAGATCCTTTTAAAATTGGCCTTATTATGATTTTTGATAAAACATATTTGATAATCTGAGAAAGATGTAGGTATTATGTTACTTGTTCCTATTTATTTTGTTCTATGAACTCTTGAAAGCCAGAGTTTCTTTGGTTTTAGGTTTGCAGTATGAATTGAATTGACTTGACTTTATTTTATCTTATTTTTTTTTGTGAGGAAGATTGGTCCTGAGCTAGCATCTGTTGCCAGTCCTCCTCTTTTTGCTTGAGAAAGATTGTCACTGAGCTAACATCTGTACCAATCTTCCTCTGTTTTATGTGGGATGCCTCCACAGTGTGGCTTGACAGGCAGTGCTAGTCTGCACCTGGGACCTGAACCTGTGAACTCAGGGCCGCTGAAGCGGAGTGTACAAACTTAACCACTACACCACTGGGCTGGCCCCTTGACTTTGTATTTTTAAAGAGCATTAGCATTGAATGTCTGTGATCCCTTCCCCATTTAAAGTGCTATCTCTTACATAAATATAAGTATCTAAAAATAAATGTAGTTTGTGACGGTAGCTATAGCTAGGTTAGTACGTTTTTTTACTGTTGCATATTAAATGCTAACCATACTTCTAGTCATTCCTAAATGAAGTATTACTAGAATTTTGTTTAAACACTGAACTTTTATGAGTAATTTCTCTCTTCCTTCTCTGTTCCTGAACCTCGTAACTGAGAAACATTTTTATTATTTTGTAGACCAGCTAGGAAGGATGTCATTCTTCTATAATTGTTGTACTGGAATTGGAAGACATATAATTGAAATATATATAGTTTTCCTACTAGTTTTTTAAAGTTCCCATATTTGCACACTATTTCATGCTTTGATATTTTTCCTTTATTTCCAGAGTGTTCACTTAGGTTATATGGCACGTCTCTAACTAAGTTTGCTCTGAAAAGTAGTGACGTTAATATAGATATAAAATTTCCTCCCAAGGTAAGTAATTAGAAAAGAACCTTTCTTTTGTGGTTTTTCACTAGTACTTGGTGTTTTTTATCGATTATCTTCTTAGAGAAGATATAGGGCCCTATAAAACTTTGGCTTGTAGAATGTTACCGTCATGATTAAACAGTGCTTTTGCAAACACTATTAGGTGTCGCCATAGGTAAAATAAAAGAAATGAGACAGGAAAAAAAGGAAACACAGTAAGGCAGTCAAGAAAAAAAGGAATATTGCTTATGTTTGAGTGTGTTGAACAGTTATCGCTTATGGTAAGCATTATTGGAAGTGGAAAGAACTTTGAAGTAGTACGTCTGTGTTCAAATCTTGGCTGATTACTCGAACTTTCTGAGCCTCAGTTTCCTAATTTCTGAAACAGGGGTAATAACTTTTATATTAAATAAGGTTATTTTAAATATGATATATACCAGGTATTTTTGTATAGTGCCTGGTACATTATGGGTACTTTTAATAAATAATAGCTAGTACAATTAGTAAAAGTACTGATATTGTTTAGCACTGCTAACATTGCTTATATATTGACATATCAAACATTTAAAATAATCATTTGACATTTTGTGTGTTTTTAATTTTAGTTTATGCTTGAGGTTATTTTTGAGTGAAAGTCTAATACATTTACTTACAGTTAACCTATGATTATTAAATACTTTTAAATAACAGCAGAGTACACATTAAACTACACATTTGACAAGCTTATTATTTAAAGTAGTATTTTTTTTCTTTTTCTTTTTCTGAGGAAGATTAGTCCTGAGCTAACATCTGCTGCCAGTCTTCCTCTTTTTGCTGAGGAAGACTGGCCCTGAGCTAACATCCATGCCCATCTTCCTCCACTTTATATGTGGGATGCCTACCACAGAATGGCTTGCCAAGAGGTGCCTTGTCCGCATTGGGATCCGAACTGGCAAACCCTGGGCCGCCAAAGTGGAATGTACGAACTTAACCGCTTTGCCCCTGGGCTGGCCCCTAAAGTAGTATTTTAATCTAAGCCTTTGACCATGATTCCAGTTGTCAGTATCCCTTAAATTTCTTAGCTCAGCAACTTCTCTTTAACAATCATTTGGTAAACTAATTTCTTTTCAGTTTTGCTATGAAATTTCACAATCTTTTCTCACTCTAAGAACTCGTAATTCTAGGAGTGTTGCTGGAATAACAGCAGTACCTGATTTATTAGATTGTACTTTCATGAACCAGATTTGTTTAACATGAAAGTAAAACACTATTCTGTTTTCATTACTTTAACATACCGAGCATGATTTTATTTAAATGTTTAATGAATTGAATTCTCTCTAAAAGTTCTTCAAGTTGAACTATGAAATTAGTATATTGATTTAATTTGAAACTCTTTTAGATGAATCATCCAGATCTTCTGATACAAGTGCTTGGGATTTTAAAGAAAAGTGGTGAGTTTCTTTTTTAATTTGTCTTTCTAAAGAAAATTCTTCAAAGGCACATGCATTGTATTGTTTATGGCTAACCAAGTTAAACAAAAACTTCTAGCGTATTTGAGTCATTGTATTGCATATGTATATATACATATATATACATGTATGTATTTGTTCAATAGTGTACCAGAAAGTGCACATATTGGTTAGATCAAAAGTATCATTTAAAATCCATATATAAAAAAAGATTGCCTTGTGGATAATTAAAAAATGTTAGCTTTGAATATTGACATTTCTTGTGTAAAAGACAGAAAAACCTATCATCATTAGGAGGTCATTGATGAAGGAAGACTTAGGGAGAGATTTGGGAAGAAAATGTGTGCATGCACTGAGTAAATATTTTTTTCCCCACTTTAACCTAATTTAGCCATTTATATTACATCAACCAAATCATACCTAATAAGTTTTTCATGTGTGCCTCACCTGTCTGGATTGCTTTTGATGTAAAAAGGACATTCATCTAGATAAAAATACTTTTAAAATGAAAGTTAAAAAAAATAGAACTGTCTCAAACTGGGTCCCAGGTCATATAGTACAATCTGGAATGTTATTTTCTTGGTTTTTATTTACTGCTTTTCTTGTTATAAAGTAAATGCTTAAGAGCTCAGTATCTTAAGCCAGACTTTCTAGTCTCAAATTTTAGTTCTGCCACTTATTGGTTGTGCGTCCTTTGACAAAGTATTTAATGTTAATGGTTCAGTTTTCTCATCTGTGAAATGACAATAATATAGTATCTTTTTGATGAGAAGGTTGTTGTGAGGATGAAGTGAGTCAAGCCAGATCTTAGACAAGTTTCTGGTATATACTAAGTTCTCATTAAATTTCTGCTGCTGAGATTGTTATTATTATTACTGTTGTCATCTTAAATTTTATGACTCAAAAGTACCTGGCAAAAATATTTGCTGTTTGGCTTAGAAGAGATCGCTCAGTGACCTTAGCCTGTCCCTCTCTTTAGTTCTACTGTCAGTTTTAAGTTTGCTTTTTCTTCCCATCTGCCCCATCAACTTTCCATTATTTATCAGCTTCTTGTTGACCATTTTCCTGGGAAATTAGTTTCTAAGAGATTAATTTGGTCCAGTTTATTCTGTAAAGAGATTTTGGTATCATTTTCTTTCTTAAAAAATACTTATCTCTAATTGCACAAAAACTCTAAAGCATATTACAAATAAGAGGTAGATATAGAGCTTTTACCTCTTCAGACTCACTAGACAGTATCAACCTAGCAAAAATAGTTTAAGTATGTCTTTTTCCCTAAAATGCATGAATAGATCATCTTAAGTCTTATAGGTTTATGAAATTCAATCTGATTTGTAAAATTGATTATACCCTCTTTTATGCCCTCATTGTACTCTTTACAGACCTCTAGCCTGTCATGTACAGGACTTGTGTATATATTTGTTTTCCATACCCCTAACTGAGCTCTTTGTGTCTTACTCATTGTCATATCCACCATGCATAATGGAATTCCTGATATATAGGTCTTCAGCACGTGTTTTTTAAATAAATTAGTAATTCCAGTAAGAACTACTTAGATATTTTCTTAACCTTCAAATGGAATCCTATTAATCCATCTATTTTTATTTAGATTAGACATTTATGGCATGGGGCCTACCTTGGAGATGTAGAGAAAGACTTCAGCATGGAAGTATGCTTTACCCTGTTAGTCCTTTCGTAGATGCTTTGATTGGGTGGACTCTTGATATACTAACAGGAAATGGGGCCAGCAGAGTTAGCCTTTTACTTGCATGGATAATTTAAAATAACTGAATTGTGAAAACATTGTAGATTCTTATTTCATGACTCCTGTGGAAATAGCCTCAGAAGTAAGTGACGTCCTCTGTTTGCTATATCTATGAAGGTTTGACACTTTGACTAGATTATATACTTACTTGAAAATATTCAAACTTTTAGGGATGTTAAAACCTTTCTTCTTAAGGTGATTATGATTTTCGGACAGTATTTGGGACTGTACCTGTGGTTTGTGATATACAGCAAATGACACCAAGAGAGGTAAGAGATTCTGTTGGGTTGATGCTCATAAAGAGGAGAGTGGATTATCCCACAGAAGCAATGAGAGTGATTTTTAGAAGGAAACTATTACTTAATGTTTACCATAGGGTAAACATTTGAGAGATGTTGACATTAGCTTACTTGTTTTATTTTTTTTCCCTTATTAGTATTATATGTAGATGTGGAATCTGATTTTCACGCTAAAGTTCCTGTTGTGGTGTGCAGAGATCGGAAAAGGTTGGTAACAATGAAGAGAAAATAAAGTCTTTTTAAAAATAGCAACCATCACCAAATATGCACTGAACATCAACAAAAGAGAAAATTTTTGTTTTAGATTTCTCCTTGGATTAATATGACTAAGCTGGTTTCTATTAAAAATAGCAAGCTTACTAAAAGCCTGTGAACAAGAAATAGAATTACCAGACAGTTAAAAATAAAACACTATAAGGCAGAACTTTGCATTTTTTTCTCATGTTCATTCACCTAACAGTATTGAGCATTTACTCTATGTTAGATACTGCCTTGTTAGGGGTACAAACATAAATAAGAAATAGCCTCTCTTCTCAAGGAGCTCACAGTCTGTTAGCATCTGGTTTTCAGTCCACTGAAATTGGATGAATCACTGAAGACTAATCTTGCCTTTCTACTCAGATGTCTAGAGGACTAAGAGAGCAAAGTGCCTTTGAAAAAGGAAACTAAAATGAACCTTTTTGAGATCAGTGTGGGAGACATGGAAACAATACAGAAATAATAAAGTGTTCTTTTATTGATTATTAACCTGTGTTTCCTATATTTTAAGATTACTGTATTTTCTTATTCAAAGCACTAGAAGGAGATCTAGTTTAACTCCCTTATTTTCTAAATTAAAAAGTTGAGACCTGGAGGGATTAAGCGGTTTGTCCTAATTCACATCATTTAGGGGAAAATCAGAATTGGAATAGAGGTATTCTGATTTCTAGTGTTTTTTCCCCACCCCATTGTGTCAAATTACCTCTGTGCACCACCCACATTCCCTGCCACCAAAATATCTGTACGACGGTTCTGTCACCCAGTTTAGGGTAGCTCCTGTTTCCACTTGTAAGCTTATTTGTGGGTTAATATGCAAATCTCTTCTAATTTCTGATCTGAAAATAGCATATCAATAAAATATGAAAGCTTGGGCAGGAAAAATTAGAGTCAAGAAGTACAGCTAGTCAGTTCAGTATCTCATTTTTTGTTTTTATCACATGCAAAACAAAAAGAATGAACTAGGAAGGTACATCGCACTATTTGACATTGACGAGATCAATGTCTTTTCTCTCATATAAATCAAATTTTGATGACTCATGCTGCTTTTGAAATTAATTTCTCATGAACTTAAATACTAAGTGAGAATGAAATTTATTTCTGAAATACAAACATTTGAAACATCTTTTTATTTTTCCCTGAGGAAAATTAGCCCTGAAATAATAATTGTGCCAGTCTTCCTCTACTTTATATGTGGGTTGCTGCCCCAGCACAGCTGACAGTTGCTGTAGGTCCACGCCTGGGTTCTGAACCTGGGCCACTGAAGTGGAGCATGCCGAACTTAACCACTAGGCCATGAGGCCAGCCCCTAAAACATCTTTATGTGGTGGAAATGATATGTAGTTTTCAGTTAGCTCTAAGTTTATTAAAACATTTGTTTTTATTATGACGCCTTAGGTATTAAAATATGGTGACTGGAAAGGATAGCCACAGGATTTGAAGTATTCTGGTTTTTAAGGTATGAATACAGTGAAATTTGTTTCTTTCTCTTTCACAGTGGTTTACTGTGTAGAGTGAGTGCAGGAAATGATATGGCATGCCTCACTACTGATTTACTTGCTGCTCTTGGCAAAATGGAACCTGTCTTTACTCCCTTGGTGTTAGCCTTTCGCTATTGGGCTAAGGTAAGTGGAACAAGAAAAAAGTACCTAATCTTTAAGATAACTCAGGCTTTTTCCTGTATTAACATGTAATATAAATCATAATATATGGGGACAAAGTTATCTGTGCTAGACAGAAAGTGATGTGTCAGGTTCCGATTATGGACATTAAAATAAAATTTCATAGACATAAAGTTAGTGATATATTTTGGAATTTTTAGTTATCATACTTTATTTTCCTTTTATGTAGTATAGAAACATTCTCTTTCACATCTTAATATATGAGGCTCAAGTTTTCAATCTTATTTCAAGTTACAGTTGTAAGATATGATTATGCAAGTTAAGCTGCTTTTGTTAGCATGTTTTTATCAATCTCTGTCTTAGAACATTATTCTCTTTCTTCTAAATTATTGATAACGTGTAGCAGTTTCTGCTTGGGCAACTGCTGAGGATTGGTTATCTAAGTTTCCTATGTTAGAATTAATGTGTATTATTAAAGGCTGTGAGTCCTCTGTACTCATTTCTTTGGTATGGAGATAGGGAGGAGTGGTAAAGTAATTACCAGTATCAGTGAAAATGGAGAGAAAGAGAGATTTTAATTTTATTTTTTGTGTTCTTATCCTGTCAGTATACTATTCAATACTTGTTAGACTAGAGATGAGAAAATTCTCAATCTTATACAAGGAAGGTCGATTCAGGGGGTAGGTGGTGGAGTGATAACCTGAGAGCAAAAACAGCCAGAGAGTTCTTTTTGGAATTTTTTGTCTGGACTCTGATTAGAGGATTGTCCCCATGGGTGTGGCAGAACCAGCTGGCTAAGGAACAGCTGGGAAAGTAAGGAATAGTCAGAAAGCCTAAGGTTGGGGCTTCTTCATAGCCAAGGCCTCTTTGTATTTGCTGTTCCCTTCATCTAGAATGTTCTTACCCCACATATCCAGAATGGTTCACTCTTTTACTTTTTTCAAGTTTCTGCTCAAATTTCACTTTACCAGAGTTTTCTGGATCTGGAAAATAGCATTGCCTCCATCATTCTGCCTTTACCCTGCTTTGTTTTTTTCATTGCACTTACTACCCCCTGCCATTCATATATTCATTTGTATGAATGAAATTGTAAACTCTGTGAGGACAGGGATTTTCATCTGTTTTATTTATTCACTACTCGTTTCCAGTGCTGCTGCTTTTACTGTGCCAGCACATAGTAAGCATTTAATAAATATTTGTTGAATACATGGCCCAGTTTCTTCAGAAATGAGACTTTTAATCCTTGGAAGTGACTGGGAGCAGTGAACTAGGCTGAGGGAGGGTGAATACCTCCTTTTATTTATCTCATTATACTCTGTGCTTAGCACAATGCCTGGCATAATATAGAAATTTAATGCTATGAAATGGTATAAACCAATTCTAACTGTCATTTTTTGTTTTTTTTTTGAAAGGAAGATTGGCCTTGAGTTAACATCTGTTGTCAGTCTTCCTCTTTTTGCTTGAGGAAGATTGTCGCTAAGCTAACATCTGTGCTAGTCTTAATCTATTTTATATGGGATGCCCCCACAGTGTGGCTTGATGAGCAGTGCTAGGTCCGTGCCTGGAATCTGAACCTGCAAACCCCAGGCCACCGGAGTGGAGCACATGAACTTAACAACTACACCACCAGGCCGACCCCCAACTGTAATTTTTACGCTAAGTATTTATGTGATTTTGAGCAAGGCATTTCAGGAAAATCTGAGGCTCAGTTTTTCCATCTGGAGAGATTATTTCAAAAATTAGCTAATGCATGAGAGTATACTTTGAACTCTAAAATGCTGCACAAATTGTTATTTTCAATTGGCAACTGAGGTTATTTAAATAATGATAAGTCAACAGGAACAGAAACTGGTGTGACAACCCTAGTGACCAAAGTTTCTCAGAGTGTGGGATGAGACTGGTAGACGAGACCTACCCATCACTCAGGAAATCCAGTGTATCAAACCCTGGAAGGTTTGTGTCTTCATAAGGGATGGAAGGAATAAAGAGCTTTCTCTGGGAGAGTACTTCTTAATTATGCCCTAGTTTTTTAGTGGTCATAAAGTAGTGTCAGTTTTCTCATAGACATTCTTTTATTCTTTTAGGTAAGTAGACTATGTTAGAGGAATATAAATGATACTCAAATTTTTTCATTTGGAAAAAGAAATATGTCCTATAAACTTTGTTTCCTAGAGTGCCTCTTAGACATAAAGATTGATCAAACTTGTATTGATTCTAAACATACTGGTCAATGAAGGACACTAAAAAACATATATTACAAAGCTGATTGCAGAGTGGTTCCTTTTTATTTCCAACAGAACAATGTGTCTCATTTTTGGCAGCTGTGTTAGTTGCAAAGAGCTTTTTTCATGTTTTCATTTTCTGAGTTTATTGTAAGAAACCTAGAAATAATTCCTGTTTTATGTTTCCTCTCAAAGATTTTTTTTAAACAGCTTTTATTTATCTTGAAGTTTTAAGCCATATTGCACATTATCTAGTAAAGCACAGATTTTCCATGATTTGAGAGTTCAGAAAAATTCTAGTATATGAATGTAAGTCATTCTTGTAACTGATATCATGGGATTGCTGTTGACTGTTCTTTGGCTATCTCCTCTCTTAATTTGCTATATTGTTAGCATTCCAGTAATAGGAAATAGTTTTCTTGTAAAGCCTCTTAACTCTGGATGGCAAAACTCTTTAGCCTTATCAGTGTATTGTAGTCAAGTTTCCTGGCTCAGAGCAACTCTTTTTGGTTAACATAGGAATTAATTTTAGCAGTATTTGACATCTAAAAGAAATCCCTTGGTTTTCTATTTTTATTTTTTTGTATATATTCAAAGTATTCGACTTGATGATTTCATATATGTATACACTGTAAAATAATCACCAGTCAAGCTAATTAACATCTATTACCTTACATAGTTACCTTTTATGTGATAACTATGAAGTTCCCTCTTAGCAAATTTCAAGTATACGGTACAGTATTGTTACCTATAGTCACCATGCTGTATATTAGATCTCCAGAACTTATTCCTCTTGTGTAACTGAGATTTTGTACCCCTTGACCAACATCTCCCCATTTCCCTTTCTCCTAGCCTCTGGTAACCACCATTCTACTTTCTGCTTCTATGAGTTTGACTAATTTAGATTCCACGTATAAGTGAGATCATATAGTATTTGTCTTTCTGTGTCTGGCTTATTTCACATGGCATAATGTCCTCTGGGTCCATTTATGTTGTAAATGGCAGAATTTCCTTCTTTTTTAAGACTCACTAACATTCTGTTGTATGTGTATACCACATTGTCTTTGTTCATTTATCTGTCATGGACATTTAGATTGTTTCCATATCTTAGCTATGAGATCCGTGTTTTGAGAGCTTTCTTTTTTTTTTTGAGGAAGATTAGCCCTGAGCTAACTACTGCCAGTCCTCCTCTTTTTGCTGAGGAAGCCTGGCCCTGAGCTAACATCCGTGCCTGTCTTCCTCTACTTTATATGTGGGACGCCTACCACAGCATGGCATGCCAAGCGGTGCCATGTGCACCCCTGGGATCTGAACCGGCGAACCTCGGGCCGCTGAGAAGCAGAACGTGTGCACTTAACCACTGCGCCACCAGGCCGGCCCCATAAGAGCTTTCTTTTAAACTGCCTTAATGTTATTCTTCTGTGAAATATCTGATAGTGTTAACAGCATACATGAGCAGTTCTTTATAGTTGCTAAGAAGTTTCTGGTTAACTTGACTTCTTCAGTATAGCTCTTTGTCCTAATAGTCTGGATAAATGAGAATTTATTCTAGTGGAATATTTGAAGCTCTTTTTTAAAAAGTTTTTTATCTTCTCTTATTTTTAATTGTATTCTTAAGTTTATTAAGCCCTTAAAGCTTTAGTGATTATGCTAAGTCTTTATTATCTAAAAAGGAAAATAAGAAAACCAAGCCAATTATAGACCAGTCTTATGTAGATGCAAAAATCTAAATAAAATATAAGCAAGTGCAATATATATCAGTGTATCAAAAGGTAATATGGCATGACCATGGAGGATTTATTTCAGGAATATAAAAATGGTTTAATATCAGGAAATCTATTAACATAATTTAGTACATTGACTAAAACAGAAGAAACATTATAGATGCCAAAAAGACATATTCTTCCTAAAAAAAGCTCTTAAGTAAACTAGAAATGGAAGTTAATGATAAAGATTATATACAAAAAACCCAAAATGTAACAATAACAAACATCATTCTAAACAGTAAATTGCTCAAGCCATATATTTAGGCATATAACAGAGATGTTCACCAATGATGTTGTATGTTGTTTTGGAGATTTAAAAAATGAAATAAGAAAATGAAATGAAATAATGAATATAAATATTGGAAAAACAGTGAAAATTTCTCTTTGCTAATGATATGATTCAATACCTAGAAAATTTTAGTAAAAAACCACTAGGATTAATAAAAGAATTTGTAAGATGACTAAATACAGTATAAACCTACAAAAACTAGTAGCTTTTCTCTGTCATAAAAATAACCTGGTAGAATAGAAACAGGGACAGTATTACCGTCATGATAGTGACACAAATTATAAAATACTAAGGAATAAATTTAATAAGAAAAGTACAGGAAGAAAATTCTATTATTGAAAGGTAAAATGAAATCTGAACAAATTCATTCATGCAGCAATTTTTTTTTTTTTTTTTGAGGAAGATTAGCCATGAGCTAACATCTGCTGCCAATCCTCCTCTTTCTGCTGAGGAAGACTGGCCTTGAGCTAACATTCATGCCTATCTTCCTCTACTTTATATGTAGGACGCCTGCTACAGCATGACTTGCCAAGCATTGCCCTGTCTGCACCTGGGATCCAAACCGGCAAACCCCGGGCTGCTGAAGCAGAACATGTGAACTTAACTGCTGTGCCACCAGGCCAGCTCCAGCAAATATTTGTTAAATGCTTCCTATGTGCCAGACACTGCTATTGGTGCTAGAAAAATATAACAGAACATACAGAGTCCTGTTGACATGAAGCTTACATACTTTTGGAAGAATCAGACAGTAAACAAATAAATAAATAACATATCTGGTAGAGTTTAGTGCTATGAAAATGAGATGATGTGTTAAGAGAATGACATTACCCTGGATGGGCAGGAAAGGCTCTTTGAAGAAGTGATATTTAAACTCAGACCAGCAGTAACCAGTCACCTGAAAGTCTGAGGGAATAGCATCCAAGGGATAGCTACTTCAAAGCCTCTCAGGTGGGAGTGAGCTCATGAGGACCAGAAAGGAAGATAAGAATGACTGGAATGAAGTGAGTGACTGTGAAAGTGGTAGGAAATAAGATTAGACAGACAATTCCTGTGGTAAGGAGTTTGGATTTTAATTGCAGTGAGGAAGCACAGGAAAAGTTTTAAAAGCAATCTGTGACTTGATATGATTTATGCTTTGGAAAGATTTGTTATCCCTAAAATGTAAAATCACATGAATTAATTTTTATATGTACAGTAATTTGAGTTAGAATTACTAAATTTTAAAAATTTTGATAAAATGGTCTTAAAGTTATAGAAGAATAAATGTTTGAGAATAGCCTAAAGAAATCAGAAAGAGAAGACTAGTGTAGGGAGACCTACTTTACCACTATAAAACTTCATTAGTCAAGTGTATACCATTGGCATAGGAATAGACAAATAGATCTGTGGAACAGGATAGAAAGCCCAGAAGTAGATCTCAGTGTAAATGGGATTTTTTTTTTTTTTACTTGAGAATTTGCCCTAGGCTAACATCTGTGTCAGTCTTCTTCCGTTTTGTATGTGGGTCACCACCACAGCATGGCCATCAACAAGTGGTGTAGGTCCATGCCGAGAAACTGAGCCTGGGCTGCTGAAGGGGAGCATGCTGAATTTAACCACTAGGCCACAGGGCTGGCCACTAATGAGATTTTAATGTATGAAAAACGAGATTTCATTTCAGTGATAAAATGATGGTTTTACAATTAACATTATGTGAGGGTTAAAAACACATATTTGAAGATATCAAGGACTCAGAAATGCCCACACAGCTTTTCCTAAGCAGTTGCAGGAGGCTGTGTTCCAACAAATCAAGGACATAAAACTGGGATCCAGGCAGTAAGCAATCCCATCCAGGAAAATGGCAAAGAAAAGTCCCAGGAATACAGCTGTGGGTTGGGTCTGTAGGGCAGTCAAATTGGATGAAGAAAATAGGGGCTCCAGGATGGAAGCCATCAAGACCAAAGAAGTATCAAAAGAATAAATAATATTGTGGAGATTTTTCAAAACATTAAGGAATAAAGATGGCAAATTATGTGAGAAAAAAATGATGGTTTATTTTATAAATGGTGCTGTCACAGCTGTATGTTTCTTGAAGAAAATAATATTGGACTCTTACCACACTAAATGCAAAAATAAACTCGACTTAAAATAAAAAATTTATAAGAAAATATGAGTGTGTATATGTAACCTTTTTACCATGATGGGAAATCTAGAAGCTATATAAGATAAACATATTTAACTATATAAATGTTAATACATTTTGTGTGATAAAAGGTACCATAAATAATGTCAAAAGTAAAACAGGTTGGGAAAAATAATATTTTTCAAATGCATATATCACATATGAAGAGTTACTGTCTGTAATGTAAAAAGAACTCATACAAATTCATATGTAATTTATGAAATTAGAAAAACTGGCAAAATATTTAATAGGCAATTCAGAAAAGCGCAAATCCAAATGGTTAGTAAACACATGAAAAATTGCATAGTCTCTTAGCATCAGGTGATTGCAAATTGAAGTAACTATTAGATGTTACATCTCACCCATTCCATTGACGAGTTTTCAGAAGTGATAATGTCTAGTGTTGGAAAGCGTGTGTGTACATTAACATGTTACTGGTGAAAAGAGAATTTTTATAGTGATTTTGGAAAACAATTGTATAATATTTATTAAAATTCAAATATATCACGTATTTTTTAATCCAGCAAACACATTCCTAGGAATATAGCTCATGGAAATGAGCATATCCTTAGGAAATATGTATAAAGATAAATATTGTAGCATTGTTTAAAGTGGCAAAAACTGGGAACAAAGTGTGAATGGCCTTGGGTGGTGGAATTATTGAGTAACCATCCAGATCATAGACTATATTTAACTATTTAAAAGAATGTGTTAGATCTGTACTAATTGACTTAGAGGGACTTTCTTGATGCATTGTTAAAGGAAAAGAGTAATGTATGAGAGATGTCTAGAATATACAATTTTGGTAAAACGGTGATAAAAACATAAAATTCTTCCTGTATTTGCATAGAAAATAGAAATGTATATATACTTGTATACGGTTATTTGAGTATAGAAAAAGACATGGTACATAGAAGATTGTTAACATTTAGGCAGAAGTAAAAGCAAGATAAGAAAATGATATTTTAGAAAGGTGTCCACAGTAAAAGCAGTATATTTGGTATGATTCCATTTAACTAAGATATATATATGTGTCTTTATATGTAATAAAGAAATGAATGTAAAGATGGTCACCAATATGTTAATAATTGTTTCAGCGTGGTAAGATTTCAGATCATTCCTTATATTTTTCATTGTTTGAACCTTCCCCAATGATTATAGTAGGAAAAAACAAGCTACTTTTGTTGTGAGGAGAACAAAGAAAATTAAAGAAAGCTAAATGGTGGTACTTTTCTTTCTCTTCATTTTGCAGTTGTGCTATATTGATTCCCAAACTGATGGTGGAATCCCTTCTTACTGTTTTGCTTTAATGGTGATGTTTTTTCTACAACAAAGAAAACCCCCTCTTCTTCCTTCCTTACTTGGAGATTGGGTAAGCATAAGTTTGTGACATATATTTGCATGTATATACGTAATTTGCTCTTGTAAAGTGCTCTGTTCAAACATTTTAAGCTGGAATTCTGGTTTGTGTGTTTGTCCATCTTTTTTTTTTTCTTTTAATAATTTTTCCACTACCAATTTGGAATGCCTTTTTATATAGATTGAAGGCTTTGACCCAAAAAGGATGGATGACTTTCAGCTGAAGGGCATAGTAGAAGAGAAGTTTGTGAAGTGGGAATATAATTCAAGTAGTGCAACTGAGAAAACCTCAATTGCTGAGGAAAACAAAGCTAAGGCAGACCAACCAAAAGATGATACCAAGAAGACAGAAAGAGACAACCAAAGTAATGCCATGAAGGAAAAACATGGCAAAGTAAGCTTTTTTTGTTTCATTTTTGGCTTTTCTATCTGTAGAATTTGTGATGCCTTCTATTGAAGCTATTTTAATAATAGATTGACTGACCTTGAGTAAGCCTCTTGGCCTCATTTTCCTCATCTGTAAAGTGAGGGGTTGATCTGGTTTAGTTTTTCAGTACTGAGACTCCTTAATGAATTTATACCTCATTTTGGAAGACTTGTGTTGTTTGAATCATGTCAAGGTAATTCTTTGTATCTTTTTCATTTAGACAAGGAAAATTTCCTTCAGGAGTTGGGCTGTGACCAAACCTTTAGCATATGGGGAATTATGTTGCCAGATTGGTGCTCCTTTAGGAGATGACTTGCTTATTTAATTATTCAACATTCATTTATTAAGGATCTGCTGTATGCTAGGCGTTGTCTTGAGTGCTAGAGAACCAAAGATGAATATCCATCAATTGTGTCTTCCAGAAGCATATAGTCTTCTGAAGATTACAGAAAGGTGAAAATTACTGAAATCATTGCCCTAGCTACACTGAATTATGTGTAGTTCCCTGAACGTACATTCCTAGTCCATTCAGCTGGCCCACTTTCCTAGACTACCTTCTACCCTCGCCTCAACCCACCAATTCTCTCAGCTAATGATCTTGCTTGTTACTTCACTGAGAAAACTGAAACAATTAAAAGAGAACTTCTGTACACTCCTACCACCGTCTACCACTATCTGCACTCATGTACTCTGCCTTGCTACTTGCTCTCAAAGCAAGTCTTAGTTCTCTCTCCTTCTCTATTTGGAGCATTTCAACATGTCTATCTTCAATTATGCTGGTTCGCTCCTTGATGATGTCTGCTTAAGCGTTCAGGGAATCCATATTTTGTTTTAACTCATCCATTATGTTTTTCATCTCCAATATTTCTGATTGGTTCTTCTTTATAGTTTCAGTCTCTTTTGTGAAGTAGCTCCTGTACTTGTTGAATTGTTTCTTTACATTCTCTTTTAGCTCGTTGAGTTTTTTGATAGCTGTTTTGAATTATCTGTCATTTAGATTACATATTTCTGTGTTTTCAGGATTGATTTCTGAGTACTTGTCATTTTCCTTCTGGTCTGGAGATTTAATATAATTTTTGATACTGCTAGATGGCCTGGCTCTGTTTTTGTGCATTGTGGTGTTATTTGGTCGTAGTAACCACCTATTGCCACTGGGTGGGGTTCAAGAACTGCGTATTCTGAGCCTTGTGCGTTCTGCCAGGATCCCAAGCACTGGAGCTGGCGCTGGGCAGGTGGAGGGAGGGGCGCTTTCTTCTGTGTTCTCTCTGGGTCTTCTCACTCTGCCCTCCTAATCTGCTCTCCTGGGGTGTTGGCTTGATGAAGTGACCCCTCGCCATAGCTTTGACCCTGGTAAGGGGCTTTCCCTTAGGCTGTGAGGGACCTTGGGGATCTTTGATGTTCCCGCAAATGGGTGCCCCCTCCACTCCTTTCTTCCCTCTCAGAGGCTGCAGGCAGTCCTCTGGTGGCAGTCTTTGGTGGGGGAGCAATGCTTTCTCTTACCCCATTCCACCTCCTCTGAGGGGGACTCCAGCACTTCCACCTTCTGACCTATGGTTGCGTGAGTCTCTCAGACATTTTTTGTGTTGCATGGATGTTCTCTGTTGGAATGTGAATGTATTTTTTGTTGTGTTGTGGAGAGGGGAGATCACTGGGAGAGCTCACTCTGTCATGATGCTGACGTCACTCCTGCATAAGTCTCTTTGAATTGTTGATTTCAAGTTCTTTGGATAAATACCCCATAGTGAGACAGCTAGATCATAATGGTATTTCTATTTTTAATTTTTTGAGAAATCTCCATACTGTTTTCCACAGTGGCTGCACCAGTTTGCATTCCCACCAGCAGTGTATGCCCTTTTCTCCATGTCCTTTCCAACATTTGTTATTTTCTGTCTTGGTAATTATAGCTGTTCTGACAGGTATAAGGTGATTTCTCATTATAGTTTCGATTTGCATTTCCATAGTAATTAGTGATGTTGAGCATCTTTTCATGTGCCTTTTGGCCATCTGTATATCTTCTTTGGAAAAATATCTGTTCATATCCTCTGCCCATGTTTTGATTGGGTTGGTTTTTTTTTTTGTTGTGGAGTTATATGAGTTCTTTATATATGCTGGAGATTAACCCCTGGTCTGATATATGATTTGCAAATATTTTCTCCTTAGTTGGTCGGTTGTCTTCCCTTTTCGTTCATGGTTTCTTTTGCCTTGCAGAAGCTCTTTAGTCTGATGAGGTCCCATTTGTTTATTTTTCCTTTTGTTTCCCTTGTTTAAGTAGACATTGTATTTGAAAAGACACTTCTAAGACCGATGTCAAAGAATGTACTGCCTATATTTTCTTCTAGGAGTTTTATGGTTTCAGGTCTTACATTCAAGTGTAATCCATTTTGAGTTACTTTTTGTGTATGGTGTAAGATAATGGTCTACTTTCATTCTTTTGCTTGTGCTGTCCAGTTTTCCCAGCACCGTTTATTGAAGAGACTTTCCTTTCTCCAAAACTTAAGTCAGATCGTGCTGTTCCCCCTCCCCACACTCAAAATGCTTCAGTTCCTCCTCATTTAATTTAGAATAGAAACCAAGGAATTCTTACTGGCTAGCTCTTTGTTTTCCTCTTCTCTTCTCTCTACCATACCTGCTTTCTTAGTTTCCTTTTTAAAGTTAGGCTCATTCCTACTTTTGTGTGTTTGCTCTATTCTGTTCTTTATCCCTAGAACTCTTCGAATCATACCTTCTCAGTAAGTGCTGTCCTGACCACTCTGTTTAACGTGAAACCTTCTCCTCCCATATTCTCATCCCATTTACTAAACTTACTGAAATTTTTCTTATTTCCACAGCACTTTTCTTCTAACTTACTATGTAATTTACTTATTAAGTTTGTTGTTGATTGTCTTCTTCTACTAGGTGGTATGCTCCACTAAGGCAAAGATCTTTGTTTTTTTCCCACAGATATATCCCTCATAGCACATAGAAGGCACCAGTGAATAGTTGTACAATTGAATGAGTGAATGACTGTTTCATACCTCTGTGCTCCTTATTGGTCACTGTTAGCCAGTCTTCACTTAGTTAATTCCTTTAAAATTCAGGTATTACCTCTTCTGTTAAGACCTCCCTGATTTAGAGGCCCATTTTAGTATGTAGCCTTTACTGTAATTGTTAAATTGTTTCTTTGTCTCCTGATAGTCTGTGAAGTAGGACTTCACTTTATTTGAGTGGCAGAGTATGGTATAGTGATTAGCAACATGAACTCAGTAGGCAGGTGGTCCTTGTCCTACATTATCTACTTCATAGAGTTTTTAGAATTAATAGTTGTTATATGTGCAGCACTTAGAAGAGTGAACGATGCATGGTGAGCCTTATGTCTGAGTATCTGCTGTCATTTTTTTGTATCCCTAGCACATTGCCAGTGGCATAACAGATTCTAAATAAATGTTTGCTGAATGAAGGAATTAGCTTTTGAAAGCCCAGGGCATTTACTTAGATTTTAAAAGTAATTACTGCAATGAGGAGCTGTAGTGGTTCTTATGCAGTGGTTTGCAACCTTGGCTGCACATGAGAATCATTTAGGGAGTTTTAAAAATCCCAGTGCCTGGTCCGTAGCCTGGGTCAATTCAGTCAGAATGTTAGGAGGAGTATGGGAATTGGGAGTGATGTGGAATTCAGATATTTGTGTATTTTAATGTTTCTAATGTGATTCTAATTTGCAGCTAAGGTTGTTTAGTGGAAAGAACACAAAATTCTAGGAGTCAGTAAACTGAGACTCTGTTCCCAGCTGTGCCACAAACTGCTTTTTGGCAAATTACTCCTTTATGCCTCAGTTTTTGAAAAGGTGATCTCTAAGGTCTTTTTAAATTGAAAATTAAATGGTTCTATAGTTCTGTGAAGCTTAAATGAAAAGTACTTTTTCTTTTACAGTCTCCTTTAACATTGGAAGCAACAAATCAGGTGTCCTTGGGACAGTTATGGTTAGAGCTGCTAAAATTTTACACACTGGATTTTGCTTTGGAGGAATATGTTATATGTGTACGGATACAAGATATTTTAACAAGAGAAAATAAAAACTGGCCTAAAAGGCGAATAGCCATTGAAGGTGAGATGATATGTTATATTTCATTTGGAGAATATTTTTTTGTATGTCAGTCATCATCTGTTTTCTAATACAGTGTTATAGATTTTATTGCTTGGCTTTGTAGTGCTATATATGCCACCAGGTTGTCATTATATATATATGTTAGATAAATTCTTCAAGTCCATTATAGTTTTATAGGTTTAATTCTTATTTAAAGGTTCCCAGTATGTAAATATTAAATTGGTTAGGGTTATTAGCTTATTTACATCTTTAGTTTTAAATTATGAAAAATTTCAAAAATAAAAAAATAGAAGTTATACGCATACTATAGGATTATTTTTAATAAACATATCGTAAAATTATCTTAAAGTATAATTTTAAAATCATTTTTCATTATCTTCTAAAGTACCTCATCTGTTAAATGTAGCTAAGCTAAAAAAAAAAATTGATGTTGACAAACAAGATTTCACACCAAATCCCAAGAACATTAAGATCTTGAGAGATAAAGAAATTAATAGAATGGTTTCTAAATTGTTAATCAAACATTTAAATTTCACAGCATTCCACTTTTTTTTTTGGCAAGGAAGGTTGGCCCTGCACTAACAGCTGTTGCCAATCTTTCTCTTTTTGCTTGAGGAAGATTGTTGCAGAGCTAACGTCTATGCCTGTCTTCCTCTATTTTATATGTGCGACACTGCCACAACATGACTTGATGAGCAGTGTGTGTGGGTCCAGGCCCAGATCTGAACCCATGAACCCCAGGCCTCCAAAGCAGAGTGTGTGAATCTAATCACTATGCTACTGAGTTGGCCCCTCCACTCACTGTTTATAGTTAGGAAATTGAATTTCTGTCCATCATTTTAGTCTGTTTAGATTACACATTCTTCTGTTCTCTTAGTCCTCTGCTGGGCTTCTCTACTGTGATTTGGACCCCCAGATATTCTCACACTCTCAAACATGTACTCACATCTTGTACTCTCTTACTTATAGTAAATAAATGAGCTCTGAAGCCTGCAGCCATCATAATTTTTCTTCTTTTGTTTCTTTTTCTTTTTCCTCTAGAAAGGGGAAAGAGGCTAGGAAAAGCTTTTTAAAGCATATGGATTTAGCTAACAGCAAGAAGTAACAGATGCCCCAACCTTAACAATCTGAAAGCTGGCCTGTTAAATTTTTTACTTAGTGATCTTCTTTAGTGGAGAAAATGTGTGTTGTCTTTTGGGTAGCACCGTTCTTTTTTCCTGGGACATAGTTGTATTTAAAGCTTATAAAATTCAAAAACCCATAAAGACTTTTAGAAGTTTGTAATATGTTCTTAATGAGGATGCTGTTGATGCAAGCCTTTTCAGCATAGCTATTTTAGACTGGATCAAAATTTAGATTTTGGTTTAATTTTCACTTTCTTAGATTTCTATTTCTCCTCCTCCTTTCTTTAATTTTCTGGTCTCACTAAAGTTAAAACTTAAAATCAGTATTTTTTTAACTTGATACTTTGAGAGTCTTAGGTTCTATTTTATTTGTTTAAATTTTAAGGAGTATGTAACTAAAGAATACTATGATGAGAGATGAAAATTATTGACAAGTCCTGGAGATTGAAAAATTTCATTCAATAACAGTATATAGAGAGGCATATTGGCATAGCTTTTTCTAGCAATTTCATCATTGAAACTTTGTAATTACTGAGTTGGTCTCCTTAGCCATCTTCTCATTAATTACCTTATTATTATTTTCTCTCTTTTCCTTTTAGCTTTTTATTTTATGTGAGAAACAAAGGAAAAGATGTTGCTGTTGTATTTCCCCTATTCAGTTTGCAGGAACTCTCATTAGTACCTTAGGTTAGAAGAACTTTGGGAAAATGTACTCTGCTGACAATCTAGCGGTTAAGATCTATTTTTATAAGCTTGGAAATATAGTTTGTTAGTAGACGATTAGCTACTGACCATTTTCTTTTTTACTAGATCCATTTTCAGTCAAGAGGAATGTTGCACGGAGCTTAAACAGCCAGCTTGTTTATGAATATGTTGTGGAGAGATTCAGGGCAGCTTACCGGTATTTTGCCTGTCCTCAGAGGAAGGGTGGAAATAAATCTACAGTGGATTCCGTGAAAAAAGAGAAGGGGAAAATAAGCAATAAGAAACCAGTGAAGTCTGACAATATGGCATCCAATTGTTGCATTCTGCTTGGGGAAAGCACAGAAAAAATAAATGCAGAAAGAGATCCACCTGATAAATATGATGAAACAGAATGTACATCACAGAGATGTATTACTGAAGATGTCAGTTTGTCGGTAAACGAACTAGATTTAGCTGAACATGGACAGGAATCTTCATCTCTTTCTACCAGTGAAGGCAGTGAATTAGAGCCAAAATCAATTAAGAAACGAGATGATTTAGCGTCTTCAGAAACATGTTTAAAAAAGGAGTTCAGCCAGTGTAATTGCAATGATTATAAATCCCCTGACCCAGATAAATCTGCTGGTACAGACTGCAGGTCAAATTTAGAAACAGAGAGTTCACATCAGATTGTGAGCACCGACATATCTGCTACCTCTTGCAACTGCAAACCTACAGAAGATGCTTCTGACCTTAATGACGATGGTAACCACCCCACCCAGGAATTACATTATGTGTTTGATAAGTTTATTTTAACCTCTGGCAAGGTAGGATACAGTTTTGTAAACAATTGGTAAGATTTTGTGGCAGTTGTATAATTCTGTATTTATAGTTTTTAGATTCAGATGTGTAAAAATAGATTCTATGATGGTAGACTATTGTTTTCGAGTGATATTTTGGTGTATGTATTTCACTTTTTGCATTTTTGCCTATAGTTGCCTTTAAAGAATGTATGTAAAACTCCAAAGGTTTCATCACTGTGTTACTAGTAGATTTGCTTTACTGTCTCATATGTGGAAGGATTCATCAGATATTTTATGAAAAGCAGTTTGGCAAAGCAGCATGTATTTTAAATTTTGCTTATTTTTTATGCATATGATTATTTTTTCTTCCACAGAGGAGAATACAGGGTTTGTAAACTCTATAATAGTATTCTATTTTAAAGTTTTTTTTGGTGGGAGGGGAGGGGAAAGTGATGAAAAGTATAAACTTAATAGAGATAGTTGAGTGAAAATTAAGATCAGAAACCAAAAAAATGAAGAATCCAGATTCTGTCTCTGCCACTAAGCTTCTCTTTGGTTTCTGGCATGTCCCTTATAAGTTATAGGAGTCTTAATTTTTCTACTTTTAAAGTGGGCTACTCTGAACTTTAACTTGATAAATTATAGAAAATAAAATACCCCAATGAACAGAAAATAAGCAATTACTACTTTGCTAATAAAGGAATGTTTTAGCTGAGTCACATTGCTTCAAGTGCGGTGTACATAAGGGAAGTATTAGCATCCAGGATGAAAAAATGATTATATAGGTCATTTGTAAACCAAGTAGAATATTTTTTAAAAAACTTAGAAAGTCATCCAGTTTTATTGTTTTATCAATAATTATTTATTGACAAGCTTTAAAATTTTTAACCTAATTACTAAGCTGTATTTCTTCATTCTTTGTAAGGATACATCTGTTGGCATTTTGTTCAGGTTGCAGTACTTAGGGCATATGGACTATTGAAGGGATGAAATAATGGCAGATTTTTAGAAAAGCCTCAATTATATAACTGCAGTTTACATTTCTTATACTTCATACTTTTGATTTCCTTAGGGTAATTCTTACTCCAATTTTAATTATTTTAGTTATCTGTAATAAATTTCTAGAGTTGGCCTGATAAATATGCCTTTTTTTTTTTTTTTAAAGCTTTGAAAAGCTGATAGAAATTCCTATGGTAATGTTAATTAGCCCACAGCACAGTGTTCCCACAAACAGGTCTCTTCTGTTTATAATTTGCATCAGAGTTCATGGCTAGGTAAATTTCTAGGCTAACCCTGGACGAAGAAGCTAACTCTAGGATGTAGCATATTACAATAAAAATAAGAGTAGTGCTCTTCCTCAACCATATGTGTTTTTTCCAACTAATTGGGGTAAGTTTTTACTGTTTTAGCCTTGTAGTAGTAGTCTACTGGAATACATTTATATTGGTATAGGGTCTGAAGTTAAGTTTGTGGTTATTGCATAGGAGATGTTCCTTGTATGAAGCTAATTTATTTTTTAAGAGTTCAGCCCTGCAGTTTGGTTTCTTGAGTACTATGCTAATGTAATAAATTGAACCAACTAGCCAAGCAAGGGTTCCGTGATTGATTTGGAAGATAGTCAACATTTGGAGTGAAATGAAAAGTGCCACTTGAAATTTCTTTATAATCTACTTTGTTAAAGATCTTAGTAGATTAATATGTAATGCATGTATTTTGTTTTGGGAGTTGATCAAACTGTTTGAATTAACCCATACATTTTGGATCTCCTGGGATTTCTTGTATTTTACATCTTCAGGTAAATCTAATCATTGACAATATTTTAGTGGGGAAGAAAGTAGGTTAGCTCAAAATATGTCTTTTACACTTAACTTAGCTTTTCATTAACATTTTCTTCCTTTTTTTTTTTTTTTTTTAAACCTTCTGAAAGCACAGTTTATCAGAACTGTGTTACATAAAAGATTCTTTTTGGACCTATTTTCTAAGTGATGATGAAGTCCCTCAATAGTTTATTAGATTGTTTTTCTACCTTTGTGTAGCCGCCAACGATAGTATGCAGCATCTGCAAAAAGGATGGCCATTCAAAAAATGATTGCCCAGAGGATTTCAGGAAAATTGATCTAAAACCTCTACCACCAATGACAAACCGATTTCGGGAAATACTTGATTTAGTATGTAAAAGATGTTTTGGTAAGTCTTTCTTACTGGAACTGTTGAGACTAGATTACTTCTTAGATTTCGAATATTTATTTTCTTATTTAAAAACAGTTTGCTTACATTTTGTTTTTGTAGAGGTTTTTGAATAGTCTAGAGACCCAACCACAGATATTTACTTAATGTCTACTATGTGCAGGGCACTGTGGTAAATGCCAAGGGGAATACAGAGTTCATATGTGTTGCTTTTAAGGAGCTTAGATTCTGGATTTGTGCTCTCTGATATCGTAGCCACTAGCCACATGTGGCTATTTAAATTAAAATTAACTAAAATTAAATAAAAGTAAACACTAAGTTCCTCAGTTATACTGTCCACGTTTCAAGTACTGTGTCACTACCTGTGGCTTGGGGCTGCTGCATTGGGCAGCTAGACAGAGAACATTTCTATCCTTGCAGTGCTCTTGCATAGCGCTGCTCTAGGTGGATGTATAAAACATGTATGAAAATTGCCAAAATTGGAAGCAGAATACGTGACATGCTATAGCAGTGGTAAACAAAATGCAGTACAAACACAGTTAATTTTAACTGGGGTGAATCAGAGGAATTGGAATTAATGATGTGGTATTTGAGATGGACTTTGAACTGCATTTTCAGATATAGGAGATTACGCAGAAAAGCATAGAGTGTACAATTAGTTTGGGAGGATATTTACCTTAGATTTGGTAGAGTATAACAAAGGCAACAGAGAAGGATAGGGCTGTAAAGGTATTTTGGGGAAAACCTTACATACCTTTATTCAGCAAACATTTATGATGTACATGGGTTAAACTCTCACTCAGCACTTGCTGTTTCCCAGGTAAGAGAAGATTTCTGATGATGTAACAGGTAGTTGGTTCTTGTGTCCCTTTGATATACTGGTATCATTGTGTGTGTACGTTTTTTTGTTTGTTTTTTGGCACTTCCTTACTTTCTGGCACTACAAGATGCTCCCGTCTCATCATGTGTATTTCTCTCCCAGTCCTAGAATTAGACATTTCTCCAAAGAGCCCTGGTTCCTTTTATTAGAGAACAGTGTTAGAAACCAAGATCTGGATGCTAGGGTGCTTCTTATTACTGACTTTTGTTGCTTCTAGGCCCTGTTTGAGCAAGAAATTTTATATGTGTATACTAACCCATGTATATGTACATATCTATAAATATTTCTATATGTGACCATCCTCTCTATATTAAGCTAAATATGACTTCATCCTGATATCTCCAATTCTAATACATTATCACATGGCTCATTCTAGCCTCTTATCCCTGCTTATCTGTAAATTTCCCCCTCCAACAATGAGAAACCTGGCATCTACCATCTGCCAGTCATTTATTGAATTGTTCCACTTAAGTACACATGTATAGCATTCTAAAAACTGTTATTATCTTATACCCCTATGGGAAACAACTTTATCAATTAGAGTACAATGTTTATGTGCAGTTCCTTTTGTCCTTAGTCTTACAGATTTCACTCCTTTTCACAGTTATTTAGGTTAGCACATTTTTTCCTACTCCCTTGAGTGAAGTTGTCTTACATATTTATATTACAGTTAGATTCTTATGTTACAGCCTACATTCCATCCTGAGATTCCCCGACCTCCCAGATGATTTTTTAAAATTTGCATACTGTAAAGTTCAGTCTTTGTGCTGCGAAGTTCTGTGGGTTTTCATAAGTGCATTGTGTCATGTATTACCATTAGAATATCATACAGGATAGTTTTACCACTCTAAAAAAAAAAAGCCACTTGTATTTCAGCTGTTCAGCTTGCAACCACTGATGCAACATTTGTTTTTCAAAAGCTGAATATTATTTTAATTCATTACAGTAAGTTGCTACTTTGTTCCCTTTACTGTATCAACTCTTGGGGATGAATCTAGAGGAGGAGATAGAGAAAAATAAAATAAAAGACTGTTCTTAAGGAATTATGGCCTTATTTGGAAAAATAATATGAATATAAATGAAATAACTAGAAAAATAAAAAGACAGTGTAAGCTAAACTGGCAAGCAGTTTGGAGAAATAAGGAGTTAAGGAGAGATCATTGAAGGCACTGTGGTTGGGCAAAGCAGCTTATAGGGAAGATATGAATCTTGACCAGGCATTTGAGGGAACTGTTAGATTTGAATGAGTCATGTGCCTAGCATAACAGTATGAGTATACTCTTAAAAGGAGGGAAAAACAAGCATGTTTATGGGAGAGGTTGGAATGTCTGAAGAAAACTGTTAAGTAATTTGCAGAAGTAAATATATTTTATAGATGTTTCATAGGCAAAATGATCATGTGAAATGTACTTAAGTCTATAAAAGTTATTTTTCTGCTGTCCCTCTGACCCTTCTTCCCCCAGTAACGTTTATGATTTTAAAGTTAGAGAAGTCAACAAATAATGAAGAAATTTTAAGTAAAGTTTTTAGGGTAAAAAATTGAAGACATTTTCAGATTCCATTTTCCTTACTTTTCTTTTTCCTTTCTCTTTTTTTAACTTAGATGAGTTATCACCACCTTTCTCTGAACAACACAACAGGGAGCAAATTTTAATTGGCTTGGAAAAGTTTATTCAAAAAGAATATGATGGTATGTCATATGTTAAAAATTGATTGCTTTTGTTATTATAGTCACCTGGTCTGTTTCATTCTTATATTTGAAAAGTATTTATTGACTGTTAGTGTTAGGTACTATTGTGGGTGCTGAGGATACAGTGCTAATAAAAGAGGTGAAACCTGCTCTCATAAAGCTTATATTAAGAAGGGGAGACAGATAGTCAACTAACAAATAAGTATATAATGTAGTATCAGGAAGTAATAAATGCTATTAAAGTGTTGGAGTTAAAAGGATGGTGATGGAGTGTTATGATAAGTTCTCTCTGATAATGTGATGTTTGAGCAGAGCCATGAATAATATGAAGGAGCAAGTTATTTGAATATCCATGTAGAGAACGTTCTAGAGAGAAAGAGGAGCAAGTACAAATACCCCCAGACTGGATTATGTTTGACATAGTTGAAGGCCAGCCGGGAAGTCATTGTGGCTGGGGTGGAGTGTGTGAGGTAGATTGTAACAGAAAGATGAGGTCAGAAAGGTAGAGATTGGATCATTAGGATTGGTAGAAGGATTTTGAATTTTGAGTGACTGATGAGAAGCTTCTGGAGGGTTTTAATGCTGAAGTGACATAATATGAGAGAACAAGAGTATAGAGCCGTAAGAATAGAAACAAGCAGAATATTTAGGAGCCTGTTGCATAAGTTTAGGTGAGATATAATAGTGATTTGATAGAGTAAATGAAAAGTGGTCAGGTTTAGAATATGTTTTGAATGTAGAGCCAATAGGATGTGCTGATGCATTACATGTTAGATGTGAGAAAAGAAAGGAGTCAAGGATAGTTTCAACTTAGCAGGAGTGAGTTTTGGGTATGGGGGTGAAGAATCAAGAATTCTGCGGCCAAATATTTTATAAAAGTGTAAAGTGTTGTTTTATAATCAGAATGAATTTGTACTTTTAAAAGATCTGTTATGTGCTGTAAGATTCCATTTTTATTATATTTGCTAGTGTATAAAGTATTGACCAAATCTAAGTCCCTGTTATATTAAACTTATGCACATTTTTAATTGCTGATGAACACAGCTTCTTTTATGTCTCTCAGTTGTCATTGAATTTCAAGTAGGGCATCAGAACTGAATTGGAGGATTAAGTTTTGAAAATATAGAATTTATCATCTAAATGTGTAGCCTACAAGAATTAATAGGAAGGAAAGTCCAATCCTTTTAAGCCACCTTATGGCTTATTTGAAGTGGCACCTGTTATTAAATGATGTTAACTATGAAGGGATAACTCTATTATAATTTATATCAAATGGATTAATCACTCACTTTTGGAGGAGAATTAATTCTGTGTACTACGGTAATAACTACTTGAATTGTGCCCTGAAAAAACTAGTTTCTTTTTAAGAGGTAAATCTCTAAATATTGATCTTGACTTTTTTTTAAAAAAGATTGCCACCTGAGCTAACAACTGTTGCCAATCTTTTTTCCAGCTTTTTTCTCCCCAAATCCCCCCTAGTTGTATATTTTAGTTGTGGGTCCTTCTAGTTGTGGCATGTGGGACGCCACCTCACCGTGGCCTGATGAGCGGTGCCATGTCTGTGCCCAGGATCTGAACTAGTGAAATCCTGGGCTGCGGAAGCAGAACGCATGAACTTAACCACTCAGCCACGGGGCTGGCCCCTGATCTTAACTATTGGTAGTGATGTTGAGAATGAGTAAAAATACATGAATTTATGAGATAGTTAACTTGGTGATTGTTGGGAGGTGGAAGTTGAGGGAGAAGTCTTAGGAACCATGTCTGTATTTCTGACTTGTGCAAGTGAGTAGATAATACTATTTGCTGAGAATAGGGATTACAGGAATAATAGTAGGTTTGAGGTGAAGTTGATAGTTTAGGTTTTTTTTTTTTTTGAAAGATTTTATTTTTCCTTTTTCTCCCCAAAGCACCCTCGGTACATAGTTATGTATTTTTAATTGTGAGTCCCTCTAGTTGTGGCATGTGGGATGCTGCCTCAGCGTGGCCTGATGAGCAGTGCCATGTCCATGCCCAGGATTCAAACTGGCGAAACCCTGGGCTGCCGAAGTGGAGCACACAAATTTAACGACTCGGCCACAGAGCTGGCCCCCGATAGTTTAGTTTTAACTTGTTGAATTTATGATGTCGGTGGAAAAATGGAAAAAGCAGTTAAATACATGGATGTGGGAACTTGTGCGAAAGATCTTGGCTTTAGATGAGTGTTTTGAAATTTCTCAGTATATCTACCAATGGTAGGTAACTTAATCCATAGAAGTGGACAAGATTATGTTGTATTAGGCCATTAGTAGGTAATAGAAGACTCCTCTTTCCTGCTAATTATAAAACTTCTGAATTGTGTTTTCCTTTGCTTAGAAAAGGCAAGATTGTGCTTATTTGGTTCTTCTAAGAATGGATTTGGATTTCGTGATAGTGATCTGGATATTTGTATGACCCTGGAAGGCCATGAAAATGCAGAGGTAAGAGTTAGTGTTTGGAAAGGGATATGGAAGTTTGTTTTCTTCCAATAATGAATCTATTTTTAATTTTGTATGTAATAGTGATAATGTATGTTGTTCTTTATATAAATATATTAGCAATAGGAGTATTTGAAATGTGAAAATATTAGCATTACCGTTTTAGAAGACATTTGAATATTTAAGTAAGTAAATTTACAGTTTCAGTAATTGTATAGTGCAAAAACCATGTCACTGAGAGTTACAAATGCTTTGTAATGAATTTTTGGAAAAAGTTAATATACCATAGAGTGGAATTTTTTTTATTAGAACCAATGAGAAGCTGGCGCTTCAGTTCAGTAATGAACATTGATCTCACTTGCTGGGTCTTTTCATCTCTCTTCCATTAGATGATGTCTTTGTATCACTAAAGATAGGAAATAAAGATGAACATCTAATTTATAAATGGATTGTGTTCTTTAAATTAATTGTAATTTTTGGCCACTCAGAACACATTATATTTCTGTAGAATTAATATTATAAATGATGTCTTCTAGGATAGCTGTTAGAAACTCACTTGGGGTGGGGAGGGGAACTAACATTTATTGAGTCCCCAGTATACACTTTTACATACATTATCTCATTTCACTCTTACAACCACCTTTGAGGTAGATAATTTCCCCCATTTTACAGATGAGGAAACTGAGGCTTTGAGAGATAAACTGACTTGCCCAAGTTCACACAGCTAGTAAATGTTGGAGCCGGGATTCGTACCCAGGTCTGTCTGACTCCAGAGTTTATGCTCTTTCCGTTGTATCTCACTGCTTTTCTGTAATTTATTTAACCCATAATGTAGCTGAAATATAGTACTAATAGTACTGTAGGACCTAACCACTACTTTCTGAAATTGAAGGCTTTTTGAGTTCCACCGTGAGATGCCAGGAGCGGACCTTCCCCCAGAGCAGTCTAAGCAGTGAGAGTGGGTGCTTATGCTCTCCTTCTTTGTGTACCAGGCCCCAGCAGTGGGAACGAGATTGCCCAAGTTCCAGTAAAGAAAATGACTGAACAGGGAAGAAGTGTCCCAGACTTTCCTAGCAGCAACTAGAAAAGGAGAGAATCCCTGTAGTTGCTCAGTCTTTTACCAGCAGAGCTACAGGTTTTAAAATCAGGGACTGCTTGCAAGATTGGGGTGAGGCCAAGCTTCTGGCATCTGTAGTGGTGTCAGTATAGCCTGTGTTGTATTATAAAAGAATTCAGTAGGATAGTGTACCTATGTGTTTTTGAAATACTTTTTCCAAAAAGGTGGTTTTTAAATTGTTGGGACCGTAGTGAAGATGGCAGTGATGCCTGGTAGATCCTTATTTCTGGCCCCAAGAAATTTCTTGTAATGTTAATTTACATCTTCTTGTTCTATAAAGAAACTTAAAATTTGTAGATATTTTAGATCTCCTTAACTAACTTCTTCTTAGTGCCATCTACTTAGAAAGAGACTACCCCTCTCCATTTTGAAGAGCAAGAATTGAGGGAATAGGAAATAATTTTTACCCAGGGAGAAGGTTAGGGTTTTAGATATCCTCTGTGTAAAATTCAGTAATCAGACCTGTAATCTCTAAGAGTTTGTATATTATCTGTGCCATTCACGTTGGAAAGTTGAAACAGTGAAAAAAAATAATTTTCTTCCAGGTGAACCATAATTGAAACTTATAATTTAGCATAAATTGTATCCTTGCATAATAAAGAGAAAAATAACATCTTTTATTATGTGTTAAGTAGTAACTAGAGATTCCCTTGAAATCTATAGCTAAAAAGAGCATGTTGGGGACATGCAAAAGTGATTTTAGTAGTAAGTGTGGGGATTGATGTATATACCCTTCAGTTTAATCCAATTAATTTATAATACCATTATCTTTCCTATTCCTTGTATCATGGTGGTTGTTACCATATTAACTCTCCTGTCTCTAGTTTTTAAAAAAACAACACGTTTAAATTTACAGAGGTAAGAATTTCTTTGAAGAAGTAGGTGCTGGTAATGATAGGATTATTTTTCTTTTCCTCATCAACATAATAATAAATAGCTCACAGACTTAAAGTCCTTATTTTGTGCCAAGCCTGCTGTTGAATGTTTTACATACATGTCTCATGTAATCATTCCAACTACTCTATAGGGCAAGAGTTTATAGTTATCTTGATTTTATAGAATAGTGGTATTAGGCTCAAAGGGGTTAAGAATCTGGTCAATGTCACACAGCTAGTCAATACTTAGTTCAAGATTTTAATCCAGGATTGTGTAAATTCAGAGCCTTATGTTCTTAATCACTATACTGTTTTGGCTTCACCAAAACCATCTCTGGTTGTTTATTCATGTATTTGAAAACATTATTCCTCCTGTCTTTGCGCTTCTCAAACTTTAATATGAATGTGAATTACCTGGGTATCTTGTTAAAATGCAGATTCAGTAGACTGGGGTGGGGCCTGAGATTCTTCATTTCTATCAAGTTTCCAGAGGATGCTGATACTGCAGGTCTATGGACCACATACTTTGAGCAGCAAGGTTGTATAGAGCTTATGGTTGGAGAGTTTAAATGCTAGTATTAAATGCCTAGATTAAAGTAGAATTTACACAAGACCAAATTGGGTCAGACACACTTTAATTTATTATTTATTTCTTTTGTTTTTTAGAAATTAAATTGTAAGGAAATAATTGAAAGTTTGGCGAAAATTCTTAAGAGACATCCAGGTATGAATTTTAAATTCAGCTTTAAAACAACAAAATATTTTTTAGCTTCATGAAAATTATTTAATCTAGTGATTTTTTTTAAATCAGGTTTAAGAAATATTTTGCCTATAACTACTGCCAAAGTGCCTATAGTAAAATTTGAACACAGACGGAGTGGTTTAGAAGGCGATATCAGTTTATATAATACATTGGTAAGTTTCTCTTTCTGTATAGACCCAGGTATGTTTACCTGTCATTTTAAAAGTTCACAGATCATTGACTATATCTTTATGTTTGAAACTTTAAATGTGAGCTGTATAAGGAAAAAATATTTTATCAATCATCTTGATATTTCCTTCAGATTGAAGATTAGTTTTTGTTTGACTCATTTACAGGTATTTTAAGTTTTATATATATATATTCATTTTGAGTGTATTATATTTTTTTATCTGATTTGTAAATTTGATTTTAATAAATTTGAAATGTTTTCAAATATGTAATTATTTTTCAGGCTCAACATAACACAAGAATGCTAGCTACTTATGCAGCTATTGATCCTAGAGTGCAGTATTTGGGATATACTATGAAAGTGTTTGCTAAGGTATTTATGAAAAAGTTAATTATCTACTTTGTTCTAATACTCTTGATAGTTAAAGTGAAACATAGTGATGTCAGACTTGTTAAAAATATTTTTTCAGTTTTATTTACCTGAACTTTTAAAAAGAAACACTCAATGTTAAATGGCTTAAATTTATACCTATTAGAGTAGGATGAGTCTAAGTTTTTTCCTGTTTGTGCTTTGTTCCCATATGCAACACACTAGTAAATTTCTCAGTAGTAGAATTTCTGAATGCGGTAGTGATTTGCAACCTCAGGCGTGTTGGCATACTATCCTAGTTAAGAATCTCTGAGTTAGGAAATCTGGTATTTGGATTTAGTGGTAAATTTTTCTGGCCAAGGAAACAAAACAATACCAATAAAACCTTATGTTTCTCCTGTTGTAACACTTATAATACTGAATTCTGTTTCTCTTGAGGTGGAGACCTCTCTATCCCTAGTTTGGTGTAGTGCCTGCTTTACGGTAGCTTCTCAGTGAATATTTAATTTTGTGTTGGTGGAAGGGTTTTAGTAGGGGAGTGACTTGGTCACATTTTCATTTATTAAAGCCCATTCTTCCAACAGAGAGTCATATTTGTTTAGATATTCCTATACATGTCTTTGTAGACAGTAGACAGAGTCCATCTTAGAAAAGAAAAGTATCCAACCACATACTCCAAATCATATTCGATACAGCTAGTTTTCTAGATTCACCTCACAAAATAACTCCAACATGATGGTTCTATACTCCCATGTAGTTTTGGTCATGAAACCAAGTGGTCATGTCAGAGAAATCATTCCTCTCCCTTGATATAGTATTAGCTAAAGCCTTACTTAAGGGAAGCCTCTGAGGATTCTTTTTTTAATTAAAAAACTTTTTTGGAATAGCCAGCATATTCATGTGATTCAGAATTCAAAAGGGGTTTATGGTGAAAAATCTCCCCTTCTTACCTATCTCCTCGCCAACCAGTGCCTCTTGCTAGAGGCAACCAGTGTTAAGTTCCTCTGTATCCTTGGGGCTGGCCCCGTGGCCGAGTGGTTAAGTTCGCGGGCTTCGCTGCAGGCGGCCCAGTGTTTCATTGGTTCGAATCCTAGGCGCGGACATGGCGCTGCTCATCAAGCCACGCTGAGGCAGCATCCCACATGCCACAACTAGAAGGACCCACAACGAAGAATACACAACTATGTACTGGGGGGCTTTGGGGAGAAAAAGGAAAAAAAGAAAATCTTTAAAAAAAAAAAAAGTTCCTCTGTATCCTTCCAGATAGATACTATACTAGTATAAGCGAATACATAAATTTCCTACCTCCTTTTTATTACAGATATAAATACACTGAAAAGATTGTTTTTAATGGCTACATACTGTTCCATTGTGTGGATAGTCGTCAGTTTTTTAAACCTGTTCTTTACTGATGAGACCTAAGTGATTCTGATTTTTTGCTATTAAAACAGTGCTACAATGAAAACCCTTTTTATTTAGTCATTTCACATATTTTTTGGCAGATGTGCAAGATAAATTCTTAGAATAGAATTAGTAGGTTAAAAGGAAATGTGATTTTGTTATTTTGACATTGCCAAATTATTCCTCATAGAGTTTATGCTCATTTGTACTCTCATCTGTAATGTATGAATGCCTGTTTACCCACAACCTCTATGACAGTTTGTTATTGAACTTTCGGATATTTGCTGCTTTGATGAGTTAAAAAAATGATGTCCCAAAGTAGTCAATACTTCTGTGTGGATAAGATTCTGAAGTTTTATTTTTAATCATGATACTATGTTTGTTTAGCGATGTGACATTGGAGATGCTTCCAGGGGAAGTTTGTCTTCATATGCTTATATCCTTATGGTGCTGTACTTTCTGCAGCAGCGAAAACCACCAGTTATCCCAGTTCTACAAGAGGTAAGTGTTTAAGACAACTGTTTAGGAGTCTCTTGTGGCAATCGATCTAAACACAGTAGATCTTGCTCAGTTCATGAGATCGTGAAGGATTTTCCATCATGGACATCCTAAGTTTTATTCTTCCATTAATGGTATAATCAAACTGAACCTTTTTGAAAAGTCTGTTATGGGAGAATATAGACTACCAAAAGAATATTAACTGACAGAACTATTGAGTATCTTTTGCAACATTTTTATATAGTCTTAGAATGCTGCAGATGATTATGAAATTCTTGTAGCCATCCACGAGCTCATATAGTTTCTCAGATGCAAATACGTAAGTTTCTTCTCTTCAGTGTATTCTCCCTCCTCTTGCCTGGCAATGAAGTTTGATTTATTTCTGTGTGTATTTCAGTTAACTTTGTGAATTTGGTTGAGAGAAAACCCAAGGAAATTCTTCCTCATCTCTGTGAGGTCATGGTAGTTAAGCATGAGAATGTACATCAAATGAAACAGATTATACTCATATTCACTCAGATTTGGTGACTCATAGGGTCTCGTTTTGTGGCCAATTTATACTGTCTGAAATAAGTACGAAGGAGTTCTTAATCATCCATCTGTTCCTCCTCATTCCTGGCACAATGTGAATTTGCAAGCATTAGGGAGGATCCAGTTATCATTTCTTAGAAAGGTGGTTATTTTGAGATAGGAGAGAAGCATCAGAATTGTTTGGAAAATTACACATTCTGATTTCACATAAACTTTGATAGTCATGACAAAGAAGAAAATCACAAAATAGCAAGCCATGTGGTGGGTGTCATATGGCCTTAGTAAGTGTTAAAAAGTTCTAATGAATTCCATGTGGTTTTAGCAGTATTTCCTTCCCTCTTTTAAACAAACAGTGAAAGAGAAATAAAATTTTAAATATTCTTTCCTAACAGAAAATTTTGAGTTGCTGAATCTATGTTGAGTGATGTGTTTTTTAATAATGTTGTTTACTGTAGGATAGTTAAAATTTAGCATGAATTAATTAGGCCTGCCAAGGCCAAGATCATTCTCTGTATTAGTCTAATTGTTGTTAGGCTTTGAATTTGGGGATCTTATGCATAGTTACCCCAGTAATATCATAGCAGCCATTTGCCACTTTGACAGAATACTATGCTTAACCAAAATAGTTACCATGATTAACCAAAATGCAGTACAAATTTTGTTTTCCTGGTGGTTCGTGTTCTCATTATATTACCCATGGATGAGGAGCCATTGAGGCAGCATGATGTAATGGAAAGAGCAGGGCATGATTTTGGAGCCAGAGATAAGTAGTCTGAATACTAATTCTGTCATTGTGGCCTTCAGCAAGCTGCCTGACTTCCACTAGTCTGAGATTCATCCTCAGTAAAACTGTAATAATAGTAGTAGTAGTTCATTGTTGAATAAGGAACAGAGACATTGAATGCCTTTGAATATCGTAGGTGCTAAAGAGGTATTCATAAATGATGGTTGCTATTATTGTTATTTTTATTGTTGTTATCATTAGCAGCATTATTATTATTGGAAAAATGTAGGTAGGATTGCCATAGCCAACTTCAAGAACTCTCCCATTATCTGCTTAACAGACAGTGATTGATGAAATGAGAGACAGTCCATGGAATGTTTTCCATCATAATGAGCTCTGATTGTGGGGGGCTTTGTGATACATATGAACTGATGATGTGTGGATTTTTGCTTCTGGCGTTTTTTGCTTGTCATATGGGACCCCATTTTCCATTGCTCTGGCACCATTTATGTATTGGTCATTGGCATCGATCAACTTTTAAGGGTAAGGATATGTTTAATGAAGCTGATGATCTTTGACTCCATTTGTAATTGCATCTAGACTTTAAGTGGGTAATAAATAAGGCTCTGCTAAGAATGTTTTTCCTGTTCAACAATGAAAGTTCTTTAGGTCAAAAGGAGTTTTCCTGAGCAGAATGATTTTGCTGTGTTGCAGCAGATCATCATAAGTAAAAGTAAATTTTCACATAAAAATTAATACTAAAAGAAGGTTAAGGGATGCTATTCACACTTGATATTGTGAGCTTTTATGTTTTTAGCTGATATCAGCTTAAAAATTGCAATTGAATGGATCAACCTTGAGGACGTTATGCTGAGTGAAATAAACCTGTCATAAAAGGATAAATACTGTTTGATTCCACTTATATGAGATACCTAGGGTAGTCAAATTCAGAGACAGAAAGTAGAATGGGGTTGCCAGGGGCTGGGGGGAGAGAGGAAATGGGGAATTATTGTTTAATAGGTTCAGAGTTTCATTTTTGCAAGATGAAAAGAATTCTGTGGATGGATAGTGGTGATGCTAGCACAGTAGTGTGAATGTACTTAATGCCACGGAAGTGTTCACTTAGGAATAATTAAAATGGTAAATCTTATGTTATGTGTATCTTACCATAACTAACAAATTGCAATTTAAATATAGCATTAGACATTAGAATATTACAATAAAGTAAGAAAGTAAATATGGGAATGTACCTGGTCACTCCTTGTACAAATGTGATTGACTTGTTTGGTGAGATTTTAGAGGGAAGACTGCGTGCTTGAGTGGAGAATGATTGGTGTTGAGAGAAAGAGAAGAGAGAAGAGAAAAACAGAAAGAATATGCGTGTGTGTGTGTAAAGAGAGAGGGATAGCATTAGTCCTTCTAAGGGCTGAAACAGAGTGGAAAGTTAGGCACCGTGAAACATGAGAGTTCATAAAAACCGACAAAGCAGTGATTAGACACCCTTTAAGGCCCACAGGTCCACTTTACTGTGTTATCAGCCAACATAGTTGGGTTCAGATCATGGTTGTTACTCATGAGTAAGAATTCTTTTAAAAAGAATCAAGATCTAAAGAGGAAGTTTGTATTATTTCCATGTAATACTAATAATAACATCCTAATCTATGAGGGTAAATGTTATACTTTGGCTTCTTTAAAACCTTTATTTCTTTTTTGAGGGCAAGATCCCATGTCTTTTGTTTTAGATATTAATACCTATAATTGTCAGGCTCTCCCTTTTTTGTTTTATGAAATGTTGGTACTTTTGCTAGATGATTTTTGGTAACGGTATTTGTTTAAGTTATATGTAAATATAAAAAACAACTTATTAGCTTAAGTTCCTAGAAACTTGATCTTTATGTAAACACGCTTACAGAGTAAATATATTCATTCAACAAACGCATATTATGTTTTCTCTATATGGCAGGCTTTGATGTAGAGAATTTTGGCTCCAGAGATAAGTTATAGTCGTTACCCGCAAGGAACTTAAACCTGAGAGTGAAATTAGAGGGGTCAGACGTATAGTTAGTTTTGTAAATCACTGTCCCATCTAAAGTGGAAGAGGAGCTGGGGACCACCTTATCTAGTGGTTTTAAAGTATTTTCTGGTAAGCTCTAGAAGCTCATTACTGTATCCGTGAGGAGTGGGTTAAGGAAAAGACGATATTTTTTCTCTACTCAACCTTTTATCAGAGTGTCTCTGCTTTTATCAGTTTTACATATTGAGCTTCAAGAAAGGTTCTATTTTAGGAAAGGGTTCTATAGCTTAAAATAAAAATAAAATTTTAAAACAACTGACCTAATCTAATCTCTCATTTTTGTTGGGAAAACTGAGGATATAGGAGGATAATTTTCTTGTCCAGAATTGCTACTCGGCAGGACTAAGACTAGAAATGAGGTCTGCTGACTCTAAACCTGTTGCAAAGCATCTTTCTTAAAACTTCTATAGAAAATAAGTCTCAAAATTGCTTGTAGAGGTGAGTTGTGCCTATAGAGTCATCTTATGGGATACTTTTCTTCTGGTAAAGTAGCATTATTCTCTCCCCCGCTCCTTCCTTAGGACGGTGAATTGTTATTCATAACTAATAATGAAGATTTTAACAATCTTTATCAAGATGTTAGAGAAAGCTACCTAGTTTTCTATTTAAAAAAATCAGTGTCCCAGGGCTTTTCAGCCTCAGATGATGCAGATAACTGATTAAAGGTACTGGAGTTCTTCTCCTAAACACACAGTTCCATTAATTTCTTTTGGGTACACAATCAATAGGTATTATCTATTATGTAATAATCTCTACATCTGTGATCTTTTGATGAAAATGCTAGGGTTTTTTTTTTTTTAGTTTTACTTCATTAATCTCGGGCTGAATGTCTTTTGATAGGCCAAATAGGTAACATCAGATAACATCAAATGTGTCATTTGGAGAATCTGATGCTCTTAAAGTAATCCTTTCCCAGCTTTGATCTTTCAGATACATTTTATTCATTCATAACTTGGTATCACATTATATCATCCTAACGTGTTCCTTTTGGAAGAAGTATTTTAGTATGTCTTTTATAGGTAAATTCTAAAATGATATGAGACTTAAAAGGAGTGGATGACCTGAAATCTAATAATAAAATTAATTTTTTATGCAGATCTTTGATGGAAAACAGATTCCACAGAGAATGGTTGATGGATGGAATGCTTTTTTCTTTGATAAAACAGAAGAACTGGTAACTTTTTCATAGTCTTTATGTTATAGAATGCTCACTGATACATGTTAGAATTTGCGTAATTTAATTTTTCTTGTATTTGGGGTTCATGTTTTGGATGGGTATAGACATCTCTCTCTCTCTTTTTTTCTCATTTGTAGAAAAAACGTTTACCTTCACTTGGAAAGAATACAGAAACCTTAGGAGAGCTTTGGTTGGGACTGCTTCGCTTCTATACTGAAGAGTTTGATTTCAAGGAATATGTAATTAGCATTCGGCAGAAAAAGCTGTTGACAACTTTTGAGAAGCAGTGGACATCCAAATGCATTGCTATTGAAGGTAATCATTTAGCTGATAGTAATTCAGGAACAAAACAAAACAAAAAGCCAGAATTTCGTTTGGCCAAGGACATTGAGGGGAAAATTGAAACATGTTAGAATTTGGAAGATTATTCCTCTTGATTTTTGTTAGTTTCCATTCTTTAATCTATAATTTTAAAAGAATAATTTGCTGACTTACTCTCAATTACGTAGTATTAGACTCTTGTTAAGTGTATTTTATGTTACAATAAACATAATTCTTAATTAAAAAATAAAATGTTTCTTTTCTAGACCCTTTTGACTTGAATCATAACCTTGGTGCTGGAGTTTCTAGAAAAAGTAAGTTTTAAATATAGAAATCTGCTTTTAAAGGTCTTACATGTTAAGATCTGCATCTTAATTGTTTTCTTCTTTCTTCCATAGTGACCAATTTCATCATGAAGGCATTTATCAACGGAAGGAAACTTTTTGGTACCCCCTTTTATCCACTCATTGGCAGAGAAGCTGTAAGTTTATGTAATTTGAATTCTGAATCTTTTCTTAGAAAACTTTCTTTTTTACAGTACAAGAAGCCTAATTCTATTTTCAAGTTGGTGTTAGGAACAGGGAAAGAGATGGTTATAGCTCCCTGTATTTTTTCTTATTACACTTATTATACTTCATTATGAGATATCCATTTGCTAAATTTTGTTTCTCTCTTTAAATTATAGCTCCCCCATTAGACTGTAGCTCCATGAGGATAGAGTCCATGTCCATAAGGTTCATCGTTGTATCTCTAGTGCCTATCGTAGTGTCTGGCACATAGGATGTACCAAATATGCATTTGTTGAATCAATGAGGGTGGATAGCCAAGACTCAGAATCCTTAAATTTTGAAATTGAGTTCTACCCACTGACCCTCTTTCATCTCTGGAATTCTTGATGAAAATATAAACAGAGAGGACAATACCGAAGAAATACTTTATTGTTTGCTGAGGCTCTGCTCTAATTTTGGTGTAGCCCTAGCAAGCTGAATTAGCTGTCATGAAACTGAGAGCCTTTCTTTTGCTTGAACTAGGTGGCATAGTGTCCCCCATTACTCTTGGTCTCACTCTGGCTTTTGCTTGTTATCTAATGGGAGGAGGTCTCAGTTTAACTAAGAAAGAAACTTCCAAGAGAGGAAATCTCAAGAGAGAAACCATCTTTCTGCTATTGCATAATGAATATCCTTGATCTTGTTCAGTCCAGTTGTAGCACTCGTTCTTTGGGGTGTGGCATAAAAAAAGCCGAGAGAAATTTAGAGCTTTTTTCCCTTGGAGTACTGGTTCTCAGATATTTTTGATTGTCCTGGCCTCTTAGAGGGATGATAATAATTATAATGGAGACAAATAAAACAACAGTAAAATTTGAAACAACAGAAAAGTTGTGTAAGAAGAAAATAACGAACAAAAGGAAAATCCAACAATAATTTTACTAACGTATTAACTTTTTTCTAAATTAGTTAATTTTTTTGAGGAAGATTAGCCCTGAGCTAACATCTACTGCCAATCCTCCTCTCTTTGCTGAGGAAGGCTGGCCCTGAGCTAACATCCATGCCCATCTTAAAAAAAAAAAGAGAGAAGCATAGTCAGATCAAAACAAATGTGATGATTCACTGATAAAGCATTCTACCTGAAATTGTGGGAATTCCAACTATTAATGTGTATACGTGCACATGTTCAGTATGAATCTAGCAGTTTCATGCAGTCAGGCTTTTTAGTAGAATACTAGAGTATTAATAAATTGGAAATGTGCAATTTTAGTTTGGTTTTTAAGATTGGCACCTGAGCTAACATCTGTTGCCAATCTTTTTTTTCTTTTTTCTTCCCCCCAAAGCCCCCCAGTACATAGTTGTATATTCTAATTGTGAGTACCTCTCATTGTGCTATGTGGGACACCACCTCAGCATGGCCTGAAGAGTGGTGCCATGTCTGCTCCCAGGATCCGAACTGGTGATACTCTGGGGTGCCGAAGTGGAGTGCCTGAACTTAACCACTCAGCCATGGGGCTGGCCCCCAATTTTAGTTTATGAATACAAAATTTTAGTAATTCTTAATAACTCAGTATAAGTAGTCCTGATAGGATATCAAAGTCCTTGATCTTGAATATCATTTGGTATAAGAGCCAAACATTAGTTTGGGGCCTATGAGTCGGCTAACCATTTTTTGATCCACTTTATTCTGTTATAAAAGACCAATAAACAGTTTTCTGTAGCTTGCTTATACCAGTTTAACTATTCTCCTTATATGGACATTTAGATTGTTTTCATTACATCGGTGTTACACCTGATATTGTAGAAAATATCCTTGTTAAATAGTCTTTCATGCTTATACTTTCCACAGTAAAGATTATTCTTTCAATACATATTTATTGAATTCCTACTTTGCACGTATTTCTCTGCTGTGTACGGGCATACCTCAGAGATATTGCAGGTTCAGTTCCAGACAACTGCAATAAAGCAAATATTGCAATAAAGCGAGTCACATGAATTCTTTCATTTCCCAGGGCATGTAAAAGTTATATTTATACTGTACTGTAGTCTACTAAGTTTACAATAGAATATGTCTAAAGAAACAATGCAGATACCTTAATTAAAAAATACTTTATTGCTAAAATGTGCTAACCATCATCTAGCCTTCAGTGGAGTCTTGCCTCCATGTTGATGGCTGCTGACTGATCAGGGTTTGCTGAAGGCAGGACGGCTGCGGCAATTTCTTGAAATAAGACAGCAGTGAAGTCTGCCGCATCTATTGACTCTTCCTTTCACAAACGATTTCTCTATGGCATGCGATGCTGTTTGATAACATTTTACCCACAGTAGAACTTCTTTCAGATTCAGAGTCAGTCTTCTCAAACCCTGCTGCTCCTTTTATCAACTAAGTTCATGTAATATTCTAAATCCTTTGTTGTCATTTCAACAGTCTTCACCGCATCTTCACCAGGAGTAGATTCTATCTCAAAGCCACTTTGCTCATCCATAAGAAGCAACTCCTCATCCATTACAGTTTTATCGTGAGATTGCTGCAATTCAGTCACATCGGCAGGGTCCACTTCCAATTCTAGTTCTCTTGCTATTTCCACCACATTTGCAGTTGCTTCTTCCACTGAAGCCTTGAACCCCTCAAAGTCATCCATGAGGGTTGGAATCAACTTCTTCCAAACTCCTGTTAATGCTGATATTTTTGTCCTTTTCCCATGAATCATGCCATGTTCTTAATGGTATCTAGAATAGTGAATCCTTACCAAAAGGTTTTCAGTTTTGCCCACATCATCAGAGGAATCACTATCTGTGACAGCTATTTATAGCCTTATGAAATGTATTTCTTTTTTTTTTTTTAAAGATTTTATTTTTTTCCTTTTTCTCCCTAAAGCCCCACGGTGCAGAGCTGTATATTCTTAGTTGTGGGTCCTTCTAGTTGTGGCATGTGGGACACTGACTCAGCGTGGCTTGATGAGTGGTGCCATGTCCATGCCCAGGATTCGAACCGACGAAACACTGGGCCCCCTGCAGTGGAGCGCGCGAACTTAACCACTCGGCCATGGGGCCGGCCCCACGAAGTGTATTTCTTAAATAATTAGACTTGAAAGTCAGAATTACTCCTTAATCTGTGGGTTGCAGAACGGATGTTGTGTTAGCAGACATGAAAGCGTCTCCATCAGAGCTCTTGGGTGACCAGGTACATTGTTAATGAGCAGCAATAATTTGAAATGAATCCTTTTTTCTGAGCAGTAGTTCTCAAGTGTGGGCTTAAAATATTCAGTAAACCATGTTATAAACAGATATGTCCAGGTTTTGTTGTTCCATTCATAGAGCACAGGCAGAGTAGGGTTAACATCATTCTTTTTTTGTATGTGTGACGAAGACTGGCCCTGAGCTAGCATTTGTTGCCAATCTTCCTCTTTTTGCTTGAGGAAGATTGTTGCCGAGCTAAGATCTGTGCCAAACCTCCTCTATTTTATGTAGGGTGGTGCCACGGTGTGGCTTGACGAGCAGTGCTGGGTCTGTGCCCAGGATCCGAACCTGCAAACCCTGGGCCACTGAAGTAGAACACACGAACTTAACCACTCCGCCACTAGGCTGGCCCCAATTTAGTGACATTCTTAAGGGCCTATAGGATTTTTTGGAATGATAAATGACCATTGGCTTCACCTTACAGTCACCAGCTGCATTGGCTCTTAACAAGAGAGTCAGCCTCTCCTTTGAAGCTTTGAAACCAGGGAATGACTTCTCCTCTCTAGGTACAAAAGTCCTAGATGGCATCTTCCAACATATGGCTGTTCTGGCTACATTGAAAATTGTTGTTTAGTGTAGCCACCTTCATTAATTACCTTAGCTAGATCTCCTGGATGACATGCTGCAGCTTCTACATCAGCACTTGCTGCTTCACCTGCACTTTTATGTTATAGACACAACTGCTTTCCTTAGACTTCATGATCTAACCTTTGCTGGCTTCTAACTTTTCTCCTGCAGCTTCCTCGCCTCTCTCAGCCTTCCTAGAATTGAAGAGACTTAGGGCCTTTCTCTGGATTAGGCTTTAGCTTAAGGGAATGTTGTGACTTGTTTGATCTTCTATCCAGATCACTGCAACTTTCTCCATATCAGCAATAAGGCTGTTTCACTTTCTCATCATTCATGTTCACTGGTGTGGCACTTTTAATTTCCTTCAAGAACTTTTCCTTTGCATGATAATTTGGCTAACTGGTGCAAGAAGCCTAGCTTCAGCCTGTCTTGGCTTTTGGCCTGCCTTCCTCACTTAGCTTAATCATTTCTAGCTTTTGATTTACAGTGAGAGATGTGTGACTCTTTCTTCACTTGAACACTTAGAGGCCCTTGTAGGTTTATTAATTGGCCTAATTTTAACATTGTTGTGTCTCAGGGAATAGGAAGGCTTGAGAAGAGGGAGGGAGATGGTGGAATAGCCAGTCATTGGAGTAGTTAGAACACACACATTTGTCGATTAAGCTCATTCTTATATGGGAGTGGTTCATGGTGCCCCAAAACAATTAACATAGTAACATTAAAGGTCACTGATCACAGATCATCATCACAAGTATAATAATAATGAAATGGTTTGAAATATTGCACCAATTGCCAAAATGTGACATAGAGACATGAAGCGGGCAAATGCTGTTGGAAAAATGCCTTCGATAGACTTGCTTGACACAGAGTTGCCACAAACGTTCAATTTGTGAAAAATGTAGTATCTCTGAAGCACAATATAATGAGATATGCCTGTACTGGGATTATAACAACATACAAAATAGATGTGTTTCTTTCCCTTAGACTCTAATGGAAATGAAGCCAAATGTATGTTTTATTTTTTCACCTTTGTTCCTCACTCGAATATTCCCCCCTCTCCTATACTTCTACATCATTAAGTTCTCTGATATATCGACCCATATTCTCCAAATCTATCAGCTATCTTCTGTCTTCATTTTTCTCCCCATTTAACTTAGCTTCCCTGGTCTACTCTCTGGCATATGCTTTACATTCATTTGCACCACTGTCCTTCTTTTGTACTCTTGTGTGTTCAACCTTACATGAATTCACCTATCCACCATCTATCTATGTTTGGGTAGCAGAACACTAGTGGAAAAAAGTCATCAAGCTAGGCAGTTTTTTTTTTTTTTTTTTTTTTTAAAGATTTTATTTTTTCATTTTTCTCCCCAAAGCCCCCCGGTACATAGTTGTGTATTCTTCGTTGTGGGTTCTTCTAGTTGTGGCATGTGGGACGCTGCCTCAGCGTGGTCTGACGAGCAGTGCCATGTCCGCGCCCAGGATTCGAACTAACGAAACACTGGGCCGCCTGCAGCGGAGCGCGCGAACTTAACCACTCGGCCACGGGGCCAGCCCCCCAAGCTAGGCAGTTTTATTTATATAGTACAACTATAAATTAATTGTTCATCATCCTCAACTGGACTTTCATTGCTATCTGATGTTCTTAGTACATTTCTTTAGTTACCTATATTTCCCATTCAGTAAGAACTATTTCATATTTTATTTATTTTACTCAAAATTTAATACCCATTGCTTTTTATCCTACCTTTCACCTCTCCCCTTCTTACTCTTAGATATTTTCTCTCTGAGACAAAAATGGTATCAGATTAGTATTCCTTCAACTTTCTACTACCAGATCTACTAGTCTACCTGCATTTGAAGATCTGTCTTCTTTATCAACCTAGTCCTTCCATATGCACTCTAGATCTGTTTGTTATTCCCTTTACCTTGAAGCTTCAACCTCTTCATCTGTGAAAAAGCCTTTTCAGAGATGAAATACATAAAATGTAATTGCAGTTTAGCATTAACAGATGAACATTGCCATCAATTTTAATGATAGGGAATGCTAACTTTGAACCCCAATTAAGCGACTTGTTTTCCCCAGAAAGAGTTCATTTCTTCTACTTAGTAAACTTATATTACAAAAAAATTATACTCATTTATCATTAGTAGTATATTTTTAAATTCTTCAATAAAAATTCTGTGGAAATTTGCTTGCTTTCCTGTTATATAAGTACCTACATAATACCTTCAATTTTGCCACAGTACCTAAAATATTTACTATCTGGCTCTTTACAGAAAAAGTTTGCTGACCCCAAGTCTAGGCCAGCTTAACTGGGATGGTGGGTTGGAGAAAAGTGTATTAAAGAGATACTCAGGAATAGAATGGATACATTCTTGGTGATTAATTAGAGGTGATGGGTGAAGGAGAACAAGTTTGGCATGATTCTGGGTTTCTGCCTTAAGTAACTGGGTGAATTGAGAAAGATCTTCATTTTGTCCTAGCAGAAAATATGATGATGAAAATTTTAATTAGTTACATTGGTTTCATTAATAGTAAGTGAAGAATTCTCTCTCTTATCCTTTTTTAAAAAACAGCTTTATTTAGATACGATTCACATACTTTACAGTTCACCAACATAAAGTGAGCAATTCAGTGGTTTTCAGTACCTTTGCAGAATTGTGCAGCAGTTGCCAAAATCTAATTCTAGAACATTTCATCCTCTCTTAAGGAAACCCCTCCATCCCCATTAGCAGTCAATTCCCATTCCTTTTCTCTCCCACTCCCAACCACTAATCTACTTCTTGTCTCTGTAGATTTGTCTATGGTAGACATTTTATATAAATGGAATCATAGAATATATAGCCTCTTTGTGACTGTCTTCTTTCATTTAATGTAATGTTTTCAGGGTTTGTTCTTGTTGTGGCATATATCAGTACTTCATTCCTTTTTATGGGTGAACAGTATTCCATTGTATGGATAAATTGTATTTATCCATTCATCAGTTGTTGGACATTTGGTTTGTTTCTACTTTTTGGCTATTACAAGTAATGCTGCTATGAATATTTATGTACAAATTTTTGTATGGATGTATCTTTTCCTTTCTTTTGGGTATATACCTAACAGTGGAATTGCTGGGTCATTTTGATGAATTTGTGTTTAACTTTCTGAGGAGCTGCCAAACTGTTTTCTAAAGCAGCTGTGCCATTATATGTTCCCACCGGCAGTATTTTTGTGGGTTCCAGTTTTTCCACATCCTCACTAATGCTTGTTCTTCTCTGTCGTCATTTTGTTTTTATAATTGTAGCCATCCTAGTGAGTATGTCTTATACTTTTATCCCTGACTTTATATAGGTTTGAAGAGTGCTAAATGGACATGTTCTCTTGCTTCTCGAGATGAAACTCGTCTTTGGATAGTGCAAACCTGAATTAAAGCTTAGAAAGATAAACAAGGTGCTAGGAGAAAGCAAAAATGAGTTTGGTTCTTCTAAGACTTGGGAAAATGATTTGCTTCTTATTGGTTCCCTACCTTTTCTTTAAGTATACCCTACTTTATATAATAAATATTATATGCTCTTGAAATGTTGTATGTGAATATAATCTTATATAAACCAGAAGATTGCTTAATTTACATAGAGCTCTTATGTAAAGAGAATAATTCCTTTCCAGAAGTAGACTGGCTTAGCAGAAGGCATGAGCTTTGTAGTCAGACAGACTTAGCTTTAAATCCTTTATCTGCTGTTTACCAGCTTTTTTATTATGGGCAAACAACTTGAACTCTCTAAGCCTCAGTTTTCTTATCTATAAAATGAGGATGAAATAGTATCTGTTTTATTGAGGTATTATGCAAAGATGCTATAAATGAATGAGAAAATAACATGGATGTAAAGTGGTTAGTACTGTTAGCAACTGTGATATTGATGATAATTCTGAATCTTATTTTCATATCATGGTTTTAGTTGTAGTGAAATATTTGTTGATGTTTATTTTCTTTTTTTTTCAAAATCACTGTTGCATTTTGGTCCCCTTTTTATTTGGATTCAGAAGTTTATAGTGATTTTTTATAGTAAAGTTTTATTTTCTCCCCAGGAGTACTTCTTCGATTCCAGAGTACTAACAGATGGAGAACTGGCTCCCAATGATCGATGTTGCCGTGTGTGTGGAAAAATAGGCCACTACATGAAAGACTGCCCTAAGAGGAGAAGGTTGGCAAATGATTATATATCAACATTACAGGGAAAATAAATGTCAGGCTAATTGTAGCTATAATTATGTTCACATATGTTTTAGTGAGAAAGTTCAGAACTTTAAATTGGAACTTAGGTAAATGTATATTTGTGTGGAATTTTGTAATAGAGATATCTTTGTGGTATAGTCGTGTCTCATAGTGTTCATTTGTTCATTTACTCATTAGTTCACTCAGGTTTTTTTTTTTTAATTGAAGAAGCATTTATTGACATCTACTGTGTGCTGGGAACTGTGCTAGGAGCCAGGGGAAAAAAATGACCAAGACGTGGGGTTCTTGCTGAGGACCTCACAGTCATGCAAACAAATAATTAAAATATGATTAACTGAATCTTTGAGGTATGTGCTGTGAGGTATACTTACATGATATATTCTTTGAGAAATATACATCCTATATAACCTCTGAAAATATATCTATGACATGTGTTCTCCTCTATTCTATATACTATGTTTAACAGGCCAGAAAAAAATCCCTTCTTTTGTCAAGTCTTGCCTAATATAAAGAGCTTAGAAGTTTTTAGACAGAACAAACTCGTAGTTTCTGTCACTGCTATTTACTGACTGTAAAATTTAGGCAAGACACTTATGCTCTCTAAGCCTCAGTTTCTTCCTCTGTAAAACAGAGATAATAAATACCAACCTCTAAGGATTGTTACAAGGTTAAAATTGACTTTAAAAATTTTTTTAAATTTAATATTGTATTATAAAACTACTGAAATACCCAGTTTCTGCCATATGTGTAGGTGTGCTATAAATGTGAGTTCCTTTGCCTTCTAAAAGATGCATGAAACAATGGGCATGTTAGTCCCTTTACTGTGAGACTTTTGTATAGTTTAGTTTGTTCTGTGGCTCACTCAGTTTACAAGTCCCTAGCCCCACATTATTGGTATCAGCAGTTTATTATTTAGACTAAAGAAGAAAGACAGTGAAGAAGAGAAGGAGGGGAATGAAGAGGAGAAAGACTCCCGAGACCTTCTTGACCCCCGAGACCTCCACGACACTCGCGACTTTAGAGACCCCAGAGACCTCAGATGTTTCATATGTGGAGATGCGGGACATGTACGAAGGGAATGCCCAGAAGTCAAGCTGGCCCGTCAGAGGAATAGCAGTGTGGCAGGTAAATAGAAAAGGCCAAAAATAGTTTCTGGTAGTAATAAAGTCATTTATGTTGTTGTCATTCTAAGGACTCTGATTCCTTTCTTGTCCAAACCTAGCTGTGTGATTTTGGACCTTATCATTCCTTTCTTTCTTTCTTTTTTTTTGAGGAAGATTAGCCCTGAGCTAACGTCCGCTGCCAATCCTCCTCTTTTTGCTGAGGAAAACTGGCCCTGAGCTAACATTCATGCCCATCTTCCTCTGCTTTATATGTGGGATGCCTACCACAGCTGGCTTGCCAAGTGGTGCCATGTCCGTACCCGGGATCCAAACCAGCAAACCCCGGGCCGCCAAAGCGGAACGTGCGAACTTAACTGCTGTGCCACCGAGCTGGTCCCTTGGACCTTATAATTTCTTAAAGAGAGAAAATTTAGACAGTCAAGCTTTTACTTTGAACAGTACTTGGTCTTAGCAGTCTGTTGTATTCAAGCAACTCTCTGAGTCACACTCTTTATTTCTCTCAATATCAAAAGTTAATAGAAGTTAACTTTTTTCTCCCAAAAGTTAATGAGAGGATTTTTTTTTCTGGGAATATCTAAGAGAAATTTTATCTCTTTTCACTGCTGTTATGACAGGGAAATCTCTTCCTGTTATGTTTCATAAGGAATTTTAAGAATTAGAAATCCACATGAGAGTTTATTGAAAGAAAAAAATACGTTTTAGAAGTGTTGATTTCCAGTTGTTCAGATTCTTCTTGCAGAAGGTATTTTTTTGTATAAATACCTTTTCCTCTTTAAAAAGGCAGTATGTCGTTTGTTCTTGTTTCCAGGACCAGTGTAATTTTTTTAATGACCCTCAGGATTGAAAAATGGCTTTAAAAAAAAATTAGTTGTTACGAGTCCTTCACTATAATCATAAGTTAAAAGTCCAAGTTTATAAGATCTTAGAGATTTGAGACTCTTTTACAGAAGAAGGGAATTTATTGATTGTTGTTTCTCTGCTATTTTCTTTATCTGTTGATTTTCTTTCTGATGTCTTCTCTTAGCAGCCCAGCTGGTCCGCAACCTTGTAAATGCCCAACAGGTGGCTGGTTCAGCCCAGCAGCAGGGTGATCAGTCTGTAAGGACTAGACAGTCCTCAGAATGTGTAAGTACTCTGCCTGCAAATAGTTTAATCTTGGCAGGAAGATAGCACTATCTTTGGTTGGTGATAGGGTTGATCTTTCAGACTGGCAAATGCAATCTTCCGGATTACACAGTGCTTTGTAGAGGTGCCATTGCTAGGCACATAAGATAGAATGAGCATTACTTTTGGAGTAATGTAGATCTGGGCAAGCCACTTAACTTCAGAGAGGCTCCATCCTTTTTGTGAAATAAGATAACTGCCTAATAAGGTTGTTGCTTGGATTGAAATAAGGTAATGACTTTGAGGTTTTAGGCTTTGCCTTGTGGAGTTTATCAGTACCATTAATAAAAATAGACACAAAAATTCAAATGTATTTTGGGTTTGGTACTGTTAAGGCAATTATGTGCATGGTATTTCACTTCCTTGAAACTTCTCATAGCTGATATATAGTGAAATATACCCTGTAAAAGACAGAGTATCAAATTAGAATTCAGATTCACAAGTTTCATATTAATTTTTCTGAGTTTCTCTTAACTTTTTTTCTAAATCTGTACTCATCTTGTACTTCTTAAATTAATTAGTTCATTATTAGTTGAATGCTTACTCTAAGCCTGACACTGTGCTTCAGTGCATCACACTTATCAAATTTAATCCTTTGGCCATGTGAAGAGGTAGGTATTAGTGTGATCAAACTTTACAAATTGGGAAGCCGAGAGTAAGAGAAATTAAAAGATTCAAACCCAGGTCTGTGTAGCTTCAAAGCTATTATAACTATTAAACATGCTATATCTGATGTGATCTATGTTTTCGAAAAAATTCTTCAAGCATTTGAAGAACAGTAGTAGGGAAAGTCTTAGAAAAACATTTAGGAGCCCACCAACCCCACCCCAAACATATGTATACCTACTTTGGGCCTGGACATTTTCATAAATGTTATGTAACAACAGTAATCTTAGCTAACATTTGTTGAATGCTATGTGCTATGTGTGCATTCTTTCTTCCTGTTTCTTATTATAAAATATTTTTAAAATATTGAAAAAGTATAGAAAATAATGAACATCCACATACTACTGCCAGGTTTTAACAGTTCTTAACATATTATTATTTTGATTTATTAAAAAATTACCCACAATTGACAACACTTATACATTCCTCTTGGATGCTGTTCCTGTCTTAAACCTTCCTGCCATTCCTTCTTGCTACTAAAATGTGCTGCTATCCTGAATTTGGTGTTTGTATTTTCCATTTGTATTGTGTAGTTACTCTTCACAAAAACCTATGAGGTAGATTCTGTTATTATTTATACTTTATAAATAAAAGTAAAAATAAGTATAAAGTATACATTTTTCTACTTAACTGAGGTTTAAGTTTCTTGCCTGAGGTCAGCAGACACTTGGAACCAGTACTTGAACCCTTGGGCTCTGTCTCCAAAACTTATGTTCTAACCGCGTTCTTATACTGCCCCCAGCTTTCATCCTCTGCTTCTGGCACTCACTTTTCCCTCACCTGAGATTTGAGTAAGGTTCTGTCTAATGCACATTGGTATTCTGATGTCTCACACAGCACTTGAACCTCAGCATGTCCAGAATGTAGCTTATATTTCTCTCCAACTCCCTAAACATGCCTCTTCTTCCTGTGTTCTCCATCCCATTGGATGATCTCACTATCCATCTAGTTTCCAGACTACTCCCTCTCCCTCAACCCCCACATCGAGTCACCAAGTCTTGTTTCTACCTGTAAAAAATAGCTCACAGCCACTTGCTTCCCTCTGTTCTTATGTTTCCCTAGCCTAAGCTACCATCGTCTCAGACTACTGTGTTATAGCAGCCTTTTAATCAATCTTTCTCTTTCTTTTTTTAATATTCTCTATTTCATTCCTATTAAGCCAGAATAATTTTTCTAAAATGCAGATTGATCATGTTCCTGACCTGTTTAAACCCTTCAGTGGTTTCCCAGTGCCCTCAGGATGGAGTCTAAACTACAAGCCTATAGGACCCTTCATCGTCTTACCCCTAATTAGTTTTTCAGCTTCAGATCTGCCATTCCCCTGCCCTTGTACTCCATTAATATTAAACTTCTTTGAGATTCCAATTACAGACGGTCCCTGACTTATGATGGTTTGACTTACAATTTTTTGATTTTACAGTGATGTAAAAGTGATACACATTCAGTAGAAACTGTTTTTCGAATTTTGAATTTTGATCTTTTCCCAAGCTAGTGATATGCCGTACAATACCCTCTTGTGATGCTGGGCAGCAGCAGTGAGCCACAGCTCCCAGTCAGCCATGTGATCACGAGGGTAAACAACTGATACAGTTAGAACTGTTTTGTACCTGTATGACCATTTTGTTTTTCACTTTCAGTACAGTATTCAGTCAATTACATGAGATATTCAACATTTTGTTCTAAAATAGGCTTTGTGTTAGATGATTTTGCCCAACTGTAGACTAATGTAAGTCCGAGCATTTTTAAGGTAGGCTAGGCTAAGCTATGATGTTTGGTGGGTTAGGTGTATTAAATGCATTTTCAACTTAATGATATTTTTGACTTATGATGGGTTTATTGGGACATAACCCCATTGTAAGTCAAGGAAAATCTGTACTTAAAGCCATGTGTCTTTGTGTCTGTGGACATTCAATCATGTTGTTCCCTCTGCCTTAAAACACTCTTCCCTTCCCTTTATCCCTTGCCTCTTTTATCAGACTGGTCTCTGTTTACCCTTGAGTCTCAGCTTAAAGTCACTTCTTCTGGGAATCTGTCCTTGATTTCTACTTTCTTTCGTCTTACCTTCCCTGCTTCTCCCAAAGTGGGTTCAGGTATTCCTGCTCTGGCATATCATTATACAGTCATGCGGTACTTAACAGTGGAGATAGCTTCTGAGAAATGTGTTCTTAGGTGATTTCATCATTGTGCAAACATCAGAGTGTCCTGAAGGGGAACAAAATTTGCCACCGCAAAGTGTATCTCTTTAACATGAGGATTATTTTAGGCTGATTATTTTTTTTGTTTGTTTGGTTTTTTTTTTGTTTTTTTTTTTTTGTTTTGGAGGAAGATTAGCCCTCAGCTAACTACTGCCAGTCCTCCTCTTTTTGCTAAGGAAGCCTGGCTCTGAGCTAACATCCGTGCCCATCTTCCTCTAGTTTATACGTGGGACGCCTACCACAGCATGGCTGCCAAGCAGTGCCATGTCCGCACCCGGGATCCGAACCAGCGAACCCCGGGCCGCCGAGAAGCGGAACGTGCGAACTTAACCGCTGCGCCACCGGGCCGGCCCCTAGGCTGATTATTTTTAAGGAAAAAAAAGACTCAAAGTTTTTCTTGTTACATTTCCCTTAACTGCCTAAAAGAATTCAGATTAAAAACATGTGTCTCAGGAAGCAAGCTATCACCTTAGCATAACATGAACTACGTGGTAGATAGGGAGTAAAAGAGAAAAGTCTGTCTGTTGGACTCTCTCTGTGATCTTCTGTTTCTGTGTGGCCAAACATTTGTTTTCCACTTGTTTGCTCCTTTTCACCAATCTGTGAATTGTCTGCCTTTCCTCTGAGGTCCTTGACTCTCCCTACCCCCAGCATCTTTTTTGTTTAGCTAAGGATGGTATTTAACGTGAGGGCTTTGGCCATTTTTGGCGAGTTATTTGGTTTTCCTAGGTTTCTCCCATGTGTACGTGTTATCAAACTTTTGTTTGTTTTTCTCCTGTTAATCTGTCTCATATCAATTTAATTCTTAGGTCAGCTAGAAGAACCTAGAAGGGTAAAGGAAAGTTTCCTCTCCTACAGTACTTTATGCAAACCTAGATGGTATAGCCTACTACACACCTAGACTATATAATACTAATCTTATGGGACCATTGTTGTATATGTAGTTCGTTGTTGACTGAGGTGTCATTATGTGGTACATGACTGTACACTGTACATTATACATTCTTTATCATAGTAATCATTGTACTTTATTGTGATCGCTTATGTAATCTTTATCTGCTTCTCCTCCTTTTCCCCATAAACTTTAAGCTCTATGAGGGTGTATATGTTAGTATTGTATTTTTAATACCTAGAATAATGCTCAGTATATAATTAACTCTCAGTAAATACTTGTTGAGGGACTGAATGAAAGTGACTGTGAGATGTGTGGATGTAAGTTTCTAGTTACAATTGGAGATGTGGGTTCTACATAATGGGAATGATGTCTAGGCTCTCTCTTCTTTAGACAGTGGAAGGCTTATGAGGTAGTACCAATGTGAGAGAGAGTTTGAGAACTTTGGGAAAAATTCTACCTTTATGTAAAATGAGGTTCTATTATTACTTGTTATTATGCACATCACAGGGTTCTGTTTATAATGTTGTAATAGAATAACTCCATAATTTTGCATTTTGATAATCTCTGCTTTTATAAAATTAAAGTGTTTGTAAACTAATTTTAAAATGTATCTTTTTTTTCTCTGCAGTCTGATTCACCATCTTATTCTCCTCAGCCCCAGCCATTTCCACAGAGCTCTTCTCAGTCAGCTTCCATTACCCAGCCTCCATCCCAGCCAGGATCCCAACCTAAGCTTGGCCCCCCTCAGCAGGGAGCCCAGACTCCCCATCAAGTTCAGATGCCTATGTATAACTTTCCCCAGTCTCCACCAGCTCAGTATTCTCCCATGCACAATATGGGATTGTTGCCAATGCATCCCCTCCAGATCCCTGCCCCATCCTGGCCTATCCATGGCCCAGTGATCCACTCTGCACCAGGCAGTGCCCCCAGCAATATTGGTCTGAATGATCCCAGCATCATCTTTGCACAACCTGCTGCCAGACCTGTGGCGATCCCTAGCTCGTCTCATGATGGACACTGGCCTCGTACTGTGACTCCAAATTCCCTGGTGAACAATGGTACAGTGGGGAATTCGGGTAACATTTCCTTTTCTTCTTTTGTATCTGTCTGTAGAAAGGATGGGTGATTGGAATTATTGGTTCAACCTGGGGAAATAAATATGAGGAAAAGGATGGCAAGCAATATTTGTGAAGGAGCAGTATAGGATTAGATAAAAGCAAAGGTATGGTCTGTGGATTCAGACTGCCTGGATTTGAAACCTGGCTCTGTCATTTATAATGTGGCATTGGGCAGTTGCGTAATCTCTTTGTGCATTGGTTTCATCTGTAAATAGGAGTATTAATAGCATCTAACTCATGGGGATGTTGTGAATATTAAATGAGGTTATATAAATATGTTAGTTATTATTTTGTTATTAATTTAAATTTTCACTGCAATCCTGCTCAGTGTAGACATTGTTAGCACTTACTTTATAGTTGAGGAAATTGAAGGGTTAAGTAATTTAACTATCATGCTGTCATAATTAATCATAGTAGATCCAAGATTTAAACTAATTTCCTTCTTCAAAACCTGTGCCTCTTTGTGCTAGACTCTTACTATCTCCCAGTAAGGAGCAGTTCTTTAAAAAGAAAAAGATATTTGTAGTACTTTGTAACATTAAGAAATAATAGTTTTTTCTGAGATCTTAGTAATACATTTTCATTGTATATCGTTTGAAAAAGAACAAGAACATCATCCATACTCTCAATTCCTAGACATAACTGCTAAGTAGTATTTTGGTGTATTACCATCCAGTCATTTTTTTATATTTGCATATTTAAAAATAGTTGACATGTGCCATAAATTTAGTTTTATATCCAGCTTTTTAGTGATAATTATTTTTATTTTAAAAACTCTGTTATGGAAATTTTGAAATGTACACAAAAGGTGAGAGTAAGGTATAATGAACCCCCCCATTGCGCATCTTGATAACTGTTAGTTATCAGTATTTGCTGTTCTTTTATCTGACCCCTTCACCCCATTTGAAGAAAAATTTGACTCGAGTATTTAATCAAATCTCAGACATTGGATCAGATTCGTTTATAAACTCGGTTTGTATCTCTTGAGAAAAATCACACTACCGTTACGATACCCAGTATTATCTAATACCCAGTCCTTGTTCTTTTTTTCCTTTTTCTCTAAAATTAGTGTTGATTTATTTGAATGAAGATTCAAAGAAAGCCCATATATTATATGTGGTTGTTATATCTCTGAATTTGTAGTAGTTCCCCTGTACTATTTTTTCCCCCGATATTATCTACTTATTGAAGAAAGATTCTGGTGTTGGCTGATTATATCTTTGTGGCATTGTTTAACACATGCTTCTGTCCCTGCAATTCCTCTAAACTGGTAGTTAGGTCCAGGGACTAGATTAGATTCAGGTTCTTCTTGTTGGCAAGAATCTTACTTCTTGGTTGGTCCTGTATGTTTCCTGTTCTCTCGCTTCAGAGGGAACTTACTGTCTGATTGTTCCTCTTTTAATGACTTAAGATTGATCAGTGAGTTAGATGATGCTACCCTTTCTATCCATTATAAAGTTCCTCATTAATTTTTACGTAATAGTTTTAGCTGCCATTGATAATTATTGCTGATGTCCATTATTTCACTAGGGTTTGTAAAATGGTGATTTTTTATTTACTATTTGTGATTCTTCTATAAAGAAGAACTTTTCTTTATTAACTACTTGGTTATCCTGAAATATAGTTTGTATAGGAAATGTAGACTGGAAGTTTGATTCTTTCCCTTTATCAATTTTGAAAAGAATTTTAGTGATTATTTTAAGCAGAAGTATGCTATTCCTTAGAGCACTATGATGGGGGAGGTATTTCTGACCTCTTTTGGAAAAATACAGATAATGCATATTGCTGAGCAGAAATTCCAGAATGTGGTAACTCATTTAGATTTCCAAGATCAAAGGATATATGGCGTACATGGCCATTCTAATGTGGCCTCTGCTTCTCTCCTTCAACAAATATTTATTGTATATGTCTATGCCATGCACCATGATAGTCACTGAATTATATAACCATGAAGATAGAGCTGGTGTCTTGACCTTTGATATATTGGCTCAGTTTTTCCAGGTTTATGTCCTCCCTCTCCCACCTCTGGTTGATCTCTGTCTCAGCCTTGATATACTAAGTAGCATCCCACAAACACAACGTACTGCCCCATACCCCTGACTGCTTGCCTAAGTTGTTCCCTCTGCCTGGAATGTCCTCTCCATTACCTGTCCTGCTCACTCTCACCTCCTTCTGCTTTGCTCTTAAACTTGGCTCACTCATCCTCCGTTTTAAAATTAGATCACTTTCTTCATGAAGCCTTTAACTCTTGCTGATTCCTCCAATTGTGTTAGATGTTCCTCCATGTTTCCTTGATATCCATATCATAACATGTTTTAATGTGTTGAAATTTCCTGTTTACTTGTCTGCATAACCCATTAGACTGAACTTTTAGAGGCTATGAATTATTTCTTGTCTGTCATTGTTTCCCTAGTGTCCAGTATAGTGCCTGATGTATGGTAGATACGTTAGTTGTATAATACATTATTATTATGTAATAAACTATTGCTCAGTAAATATTTATTATTCGTTGGATGGGTGTACAAGTCTTAGTTAATATTACAGCTGAAGTTACTATTATGTTAAAAACGGAGGGACTGGATTGGGATGTATTAAAATAATAATAGTAGTTGTATTAGCGTAGGAGATTGTATGAGTTTTTTTTCCTGTTTTTGAAATTATCTTCAATGAGGTTATATTATTTCTATTATGAAAATATTTGGTTTTGGAAAATGCCCAGGGGAGATTGGAATATACTCTAAAAAAATACCATTTTATGTTAATACATCATTTCTCAATTGGTTAGGACCTCAATATGTATACCTAGTCTTGTTTACTTTTTGTAAACAGTGAGCCCTGCAGCTTCAGCTCTTAGTTGTAACTTGACTTTATGAACTTGCAGTGAACCAACTGCTTTGTTTTCCTGGTTAACTCCTTGGAAGACTGAGCTTGTAAGAATGCGGCTAGTATGGATTTTAGTTTTCTTTTTTTTTTTTTTGAGGAAGATTAGCCCTGAGCTAACTGCTGCCAATCCTCCTCTTTTTGCTGAGGAAGACTGGCCCTGAGCTAACATCCGTGCGCATCTTCCTCTACTTTATATGTGGGACGCCTACCACAGCATGGCTTGCCAAGCGGTGCTGTGTCTGCACCCGGGTTCCGAACCGGCGAAGCCTGGGCCGCAGAGAAGCGAAATGTGCGAACTTAACCCCTGCACCACTGGGCTAGCCCCTTGGATTTTAGTTTTCTTGCTCCCTCCTCCTTCCTATCCTGTACCTCCTAATTTGAATTCCTGCTAGGAAATTTAGTTAATAAGGGCAGTGTTTTTCAAATTATTTCCTGCCACATTGTGACCCTGAATGAGAAAATACAACAAAAATGATCTAGAAGATTCAAGGGATAGTGCACTTTGAAAGATGTACTTAAAGGCACATCTTAAAGGAAAGTAGGTTGGTGGGGATGGTTTGCATAGAAATAATAGGACTCATTTTTTTTGAGTTTAGACTTATTTGCCAGAACTTGTAAGCCACTTTTTTTTTTTTAATTCCTTAAAGATTGGCACATGAGCTAGCATCTGTTGCCAATCTTTTTTTTCTTCATTCTTCTCCTCAAAGCCCTCCAGTACATAGTTGTATATTATAGTTGTGAGTGCCTCTGTTTGTGCTATGTGGGATGCCGCCTCAGCATGGCCTGATGAGCGGTGCCGAGTCCGCGTCCAGGATCTGAACTGGCGAAACCCTGGGCCACCGAAGCAGAGCGTGTGAACTTAACCACTCGGCCATGGGGCCAGCCCCTGCAAGCCGTTTTATTTTTGTTATCTAATTTAATCCTTACAACAACCTGAGGTTCATAATTGAACCCTGGTAATTTTTGGAACTGGGATTTGAACTTAGACTTGTTTTGCTCCACAGCCAAAGTTCTCAACCATTACACCACAATACCTCAGCTTCTAATAAGATCTCCTTCTAGGCCAAGATATAATTGATTCTAGAATAGTTGGCATTGTCTTTAGGGTAAAATGTATGCTCCTTAATGATGCACTAAGGTTCTTTGAAATATAGATCCTACCTACCTGTCCAGCCTTTTCTCTTACCACTTCCTCCCTTCACTCTTGTTTCTAATTGCCAGTTGTTTTGCAGCTTCCCAAATTTGCTGTGCTTTCCTGCCCCCTGGCTTTTGTACATGCTATTCCTTCTGTCTAAAATGCCCTCTTACCCTATTATGTTAGGAAAACCTTTTCTATTCTTGAACAACTGGGTGAGCATCCTCTTTAGAACACCTTCAACTGATCTGTTATAGTAATCACCACATCATTGTGTATGTCTTCTTTATAAATAATTTGAGCACGGTTACAGTGTTTGATTCTTTAAAAAATTTTTTTGTGGGGGCCAGTGCCATGGCTGAGTGGTTGAGTTTGCACACTGTGCTTTGGCGGCCTGGGGTTTCGCTGGTTCAGATCCTGGGGGCGGACATGGCTCCGCTCATCAAGCCATGCTGAGGTGGCATCCCACATGCCACAACTAGAAGGACCCACAACTAAAAACATACAATGATGTACCGGGGGGCTGTGGGAGAAAAAGGAAAAATAAAACCTAAGAAAAAAATCAATAAATAAAAAATTTTGGTATCCTCTGATGTAACATAGCTCTTGGCCAGTGGGAGGTACTCAATAAATCTTTGTGGAATGCAGGAATATTTGAATGAACAAACCGATGTTTTAAAATATGTTTTTCTTTTCTTGTTGAAATGCAGAGCCAGGCTTTCCAGGACTGAATCCTCCAATTCCTTGGGAACATGCACCACGTCCCCATTTCCCTCTTGTCCCAGCTTCGTGGCCTTATGGTTTGCATCAAAACTTCATGCATCAGGGAAATGCCAGATTTCAGCCCAACAAACCTTTCTATACTCAAGGTACCATTGCTTACAAATTTGTTAACAGGCTGGGTGGGTTTTGTTCTGGGACAAGGAACTTTTGTAAAGGCCAGGATCTGAGGTTGAAAATTCGTGCATTTAGTACACACTTACTGAGAGAGCATGCAGAGTGTCAACTATGCTAGGTGCTTATTGATTAAGCAAGAGTTAAATAAAACCACTACACTTAATGCATATTTTATTAGGAGAGCCAAGCATGTAAAATAGACAAAAATAGGAGCATAGAGGAGTCAGTTAATGTTGCTCTAGTAGAGACAGCAGGATATGGACAACAGGGATCAAATCTTTTGACATTTGAAATAGATCTTGAAAGAGATACAAGATTTTTTTTCCCAGAGATTTTCTAGAGATTAGAGGGAAGGAGTATTCTTAGCTAAGGGAATATTTGCAAAGTCACTGAGTTTTGCTTGGCATATTGAGGGAAAAAGAAAAGAGAAAATAATAGGACTAGAGGAGGAAGTAAATTAGGGCAAGATGTGTAGGTGATGAGACTAGAGGAGGTAGGCTGACACCATACTCAGTTTAGTAAGCAGTAGGGATCTAAAGAACTTTTTGAGTCAGGTAGTGACATAGTCAAATTCGTTTAGTAAAATTAAGACTGGAGTGACATTAGGGATTCGTTATATTCTGTTGGTGCTGATGTACCAATAATGGCTTTGATCTAAGTAATGAATATCTAAGAAATGAACTAAGGAGAATTCTAAGGAACTTGCAGCATTTTATCTAGCTTACTTGCCTCAAGGATATCTCAGTTCTAATTGGGAATGTCTGAGTGTGGCCTTCAGTTCTTGGTTAACCTAGGGGTTCAAAAAACTGGAGTCTGAGTTGTTATACTTAAACTAGGAGTTCCAGAAATTAAAGAAAGGCACTCAGGAAATGTTGACTAAATGAAATAATTTTAAGGGGAAGCCTGAGGTATGTATGAGTCTCAGGCTTAATACATTTAAGCTTTCCTAAACTATCCATGCACTTCTGGGTCATCCCTGTATTATAAAGTGGCAGAACCTGGTTATGGCTGGTTTCTTCTTGTGAGCAAAGAACTAGGGCTGATGGTAGTTGTTATTGCTCATATAAGCCATTTTAGGTGGGAAGAGTCTGAGATTCCTCCCTGGTGGGTTTGTTCCCCTTGATTCCTCCCCTCCACATCTCTCATTTGTCTCCTCTCTTTACCCGCTTTTCCCTTCCCTTCCCCTCCCCCCAAATGTTTTGATATGCTTGGTCTCCTCTTTACTACATAAATAGAAAAAAAGAGAACTAGCTACAGGTTAATTCTAAGGGGTTATCAGGTAAATAGGCACAAGCCTTTCAGTTTCCTGTCTGTGTTGTGTCCAACAGACAGATGTGCCACCCGTCGGTGTAGAGAGCGTTGTCCCCACCCACCAAGAGGAAACGTGTCGGAGTAATGCGAGTCCATTTTCTTTCAGCTGGTCTACCGATGCACAGCACCCAGCCAATCCTCCTGTCTCAAGGGTATCCGTACCTCAATGTCAGTTACATTCAGCAGAAAAAGTGACATTTATTGGAAAGCAAAACAAATCAGGTCCTGATTTAAAATTTTAACACGTTTAGATAGCTTATTTAAATCCTAAGACTGTTTTTAAAGACTGTATTATTTGTATATAAATATGAACTATAGTTTTTACTAGTATCACCTAATTGAGTGATACAAATTTCATCTATTTTATTACCCTATTTTTAAGGGAATTTTATGTTTTGTTTAATCTTGATGACTTGTATAAAGAGAGAATTTAAAAAATTACATTCTTTATTTTCTATTAGCTGTATTCATACTTTGGTTTCTTCAGACTTTATATATATTGTTCTTAAGAATTAGGAAAGACTTTCATGTGTTTTAAATTTGTCACTTCTATTCTTTACAGAACCTTGTAGTGCCAAAAACTTTTTAAAAGGTAAAAAAAAAATAATAAAATAAGACTACAACATGAAGATTCAGAATTTTTTCTTCTACATTCTTGTATATTGAAAATATTCAACTTGAACAGAAAGTTGCTTTTGTCTGTATTTGAAGTAATTCTATTTTAAGTTAATAAATCTTTTTGATAAGAGTCAAATTTGGTTAATTCATCTGGTTGTTTAGATGATGGAAATAAAATGTAACAATTCAGAGACTTGGTTTACTCTCAGTGAATATAATATTCTAAATCACAGACTTAGTTTTAGAGATCTAAGGATCTTGTAATGTCCTTTATTTTATTGGCTCTTCACAACACTCACATGAAGTTGATAGAAGCAGATGCTATGTCCGTTTTCTCATTGAGAAAACTGGGGTGCAAAACGATAAAATGAATTCCAAAGGCAGCACACTTACATGTGGAAATAGAATTGAAACAGATCATTTGAAAGAGAGTTTTTAAACATGGATACTGGCAGAGTGGAGGGAAGATAATTCTTATTTACTAAGGAACTAGTATGTGCCAGGCCATCCATTCTGAGTCCTGTACTACTTACTACCTGTAAAGCACTTACCAGGGTGGTGTTTACCAATAACGCTTGTGTCGGTAGTTATAGTTGGAATTCAAAGCTGTGTTGGTGGTAGATTTTTTAGCACTTTTGGTACTGTACATTCTGTTGAGGTCATTTTTGTCTAAACTCCTCAATTAAAGAGATTTGCCAGAGGTTTTAGGCTAAATGATGCTATAGATTTACTTAGAACTCAGAATAAGTAAATACAAGTGTATTTTAAGGACAGTGTATTATCTTTGTTCTGCTTCCTCAGATATGCATTACTTAAATAGGAGACTACCTGGGCTTTTGCCGTATTTTCCAACATGGAAGATGCTTGAAATCTATTGCAGGAGATTGAGGGCTTTCCTGCCATGTTTACAGCCCTGAAAAGGTATTTATTAAATGTTAAAATCAGGTGTATTTGCTGTTAGTTTTTCATATTAAAGCTTCAGCATCCCTCAGATTCCTACTAAGTGGTGGAGTTAGCTCATTTGTTTTGTTAAGATACCTGGCTTAACATATGCTTTTGTGTTAAAATATGACTTGGAGAATTCAAGATTTAGTGTTCAAGTATTTCATCTCCTTTCAGATCTTGGAGAACAGGTGATGAGGGGTACAGGGTGTTCATTTTACTCTTACACTTTTGTATATATTTGAAATTTTCATTAAAAAGAAAATCTGGGGGCTGGCCTGGTAGTGTAGTGGTTAAGTTTGCGTGCTCTGCTTCAGTGGCCTGGGGTTTGCCGGTTTGGATCCCAGGTGCGACCTAGCACTGCTTATCAAGCCATGCTATGGCAGGCCTCCCACATATCAAATAGAGGAAGAGGGGCAGAGATGTTAGCTCAGGGCCAGTCTTCCTAAAAAAAAAAAAAAAAAAGAGGAAAATCTGCAACAAGAGACTGCCTCCAGCTCAGCCTTCCTTCCTAAGGAAAGGCAGTTTATCACCTGGCAAAGGTATTTATGGAGCAAAACACCACAGTAACCTAGCTTTTACTTATATGGCAGTGTTATATGTAGTAATTTTCGGCATCTCACGTATCCCTCCTTCAGCAGTTGCCAGTGTTCAATAGCTGGTGCTCCAAGTTGAAAAATAGACTACTCTTACTTTGTAATTATACAGTAGTAGCTCAGTTTTATAAGTTTGTAAACTTTTCAAATAAGTTGTAAACTTAAAAAGGTTTTGATTATGAATTGAAATTCATTGTAGAGCAATTGAAAAGTGCAAAAAAATGATCAATCTTAAGCATAGAGAACATACACATTAAGATCATATTGTTTTGAAATGTTTTGTGTAATGTTTAATGACATGGAGAAATTAATATTTTTCCTTGCCATTAAAGATTATTCAAAAATACAAATATTAATGATGTACTAAATAATTTATTTGTTCAGTCCCCTACAGATGGACATTTTTGTTGTTTCCAGTTTTTCTCATATATAAAAAATATATGTAAAATGAAGATGGGGTAAAGCTATATTTGTGTATATTTAATTATTCTATTATGGTGAATTCCTATAAATGGGATTATTAGGTTTTTAAAAAGGATAAAAATTCTAAGGTTTCTGCTATGTACTGCGAAATAGCCCTCCAGAAAAGTGGTTAACAATTTGCACTCCCAACAAACAATATATACAGTGTGCTGGTAAGCTTATTAAAAAGGTTTAAACTCCAAAACAACTCAATTTTCCTTATAAAGGATAATTTAATTGTGTTTATTAAAAAAGAAAAGGAGCATTAAATAAAAGAATAAAGTATTTAAAAAAATCACTCAAAAGTCCATCAACCAGAAACAAATACTATTAGTAGCTGGTAAACTTCATTCATTCCAACCATTTCTCTTAAATACACAAGGTTTTACAAAAGTAGGGTCATATGCTATATTTAGTAAATATATCAGAATAATTTTATTTGGATTTAACAGAAGGAAAATAATGTGAAAGTGAAGAAATGCTCAACTTAAACATTTTTTTCTTTAAGAGAATCTGGTTCTAAAAGATTCCTCCTAAAATAGAGGACAATTAGAGAAAACATTGAAGAGGCTGAAGACATTTTTGTCTATGCATGTATGAAGACATTTTTTCATGTATGTTTTAATTAGAGACAGTATATGACTCCTCTTATGAAAAATGAAACCATCTCACCTCAGAGTTCCTCTACTTCCTGGTTGTATTATTCCTATATAGACAATTTTCAAATATTTAATTTTAATCCTATAATTATTTCCCATTATTTTTATTTAAAGTTCCTAAAATGTTTACTACCACTCTTTTTACTGCTTCCTTTTCTCTAAGTCCTTAGTTTGATTCATTTCTTGTCAGATGAATTTCGTTATGAGACAGTTTTTTCCCAAGTGATTGTATACTTTTAAGCTCTTGCATATTTGAGAATGTTTGTTCTGTTTATTTTTTGCTGAGGAAGATTCACCCTGAACTAACATCTGTTGCCAATCTTCCTCTTTTTGTATGTGAGCTGCTGCCACAGCATGGCTACTGACGAGTGATGTAGGTCCATGCCCCAGGAACCAAACCTGCTGAAGTGGAGGGTCCCCAACTTAACCACTAGGCCACCAGAGCTGGCCCTCCCTTTATATTTTAAAGACAACTTTGGCTGAGTATATAATTCCTGGCAACTTTATTTTCTTCAGACTTTGGAGCCTTTTGCTTCACTGCCTTATAAAGTTTGCTCTAAGATCTGAGACCATCTTGATCTTTTCCCTCACTATACATGACTTTATTTCTCTGCTTGGATGCCCATATAATTCTTTATTTCTTAAATTCATCAGGATATTTCTTGAGAGATTGCTTTTTATTACTTCAGGAAATTTTTATTTGAAATTTTTAGTGTGATTTGCTCAATTCTCTTCATCAGGAATGTCAATTATGCATATGCAGGGCTTTGTTTTCACATATTTTATTATCTCTGTGGCTTTTATTATTTTCCGTTTTTTATTTCTTCCAGCCTGTTCTCTCTATGCCTTTTGTTTAGTTTATATTTTGTTTTCTTTTTTGAGCAAGATTAGCCCTGAGCTAACTGCTGCCAATCCTCCTCTTTTTGCTAAGGAAGACTGGCCCTGAGCTAATATCTGTGCCCATCTTGTTCTACTTTATATGTGGGACGCCTACCATGGCATGGTGTGCCAAGCAGCGCCATGTCCGCATCCAGGATTTGAACTGGTGAAGCCCGGGCTGCTGAAGCAGAACGTGCGCACTTAACCGCTGCACCACTGGGCCAGCCCCGTATTTTTTTTTCTGATAAGGCTTTCATTTCTTCAGTTTTTTCAAATCTTCATTTAAGTTCTGCCAAACTTATTTTCCATCTTTTAATCTCTTCTTTGAACTTGTATACTTGCATTTTTTAAGAGATCACTTTATCTGCTGTGTCTTTTTTGAGTCTGAGAACTTGTTACTTTAACCTTTTTTAGGGGAGTGGCCAGCATTTGTGATCATTCTTTTCTGATTAATACTTAAAGTTAGGTCAGTCTACTGAAAATAACGGAAAGAGGCAAGGGGAAATGAGCTTTAAGTTGGGTGGTTATGTTGGAAGCCTCTCACCAAAACTATTGTGTATTTCTTTTGCCCCTGAGAACACATCTCCCTTCATTTCTTAGTATTTAAGAGGTCATTGTGCCCTATCGCAAAGCTTTTAAGGCAGTATAATCCAAATTGTGAGAAGTGAAATCAATTTAGTGGTTTGCACCCAATATCAAAAACTACATAGAGGGGAGATCTCTTCAAGATGGTGGCGTAAGCAGACTCTGAGCTCATCTCCTCCCACGAACACAACCAGGTTACAACTATTTTTGGAAAAACTACCCTGGATAGAAAATTGAAAACTGGATAAAAAGAACCCTCACAACAAGGGACAGTCCTAAGGCAGAAGATGCAGAAATTCCTTCTGGAGAGAAAAAAAAGCCACCTTCAAGAGAAGCAGAGGACCAGGTGAACTTGTGGGGCATTGGTGGAGAGGTGGGGACCTCTGCAGTGGGGAGTCAGGGTATGCTCCAGGGGATTGGGAAGTGTGCATGGACCAGGACTGTGTTGATGGTGTGTGTTGGGGGTGAGGCTTATCAGTGGCAGAAGACCTGTGCTTCACAAATAGCCATAAAAAGGATCAGCCCCACCTTCTAAAACCTGAAACAAGTGAGCGCTCCCATGCTTAGAGCCAGCCCCACTCAGCTGCCTCCTAAGAGAACTGACAACAACCTTGTAGGCATGAGGCCTATCGCAACTGTAAACCCCTGAGCCTAGCAACCAGCACCCAATTAAGAGGAAAACTGCAACAGGAGTGTGTTGTTAGACCTTGTAGCCAACGGTGCTGAGGCTCGCCAAAACCAGATTTACAAACAGCTGGCCAGGGAATGAAAGACTAGACTCCCTGCGTACCTGCAGTGGGAGCAACCCTGCCATAGCAGGACACAAGTAGCCCACAAAGGCGTCACTCCTGGGTCATTTGGACTGGTGATGAGAGGGAAGCACACTGCTGGGCCTCAAAAGGTATCTCTTAAATAAGGCCACTTCTCCAAGATCAGGAGACATAGCTGACTCACCTAATACATGGATATAAGCATAGTGAAAGAGGCATAATGAGGAGACAAGGGAATACATTCTAAGAAAGTGAACAGGACAAAACCCCAGAAAAAGGACTCAATGAAAGAGAAATAAGCAACCTACCCAACAAAGAGTTCAAACAAAAACTCGTAAGGATGCTCACAGATATTGGGAGGAGACTGGATGAACACAGTGAGCTCATCAACAAAGAATTGGAAAATATAAAAAAGAACCAATCAGAAATGAAGAATACAATACTGAAAATGAAAAATTCACTAGAGGGACTCAATAGCAGAATAGAGGCTACAGAACAGGTCATTGAGCTAGACAAAAGATTAGAGGAAATCACCCAAGGTGAACAGAAAAAAGAAAAAAGACAGAGTAAGAACAGTCTAAGGGAATGCGGGGACAATATCAAGCACACTAACATTCATATTATAGGTGTCCCAGAAGGAGAAGAGAGAGACAAAGGGGCAGAAAATTTATTTGAAGAAATAATGGCTGAAAATTTTCCTAACCTAAGGAAGGAAATAGACATCCAAGTACAAGAAGCACAGAAAGCTCCAAACAAGAGAAGCCGCAAGAGGCCCACACCAAGACACATTATAATTAAAATGTCCAAAATTAAAGAGAGAATCCTAAAAGCAGCAAGAGAAAGGCAACAAGTCACATAGAAAGCAAAGCCCATAAGGCTATCTATCAGTGGACTTCTCAGCCAAAACCCTACAGGTGAGAAGAGAATGGCATGACGTATTTAAAGTGCTAAAAGGAAAAAACCTACAGCCAAGAATACTCTATCCATCAAGGTTGTCATTCAGAATGGAAGGAGAGAGAAAGGGCCTCCTAGACAGGCAAAAATTAAAGGAGTTTATCACCAAGAAGCCAGGTCTACAAGAAATGCTGAAGGGACTTATTTAAGTGGGAAAGTGATGACCACAAATAGGAATAAAAAATTATAAAAAAAACCAAATCACTGGTAAAGCTAAAAATATGGTAAAGGTAGCAGATCAACCACCTGTGAAGATAATATGAAGGTTAAAAGACAAAAGTACTAAAATTGTCTATTTGAATGATAAGAGCGTAATGAATAGACACACAAAACAAGAGATTGGATATGATTTCAAAAGCAAAATGTGGGAGATGGGGAGTGAAAAAGAGCTTTTAGAAAGATAAAAACAAGAAACACTCACATAGCAATGGAGATTGGATTGGTGGTTACCATAGGGGAAGCGGGGAGGACAAAAGGGGTGATTAGGCTCACATGTGAGGTGATGGACTATTTTTTGTGGTGAACATGATGTAATCTACACAGAATTTGAAATATACTACAATGTACATCTGAAAGCTATACAATGTTATAATCCAATGTTACTGCAATAAAAAAAACTATATAGGAAATATTAGGGTGCATTTTGCCTAAGGAATAAGAATTTTTTCCTGAAATTTGTTTCAGTACAGAACATATACTGTGTATACAAAGGTAAGCTGTAAAAATGTTTCTTAATATAGGCCAAAGTCAAAAGTTCCAAGGCCTAATACAGTAAGCTAGCACATAGATGACAGAAATGGCCCTTCAGCAAAGTTCATCCTTAAGCTCTGTCTCCTTTGCAATTCTTTATCAAAACACTCTCAAGAGTGGTGGTCAGCATGTCCCACTATCATCTCTGTACTAATGAAAGAATGGGGACAATATACTTCCTACTATAGGTTGGCTGTGCTGCCCCAATTTGGTCCAGATTTCACCATATGCCTAAATAAGTAGGCTTTAAGTTTCTAGTTTGGGAGGTTTATTTCTGTTTAAATTGTTGGGGGTTTTTGCATCAGTTTTTAAGTTTGTGTTTTAAAGTATACTTTAAAAATAAAAATATACTTTTAAAATAAAAATTCTATTTTTAAAACAACTTTTTTAAGATTGGCACCTGAGCTAACATCTGTTGCCAATATATATATTTTTTCCTCCTTCTTCTTCTCAAAGCCCCCCCCCCGCCCCCCCCAGTACATAGTTGTATATTCTTAGTTGCAGGTCCTTCGAGTTGTGCTATGTGGGAGGCCACCTCAGCATGGCTTCATGAGTGGTGTTAGGTCCACGCCCAGGATCCAAACTGGGAAAACCCCTGGGCCACTGAAGCAGAGTGCACGAACCTAACCACTTGGCCATGGGGCCAGCCCCTATTTTATTTTATTTTAACAATATATTGGTTGACGACTAGGTTGGTCCATAGGTCATCTTAGCCAGAAGACATTTCTTTCCACCTGCATCACTGTGGCAAAGAAACAACTGCTAGGACTCTCTAACAGATGTAGATAGAGGTGCTTATATTTAATTTTTAAAGGCACTCCTATATATAGTTGTATGGTAACCCATAATAGCTCTTATGGACTTTTATTAGCTCAAGTATTATCAGGAGAGGAATCACTGAAGAGTATGAAATCTCAAATATGATCCCAGAATGCCTTAATATTGCTCCAGAAGTCCTTGAGTTTAATAGCAGGCAATAGGATGTTTATCCTATGACCAGATATGGCTTCCCAAGAAACTGGATCCTGTGAGGCAGTTGGGTCTTCCCAATTCTTGCTGGAACCAGAGGTGTGGGAAGTCATTCAATCTCTTTTCCCTTTTTAAAGGAGGAAAGGTAAGTACAGGTAGATGGAAATCTAGCAAAGATCCCATCACCCTCTTGCTGATCAACGCCCATGGACAGTTTTCAGTCTTGTTTTGCTTCTGCATCCTTGGCCCCTTGGCTGCTTTAACTTACTCTTTGCTAATGCTCCTACCTTTCTGAATGGTCCATTTCAGTTTTCAGTCAGTGATTGCACTTCTTCCTCTCCCTAGTGTTGGTGTTGCCTGTGATTCTCTTGTTGGCTTTTCCTACACACAAACACGTACACACACACACTCCTTGGGCAGTCTTCATTTAATTCTACATCTTCCGCGATTACCTAATCATTATCAATTCAGGGCTAGATCATTATTCTCAACTCCAGTCCCTATTTCCAACTGTCTGGGCTTTATCTAGATATACCATAGCTGTCTCAAATTAAACTTCAAGTTAAACTGATGCATCGTTTTTATTACCACCACAACTTTTAATACCTGCCCCCCTCTAAAACCTCCTCTCTTCTTGCTGTATTTTCTGGCTTTGTGAATGGCACTACTGTCCAGTAATTCAGGTCAAAACTCTAAGTGGTATAGATACTTTTCTCTCCTTCAAACCTTTTCAGTCTTTTTGCCCTAATACTACTGACTCGACTTGGACAATGTCAATGCCTGTAGGATAAAGGCTGAGCACCTTAACCTGTAATTTAAGGCTTGTGGGGAAGAAGAAACAATACTAAATAAGAATGCCATGTAAAAGGCATTCCAAGTTTTTTTTGTTGAACTGTTCAATGCAACTGGACTAAATGATCCAGAAGAAGCCTTACATTTAAATGTCTTCTTTTCTTACAAAGCTGCTGCTAAGCAGTCAGTTTTCATCTTTATTACCACTTGCTGCTGCTGGAGCTAATACGTTTTACTGATTTGATGTCTGAATGTAACAGCAGCAGCACAAAACTCGGGATTCTCAGAACAGTTTCAACCTCGGAGCAAACCAAAAACTAAATCACAGAAGAATGGGAAATGGGTGTGTCAAATTTAATAACAAAAGGGTCACCAGGTGGCCACATCCTCTCCTTGTCATTCACATCCTCCACCCCTCAAATCCTTTCTACCCTCATAAATTTGAGTACAGTCAAGGTGGGTTGTACAAAGAGGTCAAAAGCAGCCCTTGGGAAACATTCTCTCTCAAATGTGGATTATGATTCAAAAAGAGATACAAAACTCAGCACCTCTTTCATTAAAAAAAATGGAGAAACTTGGTAAAAAAAAAAAAAAAAACACTAAGATATTCTCATAGCTGCCTGGGTAGTAGATCTTAATCGTTTCATGTAGACAGAGGCCTTCATATCCACAGGAAGCCATTTGGACTAAAACCAAACTGAGTCCATTACTCATTTCCTCTCCGGCTCTTCTTGTGGCTTTTCTTAGATCTGAAACGGCAAAACATACAAATCATTAAATTTAACAGCTGTTCAAGGAGCTGGGCCAGAACTTTTGAGGAAGACTGGGGTATGCTGACACCAGTGTGGATGGAGATGATACCCAATATTCATTAAACGTGCTTGGTATTTTTATGTTTCAGAGCAATACTCTGAATCAGGTGTTACTATCCAAAATTTACCATTGGGGAAATGACCTCTGAGAGGTGGAGAGTGCACCTGACAGTGTATAGCATATAGAGGTTTCTAATGAAAGCTTATCAAACAAAAGTGACTTGTCCAATGTCATTCAACTGTTAAGTATTAAAAGTTGGGACTCAACCCCAGGTCTCCTGAGACCAAAGCTCATGCCCTTACCACTATCCAAAGCTGCAATCCTACAAGGAAAAACGACACAAAATGGATCAGTAATTCTAATAATTCTCAGGGCAGTAGGCCGATTTTGTCCTGTAATGAAGGAGAATTCCTAAATATTTGTATCAAAACAAGACTATTTCAGGTCCAATTTAATTGTGATTGGGACTTTAATTTCTGAATAAAGAGTGAAACTGTTAAGTCAAAATAGAGGTCAATCCATACCTTTCAGGAGACTTTGAGTGGCTCCTGTGTCTGTGACTACGGTGATGACCTGGTGGAAAAAGCACAATTCGATGAGTGAGACTCTACCCTCCTACTCCTCCACTGTCACTTTCACTTCACCCAGTCCCTTCTACTGGCTTAATAATTTTTTGGCCTATGCTAAGCACACCTCTCATTGGTGACAGCACCTCTCTGAACTGGTGTGGATGCGTGGATGTGGGTGTGCATGCTGAGGAGAGGAGAACTTCACATGCATCCAGGGCTTTATGGCTCATTTCACAAACATCACACTGGGTAATTTACCAGTATTTTGTTACGTCTTATTCCTGTAAGTTCAGATGAAAAAACTGAAGCTCGTCATCTTATCAGCAAAGCTTGTGAGAGTCAAGATGTGAACTCTAATTTTCAAATTTTAAGTCCATTTCCTTTTTTTCTAGGCAATAAAACAGTCAGGCACTCCCGTACTGCAGGAGGCTAATTGCTTCTATTACATGTTTTTAAGACAACCAATAGCAAAAGGCCCAAATACTGTACCTGGGGACTTGGAGCGAGATCTGTGCCGTCTATCTCGGGACCTGCTGCGGTGACGTCTTGGACTCTTGCTCCGATGCCTTTCTCGGCGAGGGGAGGGGCTGTGGAAATAAGTGGTCAGACTCCCATATCTGACAGTATACTCACAACAGCAACCCTCTCCTCAAATCCCTGTCCTTTATCACAAATCACTGAAGGCTTACCTCCTCCTCTTGGGAGACCGACTCCGTCTATATGGAAAGAAGAGAGAAGAGCCTTAGTAAGTGCACTAGATGTTGCAGATTGCAAAAACGACCCCAATTCTTCACCCATCTCTGTTATCCACGTCCTTTATCATGTAACTTTTTAGTACCCTCCCAATCCAAGTTGGATTGGCCATGTGACTTTCTTTGGCCATTGGGATATTTGCAGATGTGATACAAGCAGATACTGGAGAAATAATTGCATTGGGCTTGTTTGCTCTTGGATTCTGCCATTTCCATGAGAACATGCCTAACCTAGCCTAGAATGAGACACATAGAGAAGGGATGAGTTGCTCCAGTCATCCTAGCTAAGGCCACCCTATACTAGCCAACAGACAGCTGACTGCAAAACAGGTGAGTGAACCTAACTTATATTAAAAAAACTGCCTATCCTACCCCAGCTTAAATCACTAACCACAGACTTGTGAACTAAACGTTGTTGCCTGCTACTGAGGTTTTGTGGGTGGTTGTTTTGCAGCAACTAATAGATTGGGCAAGCAAACATTCTCCATAGGCTGGCATTTTTCCTTCCCTGAAGTCCAGACTTCTGTGTTACAGTGCTAAAGTCTCTGGAAGAGGCCAAGGCCTGACCTTCTGGGAGACCGGCTCCTACTCCTCCTGTAGCGTAATGTGGGAGAGCGACGGGGCTTGTCCAAGTCTCGGTAGCTTCTCCGGCGATGATCAGGTGATGGCACTCTCTCCAACTGTAAATGAGATGGATGGGTCACTGATGAGCTCAGGCTATATTGCAGAGAGCCATCTAGGAACACTGCTTACGGTCTCCCCATCCTGTCCCAAATTCCACCTCCAAGTGACTTTATTTAAAAAACAGTAATTTGAATATATAGAGGGATAACCCTAAGAATGGAAAAAAATTATCCAAGAATTAAACTGTTTCTAATAATCTCATTATTGTTCTAGTGTTGGTACCATTATTCTGAGATTGAGAGAGGAGAGAGAGACAAGCAAGTAAATATGCCTACCTCCTTAAGAAGTTGGATTTCCAATGTGAAAGAGATACAGATGTAAGATCGATAAGGTTAAACTACAAAGTCATAGAGTAGTTTAATCTTACAGAAAATTTTCCCCTAGCTCTGCCAACTGTAAAGGCCTAGAAACACCAAACGCCACAGCAATGAGCTCTTCAGGGGCAGAAGCTAACAAGACATAACTAGAATATAACTCCTATCAGAAAGCAAGGAGGCTGAGACTACTATAAGTGTTATCACAAAGTCTTTCAACTCAAGTCGAGGGGTCCCTATTGGCCAAAGATGGGACAATCTGAGAATCAACAAGGATAATAATGGTTTGAAACACATCAAATATGCTTAAATCCATGAGTTCACAATGTTACCAAGGACAAAAGAGTATTCATCAACTTGGGAAGATCTATGGAATCAACTCATATTTTAAAAATTGATAACAAATGGAAATAAATATCTTGCCTTTCCTATATAAACTGTACCTATAAAACACTAAATATTGATTTAGATTTCTCTTTAGCAGTGTTACAGGTGAGAAATGATGAAGAAATAATTAGAATATCACCATTTTACAACCTCTAATGGATCTAGACAGAGATCATCAGTGGCTCCTAATATTACAAAAAGAGAGCCAGACTTTGCTCATCCTGGGGGGAAGTACACACTACTACCTATGAAGTAGTGTTGCTCCACTCCAAAGGGGATAAAAACCCCAAATCTAATTAAGCCTTGAGATCTAAGAAGTAGTTTACAGGAAATACAAGGGACAAATGAACATGTTAAGAGAGACCACAGGGACACAATCAGAAAAACAGATTGTGAAAATCTGTATAGAATAATATAACCTGATATATTTAAAAATAGAGAAAAAAGAATGATGGAGGGAACTGACAGATTACAGATACTTAAGAGACAAAAAAGCCAATTAGAGTTTATGGACCTTATTTGAATACTAATTTGAAATAATAATATAGGACAATTGAGGAAATGTGAACACTGAATATTTGATGATATTAAGGAATTATTTTTGGGGAGGTGATGATGGTATCATGGTTATATTTAAAAACAGAGCCTTTATCTTTCCTGAAATATTATGGATGAAATATATGATGGCCATGATCTGCTTCCAGATAATTGGTGGGGAGCAACTGGGTAGAGATGTAGAGGAAACAAAATGGCTATGAGCTGATCATTGTTGAAGCTAGGTGATGAGTAAATGGAGGCACACTCTCTCCACTTTGGTATGTGATTGAAATTTTCCATTTAAAAAAAAGAATGCCTACTTTTGGTTCACTCACCACATTAGAGTGCTTCAGTCTTGCACGGCTTTCAATTCATGAATGACTGTGCTTCTTTATACACCCCCTAGAGGGAGTCTGCTTGACTCAGAGCTACACTTCCATTTGCATAGTATCCATAAGCCAGCATTTCTTGTATTTCCCCCAACCTTTTTCTATACATAGTTACTTATTGTTTTAATCACAAATATTTTAGATCCTTCTTTTTTAACTCACCTTAAGCATTTCCACACGATCAGCTACTTTTCTTAACAGTTTTAATGGCTGCCTACTAGTCTGTTGAGGTGATATAAGAGTTTACCTGACTGCTCCAACTCTTGGCTGTTTTCAATTTTTCAGCATTATAACTAATAGTGAAAGAACATGACCATGCAGTAGGCATTTTTTTTTTTTTAAACTAGGCTTACTTTGTCAGATAGGTTCAATTATGAACTGTAGTATTTTTGTCCCAAGTATTTACTTTAACAAATGTATGCTAAGGGCTTTATGTATGTATATCGTCTCCATTTAATACTTAGAACAGTCCTAAGAGAAAGATATCATTATCCTTGCTTTACAGAGGAGAAAACTTAGATGACGTAATTTCACAAAATTATACCACTAGTATATAGCAGAGCTGAGGTAGTAATCAAGGTCTATTTAACTCTAAAACCCATACTCTTAATGACTAAATACTGGGTTTTTTTGTTTGTTTTTGCTGAGGAAGATTCACCCTGAGCTAACATCTGTGCCAATCTTCCTCTGTTGTATCTGGGTCGCCACCACAGCATGGCCGCAAACAAGTGGTGGTAGGTCTGAGTCTGGGAACTGAACCTGGACCACCAAAGTTGAGTGCACTGAATTTAACCACTGGCCACAGGGCCAGCCGCGCTAAATATTGTATTTTTTGGTTAAAGAAAATTAAAAAAGACCATTCTCAACCCCTATAACTAGACCCCCTCCAACCTTTAAGTTCCCAGGTACCTGACCTTCTCATCCTCCTCTTCCTCCTCTTCACTGGACTCCACGTCATCCATGTCCTCTTCTAGAGCGCTAACTCGAGGCTCCAGCTGCTCAGCTTCCTCTAGCACATAGCGTTTCTACAGAGAACATAGTGAGAGGTAGGGAGCCTTGCTATCTCCTCTATGTCCTGAAGTCCCAACACTGGGCTTCTGGGATTGACAGAAAAACTGTGGAGCAACAGCTGAGGCAATTTCATTTCAAAGACATCCTAGACACCTTAAGATTTTCCTGAGGCGTTTAACATACTGGAATCTGTGTACTCTTTAAAGTTCCCTTGTAAACAGATACATACAAAGCTGAAGAGAACATCTTCATTTTCTACTGGCTCTGTTCCCTGTGATCTTATACTCTAAGGTCACTGAAATATCAACTAGTATAGGTGTAGCCTTTAATAAAAAAATGTAGGCGTCATATACAAGGGCCAATAAATATGTAGCTGAGACTGTGTTGGCTGGTATTTCTGCCAGAAGAGGCTCAGACCAGTCTACCCCAGGAGTGCCTTGGGTCCTGCTCCAGAGTAGCACCAACTCTCTACTAAACCCAGGATTTAGGGAGCTGTCTAGAGTCATGCATTTTGAAATCAGGCACAGGATATAAACAAACAATCCATCTCCTTGTTCCATTTTCTTTTGAGATGTGGCTTAGCAGTGCTTACCAAGTGACTAAGCATGTGAAAAGCAAAGGTGAGTTCAAAACTGCCAAATGGACTGGCTGGGTCATAAGACTCCTTACCATCTTCTTGTGTCAAGGACACAATGTTGGATAGCCCTAGAATAAACAGTAACATTTGTACGCTACTTAGCTCTCACTCTTCTGTAACAAAATTCTATGAACACTGGGAGAAATGAGACAAAGCTACCACTCAATGAAGTCAATCCTTTAGAGAAGGGCTTCTCAGAAAAAGGCTCTCCAGCCACAGGATCACCACAGTTTGGGATCTAGGACTGCATCAGACAGGGAGTCCAGAATCCCTAATGCGCACTAGAATAGGAAGTGTCTAATGTCAATAATTAATTCATAGTATTTGTGCTTGATGAAATTAGAATTCATTCCAGAGCAGCTCCTTGTCAATGTCGGGGCACATCAGAAGCTAAACTGATAACCATGGGTTGTTTAATAAGAAAAGAATCAGAGCAAAATGTTGTCTTAAGGGTAACTAGGACATATAGAAGGCCACACCAAAACACACTGTTGGTCATAACGATAACATGTGTCAGTCAGATTTCAATTTGTCTCTCCTCAGTGAGGCTTGTTTTGTGGTCTTTCCTTCTAGACTCCATGCAGACCAACCTCATTTACATCAGTAGGCTTGCTTAGAGGTGACTGGGCTTTGGAACCCTTAGCGAAAACCTCATTGCATTTCAAAGTATGCCATTTCTTGCAGTATTCTAAAAATAGCAGCTAAGGATAATATAATAATAATAGCTAATGTAATCCACAATGGGTTAGTGTGAGAAATGGGCCCTGAAAGCAGGTTTTCAGACTTGAAATCTCATTCTCTTCACTACAGTCTACAGTAGCTAATATAGAACAGGAGAGAGAGACCACACTCATTTTCAGGATTTTTATTTTATTGGATTTCCTGTAATTGAGTCACTGTGGACGAAGAGTTAGTTCATTGCATGTAGTTTACTAGTTCATTACCAGCTAGTTTACTGCCTTGAGCAAATTTATCTCACCCATTTACCAGATATCTGCAATCTATTCTATTCCCTACTTTGAAGTTTTTCAGATCCGTCTGCTGTTTTTTATCGAGGTGAAATTCACATAACAATTAACCATTTTAAAGTGTACAATTCAGTGGCCTTTAGTGTATTTGCAATGCTATACAACCACATCTCACTAGTTTAAAACCTTTTCCATCATACCAGAAAAACACCCCATACCTATTAAGTAATCACTCCTCATTTTTCCCTCTCTACACCTCAGGGACTAACCACTAATCTGCTTTCTATCACTATGGATTTTCCTAGTCAGGATATATTATATAAAAATCACACACTGTGTGACCTTTGATCTTTAAATTATCCCTTTTGGTTTATATCTAGCAAGGAACCAAGCACCTCAGACCAGGTGGTATACAGCAAACTGCTTCAGAATTATTGAGCTGCAGTACCATCACAAAGGAAACCTGAAGTAGTGGATCCTCCCAGTTGGGGTTTCTGTGGTGGTTAAAACATGTAAGAATCTGCTCCCACCCCCCATCTACATCACTGTCTCTGGGACCCACCAATTCTTACATAGACATACAGAATCAGAGAACAGTAGAGCACTAAGAGCCAGAGGCCCTTAGTCTACATCTATCCCAGTGATTTTTGCAACACTTTTTATAGTCTCATTGAGGTAGAGTTGACATATAATAAACCATACATTTTTAAAGTATACAATTTGATGAGTGTTGACATGTATTATATACAACTGTAAAACCATTACATCTAGATAATGAATATATCCACCCTGCCTGAAAGTTCACTTGTGGTCCTTTGTCATCTCTCCTTCCCTCTCCTCCCCATTCCCTCCCTCTGCACGCAGGCAACCAATGATTTTTTTGTCACTAGTTTTCATTTATTAAAATTTTATATGAAGGGAATTGTACAGTACATAGTTTTTTGTCTTTTTTTACCCACCACAATTATTCTGTGATGCACCCATACTGCTGTGTATCAACAGTTCATTTTTACTGCTGAGTAGTACCATTGTATGAACATACCACAATTTGCTTATCCATTCATTTGATGAACATCTGGACTTTTTTGTCATTTCTGGCCATTACAAATAAAGCTTTTATGATTATTTGTGCATAAGTCTTTGTACTTTCATTTTTCAAGTAAATACCTACGAGTGGAATGGCCAGGTTTATGGTTACTTTCTAAGAAACTGCCAAATTTTTCCAAAGCACTTGTACTATTTTATATCGTTACCATTGGTGTATGGAGACTTGCAGTTCTTCTGCACCCTTGCCAACACTTGGGATGGTCGGTCTTCCTGATTTTAGACCTTCTCATAGGTATAGAGTGTACATTACTATGATTTTAATTTGCATTTCCCTGACGACTGATGGCATTGAGCATCTTTTTATGTGCTACTGATCAACTGTATATTTTCTCTGGTAAAATGCCTGTTAGAATTCTTTTGTTCATTTTCCCATTGGGTTGTCGTCTTGTTATTAAGCTCAAGAGTTTTTTATATATTCTAGATTCAAGACTTTTGTTGGATATATAGTCTTCCAGTCTATGGCTTGCCTTTTTACTTTGTAATAAGTGTCTTTTGAAAAGCAAGTTTCTTTTTATAAAGGCTTATTTTTATTAAATAATTCAGGCTTTTTATGTCCTATATAGAAATTTTTGTCAAACTCAAGGTCACTAAGATTTACTCCTGTGTTTTCTTTTAGAAGTTTTATAATCTTAGCTTTTATAACTAAGTCTATTATCCCCTTCAAGTTAATTTTTATATATCATGTGAGCTAAGGATGGAGATTCATTTGTTTCCATAAGGCTATTCAAGTGTTCCAGTACTATTTGTGAAAAAGATTATCATTTCTCACTAGTAATGCCCTGATATCTCTGTAGAAAACCAAGTGACCATATATATGTACATTTACTTCTGGTCCCTTTATTTTGTTCCATTGATCCATTTGTCTACTTTTATGCCAATACAACACTGTCTTGGTTACTAGAGCCAAGTCTTGGAAACAGGTAGTGTTTGTTCTCCTACTTTGTTCTATTTCAAAGTTGTTTTGGATATGCTAGATCTTTTGCTCTTTCACATAAATTTTAGAATCACCCTGTCAAGTTCTACCAAAGTCTACTGGGATTTTGGTTGAACCTGAATTGAAACTTAGCTTAAGTTGGGAGAATTGACAACAATTCTAAGTCTTGGTATGAGATAGACTATGGATGTGGTATATCTTTCCATTTAGTTGTCTTTTTAATTTCTCTCAGTAATGCAATGTTTTGTCATTTTAAGTGTGAGTCTTGCACATCTTTTGACAAAATCATCCTTAATTTATATTTTTGATGCTGTTGTAAACAGTATCTTTTGAATAAAATTTCAAATTCCATTTGTTCATTGCTAGTGTATATAAATACAACTGACTTTTGTAGACTGACCTTGTATCCCACAATTCTGCATAAACACATAAATGGGTAAACAAGTTGTGGTATATCCATACAATGGAATATTACTCAGCAATGAAATGAAACTATTGATACATGTAACAACATGCATGAATTTCAAAATAATTATGCTGAGTGAAGACAGACAAAAAAGAGCATGTACTGTATTAATTCCAAAATGCAAACTAATCTATTGTGATAGATAGCACATCCACTGTTCCTTAGGGGTGAGGGAGAGAGGTGGGAGGGAGGGATTACACAAAAGGAAAGGAGGAAACTTCCTGGGGTGAGGAGTTATATTCACTTTTTTTTTTAAGATTGGTACCTGAGCTAATATCTGTTGCCAATCTTCTTTTTTTTCCTCCTTCTTCTCCCCAAAGCCCCCCAGTACATAGTTTTATATTCTAGTTGTAGGTCCTTCTGGCTCTGCTATGTAGGACGCCACCTCAGCATGGCTTGATGAGTGGTGCTAGGTCTGCACCCAGGATCCAAACCAGCAAAATCCAGGGCTGCCAAAGTGGAGTGCGCAAACTTAAACACTTCAGCCATGGAGCTGGCCCCTTATGTTCACTATTTTTGATTGTGATGATAGATTCAAAGGTGTATACATATGTCAAAACTTACCAAATACTTTAAATATACATAGTTTACTGTATGTCAATTATACCTTAATAAAGCCATTTAAAAGAAAAAAAGCCTTTGTTCAAATGAAATCTCATTCTCAAACCCAATATAGAACTTAGAGAAAAAAGGAGCTGCCCTGGTTGGAATATATGGGGTTGTCTCCTTATTCTTCTCAGTAGCCTTAAAACAGTCCCACAGGGCAGCTTAAGGACCACTGAGGTAGTCTAATTTCCCCATTTTATAAATGGGAATATAAGACCAGGTCCCACTGCTAGTCAGCTGTAATAACAACCAAGAAACTAAGGTCTCCTACTTCCCTGTTTAGTCATCTCTCCACTATAGACTGTTCCTGTTCTGTTTAGGCTACCTACTATAACTGTTTTCTCTTTGTATTTGCCACGGTAGTTTTAAAATTGTACTGTGTAAAACACATTCCTGAAAAGTGCTTCATGGATAATCATTTATCACTAGGAAAGGGAGGCGGGATGATAAAGGTGATATTTAAATCAGTCTCCTGCTCCTCACCCTCTTTTTATCTGTTTTATATCCTAGATTTTTATATGAAGACCAATTTGAAAAAAGCTGCTCATAAAGTTTAAAAACCTACTCTATCTACAATTTCCTTGATATAACATTTTAAAGAAGAAAGTTTTCTTGTGCTAATTATTCACTTTTAAAGCCCTACCCTTCAAATACTTTATCTGTTTTCTCCCCAGCCCCTCTCTCTTTCATAGACATTAAGACTATCCATGGGCTTCAGAGGTTTATTGTGTAAGTGTGTCTGTCTGCTTGCCTGTTTGGGGGAGGGTGGCTCTGATGTGAGGCCTTTGTCCATGGGCTTCAGAGGTTTGTTGTGTAAGTGTGTCTGTCTGCTTGCCTGTTTGGGGGAGGGTGGTTCTGATGTGAGACCTTTGTCCATGGGCTTCAGAGGTTTGTTGTGTAAGTGTGTCTGTCCGCTTGCCTGTTGGGGGAGGGTGGCTCTGATGTGAGGCCTTTGTCCATGGGCTTCAGAGGTTTGTTGTGTAAGTGTGTCTGTCTGCTTGCCTGTTTGGGGGAGGGTGGTTCTGATGTGAGACCTTTGTCCATGGGCTTCAGAGGTTTGTTGTGTAAGTGTGTCTGTCTGCTTGCCTGTTTGGGGGAGGGTGGCTCTGATGTGAGGCCTTTGTCCATGGGCTTCAGAGGTTTGTTGTGTAAGTGTGTCTGTCTGCTTGCCTGTTTGGGGGAGGGTGGCTCTGATGTGAGGCCTCTGTCCATGGGCTTCAGAGGTTTGTTGTGTAAGTGTGTCTGTCTGCTTGCCTGTTGGGGAGGGTGGTTCTGATGTGAGGCCTCTGTCCATGGGCTTCAGAGGTTTGTTGTGTAAGTGTGTCTGTCCGCTTGCCTGTTTGGGGGAGGGTGGCTCTGATGTGAGGCCTCTGTCCATGGGCTTCAGAGGTTTGTTGTGTAAGTGTGTCTGTCCGCTTGCCTGTTGGGGAGGGTGGCTCTGATGTGAGGCCTTTGTCCATGGGCTTCAGAGGGTTATTGTGTAAGTGTGTCTGTCCGCTTGCCTGTTGGGGAGGGTGGCTCTGATGTGAGGCCTTTGTCCATGGGCTTCAGAGGGTTATTGTGTAAGTGTGTCTGTCCGCTTGCCTGTTGGGGAGGGTGGCTCTGATGTGAGGCCTTTGTCCATGGGCTTCAGAGGTTTGTTGTGTAAGTGTGTCTGTCTGCTTGCCTGTTGGGGAGGGTGGCTCTGATGTGAGGCCTTTGTCCATGGGCTTCAGAGGGTTATTGTGTAAGTGTGTCTGTCCGCTTGCCTGTTGGGGAGGGTGGCTCTGATGTGAGGCCTCTGTCCATGGGCTTCAGAGGTTTGTTGTGTAAGTGTGTCTGTCTGCTTGCCTGTTTGGGGGAGGGTGGCTCTGATGTGAGGCCTCTGTCCATGGGCTTCAGAGGTTTGTTGTGTAAGTGTGTCTGTCCGCTTGCCTGTTGGGGAGGGTGGCTCTGATGTGAGGCCTCTGCCGCTCACCTGTAGCCGGGGCAGAATGATGTCGCAGACCCTCTCACTGTGCAGTAGTTCATCAATAAACTCGTCGACATGCATCAGCTCAAACTCTGAAAGAAAAATCAGAAGCGCAACCAACTTGGGAATAAATTTAGATAGCCAAAAAGTAAAAGAAGTCTAAGATTCTATATTTAAAATAACCAAAAGAGCACTTGGTATAGAAAGTGTGAATTCTCTGCAGCTTCCCTTGCCCTGCACATTCACCAGGAAAGCTACTGTAGTGTGGCAATTATGCAGAAGGAACTATCGTCAAACCTGGGCTCAAACTACAGCGCTTCATGGCCTTGTCATCAGCACCTATCTTCATCTGTTCACCTCGCCTTTACTGAAGTCCTCTATGTGCCAGGCCTCTTCTAGGAGTTGGGGATAAAGGGATGAATGAAGCTGTCCCAATGAGCAGGAGAGACAAACCCAAAAGCAAGCACAAATAGTCCTGAATTGTACAGGGGTGATGTCCTTGGATAGATCAAATAACTAAAGTGCAATTTTGTATGTAAACCCACTATGTTTCTGAATATAGAACATGTATCTTATATGGTAAAGGGAGCAATAGCTTTTGAGAATTTCTACAGTAAACATTACCTTAGTTCAGGAGTGATTTTGCCCCTGACAACTGGCATCTAGTAGGAGAGGCCAGGGATACTGCTAAATGTCCTACAATGCACAGGACAGCTCCTCACAGCAACGAATTATCTGGGCCATAGTGTCAATAGAGAAACCCTATCTAACATAACATAATCAGTAATTCCACGATGGTCATGGCCATGTCTATCTTGTTCACCATGTTACTCCCATTACAGAGCACAGTTATTTCCATGACATACAAAGATGACGTTGGCACTTAATAAGTATTTATTCAATAAGTGAATTAATAAGCTAATAAAAGTTTAAAGTATAATGGCAAATTCTTAACTTTCTACTGCTTAATGATACATGTAGAGAGGAAAGGCAAATGTTACTAATATTTTGTTACAACACTAAGTGAGAAAAGGTTTTGATGGCATTACCCCAAATTCCACTTTACCACAAAAAGTAACTCTCTGTAAAAGGTATGGAGCTGCCCCTTTTGGATATACTTGTTATTTTTCAGTGGGATTCCTACATAAGTATAAATACATTTAGTCTATATACTGTAGTGTGAAGTACAGTACTAGAAGAGAGGCCACTAGAAAGAATGGTGAAGATGTAACATATGGAAAACTAATTTTGTGCAGGAGGTCTGGGCAAGGCTTTTATGGAGGTCATTCTGGAGCTAGATGTTGTGGGATGGAGCAAATGATACAAAACAGGGAATAATATAAGATGCTGGGGCTGGCCGGGTGGCCTAGTGGGTAAATTTGCGTACTCTGCTTTGGCAGTCCAGGGTTTGCCGGTTCGGATCCTGGGTGCGGACCTATGCACTGTTCATTAAGCCATGCTGTGGTAGCATCCCACATAGAACTAGAATGACCTACAACTAGGATATACAACTATGTACTGGGGCTTTGGAGAGAAAAAAACTATATATATATATATATACACATAAGATGTAGTTGGAAAGGCAGGCAGACGGGGGACCGGATAAGGCCAAGAGGAAGCTAGTAGTCTGATGGAGTACTCCCTGTGAAGGAGATGGAGGGGCCTGGATGAAGACAGTAACAATACAGATGAAGAGGAGCACTCAAAACAGACGCGGCAACATGAGGGCACAGATACTGGTGAAATAAAAACTGGTTCAGGGATGAATGTCCAGTCACTTGATACCATACTCACCTCCATTTCGGTTCTGGCTCTTGATTTTCCGATAGTCGTTGTACAGAGGCTCCAAGTACTTGTAGCAATCAATTGCAGTGCCTGTCAGCCTCATGTAAAGTGCTCCCAACATGCGGACATACCTGACAGATAGATGACAGTGAAACTACAGGCCATTCTAAAAAGTTCCTGAGTTTTACAACTGGCTTTTCTCATGACAGTAGTGAATAAACAAGTGCTTTCTTCTCTCTGGCAGATGAGGAAGCTGCAATTTTAGAGGCAGCATGGGGCAGGAGAAAGATAGCTAAAATGTGGAGACCTGGGTGCAAGTTCATATTCTACCTCTTACTGGTGGTGGCCACTTGGGACATGTTGCTCAACTTTCGGAGTCTATTATATCATCTGTAAAACTAAGTTAGAACCTATTCACCTCACAGGATTATTGTAAGAATCAAATGAGATACTGATTTTAATAACAGAAAGTATAACATCTATTTATTAACCATACACAAACTAATACACATAGAAGTAAATATATAAATTGTGGGTAGATAGCGGAATGCTGGTTCTGGATAAATGTCATCTGGGTTCAAATTCTGATTCCATTATTTACTAACTTTGTAACACTGGGCAAGTTACTTGATTTCTCAATCCTTGTAAAATGGACAGAATAGTACCTAATCTGCTGGCTTGGTGTATTAAGTAAGAAATGTGTGTAAAGTGCTAAGCGCAGCATACAGCACATAGTGAAGTGCCTAATAAAAGTTAGCTATTTCTAGCCATTAATATTTTGTAAGATTCCTTCCTTTTCCCTTTCTTCTATATCCAACTACCCACTTAAATCTCCACTTGGATAACCACTAGGCATTTGAAACTCAACAGTTTCTTTTATGACTAACAGAAGAGAGTAGTGAAGAATAGATTCTGAAGCCAGCTTTGCCACTTACTAGCTGTATAACCTTGGGGAAATTACTTAATCTCTCTGTGCCTAAATTTCCTCCCCTGTATACTGAGAATAATTTTACAGGGTTGTTGTGAAGGTTAAATAAATTATTATATGTAAATCCTTCAGACTAGAGGGTGACACATAATAAGCTATGTCTGTCTCCTATACTTGTCTGCTCATTGAGAATGGATAGTAAAATAATATGAGCAGCAGACATTTTTGGGGTATTTACCATACAACAGCCTCTATGTTGTGAGACTTACCCTACTATCTCCTCTTCTCTTTGCTGAGGAAGATTTGCCCTGAGCTAACACCTGCTGCCAATCTTCCTCTTTTGTATGTGAGCTGCCACCACAGCATGGCCACTGACAGACAAGTAATACAAGTCCACCAAAGTACTGGGCCACCAAAGTGGAGTGTGCCAAACTTAACTGGGGCTGGCCCTGTACGATCTTCTTCTGTTTTGGTGAGGAAGACTGGCCCTGAGCTAACATCTGTTGCCAATCTTCCTCTAATTTATGTGGGATGCAGCCAGAGCATGGCTTGATGAGCGGTGTGTAGGTGCATGCCCGGGATCTGAACCTGTGAACCCCAGGCCACCAAAGCAGAGCGTGCAAATTTAACTACTACGCCACCAAGCCAGACCCTGTACTATCTTCTTTCAACCCTCATGACAATCCTGAATTGGTATTAGTCTCTATTTTACAGCTAAAGAATGTAAAGCTTAGGAAATTAAGTAACTTTTCCAAGGTCACAGTAATAAGTAACAGGGTCTGGACATGAATCTACATCTAACACCAAAGTTTTCCCTCTAGTCTACCACATTCTGTTGTTTTCTTCATCCTTGAGTGCCCAGTGCTCCCAACATATTAGGCACTCACTTCTGCTTAAAATATGTTCAGTGAGGGGCCGGCCCGTGGCCAAGTGGTTAAGTTCACATGCTTTGCTTCGGTGGCCAAGGGTCTCACTGGTTTGGATTCTGGGCGCAGACATGGCACCGCTCATCAGGCCATGCTGAGGTGGTGTCCCACATGCCACAACCAGAAGGACCCACAACTAAAATACACAACTATGTACTGGGGAGATTTGGGGAGAAAAAGCAGGAAAAAAAAAAAGAAGACTGGGAACAGTTGTTAGCTCAGGTGCCAATCTTAAAAAAAAAAAATGTTCAGTGAGTTTGTGAAATACTTTTTTGGGGGAAAAGTTACCAGGACTGAGAAAGTAAAGACGATCAATACAACCAAAACAGACAAAATACAAACTCAAGAGCAAGATCCTAGAGTGGAACTCTCTGTGCAAATGAGATAGATTGTTTTCACTCCTCTTAACCAAGGCCAAATTCTGGACCACCCAAAGTGAAGCTTTGATATTAGCTAGTCAACATTTCACTCACTTGAAATCTTCATTTTTGATAAACTCTACAATGATATCCTTCTCGGGTTGAATCTGAAGCATCTTCAAGGTCAAACACAGAAAGGGAGTTGGCTTTATGTTGCCACCATAGACTCCACCCACAAACCTTAACTCCATGGCTTTATCGACTACAAGTTCAGCTAAAAAAACAAAAACAAAAACAGAGTGGCATCTCAGACATATTAGGGCTAAGCTTTTCCCAGTCTGAAGTGGAGAGAAGTTAGTTCAAAGTCTGGTGCTCCTGAATACTCATCAACATCATCATCTCCTAATATGGAGAACAAGTGTGTATTAATAGTAATAGTAATAAGAATAAGAATAATGATAGCAGCTAATATACACTTAAGAACTACTATATGCCAGGTACTCTGGTAAGCATTTCATATTTTCTCATTTAATCTTCACAATAAGCCATGAGGCAAATTCTAGCACTGCCCTGTTTTCATCTAAGGCAAATGAGGGCTAAGAAAGGTTACATGACTTGCTCCAGGTCCACAGCCAGAGAGTAGCAGGGTCTGGATTTAAATCTAAGCAGTCTAACTTCAGAGTCCCCACTTGTCATCATCATGGTAGGGGAAAAACTGCCAGATTACGAGTCAAAAGAAACAAAACGATAATAACAACAAACAACCTTCAATAGCAACACAACCTTGAGCAAACCTCTTCTCATCTACAGAATGAGGATAAAAACCTTCCAACGTTTTTGTCAAAATCAAACCCTAGCTGTGTGAACTAGGGCAAGTCATTTCACCTCTCTTTGAGCCTGTCAGTTCAAATTTGAACAATAAAGGTACAAAGTTTAAGGGCTATAGTGAGAATCAAATGAGACAATAAAAATAAATGCCAATACTACCTGTCATATAGCTAATAATAAATGTTAGCTACCATTAATGGAAAACTGTTTTATAAATCAGACTTCAAGTTCCTTTAGGATAAATTCTATACTAATTCATTCAACATTACAGTCAACAACTTATAGCTAGGTACTGAGGTACTAAAGATACAGGTACAGGAATAAAGAAGAGGAACATCATTACTACTCTTAAGGAGTTCACAGTCTAGCAAGCTAGAACACATTCAAAAAATAATTGAAAGTGTGAGAAGTAGTACTAAGGAGAGGCAGAATGCAATGAAAATACACAAAGGAACGTAACCTAGTCGGGGGAAAAAAGAGGTCACGAGTTCACGTTTGGACACACTGAGTTGGCATTCTTGGAATTAGAGACAGATCTCAGGGAGAGATCTGGGCCAGAGAGACAAATTTGGAGGCATCTACATATAGGATGCAATGGTATGGAGGAGATCATCCAAGGAGAGAACTATAGAATCGGAAAAGGGCCAAAAGTAAACCTTATATGACTTCAAAATTTAATGGCGACTCAGAGAAACAATACTACTCGTCCATGGACACACAGCTAGCAGTGGTGGCAGCAGCAGTAACAGCACAGTAGTAGTTAACAGTGGTAACAACTAGCACCATCACTACCACTGATTACTGAGTACTTTTTATTAATATGTATCTTTAACTATACCAAACACTTTTCACACATTATCGTATTTAATCCTTAGAACAACCCTTTGAGGTGGGTATTACACTCGTTTTACGATAAAGGAAGCCATGGTTCACTGGGGTAACAGAGCTACTAAACAGAGGAGCCGGAATTCAAACAAAGATAGAAAGACTAGCTGGAAGACTTTTTTGAAAAACTGGTATTTATATTAGGACGCGGACGTGGAAATACTGCAAACGGTCCAGATTTAGGGATAGTAAGGTCAGGAATTTGGTTGCTGGCATGTTGATGTTCCTTTAAGACCTTCAGGGTCCCTGAACTTAACACTGGAACCCAGCAAGTTATCATTAAACATGGACTCAACCCGACCGAGACATCCTTCCGAATAAGGCCCTATCAGATTCCTCTGTAACCCCAAAAGAACAAAACAAGCCTAGGCACATAGTAGGCGCTCAGATTTTCCTGAATGACTGACGGATTCCCCTCCAGTCTCAATCCCAAAGGCCCAGTCCTACCCGCGCCGTCAGCCGAACTGAGCCACCAGTCGGCCGGGGGGCGTCGCGCGCTCCCGCTCACCCGTAAGTCCAAAGCACTCCTCTTTCCAGTACTTGGACTCATAGATTCGCGTCCGAATGATCTTCTCCACCAGATACTGAGGGTTGGTGCCGTGGATGCTGTGCGCATCCTTCACCGTCCGGTTCGCCATTTTAGAACGCCTTCAGCTCTATTACCGTCGGGCCCTTTAATGCGTCACATCCCGCTTAAGAAAACCCGAGAGGGACGGAGAACGGCGCAGGAAGTCTCACTAAATAGCTCAGGCGACCATCTTGAAATCGGAAACGCTGCCGCGTAATGCACTTCCTTCCGCGAACGGCGCCGGAGAGCGGATCAATGATGGCCGCCGCACGTCGGCGCACGCGCGTCACAGGTCCCCGCCCAGGGAGGCGGGGCGGGCGGTGACGGGCCGTGGAGGCCGCCTGGGGGCGGGGCCACGACGTTTGGCGCGAACTTTTCTTTTCTCCACCTCCTTTCCCGTCCTAGCGGGGAGCTGGCTTCGCCGCCGGCTTGCGGACGGTGCTGCAAGAGGAGCCCGACTGGGGCTGTTAGAGTTGCGGCAGCTCCACGAGCTCCTGAAGCGGAGGCGGCGGGAGCGGAGGGCTGCGCCTGCTCCAGGAAGCCTCGGCGCCCGGTGAGTGTGGCGCCCCGCGGGCTGGAGGGGTCCTGAGCCGCGCGCGGGCACGGAGGAGGTTGTTCTCTGTAGACTCACTCCGTCATGGATTCAATCAGCAGGTATTTACTAAGCGGCTGTTAAATGCCAGACACTGTTCTAAGCCCGTTAGGAGCATTACTCTTTTCCACATCCCGATTTCTCAAAGGCTTCCCGCTCCGCCAGGGACTGTGAGTTTGCAGTGGGGAAGCCGGAAGCCAACAGCAGAAAAGCGTGAACATTCCTGCTCTCGGCGCCCGGAGACCCTCGGTAACGAGCTTAACCATCTCTTCTGGCTGCACGCAGCTGTGAAGCATTTGCATCTTGTGCTCCTTTGAGCCGTAGTGTAGCAAGCACTACAGGGAAGCCGGAGCAGCAGAAGTTATTAGCCCATTTTACGGATGTAGCAAGTGCGCACAGAGAGAGATTTGTCGAGGTCGCTTTTTCTAACTATGCGGCCTGGGCTCCTTTTTCCAGATGAGCTGCTCTTTGCTGCTGGGCTCTCATTCATCCACCTTTCTAGGATAGAAGTCAAATGGCATCTCTTCTGTCTCCTCTGGTCTAACCCTAGAATGGAAGGGCTTTCTGTTTTGATGGTTGGAAAAAGCCGTGGATTTAAAGGCAGGAGATGCGAGATTCTTGTCCTGAGCTACTATCTGTGAAACTGCAATCATTAGATATGCCAGTTTTCTGTAATTTTAGTTGTCTGTAAAAATGGTACCCTCTTCTCTGCCGTATTGGGTGCTTGTGAATGCCAATGGGGGTTCTGATGTGAGAGCATGGTTTTACTGAGTTCCTCTGCAACAGTTTTTAACTGTAACAGGGCAATATGGACTTTAGAAAGTTGAAGAATCTCCTGAAATTGAAGGCAAAAATGTTGTATGTGAGTTTCATAACATTCACCAAATTCGTAAAAAAATAAAACCACTATCCCTTCAAATAAATGCAAGGGATTAAGGGAGTAGGGAAGTGAATTTACCATTTTGCATTTCCTCACTTAATCCTTAGTAATCCGAGAATAGTGCCTGGAGCACAATGGATGATCAATAAATATTGGTTGAATAAAAGAAAGATTAATTATTATCCCCATTTTATGGGTAAGGAAATTGAGGCCCATTTGACCTCTCAGTCACTGGGAACCCTGAGTTATTGAATAAGCACACCAAAAGCAAGCTCTCTCGGGCATCTGTTAACATCCACTTTCTCACAAGGTGCTGTAAGGTGAAGTGGTTACAAGCACAGCCATTGGAATCTGGCTGCTCAGGGTTCGAATTCAGGCTGTGCCGTTCTGTGTAACACTGGGACAAGCTACCATTTTGAAGTGGTAACAGCATCCACCTTTCATTCGGCAAATATTTATTGTTGAGCACCTACTATGCACTTAGTGTGTTAGTGCTGTTCTAGGATTATTGTGAGGATTAAATGAGATAACTATGTCAAGGATTTTGGCTCCAGCTTGTGTCATATTGGCTCAATAAATATCTGCTATCCTTATTTTTACTGGGACTCCCTTATCTGTTTTCCTTGGATGTGGCCCCTGGACTGGATGGTGTGTATGATCCAGATTCCTGGTATCTGCAGCACTGAGAGCCTGTAGTGGGTATCTCCTGGAAGCCGAAGCTAGGCCAGGTCAGGTCTGCCTTTCTACCCGATTCGTCACCCTTCTTGGGGATTCTCTGTGCTGGTGGTAGATCGAGGATAAGAAAGGAGGGTAACGGTCCAAAGAGGCCTGACATCTGCTATGACTTCCTCATGCTGCCTCTTCAGAAGGACTCCTGATTAATTTTTTGAACTTTTTATTGAAAGATAACATACACAAAGAAAAGTGCACAAATCACAAATGTACAGCTCAATGAGTTTTCTTAAAGAGAACATACCCATGTAACCAGCATCCAGAGCAAGTGACCAGCATCCCGGAAGCACCCATCTTCCCCACCATGCTCCCTTTCAGTCACCTTGGTTACCTTCTATTCTGACTTCTAACACCATAGGTTACTTTTACCTGGTTTTAAACTTTATAGAAATAGAATCAATACAGTATATGTTCTTTTGGTGTCTGATTTCTTTAGCTCATTGTTATTTTGTGCGATTTTTTCCCCATGTTGTGTGTAGTTGTACTTGGTTTTGTTTCATTGCTGCATAGTGCTGCTGTGATTATTCGGGTTCATGCCTTTGATGATATGTGTGTTTTTCTGTAGGCTATGTTCTGTTGGAATTGCTAGGTCATAGGATATGTGTACATTCAGTTTTAGTAGATACTGCCCATTTTCCGAAGTAATTTTACCAATTTACTTGCCCTTCAGCAGTGTATGAGAATTCTGCCTGCGCTACATCCTTACCGCACTTGGTTATTGGCCTAATGTTTTTAAAACCTATTCATTCATTCATTTACCTATTATGTGTCAAATTCTAACCTAGGCCCTGGAGATGCAGTGATGAACAAGATAGACAAGGTCTCAAGATCCCTGCTCTTTTGGAAGTTAATATTCTAATGTGGGAAGCATAATAAATAAGAAAGTAATATAATGGTTATTGCTCTCATAATAGGGTGGTGTAATGGAACATGACCCTGAGGGGCAGTATAAGGAGAGAGGGGGTAACTTGCCATTGGGTATCAGTGAAGGCCTCTCTGAGGAAGTTTCACTGGAGCTGAGACCCGAGCCCTCCTGGCAGAGATATGCAGGAAGAGACGACAGCAACTGCCTAAGTCTGAGGGCACAAACAACCGCCGTCTGTTTGAGGTTTGGAAAAGCAGGCCTGAAACAGAGTGATAGACTGAGAGGCGAGGCAGGTTATGCGGTCCAGGCCCAGATGGCCTTCCTCCCAATACCCCTGCCTCCTGGGCCTAGGGTGCATCACCCACCCTTGCACACATCTAAGCGTGTACTGGTATCATTGAACACAGCTCGTAATCTCCTGGAAAAGAGACATTTGATTTTATCTGGGCTTGGTTTTTGAAGGAGGACGCTGGCTTTAGTAAGCTAAAACATGGTCTGGATTTAAAAGAGTCGAGAGCATGGGTTTTGATGCCTTAGGTATACATGTGTGAAAGTTTGCTGGAGATACCAATTTGCTGTAATGCACTCTCAGTCCAATTTTTTTAGTGATAGAGCTTAGTGAATATTGCAATTTACTTGCATCTTTTGTGTGTATCTCAGTAGCCTAATTTGCCTGATTTCATTGTAGAAAGGTGAAAAGTTCAAGTTTGCTTCTGACGGTTCTGTGTTACATCATCCATTAAAAGGCACATATATTGAAGGTAAGTTAATGTTATGTATTTCTTTGAAAATTTATTGAGATGCAAAACTTTCACTAATTTTTACCAAAAGATTATTAGATATTATAAATCCAAATTAATTTTAGATTGATTTTAATAGTACTATGTTGTGAATTCTACTCTTAATATTCTTTTTTTTTTTTAAAGATTGGCACCTGGGCTAACAACTGTTGCCAATCTTCCTTTTTTTTGTTTTTTCAAAGATTGGAACGTGAGCTAACAACTGTTGCCAATCTTTTTTTTTTTTTTCCTGCTTTATCTCCCCCAACCCCCTCTGTACACAGTTGTATGTCTTAGTTGCACGTCCTTCTAGTTGTGGGATGTGGGATGCCGCCTCAACGTGGCCTGACGAGCGGTGCCATGTCGGCGCCCAGGATCCGAACCCTGGGCCGCTGCAGCGGAGCGCGTGAACTTAACCACTCGGCCACGGAGCCGGCCCCCTCTACTCTTAATATTCTTAATAGCAGTCATTCAGGCATCATTTGTAAGCTGTGTATTTACTCATGGCTTAATATCTTCTCTTCTTTCTGCTAATTAGTTTCCACAAAGTATACTAAAAAATACCTTTTTTAAAAGCAGAAAGTCTTATAGGTCAAAATGTCCCCAAGTAGAATGTAGGACATAATGCCACTGAACTTTAGGAAACCAGCTTGTTTAATCAGGTTTTTAATATGCTATTCTAATTCTGTTCTCTTCAACATAGACAAATTATTGGTCCTCTATCAGTAATTTGGAGTAATTCTGTCAGACTGGATTTTAAAAAAAATTTGTACCCCAATTTTGTCAAATTTTAGCTCCATAAGAAGAGCACTGAATTTAGAGGAAAGATTTATTTTCTTAATTACTTAAACCTAAGATAATAGATTGTTAGGACTAGTTGATTGCAGTTTCCAAATTATAAACAGGATTGTCAGAAGTGTTTGGATTTTTCATTCACATTTCTGTTTTTGTCAGTAAAAATATCTTTTTTTCCCATATGCTTTAATACAAGCATTTCTTTTCAGCTGTTCACAATACTTATATTTCGGACCTGTCAGCTTCAAAGAAAAACACCGTTTCCCACTGCCAGAGCAGTACAGATTAGTGACACTGGTTTTTTTGTTTAATGTAAGCAAAATGATATGATACACTTAATAAAACCCATTGCTATTCCTCTAAATGCTTCTTGCGTGTTTTGCCTCCATCCCTTGGAATCACTCATTTCATTTCATCTTATCAATAGCTGCTCATTATTCCCTACTCAGTTCAGGAAACCCCTGTAGGAAGCCCTTCCCCCCGAACAGCCGCAAGACCAGTCCTCTAACTTGCAGTAGTCTCTCTGGCTCTTTCTCTTGGTTCTTCACGCTATTAGTTGTCTTTAGTGCATTAATATTTATCCCTATCTAGATTTTAAGTGTTATGAACCGCTGTATCGCCACTGTGTCTTTTACTTTCAGGTTGTTAGATGTTTCATACCTGTCATTGTGCCCTGTGCCTGATAGGTCCTTCTAAAGTACTTCTGACATTTATAGTTTCTTTTCTTATGTTTTGACCGTCTTGTTTACCTGGATAGGAAAAGATAAGGCATAGTACACAGACAATACTAAATTGCCTATGTTTGATCTTCATAGAGCTTGACATTTTCCTCCAAGAAAATATTTTCTAACTTTAAAATGTGTGGGAGTGTAGCAGGGGCAGAAAAGAAGGCTGAACTCATTGAAGTCAGGGACTGTGTCCTAGAATCCATCAGAATGTTGTCCTAAGTCAGAATTAGTGACTTTTGCACACAGGAGCCCTGGCGTACTACTCTACAAGGATGAAGAGCAGACAGACTTATTCGTGGGTTGGCAGGCCGTTGCTGGATCCAAAACTACACCACCAAACCTACAGGTGCGTGATGGGGTCCTTTGGTTGTCCTAGAAAAGTGGCTTCTCCGAGATAAACTGTTAATAACTTGTATCCAGCCTGTTCTAGTTACTGCAGATTCAGGATTGAGGGACAGTGAATAGGAATTGATTGTAAGGAGAGGTTTTGTTTGATATAAGAAAGCAATAGCGTAAATACAGCAGTTAGTGATAGAGGAAGAAGTTATTTGAGGTTACTGAAATTTATTATGTATGATAATGCCATATCTATTTGAGGTGCGTTCTTTGTGGTTCTGCATGGTGACAGGGTAGGGTTACATGTTCTTTTTATGTCCTTCCCAGCCCTAGAGACCTCTGAACAATTTGAAACTGTTATCCAGCAGCTTTCATGCCTCGGGAAAGCCTGTGTTGTTCTTTGTCAGTAACTGAGAGAAGTTAGGATTCATATTAAGGCCTCTGGATTAATCACTCATGCTAAAACAATTCATTCAACCCATTTCATGTACTCTTGCATATAACTGGGTGAACTGGTTTCCCAGTAGAATTGGTCAGCAGATGGAAACTATTTAGGGGATTTTCCAGTTGGAGAGTACTTTCCTCCGCGCCCAGAGTGTTTATAGAGCTTGGTCCCTCCAGGTGATTTCCTAACCCCTTTCTCTGTTACTTCCCAGAGAAATGAGTGTGAAGGTAGAAGGTTGCTCGACTGAGCTTCACATCCACGTTGGACAGTTCGTGCTGGTTGAAGGGAATGATGATGAAAATCCATATGTTGCTAAATTGGTTGAATTGTTTGAAGATGGTGAGTTTGGGGCTGGAATGGGAACCATTTCTTGTCATGAATGCTTGTGAGGTGCTAGGTGGTGGGGAAGAGAGGCAGTTGCTGATCCTTCTATTCATAGCAGCGTATAGGGTGTGAACCCTGGATTCTGAGGTGGGGTGACTTAAGTGCTTGCTGTACCCTCTTCCATCTAGATAACTTTACTCACAAGAGCGGTATTGGGTAAAAATGGCATAGAGGGGCTCAAGAATTTAGCTTTTCTGTTATTTTTAGGGGTGGGTAAGAATAACCATCAAGGCAGGATTTTTGGAGTGGAGAGAAAGGATGAAACCGCGAAGAAGGGGGAAGAAAAAAATAGGTGATCTGCACTCTAATAGAGACATGTCTTTTAATTTTGATGTGAGGAAATGAGTAATGAATTTTGCAAATGCAGCTTCTTACTGAGGGCGGAGGTAAGTTGGATTGGGAAGGTGTGTCAGTTGATGTTCAGTCAAGAAAGCAAAAACACTTTAGTGTTTTACCCAGAGGGACTTGTGTGTAAGTGTTGAAAAGGCTGGAGCAACAAAGGTGGTGTTTCTCGGAGCTCAGTAGGCGCAAAGCCACTACTGGCCCTGAGGCTGGAGGAGCAAAGGGAAGGCAGTGTTGACCAGAGCTTGCAAGCCCACACTCACAGCCTCACTGATTTTTCTGAGCTTTTAACCCTCTGCAAGGCAGGGAAGAGTACAGAAAGGTGGGAATGGGGCAGAGCTCCAAAAGGAGGGTTAAGGGGAAAGATAGCATTTTGAAACAATGCAAAACTGTCTCTTCCAAGAGCTGGAAGCAGAATGACGTGGCAGTTAGTCATGTGGCAGTTTATCTGCCTAAAAGAAGGAACTGATAGAGCAAGTGGATAACGATGTTTTACATTACAAAGATAGGAAGGCTGTTTGACAGGTGTAGGGGAAAACCTCATCAAACCAACATTCACCAGGGGGAGCACGTCAGCACTATGGGCTTTTGTTTTAGAAACTTGGGGCCTTTGTGTATAGAGTTTAGAATCTTTGTGTAGTGCTCTACTGGGTGGCTTCAGTTTTTCTCTGAAGAGAGCTAATGAAGAGAGATGCGATGATGATGATGATGGCGCTACTAAGTGTATGTCCCTTCACTTGGAGCTAATGCTGGTATTATAATGACAAAGCTAAAGAGTGCAAGCACACATTTGCCAGAAGTCATCTCAGTCACTGATGCTTGATTTTTTTTTTTTTTTTGTGAGGAAGATAGGCCCTGAGCTAACATCCATTGCCTATCTTCCTCTTTTTGCTTGAGGAAGATTGTTGCTGAGCTAACATCTGTGCCAGCCCTCCTCTATTTTATGTGGGATGCCGCCACAGCATGGCTTGATGAGTGGGGCTTGGTCTGCACCCAGGATCCAAACCTGTGAACTGCAGGCCACTGAAGTGGAGCCTGCGAACATAACTGCTATGCCACTGGGCCGACCCCATGATGCTGATTCTGGCTGGGGTTTTTGTTTTGCTGCTGTTTGAAGGCTTCTTTATAATCACTGTTTTGCAAGTTTTGTTCTGTGCCTGTGATTAGAATTGCTGCTCTTTTGTAGAATTGTAGAATTTAGAGCTGCTTTTTGTAGTTTCTTTGATGACTGATAGCACCTTTAGGAAGTGGAGCAAAGTGAAAAGAACATGGGTGCTGGGTAGAGTCAGATCATTGCTGGTTCGTCCTGTGACCTTTGACAAATTACTTAAGGTCCCTATAACTTGATTTCTTCACCTGTAAAAGGGAGATAGCCATAGTACCCACCTTGTGGGGTTATTGTGAGGATTAAAGATAATATGTTAACCAAGTATTATCAAGTGCTTAACACGGTGTCTAGCACATCAGAAGTGCTTAATAAAATGTTCGCGAATTTTCTTAACCTTCCCTTTTCCACTATCCCTCCTAGGTTCTGAGCCTCGTTCCAGGAAGCGTGCTCGAGTACAGTGGTTTATCCGATTCTGTGAAGTCCCTGTCTGTAAACAGCATCTGCTGGGCCGGAAGCCTGCTGCCCAGGAGATATTCTGGTATGATTACCCTGCTTGTGACAGCAACATTAATGCCGAAACCATCATTGGCCCTGTGCAGGTAGGTGATGCTGTGATCCTCAGTTCTATCTTGAAGCTTATTTCTGGCTGCCTCCTAAACTGTATGACCTCAGAGATATTACCGGCTCTAATTTACCCCACAGAAATGAATTTTTTCATTTGTCATCTTCTCTGCTTGCCAATTTCATCTCAACAAATTTTTTTTTTGGAGGAAGATTAGCCATGAGCTAACTGCTGCCACTCCTCCTCTTTTTGCTGAGGAAGACTGGCCCTGAGCTAACATCCATGCCCATCTTCCTCCATTTTTATGTGGGATGCCTACCACAACATGGCTTTGCCAAGCGGTGCCATGTCCACACCCAGGATCCAAACCGGCAAACCCCAGTCCGCCGAGAAGCGGAACGTGCGCACTTAACTGCTGTGCCACCGGGCTGGCCCCTCAACAAATATTTATTGAGAGCACTTACCATGTGTGAAGAGCCTCCTGAAGGAAGTGACATTCAGGTTGTGACCTGAGGGATGAGCAGGAATTAGCAAACGTATCTCAGTGGGAAATTATATTTAGCTCTGATTATGGCAGGCATAAAGCGTCGTGAGGCTGAATAGGCTTGCTTAAATGAGGACTTCAGCTTGTGGAAAGAGTGTGAGTTGGTACCGGCAAATTTGTGTTATGGGATTTTATGATAAGTCAGTTTCCTATGAGTTATGGATGAATTGAGACACTGGTTTGGAGACTAAGATATGAGTTATTTCTCAAGCTACTTCAGACTCCCCAAAATGGGATTAGACATGATGTGAAGTGTGGTCACGTGGTGACTGGCGTAATGGCAGTGCAGAGAGACTTGGGTCTCTCATCAGATTTCTCCAATCCGTGGGCCCAGCATAACACACACCACAAAGTAATTTATCTCTGAGTTAAATGAGTGAAGGAGTGAAAGGCAGATGTAGAAGTTGAAGCAGGAAGAGGGGTAGGTTCGGATAGGCAGAGACGGATGAGGGTGTTTAGGTAGGAGCACAGTGGTAGGAACGAGCAGGACTGTGACGAGCAACCTCGACTAGTGATGGAAAGTCGTTTCGAAGAGTATGGAGCACTCGGGAGGTAAAGTGGGGCCAGATTTTAGAAGGCGTTGAAAATCAGTTCGAGTAATCTGATTTTACTATAGTGGAGAGCCATTATAGACTGCTGAGGAGGGGGGCATGCTTAGAGAAGTTTCTGTGGGGAAATTTGGCGTGGGTGGATAGAATGGCCTGGAAAAGAAAGCAAGGTGGGGTATGGATACCAGTGAGGACGAGTCTGGAAATATGCTATGACGTATTTCCAGATATGTCTGTGCCTCTTTAGTTGGAAAAGTGACGTTCCAGGTAAGGATGCAGATGTAAATGCTTTTAATTGTGGCTCCCGTGGAGCATTCTTTGACTCTTTTGTCTCCATTTCCTCCTATTCATCTATACTTCCTATTATTCAGGTAGTAGCTTTAGCCCCAGATGAAGTGATACCTACGGATCTGAAAAATGAGAAGACGCTCTTTGTGAAACTATCTTGGAATGAGAAGAAGTTCAGCCCACTATCCCCAGAACTATTTGCACAATTGGAAAAGCTACAAGAAGGCAGCCCTAGATGCCAGAAGTCCGTGGAAGCCAAGACTAAGAACATAGAAAGCCCTTCTTGCACCACAGCAGAGCGTGCGGTCAAAAGGGTTGAATCGAGGCACTCCAGCTCCAAATCTCGCCCAGCTCCTACCCATCCTGTCACCCCCAGGGCGAGGAAGAGGTTGGAGCTCAGCAGTAAGTGTGGAATGGGTCATGGTGGGCAACACTAAGGCTAAAGGAATAGGATATTATGAGATATGCATTCATGTACAGTGTTGAGGTATATAGAACATAAAATTTACCATTTTAATCATTTTTAAGTGTACAATTTAGTGGCATTAATTTAGTCACATTATCATACAACCATCACCATCATTTTCCAACCATTAAATAATAACTCCCCAATCTCCCCTCCCCCATCCTCTTGCAACCACTATTCTACTTTCTGTCTTTGAATTTGACTGCTCTAGGTACCGCATATAAGCGGAATCATACAGTGTTTATCTTATCTGACTAGTTTATTTAAGTTAGCATAATGTCCTCAAGGTTCATCCATGTGTATTATGTGTCAAAATTTTCTTTCTTTTTATGGCTGAATAATAGTCCATTGTATGTATATACCACATTTTGTTTATCCATTCATCTGTGAATGGACACTTGGGTTGCTTCCACCTTTTGACTATTATGACTAATGCTGCTAGGAATATGGGTGTACAGATATCTGCTCAAGTCTCTGCTTTCATTTTGGGTATACACCCAGAAGTGAGATCGTTGGATCGTATGATGATTCCTTTTGTGTGTGTGTGTGTGAGGAAGATTGGCCCTGAGCTAACATCTGTTGCCAATCTTCCTCCTGTTGCTTGAGGAAGATTGTTGCTAACATCTGTTCCAGTCTTCCTCTATTTTGTATGTGGGATGCCACCACAGCATGGCTTGATGAGCGGTGTGTAGGTCTGCGCCCAGGATACAAACCTGTGAACCCCAGGCTGCCAAAGCAGAGTGCGTGAACTTAACTGCTATGTCAACCAGGCCGGCTTCAGTAATTCCATTTTTAATTTTTTGAGGAACCACCATACTCTTTTCCATAGCAGCTGTACCATTTTATGTTCCCACCAACAGTGTACAAGGGTTCTGATTTCTCGACATCCTCACCAACAATTGTTATTTTCTGATTTGGATTGTAGCCATCCTAATGAGTGTGAGAGGGTAGGTCATTGTTGCGTTTCCCTAAGGATTAGTGATGCTGAGCCTTGTAATCAGCTATTTCTTTAAGAGCTCTGCTACTAAGGGGACATTGCTTTTAGATCCCTAGTGGAAGAGCTAGGAAATAGTATTTTAAACTCTTGAATTCATACTGATTCTTCTAATCTATACCTCAGGGTTCCTCCCCTCCTTCCCATCTTCCATAACTGTATCTCCCTTCTCCAGGAAGAAGAACCCTGGTTCCCACGAGCAATCCTGATGCACAAAAATAGCTTCACAATTGCTCTCCCAATACTGCTACTAGCAGTGAACTTAGCAGTAAAGTTCCACATTTATTTGCAGATCTTTATGCCTTTAGAATATATTCTACTAATAAAGTTCCTTTGATTAAATTTTTTCTTCTGATGGTTATATTATTGGTGATATACAGTTAGGTTCTTTTATTTCTGTTTAATTTTAAGGCTTTTCCCATCTTTGATTTAATTTTTCAGACATGTGAAACATTAACATTGTTAAAGAGTCAAAACTATTTAACAAGTGTACTCAGAGAGGCACCATGCTTTCTTTACCCTAGCACCCTGTTTCTACCACATCTTTGGTAGATAATCAATTTTATTAGTTTCTGGTTTACTTTTCCTGTGTTTTCTTTTTGCAAAGATCAACAGATGTATGTAAGTGCACACACTCAGGTATATATACACAAACATGCATATTACTTTATTTCCCATTCTTCCTTACCCAGTAGGGTAGCATCCTGGGTATGTTCTTTTCCATCTTACTTTTTTCACTTATAATGTATTTGAAAGCCACTCCATGGTTGTTCTGAGAGCTCATCCTCATCCTGTTATGTGTCATTAGTCTTTTTCTTTTTTTTTTTGAGGAAGATTAGCACTGAGCTAACATCTGCTGCCAATCCTCCTCTTTTTGCTGAGGAAGACTGGCCCTGAGCTAATATCCGTGCCCATCTTCCTCTACTCTTTATGTGGGATGCCTACCACAGCATGGCTTGCCAAGCGATGCCATGTCCACACCTGGGATCCGGTGAACCCCAGGCTGCTGAAGCGGAACATGCGAACTTAACCGCTGTGCCACCAGGCTGGCACCATGTCATTAGTCCTTTTGAATTTTTGTGTATGTGCCATGTACGTTGGGTGTAAGTTATTTGTATTCTTGATGGCTCCTTAGTACAATGTGTATTTAGGAGCTGAATACAGATATATAAGACATTTGGGAAATGCAGAAAGATTACTAAAGAAGTAATTTGTAATATTACCATTTAGAAATAATTGCAATTTTTGTGTGTGTGTGTGACGAGGGTTGGCCCTGAGCTAATATCTGTTGCCAATCTTCTCTTTTTGGCTTGAGGAAGATTGTCGCTGAGCTAACCTCTGTGCCAACCTTCCTCTTTTTTTTATATGGGATGCCACCAGAGCACGGCTTGACAAGCAGTGCTAGGTCCGTGCCCAGGATCCAAAACTGAACCCTGGGCTGCCGAAGTGAAATGGGTGTGCTTAATCACTAGAGCACTGGGCTGGCCCCAATTGCAGTATTTTTTGACTGTTGATTTTGCAGGACCTTGAAAGTTAGGGTAAGAAATTTAGGCTTGACATAGTTACATAATTAGAGGAGGGAGGATATAATGAAAATATTTTGGGTGAATTGTTTTTGACAGAAAGATGGGACTATGAGCTATGAGGGAGAGCAGGACATTGGGGCATTTTATGTTAATCTAGCCGTGAGTTGCCCTCATATTTACCACACAGGTGTGGATGGTCTTCTAGCCTTATCTGCAGCTCTTCCCCACATGCCATGCACTGTGACTAGAGTGAACTCCTCTGTGCCCGGTGCTTTCCTGCGTCATTCCTTAGCTCACATTCATCTCATTGATTTTCCTCAATATCCCCATCCTTCCCCTTTCAACTCTGTTGAAACGTTGCCTTTCTTTCAAGGTCTTTCTCAGAAGCCATAGTTACAAGCACTTAGATACCTTGGGATAATTATTTTCCTTCATATTGTAAGCGTTCACGTGTATCATGTCCCCTTTTAGACCAGATGTCTCGTGTATGGGGACCAGGATGGAGTCTCGTTCAGCTTTTGTTTCCTCCTGGCACGTGGCGCATATCTTGCCATTTTAACAGCTCAGTTGATATCTGAATGAATGGCTGGGGTTCTTGGTGCCTTTGGTCGTGGCGAGAGAGGAGCAAATCCAGACGTGGTTCTGTGTATTCACAGCACCCAGGTGACTGCCCCCAGCAATCCATCTTCTCTCCATTGGTGGATATAATGTGGGTTGAGAAAAATCCAGGCCTTGGTGTTACTCAGCAGAGCCACTGGTATACACTTTTTCAAATGCTATTGAATGGGGGCTGAGGGTGTGCAGTATCACCCCTGGTTGAGAACCACTGTTCTGGTAGATTACTTCAGGGAAGTCTAACTGATGAACAGTTATCCACAAGAGCTGACCTAACAGTTCACTTATGGTTCTAATGAGGAAAATCAGCCATGGAATTTAGGAGAGAGACTAAAAATAATAAGAGCTACCTGGCCTGAGGAAAGAAAGCATGGAATAATTCAAAATGTGGATAACTCATGTCTTTGTATAACTTCAGTGAATGAATTTATTTATAAAGAGATGGGAGATGTGTGTAGTGCAAGTTATAAAATTCACACATTGTCTATGGTGATTTCTCTTGGGCTTAGGTTCCCCCAGGACACCTAACACCAGGATTTCCCGGCAGACTTCATGGGCCTCGCCGGATTCTCCCAGAAGAACTAAACGGAAAGCGGCCCTCTCTGAAATCACCTCACCTTCTAAGAGGTCTCAGCCTGATGGACTTCAGACCCCGTCTCCAGCTCGGAAAGCCCCCGAGAAAACTGGGGAGATTCAACGACGCTCTTGTGCCAAAGATGACAAGAAAGTTTCAGCTGAACGTCATATGACCCTGAGACCCCGAGTCCCAGCCTTGAAAACCACGGTGCTTAGTGAGGAAAGAAGACTTACCCCCACCAGAGGGGGACGGAGATCCTCCATGGTGCCTTCTGTGATTCTGATACCAGAAAACATCAGAAAGAGGTGACCGGGGACATTACCCTGCCCCCCGCAGAGCAGATTGAGATCCTCCACGTGATGTGAAGTGTGTGGGCCACAGTTGGTAAAGTTAGAGCAGTGGGTCACGAATCTGTGTCGCAGAACCACTGGGGAGCTTTTCCAAAATACAGATTTCTGACATGCTTCTGGATGTAGTGACTCAATCGCAGTGTCAGGCCTAGGAATCTGCATTTTTGAAATGCTCTCTGGATGGTTCTGATATACCCAGTGGTTCGTTGGGGGTCACTGCTCCAGAAAATAGTTTCCCAAGGCTGAATTGTTCTACAGTCCTGGATTTCGTTACTTGCTGTGGATCTTTGCCACATTTTAACAGTCAGTTTCTTAGTTTTTTGTTTTCTTTCTTTTTTTTTTTTTTTTAAGATTTTATTTTTCCTTTTTCTCCCAAAGCCCCCTGGTACACAGTTGTGTATTTTTAGTTGTGGCTCCTTCTAGTTGTGGCATGTGGGACGCTGCCTCAGCATGGCTTGATGAACAGTGCCATGTCCACCACCAGGATTCAAACCAGCAAAACCCTGGGCCGCCGAAAGGGAGCATGCGAACTTAACCACTCGGCCATGGGGCTGGCCCCTTTTGTTTTCTTTTTTAAGTGGAAGCCATTTTCAGATATATACATATACAAGAAGATAATGCATTTAGAACAAACTTTGCAGTTTGACACTAGGTAATGTTTGCCAATAAGGAACTGCACAAATAAGGTGCTAAGCCAGAAATTACACATTTCAGTGTTTCCTGTTTGGAAACTCCAGCTCCTGGCCCATAATAGGTTTGCTTGATAAATACTTTGTATTGAATATATAGCTGCATTTCTGCTAATGTTGAGCCTGGGTGGGCAGTAAATTCGTAGATGGATCAGAAACCGAAAAGGACGAGAAACTCTGCCTGGGATTAGTATATTCTAGTCTCTAGTTGGGGAGGTGGTGAGACTGATTTAAATTATAAGCTTTAGGCAAACTTTGATTTCTGAGTTTGAGTCAAACTTCAATGATCACCTTTTTAGCAAAATGTGACTAGCTCCTTCCAAAGTAGCTGTGAGAGGAATAGGAGCCAGTCAGGCCGCCTGACTATCTTCTAGTGCCTGCTGCTGGTCGCTAGTGCCCAGACTGCTGCCTATAACCTTTCTGTGATATCTTGCAGGGAGGCTGAAGAACCAGAAGCTCAGGATGAAGCTGTCTCTAGTCGCCATCATACCAGCAGAAAGAGTTCCCTCTTGACTTTAAATCAGATTAAGCAGCAGCTTCGGTAAGACTGCTTGTTAGCAGACACAAAAGCATTTATCACTGCCGTCTATGATACCCATACTCTAATTTCTCCCTCTCTCTTTTTTTTTGGTGAGGAAGATTGGCCCTGAGCTAACATCTGTTGCTGATCTTTTTGCTTGAGGAAGATTGTTGCTGAGCTAACATCTGTGCCAATCTTCCTCTATTTTTTTTGTGTGTGCGATGCTGCCACACCATGGTTTGATGAGTGGCATGTAGGTCCATGCCTGGGATCTGAACCTGCAAACCTCAGGTTGCCAAAGTGGAGTGTGCAAACCTAACCACTACACCACCAGGCTAGCCCCAACGATAATCCAATTTCTTAAAGCCTCTTAATTTCTTGTCTATTATTTGCTCATCCACTGAATTCCACCTTTTACCTAGTATTCTGTAATTTATGTTACTTTAACATAAATGTCGTAGTTTGAAAGGGGCGAGAAATAGGCCCTGGGCTTAGTGGCTCCCATAAGCATCACAGCCAGCAGGAATGTTAGTAGGGTGCCTAAGAGCATGAACTTTGATTCTGATAGACTTGGAATTGAACCTCAACTTTGTCATTTACTATCTGTGTAACCTTGGGAAGGTTACTTAACCTTTCTAAGCCTCAGTTTCCTCATCTGTAAAATGGGAATAATAATAGACAAGTCACAAAGTTGTTGAGGGGTTTAATGAGATAACATAAATGAAGCCCTTAGCAGAGCATCTCAGTAACAAGGGCCCAAGGAGGTGGGCGCATCCTATGTTGCTTGGTCGCAGGAAAGACTCTGCAGTATGTCTAATCCACCATTCAGGTTTTTAGGTAAGAGTGAAAGTGACTCAGAAGATGAAGAGTTTCTGCCAGCAGCAGAGATTCCAGACTCCAGCAGTGAAGAGGAAGAAGATTCCACGTCACCGCTTCCAAGGACACCCAGTGGTGCGTCCAGGAACCTCCGCTCTTCCACAAAGCTGTCCTTACAGACCCCCTCCAAGACACCAAAGAAAACTGTAAGTTTCTTTTAGGCTTAGTGTCTTATTTTAAAAATTGTGATGGCCCTTAATTAAAATTTATAATTTTAATTTTAAAATTGTGATTGCTGAGGTCACACTATGAGTAACAACTGGATTCTGAGCACAGCTCTATCATGTTCAAATCTATTCCACTTGGAATATTCATGGAGGAAAGGATCCAGGTGAACTGTAGGACTGGAAATGAATCCAGTAGACAGTCTTTTTTGAGGCTTAAGATTTTTTTTAGATATCAGACCAAATGGCCGAGAGCTGAGCCTCCTGAGGGAAGGACAAGAACTGACTCCTCATCTGTGCATTTCCCACGACAGCTAGCAGAGTGCTGTGTGCATAATCAGTGCTCGGTGGGTACTGAGTCCAGGGCCCCCAGCCACGTTGGTGGTGGTGTTGTGCCACTTGATACACCTGAGAGACAGGGAGCACCACTAGAGATTGGTAGTGAACTGTGTAATGGTGAGAGGGAAGGGATAAATGGGCATCTCTTGTCTCCTGCAGAATTTTAGCAGGATGCTGAAAGCTTCTAAGAAAAGAGGGTCTTTCCATGTTCAGATGTGTTTGGGAAGTGTTTGGATTAAACGAAGTTAAACTCGTTTCATTATCACATGGCTTCTCAAGGACATTAATTTATTGTTATTGTGACCTTCCAAGAGAACATTAGTGCATGAGTCTTTGACCAGGAAACTTTTTCATGGAGCATCTTGTTCTTTGGAACACAGTTTGGAAATGCCTAATTAGGAGACTTTATCTAAAGCTGATCTCCATTTTTCCATATCAAGAAAAACGTGATTGGGCTTGAGTTGAAGTCAACAAAAGACCCATAGGGAAGGAAATCCAATAGGTTACATTTGGATAGAGGCAGTCATGCCTGGAGTGTCTTATTATACAAATAGCTCACCAGTGTTCTGGTTTGATTACATCTCCTGGGTCCCACCCAGAAGAAGACATATAGGGTGTTGGGGTTCTTTAGCATAATAAAAAAGAGCAAAAGTCCACCAAGTTTTTTGATACCTTCTCAGCAAGGTTTTGTTCTTCCTTTCCTGTTTTCTCCAAAGTTAATAGATGTAAAACCTCTAAGCAGACCAGGTCTGAGTGCTTTCTGTCTGAGGAAGAGGTGGCAAGATTACCACTCTACAGCTGGAAGTGGAGGGTGGGTGGGTGAAATGCCCCCACAGAAGGGAGTGCTTTGTGGAAACACCTTGAAGATGGGGTATCAGGCCTGCGCTAGTGAGATAGTAACAAGGGAAAAGAGAATAGGGCTGTTAGCCTAGGCTGAGGAGTGACCCTGGGTTTTGGTGTGGGAAAATCTGTTGAGGTTTTTCCAAGTATAGTCATGTGTCGCTTGATGAAGGGGCTATATTCTGAGAAATGCCTTCTTAGGTGATTTTGTTACTGCCTACAAACATAGGTTCTTTACCTGCCACACAAGAGGGGCCAGATAAAACCTGGAATGCCAGGCTTATGGCAAGGAAAGGGTTTTTATTTCAGGTGATATCAGCCAGGAAACAAGAGTGAGCCCTCAAATTTATCTCGTTTTATCTCATCTACTCAAAAGAGGGTAGGTGAGGGGTTTTAAAGGTTTGTGAGGAATGTGGCTGCTTGTGGAGAGGTTGGGGGAGTGGTGGTCTTGCTGGTCAGACCTTTCCCGCCAGCCTGCGTTTGGCCTTGGGAGGCTGCTTACATGGAGGAGGAGGAGATGATATAGAATCCAGGTGGCTGTCCTTGGTTGTGTCTGTCTCCATGGCAGATGGTGGATTCTGGAGCCAGGGAGTAAGCAGAGAAAGAGTGCTTTGGTTTTAACCCCACATATGCTGGGTTTAATTTAGGGGAACTGATATCAGGGCCGGCATCAATTCCCCCCTCTTTTATGTTCATTTCTCAATCTTGAGGGATTTGGGGTGATGACCTATCTAGCTACTTCCTCCTGAATTGGGGCATAGGTTGTTTCATCTCATTGAACCAGTCTTTTAATAAGGCAGTGATGCAGGTGGGCTCCCAAAGTTGGGCCTGTACACGTAAGTAAGTAACCAGGTAGTTAATAAGAAGCATTTCTAGAGAAACAAAAAGAAAAGACAATGTTAATGGTTGGAGCAAATTATGAACCAGTTTCTGAGCCCAGGGGACAGCCAATCGAGATTCCTAGAAGTCAGGGTCAAAGCATCTTTTGCAGTTTGAATTGTCTCTGATGGTGTCATCAGGTACTCAGTTACCAATTTTGAGTGGCTTACACAGCAGCAGACATGAATCTCTCTTAAGTTTATATCAAGTTGTCCAGCTGCAGTTTGTAAGGCTTCAGGAAAAAGGGCAGATTTAGTTTTTAATGATTTCAAGTGAAAATTATGGAAAAAACGGAAAACATTAGTTTGGAGATTTGTTATTTCAGATATTTAAGGAGACTAGAAGAATTCAGGATCTAGTTCATTTACAGATATAAAACAAAAACCTCAAAGACAATTGACAGAACCAAAATCCAATATTTATAAATATGCATTATAGTTTTTACTGAAGCATAATTTTTCTCTCTAAAATCACCCTCATTTTTACCAAAGCTAGACAAATTTAAGACCCACTGGTTTACAAAATAAGTCTAGTTTTAATAAACTTGGCCCAATTATTTACATACGTACAGCAAGAATAGCAACTGATCATGTAGGCTCTTTTAAATCTGCTTTGCTTTTCCTTTTATAAGGAATATCAGATTGAACTTTAAGGGCCTCTCAAGACCAGGAAAGCCAGACCAAGAACTTGTCATCAGATTTTGCCTACAGTACCTACAGATTTGGGTGAATTCCTCTCTTTGCAAGATCCCCCAAATATCCTGGGGTTCTTTGCACCTGCCAGAGGGAGTGACATTCTTTACTCAACCATACCCGGTTACTGGGAACCATAATCAAGGTACCAGGCCAATATTTCCAAGTGGCTCTATTCCAGAAAGTCAACCTTTGTTCCTCAAAAGCTGTCTGGTCATATCTGAGGCTGTATTTTTTTTTTCAAATATTACATGCCAGTCAAAGCCTTGGTATTATAAGCAGTGTTTCCAGTTGTGTCCTGTTATAAGAACGGATTCTTATTGAACTTATGCAAACAACTATATAGCCATGAAAATAAGAATACTTATTCATCAGGAATTTTTAAATTCTGGAGAGATCAGATAGGGAGAAAAAGATAAATGTCTTAATTTTGTTTACAAATGTATAATTTTATTAAATTGTTATAAGTCCTAGCATAAGAGAAAAGAGGAAAAGATTTCCTTAAACCTGACAAAAGAAAATATAAAACATTAAGAAATCAGCAATATTTTAAGCAAAAAGCCATAAAAATTATAATCATCCCTATCAGTTTATTCATTCCTATGTAATTGGTTCTTGATCTTAATCTTCTGTCAGCGGTTTTATGACGTCATCAGTTTTTCTGTTAGAGTTCTGCAATTTCTTACCCAGTGTAGTTTTATGATCTGAAAGTTTATCAGAAACCTGTACTTTAGAGTAAGCACCAAAGTCCTTTCCATGAATTTCTCTGAAGATGAAACATATTTGCAAAGATATCAGAGTAAAACAACTGTCTGTAAATAATAAAGTATTTTAAAATGGCAATTAGCAAAGACTTAACCATTCTTGTGACATATAATACCTTGAGATAATAACCAGAATTGTCGCTGACAATCAGAACAGATCAGAATTTTAGTAATGGTATACAATTTTTAAACATTTATATCAATAACATTTATCCATACAATATCATAGATCCCCATGAAGCAATGTTTAATTATCCCTTTAACCACCATGACAGCTAAAGAATTTTAGAGAATTAAATAGTTGTAAGAAAAGCTAGCGTCTGTGTTTAAGGACCTGATAAAAACAATATAGGAAATTTTATTTATTTATTTTTTGTAGCTTTTGGATGTACATCATATAGGAAATTTATTTTGATTAAACATAATCCTTATTCTGGTAGACTACTCAAAGAAAAAACCTTGTATAATTTTTTTTTTTTTTTTTTTTACCAAGAACAGACTAAAAGTTTAGGAAAGTTGTTTTTTTAAAAAAGAGAAGACCAGGGGCTGGCCCTGTGGCCGAGTGGTTAAGTCTGTGTGCTCCGCTGCAGGCGGCCCAGTGTTTCGTTGGTTCGAATCCTGGGCGCGGACATGGCACTGCTCATCAGACCACACTGAGGCAGCGTCCCACATGCTACAACTAGAAGGACCCACAGCGAAGAATATGCAACTATGTACTGGGGGGCTTTGGGGAGAAAAAGGAAAAAATAAAATCTTTAAAAAAAAAAAAAAATTAAAAAAAAAAAAAAAAAGAGAAGACCAAGTTTTAATTTTGTACCAGTTTACTTCTGACATTTAAAACTTATTTACTTAATTGGATTTACTTTAATCTTAGCCAACTTGACCAGGCATAAAACTCCTCAGAGTTTTACTTTCATAAAGCTTTGTAACTTACTTTTTTATATTTAGAATTTGTGCCAGGTTTCCTTTCTTCCCTTCTAGTACTTTAGGACAAATTTATCTTTCTTTAGCCCAACAAGTAAAAATACTTTTATTTTTTATAACTTCTAACTGAAAACATACATTTTACTTTCCTTGAATACAAAGATTTTCTTCTTAATTTTCAGTAGCTTTAATTACATATATTAATTAGAATCTTTAACCCTAAGAAACCTTAATTTCTAAGTAAAATCCAAGTAAGCAATTATAAACTTTTCTTTACATTAGCATTCTGTGGCTTGACAAATACCTTTTATAATTTTTAGAAACATGTTACTTTATAGTAATGAAACACAAGGTGTGTATATTAATAGATCCAAATACTTTAGTTTCTCTCTAATAAGAAGCCAAAGGTAGATAAACTTAGACAGGTTTAGCAATAATGTTTCAGTGTTCCATCCTATCCAAGAATTACCCAGATATTCAACAGCTTATGTCATTTAACTTAACTCAGTAAAACTATAGAGTTTCTTTCCAAAAAGATTTTGGAAGCTGTTTTTTAAGTACACAGACCATGAAACAATTATTGTTAAAAAGTTTCTCCAAAACCTTATCTTTTTACATTTATTTAGTTTACCTGTTCTCAACAATTATATTTAGATCGTCTATAAAAACCTCATGAGACAATAAACAAAACCAGCTAATATTCTGAGTTATTCCTCTTGCTGACGAATTTTGTAAGAGATGACGTGAGCTCATTTGACCGGTAAACCCAGGCTGTATGTCTGCATCATAGCCAGTGCTGATAAGCCTGGGGACATGCTTATTTTAAATCAAACCAGCAAACTTAAACAGGCTTTTATTTACCAAAGATTATTTTATATTATGTTAAATAACTTTGTCTTTTAGAAGGTACTGTATATTAATTAAAGACTGGATTCAATTATGAGAGATTTTGAATCCTCTCTTTTAAGGGTGACCCTTAAGGTGGACTCATCTGAAACAGAGGTTCCCCAGAATGGCCATTAAAATTCCAAATTATCTCAAAAGTTTACTTATTTTCACTTGTTTAATTTTAGATCAGCAATTTTTGGGAGTTGAAGTGGCGAATCTCAGCAAGAGAAGAGAGAGAAGCAGCAGATTTGGCTTTGGCTGCTGGCATGTTTAATTACTCAATTATTTTTTCTTAAAGAGGCAGTAAAGTATTTCTGATTTGATTTAGAAGCCTCAAAAGATTAAAACAAACCTCCCGTTGTAAGGCTTTTTCCAATTGCATACATCAGTTTGGGTAAACTGAAATTGCCCCATTTTGGCCATTCTAAAGTGAGATCTCCTTTAGCATGTTTAATTAACATTGCCTGAAGGGCAGATTTATATGATCTTACAATATCAGGCAGGGGAAACGTTCCCCAGTGAGACATAATGTTTATCCCCGCAACATAATCTATAATACAGTGGGGCAAAAGAGATGTAATTATTTTACATAAAGCCCATTTAAATATACCAATTTTACAAAACTATATCTTAATTTTACCAACTCTTTTTTTTTAAAGATTGGCACCTGGGCTAACAACTGTTGCCAATCTTTTTTTTTTTTCTGCTTTTATCTTCCCAAACCCCCCCTGTACACCGTTGTATATCTTAGGTGCACGTCCTTCTAGTTGTGGGATGTGAGACGCCACCTCAACATGGCCTGACAAGCAGTGCCATGTCCGCGCCCAGAATCCGAACCCTGGGCTGCCGCAGCAGAACACGCAAACTTAACCACTCGGCCACGGAGCCGGCCCCTAATTTTACCAACTCTTATGCTTTTAATTATAACATAGAATTCCATTAACAAGTTTCAGTACTACAGTATTATGTAGGGAAAGCATTCTCAGCCAGACATAAACATTTATTCCCCAAAAAAATTCAGGCAAAGTTGACATAACCTCTTCATGTAATATTAGCTTAAACACTTTAATCTTTATAGTTTTACTAACCTTAGCAGCCTAACTGTTGTAATAAACAATTGCTGGTCAGGTTTTTCACTGTGATTTCTGCTTTCTGACCTTTTAAAATTTTTTCAAACTGGCATGAATAGAACAGGTTTGTCTGATGTCCTTAAACGTTGGGGGACCATTGCGGGGGGGGGGGGGGGCTCCTTTAGGCCCCTCTAACCTTAGGCACTGTTTTAATAAAACCTTTGTTTTAACTTTATTTATGTCTGTTCTAGTTATCCCATTTTCCTTTTTAATAACTAGTTAAAGATTTCCATCCTGTGGGGATGAGTCCTGTGACTCTTCCTTTTTTGATTTCTCTTTGTTAACTTAATGTTTTCATGAGCATCTGTAAAACCACAAGAAGAAGCTGGGACCCCAAGTTTGATTAAGTTTTTAAGACTAGTCATTGTATTTTCCTTTTAATTTGGTCTTTTCATAGGTACCAATAAAACAGCTGTTTATGACAAGAGCTCTCTAAAATTTTCCAACTTAAGGATCCATTGTTTGCCCATTTTCTCTCGGGAGTTAAAAGAATATGGTGGCCATGCAGTGTTACAAAAGAAAATCATCCCTTTTAGATTTTGGTTTATGACTATAATTAGACCATGTACTTGGAATCAGCTCCAGTGGGCTGTACTTGGGGACAGAAAGCATGTTTACCATGCCAATATACAGAGACAGATACACAGATCCAGACACAGAAAAGCCAGGTGCCAGTGAAACAGTCCCAGATTGAGGGTAGAAAGCCCTACAACTGTTCCCATTCGGAATGCCCACCCAGATGACCCCTCCATGAACAGAAAGGACCCCAGATGGCCCCTCCAAGAATGGAAGGGACCCCAGAGGAGAGGAAGGAAATTCACGAGTGTCCCTGAGGTGACTTATCCTATTTCACAGTCCATCGATTCCGAGTCCGTTGACTCACCGGAAGGAAAAACAAACAAACAAATCTAGGACTTGTTTCCTTGCCGTAGGGAAATGTGCCCAGGGTCAGCGGTGCCAGGCCAGATAGAAAGTACTGTGGACAGTCCCTAGGGCAAATCACCTAGGCAGCTGCTAGACTGCTTCCTAGGAAATCCCGGTCAGCCTGGGGGCCACGGAGCCACGGGCAAGAGCCTCCTGGCTGGCTCGCCAGATTGTTACTGCCTACAAACATAGGTTCTTTACTGACCACACAAGAGGGGCCAAATAAAAACTGGAACGTCAGGCTTATGGCAAGGAAAGGGTTTTTATTTTGGGTGATATCAGCCAGCAGATGAGAATGAGCCCTCAAATTTATCTCATTTCATCTCGTCTCCCAGAAAGAGGGAAGGCAAGGCGTTTTAAAGGTTTGTGAGGAATGTGGCTGCATGTAGAGAGGTGGAGGGAGTCAGTGGTCTTGCTGGTCAAGCTTTCCCACCAGCCTGCGTTCAGCCTTGGGACAGGGCTTGTAGGGAGGAGGAGGGGATGATAAGGAATCCAGGTGGCTGTCCTTGGCTGTGTCTGTCTCCATGGTGGAGAGTGGATTCTGGAGCCAGAGAGCCAGGGAGAAAGCAGAGAAAGAGTGCTTTGGTTTTAACTCCACATATGCTGGGTTTAACGTGTGGGAACTGATATCAGGGCTGGCATCAATTTCATCATTGTGCGAACATCATAGAGTGTACTTACACAAACCTGGATGGTACAGCCTACTACACAGCGAGGCTATATGGTGCTGATCTTATGGGACCACCATCGTATGTGCAGTCCGTCTTTGACTTGAAATGTCGTTGTGTGGTGCATGACTACTGTATTGTGGATTGCAGAAGTTCTGAGCTACAGTTTGACCGTATTTTCAAAGAAATCTAGAGGAGGATCCTGTGAATCAAACCCAGTTAATTCCTCCTAGTCTACCCTGGATTTGGGCAGAGTAGTTAGAATTACATAATTTCTTGTCTTTCTTTCAAGATAATATTTTATATTTAAATAATAGTTAATCCATACTTATATTCATTCTTTGCTCAGATTGACATTATTTTAAAATCCTAATACTATATATAAATTAGAAATAAGAAGTCTTGTTTGGACTATGAACAAAGTGTATGTGTGATGTGAGGAGAGAAAGGGAGAATCTTGGTACTTTATACAGGAAGGAACTAAGAGGAATTCCCCACCTCTTTTTTTGAGGAAGATTAGCCCTGAGCTAACTACTGCCAATCCTCCTCTTTTTGCTGAGGAAGACCGGCCCTGAGCTAACATCCATGCCCATCTTCTTCTACTTTATATGTGGGATGCCTACCACAGCATGGCTTTTGCCAAGCGGTGCCATGTCCGCAGCCGGGATCCGAACCAGCGAACCCCGGGCCGCCAAGAAGCAGAGCGTGCGAACTTAACTGCTGCACCACCGGGCTGGCCCCTCCTCACCTCTTTTTATCAGAACATCATGAATCAGATTTGCTGATGTGTCCTGAATGGGGTTTTGCTTTGTTTTTTCCTTCTGAAATATGTTCTCTTTTTTGAATACAGCCCAAGCCTAGAACACCACATCATGCCACTCCACGGATCCGCAGCCGAAACCTGGCTGCCCAGGAGCCAGCCAGCGTGCTGGAGGAGGCCCGGCTAAGGTGACGCTGCTTGGGGCCCCTTTCAGACAGGCAGAAATGGGGCCTCTGCTTTCATTCACATGAAATGGGAGTAACTTGCAGTCATTCATGTACATAATAAAGGTAGAGAGTAAAATGAACATGTGCGTTTAGAAAGAAGAAACCTCTCAAGCAGTGTCTAGGTGAGCTATGTGGACAGGTTCTAGAAGGAGTAAGTTTCCAGACTACTGCCACCATCGTCTCAGGGATGGGAAGTGATTATCAGGACACTACTTCTCAGTTCTGGTACCCTTTAGAACTACGTGGGGACCTTTCAAAATGCATAAAGCCTAGATCCTGTCTGAACAACTGAGTCAGAGTCTCTTGTGAGATGAGGTCCACCCATGAGATTTGGGGACATCTCCCCAGGGGATATGTGCCCTTGGTTAGAACTACTGAGTTGGGTGATTTGGGTAGAGAAAGGGATTATGCGGCCAAATGAAGAGATTTGAGAATGAAGGCATTGCCTTGCTTTTGTGCTTGAGGTTCCATATAGAAACTATAGATAAGTCTTTTCCATTTATTACTGAGTAGATGGTGAAATGCTCCTAAAGTCCTCCTTTTCCCTCATTTACCACCAACTGTAGGCTGCATGTTTCTGCGGTGCCTGAGTCTCTCCCCTGTCGGGAACAGGAATTCCAAGACATCTACAACTTTGTCGAAAGCAAACTCCTTGACCAGACTGGAGGGTGAGTCATGCTGAGGCAGGCAGCCTGGTCAGGGCAGAAGGCCCCTGCTGGTACACCGCCTCAGGTGCTGTAATTCAACCAAGGGGTCTGTCTCCAGTGTCAGGAGGACAGGTAAAATCATTCTGGAAGCCTGAAGCTTCTGAAGTAGCTTTTGTTTTCAAAGTAATTCTATGGGAACAGAAATTCTGTCGTTCAGAGAAAATGAAACTGGCCTTCTTTGGGTGGGCAGTTTGCACATAGCATTGCTTGTGGAATGCATGATTCTATGTAAACAGGTCCTGCTCTAACCAGCTTCCAGGGTGGCCCTCACTGCCCCCACCTCACATGGCAGGGGTCCCAGTCCTTCCTTCGGCACACATTCCCACACTCCTGCCTGGTGATAGCGTGAGGCAGCTGGCACAGACCTAGCCCACAAGTCTTCCCTTCTTGCCTAGGTGCATGTACATCTCCGGGGTCCCTGGGACAGGAAAGACTGCCACTGTGCATGAGGTGATACGTGGCCTGCAGCAGGCCGCCCAAGCAAATGATGTTCCTCCCTTTCAATACATTGAGGTCAATGGCATGAAGCTGACAGAGCCCCACCAAGTTTACGTGCAAATCTTGCAGGTAAGCAAAGCTGTTTGGGCTTTTTGGAAAATACAGTTTCTTGGTGGCACGTGAAAGGGAAACGTTTATTTAATTTTGTGCATATTACATGTTTACAACACGCCAGGCATTGCCCTTTGTGCAGAGGTAGCAAGGGCCAGGAAGGCAAAATTCCTACCCTCAAGTCTAGAAGCTGGAAATGCGTTCTTGGAGGCCAGGACTTACCAACATGGTGAAAACCATTCGCACACAGGAGGCAGTGTGGCAAGCTGTGGAAAGAGGGTTAGAGGGAAGCCAGAGTAGGAACCTTGCCCTTCCAGTCGGTAGCTGTTATCTTGGAATGAGTAGTGTCCGGTTATAAATTGAGTCATGTAGCCATGGTTTGGGAGGGGTCTCTGGGGCTAGGCTGTGGCTCATTTGCATTTCAGACACAGACTTTTTTTTATCTTCTCTTTTGGTGCCTTCTCCTCTCCTTGCGGGATAGGGTGAAGACTAGAGTGGAAGGCAGGGTAGAGGATACTGACGTCTTCACACCAAGTGGCTTCCTCTGTTTGCAGGTTTCACTTTAAGCCCAGGGGAGTAAAATCCTTACAGGTTACCATACCTTTTTTCCCTCCCAATGCAGAAGCTGACAGGCCAAAAGGCAACAGCTATCCATGCGGCAGAACTGCTAGCAAAGCGATTCCGCACCCAAGGGTCCTCTCAGGAAACCACCGTGCTGCTTGTGGATGAGGTAGGGAGGTGTCCCCGGGAGGACTGAAGAGGAAATGGGTAGGTCTTGACTGCAGTATTCTGGGAGCAAATACTGGGCAGGAGGGAAGTCCTGGCTGCCTTCTTCATTCATCTGGGCCGGTTCTCTGGTGGAGAGATGCCTGTGTCCATTGACTTCCTTGCTGCGTTGGTGGTGAGACCTGAGACGTGCATGCAGCTAAAGCAATAGTAACAGGTCTTCACTCTGCGGCCCTGGCTTGGTCTCTGTGGTGGACTCTGCATCTGTCTCCATTTCCCTGGCAGCTCGACCTTCTGTGGACTCAGAAACAAGATGTAATGTACAATCTCTTTGACTGGCCCACTCACAAGGAGGCCCGGCTTGTGGTCCTAACCATTGCCAACACTATGGACCTGCCAGAACGCATCATGATGAACCGGGTGTCAAGCCGACTGGTAGGTCCTCAGGCTGTTTGCAAGCTGTTCTTACAAATTCTTAAGCTGGGCCAAGGAGTTCTGCAAAAATGAATATATAGGAAACTAAAATAAATGGGAAAGTAAGAAACATGATTTCTGAAATTTTTTTTTTTGAGGAAGATTAGCCCTGAGCTAACATCTGCTGTCAATCCTCCTCTTTTTGCTGAGGAAGACTGGCCCACAGCTAACATCCGTGCCTATCAGCTAACATCCATGCCCATCTTCCTCCACTTTATATGTGGGACACCTACCACAGCATGGCATCCGAACCGGCAAAGCCCTGGCTGCCGAAGCAGAATGTGCCCACTTAACTGCTGAGCCACTGGGCCGGCCCCTGAAATTCTTATAACTTCTAAGTTGGAATTAACTGTCACCATTGCGTGATTTTCTGGAAACATATCTTCTTGGTGTTCTGCTACCTGTGCGCTCTTAAACTGCACAGAGCCCTGGCGGTTTATTTATTTTTAAAATACTTAAGTACTTACCCTTGCCAGGCAGTGTGATGTGCATGGAGTATCGCAGTGAACAAGGCAGACGTGGTCTCTACCCTCATGGACCTTGTGGTTCAGCTGGAAGCACAACATCAAGTACAAATAAACAAGGAGTGAAGCGAGGAGCTGAGCCTGTGCGTGGCGTAGAGCTGAAGATCCTCCCAGCCACCCTAATTAGAGCTCCTCTGCTTCTGTCTGCTTCTAATGACTCTGGTGGAATAAAAGGTTCTTTTAAGCGGAATGAATAATAGTTGAGAACTGCTGCCCTGCAGGATACCATTGTCAGTAACAGAAGGAGCTGGAAGCAGTGGTAGTCGACTACCTAGGGTGAAATGTGTAAATTGTTATATGGGTCTTAGAAATTGGGTCTGGGGACTCGCGGTGGCTTTCCACCAGGACTGTCAGAGTGGACAGTCCATGAACTTGTTCCTCTGTCACCTTGGCTTCCCAGGGCCTCACCAGGATGTCCTTCCAGCCCTACACTCACAGCCAGCTGCAGCAGATCCTAGGGTCTCGACTCAAACATTTAAGGGCCTTTGAGGATGATGCCATCCAGTTTGTAGCCAGGAAGGTAAGTCACCCTCGGGAGCTCCTCGCCACACCTGCACGGCAGTCGGCGAGTCTTTGCTGAGCAGCACCTGTCGGTGTGAGGCTCTGTGCTGGGTGCTCTGGGGATGAAGAGAAATTTGGGAAGTCCTGTTAAAACAAATACAAAAAGTACAAATAAAATTCCTTAACCTTCTTATTGTATGATTAATTAGAAGGCCATGACTGTGGTGGATTTAGATACAAATGAAGATTAATTGATTCAGGGAGCCAGCAGCTTTGTATAATGAAAAGGGCAGAACAGTCAGGTAGACAAACTTGATTTGAATTCTGGCTCTAATGCTTAAGAGGTATGGGGAAGGTTATAGGAAAGTTACTTAAAAACTTCCTGAGCCTCAGTTTTCTTCTCTGAAAAATGGGAATAAATCTCAGGTTTCCTGCCACGGTAGGAGAGGGATAATCTCCAGGGCAAAGGGTTTTATGAAACAGTACAAATTACCAAGACACAAAATTTTCTCACAGAGCCTTAAATGGTCCCTCAGTGCCTCTAATGTTTACCCAACAGCATGAAATGGGGGAAGATCTAGGGCAAGGGTCAGCAAACTTCTCTGTGAAGGGCCAGGTAGTAAATGTTTTAGACCTTGTGGGCCATAAAGGTCTGTCACCACTATTCAGCTCTGCCCTTCCGTCCACAAAGCAGCCATGCGTGACTGTGAATGAATGTGCATAGCTGTGTTCCAATAAAACTTTATTTACAAAAAAATGTGTGGCCCGTAGTTTGCTGACTCCTGATCTAGGGCACCAGTTTCTTAACTTTCAACCACTCCCTCTTATTCTAGCCAAACACCCCCCTTTACCTCCAGTTCCAGTTCCACTAACTCCTGAGCAATTTGAAGATTTTTAATGTTACTTAGATTTGTTCTTGGATTCCTCATTACTGGCTTTGGAATTGGCTTTCTCCAGTCTGCTAAGTCAACCACTACTCTGCCACCTCTTTCCAACTTGTAGAATTAGATTGTTTACTCCTCTCCTCTGGCTTCCCTTCCTTTAAGAGTTCTTATCTTTTTTGCTTGACAAAGATTGGCCCTGAGCTAACTGGTGCCAGTCCTCCTCTTTTCGCTGAGGAAGACTGGCCCTGAGCTGACATCTGTGCCCATCTTCCTCTTTTTTGCATGTGGGATGCCACCACAGCATGGCTTGATGAGCAATGTAGGTCCATGCCAGAGATCTGAACCCTCGAACCTGGGCCACCAAGGCAGAGTGCACGAACTTCACTGCCACACCTCTGGGCCAGCCCCTAGGGTTCTTGTCTTTTAATAATGTTTCCGAAGGCATCAAATTTGGATGCTGTTATTACCCAAAACTCGACTGTAATTTCAAACATCTCTGTTGTTTCCTTGCATATAAAGAAATGTACCTATTTTATATTTTGAGTCTTATAATTACAATATCTGAAGTTTTTGTGGGTCTAATACCATTGATTGCTGGGTCCTGTGCATTCATTGTTTCCTAGTTTTTGTGTCTCGATTTTGTTTTTTCAGGTTTTTTTTTTTTTTACTGTATGCTCATTTTCCTTAGAGCTTTATCTGTGAATTAACCGAGGCCTGGATTGAAATTGAGTTCATTTGGAGTTTTTTTTTTGCTTTTGTCAGTTACCATGGGGCACTACCGACTGGGACCATTTTAAAACAAAATCCTCCACTTGAAGTTTTTAGTAGACACAACAGAAATTTGGGCCACAAATCCACATGAAGGCCTGTGGTTGCAAAGACTGTGAGTTTTTTCACGCTGCATCACCCAGCACCAGGACAAAACAGGCCATTTTTCTTGTCATCCCTGCTGCAAGATGGGTCTCTCATTTACCCTCTTCCTGAGGGTGTTGTGGAGGTCGGGTCCCAGTTTATGCAAAGTTTTCTCCTAGATTCCCTGGTGGCTGGGTCCCAGCTTATTCCTCACCGCAGCTGCAGTCAGAAAGGTGCTTATGGTCCCCAGGGTTCACGATACCCTAGGGGCGAGAACTGCTCTGGCTGTTTTCTCGCTTCCCAGGGCCCCCTGCTCACTGTGTTCTTAGGCCTGTGTAGTTACCCACTTCGCGTACTGCTTCACAAGGCAGTGGTAATGGTGATCAGAGGAAAGAAGGCATAGGGCAGAAACAGCCACAGGACGACCTTCCCCATTCGATGTGCGAGATTAGAGGAAGGAAAGAATATAAGCTGATACTCATGTTTCTGTCTTGGGTTACTGGAAAAGTGATTTCTGTTTTGAGTGTCTTAAATTTGAATTCTGAAAACAGAAATGGGCATAAAACATTTCAAAACTCCTATAATCCTACTTCCCAGAAATGACTACTTTTACTGTCTTGGTGTGTTGTGTATATACATGCCTATACAATTTGCTTTTAAGATTTAATGTAGATGCACTTTGGAAGGAAGTAATCGTTTTGGGATGTTGTCACTTGTGATGGTTGTCAGGCAAATGGTGGGGATTGCTGGCAACTACTGAGGATATAGAAACAGAGATCTTTATAGGCCACAGTGACTGTAAGAATTCCCTCAGTGAAATTGGGATGCAAGTGGCCTTTTAAGTCAGCTTTAGAGAGAGTAGGATTCATCTAACCACAGATTCCTCTGGGTCCTCCAGCTTTGTGGCTTCCTTCCCTCTTGATTCTGGTTTGTTTAGCCAATGATTAGGTGGTCTCCCAAATTCACCATGTGCTGTGAGGGAGGCTCAGGCTGTGGCTTTATCTCCAAAGTAGGCTCCACCTCAGCCTCTTGGCTTAGGCTGGCTGCTTCTGGGGGCACATTTCTGTCTTCATGCAGGAACTAGACCCTTGTGTTTCCAGACGGTTCAACAATGATCTCGGGCCAAGGGTCTCTTCTTTTAGATTTCATTTCTCTAATATTAAGTAATTCTGAGAATCTGTGCCTTTTCCATTGTGGAGTTACCTGTAAAACCAAGACAAAGGTTTGGGCTCGGGGAAGAGTCCCAGGCACAGGAGAATAATTTATATCTGGACTTCCTGCTTCCCAGCCAGGCCTATGGACTTAACTTTAGGTGTAGGTCCATTCCTAGTACCACCTTTCCTTTTTAGCTGAAGATAAAATCTGTTTGTTTTTCTCCTGGGCTAAGTGGCAAGGGGACCTCAAGGAATAAAATGTGCCCTCTTGTAGGTAGCAGCCCTCTCTGGAGATGCACGACGCTGCCTGGACATTTGTAGGCGCGCCACAGACATCTGTGAGTTCTCCTGCCAGAAGCCCGGCTCTCCTGGCCTGGTGACTGTAGCCCACCTGCTGGAAGCAGTAGATGAGATGTTTTCATCGTCATACATCACCGCCATCAAGTAAGATGCTTCTGCTTCTGCTTCCTGACCCTGAACCTTCCTCGGAAGACAACTGGAGAGGGCCACAGTCTGGGAAGGCCATGGGAGCGTGTTTCCCTTTCCAACCTTCTACGCATTCAACCTGCATTTGCTGAACACACCGTCCTTTTTCTTAAGGGGCATAGTCTAGTCAGGAAGACAGAAATGTGAACCTAGAATAACAGGAGAGTAATTACCATGTCCTGAGCTACACTATGGGTGTTTAGTGAAATAAAATGCTGTGGCAACAAGAAGATGGAAGCAGCCACTTTTCTCACGTGTAATGATATACTCGGCTCATTGAAATGCGGGTGCTGGGACTTCCAGATATAGTTGCTGTGTTCCCTCACTTCTTTTTTCCATATCATTTTGAGACTGGGGAGGGTAGGGGCTGCTTGCTGAATAATATGGGAGAAAGTATTCCTCAGTTTTTGCCTCTCTCTTCTCTAAAGATGCAGAAAAGCTTTTTTTTAGCTTTCCTCTAGGCTGGTGGTACAGCCACTTATGAAATTTCATATCTTCTCATTTTCTTTAAGAAATTCCTCCGTTCTGGAACAGAGCTTCCTAAGAGCCATCCTTGCAGAGTTCCGTCGATCAGGACTGGAGGAAGCAACATTTCAACAGGTGGTTGATCTTCTTTTTTCAAATCCTTCTAGATTTTGGTCTTGTGCCTTTAAGATATGTGGGAGGGGCTGGCCCGGTGGTGCAGCGGTTAAGTGGGCACATTCTGCTTTGGTGGCCCAGGGTTTGCTGGTTGCGATCCCCGGTGCGGACACAGCACCACTTGGCAAGCCATGTTGTGGCAGGCATCCCACATATAAAGTAGAGGAAGATGGGCACAGATGTGTGCTCAGGGCCAGTCTTCCTCAGCAAAAAGAGGAGGATGGTGGCAGATGTTAGCTCAGGGCTAATCTTCCTCAAAAAACAAAAAATAATAATAAAATAAAATGAAATATGTGGGAATTTCGATCACTTTGTAACAGTTTATCTCTATTTTGTGCCAAACTGATTACGCTAAAGAATATCAGAGCAGCACCTATTTTTATGTGATATTTTATTGACTTGCATGAGAAGATACCTTTAGCAACTAGTTCCTGCCTATTAGGTTGAAGGTTTACTATGTGCCAGATCCTGTTCTAGGGGTGGGAGATTCCAAGATGAACAAGATAGAAGTTACTGCCCTAATATAGCTTATGGTGTAGTGGGGCCAAGGCTTTCAGAATGAGCTATGTTTAAAAAAAATCACAAAGATCAGTTTGAACACTCTTTGAGCATAGTTTCAGTTATATAAAGTACAAGGAATCATTAGGGCTTGTGCCTTAGTGGTTTATTTAAAACTAGTATCCGTATATAACAGGTTGCCTTAGAAGATTAATTGTGTACCTGGGAGTATATTTGTCTGTGTCTGTGTATGTTTTAGACGTACAAATAGATCAGGAAAACATTTTCCATCTGTCTACTTTTTTACTTCCTACAGTTTTTCTTTACTTCTTTAAATTCTTTTTCAAATACTTAGTGGCTGGTCATGTTTCTTCTAGAGCCTGAGACAGCTCTTCTGCAGAGAGTGACTTTCATTTTAGTTTGTAAACATTTCCTGAACATCTGCAGTGTGCCATGAACTGTGATGCGTGCCAGGAGCCGGGAGCTGAATTGGTCAATATCCCTGCTCCTGACAAGCTCTCAGGCTAGTACAGGGAGGGGGGAGATAGACTTAGAATTGGAATCTAGAGTGACAGGGAAGTGCTACAGACTTGCCTGACCTTCCCAGGGGCTTTAGGAGTCTGTGTTCCCAGCTGCCCTCCTGCCTGTCTTTATTCAGTATTCTCTCTCAGCCTTTGTGCTTTTCTAAGGGTCATGCCTTGGCACCTGCACACTGTATCTGCTAAGGAAAATGCCCTTGTAGCAAAATTTGACTTGAATTATGACAATCTCAGTTGTAGAACTCAGCCCCTGGAGACTAGGGCTAGTTGTGTAACAGTGACAATTACCAGATATTTTATATCCATGAACTCATGAGGGCTATTGTAGTACATTTAATACATAAAACAGAAGCTCAAAGAGCGAGACAACTTGCCCATGGTTACGTATTTAGGTAACTGGTAGAACCAGGATTGAGACCTGCTGTTCTCTGATTCTGAGATCACTATTGCATTCTGCCCCTGCATTTGTGCCCGAGTGGGGTTCCCATTGATGCCTTCCGGGCTATTGAGTATCCTGGACCAAAAAAGAAAGAAATTATATCAAACACAGACCCAGGACTACCTACCTTTGCTCTTAATCTTCCTAGCGGCTGACCTCATGTTTGCTGTTTGTTTCTAGGTATACAGTCAACATGTGGCACTCTGCAGGATGGAGGGGCTCCCGTACCCCACCATGACAGAGACCATGGCAGTGTGCTGTCAGCTGGGCTCCTGCCGCCTCCTGCTCGTGGAGCCCAGCAGGAACGACCTGCTCCTTCGTGTGCGGCTCAATGTCAGCCAGGATGCTGTGCTGTATGCTCTAAAGGAAGAGTGAAGGGCTTCACAAGGAAGAGCTGTGATCTGCTGGGGTTCTTTTGTTTTGGGGTTTTGTTTTGTTTTGATTTGCTCTTTTTAAAGAGCCTGATGATGTTTTTCTAAGCACATGGAATTATTGTAGCAAAGTATACTGAATAGAAATCATTGTCACATATTTTGGAATTTTCCATTAAATAATTTGCTTTTTCCAGAATATTTGGGAAGTTTATAGTCATTACAAACAGATTGTAAAACTAAACCATGCTTCCTACAGTGGGCCCTCCCTCTGACATATATTTCTCTTAGTAGCCCTGCTATTTATTTAATGGTAACATATCATATATGTAAATATATGCACACAATTACTTGTGTCTATATAAAAGTTCTGGGAGAATATGTAACAAATGTGGGTGAAGCATATAAATAGGATTAAGTAGAAAAAGTTGAGGAATACATGCAGTGATACCAATAGTATAATGTTAAAGTTTGCGAAAAAATACTACGGATTGCTTAAGGATATATACATAAATAGAAATAGAAAGAAATGCACAGGAGTAATAAACACCAAATTCAGGATAGTGGGTATCTCTTTGGGAAAGGGTTGCAGCATAAGAAGTGTACAGATGGCTTCAACTGTATTGTACTGTTTTTTTCTTAAACTTGTGGTAGGTGGCCATGTATTTATGTTAATTTACACCAGAAATAGGAACTATTTATTAAGTGCCCACTGTGTACCATGCACTGCTCTAGACACTGGAGATAACCTAGAGGACAAACAAAACTGCCTTTGTGGAGCTTGCATTCTGGCAAATGTGAAATATTCTATATCTTTGTGTATATCTTAAATATTATAAAATTAAAAAAAATTTTAATGAGAAAAAATATTAAGAGTGAAACTTCAATTTTTAAAATGGTAAAGTCGGTCTCTTTGGGAAATCACCGCAAAGCAATAAGGAGATGGAAAAGCTCTTTGTCCCAGGAAACTGGCAGATCTTTGAAACCGCTGAATACAAAACATAATGAGAATCTAGGAGTGTAGGAGGCAGGAGAAGTAAGGGGGCTGCCAGGCTTGCGGCAGGCGGGGTTCTCTTCCACGCCCGCCCCGCTCACAGCCCTGCGGCGGAGAGCGGTGAGAGCTCGCTGTCACACCCTCGACTGTCCTATCTTAAGTATTCAAACCGCCTTCTGACGGGAAAAAGGACATTCAGGTCTCGAGTGTTTACGAAAACGATGGTGACGCCCCGCCCACTGCCCTGGAGACTCCCGGTAAACAGCACGCTTACGGGGAGGGCGAAAGGTGGAGACACCCCTCCTCCAGGGCGGAGCCTGCGCCAGCCCCGCCCCCACGCCGAGAGGGGCGGGGCGAGGGCGTGACGGGAGCTAGGCCGGGCGAGCGTGCGCCCGGGAGCCTCGAACTGAGAGAAGCGAACGCTTAAGAGCAGAGGCCCGCCTACTGCGTTTGCGCGAGCCGCGGAACACCCGCGGAACCGCCGAACGACCGTCTCGGCGAGCTTCGCGCTACCTGCCGAACGGCGCCTGCGCGCTGAGAACGCCCACCCTTGGAGTCACCTGTTGGAGCTCCACGCCCGCTTCGCTCTGGGCATGCGTGTTGCGCGCCGGACGGGCGGTGGAGTCACGTGTTAGGGCGCTAGCCGGCTCCCGCGGGGTCGCTTCCTGTGACGCCCAACGCCGCGGCCCTGGGGTGCGGGAGCCCTGGGCGGCGCCGGGCGGGAGAAGGCCTGGGTTGGTTTCGGATCCGCCGCGAGGTATGCAGCGTACCCGCCCCCCAGCGTGGGGAGATGTGGGGACGGCGAGGGAGATGGAGTCGGCTGGGGCAGGGCAGCGCGTCCCGCCGCGCGGGAGTGGGGTCCGCCGGCTTCGCCGCCTCTGCGCGCTCCGCCGCCCACCTCTCCTGAGTCCAGGCCCGGGTCCAGCACCGATGCCCCAGCCCGGTGTCCCCGGAGCCGCAGATGTGGCGTGTCTGACCTCGTCTTTTCCCAGAGCCCGCTCCCTCCGTGCCCCCGCTCAGGTGACGGCCTGCCACTCACCCAGGTCACCGAAACCTGACGCCCGGAGTCACCCTGCGCGCCCCTCCTGTGCGCCACGTCCAGTAGCCTGGGAGCCCCGGTGGCTTTACCTCTAACCCCGGACTCCGTCCCCGGCGCCGCCCCGCCTCCCCCGCTCGCCCCTTCGCCGAGACCGTCGCAAATGCTCCCTCCCGAGGCGGCTGCCGGCCTCCCCTCCGGAGGGACGTTTCTGAGTCGCCGACCCGACCCCGTCACGTCCGTTGCCCTCAGAGTTGCCCCAACTCCCTGAGGCTTCGAGGTTTTCTCTTTTGCCCCTTGCTCGCAGTTTCAGCTTCCCTTGTGCCGTTTCGTGTCCCACACTTTGTGCCCCGGGAGTCCCAGGTGTTCGCCCCAGCGCCGTTCTCAGGTGGTCCCCTCTGGAATCCTATTCCTCTCGCTGCCCCCAGCTGCTTCGTGACTCAGCACAGGCATCGCCTTCTCCGAGAACCTTTTTCTCTCGGCGCTGGATAAAGGGCCGCCCCTGGAGCAGCCCCGTGGGTTTCTGTCGGCTGCTGAGGCCCCCTCCCCCGTGAGGATGTCCTTTGAGGGCCGGGGGCGAGGCGGGTGCGTCCTGCTCCCCCGGGGCCTGACGCCCTGCAGGGCCTCCGAGTGCCGTGAGGTCCGGGGAAGCAGAACGCTGAGCCTGCTTCCTCCGGAGTAGACCTGTCCGGTGGAACTTTCTGCGGTGATGGAAGTGTTCAGTGTTTGTGCTGGCCAACGGTAGCCACTAGTTGAGGAACTGGAAATTTAATTTTAATTAATTTTACTTTGAAAGTAAATAGCCACATACGGCTACCGTATTTGACAGCACAGCTCTAGAGCCTTTCTGAATTCTCCCCAGCCTTGTGCCCGCCCCCAGTCTGCCTTCCGAGGCCCCTCCACACTCACACCTCTTGGGTTCAATCCAGATTTGTCAATCAGTGCAGTAACTTTTTATGGTGTGTCCAAACTCCCCACTTCAACCCCTTAGCAGGTGGTCGCCATCCCTCCATCTCCCGTGTTGCCTGCTTCGGTGCCCTGATTCCAGCGTTAGCATCTCCTTCTTTGGTGTTAGGGTTGCCTTCTTTCTCTGAGTTGGGACTTTACTAGCCGCCTGCCCACAGGTAGCAGTGTCGGGGGCGGGGCTGTAGGCTGCTCCAGGCTGAATCTCTTCCGCTCCCCATCAGGTATCTTGGCTGCCAAGATGCCAGGGCCAAGACCTCGGAAGGGCGCTCAGGCTGGTGGCCAGGGTGTGGCAGTTGCCAAGCAGGTATGGATATAGCCTCCTTCACCTCTGGGCCAGTCTGAGGGTGGGAGGTCCCTAGACAGCTTGGGCAGACTGGGTCACCTGTGTGGTTTCCCCATTAGTCCGGAGACTTCGAGCAGTGCCTCCTGGAGTGGGCAGAGCCCTTAGAGTCCCTCTGACTAGCTCTTGCCGCACACTTGTGGGAAATGAGGCCTGAACTCTCCTGTGTTTCAACCCAGGCCTCCTTCTGTCATTGCCACCTGCATGTCAGTGATACAGAGGGTTCAGGAAACACCAAAGCTTAGGGTGTTCTGATGGGTTCCTCATTTAGGGCCATGACTTTGCTTGCCAGCCAAAGATGCCAGGGCTTGAGGGCTAAGGCCACTGGGAGAGCTTTGCTCCCTAGGGACAGAGGGCTGCGGCCCAAGTGGGAAGCTGAGGGGCTCTCTCCTCTAATCTGCTCCCTTTATTTCTTCTGGGCCCAAGTCCTGAGATTTCTTAGTCCATTTTTATTGTCTTAGAAGAGGCAGGTAAGGGATGTGGTAGGCTATAGGGCAGACAGTCAAGTCACAAGACTTTATTTTAAATTCTAGCTTTGCTACTTAAAAGGCTGTCTCAGTTTCATCTGAACATGGAGATAAAAATAGGACCCACCTTAGTTTAAGAGCAGTCAGATTCGTAGGGACAGAAAGTAAAATGGTGGTGACCAGGTGCTAGGGAGAGGGGAGAGTGGGGAGTTGTTTAATGGGTGCAGAGTTTCGGTTTTGCAAGATGAACAGGGTTCTGTGGATGGATGGTGGTGATGGTTGCACAAGGGTGTGAATGTACTTAATGCCACTGAACTTTACACTTAAAATTGGTTAAGATGAGGGGCTGGCCTGGTGGCGCAGCGGTTAAGTGCGTACGTTCCACTTCCGCGGCCTGAGGTTCGCTGGTTCAGATCCTGGGTGCGGACCTGGCACCGCTTGGCAAGCCGTGCTGTGGTAGGCGTCCCACGTGTAGAGGAAGATGGGCATGGATGTTAGCTCAGGGCCAGTCTTCCTCAGCAAAAAAGGAGGATTGGCAGCAGTTAGCTCAGGGCTAATCTTCTTCTTCTTTAAAAAAAAAGGTTAAGGTGATAAGTTTCATGTTATGTGTGTTTTACCACAATTAAAAAACAAATAGGACCTACCTCTCAGGATTCTGAGAATTAACTAAGATCATGCAGAGAGCTAAATTGGCTGCTAGTGCTGTTAGTTTTGCTATAGTGCTGTTAGGCAGTATAGTGTTACTGGGTTGTTTGTAGAGTCACCAGGGAGGTAAGTGTCCCAAGGGGTAATGTTGCAGGCCTCAGTTTCCCTTCCCACACATTGGGCCTCACAGATGGTGAAGGAGCCACTGACCACTGACTGTAGGAGACTGGCTCTGGGGCTGGGCTCCACCCTCTGTCTCATTGTGTGGGGCCTAAGAAAGCTTCTCTGCTCTCAGCTGGGGCTCTTTGTGGAGTTGAGCCCAGAGGACATGCTGCTGGGGATGGAGGAGACGGAGGATGATGGAGACCTGGAGGCTGAGCTGCTGGCCCTCACTGGGGAAGCGGGGACCACAGGCAGGAAGCCAGCACCCAAGGAGCAGGGTGAGTTTGCAGCACTGGGCTGGGCTCGGCGCTGGGACCAGATGGGCTCAGGCAGGTGGTGGAGAGGGTCCTCTCCTCACAGCTGGGAGGAGCCGGGCAGATCACCTCATCTTTCTGATAGCCATGTGTCTTCTGCAGCACTCCCACCAAGAGGCCGTCTTGCCCTGCTCACACACCTGTGTGAGGGGGCGCTCACTCCTTCCCTGGACTGACCCCTCCCTATTGTGGACAGTCAGCAGTCTGATTCTCAGACTGACTCAGGTCTCTATCCTTTGCTCTAGCCAGGGCCTGATATAGAGTCGGGGCTCAGCAAAGGCTGAATTGGGCACATAAAAAGTGCACAGAAATTGTCAAGTAATAAGTGGAATCTCCCTCCCCAGCCTGAAAGGGTCAGGGGGTCTAAATCTTCCTCTCTTCTCACCAGGAACCCTCAAAGAGAACCACCCGCCATCCCTTGTGCCCCTGAGCTGAGGGTCTCATTGGTCGGGGAAAACCATGGCCCTCCCTTCTCTCTCATTCCAAACCTGCTTTGCGGTTAGACGAGTCTAGGTTTGAATCTTGGCTCTGCCACTTACTAGGTTTGCAATGTTAGGAACACTAACATTGGTAGTTCTTAGTTTACTCATATATAAAATGGAGATAATATTACCTATCTTGCAGAATTATTGTGAATCTGAAATGGCCGTTAAAAATGTTTACACATGTGAAAGGTGTGGCTAAGGCGAACGTGTGAATCTGTGTATGAATAGCCACTGCAGCAACAGTACCGAGAAGGGAGGAGCTTGCTGCCTGTGGAGGGCCAGGCAGGTTTCCCTGCTGAGGGTCTTTTGAGCTGGCTCATAAAGGAAGAGCAGGCGTTTCCCAGGTGTGAGTTTGGCTGTGGAAGGGAAGGATTCCGACCTGGGTGGAGAAACGCACAAGTACAGTGGGTTGAAGACCCTCTTTTCCACCTCGTGGGCCTTCTCTGAGTTGCCCTGACCCTCTGTGACCCTCTTCCCCCAGCTCCCCTGCCTATGGCCCACATCGAGCAGCTGGCGGCGGACTGTATGCGGGATGTGGAGGAGGAGGAGGAGGAGGAAGGGCTGGAGGAGGACGCAGACTTGCTGGTGCGTCTGCCAGGCTGGTGTGCGAGGGCCCTGTGGTCAGGCCTGTGGAGGGGGCCTGGGGTTTGTGCCTCTGTGTGCTCTGGTGTGGAGTGAGTGCTTTGCCCTTCTTGGACCCGTTTTCCTGACTGTACAGTGTGAGACTGGTCTCCTTTGATGTCTGGTCTGAGCTCTGTACTTGGGTCTTCTCAGATTTCGAGTCTGCACTGTTTCGAGGTCAGCCTTGATCAGATTAAAGAAGTGTTTTGGTAAAGGGGATTTTCAGACACAGTAACTGATGTTGGGAAATAGTGCTGGGGGAGAGGGTCCTTTATTCTCAGATCCTACCATAGCTATGGCCATGAGGCTCCCAATCTGGGACTTGTGTCTCCCCAGACTGAACTGCAGGAGGTCCTGGGTGCAGATGAGGAGGCTGGGCCCCTGGATGGCAGTGAGACAGCCAGCCCAGGTGTCCCTGAGGAGGAGAAGGGACAGGAAAACATTGAACCCCCTGTGCAGACAGCTCTCCTAACAGCTTCGGTCCCAGCGGCTCAGGTAGGTTCTGGAGGGACCCTGTGTGCCTTTGATCGCCCTGTGTGTCCGTGTACTAACACGCATGTAGCCTGGCTTGCATAAGAAGGCTCAGTAACCCTTTCCAGGGCCCTCCTCTAGCAGCTGCCCCACGCAGAGACTGAGCATGAGAAACTCCTTGGTAGCTGGCCGGCTTCAAAGGCCTCTCTGTTCTCCCAGCCCACCCCCCGCAGCCATTTCCTGGCCACCACAGATTGTCTGGGCCTCTCTGTTTGCCTCCGATATGGCCTCTGGCCTCTCCAGTGAGTCTTTGCCTCCCACCTTGAGGCTCTTAGGCTCTTCCTTCTCCTTGAATCCAAGAGCTCCATTTTCTGGGGCAGCTTCCTTGCAGGGAGGGAGCAGCAAGGGCCTAGCTGGCCCTGGAGTGGCCAGGCCCTGAACTGAAGTATCTACAGGCTGGAGGGCCTCAGGCGCTGCAGGCTCTGCTGGAGGATCGGATCCGCAACTACCGGGAGGCTGCGGCCAGTGCCAAGGAGGCCGGTGAAGCAGCCAAAGCCAGGCGCTGTGAGCGCGGCCTGAAGGTGGGTTGGGACCAGCCGGGGAGCAGGGCTAGGAGGAGTGGGGCTGAGGGTGGTGGGTGAGGCAGCAGGAGGTTGGGCTGGTGGAGTAGAGGCCTCCCCATCAGCCTTGTGGAGGTAAAGGGCCCCTGGTCTGTATTCGAGCAGGGACCAGGCCAAGATGGCTGGCTGGGTTTCTGGTTCTTTTCTCCCTCAGACTCTGGAGTCTCAGCTGGCTGCTGTGAGGAAAGGCAGGAAGATCAATGAGGATGAGATCCCACCTCCAGTGGCCTTGGGCAAGAGGCCTCTGGCCCCCCAGAAAACAACCAACAGGAGCCCTGAGGCAGACTCCCCAGGTCCCCCCACTGTGGAGCCAGGTATCTGGAGACACTCAAGTCCTGTCTAGTTCCCAACGTCAGAGCCAGTGGCCTGCCTTCTCATCCTGTCACTGTCCATTGCCATCAGTCGCACCTCCCCTGAGAGGTCCTCAGGCCAACCAGACCTGTGGTTGCTGGGAACCCAAAGCATGCACCTTCTTCTTTGAGCCTCATGCCCCCTCTGTGGGCTTTTTGTTTCTCCACAGACAACCCTTCCCAGCCTGAGACAAGCCTCTTGGGCAGCCCTCGCATTTCTGCCCCACCTGACTCAGACCCCGACCCCCGGGCCCTGTTGTTGGCCCGACAGAGAGAATACAAAACGGCTGCCCTGAATGCCAAGCGGGCTGGACACCTCGACCGTGCCCGAGAGCTCATGAGGACGGGGAAGGTACAGCGCCGGGCTCAGGCCCTGTGTCTAACCTCTTGTTTCACAGATGCGGACAGTGACCTCCTCAAGGTCATGCAGCTAGACTGGGCTTGAGTGAAACTAGCCTGAGAGGGCATTTTTCACCCCAGGCTCTTGGGGTTCCCTGGCTTATGCCCACACTTGCTTTTCTTTCTACTGCAGAAATTTGGTGCTGTCCTGGAGGCTCTGGAGAAGGGGCAGCCTGTGGACCTGAGTGCCATGCCCCCAGCACCTGAGGGTCAGTATGCGGATGGTGGGGGGAGCCTGCTCAGGCGAGGGTTGGGGAGGAGTTTTAGGGCTGGGGCTGGCCAGACATCCCCATCGACACCTCTGCTCTGGGTCCCCCAGACCTGAAGCTCCTCCCACAGGCTTCCAAGGCCCCCACAGCACCCTCAGTTGTATCCCCAGCAGTGGAGCGAGTGCAGCCCTTGCTGGCCCCTGACACCCCAGCAACCCCAGGTAGGATGGGATGGTGGGACTGTGGAGTGGCAACCTGGGGAAAAGCAGGCAGAGTTGACGCCATCTCCTTCTTCCTTTCAAACAGCCCCTACTGAGCCACAGACAGTGCTGGATGCGCTGCAGCAGAGGCTGAGCAAGTACCGTGAGGCAGGCCTCCAGGCCCGGGGCAGTGGGGATGAGCGCAAGGCCCGGATGCACGAGCGCATTGCTAAGGTGGGCCCGCAGCCACGCAGCCCCCTGCCCTGTGTGGGCCTCTCCCCCTGGCTGGCGGCGCTCTGTCTGTCTGCTCTTGCAGCTAGCCCTGGTCTTTGAGATCCCATCCCGTCTGTATCTCTCTCAGGAGCTCTTGCTGCTTCAGGGGCTCTTTTTCCTCCTGGGGCTGCTGTCTCCTTCTTCCTCTCCCTGTTTCTCCCCGTGTGGAGGCTGCAGACTGCTGCCCACCGTAAGTCCCTCCCTTCCTTCGCTTGCAGCAATATCAAGATGCCATTCGAGCACACCACGCAGGACGGAAAGTTGACTTTGCTGAGTTGCCTGTTCCTCCAGGTGGGTGGGCCTTGGCCTAGGGGCTTTAGGAGGAGGTGTCTGAGCAAGACAGAGGAGGGGGAAATGATTTCTCATGGATCTGCCTCCACTCTTGTGGGAGCCACCCATCCCAGCCATGTCCAAGAAGATACAGCCAGGGCCCACAGCAGCCTAGTGCTTCCCTGAGGCTCCCCTGCCCCTCTCCCAGCTGTCTCTCTCTTCCACAGGATTCCCTCCCATCCCTGGCCTGGAGCCCACCACGGTCACTGAGGAGGATGCAGTGGCAGCTACTTTAGCAGCTGCCCAGAAACTGGCTTCCTCAGAGGATGCAGCCCCAGCAGAGGAAGACGAGGATGAGAACGAGGTTTGGCTGAGGGCCCAGGTCTCCGGGGTTGGTGGGGGGAGACAGCAGATGAGAGGCAAACCCAGACCCTGTTGTTGCCCATACTAACAAACCCAGCAAGGGAGGTATTCTTTCTTCCGTTTTACAGACAAAAAACTTGGCCAAGGGCACCCAGCTAGGAGTTAGCAGAGCTAGATTCAAACCAAGGTCTTTCTGACTCCAGAGCCCAGGTTCAACCCTTTACCCTGCCATCTCCTGTTGGGAAGGGTAGTTCAGAGCTTTGAGGCTGCTTGTAGCTCTGAGATTCTCTAGGGCCCATGAGGGGAAGCCGTTCATCTCAGGTCACACAGTGAGTTAGTGCAGCGTTAGGAAGACAGCCCAAGTCTGGGAGCGGGCATGGCTGGGGTGGGGAACAGATCGCCTGTGATAGCCTCTTGGGCACCTGCAGGATGAGTCCCCAGCTCAGGCCCCAGTGGCCAAGAAGCCAGCACAGCCTCTGGTTCCTTCATCCCGGTCCCTGCCTGAGCCCAAGGCCTCGAGTTCTAAGGAGTCACTGAGTCCCTCTGGTGAGTTGGGCAAAGAGGGGTGGAGGAGTGAAGGCTCTGGTGAGGGGCATGCACGGCTCTAACCATTGTCCCTCTCCCTTCAGTGCGGGAGCAGCTGGCAGTGCTAGAGACACGGAAACTGCAGTACCAGCGGGCTGCCCTGCAGGCCAAGCGTGGCCAGGACTTGGAGCAGGCCAAAGCTCACATGCGGGTGGCCAAGTGCCTTGAGGCTCAAATCGTCCAGGTCCGAGCTGGGCGACCCGTGGACCTCTCCAAGGTGAGTCCTACCTGGTTAAGCAGCAGGACTTCTCTGGCAGAGAAGGTGAGTGACAGGCTTGATGGGCAGGGCTATGAAGGAGGCACCTGCTTGGAGGAGGTGGGACTTGGGTAGGACGTGGTGACAGCTGAGAAAGAGCCTTTTGCTTATGCCTTTCTCTATCTCTTTCCCAAGAGAGGCCAGGGGAAGGCCAGGTAGGCTGCCTGTGGTCAGAGATGACAAGGCAAGGCCAATGGGAGGCAGAGCATTGCAGCAGCCTGGGATAGAAGGGGAGGCAATGAGTTCTCACCACTGGGGGTTAGTAGAACCTGGAGAAACATTTAGTTTGGATTTCTGCATTTGTTAGGCTCAGTAGAGGAATAATCTGACTCTTGGGGCCCTGAGGGGCCTTGTGACCTGGCCAGGTGCCTTCACCCTTGACGGATGAGGAGGGTGACTTCATCCTCATTCATCATGAGGACCTGCGACTCTCCCAGAAGGCCGAGGAGGTGTATGCCCAGCTACAAAAAATGCTTTTGGAGCAACATGAGGTTGGTAGACTGCTTGTCTGTCCTCCCCTTTCAGTGCCCACAGCCTCCCTCTGGGGAAAGGCATGTGGCTCAGATGAGAGAGGCATGGATTCAAGTTCTAGCTCTTCCTCTTACTGCTTGTGTGACCTTGGGCTAGGCACTTCCCCTCTCTGAGCCACATTCTTCTCATCTGTAAAATAGGATGATTAATGCCCCTCTTTCAGGGTGGTTATGAAGTTCAGACAACAGAGTAGAGGGGGGAGAGTACTTTGAAGATGGGAGGAAGAAGAGTTAGGGGAGACAGATATATCAAAATATATATGTACATGTATATTTGTATGTGTGTGTAACTGTCTGAAGTGCTGCCTGCAAGTTGGCCTTCTGAAGTGACGTTTCTATTAGGTTTTGAAGGAAGAATAGGAGTTTGCTAAGTGAATTTGGGGAAATGGCTATCCTCAAGAGAGGAAACAGCAAAAACTTAGGCAGAAAAGTGTGATTGGACTTGGAAACGATGACCTTGGGGTATGTGTTGGGGAAGCAGAGGGGTGAAGCTGCAGAAAGTTGTAGCTTTCAGAAGTCAGGCCTCGAATGCCAACCTAGACAGATCCTGCTCTGGGCTCTGGAGTCACTCTGGACCCCTATTTTCAGAAGTGTCTGCTGTACTCTAAGCAGTTCATGCACCAAGGCAATGTGACTGAGACTACCCGGTAAGTGAGGGGCTGGGGCTGGGGCTTGTTGGGTGGGGAGCAGAAATGAACCCCGCCATGTTGATGTGCGTGCCTGTCCCTATCAGGTTTGAGAAGCTTGCTCAGGACCGCAGGAAGCAGCTTGAAATCCTGCAGCTGGCCCAGGCCCAGGGCCTCGACCCTCCCAGCCACCACTTTGAGTTGAAGACATTCCAGACTGTGAGGTGCTGAAGCCTAAGGGAGACAATGGCTCCATGCAGGGATGGAGCAAGAGGCTGGGAGCCAAGGCTGGAGACTTAGGGCCCTTGAGTGAGGCTTCCCAGGCTTGGCCCTGCTCTAGGCACTGGGGCTGGGAGTGGAGGGGGTGGGGAGAGGACATGACACCTGCCTGTGAGGAGCTCAGAGCTGTGGGTGGCTGGGGAAGGAGCTCTGGACTAGGGGTCAGAGCCCAAGGTCTGTGTACCAGCTTTGCTGCTGCTAACCCAGACAAGCTTTGCCTCCCTGGGCCCCTCCCCTCCTGATTACCAGCCACCCAGCTGGCAGGCAGTCACTGGAAGAGGAGACCTTTCCCCACTGCTCTTTCTCCTTGCTTCCTGGCTGTAGGATCTTCTCAGAACTCAACAGCACAGAAATGCATCTGATCATTGTCCGGGGAATGAACCTCCCAGCACCTCCAGGTAGCCCTAAAGCCACCCTACTCCAGGAGGCTCTTGCCCAGACTGGCCAATAGGGAAGCTTTGGCTCTCCCTCCACATCAAGCGCTGGGCTCCTGGCTAACCCTTCTGATCCTGACTCCCGTTTCTCTTTCATAGGGGTGACCCCTGATGACTTGGATGCTTTTGTGCGGTTTGAGTTCCACTACCCTAACTCGGTGAGGTTCAGGTAGAGGTAGGATCTTCTGAACCCCGTCTTCCATTCCAGGACCCTGTGCTCCATTTCTCTGCATCCCTGGGAGGTCTCCCATAGGGAGGGGTTTGAAGACCCTCGGGCCCATTCCCTACAGGGGTCCCTTCCCTCAACACAGACTTAGCCCAGAGTTCCCGGCCCTGGATACCTGTTTTTTTTCAAGCTGTCCTGACTTCTTCCTTCTTACTGCTTTAGGAGCAGGCTCAAAAAAGCAAAACAGCTGTGGTAAAGAACACAAACTCACCAGGTGAGGGCCACTTTCTCCTCCCTTCCTCTCTGTCTCCAGCACTTATGTTTCCAGAGTGCTTTCAGATCTATTATCTTACTTGGTCTACTCAACTTGGGAGATAAAGGCAGGTATTATCATCACTCCTCTAATGTAGTTGGGGAAACAGGCTCAGGGAGGTAAAGGGTCCCGCCTGGGGCCTCATAGCAAGGAGGTGGTGGGAATGGGACTTGAATCCAGGAATCTGGACTCCAAATTCCAAGTCCTTCCCCCTTTGGTGTAATCTGTGTCTAAAAGTATGAGAACTGTCCAGCTGGACTGCCAAGGCCAGGATCTCCATGCTCTACGTCCCTCTGGTGGCAGCCCCTCTGAATTGCGGGCAGAGAGATCAGGATGGGAGGCCAGCTCTAGCCCTCTGTTTCCTCAGGAAATCCCTGGGACCCAAGTCTCTTCTTGTCTTCGCCCCTTCTTGTCTTCTCCCCTTCTTGTAGAATTTGATCAGCTGTTCAAACTAAACATCAACCGAAACCACCGAGGCTTCAGGAGGGTGATTCAAAGCAAAGGAATCAAATTTGAAATCTTCCACAAAGGGTGAGGCCCCCGACCATCAGTCACACTGACTAGTTGGGCTGGAAGGAATGGCCTCCATTGCTGCTGCTCCTGCCCCTGCTACTACTCTTTTCCTGTGCTGGGCTTAGCTGGATCATTCCTGCCTTCCCTGCTCAGTTCAAGCCTCTCTAACTCTTGGCTTCCCAGATCCTTCTTCAGAAGTGACAAGCTGGTCGGCACAGCTCACCTGAAACTGGAGCGGCTGGAGAATGAGTGTGAGATCAGAGAGATTGTGGAGGTAGGGTGGGCGAACTAGAGGGCTTGGCAAGAGAAGAGCCAACAGTCATTGAACATCAGTCCCTTGTGTAGGCTTTTTTGCCCGTTAATTTAAAAATATCCACAAGTGTGCTGTAGAGTAGGTGCTATTCCCATTTCACAAATGAAGAGATTCAGAGGGTCTGAGAAAATGTCATAGTGCTACCCAGACAAGAAGTAGCTGTACTCCTTCCACAACACTCTGGGCCACTCAGGTTCCCAGATGGTGCATTAGAGGGGTGTGATCATTGCTGTCAACTTGGCACACAGCAATTTCTAGGTTTTAGGGGTGGAGTTATGGTTGGGGCAATTGTCTGGCAGCGTGATGAAGCAGAACAAACTCTGGACATAAAGTTGATAAAGTCTGGATCAGGGACCCACCAGAACGCACCTAGTGTTTGGAAATCAGCCCCACACTGCTCCTTAAGCTTCTGTGAACTCATCGAATTCACAGGCAGGGATTCTAAGAGCTTGCCTGATGGATGAGGAAACTAAGATCCAGAGAGGAGAAGGTGTTACATGAGCTCGTACAGTGTGTCCTGGGCAGAGCTCAGCCCAGAGCTTTGCTGATGCCTTTGTAGACTGGGGCTTCTCCCCCTGTAGGGTGCCTGCCCTCCACCCACCCCGCCACCTGCTGGGGGGGAGTCGTTCTTAAGTGGCGCCTGCTCTGTATTGGTCCCATTGAGAGTGGTCACACTTCTTGAGCCTGTAGGATTGCTTTGCACTCCAGCTGCCCCACCTCATACCCAGAAAGAGGGAAGCAGTGTGGGGGCTGGAAAGGAACCCTTGCTTGGCCTGGGTTCTAGTCCTGGCCTTGCCATACAGTGGCTATATAACTTTACCATCCACTTTCTCTGGGCCATTGTGAAGTGAGGGTTTGGGCTTAGTGGTTTTCAAGCTGTACCTTGAAGCCAGAGCATTTTTTCCAGGAGTTGCCTTGAGGAAACTGAGTGAGCAGAGCTCTAGGTTTCTAGGTGAGAGCATTGATGCTTATTTGGATTTATATAATACTTTGTTTATAAAACTTAACCTAAAACCATCCCCACCTGCACCAAAGAGCAGAAGGGCAGTGTTGTCATGAAATGTGACTTCTGTGTTGATACTGCAGGACGTTTTCTCTCTTCTCATTCCTTACCTGTGACAGAGGGAGCTGCCTGCTCCCAGCCCCTGCCCCCTTCAGTTACCATCTCCCCTTTCTGTGGTCTTCACAGGTCCTGGATGGAAGGAAGCCCACTGGGGGCAAGCTGGAGGTGAAGGTGAGGCTGCGGGAGCCTCTGAGTGGCCAGGACGTGCAGATAGTCACTGAGAACTGGCTGGTCCTGGAGCCCAGGGGCCTGTGAGGTGGGCAGCTCTCTGGGCCCTCCGAACCTCTGCCCCCTGCTCTCTGCCCAGGCCCCTTCCAGTACTCATATCTGGGGAGCAAGCCTAAGAATTTCTCATCTGTGAGGATGATCAAGAGGCAAAACTGTTGGATAGGGCTCATGATCCTCAATAGACCTGAGGAGGGAAGTAAACCTTCCCAGGTCTATCTTTAGGAAGTCCTTTCTAAACTGTATTTGGATATTCACTGCAGTTTACACTCACTTCCCATGCTTTGTGCCCTTGTGCAGCAGATGGTCAGAGTCAGGCCAGCGATTGTGTGCGGGAGCATACTTTTCCCAGCTTTGCTGGCTACAGAACCCTTTGTACCTAAGGGAGATGCTGCTACACAAGCACCAAAGACCTGTTAAGTACGTGCATTACTGACCACCGTCCTGGTCTGTCTTTCCTGTTGCTGACCCCTCCCTGGGCCTCCACTGAAGCAGGCAGGAATCCAGGAGTCCCCCTCCCCCTCCCTCTGAGTGAAGGCAAGGCCTCATTGCTCTGTGCCATGGAGTCTTGTAGCCCCGTAACCCTGTGAGCAACTGTGTGCAGCTTTCCCCAGCCCCCAGTTGCAGCATTCCTGGATGTGCCTTTAAAAGATGTAACTGTGAGGGATGGGAGAACTCGAGCGTGATCGGGAAGCCCCTGGCTTAGGGCGGGGCAGGGTTCCGTGACTCCAGTTGGTCAGTGGCAGCCCGTCCCATACAGCCCCGTTTACCCTGGCTCTGCCTGTGCCTTGGTTCCTCACGGCTGCTGCCCCAGCGTCCCTGCTTCCCAGAGCTCTCAGTGGAGGAGGGAGGTTATGTTCAGGACGTGTGGTGGGCAGTAAGGGCAAGTTTGTACTGTGGACTCAGTCCATGCACCTAAGACTAAAAGACTGTTAACTGAAGAAAAAAAATTATATATATATATAATAATTTTAAGTAACTTTTTATTTAAGAAACTAGGTCTAAGTCATTACAAGGGTTTTATACTCTACACACAGAGTAACCATCAAAGTCCTAAACAAAAGCCCTGCTCCTTGTCACTTTTTAAAAGCCAGAGTAGCAGTAACATTTAATTGACAGGCACTGCAGCTATGGCTTCCTCTTCTGAGAGAGGGCAGGGGAAGCATCGCCTCTTCAGGGGTTCACCCAGGGAAATCCCCCAGTTCTTTCCCAAGAAATTCTCCTTGGCTTTGTTATTCTGAATGGAGACATAGGAGGGATTTGTGGTTACAATAGATTTAATATTCAAAAACAGCAATATTCTACATTTCTTAGAAATAAACTTTAACATCCCATCTTTTTTTTTTCTCCTTTTTTGAAGCATTAACTTCAGTTCAACACAGCATTCCTCAAGATCATTTTTTAAAGCCTCTAAGTGAAGCAAATACATTCAGCTTCCTTATCTCTCTCGTATTGCATAAGCACAGGTCAGGGTTGAGCTTTCGTGTGTGTCTGTTTCTGGGATAGGGCTGGACCATGCTTTCCTGCCCTCGAGAGAGAGCTTTTAGTGGGTAAGAGCAGGAATGCCAGGCAAATGACTTTTTTCCAAGCGCTTTCTGACCAGTCTTACCTCTCAGAGTGAACTACCAAAATTTCTCCAGGTGGGAGACTAAACACTTAATTGCAGTCACACCTGTGTGTCAAGCAGTACTCTAGAATGAAAAGGAGGGTCGTAAGCCTCCATAAGGTGGCCTAGAACAAAGGGGTGGCCAGGAGGTTTCCTGACCCAACCCAGTCTTCCCCTCAGGGTTTGTACCCAATCCGCTGCTTACTAAGAGGGCTAGAAGGACAGCTGTTCTTGAATGTTCCAGCCAGCCCTAGGAATTCCTAAACTCAGGCCTCTGCTGGAAATGCCCTATTCCAGTTTGATAGGAAGTTTTCCATGGCTCACAGATTTGTCTGCTTCATTGCTCTTTGCTTTTTGGAAAACAACCTCCAGGCAGAGGGAAGCAAGACAAAGCCACCTACTGGACTTGGCGACTGAGGTTCTTAAAAGGCCTCTGTTGTAGTCAAGGCACACGGGGGTCACTGCTAGGGGGAGGATCCTGCCCAGCCTCATCTTGTCCTAAGATTTGTCCAGATGCTGCAATCACACATCGGAGATTAGGGATGCGTGGGCAGCTGGGACCCAGCCCTCACCCAGATAATTTTTAAATTTTAAATACTCTCTTTGATCTGGTGCAAGGCACACATTCTTCTGAATTAGTGAACTGAATAAAATAGGAAGAAACTTATCAGCAAGTCCTGCTTATAATTAAAGGGCAAACTATTTTGTGACTTTAACATTATTTTTCTTTCTTATAGTACCATTCTGAAGCCTGTATTGTTGCTTCCAAATTTTGAGAGCTTGTTTTCCAAATATTTCTGGGCAGCTCCTAAAAGATCTTCCCCCATAAGTAAAGGCAGCTCCTTTTAGGATGAAACTGGTAGGGGCAGCCCGGGGCGAAGCGGTTAAGTTCGCACATTCTGCTTCGGCAGCCTGGGGTCTGCCAGTTTGGATCCCAGGTGCGGACATGGTACCGCTCATCAAGCCATGGCTGTGGCAGGCGTCCCACATATAAAGTAGAGGCAGATGGGCATGGATGTTAGCTCATGGTCAGTCTTCCTCAGCAAAAAGAGGAAGATTGGCAGCAAATGTTAGCCCAGGGCTGATCTTCCTCCCCCCACTGCACCCCCCCCCCCCAAAAAGGATGAAACTGGTAGAGCCAGGGAGCTTGTGGGGGTCCAACTCCATCACATCACATATTTCTATATAACAAGCGGATTGCTTGATTATTGTCTGAAATGCATTAAGTGTATAAATTATTCCTGAGATGACTAGTTATGATAGAAGTAAATTCAGTTGTAAATTTTGGGCCCACCTGCATTCAGGAACCACTGAATGAGGAAAGACACTAGATGGGAATGTAACACAGGGCAGAGTCCCATTTTCTATAGCCCTGGAGTCTAGTAGGTGCTCAGAAGGTGCTGACAAAAATAAATGAGGGGCTGGCCCCGTGGCCCAGTGGTTGAGTTGGCGTGCTCCGCTTTGGCGGCCCAGGGTTTTGCTGGTTCGAATCCTAGGCGCGGACATGGCACTGCTCATCAGGCCATGCTGAGGTGGCATCCCACAACTAGAAGGACCCACAACTAAAAATACAAAACTATGTACTGGGGGTATTTGGAGAGAAAAAGGAAAAGAAATCTTAAAAAAAAAAAAAAAAAAAAAGGGAAACTGTATTGCCTAGCATTTGGTAAGAATTCAAGAATTTAAAAAAATTTAATAAGTTACCAGAATGGCAATTCTATTCCTCTTTAGTTTATAAGGATCTCATATCTAAGTCTCTATATTTTACGTTTACATTCTAGAAAATTTTGACTGACTTAGAAATGTGATGTTTCAGCTCTCCGCTATATATAATTCTTACAATATATGGTGCATAAAAACAAAGTTAAAGAAGGAAAAAAGTAAACTAGCCTTGGGTATTTTATGCCTAATTCCACAAGAAGATTTTACTAAACATAAAGGACATTTTACACAATTGAGAATGGACCTGACTCTGTAGGGGCCAGAGTTTGTCCTTAGTGGGAGAATTAAAAAGCTTGCACTGATCCAGAAGTACGTACAGTTGCAAGATTATTTAGCTGAGTGAGAAGAAAGACAAACTTCTATAGGAAAATGGAACCAAGTCCAAACTTCCGAGGTATATTTACACCAAGCTGGATGTTACACCCCAAATACCTTTCCTGTTGGGTTTAGGGGGTGGCAGTCCCAGGGCTCAGTCCTTACAAGCTGGTGTTCTATGGGCATGTACTCTTGTTTTCCCTCAGAGGCCCCGAGTACCTCTGAGTCTATGAGAAGGTCAGTCACAGTTTTCTGTAAGCACCATCAGCAAAGCCTATGGAGCGGCAGCTGTAGAATGTGGATACCCCACCCATCCCGAAGACGGATACACCTAGCTAGCCACGCTTCAACGGCCAGGCTTTTGGGCCTCTGGAAAACAGCTGCTGCCCTATTGCCCTCAACAGTTCCACAGCCTGTACATGCCAAGCGCTAAGCCCACCTCTGGCCACTGAGGCCTGCATTAGCTTCCAGGGGATTCTTGGAACTGTCCTTTTCCTGCAGAGGGACGCCTGCTTGGCCTGGGCTTTCAGAAGATGCCACTCACAAGGGAGGGAGTTGGCCTAAGAGCAGTGTTTTTCAGACTGGGTTATGACATCCATTTGGTCTGAGACCAAAATAAGTTTTTACTAAAAGAGAAAATGATCAGAATGCATCACATATATGTAAACCAAATCTTGGTTCCTCATACCACTCTCACTAAAAGAAACCAGGGCTCCTTGGAGAAATGGCTGACTCCGTGGCTGGGGCAGGGTAAGCACAAGATGATCCTGGAGCATCTTGTCAGGCAAGAAAAGAAAGTTTTCCATAACATGATAGGAGCATGTCACCAGGACGTAGGAACTAGCTTAAAGGGGCTTCCTCTGGCCAAATCAGACCATTTGAGCACCAAAATAATGAATTACAACCATTCAAAAAGTACTCTATAAGCTCATAATGAAAATTAAGTTACAGTGCTGGAATTGGAAAACCATTTTGTAGCCATCATAGAAAAGATCAATTCAGACAAGAAACATCAGTGGACACTAAATCCAAGGGGAAATTTTGATGAGCAAGATATCTGCATAATCTGAAAGTGTCTCTACACATATTGGTTATTCATTCCAAGGGGTAAAATATACAGTGAAAAAACTGAACAAGACCTTGACCAGGTCATCAAAATTTACCATAATTAATGAAGGGCACAGATGGCTATCAAGTGACCCCAGATAAGATGCCCTAAAAAGGATACAGCATCATTTAGGGAGGCTTCTGGCCAAGAATGCATAAACTGATTCTAATTATCAGGAAACACCAAATTCAAAATGAGGCATTTTCTACTTAAAAAATGGGGTGAGGGAATTCACTAAAAATATCGATGAAAGAGGACAGCTACTTGCCATGTCTGATCCTAGGCTGGAAGCTTTACTGGAGGGAAAAATGCTATGAAGGACATTGGACAGATGATAGCTTAAAGTATCAGGTCAATGCTACATGGACTCAAGTTGAGAACTGTCTTGCAGTTAGGTAAGAGGATATCCTTATTTTTAGGAAATAAGCATTAAAGCATTTAGGGGTAAAGGGCGATGATGCATGCGACTTACTTTCAAATGCCTCAGTTTTTATGGAGAGAGAGAAACAATGATGAAGCACATGAGGCAAAATGTTAATACTTGAAAAATGGGTGAATCTAGGTAAGGCGTGCATAGGTTTTTTGGTACTTGCAACTTTCCTGGAAATTTAAATTATTTCTCAGTAAAAGGTTTTTAAAAATAGCTCTAGTGTATATTATAACTAAAAACATCTTGGGTGTATCCTGTCAGCTTTCCCAGAAAGCCCTTATTCAATACCCGCCACTCCCTGGGGCACATCTCCAGCAATCCTGAACTCAGCTCTGCGGTCCAAGTGACCTCGTTTACACCGAGCTGCCCTTCCTGGGCTAGACGAGAGACAGTCTGTTGGGTCTTTGATTCACTTCAATGAATAATGTGCTAAAAACAAAAATTTCTGTGTGACTTCTACCTGAAGTCACTGTGGTGTAACTGGGACAAGATCAGTATATCAATTCTGTACAAAGAGTGCAAGACTGATGCTTCATTTTTTATTTCCCCTCTGCCCTCCCACCCACCGTTGGTCATTGTTGTACCCATTGGAGCATTTCCGAGCACAAGACCGTAAGTAAGTCTTAAAACAGAGGAGCAGGATTCTTGTCTAAATAGTAACAGAAGGAGATTAGCTGCAAGGATAGCATAACTGCTGTGCAGTAACAGAAGCTGCCCAGATCTTCTTGGTGGACGATGCATAGAAGACTTAGAATTATGGAACCTCTGTCCCCCCAACCACCCTTTCCCACCCATGACCCCCAAACCCCCACTCCCTCCCCCCATCACCATTAATAGTGTTAACAAAAGCTTAATCTTCCAGTTCTAAAGTGCAAATGATTTGGGTATGACTGCTGTTGCAACAGGTCTGAACAGGAAAAAAAATGAAGTCCTCTCTGTCTATGCAATGTTTTCCAGAATATAAAAGATGAGTTCCATGACGATGGGGCCCTCATTGAGCTGGCAGGCCCCTCCATGGATCACCGGCACCAAAGCGCTGTCCAGATCGTTCATGTACTGCGAGGGAAGGGGCTGGCCATTGCTCCCTGCTTGATAGCCAACCTACACCGCAGAGAGAAGGGAATGACAGGTTACTGGACAAAGCTCTCTCCAGGGGGCTCAGGGCCAAAGAGGCTGAGCAGGAAAGGGATGTCCTTCTTGGCCATGGGCTAGACACATGGCAGTGAACACAAATTTCTCCTTTTCTTCCCTTAATTGTCATTTATCATCCTGTCCTTTATTCATCCTGACCCTACCACTTGGTAGCTGTGAGACCTTGGGCAAGACCCTAGTTTCCCAGGAAAGGAAAGGGTCGGGGGGAGTGGGGGAGAGGCATGGTGTAGGGAGGTATGGAATGTCAGAGATAATACAAGAAACTTTGGTTGTGAAAATTAAAATGAGAAACATACTAGGTACAATTCCCTAACATAGCAGGAACTGAACATCTGTTCTTCCATCCATCCACACACCATTTTATGAGCATGTACAAATACAAGGATTCAAAGATGAATGTAACAGGGCCCCTGCCCTCAAAAGGCTCAAACATTTAGCAGAAAAATGCTTGTTCTTTAGTTGTTTATATGAGGTAATTCTCTCCAGCCAGATTATCAGTACCATTCGAGAAAGGACCATGAAACCTCACTTGTATTACCCTGATATGCTTACTACGGCATTGGGCAAGACCTTAAACAGAAAATATATACTTGATGATGACCAGTCAGGAAATGGAGCCAGATATATAACCTTTCACATTTTTCCTGATAATGACACAACTCTGCATCAAAGCAGGAGCACTGAGATATGTCACAGGATCCAAAATCCAAAGAAATGTAGAGAGATGAGAATGCTAAACCACAGGAGAGAGACAATGGAACAAGGAATTGGGGCAAGGGGCATGTGCTAAGACTGGATTGTTACTACAAACAGCATACAAAAAAGTTAAGACAGGGAGGGAAGCCCGGCCATAGGAGACCTGAGCTGACAGGAAAAGTAATGGAGAAATAGCTCAAGTCTTAGCCACCAACCAGCATGGAAACGTTGACAGTAAGAAAAATCTTAAGGAGTGGGAGCTGCAGAGCCCAGTCAGCAGAAGCCTGCTGTAGTTGGATTAAGAAAAAACAGGACATGGGACAGCTTAGGACCTGCTCTCTGAGGGAGGCAGAATGATTCCTGAAGGGTGGGACTGGGCGGTTCTCAAAGAGTAGCACTGATACTGTTCACACAGGGCTGGCAGGTCCCTCACACACACTTCCCCTCCTTACCCCACACTACAGACAGTCCTTGGAAGACATTCAGGTGAGGAAGACAAGGTTCAGATGGTTCAGACTCTGACCAACACATGCAGGTGTATTACTAATAGAGGGAAGGCCAGGTGACTTACATCTGGTCAAGCCAGAAGGTGCAGAGAATTAAGCTCTCTGGGTTGATGCAGGAAACCTCATGTCAGAAAATACAGACTGCCCAAGGCCAGCTTCAAAGGCTACCTGAGACTCTTCTTACCTGATCTGAGTCAAGCGTCACACGTAGTCCCAGTTTAGTCATTCCATCTTCCTTCAGAAGCTTCAGATGGGGACAGAGAGCAAGGCAAAAAGCCTTGGCAACGTGCTCAGTCAATCGGCTATGATCTGCAGGATCACTCAGGCAATTGTGCTGGTCATCGCTTTCTAGGAAAAACACCTGTTCCCCACACAAAAGAGACTTAACCTTGCGCTCAGGAGATATGGGAAGAAACAAGTGCATCAGCTCACTGTGTATGAGCACCCTCATCCTCTGAGATGTGCAAGAAGACCTGACCCGCCTATCTCCCTGCTCTTGGCCATGGTCATAATGGTATGTTTTACTCAGAACCCCAAAAGGCTTCCATTTTGCATTGTGCACTTCTAAGAGGTAATCCTTATATGTGAACAATTTTCTTAGAAAACGATCTTAGAGTCTCAGATTTTGGCCCTTATAGATTATGTGACCCAACCCCCTTGTATTACAGATTACTCAGAGAAGAGAAGTGACTCACTCAAGAGCTAGAAGTACTTAGATGCAGGGCCAAGCCCAGATCCAAGTCTTCTGCTCCTCACACAGACAGAGCTTTCCCATCCATGGCCCTGCCACTGCTGAGGCCAGAGCTGTGTCAGTGTCCTGGCACCAAGCTGAGCACTGCACTGGGCACAGGCAGAAACACAGCAAACTTGGAACTGAGAGACCCAAGTCCTAGTCACATAGAGGAGGGTCAGGAGCAAGTCCTTTGACTTCTTCATGCCCAATTTGCCTTTGTAAAATGGAAAGCCCCTGTCCTCTCTGGTTATTGTAAAGAGAAAATAATATAAAAGCATTATATAAAAGAGATATGCAAATACACAATGCTTATAGATACCAACTCCTAGCTTACAGCTCAATAAGGGGCTTATACTAAGAATACTACAAAGCGGGGAGCTCTGAAGTCCTGTGCCCGATGCACTAGTGAGAACGGCAGCACGAAATGATGGGAAGAGCTCTAGACTGGGAGCCAGGAGACCTCTGGCCCTGCTCTGCCAGTAACTAGTAACAGAAAAGTCACAGGGCCTCTCTGAGCCTGTTTTCTCATTATGCAAATAAGATGGGTTGCCTCCCTACTTTTGAGGGAATGGAGGTCAAACTATTTTGTAAGCGATAAACCGTTTTATATGTTCCAGACCCTGCATTACTCAAAATGTGTCAAAGGGATAATCATTACAAAGCAAGCAGCTAAAAACACTGAGTTGCATATGAAAACACCAAGCCTGGTATGAAAGATAAGTTCCTTGGAGCAAGAGCTCGAGAACTGGAGAACCAGGTTCTGGTCTCTTGCTATCAGGAACCAGTCATGTGAACTTAGGCAAGGCACTTAACCTCTCATGGCCTCAGTTACCTTGTGCATAAAATGGAAAAGCTAGACGTCACAGTACTTTTTTAAAAATTAAGACTTTTAGATGTGGCATACATATACAATGGAATACTACTCAGCCATAAAAAAAGACAAAATCATCCCATTTGCAACAACACGGATGGACCTTGAGGGTATTATGTTAAGTGAAATAAGCCAGACAGAGAAAGACAAACTGTATAATTTCACTCATATGTGGAAGAAAAACACCAGGGACAAAGAGAACAGATTAGTGGTTACCAGAGGGTGAGGGGGTTGGGGTGGGTTCATAAGGGGTAAAGGGGCACATATGTATGGTGACTGACAAATAATAATGTACAACTGAAATTTCACAATGTTATAAACTATTATGACCTCAATAAAATTTTAAAAAACAGAAAAAAATTAGGACTTTTAAAGCTAAAAGGAATCCTAGAGATTTTATAATTTAATGCTTTATTTTACAGATGAGTATAAATGAGGTTGACAAGAAATTGAGACCCAGGACCTACCTGTTTATTCTCAGAGAATAAATTTTCTGATTTGTATGATATGTACACAGGGTGTCCCTGCTCGCTCCTCTCAGTTCCACGTAAGCCTCTAATACGGCTTTCAAATTAAGGAACAATAGTCTGGAAACAGCTTAGGCGTTGGCCAGATCTGGGTTTGAGTCAGGACTTTGCCATTACTTATTTACCCTGTAATCTTGGACAAGTTACTTAGTCTCTTTTTAGTTTTCTTCTTGGTGAAATAAGTTTATTTTTTAAAGACCGTGTTATCTAAGATAGTTTTATCTGTGAGTGCAGCATAACTAGCCCAGCTTTCTGAAGAAAACAGCAAAGATGGTATGTACCACTCAGAGATGCACCTTCTTGAATTCCAATACAAACAAATCTCTAAAAGCTAGTGCATAGGAAGGAGGAGACGTCACACTGCTGCAGGCTGCAGTTGGTGGCTTTTCTCCCAGTGAGCTAAGATAGACCAGAGGGAACTGGTGTATAGAAGGTAAACAGAGATATTTTTTTTTCTCATCCTCCAGAATCAGCCCAGAATGTGTCTCTGGGCCTAGCAAAAAATTGTGCTCAAAAGGGGTCAAGAATGCCAAGTTTCATTTGCTTACCTCTGTCCATCTGATGACTTTTCCATTTGCTTTATACTCTGATCCATGGAATATCTTCACGCTTGTTATAGATTCCATGGACTTCCCATCTATAGGACTTACGACACTAAAACAGAGGCAAAGGAAAGAGATGGAAGCAGCTCTTGAAGTTAGGAGAACCCCTTCTCAAGTCTTGCTACTAATTACATTAGGTGCCTTGCTGAACATATCTGTGCAACACATCACAGCAACAATAAGCCACTGCACAAAAATGTACGTGAACAGAGCACGGGAAGGGCTGATGCACTGAAACAATTCGAAGAACACACACAGAAAAGGAGTCATGATTCCAGGAGCTGGTTCTTTTAACATAAAGAAACTGTTTACTCAAACTTGCTCTCTTCTTCCAGCCTTCCTTCAATGAACACAGGGCCACCCACCCACTCTCCCTCTCCCCTCTGCTGTCACAGCACTCTGCTCCCGACTGTACTAACACTCACCATGTTGTATTCTTCATATGTTTGTGAATCTGCCTTACAAATAAACTCGTAAAGGGAAGGGAATATAATATACTCACCTCTGTGTGCTATATTCCCAGTTCTGACACACTGCTTGGAACACAGAGCTTAATGTTTGTTGATTAAAAGAATTATTTGATCAAGTACGTTAATTATGACAGTGCTGGTGTGAACTGGTGAACGAGTATCTATATTATCTATCACAACGAATTCCCTTCAGTGCTAAATTATCATTCCTAGATTCCTAAATAGAATGGCCACTTGTTATAATCCTTTTCTCTCCAAAATATAGCAAGTATAAATATGTGAAGATACACACTCATTCTGACGAGGATTCAAATTAGTTGTCACAGAGTTTGCAAACTCTTCCTAAGTTTTCACACTTGTTTATGTTTTTGAATCTCTAGGTATAAAATATCAAATTTAACTTTAACTTCAGTATCAGGGATTCATTTCATTTGCTTGAATTAAAATTATTTAAACAATGTTAAGTTTAATTTCTAACTCATCAAACAACAATGTCAAAAAAAGGCAGCCTCAGTCGATTAGCACTCTTTTGAGAGAGGATACCCAGACGATGCAGGACCGGCTGGAAAACATTCAATTTATACACTACAGACTAAACTCCTGAGTTCAAGAGTCTGCCCTGAGGGGTCTTGTCCTCTCTTCTAAGATGCTGTCTCTGGCACCCGTTGTAGGAAGGGGCAACCTGCTTGCTGCTACCGATACCTTACGGTATCAGATTACCAATTTTTTGGTCCTAATAACCATTTTCACTTGCAGCTATAACAGAGAATTAAACACAAATTGATTTTGAAATTAAATTTTCCTGTGAAGTATGAGAAGATAAAGGATTATTTGTAATAAGCAAATGCACTCATTGATATAGAAATTGCTTCTTCTTGTTCAATAGCAAAAGTTTTAAAATCTTTGTTTTTCTTAAATCCGGTGTGCCGGGTTGTAAATGTCCTCCATCTGCCTTTGCTCCTGCTACTCCCTCAGACTGCAGTGCTGGCTCTGCCACAACTACGTGGCAAATACTCATCTCACCAGATTCAGCTCAAGCAGCAGCCGTTTCTCTATGAGTTGTTCTTGACCACTGCCCTACCACCTCTACCCAGTTCCTGCTTTCCTTTTTATCTTCAGTGTATCCTAATGAGTTTTCTATGAGCATCTTCCATACTTTGGTGCACTTATTTATAACTATCTTCAAAACCAGAGTGAGCCACTTGTTAGCAGGGACTGTGTGGAATTCATTTTTTGTATTTCCAGAGGCCTGCATGTAGAATGATTGCCTGAAGATGAATGGATGGATGGGAGAAAGCTTACTACAATGAAGTATGATATATTCCTTCAATCAATCAATTTTTTAAAGCACCTACTAGGTGCCAGGCAATATTTTAGGTGCTGGTGATACAGATGTAAATAAACCAGACAAAAGCCCCGCCCTCATGGAGCTTACATCCCAGGGGCAACAGAATCAAATAAGTAAGTAAAACTATATTGTATGTTAGAGAAGTATAAGTGCTCTTGAGAAATGTAATGCAGGAAGTATTGGAGGTGGGACGGAAGCAATGTGCATGAGAGGGTTATAATTTAGATAGGTTGGCCAGGGAAGATCTTACTAAGAAAGTGACATTTAGAAAAAACTTGAAGGCAGTGAGGGGGTGACTCATTTGGCTATCTAGGGGCAGGGTATAAGCTGAGAGAACAGCAAGTGGCAAGGCCTGAGGACAGACGTATAGCTGATGCGTTCAAACAAGAAGGCAAGCGTGGCTTCTGAGAAATAAGACGGTAGGCGGAGAGACACAGAGATTGTGTAAGGCCTTATGGGTCATAAAAGACTTTGGCTTTTACCCTGAATGATAGTGGAAGCCAGTTAGGGGTTTTGAACAGAGAATGACATTACTCTGGCTGCTGCACTGGAAACAGATTAGGTTGGGGGGAGGGAGGAGGCCAAGACCAGAAACAAAGTACCCAATTAGGAGGCTACTGCAATAATCCACACCAAAGGAGGGTGGCAGTAGAAGCAGTGAGTAGTAGCACGATTCCGGTTATATTTTGAAGAAAAGCTAACAGGATTTACTGTTGGATTAGGTGTATGTGTGAGAGAAAGAAAAGTGTCAAAGATGATTCCAAGTTTTGGCTTGAATCATCAGAATACAGCCGCCATATACTGGGCAAGAGTATAGGATTTGAAGCCCAAGGAGGTGGTTTTAAGTCCTAGCCCTGCCATTTCCTAGCCTTGAGGAGTCATTTTGCCTTTTTGGTGCTTGTTCACTCCTCATCTGTATATGGGAATAACAACACTAGTTATTATATCAAATGAAATAATATTAGCAAAAGTGCTTTGAAAATGATAAAAGGCTTAGGTATTATTACTATTATTGCAGTAACTTTAGGATTGTTTTGTTTCATCAACTCCTTCCCTCCTCCTCCCTTCAAAAATATGCACAGAAACTCCTTCATAAATTAAGCCAAGAGGGGCCGGACCCGTGGCTGAGTGGTTAAGTTCGTGCACTCCGCTTTGGCGGCCCAGGGTTTCACTAGTTCAGATCCTGGGTGTGGACATGGCACCGCTAATCAGGCCACGCTGGGGCAGCGCCCCACATAGCACAACCAGAACATACAACTATATACTGGGGGACTTTGGGGAGGAGGAGGAGAAGAAGAAGAAGAAAACGACTGGCAACAGATGTTAGCTCAGGTGCCAATCTTTACAAAAAATAAATTAAGCCAAGAAACCAGAAACTTAAAATTCTGTGTTATGTATACAACATATACATAACATATTTTTCTTAGGCAGGGCTTTCAGTTATAAAACACCAGTGTAGACAAAACCCAGAGCCTAGCCCCATAACTAAAAGCCACAAAGGGGAAGTTCACTGCATTTACCCCTTGTTGACATTCTTGTCGTCATCCACCCACTGGATGTGGATGTGCTCCTGGGGATCCTCGGCATCTGCCTTGCCACAGGTGATGGTGAAGTCCTTCATCTCCCGCAGTGCCTGTCTTAAGGCATCCATGTTCTCTGCCGTGATCTGGACCATAACTCCATCTGGGAATCAGCACCAAGACAGTAAAGATAGAAACACCAAGCCAGGGAGAGGGGCAGATGAAACATGGTACCTGGCATCAGACAACTCCCTCTAAGATTAAATGTAAAACTCTGCTCAGCTCTCTACAGCTGACAAAGAGGTTTTGTTCTCTGAGCTGAACCTCTTACTTATTGAAAGTGCTATGAGGGGCAAATGCAAGATGGGTTCTGCTTAAAACACCTGCTTGTTGACTTGACTTCAGACACAACTAAAAGTTTTTCCTGAGACTTCTCAAAGGGAAAACTTACACATGGTAACATCCCTCTTTTGGACTCACACAGCATTTTGTTCCTCTTTCCACTCTTGCATTTAGCATGCTCTAATCATGTGTATTTGTTTGCATCTCAGTCTCTCTCACCTTACTAAGATTGCCTGGCATACAGTGAATGCCCAGAAAATGTTTGTTAAATAAATCACTGAATAAACAACAGTAGTGGGATAGGCGATAAATCTATTTACTAACTAGCAATAAGGCAAACCTACCATATGGGTTTCACATGGGCTACAGATGGTAACTGTTTCTGGGCTGCTACCTACCTGAGTCAAAGGCACACACTGAAACTGAAGGTGAAAGTTGTCACATGCTGAGCAATTACCCTGCTTCACTGACACAAAATTTTGTCAGTTGAAATAATTTCTAAAGAGTTTCAATGAAGATTTCATAAATAGGCTGCCAATTGCTCTACTGACATACACAGTGAAATGCAAGATCTAAGAAATTCCCAACCCAAAGACTAAACATAACTTTTAAACACATTGCCTAGCATTTATAAGGATCTGTGTCAGTCAATTTATCATTTTTGACAATATTTAAAGGGTGTTTTTAAATCATCTTGTAAAGACAATTTCAAAGGTAGTCCATACTCGATCACATAGGCATTAATCTGTCAGTTAAGACCAAATGACTGTTATCGCCTAGATTTCTTAATGATTTCTTAATAACATGTTTCTGTTTTGTAATCAGAGTTGTGAAATTTAGTTGTAAAATACTGGCATACTTTATTCTTCACTGCTGTTTTAAGATTACCAATAAAGGAGATCAAACCCAATAGCTATTAACTTGTGTAAGATTATCTGTGCATTTCAATTAATACTCTGGAATCCACCCTCAGGAAGCACTGCTTTCAGACAGGGCCCTGCAGTAAGCCACTGTGGAAATGAAAACCTGCTGTCATGTGTGGCAGACTGTACTTTCCAAAGAAGACGACAATATCTCCTGTCTCACATGCTTTTCTACAATGCTACCCCCTCCCATTTCCCCATCAACAAGTGGAGTCTAATTCCTCTCTCCTTGAATCTGGGCAGGCTTATGACTACTTCCAACACGAGGGTATGGTAGAAGTGACACTGTGCAACTTTCAAGTCTGGGTCACAAAAAGCAATGTGGCTTCTGCCTTGTTGCTAAGACTACGCATGCTTAGATTCCTGAGACACCATGTAAGAAGTCCAACGAGGCTGCCATGCTAAGGAGTCCAATGTATAAGTACTCCAATCATTACTCCTAGTCTTTAAATCATCCTAGGGCAGGCCCCAGACATGTGAGTGAACAAACCTTCAGATAATTCTAGCTCCCAGCCATCAAGTAACCGCCAGCCTTCAAGTTATCCCAATTGAGGCCCTGGACATCATTAAGCAGGGTCAAGCCATCCCTGCATTGCCCTGTCAAGTGCAGACCAGAGGAATCAGTGAGCATGATAAAATAATTGTCTTAAGCCATTAAGTTCTGGCTTAATTTGTTATGCAACAAGAGTAACCAGATCCAAATACAGTGAAGAATAATTGACAAAGAAAATAAACAGTATGCTCATTAGCCTTTCATTAACTTTCATTTAATTAACTTTTGTCAGGATATGTGTCATGTCTAATTATAACGAACCAGCAGGAAACATATCCCATTCTGTACCCCAAACAATGATTACAGCATTCTTGTGCGTAAGAAGGACTGAACTTCATCCATATATTTACAGATCTGCACCCAGTGATATATTTGAACTCAGACTACATCCCTAAGGTCCCTTATCCCAGAGCTCTGAAAAGCCAGCTCTTAATTTTTATGTCACTATCCCATGGTATCTCTACCACTTACTCCCCTCTTTGGAGAACTAAGCATCCTTATGACAGTTTTAATTAGCTGAAGAGTGAGACACTATTGAATGAATAAGAAGAGTCAGAAGTCAACGGCAACAGTGTCAAGGCTCCCTTTAATGTCCTAAGTTTTCAGTTGTACAATTAGGATTGAACTAATGCACACAAAGTAAGTAACTCATTCTTTACCTTCCACAATACTGGACTTGGCAAGATATCCTGAAGAGGATTTCAGAGCGCCACTGAACACAAAGAAACTGGCACCAGTCACTAAAATAGCAATAGAAATAGTTTAGTGAAGACATACCCTGAGATGGAGGGATTGAGAACAATAATGAAATGTTTGGTAGTTGAGAACTCCAACCATCATCATACAGAAAACAAAACATCAACTCTAGACACCACAATGTACAAGTAACCAATAATTTTGATGCTTATGGTAGCTTTGGGAACGAGGTTTTAAGATATACTCTCCCATTTTGTTTTGCTCCTCTTCCAATCAAGAATCAAAGAATCTTACAAGCAAAGAAATCTTAGTGGTCAAGTCTAGGGCTTGGCCTGCAGCCTTTTTTTGTAAATAAAATTTTATTGGAACACAGCCATGTCCATTCGTTTACATACTGTCTATGGCAGTTTTTAAAGTACGATCCCAGAGTTGAGGTTGGTGACAAAGACCACAGGCCTGCAAAGCCTACAATATTTATCATCTAGCCATTCACAGAAGAAGTTTGCTGATCCCTGATCTTATTCATTGATTTCCAGGGTTTTTTTTTTAGATCAAATGTATTTTGAATATGGAGATATGGTTGCCAACTATTTTATTTAACAAGTGGAGCTATTAAAAAAACAAACACGTATTTAAAAGACAAACACCTGTTACCAGTATCTCCTCATAAAAGAAAGGATATTTAATTATATTCAGCTTTATGGAAACTTCACTACACTATGTTTTTTCTCCATATCTTAAATGGAACTGAGCTATTCCAACTTCCTACCCAGTGGTCCTACAATAACTCTAACAGGTAGATCATTCAGCCTTTGTCAGAGACTCCTGCTGACAGGGACCCCACAATAGCACAAGGCAGCCCATTCTACTTCTGGATAACTGTGTTACAGAATGTTCTCTCGAATTGAGCCCAAATCTAGATAGCTATAACTTTCACCCATTGGTACTGGTTTTGGCTTTTTGCAGCTATTCAGAATAAGTTGAATTGTATTTCCACATAACAGAAAATTTTAGGAATAGAGACAGCTATTTTTCACCCTCTTCCAATCTATACTTTTCCAAATTAAACAATTATATTTTATTCAAGAGATCTTCCTTTGACCTAGTCCAGATTTCTCACAGGCCTTGAAACATCCTATGAAGACCCTCTAGTTTTAACAACATATATGATCAATTGCATTAATGACACCTAGAACTTATTCAAATATTTTAGATATGACTTTAATAGGGAGCATTGTGGACTTATCAGCTACCTTATTTTGGATATTGTATTTGAATATACATGTGCTAAGTATCTTTTATGCCTTTACTAAACAACTGATTTAAAAAATACACTGCAGACGGTGACCTAGAGTATGTCTACTAGAGAAGTGTTTGATAAAGCGTATGAAAGAAAGCTGGTTTTGGGAGGTATTCTGAGGGGAAAAAAAGATTCATGGTCAAGTAAATTTAGGAAGGGCTAGGCACTATCCTCCTTTTGGAAAATCACAATACACATAGTTTGTTAAAGGCTCTGAAAAGTCCTGTAGTAAAGAAATTTGTTTAAACCTGTTTAACTCAGGATTTCTCAGTTTAATGTATTAAGCAAGACTGACTTATTTACGTAAATATTTTTTAAAACCGTAGAACCTGATAAGACACTTTAGGAAATGCCACAGTGAGCAGCGCTTCTTAAATTCTAATGAGCATTGGAATCACACAACTTGTTAAAATGAGGATTCTGCTTTAGCACATCTGGGGTGTAGATTCTTCATTTCTAAAAATCTCCTAAGTGATGAGACCACATTCTGAGGACCACTGAACCTAGAAGCCTTCCTTCGGAATCCTGTCAACCTACTAATTTACGTTCTGTGGGCATGGTCATTCAACGAGCTCCAAAGCTGCCTAAGCGTATTCTCACCATGGGGCCTGGTCTCCTACCTTCCAATTCCAATGCCAATGCCCTGTCAATATCCTGAGGCGGTATTTTCAAAATGTTCCCCTCAAAAACAGAGGTCCCACCTGCAACTGTGAGTCTGGCTACTTGGGGAGTCAACCTAATCCTGGAGAATAAGCTTGGAAAGCTTAATTTAATCAAATTGTTTGTGGTCGCCTATCTAGAAGGTGAGTGCTATGGGGCTGAGAGATCCAATTCTGCAAGTCCAGTACAATCTCCTATTCTCCTAATGTCAATTGGCTCAAATACTCACCCTTCCTGGGCTGACTGTGAATACTGATAGCCTGGGTCTGATAGTTCCCATCATCGTTCTGTACACACACGAGATGAGAGTCTGCCTTGTCATTGAAGCAGGCACCTCCTGCCAGGACATGCTCATTGGACTTGTTCATGGCTTTCATCATCTGCAATCAAAGATTAGGGGTAACTTGCTTATTCTGCCAAGAACGGGCATTTTTTTGGTCTGACATGGCACAACTCTCTCACCTTCTCAAAACCAAAACAGAATATTATTTTTATTAAAGTGTCAAACTGGCTACCAAATAGTGAAAAATCAATCACCATTAGTAAAAAATCAACAGATACAAAAATTCCCTCTGTAGTTTATAGGTGATTTGTATTACAACCTAAGCACATAACAATTTTGCATTCATTTTTTGTCTTTTTATTGCTGCACTAAACTCAAGTAACAAAAATCAGTTTAGCTAATTACAGTAGTTTTTCCCATCCACTGGATTCTCTAAAGATACATACACTGAAATTCTAAGTCAAAAGAATGTCCCTTCTTTTTCCACATCCATACAAAGAAGTGAGGGTTTTCCTCTAGAAATATATGAACTCCATTCTTTCTCAGTTTTACTAACTTATGTTTGAGATCTTCAATAAAATTACTTACCAATATTTTGCTTTGTTCTTACCAAAAGATTTAAGATAATTCTGAACCTTACCTGAAAAAACTCACAGGCCACCAGTTTGCTTCTAGTAAACAAATCTGAACTTATATTATCTCAATGCTAAACTTTGACTTCTGGTTGAAATAAGCTAATAATAATTTGTTTTTATTTCCCATTTTTTCCTTCATGCCATCCCATTTGTCCAACTTTCTGATCCGCTCCTTGAAAATGGCTTTGATTTTTTGAAAATTGATTCCAAAACTTTTATTTTACTTTGTTTTACTTCCCTCTTCCTCCTATATTATAAACTGCAGTAGCACAGTGTGAAAAACACCAGATGAGTCTTCTGATACATTTTCTATTTCTGTATCAACTATTTTAAAGTGAACTATTCAGTGACATTCAGTACATTCACAATGTTGTGCAACCAGCACCTTTATGTAGTTCCAAAACATTCCATCACTCCAAAGTAAAACCCCTTACTCTGCTATTTTATGCTGTCACTGGTTTTTTACAGCTATCCGAGCAGGTGTGAACCTATCGCTGCAGTTTTCATTTGCATTTCCCTAATGACTAATGATGTGAAGCACCTGTTTTTATGTGCTTGTTGGTCATTTGTGTATCTTCTTTGGAGAAATGTCTGTTCAAGTCCTTTGCCCATTTTTTCATTAGCTTGTCTGTCTTTTGTCATTAAGTTATAAGAGTTCTTCATATATTCTAGATATCAGACCTGTATCAGATATATGATTTGCAAATATTTTCTCCCATTGTGTAGGTTGTCTTTTCACTTTCTTATTAATGTCTTTGGATGTGCAAGTTTTTAATTTTTATTAAGTTCAATTTATCTATTTTTTCTTTTGTTGTTTGTGCTTTTAGTTCTATATCTAACAATCCATTGCCAAATCCAAGGTCCTGAAAATTTACCCTCATGTTTTATTCCAAGACCTTTGTGGTTTTAGCTCTTATGTACAGGTCATTGATCCATTCTGAGTTAAGTTTTGTATATAGTGTGAAATAGGGGTACAACTTCATTCTTTGTACATGGCAATCCAGGTGTTCCAACACCATTTGTTGAAAACTATTCTTTCACTGTTGAATGGTCTTTGCACTCTTGTCAAAATGAACTGGCCATAAACATATGGATTTATTTCTGTATTCTTAATTCTATTCCATGGCAGAACCACACTGTTTTGATTACTGTAGCTATGCAGTAAGTTCTGAAATTGGGAAGTGTGAATCCTCCAATTTTGTTCTTTTACAAGATTATTTTGGCTCCAGGGCCCCTTGCAATTCCAAATGAGTATTGGCTTTTCCTTTCCTGCAAAAAAAGCCCATTAGAATTTAGATAGTGCTTGCACTGGATCTATAGATCACTCTTAAGTAGTACTGCCATCTTAATAATATTAAATCTTCTAATCCATGAACATGAGACATCTTCCCATTTATTTAGGTCTTCTTCAATCTCTTTTAGCAATGTTTTGTAGTTTTTAGGGTACAAGTCTTTTACCTCCTTGGTCAAATTTGTTCCTAGGTATCATATCAATACATTCTAAGGTAGCATCATCTATTGTCTTTACTCTAACTCTTGCAAAGTTAATATTTTAATATATTATTATATCACCACAGACATCCAAACAATAACTGAAAGTTCTTCTCACACTGACATTTATCAACCTCACTAATCCAAACCACTTCTATCAGGGTTTTCTGAAGATTACTTTTACATAAGTCCTTTGCAAACAGAGTAAGTCAGCTGGAAGATTCCTACTTAGTAAAGTCAACTGATAAACTAATTTAGGTTCTCATTTGCAATTTACATTTGTATCACAAGAAAGAAACTGACATGATCACATATAGCAATTTTAAAGATGTTATATCCATCATTTCTTCCAAATCATTAGGCTAAAGTCGTTTCTAATTTTGTCTACATTAAGCAGATTAAGAAATATTTTCAATTCAGATATTCTGAATCAATTAGCTAGCCTTTTAAGTAATCGTTTTCTTGGATGTCAATTTCAAGCCAAGTGATATAAACCAACTTCATATTTCTTTAGAAATGAATGAACTGATTTTTTTTCTCTTAAAATCATGTTATTTACACCAAGAGAACAGTTTCCCAGATATTCAAAGGACCTTACTGACCATAAAATAAACTTACACTTGTCATATGATGACATAAATAACTTACTTTCCATTTTAGTTGTGTTATTTCTCTGCTCTATCAATACAAATTCTGTAATATCTCTTCTATCTATCCCTATCTTCACCATAGCTCAGGACCTAATTACCTCTCTGGACACAACAACCTTACAACTGGCTTTTCTACAATCAGTCTCTATCAGTTCTGATTCATTCCACATGCTGTCCCCATATTTACCAAAGCACAGCTCTGACCACATCACATCTTCTTCACCTTGTCCTCTACTCAAAACTGCAAGCTTCCTATGTTCCAGCCCCAAACCAGCTTTCCTGCCTTCCTTCCCTTCCTTCCATATCCTTATATGCAGGACTACTTCCTAACGCACTACCATTTCCCACATCTGAGGTTTATTATATGCAGATATTTAGCCTCCCTTTTCTTCTCCCATACCCAAGCACCTGAAAAAGTTGCCCCCCAAATCAAGGCTTAGTAAGAATACCAATTCCTGCATGTAGCCTTCTTCAACTTCAGTCAGACAGCAATGTGACCATTGCCTTTGTTGAACTGCCATAGCACCTTATTTGTGTTCCTTATATGGCATCATCCACATTCAGTGTTGAATTATGATTAACAGCAAGGACTCAAGCCAGACTGCTTGTATTTCAATCCTGGCTTTGCTACTAACTGGTTGTGTGCCCTTGGGCAAGTTCCTCGATTTCTCTGTGTCTCAGTTTCCTCCTCTGTAAAACGGGATAATAAAAGTAATTATTTCATATAGTTATGAGGATTAAATTTATATTTATAAAGTGCTTAGAATAGCACCAAAAATGTAGTAGCACTGATTAAATGTTTGTTATATAAAATCTGTATGCTTGTCTCCTCCACCCTGCTTACAAAATTGTAAAGCAACCTTCAAACCAGCAACAAATAATTCAAATGAATACCTCTTATGAGATAATGGGATTCAGACCCTTCCTAAGAGCTCAAAAATTAGTGACAATGACACATTGATAAAGGCAGGGGAACCACTGCTGTGACAACAGTATGTGCAAAACAGCTAACACCCATAGAACGCCACCCATGAGCAAGGCACTGAGCTAAATGCCACATGCGTCTCATCTTGAAAGAACCATTTTAACCTACCAAGTACATAAGCTTTATCCTCCTGTGTTTCCCACCCCCAGAGTCTAACCATCCATGAAAATCATAAGAGCCATTTAAAAGCATACAGTTCTAGAATGAGTGCTGGGAGGAATGGGTGAGGAGTTATAACACCTAATTCATCTCTGAATTAACACACCATGCCCTTCAATTTCCTCTCTGAGATCTCATGTTAAAAAAGGACACTTTAGCCTTTTGATCTGAGTGGAAAGGACGTGCAGAGGAGGAGTTTAAGCAGGGCCTTGAGGAACATCTACAATTTGTATATAGTTTGCAAGGCTTAGCACAGGGCCTTGCTCATAGCAGGTACTCAATAAATATTTGCTGAACACATTAATTAGTAAACCATATAAGTAGGGATGGATTTGGAGGGTTTGTCTTATTCATGGAGTTATACTGAGAATAAGTGTTAGCACAATTTTAAAAAATTTTTTTGGTTCACTTATAATATCACATAGATTAGGTATTTAATAAAGTAAGTTTTAATGATTTAATCCCATAAACATTTATCAAGCGATTAACAATGACCATAGGTAGGAAGATCCATTGCAGAGGCATGGAAAAATCTATGAAAGTAAACCACTGCACCAGGGATTCAATGAAGAATAAAACACATGCTCTGCCCTCAAAGGGCTCAAAATTAAGAACAGGAAGGGATTCATACTCATCAGCTATACATGTTACACAAATAAAGGAAGCTGGGAAAACAGAAGAAAGAAAGACTGATATTGTCTGGGGGATGGAGAATTCTAGGGAGGTTTCTTAAAGGCATAACATTTGAATTGGCTTCGAAATCAGGAACAGAAGAAGAACACTCTGGATAAAGAGAAAAGCATGAGTGAAGGAAGAGAAATAGAACTTAGAAAGGAACACTGAGCAGGATAATGATGGAACAGGTAGAAAAATATCCGTTCCAGGAGATATTTAGGAAAAATATAAATATTAATTCTTCCAGGGGGCCAGCCCTGTGGCTGAGTAGTTAAGTTCTCGTGCTCCACTTTGGCAGCCCAGGGTTTCGCTGGTTTGGATCCTGGTCACAGACATGGCACCACTCGTCAGGCCACGCTGAGGCGGCATCCCACATGCCACAACTAGAAGGACCCACAATTAAAATATACTACTATGTACTGGGGGGATTTGGGGAGAAAAAGAAAAAAATTTAAAAAATAATAATAATAATTCTTCCAGTTAGCTGTAGTTCACTTGCATCCAGAAGCTAACACCCACCTTTCCAGTCCTATGGGTGTACATATCTTCAATTATGAACCTTCACTCATTTGTTGAGCAAATACTTATTGAGCATCTAATAAGTACCAGGACTATGTTCATACTTGGTTTATTCAGTAGTGCATAAATCTCTTCCCTCATGGAATTTATATTCTTACGTGTGTATGAGGAGGAAATAAAAACAGTAAGTAAAATACATAAAATGTTAAACATTGATAACTGCTATACAGAAAAATAAAGCATGGACAAAGGAGTAGGAGTACTGGGAGGTGCCATTTAAAATAGGATAGTCGGGGGGGCCCTTACTGAAAAGTGAGGGAAAAGTCATGGGAATATCTAGGGAAGAGCCTTACAGGCATTTAGAACAGCTGGTGCAATGGCCCTGTGGTGGCAGCACGGTGGCATGCCTGGCAGTTTCAAAGAAATTAAGGACAGTGTGGCTGTAGCTGAGCAACAGAAAGAGAAGAGATATAAGAAATTAGGTTAGAGAGGTAATGGATTACGGAGTACAAATGGCATAGACAACTTCAGTTTTTATTTTGACTAGGATGAAAGATTTCTGGAGGACTCTGAGCAGAGGAGTGACATGATTTAACTTAGTTTTAATAGAATCACTAGGACTGCTGTGCTGAGAATAGGTTGACAGGGGAAAGGGTACCAATGGGACAACCAGTTAAGAGGCTACTGCACAAATCTAGGGCAGAGATGATGTTAACTTAAGCTAAGATTGGTTCAAGGATTGAGAGGTGGTTGCATTCTAGATATATTTGTGAGGTAGAGACAGCAGAATTTCCTGGTAGGTTGGCCATGGGATACAAAAGAAAGAAGACTTAAAGATGATTTCAAAGTTTTGGGCCTGGTAACTGGAAGGCTGGCACTGCCACTAACTTAGGGAAGGCTGCAAGAGGAGCAGGTTTTGAGGGAAGATCAGGAAGTCAGAGTTGAACTTGCTAAGGTTGAAACGCCTATACAAGAGAGATATCAAGTGGGCAGTGAAGACACTCAAGTCTACAAAACAAGGGAGAGACTCAGGCTGGAGGAAGACATCAGTATAGAGACAGTATTTAAGGCCAGAGGACTGGATAGATCATCAAGGAAATGGATCAAGACAAATAAAACATACAAGGACTGAGCCCTTGGGTTTTCCAAAATGAGTGAGAAATGAAGTCGGAAAGGGGGATGTAAAGAGAAATTAAATTGTGGGACATGAGGGATGCCCTAGGAGTCCAGGGCTTCTTGTGGTACTTGAACATAATGAGATTAGAGCTGGTGGTCTCAAGGCCAAAAGCGGCAGCAAGGCTGTGAGTGCTGGGAGATAGGGAAAGCTAGGGGGTTAGCTAGAAGCCACTGTTCACCCCTATTAATGGGCAAGGAGACAGTCTTACTCTAAGCACACAGAGTTCAGCAGTGACCTCCTCTTGCAGTCAGTGGAGGTATAGCAGCCAGGGCTGCTTCTTGGGGATCCTTGCATTTTAATACTATCTTCTATGTTTAACACTAGGAAAACTATACCAATAATCAATGGAACATCACCTCCTTCCTCTGCACTATTCTCCAGAGTACCTTTCACCAACTCCTTTCATTCTTTTGAAAAGAGGACTATCACCTCTTCTTCCCTAAGAGAAGAGAAATGTATTCCTTGAAGGCCAGAAAATAAAACATTCCGCAAACAGACTTTAAGGCCATCTGTTCTTGCTAGCATTACAATGAACTTTTGAAAGTATGCTTTTGTAATTTCACATTTCTCTGAAGAATATATGTAGCTTTGAATTAAAATAAACCAAAGCTCCTATTTTAGAATCTTAGAGTGGGGAAGAATCTCAAGAGGCCATTCAGCCTAAATTATACAAGATGGAGAACTGCACAGATACATGATTTCACAGATTCTTGTGTTATGTCACAACCAACATAACCTTTCCTACTCCTGTCTCTTTGGTTTTGAGCAAAGGGTTAATAAAACTTTGTTCCTTTTTGCTTGCAACTTTGACATTAGCTTAATTCTTTGACTCTATTCCCCCAGTGACCTGATAAAAGTTTGAATGTCCACTATATTATTAGGAAAAAAATGCTTTATTTTTTACAGTTATATTTAAAATAATTGACAAAATGTACATTTTCAAGAGTGCAATTTGATGAATTTTGACTTCTGTATACAACTTTAAAAGTAACACTCGAAATCACTCTACTCTGTTCCATTGATCTATATACATATACATTTTCATCAAAACAATACTGTCTTGATTAATCTACCTTTAAAATAAGCCTTAACATCAGGTAGTGTAAATCTTTCAATTATGTTCTTTTTCAAAGTTGTTTTGGCTATTCTAGGTTCTTCGCATCTCCACATAAATTTTAGAATCAGCATCTCAATTTCTACCAAAAAAGTCTGCGGGCATTTTGATTGTGATTGTGTTGAAGCTATGGATCAATTTGGGAAGTACTGACATCCTAACAATATTGAGTCTTCCGATCCATAAACATAGCATTTCCCTTCATTTATTTGGGTCTTCTTTAATGTCTCTTAGCAATGTTTTGTAGCTTTCATTGTACAGGTATAGCAGATGATCTGTTAAATTTACCCCTAAGTATGTCATATTTTTCATGCTATTATGTTGTTTTTAAATTCCAATTTCTGAACGTCTATTTCAGTATACAGAAATACAACTGATTGTTACACAATGACCTTGAAACTTTGCTAAATTCACTTATTAAATCTAGCAGCTATTTTGTAAATTCCTTAGAATTTCTTACATAAACAATTATATTATCCATGAATGAAGACAATCTTCTTTCTTCCAATTTGTATTCATCTTATTTTGTTTTCATGCTTTATTACATTGGCTAGAAGCTTCACTGAAATTTTGAATAGAAATAAGAGTAGACATCCTCTCCTTGTTGCTAATCCTAAAGAGGAGGCATTCAATCTGTCACCATTAGATATAACAATTCTAAGTTTTTTGTAGATGCTCTTCACTAGGTTGTGGAAGTTCTCTTCTATTCTCAGACTGCCAAGATACACACACACACACACACACACACACATCTTGAATGGAAGTAGGATTTCATCAAATGCTTTTGCTGCATCATCTGGTTTTCCTTTTTTATCCTGCTGATATGGTGAGTTACAGACTGACTTTTGAATGTTAAACCAACTTAGCATTCTTGGAATAAACCCCACTTAGTCATGATGTACCTTATCATTTTGTGTGCCGTTGGACTGGATTTACTAAAAATTTGTTATGTATTGAGGCAACTATCTTCATGAGCGAGCGATATTAGTCTGTAGTTTTCATTTCTTTTTTTCTTCTTTTTTTCCTCCCCAGAGCCCCAGTGCGTACCTGTATATTTTAAGTCCTTCTAAGTCTTCTATGTGAGCTGCTGCCACAGCACGGCTACCGACAGACAAGTGGTGTGGTTCCGTGACCAGGAACTGAACTCGGGCTGCTGAACAGTAAGAGTGCTGATCTTTAAGCACTAGGCCATCAGGGCTGGCTCTAGTTTTCATTTCTTGTAAATTTTTTTTCCTGATCTTGTTATGGCGTAATGCTGGCCTTATGGAATGAGATTCCTCTCTCATCTCTTCTCTGAGAGTGTTTGTACAAACTGGTGTTATTTTTTCCTTTGTTATTTGGTAAAAGTCACCAGGGAAACCATCTGGACCTGGACTTTTCTTTGTGGGAAGGTTTATAACAATAAATTCAATTATTTCAACAGATACAGGGCTATTCAGGTTATCTATTTCTTCTTGGGAGATACTGGAGAGCTTGATATTCAAGGAATTTGTCCATTTTGGACATGTACTGGCACAAACATGTCCATAATATACCCTTAGTGTCCTTTTTCCTGTCTATAGGACCTGTAATGATATCCCTCTCTCTCATATCTCATAATGGTAATTGTGTTTTCACTATCTATCTAAACACTCTGACTAGAAGTTTCTCAATTTTCTTGCTCTCAAGAACTAGCTTTTGGTCTAACTTTTCTTAATTGTTTTTCTGTCTTCTATTTCATGAATTGCTGGTCTCATCTTTATTATTTCCTTTCTTCTGTTTACTTGTGTTTCATTTGCTTTTCATTTTCTAATTTCCTAAGGTAAAAGAATAAGTCATTGATTTGAGATGTCTTTTTCCCTTAAATATAAATGTTTAATCCTATCAATTTCTCTCTAATCAGTGCTTTAGCTGAATCCTATAAGTTCTGATATGCCATGTTTTCACTTTCAATCAGCTCAAAATATTTTCTTATATTCCTTTAGGTTTCTTCTTTGACCCATGGGTTATTGAAAAGTGTGTATTTTGTTTCCAAATATTTGGGAATTTTCTAGAGATCTTTCTGGTACTGATTTCTAATTTAATCCTCTTGTGGTCAGACCTTATTCAGTATGATTTGAATCATTTTAAATTTATTAAGACTTCTTTTATACCACAGAATATGGTCTATCTTGCAAATGTTCCCTGTGCAATGGAAAAGAATGTGCATTCTGCTGTTGGGTAGAGTGGTCTATAAAAATCAATAAAGTCTAATTAGTTGACAGTGTTGTTCAAGTTTTATACATCCTTGATGACTTTCTGTCTACTTCTTCTATCAATTATTGAAGAAGCGTTATTGAAATCTCCAAATGTACTTGTGGATTTGTCTATTCATCCTTGTAGTTCTATCAGTTCTTCCTTCATGCATTTTGAAGCTCTGTTATTAGATGCATAAATGTTTGTTATATCCTTTTGATGAACTGATCCCCTTATAATTATGAAATGTGCCTCTTTATTGCTGGTAATATTGTTTATTCTGAAATACACTTTGATATTACCCTATCCACTTAAGCTTTCTTTTAATTTATTTATTTGGTGAGGAAGATTGTCTCTGAGCTAACATCTGTTGTCAATCTTCCTCTTTTTGCTTGAAGAAGATTGTGCCTGAGCTAAAATCTGTGCCAATCTTCTTCTGTTTTGTATGTGGAATGCCACTACAGCATGGCTTCATGAGCAGTACGTAGGTCCACGCCCAGGACCCGAACCTGCGAACCCTGGGTCACCAAAGTGGAGTGCACAAACTTAACCACTATGCCACCAGGCCAGCCCCTCAAGCTTTCTTTTGATTAGTATTACTATGGTATATCTATTTCCTTTCTTTTACATTTAAACTATTTGTGTCATATTTCAAGTGGTTTTCTTATTCACAGCATATAGTTGAATCTTCACTTACATTTACAGGACATTTATATTTACACAAACATTTACAAACATCTCCTCCATGGAACATGCTGCTCTGGCTGTTGAAAAGTGAAACATTTCTTACTGTTCTGTTTATCAGAGCTCTTCCTTCTCTGAACCTTTAGTAAACTTGCAATAAATTTCAGCACTTATTTTCATATTGTTTTATCTATATTAGTTCTGTTTCATGTCTTCATTCAATAGATATTTCTTGTGCAATTACTCTATACTAGTTATTAAGTAAACAAGACAGACATAGTCTCTCACAGAAATAAAAGTCTAGTAGAGAAAATAGAAACTGAACGAGGAATTACAAATGTAATGAGTGTCACAGATAAGATATGTAGAATTCTAGGGATGTTTGTATCAGGGAGAGTTACCCCAGTTGGGAGTTAAAGGAAATCTTATCTGAGAAAATTCTCACTTAAGCTGACACTTGAAAAATGAGTGAGGGTTGGGCAGGTGAAGAACAGAGGAAGTGCACATCAATAAGGAAATAGCTTGTGCAAAGGGTATAGAGCAAAAGAGAACATAGTTTAGAAAATGAAAAGACAGACTATGGGCTATAAACAGAGAAAAATGAATGAGAGGAAAGATAAAATACTATGGTGATTAAATGAAATAATGTATAAGAAATTACTTTTTCAACTATTAGACACAATTCAACTGTCCAAGACTGTGAGAGACGAAATTGAGTTGAGTTGAAATAAAAATTGAATTAGAAGAGAAGTCAGTCTGCTAAATCAGATTAAGAAAAATAAGTGATATTAATTGGTAAACTTTATTGAAAATGAAATGTAATAAATGACAAGAAATATAGTTATTGTTTTTAAACAAAGATTTCTGAACTAGCATAACCATAAACCTAGGAGGCAAAATTCAGATAAAGAAAGATAATATGAATGACAGCTGTTGTCATGAATGTCCTCTGTCAGTAATGAAATAATTATGGAGGCCTCACAGCTTTCACAGATGTAACAGCATAAACAGATCCAACCTCCAAACACAAAGCACCATCTTGCAAACACTGAGGATAGCAATGTATATTACCTGCTTGGGGATGACATCTGATTATCTTACTTGTAAGCTCCCAGAAGGCAAACATAATGTTCTTATTCATCTTTGTATTTGTAGGGCACAAATTATGTAAAAATAGTTCACTTTAAAGATTTGACTCTACCTAGTCTAGCCTATTACTGTTTGATATTCCAAGGTAAGACTATCTAACAACTAAGACCTGCTAACTGTATCCCAGAAAAAATTAAGCATATATTCTAGCTACTATTTTCTACTGTCCTGAAAAAAGACACTGCATGGAAAGCAATGAGTAAAGGCTTTCTTCACATAGGTCATTCTCATAACAACACTGAGCCCTGAGTTTTTAAGTCCAGCGAGACATTTATGTGATTCTAAGTGCATACCAAGTACAAAATGTTTACAGAATGAATGAGTAAGTGAATACATGGCTGAAGGAAGAAGGCAAAAAAGAAAGAAGGAAGACAGGGAAGGAGAAAATTATTTTATATCAAGAGATAGTGGAAGAAGTAATTAAGAAGTTACTACCCTGCCTAATAAAACAACATATTTTAACAATTCTTATATCAAACTAAGTTTTAAAATAAAATTTCTCTTTTAAACCACAATGATTATTATGAGACATTTTAGAACTGATTTAAGAAAATTTTTAAATTCAAGAAAGACTTCACATGGCAAACAAGCAAAGAGTATTATTTACATAATTCTGTTAATATGTGCATAGTATACACAATTTCATTTTAGTTACAAAATACATCTTAATTCAAGATGCAATCATTTACTTTTGCAACCTTACATGAGAGCCATTTTGAGACTTACAGTGAGCTGTGCTTAAACATTAAGAACAGTCAAAAACAATATATACTTACAGTAAGAGGGAAAAATGAAAAGATTCTAGCACTAATGTTATAAAGTTAAGTTTATACCTTAACCGAAATGCAAATCTATCACTGATTATCATAGCATCAAAAGGTCAAAAAGCACAACCAATGACTAAATAAATCACTAATTTAACGTCTTGCCTATTATGAAATTCCCCATCATTGATCTAAGTCATACACTATTATGAACTGATTTCACTGTCAATTAATTAAAAATAAGATTTATATGTAATCATGTATTTTTCATCTTCATTCATGTATTCAATTATGAAAAATAAGCCTTCATGGTAAATCTTACCTCATTGTATCTGTTGCTGGGAATTTTGATGCTGGTATTCCGAACTTCCATATCAACCACCAAACCTTGAACTACTGGCAATGTATACTGGTAATTTCTGAAGTCCTGGGCAAAAGCAGATTGAAGTGGAATAAAGAATTCATCAATGGAAGGATATGATTTATAGTAATAAAACTAGCACAAATGGAAAGAATGTCAAAGTTTAAAGATCTTATTTGCTTAAATAATAAGCAAATGTGTAATGAAAGTCCCACTATGTGTATTCTAGCTCTCCAATTAGACTGTAACCTCTTATAAGTAGACCAAACAGTTTCATATACCCCTTATATCCAATATTAAGCAAATATGTGAATGCTTACCCTGTTTTATCACCACTTAACATTTTCTGTATTTATTTGTTAACTCCTCCCTCTGAGGTAAGCTCCAAGAGTGTTTTATTCTTGTTACATCTCAAATGCCTGGAGCATCCCAGGCACTCAACAAATTTAGGAGGGTAAAACACATACACACACACACACACACCACATCCAGTGTGGCTGAGGCAAAGTGAGTGAGAGTGGTTGGAGCAGAGGTCAAAGTGAGAGCACGCAGCTAGGCTTTGTAGGGTCCTGCAGGCCACCATAAGGATCTCTGCTTTTAATCTGAAAAGGCTTTTGACCTATTTTAACAGGTCTCTCTGACTTCCTGGTAAAGAACAGATAGTAAGGGAGCAAGGATAGAAGGAAGGAGATCAAATAAACATAATAAAAATAATCCAGGCAAGAGACAGTGATAAATTGGACCAAGATGTAAACAGTTCAAAAGGTGGTGAGAAGTGGTCAGATTCTAGATATATTCTGAAGGGAAAACTGACAATGTTTGCCACTGGACTGGATGTAGAATGTGGAAAAAAGATAAGAGCCAAAGATGATGCTGAATTTTATGGCGTAAGCCACTAGAAGACTGGAACTGCCATTTACCGAGATGTGGAATATAATGTGAAAGCGAAGGTGGCAAGTCAGAAGGCGGTAGAAGAACCAAGAAAGAATGGTGTCCTAGATGCTAAGAAAAGAAAATATATAGATACTGGTAAGTGGTTGCATGGAACTTTGTGAAAATTGTCTTATGATTGTTTTATTTACTCAGGGAAATTGGGGTTAGGTTATCAGCTGAAAGGAAAGGAGAGGAGGTATCAGAAATTTGAGAAGAGATAATGTACAAATAGTCATCTAGGAGACAAGAATGTATTATGGAACAGGAAAGATTGCCAGGTAGGTCTGAGAGCTTCCTTAATGGTATTGGTCATGAATCTAAGTAAGGCAAGTGAGTACGCTACTCCTTTTGTCTTCACTCATATTCAGGCTTGAATATAATAACGAAGGAAGAATTAGATCACACAGGTATGGTCAAGTGACTTTTCTGGGGGGGCAAGGGGTGAGGAAGATTGGCCCTGAGCTAACATCCTTGCTCATCTTCCTCTAGTTTATTTGTGGGACACCTGCCACAGCATGGCTTGATAAGCAGTGTGTAGGTCCGCACCTGGGATCTGAAGTGGCAAACCCCAGGCCGCCAAAGCGGAGTGCACGAACTTAACTGCTACACACCCAGGCTGGCCCCAGCCAATCTTCCTTTTTTTGCTTGAGGAAGTTTGTCACCGAACTAACATCCATGCCAACTTTCCTCTACTTTGTATGTGAGACGCTACCACAGCACTGCTTGATGAGCAGTGTGTAGGTCTGTGCCCAGGATCCGAACCTGTGAACTTGGGGCTGCTGAAGCAGAGTGTGCAAACTTAACGACTATGCAACTGGGCCTGCCTCTCAAGAGACTTTTGATACAGGTGCAAAGGCAAATAAACGAAGAGGGGATAGTCTTTTTGACAATCATAGTGGAACATATGGATGTACAAATGGAAAAGAAAAAACTTCAAACAATACTTGACAATCATAGACAAAAATTAACTAACAATGAATCACAGACCTAAATATAAAACTATAAACTTTTTAGAAGAAAACATGGGAGAACACATCTGTGATGTGAGTTTAGTCAATAAGTTCGTAGGTGATACAAAAAACAAGCCTCATTAAAAAATTAATAAATTGGACTTTAACAAAATTAGAAAGTTTTGTTCTCTGAAAGACACTGTTAAGAGAATAAAAAGATAAACCCCAGACTAGGAGATAATATTTACAAATGATACAAATCTACCAAAGGACTAGTATTCAGAATATACGAAAAACCCTCAAAATTCAATAATAAAACAACAATCAAATTGTTTAAATAGGCAACAATCTGAACATTCTGAACATTCACTAAAATCTGAACAAAAATGTGAACATTCACTAAAGAAGATACAAAGAAGGCAAATAAGTACATGAAAAGATATTCAATATCATTCATCATAAAAAACATACAAATTAAAATCACAAAAATTAAAACCACTAAAGTCCTATTGGAATGGCAAAAAATAAAAACAAAAAAGAAGGGGGACAGCCCAGTGGTGCAGCAGTTAAGTTCGCACGTTCTGCTTCTCAGCAGCCTGGGGTTCGCTGGTTTGGATCCTGGGTGCGGACATGGCACCACTTGGCAAAAAACTAAGCTGTGGTAGGCACCCCACATATAAAGTAGAGGAAGATGGGTAGGGATGCTAGCTCAGGGCCAGTCTTCCTCAGCAAAATGAGGAGGACTGGCAGTAGTTGGCTCAGGGCTAATCTTCCTCAAAAACAAACAAAAAAAAAAAAAAAAGAAGAAAACAAATGTAGGCAAAAAGAAAAAAAAGGTGTTCTTGTACTTTACTGATGAATGCAAAATACTGCAGGCATTTTGGAAACAGTTTCACAGTTCCTTATAATGTTACACATCAATTATGGCTCAACTATCCTACTCCTAGATATTTACCCAAGAGAAATGAAAACTAATGTTCATACAAAATTTCATATATGAATGTGTATAGCAGCTTTATTCATAGTCACCCAAAACTAGAAACAACCCAAATATCCATCACCAGGTGAATGAATAAACTGTGGTTCATACAAAGAACTGAACACTTCAGCAATAAAAATGAACGAACTATTGATACTAAAGGGTACCAGAATATGCCATCCCAAAACATGCCTCTTGTTAATCACTCTTTGGCCAATCTAATTTACAGGGCCCCAGGTGAAGAACCTAAGATGAGCAGAGGAAAAAGATTTTATTTCCTCCCCAACATACATATATCACCATAGATGAATTGCAAATGCATTATAAGTAAAAGAAGCAAGATCAAAAAGGCTACATACTGTATAACTCCAATTATATGACAGTCTGAAAAAGCTAAAACTATAAAGACAGAGGATCAACAGTTACCAGACAGTAGGGGCGCACCAACAAATTTTTTGGAGTGATGGAACTGTTCTGTATCTTGATTGTGACAGTAGTAGTAAGATAATTCTATACACTTGTCAAAACTCTTAGAAATGTACTTTAAAAAAGGTAAATTTTACTGTATATAAATTAAAAGAACACTTTTTTAAAGAATGAGGAAGGTTTAACCAGGGTCTACATTTTGACAGGACACCACAAGAGAGGGCGAAAGAGACAAAGGAACTAGAATTATGTAAAAAAGTAAGCTGAATGATGACACCATGGACGCTTAAGATAGGTAAAGAGAAAAGCAACAGGAGGGGAGACATAGAAAGGTGTTGGAATCAACAGACTCTAAGTCCTGGTAAGCCAGAGACAGAGAGGGTGGTAATGAGAGCACAATTCTTCAGCAGACAATTCAACATATGTTGTATAAATAAATCGACAGGGGCCTTAAAAATCTTAGGCTTTGTTGCTAAATTATGGGATAAATACCTCCTTTTCATTCCAAAGCAGATTAAAGTCAGCAAGAAAAATTATCTTGTCAAAAACATGACTAAAGGAGTGACGTCAGTATCATGGCAGAGTGAGCTCTCCCGGTGATCTCTCCTCTCCACGGTACAACCAAAAAGACATTCATATTGCAACAGAAAACATCCACACAACACAAAAGACGTGTGAGAGACCCACACAACCTACGTCAGAAGGTGGAGAGGCTGGAGCCCCCCTCCTCGGAGGTGGAATGGAGTAAGAGAAAGTGTTGCTCCCTCCCCAAAGACTGCGATCCGGGGATTGTGTGCAGCCTCCAAGAAGGAAGGAAGGGAGGAGAGTGTGCCCCTTCTCAGCAACATCAAAGATCCCCAAGGTCCCTCGCAGCCTACAGGGAAAGCCCCTACCGAGGTGACTAGTTGTTGCAGGGCTGACCTCATCAAGCCAACACCCCAGGAGAGCAGATAGTGAGGGCAGAACGAGAAAACCCTGAGAGCACAGAGAAGAAAGTGCCCCTCCCCCAACCTGCCCAGTGCCAGCTCCAGCACCTGGGATCCTGGCAGAATGCAGAGAGCTCAGAATACACACAGCTCTTGAACCCCACCCAGTAGCAATAGGTGGTAACTGCAACCAAATGACACCACAATGCGCAAAAATAGAGCCACACCCTCTAGCAGTATCAAAAATTATATTAAATCTCCAGGCCAGAAGGAAAATGGTAAGTACCCATAAATCAATCCTGAAGACACAGAAATATATAATCTAAATGACAGAGAATTCAAAAGAGCTATCATCAAGAAACTCAATGAGTTACAAGAAAATGTAGAGAAACAATTCAACAAGTTCAGGAGGTATTTCAAAAAAGAGATCCAAACTATAAATAAGAATGAATCAGACATACTGGAGATGAAAGACACAATGGATGAGATAAAAAAAATACGGATTCCCTGAGTGCTCAAGTGGATATCATCAAGGAGCGAATCAGCATAATTGAGGACAGACATATTGAAATGCTCCAGATAGAGAAGGAAAACTAAGACTAAAAAGAAACGAATAAAGTCTGAGAAATAGCCAACTCAATTAGGAAATGCAACATAAGAATTATAGGTATTCAAGAAGAAAGGAGAAGGAGAATGGAGCAGAAAGCTTATTAAAAGAAATAATAGCAGAGAACTTCCCAAACTTGGGGAAGGAGAAGGAAATCCACATGAAAGAGGCTAGCAGATCTCCTAAATATGTCAATGTAAAAATATGGCAAGGGATATAGTAGTGAAACTGGAAAAGTGAATGACAAAGAAAAAATACTAAGGGCAGCAAGACAGAAGAAAATGACCTACAAAGGAACGCCTATCAGGCTTTTAGTGGATTTCTCTGCAGAAACCTTACAGGCTAGGAGAGACAGGAATGACATATTCAGATCTTTGAAGGACAAAAATTTTCAGCCAAGAATACTCTATCCAGCAATAATATCCTTCAGATGTGATGGATAAACAAAAACTTTCCCAGATAAACAAAAGCTAAGGGATTTCCTAGCCACAGGACCTCCCCTACAAGAAATTCTCAAGACCATCGTACTTGAAAAGAATAAAGGGAGAAAGGGGTTACAAAGCCCAGAGTAAGGAGATAAATAGGTAGACAAAACCAGAAAATTGTGGCTATACATCAGAACAGGTTAGTAAATACTCAAGAATAACATTAAAGATAATGGGAAAGAAAACACCAAAAATAAAGATAATCTTGTCATTTTAACCACAAACTCACAACAGAAGATGGAATAAGATGTGACAAAAACAACATAGGAGGGGAAGAGGAAGGGGACTGAATCGGTTTAGTCTAAGGAAAGAAGAGGCCAACAGAAAACGGACTATTTTATCTATGAGATTTTGCATATAAACCTCATGGTAACCACCAAACAAAAAAGCAGAGCAGAGACACAAATAATAAATAAGGAGAAAACTAAGAAACTCAACATAAAAAGCTACATAACTCAACTGGTAGACCGAAATGCACAAGATGATAAATAAAGGAAATGTAGGAGAACTGGAAAACAAGTGATAAAATGGCAGCATTAAGCCCTCATATATCAATCAACAGCCTAAATGTAAATAGCTTGAATTTTCCAATAAAAAGACACAGAGTGGCGAGATGGATTAAAGAACAAGACCCAACAATATGCTGCCTCCAGGAAACACATCTCAGCTCCAATGGCAAACACAGGCTCTGAGTGAAGGAACAGAAGATGATACTCCAAGCTGATGGCAAACAAAAGAAACAGGTGTTGCAATACTTATAGCAGACAAAGTAGAACTCAAGATAAGACAGGTAAAGAGAGACAAACAGGGGCAGTATATAATGATCAAAGGGACACTCCACCAAGAAGACATAACACTTATAAATATCTATGGACCCAACACAGCAGCACCAAAGTACATAAAGCAACTATTAACAAACCTAAAAGGAGATATTAACAATAACACAATAATAGTAGGGGACCTCAATACTACCCTCACATCAATGGTTAGATCATCCAGACAGAAAGTCAACAAGGAAACAGTGCAATTAAATGAAAAGCTAGACCAGTTGGACTTAATATATGTACAACACTCCATCCAAAAACAGCAGAATACACATTCTTTTCAAGTGCGCATGGAACATTCTCAAGGATAGACCATAAGCTGGGAAACAAGGCAGTCTCAATAAATTTAAGAAGATTGAAATAATAACAAGCATCTTTTCCAACCACAATGCTAGGAAACTAGAAATTAATTATAAGAAAAAAGCTGAGACAGGGACAAAGATATGGAGACTAAACAACATGCTATTGAACAACCAATGGATCATTGAAGAAATTAAAGGAGAAATCAAAAAATATCTGGAGACAAATGAAAATGAAAACATACCATACCAACTCATATAGGATGTAGCAAAAGCAGTATTAAGAGGTAAATTCATCACAATACAGGCTCACCCTAACACACAAGAAAAATCCCAAATAAGCAATCCCAACTACACCTAACTGAATAAGAAAAAGAAGAACAAACAAAACACAAAGTCAGCAGAAGGAGAGAAATGAAAAAAATCAGAGCAGAAATAAATGCAAGTGAAACAAAAAAGGGAGTAGAAAGGATCAATGAAACAAAGAGCTAGTTCTTTGAGAAGATAAACAAAATTGACAAACTGCAAGCCAGACTTACAAAGAAAAAAAAAGAGAAAGCTTGGATAAATAAAATTACAAATGAAACAGGTGAAATTACAACAGATATCACAGAAATACAAAGGATTATAAGAGAATACTATGAAAAGCCATATGTTGACAAATAGACAATCTAGAAGACATGGATAAATTCTTAGACTCTTACAACCTCCCAAAGCTGAATCAGGAAGAACTAGATAATCTGAATAGACCGATCACAAGTAAAGAGATTGAAACAGTAATCAAAAACATCCCAAAAAATAAAAGCCCAGGACCAGATGACTTCCCTGGAGAATTTTACCACACGTTCAGAGAAGATTTAATACCTATCCTTCTCAAGCTATTCCAAAAAATTAGGGAAGATGGAACACTTCCTAACACATTCTACGAGGCCAACAGTACTCTGAGACCAAAGCCTGACAAGGACAACATAAGAAAGGAAAACTACAGGCCAATATCTCTGATTGAGATACATGCAAAAATCCTCAACAAAATATTGGCAACCCAAAAACAGCAATACATGAAAAAGATCATAAACAAAGACCAAGTGGGATTTATACCAGGCACAAAGGGATGGTTCAACATCCACAAATCAATCAATGTGATACACCACATTAACAAAATGAGGAATAAAAACCACATGATCATCTCAATAGATGCAGAGAAAGCATTTGACAAGATATAACAGCCATTTTTGATAAAAACTCTGAAGAAAATGGGGATAGAAGGAAATTACCTCAACAAAATAAAAGCCACGTATGAAAAACCCACAGCCAACATCACACTCAGTGGAGAAAAACTAAACACCATCCCTCTGAGAACAGGAACAAGACAAGGGTGCCCACTCTCACTACTCTTATTCAACATAGTACTGGAGGTTTTGGCCAGAGCAAATAGGCAAGAGAAAGGGATAAAAAGAATCCAAATAGGAAATAAAGAAGTGAAACTCTTGCTGTGTGCAAATGACATGATCTCATATTTAGAAAACCCTTAGGAATCCATCAGAAAACTATTAAAAATAATCAACAACTACAGTAAAGTGGCAGGGTACAAAAGAAACTTGCAAAAATCTGTTGCATTTCTGTACTCTAATGACGAACTTACAGAAAGAGAACTCAAGAATACAATTCCATTTACCATCACAACAAAAAGAATAAAACATCTAGGAATAAATTTAACCAAGGAGGTGAAGGACTTATACAATGAAAACTACAAGACATCATTGAAAGAAATAGCTGATGACATAAAGAAATGGAAAGAGATTCCATGTACATGGATCGGAAAAACAAACATAGTTAAAATGTCCATACTACCCAAAGCAATCTACAGATTCAATGCAATCCCAATCAGAATCCCAATGACATCTTCACGGAAATAGAACAAAGAATCCTAAAATCCATATGGGGCAATCAAAGACCCCAAATTGCTAAAGTAATCCTGAGAAAAAGGAACAAAGCTGGAGGCATCACAATCCCTGACTTCAAAATGTACTACCAAAGCTATGGTAATCAAAACAGCATGGTACTGGTACAAAAACAGGCACACAGATCAATGGAACAGAACTGAAAGCCAAGAAATAAAATGGCACATCTACAGACAGCTAATCTTCAACAAAGGTGCCAAGAACATACAACGGAGAAAAGATAATCTCTTCAATAAATGGTGTTGGGAAATCCGGACAACTACTTGCAAAAGAATGTAAGTAGACCATCATCTCATGCCATACACAAAAATAAACTCAAAATGGATCAAAGACTTGAAGACAAGTCTTGAAACCACAAAACTTCTGGAAGAAAATATAGATAGTATACTCTTTGATTTCAAACTTAGGATCTTTTTGAATACCATGTACTCTCAGACAAGGGAAACAAAAGAAAAAAATAAACAAGTGGGACTTCATCAAACTAAAGAGTTTCTGCGAGTCAAAAGAATCTAGGATCAAAATCAAAAGACAGGGGCTGGCCCCGTGGCTGAGTGGCTAAGTTTGCATGCTCCATTTCGGCAGCCCAGGGTTTTGCCAGTTCGAATCCTGGGCGCAGACATGGCACCACTCATCGAGCCATGCTGAGGCAGCATCCCACATGCCACAACTAGAAGGACTCACAACTGAAAATACACAACTAGGGGGCTGGCCCGGTTGCGCAGCGGTTTAGTTCACATGTTCTGCTTCTTGGTGGCCCAGGCTTCACCAGTTCAGATCCTGGGTGCGGACACGGCACCACTTGGCAAGCCATGCTGTGGTAGGTGTCCCACATATAAAGTAGAGGAAGATGGGTACAGATGTTATTAGCTCAGGGCCAGGCTTCCTCAGCAAAAACAAAAAAAAAAAGAGGAGGACTGGCAGCAGTTAGCTCAGGGCTAATCTTCCTCAAAAAGATAAATAAATAAATAAATAAATAAATAAATAAATAAATAAAAATACATAACTATGTACCCGGGGGCTTTGGGAGAAAAACAAAAATAAAATCTTAAAAAAAAAAACAAAATCAAAAGACAGCCATCAATTAGAAGAAAATATTTGCAAATCATATATCTGACAAGGGGTTAATCTCCAAAATATATAAAGAACTCACACAACTGAACTACCAAAAAAGCAAACAGCCCAATCAAAAAATGGACAGAGGATATGAACAGACATTTTTTCAAAGAAGACATACAGGTGGGCAATAAGCACATGAAAAGATGGTCAACATCACTAATCATCAAGGAAATGCAAATCAAAACTACACTAAGATATCATGCCAACCCTGTTAAAATGGCTATAGTCACTAAGACTAAAAATAACAAATGTTGGAGAGGTTGCGGAGAAAAGAGAACCCTTGTACACTGCTGGTGGGAATGCAAATGGGTGTGGCCACTACGGAAAAAAGTATGGAAATTCCTCAAAAAACTAAAAATAGAAATAGCATATGACCCAGCTATCCCACTACTGGATATCTATCCAAACAACTCGAAATGAACAATCCAAAGTGACCTGTGTACCCACCCCTATGTTCACTGCAGCACTATTCACAATAGCTGAGACATGGAAGCAACCCAAGTGCCCAATGACTGATGATTGGATAAAGAAGGTGTGGCATATACATACAGTAGACTACTAGTAAGTCATAAAAAAAAGACAAAATCATCCCATTTGCAACAACACAGATGGACCTAGAGGGTATTATGTTAAGCAAAATAAGCCAGGTTGAGAAAGATAAACACCTTATGACTTCATTTTTATGTGGAAGATAAACACATGGACAAAGAAAACAGTTTGATGGTTACCAGGGGACAGGGGTGGGAGGTGGGCACAGGGGGTGAAGGGGAGCAGTTATATGGTGACGGACAAGAAACAACATACAACTGAAATTTCACAGTGATGTAAACTATTATGAACTCAATAAAATAAAATGAATAAACACTAAAGTTACCAGGGAGGGACAAGGGGCCAGGGATTGGAGTAGAAGGAGAGAGAGATATATATCTTATAGATTAAAATATAATTTTAAAATTTCCTTTCCACTTGTGGCTAAGATGGAGAAAAGGGACCAGATTTACCCTCTTGCCTGAAACAACCAAAAAACTGCACAAAACACATAAAACAATGATTTTCAAGACACTGAATCTCAGGCAACAAAGGAGAGTGATTCAATCAATCATGCCTAGTAAGGCAACTCCAGTAAAAACTCAGGACAGAAGAGCTCAAGAGCTTACTCTGTGCATATTGTTATACATTGATATATCAGGAGGGTGACATGTCCCCAAGGACACAGAAGCTTCTTGTTTGGGACCTTCCCAGACACTGTACTATGTGTCTCTTCTTTTGGCTGCTCCTGCTTTGTGTCCCCTTTGTTATAATAAAACTGTCATCATAAGTATAGTGCTTTGCTGAGTTCTGTGAATTATTCTAGTGAGTTATCAAACCCAAGGGGGTAGTGGGAACTCCGACGTTTGTATCCAGTTAGTCAGAAGTAGTGGGTGACCTGGGAACCCTTTAGCTTGCAGCTGGCATCTCATGTATTGACAGCCTTGTGAAGGATTGTACTCTTACTCTGCAAAGTTTGGTCGAATTCTAAATAGTGCCAAAAATCATCATAAGCACTCAGAAAGGTCTTGCCTTAGTAGTGAGGGAAAACTAGTCCTATACTAAACACAACTTTGGTTTTACCCTACAAAGCTTAAAAGCAAGACTTGAAAGGATCAAACTGTTTCTAGGTAAATTAATTGTGCTACTTAGAACTCAAGAACATTTATAGAAACAAAAAATATCCAGCACCTAGCAAGGTAAAATCACAATGTCTGGCATCCAATAAAAAATTAAGAAATACCAAGCATGCCAAGAATCAGGAAAATACAACTCAAAATACAGGTGAAAAATAGAAACTAAGCCAGGACTGATACAGATGTTAGAATTACAAAACAAGGACATTATAACAGTTATTATAATTATATTCCAGATGTTCAAAAAGTTAAGTACAGGCATAGAAAATATAGAAAAAAGGCCAAAATAAAACTTCTAGAGATGAAAATTACAATGTCTGAGATTACAAAAAAAAAGAGATGGAATTAATGGCAGCTTAAACATTACAAAATAAAAGATTAGTGAACTTAAAGATACAGCTAATAAAAACTGTCCAAAATGAAACATAGAGAGAAAGAAAGATCAAGCAGCCTAATATGTCTATAACATTAGAGTCCCTGAAGGAGAGAAGGGAGTAGACAGAAAAAGTATTTAATGAAACAAAAACCCCATAAATCTAAGAAGCTCAACAAACCCAAAACACAAGAAACGTGAAAAAAACTATACTAAAGCACAAAGTCAAATTTTCAAAAGCAGCAATAGAAAGAAAAATTTTAAAGCACCCAGAGAAGGAAAAAACATTATGGAGAGAGGAACAAAGACAAGAGGGAAAACAGACCTCATGTCTGAAACAACGCCAACTAAAAGACAGTAGAGCAACATCTTTAAAACACTCAAAGAATAAAACTGGCAAGCTAGAATTCTATATCCAGCAAAAATACCCTTCAAATACTAAGGTGAAATAAAGATGTTGTTAGAAATACAAATGCTGAAAGAATTCATCACTAGCAGACCCATACTACAAGAAATGTTACAGGAAATCTTTCAGGCAGAAGGAAAGTGACACCACATGGAAACACAGATTTACACAAAGGAATGAAGAGCACTGGAAATGGTGACTGTGGGTAAACCTACAAGAGTTCTTCCCACTGTTTTAATCTCTGTAAAAGGTAACTGGAACTATAACTACAATTGCATGACAGAGGGAGAAAGTAAACAAATGCAGTTCCCTAAAAGCAACTAAAAAGCTGGGTAAACAGTTTAAACAAAACCAAACATTTCAGTGCCTGGAATTAGACCAAAAGCATATGACACACTGAGAAATGTTTATTCGTAAAAACTACTGACCTTCAAGTACATACAATAGTGTCGAGTCTGCAACCTTCTTGCCAGGGGCTGTCCCCTAGTCCTGTTAGGAAGTTCAGTCAGGACAAGGTAGTTTGTGAAAACAATAAGCTTTGCTACTGAAGGATCATGATTTGGAGTATTGTCAGTTAAAGCGTTAACTTCAGCAGCTAGTGAAAAGGGAGGGCCAGCAGCTCTATTAGTCTGAGTTGCTAGCCTGTTTGGGGCAGGTAACGGGTAGGCAGACTAGCCAGAAATTTAACAAGGAAGGTTCTGGGAGGTGAGATAGCCACAGGGAGCTTCATAAATTCTCCAAATATTAAGGATTGACCTTAGTCTGTGCACACGGGCAGCAGAGATCTTAGTGGACCCAAGCCAACCAACATCCTTGGTCAACAGAGTCAGAGCCTGTGCAAGTGCAGAGGAGAGATGAAAGAGCCCAGCAGAAAGAAAAAGAAGGAAGTATGAATTCCAGTCCATACACAGAATCCATCAGCAAACAATGGAAGCCTTACTGGCTTGAGATATTTAAACAGAACCTGTGACCAATCTTTAGCTGAACAATAAGCTATACAGAAAGAGGGGACACCCCTAGGATGCCAGCCTTAAAATAAAAAAAGACATAATGATAGGAGTTTTAATTATACACAAACTCTAGTCCCCACAATAAACCCGCAGGGTCATTTAGACATTAAGTGTATAATCAGGGGCTGGAATCCTGTACTATTTCACTCCAAAGCTCCATATATTTTCCAAAGAACATATATGTTGCTCTTTTCCTCCAGCACATATCTTCACCTGCCTGAAGCTGCAGTGGCATTGCTATCAACAAAATAATAAAATCTTTATCTTCCTTCTCCCATACAAACCACAGTGAGGAAAAAGAAAATAAAAATTCTCAACTTACTGCAAGAAGATTCATGATGGTATGCCCCGTCTCTCCAAATAATGGCTTCCGAAATCTGACACTGAACAGTGGGCATGGATAAACTACGGAAATGAGAAATGATCAGACTAAGTACAGCAGCTTAAAATTCTGGTAAAAGAAACATCATGGTTGATACAGTTTTCAAAATATAATTGTAACGGCTCATTAGAACATATGAAACTTAGGGCTCAAAAGGTATTTAGAGGGGTTGGCACTGCGGCCTAGTGGTTAAGTTCAGTGTGCTCTGCTTCAGCAGCCCGGGTTCAATTTCTGGGTGCGGGCCTATACCACTCATTGGTGGCCATGCTGTGGCAGTGACCCACATACAAAACAGAGGAAGACTGGCACAGATATTAGCTAGGGGGCAAATCTTCCTCAGAAGAAAAAAAAGGTATTTAGAAGAGTAGCATCACAAATCCTGAGCCTCCTACAAACCACACCAGGGTAAGTCTTTTGATGACTAGAATAAACCTTTTTTTTTTAAAGGTTGGCCCTGAGCTAACATCTGTTGCCAATTTTTTTTTTCTTCTTCTCCCCAAAGCCCCCCAGTACACAGTGGTATATTCTGGTTGTAGGTCCTTCTAGTTCTGCTATGTGGGATGCCACCTAAGCATGGCTTGATAAGCAGTGCTAGGTTCACACCCAGGATCTGACCAGCAAAACTCTGGGTTGCCAAAGCAGAGTATGCAAACTTAACCACTTGGCCATGGGGCTGGCCTCTAGAATAAGCCTTTTGATGCAGCTGTTTCAAAAATGACCAAAAGGTCTTAGGAAGCACTCTTCTTCAAACTGGATTAATATGATCCAGGAAACAAATATCTCCTGATTCCTCTGTGCTCAAGAAGTCTAAAAGAGTTCTCTCTTATACATCTCCCAACAAGGACCCTCTTTAAGATAGCTAAATACTGGGTGACCCTATATGCTGGCTCACTCCTTGACCTTTACGGTTTGAGCTGCCTGTTTAAGACAGGAAGATACACATGTTATTCCCTCCGCATACCATCCTTCTTTTCCCTCCTTCATTTACCTGATTCAAATGCCTCCTTTACAGTTCAGTCCAGAGGCACCTTGGTCCAAGAAATGTTTCTTATCCAATTCCTTCACTCTTGGTAAGTTAGAGCCCATCTTGGGGCTCCCAAAGAACTTCTGTTAACTTTGAGCATGTGTTTTAATACAACATACTACTATAATCACGATTTCTGTATGCCTTCCTTACAAAAGTTCCCAAGAGCCCATAAGCATGTCTTAGTCATTTCTGAATTCTCAGGATTCATGACACATTGTAGGCCTTTATTAAATTCTTGTTGAATTAAAGAATAAATAAGTGAAAGAATGAAGCTGACTTGATGAGCACACATATAGTTTTATGGTTTAGAAAATAATCTTCATTATCTCATTTGATCCTCTTAACAATCTTATATAATAGAAAAGGCAAGCATTTTGATCTCCAGTTGCAAAAGAAACTGAGAATCAGACAACGTGAGCGACTTGCCCAAAGTTACAGAGAAAGTAACAGAGTTAAGAACCTTATTCAAGTGGTCTGATTCCTAGACCAGGGCACTTTTAATTAGGTGAAGATACAAAGTTTAAAATAGAGCTTGCATTAAGCCCTTAATGTCTGAAAAAAAGGGACAACTTTGTTATACTGCTACAACCATGGGCAAGGAAGCTCTTCTGTTGCTCACCTTACCAACTGAGAATGATTTCTACACCACTAGTTTCCAGTATCTGTTATAGTATGTAAAATATTTGTCATAACTATTTTCCACATAAGTGACAAAAAACATGCTCACTATATATAGATACTATAAAAAAGTTACTTAAGTTCAAATTCATTCTTTTCTGAAGATGATTATCTATTTATTAATGTACTATAAAACCAGTAAGCTTACAAGGCAATAAATAATCACTAACTTTCTCATTTGACATTTTCAGTCCTTCCCATTATAGCCAAAATAAGTTGAGAAAATGAGCAAGTTTAGCTTAGCCATTTCAAAAGACTACTTCTGCTGAAGTGTACCACCAGGGGGGCTCTAAATACTTCAAGACTTTATTTAGTCATCATGTGTTGGTCATATGGGTTAGAAGATATTTTACTACTTACGTCGATATTCAGCTCCAAGTCTCAACATTAGTCGGATGGGAAATACTTTAGCCCAAGGAGTTTCCCATTTCTGGATGAGAATCCCAAACAAGTAAGGTGGGGTTGGGAGAAGTAGCTCTTGCAGTGACTGATATGTAGACGTCACATATAAGAACCCCCCATGTTCTTTACTGCCAAGGAAACTTTGACTGAAGAAGGAATGTCCCAAATTGCCCACAACATTCCCTAAAACAAAAAAGTTCATTATTACTTTCTATCAATAAATCAATCATATTTTTAGTAATCATTATCACTCAACACTGGGCCAGACACTACTAAACACTAATTCCCAACCTTTCACCATGAAAGAACCATGTTTATAAAGTTGTTTTTTAAATAAATGGCATTTATTAAATGAAAATTTGTTTTCCAATTTTATCCAGGGCTTGTGGTGATCATGACATAACTCATATCATCACACTGTAGAAGTTTGTCTAGCTAAAAGCCAAAAATATTGATGCCTTCCTCAGTTAGACTGTCCCACTTTACTGTATGAATTACTACAGAGGTCTCAGGATAAGAATTATTGCCTCAAAGGTCATGAAAATGGTAAGATTAAGTACCTGCTCTCAGAGCTTACAATCTCATTGGGTGAACAAAGTCAATTCATGAACATAAAGAATTAAGACAGTAAGTACAGGTATGTATGAGACACTGAGGGAAGAAGAAAATTTATGGAGAAGGTAATAACACAGATAGGATTTATTCTTTGTAATTTTGGTTGAGACAAACATGAAATGTAAACAACTTAGGGCCTATTTAAATTCACATTAGGAAGGTTCTTTTTTCCTTTTAACTGCAAATGCTCTTTACTAAGCACTTTCTAATTCAAATTTTTTTAATGAAACAGTAACAAATCAGCCCTTCATGAACGAAACATTATCCTTAGTCTAGAATTACAAAAGAACTTCCTGACAAGAGCTGTTCAATAACGGGACAGCAGATATGTTCGCTAGACATGTGCAAGCTTCCTTTGATATCTCTGAAAGAAGTAACACCAAATACAGAAATCCCCATCAGAGAAGTTAATGCTTACTTTCCTCAAAAACTAGAGTCTGTTCGCAGAGCACTTTAGTGAGGGGCCATAGAATCCTTGGGTCGAGTGAGAATCTACATTGACAGTAGGGTCCACAAGTAAAGGGAACACTCTCCACAAAATTCAGAGAAGCTTTGTGGCTAAGAGCCATGTTCACCTGGACATCATCATCTGCCAAACACATTTAGGGGTAATATTCTTGCCCCAGGATTAACCAAATCTGGCTGCACATTTAAGTGGCTGGGCCAGATCTATAAAAACAAAAAAATCCTCATATCAAGGAAGCACTACAAACTTTGAAAAAAATCACAGATTTTTGAATCACAGAGATAACGGCTTTGAATACCAGTTCGATCACTCACTATTGTGTGATTTTGGGGCAAGTTACTAAACATCTGTGAGCCTCAACATCCATGTAAAATGGGGGAGATTATACTAAATTTCAGGCGTGTTGTGAAGAACAAACAATAAAATATACGAAAAATGCCTAACATGACCTGCCACACAATGTGTTCCCAAAAAATGGAATTATTATGTTATAATGCAAATATACATATAATGATCAGCCAAACATCATAGGATTTTCTTTGCTTTATCAAAGATTTTAGAGTAAGGTTTGCATAAATGCTCACCTTTTTACCTGGGACAGGGAGGGAAGGAGAGAATGAGAGATAGATTTCTTTCCCTCGACAATGGAGAGCACACAACAGCGTTCCTTTAAAGCTCCTAAAGATGGCATAATGTTTATGTTTCATAAGACTGCCCTAGTGAACACAGCTCAGAGGTGAAAACTAGGTTGGTTTGGTACTCAAGGCATTCATTCATTATTCCTTTGGGAGCTCCCTATTAGAGACTGGAGTCTATTACTGGTTATTTTCCCACAAATATTGATCACCTTTCTGTTTCTACCGCCTAACAACCCCCTCCCCATTGCAATAACATCTGGATTCTTCACTATGTCCCCTTACATTATAAAATATATCTTTTATTCTTTAAGGATTTGCTTTCTTAAAAATTAAGAAATCTCTATCAATCCTAATGAGTCATTTAATTTAGACTGTCATTTACCATCTTATCTACAAAAACGTAATACTCCATGGGGGTAGATATTGGCAAAAATAAAATACTGGGTATGAAAATTTGACAAGGAAAAGCTTTTCTTTGAAGACTTAATCTGGGGCTCCTGAACTCATAAAGTCTGTTATGTGCTTATCTATAATACAGGCACTTATCTATGGGAACATTCAACACAATGAATCCACTGAATTAATTCTATATACCCCCAAACAACTGAAGAATCCATATAACTAAAATAGACACCAACTCTTGCTTCTGAGTTTAAATGACCTGGCAAGGACATCAAATGCTTTATATCAATAGTTTACAAAGCAATTTTACATGGCATTAATCAGGTAATCATCAGACCAGTGCAACTAGGTTAACAGAGCAGGTACCATTCCCCTGAATTTTGGGTGGTTTATTTTACAGATGAAGAAATTGAAGCTTAGGGGTAGAGGTGAAATGACTCCCAAAAGACACAGGGTAAGTAAGTGGCATAACAACATCTAGAAAGCAGATATTTCGATCTCCTAGTCTTTCCATATATCACATTCTTTAAAAAAACATATATATAGTAATTTGCAATCTTCCATCTTAAATTTGGAATTTAAACTTTGTTTTTAAAAGTACTTGCAAATAGCCATCTTTAAATTCAATTCAAATATGATTTAAATATCTATGTCACAATAGTTTCCTTTTGTTTCAAAGCATATTTATCAATCCTCACATTAACTCAAATGGAACAATTTCCAAGCAAATGGTTCATTTACGTCAAAAAAACAAATATTTTTAAACATTAAGATAACTAAATCTCAAGCCATCAGAAGAATTTAGATAGTCCCTTGGAGTTCTTTGTAATACGGTAAAGTGCAGGTAAGCAGGAGTACTCATATAAGGTAATTGCCTCAGTTTGGAGCATCTGTGAGACTTACCAGGTAACTTCAAAAAGCTCCAGAGGCAGTTTATCGCTTCTCATGGTTCAAAACATGGAATTTAGAGAAGACACAGCTGAATTAAAACCTGAGTTTAACCACTTAGTAGCTATGTTTGTGATCTTGGGCAAGTTACTGATGCCCTCAGTGCCGCTCACTTTCCTCATATGTAAAATGGGAACAAGAACAGTATGAATCTCATAGAGTTGTAGTTAGTAGAAATGAAACACTGCGCGTAAAGCAATGAATACACTGCCTAGCATGCATAAGCGCTCAATAAATATTAGGCATTAGTCTTAAATCACGTCTTCATAAATAATTCCATATTATTTTCTCATCACTTGAAAAATTACTTTGCAAAGAAGCAATACCATGTCTCCTTTGCTCACAGAAAGACACAAAATAAATTTACCTAAAAGGTTCACACTTAATTGGAAAAATAAAATAAAAACCTGAGCCATGAGATAACATTCTTTAACTGGAAAAACAATACAAGAAAATTACTGATGATAGCGAAAACACCAATGAAGTTCCTCTTTCCCTGAAACACATTGGTTAGGAAACTTTTTCTTATTTTACAAATAAAAAAGTGACTTGCTTCAGAAATCAAAGATTATAAGCAGTGTGATTTTTGTTGCCATGAGAAATAATGGCAAGCTACTCAAATCTGAAACATCTGGGGCATGAATTGATCTAGCATTTACGATATGATATATACTGCGAGGTCATGATCCAGAAGAGATACACATATTAATAAAATATTTCCTAATACGCACAAAACTTGACTGACTGCTAGTCATTCCACAGATATTTACAGGATACCTATCATGTTTTTACAAATATCCTACCAATTGTTTGTGTATATTCTCTGAAAGGCTACTTTTTAAGAATCTCTTTTTTTCCCGTCTTCTAATTCACCTGTAGTTTTTCTTTTATATACATGTGAGGATAGAAAACGGGTGAGAGATGGTGGTTTAAAATATTCTAATAGTGAGTATGCACCTATATTCTTAGACTGAGATAAACTTCTACATTAAAAAATGAAAGCTCAGACTCCACTGTCTTTGAGGTCTATAATTTTATTAGTAACTTTACAAAAATGGTTAATAAAAATAAAATTCAAAGAAGATGATTGCAATTTATTGATAACACACAGATCAGTAATATAGTGCTTTAAAGCTTTGCCTTTTGATAAATCTATGTAAGAAAGAAATTTAAATTAACTAAAAGTTCATCTGAGTTCACCCAAGTAGCCATGACTTAAAAGATAGAAAATAAGTAAGACTTTATAATGAGGGTAGGTAACAAAAAGAAATAGTAAAAACAAACAAGATCTTTCAAAGATCTGAAATTACAGAAACTTCCCAAGTGACCTGCTTGACTGAACAATGGTATTTCTTTCTCAGGGACCAGAGACACTGGGCCTCAAAAACACTCTTAGGGTGACCAAAATGCTATTTTCCCCTGTCTCCAAGTCCCAGCAGGAACAAGAAGTCAGGAGTAATAAGCACAAGCATTTTTATTAACACAAGTGTTCTCTCAGGACCCCTTTGCTCCAGGTGCTTTTCCACCAAATGACGAAAAAATGCTTCCTAGTGATATCACACCAATTTATTAATTCCTTCAACCTACAGGTTTTTTATTAAGCCTCTCCAATATGTCAGACTGTTTGTTCTAAGGGCTGGTACACAGTTGAGTCAGACAGATAAAAATCTTGTCCTCATAGAGCTTACATTCTAAAGGAGGAAGACAAATAATTTCAGGTGGTAAAGTTAGTGATAAATGCTTTGAAGAAAATAAAACAAAGAAGGTTACGTGACAGATTGATGAGGGCAAGGGAGAGAACACTTCTTGAGCTAAGAGGGTCAGGGCAAAGCCTCTGAGGAAGAAACATTTGAGAACAGACCAGAATGAAGAGAGAGCCAATAAAGAGCTTAAGGAATAGCATTCCAGGTATAGGAACAGCAAGTGCAAAGGCCATGAGTTGGAAATGAGTTCAAAGGTCAAAAAGATGATTAACACAGCTAAAGCAAATAGAGGAGGAGTAGGAGATAAGATCAAAGGGATCTTTAGGGACTAGATCACATAGGACCTGGCAGGTCAAAGGAAGGAGTTTGGAGTTTATTCTAATCACAGTGGGAAGCCACTGGAAGGTTTAAGCAGCTTCAATTTTGTCATCATACCCATCACTATGCTATTATGCTACACAAATATGCTCTCAATTCACAAAGATTAGATTTGGGATACCCAAAGTTTAGTTGAGAGAAGATAAACACGTGTGCAAACATAGAATTGCAAATGACTGAAAGGGAACAAAAGTAGTTTTCAAATTTAAAAATGATTTAACTTGCAAAGTCAATAATATTTATTTTCAGTGTTTATAATTATAATTGTCTTCTTGCTTTGTTCTGAACTTAAATCTAAAAGTTGAAAATCAATAAAAGTGTAAACTTTATTATGCCCATGTAAATATTAATTCACATTAATATTTATCTTGAATTAATAATTTTCTTGGAGAGATAAATATTAAATTGGAAGAATTCACTGAAGAACGTAACCTAGGATCCAGCACAGAAAGGCAAAGAGAAAAATTATACAAAAGAGCAATTAAGAGATATCAAAGATTGGGGCTGGCCCCGTGGCCGAGTGGTTAAGTTCGAGCGCTCCGCTGCAGGCGGCCCAGTGTTTCGTTAGTTCGAATCCTGGGCGCGGACATGGCACTGCTCATCAGACCACACTGAGGCAGCGTCCCACATGCCACAACTAGAAGAACCCACAACGAAGAATATACAACTATGTACCGGGGGGCTTTGGGGAGAAAAAGGAAAAAATAAAATCTTTAAAAAAAAAAAAAAAAAAGAGAGATATCAAAGATTGATTTCACAGGCTCCAACATCAAAAAGGAGTTCAAAAGAAGACAATGTTGGGAATGAAAGAGAAGTAATATTCAAAGAGATAATAGCCAAGAATTTTCCAAATTTTTAAAGAAAGAAATGTGTTTTCAGATCAAAAGTACACTTTGATACTCAGCACTAAAAATTGAAATCCACATATACATACACATATAGACCAATGGAACAGAATAGAGTCCAGAAACAGACCCATACATATAAGGTAAACTAAATTCAAAAGCAGTGCCAAGGTAATTCAATGGCGAAAGAATAGTCTTTTTAACAAATAGTGCTGTTAACAACTGGATATCCATAAGTGAAAAAAAAAAAAGAAAAGAAAGAACTTCAAGACTTACCTCACTCTCTGTACAAAAATTAACTCAAAATGGACCACAGATCTATATATAAGAACTATAACTATAAAACTTCTACAAAAAAAATATAGAAGAAAATTTTTGTGACTTTGGATTAAGGGAAGGATTTCTTAGGAAACTAAAGTATAAACTACAAAAGAAAAACTGATAAACCGGACTTCATCAAAATAAGAAAATGAAAAGACAAGCCGTGGACTAGAATATAATATTTACAAAACACACTATCTGATAAAGGACTTGTACCCCAAATTCATAAAGTACTAAAAACTCATTAAGAAAACAACTCAATTTTTAAATGGGCAAAAGAAGGGCTACAGAAGGCAAATAAGCACATGAAAAGATGCTCAGTATTGTTAGTCATTAGGGAAACGCAAACTGAAACCACAATGAGATACCACTATGCACTCATTAGAAAAACAAAAAGTAAAACAAAAAAAAGGCAATACCAGGTGCTGGCAAAGATCCAGAAAAATTGGAACTTTTCATACATTGCAGGTGAATGGATAAACAAATTGTGGTACATACATGTACTTTTGTGTATAGCAAATATTTTTTTTAAAGATAATTAAGAGTTCAGAAGAAGAGATTACTTCTACCTGGGAAAGAATTCGTGGAAAAAGTGGTCTTTGACTGAGACTTAAGAGAAGTTGTAAGATTCAGATAGCTGGAATACTGAAAAATAGCACAGGGGGTGGGGCTCATGAGTAACGAAGTAGGAAATCATCAGAATATATAAAGAACCAAGAAATGTTTAGTTTGGCTACAATGGAAGTACAGGGAGACTACCTTCCAGTATGTATGCGGATCAGATTATGCAGATGCTGAATGTCAGAGTACGCAGTTTATTCTAAAGACAATAAGGAGCCAACAAAGGTTTTTGGTAAGAAAAAAACTATCAGAGATTAACTCTGGAAAAAATAATCTGGAAGATACAATTCTCATCTCATTCAAACGCATGTTCTGAATGTTTGTTTGTAAATAAGTACAAAACGTGGAGGAAGAGAGAGGAGATAGGAAGAAATAATACACAATTTAGAATACTCCCATCGCACTACAATAACCAGAAGGCACCGTGGAACTCTCAAAATGTCACTTCTCACAAAATACAATTTTCCCCCTCACTGTGGAAAGCATAACTAAGAGTGACAAAAATAATTTTTATATCCTAAATAAGCACATATACACACACATATTATTAAATACACATAAACTAGTAGGAAACTATAAAGAAAGTTCATTCAAGGGCTTCTAAGGCTTTTTCAGTGATTTATGGCAGAGTGACCACTAAGCAAGTGATAGAGTATTCAGAGCTTTCACATTCAGGGGAAATTTAAGATACAATTTGTCAATTCTACACAGTGTGCCACACAGAGGGAAAAAATAATGAACTAAAATTGTTTTAGAACACTTAAAATATGTTCCACTTATTAAAAAAATCATAGTGAAATAATATATCAAGCTACTACCTTGATTATCTAAAAACAGGATTCTTAACAAAACAGGCATAGCACATGATACTATGCTTATCTGTTTTTTAAAGACTGCTGTACTGTGGGTCAGCCCTGTAACCTAGTGGTTAGGTTCAGTGTGCTCCACTTTGGCAGCCTCAGCTTGGTTCCCAGGCACAGACCTACACCACTTGTTGGCAGCCATGCTGTGGCGGAGATCCAGGTACAAAATAGAGGAAGAATGGCACAGATGTTAGTTCAGGGCAAATCTTCCTCAAGCAAAAAGAGGAAGGTTGGCAACAGATGTTAGCTCAGGGTGAATCTTCCTTGGCAAAAACAAACAAACTGCTGGGGGCTGGCCCCGTGGCCGAGTGGTTAAGTTCGCGCGCTCCGCTGCAGGCGGCCCAGTGTTTCGTTGGTTCGAATCCTGGGCGTGGACATGGCACTGCTCATCGGACCACGCTGAGGCAGCATCCCACATGCCACAACTAGAAGGACCCACAACGAAGAATATACAACTATGTACTGGGAGGCTTTGGGGAGAACAAGGAAAAAATAAAATCTTTAAAAAAACAAAACAAAACAAAAAAAAAAACAAACTGCTGTACTATTAATACACATATAGAGGCTACTGACATAATATAAAGAATACTGGTCTGGCAGCTTTGATTCTAATTCTGCCACCAACAAGTTCTGTGATTTAGGCAAGCTGTTAATACCTCTAGGTCTCATTTTCCTCATCTAAAAAATGAGGAGTTTGGGGCCAGCCCTGGTGGCCTAGTGCTGAAGTTTGGCGCATTCCACTTCAGCAGCCTGGGTTCAGTTCCCGAGCATGGGCCTATACCACTCATCTGTCGGTGGCCATGCTGTGGCAGTGGCTCACATAAAAAGGGGAAGATTGGCAACAGATGTTGGCTCAAGGCAAATCTTCCTCAGCAAAAAAATAAAAATAAAAAATGAAGAGTTTGTACTAAATGATTTAAGATATCTTCTATTCCCAATATTTTATGAGCTGTAAAATTATTCCGTTTCAAGGAAAGACTCTTATAGCTCACTCGCTTATGCTTTTGAAATGTTCTTTACTTAGATATACATGCACATGACTCTCATCCTATATTATAGATAATATTTAAGAGAATTTAGATGTATTATGGTCCAAACTTAGATTATCACCAGTTCCAAGTAATTTCTGTTGTAGAATTTTTCCATTTTTAATTTGATAGTTCAAAATGAACTGTGTTGATATAGAAGGATACTTTTTAAAAATGAATAACCATTTATGGTAAACATATGTTTTAATGACTAATGTAATCATTCACATCCTTTCCTTGTTGGTATTTCTCAGAGTTCCACTCAAAGCTCTAGTCTTTTCACATCAGCCTATGCTATTCACTATAGTTTCAACTATCACATGAATGCTAGGTCTCCCAAATCTGCATTTCAGCTCAGATCTACCTCCTGAGGCCCATATCCATATATTCCTCTTCCATTTACATATCACCATCCGTTGTCATTATTTCAAATTTAATACACTGAACAAAGAACACATCACCCACTCCCCTGCCAAATCTGCTCCTCTTCTCTTCACTATCTCGGTGAACAAGAACAAAGTCTACTCAGGTGCCCAAGCCAGAAATCCAAAGCCAGCTTTGACTTGTCCTCTCTCACCCCTCACATCCTTAGTTAGCAAACCCTACTGAACTGAAGCATCACTATCTTCCATACCTCTTCAACACTCTTTATTCCCACTGCCATTACTTAAATCCTGATAATTTCTTAATTTCTTCCTGGATCCCTACAGTAGCTTTTTAAAAAATCAATTTTAAAATAACAAGTGTTGGCGAGGATATGGAGAAAACGGAACCCTTGTGCACTGCTGGTGTGAATGTAAATTGGCGCAGCCACTACAGAAAACAGTAGGAGTTTTCTCAAAAAATTAAAAACAGAACTACCATATGATCCTGCAAGTCTACTTCTGGGTATTTATGCGAAAGAAACAAAAATACTAACTTGAAAAGATTTCTACACCCCCATGTTCACTGCAGCATTATTTTCAACAGTCAAGACATGGAAACAACCTTAGTGGTCATTAATAGATGAATGGAAAAAGAAAATGTGGCATATATATACAGTGGAATATTATTCAGCCATAAAAAAGAAGGAATTCCCGCCATTTGTGACAACATGAATGGACCTTGAGGGCATTATGCTAAGTGAAATAAGTCAGACAGAGAAAGAGAAATACTGTATGATCTCACTTATATGTAGAATCTGAAAATACTGAACTCATAGAAATAAAGATCAGATTGGGGGTTGCCAGAGGCTGGGGGTAGGGAGCGGTTGAAATGGGAGAAGGTAGTCAAAAACAAACTTCCAATTATCAGATAAATAAGTACTGAGGATGTAATGTACAGCATGGTGACTACAGTTAACAATACTATATTGTATATTTGAACGCTGCTAAGAGAGTAGATCTTAAAAGTTCTCACCATAAGAAAAAAAAATTTGTAACTGCGTGGTGATGGTTTCACAATATATACGTATACATAAATCATGTTGTATACCTGAAACTAAAATGTTATATATCAATATCTCAATAAAAAATTTAAGTCAACTTATAATTTATATATAACAGATTATATATAATTTGAGGTATTATGCATAAATTGAGGTATAATTTACATACAATAAAACCCACAGATTTTAGGTGTATATTTCAATGGGTTTTGAGAAAGGTAAACACCCATGTACCCCCATCCCAATCAAGATATAGGACATTTACATCATCCCAGAAAGTTCCCAGAGCCCCTCTGTACTCAAGTCCAGCACCTGCACCCCTCCCTCACCCCAGGTAACCATCAGTCTAATTTCTGTTATTACAGACTTCACTTTGCCTGTTCCAGAGTCATATAAACGGAATCAGGCAATATGTACTTTTTTGTGTCTGGCTTCTTTTGCTCAGCATAATGTCTGTGAGATTCATCCGTGCTGTTGTGTGTATCAGCAATCTGTTTATTCTTATTGTTGAGCAGTATTCTAGTGCTTATTCACTGTGACGTTTGCTCGTTTAGCCACTGCAACTGCTTTTTAACTGGTCTAGCTGCCACCAACACAGACTTTGATCCATTTTCATACTGCTTCTGGAGTCATCTTTCTAAAACGCAAATCTGATTATGTCATTCGTTTCTTTCAGTGACTCCTAAGTGCCTACAGAAGAAAGGATAAGCTCCTAATTAAGACATTCACAAACCTTCCATGCCTTAGTCCATGATGCCCTCTCAAAACAGACATGAACATAGTTACTTCGACCCCCAATGCCATTTCTCTGTTTAGAGTTTTTACACATGAATACATTCAAATTGAGGAGAAAAGTGAATGTTTGCCATTTCTGGAACTAAGTTTAGATCCAGGGTATTATATCACCTGAAGGCCCTAGATGACTTCAAATTAACCCCATACATTTAGAAACTGACACAGTAAATACTAAAGTGTATTTCACAGGTATCATGTGTTCAGTTGCAATGTATCACCTTGTCCTCATGTAATACTACACCTAATTATCATAGAGACTAATTAAGACATAAAGGCATAATCTTTTATGCATAAGCTACAATCACACTAAAGATGAAATTCTATATCCTGCTTTTGTACTTATTTCAAGAGCACTGTTACATTCTATTCATAAATGTTACTTCTAATGGCTAAAAAGTTCTTTAAAAGAAGCATACATCTAATAAGTGTAACAAATTTAAACTTTCCACCTACAGCTGGGCATTTAGGTTGTCTTTTAATTTTTGTGCTAAATTTAAGTAATGCCACAATAAACACTTTCATGAACAAAGCATACTTCACATTTTACATAATTTCTTTGGCACAGAATCCCACAAGGGAAATTACTGCATTCACAAAGTATGAACAATTTATGGTTTTAATATATTTATAAAATATTATCAAATAATACATGAAAATAGTTTTAATACCCTGGCCACTCTCACCTCCCCTAAGCCTTGTTTCTCAGAGACAATCTTTTTGATTATTCATTTGTTTTAGTTTCGATCATTGTAATACTCTTTCTCTGTTTATCAACCATAGATATTATTTTTTACTTCCTTTTATGATAAATTAGAATTTAGCTCAATTACACCACTTTTTACCTCCTCTGTTAAATTATGGGGAAGTTAACTTTGTAATGTCAAATAATACACAAACATATTTCTTTCTCTCTCAACTTTTAATAGCATGTCTGGATAGTAGTAGCCTTGGTCTTCTCTAACTTCTAATAGCTATGCACTTACTTTTACATTGTTACAATTAATAACATTTACAATTTACTTTGAAACCATAAAAACGTTGTCCATGCTAGTCATTTTTGAAACTTGAAAATTAAGAATATTTACATTATGATTATATAAATATTGTTAACTGAAGAAACAAGTATTAAGTTATGATTATGCTTCCTTCTACCAGGGACCAATATCATGACCACTAAGCCACTCAAAGGAAAATATTCATACATCAAGGCCAATGGATTCTCTTACAACTCTGATTCCAGCCTTTGTAAAATAATAACCACCACACCAGGTGAAGTCCTAAAATTTAGAATTTCCTCAAACCACGGCAAGTTTGAACTTGCCACTAATACCAAAGTTCAATGCCAGGCTTCTAAATTTAAGACTATTATTTCGCATCTGAGTCCAAAAACTTTTATCATCTATAAAGGGTGCGGTCTAAGCCACACAGCATTCCTACCTGCCAGAGCATCCCGATAAAGCTGCACAAAATGATTAAAGATATCCTTTGGCAAACACTTTTCATCTGGCAGACACTGGAGAAGAATGACTATCTCAGACTGACCCACCGCATGCATTCCCTTGGTTGTGAAACACCAGCACTTCCTGTTCACATCTAAAGATGGAATAAAAATAGAAAAATAAAGACATTCCTCTCAATCTTTACCCTTAAAAAAAGGCACAGAAATCTATGTTACAATACAACAAAGAATAAAACAGATCATACTGAGTCTGAATAATTCAACTGTGAACTGTCACTGCATTGAGCCAAAGAACTATTGTAGAAAATAAAACATACCAATGCCTCTGATTCTAAGGAAACACTTAGAAAAACAATTGGAAGGGAAGTAAAAGAAGTAATAGTGAAAGAAAATTAAAACTTTTAACTCTATTATTAAAGGGAGTAATTATTAAAAGAAACAACATTTCCTTAAAGTAAAACTAAACTATGTATCCTAGGCTATAACGATTAAGATGTATTCTCCCAGCTTTATTTAAAAAAAAAAATCACTTTACCAAGGGAAATAATTACTTATGTAAGACTAGAAAAAACAATACAAGCCAATATTATACCTTTGGATTCAGGTTGTGGCCTGAAGAATATATTTTTGTACGTACACATTAAATTTAATCTGTGACTGAAAGATTCTAGCTATTTCAGTTACTACAGTCCTTTCTGAGAGAAAATTCTAGATAATCAGCAGCATAACTTTACTTGGTTTCACGCTGTAACAAGTGGTGAAAAAGATGGCTTATCTGGACTAGTCATTTCTACTTATTTACTTTAAGGTAATGTAGAGTCCCAATCGCACAAGCCATATGTAGTTAAAAATAATGTTCAATCTTTGGCACTTTTATCATTTGTACTCCAATACAATGGGATCCCCAAAGGAGTCAAAAAGGACTCAATTAAAATTATGGATACTAAGATGTAAATCAAAATTAATAAAAGAACCCTTTTTTCATTTTGGGGATTGTTACTATACACCTAAACAGGAGGTGCTCAATTTAACTGTATTAAGATGGTGTACACTTCAGGAATTCTAGGTTACCTGTTTTCTAAGTATGACTTATGAACTAGATATGGTAAATTGAAATTTCAAGCAAATTATTTTAAAATCTGATCCTAGAAGGAAAGGTGGCAAGCATTAACAACTGGCCAAATATACACAGGCGTGATTAGCAAGTAAACCAGAAACCTGCATTTCATTTATGTAGAACCTCTAAGGAAGTAAGGAAGTAGTATAAGGTCAAGTGAAAACAAGTACATAGTGGGAACCAGAAGACTGTTCCCCGGAGCTTCTGTCCTGTCTCTAAAACTCTGCTTATTAACACTCATCCAGAAAAAATGCATTCGCTATTTTCCATTACGTTTGGAATCAAGATTCTAAGTTAACTGTCCTCTCTCTTATTCTGATGCCCAAGACGCTAGCATCAAGAGTTGAGAAGTTCTTCTGAATCTTAACTGACGACGTATTGAAGTTTTACTGTATGTTACTTTATTAACACTTCTCCCAAATATGGCTTTATACCATGATTAAGCTTTCTGAGATTTAAACCAGGCATGTAAATTGTTTGACCCTTCTGGATAATTTATCCACCTCCAGTCATTCTGGTGGTGAGTTGTGACTTAGCATACCCATCTCAGGAAGAACTTAACTTAGATCAGTTCAAGTTTTGTTTGGCTTTCCTCCATGGAGAATTCATCTATCTCACTCCTATGAGTAAAAGCAAGAGTTTCAGCTAGTCCCACAGTTGTCCTCTGGGATATATAATTTTATACAAAACAACTTCTTTAGTATCCAAGTTTTCAGTAAGATGTGGTTCTAAATAAAAATACTTGTGTATAATGAATTTGAAAGTTTTATTTACTATCTATGAGCCAGTAAAGTATCTCATTTTAATATCAAAAAACCAAATTTCTAACTTACAATTTACAATTTTAACCATTGACAACAAATTTGCATTTAAAACAAATACAAGTGGGTCAGGGCCACCATCCTCCAACTGCTGCATTACTGAAATCTGTGATGGTTTCTCTTCCACAGCATAGTCTGTAAGGGGAGAAAATAATGTAAGAGATTTGTTAAAAGGACAAATCAAGGAAAAAAATCTGATGAAGGAATGGGCTGATTATTCACAGGAAAGAGACAAGCATTTGATTTATAGAGAGGGTGAACATAGGTTTGTTTGTACCTGCTGTCTCAGTATCATGTTAATAGTGCCCCTTTCACTCTCCAAAGTAACCCAGTCCAGTTTGGATAAAATAGTTATCCTATGTATAGACTTCTCCACAAAATGGTTTGTGCCATAATCTAAAGACAGACCTTCTAGTTAACAAAAATTCTCCAATTATCCTAAAAAGAATTTCACATATTACATGTTCTAAGACCAACATTTAAATAATCTATGATACACAAGAAAGCGATAATATACCAGTTACCTCTGGAAATGTTATCTACGGGTTGAGGTAGAGGGGAATCCTACTTTTTACTCTAAACCCTTTTGTACAGTTTGAGATTTTTTAAAAATTACTTTAAGGGGCGGGCCCGGTGGCACAGTGGTTAAGTTTGTGCAATCCACTTTGGCGGCCTGGGGTTCGTCAGTTCAGATACTGGGCACGGACCTACCCATTGCTTATCAAGCCATGCTGTGGCAGGCATCCCACATATAAAGTAGAGGAAGATGGGCACAGATGTTAGCTCAGGGCCAATCTTCCTCAGCAAAAAGGGAAGGATTGACAGCAGATGTTAGCTCAGGGCTAATCTTCCTCAAAACAAACAAACAAACAAACAAAAACAATTACTTTAAGAAATGCACCCAGAAAATAAACTAAAAGTATCATAAGTGACTGCTTTTATGAGACAATTCCTCTAAGTACAAGGGAAGAGTTCTGTACACACACATATCACCAAAATCACCAGTAAATCACACATTTCTGAACAGGGACAAGCTAATACTTGAGACTCTGAACAGAACCCTTCCCATTTAATCCCTGCAAGCACAGTATGTAAGATTCAGCCATCCCATTTCGAACGATGGTAGTCCTCTCAGTCAAAATCATGGGTATTAACCGCTGTCGAATCTAAAGCTATTGGAAAGAAACTGAAAACCTGACAGCCGAATGTTGTTTGCTTGGTCTTCTATAAACTGAATCATTAAGGGACAGCCAGGCAGAACAAAATAACATCATTTCCGACTTACCAATGGAAAACAAAAACTGTTTTTTTGGGGTGTAATGGGAAATGATGAAAATATTTATTGGACAGAGAAATACTAAGTGACTTTAGGAAAAAACGAAAAACTTTTTATGAAGTTCCTCCACTGGAACACAAAATTGCAAAATTCTGATGAAGAGATAGTAATATGGTTTAACTAAGCAAACATAGATAACTAGTTATTGTTTCTTGGTAGGAGAGGTTTTGACAATTAGATTTAATGGATGTGACATTTAATGAAAATGGAACCTGCAATCTTATTTTAACAATAGAGGAGGCCACTTTAATTTCTTATTAATCTAAGATTTATTAAAATAACAAAAAGTTGAAACCTAAGTAGCAATTTTACTAACAAAAGAATATTTTTAGGGAGTCCTGGTAAAGACACAAAGACATTACATAATCAAAAGCCTGCTTAACTTTATGTGAAAGATTATCATTGTGCTGTCTGGGATGCAGCTGGATTTCATGTATGATAGATTCAGCCAACGTTGCTGAGAGCCTGCTACTGGCCCAGCACCACGCTAGCAGCAGAAGACATAAACATGAACTAAGATTGAAGGAATGCATGGTCTAAGTGAGAGAATCAGACCTACACAACATCTGAACTACAATGAGAGAAGTATTAATGCAGTAACAATCTATAAGAATTTCTATTAGGACAAAGATAAGAAAGCAGAACACGAGTACTGAGGCAGCCTAGGTAAGGATTCAGAGAAAATCCATTAGTCTGGATGTTGAAAGGTTGAGTTCTTCAAGGAGTCTAGAGTATAGAAGGGTATCCTAGGCAGAGAAAAGGAAGAAAAGGAAAATATTAATTACATGCCTACTTTGTTCCAGACTCCTTTCTTGCTATGTACCTTCAGGTATGAAATCTGATTTAATATTCACAATGACACTAAGTAGGTCTAGTCACCTACCTTTTAAAAAACAAAAACACTAGAAAAAAGATTCAGAAAGGATAAATGACTTGCCCACTGGATCATACAGCTAGAATGGAATAGTACTGGTATTAAAACTCAGGTTTGTCCAGCACTCAAGTCCATTCTCTTCCCCCATAAGAAATTCCACAGCATAACAAAAAAGCATGGAAGTGTGAAAAGTGAATATTCATAAAACAGTAAATAACCTGTAGTACGTGTGTAAGGTACTGGGGTATTGGCTGGAAATAAAGTCAGAAAGGTAAGTTGAGATAAGATTATAAGGAACACCGTATGCTAAGTAATTTATACTAACGGTATTGGGACTCCATTGAATGTTTCTAAGCAAGTGCAATATATGAAAATACCTATATTTGAAAGATAATTGGCAACAACGTGTAAGGTAACATAAAGGAGAGAAAGACTGAAGGCAAGGAGACCAGGTAAAAGGCTAGGATAAAACCGAGGAGAGATTATTGGTAAACTATCTCCTAAAGATGTGCTGACTAGATGCTGATCTGGATACATCAGCAACAAACTTTCACATAAAGTTAAATATTCTTTTGATTGGATAGTAATTTTTCTTACCAGGACTCCCTAAAAATATTTTTTAACAGTAAAATCGCTATTTAAGTTCAGTGCTCTCCACTTATTATATGTACATTTCTGAATGTATATTATACTTCAAAACAAAAAGTTTATTAATGTACTGACATATCAAGTGGGCCAATCCTAGAACCATAAGTAACTCTTCAGAGTATTATGTGCTTTAAAATACAAAGGAAAAACTGCCAATGAAAATATACTGTATTGTAAACATATCACAATTAAAACTTCTATGTCCTTCCAATGAATGAAATGACATAATATAAAAACATAAACCTCTACTCTAAATCAATCAATAACAGCAACAATTGTTTTCACGGCACTGAAGAGTTGCTTTTTTGTTGGAGAAGGATGGTCATCACTCAAGTTCTATCTCCTCTTAATTAGAAGGCAACAACTGAGTATGTAATTATCCCTGTTTAAACACACACGTCCACATACCTCCTTTTACACCAGTGGAGATGAGAATGGGAGGGAGGCCATCTTCAGGAATAAGGTTCATTGCACTTCCAACAGGACTTCCAACCTGAGTTATATTCCCAGAGAACAGAGAAATATCCGTCTAGGAAAAGCAAATCAGTTAAGTGAACATCACAGAGAGTTCAAGACTTTGGCAGAATATAGTCAAGAATATAGGAATTTAAGTGAAAATTTGGAATTCATACTTTTTGAAAGATAGCACAAGATACTCATTAACCTGTGGTTTCCCAAAGGACTCGGCTTAACTATTAAAAATCTTTCTAATTCTACAGTTTCTCCTTCTGGCATCATCACATCATGATAGAGAGAAAAGGCCTTGCAGCGGGGTGAAAGCCTCCTTTACCTAGGTTTCTTTTGCCATATAAGAAAAATATTTTTAAAAACTGCAGTGGCAACAGAAACAAAATTTCAATATTATCTCGTAATTTCTGAACTTTTAATGCATTTGGGTCTACTTAAAATCTCATTTATATTGCTTTTGCAAATTAACATCAAGGATAGTGGTGATGGTTGTACAATAATGTGAATGTACTTAATGCCACTGGATTGTGCACTAAAAATGGCTAAAATGGTAAATTTTATGTCATATATATTTTACAATAAAAAGAAAAAAATTAACTTTGAGAAAGAAATCAAAATAGACAATTTTCCATTTATTATGCAATGAAATAAAATTTCAAATTCATTTTCCTTTGCATTAATATGCATATCACGTTAGCTATACTTAATAAAGTATAATGTTGCAAAACACATTTTGGGTAGGGTTAAGTCCACTTAATTAACAATTTAATAGAATACGCTCAAAGATTAAAATGATGCTCTCTTCTCTACATTCTCCATAACTTAAGAAAAACAAGCTTTAAAAAAGTTAAAAGAAAAGCATTTAAAAACTGGTTTTTGATACACATAAGACTGTTCACAGCAGTCTTATTCATAACAGCCAAAGACTGGAAACAATCCAAATGTCCATTAACAGGAAAATAGATAAATTGTGGTAAATTCACATAATGGAATACTACTCAGCAATAAGAAATATTAATTTTTTGATGCACACAACATGGATAAATATTAGTTTGAGTTTAAGAAGCTAGGGACAAAACATTATATACTATATGCTTCCATTTATATGAAACACAAAAACAGACAAAATTAAGCCATGGTGATACAAGTCAGAATGATGGTTACCCTGGGGAAAGAAGCGCAGGTATTGACGGAAAAAGGGCATGAGGGAGCCCTGCGGAGTAATGGAAATGCTCTGTATCTTCACCTAAGTGGTGGCTATATGGTTGCATGTGTGCGTGCGCCTGTATTCACCAAGTTGTTTCCTAAAGATTAATGCTCTTCAAGTACTTTGCTATATATATTTTATTCTTGAATAAAGATTAAAACTATTTTAAAAAAATGCCCATGTCTTGCCATACTTTTGTCTATACTACCTATAAATTAAGACTATAAGCTTTTAGTAGGTATTTGCTAAAATTTTGCAATGTTCCCAGTAGCTCATCATATAAGAAGAAATTTGGAAAATTTTATTAGCAAACCATTATAAACTGATTCGAAGTTCCAGTATAGGAAATAAAGTAATCTATTCTTTCTAACTTGCTACTTAGTGACACATAAATCCACCTTATAATATCATGAGAAGTGGTCATTTGGCCTCTATTTAAACACCATCTGTGAAAATGAATTTATTTCATTTACTGGGCACTTATTAAGTGCCAGGCCATAAAGATGAAAAAAACATATTCCAGTCTGGCCTTAAAGAATTTGTTTTCCCTCATTTTACCAAATAAATATTAAAATAGTATGTGTGTAAGGTTCAACAATGTGAGAGCACAGAAATAAAATAACTAACTTGGTTTAGTTTCTCCTAACTGAGCTGAATCTTGTTTCCCTATAATATGCATTCACTAGAGCTTTCTCATTCATTCGAAAATATCTGTTTTGGGGCCGGCCCAGTGGCATAGCAGTTAAGTTTGCGTGTTCTGCTTCAGCGGCCTGGGTTTCGCAGGTTCGGATCCTGGGCGTGGACCTACACACCGCTTATTAAGCCATACTGTGGCAGAATCCCACATATAAAGTGGAGGAAGATGGGCACAGATGTTAGCTCAGGGCCAATCTTCCTCAGCAAAAAGAGGAGGATTGGTGGCACATGTTAGCTCAGGGCTAATCTTCCTTAAAAAATAAATTATGTTTTAAGAACCTATCATACAATCTAAGAAATGTAAAAGACATGTAAGAGAAACAAAAAATCATCACTGTATAAATACCATAATTATAACTGATTCAGGCAAGAATTGTCAAAGGGCAGGAAAATTATTGACTGAAAGACTGTTGAGGAACAGGACACTCACAGCCTCAAAGTATCACCCCTCATCTTACTTATTAATTGCAAAGAGGAAAAGCTACTTTTGAAGTGGAGAAATACAGGAGACATCAACCTAACCAATTATCAAACTGATATTGCTTGATGTGTTCCACTAAGAAATGACCATCACTTATGTAGTATTATTATTCTTGCCCAAATCTAATCACGAGGAAAAAATCAGACAAATACAAATTAAGGATATTATGTAAAACATGACGAATATGCATCAAAATATTAATGAAATGAAAGACCAAAAAAATGAAAAATGAGAGAATGGTTCTAAATTAAAGAAATCCAAAGAAACATGATAACTCAATATAATTGTAACCCTGATGGGATCCTGATGTTAAAAAATATATTTTATTTAATAAAAAAATGTATATATATGCACATATGTGTACAAAAAAGCTATAAAGAACATTATTGGGACAATTGGGGAAACCTGAAAATAGACTATATATTAGATAATAGAATTATATGTTAAATTTCTTTCTCATTTGATAACTGTACTGTGCTTGGGTAAGAAAATGATTTGTTCTTAGGAGATACAAGCTCAAGTATTAAGTGATAAAGTGCAACTAATCCTCAAATGGTTCATTAAAAAAAAAAAAGCATGTCTGTGAATGTGCACATGTGTTTAGGGGTAAAGCAAACGTGGCAAACACTAATGCCTGGTGAATATAGGTGAAGAGTATGTGGGTGTTCACTGGACTATTCTTGCAACTTTTCTGTGTGTTTGAAATTTTTCCAGATAAACAGCTGGGGGAAAAAAGAAACCTTCTTGACTTAGTAATTGTGCAGATACAAAGACTAAGACATAGTTCTGGCTCTCATCCTCTGCAGCCACAGAAAAGTCCCCAAAAGACCTGGAAATATCTGAAGACAGCTATGGTATGGTTTAACGTTCCTTCACCAAACATGAAATTTAGCTCTGTACAGCAATAACCCTAATCTTAACATCAAGCAATTTCAATTACAACCAAATCCATAAACTACGTAAATTTCTGAAAAAATATTACCGAACATAAACATAAATAAATAGCAACTAACAATTCTATGAAGACTTCAAGAGTAAAAACTTTATCCAAACTTTGATCTCATTTTATTAAAAAAAAAAAAAGGAAGCATATAGTTAGAATTAACAGCCTTATTATAACCTTGACCACCACATTCAAGAGGGCAATCAGCGACAGAAAGGGACCTACTGAAAAAAAAGGATCTCTAATTTTGGTCCTACGTGGCTGTTCTCTCACTGTCTCCAAAAAAAGTAGTTGGTATTTGTCCCCTTCTGAAAACTAGGGCCCAAGAGAATCCCATTAACCCCAAAACCATGACCAGCACATCCTATAGAGACAAGGTAGAGGTGCCAGCACAGTATGTGCTAGTTTCCTTAGGAAAATTATATAAATCTTCCATTCAATAAGTCAGTGATTTTCAACTTATTTTTAAGCTTTGGAATCCTTTTAAAAAAATCTTAAATGGAAACATAATTGGTAGAACAGAAAAAAGTAGACATGCTCAGGTTGAAGAGAAAGGAACAGAGGGATTCCTCAGCTGCCTCCATATTGCCTGGCCTTTCCTCACCACTGCACTCCCGAGAGGCCACTACAGAACCTGGGGAACATGGTTTGAAACCAATGTATCAAGGGCCAGGATTCCTTCTAACACCTCTAGCTACCGAAGTAGCCTGAGCTCACCTGAGAAGCTTCATAAGAATCTTTCTCCTGAACAAACCTGCAACTATAGAGCAGAAAAGGACAGATTTTGCCACAGTTACTTTAACCCTACAGACAAACACAGGCACACACATATATGCACACATACACTAAACTGTATCCGAAACCTATAGGGTTCCACAGAAAAGTCACTCAGCTTAGAAAAAAAGACAGAGGCAGCACAATGCTGAGTAAGGCGGGTACTCATTTTTACTTGCTGTTTTGTTTTCTTACCTCTGCTGGTAGAGGACTGGTAGCTGCTGGCTTGACTGGGTCATGTGACACAGCCAGGGTTCCTGCAGAGGAAGTTCCATTCATTGTTAATTTGGCTGCATCAGCAACTTCTCCATTAGGTAAGATCCCATCAGCAAACCAAACTCGCCTCTGCTCTCTGGGCTGAGCCACTTGAGGAGCCAGAAAAATAAAACAGGAATCAATGTGACATTGGTAGAGTTTCTAACATCAAAGAAGAGAAGGTCACCAATTCCAGATGTGCAAAGAAGTCAATATTTAGCATCTTATAATTACAAATATCAGAACTGTAACTGTGTATATAAGTGGTTATAAATTAATAAAAACACACATTTAAATATATTCTTTACTTCTATAACTTGTATGTAAAGATTTAAAACATTTTGCTTTAAAATACTGAGTTCTTAAATATATCTGTGATTATGCCGCACACTCTGTCCCATATCATTGACAGAGAAACTAAGGAAGGTGTTTTAAGTACCTATGAAATTTAATAGCAGGGAAAAATACCTAGCAATAGACATCCACATCTCCTAAATGTAGGAGGTTTCTACAGGAATTAAATATCTAGAAAAATGATAGGGTATTTTTAAAGGGCAGAGATGCCCTGAAGAATGTTGAAGAATTATTAATTAATAAAGGAAGAGTTGGCACAGATACGTAAGAATTGGGAAGCAAACTGACCAGATCTTTGGCTAAAGTGTAACTGAAGAAGAAAGACTGATCTGGCAGTGCAAAAGTAGTTTGCATTTTAGTAAAAGGACAGGGGAAAAGCTGGGAAACTGAATCTGATGAAATGATCTCTTTAAATCCGGTTTTGGAAATCAATTCAAACAGCCAAAACAAAGAGAGACTAGGGGAAGAATAACAAAAACGACAAATGAAGTAAAGAGAATAAAGATTTTGAGAAAGAAAGCCTGAACTCATAAAAATACAAGGAGTATGACTAAGGGATGATCTGAAAAGAGGGAAAATGGGGAAGAGTATGATAATGTCAATAGAAGTCTTTGCTCTTCAAAAGGGGAGGAGCGCTATTTAGCAAGGGGAAGGCAATATTACTAGACAAAAAGACAAAGTTAATGAAAGAAGATTGATTTAAATAATCAAGGGAAACTTCTTCACAAGATCATTTTAAGGAAACATATAATTGTTATTTTTACTATTCATAATCCCCTGAACTTACAAAGTGCCTTTGATCTAACAATATCATAATCATAAAGACATAATAAACTAAAATAAATTGAGCCTATAATTTTCTACCTATCATATGATATAACCAGAATTAAAGTTCTGGATTTTATGAAGGTCTATGTACCTAACACAATATTTTCATATTCTTATAGGGATAGATTCAAAATGAAAAGAGAAAATGGCAATGTATACTCTAAAAAGTAATACTAGAATGGACTGGTCAGAAGCAAGAATTCTCATTTTTATCACTTACTAAACTTCTACAAAGAGCATTATAGTAAGATGAGGCTAGGATTTTACAGGCTGACTTCAAATTCTGTATCTCTTTTCAAGTATCAGCAGTATAATTACTCCATTCTTAAGTTGGAGAGGGTATTGGGATATTTTTAGAGGTGCCTCCAAAATATCAGGCAACACAATATTATTCTTTACTTGCCCAGAAATAGTCTCGACACATTTCTCACCTTGTTCTTCCACTTTAATAACCACCCAAAGGGACTTATCTGCACTGTTATAAAGACTTGTGCCGTAAAATCACATCAGCACCTTTTTAGAGGAACTTGGTGAGGAAAAAGAGAGAGAATAGCACATGATCCCCTACCTTCTGCTCCAGGGTGCTTTAAAACTCCCACAGGTACCATCACAGTGGGAGGTGGAGAGCTCAGGGCTCCTGAGGCCTGAGCCTGCTGCAAGGGAGGGATAGTAGAACAGTATTCAGCAGGATTGTTAGGGTTAGGGCTCTGGCTTGAGGCACTCATCATGTTCTCCCAGGCTTGAGCTAAAGCAAATACAGACACAATCAATGTGAATGGATTGCAAAATATGGACATCAAGACCTCCACAATATTGGATAAATAATGTAGCTCCTCCTCAGTAACACTCATAGTATGTCTCTCTTCCAGCTAGTGAAGACAGTAAGGAGATATGTGATTTTATCCAATAAAGGAGACTATTTAGTTAAGTAAACTATCTGGATGCAACAAATAAGAATTACATGATAATTCTGATACAGACTGATCGATCAGTCTGAGGTTAATGACTTGGTCCCTGACTTCTTTAAAGGAGACCATACATTCCCTTAAGAGGGACCGAAACAACATCAAACTTATTAAGGATTTGCAACAGGGATAGCATTTAGACATTCGGCAGGGGAGGGGGTAGGGTATGTTTAATATTCAATGCACTTTATAAAGTTCTATAAAGAATCAAAATCGAGGGCTAAGATAGCATAACCCCATTGTATGATATTTTGTTTCATTTCTAGACTTTTAGGCTCTTCTTAGTTCAGGTAAAATATCATTTAAAAAATTCTGAAGCCTAAAGCTCAGGAGAACACATCTCAACATTTTTGTGAATTCTGATTTTGTACAATCATAAACCTGTGTAAAAATATCCAACAAAAACAACCATTTCACATCTTTGGTGTGTCTCAAAAGCACAGGACCCATTTGAACATGAAAATGTGCCACTATCACATAAGTGCCATCAATCAATATGAATGATCACAAGTGTGTTAAGAATCTGTATACTCTATAATTTTACTAACTAAATACTAACATATTAACTATTGTCTTTAAAAGCAAATAGGATGAAAAATACTACAGAAACGAAAGATAGCAAATTTTATCTTCTAGATTCAGGTAATATCACATGCCCAGGAATAGAAACCACTCAATTTTTTAAGCATCTTTCTCATTCAACATCAAAGAACAATCCATAAGATTTTGAATATTTATTGCCTCAAAACTGCAAGGCAAGGCTAGAAACAAAAACTATGTTCTGTTTGAAAGCTCTGGCAGGAAGAGGGGAGGAAGAGAACAGGAGAAAGGAAAAGGGGATAGGTAACACTGAAAAGCATCAACTTAAATAGTCAGTAAAAGATCAGGCTAAGCCATGCGAGAGGAAAGACGCTGGAAAGACCAGGAAAAGTAGATTATTTCAGGATCCCCTGTTTAGGGCATCCTTGGTTTAATAAAAAGTAAGTATTCCATATGAATCCTCTGCCATTTCCTTCATCTTCAGCTATGCCAAGTTAGGAAAAAAAAAAAAGCTATCAAGTTGGAAGACCTCATCAAATAAAAGAGGTATTAGGTACTGTAACTAAGCAGCATGCTCTTATCTGTGCACATATGTCTTAAAATGAACGCAGGAATAAAAATCATCAATTGAGCAAGAGTGAAATAACCACCATCTAAAAAATGACCCTTAAGAGTAGAGAGAATGATTCATATTTGATCAAAATTATAAGAATTCAGAAATGGGAGGAAACTGAATAGATCAAAGGAGATTAGAACAGATCAGATTAACTGACATGCAATAGGTTAATAAGCCAGCAACAGGAAAACATCACTATGAGCAATGCAGACAGACAGAGCAGGAGGGGCCTCGAGCAGAAGTTCCAGCCTCCAGGAGGCACACTATTCCGGCACAGGCAGCAGTGGCATCCAAGTTTAACACTTTACTCCTATCAGTAATTGTTTTGACAACTGTACAAAGATGCCCTCAAAGAGAAAATACTATAGCCTGATCAATTTTTATTGTATCTCTTTACAAGAATACTCTGAGTTTTTCTCCTTATTTTTTTAACTAAAATGATCTTGGATTCATTTCCAGTCCCGCGAAAGATGAACACTACATAAGGTGTAATTACCTTCTCATGGCCATCTTCTTTTACCGTGTAACTAAACTCAAAGCCATTATCATTATAAGAAATCTAAGTAGTATTAAGAAGATAACTGAGAGAAAAACACAATTTTCTATGTGATCCTAGATGCTAAAATATTTATTTTTAACAAGATGAACAGCATAAGGTGTTAAGAATATTTTCTAAGTTATTAAGGTATTCCCTAGATGGAGATAACTTCCCTTGAAAGGAAAACCTCAGTCCAATTTTAATATTTCATCATTTAAGCAGTCAAAAGCCCCCCACTCCTACTCCCATCCCATTCCGGTCATTTCACAGGAATATTAACAGCCACCTATCACCTGATTTCCACAAGAACTTCCTGCAAAACTTACCTGACTTCAGCATTCGTTCATTAAATTATGCATAGGAATTCTGAGATGCTAAGATATTTTCAAAACGTGGAACTTTAGTTCAACATTTTCAGTTGAAGTTACGACATTTGAGAAGGTGAGCAACTTGTAGAGAGAGGCAGGAAAAAATAGTAGCCTTTTCAGAGGAATTCTCTTGTTCTGTCTCAATAATTGTGAATTCAACCTGTTTTAATACTTACCATTCATTAGCACTGAATGGCAGATTACGCATACTCTAGCTTCCTTTCTGTCCATATACAACAGTTTACATTTCAGGCTACAGCAGGAAGCACAAAAAACCTGCAGGAAAAAGAACATACTAAATTTACTTAGGATCACAGCATAAAGGGAGTAAATCAATACTGACCAACTGACAGGGAACCTTATTACTACAACATAAAAACTTCAAAGGAAAATGTAATTGAGGAAGCTGGGCACAAGACCCAATTCAAAAGTAAGAGTGAGATTACATGTCTGTAAGCAATAAGGAAAGTGAAAGCGTTGGCTGAAAATAAAAATCTTAGCCAAGATCATACAGCAAATACACAGGAGAGAAAAAAATGTGAGCTGCCCTTAGGCAAAATTCCTATACACAATATCATATAACATGGGCATTTAAAGACAGTTATAGCCACTATTTCTGACTGGGGACTCTGGTTTTTAACTTCTTTTTTTTACTATCCTTATGTATGGGATAATGATCATACCAGCTGTTTTCACTGGTTTGCTATGAAGGCCAGGAAAGATCAAAACATACAACTTGATAAAAAAAGCACAGCCCCAGCTACAGAAAATCAGAGCAGGCAACCAAAATTGTTCATGCCAATTTCTAGCACCTTATTTCCACCTTCCAAAGAGAGTTCCTGATAATCTTACTTTCTTCTCCCTTCCACATCAAGCAACAAGAATCTCCTCAGCTCCCTGTTGATTTCTTTCTTTTTTCTTTTTTAAAGATTGGCCCTGAGCCAACATCTGTTGCCAATTTTCCTTTTTTTCCCCCTTCTCTTCTAAATCCCCCAGCACATGGCTGTATATTCCAGTTGTAGGTCTTTCTGGTTCTGATACGTGGGACGCTGCCTCAGCATGGCCTGATGAGTGGTGCTAGGTCCGCACCCAGGATCTGAACAGGCAAACCCTGGGCCACCGACGTGGAGCATGCAAACTTAACCACTTGGCCACGGGGCCGGCTCCAAGATTTACTTTCTTGAGAACTCATTAGTCACTTATCTCAGAGAGCTTCATACAGGCAGAAAGTGGTTCCCATAAGGGAAAATTCTACTAATCCAGTTTTTATGACCAAGAAGTATCCTATAACTTACAAAGATGAGGGCACATTAAAGACAAAATGAGAGAGATCATCTCCTCTCCTACTAAGTATAATTAATACACCTAGCTACCATGATTACTAATTTACAGTTTTCAGAGGCTTTACATTCTCAAAATAACTCTGTGATGTAGGGAGGACAGGGATATATTCTCCTTATGTTCTATCAGAAGAAACTGAGTTGGGATGGTTAAATGACTTGCTCAAGTTCACAGCAAACTGTGTAAATACCAGGCACTTTACATGTATTATCTCATTTAACTTCAAAAATTCTATCAAGACACTCATTTATAATTAACAGAGTTAAATAAACAGATGTTAAATAAAATTGCTTAGTTGTACAGCTAGTAAGTTATATAAGTTGTCTCCAAAGACTGTTCTTAACCACTACATAATACTGCCTCATACTAATGCATATATTTCACTTTAATTCAGACTTGACTGTTCCTTCTCTCTCACCATGACCACATCCAGTCAGTCACTATGTCTTGATAGTTCTCTCTCTTAAAGGGTTCTCCCCAAATCCCATCTCTTCCTCTCCATAACTACTGCTGCTTCCTTTATTCAGGCCTTTATTATTTGAGGCCTAGAAGATCATCATAATCAATTACCTGTCCTCCCAGTCTTCAGATGTGTCTTTCCAATTCATCTTTCACATAAATACTAAATGACTGAACTTTCTAAAAATAAATTTAATCATGTTAATCTTCTTGAAATCCTTCAACAACATTTGTAATCAAGAGGTAAAACTAAGAAGCCATCCTTAACTCATTTATTCCAGAAATATTTGAGTCCCTACTATGTGCTGGGCACCAGGCTATCTGACTGTGTGTGGCAGTGAAAAAAATGGACGTGGCCCTTGCCTTCGTGGAATTTACATCTACAGAGGTTATAATCTAAAATCAAATAATCACACGAGTGAACGTAAAATTACTTGCTTCAAAAGAAGTACATGGTAAAATAAGATCATGTGATCTAGGCTTTACCTAGATTGGCAGGGTCAGGGAAGGTTTAATTTAGGAAACACAGAGATAAAATCTGAAGGATGGGTAAGAGTTTTCTATGCATAAAATAGTACCAAGGAGAGAGAGAATAATAAATAGAGTAAATAGCATGTGCACGGGTCCCAGTAGGGGGAGAAGCATGGCTCCATCAAGAAACTAAAAAAACTCAGTGGGTAGAGGCCCTGAGAGTTAAGGGATGCAAAGAATAAGATGAGATCAGATCAAGCAAAGGTTCTATAGATTTTATTAATAATTTTGGTCTTCTTTCTTTTGCTGAGAAAGATTCGCCCTGAACTAACATCCGCTGCCAATCTCCCTCTTTTTGTATGTGAGCTGCCACCACAGCATGGCCACTGACCAATGAGTGGTGGAGGTCAATGCACAGGAACCAAATTCGGGCTGCCGAAGTGGATTGTGCTGAACTTAACCACTAGGCCACTGGGCCTGGCCCTAATTTTGGTCTTTTTAATAGAGCAATGGGAAATCACTTAAATGTTTTAATAGAAGAGAAAGACATGATCAGACATGCACGGCTACAGTAAGGGAAAAAAATGGAGGGGAGCAAGAACGGATTTGAGATGGTTCAACATACAAAAATCAATCAATGTAATACATATTAACAGAATGAAGGAAAAAGCCCAAACGATCATCTCAGCTGATGTAGAAAAAGCATTTGACAAAATTCAATACCCTTTCATAATAAAAACATTCAAAAAACTAGAAATTGAAGGAAACTACCACAACATAATGAAAGCCATATATGAAAAACCCACAGCAAACATCATACTCAAAGTGAAAGACTGAAAGCTTTTCCTCTATGATCAGGAACAAGGCAAGGATGCCCACTTTCACCATTTCTACTCAACATAGTACTGGAAGTTCTAGCCAGAGTAATTAGGCGACAAAAAGATGGCATTTAAATTAGAAAGGAAGAAGTAAAATTATCTCTGTTTGCAGATGACATGATCTTATATGCAGAAAACCCTAAAGATTCCACAAAAAAACTATATGAGAAAATGAATTCAGCAAAGTTGCAGGATATAAATTCAACACACAAAAATCAGTTGCATTTCTATACGCTAAGAATGAACAATCTGAAAAGAAAATTATAAAAACAATTCCATTTACAATAGCATCAAAAAGAACAAAATAATAGACTGGATAAAATATTTGTATTATATAAAAATGGACAAAGGACTAAGATCCATAATATATAAAGAGCTTCAGTAAATTAGTAAGGAAAATACAAATACCTCCAAGGAAAAATAGGCAAAGAACTCACACACATAAATTCACAGAAAAATTAATAAAATGTCCAATAAATAAAAATATAATAAATATCACTCATGACAAAATTAAAATTAAAAGAATGAGATATTCCTTTTCTATTGTACATGCAAAGATTCTTTTGGGGAAAAAAATCCTGATATTATCCAATAGTGGTGAGGATATAGAGTAAACAGGAACTTCCTCTCATACCCTCTTGGTGGTAGTATAATTTAGATTAATTGAACAATATTTAAAAAAATTTTAAGTGTTCATTCCCTTTGACTCAGCACTTAATTTTAATTTATCCTACAAAAAGCATCCACATGTGCAGAGATGTATACAAGAATTATCTCTATACAGTTTGTAATAGCCAAAAGTTGTAAACAACCCAAATATATATCAGTAGAGAAATGGTTAAACTGCAGTATAGCTATAAAATGCAACGTTGTTCAGTCTGTAAAAAGAATAAGATAGTTTACTAACTGACATGCAAAAGTAAAGTAAAATAGTCAAGTTGGAGGATGAGAGTTGGATGGAAATAGGGCCTTTTTCTTTCTCTTTTTAATTTATATATATATTTTTTAGGTGTTAGACTGGGATATTTTAACTTTGGGTAGAGCTTTTTCTGTTAAAAAAAAAACAGAAAAAAGAACATTAGTTGGTGTTACAGGTTGAACTGTGTTTCCCCCAAATTTAGATGTTGAAGTCTTAACCCCCAATACTTCAGAATGTGATCTCATTTGGAGATAAGGTCTTTACAGAGGTAATCAAGTTAAAATAGGTCAGTAGGGCGGGCTCCTAAACCAGTAAGACTGATGACCTTATAAAAGGGGAAATTTGGACACAGCACACATACAGGGAGAATACCATGTGAACATAAAGATGGCTATCTACAAGTGAGGGAAAGAGATATGGAACAGATCCTTCCTTCACAGCACTCAGAAGGAACCAACCCTGTCACCAACTTGATCTCACACTTCTAGCCTCTGGAATTGTTATACAATATATTTCTCTTGTTTAAAGCACCCAGTTAGTGGTAGTTTTTGTTACAGCAGCCCTAGCAAACTAATGCAGTTGGAAACTTTCAGAAGTAGAGGACTTGCACTTTGGGAAAACAACCTCAACTAAGAATGAAAAAAAAATAAAAACCAAAACTGATTTTTTAAGGCCGTATATGAAAAACCCACAGCAAACATCATACTCAGTGGGGTAAAACTGGAATCCAGCCCTGTGAGAAAAGGAACAAGACAAGGATGCCCACTCTCACCATTCTTATTCTTATTCTGGAGGTTTTGGCTAGAGCAATTAGGCAAGAAAAAGAAATAAAAGGAATCCATATAGGCAATGAAGAAGTGAAACTCTCATTGTTTGCAGATGACATGATTTTATATATAGAAAACCATAAAGATCCCATCAGAAAACTATTAGAAATAATCAACACCTACAGCAAAGTTGTAGGGTACAAAGTCAATTTACAAAACTCAGTGGCATTCCTATACTCCAATAACGAACTAACAGAAAGAGAACTCAAGAATACAATCTCATTTACAATCACAACAAAAAGAATAAAATATCTAGGAATAAATTTACCAAGGAGGTGAAAGACCTATATAAGGAAAACTATAAGACATTATGGAAAGAAACAGGTGAGGACATAAAGAAATGGAAAGAGATTTCATGCACATGGATTGGAAGGATAAACACAGTTAAAATGTCCATACTACCTAAAGCAATCTACAGATTCAATGCAATCCCAATCACAATCCCAATGACATTCTTCACAGAAACAGAACAAAGAATCTTTAAATTCATATGGGGCAACCAAAGACATCCAATAGCTGAAGCAATCATGAGAAACAAAAACAAAGCTCGAGGCACCACAATCCCTGACTTCAAAATATACTATAAAGCTATAGTAATCAAAACAGCATGGTATCGCTACAAAAACAGGCACACAGATCAATGGAACAAAACTGAAAGACCAGAAATAAAACCACACATCTATGGACAGCTAATTTTCAACAAAGGTGCTAAGAACATACAATGGAGAAAGGAAAGTCTCTTCAATAAATGGTGTGGGAGAAACTGGACAGCCACATGCAAAAGACTGAAAGTAGAGCGTTATCTTTCTCCATACACAAAAATAGACTTGAAATAGACCAAAGACTTGAAGGTAAGACCTGAAACCATAAAACTTCTAGAAAAAAATATAGGCAGTACACTCTTTGACATCAGTCTTAAAAGGATCTTTTCAAATACCATATCTACTCAGATAAGGGAAGCAAAAGAAACAATCAACAAGCGGGACTTCATCAGACTAAAGAGTTTCTGGAAGGCAAAGGAAACCACGATCAAAACGAAAAGACAACCCACCAACTGGAAGAAAATATTTCCAGATCATATATCCAACAACGGGTTAATCTCCATAATATAAAAAGAACTCATACAACTGAACTACAAAAAGACAAACCACCCGATCAAAAACTGGGCAGAGGATATGAACAGACATTTTTCCAAAGAAGATATACAGATGGCCGACAGGCACATGAAAAGATGCTCAATATCACTAATCATCAGGGAAATGCAAATCAAAACTACACGAAGGTATCACCTTACACCCGTTAGAATGGCTATAATCACAAAGACAAAAAATAACAAACAAGGGAGAGTTTGTGGAGAAAATGGAACCCTCATACACCACTGGTGGGAATGCAAACTGTTGCAGCCACTGTGGAAAACTGTATGGAGATTTCTCAAAAAATGAAAAATAGAAATACCATATGACCTGGCTATCCCACTACTGGGTATTTATCCAAAGAACCTGAAATCAACAATACAAAGAGACTGATGCACCCCTATGTTCACTGCAGCATTATTCACAATAGCCAAGACGTGGAAGCAACCCAAGTGCCCACTGACTGATGGTTGGATAAAGAAGATGTGGTATATATATATACAATGGAACACTAGTCAGCCATGAAAAAAGACAAAATCATGCCATTCACAACAACATGGAGGGACCTTGAGTATATTAAGTGAAATAAGCCAGACAGTGAAAGACAAACACTGTAAGACTTCAGTGATCTATGGAAGATAAACTTACGGACAAAGAGAACAGTTTAGTGGTTACTAGAGGGAAGGGTTTGGGGGTGGGCACAAGGGGTGAAGGGGCACATTTATATGGTGACTTGACAAATAATACGGTACAACTGAAATTTCACAATGTTATAAACTATTATGGCCTCAGTTATTAAAAAAAAGAAATCTTTAGAAAGATCCATTCTTAACCACTGCCGTATTCAGAAAAAATAATTCCAATTATGGAAAGAATGCAGATTCCTCTAAAACCTAAATGCAAAAGTGTACAGAGTAGAAGGTGACAGACCTAGGAATTCCAACAAAAAACTAAATAAATAAACATAGCCAACTACTTGACACTGAGCCTGGAGTTGAAGTGGCAACAGTGGAAGTGGAGTAGGTAGGAGTCATTTCTGGGGTGGACTTAGGACCGGATCCCACGAGGTGTGAAAGAAAATGAGCCCTGGAACCTAGGTGAGGGGCGATACCAGTTCCCAGCAGACAGGGTGTAAGAGAGGGATAAGATGGGGATGCAGAGAGGAAAAATAATCTTCCTTCTACCCTCTGAGTTCTTGGCTGAGACCCCTATAATAAAAGACAGGTCAAAAGAGAAAAACAAACAAAAACAAGTCTTTTCTAAAAAGCAAGTTAGGGGGAAGCATAACACAGTTAAACTGAAAGACCCAAGAATACTCATCCTTCCCAGTATCCCATGGGCCTAACAATAGTGTAGAGGGGATCCTTTATGTTTCCAATTGGACTACAGAAAGGCACAGAAGTTAGTTAGAAAAGTGGATGACTTGCCAGGAGACTACCTAGAATGGCAAGGAAATGGGAGACAGGCAAAGGGATGCACTTCTGTGGATTCACTCATGCCAGAGAACTACATGGAATCGAATGTAATATACATTACAAAACTACCACTGGACAGTGCCTATGACTGCATAGATAGTGTACCACAATATAAAATAGAAGACACATCTTGAAACACTGGCCCTCATTCTCAAAAAGACAAAGACTGTGACGTAATAAGATCCTCAGGTCATCAGAATTAGTACCATGGAGAAGAGGGGCAGAATCTAAGAGATCTGAACCAACTAAGAGTAGGTTAATAACCCTGGATTTAACATTACTGAATAATACTGAATTTGCCTGAAAAGAACAAGAGGAAGTTGTCTTCCATGAGCTAGGTTAGTCAATGTTTTTCAATAAGGGCACTCTCGGCATTTGGGGTGGGCCAATTCTTCAACTGGGCAGCACTGTCCTGTTTAACAAAGGATGTTTAGCAGCCCTGGTCCGAGCCTACTAAATGCCAGTAGCAACCCCAGTCATTGTAACAACCAAAAGTATCCCACCACATTCCAAACATCATTTAAGTAACTTCCTCAGTTCTCTGAGCTAGAGGCCCAGAGCCAAAAATTAAAATCAGTTCTAGAAATAGAGTTACATATTTGTACATGAACTTAAATTATTATACTGCTGAAAGAGCATGCCATATGCCTTTATTATTACAACTAACAAGATCTATTGTAATCTATTGCATTTACTTAATTTATTCTCCATTTTCCCAAAACAGAATATAAACTCTGTGCAGCAATGAACTAAAGTACTAAAGTACTTTTAATACTGACATCACAGCGCTTGAAATAAAATAGGTACTTGATAAATGTTTGTTTATTGTTTCCTTGATTAGTAAACTATTGCACAAATGAATATATGAATGCAGAAACAATGTGCACTTATCTGGAAAGGGCTATGCCATACATGCCCAGATTCACAACTTCAACATGGCAAACACATTTTAAGCAGTTTATTAATACTAGTGACCTCAAGTTTTACAGGCCAAACGGCTATGGATGACCTTAACTGACAGGATCTATATGACCTGCCTTACAGTAGAGAGACAAATTATGATGATTTATAATACATGTGCTATACAATATTCCAGATGAGTATTGGTTAAAATGTTCCACTCGTATGTTTACATGTAATTTTCTTTAATGTGGCACTTCTGGGTTCCAATCTCAACTTTATCATTCACTAGCCAAATGACTCTACGGGAATAATTTAAGCTCTCGAGTCTCAGTTTTTCCTCATATGTAGAATTGAAATATTAATATCCTCCTCACAAGGCTTTTATGAGAATTAAATGATATAATACATCTAAAATTGGTAACACATAATAGGTACTGGATGTATGATAGTTTCCTTATTTCCCTTTCCTTTCCTTTTAAAATTTCCCACTCATGGCTTTCCATGTAACAAACCCTACTGCCAAATTTATGAACAGCTCTATACTCAAGTACCACTTTGTGCCTATTTATACACCCTTTACAGTGTGAATAACACATACTCCTTTGTAATTCTTGAAAATTCAAATCATCAAATGCTCACTTATTTCTTTCCAAATTAGAAAATGGAAAAAATGATGTCCCAGGTCTTCAAAAAGCCCTGTAATTATGACAAAAATAACTGCCTTGCAAGAACAAAAAACAGGAGAAGAAAATACTTGTGACCGACCAATATCGAGCTATTCACAAGGACCAACAGTAACAATTTGCAAAAATTCTTAAGTGCAGAACAGTACTTTACCCTTGTTTATTAGCATATACCAAAATCAATGCAGTAAGAGCTAAAGCAGTTCAGTCAGATTCCAACCCTACCTCTGTCCAAACAACTGTTCCAACTTTACTGTTATTAATTGAAAATAATTATGAGAATAATTTTAAGAGTATATCACAGGAAAGGCTACAAAAGGTCTCTAATTTAACCTTTCAACACTATTTCCAAGTGGGGCTACACAAATAGAAAGATACAAGACCAGAATTGTAAGAAAATAACATTCAACATAAAACTTTAAACTTGCTTGAAGTTATCACTCATTTCCTTTAATACACAATGAATTAGTTTTTATATATCCTATTATTATCTTGTAAATAACACATATATTATGTTGTAGTAAGTTTCAAGTGTGGGTTAAAAAGTGCTAATTTGTAAAAGGCAAGCAATTAAACATATCCCTATTTTTGTAACCATATTCTGGCCATTCTTCATTTTTTAAACTTTTTATTATAGAAATTTTCAAACATATAAAAGTAGACATAACAGCATAACAAACCCCCAAGTGCCCATCACCCAAGTGAAACAATTATCAAATCCAATCCTTACCCACTTCTCTCCCACTTAATCATTTTGAAATAAATCTCAGATATTATTTCATCATTAAATATTTCAGTATCTAGCTCTGAAACATAAGGACTATTTTATCATAAGAATACCATTACCATACCTTAAGAAATTCAGTTTCTTAATATTAAATATCCAAGCAGTATTAACATTTTTAACAGTCTCATATACGTATATATTTGTGTGTGTGAGGAAGATTGGCCCTGAGTTAACATCTGTTGCCAATCTTCCTCTTTTTGCCTGAGGAAGATGGTCCCTGAGCTAATATTCATGCCAATCTTCCTCTACTTTGAATATGGGATGCTGCTACAGCATGGCTTGTTGAGGAGTGTGTAGGTCCACCCCTCAGGTTTTGAATCTGCAAACTCTGGGCCACCAAAGAGGAGTGCACGAACCTAACTACTATGTCACTGGGCCGGCCCCTCATTTATATATTTTAATACAACTTATTTTATATAGATATATATATTTTTTAATAGACAATTTTTTAAAGCAGTTTTGGGTTCACAGCAAAATTAAGCAGAAGGTTATAGAGATTTTGGCACATACCCTGTCCCCACACATGCCTAGCTTCCCCATTATCAACATCCCCCACCAGAGTGGTCCATTTGTTACAATCAATGAACCTACACTGACATACCATTATCACTCAAAGTCTACAGTTTACAGTAGAGTTCACTCTTTATGTTATATATTCCATGGGTTTGGACAAATGTATAATGACATGTATGCACCATTATCAGACAGACTAATTTCACCACTCTGAAAATCTTCTGTGCTCTACCTACTCATTCCTCCCTCTCCACCAACCCCTATCTTTTTTCACTGTCTCCATAGTCCTGCCTTTTCCAGAATATCATATAGTTGGGATCATACAGTACGTAGCCTTTTCAGATTGGCTTCCTTCACTTAGTAATATGCATTTAAGATTCCTCCATGTCTTTTCACAGCTTCACAGCTCATTTCCTTTAAGCAGTGAATAATATTCCATTGTCTGTATGCACCACAGTTTATTTACCCACTCACCTACTCAAGCACATCTTGGTTGCTTCCAAGTTTCAGCAATTATGAATAAAGCTGCTATAAACATTTGTGTGCAAGTTTTTGCAGGAACATAAGTTTTCAAGTTATTTATATAAATACCTTGGAGCATGATTGCTGTTTTTCTTTGTAATGAACTGCCAAACTGTTTTCCAAAGTGGCTGTATCATTTTGCATTCCCATCAGCACTGAATGAGAGTTCTGTCGCTCCACATTCTCACCAGTATCTGGTGTTGTCAGTGTTCTGAATTTTGGCCATTCTAATAGGTGTGTAGCGGTGTCTCATTTTTGCATTAATTTGTATTTCCCTTATTTATCCTAGGATAAATCCTACTTGGTCACAGTGTACAACTCTGTCTATACATTGTTGGATTCGATTTGCTAATATTTTGTTGAGGATTTTTGCATCTACATTCATGAGAGAAATTGACCTGTAGTTTTCTTGTAATGTCTTTGGGTTTCGTATGAGGGCAATGCTGGCCTCATAGAATGAGTTGGGAAGTATTCTCTCTGGTTCTATCTTCTGAAAGAGGTTGTGGAGAACTGGTATAATTTCTTCCTTACATCTTTGGTAGAATTCAGCAGTGAACCCATCTGGACTTGGTGCTGTTTTGGAAAGTTATTAATTATTGATTCAATTTCTTTAATAGATATAAGACTATTCACATTGTCTATTTCTTCTTGTGCGAGTTTTGGGAAATCCTATCTTTAATCGGATTAGTCCATTTCTTATAGGTTATCAAGTTTGTGTACATAGAGTTCTTCATAGTATTACTCTATTATCCTTTTAATGGGATGTGTAGTGATGTCCCTTCTTTCATTTCTGATATTAGTAACTTGTGTCCTCCTCCTCTTTTCGGCATTGGCCTGGCTAGAGGCTTGTCGATTTTATTATCTTTTCAAAGAACCAGATTTTGGTTTCATTAATTTTCTCTACTCAGCTCCTGTTTTCAGTTTCATTGATTTGTGCTCTAATTTTTAATATTTTGTTCTTCTGCTTACTTTGGACTTAATTTGCTCTTTTTATTCTAGTTTGCCAAAGTGGAAGCTTAGACAGTTGACCTGGGATTTTTCTTCTTTTCTTTTTTTTCCTTCTTCTTCTTCCCCAGTTCACAGTTGTATATTCTAGTTGTGCTATGTGGGACAAAACCTCAGCATGGTCTGAGGAGCGGTGCCATGTCCGCGCCCAGGACTTGAACCTGAAAATCCCTGGGCCGCCGAAGCAGAGTGCATGAACTTGACCACTCAGCCATGGGGCCAGCCCTTCTTCTTTTCTAATATACACATCCAATGCTGTATTAGTCTTATATTTTTAATATAGCGTATTTTAATAAATTTTTATGAATATATATCAAAATTTTTATTTCATTTAGCTTTTTAACGTAATATTTGAATCAGGAATCAAATAAGGTCCATATGCTCTGATTGTCTTAAGTCTCTTTTATTATGTAGGTTCTCCTTCAAAAATATTTTATTGAAGAAGCTGAGTCCTGTACTTCCCCACAATGTGGATTTTCACTGATTGCCATCTTGTGGTGGTGTTTAATGTGTCTCTTGAACTCTGTATTTCCTATAAATTGATTGATAGATCTAGAAATTTGATCAGATTTGAGTTTGACTATTTTTGCAAGACTATTTCATAGACCTTGAATTGTTTTTAATTGAATCGATATTAAGAATCACTATAAGAATTAAAAACAAAAACGAAAAGAGAACAATTATCCAGAATTCCACCAATTAAAATTACCTGTTTTCAATTTCATATGTTTGCTTTAGGTATACTTGTTTTTATGCCCAAGAATAATTTTTATAATTATAAACAAAGCTTAACTATGAGATTGCATTTTATTTTATTCATATATCATAAGCACTTTTCATATTGCCTTATAATAAGTATTTTTAATGGCTGAATCAAATGTATATATATTTAACTTATTATCTAATTTGGACAGAAATTATTTCAAATGTACTTGCTATTTTAAGTAAAACTAAAATGAACATCTTTTTGTTTAAAGCTCTTTGAGAATTATTTCCCCAAAAAGGAATTATTAGTTCTAAGAATTGATACATATGGGTTTTCTTTCTTTTTTATGATTCCCTTTGTTTTTTTTGAGGAAAATTAGCTCTGAGCTAACATCTGCCACCAAACCTCCTCTTTTTGCTGAGGAAGACTGGTCCTGAGCTAACATTTGTGCCCATCTTCCTCTACTTTATATGTGGGACACCTGCCACAGCATGGCTCGACAAGCAGCGCATAGGTCCACACCCAGGATCTGAACTGGCCAACTCTGGGCTGCCGAAGTGGAATGTGCGCACTTAATCACTGCATCACTGGGCTGGCCCCATATATATGGGTTTTTAAATGTATAAAGACACTGGTTTCAACTTAACATCACCTGCACTGAGTACCATCAACATTTTCTATTTTTTGATATGGATATAAATTTTTAATTTCTGCCTCTTCATAGCTAATAAATTTAAATATTTCTTCACTGTTTACTAACTCACTTAAATATCTCTTTTGCACATGTATATACTGAAAATGTGATGGTTTTAACAATTTGTATCGCTGCTTTATATAGCAATGACATTTTGTCAACTGACATTCTGTAACCAACTTCTGATTTGTTCTGTCAAAGGAAGCATTGATTTCAGACTCAATATTCTACTTGGTGATTTTCAAATAATTCTCTTCTGGTTTAAAAAAATTGTGACCAACCTAGATGAAATGGACAAATTCCTAGAAACACAAAACCTACAAAGTCTGAATCAGGAAGAAATAGAAAATATGAATAAACCTACAACTAGTAAAAAGACTGAATCAATAATCAAAAAAGTCCCAAGAAAGAAAAGCTCCAAATCAGATGGCCTCACTGGTAAATTCTACCAAACATTTAAAGAACACCAATATTTCTCAAACTCTCCCAAAAAAACTGACATGGAAGGAACACTTCCTAACTCATGCTATAAGGCCAGCATTACTTTGATATCAAAGCCAGATGAAGATACTACAAGAAAACTATAGACCAACATCCCTTATGAACACTGATACAAAAAAATCCTCAATAAGATACTAGCAAACAAAATTCAGCAGCATATTCAAAGGACTATAAACCATGACCAAGTGGTATTTATTCCTTGAATGCAGAGATAGTTCAACATAGGAAAATCAATCAATGTGATACACCACATTAATAGAATGGGAAAAAAATCCACATGATCATTGATACACAAAAAGCACTTAAGAAAATTCAACATACTTACATGATAAAAAACAATCAACAAACTAAAAACGGAAGTAAATTACCTCAAAATAATAAATACCACATATAAAAAACCCCATAGCTTATATCATAAGAAACAGTGAAAGACTAAAAGCTTTTCCTCTAAGATAGGAACAACACAAGGACATGCTCTTTTGCCACTTCTATTCAAACTTACTATTTGAAGTTTAGCCACAGAAATTAGGCAAGGAAAACAAAGGTCACTGAAACAGGAAATGAAGAAGTAAAATTATCTCTTTTCACAGATACATGATCCTATATGTGCAAAACTCTAAAGATTCCACACACAAAAACTGTGTAAGAACTAACAAGCAAATTCAGTAAAGTCGCAAGATACAAAGTCAACACAGAAAAATCAGCTGTCTTTCTATATACTAATAATGAATGAGCCAAAAATGAAATTAAGAAAACAATTCCAGCTCTCAGGACGTCAGCAACATGGCAGAGTGAGCTGTTCCCTTTGTTTCTTCCCCCCCGAACTACAACTAAACGGACATTCATGGATCAGTGGACGATACTCACACAGCACATCAGAATGCCTGAGAGATCTGTGCTGCCATACATGTGAAGGTGGATGGACTACCCCCGCAAAGGTGGTGGAGACAGGTGAGCATTCTCCGACCCCCAGGCAGCCCAGCACCCATGTGTGACTGCTCTCCTGGCTGAAGTGCTCAGAGCACCACAGTGGCCCCTAGGGTGGGTATGTACCTTGGTGCAACTGTGGAAACAGATGATGGCAGCCTTGAGCCCCCATGTGACCACATCCCCATCTGGTGGGAGAGTCCACAGGGCCACAAGGTCCACAGGGAGTGGCTCAGGCACAGATACAGTGGGGAAGCCCCACCCACCAAGCACAAAGGCTGGCATGACCTAGGACCAGACAGCAGTGGAGCTGCAAGTCCAGGCAAACGAGCTGCTGGCTGCAGCCATAATATAGCTGCAGTCCCAAAGGGGCAAGCACACCTGAGCAGGACTGTGGGAGCAGGCAGTAACAGCCTGGAGCCCCCGTGTGATTCCTTTCTCATTTGTTGGGAGATCCCACAAGGCCATTACAACCCCAAGAAGTGGCCCAGGCACAGCTGATGGAGATGCTGGTGGGCTCAGATTACACAACTCCTTCCCCCTTACCCCAATGGCAGCAGGTAGAAGCTGCAGCCAAACACTATCTCTATATGGAGACACAAATCCACAACCTCAAGTAGTATGAAAAAAATACATTAAATCTCCAGACCAGAAGGAAAATGACAAATACCCAGAAATCAATCCTGAAAGCACAAAAACTTATAATCCAAATGACAGAGAATTCAAAATAGCTATAATAAAAAAACTCAATGAGTTAAAAGAAAATAGAGATAGGTAGTTCAACGAAATCAGGAACAAATTCTTCAAAAAAGAGATTGAAACTATAAGGAATAACCAATCAGAAACGTTGGAGATGAAAAAGACACTGGATGAGAAACAGAAAAATCTGGACTCCCTGAACAATAGGGCTGATATTATGGAGGAACGAATCAGCAGTCTTGAGGACAGAAATACAAGAATGCTTCAGATGGAGAAGGAGAGAGAACTAAGACTAAGAAGAAATGAAAAAATTCTCTGAGAATTATGCAACTCAACTAGGAAACGCAACATAAGGATTATAAGTATTCCAGAAGGAGAAAAGCAGGAGAACAGAGCAAAAATCTTGCTCAAAGAAATAGCAGCTGAGAACTTCCCAAACCTGGGGAAGGAGCTGGAAACACACATGACAGAAGCCAACAGATCTCCAAACTATATCAGCATAAAAGGACCTTCTCCAAGACATACAGTAGTAAAGCTGGCAAGAGCAAATGACAAAGAAAAAATATTAAGGGAGGCAAGGCAGAAGAAAATAACTTACAAAGGAACTTCTATCAGGCTTTCAGAAGATTTCTCAGCAGAAACTTTACAAGCTAGGATAGACTCGAAAGGATATATTCAAAATTCTGAAAGACAAAAACTTTCAGCCAAGAAAACTGTATCCAGTGAAAATATCCTTCAGATATGATAGGGAAATAAAAACGTTCCCAGATAAACAAAAGCTAAGGGAGTTCATTGCCATAAGAGCCCCTCTTACAAGAAATGCTCATGAAGGCCCTCATATCTGGAAAAAAAGAAAAAGTAGGGGTTACAAAAGCCTGAGAAAGGAGATAAATAGATAGACAAAAACAGAAAGTTGCAGCCCTCTATCAGAACAGGTTAGCAAACAATTATAACATTGAAGATAAAGGGAAGGAAAACACCAAAAGTAAATATAACCTTGTCATTTTAACCACAAACTCACAACACAGGATGGAATAAGATGTGACAATATCAACTTAGACGGGGAAGAGGAAAGAGATGGAATCAGCTTAGTCTAAGGAAATAAGAGGTTATCAGAAAATGGACTATCTCATCTATGAGATTTTTTATGCAAACCTCATGGTAACCACTAAGCAAATAATTAGAAGAGAGACACAAATAACAAATAAGGAGAAAACTAAGAAAATCAGCATAGAAAACTACCTAACCGAATTGGTAGTCCAAAATACATGGGACAAGAAACAAAAGAAATGCAGAAGAACCAGAAAATGAACAATAAAATGGCAGCATTAAGCCCTCATATATCAATAATCACTCTAAATGTAAATGGACTGATTCTACCAATCAAAAAACACGGAGTTGCTAGATGATTAAAAAATAAGACCCAAGAATATGCTGCCTCCAGGAAATACATCTCAACTCAAAAGACAAACACAGGCTCAGAGTGAAGGGATGGAAGACGATACTCCAAGCTAATGGCGAACAAAAGAAAGCAGGTGTTGCAATACTTACATCAGACAAAGAAGACTTCAAGATAAAACAGGTAAAGAGAGAAAAAGAGGAGCAGTACATAATGATAAAAGGGACACTCCACCAAGAAGACATAACACTGATAAATATTTATGCACCCAACACAGGAGCACCAAAGTACATAAAGCAACTATTAACAAACCTAAAAGGAGATATTAACCACAACACAATAATAGTAGGGGACCTCAACACACCACTTACACCAAGGGAGAGATCATCCAGGCAGAAAGTCAACAAGGAAATTGTGGATTTAAATGAAAAACTAGACCAGACGGTCTTAATAGACATATACAGAACACTGCATCCCAAAACAGCAGATTACACATTCTTCTCAGGAGCGCATGGAACATTCTCAAGGATAGACCACATGTTGGGAAACAAGGCAAGCCTCAATAAATTTAAGAAGAGTGAAATAATATCAAGCATCTTATCTAACCATAAGGCTATGAAACTAGAAATCAACAACAACAACAAAAAAAACGCTGGGAAAGGTAAAAAAGATGTGGAGACTAAACAACATACTACTGAACAACCAATGCATCACTGAAGAAATTAAAAGAGAAATCAAAAAATATCTGGAGACAAATGAAATGAAAATACACCATACTGACACATATGGGATACAGCAAAAGTGGTCCTCTGAGGGAAATTCATTGCAATACAGGCTCACCTAAACAAATAAGAAAAATCTCAAAAAGCAATCTCAAACTACAACTAACAAAATTAGAAAAAGAAGAACAAACAAAGCCCAAAGTCAGTAGAAGGAAGGAAATAATAAAAATTAGAGCACAAATAAATGAAATTGAAACAAAAAAAAAAAAGTAGAAAGGATCCATGAAACAAAGATCTGGTTCTTTGAGAAGATAACAAAATTGACAAACCCTTAGCCAGACTCAGAGAGGAAAAAAGAGAGAAGACTCAAATAAATACAATTAGAAAGGAAAGAGGAGAAATGACAACAGACACCATAGAAATACAAAAGATATAAGAGAATACTATGAAAAACTATAGCCAACAAATTGGACAATCTAGAAGAAATGGATAAATTTTTAGACTCTAATAACCTCCCACAACTGAACAAAGAAAAAATAAAGAATCTAAATACATCAATCACAAGTAAAGAGATTGAAACAGTATTCAAAAACCTCCCAAAAAATAACTCCAGGACCAGACAGCTTCTGGAGAATTCTACCAAAAATTCAAAGAAGATTTATTACCTATCCTTGTCAAACTATTCCAAAAAAGTGAGAAAGACAGAACACTTCCTAACACATTCTACAAGGCTAACACCACGCTGATCCCAAAGCCAGAGAAGGACAACACAAAGCAGGAAAATTACAGGTCAATATCACTGATGAATAGATGCAAAAATCCTCAACAAAATATTGGCAAACTGAATACAGCAATACATTAAAAAGATCATAAACCATGATCAAATGGGATTTATACAAGGGACACAGGGATAGTTCAACATCTGCAAATCAATCAATGTGATACACCACAATAACAAAATGAGGGAAAAAACCCACATGATCATCTCAATAGATGCAGAGAAAGCATTTGACAATATCCAAAATTCATTTATGATATAAACTCTCAATAAAATGGGTGTAGAAGGAAAGTATCTCAACAGAATAAAGGCCACATATGACACATCCACAGCCAACATAATACTCAATGGGGAAAAACTGAAATCCAGCCCTCTTCAAAAGGAATAAGACAAGGGTGCCCATTTTCATCACTTTTATTCAACATAGTACTGGAAGTTTAGGCCAGAGCAATTAGGCAAGAAAAAGAAATAAAAGGAATCCATATAGGCAATGAAGAAGTGAAACTCTCATTGTTTGCAGATGACATGATTTTATATATAGAAAACCATAAAGATCCCATCAGAAAACTATTAGAAATAATCAACACCTACAGCAAAATTGTAGGGTACAAAATCAGTTTACAAAAATCAGTTGCATTTCTATACTCTAATAATGAACTAACAGAAAGAGAACTCAAGAATACAATCCCATTTACAATCACAACAAAAAGAATAAAATATCTAGGAATAAATTTACCAAGGAGGTGAAAGACCTATATAAGGAAAACTATAAGACATTATGGAAAGAAATAGGTGAGGACATAAAGAAATGGAAAGAGATTTCATGCACGTGGATTGGAAGAATAAACATAGCTAACATGTCCACACTACCTAAAGCAATCTACAGATTCAATGCAATCCCAATCACAATCCCAATGACATTCTTCACAGAAATAGAACAAATTCATATGGAGCAACCAAAGACATCCAACAGCTGAAGCAATCATGAGAAACAAAAACAAAGCTCGAGGCACCACAATCCCTGACTTCAAAATATACTATAAAGCTACAGTAATCAAAACAGCATGGTATCGCTACAAAAACAGGCACACAGATCAATGGAACAGAACTGAAAGCCCAGAAGTAAAACCACATCTATGGACAGCTAATTTTCAACAGAGGTGCTAAGAACATACAATGGAGAAAGGAAAGTCTCTTCAATAAATGGTGCTGGGAAAACTGGACAGCCACAAGCAAAAGAATGAAAGTAGACCATTATCTTACTCCATACACAAAAATAAACTCAAAATGGATCAAAGATGTGAAGGTAAGACCTGAAACCATAAAACTTCTAGAAGAAAATATAGGCAGTACACTCTGACATCAGTCTTAAAAGGATCTTTTCGAATACCATGTTTACTCAGACAAGGGAAACAAAAGACAAAATAAACAGTGGGTCTTCATCAGACTAAAGAACCTCTGCAAGGCAAGGCAAACGAACATCAAAACAAAAAGACAGGCCAACAATTGGGAGAAAATATTTGTAAATCATATATCCAACAAGGGGTTAATCGCTATACTATATAAAGAACTCACACAACTCAACAACAAACAAATAACTCAATCAAAAAATGGGCAGAGGATATAAACAGATATTTTTTCAAAGAAGATATTCAGATGGCCAATAGGCACATGAAAAGATGTTCAATGTCAGTGATCATGAAGGAAATGCAAATCAAAACTACACGAAGGTATCACCTTACACCCGTTAGAATAGCTATAACCATCAAGACAAAAAAATAACAGATGCTGGAGAGGTTGTGGAGAAAAGGGAACCCTCATATACTGCTAGTGGGAATGCAAACTGGTGCAGCCACTGTGGAAAACAGTATGGAGATGCCTCAAAAATTTAAAAATAGAAATATCATATGACCTGGCTATCCCACTACTGGGTATTTATCCAAAGAACTTGAAATCAACAATTCAAGAAAGCTTATGCACCCTCTATGTTCATTGCAGCACTATTCACAATAGCCAAGATGTGGAAACAACCAAGTGCCCACTGACTGATGATTGGATGAAGAAGATATGATATACATATACAATAGAAGACTACTCAGCCATAAAAAGAGACAGAATCATCCCATACACAACAACATAGATGGACCTTGAGGGTATTACGTTAAATGAAATAAGCCAGACAGAGAAAGTTGAAAACCATATGATTTCACTCATATGTGGAAAATAAACACACAAAGAGAACTGTTTAGTGGTTACCAGAGGGAAGGGTTTGGGGGTTGGGCACAAAGGGGATGGGACACTCTTATATGGTGACTGACAAATAATAATGTACAACTGAAAATTCACTATGTTCTAAACTATCATAATCTGAATAAAAAATGAAATTAAAAACCTCTCAAAAAAAAGTTCCATTTATGATAGCATCAAAAAGAATAAAATACTTAGGAAGTAACTTAACCAAGGAGGTAACAGACTTATACACTGAAAACAACAAAAGATTGCTGAAAAAAATTAAAGATGACATAAATCAATAGAAAGACATCCCATGTTCATGGATTGGAAGACTTAATATTGTTAAGATGTCAATACTACCCAAAGTGATCTACAGATTCAACATAATCCCTATCAAAACCCCAATGGTTTTTGCAGAAATAGAAAAATCCATTCTTAAATTCATATGGAACCTCATGGGATCCCAAATAGCCAAAATAATCTTGACAAAGTAGAACAAAGTTGGAAGATTCATACTTCATGGTTTCAAAATTTACTACGAAGCTACAGTAATCAAAACAGTGTGATATTAGCATAAACACAGATATAAAGAACAACAGGTGGGCCGGCCCAGTGGCGCAGTGGTTAAGCGTGCACGTTCTGCTTCGACAGCCCAGGGTTCACTGGTTCGGATCCTGGGTGCAGACATGGCACTGCTTGGCACACCACGCTGTGGTAGGCGTCCCACATATAAAGTAGAGGAAGATGGGCATGGATGTTAGCTCAGGGCCAGTATTCCTCAGCAAAAAGAGGAGGACTGGTAGCAGTTAGCTCAGGGTTAATCTTCCTCAAAAAAAAAAAAACAAAAAAAAACAGAATAAAACAGAGAGCTCAGAAATAAACTCTCACATATACAGTCAAATGATTTTTGACACGGGTGCCAAGACAATTCAATGGGGAAAGAATAGGCTTTTTAACAGATAGTGCTGGGAAAACTATATATCCACATTTAAAAGAATGAAATTTGACTCTTACATTATACCATATACAAAAATGAATTCAAAGTGGATCAAAGACCTAAATGTAAGTACTAAAGTTATAAAACTCTTAGAAGAAAATACCTCAGAGATATGGCGGGTTCAGTTCCAGACCACCGCAATAAAGCAAATATCACAATAAAGTGAATCACACAAATTTTTAGTTTCCCAGTGCATATAAAAGTTATGTTTACACTGTACTGTAGTCTATTAATGGTGCAACAGCATTATGTCTAAAAAAGCAATGTATACATCTGAATTACAAAAATATTTTATTGCTGAAAAATGCTAAACATGGGCCCGGCCCGGTGGCACAGCGGTTAAGTTCGCACCTTCCACTTCGGCGGCCCGGGGTTCACGGGTTCAGATCCCGAGTGTGGACATGGCACCACTTGGCAAAAGCCATGCTGTGGTAGGCGTCCCACACATAAAGTAGAGGAAGATGGGCACGGATGTTAGCTCAGGGCCAGTCTTCCTCAGCAAAAAGAGGAGGATTGCAGCAGTTAGCTCAGGGCTAATCTTCCTAAAAAAAAAAAAAGCTAAACATCACTGAGCTTTCAGCAAGTTATAATATTTTTGCTGGTGGAAGGTAAAAATGCTGGTGGAATTATAAAAAACACAATTATCTGCAGAGCGCAATAAAGTGAAGCATAATAAAACAAGGTGTGCCTATATAGGGAAAAAGTTCCATGACATTTCGTTTGGCAATGATTTCTTAGATATAAGACATAAAGCACATGCAATAAAAGAAAAAATAGATCAGTTGAACTTCATCAAAATTTAAAACTTTCGCTATCAACACAAAGTGAAAAGGCAACTCATGGAATGGGAGAAAACATCTGCAAATCAGATATCTGATAGAGGATTGATATGCAGAATATATAAAGAACTCTACAACTCACCAACAAGAAATACTTTATAAAGAAACAATACCCAATTTTCCATAGAGATATATTTGAAATAATGAACTACCAATTAATGACAATCCACTATGCAGTGCTAGGTAACACACTACTCCTAATACTTGTAATTCACTCATTCAACCAATTTTTATTATATACAATTGTGCAAGTTAAGTATTATTACCACCATTTTACAGATGATGAAAGTGCATTGCCCAAGATCATGAAGAAGCTAGTAAATGGCTACAAGGTCACTCTGAACCTAGGTTTGTTGAGAAATATTGATCTCTTTTGCTCTTTACAATGCTCTTAAGACCACAATTCAACCAATGTTCAGTGTGAGAAATTACTACCTCTCTGCTTGCCAAGGAGCAAAACCAGAGCCCATATATTAGCAGAAGACAGACAAACCTTGAGAAAATTGATCTCCGAAGTTGTAAGCCAAAAGATTATGCTAATGTGCTTCTAATTCAGGGTCTTATGAAGGTTATTCTATATTCACTAACAAAATCCTCAAATGTTAAACAAAAATGACTGTAACTCAAGTTGTTAAAAAATAAATTGCAAGTAATTTAACACATAACTTTATTTAAAATAAGAAATTGCCTTCTAATAAAATAAATTCCAGACATTTTTCACCTTTCTTTTTGAAATAAGTGTAAAATTTACTTTGAAAACATGGTGTAAATGCAGACATTCCTCTCAGGAATGCTAAGGAAAGAGAAATCACCACAAAACCTATTATTTTATTTTTATCCTCTCAACTACATTTACAGGAAAAGAGCATGAGTCATATAGCCAAGAAAACTTTAGTTGGTTCCTAGTTCCACCATCTCAGTTTCTCCAACTGTAAAACAGGGATGGTATCACCTTTCACATAGGTTTACTAGGAAGATCAAACTAGATAATAAACAAATCACAGACTACGTACGTACTAAACAAACGTTAGCTCCCTTCTGTTTCCCTCTTAGCTGGCTGCCCAGGAACTCTGTGGTCATAGTCCAGGTGTGGCTAGAGAAGTGGTCCTGTCAAGTACCTCAATTTCATCACTCCCTTATTCTTTTTTTACCTGAAACCACTGCACACGTTTTGGAGTGTGGGCTCTAGAAGTCAAAGTGCCTGAGTCTGAATCCTAACTCCACTTATTGGCTGCGTGATTTTGAACAAGTTACTTAATTTTTCTAGATCTATTTCATCACTTGTAAAATGAGGATTATAACACTAGCTACACCTCATAGGGTGTTATGTATTTTTAAATAAGATAAGCAGCATTTATAAACGTATTTGGCACATAGTAAACAAATATTCTCCTCACCACCACTACCACCATCAGCATCACCCCATTGCAGAGCATTCGCAGCTTTGTCATTGCTTTGTTACTTGCTTCATATATTTAAGTTTGTCATCTACAGAAACATGAGCAGTATGTTTCAGTAGGGTGACCATTCTTCTACTTTTTTTGTACCTCTTTGGTTATAAAACAGAACACTAAGCAATAAGTAAATGCTCACTGAATCAATGAACGAACAAATAAATGAAATGGATGGATAGATGGTGCCATACATTGGCCCTTTAGAACTTTTCCTGCTTGCCCAATCCAAATTATCTGTATTGCAAAGACAACTAATAACTCAGAATGTCTCCAAAGACAAATACTAAGCCTATTCCATGAAACCAGGACTGGACTAGCATAAACTGACTGAAGGTTTAATACCAAATCTCACGGGGCTATCAAAATTTCAATTCTCTACTAGGCGTTACTTTCCCACTCCAAGATAACTATCCCTTTCTTCTCAAACCTTCATTATTTATATTTCACCTTCCTCAATATTTACATTTTCCATGTGAAGTATCAGCCAAGCAGATGTAAATTTCTTCATGCTTTCACTGCTAAACCCATAAACCTACTTCTGTCTGTTTTCACCTTCTCTTCCTTCCCCATTAAAGACCAAACTCTCAACATGCGCATAGATCCCATCCCTTGTGCATTTTCAAGGATTTTTCTCTTCCTTTGATCAATCTCACTTTTCTCCTAAAACAACTTGTCTAGAGGATAATTCACAGCATTATATTAATAGAATAGTATTTCCTATCCTTAAAAAAATTCATCCATAACCCATCTTCATCTAATAATTGCTCCAATTTTTTTTGTTCTCACGGCAAAACTTCTTGAAAAAGCCATCTCCAACTCCTCATCTTTATTCCATTTTCAACCCATTTCCCATTTTCAACATTCTGGCTTCTGTATCCACAGCTCTCCCAAGTCTGCTTTTATCAGACTCGGACCCCAGTGCAGCCAAGTCCAATGGTCCCCTTCCTATTCACATCTTATTGACCTCTCATCGGCATTTTACATAGGTGATAATCCCCCTTTGACAAACTACATTCTTCTTTTGACTTCCAAGATACCACGTTTTCTTGGTCTTCTGCCTACCTCTCTGGCTACTTCTTCTCAGTCACTTATACAGGATCCTTCTTCTCCACTTGACCTCATTGGCTCAGCCCTGGCGCCCTTCCCTCCCCCCTGTATACTCTTCCCTAGGTGAGCTCATCCATTCCGACAGCTTCCCATCATACTCCTTACATGTCCTGCAAAGCCCAACATGATCTATTCCCTGACTTCCTCTCCAAGCTTTTTAGGTAACTCTTCCCTTACTCTCCATATTTTAACCACAATGAATTCCTTTCAGTTTCTTGAATAGGTGCTTTCCTACCTCAGAGGCTTTGTCCATGCTGTTAATTCCTCCTGAAGCAGTCTTCTCTGTTCTTTGAATGGCTGATTCCTCAACTTTCACGAGTCATCTAAAATGTCACTTCTCAGAGGACTTCCCAGACCTTCTTCCCCTCCCTATTTTTTATATTACCCCTCCTTGTTTATTTCCTTCATAGTCGGTATCACAATTTGTAATTATATGCTTCTCTGATTTTGGTTATTCCCACTAATATTTACATGAAGGTAAGTATTACAATGTCATCAGTGTAAACTCAGCACCAAGCACAGTGACAGACAAATAACAAGCACTCAATGTTTGTTGAATAAATTAATGATTCAGGACTCATTCATTCATTAACATTTATTGAAAAATTGGAGGTGATAGGTATTGTGCTAGATGCTGGGGATATGAAGATAAATCAAAACCAGTCTCAGGATCCTTATAGCCCAATGAGGGAGAAAGACAAAAATAATACTGTGTGATAAGTGCCACAACATAGGTGAGGCCGAATGTTAGCCAACACAGCCTTTTCAAGGTCTGAATGGAAAACTCTTCCCTAATTCCATTAGAGTCCATGTTTAATCCAAATGCTGATCCTGTTTTTATCATGCCAGAATAGTTAAAATCATAATGTTAATAACAAGAGACAGGTTTTCAGGCAGAGCATGAGTGAAACTGTGAATTACCATGCAACATTCTAGTTAAAGCATCCATTTCTTACTCTTATATCTACTGGTTCTCATCAATAGGTAAGTAAATAGGAAATTAGGAAAATACACTTGTTTTGATTTGAATCTGTCCTTAAATAGAAAAAACATATACAACTAATTTAAAATATTTTCCAAAGTTTATATCCACTATATTCTGAAGTTGATACTATCATCTAAAGACTCAAGGTGTTGCATAAAAAGATGTACTGCTGCATTAAGAGACAGTATTCACTCATTTCTTTGTTTATCCAACAAATATCTGGTGAGTACCCACTACGTGCTAGGGCTGAGGATATAGCAGCAAGGCAGGCAGAAAAGATTCTTATCCTCATGGAGCTTTAGACGTGAATTGGAGAGACAAACAATAAACAAGAAAACATGTAAATAAAATCATAATTGAAATCTCAATAGATCATTTCTAAAATTGATAATCAAGAAAACATCTAGGGGTCAGCCCGCTGGCGCAGCAGTTAAGTTCTCATGTTCCGCTTCCACGGCCCGGGGTTTGCCAGTTTGGATCCCACGTATGGACATGGCACCACTTGGCAAGCCATGCTGTGGCAGGCGTCCCACATATAAAGTAGAGGAAGATGGGCACAGATGTTAGCTCAGGGCCAGTCTTCCTCAGCAAAAAGAGGAGGATTGGCAGCAGACGTTAGCTCAGGGCTAACCTTCCTCAAAAAAAATAAAAATAAAAATAATTTTAAAAATTTTTAAAAAAGAAAACATCTAAGTAATTCTATTGAAATGTATTCTTTAGAAATGTGTTGTTAAATACTTAGAGATACTTCTAAAATAATTAAAAATGGCTATCTAAGAGAATGAATGGACCACAGACCAGGAGAAAATATTTGCAAAAGATACATCTGACAAAAGAACTTGTATCTAAAATGTAAAAAGAACTCTTAAAACTCAGTAATAAGAAAACAAACAGGGGCCAACAGGTGGTGCAGAGGTTAATTTAACGTGCTCTGCTTCAGTGGCCCAGGGTTCACTGGTTCAGATGTTGGGTGCAGACCTACGCACTGCTTATCAAGCCATGCTGTGGAGGTGTCCTACATATAAAATAGAGGAAGATGGGCACAGATGTTAGCTCAGGGCCAATCTTCCTCAGCAAAAAGAGGAGGATTGGCAGTGGATGTTAGCTCAGGGCTAATCTTCCTCAAAACAGAAAAAACAAAAACAGAAAACAAACAACCTGATTAAAAAATGAGTGTCTGAATGGATACCTCACCAAAGAAGATACTACAGATGGTAAACAGGCATATGAATAGATGTTCAACATCGTATGTCATTAGGGAATTGCAAATATTTTTTAAAATGAGAAACTACAACACCTATTAGAATAGCTAAAATGCAAAACTGACAACACCAAGTGCTACCAAGGATGTAGAGCAACAAGAACTCTCATTCAATGCTGATGGGAATGCAAAATAGTACAGTCACTTTGGAAGACAAACGGGCAGTTTCTTACAAAGAAAACCACAGGCTTCCCATACAATCCAGCAATCATGCCCCTAGGTATCTATACAAATGAGCTGAAAACTTACATCCACACAAAAACCTGCACACAAATGTTTATAACAGCTTTATTTATTTATGATGGTCAAAAACTGGAAGCAATCAAGATATCTTGCAATAGCTGAATGAATAAACAAACTGTGGTACATTCATACAATAGAATATTATTCAGCAATAAAAAGAAATGAGTTATCAAATCACAAAAAGACATGGAGCAAACCTAATGTATATTGCTAAATGAAAGAAGCCAGTCTGAAAAGGCTACATACTGTATGATCCCAACTATAAGACATTCTGGAAAAGGTAAAACAATAGGGACACTAAAAAGATCAATGGTTCAGGGAGAGGAAAGGGGAGATGCGTAGTTGGTACACAAAGGATTTTTAGGGTAGTGTAACTGTTATACATGATACTGTGATAGGATACATAATATGCATTTATCAAAACTCATAGAACTGTATAACCAAAAGAGTGACCTCTAATGTACACTACAGTATATATTTCTTATATAGGACTTTAGTTAATAACACTGTGTCAGTACTGATTCATCAATTTTTTCTTTTTTTTAAAGACTGGCATCTGAGCTAACAACCGTTGCCAATCTTCCTTTTTTTTCCTTCTGCTTTTTCTCCCGAAATCCCCCCAGTACATAGTTGCATATTTTAGCTGTGGGTCCTTCTAGTTGCGGTATGTGGGACACTGCCTCAGCATAGCCTAACGAGCAGTGCCATGTACGTGCCCAGGATCCAGGGAACCCCTGGGCCACCAAAGTGGAGCACGTGAACTTAACCACTCGGCCACGGGGCTGGCCCCTGATTCATCAATTTTAACTAAAGTACCACACTAGTGCAAGACGTTATTTGGGTCAACCAGGAAGCGGGGGGGAGGAACTCTGTACTTTCCGCTCGATTTTTCTACTCTAAAAAATAGTCTACTAATTTTTTTAAGTGAATATGTCTAGGACATTAGACTAGGGATATGTAGAAGCAGGAGGCTGCCTCTTCAAAGTATATATATTACTTGGTGTAAAAAAAAGAAAAACGGTACCGGCTCTCTCCATCCCTTCTCAAAATGTGTGTTTTATTCTCAATTTTAAATTTGAACAGTTATTTTTAATGTATTTTAATTCCTTAAAGTATTTTTTTCACTTAAACTAAAAATATGTTATAATGAATTAAATATCAAAATATTATTATATAGTTCTGTTATATACCTTTATAGATAAAATTACTCCTGATTTTACTGTGGAACACTAATTCAAATTAAAGGCATAGACGCTCACTATAGTTTGCCATTTTAAACATATACATATTATATAAATTATATAAATATAAACTTATGAAATATATATAAATGTTATAAAATATATATATGTTATAAAAATATAAAATGTAACATTTTATAATTACATTTATAAATGTTAAATAAATGTAAAATATCTGTAACTTCAAGTGTCTGAAGGAGGAAACCCTTCTAGAACTATATTAAAAATTGATCTAGATCATTTTTCAATATGTCACTTTGACATTATATATGTCATCAAGCTATTTTTTTTTAAACTGTAAGTGATTAAGATCTTGTGTGCCTAAAGGGATCTTGAAGAAATAAGTATTGGAAATGAAGAAAAAAGGAAACAGTGATTGTAAATAAACCTCTCAGTGTAGCCTCCTAAAACGGTACCCTGACAAAGAGCATTGCAGTCTAACTGAGATGATTTTCAAAAAACACTTTAAACACAGCACATTTCAAAATTAAACAAAATAAATGGTATACTCTTCCCACAAAGTGATCTCAGCTAATCAGTAAGTTTAGTAATAATTTTACAGAGATAAATCAGTGCTAACACAAATCTTTCCGGTCCTGTACTTTTTTCCAAACAAAGAAGTTCAAACACAGAAAGAACACAGCTCTTTCAGAGATGCAAAGAAGAGGGATAAAGTCTATTCTTTCCTTTTACAGAAGAGGAAACAGAAGCCCAGAGCTTTTTCATACCCATTCCAGTACTCTTTCCCAGACTATCTCTCCTACAGTTTCTAATCACTAATGCAGTAAAAACTCATCTATTTTGAATTATATTTTTTTAAGTCAACTACAGTGGAAAAATAGTGTGAGTAAACTGGAGCGGTATACATATATTACTGTGACTAAATCTCTCCTCATTCAATGAGTTGGCACCCATATTGTTCTTTTCCTACTTTGTAGTTCAAGACCTGATGGGAGAAGGAAAACCTAAAATCCTGCTAACTTTGATAGGTTCCCCATCACCTGATAGCACCACTCAACATTTTTGTCTTCCTTAAAAATTCAAATACTCAAATTCCCAATCCTTTACCACTGCCCAAAACGTATGTTCACCAAAAGACAACGACTTACCTTTTTAGTAGGCAATTCTAGTAGATAAATTTTGTTGCTATGTCCAGTGTAGTAAAAAGAGTGTGGGGCTTTCGAGTCAGATCTGCCTTAAAATCCATACACTCTCATTTAGAAACTCTGAGAATTTAGGCAAATTACTTGAGGCGTACTTTTCTCGCTTGTAACTGTGTCTCAGAAAATCGTGATGTTAGGCTAGACAAGCCTAGCATAAAGTGGGAGTGTTCAAAAATGGTATTCTATTCTCATCTTTCACACCACTCCAAACAAATACAAAATATCTAAGTTATAAGCATAATTTCAAGAGGTTTTTCTTTTAAAGGCTATTTTTATGTCTACTTCTATCAAGTAGTAGACAGAACAGTTTACCAGCTGGCACCTAGTGAACAATAACTGGCCACATCAGTGACAGTAATTGATAAAGTGTGGCAAAGACTTGCAAATGACCAAATAAAAGACATCTTCTTTTCTTTTAGAAATTCTTCTCCGCTTTCAAAAAAACTCCTCTCTCTTTTACTCTTAAACTTAATGGCTTTCACAGGCCTTTGAAGTCAAAAGATCAAATAAAAAGGGATCAAAATATTTGTGGCAAATGGAGCCCAACAGAAGATAACCACGGTCTGCTGGAATCAGCGATTTCCATAGGCGATTAATAAGGGTACAGAATAATGGTGATCATTTGAACCTAGAGGGGACCTTTTGAGGAAGGAGTTCTCTACACTCTTTCTATTCTCCAATTTATCACCTATCGTACAGGAGAAGTAAGGATGCTGCTGCTATTTAAAGTCATTATCTAAATAATGTATGAAATAAAAAACTCACATTTGCTGAACATTTTAGAGAGTGTGACATGCTTTTCCAATTAACAATGAAGAATGGAATCCAGGTGTCTTGATCATCATTATAGCAATATAGGAAAAAGTGGCAATATTTCAACACTTTCATAAACTCTAGTGTAATTATTTTATATTTCACTTAATTACATTATACCAAGATGAATGTTATAACAATTATAATATCTACTACTTATCAAGAACTGAATATAAGCCCTATACTCTGCTAAATAATATTCCACATTTTCTATTAACTCCTTCTATATTCAAGTGTGTTTTTATCTTGACGCTACCGATGCTCCACTGAGATCCCATTTTTCTCACACACTTTAGAACTTTGTTCCATAAATTATACCCACTTTTTTTATAGCTCCCTTTCCAAACAGTCTTTTTGTATCATGACTCCTAACTCCCTCTGCCATTCTTGGAAAAATTAAGCTCTCATTCCTCAATGATCCTAAAGTATTTTGTTCATACTGCTAATATGAATAAGGAGATATTCTAGGGGAAGTAGTATGACTGAAAGAAAGGGTACCAGCTTCAAAGTTGACTCTAGCATTTTCAAGCTGTGTGACCTTGGGCATATTCCTTGACCTCTCTGAGCCTCCGATTCTTGATCTGTCAAATAGGAAAAAATTAACAACCCATTCTACAAGACTGTGATGGAGAGTAAATAAGAATGAATGAATATAAAGCACACATAACTGGTTCTTAATACACTGCATTATAATTTGTTGTGGGATGGTCTGTTTGTCTACTCAGATCAGTGGTTCACAGTTTTTTCAGGATTTTTGAAAAACTTCAAGAAATCCAAATATTCCTCTCCCCACTCACTGAAATTACTGCCCTTGATTATAAATTCCATGAGGTCATACCTCCCCATTTATGTATCTCTGAATCTGCAATACCTCGCCCAGAACCCTTCATATATTAGATGCTCAATATATGTTTGTGACGCTTAAGAGAATTTAGCTGTAGATGTTAAGTAGAGAAATTACAGGATATGCTTACTTTCTATTAGAATTTAACAATTTCTTTTTTCAACAGTAAAAACTATTTTACAAAATCACATTTCCTGGAGTATTTTTCTAGCTACATTCCCAGTATAATCTGATTAATACCTAGAAAAAGTATACCTATGTTTATAAGCCCTTTCCTTCTGAGAAGCTCAAGGATTTTTATAGACATTATCTCATCAATCCTTAGAACATCACTGAGGTAACTGGAGATGGAAAGGTAAAAGATGAAATATGAATCCATAATCCATATGAATTCATAAATTCCACTTAGCAAAAATTCTATCTAATTTTTCAACTTATGTGCATTTTGCCACCATTTTCTTCTTGAATCCATGTAAATTACCTATTTACTCATTGCATTTGGATATGCTGGTCTGGAGCAAAAGTGTTTTTACTATTTGCTTAAGAAAGCAAAATTTTCAGGAAATGTTAAAAGTAGTAAGTAAAACATAGAACAATATAAAAATGACATCTCTAATACCCCAATAGAAAACTGTTCAGGTTACTGACCATAGGTTTACTTCAGAGTGCAAAGTATTGAAGAATTAAACACATTATTTTCTTCAAACTTTAATAATCACAGATGAACAGCCCAGTCAAGCTTTAACTTCTTTCTGCTCCCCATCATTTGATTCTTTTGTGCTAGGACCCTACGGTAGGCCTTGCTGATTTCCCATCCAGGAGCCACGCTCCCCCTTTTCCTTCTTAACAGAATCCTACTTCTATTCAGGCAACACTGGGCTGAGCCCCCGGAGATGAATCATGATTGATCTTAGCCAATCGTGGTAGTTCTGCTCCCCTTTGTCAGTAACTGGTCTAAGAGTGAACCTGTAGTCTAGAACTGGCCAATAAACGGAAATTAGTTGCTGGGGATTCTTTCCTCCCAGATGAGAGGGCAGCAAGAGGAATGGGCTCTTTTGCCCCCAGCCAGTTTCTTTGCACTTGGGAAGCTGCCAGGTTGGACCTGATGCTTAGAGTTGTGCCACTATATTGAGACCATGAGGGGAAGACCAAGAGGAGTTCAGTGATCTTGACTCTGTATCCAGATATAACAGGGTCTCTATCTTCAGGCTTCCTGTTATGTGAAATAAATGTTATTTTTGTCTAAGTCACTGAGGGTCAGGTACTCTGTTCCTTAAAGTTGAAAGCATCCTAAGTAATACAGACAGATCAATAAATCAAGCAAAAAGGGAAATAGAGGTTAATTATTGAGCACTTACTATAATCTCATTTAGTCTTCACAGCAGCCTAATAAAAATGATTAATATTTTTGTTTTGTTTTTATTAAAAACTAAGGCTTAATAAAGTTATACAGCTAACAGCAACAAAGCTGAAGTTCCAATCTAGATCTGACACCTAACCTTGCATTCTTTTTAAAAATTCAAAATCTGGGGCTGACCCCCTGGCTGAGTGGTTAAGTTCATATGCTGTACTTTGGGGGCCTGAAGTTCACAGGTTCGGATTCTGGGTGTGGACCTACACACTGCTCATCAAGCCATGCTGAGGCAGCATCCCACGTAGAAGAACTAGAGTGACCTACAACAGGATATACAACTATGTACTTGGGCTTTGGGGAGGGGAAAAAAAAGAGGAAGATTGGCAACAGATGTTAGCTCAGGGCCAGTCTTCCTCAACAACAACAACAACAACAACAACAACAACAACCAGCATTAAAAAAAAGCTGGCAATTTAAAAAAAATAAACACCGAAATCTCCCTTCCTCCCTGTTTCTTAAAAAACAAACAGCCTAGTGACATACTGGTTGAGTTCATGCGCTCTACTTCAGCAGCCCAGGGTTCATGAGTTTGGATCCCAGGTGCAGACCTATATACTGCTCATCAAACCATGCTGTGGCGGTGTCCCATATACAAAAAATAGAGGAAGATTGGCACAGATGTTAGCTCAGGGGCAATAATCACCAAAAAACAAAAACAACAAAAAGAACCAAACAAATAAACTGATGTGTTACTAGCTAACAGAATTTAGGGAGAGCTAAGGAATATCAACTCTTCTTATAACCTTGTTACAAGGATCTATAACCTTGAACTCTATTCTGTATCAAAGTTATATGAGGGAAAAGGCAAAAATATGTGTGTGTATATATATAAAAAGTTCTAGAAAGTCTAGTGCAATGGCAAAAATCCTACACAAAAAACTGGCATGGATTCTAAGTGTAATATTCAATTTCTCAAGAACTAAAAAATATGAAGTCAGTCACAAATATTTCTTAAACTGAATGAGTAACCTCCTTATTTCAAACTATTTCATTAACCAAATATCTATCAATATAGAAACCACAAAGTTAACACTTCCTCAATTCTCATCTCTTCATGAAAACTGATTCAGCTTAAGTCTTGGCAACAAAAAAATCACATAAACACTAAGAATCAGCAAGCTTATTTTTTATTTAGAAATTTCCTAGCACTGGTTTTCAAAAGCTATTTATAATGCCATCTCAACCAGAAGTATGTTCACCTGATATTGCCTTTATTAATTTCTAATTGAAAATTAGAGCATTACAAAATGGGCATGCCAGATTTCTGACCTGATACACACAACTTACCTTTCCACATGCTCTGCAGTGATGCCTCCTTTTGGTGAATGTAAACCTGGCTTCACATTTCATGCAATTTGGAGCCTGAGAATCCGGTACCCATACTGGAGCCACCTCACCCAGAGTGGTAAATGGCTTTCTGGCAGAAATTCCAAACTGACCAGCTCTTAGATCATTATCTGGGCTATCTGGAGCTAATGCAAGGCACGGTCTACTGGATATCCCAGCCTCATAACTTTCTAAATGTTCCCCATTTGTGTCAGCAATAGAGATGTTTCCCAAAGAGGCATTGCATACATTGGTTGCTGAGTTGTCCCCTAATTTTGCTTTCCCAAGAACATCATTTTTGTTTTTAATATTATTTCCATTGTTTGCAGGAAGGTCATTTTGTAAATGCTCTGATAATGGCTTTGGAATTTGAAGTTTAAGATTAGAAGGTTGCTTAGGTCTTGCACCACCAAAAGGAACACTGATAGACTGCAGGTTTGCCACTATCTTGGGTGAAGATTGCCCAAGCACTGATGGAACCTGACTACAGAAACTGTGTAAATAATTTTTCTTCATTAGGTCACCAGTGCTGTTTGAAACTAGTCCACTCCCTTCAGTGGCTTCATTTCCTCTCTGTTCATAAATATTTGAGTAGCATTCTGACTTGCTCTCCTCTATTTCCTTTTCTTCTGTTACTGAATCTTCTTTGGAGGGTAAAGTCTTTGGAATAAAACAAACAACTGGGCTCTGCATTCCATAGGAATCACAACAATTAGATAGAGAATTTGCTGCTGGTGTATCCGTAACAGTGGAGAAATCACATCCTTCACTTTCATTCATACAAGTTCCTTTTAAATCTAGACCTGCTTCTGCCGTTCTATCACTCTCTCCTCCCCTATCATTGTAAGTGTCCTCAGGCTGATTCAACTGCAGGAACTTCTCATTTTCTTTATTTCCCTGGCTGTCATTCATCTCATTTAGTTTAGTCAATTTCCAATTAGTCATCTCCTGAGATTCAGAGAAATGCTCTGTCATATTAAGAAGTTCTGTAGTGCCAAGAATTTCCGCATGTTTAAAACTCTCATTTTCATCAGCTCTAACTTCAGTGGGCACAAGGCAATCTGAAAACTGTTCACAGCTATCATCCCTTCCAGACCCATTAGGCGTGTCTGGTTTGAGAAGCAAAGGTAAACCAGACTGCATGGGTTCTTCAGTTGTTCTCTCCTCTGCTGGCTCTTTTTTCATGAAAATCGCCTCACTCAAGCAGGAAAAGGAATTTGGACTTTCCACATCTGTCCTAGGAGAGCCGTTTTTGCCAGTGAGAACCTCATCTGGTATATAGTTCTCTTGCTTTTTCACAGCAGGACTTCCATCTGTTCCCTGGGAAGAGATCACCGAATCAAATGCTAAACTTGTAATCGCAGACATGGAGGGGTCTCTACCTATATTTTCATCATCCTTTAATTGTGACATGGAACAGACACTGGCTAGATTATCAGATGAAGTAGTACATACACGTTTAACAGGATCCTCCTCTGCATTTGGTCTATTCAACAGATCCATTTGTTTCTCTGAGTTTATATCTTTTTCAGTGGACCCATTTATACTAAAATTAAATTGATCAGTTTGTCTGTATTCGTCATCCAGTGAACAGCTAAAAGTATCCATGAGGGATTGACTATTATAATTATTACAATCCTGTAAATCGCTTTGTAATGTCCTTTTATCACAGTTATGCATGACGGCTACAACAAGAACATTCTTCTCTTCTGGCAGATAAGTTAGGTTTCCACATTTCTTCTCTCCTACTTCGACAGCACTGCATTGATCATCTCGACTACAGTTCCTTCTAATTAACTGATCTTCTGCAACAGCATTTTCATCAATCCACATCGTGGTGATCTCTGGATTTAGACTACAGTCCTGTCCATTAGCACAATGGTCCTCTCCCTCTGTGGTGAGAGTAACTGAATGAGCCAGGGAGAAGACCTTCAGTTGTGGCTGTGACTCATGAGAAACCGCAGGTTGGCGAGAAGGGGAATCTAGAATCTTATTCCACTTTGTATCCAATAAAATAGGAGAAACTGTTTCATCTGAAAAAATAAATAATTACAGTAAGATTACTGGTAATACTGGAAAAGCTAGGACTGAGTCAATCAACTACATTTGCAAATATACTCTGAAAATAAAATATTCCTAAGATATCTGAAAATAGAGTATTCTTAGGATATGAAGTTTCCAATTTTTAGCTAAGAATGAGAAAATATATTTGACTGTTCCCTGTATTATACGTCATCAAATGGTAATATCCCAGAAGATTCCAAACAACCAAAGAATTCTACACCAATCTAGTAACATAATTAAAGTGGCCCACAGGCTGTACTAGAGAGTGGGGGGCTGGAGGAGAGGGTGTCCAGCAATGTGGAAGGCCTTGGATTGGCCCAGCACAAGACAGACTAGAAGCTAATCTAAGATAGAAAACAAGTCAGAACAGTGAAAACAATGTAGTAAATGAGCAGAAAGGAAAGCAAAGGAATTTCTGTAGAAGTAGACAGATGCTCTATAATCTACATGATGACTAAGATGTGGGTTACGTGGCTATATCTGTCAAAACCATATCGTTAAGATCTATACTTTTTAATGTATGTAAATTTTATCTTTAAAAAATATAAAAAAATAACAATGAAGCAGGGAATGAGGAGTGGATGAAGATATATATGAAACAAAAATGACAGAATGTCAATCACTGCTAAAGCTGCGTACTGGGTACACTAGAGCTTATTATACTATTCTGTTTACTTTGTATGTATTTGAAATTTGTCCACACTAGTAAGTTTAAAAACAAGTTTGCTATAGGATATGAAATTCTACTCATAACCATGTCATAACACATTATTAATTAGGTTCATATTTACATTATTATCTGAGGACATTTGGCAAAAAGTATTCATTGTCTTATTAAGTCAACCCACTTATATTCTATCTAAAACATAATTTCCCATAATGTTTCCATTTACTTTTTAACAGATCATGACTATGATGGTTATTTTTCCAAGTTATAGTGTTATGTGTATGTTTAATTAGAGAAATAAGAAATACTACACTTATTCCTTTTTCTGCTTTCTTCCTACAATAAATCTCATCTCCACAGTCCTGAAATTATGCAAATATATTTTCCTCTCAGTAGTAACATTAATCTTTAATGCTCCCTTAGCACACTGTTCCTATCTCTGTTAAAGCATCTGCTACACTGTAATGCAATGGCTTATTTACCTGACTCTTTCAGGCAGAAACCATTACTTTCCATCAATGTAAGTCCTCACTTTGCATAGTGCCTGGTACGGAGGAGGTACACAATAAATACATGCTAAGTGAGTATCTACCACAGTGAGTGTGAGGAACATGAAGATTAAATGATAGCTCTGGCCTCCGAGAAGTACATAATCTAGTTGGAAGAATAAGAAATAGATAGAATACACATAAATATCTAATTAGCAGTACAGGACAGCATAAGTATTTGAAAACTGTTATGCAGTAGTAGAAAATAAATTCAGAGGAGAAGGATATTTTACAGGCTGAGGTAGCAAGCTTGAATTCATGGAGGCAGGAGGAAATGGGCTGGGCTTCAAAGACAATTTTATGTTAAGCTTGGAAAAGAGGGCATTTACAAGGAAGGGAACAAGGACAAGTATAATCCCAAAACAACAATCTGAGAGAGCAATAAGTAAATCAGTTTGGGTTGAAAAAAATTAGTTTAAGGAAGTAGTTAAAAAAAGCTAGAAAGGGCAGACAGTAAAAGCTTTAAAACATCAGATTATGTGGAGAATGAACTTAGTATACTCTGAGTGTTAAATCCTGAGTTTACCAAATCTGGGCTAGCAGAGACTTGAGATTTAGCAACATGTGCTTCCTTTAAAAAAAACAGAAATCTTATTTCCAAGCTGCTTTCTAGAAACAAAAAGGAAAGAGTGCTTCTTACAACAATATTTAACAATATTCAAACATGAATGCTCAGGTATTAAAAACTTCATTTTTAATTTTAATTTAACTTTAATTTAATTTTAATTTTAATAAATTATTCAACTACCTGCTGTGTGGGCATAATGTTTATAGTCTAGTGTCATCACAGTCTGTGTGTGGTATATTTTTCATTTAAAGGAGGAAATTAGGGGCCAGCCTGGTGGCACAGTAGTTAAGTTCGTGTGCTCTGCTTTGGCAGCCCCGCATTTACAGGTTCAGATCCCGGGCACAGACCTACACACTGCTCATCAAGCCATGCTGTGGTGGTGTCCCACAAACAAAATACAGGAAGATTGGCACAGATGTTAGCTCAGCGACAATCTTCCTCAAGCAAAAAGAGGAAGATTGGCAACAGATGTTAGCTCAGGGCCAATCTCCCTCACCAAAAAGAAAAGAGGAGGAAATTAACACAAAATGAGAAATCACTTTATTTAAAAAATACTTGCAAAGGCATCAGGCCAGAAGTGGTAGTTTTAATGCATCTGATACTGAGATTAAAAAAGAAAGTTCAAAAGAAATGAACAATGTAGTTACAAACAAGTAGCTGGCTTCCGAAATTTTTCTCCTTCTAAAGGAGTTATCTTTTTGTCAGCAAATGCTATATTTTCAAACTAAAATGACAACTTTAACTGATTCAACAAAACTGTATTGAAAATCAACTATATACAAAATCCCTTCCTAGAATCTACAGAAGTCACAAAGAGATTGATGTAATGAACTAAGTTTTATTAAGTAGAGTCAGTGGTATTCTAGAAGTATAGAATTCACATGATTAGATGTAGCACCTGTGTAAATATCTCATGACTTAAATAACTGTGATACATAGAGGGCCAAACCAAAGAAAGGATTGAGAAAATACTTGTATAAATGATTGAAACTCAGAGGATAATACATCTTCCAAAGCCCACCTAGATAAAATAAAATCCCAAATGATTAGATTTCACATTTACACGAATCAGGAATGAGCCTAGGTTACGGGTAGCGTTGGGTCATCAATGGTAAACCATGAGAAGAACAGGCCATTCCAGGGATCCTTCGTCTCCCTTTTCCCTACTACCTTCTCTTCAGGGCTTGCTCTATCATACACTTAAGACAACAAAATCAAAACTAATCTCTATTCCCAACTGCCATCAAAGAACAACCTGAATCACTGTATATAATAAAGGTTTGGGGACCATTACTAAAATCATGGGCTTTAGATGGAAATATATCACTTTGTAAACTTGTTCCATGCCATGCCATTTCCCATTAGAACAGAGAACACCAGGCAAGAGGGTAAAGTGAAAGACAGAGATTTAATTATGGCTTATCCATTCAAGCCATACCGAGAGGGGAATTTAAGGAAAAGCTTTACCTAAATGAAGTGAATTTTAAGCAGACACCTTTACACTGGGCCTTGAGAATGTGTAATTTAACAGTTTTGGAAGTTACTTAAAAATGTAAATCTTTGGGGCTGGCCCCGTGGCCGAGTGGTTAAGTTCGAGCGCTCCGCTGCAGGCGGCCCAGTGTTTCGTCAGTTTGAATCCTGGGCGCGGACATGGCACTGCTCATCAAACCACGCTGAGGCAGTGTCCCACATGCCACAACTAGAAGGACCCACAACTAAGAATATGCAACTATGTACCGGGGGGCTTTGGGGAGAAAAAGGAAAAAAAATAAAATCTTTAAAAAAAAAACATGTAAATCTTTTAAAATTAGGTTTAAAATGTATCTTTACTTTATTGGCCAATCAATACACAACAAGCTATTTTTCTTAGCTTAGGAAATACAATCACACATTCTAAAACTTTTCTTGACCATAAATTTGTTGTATAGAGTAGAGAGAGTTCATGCTCCACTACCATACTGCCTGGATTCTAATCCCAACACTTAGTAGCCAAGCCACTCTGGAGAAGTTGCTTAACCTCTCTGAACCTCTATTTTTATCTGTAAAATGCAGATAAGATCTACTTTCATTGGATTATTTTAAACATTAAATAATATAATCCATGTAAATGGTTTAGCGCAGTATCTGACACACAGTGCTAAAAAATGTTAGTTCTTCCTCTGGACATTATTATATAATAGTTTTATCATTAAATCATTGGCCCTGATTTTATTTTTTTTAAAGTACTGCATCCACTTATAACCCCACATTCTCCATATCATAAACACATTCAAATAGATTCACCAAAGTAAATTCTCACCTTCGTTTTGTTCAAATTCATCTAACACCTTGTCCAGGTTGTAAGCTTCTGCTTGGAAGTAATTCTCCATCGGTGAGAAAACACCACTCAGAGATGTTTAAACCTAGAAAGTAGGTCAAATTTGTATTATACTTTCAATTATTAAAATATAATTTATACACATTACAACTGATACAACAGAAATACAAAGGATCATAAGAGACTACTATGAACAGTTATACGCCAACCAATTGGACGACCTAGATGAAATGAATAAATTCCTAGATACAAACAACCTACCAAGACTGAATCATGAAGAAACAGAAAATCTAAATGGATCAATTATTAATAAGGAGATTGAATTAGTAATTAAAAACCACCCAACAAAGAAAAGTCCAGGACCAGACGGCTTCACTGATAAATTCTACCAAACATTTAAAGAAGAATTAATACCAACCCTTCTCAAACTCTTTCAAAGAACAGAAGAGTAGGGAACACTTCCAAATTCATTTTACAAGGCCAGCATCACTTTGACACTAAAACCAGATAAGGACACTGCAAAAAAAGAAAATTATAGGCCAATACCTCTGATGAACAAAGATAAAAAATCCTCAAAAAAATATTAGCAAACTGTGGGACGTAAGGATGATTCAACATCCATAAATCAATCAATATGATATACTACATTGACAAATGAAGGATAAAAATCATACGATCCTCTCAACAGATGCAGAGAATGCATCAGACAAAATTCAACATCCATTCATGATAAGAACTCTCAACAGAGTGGGTACAGAGACAATGTACCTCAACATAATAAAGCCATATGTGACAAGCCCACAGCTAACATCATACTCAACAGTGAAAAGATGAAAGCTTCTCCTCTAAGATCAGGAATAAGACAAGGCAGTTCATTCTCACCACTTTTATTCACATAGTACTGGAAGTCCTAGCCAGAACAATCAGGCAAGAAAAAGAAATAAAATGTATCTGAATCAGAAAGGAAGAAGCAAAACTGTCTCTAGACCAGGTGACATGATGTTATAGTAGCAAACGCTAAAGATGCCACCAAAAAACTGTTAGAACTAATAAATGAATTCAGTAAAGTTGCAGGATACAAAGTCAACACAAAAATCAGTTGCATTTCTATACACTAACAACAAACTATCAGAAAGCAAACAGTTCCATTTACAATTGCATCAAAAAGAACAAAATACCTAGGAATAAATTTAATCAAGGAGGTGAAAGATCTGTACACTGAAAACTCTAAGACATTGATGAAATAAACTGAAGACACAAATAAATGGAAAGATATTCCATGCTCATGGATTGGAAGAAGTAATATTGTTAAAATGTCCATAATACCCAAAACTCAAATCTCCAGATTCAGTGCAATCCTTATCAAATTTCCAATAGCATTTTTCACAGAAATAAAAAATAATAAGGGGTCAGCCTGTCAGCGCAGTGGTTAAGTTTGCATGTTCTGCTTCTGTGGCCCGGGATTTGCCGGTTTGGATCCCAGGTACAGACCTACACACCGCTTGTCAAGCCATGCTGTGGTAGGCATCCCACATATAAAGTAGAGAAAGATGGGCATGGATGTTAGCTCAGGGCCAGTCTTCCTCAGCAAAAAAGAGGACTGGCAGCAGATGTTAGCTCAGAGATAATCTTCCTCAAAAAATAAAATAAAATAAATAATAAAATCCTAAAATTTATATAGAACCACAAAAGACACCAAATAGCCAAAGCAATTTTGAGAAAGAACAAGGCTGTAGCCATCACACTTCCCAATTTAAAACTACATTACAAAGCCATAGTAATCAAAACAGTATGGTACTGGCATAAAAACAGACACATAGATCAATGGAACAGAACAGAGAGCCCAGAAAAAAACCCACACATAAACAGTCAATTAATTTACAACAAAGGGGCCAAGAACACACAATGGGGAAAGGATATTCTCTTCAACAAATTGTGTGAGGAAAACTGGACAACCACATGCAAAAGAACGAAACTGGATACCTATCTTACGCCATACACAAAAATCAACTCAAATGGATTAAAGACTTGAACATAAGACCTGAAACCATAAACCTCCTGCAAGAAAATATAGGTGGTAAGTCCCTTGACATTGGTCTTGGTGATGATTTTTTAGATCTGACACCAAAGAAAGGGTAATAAAAGTAAAAATCAACAAGTGGGACTACATCAAACTAAAATGCTTCTGTTCAGCAAAGGAAACCATCAACAAAATGAAAAGGCAACCTACAGAATGGGAGAAAATATTTGCAAATCATATATCTGACAAGGGGTTAATATCCAAAATATATAAAAAACTTATACAACTCAATAGCAGAAAAAAACAAAACACAGTGATTTTTTTAAATGGTCAGAGGAGTTAAACAGATATTTTTCCAAAAAAGACATACAGATGGCCAACAGGTATACAAAAACCATCATTAATAATCAAATAAAGCAAATCAAAACTACAATGAGATATCATCTCACACCTGTCAGAACAGCCATTAGCAAAAAGACAAGAGATAAGTGTTGACAAGGATGTGGAGAAAAGGGAACATTTGCACACTGTTGGTGAGAATCTAAATTGGTGGAGACATGATGGAAAACAGTATAGGGATTCTCCAAAAATTACGTAAAACTAGAACTACCACATGATCCAATAACTCCACTTCTGGGTATAGATACCAAGGAAACAAAATCACTATCTCGAAGAGATATTGGCATCCCCATGTTCTTTGCAGCATTAAAGCACTAATATATAAAATATTACTCACCCATAAAAAGGAAAGAAACCTTGCCATTTGCAACAACATGAATGGGCCTTGAGGGCATTATGCTAAGTGAAATAAATCAGAGAAAGAAAAATATCATATGATCTCACTTATATATGGATTCTGAAAAAACTTAACTCATGGAAACAAAGAAAAGATTGGTGGCTGCCAGAGGCAGAGAGTGGGGAGCGGGGGAAATGGATAAAGATGGTCAAAAGGTGCGAACTTTTGGTTATAAGATAAATAAGTTCTGGAGATATAAGGTACACCATGGTGACTATAGTTAACAATACTGTATTTTATATTTGAAAGTTGCTAAGAAAGTAAATCTTAAAAGTTCTCATTACAAGAAAAAAAACTGTAACTATATGAGGTGATGGACGTTAACTAAACTTATTGTGGTAATCATTTCATAATAGATACATATATTAAATCATTATGTTGTGCACCTTAAACTAATACAATATTTCCTGTCAATTATATCTCAATAAATCTGGAAAAAGTGAAAAAAATACAAAGATTTAAGAATTAAATTTCTTATAAATCTACTCATCAGGATAAACTATAAAACCTGTCATCCCTATAAAATCTGTCACCACATTAGATATATTATAAGATCTTTAAGCTAATAAAGTCTAGAAACCTGTAAGCTGATAATCATTAAAATGTAACTAAATGTAGAAGGCAGACTCAGTGATCATTTCAATAGGACATGCTTCTAAAGATAAATTTCAAATGCTGAGAGAGGAATCACTTTCTTTGGGATAAAACTACCTTTCTACTAGAAAAGAAAGCTCACAGGATTTTTTTTTTTTTTTTTTTTTTGAGGAAGATTAGCCCTGAGCTAACATCTGCCACCAAGCCTCCTCTTTTTGCTGAGGAAGACTGGCCCTGAGCCAACATCCGTGCCCATCTTCCTCTACTTTATATGTGGGACGCCTGCCACAGCATGGCTTGCCAAGTAGTGCCATGTCCGCACCTGGGATCCAAACCGGTGAACCCCAGGCCACCGAAGCGGAACGTGTGAACTTACCCGCAGCGCCACCAGGCCGGCCCCTTACAGGATGTTTTTCAAATGGAAAATGACAAGAAAGTTCAAGCAAGCATGGGGGTCAGCGCTACTAGTTCCAAAATGCTCTGAATTGGTTATTCTTTCTAAACTTCTCCCTTTCGAACACCATTTCTATGTCTTTCTTGGTATTAATTGATGTATTCTGTGGGCATAAACACTAGATGTATCAACTATTTAATGGAATGTCAAGAACACACAGTGGTTGTTAAATAAATTGTCCCATTTTTTTCCCCTCCATTACCACGATCCTAATGCTCAGTAACGCCTTAATTTCTCGAAATTTTCCTTTCAAACTGAAAATTCTGCTTGGCTTCTTACTGGTATATATAGAGGCAGATAGGATAGGAGACAAGATTACAATTCCCTTAACAAGTCTGAGTACGGAAAACATGAAGAAGAGAGAAAATCGAAAATGTAATATCCTGCTATTACAAAATTTAAGTCAAATATAAAAAGTGGTGAATTTCCTTTGACCTAGGGCGTTTCTTCTTCTCTGATGCATATAAAAGTATCAATATTGTTTCTCTCATTTTACTAATAAAAACAAGCTCAGGAGATTTAACTGACTTATTCAAGTATTTCCCCATGATTATTAATTTGGTTAATGTTTACTTATTGACTGGCTCCTGTTAGGCAATTTAAGTTTAGGTCGACAAATAGGCTACATAATCTATGAATGGTTTTTCTTAAATCTATCTTTTGTATCTAGTCATTTACAGTTCAAAATCATTTTCATATACATGCCATTTTACTTTGATAAAGACAACATATTTAAACCGTCCAATGCTAAGAGCATAAAAGAAATTTCTCACAACACATAATCTAGCACATTTATTATACACCTCCAACACTTAGCATTCCATGGTCATTATATCTAAAATATTAGCAAACAAATAATCATATCAACTTATCTATTGTGCATAAATAAATGCAGGGTATTGTGATCAACTCAAGTCTCAGACATCATCCCTACCATAAAGCAGCTTATAATTTACTTAATGGCAAACAATGCTAAATAAGAAAATTTAATAATAATAAATTATTTTAATAACAACACAGCTCAAGAGACACACGGTACTTTGTCAGATAAAATTAAAAGGTAAGTGCACATAAAAGTTCAAGAAATGGGCCAGATCACAGTCTGGATGGTCGAGAAAGGCATTATTTATAGTTGAACTGGGTCTAGAGAATGGATAAAATTTTAACAGATATTCCAGATGGGAAAATGCAGAAGTAAAATTTCAAACACAGAGAGACATACAAGGAGTGATCTAGGGACCGGCAATTATTGAGGGATCAGAGAAATTGGAATAAGGATTTATTTACATGGATAACAAGAGGACACTGAAGAGGTGGACAGGCAGTACATTATGGAAGCCCTGGAACGCCAGTCTGAGAAAGGTATTGTATATACTTTAAGCAACGGGAAGTATTATTGTATGATGGATAAGAACATGAACTCTAGGACTAGACTACCTAACTTCTAATCCTACTTCCTGCCACTTACTAACTATATGACGTTGGGGAAGTTAATTTACCTATACTTAAATTTTCATCTGTAAAACTAGGTAATAGTAGTATCTATCTCAAGATTAAAATGAATTAATATAGGTAACATTTAAAACACTGCCTGGCACATAATAAGCAACTGTTTAGGTTTCTAAGCCTTGGAGTTGATCCTTTTATTATAAGATAATCCGGCAACAGTAACTACCAAGGCTAGTTTTCAGTTCCATCCTCCTTCTACTAACAGTTATTGAACACCTATTATAGTAGACACTATGCTGAGTGCCTGGACACTACTTGAATATACATTTTTTTCAATGTACCATGCTATTTCCCTCTTCAGGACCTTCTACCTAACTGCCACCAACACCCTACTCCTTGCCCATATAACTCTACATCTTTCAGCTCTTAGCTCATATATTACTTTTACAGGGAAATCTTTCCTGAACTCCCCGAAAAGGTGAATTCTCCCCTTATAATCTCTCACAGCACTCCACTCTTTTCCTTTATAATAGTTATCACAATCTATAAGTAGACATCAGTGTGATTATTTGATTCATGTCAATCTCTTCCATCAGACTATAGGCACCACAAAGACACCAGCAGACGGTGTTCTGTGATTAGCACAGAACCTGATGTGGTACCTATTCAATAAATACCTGTGGAACAAGTAAATAAACAGTGTATAAAGAGCTGGTCAAGAAGTTGTACTGAACTCCAATTACAATTATTGATTCAGGCAAGTAACAAAAATGGACGCTAAAATCTTTAGGTAAAACGGTTATCAGGGAAGAAAATATTCACGGTGCCTCAAAGTATCATTCCACAGACAACTTATTAATTACAAAGGAGAAAATGTATGTTTACAGGGGAAAGATACGGTAAGCACTACCTTAACCAAAAGATCAAACTTAGCATTACCAATAATTTAACAAGCTGACATTATGCACCTCCTGATACAATGCAATGAGAAGTTTAAAATATCACCCATACAGTATTCTTGCCAAAACTGTTTAACCTGAATTGAATCATTAGGAAACAAGTAGAAAAATCTAAAATGTGAGGTATTCTATGAGACAACTGGCCTAAATGCTTCAAAAAACTCAGTGTTAGGAAAAACAAGATCATTCTAAATTAAAAGATACTAAATAATCAAATGCCATACACGAACACTGGCTGGATCCCAGGTAAGAAAACACATATATACACATACACAGCAAAAAATGACATTTAGGAGTCAATCAGGGGAATTTGGACTATACATCAGGTGACACAATGAATTAATAATCATTTTCTTGGATGTGATACTGATATTTTGATTTTGTAGGAGAGTGTATTACTTTTAGGAGATGCCTGCTGAAGTGTTTAGGAAAGATGTGTTATCTGCAACTAACTTTCAAATAATTCAGAAAAAAAAAAAGTATGTGAATGTGAGTGTAAGTGAGTGGGGAGAGGGGTGCTCAAAAAAAGGAGAAATGGTTAAAAATTGATGGATCTAGGGAAAGGATATATGGGTCTTATTTGTACTATTCTTTCAACTTTTCTAAGGATTGAAATTTTTCAAAAGAAGAGAAAAACAAGTATACTGAGCTGGTAGTCGGAAGCATTCCTTCCCACTTTGAATATAGAAATTCCAGACAAAACAGATTATTTTAAAAGAATATAACAGTTAAATTCAGAAGCAAGAAAGAAATATACAGATGCCATAAACCAAGAAGAAACCAAGTCACAGCAACGACTGAGAACTGAAGGATGGCAGTCCACAGGGGTTACAAAACTAGACAGCAATCTTCAGGCCTGAGATTTGAAAGAGAGTAGAAGGATGGGAATTAGTGGCTGCAAATTTAATGAAAGAAGTTTCCGCGCTGGAGGGGGCTCTAGGTTCTCTCCATTAAGCTAGGAGCTGGAAAAAAAATGCCCCAAGTGGCCTCAAGACTCAGCAACAGAGCAGAATGGAAGAGAGTGCCAATAAAATAAACCTTCAGAGATCAGAATTCCCAGCCTGGCCCTCACTCAGGAGTGGGAATGATATTAAGTCTCCCCATTCATAAACATAACATGGTTTATCTCTATGCTTACTCAGCTTTTCCTCTTACAAGTTCTTGTGACTTGTAATAACGTTTTCAATTTTAAAAAGTCATTAAATACAGGATAATGGAGAGAGAAGGGTGCATATGGCTATAAAGGAGTAGCAGAAGGGAGATCTCTGTGGTGATAGAATTGTGCTGGATCTTAAATTGCAATGGTAGTTACACAAATCTACATGTGATAAACGGGAGAAAAATATATATACCTCCATGAATATGCTGACAGCAGCATTATTCTTAACAGCCAAAAGGTGGAAACAATCCAAGTATCTATCAACTGATGAACAGAATAACTAAAATATCAATTTCCTGGTTTTGATACTTTCTAAGGTTATATAAGATATAACCAATGAGGAAAAACTGGGTAAATGAGGGTACACAAGAACTCTCTAAACAATTTTTGCTACTTCCTGTGAATCTATAATTACTTCAAAATAAAAAGTTGAAAAAAATTTAAATAAAAGTTAATTAAAAATTAAAAGTGAATCCCCACCTCAACTCCATGCAGCAATGAGGATACCTAGCACCACATTTGGTTTCTAAATATTGTTATCTACTAAAAGGAACCAGGGCTCCATGGAGAAATGGTTAATTCCAAAGCTGGAGTAGAAAAAAATACAAGAGCTTTGATGACAATACAGAGAAACATGAACCCTCACACATTGCTGGGGGGAAAGCAAAATGGTGTCGCACCTTTGGAATACAGTCTGACAGTTCCTCCAAAAGTTAGCCAGAGTTACCCTATGGTGTAGCTATTCCACTCATAGGTTTATACCCAAGAGAAATGAAAACAGACATTCATAGAAAAACTTATCCGTGAATGCTCCTACAGCATTATTCATAAAGCCAAAAGGTGGAAACAATCTAAGTATCTATCAATTGATGAATAAATAAAATGTACTACGGTATACTGATAAAACAGAATATTATATGACAAAAGTGGATGAAGTACTGCTATTTGCTACAACATGGATTATTCCTGGAAATATTATGGTAACTGAAAGTAGTAGACACAAAAGCCACATATTATATGACTCTATTTAGATGAAATGTCCAGAATAGGCAAATCCATAGAAACAGAAAGTAGATTAGTGGTTGCCAGAGGCTGGGGGGAATTGGAGGGAAACGGGGAATGACTACTAATGGATACAAGATTTCTCTTTGGTGTGATGAAATGTTCTGGAATCAGGTGGCGGTGATGATCGTCAACTCTGTAAGCCAGTGAACTATATACTTTAAAAGGGTGAATTTTATGCATATGAATTATATTTCAATTTTTAAAAAAAGGAAGAGTCTTGAATATCTTGTGTACTGGAAAGCAAGGAAGTACTGCAAGAATGAGTGGATGTGTCAAAAAGACACAGACACCAGCTTGAAGGAGCTCCCACAGGCCAAATCAGATACAATTTGAGCACAAACACAAATGATAGCAATGGAGTACAACCCACTGAATAAAAAAGAAAATCATGAGCCCTTACAATATGAATGAATGAATCCCAAGTGTGATGAGGAATGAGATCTTCACACAGTTTCAAAGTTCCTCTCCACAAAAATATTAACTAATTATCAAAGAAAAAAGAGTAACTTCAGAGGCAAAGTCTGGCAGGCACCACCTTACAAAAGCGATCAAAGCAATCATCAGTAATGGAACAAACAGAAATCCATGCTCCCTGACGGGTTGCAATGAAAAGCCACAGCAATAGTGATACTGGAGGAGGTTCTGTGTGTGGTGGGGACAAGGAGATGTGCGAACCTCTTGTACTTTCTGCTCAATTTTTCCATGAACCTAAAACTACTCTAAAAAAATAAAATTTATTAAAGTCATGCATCACTTAACAATAGGGTTGTGTCCTGAGAAATGTGTCATTAGGCAATTTCGTCACTGTGTGAACATCATAGAGAGTACTTACACAAACCTAGATGGTAAAGCCTACTCTACATCTAGGTTATATAGTACAGCCCATCGCTCCTAGGCTACAAACCTGTACAGCATGTTACTGTACTGAATATTGTAGGAAATTCTAAGTATTTGCATATCTAAACATAGAAAAGGTACAGTAAAAATACTGTATCAAAGATAAAAATGGTACACCTGTGTAGGGAACTTACCATCAATGGAGCCTGCAGGAACGGAAGTTGCTCTCGGCGAGCGAATGTGAAGGCCTAGAACATTACTGTACAGTAGACTTTATAAGCACCGTACACTTAGGCTACACCAAATTTATAAAAAAATTTTCTTTCTCCAATAAGAAATTAAGCTTAGCTTACTGTAACTTTTTTACTTTATAAACTTTTTAATTTTTAACTTTTTGACTCTTCTCTACTAACACAGCTTAAAACACAAACACATTACACAGCTGTTCAAAAATTTTCTTTCTTTATATCCTTATTCATTAGCTATTTAAATTTTTTTTATTGTTTTTACTCTTTAAACTTTTTTGTTAAAAACTAAGTGAGTGGCCCAATGGCATAGTGGTTAAGTTCACATGCTCCACTTTGGCAGCCCAGGGTTCGTGGGTTTGGATCCTGGGTGCAGACCTACCCACGGCTCATCAAGCCATGCCATGGTGGCGTCCCACATACAAAACAGAGGAAGAATGGCACAGATGTTAGCTCAGGGTCAATCTTCCTCAAGCAAAAAAAAAGAGGAAGATTGGCAACAGATGTTAGCTCAGGGCCAATCTTCCTCACCAAAAACAAAAAGCAAAAGAAAACTAAGACACAGAGCCAGCCCTAATGGCCTAGCAGTTAAAGTTCAGCCTGCTCTGCTTCAGCAGCCTGGGGTTCAGTTCACAGTTGTGGAACCACATCAGTCATCTGTCAGTGGCCATGCTGTGGCGGCAGCTTGCATACAAGAACTAGAAGAATTTACAACTATACACAACGATGTACTGGGGTTTTGGGGGAGGGCAAGGAAGAAAAAGGAGGAAGATTGGCAACAAATATTGGCCTAGGGTGAGTCTTCTCCTGTGGAAAAAATAAACATACATATGTATTAGCCTAGGCCTACACAGGGTCAGGATCATCAATATCACTGTCTTCCACCTCCATATCTTGTCCCACTGCAAGGTCTTCAGGGGCAATAACATGCATGGAGCTGTCATCTCCTATTATATAACAATGCCTTTTTTCCGGAATATCTCCTGAAGGACCTGCCTAAGGCTCTTTTGAGGAAGTGTCACTCTTTTCAGAAATACGTCCATGGTGGTTTGCTTCGTTTGTTTCTTTTCTTCACAGATTTGCTTGTAAACATATAATGCATCGTGAACACTCCTCTTTACTAATGAAAACCTTTCGGTGTTAGGGTCCATGTTTCCAAACTTCTCTTGCAGTTTCCTTTTCTCTTGACTCTTCTTCAGCTAGGCATTCCTGTTCCAGTTCCAACAACTCTTCATTAGTCAGTTCCTCAGGAACCATCTCTAAGAGTTCCTCAGTTTCATCCTCATCGACATCCAGGTTAAAGCTGTAGACCATCTCAACCATAGTCTTGTTGATTTTTGCATCTTCCTCATCCCTGGCAAATCTTTTGAAATCATGGATGAACCTCTTGAGTGTCTTCTTCCAGGTGCCATTCATACACTCCTTGGTGATATCACCCCAAGCCCAAGAAAGGTTCTTGATGCAGTCATAGACGTTGTAATCCTTCCAGAACTGCAACAGCGTCTTCTCGGTGTCTTCCTCAGTTGCAGCAACAGTGTGAGCAAAGGCCCTCCTCAGGTAGTAGGCCTTAAAAGCTGCTATAACTGCTTGATCCAACCAATGGGAGGGAGAAACACTGCTGTGATATTGGGATGAAAATCAACAACAAAAGGAGGATGTCTGCGAGCATTATTAACAATAAGCAAAATCTTGAAAGGTATGTTATTCTTCAAACAGTACTTCTCCATTTAGCTGGCACAGCAATTCAGGAGGGCATCTTGGAAGAGGAGCTGGGTCATCCAAGACTTCGTATTGCTCCTGTGGTATACAAGTAGTGTGTGTTTATTGACATGCTTGAAGGTCCTGGGTTTCTCACTGTGCTTCAATTTGTGACCTGCAACACTGCTACCAAGCAAGACAGTTATCCTCTCCTTAAAAGCCTTGAAACCTGGCATTGACCTGGCCTCCGTACGAATGAAAGTCCTTTCAGGCATCTGTTTCCAGAATAAAGAGGTTTCATCCATAATAAATATTTGCTCTGGCAAGTAACTTTCCTCCACAATCAGCTTATCTCAAGTTTCCAAAAATTCTTCAGCTGTCTTCACATCAGCACTCACAGACTCACACTCACTTCCATATTATGTAATGAATAATGATTCTTGAATCATTTAAATCACCCAGAGCTAGCAGTAAATTCAACATCATAGTTGAGTCCAGACTTTTCTTTTGACATCGCAAACAAACTTTTTGCTTTGCCCGTGATTGTCTTGGTGCTGAGAGGTATACATTTCTGTGTCTGGTCTTCAATCCAGGTCATTAGAAGTTTCTCCATGTCTGACATAGGCCCTTCTCAAATTTGTGTTGGTCTCGTCGCCTTCAATGAAGCAGATCCTTTAACAGCTTCCATCACTTTGTTCTTCTTCTTCAAAATCATAGCTATGGTGGAATGGGACACGCCTGACTGGTGAGCAATAACTATCAGTGATTTCCCACCTTCATATTCCTCAATCACTTTTAGTTTCGTTTCCAGGTCAATCAGTCAACACGGCCTCTTTCTGGCAGCATTAACAGTGGATTTTGTACACTTAGGTGCCATGATGAACAAAACAACACAAGATTAAATCAAACACAAGAGAAAACAATGCAATCAAGAGATACAGTAAACACGAGATGTATGAGGCTGCTGCCGGCATAAACATGGCATACTGTTTTACAATAAACTTTTTTTTAATAAGTAGAAGAGTAACACTCTAAAATAATGATAAATAGTATATAAAATACATAAACCAGTAAAAGAGTCATTTATTATCAAATATTATGTACTGTACATAATTTTATGTGCTATACTTTTACACGACTAACAGCATAGTAGGTTTATTTACATCAGCATCACTACAAACATGTGGTAACACATTGTGCTACAACGTTACAACAGCTACAACACACTAGGCAATAGGAATTTTTCAGCTCCATTATAATCTTATGGGACCACTGTCATGTATGTGGTCCATTGTTGACCAAAATGTCATTATGCAGTGTGTGACTGTATTTAAAAAAAAAACAAAAACCTACCACCACTTTTGTGATATTCTCACTAAAAATGCATAACCTGAATCTAGTCATGAGGAAACTTCAGATAAACCAAAATTGAGGAACATTCTACAAAATAACTGGTCTGAAATCTTCAAAAGTGTCAAGGTCAAGAAAGTTGAAGACTACAGAACTGCTCAAGATGGAAGGAGACTAAAGAGACATGACAACTAAATGCAACATGGGATTCTAAACTAGATGCTTTTGGTATAAAGGACATTATTTGTACAATTGGCAAAACCTAAATAAGGTCTGAGCACTAGATTGTGGTAATGCGTCAATTTTAATTCCCTGATTTTGATGGCTTGTACTGTGGTTATGTAGGAAAATGCCCTTGTTTGTAGGAAACACACAGTTTCAAAGGTGATCGGGCATGCAGCTAGCAACATACTCTCAAAAGGTTCAGAGAAAAAATGTTCTTTGTACTATACTTGTGACTTTTTTATAAGTTTGAGATAGTTTTAAAATTTTTTAAAATGCACCAAAAGTGTCTATCATATTTTTAATTTCCAGAACACTTTCTTTTTCTGATCCTTTTTATGGCATCTTGATCTCATTTCATGGATATAATTTCGTCTCTTACCTCTTTGATGTAATTACAAACAGTTTGGGTTTTTTCTTTTTTTCAAACTTTCTTCTGTTTCCAATATTATTTCGTCAAAGTTCCTCCTTTGTACTTTTGTGTTTTGGTCTCTCTCATATTGAAGGCTTTCCCTAAAAGCGTATCTCCTGAACAAATAAGTAGTGCTAAAAACAAGACAAGAAGCTCAAAATGGAGTCACTTATGCTAAGCCCATATCACCAAACCAAGACTTAGTTACAGTTTTGGCCTCTCCCAGGAATGAAATCTTAATCCAGTTAATCTGGAATTACCTGGTCAGCGTTAGTGAGGTAATCCATCTGATAAACCCCTGCCATTCCCTAAAGGAAAGCGACCTTGCCACAACCAAGCTGCTTTTGCTAGTATAACTTCTTTGTCCCGCTCCTCTGTCTATGTCTTTCATTTTGTATAGCTCCTCAGAGCTCCCTTCTATCTGCGATATGGGATGCTGCCCAATTCGTGAATCACTGAATAAAGCCAATAAGACCTTTAAAATTTATTCAGTTGAATTTTTTTAATAGTATCATATCGGTGGCAGTAGTGAGATCCAAAGGAAACCTCTAATGGTTTCTGGGACAGCAAGAAACACAGGCACTGGTACCAGTGAACCCTTTGAGTTCTCTTTCTTGTGGTTTCTGAGAGCCATGGGTAAGTTCCTCTTGGTTCTGAGCTCCACCCTCTTTGCATCAAGCTCCCAGTCTAACTGGCTTGCTAGTGCAGGCAGGTCGGCGTGAGCTAGCAGATGGTTCCACCTGGAACTCAGGCCCCTAGCCCTCAGTTCAGTCCGTAGATCCCCACTTGATTGGAATCCTGAGTCCTTGGTTTAGTCCCCAGATTCTGCCCTGGCAACGAAGAGTGGTTCAGTCCGCAGTCCCCATTTGATTAGAATAGCTGTCTGCAGTCTCCATTTGTTGGGGTCTGCTGGTTCAGTCCTTTCCCCAGCCCCCAGTCCCACGCTAGGAATTGCTGGTGGTGCATACAAGGCCTTCTCTTGGCCTGGTTACCGTTGATTTCTGCTGGTAAATGCACATGAGGTAAAGGCTACTGCTAATGGGAATCTCAAAAGCCAAAAGCTACAAAATTGGGGGGCATGGTCGTGCATTTAACAGCTGTTAGAGCGCTCACCACCTAACTCTAACACTCCCATGTTAGGATAAATTGGTCACAGAATGGGTTAGATTAACACCAGGTTCCCTGTCAACCTCAAGAAAATTTCCATGCAACAAAGTATACTGTAAAAACACCACACAGTCCCCAACCCAGAGGCATATTCCTCTTAGGTATTAATTTAGCTCCAAGAGACCCAAGGCTTAGCAAAAGAAATGGGATCCTTAAGTTTCAAAGAGTTGAGCATGCCACGTTCCAGCACATCTGCTTATTTTATGTCTAATAACTATGGTCCTGGAAGTGGTAGATATTTACAAAAATGGCAAAATCTTACTAAAGACAACCTAGAAGTACAATGGTCAGTATAGGGAACATTCCAATTAGATAAGATTACTCATTTAAGAAGTGCACTTGAAAGCAAGGGTTCCCAAATCAAACAAAAAGAATGGGATAACTATTTTAATTGGTATGCAGAAGCTTCCAAAAGGCTTTAATATTCCAAAATAGCTTCACTGAGTTATTCCTTGCAAAACACTATTGAAAAATTAAAGACAAGAGGTACCTAAATCAAAATACAGTAAGATTGACATGACTCCTACTGTTCCCCTCTATCCTCCTCTACCCGAGTACTCACATTCTACTCTCTGTCCGAATTGCCTTTCCACTCTAAAGAGACTACTAAACAGCTACCTTTTAAAATGAGACCATCCAAGACTTTAGGTGATCCTTTTCACCTCCTGGTTCAAAGACGGAACTAAGGGCCATAGTTAAAGAATTTTCAAAACCCAGGGAGGATCCCCATACGTTTTTTGAAGAATTTAGAGTCCTCATCAGGGCCTATGATTCCAGGCTGCTAGAACTTTATCAGCTTGTGCACATGCCAGTAGGACCTGGTAAACCCCAAAAATGGAGCAGACTGGCGTAACGTGGAGGATGACGTTCAAGATCCTCAATCTTCAACATGGTCCCCTTATGGACCTGAAAAAGCTCACAAAATAGCAATCTTTTAAAAGCTATTCCCAGAGTCTTCCCTGGCAGCACACTGAGTGGTCTATTATTCAAACATGCAAACAAAAGAAAGATGAATCTTTGGCCGACTTTAAAGCCTGTCTGAAAGCTCCCTTCCCACGGCATTTTGGGTTCTATACAATACATGATGTCACACAACCTGCTCTAGCTGCCCTATTTGTAAACAGATTATCTTCCAAGATTAGTGGACGGATAAAAAGGCAGAAAATAGGATGAGAGGCCACTGGTCTGACTGAACTCATGACCACAGCTGAGCACTTCGAAAGAACTTTGGAACAAGACCATAAACAAGTCACCAAGCTATAAGCCTTACAACTGCAACAGCTCCAAGATCAGAAACCTAAAAGAACACCTGGGGCTCCCCCATTGTACTCTCCTACAGATCCATCATCAAAACACTGGCCCAGGGATCAATGTGTCATCTGTAATAAACTGGAACACTGGAAAAAAGATTGTCGTCAAAGGTTTAATGCAAATCTTTCAATATCAACTCTACCGCTCCCGTCTCTACCCCAGAGGGAAGGACCCCAAATGGACCCCTCCCAGAGCTGACACGACTCTGAGGGATTCTCTGGTAAACTGCTACCAGTAATTCCCTTAAACAGCCAAAGGGAGACTAAAATTAAAATTAACTGGAAACCTCACCAAATTCTGGCAGATACCAGAACTACTCTCTCTTCTTTAAACTCCACTCTCATAGGATAATGAACCCTTTCCAGTGAAAAAGAAGTTTCTACAGTGAGGGTATCTAATACAATTCAGTTTCTAGCTCAACTAGTTCAAATGATTCTGGGACCTTTCTCTGAAAAACATTTCTTTTTGTTAAGTGATACAGCTCCAGTCAGTCTATTAGGTAAAGATCGTCTTTCTAAATTAAAAGGGCTAATACACTTGGCCTCTAAGGAAGATCTCACGTTAGAATTTCCTGACTAACCTGAACCTGATCTTTTATGTTCCTTACAATCTGTCCTTCATACAGAAGAGGAAGAATTCCAGCAAAAGATCCTTAATTTAATCAAAGTCCCAAAAATATACGGGCACCTCCAATACTGACAATGGAAGAACAAAAAGTGCTGAACCTATAAAAATTTAGATAGACATAACTAAACCTTTTCCCAAATTGTCTCAATATCCATTTAAGGCCCAAGGTCATACGAGGCCTCACACCAACAGCAGAAGACCTAATCGTCCAGGAGCTAATCAGTCCCTGTAGCAGACCTGCTACAGGCTGATCTCGCCAGTCTGGAAACCTAATGGGTGGAATGGCAATTTGTCCAGGACTTGAAAGCTGTTAACAAGATAGTTATTCCCGGTTTCCTAGTTGTTCTAAACGCCAACACCCTTTTATCGAAGTTTCACCATGCTCAAAATAGTTCACTGTTGTGGGCCTACCTTTAGCCTTCCTCGGCATCCCTGCAGACCCCAACAGCCAGAATCTATTTGCCTTTACTTGGACCAATCAACAATATACCTGGACAGTCATGCCTCAAGGGTTCACTGAGGCCCCTTCTTATTTCTTCCAAGCGCTGCACCAAGATTTAAGCATGCTCCAGTTTCCCAGGAAATCAACCTTCTACAGTATGTAAATGACCTCTTGCTATGCTCAATTACCAATCAGGCGTTCATACAGGATTCATTTATTTGCTGCAACAGTTAGCTGAAAAAGGACAAAGTCTCTAAGGAAGAATTACAATTATATTTAGACATTGTTCATTACCTAGGTCATAATCTAAGCACTGAAGGAATCTACTTCCAACAAGAATTAAACTAATCCAAGAATTCCCTATGCTCACAACTAAGACAGCTTCATGCATTCCCAGGTCTGGCTAGCTAATGCAGACTATGAAGTCCTAATTTTTCTCTGTTGGCTTCCCCACTCTATGAACTTACTAAAATTTCAGTCCTTGAGCCCTTTCCTTGGGAGGATTAACATAAGCAGGGCTTTATAAGACTAAAACAAGTGCTGCACGAACTGCGGGCCCTAGGGCTACCTAACTATTCAAAGCCTCTCATCTTATTTGTTCATGAAAGAGATAACCAAGCCTCCAAGCATAAAAAGATCTCACCAGCAGCACCCATCTTTGCAAGGAATTTAGAACTCCTTATTTCAGGCTAGGAGATTTACTTCCCAAATGTGTTGAAAACAAACTGACCCCTAGCTTTAACAGGCAAATGCTACAATCCCTGCAAATGAATCTATTAACAGTGCCACCTCAGCAGAAGTGGTTTGTGCCCCGAGATGATTTACCTTTGTGGCGATTATCATTCTCCTTAGGCCTGTGAATGCCTAGATAGCTGGTACATAACTGGACAAAGCCTCTCAGGTTATCTAACTGTTGCCCCTAACTGTCCACAATCAAACTGAGACACCTCATTGGTCAACTCCCCTGAATTTACGTTGTTGAGTTAGAAAGGACCAACAAGAGCCGGTCATGATGTAAACTTGCTTCCTGTGGCAGTTCCCTACTCCCCTGGCTAGGAGTAAGTGCAAATGAGGCTATGATCAGGAACTTCTCCTTAACTCTTAAAGATACTGCAGAATCTGCTGCTAAAGCAATAACTCCCCAACAAAAATTTCTAGACTTTCTCTGCCTAAAGTTGTTCTTAATAATAGGATAGCCCTTGATTATCTTTTAGCTGAGCAAGGAGGTGCCAGTGCTATGGCCAACATCACTTGCCGCACAAGGATTAACACTTCTGGATTAACAGCTACATAAGATAACTGAACAAGCCACTTGGCTTAAGAAAGTGACTACTTTGATGGAGTCTTTCTTTGACTTACTTGATTTTGATTGCTTTGAGTATTGGGGACCATGGCTCCAAAGTGCACTCCAGACATTGGGAATTATCCTGCTCATATTCATCACAGTAATCTCCCTGGGGCACTATTTTCTCTCAAAAGCTTTAAATGCATGTTTGCAGCCACTAACCACCAACCAAATGATCTCCCTAAGACCAGAACGTCAGAAAAGGAACGAAGAGAATGAATGACTTAAAAAATGTGAACTTGAAGTTACGACCTGTGAATACCACACCGAGGATCAGAAAAAAATGTGAGAACTTCCGAGTGGTAGCCGGGGGTGGCACTAATGCCTTAAATTTTTATCACCTCTCTCGGGTTGAGTCTGATCAAAAAGGGGAAATTGTGAAAAACAAGACAACAAGCCCCAAATGGAAGCACTTATGCTAAGCCCCAGGTCACCAAACCGAGACTTAATACTTAATTACACTTTTGGCCTCTCCTGGGAATAGAATCTTAAATCAGTCAATCTGGAATTACCTGCTCAGCACTAATCAGGCAACGTGCCTGACAGACTCCTACCATCCTCTAAAGTAAAGCGACCTTGCCACAACCAATCCACTTTTTGCTAGTAAAACTTCCTTATCCTGTCCCCTCCTGCCTATAAGAGTCTTTCATTTTGTAGAGCTCCTCTGAGCTCTTTTCTATCTGCTAGATAGGATGCTACCTGATTCGTGAATCATTGAATAAAGCCAATAAGGTCTTTAAAGTTTACTCAGTTGAATCTTGTTTTTTAACAATACTAGAAGCCAATTGGAAGCTCGGTATGTGTGGCTTCTCTAGTGGGAGGCTTCCACTGCCTGGTGATTGGGTGGGAACACAGCTATTTCACTGGGAGATCTCCAGGTCAGTATATGTAGGTCTTTTCTTTGGACTCCAGAGAAGAATCATATAACCTCCTGTAAGGGGGTACAGAGATGTAATACCAGGCAGCCACTTTCTGAAAGAAGAGTAGAGGAAGGAGTGATGAGAAGAGTCTCAGTTGTCAATATATAGGATTTCCCTCAATCCTCCTTGTTGCACTGTGGTGTCTCATCCCTGATCTCTGTTAATGTCTAATGTCCCCAAATCTTGAGCCTCTTCACTTTCATTTTCCAAAGTAAAACCTGTGGTCTTCTGAGGACTTGAGAGAGGGGCAGTCTTCTCACTGCTTAAGCTGGGCCTCTCAGAGGATTTAAACCTTATGTCAGAATTCTTTACTTATCTTCATATAAAAACATCCATCTCTTACTCAAAATAGAAGTCACTAAATATTATACATGTATATCTCAAAAAGGAATATAATTACTTAATTCAGTACAGTTTCTTCCTGAAGATCTCTTCTTTTGTCTTTGGACTTCTAGAACTCTTCCTTTTTATTCTATTAACCAGAGTCCTTTTGGACGCTCTCTTGAATCTCAGTCTTAGGGGTCCCACTTTCACAGCACTGATCTGATTGCTCCTTTCATGTCTCCTTCACTGGCAATTCCTCTTTATGCCATACACCCTTGACAATGAACATGTGCATATTCATGCTTCAAAGATTACTAAGCATCTACTATGTACCAGGCACCATCCTAGTCATTAAGTTACAAAGACACATAAGGCAGTGTCTTTGACCTAAAGATGCTCAATGTTTCATTGGGGAGATGGATGAGTAAACTCAAAAATATAAAACACTGTGATATGTACTAATCAATATATACACTGGGTGCTATGGAGCCAAAGAAGTGAATCCAAATCAGACTGACACAGGGGTATATTATTTGGGGTAAGGTAGGCTACTGTAGCAAATATTCCAATAATTTATTATTGCTGATTATTTATTATTATTATTATTTTTGAGGAAGATTAGCCCTGAGCTAACATCAGCTGCCAATCCTCCTCTTTTTGCTGAGGAAGACTGGGCCTGAGCTAACATCCGTGCCCACCTTCCTCTATTTTATATGTGGGACGCCTGCCACAGCATGGCTTGCCAAGCGGTGCCATGTCTGCACCCAGGAACCAAACTGGTGAACCCCAGGCCACTGAAGCGGAACATGCGAACTTAACCACTGTGCCACGGGGCCGGCCCCTATTTATTATTATTATTGATAGTCTTTGCAGTGGATTAAAAACTTCTCAGCGGCCCGGGTTCACCGGCTTGGATACTGGGTGTGGACATGGCACCGCTTGGCAAAAGCCATGCTGTGGTAGGAGTCCCACGCATAAAGTAGAGGAAGATAGGGCAAGAATATTAGCTCACGGCCAGTCTTCCTCAGCAAAAAGAAGAGGATTGGCAGTAGTTAGCTCAGGGCTAATCTTCCTCTAAATAAATAAATAAATAAATAAATAATAAAAAATAAAAACTTCCTATAGAGGTGATGCTTGAAGAATAAGATTTTACCAGGTGAAGGTAGAGAAGGACACTCCCTTCTCACACTCCCATGTATGAAGGCCAAGGCACAAGAAATACCTTGCCGTCTGCAGGTCCAGAAGTTTTGGTGAGGACGGCACTACTGCTAAGTGTCTATGCTCCACTCTTAACTGAAGAAAAAAGGAGCTCAGTCTTCTGTCACACACTGTCAGACCCATGCCTCTATCCTTGAAGCTTACATGGAAAACCAGAGAACTCAGTCAGAGTATGCAACACTCCACTAGTGAGTGGCATAATTAGTTTCTGAAACTGAACCTGCCCACACACCCTCCACCCCCCACTGCCATCTTCTATCCCTTAAATAATCATAAGACCTGCAAGAAATCAGACATGACTCTTAGTCAGGAAAAAGTCAATGATTCTTGCTCTACAAAAACTAACAAAATACTTCCAATTTTCTGCCGGAAAATATTGCTCTTCACAACTGGTCTAAAAATACAAAATAAAATAATGTAATTAAATTTCTATTTCTGATTCCCTGCCCCAAATTAGCTTTGTTTAGCTCTTATATTATGACTAAGAAATATAAATGACATTAACTGAGTAGCGATATCACTATTTTCTCTTAGCAATATTGCTCAAATTCATGTTCTCTTTCATGCTGAAATTAGCTCTCTATGCTCAAGGTAGAAACTGACTCTAAAAGAGAAGAGCCAAGCACTGGTAGAGAAATTAGCATTTTGACATAATTTAACAGTAATTTAAAAATACTCTTTTGCTCTAGATTTAAGTCAAATCTTTTTAAAAACTACACTCCTGATTTATCAAGAGGCAACGTTATAAATGAAGCAAGCAGCATATATACACGAGCATTACTTTCTATAGCACTAGTTGTTTTCTTAAATTCAATCTCTAAGAGAAATAAGAACACTGGTTTTCCTACCTTTTCCTCTTACACACGTGCTAAGGAACAGACTTCTCTGTGCTTACTCATGATGCTTGCTGCACCACCAGCCAGTCCTGCTGACTCAGTATGCTCTGTTTGATCCTAAAGAAAAAACACATTGCTCATTACATTTACAAAAGCAATAAGCCCTAATTTTCTTCATATAAATCTATCATAGCCAGACAAAGAAAAGCTATGGGGCTTAAATAATAAATTACATCTTCAGATTTAAAGACCTAGCCAGCATGGAATGCAGCAGCAGCCACATTTTATTGTACAAGAAGGCCAAAAGTTAAACGTTTCAAAGAACAGTTAAGAATTTTTCCACACTTCTTATTTTCAATGTATATACAAAGCGAAACATCAAAGGCAGGCACTTTCTACCCAATGTCTTTAAGTATGTCAATTCATAAAAATGCCACTTATTTTATACTACAATAGGCCCTCCAAGAATCCAAAGCTAACAAAACTGCCACTCCACAAGAATGTCCTGTCAAGTGTGATTTTTTTTCTATACATACAGCATTTTTGTGGGTGTGAGGAATACTAGCTCGGAGTGTTGAACATCTACTGCCAATCTTCCTCTTTTTACTTGAGGAAGATTGTCAGTAGATGTTCAACACTCCGAGCTAGTATTCCTCACACCCACAAAGATTGTCAGTGAGCTAACATCTGTGCCAATCTTCCTCTATTTTGTATGTGGGACGCTGCCACAGCACAGCTTGATGAGCAGTGTGTAGGTCCATGCCCAGGATCCAGATCTGCGAACCCCAGGACACTAAAGCAGAGCACGCAAACTTAAACTACGCCACCTGGCCAGCCCCCACATGCAGCATTTTTAAATTGAAATACAAAAGCTTCCTGCAAAGATTTTTATTGTCACACAACTGTTTTTCCTCCAAACAGAGTCTCTTACAATTCCAGTCCTCCTCCACTGCTTAGAAGCAACCGATCTACTAACCCAATATTAACCTTTACCATCAGGGGTATGCAAGACAAAGCTTCCTCAAAAGTTATTTCCTTCTTCTGAATATCTGACAATATCCTTCAAGCTACAGTAGTCCATTTAAATATCTCTGTAACGGCTCAGAGACAATCTGAAATTCTTTAAGATCCTAATTTAGCCTTGAACAAGATTAGTAGTTGAAACTAATCAGAACAAAATTAAGAATCTCATATTATCTGTATATAATATCCAACATAATCACAGTATTTTCACAACAAGAAAGTATCTTAGAGATGATCTAATGAACACTACTTAATTTTAAGGATAAACTGAGGTACTAAAAGAAATTTCCTGACATTATTACAAGTATAATTCCATTATCTGATGTGAAAATGACGTGCTTACTAAAAAATAAGAAAGTAAGAATAAGGCCTAAAATTCCAGTTTCCAGAGACCAATAAAAAATAAAGAATGAAAATCACTGGTGAAGGATTTCCCTGTCTTGAGAACTTGAAAAAATACATACAGGCTATATACTCTAAATGAGAGGAGATGTTGATGCTAAGAAATAGACTTACATCTAACAAATAAAGGACAAAAATCATATGAGAAGTATGAAATAGCTGTATGGGGTACAAGTACCAAGGTCAAAATGAGGATGAACCAAAAGTAAGGTCCTCCCCTCTAATACCTACTTAATTGAAAAATTTTTTAAACGAATAAAATTAACTCTATAGATATTCAAAGTTAAATCCTGTATATGTGTATTTTAGTGTGTGAGGCAAGTCCAATAATATTATGTAACTGTCCCAGACATCACAGGTTTTTCTTCTGGAATTATATCTCTTTGACCTTCCAGCCTCAGCTGGCAAAGTCTCAAGCTTGGTTAAGTCCAACTGCCTATACCATCCACGCCCACGAGCAGCTTAAATATGGCTAGATGAAAATTACACAAGATGGTAACCGGTCTCAACCTTACATTTACGACTTCACACCACATTTTCCTTCGTCAATCTACTTTTAACTCCGCACCTCATCCCTACCTTCTGATATGCCTAGAATGTCAATCTCCCTCACTGGACAGTGAGTTCACTGAGAACAAGGGCTGTCTTCATTCTCTGTAACCCAGGGCATAGCGCATAGTGCTCAACAAATGTCTCATGAAGAAATAAACTGAATGAAATTAATAAAGTCCATATTTAAGTAATCAACCTTACAATGAAGATTTCTTCCTCCCCTAGGAATAAATATTCGTGTATGTGTGTGTGCTATTGAGGGAGAGTAAGCAAATGCAAGAGAGAAACAAAAAACAGAAAAATTCTCTAGTGGGAGAGAAAAAAAGTGACAAGGATTTAAACAGTTGGGGAATTTTATCATTATTATATAAACATAGGCCCTTTGACATAATAATTACCCTTCTAGAGATTTATCTTAAGGAAATAATTGGATAAACAGAAGAGACTGAAATAAGTTAACTTGTTGGATTGACAGTTAAAATAGTAAAATACTGGGGCCAGCCTGGTGGTGCAGCAGTTCACACGTTCTGCTTCAGCAGCCCGGGGTCCACTGGTTCAGATCCCAGGTGCAGACCTACACACCACTTGTCAAGCCATGCTGTGGCAGGCGTCCCACCTATAAAGTAGAGGAAGATGGGCATGGATGTTAGCTCAGGGCCAGTCTTCCGCAGCAAAAAGAGGAGGATTGGTGGCAGATGTTAGCTCAGGGCTAACCTTCCTCAAAAAAAAAAAAAAAAGTAAAATACTGGGAAAAATCTAAATGTCAAATGAAAAGAGCAACTTACAAAAATGGTACAAATGGTAAGACTCCACATTGGGGAAAAAAACTTCAAAGTCTTAAAAAATATACACCAAAATATAATAGAGAATCTCTCAATAGTGTTTGAGTGATTTATACACTTTGTAAGCCTCTGTAGTCCTAATTTTTCTTAGGATGAATGTATATTATTCGTTAATAAAGGGAAAGAAAATTGAGGACACATGAATTTCAATTAATAAAAATCTAAGCTATTTAAATTTTTACTTTCAAATATGACAACTAAAAAAGGAAGGGAACAGGAAAGACAAGGATTTTAAAAGATTATCTCCCTAGGATGTGTAACAAGATTAAAATTTTAATTATAATATGGAGAAAGAGAAAGAATCATCATCTAAGAAATCAAGATTTAATTTTTTTAAAATAAACTTATAAAGAAAAATGACAGGAATAAGACGATGTTTAAAATATAAAATGTAGGGGCCGGCCCCGTGGCTGGGTGGTTAAGTTCGCACACTCTGCTTCAGCGGCCCAGGGTTTCACCAGTTCGAATCCTGGGCGCGGACATGGCACCCTCGTTAAGCCATGTTGACGCAGCGTCCCACATGCCACAACTAGAAGGACCCACAACTAAAAATACAGAACTATGTACCGGGGGGCTTTGGAGAAAAAGGAAAAATTTTAAAAAATCTTTAAAATATAAAATGCAGGCAATTTAAAGGAATCTCTGATGTGGACATGTTTATAACAGAAGAGATTTATGAAGGTAATAATTTCCAAAATCCTGGCCATAGGTTAAAGGAAAAGAAAATAAGGAGGATAAACTAGAATATATTCTCAATTAAATACTGTTTCCTTTCTTGGCTCCGATTAATACTATTCACCACAGAAATATTCCATATCAGCTTAGTAACCAACTTCTCAGTAACATTTCCACCAGGAAGTCTGACAAGGACTTAAACTCAATACGTACAAAACTGTATTCAATCTTCCAAAGTCCTCTTTCTTGGTTCCCTATCCTAGGCTGGGTGGGGTTCTCAAGGTAGGTGTGGCAGATTATACAGTCATGTGTTGCTTAATAACAGGGATATATTCTGAGAAATGTGTCCTTAGGCAATTTTGTCATTGTGCAAACATCAGGGTATACTTACACAAACCTAGATGGTATAGCTTACTATCTATACTTAGGCTCTATGGTATAGCCCTTTGCTCCTAGGCTACAAATCTGTACAGCATGTTACTGTACTGAATATTGTAGACAATTGTAACACAATAATAAGTATTTGTGTATCTAAACATGGAAAAGGTACAGTAAAAAAATACTATCAAAGACAAAAAATGCTACACCTGTAGAGGGAACTTACCATGAGAGGAGCTTGCAGGACTGAAGTTGCTCTGGGTGAGTGAGTGAGTGAGAGGTGAGTGAAAGTGATGCCCTAGAATGTTACTGTACAGTACTGTAGACTTTATAAGCACTGAACACTTAGGCTACACTAAATTTATAAAAAATATTTTCTTTCTTCAAAAATAAGTTAACCTTAGCTTACTGTAACTTTTTCTACTTTATAAATTTTTTAATTTTTTTAACGTTTTGACTCTTTTTGTAATAACACAGCTTAAAACATAAACACTGTATACCTGTTCAAAAATTCTTTTTTTTTATATCCTGATTCTATAAGCTTTTTCTATTTTTTTTTTTTTTTTACTTTTTAAACTTTTTTTGTTAAAAACTAATATACAAACATACATAGCCTAGGTCTACACAAGGTCAGGATCATCAATATCACTGTCTTCCAACTCCACATCTTGTCCCACTGGAAGGTCTTCAGGGGCAATAACACACATGGAGCTGTCATCTCCTATGATAATAATGCCTTCTTCTGAAATACATCCCGAAGGTTTGTTTACACCAGCATCATCACAAATAGGTAAGTAATGCACTGCACTATGATGACATGAAGATGGCTACGATGTCACTAGGTGATACGAATTTTTCAGATCCATTATAATCTTGTGGAGCTGTTGTCATATACACAGTCTGTAGTTGACCAAAATGTCGTTATGTGGTGCATGACTGTATTTCTAAAAACAGGGGCTATATTTCCTATCCCACATGATCTTCCTACAAGACTGGTGAAATCTTTGCCCCCTTCCTCTAAAACTGGGCAGACTTTCAGGACTTCAACTAATAGAGCAAAACAGGAGGGACACTACGGTAACTTCCAAGGCTAGGTCATAAAAGGTAATACAGTTTCTGCCTGGTCTTCTTGGGACACTCAGTCTTGGAATCCAGTTATCATCTGGCCCATGTACCTTCACATATACGAATGAGCAAGCCTCAAGATGACTCTAGCCCTAGCCACTGTCTGACTACAACTGCATGGAGACCCTAAGAGAGAACCACCTAGCAGGCCCAGTCAATCCCCAGAACCACAAGAGATAGTAATTAAGTTGTTGTTTTAAGCCACTATGTTTTGGTGTAATTTATTACATAGCAATAGGTATATGTAACGGTAGGTTAGTAATCTGATACTCTTCAACCCAATCTTATATAAATATTCTAAAGAAAAAGGTAAGAACCATAAGAGGGACATGCCAAAAAAAAGACCCAGTGATGGCAGCCTCTCCTCTGTTGAGCTATTTAGCTCTGACTCCAAATTTGAATATCCCATTCAATAAAACAGCCTTTGGGCTTCTTAGAGTACAGTTTAGGAAACACTTCATACTCAAGCAAGAAGCCAGGTGAGGGAGGAGGTTTTACCTCCTTCTATAGTAGCTTATCAAATTTTCCTCTAAACAACGTATGGTACTCTACGAATAAGTAAAGAGTTCTGGTAAATGCATTTTTTCCCTGGTTAACTTTCCAGTACCATTTTAGTTCTTCTCATAGATTGGTACTCCAGGAACTCATCTAGCTAGCTAGCTCCTTAATGAGTCTATGCATCATCACCCACCTGGCTCAAAAGCTTGAGTCCCATTCTAGGTACTACCTCTCATTCTCCCCGCCTCTACATTCAATCTAAAACCAAGTCTTTGTCAACTTTGCCTTTTAAAACTCTCAAATCCATCCACTTCTCTCCATTCCCATTGCCATATCTCACATCACCAACATATTTCTGTTGCCTAGATTTTTGCAAGAATCCTCACTAGTCTCCCTGCCCCCGTTTTGTATCCATCTAGCCTATTCTCTACACAAACACAAAACACAAGTCTGATATTATTTTTGTATTTAACAGCATTCAATGGTATCCTATTGTCCTAAAGTCCACAGCTCTGTTTGATTTGGTTTCTGCTTACCTCTGCAGTATGACACCTTCTCTCTATTCTCAAATTCTTGCTCTATGTACTTGTCATCCTGACCAACTAAACTTTCAATTCTCAATCTTGCTCATCTCCACTCCTCAAAACAGACCCTCAAACTGATACATGCTACAACACGGATGAACCTTGAAAACATTAAGCTAAATGAAAAAAACCAGTCACAAAAGACCACATATCATATGGTTCTATTTATATGCAATGTCCAAAATAGGCAAATCCTTAGAGACAGAAATTAGACTAGTGGTTGTCAGGGGATAGGGAAAGGAGAGAACAGGCAATGACTGCTATTGAGTACAAGGGGATTTTTTGGGGGTGATGAAAATATTCTGGATTTAGATAGTCGTGATGGTTGCACAACTTGATACTGAAAACCACTGAACGCATCCTTTAAAAGAGTGAATTTTATGGTATGTAAATCATTTCTCAATAAAACTGTTGTAAAACAAAACAAAACAGGCCTTCATACATTATTATTTAGGCCTGGAATACTCTGCCCCTGTGACTGTTACTTGACTAATTCTTACTTATCCTCCCTTATCCTACCCTGCACACCACATCTTTCATGAAGCCCTTTTAATCTAGGTCTAGGACAGGTGCTCCTTTTTTCTCATGTATCTTTTACTTCCTCTATGATAGCACTCATCAGCTAAACTACGAATTTTTAACTGTTTGTCTCCCCCTTCCAGGCTACTGAGGTGTTTCAGGATAGAGACAGCTTCTGTCTTATTTATCATTGTATCCCTGGTATCCAGCACAATGTTTGGCACAGAGTAAGTCTACTCACCACTTGTGATACAAAGTACAATAACTAAACGACTAGCTTTCAAAGCACTTCCACCTAGGAAATTTTTCCCTACAAAGGATCCCAACAGTCGTGCTGAGACTGCTAAGACTCTAATGTACTTACTATTTCAAAGTTTATTAATGCCAATATATAATTATTAGTTTGCATACTGAAGAACAGTTCAAACTTAAACCATGTTTTATCAAGGTTTTCCATCCATAATCACAACTCTTCAGATAGCTCCTATTATATTTTGATAACTTGACTTAACTTTAAAGAAAGAAAAAATGTCACCTGAAAGTTATATACCATTATAATCCAATGTTACTGCAATAAAAAAGAAAGAAAGAAAAAATGTGATTCAAGAGCATCTATGAATACAATCATGGGATATCTAACAAAACTGGGGTCAGAATTTCAAATCAACCATTACCAATATTTAAGATTTGCTTCTCTGATGTTTAATCCAAATGAACATTTTTTATAAATAGTCAGCAGAGTTTGGTGAAGGAGCACTGGCTCAGGACTCTGGCAAATCCAGGTTTGAATTCATGCTCTAGCATTTAACAGCTGTTGCTGCGTTGAACAAGTTACTTAAGCTTTCTGAGTCTCAGTTTCTTTATACTTTTTATGAAAGCTATACTTTGCAAGATAGCTTTAATGATGAAGAACCTGTTTATATAAAGTGCCTTGCTTAGGTATAATAATAAGTGCTCAATAAATGATAGCACCTATTATTTGTCAAAAAGCAATTTATTGTGAAAGAATTACAAGAGAAAGGCAGAGTGTGATTTGAATCATAAAACCAACCAGTAGTCTGGTTTATATATACAATTAATAATCCATCAAGGTCATTGGTCTTAAGTGACCAATTTAAGTCCAAACAATGAAAAGAAACCCAGGAACAAAAACGTAACCTGACTATTCAACTTTCTGAAGAGGTAAGTATCTCTGAGTCTAAAAAAAACATGCTTTCAATAGGAACACCCTCACTCACAGTGGCAGAAAAAAGAAATGAGATAGTCTTTGAGAAGAGCTTTATTCCTGTAGTTCAAGACCAAAGTACATTAAGGGAGCAAGATCTGAGAAGCTGACATTGTTGCTACCCCATGTTCACACAGGGCTTCAATTTCCAGGATATCAATCCAGCATCTTTCACAAACACTGAATTCTCAGTAAAGAGCTATTAGAACCAGGTGGTTGTTTTCATTTAGCACACACTAAACAAAAAGCACAGTTTAACAAATATTGGGAAACACGAAATCAGATGGATCCAATATACATATGCACTGAAACCTCTAGAACAGCAAGTGATCCGAGACTGGCACTAAAACAAGGAACATGTATAACTCTCATTTCTGAAGTAATAAGACTCAAGATTATATAAACAAATTTGTGTACACATAATATAGGTCCAGAGACTTTTCAGATATACAACATCTCTAAAGTAGTAAATAGATTATTTATCCATGACTAGAATCATAAATTAAGACTATATTAGCTTAAGTCCCTATCTTTAATTTCTAGAAAGTATATATCTATTGGATTATCTTTACCAACAGAATTCTAGAATTGCCCACCTCTTACCCCATACATACACATACTTTTTATTAATATTATTTTATTGAGGTCATATTGGCTTATAACACTGTGCACATTTTCAGGTGTACATTATTATATTTCAGTTTCTGTGTAGACTACATCGTGTTCATCACCAATAGTCTAGTTTTTCTCCATCACCCTACATATATGCCCCTTTACCCCATTCTCTTTCCCCTCATCCACTTCCCCTCAGACAACCAGTAATCTCTTCTCCTTATCTATGTGTTTGTTTATCTTCCATATATGAGTGAAATCACACAGTATTTGTTTTTTCCTGACTTATTTCACTTCGCATAACACCCTCAAGGTCCATCCGCATTGCTGCAAATGGCATGATTTTGTCTTTTTTTATGGTTGAGTAGCATTCCATTGTGTATATAAACCACATCTTCTTTATCCATTCATCAATTGATGGGCACTTGGCTTGCTTCCACATCTTGGCTATTGTGAATAATGCTGCAATGAACATACGGGTACATACATCTTTTTTTTTTTTTTTTAAAGATTTTTATTTTCTTTTCCTTTTTCTCCCCAAAGCCCCCGGTACATAGTTGTATACTCTTCGTTGTGGGTTCTTCTAGTTGTGGTATGTGGGACGCTGCCTCAGCGTGGTTTGATGAGCAGTACCATGTCCGCGCCCAGGATTCGAACCAACGAAACACTGGGCCGCCTGCAGTGGAGCGCGCGAACTTAACCACTCGGCCACGGGGCCAGCCCCCATACATCTTTTTGAATTATTGATTTCATGTTCTTTGGGAAAATACCCAGTAGTGCAATAGCTAGATCATACAGTATTTCTATTTTTAATTTTTTGAGAAATCTCCACACTGTTTTCCATAGTGGCTGCACCAGTTTGCATTCCCATCAGCAGTGGATGAAGGTTCCCTTTTCTCCACATCCTCTCTAACACTTGTTATTTCTTGTTAATTATAGCCATTCTGACAGGTATGAGATGATATCTCACTGTAGTTTCAATTTGCATTTCCCTAATGATTAACGATGTTGAACATCTTTTCATATGCCTGCTGGTTATCCATATATCTTCTTTGGAAAAATGTCTGTTCAGATCCTCTGCTCATTTTTTGATTGCATTGTTCATTTTTTTGTTTAGCTGTATGAGTTCTTTATACATTTTGGAAATTAACCCCTTGTCGGATATATGATTTGCAAATATTTTCTCTCAGTTAGTGGTTGTCTTTTCGTTTTGTTCATGGTTACCTTTGCTGTGCAGAAGCTTTTTAGTCTGATGTAGTCTCATTTGTTTATTTTTTTTTTGTTTCCCTTGCCTGAGTAGACATAGTATTTGAAAAGATACTGCTAAGACCAATGTCAAAGAGCATACTGCCCACGTTTTCTTCTAGGAGTTTTAAGGTTTCAGGTCTTACATTCACTCAAATCTTTAATCCATTTTGAGTTAATTTTTGTGTATGGTGTAAGATAATGGTCTACTTTCATTCTTTTGCTTGTGGTTGACCAGTTTTCCCAACACCATTTATTAAAGAGACTTTCCCATCTCCACTGTATGTTCTTGGCTCCTTTGTCGAAGATTAGCTGTCCATAGATGTGTGGTTTTATTTCTGGGATCTCAATTCTGTTCTATTGATCTGTGTGTTTGTTTTTGTGCCAGTACCATGCTTTTTTGATTACTACAGCTTTGTAATATATTTTGAATTCTGAGAGTGTGATACCTCCAACTTTGTTCTTTTTTCTCAGGATTGCTTTGGCTACTCAGGGTCTTTTATAGTTCCACATAAATTTTAGGGTTTTTTATTCTATTTCCATGAAGAATGTTGTTCTATTTCTGTGAAGAATGCTCACACATTTTCATTGCAAGATAAAATACCATGTTCCATGGAAACCTATGAAGTTAACTAGTTGACTAACCTGGTGTGAACTCCTGATTTAAGCTGAATCAATTACAGACCCTTCTACACTACTCCTGAGAGAGACAGCTGCAATCCCTGCCTTTGGATTCTGTGAGATATCTTGGTATCCTTATAAAACTCCCCTGTTTTCTTAAGCAAGCTCCAGCTGGTTGCTTTAACTTACAACAAGAGTCTTAACAAATACCACATGATCCAGCTATTGCACTACCGGGTATTTATCCAAAGAATATGAAATCAATAATTCAAAAAGATATATGTACCCCTATGTTCACTGCAGCATTATTCACAATAGCCAAGATGTGGAAGCAACCCAAATACCCATCAACTGATGAATGGATAAAGAAGATATGGTATATGTACACAATGGAATACTACTCAGCCATAAAAAAGGCAAAATCGTGCCATTTGCAACAATGTGGATGGACCTTGAGGGTGTTATGTGAAGCAAAATAAGTCAGAGAAAGACAAATATCATATGACTTCACTCATATGTGGAAGATAAACACACATGTAGATAAGGAGAACAGATTGGTGGTTACCAGAAGGGATGGGAGTGAAGGGAGGGTGAAAGGGGTAAAGGGGCACATATGTATGGTGATAGACAAAAACTAGTCTATTGGTCAAGTCAATCAACGTGATACACTACATTAACAAAATGAGAAACAAAAACCACATGATCATCTCAATAGATGCAGAGAAAGCATTCGACAAGATCCAACATCCATTTATGATAAAAACCCTCAATAAAATGGGTACAGAAGGAAAGTACCTCAACATAATAAAGGCCATATATGACAAACCCACAGCCAACATCATACTCAATGGACAAAAACTGAAAGCCATCCCTCTGAGGACAGGAACAAGACAAGGGTGCCCACTTTCACCACTCCTATTCAACATAGTACTGGAGGTGTTGGCCAGAGCAATTCAGCAGGAAAAAGAAATAAAAGGAATCCAAATAGGCAATGAAGAAGTAAAACTCTCACTGTTTGCAGACAACATGATCTTATATATAGAAAACCCCAAAGAATCCATAGGAAAACTATTAGAAACAATCAACAGCTACAGCAAAGTTGCAGGGTATAAAATCAACATACATAAATCAGTAGCATTTCTATACACTAACAATGAACTAACAGAAAAAGGTCCACAGATCAATGGAACAGAATTGAAAGCCCAGAGATAAAACCACACATCTATGGACAGCTAATCTTCGACAAAGGAGCGGAGGGCCTACATTGGAGAAAAGAAAGTCTCTTTAACAAATGGTGCTGGGAAAACTGGACAGCCACATGCAAAAGATTGAAAATTGACCATTCTTTTTCACCACACACCAAAATAAACTCAAAATGGATCAAAGACCTAAAGATGAGGCCTGAAACAATAAGTCTTCTAGAAGAGAATATAGGCAGTACACTCTTTGACATCAGTTTCAAAAGAATCTTTTCGGACACTATAACTCCTCAGTTGAGGGAAACAATAGAAAGAATAAACAAATGGGACTTCATCAGACTAAAGAGCTTCTTCAAGGCAAGGGAAAACAGGATTGAAACAAAAAACAGCCCACTAATTGGGAAAAAATATTTACAAGCCACTTATCCAACAAAGGGTTAATCTCCATAATATACAAAGAACTCACACAGCTTAACAACAAAAAAACAAACAACCCGATCAAAAAATGGGCAGAGGACATGAACAGACATTTCTCCAAAGAAGATATAAGTATGGCCAATAGACACATGAAAAGATGTTCATCATCACTAATCATCAGGGAAATGCAAATCAAAACTACACTAAGATATCACCCTACACCTGTTAGATCGGCAAAAATATCCAAAACCAAGAGTGACAAATGTTGGAGGTTGTGGAGAAAAAGGAACCCTCATACACTGTTGGTGGGAATGCAAACTAGTGCAGCCACTATGGAAAACAGTATGGAGATTTCTCAAAAAGTTAAAAATAGAAATACCTCATGACCCAGCCATCCCACTACTGGGTATCTATCCTAAGAACCTGAAATCAGCAATCCCAAGAGTCCCATGCACCCCTATGTTCATCGCAACATTATTTACAATAGCCAAGACGTGGAAGCAACCTAAATGCCCAGAAACTGATGATTGGATAAAGAAGATATGGTATATATACACAATGGAATACTACTCAGCCATAAAAAAGGACAAAATTGTTCCATTTGTATCAACATGGATGGACCTTGAGGGTATTATGTTAAGCAAAATAAGCCAGACAGAGAAAGACAAACTCTATATAACTCCACTCATAGGTGGAAGTTAACATATAGACAAGAACTGATCGGTGGTTACCAGGGAAAAGGGAGGGTCGGGGGAGGGCACAAAGGGTGAAGTGGTGTACCCACAACATGACTAACAATAATGTACAACTGAAATCTCACAAGGTTGTAATGTATCATAATCTCAATAAAAAAAAAAAACTAATCTACTGGTGGTGAACACGATGCAGTCTATACAGAAACTGAAATATAATAACGTATGCCTGAAATGTACACAATGTTTAAGCCAATATGACCTCAATAAAATAACTTTTTTAAAAAAAGAGTCTTAACAAACATATCCCAATGGTATCACATAAACTGAGACAAACGATCTCAAAATCAGTTTCAACCTTAATTGCATCCCGAAAATTTCAAAGGTTAGACACTAACCCAGATGTACTCTGATGTACAAGTGGATAATAAACAGATAAATTCATTGAGGGGAGGGTCTTATCTTTTGGATTATTCTAGGTAGCAGACTGACAGTAAGATACAATTTGTACATCACAAATTGATGCATCAAGGGTAATGACAAATGTATAGAAAGCAGTGTTATGACTCACCACTAATCCAGTCACAACAAATGACACATTTCACATACAAAGTACCAACTATTGGAAAACTACACAAATTGGTAAGTTCATAAAGTTGTTTACCTTAATATTTTCAGTAAAATTAGATACCATGTATGCTCCTACCTTGACATCTTTGTGAGCATTTAAAGCATTATATCTTACTTTCAACAATGTCAAATTTAAGAAGAGCAAAACCTGAATTGCCTCAGCCAAAGCTTGGAATAGCTGAGTTGGATGAAAGAAGCCCATGCTCAAATTACTAGTATTATAAACACTATGAATATTATATGACAATCCAAAGAAAATCTCTAATTGCAGTGCTCTCCCAGTTCTATTTTTTCTCCCTTATTCTTCCAAAACTTCAAGTACTATCTCCATGTGAAAGACCCTCAGATTTCTCTAACTCTCATCTCTTACTCAAATTCCAAAGCCCCAGCTTCGCCTACCTGACATATACTACTTCTCCATCTGGATGTTCCACTACACCTCAAACTAAAAACAGTGAATCCTTCACATTCAAGAGGAATATTTTCTCAAAAGAGTTGTCTCTCTTAATGTCTCCCCTTCACCTCCCACACATGACCCCACTCTTTTCTGGCTTCTTTCGCCATCTCAGCAACATTCAATTTTAATAGATCACATTCTCCACCTTTATGAAACTCGTCTACCATGACTTATATGAAACTAAAAATTATGATTTTCTTCTACTTCTTTGACATCTCCCTCTCACCTTTATCTCTGACTCCTCCTCTTCTTCCCAACCTTAGTCGAAATTCCTCAGATTCCTATACTCAGTCATCTTCTTTTCTTGATTTATATTCATTTACAAGGGAATTCTATCTACTACGTTTGCCTCAAACAACATCTGTTAACAAGTCCCAATTTCCTTTTCTCCACTTCAGAACTTCTCTGGGTTCCACCTGTATATATACAAGAGATTATTCAAAGTCTCCATGTTTCATAGACATCTCAAACTCATTATGTACAGCTACTCTCATAATAATCAATTCTGTTTCTTCTCTGTTCCCTATATCATCATCTACACAGTTGCTCATGATATAGTCATTCTGCATCCCTCCCTCTCCATGATGCTCACCATCAACATTCAATCTCCTAAAATTGACGAAAATCCCTTTACTCTGTCCACACCCACTACCTTGGTCCAAGTCACTGTTATCTCACATCTGGATTACTGAAATAATCTCTTCAACGATCTTCTCATATCTATTTTTGCCACCTCCTCCCCCAATCGATTCTCCACTCAGCAGTAAAAGTAATCTTCAAAATGAACTAATCAAAGGTCAACAAAGAAACGAAAAGAGAAAACAAAAACTACCTTGAGACGAATGAAAATGGAAATACAAAATACCAAAATTTATGACATGCAGCAAAAGCAGTTCTAAGAAGGAAGTTCATAGCAACAGAAGCCTATCTCAAGAAATAAAAAAACTCACAGAAACAACATAACTTTACACTTCAAGGAACTCCAGAAAGAAGGACAAAGCCCAAAGTTAGTAGAAGGAAGGAAATAACAAAAGATCAGAGCAGAAACAAATCAAATAGGACGAAAAAGGCAACAGAAAAGATCAATGAAACTAAAACCAATTCTCTGAAAAAATAAAAGTGACAAATGTTTAGCTAGACTCACCAAGAAAAAGAGAGAGTTCAAATAAATAAAATCAGAAAGGAAAGAGGATACATTACAATTGATATCATAGAAATACAAAGGATCATAAACGCTTTCAGAGTTGTAGCCTGGGCTGTTGGAGTGCCCACCGTGCTGCAGTGGCCCCACACATGGGAACACTCTCCACCAAGTGGCGTGGCTCAGCCTGCACAAAGGAGCCCCCACAAAGTACAGCAACTCAGCCAAGTCAGCTGCACAGAGCTGACTCACACATGAAAGAAAGCACCCCTCCCTCCCACCCAGTGCACCAGCTTGGCCAGTCCCATGCCAAGTACAGTGGTGCTGCACCAGAGCAACCTGCTGGTAAAGCACAGAGGCCCCACCTACACATGTTTGTGTGACCTGCCAAGAGGCTGCGGCCAGCGTGCAAATGCAGAGAAGCCTTACTGGCACAACTTCCAGCAGAACCGAGCAGGATGAGAAAACACAGCTTCTTGCACACCTCCCAGCACTGGAAGGTGGAATCTGTGACCTGATACTAACACAAATGTGCCAGCAGAGGATCACTTCATCAAACACCATGAAGAACTACATTAACAATTTAGAGAAGAAGGAAAATGACAAGTCTCCAGAAGCCAATTCTTAAGTCACAGAAATTTACAATCTAAATGACAGAGAAGTCAAAATAGGTTTCATAAAGAAACTCTACAAGTTACAAGAAAACTCAGAAAGTTCAAATGACCTCAGGAATAAAATTAACAGGCAGAAGGAATACTTCATCAAGGATATTGAAACTCTAAAAAACACACCAAACAGAAATTCTGGATATGAAGAACACAATTGATGAGATAAAAAATAATCTAGAATCCATAAAAAATAGAGCTGACATTATGGAGGACAGAATTAGTGATTCAGAGGATAGAAATAAAGAAATGACTCAGGTGGAGGAGGAGGGAGAACTAAGATTTTTTTAAAATGAGGAAATTCTTTGAGAGCTAGCTGACTCAATTAGGAAAAGCAACATAAGGATTATAGGTATTCCACAGGAAAAAGAAAGAGAGAAAGGAGCAAAGAGCTTGTTCAAACAAATAATACCTGGAGAAAGAACTGGACCTTCAAGTATATGAAGCCAAGAGAACTCCTAATTACATCAAAGCAAAAAGACCTCCTCCAAGGCATATAATGCTAAAAATGGCAAAAGCCAATGACAAAGAGAAAATATTACAGGCAGCAAGACAGAAAAAAAGTAACCTACAAAGGAACCCCTACCAGGCTTTCAGCAGATTTCTCAGCAGAAATCTTACAGGCTAAGAGAGAATGGAATGATATAGACAAACTACTGAAAGACAAAAACTTTCAGACAAGAATACTCTATCCAGTGAAACTATCCCTCAGATACAATGGAGTAATAAAAGCTTCCCCAGATAAACAAAAGCTAAGGGAGTTCATTGCCACTAGGCCTGCCTTACAAGAAATGTTGAAAGGAGCCCTCCCATCTGAAACTAAAAAGCACACACCTCAGCTCTAAAGATAAACACAGGCTCAGAGTGAAGGGATAGACGATGACACTCCAAGCATATGGAAGGCAAAAGAAAGCAGGTGTTGCCATACTTATATCAGACAAAGCAGACTTCAAGACAAAACAGACAATGAGAGACAAAGGAGGGCAGTAAGAATGATAAAAGGGACATTCCATCAAGAGGACGTAACACTTACGAACATATATGCACCTAACACAGGAGCACCAAAGTATATAAAGCAACTACTAACAGACCTAAAGGGAGAAATTAACAGCAACACTATAATAGTAGGGGACCTCAAATCCATTTATACCAATCAACAGATCACGCAGATAGGAAGTCAACAAAGAAATAGTGGAATTAAATGAAACACTAGATCAGAAGGACTTAATACATATACATAGAACATTCCATCCAAAAACAGCAGAATACACATTCTTTTCAAGTGTACATGGAACATTCTCAAAGATAGATCATATGCTGAGAAACAAGGCAAGCCTCAACAGACTTAAGAAGTAAGTATCATATCAAGTATCTTTTCCGACCACAGTCCTATCAAACTAGAAATCAACTACAAAAAAAAGCTGGGAAAGTCATAAATATGTGGAGACTACACAACATGCTAATGAACAACCATTAGATCAATGAAGAAATCAAAGGAGAAATAAAAAAATACCTAGAGACAAATGAAAATAAGACATACCAGCTCTTGTGGGAAGCAGCAAAAGTAGTTCTAAGAGAGAAATTTATAGCAATATAAATTGAGGCCCACCTCAACAAACAAGAAAATCTCAGATAAGTAATTTTAAACTACACCTAACGGAACCAGAAAAAGAAGAACAAACAAAGCCCAAAGTCAGCAGAAAAAGGGAAGTTATAAAAATTAGAGCAGAAATAAATGAAATTGAAACAAAAAAAAAGTAGAAACCATCAATGAAACTAAGAGCTGGTACTTGGAGAAGATAAACAAAACTGACAAACTCTTAGCCAGATTCACTAAGAAAAAAAGAGAGAAGTCTTTTATTAGTATAATTTGGAATGAAAGAGGAGAAATTACAATGGATACCACAGATAAAAAAGGATTTTAAGAGAATGCTATGAAAAACCATATGCCAACAAATTGGACAATCTAGAAGAAATGCATAAATTCTTAGACTCACACAACTTCCCAAAACTGAATCAAGAAGAAACAGAGAATCTGAATAGACCAATCACAAGTAAAGAGATGGAAACAGTAATCAAAAACCTACCAAAGAACAAAAGTCCAGGACCAGCTGGCTTCTCTGGAGAATTCTACCAAACATCCAAAGAACATTTAATACCTATCCTTCTCAAACTATTCCAAAAAATTGAAGATGACAGAGCACTTCCTAACTCATTCTATGAGGCCAACATTATCCTGATATCAAAACCAGGCAAAGACAGCACAAAGCAGGAAAATTATAGGCCAATATTGCTGATGAACATATATGCAAAAATTCTTCAACAAAATACTGGCAAATCAAATACGGCAACACATTAAAAGGATCATACACCATGATCAAGTGGGATTTATACCAGGGACACAGGGATGGTTCAACATCTGCAAATCAATCAATGTGATATACACATTAAGAAAATGAGGAATAAAAATCACACGATCGGGGCTGGCCCCGTGGCCGAGTGGTTAAGTTCGCGCGCTCCGCTGCAGGCGGCCCAGTGTTTCGTTGGTTCGAATCCTGGGCGCGGACATGGCACTGCTCGTAAGACCACGCTGAGGCAGCGTCCCACATGCCACAACTAGAAGAACCCACAACGAAGAATACACAACTATGCACCGGGGGGCTTTGGGGAGAAAAAGGAAAAAATAAAATCTTTAAAAAAAAAATAAAAAAAAAAATAAAAAAAAAAAAAAAAAAAATCACACGATCATCTCACTAGCTGCAGAGAAAACATCTGACAAGATCCAACATCCATTTATGATAAAAATCTTCAATAAAATGGGTATAGAAGGAAAGTGCCTCAACATAATAAAGGCCATAAATGACAAACCCACAATCCACATCATACTCAATGGGAAAAAACTGAAAGCCATCCCTGTGAGAACAGGAATAAGACGAGGGTGCCCACTCTTGCCACTCCTATTCAACACAGTACTGGGGATTTTGGCCAGAGCAATTAGGCAAGTAAAAGAAATAAAAGATATCCAAGTTGGAAAGGAAGAAGTAAAACTCTCAGTGTTTGCAGATGATGCAATACTACACAAAGAAAATGCTAAAGAATCTACCAGAAAACTAATAGAAATAATCAACAACAACAGCAAAATTGCAGGGCACAAAATCAACTTACAAAAGTCAGTTGCATTTCTGTACACTAATAATGAACTAACAGAAATAGAAGTCAAGAATACAACCCCATTTACAACTGCAACAAAAAGAATAAAATATCTAGAAATAAATTTAACCAAGGAGGTGAAAGACCTACACACTGAAAACTATAAGACATTATTGAAAGAAACCAAAAAAGATGTAAATAAACGGAAAGCTATTCCATGCACATGGACTGGAAGAATAAACATAGTTAAAATGTCCATATTACCTAAAGCAATCTACATATTCAACACAATCCCAATCAGAATCCCAATGACATTCGGATAGCTCATCTTCGACAACGGAGCCAAGAACATACAATGGAGAAAGAAAAGTCTCTTCAATAATTGGTGTTGGGAAAACTGGACAGCCACATGCAAAAGAATGAAAGTAGACCCTTTTCTTACACCATACACAAAAATTAACTCAAAATGAATTAGACTTGAATGTAAGACCTGAGACCTTAAAACTCCTAGAAGAAAATATAGGGAATATACTCTTCGACACCAGTTTTAGTAGCATCTCTTCAAATACCACATCTACTCAGGCAAGGGAAACAAAAGAAAAAATAAACAAATGGAACTATATCAGACTAAAAGCTTCTGGAAGGCAAAGGACACCATCAACAAAATGAAAAGACAACCCAGCAAATGGGAGAAAATACTGGCAAATCATATATCCAACAAGGGGTTAATTTCCAAAATATATAAAGAACTCACAACTCAACAACAAAAAGACAAACAATCTGATCAAAAAATGGGAACAGGATCTGAACAGACATTTTTCCAAAGAAGATATACAGATGGTCAACAGGCACATGAAAAGATGTTGAATGTCACTAATTATTAAGGAAAGGCAAATCAAAACTGCAATGAGGGGCCAGCCCAGTGGCACAACAATTAAGTTCACACATTCCACTTTGATGGCCCAGGGTTCACTGGTTCACATCCCAGGTGCAGACCTACACACCACTTGTCAAGCCATGCTGTGGCAGGCGTCTCACATATAAAGTGGAGGAAGATGGGCACAGATGTTAGCTCAGAGCCAGTCTTCCTCAGCAAAACGAGGAAGATTGGCAGCAGATGTTAGCTCAGGTCTACTCTTCCTCCCAAACCCCCAAAAAAAGAAAAGAAAAAAAAAACCTGAAATGAGATACCACCTCACACCCAAAAGAATGGCTATAATTACCAAGATAAGAAATGATAACTGTTTGAGAGGATGTGGAGAAAAGGGAGCCCTCATACACGGCTGGTGGGAATGCAAACTGGTGCAGCCACTATGGAAAACAGTATGGAGATTTCTCAAAAACTTAAAAACAGAAATACCATATGATCCAGCTATCCCACTACTGGGTATTTATCCAAAGAACATGAAATCAACAATACAAAGAGATCTTTGCTTCCCTATGTTCATTGAAGCATTATTCACAATAGTCAAGACATAGAAGCAACCCATGTGCCCATCAACTGAGAAATGGATAAGGAAGATGTGATATATATATACAATGGAATACTACTCAGCCATAAAAAAAAGACAAACTCATCCCATTTGCAAAAACATGAATGGATCCTGAGGGTATTATGTTAAGCAAAATAAGCCAGACAGAGAAAGACAAACACCATATAACTTCACCCATATGTGGAAGATAAACACATGGATAAAGAGAACAGATTAGTGATTACCAGAGGGGAAGAGGTTGGGGGGCTAAGGGGTAGGGGCACATATGTATGGTGACGGATAAAAACAAGACTAATGGTGATGAGCACAATGCAGTCTATACAGAAACTGATCTATAATAATGTACATCTGAATTTACACAATGTTATAAACCAACATGACCTCAATAAAAAAAATTTTTTAAACAAATACAAAGGCTCATAGAGACTACTGTGAACAATTATATGCCAACAAATGGCACAACCTAGAAGAAATGAGTAAATTCCTAGAAACATACAACCGCCCAAGACTGAATCATGAAAAAATTAAAAATCTGAATAGACCAATTATTAATAAGGAGATTGAATCAGTAACCAAAAACCTCCCAACAAACAAAAGTCCAGTGCCAGATAGCTTCACTGGTGAACTCCACCAAACATTTAAGGAAGAACTAATACCAATCCTTCTCAAACTCTTCCAAAAAATAAAAGAGGAGGGTACACTTCCAAACTCATTTTACAAGGACATAGCATTACCCTGCTACCAAAAGCAGACAATGACACCACAAGAAAAGAAAATTACAGGCCAATATCCCAAAGGAACATAAATGCAAAAATCTTCAACAACATATTAGCAAATAGAATTCAACAATACATTAAAGGATCATACGCCATGATCAAGTGGGATTTATTCCAGGGATGCAAGGATAGTTCAACATCTGCAAATCAATGTGATACACTACATTAACAAAATGAAGGATAAAAATCATATGATCATCTCAATAGATGCAGAAAAAACATTTGACAAAATTCAACATCTCTTTATGATAAACATTCACAACAAAATGGGTATAGAGGGAATATACCTAAAACATAATAAAGGCCAGTACAATGAAATATTATTCAGCCATTAAAAGAATGAAATCTTGCCATGTGCAACAACATGGATGGAACTTGAGGGCATTATGCTAAGTGAACTAAGTCAGAGAGAGAAAGACAAATACTATACAATTTCTTTATATGTGGAATCTATGGGGGCGGGGGAAGGTCATAGATAGACTGGTGGTTACCAGAGGCAGGGGGTGGGAGGTAGATAAAATGGGTGAAGGGAGTCAAAAGGTACAAATTTTCAGTTATTAAACAAATAAGTCATGGGGATGTAATGTACAGCATGGTGACCACAGTTAATACTGTATTGCATATTTGAAAGTTGCTAAGAGAGTAAATTTAAAAGTTCTCATCACAAGGAAAAAATTCTGTAACTATGTATGGTGATGGATGTTAACTAGACTTGTTTGTGGTGATCATTTCAAAATATACACAAATATCTAATCATTATGTTTTACACCTGAAACTAACATAATGTTGTATATCAATTATACGTCAACAGAAAATTAATCAAGTGATTCAACTTGAAACTCTTCAATTATTTTCCATTGTACTTAAAATAATATCAAAACTCTTTACTATGACCTTTAAGAGCCCTCATAATTTAACACCACCTAACTCTCTTATTCTTTCGCCACTTTTTTTCCTATTTACTTCTCTCCATCCACATTGTTATCTTCCTATTCCTCAAGAGTTTCATCTTCTTTCTCGCCTCTGGTCCTTTATCCATGCCCTCCTTGGATACCCTCCTAGGATTATTATTTCCTACTCTTTTCTTCTGACTCTCTCCTCCTGGCTAACACAAACTCACTCAACTTTCAGGTCTCAGATTAAATCTCAATTCCTCAAGGAAGAGCTCCTTTTATCCCTCAAACTAGGTTCCCTGCATAGTTCTCTTATAATTCGATAACTATTTTTGTAACATCGCAAAATATCATCCGTATGAAGATAGGATCCATGACTATCTCATTTGCCAGAGTATTGACAGTACTTAGCAAAGCACACAGTAGGTAGGAAACAAGTATTTGTTCTACAAATACATGCTGAGATTTTGTAAAATTCACAAATTAATATTTATTAGTAATATTAAATACAACTACAACATTTAATTTCTCTTATTAAATGCTATAAAATTATTAGTCAATCCTCCCAGGCTTCATTGATGTTTATGATGACCTTCAATTTACCAATCTTAATAATCTGTTCATCTCTGCCTTCTTGATCTCTCTACCGTTTCCATCAAGACTCCTTAGAATCACTGTAAATTCAACCTCTAGCACACTCAAAATCAGGGTGGCAGAACACTCATTGGCTGAGAGCTTTTGCAACATATTACATAAGGTTCACTGGCCAGTAGTGTATAGTACAATCTGCCAAGTTAGAGCTCCATGACGGAGAGTTAATGAGAGCACCCAGAATCAAGACAAATATAAGAATACACTGAAATAGACTGTTTCATATATCCTTTAGTGTCATAATATTTAACAAAAACTTCCATAAAATAATTACTAAATCAACACTCTGTGTGTTTATTGGGGGTGGGTGGGAATAATATTATTTATTGTCCACTTACTATGTACCAGACACTGTTCCAAGTGCTTCACAGGTATTAAATGCTTAATCTGCTTAACAACTCTAAACAGTAGGTACAGAAATAAGCCCTCCAGAATGTACATATACCACAAGAAGGCAGAGATTTTGTCTTAATCCTCCTTGTTGCATCGCTGGCCTCCAGAATAGTGTCTGGTTTATGGTAAGTACCCAAATATTTGTTGAATGAAAAATGAAGAAATGGAGGCAAAAATAAGTTAAGTAACTTGCACAAAGTCACAAACAGTGGCAGAGCCAGAATTTGAACCCAAGCAATCTGGTTTCATATGGCAGACTCTTAACCACTGGGTAGCTATATATTTGGAAACAATATTCTTCCTTCACTTCTCCTCTTTATCTCATTCCACTACTCCTGCAGTGTAGAAATGCCTCCACAAGCTAGACGTTGTCCTTACTGTTTTACTAATAAAAGAAATTCCAGTTTAACAACATAAAAACACTAGACTATAGTATGTCTGAATTTATCAATGCTCCCACTACAGATAATAGTACTCAGAGCAGGGAAAAAGACATAGATCAACAGGTTATTATAATAGATTTTAAAAATATATACATGTCTACTGTTATGATATATTCATACATATGTTATTTAACATGGCATTATAATCAATCAGCACTACACAGAGCAGAGTGAAATGAGATATGTAGGTACATCTAGATTTGCCACAGTCTTTTTAAATAACTGAAGAGCATTCCACTATACAGATGGATTACAATTTAACTCTCATACCTATCAATGGACATCTAGATTGTTTTCCATATTTTTTTACCTATACATGATATAAGGAATATCTTTGTACATGTATCTTTATACTTTAATATACAATAAATCCCTAAAAGTGGAATTTGAGACAAACGTAGTATATATTTTAAATTTTAATAAATACTGCCAAAATTTCCACCAAATATGCTGTGCTTATTTATATTTCCCCCAAGAGTATATAAAAATTTTTTCCACAAGCTTTTGTCATTACTATTATCAATCTTTGCCAATCTCACAGACAGAAAATAAGACCTGACTTTCTAATTTGTGTTTTTAATTATGAGTAAAAGCTGAACATCCATGTGAATCTTTCATATGTTTATTGGTCTTTCTACAAATTGCCTATAAATATCCTTTATATATACATATCATGTTTAAAATCTTTGTCCCAGTTTAATGTTTGTTCTTTTTTTCTATGTGGAAATCTTTCATTTTTATGTTGTCAGGTTTATCAATCTTCTCCCTTTATGGCTTCTACACTTCACATCATGCTTAGAAAAGCCTTCTTCATTCCAATGTTATAAAAATACTCACCCATGTTTTCTCTATTTTCATGGTTATTTTTGTTTTACTCTTTCATCATCTAGAATCTATTGTGGTAGGAAAAGTTCTGTAACTTGCTTTTCTCATTCAATAATATATCCTAGATTATCTTTCCAGATGAACTACTTCATTTAACTGTGCATACAGAATGCTAAAAGATATCTATAGCATAATTTTATTTATATTTATTAGTTATATATAGCTATATATAACTTGTAAGTTTATCAGTTATTTATAGCACTGATGAGCATTTACATTTTCCCCTATTTTTCCACAATTACTAAGAATGCTACCACGAATACACTTCTATGTGCCTCCTCATATACACGGTTTTAGTTTTCTTAAGATACACATTAAGAAATGGGGCCCAGCTCCGTGGCCGAGTGGTTAAGTTCGCACACTCTGCTTTGGTGGCCCAGGGTTTGCCGGTTCAGATCCTGGGCCCAGATCTGCACACCGCACATCAAGCCATGCTGTGGCAGCATCTCCCATAGAAGAACTAGAATGACCTACAAGTAGGATGTGCAACTAGGTACTGGGGCTTTGGGGAGGAAAAAAAAAGAGTAAGATTGGCAACAGATGTTAGCTCAGGGCCACTTTTCCTCACACACACACACACAAAAGGAATTACTAAGTCTTGAGTGCGTGTCCTTTTTGATATTGACAAATTACCCTCCAAAATGAGATGCTTAATACATTTTCATTTTAAGAATTTATTCAACAAATATTTAAGTGCTTTCTTTGTGGTTGGCACTGTTCGAGAGGCTGAGTATACAGCATAATGGTAACCAACCCAGACAAGGCACCACTTTGGTGATTAAGAGTGCAGGCTCTAGACACAGACTGTCTGAGTTTGAGTTCAACATGTGCTAAATGTCTGACCTTGGGCAAGTTACTGTATCCTTGTGCCTCAAGTTCCTTATCAATAAAACAGTAATAATAATAATAGTACCTACCTCACAGGATTGTTATGAAGATTGTTGTGCCTGCCAGAGAGAAGTACTCATTAAAGTTTTCTTATCATTATTAATTAAATTTGCTATCATCAACTTTTACTTTTGCCAAAGAGAGAAGTAAAAACAGTATTTCATTATGTAATCCTCATTTTTCCAGTTACTAGTAAGACTGACATACTTTTACCTCTTATATTTCCTATTCTGTGATCTCCTGTTCAAATCCTTTGACCATCTTTTTCTGTTGGGATGTTTGGACTTTTCTTAATGATGTGACTGCTAAATACGATGTAAGTATTTTCTACGACAATACCTAAGCTCTGACACTCAAGCTATCGTGTTCTATTCGTGGCCAAGTCACAAGAACAGCAGTATTGACTGCTGTTTTGCTAAGAGAATTTCAGGTCCTAGTCTCTACTTTAAAAGGTTTCCAATTGCTTCAACTTAGGAGGAGGAAGTAAGGAAACAGTCTTCAAGCAATGGAAACTATAAGCTAAAGGCTTAAGGGTAGTTTCTATCTTATTCACTCTTGTCTCCTAAACACCTGTACAAGATCCGGCGCTAAGAGACTCTAGATGAACACGTACTCTTTGAATGAATGCAAAATCTCCTTAATAGGCTACAAGCTTTTTGTGGGCAAGGATGGTGTCATACTTATGTTGGTATCACTCCCACAAGGCCTAACAGTGCTTTGTTTTATTTTGGTTTGGTTTTTTGCTGAGCAAGATTTACCCTGACCTAATTTCTGTTGCCAATCTTCCTCTTTTTTTGCTTGGGAAAGATTATCCCTGAGCTAACAACTCTGTCTTCCTCCATTTTATATGTGGGCTGCTACTGCAGCATGGCTGATGAATGGTGTAGAGGTCCCACTCAGGATCCAAACCCAGGCCACAGAATCTGAACTTAACTACTACACCCTGGGGCCAGCCCTTGCCTAACGGTGCTTTTACACAGAAGAAGCACTCAAATATTTTTACTGAATTGATTGCTATCTCTGTACCTGCATGAAAGTAGCTGAGGTAATCAATTTAAAACAAGCAATCCCTTCCTCATGTAAAGATCACACTCTGATTTGCAGCTGCAGACAGCTCTGTACAGAGTAGTGTTGTTTGTGTCTCTGACTTAAATTCACCATCTGTTTCAAGCCTTTGTTCTAGAAAAAGAAAATGCCCCTGACAGTTATTGTACCTGAGTTCATCTAGGTGCTGCTGAAACCATGTCTGTTCAATATGTGTCATGTTTTAGTTTGTCTCCAAAGCATTTCTTCTCACTACATTATTTACAAATAAGTCCATTTCAGCACACTAGACACAGCTGTTTGGGTCTCCCGATTTCTCTTCCCCATGCCCTGCCTGGTAGAGCTCTCCTTTGCTAAGTGCTGCTAGACTTGTTCCTTTTCAAGATATCACTCTTGGTGATCTAGGCTTGTAGTTTCAAGTGAAACAATGAGACAATGTGGTATAATGGAAGAAGTGCAGGATCCTTGGAGTCAGATAAACTGGGTTTGAGTATTAGCTCAGCCATTTACTAACTACATGACCTTAATATCCCTAAGTCTCAGTTTCCCTGTTTCCAAACGGGGATAATATCTAACCCACCTGGGTCACAAGACTGCAATAAGAATTATAAAATTAGGGGCTGGCCTGGTGGTGCAGCGGTTAAGTGTGCACGTTTAGCTTTGGTGGCCCAAGGTTCACGGGTTCGGATGCCAGGTGTGGACATGGCACTGCTTGGCACACCATGCTGTGGTAGGCAGCCCACATATAAAGTAGAGGAAGATGGGCACGGATGTTAGCTCAGGGCTAATCTTCCTCCAAAAAAAAAAAGAATTATAAAATTAAATAACAATGCAGAAATACTTTATAAACTATCCTACAAATATATGTCACTACTATATGAAACATGGCTCAAAGACTCAATAAAAGGACTCTAGCAGATAATTCACTTCGTGAGAGTAAGGATCATGTCTGACTGGGTCACGGCTACATCTCCAAAGCCTGGTGCATTTGTTGAATGAAAGACTAAAAAAGTGATAGAAAATGAAAAGAGCACTCATCAGTGACCTTAGTCAAATTAATAAATCTCTGAGTTTCAATTTGTTCATTTGTAAAGTGAGAGCAACACCACCTGCGTCAAAAGATTACTATGAGGATTAAAACGAAATAACATCCATAGAATATAATACAATGGATACTTCTCTATTTGATTCTTCCTCCTAAGCCAGATACGGTGCAGGACTTGGTTGTACAAAAGGCAGATAACTGTTAATAGTTTAATAATAATGGGTACTAACTCAAACTATTCTAGGGTTAGTCAAGGAACATTATGCTATCATCTGCCCTTTATTCTCAATAAAAATTAATACGTTGGCAAAGTCATCACTTAAATACTTTATCTCAGCCATGTTTAAACTGCTACACTGACTCACATGTGCATAAACACAATGAACCACTACCCCAATGAAATGAAGTCTTCTCAGAGACAAGTGCTTTTTTATGTAATCCAGACATAGCAATTTACCACTAGTCAAAATCATTTAAGCATCAAAGCCATATCAAAACAAATTCCATTTATTGGTCACAGCATATAAGATGGGAATGATGTTTTATTTAGTTATCAATAGTGTTTGCACAGGATGGCCCCATGGCCTAGTGGTTAAGTGTGGCATGCTCCGCTTCAGTGCCCTGGGTTCGTGGATTCAGATCCCAGGCGTGGACCTACACCACTCATCAGCCATGCTGTAGCAGCAACTCACATGCAAAATAGGGGAAGATTGGCACACTGTAAGCTCAGGGCAAATCTTCCTCAGGAAAAAGAAAAAACAGTGTTCACCTACACAGAATCCAATCCATACTATGCATCAGAATTAAACCAGAGTACCTAATAACAGAGCCCCAAAATACGTGAAGCAAAAACTGACAGAACTGAAGTGAGAAATAGATAATTCAACAATAACAGCCGTAGGCTTCAATATACCACTTTCAATTATGCACAAAACAATGAGGGAGAAGATTAGCAAGGAAATAGAAAACGTGAGCAACAATGTAAGCCATCTAGACCTAACAGACATCCACAGAATACACCATCCAACAACAGCAGGATATACATTCTTCTCAAGTGCCCATGGATCAGGAGAGACCACATGTTAAGCCATAAAACAAGCGTCAATAAATTTAAAAGGACTGAAAGCACACAAAGTTTGTTTTCTGACAATGATGGAATGAATTAGAAATCAATAACAGAAAGAAATTTGAAAAATTCAAAAATAATGTGGAAATTAAACAACACACTAAATAACCAACAAGTCAAATAACAAGTCACAAGGAAAATTAGAAAATACTTTGAGACAAATAAGAATGCAAACACAACATACCAAAAGTTACAGGATGCAGTGAAAGCAATGCTTAGAGGGAAATTTATAGTTATAAACATCTACATTACTAAAAAAATCTAAAATTTCAAATAACCTAACTGTTTACCCTAAGAAACAGAAAAAGAGGAGCAAACTAAACCCAAAGCAAGTAGAAGGAAGGAAATAATAAAGATTAGAATGAAAACAGAAAAAAATAGAGAAAATCAACAAAATCAAAAGTTTGTTCTTTGAAAAGATTACCAAAATTGACAAACCTTTAGCTAGACTGATCAAGAAAAAGAGAGAAGACTCAAATTAGTAAAATCAGAAATGAAAGTGGGGACATGACTACTGACCTTACAAAAATAAAAAAGATTACAAGAGAATACTATGAACAATTGGACACCAACAAATTAGACAGTCTAGATGAAATTAACAAATTCTTAGAAACAAACTATCAAAACTTACTCAAAAAGAAATAGAGATTCTGAGCAGACCTATAAATAAGAGATTCAATTATTAATTTGAGAACCTCCCACAAATTAAACTTTAAAATTTCCCATCCAAGCCCAGCTGGTTTCACTGGTGACTTCTACCAAATATTTAAAAAGCAAACTAATACCAATCTTTTACAAACTCATCCAAAAAAGTGAAAAACAAGAACACTTTCCAATTCTTTTGTGAGGCCAGTATTACCCTGATACCAAATCACATTAAGACATCCTAAGAAAACAAAACTATGGACCCATATCCCTTATGAATATACATGAAAAATCCTCAACAAAATACTAGCAAACCAAATCCAGCAACACATAAAAATGATTATACACCATGAACAAATGAGATTTATTCCACACATTCAGGATTGGCTTAATATATGAAAAATTAATCAACATAATACACTATATTAATAAAAAAAACAAAAACTACATGATCTTCTCAATAGGCACATTCAACAAATAGAGTATTTGACAAAATCCAATACCCTTTCATGATGAAAACACCCAGCAAACTAGGTACATAAGGGAACTTCCTCAACCTGATAAATGCTATCTATCTCTGACAAACCCTAAATCTAAATGTAAGAGCTAAAACTCTTAGAAGAGCAAATCTTTGTGAACTTGGATTAAGCAATGATTTCTTAGATATACACCAAAAGAACAAGCGATGAAAGAAAAAACTAGATTGATTAATCTTCACCAAAATTTAAAACTTTTGTGCTTCAAAGGATACCATCATGAAAGTGAAAAGACAACCCACAAAATGGGAAAAAATATTTGCAAATCATATCTGATAAGAGACTTATAGACTACAAAAAGACATACACAATATATTTTTTAAAACTCTTACAACTTAACAACAGACAACCCAATTAAAAAACAAGCAAAGGATTTGAAAAGACATTTCTCCAAAGTAGATATGCAAACGGTCAATAAGCACATGAAAAGATGCTCAATATCATTAGTCACTAGGGAAACGTAAATCCAAACCACGATGAGATATCACTTCACAACCACTAGGATAGCTAGAATCAAAAAGACAAACAATAGCAACTGTTGGTGAGGATGTGATGAAATCAGAACCCTCACACGCTGCTGATGGGAAGGTAAAATGGTGCAGCTGCTTTGTAAAACAGCTTCGTAGTTCTTCAAAAAGGTGAACATAGAGATATCAATTTGATTCAGTAATTTCTCTCCTAGGTAAACACCCAAGAGAATATGTCTACACAAAAATTTGTACACAAATGTTCGCAGAATTATTCACAATAACCAAAAAGTGGAAACAACCCAAATGTCCATTAACTGATGAATGGATAAATAAAATGTAGTATACACAATGGAGTATTATTCAGTAATAAAAAGAAATGTGCACATACTGATACATGGTAGAACATGGATGAACCTTGAAAATATTTTGCTAAGTGAAAGAAGCCAGATGCCATTTATATGAGATGTCCAAGAACAGACAAATCCATAAAGACAGAAAACAGATTAGTGGTTGCCAGGGGCTGAGGAAGGGTGATGAGGAGAAACAGGGTGTGGCTGCAAATAGGAACAGGGTTTCTTTTTGGGGTGATGAAATTGTTCTAAAGTTAGATAGTGGTGATAGTTGTACAACTCTGTGAATATACTAAAAATCACTGAGTTGTACATTTTAAAAAGATGAATTTTATGAAAAGTACATTGTATCTCAATAAAGCTACTTAATAAACTAAAACTAAAAATAACTATTATTTCTAATCTGCCTGACCCTAACATGCATACTCAGCCATATTCATCAATCTACCATATAGCATAGAACATTCTAACGGATCTTCAAATATAAAATTTAAAATTTAGCAACAGTCATCTCACAACAAATTCATTTTAAGGGCTACAAAACTATTATTTTCAATGAAATCATACTCTTCAAAACATTCATTAAATGCCAACTACAATAACTACTGAAAAAACTAAGCAATTTTATTTTTAACATAGGATTTTAAAGTGTTTAGCAAAGCACAAAGCTCTATATTAAAATTTCCAACTCAATAAATAGCATATTTTATTTGTTTGGTTTGTTAATTTGGAACTAACACTCTATAATTGCTTAGCGAAGCTAAGCAACAGAATTTTAGACATTCCTGAACAACATTTCCCAAGCTTGTAATTTCATGAAAGCACCTACAATAAGCGTTGATAATTTTGTCAGAAAAAGCTTTCCAGGGGCCAGCCCAGTGGCAAAGCAGTTAAGTTCACACGTTCCACTTTGGCAGCCTAGGGTTCACCAGTCAGATCCCGGGTGTGGACCTATGCACTGCTTGGCAAGCCATGCTGTGGCAGGCGTCCCACACATAAAGTAGAGGAAGATGGGCACAGATGTTAGTTCAGGGCCAGTCTTCCTCAGCAAACAGAGGAGGACTGGCGGCAGATGTTAGTTCAGGGCTAATCTTCCTCAAAAACAAAACAAAACAAACAAGCAAACAAACAAAAAAGCTTTCCAAGTGAATTTACACTCTTTCAGCATGGTGCGACCTTACAAAAGTAGTTTAACTTCTTTTTACCTGTTTATTTCTCCTTCTAAATGGGGAAAATAAAAATACCTGCCCTAAATCTCTAATCAACTGCTATGAAAATCAAGGCAGAAAGCACTCTGTAAGGTGCAATTATTACCTCCTCCTAAATGAAAAAGCTGAACAAGTAGATGATTAAAATATCGAATACGTCTTAAGAAGAGGATAAACCTGGGACAGAGGTGAGCACGTGGTACTGGGGAAACAGATCTACAGATTCCAATCCCAAACAACAAAAAACAGTATGTTACTGGATTTGCAAATCTTTTTATCAATTCTTTTCTACTGAACATTAGCAGTTCTTTAAATCAAAAGGATCGTTATCAGTGATAATCTTCCTGGACAGTCAAGAAAGAATTTGTTTTTGTGCAGGACAAAAAAAAACCAAACACCTGAAAAGGCTGACTTTAAAATAATTTGCCTTAGGGGCCGGTTCCGTGGCCAAGTAATGGTTAAGCTCGGGCGCTCTGCTTCAGCAGCCCAGGGTTTCACCAGTTCGGATCCTGGGCACAGACCTAGCACTACTCATCAGGCCATGCTGAGGCAGCGTCCCACATGCATAACTAGAAGGACCCACAACTAAAATATATAACTATGTACTAGGGGGTTTTGGGGAGAAAAAGCACACACAAAAAAAGAAGATTGGCAACAGTTGTTAGCTCAGGTGCCAATCTTTAAAATAAATAAATAAATAAAAATAATTTGTCTTAAAGCTTTTTAAGTAGTAACAAAAATGTCACATTGACCTGTTTAATATTTTAAATAGTACAAATAATATTTGAGCAAAAGTAACACTTTCGCCAACACCCCTCTAAACAAACTATAATAAAAACACCAGGCTAGGGAGGCATCCATACTTGTCATTTAAAAAACCCCAAAAGGACAGAACCATGAAATAACTTAAAGTTGCCACTTAGAAAGATAGAGTTCCCTAGAAACTGTGCCAAATTGGGGCTGGCCCCGTGGCACAGTGGTTAAGTTCGCAGGCTCCACTTCAGCAGTCCGGGTCCACAGGTTCCGATCCCAGGCATGGACTACATACAACTCATCAATCCATGCTGTGGTGGCATCCCACAATTATAAAATAGGGAGAGACTGCCACAGACGTTAGCTCAGGAACAAGCAAAAAGAGGAAGACTGGCAATAGATGTTAGCTCAGAGCCAACCTTCCTCTCTCACACACAAAAAAACCATCAAATTATGTGACAGTTGCACGAGTTTATAAAACTCCATGATGTCCTGTCTGAAGCCCCACTCCACCCCTACTTTAACTGTCTTTTAAAACTTATTTTTATAGGTTCCAGCCCCATGGCCGAGTGGTTGGGTTCGCGTGCTCCACTGCAGTGGCCCAGGGTTTCGCTGGTTCAGATCCTGGGCACAGACACGGCACTTCTCGTCGGGCCACGCTGAGGCAGCGTCCCACACGCCACAACTGGAGGGACCTGCAACTAAGATGTACAGCTGTGTACCGGGGGGATTTGGGGAGATAAAGGAGAAAAGAAATTATTTTTATAAAAAGAAAAACTCTCATAGATTGTACTGAAGACAGAGCTGAAAGAATAACAATAAAAGAGGGAAAGCTCCTAACAATAAAGGAATTTTGAAATTTCGAAAAACTCAAACACATTTTCTGGTCAATCTTCACAATAAAAGATAACTCATAACTGTAAAGAAGACGTAGGTTTACATCAATTATATCTTTGAAACATCCAGTATAACAAATTTGGAGGCTGAGGGAAACAACTCAACAAACACAAACGATTATGATGCTTCAAAGTAGGGGGGGAGGACTACACGTGTACTAAATACTGAAAATAAAGCTTATCAATTCAAAGACTGTTGAAACTCATCCAGAGTAAGAGTGTTACATTTGTAGGTATAATAAGTTTCTTTCCGTAAGACACTGGTAAATTTACGCCCGAACAGAAGGAAAGCCTATCTTTTTGTCCAATCTATGAATTCATCCAAGCACATATCTACTCAAGCATATATTTACTGATCATCTACTATGTATGCTCAAGACCTGTGCTAAGAACTCTGAAAGTAAGAAACTTCCAGCCCCATGGGGGGAGAGGCCAACAATGCAATATAATCCATGACAGATGGGTGCTCAGAGATGCAGCATTTAATTCAGCTGAGAGAAAGTAAGAACGATCAAAAGAGATATCTGAAGTGAATGTGGAATCTCAGGAATGAGTCTGCTACAGAAGTCATTATTTTTAAGATTCTCTTGTTGACTTGTCTAAACTGGTCTCTTGTTATTATTTTTAAAAGTTATATATGTAATTAGAATATCTTTAGAAATGAATGTATTTTATCTACACAAGCATATGTGTAACAAAAGACTGGTCCTGAAAAAGGAAATTCAAGTATATAAGCTTCTAATTTAAATAATTTTAGAAAAATAAAATTAATAACTTAAAAAACAAAAGTATCAACCTAGGTTTCAATTCACCTATCTATCCAATGAAGGGACTAGTCTAGAAAATCTCTAAATACAATTTCTAAAATTGACTTTCAGTGTTCTATTTGTTGACGGTTGCTGTTCCAATAAATTACAACAAAAATATATCCCAAACATTCATAATTAGTCTAGCCAACTGGAGATTAATTTATCTCCCAATATATACGTCAATTAATTTTGAAACTAGTCTACATTTCAACATACACTGAGTGCCTATGCTTTCTCTTTTCAACTTCTCCCTCTTGTGGTCTATAAATATCTTCAGATACCTTTTAATCTTTTAATTACAAACATTAAAACTTCTCCTTCGACTCTACATTCCCTTCTAGTTACTGCCTTTTCACCTTCCTTTCACAGCCAATTTTTGTTTTGTTTTGGTGAGGAAGATTGGCCCTGAGCTAACATCCATTACCAATCTTCTTTTTTTTTTTTCTGCTTGAGGAAGATTAGCCCTGAGTTAACATCTGTACCATTCCTCTACTACTTTATATGTGGGCCACCTCCACAGCATGGCTGATGAATGGAGTAGGTCTGTGCCCAGGATCCAAACGCACAATCCCTGGGCCGCCAAAGCGGAATGCACAAACTTAACCACTATGCCACGAGGCCAGCACCCCGAAGTTCTTTAAAAAAAAAAAAAAAAAAAGATTTACTGATCCACTCTTTCATCTCCAATCCACTCAAATTGCTCTAGTGAAGTTCATCAATGACGTCCTAACTGCCATGTCCAATAGACACTTTTAATCTTCATCTCAGCCTATTGATAATAACCAACACAGCTGACCACTCGTTTTTAAAACTCTCTTCCCTTTCTTCTACAAAACTTGATACTTTTTACTTATTTTCCTCTTCTGTCTCCTTTTGTGGGCTTTCTCCCTGTACATCTCTTAAATACGATTTTTATCCAGTCATGTTTTCAGACCTCTTCTCTCTTCATTCTACTTCTTCTCACTGGATGGTTTCATCCACTCTCGTAGCTTTAACTCCTTCTCCCTAAAACCTATTATATCTCCTGCATTCCCTCTCCTAAGTAAAGGTTTCACCATACATTCAACAATACAAGGCCAGATATCTAGGAACCATTCTCCTCATCAACAACGTCCAATCAATCCTAACAATTCTAACTCTTAAATATCTCTTGCATCCATATTTCTTCTTTATCCCAGACGTTATTACCCTAATTCATACCATGATCTCTGGCTTAGATTTCTTCAGCAGTTTTCCAAGTGATGTACCTGTACTCAGTCTGGCCTTCCTCCAACCCATCTGCTACAGTGACACTAAAATAATTGTTCTAAAAGCTCAAATATGACCAATTAGTCAACTATTTTTAACTCTTCATTGGTTCCCCAAGCCCTACCTAAAAAAAGAAAATCTAGGGGCCAGCCCCGTGGCTGAGTGGTTAAAGTTCCACGCACAATGCTTCAGCAGCCCATGTTCACAGGTTCAGATTCTGGGTGCAGACCTACTCGATTTATCAGCCATGCTGTGGAGGCATCCCACAAACAAAGTAGAGGAGGAATGGTACAGATGCTAGCTCAAGCTTATCTTCCTCAAGGAAAAAAAAAAAAAGAGGAAGATTGGTAACAGATGTTGGCTCAGGGCCAATCCTCCTCACCCCAAAAAGGAAAAAAATCTAACTCCTTTAAATAGTATATGAAGCTTTTCATCATCTGGCTCCATGCCTAGATCTCCACCTCACCTCCTGCCCTCACTCCTTTTCAACCTACAAAACTGCCATACCATACTATTTGCAGTTCCCCAAATAAGATACGTTGTTCCACATACTTCTACATGTTTGTGCCCAGGCTTACCTTTGCTTAAAATGTCCCACTCTTTTGTATCCTCCTGGTGAACTCCTACTAATTTTTCAATACTGAAGACAAGCATCACCTCTTTGGTAAAGCCTTGGTGGAACTGATTATCCTCACTGAATCTTGTGCATTTACTTATGTCCATATGTGCCTTGCCAACTAGCCCTTTAACTCCTTGAGGGCAAGGACGCCTTATTCCTCTTTCTATCTCCAGCACTTAAGCACCATCTTGCCTGAGTAAATGTGTCAATGACTGTTATTAAATGAACAAATGAATGAATGTAAAGTACTTTACTGGGCACACTAAGAAATACAATTTTTCCTTTCTCAAAAAGCTTATTGATATGTAGTGGTGGATTAGGAAGATATAGATTTATGAAAAGTTAGGTAACAATACAAAACACAAGTCAGAATTCAGAAAAATTACATGATATTAAAATGTAACATGTACAAATATTAATATGTTATAAAAACTCAGAGGAAACAAAAATCATTACAGCTTAGAATAATCTGAGAAGGCTTCATGGAAAAGCTTTGAAATGAGTATTAAAAGAGAGAGAAGATTCGGTAGAATTAGAAAAAAAGAGAAAACAAGTATTTTTTTTTCTTAAGTAAAAATCAAAACTAATCCTAGGCTGTTTCAATGTATACAATTGCTACATTATATAACAAAAATGTTTCTGAAAAAAAAAACTGAGCTTTCCTGATTGACAAATCCATTCAATGAATATATATTTGAGCTTACTTTAGGTCAAGATCAAATAGAGAATAAAAGAACAGGGAGCTAGGATACAAAGACTTCATAACAGCGAGCTTTTTGGTCAAATCTCATTACAACAAACATAATTGCAATAAAAATCTCCACACCATTCATATTTACATGATATAAATATTTGTTTAACCAATATTTGAGCCCCTGCTGTGTTCTCGGCACAAGTCTAAGCACTGGAGCTAAAGTAGCAAGTAAAGAGGCAAAAGCCTGGCTCTCGTGGAGCTTACATTCTAATGGGTAGAAATGAATAAAAAACAACATAAACATGTAAAATATGTGGTATGCTAGATGATACATGCTAAGGAGAAAAATAAGAAAGAAAAGCAGGGGCCGGCCCGGTGGCGCAGCGGTTAAGTGTCCACTTTCCGCTTCAGCGGCCCAGGGTTCGCGGATTCAGATCTCTGGTGTGGACATGGCACCACATGGCATGCCATGCTGTGGCAGGCGTCCCACATATAAAGTAGAGGAAGATGGGCACAGATGTTAGCTCAGGGCCAGTCTTCCTCAGCAAAAAGAGGAGGATTGGCAGTAGATGTTAGCTCAGGGCTAATCTTCCTTAAAAAGAAGAAAAGAAAGGCAACAATTGGAAGTTACAATTTTAGATAGGACAGCCAGAGAAAGTATCACTGAGAAGGTGACAGTTATGTCAAGACCTGAATGTCAGGAAGCAACTCTACAAATAACTAGGGGAAAAGAGTTCCAAGCAGAGGGAACTGCAAGGACAAAGAACAGATTCAATAAGAGGAAGAGTAGTAGATGAGCAGAAAGAATGTATGGTGGGATCAGATTAAGGATGGCCAAATGTCAATTATTTCCAGCAAAAATCAATACAATAAAATTTCAATATACTAAAAGAATCTTGATAATCCATTAAGAATTTGCTATTAAGGAATCTAATCTGTAACACAAACTTAATTTGTTTCTATTTTCAAATTTCCCTTAGGAGAGATTTTACTAATAGTTTCCTTAAACAAGGAAGGCACTAAATGAAAGCAGTCCCACCTCTCTTCTAAGGCAGCCCCAAATTTCACACATAAACTACGGTATGATATGACAAAACGCACATAATAGCAGACTGCAACTAAACTTCTAATTGCTTTCAAGAGTCTGCTGAGAATATTCCACTAATGCTAAATGTATTTGTCTTTGCTCAAAGGAATTAAAGAAAGAAAGATTTTTGTTGCAAGAATCTCACAGGATTTAAATGTCAAAATATCAACTGCTATACTTTAAGAGATTTATTCAGAGTAAGGAAGTATGAAATGCAAAGCTTAAAACTATTTTTTTTCCAACTCATCAGAGTAGTATCAATACATATGAGCAAGCAGTATTCAGACTAAAAACAAGGAACCATGCAAATTAAGCTCTATATTATTACAACATTTTTTAATGATGAAGTCAGTTAAACACGAGGAGTTTTTATCTAACCAGGTTGTTGAATTTATGGAAGTTTAAAAACAACCTAGGTAATCTGAAGTAAAGTCAGGCTGCTTGAAAGCATCCAAGCACAAAATGGGATGAGTTCAGACTACTCCAAGTGGTTCTCAAAGGGTGGTCCACAGACTCCTGGAGATCTCCAAAACTCTTCCAGGAAATATATAAGGCCAAAACTATTTGCACACATGTATCAAATCATTATGTTATACACCCAAAACTAATATAATGTTATGTCAATTATATCTCAATTTCAAAAACTATTTTCATAAAAACACCAAGACACAACATCTTAGTATACTTTTTTCACTGTGTTGACATGTGCATTGATGGACACATTAGCACACTGCAAAAGCAATGGTGGATAGAAGTGCTTGCACCTTAGCACAAAGCAAGGCAGCAACACCAAATTGTACTAGTAGTCATAATCTTCACCGCCATGCACTCAGTTAAAAAAAAAAAAAAAAAGCCAGTTTCACTTGATTGATGAAGCAATGAAAATTATTAATTTTGTTAAGTCTCAATTCTTGAGTAAATGTCTTTTTAATATTCTGTGTGACAAAATGGGAAGTATGAATAAGGCACTTCTGCTGCATATCAAAGTGTGATGGTTGTCTCAAGAAAGTGCCTGCACCATAGTTTGATATGCAAACTCAATTAGTCACTTTTTCCGTGAGACATAATCTTTACTTCAAATAAAAGAGGGAGTTAAAAAGAGAGCATGAGAGGCCAGCCCGTGGCCAAGTGGTTAAGTTTCCACGCTCTGCTTCAGCGGCCCGGGGTTTTGCTGGTTCGGATCCTGGGTGAGGACATGGCACCGCTCATCAGGCCATGCTGAGGCGGCATCCCACATGCCACAACTAGAAGGATCCACAATTAAAAATACACAACTATGTACCAGGGGGCTTTGGGGAGAAAAAGGAAAAGTAAAATCTTTCAAAAAAAAAAAAAAGAAACCATATTTAAAAAAGAGAGAGAGAGAGCATGAGTAGAAGGGGATTCAAAGGAGAGGAAATAGGGAAAATATAAGATATGCTTCCAAACCTCCAATAATCGATAGCATAGCCTAGAAGACAACTAAATTTACTATTATTTATTTATATGTCTGTCTCTTCACTGATTCTTCTTATAATCTCAACCATCCTGTTATTCTAGGAACTATGCTGAGTACTAACAACTGAACTGAACCTGAAATATTAAGCTTTTCTGTTGGAGGAATCCACAGGCTTCTAGACCAATGCGGTCCTATTAGCAGCAGAATCCCAATAGTAGCACATACAGCAGTAAGTGCTCTGACTGGTTAGTGGCCAGAAGATCACTGCAGATACACGCACCCCATGAACTCGTTATGTACTCGTTCTGTGTCTCTCCTTTACTTATTTTCAATAGTGATTGTGTCGACCCACTGATCTAACTCAATCATATTTTTTTCCAGGTTTCAACTGATTTACTCTGTTTCCTCCCACACATGCACACATATGTATTCACACAGGCACACACACAACACCCTCCTGAGCAGACTGTTCAGGGCTCCCATAATCTTTCCAGCGGGACTTTTATTACTCTAAAGCAGAATCAAAGGAGATCAACAGGGCCCCTCCATCAAGTTGCTTGTCTTTTTTTCCCCCAATGATGTCTTTTATTTCTTTCTCTTGTCTAATTACATTGCTAGTTCCTCCAAAAGCGATGACAATGGACATTTTCTTTCTGACTTTAATGAGAATTGTTTCAGTGTTTCACCATTAAGCTTGATATGGATTTTTTATTATATGTATATAATTAAAAACAACAGGATGCCAGAAGCTCCTAACAAAAAACAAGAGGAGGTCAATAGCTCCTTAACATTGTTGTTATTATTGTTCAATATTGGCCTATTCTTTTATTTTTTGGATTCCTTTTTTTTTAACATGGTAAAATATTGGTAATACAAAAATTTACCATTCTGACGATTTTTAAGTGTACAGTTCAGTGGCACTAAGTATACTCACATCGTTTTGCAACCATCATCTTCATCCATCTCCAGGACTTTTCCATCTTCCCAAAATGAGATCTGTATCCATTAAACACTACCTCCCTCTTCCCCTCAGCCCCTGGTAACCACTGTTCTACTTTCTGTCTCTATGAACTTGCCAATCATATCATTTTGCTAGCAAGGAATCTCAAGTCCTGAAAGGCCAAGTAACCTTCCCAAGGTCACCCAGCTGATTTCTGGCAGATAAAAGTCAAAAGTAAGCACTTACTTTGAAAGGAAAGTGGTGATCATCTGTAGCCAAACAGATCCACTTCATTTCCTTTTTTGCCTGAGGGCTTAGCCTTGGTCTGCTAGATTTCTGCAAGGTATCCATTTGACAGTCTCTCATCTTTTAATGGACAAATGTCAAAATTTGGGTTATACATCAATATGGTAATGAATTCCTAACAGGCTGAATAATGTTGACCATAAATACCTATCCATCTGAAGGCACACCTCAATGGCATGGCCTAGGGCTTGATTCTTGGTCTTTTCCTGTTCAATATTTTTATTAATGATTTGGATGTGGTCATTCATGGCACAATGATGAAATCTGTAACATGATATGAAGAAAAGTGCGACAGCTGGATCTGCTAGACCAAAGAATCAGTATTCAAAAGATCTAATCAAATTAGAATAATGAACTAAATCTATCTAACATGACGCTTTATAGAGATATATAGTTCTACATTCATGCTCAAAAAGACCCAAACTATTGAATTATCTGTTATAGAAAAAAGCCATCAGGACACAAGCTAACATAATCTCAGGCTGCACAATTAGAAATGTCTAAAATGGAGGGGTTTGCGAAGGGGGATTACTCATTCCAGGCTGTACTGAGCAACAGCACAGTTCATCTCAGCCCACATTCACTGAGTACCTACTGTGTGTGGACCACATTCGAAATACTGTCTTTAGTTTCAGTTCCAATCACAAGCCATGTCACATCTTGACAAACAAAAACATATCTAAGAGAAAAATAATTAAGAAAGATGTCTAGAAGTTTTTACTTATAAATGATAAAAGTAAGTTAGAAAAATTTAATCAGAAGATAATTATAACACTAATACCTAACATTCCCTTAGCACATATGTGGACAGTCACGGAGGTACGTCGCTTGTATCTCCCTTCAAGAAAGAACTTGCTGTTCAACATGCAGTTAGCTGACAGCCTCAGCTACAGTCCCTTCAGGACTCAAGCTGAGACCACTCTCTTCCTGGGCAATGCCCGCCAATGAGTGATCACAGCATGGCACTAAGGCTCAACCATTTCTGTCAAATGCAGGACTCTCTAATGAGGAATTTTTGCTCCAGAGTCTTCATTGGGTCTGAGACTCAGATCTGAACTACACTCTGAGGCTCTCTCTGCCAATTCTGTTTCCTCCCCCTTTCTTTTCGTAGGAGTCTACCCCTGGTCCCATATACCTCTTGTATTCCTAACTCTGTCTGGGCATCTGCTTCCAGAAGAACTCAAATTGGCACAGTTGGTACTCAAAATGGACTGGGAAAGAGGAAGGAAAGAATGGAGTTTGAAAACTAGATCACTTACTGTCCTACTGGCAATGAGGATCTCATCCTGGGCGATGTGTGAGGCACGGACAGTCCCTGGCACAAGCCAGTGGCCCAAATGTTAAAACTTTCTTGAGAAAAGTGCTAAAACTTTCTTGGGAGAATGTTCCCAAAGAGGAACACTCTGACTGGTATAATAATTCCAAGTTTGAAAAGTTTGAGGGGAACAACGCACCTAAGAACAATGAACAAGCTGGCTGTTAGGCTGCGCTGACTCCCTAGAGAGGGCAGCTAATGAACAACTGGAAACTCAGCATGAAAGCCAGGGTGCTCTCTGGTAGCTCACAGAAAGGTCTGTATCACTTATGGTAGGAAAGCAGGAAAAGATGAAGACCAAACTCAGGACAGTTAAGGACTGCACTGCTTCAAAGATGACTGAATGCTCAGTAGGAGCAAGTTTGTTATGCCAAGGTCAGGGTCCTGCTGTGGAAAACACGGAAGCCTGAGAGATGGGACAGGGACATCTAAGATGGTTACCCTGAAGATTTTGATTCTTCAGATTCCTCTGAACCCTCAAAGCCTGCAGGGATGACGTTAGCACTTCCCACTGTACAGGAACACACTTCAGAGGCCCTCTCACCTGCGAGGTAACAAGGGCTCCTCTCAGCATCTGTTCCCCACCTCCACTACTGATTACCATGATAATAGCTGTTAACCCTGCTAAGGACATCTTGGGCTTGATAAGGGAGAAAAGAGACCAAAGCCCAAAGTTGCTGCAAAAATTAACTAGCATACACCAGTAGGATCAGGGGAATACTGATGGTCCTGGATTTTGAGAATACTTCATAAAGGAAGCCAAAACACTAGACTGAATAAGGTAAAGTTAGACTGGGGGTGAGGAAGGCTACTGTCTCAGGATATGGGGATTACCACTGTGACAAGGACCTAGGGTTTGGTATAAACTCACTGCTAGGATGACTCACAGAAGCCTAGAAAAAAATGGCCCACAGTGAGTCAAGCTGAAATGCCTGAACTGACATGGCAGAGAGTGGAGAATGGGATTAAAAGGCTCAGGATAGTGGGTATGCTAGAATGGACATATTATGTGAGGTCACAAGATCCACAAGAGAATTATGTTCCATAAGAAAGTCCATAAGGCTCACAACTAGAAGGACCTGCAACTAAGATATACAACTATGTACGGGGGGGTTGGGGAAGATAAAGCAGAAAAAAAAAAAAGGAAGAAGATTGGCAATAGTTGTTAGCCCAGGTGTCAATCTTTAAAAAAAAAAAAAGTCCATAAGACACACCATTCACCAAGGCCATCAGGAACACACTGGTGAGAGGGGCACTAGCATCAGTAAGAAGTGGTGGCTCTCCTCTAAAGTAGAGACTATCACAGAATTTGGCTCATTGATAGCAATAAGGATGATGGTGCTATGAAGCAACAGCAACCAAGTGGTGGCACTTAAAACCAGAAGCTAGTGGACCACAGTGAGCATCACGACTGGCAAGGTGGGAGAGAGCCAATAAAGCTTGACCCACAAGGAGCAATGGCGACAGTTAACAGAACACGGTGTCATTAGAGCAAAATAGGTAGGCAATCAACAACAGTGCTGCTTAATAGATACAATCAAAACAAGGCAAGAACGGATAAGCACAAGGCTAAGAGTGGTTGCTTCAATAAAAAGCTACTATCCCTTGCCTAATTTCTGGACCGGAGTCAGTTTTCAGATCAGATCCACTGACTTAAGGAGATGGCTAAGTCCCTCCGCAAAGAGATCTATGGCTATTTACTCAGGTGACTATATAGTGGGGAAAGGAAAATACCCAGACATCTGAAGAACTATTGGTCACAGAATCTGAGTTGATATTGATATCTGGAGACCTGGAACATCATTATGGCCCTATTATAGGTGAAGGAATAAGGAACTAAGCAATAAATGCAGTCCTGGCCAAAGTCTAGCTTACAATCGGTCCACTAGTCCACAGACCCAATCAGCAGTCATTTTCCCAGGCCCTGGATATAAAAATGGGATTGGCATACTTGCTAGTTGGGTTAAACACGACCCTGGGTCCTTGGGAATAAGAACTATCATAGGGGAAAAGGCCAAGTGAAACCTGAAAATGTCTGCCCACGCCTTGGCCAAAATAGTAAATCAAAAGCAGTATTGTGTAGTGGGTAGAGGTAAGAGGAATGGCAGAGAGAGAGCTACCCTTAACAACTTCAAACATGTAGGTGGTTTGGGCCAGCCTGGTGGCCAAGTGGTTAAAGTTCCATGCGCTCTGCTTCTGCCGCCCAGGTTCACTGGGCGCGTACATACTCCACTCATCAGCCATGCTGTGGAAGCATCCCACATATAAAATAGAGGAAGACTGGTACAGATGTTAGCTCAGGGCTAATCTTCTTCAAGCAAAAAAAAAAGAGGAAGATTGGGAACGGATGTTAGCTTAGGGTGAATCTTCCTCACCAAAAAAAAAAGCATGCAGGATGAGTAGTCCCTTTCATACGTTTGCTTAATTCACCAGTCTGGCCTCTGCAAAAACCAGCTGGATCCTGGAGAATTATTAGAGCCTATCACAAGCACAACCAAGTAGTAGCCACGACCACAGCTGCCATTCTAGATAGCATGTTTGCTACAGCAGATAAATGCAGCCTCAGGTATATGGCACGCAGCCATCGATTTGGCAAATGAGTTCTCTTCTATCCCAATCAGAAACAGTTCCTTTGACATGGAATAAAAAGTAGTATACATTCACAGTTTTACCTCAGGGCTATATTAATTCTCCTACTCTGTCATAAAATAGTCTGAAGAGATCTGGACTCAGAACAGCACATTGGTCCATTAAATCAATGACATCATGTTGATTGTGTAAGACGAGCAAGAGATGGCTAGAATGCTGAAGGACATGATAAGACACGTGCTCCAAAGGGTAGAAGAAAAACTCTACAAATATTTGGAAATCTGCCTTTTCAATATTTGGAAATCAACTTTCAGTGAAGTTTTAGGAGTCTAGTGGTCAGGGTCATGCTAACACAACCCCTCCAAAACAAAAAGACAAGATTGCTGCATCTTGCAACCCCCAGTTAATAAAAAAAAGCACGACATCTGGTAGGCTTCTTCAGATTCTAGAGGCAACACATTCTATGCACAAGAATACTGCTGTGGCCCATGTCCTGAGTGATATGAAAGGCTGCCAGCTTTGAGCGAGGGAAACAACAGTGCAGCAGGTCCAGGTTGTAGTGCAAGCAGTCCCTATGCTGTTGGAGGTATAAAGATGCAGTATAAAGTTTATAACAAGTCGCAGTGGGAAAACCACAATCCAGGCCCCTGGAGTTCTACAGGAAAGTCATGCTATTAGAAAAACAGCTCCTGGGGCTGGCCCTGCGCCCCAGTGGTTGGGTTTGCATGCTCCACTTCAGTGGTCCCGGGTTTCACCAGTTTGGATCCTGGGCAAGGACATGGCACCACTCGTCAAGCCATGCTAAGGTGGCGTTCCACATAGCACAACCAAAAGGACCTACCTCTAGAATATACAACTACGTACTGGGAGGCTTTGGGGAGAAGAAGAAAAAGACCAAAAAAAAAAAAAGATTGGCAACAGATGTCACCTCAGGTGCCAATCTGAAAGAAAAAAAATAACAAAAGAAAAACAGCTCCAAGTCTGCCACTGGGCTCTGGTAAGAGAACGCTTGACCACTGGGCACCATATGCCCAGAAGTGTCCATAATGAGCTGGCTTCAATAGGACTCTCCAAGTCATAAAGTCAAGCAAGCTCAGCAACAATCCATTACGAGATGGAAATGGTGCATCAAAAATCAAACCCAAGCAGAACCAAAGGGCACAAGTTAGCTACATAAATAGGCAGCCAAGACTTCCCTGACACAGCACCCTTTCCTCAGCTCACATCTACAGCTGTTGGGGGGATCCTATATGACCAACTTAAGGAGGAGATAAAAGCCAAAGCTTGGCTTACAAATAGGTCAGCTCAGCATGTGAATGCAAGCTGAAAAAAAAAAAAAACAACAGCTTCATATACCCACACTTAGGGGTGATCTTGACAGTGGACAGGGAAAATCTTCCTAATGATGGAATTTCAAGTGATGCACCTGGCCATGAATTTAGTGTATAAAGAAAAGCAGCCTGAGGTGAGAATATATACAGACTCACGAGCAATGGCAAATGGACTAACTGGTCAGAGGCCTTTAAGGAAAAAGACTATACAATGGATGCAAGAAGGTATGAGTGGAGACAAACATATGAACATACAGGAGTGGGCATAAAAGTGCGAAAATCTTTTTCATGTGTTCATGCCCATCAGAAAACATCTAATGCAGAATGAACAACCAAGTAGGGAAAGTGACTCAGACAGTTCACATTAGCCATCCCAGAACTGGTAGCATGGGGACATGAATAGAGAAGCCACTCTGGCAGAAATGAAGATAGAAGCAGTGAAGGAGGCATAGACTCCCACTTACCCAATCAGGACACTGACGCCTCTGAACATCCAACCCACGAGCAACAGAGACCAACAATGAGCCCCCAATATAGCACTAGGCCTCAAGCTGATCAACAACTACTCGGTGGGAAGGTGACCACACTGTGTCCTTCCACCCTGGAAGGACCAGCAATTGATCCTCACGGGTATTCAAAAGACACATATTCCAGGTATGGATTTGCCTTGTCTGCCCAGAGCTCCAGCCTCACCACTAAAGAAGGGCTTACAGAGTACCTAATCCACAGACATGGAGTCCCACATAACATTGCATCCAACCAAGGGGATCATTTCATAGTGAAGGAATTGTGGCAGTGGGCCCATACCATGGGATCCAGTGGTCTTATCACATAACACCACAAGCCTTACAAAGTATTGGAATGGCCTACTGAAGACATACTTGATGCACCAGCCCAGAGACAAGCATGGTGTGCTAGCCTCTAGGATGCAGTATATGCACTGATTCAGAGCTATGTTCCCAGCAGGAAGAACACATGGTTCCGAGAACCAAGAGGTAGAAGCAGAAAAGGCCCCCACTTACTGTCGCTCCCAATGATCCACTGGAGGACTTCGTGCTTTCCATCCCCACAACACTGGGTTTTACAGAGTTAGAGGTCCTGGGCACTCTTTTGTCAGCAGATCACACCGAACTACAAGTTACACCTGCAGCCTGGGCATTTGGGACTCTTTGGGTCCCAGGAGCAGGAAGCAAGAATAGGAATCACCATCATGCCAGGGTTAATTAACCCTCATCCTCAGGAGGAGGAAGAGCTGTTGTTACATAATGGGAATAAGAAGGAGAATAAGTGGAACTCAGACGATCCATTCAGGTACCACTTGATACTCCTTGCTCAATTGTGACTGTGAAACGACAAATGTAACCACCTGAGCCGGAGAAGAGTATGGTTCTCAGACCCCCTCAGAAATGAGGGTTGGGTCATACCACTAGGTAAACCACCAAGACCAACAGAAATGATTGCTAATGGCAAAAGAATTTAGACTGGATAGTGGAGACAACGAGAACCATTGTGTCCTGAGACCAGCTACAGAGAGAGGGGCTAAAGCTCATCTCATTAACCTACTTCTAAGTTTCCCACCAGGAAGAGAGGTCCATGGAACCAAGGAAGAGCTGCTCTCAGAAAATATTTGGAGACACAGATCTGTTAGCCCAAGAAATGACTGTGGCAATCACTTGGATCTCCCTTTGGAAAAGAACTTGCATTCAGGTGCAAGGAGTGCAGTTAGCTAACAGCCTCCTGCTGCAGCATGTTCAGAATTCATCTTGGCTTTCCAGTCGAGGCCATACTCTTGGGCAGCTACTAGCCAGTGACTAAACATGGTGGGTGTACTAGAACCTGGCCATTTCTTCCCAATGCAGGACTTCTCTAACAGGCAATTTTTGCTCTGGAGCTCCCTACTGGGTTGGCTGAGATGTTTTTTTTCAGATCTGCATCACAGACTGAGATCACTGAGGCTCTCCTTGGTCAATTCGGCTTCCTCTCCCTTTCCTTTCACACGCATTCTATTATCTACTCCTCATAAAATCTCTTGCACTACTAACTGCATGTCGATGTCTGCTTCCCAGGGAATGAAACCAACACACTATGTAATTAGTTCTCTATAAGAATCATCTCATTTAACCCACTACAGTATTACTGTTACTCCCATTTTATAGATGAGAAAACTGAGGCACAGAGAAAGTAACTGTCTTGCCCAAGATCACACAGTAAAAGCAGTGGAACTAAAATTTGAACCTAGGCAGTCTGATTCCAAAGTCCAAGCTTTTAATCGCTCTGATAGTAAAGCTAAGATATTATCTTGTTGCCTTCAGATACTAAGATGAGAGTAATTATTCTGTATAATTTTAGACAGAAAAACAACAAAAGGATAGATATTAAACAAAAGCAGATCTTTGGCTAAATACAAAAGAAATTTTTTTTCTAATAATCAGCACTAACCAACAACAGAATGAGGTCCTTCGGGAAGTAATCAGAGCCTGTCACCTAGGGGTTCAAATAGTCACAGATATTGTGAGGGTGAGGCTTTATAAAACAGATAAAAGTTGACCTGGACCAGTAAAAAGTGTACTATTTAAGTATTAAGTGGAAAAAAAAAAGGTTTCCACAGCCAGTAAGTCTGAGTGACAGACTGCTAAACAAAGTTAAATAAATTTCTTTACTTTTACACCTCAAGTTTTTAAAATACTAATGTGTATTTGTAAATCTCTACCTGAGGGATATGGTATGCTGAAAAACGTAAACTTATTTGACTGAAGAGCACTACCTTGATGGGGCCGGCCAAGTGGTTAAGTTCGTGGGCTCTGCTTCGGGGGCCCAGGGTTTCGCCATTTCAAGCCATGCTGAGGCAGCATCCCACATGCCACAACTAGAAGGACCCACAACTATGTACTGGGGGCTTTGGGAGAAAAAGGAAAGATAAAAAATAAAATCTTTAAAAACAAAAAGAACACTTCCTTGCTCCTAGCCTAGGATGATTTCTTTCCAAAGTCAAGATTCACTGATCCAAGGACTCCAGAAGAAGCTAACGAGAAAAAGGATGAGAATTTTCTAGCTGGTTAACAATTTTCCAACTAGTCAAAACATCACCTGTCTACCTACATGTCAATACTAGGATCTCTAATACCTTGAGGGTGGGAAGGCTATATAAAAGTTTTGTCACTAAAATGCACTTCATTCTTTTTTAATGCAAAACATACCCTCCTTTGTTTTATCAACAAACTCTCTGAAGATCTACAATAACGGGGCCACATTTGAATTACTGAATTCTCACTTTATGAACACGATAAAAGCTTTAATTATTTCAAGTATGCTACTGATGACCCGGTTATTTTCATATAACACAGCTCTAGATGGATTTTTCTCAAACACATACACATTATTGGAAGAAAGGGGAGAAGAAAGCTGGTAATACGTAGAGAAGGAAGAGGCCTCAGTCACAAACTATCCAGCTAATTACCAGCTTCTGTGTTTTTGTTCAGAAATATATTCTCTTTGTTTATTACAGGGAAAACTTTAACGTAAATTACAATCCTTTGGTCTTGATTCTGCTATCTTCCTCAGGCACGACCCACAGCCACTGTCCCCCTTCTGTTACTTGATTAATAACATCTAATCACTATCGCCTAGAGTTGTCTACATGCTATCTATCTTTTCATTCGGTTCTTCTTTAGAAATACTGAATAGAATATTAACTGTGGAAGGGGCCTTTACATCTAGTCCACCACTCATTTTCAAATCAGAGAAATGAGGTCCAGAGATCAGTTATCACATTTTTCTAATAACAGCAAGGCAGACATTTATCTACCTCAAAATTATGTACATTAAAGCCGAAATTCCCAAAATACATGCAACATACACATCTTTTTCTTATACAAAATGCTACATGCCAGTAGTCTACTTCAAAGGCAAATATCCACCACAGTCAATCAACTAAAGCTGTGCTCTCCTAATATGAATACTTCCTAAAGCACTATGGAAAATCTTAAGATAAAACAAATACAGAACACATGAGGAGGGTCACATGAGTAAAAAGTGTGGACTTTGTAGTCAGAAAGATATGGTTTGGATGAATGATGTGGACTTAGGAAAATCAATGAAACTTTCCAAGCCTCAGTTCCCTCAGCTGTAAAACAGGATACTATAGGATCATTTTAAAAATTAGAAATAACATACGTGAAACACCTGACAGAAAGATGGCACACTGTTGACAAAGCTTTTAAATTACACAAATAAGTAACACAAGGTAAAAGAAATCAATGAAAACCTGGTAAACCCGGAATCTTGGAAAGACTGGCTAGTGGGGCATGCAGAAACAGGAGTGAGGAATGATCAGAGTGGAACCAAATCATGAGGAGCTGTGCCAGATTACAGACTCTCAACCTTGTTTTTTAGACACTGAGCAGAAAGTTCCAAAAGTGACCTCACAATAACCTCAAAAATAATTTACTTCAGCTACTAATTTAAAAAAAAACAAAAACTATGGGCAGTTATTACATCGCTAGAATCACAAAAAGGTCTAGATGATGCATTCTACAGTTTCAAGGGTTTTCTCAAACTGGCAATGTTTTACTTCACTTACTTTTAAGGAGGTATTTCTCTCATGCAATTGAAAATACAAATGGAGACTAAAATTTATATAAACACTGACAGAATGTTTTCACAAAATTTTGTTAGTGCTTGCTCATTATTTTAATAAGGAGAATTTTGAGATAGGCTCTGTCATTCTTTGAAATAATAATAAAAACATATACCATTTACTCTTTCTCCATTTTATTTTTTTTTACACTTTTTTTTTTTTGAGGAAAATTAGCCCTGAGCTAACTGCTGCCAATCCTCCATTTTTCGCTGAGGAAGACTGGCCCTGAGCTAACATCCATGCCCATCTTCCTCTACTTTATATGTGGGATGCCTACCACAGCATGGCTTGCCAAGCAGTGCCATGTCCACACGCGGGATCCGAACCGGCAAACCCCGGGCCACCAAAGTGGAACGTGCACACTTAACCACTGCGCCACCGGGCAGGCCCCCTTTCCATTTTAATAAAAGGAATTCTGGCAGATAAACCACCAAACCTTAACCATGAAAGGTTCGAAAAGAATCATATGACAAACAGAAATGCTACATTAATCCCAGCAAAAAGCCTCCAGAACTGCTGTTTTTTGTAACCTTATAAAGAAATTATGGCATCCAAAGCAACTAAAAGACTATATAACAAACCAGTGGAAGCCTTTCAGCCCACTCAGTTCAAAGTCAGCATTACAGGTTCTAAAAGTAATCATAATCAAGTGGGAAAATACCGTGGGTGATCCATTGTATGTAAAATGAAAGCCCAAAATTTGCACTTAGTCTACTCAAACAACAGTTCCCTGCAGTAATTCCTATTTTGAAAAACTTTAGAAATATTAGTAAGTCATTATTGCTGACTATGTCCTACAGAAACCTCATACGAAAGCTTTAACACCTAGAATGAGAACAAACAATAGGAGACTATACCACATATACAGTAAAGAACAATGACTAATCCGTATTTTTTTTTTGAGGAAGATTAGCCTTGAGCTAACTACTGCCAATCCTCCTCTTTTTGCTGAGTAAGACTGGCCCAGGGCTCACATCCGTGCCCATCTTCCTCTACTTTATATGTGGGATGCCTACCACAGCATGGCTTGCCAAGTGTTGCCATGTCCACACCCGGGATCCGAACCGGCGGACCCCGGGCCACCGAAGTGGAACATGCGAACTTAACCGCTGTGCTACCGGGCCAGGCCCAACTAATCTGTATTCATATAGAATCATATATCATGGAGAGGTAACAGTAATCCTTAAAATCTGTCAGACCTGAGTGCTTAGAAATGTTAATAGTCAAATATGCAACTGGACTCTAACTTTTTAGAAATGTTTTAGCAGTTAAAGGAAAACTAAACCTAAGGCTTATAATTGCCTTTTGTTAAGCAATATTCTTAGAAGACAACCTTTTACAGTTGAAGTCTCCATAACCACTACCCGCTTCACCACCCAATATGGTTAACCAATTCCACTGAGTTCACTGTTTACTAAAAAGGAAACTAGAAAGTTCACAGCTTTTGTCCTCAAGCCAAAAAAAAACTCATTATCAAAGAATCTGGCAATTTATCTGCAAGTAAAAGCTTCAACAATTTACCTAATGACTGCAAACAAAAGTTATAAACCTCAGATAGAGCCTTAACTTACTTCTTTACACCTACTAGGATGGCTATAATCAAAAAGACAGATAATAACAAGTGCTGGTGAAGATGTGAAGAAACTGGAACCCTCATACACTGCTGCTAGGAGGAATGCAAAACCGTGCAGCTGCTTTGTCCTCAAAGGTTTAAACAAAAAGCTACCATTTGACCCTGGCAATTCCACTCCTAAGTATACACCCAAGATAAAGGAAAACATTTGTACAGGAAATGTTCATAGCAACATTATTCATAATAGCCAAAAAGTGGAAACAACCCAAACTGATGCATGAATAAATCAAATGTGGTATATCCATACAATGGAATATTATTTGGCAATACAAAATTACTGATACATGCTACAACATGGATGCTTCCTGAAAACATTATGCTAAGTAGGGGCTGGCCCCGTGGCCGAGTGGTTAAGTTCGCGAGCTCCGCTGCAGGCGTCCCAGTGTTTCATTGGTTTGAATCCTGGGTGCGGACATGGCACTGCTCATCAAACCACGCTGAGGCAGTGTCCCACATGCCACAACTAGAGGAACCCACAACGAGAAATATACAACTATGTACTGGGGGGCTTTGGGGAGAAAAAGGAAAAAATAAAATCTTAAAAAAAAAAAAAAAAACATTATGCTAAGTAAAAGAAGCCAGTCACAGATTGTATGATTCCATTTATATGAAATCTCCAGAACAGACAGGCAAATCCAGAGAGACAGAAAGTACATTAGGGGTTGCTTAGGGCTGGCAAGACTAGAGGAAATTCAGAGGGACTGCTAATAGTAATGGGTTTCTTTTTAGAATGATAGAAACGTCTAAAATTAGATAGTGGTGATGTTTGCACAACTCTGTGAATATACTAACAGCCACTGAATTTTACGCTTTAAATGGGTAAATTGTGTGGTATGCGAATTAGATCTCAATAAAGCTGTTACCAAAAAAATAGAGCCTTATGTAATACTCTAAATTTAATTGAAAAACATGTGTTCTTCACTTCACATTTCACAGCCTCTCTACAGTTAATATTATCTCAAACTGCCAGAAGAACCCAGGGCTGAATATATCCAAATTCCCTAATTCACGAAAAATTCTGGACTCATTTTATCATTTCCTTAAGTCTTACATCTTAAGACTCCTTCCCTCAAAAGGCAATAAATTTCAATTTAAATCTAATTTTTAAAAATCTAGGGCACGGATTTACTACTTCTGTATTTTAAAAAATGCAACAGGGCTGGCCCAGTGGCGCAGCAGTTAAGTGCGCACTTTCCACCACTTCGGTGGCCCGGGGTTCATCAGTTCAGATCCTGGGTGCAGACATGGCACTGCTTGGCAAGCCATGCTGTGGTAGGTATCCCACATATAAAGTAGAGGAAGATGGGCATGGATGTTAGTTCAGGGCCAGTCTTCCTCAGCAAAAAGAGGAAGATTGGCAGCAGATGTTAGCTCAGGGCTAATCTTCCTCAAAAAAGAAAAAAAAAAAAAAGCAACAGAACTACCATCATAGACATTAAGTCACATATCCTTAAGGATATATCATCATAAGTAATCAGAAAGATGATAAATCACTATAGAATTATCAACCAAAGAAACTATTATAGTCAAAAGCCTAGGGCTGCAAAAGCATTTTTTAAGCTTAAGTAAACAAATGTAAGGATTTTAAACAAAAAAACAATTTACAGAAAAAGTTTTAAGATTTTTAAAAATAGTTCTGTAATATAAAATTCCAAATGCCTTAGGATCCCCATCAACATTAAGTTCTCCCTTTCCTTTGCCCAATATGAACTCAATGATTTTTTCTTGATTTCAATGTGTCCATAGAGATTTCCTCTTCTTTACCCTATTTTACTAAAAGTTCTCAAAAAGTATTTCATAAGTACAAAACATTACATACTGTTCTAATTTTTCCAATAGTTCATTTCTAAAAATGGGCTATTTACAATAATTCAAGAGAAAAAAATTTTAAGTACTCCTTAATTTGTAAAATAGCAAATCTTTTTAAAATAATATTTTTGAATTATTTTATTAACTAAATTTATTGAGTATTATAAAGTATAAGGCATTCTACTAACTACACATAAAAAAATTCTAACTCTACTGACACCTTGGTTCTCCTTAATTTAGTAATCTCTACTACTTCAAAATTGATCATATTGATTTTATTTCTTAGCAGTAAACTGTATAAATAATTATCTTTCAAGCTCTTTCAAACAGAAGTAAACAAGAAGTATATTTTCCACTTCCTGAGTAACACTGATTTACCAGGACTCTCGGGACTGAACTGTAGCTCTGATTTACATATTATATGATTTAATCCTCACAATAATCCCATAAGGTAGGTATTATCAGATTCATTTTATACAAGAGTAAATTGAGGCTTAAAGGGGGTAAGAAACTCATCCAGGGTCACATAGGTTATAAGAAAAGACTGGAACCCACACCTGACAGGTTATAAAATCTAGTTCTAATCATACTGCAGATTGTAAGAAAAAGTCTATGTTTGGAAGATTCTTCAATTCTTAAATAATGTAAGCTTAATAAATTGATATCATTTTTTGAAAACTAAGTACATGAACTATTCTCTTCAGTAACTGCAACAACCTTTCACTGATTACTAAATACTAAAAATGTAGCTTTACATTATGCAAGTCGGGTACACAGAAGTAAAATCAAAGATCACATAAAACTCTAAAAATGAATAATTTGTAACAAGTGTACCCTATACACAGGGAATAGCTAATTTTTAGCTAAAAATGATATGGAAAATATGGGTGTGTAATAAGATCAAAATTGTTTTCTATTAAAAATTTCAAAGAATTCCAAAAGTAGGCTCATTCTCTAAAAAAATTAAAGCTACCAAGTTTTAGGCCACATAGAACTCCAACGTCTGGCTTTTGTTTTCCCCAAAAGCAGGAATGGAAATGAACATTTACTGAGCACGTTCTATGTGACAAACACTGAGCTAATTGTTTTTGATTGCTTTTATCTCATGGACCCTGTTCTACTTCCCAGTGAGGGGTGCTATCACTCCAACAGTAATAAGAAGAAACTCAGGATCTAAACGTCACATTGCTCTAAGAGTTGGAGTAAGGATTCCTGTCCACATCTGACTCCATACTGTGCACCACCAACATGCAATTAACAACCCTAAAACACACAACACACACGTACACACACCATTCCTTTAGAAACCTAAGAATTTAAGTTAAAATCCAGGCAGTTATCCTTCAAACAAGCTTTGTGTCTTGCAACTGGTCTGTGGCCAGCACATAACAGGTACCAAACAAAAGTTTACTGCATGGAATGAACAGTGGTAACTTAGCAACAGAGGAAGAAATCGGATCATCTCCACTGACTGTGTCATTCTAAAGGAGTTAATACAAAACTATCACTTACCAGGAAACATATACAATTATCTCCTTAAAGAATAAAACACTGAATCAGGAATTAGAAGAGAAAGGAAAGACCATACATAAAAATTATTACTATCCTTAGAAGGCAAGCTACTGGATTCAACATAGGAGGCTTAAAGAGAGATCTAGCACGTTCCACTCAATTACAACACGTCTGACCCTGCCTTGTAACAGTTAATTAAACATGTCCTGCTTCCACAGTTAGCTAGTTGCTAGCAGAGACCCTGGTCATTTTTGTGTTTTTGTGTTCCCAGAACACCAAACACAGGACCTGGTGCTTAATATTAATAGCTAAAATTGTATAAAGATCTGTTACAGATTACAAAACTTTTTCAGATGTATTTACCCTAAAAACCTTGCAAGGTAAGTATAGTAACTATCTGCATTTTACAGACAACAACAGTGAGGTCCAAGGAGATTAAGTGCCAAGACAAGTAGCCAGCCATCCTTCTATAACACCACAGCTACCACAAAAGGCTCTCAATAAATGTTTGTTGATTGAATCAGCTGTCCCTCAAAATATCATTTTTCTTTCTAAGATTATAACACCATTATCTGTTGCCACAAGAAATGACTGTATTGCCACTTAAAATTGATAGCTTTGCTAGAAAACAGACAACTTTCATTCAACTTGCCAAGGTTAGTTCACTTTAAACTTTTATATCAGTGATTCTCAAACTTTAGTAGGACTAAGAATAAGGGAGCTTGATAAAAATGAAGACCCTTGGGCCACCATCATTCCTAGAAATTCTGATCCAAGGGGCCAGGAATCTGCATATTTTAATCAGCACTCTCAGCTGATTCTAACGTTGGTAGTCTTTAGGGAAACTGAAAAACTGAATTAGATTTTTTAAAACCTAAATTAATGCACAAAAAAAATTAAGCCAACTTTTTACTATTATAAATATTTAAGCAAAATCTTACAAAAACAATACAAGGGTACCACATATGACAGGACAGGTCCTCAAAAACATTTACTACACTAAACCTCCCTAGACCTCAGGAGCTTCCCACGCTACACACGAGGCAAGTCAGGGGTCTTCTAAGTGGTTACTCTTGTTCTTCTATTTTACCGACGAATTCAACTGTGATTGCAACGCAATTTAGTAAAGCATTTTTATAGGTCTTAAACACATAACTGAATGTTAAACAGTAAGATTAAACAGTCAACTTTGGACCTAATATATAGAAATAATAATTTAAAAATCACCAACAGTACAAGCCAATTTTAAATTTTATACGACCATCAAAACGTACTAACTGTGAGATTATGGGTTCCTTTCCCCCCATTACTAAATATTTATTGAGAGTCAACACAGTAGCTTTCTGTACTTTCTGAATTTTCTACAATAAGCATATTTTTTTCATGATTATAAAAGTTTTAGAAGTATTTATCAATCGTACGACCTTCAAATACATAACAGGAAAACAAGAATAACCTGTAACCACATCTATCATAAACCATAAACACTGATATACCTGACATGGTATCAAATTGCAATCACTAACTTTTTTTACATTAACACCAGAACAAATCACTTAACTTGTAAAATTTAGAATATGTTCCATTTCCATCAGGCATCTGTTATTAGGACAGTTAGCATGACTTTTTAAAATCCTCTTGTCATCCATTCTATGTATCTAGTCAGGTGGAACATTTTTGTAGCGAGAATGGAGGCATTAAAATATTTACACACTCTTATTGGGAGACAAGGGGGAACAGACCTTTGCAATTTTTTCTTAAAAGGTATTTTTGTAATTGTATTTATCTAGGAATCTTAACATCGCAAAGCTGGGACGGGGCTTTCTCCAAGGCAGACCACGCTTAGGGGCAAAATGTAATAGACGAAGGCCGGGAAGAGCGACCGGCAGGTGATGAAATTTCACCTCAAATAAGACGCCAAAGGTTGTTTTCAAGCCAGTCAGCTCGGTGAATGACACTCCAGGGGTACCAGGGCTTTCGGGGCCCGCACGTTCTGCTCTCCAATCCCCATCCCGCCCTCCCGCCCTTCCCCCCGGGACTCTGCGGGACTCAGGATGGGGCGCGGAAAAGCCAAAGATGTTTGCAAACATGCGCCCTCCGCCTCGCTCCGGGATGTACGTGCAGGGCCCGGGGTAAGAGGCTGCGCTCTGCCCGGGGCCAACCCGAAGGGTGCCAGTGCCCCCGCCCGCCCCCGGCTCCACACAGCGGGCTGCGCCGGAACCGAGGCCGGGCGAAGGCTTCTCGGCGGCGCGGGGCCTAGTCGCCCCCCATGCGCCTCCAGCCTTTGGGGGACGCGGGGAGGAAGGGCTGAGGCTCCAGAGCTGCGGGGTGGGGGCGGCGGCCACAGCGGCAGGACGCCCCGTCAGCCCGGCTAGAGGGCTGCCGCCAGGGCCCTCCCGGGAGGCCGAAGGCCAGCGAGCCCGCGACCGCGCCGCGCCACACTCACCTCGAGCAGCGGCCGCCGCCGCCTCAGCATGGCCGGGGGGGTCGTCCCCGAGCCGACAGCCTCCTCCGGAGAGCACCGGCGCGGCCCCAGGCGCCGCCGCGAAGCCTCCCACTCCTGAAGGGGCTGTGCTCGCCGCTGCTGCTGCTGCTGCTGCTGAGGCCCAGCGCCCGCCGAGCCGCATCGGGCTCCCGGGCCGCCGCAGCCACGCGGATCCCGGAGGAGCGCCGCTGAGCCGGGCCGGGGGCGCAAGGCTCCGGCGGGACGACCGAGGCGCTGCAGGCGGGGATCCTCGGCGAAGCCTCCAGCGTCGCCGTGGCCGCTCCTGCCGCCGGCGCCGCTGGGCCACAGCGCCCCCTGGACCCCGCGCCCGGCTACGGCGCCGGGACTGCGGCGGCCGCCCGGGCACGAGCGTCCGCGAACGCGAGGGAGCGCGGCCTGGGGATGGCGGGGCCCGCGCGCCTGGAGCCGCCCGCGGCCCCCAGCCCGCCGCTGAGGACGCCTCCCGGGGGCAGAAGCTCCTCGGTCCCCACAGACCCCAGCGGGCCCCGCCCCGACCCGACCCCCGCACCCCCACCCTCAGGCCCCGGGCACCTTTGCTCCTTTTCCTTCTCTCCAGAAGGTACGTGAACGTTCCTGTCGCTCGGACCTCACCTGAGAGCAGGAGTGTGAGGGAATCTCCTCGTTTTCATCCCTTGATGATTCGAGGGGAAGCCCCTCTAATCCCTTCAGTGTCGGGGTGTAAGAAGAGTGACCCAGAGCCACCCCTTTTCCCCGCACACGTACAAAGTCCTCTCCTAAACAGCTGAAGGAATTGTCTTTGACCTTAACTTCTTTTGGATCTACTGTGCAGATCATTACAGAAATTTCCTACAGATACCAAACCCTTAACCGTCACCTCCCCCAAAATAGAAAAAGATAATAATATGCCGAGCAAAAGAAGAGACTAGCCAACGGGTTGTCCTGAAATTCATAAACAACTTAAAGGTAAGAAAAGAACCATCCATCTTTTCTAACTAACCCCTCCACCCCTGCCAAATCCCAGGTAAGGCGCTGAAGGAAGGAAATTGTTTGTTTATTGAAGTATAGTTGATATACAATATTATATTCGTGTAAGGTGCACAACATAGTGATTCGACATTTATATACGTTATGCCATGATCGCCACAAGTCTAGGAACCATCTGTGACCATACAAAGTTATTGCAATATTACTGACTATATTCCCTATGCTGCACATTACATCCTCATGATTTATTTATTTTATAACTGGAAGTTTGAAGAAATTGTTATATAGCAGGGGCTGTGGAATCATTCTGTTTACTGATACCCCATATTCTATCTCACTCAAATTCCAGAGTGCAAATATCAGAACTGAAAAGAAAAAAAGACTGTCAGAAGGGAAGCAGGGAAAGAGAGAGATTCTCCAAATCCTCTGGTCCCAAATTTTTCCAAATATGTTATTTTATCATAGAGTAGTATAGTAGAATGAGCAGGAATTTGGTACCAGACAGATCCTGATACTACCAATTCCAGCTCTGTCGTATTTAGCTTTATGACCCTGGGCAAGTTACATAATGTTTCTGAACCTCTGTTTTCAAATGCCTACCTTGGGAGTTGTTGTGAAGACTGGAGATAATTCACGTACAGGAACTGGCCCATGGAAGGTATTCAGTAAGTGTTAGTTCCAGTTATTGTTGGTTCCAAAACATCCTCTCGGTCTTTCTTAGATTCAAGATTGTTCCCATCTGCTTTTGTTCTTTCTCCCTCAGTGGGTGTGTGTGTGAATGTATTCCTATCAAAAGACAGGTGCAGCATCCTTCATCATCCTCAGTCTGGGTAAAATTTCCCTAAATTTCACTAATGGATTTATGTAACATCCCTCCACTGAAGAATAATGGAGTCTCATACACTGGATCCTGTGACATTCTGTTGAATAGCAGATATTGGCATAGAACCGATATGTTTTTCTGTATAGAAAGAATTATAAGGCAGTGTCACCGTACTTTAGGTTGTGTCCTAATAATAATAAATGTTAATGAGAAAATTATATAAGGTCTCTGGGAACTTTCAAGTAATAATTGAGCAGCCACCGTGGAGAAAATATAACCTAACAGCTCTCCTCCAATCAATCATACAGCTGTTTCTGTACAATCCTGAGCGTGCCTTCACCACCTACTTCTGAGTCACATTACAAAAAAAACACTATCCCCTTTTTATAACAAGAGAAACTGGGGCTCAGAGAGAAACTATGATTCATCCTGACAACAACTCTATGAATTAAGTACTCTACTACCACACTTGTACATGTGAAACACATCCAACCTAAGGAAAAGCTGGAAGTAAACCCTGAGATTCCTTCAGTCTCCTGTCTGATCCCCTAACACTTCTTTCTGCTATATTCAGAAAATGCTATAACAGTAAGTCACTCTTGCTAAAAATTTTCAGTCTAGAGAAATGGGTCCTTTAAGTTAGATCGGTTTGACAACCTAATGTTAGCTCTGTGTTTTCCAAGCCTAATTCGCTACCACCCCAGGAAATCTGCGATTGTTTATGAATAATCTTGCTACCCAGGGTGTAACTACTACATGAAGATGATTCATTTGTTCCCAGGACCAGTTTCCTCTTGCTTCACGCTTTCTCCCCTTATTCAAATTATGTTGCTGAAAAGGCTGCCTTTATCGTCACTACCACCTCCCTGATCATAGTAGGCCACTTTAAATCCTTTCTACAGTTTCATTTCATTGTTTTGACTTTTCCTACCCAGTATGCTCTCTGCTCCCGAAATGTCTCTCATCTGTTTTCCTCTCCTCTACTATAAATCTCTTGTTCATTTCAATCTACCTTGATTTGCTGTCAATTGATTTGGTTACCCCACTCTCAATTTTGTGTTGATTTCCACTACTATCCAGTGACTCTAAAATATCTCCTTATTCCCAACCTGGTAAACCTCCTCACTTCCATTTTTATACCATATACATCCCTAGAAAGCCAGTATTCTAAGGATGGTTTCTTCAAGTGAGTTTAAGGTGTAGCACCCCAAACAAAATTTTCTTTGCTATTTAAAATTCAGGTCTTTTAGGGGCTGGCCCCGTGGCCAAGTGGTTAAGTTCGAGTGCTCTGCTGCAGGCGGCCCAGTGTTTCATTGGTTTGAATCCTGGGCGCAGACATAGCACTGCTCATCAAACCACGCTGGGGCAGCGTCCCGCATGCCACAACTAGAAGGACCCACAACAAAGAATATACAACTATGTACCGGGGAGCTTTGGGGAGAAAAAGGAAAAAAATAAAGTAAAAAAAAAAAAATTCAGGTCTTTTATTTGTCAATTATACTTCAATAAAGCTGGGGAAAAAAATTCAGAGCAAAAATTTCCTGGCTTGGTGAATGGCACAGGAGTCATCCTTAACTCTTGTGTCTCTGTCCTGGACAATTGGTCACTTAGCATGATAAATTCCACTTCTTGCTTTTGTTGAATTTCTCTCCTCTCCAACTCCACTGCCACCCTCTTTGGTCTAGGGTATATGCTCAATAAATTATAGGTGCACTGAATGAAAAGAGGGGAGGGAGGGAGGAATGGATGAGTATTATATTTATGTACAAGAGTGTATATTGTATAAAAGTTTGTTTAAAAGAAGGCACAAAACCTCCTCCATGCTTCCAGTAATCCTTGTGCTTCCCCATTTATAAGTACTCATCCCTGCACTGTCAATATCTGTTTCCTTGTATGTCTGCCCTTTCAGATTGTGAGGCCTATGAACCAGGTTCAGTGTTTGGTTCCTCTCTGTATCCTCACAACCAGTCTCAGCACAGAGTAATCTCACAGAACGTTAAGCTGAACTAAGCTGTGGCTTAGCCTGATGTGCATCAGGCTAGTGCATCCCACCCTCTCAGCGACTTTTTACGCCTTTCTTGTTAACTTTCAGGGCCCACCAAAGAGTAAGCCTCTCCTTCAACAGGTGATTATTCTGCAGCCCAGAACTGACCCCAGGTGGCTGCTACCAGCTATGGCCTCCCAGCCCTCAGCAATCACCAGCCACAGCCAGGAGTCAAACCCAGAATTCACAGTCTGGGACATTTGAGATCTTGTTAGGTCGCTAGAGTCATTTAAAAAAGAACAAAGCAATTCCCATTTTAGGAATCAAGCATAAGAAAATAATCAAATATATGAACAAAGATATATGCAAAAATGTTTATTATATATTTTACTGTAGGTTTATAACATACAAATGTGAGGAAATGGGGGCCAGCCCAAAATATGAAGAAAATCTTAAATAAGTTAAATGAATTACTGTACTTGCATGCAAAAAGAATATTATGCATCCATTCACAATTGTGTGTGTTTTTTTTTTAGATTGGTGCTTGAGCTAACAACTGTTGCCAATCTTCTTTTTTTTTCCTACTTTTTCTCCCTAAATCCCTCCAGTACATAGTTGTATATTTTAGTTGTGGGTCCTTCTAGTTGTGGCATGTGAGATGTTGCCTCAGCATGACCTGATGAGCAGTGCCATGTCCATGCCCATGATCCCAACCGGTGAAACCCTGGGCCACTGAAGCAGAGCATGTGAACTTAACCACTCGACCATGGGGCCGGCCCCCACAATTGTGGTTTTTGGGTTTTTTTTAATTAAGATTTTATTTTTCCTTTTTCTCTCCAACCCACCCCCCCACCCCCCGCTGTACATAGTTGTATATTTTTAATTGTGGGTTCCTCTAGTTGTGGCATATGGGATGCCACCTCAGCATGGCTTGATGAGTGGTGCCATGTCCACACCCAGGATTCGAACCGCCAATACCCTGGGCCGCCGAAGTGAGTGTGCGAATTTAACCACTCGGCCATGGGGAAAGACCAACCCACAATTGTGTTTTTATAGAATTTTAAATGACATTGAAAACTGCTCATGTTTCTGTATCAAATTAGGAAAAACAGTGTTAAGTTAAAAAGACTATTGTGTGATCTGAATTACATTTTTATATACTTATTTGTAAAATATATAAATATATTTAGAAGGAAATACTGTGAAATGTTACATGTTTGTGGGATTTTTTGACTTTTTATTTTGAAATAATTTCAAGTATAAAGGTGCAAAAATACTACCAAAAATATCCCACATATATTTCACCCATATCTAACCACATTTCCTTTATTATTCTCTCTCTTTCCTGTGCGTGCATGTGCTCTCATTCTCACTCTGTTTTTCTATCTCTCTAGAGAGAGAGATATAAATATGGTTATATAAAGAAACTATTATAATTATTTTCTGATCCATTTATCCCTAAATATTTTTCAGTGTATTTCCTCAAAACAAAGACAGAGTACAAATAGCACAGTACAATAATCAAAATCAGAAACTTAACATTGACATAGTACTGTGATCCAATCTATGACCTTTTCAAAATTTTGCCATTTGTCCCACTAATATTCTTTATAGAAAAAGAAAATAATTTTTTTTTTATGGCCCAGGATCCAGTGCAGGATCACACATTATAATTAGTTGTCAAATCTCTTTAATTTTCTTTAATCTGGAACAGTTTCTCAGTCTTTGTCTTTCCTGACCTGAACATTTTTAAAGAATACAGGCCATTTATTTTGTAAAATATCCCTCAATTCGAGTTTGTCTGATGTTTCTTCATTATTAGATTCAGGTTATGAATTTTTGGCAGAGATACCACAGAATTGACGTTGTGTCCTTCTCAATGCATCATATCAGGAGGCATGTGATACCTGTATGTCCCATCACTGGTGATAGCAACTTTGGTCACTTGATTAATTAAGGTGGTATCTGCCAGGTTTACCTAATGTAATTATTTTGCTCTTTATAATTTATAAATATCTTGTGGGGAGATCACTTGTGACTACTCACAAGTTTTAACATTCTTGATAATTCTTGCTTGAGACAATTTTTACTGTAGTGGTTACCAAATAGTAGTTTTCTAATTCCATCATTGTCGTTCCTTATACATTTTTTATTTGTCTTCCTACTGTATGGGAGAGCTTTTTGCTTCTCCCCTATTTGTTCATTTATCAATTTATTGATTTATATCAGAATGAATTCATCAATTTTTATTGTATTCTGTGAATTATGTAATTGTTATATCTTTGTTTATTTTGATGTACAAGTTGTTTCAGATTTGGCTTGCTATATGTTCTTTTATCATCTGACCATCATTTTTTAAGCATTTCCCTTTCTGACACTACATCTCAGGCTCACCTTGTGCTTTCCTAGCCCCACTCGTTTTCCCTAAAAGCTATAGTTCCATTTTGTGGAGAATGGTATTTAGAAGTCAAGATCTAGGTGGTAGGTGTGCTCATTGCCATTACAGTGCCATTGCTTCCAGGCTTTCTCAGTGAAGAGAGCTGGAAAACACACACACACACACACATACACACACCACCTTTACTTGAATATCATTTTTACTTTAAAGAACAACAGATAAACTATGGTTATTCAGACTTGGGAATTTGGCAGACGTTTTCTAGAAAATGAACGAAATGAGCCTGTCACTTCAAGGAAAACAACTAACAGTATTTGTTGCCAATGATAAAATTCAAGCTTTCAAGTAAATATTAGAATTTTTAAAAACTTATATTCACCTCTATGAACTTAACAGCTTCCCAAACTTTTCTGAAGAGGTGGGTGGTGATATTAAGAAACATTGTGGAGTGATTTTTTTGTATTGTATAATGAAATGTGTCAACATTTGGAAGATCTGCATAACTCAGTGAACTAGTATTTTTTCAAGTGACCAATGCATGATGGTACAAAAACAAAAATAGTAAAATACCCCTGAAAGTGTAATATTGCCCAAAGGATTTTAATAGAACAGAGTACAAAAAGTTCATTGATATGGTTTCAGATTCCACATTGTAGCTAACTTTAAGAAATTGTCACTTGTCAAGTTTTGTTGTAGTATCAAAGAAAATATCCACAAGTATCTGAAATGGCTGTTGAAATACTCCTCATTTTTCTAACTACATATCTGTTAAGGACAGATTTTCTTCCTATACATCAACTAAAACATCGTATCCCAACAGACTGAATGCAGAAACAGATGTGGTAGTCCAGCTGTCTTCTAGTACACTGACTTTAAAGAGATTTGCAAAAATGTAGATAATGCCTCTTTTCTTAACTATGTTTTTTGTTTTGGAAAATACAGTTATTTTTCATTAAAATAATTATTTATGTTAACCCATAATGAGTTCACTATTGTTATTTTAAATAAATGAATAAATATTTTAAATGTTTTCTCAGTTTTAATTTCTAAGATAATAAATATCAATAGATATAATCCACATAAACAAAAGACCTCTGGGGTCCTCAATAATTTGTAAGAGTGTAATGAGGGCCTTTGACCAAAATGTTTGAGAACCACTTCTATACTTTATTCAGTCATTCTCCTATGTGTGGGTATTTTGGTTGTTTCCAGTATTTTGTATTACAAACAATGTTGCAACAAGTGTGTTTTTCTAATGTTGTAGATGTGTCTTTAGGGTAAATTTTTAGAAGTAGGATTTCTGGGTCAAAGATAAATGCATGTGTGGTTTTGTTAGATATCACCAGATTCCTCTTCCAAAGGGTTTTGCCTCACTGCTACCGTTGTCTCTCTCCCCTACCAACACCTGTATTTTCTGTCAAACCTGATACTATAAGAGATATAACACTTTCGAGATTATATAGTGGAAAAAGCTTTGAAACAAGATAGACCTGGATTCAATCCTGAGTAACTACTGGATATGAATCAAAGAACCTGTTTTCTCATCAATAAAATGAGTCTGATGTCTGCTATATATACAACGAATTAGCACATATTAGGTGCTCATTAAATGGTAACTGTTGCTATTATCTGAATCTCTCTGAGCAAGTAGGAGTGGTGGTCAGGGTTGACCAGCACAGATATCCTGGATTCCTTGGGAGTAAAGAATGGCCTATCCTAACTGGAACTGCAGAGGATATGGAAAATAAGAGAGAATATACAGGGTTGAAAGTCTTAGAAGTTACCTAGGGTGCAAGAAGAGAACAGGTCACCTAAACCAGAAAAGAAGGCTAGAAGCATTTGCTGAAACCTAGGGTACAGGGCCAGGAGTCTGGGCAGTGAGAGCGCAGAACAGTTCATTAATTCGGTCAGTTGGTCAAATATTTATTGAACACTGCTATATACCAGACACGATGTTCTGTGGTAAGCAAGATATGTCTCTGCCCTTAAGGTGTTTAGACTCTACTGGTAGAGGCGAATGAGAAAATAGGCAGTTATGCTTTTAGGGGGTAAGCACAGTGTGCTGTAGGAACACAAATCAAGGGCATATAACCCAAACTTCAGGGTTGGGCAGGAATTTTTAGAGGAAGTGATACCTAAACGGAGACCTGAAGAATGGCTAGGACTTAGCTAGGTAGATTGGGAGGAGCAGCGGGAAGGGAGTAGATAGGGAAAGAGCATGTTCCAGGCAGCAGGAATAGAATGTGCAACAACAACCTAGAGGCAAGAGAAAACATGATACATCTGAAGAACTGAAAGAACGGTTTTGGTTGAGGCAGAAGGGACAAGTTTGGGGAACAATGACAGCCAAGGCACAGGCCAAATCAGGAAAGGCCTTATAATTCTTGTTAAGGACTTTGGATTTTGCCTTATGGGCAATGGGAAGCCATTAGAGCTTTAAGCTGGACGATGACATTTAACAGTTTTGATTTTAGAAAAGATGGCTCTAACTGCTGTGTAGAGAATAGGTTAGAGGACACAAATTTGGAGATAGGGAAGCCATTTATAAATGACTGTTGCAATAACCCAGGCAAAAGTGATGGTGACCTGAATTAGGGTAGAATAGAGAGAATGGAGGTTTCAAGAAGCCAAATCATCAAACTTATGATTGAATTGGTGTGTGAAAAAATGAGAAGTCAAAGGTGACACTTGGGTTTCTGACTTGGGCAACTTGGTAGTTCACACTATCAGGCACAGAGACAGCAAGGGAGGAAGAACAGGCTTAGAGAAAAAACAATGAGTACTTATTCAACATATTGAGAGATTAGGAAACTGAGGTTCAGAAAGGTGAAGTTACTTATCCAAGGTGACTGTAAGTGGCAGAGCTAAAATTCTAACCAGGTCTGTCTGACTACAAATTTCCTTGTTGCTTCAGCACTGCCACACCTCCTCCCACACTCAGGTGGGAATGTGCACCAACCAGCAGGGAGGGGAAAACCACTGGGAGCATTTATAATGTAAGTGAAATACCTTCATATAAGTCAAATTTGACTGAGTAATAACACAAGAAGGTATTTCCTTAAGCCTAATTATTATTATTATTAACACTCTGTCCATGATGATTCACACTGCCATCCTCTGGTCCTGGAAGGAAAGTATTAGGACACACTTGATACTGGGGAATGTTTATGATGTGTTTTTCTTAAAAATTACATATGAGGCAGCATGGTATGTGTGGTACAATGGAAAGACCCAGGGTTAGAGACTGGACACCTGGGTTCTAATGATGTAAACATGGACTGGACTGAGGAGGAAAGTTGTAATTTAGGCATTTGAATCTCTGGGCCTTACCCCAGGGTGTTCAGTTCACTTAGGACTCCTTTAGCCCACCAGCCTATTCCACACAACCCACCAAGTACAGAAATAGTACAGTACAGTGGAAACAGCATGCGCTTTGGAGTTAGCAGATCTGAGTTCAGTTCACAGCTCCACCAGTTTCAGGCTATTTGACTGAAGAAAGTCGCTTATTCTCTCTGAGTCTTTATTCCTCATGTGTCTAGTACATGGTTGTAAGAGTATCAAGAAAGTGCCAGGTACGTGGTAGGCACTCAGAGTTAGTTATCTTCCCTTGCCTTTTCTCGTCTTTATAACCTCAAACACTATTTCCTATCTCTATATCTACAGCTCTAGAAAAGAGTTAACAGCTTCTTTGTACCCTTTCCTATTCTTTCCAGTGTACGTATATTCTCTCATAATCAGAAAGCCAAATAAACAAAAAATATTTTGGAGCACAGAGTAGATCAGCCAAGTAGTCAGCATCCATTACAGCCTGATGACTCACAAGGTTGATTTTATTTGGGCGCGCTATACCCCAATTGTGCATAAGAGCAAATGATGTAAACTTATTTGTGCTTTCTTATGTGAATGTGAATTCACCTCAATTCTACAAATACTGAGCTCTAACTATGATTCAGCCACTATAGGAATACAGAGTTAAAAAAATGTTTTTGCTTAGTTTTGAATGTATTTATATATACGTGTGTCTGTGTTTTGGCTGAGAGAAGGAAGTATTGGATTCATAGAGTTGAGGAATATATGAGCTGAAAGCACTGATGGGCTGCAGCCAGTTCATATTGGATCATGAGAGCCAATTGTTGAATTTTAAGAAATTTTGTGAGCCAATTGTTAAACACGGCCATTTAAAAACATTAAATTATATAAACTTAAATAAATTATATTAAAAACAGAGTTAACAAATATAGGCAGCCCTTGCTTTGCACATTTCTGAAATACTCAAACTTTAGTTAAATAACGTCAGTCCCCCAACAATACAATTCAAGTTTCGTTTATCACGTAAAGTAACTATAAGTAATTGCACAAAGTACTAACTTTGCCGCTACCTCTTCAGTTCACAAATCACTATGTAAATAACAGATGCACATCATGATGAGTGATCAATCACACCACTTCTTTCAAAGTCTCTCAGTGACTTGTCAGTGTACATCTGCTATTCAATTCTTGCACAGATGATAAAGTGTATATTGTGTTGCCTCTTTTTCTACCAGTGAGAAAACCCACATGGTGTTTTATAGAAATGAATAATCAAAAAAGGGAATTGTCAATAAAAGATCAAATGAAGCAAAGAAACAAAAAGTGATAAGGCTGGAAGTAAAACTTTGATTGAATGTAAATGAAATTATAGAAGAAATAGTTGAGCATGGGAATATTGACACTCCTCCCATTTGAAAGACTCTAGATGTGCAGCCAGAGGAACTTAGTGAAGGCAAACATTGATATAAGTGAGGAAAGTGGTTATGACCAAAAGAATGAAGATATCTTAGAGAAAATAACCCCAGCAAAGAAACTTTACATTAAAATTTTTGGAGATACTTCACAGTGTTGAAAGCACAAAGAATAAAATGTTGAAAGCTGATCCAAGCTTGGAAAGAAGGAGGACCATGTTCCAAGCATAGAGAGCTTGGTCACTCATTGTAACTTATACAATAAGAAGGCAAGCACTGTTCAAATTACTCCTGATAATTTTTTACAAAGAAATAAAACTTTAATTCTCAGTGTTTCAAATATTATAAATTACAGTGCACTATACCACTCAATGGGCAAAGAATAGTCTTTTCAACAAATGGTGCAGGGACAACTGGATATCTACATGTAAAAGAATGAAGTTGGAGCCCTACCTCACACCATATATAAAAATGAACTCAAAACGGATCAAAGACCTATATGTAAAAGCTAAAACTATGAAACTCTTAGATGGAAACATAGCTGTAAATTTCGTGACCTTGGATTAGGCAGTGATTTCTTAGATATGACACCAAGAGTACAAGCAACCAAAGAAAAAAACAGATAAATTGAACTTAAACGTTTGTGAAATTGACCATGGTAGGAATATTTATACCACAGAAGTTGGCAAATGCTACATATAAGGACTTGTTTTAATTGTCTAGACTAAAGAAAGTGATAGAGGAAATCATAATAATGCAGATTAAACTTAAAATTGTGTTGTGCCTATGACTGTTACATTGTGAAAAGCACAGCACAAATTGAGGAAATATTCTTCTAGCATTTGAAAACTATTATCTGATTCTGGGACCAGCCCAGTGGCACAGTGGTTAAGTTCGCACGTTCCACTTCGTCGGCCCGGGTTCGCTGGTTCGGATCCCAGGTGCAGACTTACGCACCACTTATCAAGCCATGCTGTGGTAGGTGTCCCACATATAAAGTAGAGGAAGATGGGCATGGATGTTAGCTCAGAGCCAGTCTTCCTCAGCAAAAAGAGGAGGATTGGCGGCAGCAGTTAGTTCAGGACCAATCTTCCTAAAAAAAAAAAGAAAAGAAAACTATTATCTGATTCAGCAAATAAGTCATTCATATTGTTGACAAATGAGTGAAGTTCAAATAGGTATCTTCGTTGTTTCACTTTCATCTTATTCGTTAACATAAACTAAAATATTAACCAATATTCGTGTCAGAACTATACTGGGAGAGCCAGTAATTAAATATTTATCAGCACACCACCAACTGGAGGGGACATCAGTGATCGTAGAATCCAGCATCTCTTACCATTTTACACATTTGGGGCCTGAAGCCCAGGGCATACCCAAGGTCACAAACAAGTGAATGGATGGATGGCCAACGTTTGAATCATGTGCTGTTCTTTTACGTTTTAGCACCACTTCCCTGGATATCCAGGAAAATGTGTTTTCCATGAAGTGCCAGAGTGAGGATAAACAGTGAAAATGTGTGAAACAGCTGTTATCAGTGATAGTTATTAGTAATAAAAAGTAGCTACCATTTATGAGCATATGAGTTTAGCTAATAAAAAGCCCTTCTCTTCAGTGTTCTAACAATGTTGTGTACCTGCCCTGGGGGAATGAGGAGCTAGAAGAATCAGGACATAAGAGACCTGCCAGGGCCCTCTCCTTATCTGGGCAGACAGTAATAGGTCAGGCAAACAAGCCATGTCTTATTTTTGGATTTTTCTCTCCTGTCCTTACACTCTGAGGCAGTGAAGAGATTGGAGAGATATTCAGGGTTCTCTCTTCAGTCATGGATTAAACAGAGGCCTGGCCCCATGGGAGAGGATCGAGTTCGAACTTTGCCTCCAAAGCAAAGCTCTCCCCTTGGCCTCACTCACTTGAAACATTACTTCAGTATTATCTCATTTACCCAGAGTTTCCTTAGGAGGTGAGCCAAAGATTATTAATAATAATAGACCTTTACTTTTACCTACAGCCCTTTACAATTTACAGGGGCTTTGTATAAGCACCATCCCGTTTGAGCCCCATAATATCCCTGTATGGAGAGTAGGGAGGGATTATTAAACCTACTTTATAGGTGAGGAAATGTGGCTCAAAGAAACAGGGTGCCCAAAAGCTCATGGAGCCAATTCAGGACTGAAACCCAGGTATACTGACACAAAATTTAGTCGTTTTCCATGGCACAAAAGTACTATAGCACAGGCCTAGAAGTATCCAGAGAATTATTATTAGTGATAGTTATTAGTAATAAAACGTAGCTACCATTTATGAGCACTTACGTGTCTCACTGCACTACGTGCTTCATATGCCTTCTCATTTACCCTTCATGACAGCCTTTTGAGGTGGATGCTAACTTATCCATTTACTAAGTAAAAACCCGAGGTTCAGAAAGTTTAAGGAATCCGTCCTGGATCACATAGCGTAAGTCTTCAGAGCAAGGATTTGAACCCAGATTTCAGTTTCCAAAAATCATACTCGTAAGCTCTTAAGATAAATGAATGGCCCCTGACACATGAAACAATATTTTTATTGTTTGGAATATTGCTGTGGAATATTTCATTGGGTGTCTCTGATAATAAAATAATGAAAGAAGGAGAAAGAAGAAAGGAAACTAATTGAGCATCCACTCTTGATTCACTAAATATTCCCTAACAACTACGTCTTCAGTATTGTGCCAGGTACTAGGGATAGAAGGGTGCCAGGCAGACTTGGTCCCTACACTTAAAGTGCATGTATTGGGGAAAAGATATAAAGGATTAAATAAACACAAGTGAATGTATAATAACAAATTGTGGTAAGTCCTAGAAAATGAGATTGTTAGGAGAGAGAATAGTGGGGGCAGGGAGATCTTTGAGAAGCACTTATTCAGGAGGGTCCAGGAAGCTCTTTTTGAAGAGGTAACATGTAAGTTGAGACCTGAAGGCGAAGTAGCAGTTAGCCAGGAGACAGAGTGTGCAGTGGCTAGTATGGAAAAGAGCCTGGGGAACTGAGAGTCAGCCTGTGTGGCTGGAGTGGCCTGAGCAAGGAATGAGCGGCAAGAGATGAGACCAGAGAGAGAGAGGCAAAAGTCAGATCATAAAGGACTTTGTAGCCCAGAGTAAGGATCTGGTGTTTTATCTCAAGAACAGTGGGAAGCTTTGGAGGGTTTTCAGTCAGGTGAGGGATATGATCCAAATTGTATTTAAAATATCGCTGGGGGCCAGCCCCGTGGCCGAGTGGTTAAGTTTGTGCTGCTCAGCTTCGGAGGCCCAGGGTTTAGCCGGTTGAGATCCTGGGCATGCACGTGGCGCAGCTCATTAGGTCATGCTGAGGCAGCGTCCCACATAGACACTCACAACTACAATATACAACTATGTACTAGGGGGGCTTTGGGGAGGAGGAGGAGGAGAAGGGGGAGGGGGCGGAAGGGGAGGAGAAAAAAGAAGATTGGCAACAGTTGTTAGCTCAGGTGCCAATCTTTAACAAAAATTAAAAATAAAAATAATAAAAATAAAATATCACTAGCTGTTGAGAGGAAATGGAAGTGTAGAAACAAGATTCGAAACAAGGAACTGGAGGCTGTTTCAGAAATCCCAGCAAGATGGCGACTTGGACTAGGCCTCAGGTAATAGCAGTGGAGACGAACGACTTTGAGTGGATGAATTTGAAATGTGTGCCAGATACTGTCAAATATGTTTTCTTATTTAAGCCTCACAACAACCCAGTGATGTAGGTAGTTTACAGAATTTTTTATTTCATAGGTGAGGAAGCCGAGATTCAGAGGGGTTCAGCTTCCGAATCTTGCTTCCACTTCTATGACAAGGATCAGTCATCTCATCTGCCAAGTGAAGAAACTGACATTGAGAACGCAGTGTCAGGGTGATTCGCATGATAAAGCCCCTGCCTAAAAGGCTTCAGTCTTTTCCAGATGAAAGAGGTCAGCCTTGTTAGGGAACTTCTGTGGTTAGACTAGATTATGTCAACTACAAAACTGTGTGTGACATAAGATCAGGCCACCAGGACCCCTCAATTCCAGTCAGTGTGGAGCTTCCTATTGCTGGGCAAAAGGAAAAATTTAGGCCCTAGAAAGCTGTAACTCTAGATTGACAGAGTTTGAAAGACTCCTTACAGATAGTTGGATACAAACGTCCCGATTCACAGATGAGAAAACCCAAAACTAAAGCTCAGAGAGGGGGAGAGGCTTCCTCCGATCACCTAGAATAACAGTGGCAGAGCTGGTACTAGAACCAGGTCTTCTGGTGTGGCAGGCATCCCACATGTAAAGTAGAGGAAGATGGGCACGGATGTTAGCTCAGGGTCAGTCTTCCTCAGCAAAAAGAGGAGGATTGGTGGCCTTGCCTTTCTCAAAAAATTAAAATTTAAATTAAAAAAAAATGAGGTGATGCCATCTAACAGCTTGTTTTCTAAAAACAAAATGCAGTGCTAAGGCTTTCTTGTACATGCCTAATACATAATTAGTGCTCAATACATTTTTATTATCTGATAAATACAGTTGTGGATTGGGAGTCCAGTGACTCTACTCAGAAGGTTCTGAATTTTCTCTAAAACAGAAATTTGATTCAAAACTCTCTTAAAATCTTCAGTGGCTCCCCATAGCCTATGCAGTATAAAGCCCAAACTTTATACTGTCAGAGTTCTTACACTCTGGTCCCAACCTGCTTTTGCAGTCTGGAGTCTCAGGTATAAAAAGAAAAGCATAAGATTTGGCATGCCACCTGAGCCACTTAAACTTTTCCCCCTCTGCAGTACTGGGACAGTAATTTTTACCTTACAGATTAAGTAATAGTATCTTATGATAGTTACTAATTATTGCATTATTAAGTGCTGGCTAGTATATAAGAATTTGACAAACATTTAATCCTGACAAGAGTTCAGTACTTTTATTTTTGGATGAGAAAACAGAAACTTAGCTTAAATAATTATCAAATATAACACTGACTTAAACCCAGGTCTAGCTGCTATCATAGTCCATGGTGTCAACCATTTTGCTGTAAAGCCTCCCGTGAGGATATGTTTAAAAGGACTTTGGACACAGTAAGGCTGTCAACACTGGCTAGTAGTCGAGGTCATTACCTCCTCCTTCCTTGGATCCAATGCTCTGAGCAATTTACCATTCTAAAGGCACATTTACAGCTCTGTACCTTTGCTCTAATATTGTTCTTTCGGCCTGAAGTGCTCTTATTTCTCTCTCAAAATTATACTCCTTTCACGAGACCCAGGCAGGAGATCACCTATTCTGTGAAGTCTTCCCTCACACACTGGCATATCCCTCATCCCCTCAATGGTGGGTGTTAAGACTTCTCTCTCCTTGTCTCCTTGGTCCTTCCCACTTGGTAAATGTTCAGTAGATAATTGTTGAACTCATTAATCTTAAATCACTTATTATAAATTCAGTGAAACCAGTCAAGGACGTTTTCTTTCTTAAGGGTCTTCAAGTATGCCAGAGGAAATCTAAAGTGGTTGTTGAGTGATGCTTAGAAGAAAAACAGAAGTGTAATTTAAGCCATGTAGTCAACGCAGCCAGGGACGTGCACTTTTGAAAAGGAAGAGGGATAATAACTAACTAATATTTACATAATGTTCACCAAGCTCTTTTATATATATTATCTACATGAATTTTTATCCCTATTTTACAAATGAGGAGGGAAATGGGGGAAATTTTCCAAATCCCAGAATCTTTTCAGACCACAATATCAATCAGTTAGGTAAGGTGATTTCAAGGGCCACCAGAGGCCCTGTGATTTTCCTTCCAAATTACCTCCCTCATTCCTTGAAAATGTCACTGTAGGAGCTTCAACTCTTTGGCAACTCTTCAACTCTTTTATTTATTTTATTTTATTTTGTTTTATTTATTTTTTCTTGTTGTTGTGGGAGACTGGCCCTGAGCTAACATCCGTGCCCATCTTCCTCTACTTTATATGTGGGACGCCTGCCACAGCATGGCTTGACAAGCGGTGCATAGGTCCGCACCCAGGATCCAAACCAGGGAACCCTGGGCTGCCAAAGGGGAACTTGTGAACTTAACTGCTGCGCCACTGGGCTGGCCCCTACATTTTCAATATTTAAATGGGGGTGGGGGTGGAGTATGAAATATTTTTATTCATTTGCACTTTGGTATAAAAAATTTCAAATATATTCTTGAGCACCATTTGACCTAAGTGGGTGGGGTGGATGAAGTGAGTGAATAAGGGCACTGGGGACCTGACGAAGAGCCACAAAGATGAGACGGTGGAGAGCGGGAAGAAAGAGGAACTGTAGGAAGTTTGATTTTCTTACCACTTTTGCCATGGGCCAAGTTGGTTCCCTATTGCTGTAGGCATTGCCAGAGGACTCCATCCATCAAGGGATTTGTTGTCCTAGGAATTTGAGAGCATAATTCAGAACAGTGTATTATCAAGTAGTAATGCCTGGGAAATTCTCAAGAAACGTTTCTCAACATCCTCCAGATAGAAGGTGGAAAACTGGGGGGCCGCCCAGTGGCCGAGAGGTTAAGTTCGCGTGCTCTGCTTTGGCGGCCCAGGGTTTCACCGGTGCAGACATGGCACCGCTCATCAAGCCATGCTGAGGCGGCATCCCACATGCCACAACTAGAAGGACCCACAACTATGTACCGGGGGCTTTGGGGAGAAAAATAAAATCTTTAAAAAAAAAAGAAAAGTTTAAAAAAAAAAAAGCTGGAAAACTGACGGCCAAACTTAGGATTATAAGAATGAAATCTGGAATAAAATTGTAAAGTCTGCAATGCCGAATTTGGCCCCTGGAGGTCAGTATCAGAATCTCAGATTTTGACAGAGTTTAGAGGTCAAAAAACAAAATAAAAGTAACAGACTAGAACTTGGTGTTCCAAAAATAGAATCTTGAGTTGCCATTATTGAAATGCCGAAAGTAGAATTTCTGATTGTGATTATGGAATCTAGTTATAGGATTCAAGTTCAGAAAGTAGAGCCTAAACTTCAAATAGTAGAATTTGGGGTTCCAAGTAGCAACTGAGTTCTAATAGTAGAATTCTCAGGTTCAGAATAGAACCTGAAGTTTCAATAATAGATATTGGAGTTCAGTATTCAAATCTCAGGCTCTGAATCTGGAGCCTGGAGTTCTAATGGTAGAATCTCAGGTTATGAGAGTAAAATCTAGAAATCCGATAGTGGAATTTCAGTTTCAGAGAAAGAACCTAGAATTCCTGAATTAGATCTGGGGTTACAAGAATAGAACATGAAATTATATTATTAGAATCTTGGATTTTGAGATTGGAACTCTAAGTTCTGATAATACAATGTTGAAGCTTGAATTCTTAGCCTGAAATACAAGAATAGAATATGGAATTCAGAGAGCACATCTTGAGTTCCAGTAGGGAATCTTGAGGGGCCGTAGTGGAACCCTGAGGTACAGTATTAAGTTATGAAATTCTAAAATGGGAATCTAGCATATTAGATCAGTATTAGAATCAGCCTTCAATAGTAATAATGCTAACGGCAAACATTTATTAAGTGCTTACTATGTGCCAAGCGTTATTCTAAGTGCTTTACATGTATTATTATTATTATTACATTTAGTGCGCACAAAAAACCTACCAGGTGAGTACTATTATAATCATCCCTATTTTACAAATTAGGAAACTGAGGCACAGAGAGGTTAAATAACTTTCCAAAGGTCACACACCTGGGAAGCACAGAGATGGTATCTGACCATAAGCAGTATGCCTCCAGAGCTCATGCTTTTAACCACCATGATAAGTACCTCCAGATTCTAGAGTCTAAAAGAACTTTGAATTCCATAGGTAAAACTCTTTTTTTGTGTGTTTTGGATTTTTTTTTGAAGAAGAAGATTAGCCCTGAGCTAACCTCCGCCACCAACCCTCCTCTTTTTTTTTTGCTGAGGAAGACTGGCCCTGAGCTAACATCCGTGCCCACCTTCCTCTACTTTACATGTGGGACGACTGCTACTGCATGGCTTGACAAGCAGTGTGTAGGTCTGCACCTGGGATCTGAACTAGCAAACCCCGGGCCGCCAAAGCAGAACATGCGAACTTAATCGCTGCACCAGTGGGACGGACCCTCCATTAGTAAAACTTGAGGTTTAACAAAATAGAATAGAAACCCAAAATAGAACCTGGAGTTACCATAATAGAAACTGTATTTCCAATAGTAGCATCTCGAGTGATCTTTATGTCTAATGATAGAATGAGGGCCTCACACAATAGAATCTGGAGTTCTGAACATAAGTTATTCAATTCTGAAGTTAGAGTTCCAAATGAAGAACCTCGATTTAATCTCAATAATTGGAGTCCAGAATTCTGCTATCAGCCTCAATTCTGAACCTTCAGGTATAATTCCAATAACGGAATCTATGTTTCTGAGAGCAAAGTGTAAATTCCTACAGTAAAATTACAGTTTCTGAGAGTGGAACCTTGAGTTTTAGTAGTAGAATCTTCTGAGGAGATGAAGAACTGGGGTTTTGATAGTAGAATCCAAAATTATTAATGTAGATCTTTGAGTTCCAAGATTGGAAACTGGGATTCCAGTAATGATATCTTAAATTGTAGTACTAGGATGTAAGGTCCAATATTAAGATCTTGGTGTCAGAGAGTATGACATGATATTCCAAAAGTAGGATATGTAATTCCAAGAACAGAACCTGGAATTTCAAAGTTAGAATCTTGGGCCTTGACAATAGAATCTGGAATTTAGGGAAGAGGACCTGAAGTTGCCAAAGTAGAAACTATAATTCCAAAAGCAGCATCTTGAGCTTTAATAGTGGATAGTGGAGTCTGTTTGCCCAATAGGAGAATGTGGGACTCGCAGAATAAACCTGGAATTCCAAACATAAATTATTGGGTTCCTAGAGTAGAATCTGTAGTCCAATAGAATAATTTTATAGAATGATAGTAGAATATGGACTTCCATTAGTAGAATCAGGTATTCTCAGAGTAGACTGGAGGTCCAATATTAGAATCTGGGTTTCACAGAATACAACCTGGAAATTTTAGTAGAACAATCTAGAGCTGCAACTGAAGAATTTTGAGACTGAAAGTAGAACTTGGAGTTATGGTGGTGGACTCTTGATGTAGTTAGTTTTCAACATTTATCCTGCATTGACAGTAGATTTGTTGTGCCTCTGCAAAAATATCTGTTTCCTGTTCAATGGGAGACGGTTCTTTTTTTTTTGTTTGGAGGAAGATTAGCCCTGAGCTAACTGCTGCCACTCCTCCTCTTTTCACTGAGGAAGACTGACCCTGAGCTAACATCCGTGCCCATCTTCCTCTGCTTTATACGTGGGACGCCTACCACATCATGGGTTTTGCCAAGCAGTGCCATGTCCGCACCTGGGATCCGGACCAGCGAACCCCAGCCCACCGAGAAGTGGAACGTGTGCACTTAACCGCTGCGCCACCGGGCCGGCCCCCTGAGAGATGGTTCTTAATCAGTCAGTAGGATTTCAACTGCCACTGTCAGACGTGTGTAGAATTGAATGTAACCTCCCAATATTACTGAAGGCTATTTGGCTCTAGGTGACAGAAGTCTTCCAATCAATGGGCCATGTAATTAGGCCTGTGTTACGTGCTCTGAGGCATTCCAAAGAGAAGACCCTGTCCTTGTCCTGAGAAGCTAACCATGAATAAGACAATACGAGCTTAATGTAGGACAGAGTGTAATCCGGAGCTAAAATATGTGGGCCGGCATTATTCAAACAGGGGAAAAGAGATCAGTGTAGGCTGCAAACGACACGGAGGCTCTGTAGAAGAGGCATTTCAAGGGATGGGTAGAGTTTAAATAGGCAAAGAGGAGGTAGGCATTTCAGGCAGGAAAATACTCGAAGAAAAACATGGAAGTAGGATCTAAAATGGTGTGCACTAGCAATTTTTCAGCAAAGAAATATTCATGGAGTGCCTACTACTCACCAGACATAATGTAGGCCCTGGGAAATAAAAAGAAATCACAAGTAGTTTCTGCCCCTGAGGAAATCATGTGGAAAAAACAATTACAATTACTTTGGTGTTAGGCATACCTGGGTTTGAAAAGCAGGCTCATTAACTTACTAGCTATGTGACTAAGCAAGTCCCTTTATATCTTTGAGCCAGTCTCTCCATCTATACGAAGGGGAGAATGATCCCTTCCTTGAGGGGTTGTTATAAGGATTCATGATATTCTGATAGTGTGCGTGTGTGTTTCTACAAAGAGACACATGGGGGATGCTCGTGATGATGATGATGATGATGATGATGATATGCTCAGAGTTACATACAAAGTGTTGTGAGGGTAATGAGGAGGTGACATTTGAGCTGAGTCCTGAATAATAGTAGGATGCATCTGACAATCAGAGAAAAGAAAGGGCATTTCAGGCAGAGATAACAGGACTTATAAAAGTATAGAGGCATAGAAGGAAGAAGTATTTTGGAAGACCTGATCATAGATGAGGCTGGAGTAAAGAGTTTTTAGTGTCAGCCTAATGGCCTTTAGGTGATGGTGAAGTACTGAAGTGTTGTTAATAGGAGATTTAATCAACAAAAATATATTGGATAGATTCGGGGCCTAACTGAATAATAGACCAGCATTGAAGATGGCCTCTGCCTGCATATACCTTATAAAAATTTAGATGGGGAGAAAGCACATACACACGAGATAAATAACGATATTAGCATAAAAGGAAAAGGATGAGCTTTAAAGTTAGAAATTCCTACCATCTTTCATCCATCAAATTTACCCTTATTTACTGGCCCCCTCCTTCAGTGTGTGAGTGCCTTAAGAATAGAGACTTTTTCCCCAAAACTCTTTATTGTGGAAAAATTCACACATACAGAAAAGTTTAAATAAATACCCATATACTCAACTTCCTAGGTTCAGTAATCAACATTTTGGCTTATTCACTTGGTGTATATTTTTTAACTATATGAAAGTAAGTTACAGACACTGTGACATTTTACCACTAAATGTTTCAGCACAAAGCTCTTAAAAATTAGCGTATTCACCTGCAGAACCACAATACCATTATTTCACTTAGTTGATTAACAATTCCCTAATATTATCTATAATTCAGCCCATATTCAAATTTTTCCAGTTGCCCTTAAATGTCTTTTATAGTTAATTTTTTTGGTTTGTTTTTTTATTCTGTCTTTTTTTGCTGAGGAAGATTCGCCCTGAACTAACATCCGCTGCCAATCTTCCTCTTTTTTATGTGAGCCACCACAGCATGGCCACTGACAGATGAGTGGTGTAGGCACCTGGGGAATTGAACCCAGGCCGATGAAGTGGAGTGCGCCAAACTCAACCACTAGGCCACCGGGGCTGGTCCTATAGTTAGTTTTGTTTGAATCAATTTCTAATAAAGGTTCAGGCACTGCATTGGATTATTGTGCTCCTTACATTCTTTTAATCTAAAACAGTCACCCAACTTTTTTTTTTAATAACAATGACTTTTTAGAAGGACAAGCCCTAATGTCTTAAAGAATGTCCCATTCTGGATTGTCTGGATTCCTATAAAGTAGAAGGTAAATCTAAGGGCTCAATAAATTTAGGTTAGACATTTTTGGCGACTCTATTTCTTAGGTAATACTGTGAACTTCATATTGCATTGCACTGGGAGGCACATCATGTCTAGTTGGCCTACTCTTAATGACGCTATGATAATTTGGTTAAAGGGGTGTCAATCACTACCTCTCCCTACACACACACCTTTGCAATAAAGTAATCTATGGAGATGTACTTTGGTACCATATAACAACCTTTCACCTCATAGTTTTAGCATCTATTGAAAGGCCTTGCATAAATTAGTTATTTTACTGGTGGTTGAAATATGGTGATTTTCTAATTCTATCATTCCTTCTACATCTGTTAGCTGGCATTCTTTTGAAAAGAACTTTTTACTGCCAAATGGGGATGAACTAGAGTTCTTCCTTAAAAGGCATGATAAAATGTCAAATTGTTTTCTCTTTACTAAGTTTTAGACTAGTAAGAATTGGTGTTTGGCCAGCCCGGTGGCGCAGCAGTTAAGTTTGCACATTCCGCTTCTTTGCCAAGAAGGCAAACCCCAGCAGCCTGGGGTTTGCTGGTTCGGATCCCAGGTGCGGACATGGCAGCACTTGCCAAGCCATGCTGTGGTAGGCATCCCACGTATAAAGTAGAGGAAGATGGGCACAGATGTTAAAGTAGAGGAAGATGTGCACAGATGTTAGCTCAGGGCCAGTCTTCCTCAGCAAAAAGAGGAGGCTTGGCAGTAGATCAGGGCTAATCTTCCCCAAAAAAAAAAAAAAAAAAGAATTGGTGAAATAGTCACCTCCAATTGTGGCAAACAAATTTTTTCTTTTACTTTTTTTATAGCACCACTGTAGGTTTGTAGATTTTCTTTTTTTTTTTTTTTAAAGGTTGGCACCTGAGCTAACAACTGTTGCCAATCTTTTTTTTTCTCCCCAAATCCCCCCAGTACATAGTTGTATATCTTAGTTGTGGGTCCTTCTAGTTGTGGCACGTGGATGCTGCCTCAACATGGCCTGATGAGTGGTGCCATGTCTGTGCCCAGGATCTGAACCAGTGAAACCCTGGGCCACCAAAGTGGAGCTCGTGAACTTAACCACTCAGCCATGGGGCCAGCCCCTAGTGTTTGCTTTTTAAATAATATTTTGCATATGTAACATTTTACATGACTTAAAAGTCAAAATATTTTAAAAGGTATATTTAGAGAAATCTTTATTTCATCTTCTCTACCTCATTTTTCCCTCTCTTAATAGGTAGGAATTGCTAGTAGCTTCTAAAATTCTTCCAGTGTTTGTGTTTATTTCCTCTTTCTTTTTTAAAATTATTTTCTTCAAAAAATTTCAGATCTATAGAAAAGTTGAAAGAATAGTTTACTGAACTATCCTTCACCTAATTCATCTATTGTTAACATGTCTCTATTTGATTTCTCTCTCTCTATTCACAGTATTGGTGATGTTATTATTATTAGTTGCTGAAACATTTGAGAACAAGTTGCAGACATCATGACCCTTTACCTCTAAATACTTCAGCATTTAGTGTGATGAATGACATTTAGAAGCATTTAGAAGATCCTAAGAAAAAGGACGTTTAAAAATATATCATGATGACAGTGATCAATTTTAGGAAATTTAACATTCAGTCAGTATTTTCGTCTAATATATACTCCATATGCAAATTTCACTCATTGTCCCGCTAGTGTCCCTTAGGTGAAGAAACAACCCTCCACAAATATTTTCACATTTCTGCATGGATATAGGGCTTTCTGAGAAAAAAAATTTTGGCCACCTGGGTTAAATGGTGATTGAATAGCAACCCTAAAGATAGAGACTTCTGGAGATGCAAAAAGTCTTATCTCTCCCCAGAGCCATTTGTTTACATTCCATGAAGGTGAAGTAGAGATCTTCCCGATCTCTCCCAGATAGGATTTGTTAACATTCCAGAGCAAAGATGTGTCTTTTCCTCTCTGGAGGGAAGGATGGGCAGCTGTGGAGGCCATTCTAGATAAGCTCTGAGATTCATAATTTTGGAGTTTCTCTTTTGTGTGCAAACTCCACTGTATATGCAGGTGATGTCAGCCCCTCTTTCTATCATCCCATAGGAAAACTGGTGCTAAGATTGCTGTGTCAGTAAAAAGTTTTATCTCTGCTCCAGATCCAGAGGTTTCATGTTCCTGTGTGTGTGTGCCTGTGAGTGTGTGTGTGTAAAACTGTGCAAGTAGGGTAACATCTCAGATCCTTTATAGTTTAGGACTTAACACTTTATAGCTTTTTTCCTCCCTAGATCCAGGATCCTATTTTGGGAAATCACATGTTGCATTTAGTTTGTCAAGTCTCTAGTGTCTTTTAATATTTACCCTTTAAACTTTCTTTGTCATTCACAACACTGACATTTTTGAAGAGTTCAGACCATTTGTTTTATAGTGCCCTTCTTTCTTACACATTAAAAAGTATACTCTACTCTTCCATACCTTGCTTTTCCAGCTAACAACATATCTCGAGATTACACTATGTCAATATATTAAGATATTCCTTTCTTTCTTTCTTTCTTTCTTTTTTTTTTTTTGCTGAGGAAGATTCTTCCTGAGCTAACATCTGTTGCCAGTCTTCCTTTGTTTTAGTATAGGTCCACACCTGGGAACCGAACCTAGGTGGCCAAAGCAAAGTACACCAAACTTAGCCACTAGGCCACCAGATCAACCCCTTCCTTTCTTTTTCTTTTCTTTTCTTTGTCTTTTTGTTTTTCACTGAGGAAGATTAGCCCTGAGCTAACATCTGTACCAGTTTTCCTCTATTTTGTATGTGGGTTGCTCCCACAGCATGGCTGACAAGTGGTATAGGTCTGTGCCCAGGATCTGAACCTATGAACTGAAACTGCTGAAGTGGGGTGTGAAACTTAACCACTATGCCATGGGGCCAGTCCCTTCCTTTCTTTTTTATGGCTGCATAATACTTCATTGGCTGGATATCCTGTTTCTCTAGGATACAGCATATGCAGAAGGTACTCAGTGAGTGTTTGTTGAGGAAGTAGATGGTTAAAAAAAAAAGAAGTGAATAGGGAACAATTGAGCAGAAGAGCAATGTATGGCCCGGACAGAGAATAATTTGGAGTCAGACAGACTTGGGATGCAAATCTAGCTCTCCCAGCATTAGGCAGTTTGGCATAATGGTTAAGGTGGCAAGCTCTGAAATCAGAGTACCTAGGTTTGAGTCTACCACTTTTAGCTGTGTTTCCTTGAGAAGGCTACTAAACCAATTGTGCTTCAGTTTCCTCATCTGTAAAATGGCAATAAGAGCACCTACTTCATAAGGTTACTGTGTGAGCTCAATAAATATTAACTACACTCCATAGCTATAATTTTTCCAAACCTTAGTTTCTTCCTATGTAACATACAGCTAGTAATACCCATTCAAAAGGGAGGTTGTTGAGGACTAAGTGAGATAATATCTGTAAGGCACTTAGCACACTGACTGGCACAGAGAAGAAATCAATAAATGGTATCAAGGCTGCAGGGCAGAGGAGGAACATGATTACCGGGAGGGGAGGATTATCTACACTGTAAACTCCCTGAGGGTTGGACTGTTTATCTTGTTTACTAACTCAGGCCCTAACACAATACCTGTCACATTGACTTTAGAGTTAGACAAACCTATTTGTGTTTAAATTCCAGCCAGGACACCTGTGAACTATGTGATATTGGACTTATTCAACCTTTCTGATCCATATTTTCCTCATTGATAAAACAGGCATAACAATAGTGCCTATCTCAGAGTTGTTGGAATTAAATAGAATGCTGGTGGGGGCTGGCCCCGTGGCCTAGAGGTTAAGTACGTGTGCTCTGCTTAGGAGGCCCAGGGTTTCACTGGTTCGAATCCTGGTGCAGACATGGAACTGCTCATCAGGCCATGCTGAGGTGGCATCCCACACTGCACAATTAGAGGCACTCACAAGTAGAATACACAACTATGTACTGGGGGGCTTTGGGGAGACAAAGAAGAAGAAGAAATAAAGAAGATTGGCACCTGAGCTAACAACTGTAAAAAAAAAAAAAAAAGAAATAGAAATAGAATGCTGGGTGTAAAGCTATCTGATCTCACCTTAGACGATGATTAAAAAAAGGTAAAGAGATGCCTGTCCACGTATGTATGCATTACAAAATATTTTTATAATTATCTCCCTGTGGTGGCCACGAGAAAGCAACTTGCAGACCCCCAGCTACAGGGAGGGTAACTGACAAAGGCTCCAACTGCTGGACTGTGAAATCCATCATTGCGTTTGTACCGAGGCCATGCCTCCCATGGGCTCCCCCCATCAATTACTGAGTGTGGCGGGAATACTAAGGCAGACCTATTTCTGGGAGACTTGGAACTCCTCTGATCATTGTCTTTGGCTTGGGGATCCCCTGAAGCTTTGCCAACTCAGACTGCAAGGCAGCCTCGAGTGCGTCTATCCAGCCTTTTCTCCCTCTCTCCTTCATCCAGGGTCAGACTTGCATGGCAGCCTACAGCTCTCTCAGCCTGTTCCAGTTCCCTCCCTGCCTGTTTTCTCTTACACAGTAATTTCCCCTAATAAAATCCTTGCATGATTAATCCCATCTTAGAGTCTTCAAGGACCCTAGACCAACACACCCACCTTGGAAAAGGAGCACTTAAATACAATGAGCATGTGATTTTTCAAATGCTGGAGTTCATGATGAGTGTATGTAAGTCCAGATATTAGTTGAGTTTTATTTTGGAAGGAACGATGACTCAGAGAGGAGAGGAACACTGTAAAAGTTCTGACACTCAGTCACTGACTACTTCTGTTCCTTCTCTCCATCTTCCACAGAAGTTACCCCCAATAAATTTATTGCATTTCATGTCTGTCTTGGTGTCTGCTTCTTCGAGGACTCGAACTGATACAGCCAGCAGAGGGGGAGAATTCCTGGCTCTCAAAAAGTGTTCTGTCTAGAACTGGGGAGAAAAGCAGGAGTCAGGGTGGAGGAAGGTGTGTGTGCAGATGGGCTCTCGGTGCCACTTCCCATTTTGCCTCCAAACAGGACTTTTAAAGTGCCTGGAGATCAGTATGTGCAAACTTGTGAGTTGAAATAAGCCAAAATTAAATTCTTCTAATTCATTGAGCAAGGTCATCAGTGACATAAAAAGTGACTATATAGTTTAATAAATTAGAGGTCATGATTGGATGATGTTCTGGGGGATAGAGCACAATCAAGGCTGTGGAAAACTTCAAATTCTTATGCCTTGGGTTTTGGTCCTGTTTTATTAGGCCCAAGCAATAAGGGTTAAGGAAATGACTCTCAAAATCACTTGCCAAATGACTTTCATTGTTCTGCTTTATTACAACCACCCAAAAACATGCTTTAAGCCCCTGAGGGAAGGAAGAAAAGACAGATAAAAGGCAAATGATACAAGTGGCAAGGTAAGAACCCTCTTGTACCCTTTATGAATGTCAGGGCTGGGTGGCTCCTGGTGCAGGCAACCAGTGCCTCTGGCAGCTGGCAGAGTTTTGTTGAGGAAGCCTTACAACACAGCCACGTGTTCGACTTGCTGTCCCATTTGTTCCAGGAGCTGCGAGTGGGCAAGATATCTCAATGCCACTGTATGGTCAAATCAGATAAAACGAGCTTTGGGAAGCTTATCAATGGCCTAGATTCTGGCTGCCTGAATTCAGTCATGGTCAAGATAAGCTGACCGTGGTCATCAGGCATTCCGCAAAGAATATACAAGATGTGAATGCTCTTATATCCATTTTGTAAAAAAGGAAAAAGTCACACTTTCACATTTTTTGCTATCTACAGAAAGGAACTTTGATTTCTTTTATTACTTGGTATATATTTTGTAAAAATTAAGAAGACATATATTAAAATTCAACATATGGGGGGCCGGCCCGTGGCTGAGTGGTTAAGTTCGTGCACTCTGCTTCGGCGGTCCAGGGTTTCTCTGGTTCAGATCCTGGGCACGGACATGGCACTGCTCATCAAGCCATGCTGAGGTGGCATCCCACATGCCACTAAACTAGAAGGACCCACAACTAAAAATACAGAACCATGTACTGGGGGGCTTTGGGGAGAAAAAGGAAGAATAAAAAATCTTTAAAAAAAAAAAAATTCAACATATGGGGGCCAGCCCCGTGGCTGAGTGGTTAAGTTCGCACACTCCGCTGCAGCAGCCCAGGGTTTCGCCGGTTCGAATCCTGGTCGCGGACATGGCACCGCTCATCAGGCCATGCTGAGGCGGCATCCCACATGCCACAACTAGAAGGACCCACAACTAAAAATACACAACTATGTACTTGGGGGCTTTGGGGAGATAAAGGAAAAATAAAATCTTAAAAAAAAATTCAACATATGGTGTTCAGTCATAATAGAAGCCTGACAATCAAAATAGGAGCCTGATGACCAACTTTCCTCCACATCTCACAGTGACATAGTCTCTTTGTCTGTTATTGAGTGAATGAAGTGGCAAAAACTAAATCTGAATTTATGTCTAACTCCCAAACCCATTTTTTTTTTTCACTTGGCCAAAATGTACTCATAAGTAGTCCTTTCTCAATCCATGCAAATTATTCTGTGAGAGGAATAAATGCCAGTAAATAAAATAGAAAGCTGTCATTTTTATGCCAAGCTAAAGCACAGACCCTTCATAAATGTTAAACAACAATGGTAGTAATCCACCAGTGGCAGTGTGTTTGGAATTTACAGTCACATAGAATCCCACAGGGTAGAAAAGACCATTAAAGTCATCAAATCTATGGATTTTCACATATGTTCAGAGAGTAGAGCTCCTAGAAGTCATATTGCTCTTTGCAAAGCATCACAGATTACTGGGCCAGCACTGGTGGCCTATTGGTTACATTTGGCGTGCTCCATTTCAGTGGCCCGGGCTTGGTTCCTGGGTGCAGACCTACATCCCTGTCTGTCAGTGGCCATGCTATGGTGGTGGCTCACATACAAAAAGAGGAAGATTGGCAGTGGATGTTAGCTCAGGGCAAATCGACTTCAGCAAAAAAACAAAACAAAACCCCCCAAAATCAGATTGCTGACAGCTAATATCATTACATAAACTAGAAATGATTTCACTAGCAGACACAGCATGGTGCAATGGGAAGGTGCAGGCTTTGAAGTCTCACAGATCTGGCTTTTCCATTCACTAGCTTGTTAACCTTTCTGTGCCTCTGATCCCTCATCTGAAAAATGAGGAAAGCAAATCCCTGTTTCAGGGTTGTTAAGAATTTGACATATGTAATGCTTACGTCTTCACAAATGGTAGCTACAGGTCCATAATTCCATATCCAAAATGCTTGGAGCCAGATGTGTTTCAGAATTAGGATTTTTTTGGATTTAACAAATGTAAAGTGGGACATATATAAGTAACACCCCCAGCTAAGTCTGAGGTACTACCCTATAATCGAACTCCTTTATATTTCTGCAGAGTTTATACCAAATTTATTAAAAATAGGCTTTTTTTTTTTTCAAACCATCTTGAATTTAGTTGGGGTTTTGGACTGTGGATAAGGGATTGTAAACATGTATTATTATTTGAAGATAATATGACTGCTATGTGTATGCATATGTCTCCAGAGCTTAAGAAAATATGTATTTTTTATGAAGGATGCTGTCGGTGCTATACCCAAACCCTTTTTACCAGTTGATGCACCCATCCTCCAGCTACTGCCAGTGTTGGTTGATAACAACTCACAGTTGTTCCTTTCCTGGAAACTTGCCCTCAACCAAACAGGAGCCATCTCTCTTGGGGGTGAGGGAAGTGGGGAGAAGAACTGTCATTGACTGTCTGACATAGTCCCTTGTCTCAAGAGACTAATTTTGGGGTACAGTTCTTGTTTCAGAGTTTCCCTCTGGGATTAGACTGAAGCTAGTCTTTGAATTCACACTCTTCCTTAGTTTTTCTCCCCTCTCCTATGCTCCTTCTTTCTCTCCTCTTTGCCTAAGAGCAAATCCCTCAATAAGTCACTTGAACCAGAATCCCTATCTCAGGCTTGCTTCTAGGGAACCTAACCTAAGACATTTGGTGTGAAGCAGACCCGAAGGACAGGATTCTGGAGTTGGATCACACAAGGACTGTACGGCAATGTGGTAGACGGAGTATGCGATTCCCTGGCATACTATAGATGTAGTTGCAAAGACTTTCAGCTGTAGTGAATTGGGGTGGGATACAGATGGAAGGAAAGGAATGCTCAGTCTACCTAGCCCACAGTGTCTTGGGCATTTGAAAGATATATGGGAAATAGCAACTATAAGGATTGAGGAAGTGAGTGACTTGCTAAGAGTCATTGACTAACTGATGAAAGAAAGTGACAGTCTCAGATCTATTAATCAACAATTTAAAGAACAGAACCTCACCGTTAGCATTTAAAAAGACCCTCATCTTTTGCAGCCAGTGGTCAGAGACAGTTACTTATCTGGTAGAATTGTAAGAATGGGAGAACTTTAGAAAAGGCCCAATTCTCAGTGTAGGAGAGTCTCCTCATAAAAGTTAGGTCCTGGTGGGGAAGAAGTAGGACCCTGACGTTTGGGGTGAAGATATCTAGGTAGAGGCATTTGAGAAGCTTGAATTCCAAGATTCCTCTGAATCCTCTAGGCCTACAGAAATGACCCACTGTTCCAGGTAGGAAGATAAAGGCCCATCTCTTCCCCCTTTGTAGGTACCTCAAAGGACAATGGAAGTCCTCCTCAGCATCTGCCCTGATTTCTCCTCCTGGCCACTAGATCCATAAATAGGATCAAATAGCCAACAAGATTATATCCCAAAGTAGCTAAAGCACCTGACTTACATGTAATGGCAAGTACCAGAAGAGTATGCTTGAGGACTGGATAAATGGGGGTGGAATCTAAAGCTGGATAAGGGAGAGTTCATAAATATTGGGGCACTCTGCTGTGACACAGGATTTAACACTCTGCAAAGGCCCCAAAAGATGGTTCTATACACTGCTGGAATGGCTCTGTGAGGCTTGAAAAAAAGTGATAGCCCACATCCACGTAAAATAAAGTAAGGATGCCAGAACTGCTATGGCAAACTGTGGTGAAAGGAATCAGAAGGCTCAAAGAAGGGGGCCTGCTATAATGGGTCTATTATCTAAAAGTAAAAAATCCACTAGTTGATCATGCTTCTTGGAAGGGCCTGGAGGACCCTCCATTTATCAAGGCAATAAGGAATGCACTATTTAGGGAAAGTACCAGCATCACTGAGAATCTTGTAGCTGCTGTTGTCTCTAACTCAGGACCGATGGTAGGAGATGGATTTCCTAGTACTACTGGGGATAAGATCTCAGACTAGCAGAGACTAGGTGGCAGTACTTAACCATCAGAAGAAGGGTGGACTTAATGTCAGAATGGTAGCCGGGAGGGTGTGGCCAACAGGGATTTTGGAGATGGCTCAAAGAACACGGTGTTCTTAGGGCCAAGATAGAGGGACTGCCCATTATATGTAAGAATGAATGAGCAGACAAAAAGACAAATACTGCATGATTCTACTTATATGTGGCATCTAAAGTAGTCAAGTTCACAGAAACAGAAAGTAGAAGGGTGGTTGCTAGGAGCTGGGAGAAGAGGAAAATGGGGAGTTTAATGGGTATAGAGTTTCAGTTTTGCAAGATGAAAAGTTCTGAAGATCTGTTGCAATAATAATGTGAATACACTTAACACTACTGAACTGTACACTTAAAAACGGTTAAGATGGTAAATTTTATTTTGCGTGTTTTTACCACAATTTAAAATTTTAAAAATTAAAAAAAAAAAAATGAGAAGGCTGAGATCAGCTGCCCTGCTGAAAAGTCACAAATCTTTGCCTCTTGTCAGACCAGAAGCCATCCAGGTTCCGCTGAGGACCTTGCAAAACCACAGCAAGTATATACAGCAGTGACTCCCCAAGTCCTTCCCCAGAGACAGATGGCACTTATTCAGGCAACTCTACAGTAGAGGAAGGAAATTACCCACATCTTTCTAGGGGTGTTGGATACAGGGTCCAAGTTAGCACTGATACCTGCGGATCTAAAGCATTAGCATGGTCTCCTTGCTGGAATAGGAGCATATGTGAGATAGGTAAAAAATGGAGTCTTGGGCCAGGTCTGTCTCACAGTGGTTCCACTAGGTGCATGGACCTACCCAGTTATTTCACTGTTCCTAAATGTATGATTGTAATGGGCATACATAGAAATGGCAGAACCCTCACGTTAATTCCTTGACCTGTAGAATAAGAGCTACTAAGTAGTAGTAAGAAAGGCCAGATGGAAGCTCCTGAAACTGTTCCTTCACAGTGGCCAAGATAATAAATCAAAAACCTGTCAGATTTTAAAGGAATGGCAGAGTTTAGTGCCTCCCTCAAAACCTTAAAGAATGCAAGAATGATGGCCCCTGTCATATTCCTATTTAATTCACCAGTCTGGCCTCTGCAAAACTGATGGATCATGGCAGATGACAAGTAGACTAATACAAACTTGATTAAGTAGTGGCTCCAACTACACCTGCTATGCCAGAAGTGATATCTTTTCTTTTTAAATTTTTTAAAATTGCTTTTTCTCCCCAAATCCCCCTGTACATAGTTGTATATTTTAGTTGTGGGTCCTTCTAGTTGTGGTATGTGGGATGCCACCTCAGCATGACCTGATGAGCAGTGCCATGTCCTTGCCCAGGATCCGAACTGGCGAAACCCTGTACTGCTGAAGCGGAGCGTGCGAACTTAACCACTCAGCCACAGGACCAGCCCCTAAGAAATGATATCTTTCTAAAGATTAGCAGAGCCTCAGTTACATGGTGTGCAGCCATTGATCCAGCAAATGTATTCTTTTCCACACCTATCTGGAAAGAGGATCACATAGGATGGGCAACAGTATACATTCATGATCTTGCCCCAGTGTCTTGTCAATTCACATGATCTCTGTCATAATATAGTCCAAAGTGATCTGAACTGTTTGAACATTTTGCAGAACATCATATTGGTCCAGGATATCAATACCATCATGTTAATCAGATGTGATAGGAAGTAAGTGGCAAGCACTCTGGATGCCTTGGTAAGGCACATGCACTCCAGAATGTGGGGAAGAAACTATACAAAGATTTAGAGGCCTGCCATATCAGTGAAGTTTTTAGGGGTTCAGTGATCTGGAGCATTCCAGGACATTGCCTCCAAAGCAAAGAACAAGCCATTCACAATGCACCCCTTACTACCAAGAAGGAAGCACATTGTTAGGCCTCTTTGGGTTTTGGAGGCAGCATATTCTCCACTTGGAAATGCTGCTATGACCCATTTATCAGTGGATACAGGTTGCTACCTTCGATTGAGGCCCAAAGCAAGAAAGGACTCTGAAAGATCAAGGCTGAGATGTGAGCAGCACTGCTGCTTGGGCTATACTGAGCTCTAACTACACCTGCAGATCGACAGATCCCATGATACTTGAATTATCTGGGGTAACGAATGACACTGTGTGAGACCTCTGATCACCACTTACCTCAAATATTTGGTTATTCACATTTCTAAATTTAACTGATTCAAGTTTACCTAATATGTACTTACCATATGCCAGGCCTTGTCCTGGACACTGAAGATACAAAGATGTAGTAAAACCTATTCCCTGTTCCCAAGTAGCTCAGAGTCTAATTTTACTCTATTTGCACGCTATTTGACTCATCCATTCTCTCTACCATCCAGCATCTGGTAGGATTCAAGTAGTAACAAAGAGGGGCCAAATGGGGGAAAATTTTGAGAACAATTCTATTAACTAAAGACATACTACAAATTGGGCCAAGACCATCATGATTTGATTTGAAGAAGCCATATTAGTCATACTTTAACAATAAAAACTCACTGAGTGCCTACTATGTGCCACATACTTTATATACATTTATTTTCCCCAAGAATTCTACAAAATGTCTCTCCTTTTCCACATGGGAAAACTGAGGTAGGTAAATCATCCAAATCACATATGGAATGGTAGAGCTTAAATGTGAATGTAGGGCCACTGCTGGCACCTCAAATCCTCTTACCATTACACCATACTACCTTCATGCTACTTCCAGTGATCCAGAGTAATCTGAAAATACCTTGGTCTATTCTAATCCTTCATTTAACATTAAATTCCCATTTGAAGCCCTCCAGTGGCAGTGAGCTCTTCAAAGCAGTCCTTTTCATCTACGATCAGGAGATTCTTGGAGAGGAAATTCAACTGTTCTCTCTAGGATCATTTAGTTGCCAGGAATACTCACTCAAGCTAGCTTAAACAAACAGTAATAGTGGCAGAGGAAGGTGTTTTAAGAACACAAAAATCTCAATGGCAAGTTAGCAACCCAGAGACAAAAAAATGACAGCTAGGCATTACGGGGACAGGAATTTTTTTTTTTTGAGGAAGATTAGCCCTGAGCTAAATCTGTCGCCAATCCTCCTCTTTTTGCTGAGGAAGACTGGCCCTGAGCTAACATCCATGCCCATCTTCCTCTACTTTATATGTGGGACGCCTACCACAGCATGACTTGCCAAGCGGTGCCATGTCCGCACCCAGGATCCAAACCGGCAAACCCTGGGCCACCAAAGCAGAACATGCGCACTTAACCACTGTGCCACCAGGCCAGCCTGGGGACAGGAATTTTGAAGGCATTTTCTGAGGCTGCTCTCTCTCTAGGGTTGTATAGCTTATTTCTGCTTCATTCTTACCAGCTTCCACTGCTTGCACATGGCCCAGTGTTAGTGCTTTAGCCCCCACCTACTTTACCTTTCAGTTTAAGGGTCCATTATCATCTGACTCAATCTGTTTTTAGCACAAAATCCTTAGAAACAAATGGGTTGGACCAGCCTAACCTATGGATTGGATCTCAGATCAGTGTTCTACCCTTGTTCTGACGACCTGTAACTGGGGTGGAGTCACCTTGAAAATAGGCTTGTCTGGGCTTCAGCAGAATCCGTGGATGTAAAATAATTTCAGAGGGGGCGTGAGCTGGGCTTAATACACTGTGGTAACAACCTTCTCTAGAAAACATAAGGATGGGATGAATACCTGCTTCTATGACATTTAACCAGAGTCTGTAGCACATACCTGGTCCATGGTATGATTTTATTTTTTGTTTGCTGTTTTTTGTTGTTGTTGTTGAGGAAGATTTGCCCTGAGCTACCTTCTGTGTCATTTTTCCTTTATTTTGTATGTGGGTTGCTGCCACAGCATGGCCACTGACAAGTGGTGTAGGTCCATGCCTGGGAATCAAACCTGGGCTGCCAAAGTGGAGAACACAGAACTTAGCCACTAGGTCACAGAGTCGGCCCCTACATTTGCTGTTTTTTAACTGTAAGTACCATGGAGGCAGAGATTGGTTTCTATCCATCTCTGACCCTTCAGACCACCTATCCAAGGGCTCTAAAACACAGTGGCCTTGGGAACAACTTGACGCTGAGGTAAACTATCCATAGTATTTGTGACAGGGTACACTTACTGTGGCTGATGTCTCAAACACGGGGTACCGAGAGGCATGCTAACAGTTTGATTTTTTTTTACTGTGGTAAAACACACATAAAATTTACCATTTTAACTATTTTTGAGTATACAATTCAGTGGCATTAAGTACATTCACAGGCAACCACACTATAATCCATCTCTGGGACTTTTTCATCATCCCAAACTGAAATTCTGTACCCACTAAACAATAACTCCCCATTTCCCTCTCCTTCCAGCCCTTAGTAACCACTGTTGTCTCTATGAATTTGACTATTCTAAAATACCTCATATAAGTAGAATCATACAGTATTTCTACTTTTGTGTTTGGGTTATTTCACTAAGCATGTTTTCAAAGTTCATCATTTTAGCATGTATCAGAATGTCATTCCTTTTTAAGGCTGAATAATATTCCATTGTATGTATATACATTTTGTTGATTCCTTCATCTCTTGATAGATGTTTAGGTTGTTTCTACTTCTGCTATTGTGAATAATGCTGCTATGAACATGGGTGTACAAATATCTGTTCGAGTCTCTTTCAGGTGTATACCTAGAGGTGGAATTGCTGCAACATGATATTTAATTTTTCAGGAACCACTATACTGTCTTCCTCAGTAGCTGCATCATTTTACATTCATACCAACAATGGACAATGGTTCCAATCTCTCCACATCCTTGCCAATTTTTTTTTTTTAAATAACCATGGTAATAGGTGTGAAGTTGTAGCTTATTGTGGTTTTCATTTGCATTTCCCTGATGATTAGTGATGAACATCTTTTCATGTGCTTATTGGCTATTTCTATATCTTCTCTGGAGAAATGTCTATTCAAGTCTTTTGCTCATTTTTGAGTTAGGTTTCCTGTTGTTGAGTTGTATTTATTTATACATTGTGGATATTAATCCCTTATGAGATATATGATTTGCAAATATCTTCTCCCATTCTGTAGGTTACTTTTTCAAACTTATTTTTTAAACATTGGCACCTGAGCTAACTGTTGCCAATCTTCTTTTTTTTAAATTCTTCTCCCCAAAGCCCCCAGTACATAGTTGTATATTCTAGTTGTAGGCCCTTCTGCTTGTGTTATGTGGGATGATACCTCAGCATGGCCCGATGAGCAGTGCCATGTCTGTGCCCAGGATCCGAAACAGCAAAACCCCAGGCTGCTGAAGTGGAGCACGTGAACTCAACCACTTGGCCACGGGGGTGGCACCTTCACACTCTTAATATTGTCCTCTGATGCACAAAAGTTTTTAATTTGGATGTAGTCCTGTTTATTCTTCTTTTGTTGCCTGTGCTTTTGGTGTTATATCCAAGCAATCATTGCCAAATTCAGTGCCATGAAGCTCCCTTCTATGTTTTCTTCTAAGAATTTTACAGTTTTAGTCTTATGTTTAGGTCTTCGATCCATTTTGAGTTAATTTTTTGTCTTTGGTGTACGATAAGGGTCTAACTTCATTCTTTTGCACATGGATATCCAGTTTTTTCAGTACCATCTGTTAAAAAGACCATCCTTTCCCCATTGAATGGTCCTGGCACCCTTGTTAAAAATCATCTGGCCATACATGTAATGGTTCATTTCTGGGCTGTCTACTCTATTCCAGTGGTCTATACGTCTGTCTTTATGCCAGTATGTTGTTTCGCTTGCTGTAGCTTTACTAAGTTTTGAAATCAGGAAGTGAGTCCTCCAACTTTCTTTTTTCAACTCTTTTGGGTATTCAGAGCCCCTTAAGATTCCATATGGATTTTAGGATAGGTTTTTCTATTTCTGCAAAAAACTTTGTTGGGGTTTTGGTAAGAATTGCATTGAATCTGTAGATCACTTTGGGTAGTATTTACCTCTTAACAATATTAAGTCTTCCAATCCATGAACATGGGATGTCATTCCATTTATTTATGTCAATTTCTTTCAGCAATGTTTTGTAGTTTTCAGTGCACAGGTCTTTTGCCTCGCTGGTTAAGTTTTTTCCTAAATATTTTATTCATTTTTATGCTATCGTAAGTGGAATTGTTCTCAATTTCTTTTTTGTTTATTGTTAGTGTACAGCAATGCTGCTGATTTTTGCATCATGGTTTTGTATCCTGCAACTCTGGTGAATTTGTTTATTAGTTCTAACTTTTTTTATGGACTAGTTTGATTTTTAAACAGAAAAAATGTGGCTGCAGGATACATTAATCACTACCTTTTCCAAGTTTCTAGAATGTTTTTCTTTGACAAGGTATGCCTAAAAGGTAGCAAAATTTTGAAAAGAAACACCAGTGTCAAGGAGATCAACATATGTAACTTAAAATTTTTGTCCAAATACTGCCATCAAAGATCCTGTCCCAGGTATGCAAAATATCCAATTATTAAGTTTATAAAAGTCAACTCCTGAATGTATACAAAAATTACAAGTCCTACTTCAAAAAACCCTCAAACCTGAGTAATTCTTTTTTTTTTTTTTTTTTTTGAGGAAGCTTAGCCCTGAGCTATAACATCTGCTGCCAATCCTCCTCTTTTTGCTGAGGAAGACTGGCCCTAACATCTGTGCTAACATCTGTGCCCATCTTCCTCTACTTTATATGTGGGACACCTGCCACAGCATGGCTTGACAAGCAGTGCCATGTCTGCACCTGGGAACTGAACTGGCAAACCCTGGGCCACTAAAGCAGAATGTGCGAACTTAACTGCTGCACCACCTGGCTGGCCCCCTGACTAATTCTTAAGATAGGTTTGACTTTCGGGTTAATATTGACATTTGATGAGCGTATCTGTCTAAAAGCCACACACATATAATTTTCATTTCAATAAACATTCCTTGAATGGTGTGGGGTGATGTTTAGAGTTTAGACTCTGGAATTTGATAGATCTAGATTAGAATAGTGTTTTTCCCAATTAGCTGTGTGACCTTTAGCAACCTCCCTAAACCATTTTTTGTTACTCTTTAAAAGTAGGATTATAAAATCTGCCCCACTGGACTGTTTGAAAGTTAAATGAAATAACTCTGTATTCATAGTAAGTACTCAATTTAGTGTTAAGTTATTATGATCATGAGTTGACTACATGTTGGGCACTATGCTAGACGCTGGAGATAAAAGATGTATGACACACCATCTGCCATCAAGGTACTCATGATCTAGATGGGAAAAGTATAAGGAAAATCAAAAAATCTTAATATTGTTCTATAGTAAAAATATGTGCAAAGGAATGGAAGCTTGAAATAGAAATGGTATGTTGGAGATACGTGAAAGGCTATGACATGCTCAGATATGAAATTTAGATAGTTTGGCTCCTGTGTAGAGGATGGATTGGAAGGAGTGAATCATAAGTAAGACCAATGAGGAGGCTATGATAATCCAGGCAAACTCTGTGGCACAGCAATACAGGTTGAACAGGAGGGCGGCAGTGTAGAACCTCACTATGCCTAGAACTATGAGCTCCTTTCTGCAGTGGCTTAGGAGATAACACACTTTAATCATTTTTCATTTTCACCTTCATCATTTACGTGGTTCTAACAAACCCTGTTTGACTCAGGCACCATTTTACAGAGGAGGAACTAGGCTCAGAGAGCAAGGCCTTCATTGCACTATTACCGAGGCACTGTTCACATTGTATTCTATGAAAATGGCACCCCCTAGAATACAACAAATATGAATGGTGACCCCTAGAGTTGTGCATTGCAGCAGCCCTCTTAGAAGGTACAGCATGGTAGGTGATGGAACTGATCTGTATCTAAAAACCTGTGCATTTCCTCCTATCCCATACTATGTCTTATCATGATATCTTATTTAAGGATATATAGCATACTTAACTAGAGTTAAACACTGAATTAAAACAAATAAATCAAACACATCCCAATATAGGTTTTCACAAGAATCTGGTAGGCTTATTAAAATTAATTTAATGGAATCCCGTAAGCAATAGTTACTTAACAACAAATCAAGGTGCTTGATATATTCTTAAACCATTACTTAATAGTAAAAAAAAGGATAAAACAAATATAAGGTCCCAACTATTTACTTTGGGCTTCCCCAAAACAGATAAACGAGGAGCTTTACAAAAACTGAAAGAACAACAAAAAAACCTGAAAAGACTAACCACAAAAATTAAGACCATGAATCAATTTTCTGCAGACATTTCTTGAATTATCCCAAAATTTTAAGGTGAATTTACCCAGAAAATGCTTCTACAGTTATCTTGGCAATACATAACCTTAGTAAAAAGTACATATTTAGTAACTACTTCATATCTTAAAAAAACTATATAATTCATATTTATGCCAAGAACACTACAATTTACAAAAGTGTCATCCATACTCTTACCTATACCTACTCACTCTAAAGGCAGGAACATTTCTTTGGGTTGAGTCAGGGTCTTAATATGCTTTGTCCAGGAAAGGGGAAGGTATGAAAATATAAAACAAAAAAGAATATTGGCTCATTGCACACAAGAGAGGCAAGTCATTAAGAGTTGTCACAGGATAAAAGGAAATATCGACTAGAGCTCCTCTAGGTGAGTAGTTAAAATGTGATCAAAAAGGAAAAAGAGGAATAAGTATATACATGCAAAAAAGCTTTATGGGTATTGATAAAAACAGACATCTCTGAAAAGATAAAATCACCTCCATGAGAATTTTCAGAAATGAGATTCACAGAACTGCGGGAGTGGTGGAAACATTAAGATTTAAAAACATCTCATTTGACTGATGATGAATTTCAGAGTAGTTAGGTGACCTGTCCAAGGTCACATAGTTAATGCCAGAGTCTGGATTAGGACCCAAGTCTCCTGACTTCCATATAAGTGCTCTTTTTTCATTCACTATACTACCTATCTCTTATATGTCTCTAACCACTTCAAGTCCCCTCACTCTCTCTGCCCTACAACGTGCCCCCTGGGGACAGTCAGAGGAAGAGAATTCTGGATTATGTAGACCATTTAGAGCTACTGACCTAACAGCAGATAAAACCTTATTTCAAATAATGAGTGGCCTGAAATTCATTTGGGGGTGGGGAGTTGAGAGGACATACAAAAAGAAATTCTGTAGACAACAAAAAGTGAAGCACAAGAGGAAACATTATCCTCTGTTGTTGTTTTTATTATGTTACTTCATTTTGTAGTTAGGTCCATATATTATATAAAACATGAGAGGAAAAATGAACAAATTTATAAAATGAGGTTTCTGGATAAAAAAACACAAGACCTTTGCCTTCATGTCTATAGCTCTCTTGATATGTTGTTGGTCTTGTACTTTAGATATCAAATAAAGATATCTAGCTTGAAACAAAAGTTGACATGCTGCAAGGTTAAGCCATAGTTAGTTTGATGCTGGGCCAGAAAATGATAGATTTCCTAAACCTTATCCTTAAATATTGGCTATAACAAATGTTGATATAGCAAAATGCAAGCTTTTATCATCAGACAGCAAGAGGGAAACTTGAATGAATGAATGCAACTTACCTCCAAGTCCTCTGAAAGGAGGTGAAAAAATAAATACTGTGTTTTATCGGTGTTCCCCCCAAAGCATTACTCTAAGCATGCACGAAGGATGCTGTGAGCAGCTACAATAGTAAGATCCAATCCAGAGGTAGGTTCAAGGCCAAGAGTAGGAGAGTGGTTGAAGAAATCCTCCTGGCGCCAGTACCATTTCATACAATGCCCATTTGTGCTGGGGGATGAGTCTACGGCCTATTTTTTTCTCATTCAAAAGGACATTCCCAATTTCAACCTTGCTGAGAAAGAGACATTTTTGCACCTGCTTTTGGAACAGCTAGGATAAAAGATAAGGCCAGCATAAAATTATTTAGCAAGCACATGCTAGCTATTCCAGTTTGAAATCTACCCAACTGTAAAATCAAGGGGGAAATAAAAAGTTGGAGATGGAGCTGTTGTTCAAGATGAGGGAACAAAGTCTTACAAAAAGAGAGATTAGGCACTCACTTAACCCTATATGGAGAACACCCTCCTCAGGCTAGGTGGAAGATGAGAAAGAGCCTTACTAAAGGATGACCAGGCCATCTGGAGACCAAAAGGAGAGGAAAAAGGGCATTTAGGAAGAAAGCTAGTAGAAGAAATTCTTCTGGGTCTGACTAGGTAAGTGAATCTAAGGCAACCGCATCAAAGATATGCTACCCATTATGCCAGCATGAAGCTGGTGGCAAGTATCTCAAGACATTTCAAACCCAGAGAAATCTATGAAAAATGTTAACCAAGTAAATTAAAACCAAACCTACAAGGGTAAAATCTCCTTAGATTTGAAATCCAAGATACTGAGTTTTCATTAATTCTGTGTATTACTAGAAGAAAATAAAAAGTAACAAATGTAAAGATTTGTTTTATTTCTACTGGGGGAAGGAGGAGGATAAATAGAATGTTTTCCAATTTGTTCTCCACTGTATACACACATACTCACACGCATACATACACATACACACACCAAAAATACCCCAACAAAAACCAAGAATCAAAAACCAAAACACCCTCAAACTGCACCAATACTTCGTATTTTGACCAAAAGAACAGATCCTGGGAGGAAGTGCAAAATGCAAAATCAAATGACCGAAAAATGCTGAACAAACAGCATTATCAATATACAAAATATTTATATTACTGAACTAGTAACAGTTGATGTTCTCTGTGTCTGTAAAACTTTGGAACCACATAGCTGATTTGTTAAATCTAGTCCATGCCAGCTTCCAAAAACCAAGAAAAGATTTTAGTTAGCTTCATTCTTTGATGCCTCATCAAAATTTTCTACGAGATCTGGAAAAAAAAAGTAAATGAGTTAAAGATACAAAAAAAAGAAAAGAGGTAAATGAAATTCCTAACTTCTAATCCCAATGAAAAAAAATGTTGCTATAGGAATTAGCCTGAAAATACATAGGACAAGAGACAGAAATGAATTGGTGGCATCTGACTAATAGGCTTCATTTATCTGCTTAAAACAGTAATCCTAAGGAAATGTTGTTCTTTTTTGTCTAAGCAAACTATTAAGGTGGACGACATTTTCATATATCAATCATAATTCCCAGAGAAATGTTATAACAATAACTATGCAAATTTATGATCACAGTGATTCCAATTTAATAAATGCAGGCAGCAGAGCTTTGTGTGATAATTTCCAATTCTGAGTTCTAAATGGGAAGGCTTTTATTCTTTTTCATTAGATCGTATCCACTGTCCACACTGTTGTGAATCAATTTAAATTCATGAGCTTACCATCAACAAAAAACTGAAAGTTATTATGCAATGAATTAACTTAGATAAACAGGATGCTAAAATTTTAAAACTAAAGAAACGTCACTTACCTGGAACGTCATCATCTTCCTCATCAATGTCTTCTGGTTTTGGTGCTTTGCTATCCAACACTACAAAAAGTTTATTTTAAAATTAGTCATGGAGAACAAAGACCTTTACAGAACACTTATAATGTTTATCTTTTTTCCTATTTAAATCTTATATAGTTGTTCAGAAAAAGCTAAATATTGTTTAACCTAATGCCATATTTTTCACTTAATGCTAAAATCAATAAAACTTTAACTTCACTAGATACACACTAAATATAGCTGGCAATTTTTTTTGGCTTTCACAATTTTTATTTGATCTTCTTACTTGGTCCTGTGATGTAGTTTTGGCAGGTAATATTATCATTTACTTTTAAATTTATTTAATTTTTATATAAGTAATATAGTCTTCTAGTTTAAAAATCATAAGTATAAAACATATGCAGTGAAAAATCTACTTTCACATCTGTCCTCTATCCACCCATTTCCTTCCCTGCAGTAGGTAACCTATGCTATTAGTTCTTGTTTAAGTTCTTTCCAGACAACTTAATGCATAATCAAGTAAATACGAATATATATTTCCCCTCTTTTTAGACAAATGGTAACATCCCATGCACACTACTATGTCCCTACTTTTTTCTCTTAAAACAAAACTTAGAGGTATTTCCACATCTGTACACAATGAGCTTCCTCTTTCTTTTTGTCCATCCATAGTGTTCCATTGTATGGATGCACCATAATTTGTTTAACTAGTACACGGCAGGTGGGCATTTCGGTTGCTTCCAATATTTTGCTTTTGAAACCATACTGCACTGAATTTCCTTGTAATTTTGCACCTGTGCCAGTTTATCTATATTGTCCCTGTTTCATAGACGGGGCAGCCGAGGCTCCAGGTGATGAAATGATTTGTCCAAGGTCACCAATGATCATCACAGCAAGTTCTGCAGCCCAGCTATGAGAGTCTCCCTCCACTATGACATGGAGCCTAGATTACAGTTCAGCAGCCAATGTTTCGTGCTGCAGCTGGCAATTTCAATGGGTAGTAAAATTTATATGCAAAATGGAATAATTCAGATGAGTCTGAATAAAAAGACATTATAGTTAATTTATTTTCCAAATCAAAAATCAATATTCAAGATTTTTTCCATCTCTTTTGGTATAAGAAAATATCTAGCTATGTAGTATCAGCACTGAAATAATAGCCTCTTCGACTTTTAGGGGTAACAAGACACATTTGAAACCAGAACCATTTTGGAAATTAGAACTTATGGTTGCTGCATCTACTGCACAATCAACATTAAACAGAAATATAGTTCTGTGATAACACTATCCTCTTGTTGTCATTACTGACAACAAGAAGTGAATATCAAATTAACTGTTTATTAAATGTGGCCTGCAGATCCTGATACTTTCCTTTTAGGTAATTACCTCTCAAGTCTATATTACTACCAAAACATTTTGAATATTCTATATGCCATACTGCATAATTATTAGAGATACAAACTCAAAAATTTATGAAGCATACAAGTAATACTATAAAAAGTACAATTTACATATAGGCAAATCCTTCCAGTATAAAATGGGACACCTTTTAAATCACTGGGTTCTTTAATTAAGGTGGGGAGGGAAAGAGATAGTAAATTAAAATACCTACCTTGCCGAGGGAACTGTTCAGCTAATTTCCTAAGACTTGTTAAGCTGTCAGCACCAAGCTGACTTAATATTCCAGGAAGCATTTCTGTGATTGGTTTGGCTTCTGCATGACCAGTAATTGCAAAGGTGTTAGCAGAAAGGGAAGCCTGGACTTTGGGATTGTTGAAATGAATAACTGTCCCATCATCTTTAATCATGTTCACCTGTATGATCACGGAAGAAAAACTTCACACATTTGGTACTACTAAAACACTGTTTAAAGAATAATTTAACCAGTTATGTTTTTTTACTTGGTAGTTATGCAATCCCAAGGTAGTAATTATCTAAGCAGTGGATATGGGTGGAAAAAGACTTTGGCAACAAAGTAAAATGACATAGATGGCACAAATTACTAGGATGGTCAAGAAATAGTCATTTTATTATAGAATCTAGATTTTAAATTCAAAGATTTCTACTATGAGAAAGAAGTTCATGCCCACATTTTTTAAAAAATGAAATCATCAGTCAAGAATTGGCTTCTTAATGAAATTACCCGTTATCTTACTTAATTTACACTATCAAACTAAATCAGTACAGATACTATTTGGTGGATTAGCATCTTACTTAGGGGACAGGTTGTAAGTGGGTAACAGCGTATGGTAAAAATAACCACTGAAAATCCATAAAGAACACTCAGAAATTTAATCAATCAGGTGTTTCGCTCCTTTGAACACTTAGTAAATTTATAAAAATTTCAACTTATTCTCATCATGTCATTCTTTGTAGAAGATTTTGTCAGTTCCTCTAATTCTTAAGTGTACCTTTTCAACAATCTGCAATAATCCTTGTAAATGTCAAAGAAGCTCTCCCACCCACTTGCCTGGTCACCTGAACATGCTTTATCAATTACTCGGAAAACTTTACAACCATCCTCATATTCTTTCTATAGCTTTCACCACTATGAATCAACTGTTTCAGATTTGATTTCATCCACTGCCTGGGACTTACTGAAAAGGAAAGCTGAACATGTGCTATTTAAAACGTTTATTTTTTTCTCTTGTGCACTTTCTTTCTGTGTTTTAGTAGAGTTGAATTTGCATAAGTTAAATGTGTCAATAATGTGATTCCACTATGTAATTGATTACACTGGGAAGTTACCTTGGTGGTAACATGCTTATTATATAAAAAGGTTAGGAGAGTTAACTCTTGGCTACTTTAGAAGCATTTCATGATCCATCCAAAAACTGCCCTTGTCACAATCAAGCAGAGATGCTGAGTGTTCTCCATGGTCAGTGGAAGTGGGCTTTTCTTCCTCAGAGGTGATCACCACCACTGACAGACAGCACCAGAAAGGAAGGGGAAGAAAGGGGCTTCTAAATTTCAGGCAAGACCTGGAACACAGAGAAAATAAAGGCAAATTCCCTGGAAAATTGTAACTAAACCCCACAATTTCCCAAATTTTCTCTGACAAAAATCACTATTTCAATTCTATACCCTTCCCCCTCTCAGTATTGTACTTAAGGTTCTATTATGTATGTTACATACAGTAAGCATTCAATCAAGCTGTTCTGAATAAATATCATGAGTTAAAAATAATTTATATTAACTTTAGAAAAAGATAGATTACGTAGTTCTGAAGGTAATTATAGTTTAGGTAGAAAAGTTTAATGTTAAAGTAGCTGAAAATCTGGGAGAGGAATGGCTTGAGAAGAAAGTGGCATAGTGAATACAAAATGGGATACTGCTCTGGATCTATCCTAGAATCACATAATTTTAGTATGGGGAAAAAATAAAAAAAATGGTAGAGCTATATTTTCCAAATCACATAATTTAGTAAAGGATTTCTACAATATTTCCAGGCATGAGAAGAGTCTCAAATATTGAAATTGCAGACACTAAAGTCACAAGAGATTTGAAATCAGTATTGTTCCAAAAAAGTCAGCCCATATATTTGTTGAGCTTAGAGATCTTCTAGTTCAAATCTCTTGTTGAAGAAATAAACACTAAAGACAAGAGCTCTTGGTTAAGCAACATTTCCAAGGACAAACAGCTAGTTACATGTAAACCCAGAACTTGAATCTGCATTTCTAAACTTTCTGGTTTAGTTTCCTTCCTACGATGTCATTCTCATTCTTAAAACATTTGTTTGCCTATAAAAATTCAATTCCCCACGGCCCCATGAAAGCTCGCCAAAGAATTATCTCAGAACATAAGCTAAATGCAGAATGCAAAAGAAAAACAGCAGATATATAGATAATAATAAAATAAATAAGAGGCTAACATGGGGCCAAAAAGAATAAACAAATTCATGAATTTTCCTTCTGTTCAAGCTTCTTTTCCAAAGACTAAATGTTAAAAGTCATATTTTACATCCTGATGCAGGTCTTTGTAGTTTGAAATACGTTGTTTGAGTCTAGTGTGAAAAGCAAGATGAATTCCATCTCAAACTGTGAAACAGAAATAAATTTATTAATGGTTGTTTTAAATGGGGTTGTATAAAAGATGCAGCTTCATGAATAGAAAGGTCCAGAAATGGGTGGAGAGCTAATTTTAGAATAGAGAGTATTTTATTCTTAGAATAGAGAGTATCTTATTCTCTATTCTCTAGAGAAGAATAACTTCTCTAGAGAGAAGTTAAAAAAGCCAGAATATTTTATTTCTTTTTAACATTCCTTCCTCTCTACTGAGCAAATGACAGTTATATAAGGCTCCTAGACACAGCAATTAGAAACTATCAAAGGATGAATTGTTGGGCTCAACAAGATCAGTCAGACACCTCCATCACTCTTTTAGAGGCAAAAGAAGGGATAAGGAACTTGTTAAATTCACAAAGCAAATTGTATGCATTTCATATGGAGACGTGATTTTACTGCTGTTTGGTTTAAATAAGTCATGCCATCTAGATACAGTATAAGAACAAGGAGCAGACAAGTAAACAAAGACTATTAAACTAACTACTATACCAGCCCTCAGGTCCCTTTTTCACTCAATCAAACATCCTCTTTATGTCAAAATGTTTTTTCTACTTAACAGGTAGCTGAAGGTAAAGAACGCTACTTGAGCTATGGAGGACAAGGCATTTTTGAGACCCCAGTCCAAAATGCCAGATGCCACTGCTCTTATTTTTTGCTCTGACAATACTGACATGTCTTTAGTTATCAGAAAATATTTTGTCCTCTCATGCCCAGTGCATTTACATACGCTGTTTTCACTTTTTAAATGAACCTTTTCCTGCTTCTCCACCTTGAAAATGCCCATGTATCTAAGACTTTGGTCAGATGCTTCTTTCTCTGTGAAAACTTAAGGTGGTTTATGCACCCCCTGCACTTCATGGGTATTGCAATTAAACAGAATTGTCTCATAGTATAATTGTGTTTGTAAGTCTCTGACCTTAGTAGAAGGTGAACTCCTTGAGATGAGAGACCATGCCTTACTAGACATAGTATGCTCCCAAGTGTCCAACATATAACAGTCACTCAAATCTGCTGAATGAGTGGACACTTCCTATACACCTTATTCTAAAATCATAGATGTTGTTAGACCTCAATTCCCCAAATGCTAGATGAGGGGTCATCTCAAGGTTTAGAAATAGTACCAGTAGTGCCCCCAGTGAAGGTGCCCAGAACCTCCTGGGCTATATCTTTGGCCTAACTTTTCCTATTGTTCTGAACTTCCAGAATCTGCCCAACTGCCCTACAGAATTCAAGGCCATTTTAAGTTATTCCTGGCAACTGCTGGGTGGCCCCCTTATGATGCTATCAAAACCTTAACCCCTGCCTTCAATGGCCTCTGAGTAGGGCATATATATTAATTGTAAATTTTATGCTCACTTTATTCCTACACACCAGTAAGTTTTTACGGATATAGGAGGCTCACAAAGTTATACTTGACTCCATAGCTCTTGTGGATAACTGCCCTCTCAGTTCAGAGAGGTTTCAATTCTTCTGCTATGTGACTTTTTTTTGTATGCAAGTCCCCAATAGGCCAGCTAGCTGTAGTTCTGAGAACTGACAGTTGTCTTAAAATCAAGTTTTACTGCCACTTCTTCCTGCATGTAGTGGCACTTAAATGTTTATCAGGAAACTCATCTTTCATTACCTTCCTTCTCTATCCTAATGGGGTGAAATAAAAGACATTTTAAGAATAAGGCACATCTAGGGTTTTGGAGGCTGTGTTGTCAGATTTTGAGGATTACAGGCTTTGCAGACACCCCCTAAGTCAGTATCATTGACATTCAATCCTTCATAGCTCAACATCTGCTTATTTCTAAAGGCTAATATGAAGCACAACCTATTATTGTTGATCTGAGCTAAAGCTAACAGCTGTCATTAGACTATATGATATGCTGAGATCATTTTCTCTTATGCTCTGGTGGTAAGTCTGATGAGATGGATAATGTAAAATGGCATATACTTTCTGAAGAGCTATTTGGCAATATGGATGAAGAATTCTAAAAATGCTCATGCTCTTTCAGCCAGTAACTTCATTTCCAAGAATCTATCTGAAGGAAATCAGAGATGAAGATAAATATTTATGTATATAAAAGTCCAACATGTGATTCTTTTATGATCAAAGCATTATAATGTAAATAAGTTAAAAAATGTTAAATTATGGGATATCCATATATTAGAACATATGTAGACATGTACACTGATAATTAAGAAGAGTTTTTTAATGATATGAAACAATTTTTATAATATAATGCTATTTGGGAAAAAAAGGGTTCCAAATTGTACATCTAGCTAGTCTCAGATGTGTCAAAAATATATGTATAGAAAGATGGGAAAGAAATATAAGACTAACAGTAGTTATTTCTGGTAGTGGGACTATGATTGAATGTTAATAGCTTCTTCATATTTTCTGTATATCCCTAATTTTCCACAGTAACAATATATTTTTATATTGAGGGGGGAAAAAGGTTGTTTTAAACAAAAGATGTTCATGAACAGATGAATGGATAAAATGTGGCATTATCCATACAATGGAATATTAGTCAGCTATCAAAGGAGTGAACTTCTGATACATGCTAAAACATAGATGAACCTTGAAAACATTATGCTAAGTGAAGTAAGCCAGACATGAAAGGACAAATATTGAAAGATTCCACTTACATGAAATATTTACAACAAGCAAATCCACAGACACAGAAAGTAGGTTAGAGGTTATGAGGGGCTGGATGAGAGGGGAACAGGGAGTTATTGCTTAATGGGTATAGAGTTTCCATTTGGGATGATGAAAAATTTTGGAAATAGTTAATGGTGATGGTTGTACAACATTGTGAATATAATTAATGCCACTGAATAGTACACTTAAAAATGGTTAAAATGGCAAATTCTACGTTATATATATATTACTACAATAAAACAACAGTAAAACACAAAACAAAAAGCCAGAAGAGCAGAATCTTAAAAGATAAAGTAAGGCTGCAGTGGAATGATAAGGTGAATGGGTGCTTCCCTTTCACCCTCCTGTACTGAGCTGTCCACCCATCAGCACCCAAGGTTCTAGCTGGAGGAGGAAGAACTGTGACAAGGGTCAATCAACAACTTTTGGTCTTCCTTCTGTACAAGTGGTTCCGGAAAAATAAGAACCAGGAAGAGAAAAATACAAACAGTAAAACTTGTGTGTACCATTACAAAATTTACATTCCCAGCCCTAAGCTTTCTCCTGAGCTCTAGCTTCCTATGATTAACTTCTTACAGAACAATCAGTATCTCTTAAACTTAATGGCCCAAAACAAACTTATCATGGGAGTCAATACCTTATTAGACTCTTATAATCTACTGAAAACAGATTACTTGGTTAATAAGTAACCATTATACCCCACAATATGAAGTTGTAATGATAAATGTATTATAGCAATTTAAGCTAAGGGCAGTGGAAGTACAGAGAAAGGGTTGATTGATTATGCCTGGAAAGATTGGGAAGTTTTTATGGAGGCAGAATTATACCCTAGTTAAGATAAAAGCTATCCTTTGACTATAATAGTAAGACTGAAGCAGGTAGGCCATCTGAAAAGAGATTCAGATTTCTGGTGACATTTCTTACCAAATAAATCTGATAAAATCAATTATCTTTGAGAAATGGAATAGATCTTATTGTTGATAGATTCATGTTATCAAGGGAAGAAAGGTGACAGCACGGTCACTATATTCAACTAGATTACCAAATAAGAAGCCCAACCAAGTATCTTCAAATGTCAGAGAACATAAAACATTTTCAGAAATTTAGTTCTGGATTACATTCTGGGACTTTGCCTATGAATTCGTTCCTACAACCTGGCTATTTACTTGGCTTCTGTATAAAACAGTCTCTGACACTCCCTTGCCCTTGACTTTTTGACAGCTTTCGATTTCTCTGTCTTTGGTAACACATAAAAGAAATCTATATATGGTAATAATTTATTACACGAAATCAACAACAAACTAATGAATACATCAAAGACCAGAGAAGCTTGTCTTAATCCAAATAGTCCTTTAGTTTTTAAAGTTTCTGAAGAGGACATAAATTAAGCTTTGGGAGGGGAAAAAAAATAACCAATACTGACAGCCTAGAGAGTAAACTTGGCAAAAAGGCATTCAGTGAGTTTTTGAAACCCACCACTGATCTTCCTCTGCTCTCTACCCACAAACTGAGTACCTTCTACTTGTTTGATGTTTTGAAGGTCTAAGACAGAAAACAAAGTAATATTATTTTGGTTTTACAACAATGGCAACAATGGCTTCTCTTTTCAAAAGTTTTCATCTGCTTTTCTTAAACTGCCAAAAAACGCAAAGACAGGGGCTGGCCCCGTGGCCGAGTGGTTAAGTTCGCGCGCTCCGCTGCAGGCGGCCCAGTGTTTCGTCGGTTCGAGTCCTGGGCGCGGACATGGCACTGCTCGTCAGACCACGCTGAGGCAGCGTCCCACATGCCACAACTAGAGGAACCCACAACGAAGAATACACAACTATGTACCGGGGGCTTTGGGGAGAAAAAGGAAAAAAAAAATAAATAAAATCTTAAAAAAAAAAAAAAACGCAAAGACAGTATATTCCTCAGAATTCAGCACTTTGAAACAAGCTTAAAACATCCCAAATTAAAAATAACAAAATTGTAATTGTTTCTTCTATTCTAAGACACATATGTTTTTACATATCCTAGTATTTCTGAAAACTGTATATATGTTTTCATGTATACATTTAATGCAGTAATATCTTTTTTCCCTCTAAGAAGCTGTTTTTAAACCATGTGTGTCATCATTCTTTAAAAAGAAATGTTGAAAAAAACTCTACCTTAAATATAGTAATACAAAACATAATGCTTGAGGCAAGCCGGATTATATATAGTTTACTGGATATTTCTATACAAAATTATTTTAGATCTGAAAAGTGTTATATACAGTACAAATACCTTGGTTCTCAAAAATATCAATTTTAGAAAGAGGGAAAGAAGGAAAAAAGTAAAACACTCCATCTTAGGTTCAAATATTCAGAAATTTTACAGCTGTTACCTTGCATTTTAATTATCTTTATGCATATTTTCTCTGTACAACTAGACTATGAGAGTCGAAAGATATCACACACACACACTCACACACAGGGTGGGGGGCACAATGAGAGTGTGTGCGTGCCTATTACGTACTATAATTTTCTATGCAATATTTTACAGCTATGATTCCTCAAAAAGTTGGAATTGCCTTGGCAATACCAACAAAAAGGAATTCACAATACAATGTAATAAATGCTACAATAAAAGTAAATACAGAGCATTATGGAGGTACATAGGAAAGGCACCTGACCCTTCTTTGCACAAATGTGTATATGTGCTATCAGGAATGCTGCTGAGAGGAAATAACACCTGTATTAAGACCTGAAAAGGGAGAAACAACAACGACCTTGGAAATACTGTTGGGGATTTCTTTTATCTATAATGGCATAAACAATGAATTCCGCATGGTGGGTGCCCAATCATACAAGATATAAGGCAGGTACTTTCTCCTTCTTTGGTAGGGGTTTCGGGGGATGGAGAGGAAGGAGGGGCAGGAGGAGAGAAAAGGCCAAGAGTGGATATAAGAAAGTATAACTGAAAAGACCAAAACAGGATAAATTAATGAATAGAATCAACTCTGGTTTTGACACACCTTAGTTCAAATCTAGAATCCAGCACTTACTAGCTAGGTGGTCTTGGGCAGGTGCCTAACTCTCTAAGTCTCAGCTTTCTCATCTATAACCAACAACAACCAACTCAAAGGGATATTGTGAAATGGAAATGGCATAATACGTATTTAGTTATTTGTCTAGTTGTCTAATTAGTTTCCCTACTACCCTATAAGCTCCAAAGGACGGAGATTATGAATAATATCTTATGTAGTACTGTCTAGCCAGTCCTTGGCAAAATGCTGGGCACACAGCAGATGTTCACTAAGTGTTGACTGTCATCAAATACTTTATCATCACAATTTCAACTACAAAAATACCATGCTCTCAGCACAGCATCATAACAAGTTTGACTGTATTCTGAAGAGATCAAAGACTGCTGACTGGTTTCTTATTTCACTATAAAACATTTATAAAATTAATGCTACCTCACCACTAAAAGTTTTATTAATTATAAGAACCATAAAGTCTTCCAAATCTGAACAAAACCCAACAATTAGAAAAACATCCCCTTGGAGATATCACATAGTTAAATCTATACTTCAAGGAGGTGTAAATACAATCTTTTCCTCTCTATCAAGAAGTGTTTTCAACCAAGGGTGATTTTGCCCTCCAGGGGATATGTGACAATGTCTAGAGATATTTTTGGTTGTCATAACTGGGTAAGGGGGTGCTACTGGCCTCTAGTGTGTAGAGGCCAGAGATGCTGCTAAACATCCTACAATGCACAGGACAGTTGCCACAATAAAGAATTATCTGGTTCAAAATGTCAATAGTACTGTGGGGCGGTGGGGGAGTCAGAGAGTAGAAAGGTAGGCAAAGAGATAAGATTGCCTAAACACTTATAAGCAGATTAGGTTTAACATTATCAGAGTTCATGTCTATTATTGCAACTTAACTCTTTTTTACCAAGCTTTGGATTTTTTAAGAGAGGCTTAGATTTGTTTTTTCTGAAATATACCCCAGATAAAGAGAACAATATCTCTAAAAATTATTTTAGGTCGATGAAAATATATAAAAGCTTTCAGTAGCTCAGGGAAAAAAATGCATATAAAATGCTTAATTTCAATACTTGCAAATGAAGTTCTAATCTTTATCAGAGTAAGAATGCATTGCCACATCAAGCTGAAGATAAAAAAGATACATGTGGCTTACATTTTCTACTATTTTATCAATATACTGCTATATTGAAAGTACAGGGGCTGGCCCTGTGGCCAAGTGGTTAAGTTTGCATGCTCCGCTCTGCAGCCCCGGGTGTCACAGGTTTGGATCCCAGGCACGGACATGGCACTGCTCATCAGGCCATGCTGAGGTGGTGTCCCACATAACACAGCCAGAAGGACCTAACAACTAGAATATAGAACTATGTCCTGGAGGTGCTTTGGGGAGAAGGAAGAGAAAAAAAAAGAAAGTACAAAGCCAATGTGAATCATGTATTAATATTCACTCATATCTGCATGGGGGAAGAAACGTGGCACTTTGCCATTTCACTGCCTTTTCTTTGGTATTCTGCTATTTCTTTATTAGTGATCCTCACCTGCACATTATTTCTGATCTATGGTTTACAGCACATGAGCATTAATTATCTATTAGAAATTGTGAGGCAGTACCACACATAATAATGATATAATTAAATCTAACTCACGGCAGTGAAAATTTAAACATTTGTTACTAGCAGAAATGGAGTGGCCAGCCTGGTGGACAGCAGTTAAGTTCGCGTGTTCTGCTTCTCGGTGGCCTGGGGTTCGCTGGTTCAAATCCTGGCTGAGTACATGGTGCTGCTTGGCATGCCATGCTGTGGTAGGCATCCCACTTATAAAAAGTAGAGGAAGATGCACACAGAAATTAGCTCAGGGACGGGCTTCCTCAGCAAAAAAGAGGAGGACTGTCAGTAGTTAGCTCAGGGCTAATTTCCCTCAAAAAAAAAAAAAAAAAAAGGAAATGGAATCACCAGCTAGAAGCGGATCTTAGATGGTAACAGATCACAAACAGTTGATGTTATTATAATTTTTCTTGACTATCTTTTGAAATAATATCATTCTTTGGCTTCACATTTGAGAAAAGTAGTATAATCAAAATATAATAAAATGATTAAAAAATTTTAACCAATAATTTTTGCAAGAGGTCTAATAAGAAATCCAATCCATGTAAAGCTATTGCTAAAGCTTGTTGGGTAAGGTAATAATAGAGACTTTGTAGAGAAGAAAGGTACTCTTACGGGGGGAAAAAGTCCACCTTATTTGAAGAAATTCTGGGGTTTCTTTATTTCTCTATTTTTAGGAAAAATATCTTATTTTACATTAAAACTCAAAAGCAGCTCCATAATTTTGTCATATATGCAAATACTTTGAGTCTGAAAGTAGGATGAATTCCTTCACTACTAAAATCATTTTTTTTGACAATCACTCAATTTTATACAATGAGCAAATTCAACAGCTATAGTCCTTCAGACATCTGAATGACAATATCAGATTCTTTTAAACCGATATTTTACACTTGAAAAGTATGGATAATTATTTGTGAATATGCTATTTGTCCACATAATTTAACAATTTACAGAGTGATCATACCTCTTCAATACCAGCTATATTATTCACAGCCAGTTTCTTTAGAGAACTCTGAAGTTTTTTGTCATCAGCTGTAGCTGTTCTATGTACCACCTTCTTCTTTCTGCGAGCTGTACCCTGAAAAGAAACCAAACAGAAGTGTTAGCATGCCTTGCATCTGGCATCTACAATCACGTCTTCCTATCCACAATACTCTAGCTAAAATCCACATAAGAAATTGCTGACTTAACAGTAATGATTAATAAGACTGCTCAGAGTTGTGACTAACCTAGCTTTTTGAAGGTCAGTTACAGCCAGTTTTTATTCTTTCCAATAACCAGCCTTTATCATTTCAACACATTATGTTTTAAAAGTTTTCTAACAAAAATAATTTATAACTTTAAGACAATTTAGTGTGCTTTATAACAACTTTCAAGCATTATGAAGAAAGCTTTCTTATAGCCCCTGACAATAAAGTTAAGTCTAAAGATATTCTGCAACTTTGGAGATTATGACATAATTAAAAATCAAATGTCTACTATGTGAGTGTTCCAGAGTCCCAGATGAAAAATGAAAAAGATCAAGTTCTTACTTGTGGATCAAATACTTAGAGTGGAGGGGAAAAGGCAATAAATATATAAACAAATTAGATAATTTCAAACATGATAAGGGTATTAAGAAAAAAACCCCAACAACACAGTGATAAGAGTATTGGGTGGGGTCAAGCATTACTTTATTTGTATATTCAGGGAAGGCCCCTCTGAAGAGGTGACATATCCTGAGATCCAAGCAGAATGAAACAAGAGTGAACCTATTGTTTCTAAAATGAGAAAGCAGGCCAATATGACTAGAGCAGAGTGAACATCAGGAAAGGAGGAGGAAACTGAAATCAGAAAGACAGGCAAGGGCCAAATCATGTAGCCTAGAACGCCACGGGCAGGAGTTGGATGTTATTCCAATTGCAATAGGAAGCCATTGGAAGGTTTTAAGCATGGAAATGACTTGATCTGATTTATGATTTTAAAAGATGACTGAGGTTGCTGTGGAAAATGAACTATAATGAGATCAATCAGAAAGCTACTATAGCAGTCCTGATGAGAGATGGGAGTTGTGGCAGTGAAAATGGTGAGAGCTCAGACTATCAGAAGAACCAACAGGATTTGGGGATGGACTGGATATGGGATATGAGTGAAAAAGCGATCTAGAATGATGCTTGGATTTTGGCCTGAGAAAATAGGTTGAAAATTATACTATTTACTGAGAAAGGAAAAAGCTCATTTCTAAATGGATACTTTGAAACTCTAAATATATTTTTCCACTGAAAAACTATTTAAAATAATGGATTAAATTCCCAGGCCAATTTACAAAAATATAACTTAAAGGAGAGGTGAAACACTACCAAAAGCAGCGCAAGTCTTGAGAGCTAAATCTTGTTGAGACCTCGCAGGACTAAGGGGAAATAACTGGAGATTTCAAACTCTGGGTAGCTCCTGCAGTAGTACTCAGGGAATCAACATTACAGAAGGTAGGCAGTGGCTTCAGTCTCAGCAACTCTGGTGGGAGTGGAAGAGAGCTCTTTGAGTTGCAGTAGAGATTGTGATGAAATCCAGTTGCTGAAGGATGGACTAGGAGTGACTATTTACATAGATGGTCATTTATTTGTAAAGTTTTCCTCACTCAGGGATAGCTCAATTGCTTGCTGGATACCTCAATGCAAATGATCCTCAGGCACCTCAAATTCAACATGTCTAAAAGCTTATCAGTCCACCAAATTATTCTTCCTATATTTCCTAAGTGTTGTTGCTGGTAGTACCACCATACACCCAGTCTCTAAAACCAGAAATTTGGGGGTCATCTTATACTCTTTTCTCCCCTTCATCCCCCATATTCCATCAGTCATTAAGTCATGTCAATTCCAACCCCTCTTGATTGTTCTCCTCTCTGCTAAACTTCTATTTCATTCCATTTTCCACATTGCCAGAAGTTACCTTTCAAAAATGACTGTTATTTCTGTCTTAAAATCCTTTAAAAGTTGCTCCCTGCCTATAGGATAAAATCCTAAGCTCCTTAGTATGGCATATAAGACTATGATCTAGCCCCAAATTACCTGGTTGTTTCAATTCCTACCATTCTTTATCCATTATATACTCTAAACTCTAGCTATACCAAATGGAAGAAAGCCATTCCATTAAGCATCGTATTATCTCAGCATCCTCTGTGCCTCTGCATGTGTGAGAATATAATCCCTTTTCACCCTACCCACTCAACCTCTCACTTGTCTGCCCTCACTATTTAGTGATAAATTCTTGTTTATTCTTCAAATCACAACTCAGTGATGACTTCCTTGTCTCTCCTAGGCAAGAGCACCTTGTACCTCATTTTAACATTTACTGTTCTGTAGTGTAATTGCAAGCATGTCTCTTCCAAGCTGAGCTGTGTCGAGAGCAAGAAACCTTGACTTGTTTATCTCCTATGTGCTTGACACACAGTAGGTGCTCAATAAACTAGTTACATGAATGAACGTGTCAATGACCTGGTTTCAAACATTTAATAGTGCTGTGCTGCATCAAGCTCCTCCAGGTATATCCTATGGCTCTTCACTATCCCTAGTTTTTGCATTGGCACATTACATTACACTTGATGCTACAATGTGACTATTTTGGTTACATGAATGTGTTAATATGACTCCAGAGTCATATAATTGTATCACTTTGAAAGGAGAAAGTACTAATCACTTCTCCTTTTCTTCCTCTCCTGTCCCCATTCCCAGGAGCTGTGGTTATCCTCAAAGTAAACGACACAGTGGGGCTGCTACATAGTGTCTTACCTACCCCCTCCCCATGTCTGAGGTAAGTACTGTTCTTGCCTTTTCTTTTGCGAAGACTGTATTGGGCAGAGATGAGGACAGAATATTCTCCTTGAGCCCAAGGCCAGAGCTGAAGGGAACCAAAAATTCTGGCACTCAGAACTAGCTCTTCCATAGTTTTCAACGTACACGGAATAAGAAAGCTTAGGTTCATATTCACTAACATAGAAGAATAGGTAGGAATTTGAGAGGAAAACCTAGCAATGAAAACAATGTACAAACAGCTTGAGTTAAACCTCCAGTTAAACTACTTGTAAACCTAACTGTAGCAGTAGGTGTATCCAGTCAAGAGAAGGTAACCTCAACACCGGGGAAGCCTTACAGGTGAGTCTAACACCATCATAGCTATCATTAAGTATCTACTCTGTGCCAGGCACCACATTAGGTGTTTTATAAATATTACTCTAATCTTTAGAAGCATCTTATGTAGGATTATTTCTATTTTGAAGATGCAAAAATGGAAGCTTAACAAGGTTAGGTAACTTGTTCATGTCACATAACTGCAAGATGTTAAGAGGATTCAAACAAAGGTGGCTATTTCCATTGCACCATCTGAGAGAAAAGTCTTCTAGTTACCTATTTTACATCTAGACAAGTTATTTTCAAATTGGAATGTGGTTTGATCTTGATTATTGAAAGGATTTTAGATTTTCAACAACCACAAATCCAAAATAATAATGATGCTATCTGGTAATAATACATTCTCCTATCAGTTTTTCTTATGCCACACTCACCTTGCCCCCTATCCGGACCTGAGCCTGAAGTTTGGCTAACTTTTCTTGATTCATGCTGTTGGTAAATCTAGGGGGGGAAAAATAGATTTGTTAAAGTCACTGTTTTACCAAATAAAATAACTGTTTATGCAACAGTACCTTTTGGTTCACTGAGCTTGCATTATGCATCACCACTATGATCATATTAATATTGTCTATATTCTTAATAAATATTAATAACTTGTTCTAGTTTCATAAACCAGACATTAAAAGAACCAAAATTAATAATACCATGAAGAAGTTGAATATACAAACAGAAAATAGAATGGGATTCAAAGTTACCTATTTGAATCTCCCTCCTGAAAAGCGTGATTCAGTACTTTGGCATTCAGTGAAACCTACCCAATTATAAAATCTCCTAGGCAAGCCAGTTTTTTCCCTCAAAGATTTTTACAGCAGAGAGCTGTTATCAAATATTATTAGCACATCCTTCAAGCAGACTTTTTTCTCCCAAATCACATTCTGTATTTCTTGCAAACCATAAATGAAAGACAAAAAAAAGCTGGACAAAGAAGAAATTCAACAATAGGCTGTCCACCTGTCAAGATATGAGGTAGTCACATCCTCTATTCAAGGTCATATGGTATGTTAATAATAGGGAAAGAGAACCAGATGTTCAGACATTCGGCGCTTCTGCAGCACCTTCCAGAGAGTTCATTCAATACCATGCATTGATAAAGTATGTCATACTTGTCAAGATATTCTCACATACAGGGTAAAATGCCTCACGGCACAATTTGAGAAAACCATATCTCTGCTACATTAATACTACATGTTTTGGGGAGGAGGAGGAGAGGAGCTTTTTAAGACAATCTTGATTTTGAAAAGTCTAAGAACATTATAAAATCATGAATCCTAGTCTGGTCAGTAATATTCCTACTAAGGAAAAAATGTTCTGAAGGTTATAATGGGTCATAACATTCCACACCACATAAACAAATAAAAGCCATTGTTAAAAGTCTGGTCTTACTTGTTCTGTGGATCAACATATCATTACTGAGATGCAACAGAGGGAACTTTTTGGCCAATTCTCTAACCTCTTTATAATCATCACTCAGATGAAAAAAGATACTGTTTTCTTCATTTGAGATATGAAAGGGAATGAAATATTATATAAGTATTAACCACTATGTATTCTGACACTGTACTTAGGCACTCTAAGTGCCTGTATATATCTCTAAGGCACTGTATATATCTCTGCTTTTTTCCAAATAACATTTAGAATTTGATTCCTCAATCTTTGCTCAGCACTGTATCACCATGCTTAAGCAGCTAAAAACACTCTTTTATAGGAGGAAGTGTGATTAGAGTACAAAACCAGAAGGCTCGGGTGCGTGCCAATCTCAACTCGCCATAGACAAATTTGTTGATGCAAATCCCAATCTCTATATTCAATATCCCACAGAAAAGGACCACTATTCACTTTTCTCAAAGGAATGTGAACATGAAGGTGCAGTGAATTAACAAAGAGCCTAAGGAATTTTTTACAAAAAAGGAGCTAAGTGAAAATATTAGAACTAGACACAGGGTAAACCTTTTGGGACTCTTCTGCATTTTTGAAGTAACCACCACAAGAGAAGAGACGGATGAGAAGATTCAGAAGTAAAGATAAAGAGTCCTGACTTGTTTGAGACAAAGAACAAAATTAACTCTTTATATTAATGTGTAGATGAAAGAACATATTCCATTCCAGATATTCAGGACAAACAGAAAACTTGTTCCCAAAGAGTATCTCAGAGAAAAAGCATCTTAGGGAGGTTGGAAGCTCAAGCCGGTAGAGGAAGAAGGGTGTTCCTTTGTCTACTAACAGTGAGGGTGTGTGGAATTGAAGTAGGAAACAGGATTGGACTTAGTCTATGTGAGACAAGATGTCAAGCTCAGAATGTGGACTAGAACTCAAAAGATCACCTGGTTTAATTCCCTATTCCTCAATCAACCTTTACTTTATTGTACCCATTATTCTTATCTCGTATGTGAGGCCACCTCAAATACCTGCAAGGAGCAGCAGGGTGTAAGTTATAAATAAATAAAACAGTTCACCTCCCTCCCAATTTAACAGATTTGGAAATGAAGGCCCATAAGGGAGAAGTCACTTCTTAGGCCTAAAAGGGAGAAATACTTCGTAAAGCCGTATGATTAGTGAGTTCTTCCTTAGGGATCCTAGGATCTTTTAGCCATTTCCTCGAGGACTCAAGAAAGGGTGTTAATAATGTTATCATCAATATTTATTGAGTGCCTACGCTCTAAGCATTATGGTAAGCACTTTCATATATATCATATTTACCTAGAGAGGAAATAATCTCAACCTTTAGTCCCCGAGTTTTTACTATGTGGGGTTTCTCTAAGAGAGGCACAGGCTTTGGAATCAGAAGGTTCAAGGTTCTACCACTTAGGGCTTCGGAAAGATACTTTCTCTGAAATTGTGTTCCTTCTGTATTAGAAAAGTAAGGGTTAACGGGTAAATTATCAAGCACAGGGTATGGCTCACAGTAGACACTAAATAACTGGTAACTATTGTTACCACTCCGGAGGGGACAGCTATGGTACATATAGTGAAAGAACGTGGGAACGGAAGTTGAAACCGCCATTCACTCGCTGTGCAACACCGTGCCTGGCGGACAATCCTCAATTTCCTGACAGCCTACTACGCATCAGGCAGTGTGGTGGGGCTATAAAGAAGGGCAAGGCAACGAATCTCTCAGAGAGAGAGGCAGACTTGTAAACAAATACTGCCATTACGAGGTGAAGAGCGCTGCACTGGAATTCGGTCCCAAGCGCTTGGGGGCCGACGGGGCTGCTAACCTCAGTTTCCCTATCTGTAGAGTGGGAGGATCAAATGAGATGACAACAGATCGGCTGTAGAAAGCGCAAAGCTCACAGCACTGCTGCTGTGAAAAATGAGGAGTAACAGGACAGAGGCAGAGGACCACCCGCCTCCTAGGACTGGACCTGGGCGGCAACACCGCGGACTCGCTCGCCTGCACAGGGGGCGGTGGTGATGGGACCTTCCCTCAGGTGCCGACCCCCAGCTGCGCCGCCGGTAACCGACAGGCCAAGCCAGCCGCCTCCGCCCCCACTCGGCGCGCCACGGCGGAAGTGGCAGCCCAAGCGGTTGGCGGGTGTCGGAAGAAGAGGGCGGGGGGAGACCGTGCGCAGCGGCCTATGGCCGTGGAGTGGCGGGACCGCCGGGGGTCTCACCTGAAGCAGGGAGGGTCCTCCAACACCAGCACGCGGCAAGAGCAAGATGGCTGCCTCAGTCGAGACAGAGAAAGACGACGGCTGCCGCGGCGGCGGGAGCGGGGCCCACGTGACACAGCCGGCCCCGCCTCTCTCTCACCAGGGCAGCCTATCCGGGGAACGCAGATACGAACTACAAATCCCAGCCTGCTCTGTGCCTCCCAGTAGAAAGGCGGCAGGTGCAAGTGGCCACGCTGCATTCTGGAGCTTGCAGTCTCCTGAACGTTTCATTGTGTCTGGTCCTACAATTTATAGGGAGCCTAATCAAAGCGAGGTGTGTATTTTTGTTTGGGTGTGTATTTTGTTGGATGTCTTTCACTAAGCCTTAAGTACGCACTGTCGGACTCAACTAGTGTGGACTCTAGTCTTCACACAGGAGAAGAGACGGGAAATTTTATCTGTTTATTATGCATCAGAGAGGAAAAACTGAGGAGAAATACTCAACCCACAAAGTTTAAAAACAAATAGATTTAGCCAGAAAGGTTTACACTTTAAATGCCTTCAGTGACTTATGTCCTAGTTCCTTGAAGAGTTAGGTCAGTTTTGCAATAAGAGATCCCAAGTTTGGTTTTCTTGGAGCTTGCATCAGTTGGTTGCATAATCCCTGAGTGGAAGAGTTGCGCTTGCAAGGAAAAATAAGGTCCAGAGCTCTCGTCCAGCAGGAAGGGGCATTCTTGCAAGGCACGAGACCATGCATCACCGCAGAACAGGTTTGCCAGGTCTCCTGGAGAGCTGAGCAGGAACCTAAGAATGAAATCCTGTTGTGTAAGTCTTTTTTATTTGCGGAGGGATAAGGGGGATCCGATGCCAATGGGCAGTCCGCCCATTGTTGGGAGGGGCTGGCTTCACCGATCAATAATTTGCGTTGCGAATATTAAATACAGCGATTCTTGGAGGGGGAGGGGCTAGCCTGCTGGCCAACGCAATCAGCAACGGTTCTCCCGAGCTACCTCCCCACCCCCTATTATCTCGGCCCACCTTTTCCCTCTCAGTGCTCAAACTGAACATCCAGAATCCGGGGAAAGCTACTCGCGCTGGAGATAAACTCCCGCACCCTTCTACGTGATCTGCACCTTTAAACTCACTCCATCCCAATCCGGACCCCGGAGGCACCACCCACATCCGTCTAACATCACTTCCTTCAGGGTTAAAAAAAAAAAAAAAATCTGGAAACGCAAGGGATTGGGCTGAGCGAGCCGCACTTGGGGAACCGCACGGACCTTCTGCTGGGACCCCGGCCCTGCGTCTGCTTAGCCCGGTGGCCCCGTCCATCTACTACCATGGAGCTGCGGACTCGTCTCGGGGCCACCTGTTTGCTGGGCTTCGGTTTCCTGCTCCTCGTCACCTCTTCTGATGGACATATTGGTCTTGGAAAGGGTCAGACCGCCTTCTTATCTTAATCTTTACTCATTCCGGGCCCCAGCCCAGTATACCCCTCTCCTTGTCCTAACACACTCCCCATCTCCTTCTATCTCTGAGGCCACTGCAGATTTCTTTTTATCCTCCCTAACCGCTCCTGGAGTTTGAGAAAAATTTCTCGGGGTCTGGGCAATGTTGAGATGGGAAAGTTGTACTTCGGGCCTCCCTAATCTTGGGTTGAGGTAAGGAATGGCCCTTAAATTAGGAAAAGCATATTTAAGAGACCAGCATAGTGCCTACCACTTGGTAGGTCCTCAGGAACGGTCACCTTCCCTCCTGGGAGAAATAGGGCCTTTGGGGACCTGCATATGCAGAGACCCTTGCCCTGGGTCTGAAGATTCCATACCTCACCTCTTTCCTGAAGAGCTAGGTCACTGCCTACTCCTTGCCCCGGGGGGAACAGCACCTGCATCCCAGGGAGGTGTGACTGGTGCATAAGGAAGGGCCAGATTAAGGGTAGAAGTTCTGATGCTAGAGGGTCACCAACAATTGTCCTTGGTGTGGTTCAGTCAGTGTATCTGTCTGAAGAAACTGATTTTTTTTGAGGCGTGTGGGGACAGCGGTTATGAATGGAGGAGATGAGGTAGGACCCCCTTCTCCATCCCATTACCTACATCTTCATTTGAACTCAGGTTTTATGCTTTTCTAGGTGGGTGAGTGATAGCATGGTTTCCCCTCTCCTTCCATTTTTTTTATGCTTACCTTACTGTATGGGATGATTCTGCTGCAGTCCTGCTGTTTTTACCTTTGTTTTCTCTTATCCTCCCTATTTGCACATTTATTGGTGGTGATGAGATTGGGTGGACATTCAGTGTACCTGAATGCAGTCACTCCTTCATTCAGTAAATAATTTTTGATCACCTACCATATTCCAGGCGCTGTCCTAGGCACTGGGGATCTAGCAGTGGACAAGACAGAGAAGGTTCCTGCTCTCACGGACTGTGTATTGAAGTCAGAGAGACAGAGTAGACACATGGACAAATTCATAAAACAAGACAATTTCAGCTAGGGATAAGTGCTGAGAAGAAAGTGAAACTGTGATGGAGTAGAAAGGCTGGAGAGGATGAGGGAGCTGGCGTTACCTGAGCTAGGCAGGTCAGGGAAGGCTTCTCTGAGAAGGTGAAATGTGGGTTTCCATCTCAGTGATGAAACTGCAGGACCAATTCTACTGGGCCAGAATACTGACAACCCCATTTTAAAACAGATTACTGTACCGAGGGAGATAGAAGAGTATTGTGTTAGGAGTGTGGGTTTAGATCTGAGTTTTAATTTAGTCTACCGCTGACCCACTGAGAAGCCTGGGGCAAGTTGCTTAACTTGTCAAAGCTCAGTCCTTCATCTGTAAAATGGATATAATAACAACTACCTGAGACACTCAACAAATAATTTACTCTGTTCCAGTCACTGTGTTAGGTGGAGGCAATACCTTGGAGTCACGTATTCAGTATCTTTATTCTTTCTAAATATTAAGCTCTGTGTGATTGTTCCAGTTATTATTGCTGCATAATAAACTACCCCCAAATTTAGTGACGTAGAGAAAGTGTTTTATTGTGCTCACCATTATGTGGGTCAGGAAGTCAAACAAGGCACAGTGGGGATGGTGTATCTCTCGGTTCCATGATGTCTGGGGCCTTGGCTGAGCTGGTTACTTCTCCATGTGGTCTTTCTTCATGGATAAGTGTGGGCTTCCTCACAGTACGAAAGCTGGATTCCAAGAGCAAGTGCCCCAAGAGAACAAGGTGGAGATGCATAACATTTTTATCATCTAGCCTTGCAAGTTGCATAGCATCACATCCACTATACTCTGTATGGCCATGTTTAAGGGGAGGGACATTCTCCTTCCAACCCGCCCTAACCATCTTTGGAAAGTATATTTGGCCCCAGTAAACCAAGACCATTTCTGTCTTATGCATGCTTAGGAATATTTGTTGAAAGAAGAAATGAATGATACACGTGATCATTGTGATCCCTGTCTTTTTTCAGCTTATAGTCTGAAGACTGTCAAGACAAGTAAGCAGGCAATTACATGACACTACATGACACTGTGATATGTACTGTGAGCAGGAAAATACCAGGTAACTGTAGGAGCATATAGGACGGCAACTTGAGGCGGGGGGGCTGTGTTGTGAGGATTAAATGAAAAAACGACAGGCACTTAATATTGTGTCACAAACTTAGAAAGTATTTATTAATGTTTATTAGTATGTCTTCCTAAGGAAGAATATTTAATCGTTCCTGAAAGGAATTAATAATATTTCAAACTTTTATTTTTTCTATCTCTTGGGAAATGAATTCTTAGGAACTAGATTACAGCTCACCCATCCCACCTCCCAAAAAAGTGCTACCCAAAGCAGTGATTCCTGAAAATCTTGATGAGGAAGATTTCTTCCCAGATGTTTAAGTAGCTCTGGCTCTTACCAGAAGATGACCTGGTGGTTTGCAGAGAGAAAAGACTGAGTGACCCTATTGTTTTCATTCAGAAGAAGCAGTACGGTGGTGGTACAGGCGCTGGATAGAAATCAGGAGGCCTAGGTTTTAATCCTGGTCAGACCATGTAGCCAGCTCTGGTCTTCCCCAAGGACCATTTACTAAATGAGAGAGTTGGACTAGAAATGATTCCTAAGAGTCCTTCCAGCTCGAACATTCTAGAGTCCTAAAATAATCTTGTTGTTCTCCGCGTGCTTGAAATTTGGAATGTATCACCAATGGGGAGAAGTGTCATGACTAACATTTACTGTACATTTACTCTATTCCAGGTACTGTTCTGTGCACTTTTTGTGTATTGACTGGTTTCATCCTCATAATAACCCTCTGAGATGGATAATATTTTTTATCATTATCCCCATTTCACAGATGAAGAACCTAAATTAGGGCCCAGGAGTCCCACAGCTAGTAAGCAGACTAGCTGGGATACAAATCCCAGAGTGAGCGCTCTTAACCAATACGCTCCTGCCTCTGAGTGCAGAAACTCCTTTGAAGACTTTAAAGGAGAAACGAGAAAGCTGTCAGTGGGGGCGGTTCATAAGCTCTCCTGCCTGAAACAGAAATGGATGGCTTTGTCAAGTCTCCGGATTAAAAATTTGGCGCTGACACATATGAAGTGTTTACCTTCCACACTGTGTCCTATTCACATTCACAGCAACCCTATGGGATGGATATTTTTGTTAGTCATTTTTTGCATTTGTGAAAACAGTAAATGGCTGAACTAGGATTTCCAATCCCTGTCTGACTGCAGACAGGGTTTATTCAGCCGCTAGGTTATTCTACCTCACAGGTACAGTGTTCCCTGTTTTGGAGGCTTGGCTGTCAGCTCTGACACTTGACCTTTTGTTTCATCAACTGAGAGGCGATGCATAATCCTTTTCTGATGTCTTTCACTTATGCTCGTGAAAACAATTTTAGGATGAAGGGCTTGGGAATTCTGATGTAAATGCTGTGTTTAGAAATGGTCACTCCCCTCCCCACCTTTATTTATTAATGATTTAGAGAAAGAGCTGTGATGTGGGAGCCTTCAGCTTACTTGCAGATAGCCAGCATAAATTAAGTGGCTGTGCAGTGATACTTTAGGAAACTGGACTGTCTTCAGAGGTTCCACATTGGCGTGGGTGTGAGTGTGGATGGTGTTGGGGAGTAGGTGATTTTAGTAACAAGGTAAACACTGTGCCCTTTAACTTATTTTTGAAGGGAAACGAAAAGACCCAAGTTTTCAGATCTGAAGTCAGTGATTTCCTTCTGGTTTAGTGAAGCCATTTTCCTTCGTTTATGCATTTAATCTTTGCTAGAGAGGCCATGAGTGTAGGGAGTTAAACTACAGACTCTGGAACTGCACCACGTAGGTTCTAATCCCGGCTCTGCCACTTGCTGGCAGTGTAATTTTGGCCAGGCTATTTAACTTCATCTCTGTAATTTCCTATCTGTAAAATGAGGAGAATTAGAGTTTCTACCCCATAAGTTTATTGTGAGTGTTAAATAAGTTAATACATGTAAAAGCATGAAAAACAGTGCCTGGCATATAATAAAGGCCATATGAATGTTAGTCATTATTAATATTGTTGTTATCATTATATTATTGTAATATTATATAAAGTAAGTACTCAAAAAATGATGGTGGTGATTATTACTATTATAAAAGATTCCAATGTACATTTTAATATGAATTTTCAAAGAAATTTTGTACATGTAGTGAACTGTTTCAAATTACACCTCTAGACTTACTCTTAGGGATAATGCAATAGGTCAGTGAGGGAGGTGTCGGGGTACTGGAAAACCATGTTAATTAGGCATCAGGTGACCCGAATTCTGGTTGTGGCTTCCTTTGTGGTCTTGGATAGCCTCTTCCCTTTTCTAGGCCTTCATAATATGAGAGGGTTGGACTAATCTCCAAGTCTGTACTTTCTAATGTGGTAGCACTAGCCACATGTTACTCTTAAATTTTAAATAAATTAAAATTAAATAAAATTAGAAATTCAGCTCCTCAGTTACATTAGGCACATTTCAAGTACTCAGTAGCCCCCTGTGTCTGGTGTCGACCATATTGAACGGGCCAGATGTGGAACATCCCCATCATTGCAGAAAGTTCTATTGAGCAGCACTGCCCTAGGCTCTCTCTTAGCAGTGACCTCCTGTGACTTTGTCAGCTTTGTCAGCCAACTTTGTAAGCTTTGTCAGCCAGCTTCTGAGTACCCCAGGTTTACAGAGAAATTTTATTTTACCTGATACTAATCTGGCTTCCCTGACTTTCTTTTTTTTTTTTTAAAGATTGGCACCTGAGCTAACATCTGTTGCTGATCTTCTTTTTTTTTTCTGTTTGTTTCTTCCACTCCCCAAGGCCCCCCAGTACATAGTTGTATATTCTAGTTGTAGGCCCTTCTGGTTGTGTTATGTGGGATGCCAGCTCAGCATGGCCTGATGAGCCATGCCATGTCCGCGCCCAGGATCCGAACCCTCGAAACCCCAGGCCGCCGAAGCGGAGTGCACAAACTTAACCACTTGGCCACGGGGCGGCCCCTCCCGACTTTCTTTTGGCTACATTTGCCTGGTATATATTTTTCAATCATTTTATTTTCCACTTTTACAAGTCTTTCTGCCTTAGATGTTCTTGTAAACATCATAGAGGTTTTTTTTTTTTAAGATTTTATTTTTTCCGTTTTCTCCCCAAAGCCCCCCGGTACATAGTTGTATATTCTTCGTTGTGGGTCCTTCTAGTTGTGGCATGTGGGACGCTGCCTCAGCGTGGTTTGATGAGCAGTGCCATGTCCGCGCCCAGGATTCGAACCAACGAAACACTGGGCCGCCTGCAGCGGAGCGCGCGAACTTAACCACTCGGCCACGGGGCCAGCCCCTTAGAGGTATTTTTTTTTAACCAAAATCTGACAATTTCTGTCTTTTAACTTTAACTGGCAAGTTTAGTCCACATATGTTTTGGTGATTATTGACAGAGCTGGTCTTATTTCTCTCATCTGATTTCCATCACTGCTGTTTTTTCTATGTTTTTGTTCTCTTTTTTTGCACTTTTTTTGGGGAGGGGGTTGAGTGTTTGCTTATTGTTATTTTATCTCTTAGTTTGGAAGTTGGCACTGTAGTTCTTTCCTTTTAGTGGTTACTCTTGAAATTTTACTTGGATACTGAACAAAATCTAACGTTAATATCTAACCCCCCCATGGGTAAGAGGGCCTTAGAACATTTTAACTTCAGTCACTTACTCTTTACTTATAAGCAGTACATTGTCCAGTAGTTTAGTTCTGTCTTTTTTTTAACTCTACAAATTGAACAGTAAAAGGTTTTATACAGGGGCCAGCCTATAGCTTAGTGTTTAAGTCCAGCATGCTCTGCTTTGGTGGCCTGGGTTTGCAGCTTCAGATCCTGTGTGTAAACCTACACCACTCATCAGCCATACTGTGGTGGCAACTCACATACAAAGTGGAGGAAGATTGGCACTGATATTAGTTCAGGGCTAATCTTCTTCAAGCCAAAACAGAGGAAGATTGGTAACAGATGGTAGCTCACAGTGAATCTTCCTCACCAAAAAAAAAAAAAAAAAAAAAAAAGTTTTTATATGGATAGTATTTAGATTTATCTCCATTTTAACCAGTTTACTTGCTCACTATTCCTTGTGTCTAGGCTTCTTCTAGAGCCACTTCCTTCCTGAAACATGCCCCTTATTTACCCTTTTAGTTTCTCTGGTTCTTCTCTCCTGGGGGCTATTTCATATTTCCTCTTGCCTCTCCAAACCTCCACTAATTCCTCTATACTCCTTGCTCTCAGCTGGTGACCACACTTCCCGTTTAACAGAAGACACAAAGAATTGGAAGAGGCCTTTCAAAAATTGTCACCACTAGATTTATCCACCTTCCAACCCCAGTGTCCATATATTCTTCCTTTCCTGCCTCTACTGGATAAGCTATTGGTGCTCCTAGCAAAGGCTAATTCCTCTACTTGGACACTAAATCCCATCTCCTTTAACCTGTTAAGATATTTTTGACTCTCTTATCCTGTATTATCAATTCTGCTACCTTTATTGTATCATTTCTATCAGATTTCAACATCCTCTACTTTCCTCCATATTGAGTACAAACCCTTCCTCGACTCACACCTCCCTCTAGCAGCTGCCACCTGTACAGCAAAATTCTTTGAAAGACTCATTCTCTACATCTTCCCCTGGGCTATCTTGATCTTGCTGTAATCATGCTTTTGTCCTCACTCCTCTGTTGAAACTGGTCTTGTCAAGGTCAGTATTGCTCCAGTTAAAAATCCAGTGGTTATTTCTGATTTAACAAGAGTGCTAGAGTCAGTTAATCATCCTTCCTTCTTGAAATACCTTGGAAACACTTGGATTCTAGGACTCCATGCACTGCTGGTTTCCTGCCGATCTCACTGGCAGTTCCTTCTCATATCCTTGGCAGGTTCTTCTTTATCTCCCCTAACCTGGGAGTGCTTCAGGGCTCTTGGACTCCCTCTCCATCTACACTCGCTCTCTTGGTGATCTTTTTCAGTCTCAGGCTTTAAAGAACATCCATGGCCCGGCCCCATGGCCAAGTCATTAAGTTCACGCACTCTGCTTCGGTGGCCCAGGGTTTTGCTGGTTTGGATCCTGGGCGCGGACCTAGCACCACTCATCAAGCTATGCTGAGGTGGCGTCCCACATGCCACAGCTAGAAGGACCCACAACTAAAATATACAACTATGTACTGGGGGGCTTTGGAGAGATGAAAGAAAAATTAAAAAATCTAAAAAAAAAAAGAGAAAGAAAATCCATATGCTGATAATTCTGCCTTGAATTCTGGGCTCAGATATTCAGTTGCTTATTCAGCTTCTCTGCTTGGATGTCTAGTAAGCATCTCAAAATGAACTTATTCAAATCCAAACTCTTAATGTTCCTTTCCAAAACTCATTCCATCTGCTCTATTTTGCATCTCTGTTAATAGCAACTCCATTCTTCCAGATGCCCAGGCCAAAAACCTTTAGAGTCATCTTTAACTTCTCTCACCCCATATCCATAGCAAAATCCTTTAGACTTTGCCTTCAAAATGTATCCAGAATCCGATATCTTACTCCCTCTACCACCACAGCTGGTCCAAACCACCATCATTGCTTGCCTGGATTCTTGCCATAACCACTTGACTAGTCTCTTTTGCTTTTCTCCCCAGTATTAATTTGCTAGGGCTTCAGAGTACCAGAAACTGAGTGGTTTAAACAACAGAAATTTATTGTCTCACAGTTCTAGGGGCCAGAAGTCTGAAATTAAGGAATCAGCAGGATTGGTTCCTTCTGAAGGCTGAGGGAAGGATCTGTGCCAGGCCACTCTCCTTATAGATGGCTGTGTTCTCTCTGTGCACATCTGTGTCCACATTTCCCCTTTTTATGTGGAGCCCAGTCGCATTGGTTTATGGCTCACCCTGATGACCTCATTTTATCTTGATTACCTCTGTAAAGACCCTGTTTCCAAATAACGTCACAGTCTGAAGTACTGGGGGGGGGGTTAGGACTCCACATATTTTTTGTGGGGGACACAGTTCAGCCCATAACACCCCTGCAGTCCATCTTCAGCACCGAAGCCAGAGCAGTCCTGTTAAAACATAAATCACATCACATTACTACTCTACTCAAAACCCTCCAGGAGCTTAGTAAAAGCCGGAGTCTTGGCAGTGGCCTCCCAGGCCCTGCCTTGTCCGCTCCTCACTTGTCCTCGCCTCCTTCTACTTTGATGGACAGCATTATGTAGTGCTTAAAAGCAAGGAGTCTGGACCCTGACTGCCCAGGTTCAGATCCCGGCTCTGAAGTCACCAGCTATGTGAACTTGGGAAAGTTACTTAAACTTTGTGCCTCAGTTTTCTCGTCTGTAAAATGGGATCAATGAGAGTACCTACCTCTAGGGTTGTTGTGAGGATCAGTATTTGTAAAGTACTTAGAATACTGCCTGGCATATTATATTAATAGCAAATACCTTGTAGCAAATTCTCCAGTCCCAGACACTGTTCTAAGCTCTTTAATATACTCATTTATCTAGTCCTCAAAGCAACCCTCTGAGGTGGGTGTTATTGTTATCCTCATTTACAGCTGAGGAAACTGAGGTTAAGTAACTTGCTCAAAGTCACCCAGTTAGTAAGCTACAGAACTAGGATTCAAACCCAGGGAGCCTAGGTTCAAAGTCTGTGCTCTTAACCATTACATAGCACTGCTCAATAAATACTTATTTATTGAAATAATAACTAGTGGTGAATATCTGATGGTGGGAAAATATCTGTTTATCTGAGAATGTCTATTTTTCCCTTGTTCTTGTAAGATAGTTTTGCAAGGCACGTAATTCTGGGTTTGGAGATGTTTTCTTTCAGCATTTTGAAGATGATCGTCTGCTGTCTTCTGATTTCTAGTTTGTTCCTGTCAGTCTAATTACTGATCTTTTGTAGGAAATATGTCATTTCTCTTTGAAATGCTGTTAAAATCTTAATATTTTTGTTGTTCTGCAGTTTCACTACAATTTGTGTGTGTATTTTGTTTTTGTAATTTGTCCCAGTTGTTATACATTGTGCTCCTTACACCTACAGATTCATGTTTTATCTCAGTTCTTGAAAATTGTCAGCCATTATCTCTTTTTTTCTTTTTAAAAAGTGTAAATGTATTTTGAGTAGGTAATATTTTTAAATGGTTTACTACTTTAAACTGTGTATTTTTTCCTTCCACTGTTGTTTCCCAGTCACCCAGTGCACAGTGATATTATCTCCTCAAATATGTTCTTTCCTTCATCTTTTCATTCTGAGACTACATATGCTAATCTTTCTTAATCCACCCTATAACGCTTGGCCTCTCCTTCCCCTTAGCTCTCTGTGCTGCATTCTGGATAATTTCTGATCTCTCTCCACCTGTCTCTAATTTGCTGTTTTAGCCTATCTGTTGAATTTTTTTTTAATTAATAGAGTTTATTTTTTGAGCAATTTAAGGTCTACAGAAAAACTGAGTGGAAAATACAGAGTTTCCATGTAAGCCCACCTCCCTCCACCCGCAGTTCCCCCTATTATTAACGTCTTGCATTGTTGTGGTACATTTGTTACAATTGATGAGCCGGTATTGATACATTATTATTAACTAAAGTCCATGGTTTACATTAGGGTTCACTCTTTCTGCTGTACATTCTGTAGGTTTTGACAAATGTATAATGACATATATATTAATTTGCCAGTGCTGTCATAACAAATACCACAGACTTGGTTAAACAACAGAAATTTATTTTCTCACGGTTCTGGAGGCTAGAACTTCAAGATCAAGGGGTTGGCAGCATTGGTTTCTTTTTGTAGATGGCTGTCTTCTTTCTGTGTCTTCACATGGTCTTCCCTCTGTATGTGTCTGTGTCTTGATCTCTTTTTGTAAGGACATTAGTCATATTGGATCAGGGCCCACCTAATGACCTCATTTTAACTTAATTACTTAAAGATCCTGTCTCCAAATACAGTCACATTCTGAGGTACTGTGGGTTAGGACTTTAACATATGAATTTGGTGTAGAAGACACAGTTTAGCCCATAACAACTATATCTGCCATTACAGAATCATACAGAATAGTTTCATTGCCATAAAAATTGCATGTTCCACCTATTCATCCCTCCCTCCCCCTTGAACTTTTGGCAGCCACTGATTGTTTTTACTGTCTCCATAGTTTTGCTTTTTCCAGAATGTCATATAGTTGGAATCATATACTGAATATATCACCTTTTCATATTGGCATCTTTCACTTTGCAATATGCATTTAAGCTTCCTTCATGTCTTTTTGTGGCTTAATAGCTATTTTTATCACTGAATATCCATTGACTTTGTATTTCAACAATTATGTTTTTAATTTCTTTCTTTTTTTTTTAAAGCTTCAGTGCATAGTTGCGTATCCCAGTTGTTAGTTTAGTTCTCTATGTGAGCTGCAGCCACAGTATGACAACTGACAGACCAGGAAACAAACCTGGGCTGCAGTGGTGAGAATGCCGAATCTTAACCACTGGATCACCAGGGCTGGCTCTGTTTTTAATTTCTAAAAGTTCTATTTGGTGCCTTTACAGATTTACCTATTTCTTTTGTGTGTTTTTGCATGCCCATTTTTGTGACCCCCCCCCATGTGTTATTTCTTTAAACATTTATACATAGTTATTTTTGTATCCTTTGGCTGATAATTCTAATATCTGAAGTCCTTAGGGGTCTGAATCTATTGGTTGCTTCTGCTGACTCTTCCTTGTGGTGACTTGTTTTTTTACATGTTTGGGGATCTATGACTGTAATTTATAATGGTTGTTCGTCATTGACTATCTTGGAGGCCTAAAATGAGGAGTGCTTTCCTCCAGAAAGGTTTAGCATTTGATTCATATGGAAACCAGGGGGTACTACTAACCTGGAGGCATTCTAGTCTCCTTTGACAGTTGAGTTAATATGGAGTCTCAGGTTCACCTCTTCCATTTTGCCACGTCGTAATGGACATTTTCTTTCAGGTCAGCCTTATCTTTTGCTTGTTGCTCACTGTTCCTCATTTGGTTTTAGCTTACTTTGTGTTTATTGCCCAGTGAGTACATTTTGAAAGTCCGTTTTATCTGGGATGTCATCATTTCGCAGTGGGATATCCCTCCAGACTGTCTAGTCAGGCATCCTGCCAAAGCAGGATTCAGTTGCATGAGTTTAGGTATTGACAGATAGAATGATGTTGATCACATTAGGCACCTTCCAGTTCTCTGGGGCATCCTTCTGATTTCACTCTCACTTAATCATTCACTCTTCAGGATTAGACTTTGGGCCCTAGGCAATTGACACATTTTCTCTTGGCCAGCAGCCCATGCTGTTGGGAATGAAAAGTGATGATGGTTGGTTTGGATACTGTCTCCAGGTGCTAATCTGGATGAGCTGTTTATTTCCCTGTGGTAACGCTGATAGAAATTTGAATTTATTTCTGGGGAAGAAAATCCTGGAAGAGAGCATAGTAACTAAAAATGATAAAATTAAAGGTTAAATCCCAGCTTGACCATTTACCAGCTATGTGACCTACTACAGGTCTTTGAGTCTCAGAAGTCTCAACTGTAAAGAATAACAAAAGCTGCTATTTACTGATCATTTATAATATGCTAATCACTGTGCTAAGTTATATATATATTTCTTACTCAATATTCAGTAACAATCTTAGGAGATATAGCCATTATTATAACTATTTTAGTGATGATAAAGCAGAAGAATAGAGAGGTTAAGTAAAAAAGGGTTATTGTTAAGGCCAAATTTAAATGAGGTAGCGTGTGTGGTGCACCAGACATATATAAGGTGGTCAATAAATAACAGCCAACATTATTAAGTTCAGTAACATTTTCAAGATATAATATTAAGTAATTTATGTGATATGGCCTAAATAATATCCATTTACTCAATAAATATTTATGGAGCACTTACTATGGCCATGTGTAGTGCCAGATGCTAGGGAAACAGGAAGGAATCAGATAGATATGGTCCCAGCCCTTAGGGAATTCCCTTTAGAGTGAGGGAGACAGATGCATAAACACTTACAGTTCAGCCTGGCAAGTGCTGTGATGGGGCAAGAATAGTGTGCTTCGGGAGTCAGGGAAGATTTACTGAAAGAAATGTCCTCTAGGTTTATACCTGAAGAATGATTTGGAGGTGAGGGGGGAAGGAAAGGCAGAGGAAGCAGTGATTATCAAGGCTGGAGCCAAGAGAGCACATTCTGCATTTAAGGAAATGAAAGTAGTTTTGTGTGTACGTTTCTAGGAAAAGTGTGGAAAGTGAGCCTGGAGAGGTAGGCAGGTGCCACATTGTAAAGGGTTTGTAAGCCCTACTACAAGAGTTTGACCTCTCTCTTTAGGGCATCGGAAATCTTCTGAAAGGTGTGATTTTTAAAGATCACTCTGGTTGAAGTGTGGGAAATAGTAACGAGAATAGCTTTAAATATATTATCTCATTTAATCCTTACACCAACACCTGCAGGTGGGTATTATTATCTTGATTTTACAGAGAAGAAATTGGAGGGCTTACTTCATTCACACAGTTCACACATTTTATAGGAAGTGGAGTCATGTACCCATTTCTTTCTGACTCTAAAGCTATATTGCTGTATTGTCTCCAACTAGTAACGATTTGTTGTGACCTGTTTTATTTTTACTCTATGGAAAATTCTCATTCATTCTTATACTATTCTTTGCATGCTCTGTGTTAGTTTACAAAGCATTTCACAGCCTTTAATTTAATCTCCTTAAAAACTATAAATTAGGGGCCGGCCCGGTGGCGCAGCGGTTAAGTTCGCACGTTCCGCTTCTCGGCGGCCCGGGGTTCGCTGGTTCGGATCCCGGGTGCGGACATGGCACTGCTTGGCAGCCATGCTGTGGTAGGCGTCCCACGTATAAACTAGAGGAAGATGGGCACGGATGTTAGCTCAGAGCCAGGCTTCCTCAGCAAAAAGAGGAGGACTGGCAGTAGTTAGCTGAGGGCTAATCTTCCTCCAAAAAAAAACAAACAAACAAACAAACAAAAAACTATAAATTAGGTGATGTTATTTCCATTTTACAGGTATGAAAACTGAGACTTGAGGTATGGGACTGTCTCTGGTTCTATACACCTAGAAAGGGGTGGAGCCTGGACTTAAACACCATGCTCTTGACAGAGGAAAGCCGACTTTATGAGTATCTTGTGAACAGGCCACACTTCTTTCATGGGTCTTTGCCTTTTGTTCATGTGTGAATGTTTATAAGGCTCTTTCCTTCCAGGTTTTGGAGATCACATTCACTGGAGGACACTAGAAGATGGGAAGAAAGAGGCAGCTGCCAGGTACAAGATATGGTTTTAGGTTATTTATGGTGGTAAAACACTTTCCAGCCATCAACTTAGCGTTAATTTCAGGCAAAGGGTTATGCCAAGGCAGAGCTTGAACTTAGTAGTTGCCTGATAACAACAACAACAACAATAATACTAACATTTATTAAGTGCTTACTATGCACCAGACATTGAATTATGTGAAGTAACTTGCCCAAGGTCACCCAGCTAGTAAGTGGTGGAGCCAAGATTCTGACCCAGGCTCTCTGGCTTCAGAGCCTGCGCTCAACCAGTAAACTATACTGCTTAATTAATAGTCTCAAGTTGAATAGTCTCAAGTTCCAAGGAGGTTTAGCCTATACACAGACAATTGATACAAAGGAGGAGAAAAGGCAGGGGAGGGGAGGGAAGGCTAAACATTGATCTAAGTGCTTTATCTGCATTAATTTATTTAATCCTCACAACCTATGATGTTAGTTCAGCCTGTAAAATAAGAACTGTTGTTGTTCTTATTTTACAGGAGAGGAAATTGAGACACAGAATGTTTGATTAACTTGACAGTAGTTTACAGCTAGTAAGTGCCAGAGCCAAGACGTGAATGTTCTCTACTATACTGTACTGGAGAGATACAACGACCCAATATAAGTGCACCTACTTTATACACCCACATACTTGCACAGAAATACTCACACTTCTGCACCCACCAAATGATAGTGCTTGCTTTTGCTAGGGCAGATCCCACAGCTTCATGGCTCTGAGTCTCACACCTTCTGCGGGAGTAGGGTTGCCTGATTCAGCCAATAAAAATAAGGATGCCCAATTAAATTTGAATTTCAGGTAAACAATAAGTAATTTTAAATATACCCCATGCAATATTTGAGACATACTTATATTAACAACATTTTTTTGTTGTTTACCTGAAATTCAAATTTAACTAGGCATCTTATGTTTTGTCTGGCAGCATTCTCAAGGGAAAAATTCCTTAGTTTTTCAAGTTCTAAGTCAAATGACTCTTCTTAAAGTCTTCAGCGATTTTTCTGGGCAGTTTGTTTTTCTCTTCTGTACTTTTACAACCTAACCTACGTCTATCCATTATAGTATATATTATTCTGCTTATAGGTGCCTAACTTCCCATTTGACCCTTGACCTCCTTTGGGGAACTGTTTTATGTTCATCTGTAAATCCCCAACCATGGAGATGCTGAATGATTGAAATGGTTATTGAATAAACAGTTACTGAGAGTCACTGGGTATAAGGAATGAAGAGGAACTAGCATTCGTGAATTGTCTTCTGTATGCTAAATTTATAGTGCCGATTGTTTTGCAATATTTAATGCTCATTAAGGCCCCATTATAAATGGATGAGCATAGTCTGGCGGAAGGGAAATCACATTCTCCTGAGGCCTTTAACATTTGACTAAGTAACTGACGCCATTCCAGCCTCCATCTCCTTTCTTAGAGCGCAGGATCTAGGTCTAATTGGCGTAGAACTCCTGTTTCCATAGCAACAAGAGGTCCTTAACGGGTCAGGGGAAGCAGGAAGTGCAGTTTGCACTTCCGGTTTGCGTCGGGGACGCCGACAAGCCGGAGGTTGACGCGGCGTGGCTGCACATGGCCGCGTGGCGGGAGGATGCCGCTCGTGGTGTTGTGCGGCCTGCCGGGCAGCGGCAAGAGCCGGCGCGCCGAGCAGCTCCGCGGGGCGCTGGCGGCCGAGGACCGCGCGGTGCACGTGGTGGACGACGCGGCGGTGCTGGGCGCGGAGGACGCGGCGGTGTACGGCGATTCGGCCCGGGAGAAGGCGCTGCGCGGCGCCTTGCGAGCCGCGGTGGAGCGGCGGCTGAGTCGCCACGATGTGGTTATCCTTGACTCGCTGAACTACATCAAGGGCTTCCGCTACGAGCTCTACTGCCTGGCGCGCGCGGCGCGCACCCCGCTCTGCCTGGTCTACTGCGTCCGGCCAGGCGCTCTGGGCGGAGGCGCTCTGGGCGGGGGCCCTCGGGTAGCGCGCGCGGAGGAGACCCGGAGCCAGACCGTCAGTGTGAGTTGGACGCCGCACGCTGAGGAGGGAGGGAGCCATCTGGCGGCGGGCGCCAGTGTCCTCCGGGAGCCGCAGGCAGTGCAGTCGGTAGTAGATGGGAGAGCGCAGGGAGACGCACCTAAGGAACTGGAGCGGGAGGAAACCAGCGCGCCAGATCTTCCAGCTCTCGTGACTCCAGAATTCGAGAAATCTGCAAATCATGTGTCCAGTGCCTTTTACCCTCCCGAACTTCTGGAGGCCCTAACGCTGCGCTTCGAGGCTCCCGACTCTCGGAACCGCTGGGACCGACCGCTATTCACCTTGGTGGGCTTAGAGGAGCCGTTGCCTCTGGCAGACATCAAGGCTGCCTTGTTTGAGAACCGGGCTCCCCCACCCCATCAGTCTACACAGTCCCAGCCCCTTGCCTCCGGCAGCTTTCTGCACCAGCTGGATCAGGTCACGAGCCAGGTGTTGACGGGACTGATGGAAGCTCAGAAGAACGCTATCCCCGGAGACTTGCTTAAGCTTCCCGGTACCACGGAGCACCTGCGGTTTACCCAGCCCTTGACCATGGCAGAACTGAGTCGCCTCCGTCGCCAGTTTATTTCCTACACCAAAATGCATCCCAACAATGAGAACCTGTCTCAACTGGCCAACATGTTTCTGCAGTATCTGAGCCAGAGCCTTCTCTAACCAGAGGGGTTGGGGGAAAACCATGGCGCTCTATCTAGCCTCCACTGCGCTGTTTCTCTGGCAAGAAGAATCTGAAGGTCTGTAGAGTTTATTGATGTGCGGTACTAGAGCTGTTGTGACTGATTCACTCACGCCTTCCTGAATGCCTCTGTGCCAGACCTGGAGGTTACAGCATAAATTTGGAACTAGAGAGAATGGAGAACCAGTTTGGAGGATCTTGGCAGATTTCTCCAGAGGACAGAGTTAAGTGGACAGGCCTTGCTTAGATTGGGGTCTACTTGAGATATTGCACACCTCTGATTTTCCGCATCTAAGTTGTGGGAGAACAAACCGGATGGATGAATTGTTTCAAAAGAATTGTGAACAGTAACTGAGGATGGCCCAGTTCTGTATCTGCACTGGCCCTTCTTTCATACAATAGTTTTTTGAGTACCGTGCATACTTTTTGCTAATCTCTATCCTGGGGCCTGGGCTCACAGATAAATCTACAAATTTCTGTCCTTGGGAAGCTTTGGTTCTAGTGAAAGTGAAAGACTGAACCACTAGATTATTTCATCTAATAAAATCTTTTAGAAGAACGTCTGCTGGAATCTCTTTTACTTAATGTTCTTCATGTAATTTACTTAATTTAACATTTTAGATACACGTGTATCACTATTATGCCTTTGACTGAAATAGTACTTTGATAGTGCATAGTGAGAGACTAGATGTTTTGGTCCAGCCTAGAGTGGTTATATTATGACAACTTCTGTAACTTCTGCTTCATTTTGTATTTCAAGGCAAATACCACTTTAAGCTTGTGTTTCATTCCTTCATTGATTTCATTAAACAAGTGGTAAATGCTTCCCTTACCAATACTTGTGATTTTCAAAGATGAGTTAGATGCAGTCTTTGCCCTTGAGAAATTGTTTGGTGAGAAATATAGACAAGTAAACTGATGATTCCAGGGTGGAAAGGGCTGGTGGTTAGAGGACGAGGACAGAATGCTTTGGGAACCCAGAGGAGGAAAGGAGTAAGTAGGTGTTGAGAGAAGGTGGTTTTGGGAAGTCTTCACATTTGAACTGTCACTCTAGAACAAGGGTCAGCAAAGGCCATATAGTAAATATTAGGGTCTCTGTTGCAGCTTATCAACTTGGCCATTGTAGCACAAAAGTAGCCGTAGACAGTAAGTATACAAATGAGTGTGAATGTGTTTTAATAAAACTGTGTACACTGAAATGTGAACTATATTTAGTTTCAACATATCACAAGGTACTATTCTTTAGATTTGTTTTTCAGCCGTTTGAAAATGTAGAAAACATCCCGTATCTCAGCCCTACAGAAGCAGGCAATAGGCTAGATCAGGCCTATAGACCATAGTTTGCTGACCTCTGCTCTGGAAGGATCAATAGGAGTTTGATTGGGAGAAAGGGAGCAAGACGTTCTGATCTGCTCTGTTATTTCCTGGACTTGTTAAGAGGATGGGCTGCTTTGGGTGGTGATGTATTTCTTGCTCATCAGGCAATCTGGGCCACCTTCTTGTTTCTTTTTTTTTTTTCTTTTTCTCCCCAGAGCCCCCCGGTACATAGTTATATATTTTAGTTGTGGGTCCTTCTAGTTGTGGCATGTGGGACGCTGCCTCAGCGTGCTTTGATGAGCAGTGCCATGTCCGCGCCCAGGATTCGAACCAATGAAACACTGGGCCGCCTGCAGCGGAGCGCGCGAACTTAACCACTTGGCCATGGGGCCAGCCCCGCCTTCTCGTTTCTGATGTAAGAGAGGCTTCCTGTGTAAGATGGAGATTTGGACTAGGCAACCTCTAAGGCCTTTTCCAACCTTCGTTCTCTGATTCTAAGTTAGTTGATTAGTGATTAAGTTGGGTTTAAACCTGTGAATTCTGGATTACCGTTCTAAATTGAAGTAGACTATAACGATCAGAAAGCATTGGTTTTAGAGTTAGACTTAATGAATTAGTAAGTGGCAGAACTTAGGTTTTATGTGGTCAAATATTTAATCTCTTGGGAGTGTCAGTTTCTTCATTTCTATTATGAGACCATTAATATTATCTACCTTAGGATTGTGAGGATTTAAGTGAAGTAATGCACATAAAACACATCTCACAATGTCATGTAATAAATGTTTAGCACATTTTGCCTATTATTATGGTTACCTGGATCCCACTTCTCACCTAAGCTTGCCCTGCACATTTGGTTTATAGGCTCTTACAGGTATTAGAGGCACAAATCCACCCCAGATTTGTAGTAGGCCTATGATAAGGGAGCTGAATAATTCGTTTGACACATTAATTAGTTTATGTATCTTTAGAATAGTGCTTGGTGCATAGTCACTGCTATGTAAATGTTTACTGTTAATAAGATTCTATGTGCCAGGGCTGGCCTGGTGTCATAGTGGTTAAGTTTGTGTGCTCTGCTTCAGCAGCCTGGGCTTTGCTGGTTTGGATCCCAAGTGTGGACCTATACTGCTCATCAAGCCACACTGTGGTGGTGTCCCACATACAAAATAGAGGAAGATTGCCACAGATGTTAGCTCAGGGCAAATATTCCTCAAGCAAAAAGAGGAAGCTTGGCAAAGGATGTCAGCTCAGGGCCAGTCTTCCTCACCAAAATAATAATAATAATAATAATATTCTATGTACCAGATGTAGGGGATATAGAGACAGTTGGTTCCCTTAGGAAGCTCAAAGTCCAGTGGAAGAGATGGTAAATAATAGATACAGTTCAGGGGGCCAGCCCCATGGCGCAGCGGTTAAGTGCACACATTCCACTTCAGCGGCCTGGGGTTTGCTGGTTTGGATCCCGGATGTGGACCTGGCATGCTGTGGTAGGCATCCCACATATAAAGTAGAGGAAGATGGGCATGTATATGGGTTCAGGGCCAGTCTTCCTCAGCAAAAAGAGGAGGATTGGCAGTAGTTAGCTCAGGGCTAATCTTCAAAAAAAAAAGGAAGAAATAGATACAGTTCAGTGTGGGAAATGCAGTGGTAGTATTATACAGTGTATGGTGGTGTGGTGATACAGGAGTTGGATGATGGAGAAAGCTAATAGCTGCCTACGTAGGACCCTCATACAAACTGGCATTTGAGCCTTGAGAGCTTAAGAGCTTCATCTAGCCAAGACTGGTTCAGTTGGATTATATTGCTCGTTATTTTAAAACAGAAAAGGCTTTTTCCTCTCTGGTTACAAAAGTTACATTTAATTGTATAAAAATTGGAAAATACAGAAAAAATATAATAAAATCCACAATCCCATTATCCAGAGAAAACTACTCTTATGTGTTGGTACATTTCCTTTTAGTCTCTTTTCTCTGTATGTATTTGTATAATTAAAAACAAACTAGATAATTTATATTCTAGTTTTTAATTTAACATTATAACAATGAAAAATTTTATTAATATTTTCAATGGTTATATAACCATAACATGTAGAAATACTGTAATTTGATGTTTTCTTCTATAATCTTTTCTCCCTACCTTTAAAGCCCAAATATGCAGAATTTACAGGGATGTCAGAATTTACTAATAATTTTGTTATAGTAATTTACCCTTATTCAATTATTGTCTTAAAATTTTCCCCAAATGAAATCATTCAATGTGAATGTCTTTGTACGTTAATCTGTGTCTTCATAGGTTGGTCATTTTATTAGGATGGATTTCAAAAAGTGGGATTTCTAGATTATGATTTCTTTGTTTTGTTTTTAAGTGGATTGCCCCTGATGGTGATTATCCATAAGTCCTGGTGTGGAGCTTGCAAAGGTAAGTGCAAATGATCAAACTTCAGATGTGTTCTCAAATATTAACATGTAACAAATATTAACACTGACTTTGGCCTAGCACTCGTGATTGCTTTAAGAAATTCGTGACATAGATTCCCACCCCTCATGAAATTTACAATTATATTTGCAAGGGGTTGGAGGATGAGGCAATTAAGATAGAGTTATGTAGAGTGTGGGATTAAGTGCTATAATAGTTCTGTGGATGGTAAATATTAGACGAAGCTGAAATGTACAGAGAGAGATGAGAAGTGGTTAGTGAAGTCTTTCCAGAGGAGGTGGGAACCAAATTAGAGCCCAAGGTTATCTTACTTCGTAGCATGTATTCTTTCTGCTATACTACCCTGCCACTTCCCAGTCAGATATTTTCTTTTGTATGGTATGCTATACTTAATAAAATTCCTAGTTGGAAAAAGAGTATAAAATTATTGTAAATAGTTAGTGTAATAATATATATACATTAGTGGTAGAGTATTTTTACTTTATTACTTCTTCAATAGAAGATATTAAAATGTGTAAAAAAAGCAAATAGTAATAATTTTTTCATTTGTATGCCATTATCCATATTTTATAAATGAGGTAAAAGCTTCAGAAAAATGAAGTCAGTCATTCAAGGCCACATGGCTATGCAAGTAAGTGGCAGAAGCAAGACCATAAGTCAAATGTCCTGATTTTTGATTCTTAAGATTAAAAAAAGGAAAAGAAAGGTCAGTTTTATGAATCAATTCAGCAAATTAGGGTTTGGATATGACAATGATGTTTTCTTCTATTCCAAAATCTTTTTTTCCCCCCTAGCATTAAAGCCCAAATTTGCAGAATCTACAGAAATTTCAGAACTTTCTCATAATTTTGTTATGGTAAATCTTGAGGTAAGACTTCTGGAGTTTCTCCTTTCTGCTATGATTTTGAGTCTTTACTATTTTAGAATTAATATCATTAATGGTATAAAATCTTATTCAGCAGAGCTGGCTGTGTTTGTGTTTTTCTCTTGACCTCTAATACTAAGGCTTGCATCAGATATGGTAGAAAGCCATCCAGCCTCCACTTGTGGGAGGAAGTAGGAGAGGAGAAATTGGAAAAGATGACTAAATTGTAAGGTGCCTTTATTTTTAGTGTCTGATTATGACATGTTTTTACGTCTTTGTATAGCTGAACTAAAGGTGTAGTCACACATATAGGCCGCAACTCCTGTAAAGTGTGATTCAGTTGAAAACCTACTCTCTGCTGGGTTTATATGTACAACCTTCCTATTTCTTTATTAGATATCCTTTATGTATTTCACATAGACCAGAGTTCTCAGAATCCCAAATCGGAATACCAGATCTTTGAGTTAGAAGGGGTTTTTAGGCTGTTGGTACTATCCTCATTTTACAGAAAGAACATCTTAGGCCTGAAGGAGTTAGGTGATTTAGTCAAGATCATAGAGCTTTAGAAGTGATGAGAATACATACTATGGCCTAGCTGTGCTGTCTTTTAGACTATACTCTTCAAATGTGGGATCCTTGGATGCTCTATAATGATACTTCTAGCCCTGTGTTTCTGTAAAATAGCAGTCTATCGCCTTAACCACTTGGCCGCCTTGTCACATTGTTTCTGTAAAATAATATTTACTTAAACATAGAGCTGGAAATCTTCTGAACACATTAACAGTTAATGTTGAGGCAGTAAAGGGATTGCTTATGTAGCTGCTGGATAGCCTGAATGCTGATACCCTTCACTCAAGGCAAAGTTACATGACTGTTGGAAGAAATGACCCCATTTAACTTCTGAAATGGGAACCACACATAAATGACAAAATTACTATTGATTCCTATGCATATGAACTCCTCACCACTTTCTATCGTAAGTTAGAATCACCACTCAAAGGAAACAGAAATGTCTTCAGTGAGATTCTCCAACTTTGGAGATTGCTTACAAAGAGAGCTAGTTGTGTGGTCACATCTCCTGAGAGGACTGTAACTCCACAGTTATAGCTAAAATGTCAGCCTCATTAATTCGTGCTTTCAAGAAGTACTATGTGTAAGTCAGTGATGTAGGTATTGGGAATCAACAATGAACAACACAGACAAAATTTCCTGCCCTCATTGAAATTACATATGGGGAATTGAATGTGGGGAGACAGACAAATAAGTAAGTAAAATAAAATATGTCAGATGGTGGTAAATGCTATTGCTAAAAATGAAGCGTGCAGGGGATAATTTGCAATTTTAAATACGTGGTTAGAAAAGAAGGTGACATTTGAGCAAAGATTTGAAGCATAGAAGGGAATGAGCCATGTGGATAATGGGAGAAGTGTATCCAGGCAGAGGGTAAGAGCAAGTACAAAAGCCTGAGTTAGGAGCTGCCTGGCCTGTTGAGTGACAGCAACAGCGAGCAGGTTAGTGTGGTTGAAAAAGACTAAACAAGATGTGAAGTTAGAGAAGTGCCATGTAGGGCCTCGTAGGTCACTGCAAGGACTTGGGGTTTTGTCCTGAGTGAGAGGGGAAGCCACTGAAGGGTTTTGAGGAGAGAGGGAACATGATCTGACTTAAGGCTTACACTTAATAGGATGAAGAGGAGCCCAAGGATGAAGATTTCAGCCCTGATGGGGGTTATATTCCACGAATCCTTTTCCTGGGTAAGGCAAAAGATCTTAATCTGGGGATCCATGATATGGAAGGAGAGAGAAATGAATCAAGGCACTGACTCCACCTAGTGAAACTGTACTGGGATGGCTAAAAACAACAAAAACCGGTTTCAAGAGAAAGTAGGGAGTTCTGAATGCCAGAACTTCAAGTCTAAGGGAAAACTTTTCCCATTAACTAACTGCTTTTGTGAGCAGTGACAGAGTATTGATCATCCATTTATTCATTAGGCAGTCATTTGTGCATCAGCCATATGTCAAGCACTGGTGCTAGACATTACAGAGACAGACGTAAGCTGCAGTTCCCACACTTGACCTCACAGTGCAGCTGAGGCAGTGGAATACTATAACCAGACCAAAGTCTTTCCACAAACAATTTTATAACATATTTAATGACCACCTAATCTTTGCTTAGCATTCTGCTAGATTCTGTGGGAGATACAAATAAAAATATGGTATCCCACTACCACCAAATAGAAAAGGAACATGCCAGGGAGAGGGAACAGCACATGCCAAGGCACGAGGTAGGGATTGTGTTCAGGGAACTACAAGGAATTCACTGTGAGTGCAACATCAAACACAAGGGGTAGGGTGGTGAAAGATGGGCAGGTCTCGTTTTCCAGAATGCCTAGTGTACCGTATAGTGTTTGAAGTAGTTTTCTGTTGTAATTATTGCAACCCCTGTGCCATTTTGTCTATAATAGATCCCAGTGGCAAGGTGCACCCTGAAATCATCAACGAAAATGGAAACCCCAGCTACAAGTATTTCTACATCAGTGCTGAGCAAGGTATGGTTATGCTGAAAGAGGAGGGAGGCTTGCCAGTAGACGTGACTAGGATGAACCACATGCAGAGTCTGTGATGGGAAACTCAGTTCAGCCTGTTAGCTGAGCATCTCCTGCATGACTAGCGTTTGGCTAGATCCTGTGTAGCGTATAGGAGAAAGATAAGACTGAGCCCCTTCCCTAGCTACTTAACAATCAAGTTGGGAGCTAACTGACCCAGAGGAGACTCTGAAGAACTGAGGCTCACAAAGATAGTCGCGTGCCTGTGGTCTCATGGTTAATAAGTTACAGAGCCAGGATTTTAGTCCAGAACTTAGGTTTTTTTCCTCTGCACTAATTCTACTACTCTTGTAAGAATCCAAAAGAAGGGGAATGCCAGCTGTTAGCTGATCAAGTCTAAAAGACTTGATGGGTAGTAAACTTTAACTGGACCTAGAAGGATAAGAATTGTCTCTATGGACAGATATGAGGAGGACATTTGAAGCTACAGCAAGGGGGATGGGTGTAGCCCAGCATGGGGAGTCCGTAAGCCTTGCTAGAATAGGTGAGGACTGGATGGAGTCCAGAAGAGTGAGACCTAGCCAGCAGAAGAACGTGAAAAGCATGTTCCAGGCGGAGAGGACAGCATCAGCACAATCAGGTGAAGGAAGGTTGAAATCACAGGACGGTCATGCTTTCTGTTCTCTAATCCTGGAGCACAGTCATTCTAGAGGCAGGGGTTGGAATTCATGCTGTTTACTGTCACTGTTTTCCTTCCAAAGTTCCCCCTGCCATCTATAAGGGAGTAGTTTGCAAGTTGCCTTGTGTCCCCCATTGCCATGCTGCGAGGTTGTTGATTACTTTATGTTTTGAGTACCCGGAACTCTTATTTCTCAGAATAGGGAGAGGAAAGAGATCTGGAGAGGTCATCCCCTTCCCCATGGGTAAGGAGAATGGCATCTTCCTTATCGAAATGCAGATCACTGGAGGTTGGTATTAGAGGGAAATTTTTCACATGGAGAAGGGCAGCTGGACTTAGGTCCCCAACTCTCGACCTTGGAGATTTACCATCCGTTGAGAATTTCATCCAAGTTACCACTGCCATCTCCACACTGGCATCATCCGTTAACACATTAGTCCAAAGGTGGACACAAGACCCTTGTCTGAATCCCCCATGGCTCAGCTGACATGAAACTGGAGCACTCAAACCTAGCTTTACCAAAGGCTTAGGTCATACGAAAGGGAAATAAAAAACCGTATTACCTGGCTCTTATGAGGTTATAGGCTTGCTTTCTGAGATTCAGAGACTCTGACTTAACCTAACTCTGGCCTGCCATTGCACAGGGAGCCTGTACCAAAACAGCTGCCCTCCTTGAAGTCTAAATCCACAAGATGAATGCCCTGAGATAGACAAGAATTTTCATCTCCCATCTGTTTAGGGCCTGCCTTCCAGGTTTCTCTTTTGCCTGAGAACTTGGCTTCTTCCATATATAACTGATGCTAGAAATGACCACCTCCTTCAGTGAAGAACATCCCCCCTCCCAGCACACACACACGCTCACATATTGGTGTAACCTGTAACCTCCACAGAAAATGAAATAAATGCAACCATCATCCAAAAGACGTGATGGGGATGGGAGGAAGGTGTTTTCTACCCCCTTAGTGTCACGTGACAGGGGTTCAACTCGAATCCTGGAGGGTAAGCCAGAGTAACTACTGATGTTTCTGTAGGACCTCATAATTTATAAAGCACTTTTATTGTCTATTCTCTCATTTAATTTTTATGGTAATCTTGTGTGAAACAGTGGTGTTATCTCATTGTATAGATGAGGAAACAAATTCAAGGAGGTAAATGACTTTCCAGGGCTGAAATCCAGAATTAGATCTTGAGTCCAGATCCTGTGCTTCTCTCATATTTCTCCTAAAATATGAAAATCTATATTGGATGTTAAATGTCAAATATTAAAGACCTGCTTCATACCTTTTCACCCCAACTCTTACTTCACAGTGGTCCAGGGAATGAAGGAAGCTCAGGAAAGGCTGACAGGTGATGCCTTCAGAGAGAAACATCTTGAAGATGAGTTGTAACATGAATGTATCCCTTCTTGGGTCAAAGTCAGTGTTCTGGAAGGAAAACAGCAGGGGAGGGAATATTGAGGAATCGCCCTGAACAGTTAAACCGACCAGGAGACCTTGTTCCTGCCTGCATGGGAAGGAGCTCTCTCGCCGTGGAAGAGTTTTGCTAACAGAGGCTGGCCTCCATGTTCGTGGACCCAGCAGAGTGTGGCAGACTTCCTTCTCCTGCCACCTCTTACCTAAATGTCTGTTTGTCATTGAATGTAAAAGAATGACACCTTTTGACGCAAAAGTTGAGCCATTTGGAGGTTTACTCCTCACACTTAAGTGTTTGAATCTTTTTCCATTTCCTCCCGCTTTACTCACCTTGATGAAAGGAAACCAGTAGCATCTTTTCTACAATGTTAAAATTGCAGAAATAGCTTTATCCTTTAAAACCACAAATCCTAAATGTAAATCAGTAATTCTACCCCCACCAAGGAGACTAGCCTGTTTCTTCTCTTTTTCTCCTGGGAATAATCTTGGGCTTCTTCCTGAATCCCTGCGACTTCCCTTCTCTTCTCCTGCTCGGGCTTCCCTGTTTGCACGACGTGTGTGCAGGAGTGGCTGTGTGCTTGACTCAGCCCCAGCTGGAAGCATGCTTTCCCCGTTACTGTTGGAGAAACTTAAACCTTCAAGCCCTAGGTGGAGCCATTTTTGTCAAGTTGTCAACTGTATTTTTGTACTGGGGTTAAAAAATGAAAAAAATATTAATTGTTCCATTAAACTTTAATAAAACTTTAAAAGGAAATGTATTGTGATGGCTTTTTTATTATTGGAGAATAGAGGGAGAGATGGAGGTCACTTCAGGAAGAAAACTAACCTTGAGGACCTAAGGTAGGAGCCCAAATCTAGGACTCCCCCTCCTGCTCCTGCACCTCCCACATTCAAATGGACATCAGAGTTCATCTCTTCTGCTTTTTAAATACCTGATTTCCCTCCATCCGCACTGTCGCTGCTTTAGCATAGGGCCTTCTCTATCTCCTAGACTGTTTATTGCAACAGCCTTGTCACTTGCCTGCTTGCCTCCCATATTCTCTCCAACAATCCATCCTCCTTACTTCCCCCAGAGCGATCTTTCCAAAACACAAATGTGACCATGTCACCGCCCTGCTTGAAACCTTCCAGGTAATAGAATTACCATTAGGAAATATTCGAGCTTCAGTATGTGCCAGGCACTCTTCTAAGTGCTTTACATGTGTCATCCCATTTCGTTTGCCTCTAGTCCCAACAGCCCTGGGAGAAAGGTAGTAGTAGAATTCCCATTTCATAGAAGAAGAGTTTGAAGCATATGAGGAAACCAAGGCACAGGATAAAGTCAAGATCTTTACCGTGGCCTTTTAGGGAGCCGCTTACTTCTTCAACGTCATTTGTTCCCATTCACGTCTTTGCATTTTGTGTTGTGGTGACACCAGATTGCTTCGTCACCCCTCACAGCATGTTCTTCTATTCCTTGTGTCTTTGTTCACACAAAGAAAGTTTGCTTCCTCTGCCTAAAACGTCTTTTCTTTTTACGCATTCACATTTTGAACCACCTCTTCCAGAGACTTTCCTGACATTAATTATGGCGATAAAATGCTCCTCTCCCCCAGTACACCTGTCTTGACCCTGCACCACATTGTATTGTAGTTACCTGTTTGCACATCTGTGACTGTGATCAGGTCACCATGCTCTAGGGCAGAGGCTATTCCTCTGTCCTGTGTACCAAGGTCTTAAAACAGTGTACTTTCAAGTGAATTGCCAAGCTCTGTGGCAGGCTCTTTTCATTCTCTTTAAGTCCCATCCATGGTCCTATGGGATAGATGTTATTAGCCTCATTTTATGGAAAAAGAAACTTTGGAGAGGGAAGTGGCTTGCCCTCAGTTTTTAGGCTAAGCATTGGGTTCTGATCACCCCTATCTTACTCCAGACTCATGCTTTTCCCACCATACATTGCCTCGCATGACTTTATGTTCCAAGGTGTGACTCAACGGTTTTCAATCTGGGGTACGTGAAGACTTTACAAGAGATACATGAGCACAGAAACTTTAGTGAATTGATATCCAGATCTTCATTTTCCCAAAATTGATTTTTCAGGATTCCTCAAAAAATTAAACATAGATCCAGCAATTCCATTTCTGGGTGTATACTCAAAAGAATTGAGGGGCCAACCCTGTGGCTGAGTGGTTAAGTTCGTGTGCTCCACTTTGGTGGCCCAGGGTTTTGCTGGTTCAGATCCTAGGCACGGACTTAGCACCACTCATCAAGCCATGCTGAGGCGGCATCCCACATGCCAGAACTAGAAGGACCCACAACTAAAAAAAAAAAAAATATATATATATATATTTATGTATATGTATATATACATGTACATATATATGTATTATATATGTATATACACAACTATGTACCAGGGGCTTTGAGGAGAAAAAGGAAAAATAAAATTAAAAAAAGAATGCAGGGACTCAAATAGATACTTGCACAACCGTGTTCATAGCAACGTTTTTCACAAAAGGCAAAAGGTGGAAGCAACTCAAGTGTCCATCAATGGATGAATGCATAAACAAAATGTGGTGTATACATATAATGGAATGTTACTCACCCTGAAAAAGGAAGGAAATTCTGACACATGCTACAAAATGGATGATCCTTGAAGACGTTATACGAAGTAAAATAAGCCAGTCACAAAAGGACAAATATTGTATAATTCCACTTATATGAGGTACCAGTCAAATTCATAGAGATAAAATAGAATGGTGGTTGCCAGGGGCTGGGGGAGGGGAGAATGGGGAATTAGCGTTTAATGGGTACAGAATTTCAGTTGGGAAAGATGAAAAAGTTCTGGAGATGGACAGTGGTGATGGTTACACAACAATGTGAATGTACTTAATGCCACAGAACTGTACACTTAAAAGTGGTTGGAATGGTAAATTCTATGCTATATATATTTAACCACAATTTTAAAAAAATAATTTGCAGGAAATGTCATCAGGATAGTTCATTCCCACCTCCCTTTTCACTATTCACCTTTTCCCACTTTACAGAAGAAAGGCATAGCTCTTACCCTGAATTTTGATATAGTGTATTGCTCTATTATGTAAAAACTTCTGGGGTACCAAACAAAGGGAAACTGAAATAGTACTAAGCTTCCTTGATTAAAGGCTTTTTGTCTTGTACATAGTTCTATCTTAAGCATAGTTCTGTCAAGAGCAAAACCTGACATTAGAAATGGACAGTTTGCACCATTTGGAGATGTTTTGAATTCAGACATATTACAAATAGTGGAAAGTGATGAAAATTGGTTTCTTCCAGTCCCCACTTACTATTAAAGAAGGCATCTCTCCTGAGATGCCTAAGAGAGTATCCTCCTAAGAGAGTATAGGAAAAAATCTGAAGTCACCCAGGTGACAAACTCATGACAAGTCTTCACCTCTTAGAATTTGAAATTAATCTTAGAATTAGAATTTGGAATTAAGATAGTTGTCATAGAGATTCATGTTAACATGTTTATTTAAATTGAAAAATGGAGTTACAATATTGCCTCTGGGCAAAAGACTTGAACAAATATTTCACAAAAGAAAGTATATGAATGGCCAATAAGCACATGAAAATGTGTGATATTATTACGCAACAGAGAAATGCAGATTAAAACTAGTGTGAGATACCATTTCCCTCCTGCTGAAATTGCTAAAATTAAAAAGACTGATGATAGCAAGTGTTGCAGGGGATGTAGATGGAACTCTTGTATATTGCTGGTAGGAATGTAAAATGGTCCAAGCACTTAGGAAAGCAGTTGGGAGTGTTTTATAAGGTTAAATATCTTGAATGTCCTTCCCAGCAATTCCAGGATTATGCGACTATGTGGGTTATATGAAACAGAGGTCCACAGAAACCAAAAACTTGTACAAGAATGTTCATAGCACCTTTATTCATAATATTCAAAAACTGGGAACAACCTAAATGTTCATCAGCAAATAAATGGATAAATTGTGGTGTATTCATACAAAGGAATACTACTGAGAATAAAAAAGAACAAACTACTGATACGTGCAACAACATGGATGAAACTCAAAAATGTGCTGAGTGAAAAGATAGACCGACCCAAAAGAGTACATTTATATGAAGTGTTAGAATAGGCAAAACTCATCTATAGTCTGAGAAATCAAATCAGTGGTTACCTGAGATTGGGGGTGGGAGTGTGAGGGAATTAACTGCAATGACTCAGGAGGGAACTTTCTGTGGTCTGGGAAATGTTGATTGTGATGGTTACATGGGTGCATACATTTGTCAAAACTCATGAACAATAAACTAAATGTGAGCATTTTCTTGCATGTAATTTATATGTCAATACATTTGATTTTAAAACACTATTCCAGCTGTCCAAAATGAAGTCTTTCTGAAAGAAAGTCTGATGTAGCTGATTGGTTTAACAATAAAGACTGACTTGGCCATTTAGGTAATATCTAATACTTTTCCCATAAATTGAATGAGACAAGTGTTTGGTTAAAATATACTTAAAGCACATGATAAGATAAATGCATTTCATGAAAGTATATTCTATTGGCAAAGATTTTCTTAGTCCTTTCTGAGGAATTTGGATTATGCAATTTACCTCTAAGGCAAGTGAAAAAGTCTGAGATATAGTTAACAAGTATTTGATAAGTCTTTGTGGTACACCTCCCAGAAATTGAGAAAGTGAGTGACTCTAATGAGTGGGTAACAAACGCTTTCACAAGGTAGATGTTTCCTATCTCTTTGCTTACAACGTGATTGAAAGAGGACCTAATTGAATTATCAACTTATTTATCATTTAAAATTTTTGATGTCAGATCACTGTGATTTTTGGGCATAACTGAGTAAGAGTTCAAAGAATTTAATGCCATTGCAATAACAAAACTCCTTCTATTCCCATGTAATTATTTATGTGAACATTTCTCAGCACTTATATCTCTAAAAGTAATAACTAGTGTTAGGAAAAATTGTTTAATGTCATTGTAGAGCACTGATGTAACAAGCCTGCCTAAAGGGGTATCTGACTTTCCAAGAGAATACAACTTAGTTTGATTTACTTACTATTAACTAGGGTACAGACGTGTTACAACTCTATATGTAGAATTAGATGTTAACTTATAGAAAACTAATAAGATGCAAATGATTTCCTTCCCAGGGAGAGAGAACCTCAAAGGTTATGGCTTTATTGCCTTTAGGTCATTAACTAGTTTTTTCTCTGATTTTGCAATCTTATTTCAGGATTCCTTTTGGTCACTGACAGTATGTGTGTACGTCTCTTGTATCCTCCTTTAAATTGGTTTTGACATCTTGCTGGTTCTCATTAATGGGTTAAAATTTTGGCATGTGCTCAGAATCTGTTTGAGAATTAAGTTTTTAACATTTAGAGAATGACTTTTGATATAAAAAATAGAGTTAATGCTGAATCCTGTTTCATTCTAGCCGTAAGTAAAATTCTTCCCACAGATAACATGAATCACATTTCTAAAAAGTCACATCACTAAGAGATGCATTTTCAGTAAAATTTTACTTTTTATGTTTAATAATTATCAGCATTTGTAATGTTTGTTGTTTTGATTGACATACTAATAACCCTTGTAACGATAACTGAATTTAGAAGAAAAATTTTAAGTCTTATGTTTTAACTTAGGTTCCCCTTTTTAGGGCCTTTTGTACAGGTCATCTATTTTAGGAACAGATTCCGGGGAACAGGAGTAGGGGATCGGGAAGAGTAAAGCACAGGAGAGAGAGCCAAAATAGGATTTACTATTGAACTGGTTCTCCCATTGATCAAGGGTTACCCCAAAGGAGTTAATTTCCTGAGAAATTAACATACACACAGAGATGACAGAGAGCCCTTGAGGCAAAAAGCAAGAGATAAGGCAATGCAGTTCCAAAAGTAGCTAGTTACAACAGCGACAGCCAAAGGGGGAAAAAAATCAAGAGGTTGTAAAATAGAGTGTGAAACTTGTCTAACATAACTTAGACACTTATAGTCAAAGGGAATTTTAACATTTTAATTCCAATTAAATACAGATTTTTACTGTAGAGAAATATGGCGTGGTGATCAATAAGAGACTTCTAAGCATATAAATTCATTACATTAGGTTAAAAATCTGTGGGTAGAGTGAAAGAATGAAACTCAAGGAGAAACAGAATGAGATAAAATTCCCAACTGTTAAGAAGAGCTTGTGCACGTATTAGTTTTAAGCAGATAAGGTGGGTATAAAATTTCTATGGCACGTAGATTCTAGTAGATACATTTTAAAAAGTGACATAGTTTTATTTCTAAATGTTAATGTTTATAGTATGCCAGGGGTATGTCCTTTGCAGTTATTTATTTCTTCCTGGGGAAGATTCACCCTATGCTAACATGCATGCCAATCTCCCTCCTTTTTTTTCTTCTTCCCCTCAAACCCCGGTACATAGCTATGTGGATAGTTGTAAGTTCTTCTAGTTCTTCTATGTGAGCCGCTGCCACAGCATGGCTACTGGCAGAGGAGTGGTGGTGTTCCGTGCCTGGGAACTGAACAAAGGCTGACAAGGTAGAGTGCACTGAACTTTAACCACTAGGCCATCAGGCCTGGCTCTGCAGTTATTTAAATGATGAAGCTCTTAGATGTCAACTTGAAACTGTCAGCTTTAAAGTACATAGTTTTCCAGAATTCTTTCAGGGATCATTCAAAAAGACCGCTATTTCAAACATTCCTCACCCGATAATGCAAATGTATAGCATTATGTGCCAGGAACTGTTCTAAACCCTCCAGTCATATTAACTCATTTAATCCTAACAACAACCTGATGGATTTGGTTCTATTACCATCATCATCATCATCTCTGCTTTATAGAGAGGGAAACTGAGGCACACAGTGGTAAGTAATTTACCTAAGCTAGTAGGCTTCAGAGCTGGGATTTGAATGTGGGCAATTTGACTCCTGAATCCATGTTTTTAACAACCACGGTACCAAACTATGCAATTTGTAGTCAAGTCAACAAACTCAAGGACAGCATCAATGCCTTACGCTGTGTAGCAATAACCATTCTATAGATGAGACAGAGATAAAGTAAGTTTTACTGGAGCCAGGGTGAGGATTGTAACCTGGGAAGGCGGTTCCAACAAAGGAAAAAGCATTCCGGAGAAGCATGGTTTTCAGTATAGTATACAGTTTTAGAACAAAGAGCATACATTAAACGCATCCAGGATACATATTCATCAAAGTTTCCCAGAGGTGTTCAGTTGCAAATTAGCAGGTCAACATGACCCTGATGTTGGTTGGGAAAGGGACTAATAAGGGAGTTACTGATAGGGTGTGACCGATACTGACTACTGCTGTAGGAGGGAGAGGTATGCATTCTTATCTTGAAAGAGTGTCTTTTTTTTTTTAAAGATTTTATTTTTCCTTTTTCTCCCCAAAGCCCCCCCGACCCCGGTACATAGTTGTATATTTTTAGTTGTGGGTCCTTCTAGCTGTGGCATGTGGGATGCCGCCTCAGCATACCTTGATGAGCAGTGCCATGTCTGTGCCCAGGATCCAAACCGGCGAAACCCCGGGCTGCCAAAGCAGAGCACGCAAACTTAACCAGTCGGCCACCGGGCCAGCCCCCACTAGAGTACCTTCTTTACTTTAATGGTTAAAGTGGACGTACAATGTATGTTTGATAGGCCGTAAGTCAGGCTTCTTTAGTTCAAGTGGAATCAGTTTTGAACCAGAATAGTTACCCCATACACCTCAACCATATACCTCAATATGTGAAAATCACTTGTCACAGGTATAAATTTTCAAGCCTACTAATACGGTTGCAGAAAAAGGAATGTAATTTTGTATTCCCATAACAATTCTTTTTCAAACCACCATTCTGCCTTAAGACCGAGAAACCTTTCATAGTGAGGTCCAAGGTTTTTCAGGTATTTGAGGTTTAAACTCGATCAACTTTAGGATTTTTTTCTCTCTTTTCTTCTCCCCAGGATGGCATCTAAGTCTCAGAGGATTGTAGAGTCATGACATCAGAAAGGAGACATTGCCCATGCTAGCATCTTCTGAGGTATAATACATCCTACCTGGTCCTGGCACATAGCTCCATGAAGGCATCTGCTGAGATGTCTATTTTTCTATCAGCCTCCAGTGGTCAGTCCACCCACTCTGCCCCTTTATCCTGTTGGCACGGCCCCTCCAGGGTCCATCAGCCCCTCAGTGCCACTTCTACTCCCTTCAGTGGGCAGGAAATTGGGCTGCTCTCCCATGCCACTCTAGGCCTTGAGGAGCAGTACAGCTTCAGGGCTCCTGCTCACAGTGAGGCAGCCTCTCCAAGGCTGACCTGGCACCTGGCACCATTGGGTGCTTAATTTGCCAGCAGTGGCAACTGACACTGAATCTCTGGACTTGGTACCACAATTCAGAGGCTGCAGCCAGGCACCTAGTGTTAGTTTGATTATGCTGGGTTCCTTCTATCGTGGATGAAGCAGTGATTTCACTTCATTGGAATAGGGTCTTAATCTAGATATTCTCCCACCAAGCTTCTGCTGTAGTACCACTGTCTGTGGACTTACAGGCCACCTTACTCACCATCATGCTCTATCACAATCTTGACTCTGAGCAGTGCTCTCACTTTACATTGATGCTTTCACATGAGACCTGAATGGGGAACCATTGGGAAAGACCTGCCAGAGTGTGAGGCCTCCATTTTGTTGGCATGACCTCGCAGGTATAGCATGGCTCTGGAGCCAACAGTTCTGGCAGCAGCTTCCTGATCCCAGGTTGTAGCTACAGCACTGTGTTCCAGGAGGACAATGGCTTCCTTATTCCCAGATGGTGGCCAAGATGGTATGACCTGGTACCAGGACTGGGGAGAGCAGATTCCTGATTTTCCACCTTCCCGATTGATGTAAAGCTTTCATTTTCCCTGTCAGAACAGTCTGTAATGTTGTTCTGGGGGTCATTCATTGAGACCCAGATCAGCGGCTGTTCCTTTAGTCTTTTTTTGGTACCTAATTCCCTGTATTAAATGCTTTCTGATTAAAATAGCTGGAAAAGGGGCCATGATGGTGCCATAGTGGTTAAGTTTGCATGCTCCACTTCAGTGGCCCAGGGTTCACAGGTTCTGATCCCGGGTGCTTGTCATGCCATGCTGTGGCAGTGACCCACATACAATGTAGAGGAAGATTGGCACAGATGTTGGCTCAGGGACAATCTTCCTCACCAAAAATAAAAAAATAAAAAAGCTAGAATGGTTTCTATTGTTCACAATGGAATCTTCCTGGTTGTAGTGGTGAACTTCTTAATTATGATATCATAGGGGCCTCCTGGTGGTATAGTGATTAAGTTTGTGAGGTCCACTTGGTGGCCTGGGGTTTGCCTGTTTGGGTCCTGGGTGTGGACCTAGCACAGCTCATTGAGCCATGCTGTGGTGGCATCCCATGTAAAATAGAGGAAGATGGGCACAGACGTTAGCTCAGTGACAATCTTCCTCAAGCAAAAAGATGAGGATTGGGAACAGATGTTAGCTCAGGGCCAATCTTCCTCACACACAAACAAAATAATAAAATAAAATGGCAAAAAAAAAAGATATCGTAAATACAGATGTGATTCCAAGGTCGTCACTAGATTTGTAATGCATGTAGCAAATGACGAGACTTTAGGTTGCACCACTTTTGATGATGGGTAATTGCACTTTGAGTTACATTATATTAATTACAATTTTTTTAAGTGTAAATATGAGGAAAAAGGGATATAGTTCATGGAGGGCAAAGAAATTGGTGGATTATGTGGATATTTTAAAATTGTTTTTGGCTACTGCATTAAAATCTCCTTTTAGGTGCAGGAAAACCTTCAATATATAAATTTTGGAGGGAGTCAGACCCCCTTTCCATTTTAGAAGTTAGAAATGCCAGACAATTGCTTTCCCAGCCTTCTTTGCAGCTGGATTCTAGGTACATGAGCTAAGCTCAGCCAATCAGATATACTTTCTTGAGCCTTCTACAGCTGAGGCAAGAGCATTTGCAGGAAGATTGAGTTCCTGGGGGCAGCGGTGGTTGTGGTGCCCATCGGTGGTGTCCAGTGTTGGAAGCTAGTGGCGTCAGCAGTACAAGCTTAGGACTTAGTGTCAACAGCAGTGGTATCTTCCCCAGCATGTCTGCAGCATGTACCCCCAAACCTGGTTCACCAGCTGCCCTGGATATTTTATGATCTATTCAGTGTTATTTAATAAATTCTTTTCTTTCTTAAGTAAGCCAGAGTAAATTTCTGTGGCTTGCCACCAACTGTGACTGATGTAGTAGTCAGTAACTCTTGTTTAACAAGATTATAGCAGCATCTTCCAAAGTACATTCCGTGGAACGTTAGTCCCTCCTGAAAAGGATTCCGTGGTAAAATAAGTTTGGATAGCAATGTATCTCTTGGAATGATTCATAATTCAAATTAATATTTTAGAAATTCTGAGAGGTCTCACAGGAAAGAAATTTTTACTTGCTACCAGACTGTGTGAAGCTGACACACGGAGGCGGAAATACTGAGAAAACTGCGGCGAAACACGGTTGGAGGCTGTGAATTAAGTCAGCCTAGGACCCCACTTTGTTTTGGGACTATGAGATATGTGAGCTAACATTCCCTTATATTTAAGCAGTCTGAAGCTCTGCTTCCCATTACTTGCCATGAAACACCGTGAAAAACATCATCTAACATCTTGGCCTCTCGTTTATTTGACTTCTTCATCACCAATGACCTCCACTCTATCTCAGCCACCTACTCCAATGGTCTCATCTTGTTATCACTCAAAACTGTTCTACCTTTGAAATCTCAAATTCAGAATTCCATTCTCTGACCACAACCACCTATTTATCCTTTGAAGCTAATGGGGCAACATCTCCACTGCACTTTGATCTTATACAGCCCTTCTGATGTAACTCCCCCAGCTTCCCACTGGTAAATCTACAGACCTCCCCTACGTCTGCCACATCCTCTCCTCCTTTCCCCTTGTTCAGGGGAGGAGATGGCCCCTACTTATCGGAGGCTGACCCTTCCATTAAGCTTTGGAGCCATCCCCTCCTTGTCCTCAAGTTTGGGAGTTTTTTTAACCATAAATGTTCCTTTCTCTCTCTTTTATATCATTAACCTCTCTAACTCTGTTGGATCATTCCTAAACAAACTTAAACAAGCACTGGTATTTCTCATCTAAAAACAAACCCTCCGTGGACTTTATGTGTCTCTCCAGCCTGACCCATGCTGTCAGCCTCTCCTTACCTCATTCTCTATTCAACCTTTTACCTGTTGCACCCTGCCTTCTGCCTTCACAACTCAGCCTAAATGGCTCCCATTAAGGTAATGGGAGGAGATGTGGGATTGGGAAGTGAGAGAGGGAAGTCTGGCTGAGAGAAACATTTTTGAAAGTTCTCTTTCTAATTCAGACTTGCATGGATAATGCTTGATCCAACCCCCTATGCATATTTGTTATCATGTGCCAATAAATATTCTGATATGCTGTTGGTCAAACAACTGTATTCTTTTTTTCATTTTCTTCTCCCAAAAGCCCCCAGTACATAGTTGTATATTGTAGTTGTGAGTGCCTCTGGTTGTGCCATGTGGGATGCCACCTCAGCATGGCCTGATGAGCAATGCCATGTCCACATCCAGGACCTGAACCCACGAAACCCCCGGCTGCTGAAGCAGAGCGCGCGAACTTAACCACTTGGCCACAGGGCCGGCCCCTACAACTGTATTTTTGTACATTCATTTAGGACCCCTAAAGGACTACAGCTACTGAAAAAGAGGAAATGGATCCTGGTGGGCCTAACAGTGAACTTTCCTACAGTGTTCCCCATCAAATAAGTAAATAGCACCACCCTCCATTGTTTTACAGTCAGAAACCTGAGACCCATCCTTGACATCTCTTTCTCTCTTACCCCTTAATCATCAATTACTGTTCATTCTCTCTCCTAAATATTTTTTTTATCCATCCACTCCTTGTTATGGGCTCAATTGTGCCTCCCTGCCCGTTCAGTTAATATTTTGAAGTCCTAACCCCCAGAACCTCAGAATGTGACTGTATTTGGAGATAGGGCCTTTCAAGAGGTAAATAAGTTAAAATGAGGTCACATGGGTGGCCCCTAGTCAAATATGACTGATGTCCTCACAGGAAGAGATTAGGACACAGACAGAGGGAAGACCACGTGAAGACACAGGGAGAAGGTGGTCGTCTACAAGATAAGGGGCGAGGCCTTGAGAAACCTCATCCCAGATTTCTAGCCTCCAGAACTGTGAGAAAACACATTCCTGTTGTTGAAGTCACCTAGTCTGTGGTACTGGGTTATGGCAGTCCAGGCAACGAATAAACTCTTCTCCAGCCCTGTCATCACCACCATGGTCTAAACCACCAGCATTTGTCGCCTAGACTTTTGCAGTGTAAGAAGGCAGGACTTTTATCTATCTTGTTCGCTGCCATATCCTCAAAGCCTCGTATAGAATCTGGCATGTAGTGGGTATTCAATAAATATTAATGAGACGGCTAAGTAAATGAATAGCTGTTTAGGTGCTTTCCTTGCATCCATCCTTGCCCCTCTCTCCAAATGTTCTCCACAGGGACTGCTCTCTTAATAATGTAATTCTGGTTCTATCATTTCCCTGCTTGAAACTTCATTGTCTCTCCTCCATTACACTCAGGATAAAGTCCAACATCAATAACATTGTTTAAATGGATGGTGTGATTTGGCCCGTAGTCTCTCTCCAGCTACTTTGCATGTTATTCTCTCATTCTATCACATATTCCAGCCCCATTTGTGTGTTCTTTCCGTTTTTCAAAGTTCCTCATGGCCTTTACACGTGCTGTTCCCTTTACTTGGAGTGTCTTTCCCCATATTTTTGCCTAATTCATTCTTCAGAAATCCCATCTAAACGTTATTTTGTGAAACCTTCCCTGATCATGCCACCCAAAACAGCTTTTTCTTTTATTTCTCCACTGTTTTTCCTTCAAAACAACGATCAAATGGTAATGAATTATTGATGTGATTATTTGTTTGACGTCTGATTTCCTCGTCAGAACGTAAGTTCTGTGAGTATAGGGATGGTATCTGTTTTGCTCATTATTGTATTTCTAGAGCTCAGTACCTGCAGCCACGCCTGTACACCGTAAATGAAAAGTTGAATGAAACCCTGGGCAGTGTTAATTTCCTGGGGCTGAAGCTTTTCCTCTAGTCATCGTCTACCCACTGCAATGCGAAATCCCAGAAGTAGTACAATGGAGGGAGTGATTAAAGCCTCCCCAAGTACGAAGAATGGGATGGACGGCAGGATGAGCAGGAAGGAGTTTTCTAGATAAAGGAGAGGTGTTCAGGAAGGCACTCAAGGTAGAGACAAAGGGCTATGTAAAACCCTCGAGGTAAAATGCAGTTTCTGGGAACCCTAAGTCATTCTGCGTGGCCAGAGAACAAGGATCAAGGGGGTTAGTGGTGGGAGATAAAGCTGGAGGGAAAAGAATCTGATCGGGTTTGCTATGGATGTTGGATTTTATCCTATCATGCACTACACATCACTGACTTTTCCAGTCCTTTCCTTTTTTGGGTTTGCTATGTCTCTTATTTTCCATGAATACTTGGAAAAGTCATTTAACCTTGCTGAGCTTCAGTTTCCTCTTGTCGAGTTGTGATGAGAGACACGAGATGGTGTATGCAAGGCGCTTCAGAAGGTCCCTGGGATGTAATAGGTGCTTCCCAAATGTTAGTTCCCTTCCTTTCAGCCCTTAACATTTGGGCTGATTTCAACACAGGGGCTACAGGTCGGTCCTGAGAGAATGCAGTTCCCATTTTGAGCACAAGGGGGAGAAAGAGACTGAACCTTTGCAAAGGATCACTGGGCAGCCTTAGCTGCCCTTCTTTGCAAGCCCTCAGAGAAAGAGGAAATAGGAGCTGTTCTTCCAACATCAGAAAGGCAGCCTGACTTATTTTACAGATTCTAAACAAGTAGCAACTGTTCTTCACTTCCGTGGGCATGTATTTGAGGGGGGAAATCACTGGCAAGCATAATGTCAGATATAGTTACAAGAGCTGTCAGATCCCTTAAAGTAGCTGTTATTGAACATCCTATCACTCACCACTTATTTTACATATATTTACATACTTATTTACATACATACATTTAATTGAACTCTCTTAAAGAGTCAATGACATAATTCTCATCACCATTTTACAGATGAGCAATCTGTGTCATCAAGAGAAATTCGATTACATAGCTAGCAAACGGTGGAAGTTGGATTTGAACATAGACCTCTCTGATTCCAGAGCTTATGTCCCTTTCGTTATCTCACACTGGTTTACCTTAGAAAGCCTTGGAGTTTATTTTAATTGAATTCCCTTATTTAACAGAGATGGTCCAGAAAGGGGTCTGGTCAGCGGTGAATGATGACAGATGAGACCAGGGGGGTAATTTTTGCCTGGGTGGGCTTGTGGATACAAGGACCACTGACCACAGATCAGAGCTGTGCCCATGCCACTACTGTGTAAACACCCTGCAAGATGGGGAGGCTTCAGAGTTGGTCATTTAGCCACAGTCTCACACTGGGAGAATCTTCTGTCCTCCCCGCCCCTTAAGCATCTGATCTTTAAAAAGGGGTCACTCTTTCTCTTCCATCAGGTCTCGACTCAAAGAGGCTTTCCCTGTTTAAATCATTCTAAAATAGTTCCCTTTCTGAGTCACATCTTGTTGGAATATTTCCTTAAATGTGCTCATCATCAACTGAAATTATCTCATATATTTTGTTTACTTATTTATTGTTTGTCTCTCCTCCTAGGATTCATAACCTCCACGTGAGCGGGGGTTCTGTCTATTTCATTCACGTGTGTGTACTCTGTGCCTGGAACACTGCTATGTGTTAGCACATAGTAACTGATCAACAAATCTTTGTGGAATGAATGAATGATATAATGATGCAGAACTAAGACCACAGGGTGAAAGCTACAAACAAGCAGATTTCAGCAAAGAAGAGGACTTTCCTAACAACAAGAGTTGTGCAAAGACAAAGCAGTCCGCCCTGGAGGAGGCAGTCTCCTCATCCTCGGAAGGGCACATCAGGGCTGTAGAGGGGACTCCCATGTTGGATTGGTGGGGATGGCTGATTTGAGGTTCCTTTGTCTCCTCATAAAATCTTAATTAGGTTTTGAACTAAAGCCCTGGTAACAATGCTCTCTTGTCATTGTGTTAAAGACAGGGTATTCTCTATGTAATAACTAGGGAAAGAGAGGACCAGAAGGTAGGGGAGGCGGAAACGAGTGGTTGATGGTGCCAAATTCTTCTTCTAGGCTCTGGGGGAGAGGCTTGACTGAGACAACTGGTGGGCTTGCTTAAATTTGAATAAAGCTGATAAAGACAATTGTGAATGATCGTTTCCAGCTCAGATGCTGCTTTAACCACTGCGTTTTTGTTCTGCTTCTTCCTGACCCCACTTCCCCCACTGCTGTCTCTTCTGTTCCTTTGCTCATAGGGAATGACACCACCCAAGTCAGAAAGCTCTCCTAGTTGCCTCAATTTCCATTCTCCCTATCTACATTCAAATAGTCACCAAATCTTGTCCTTTTCGTCCCTCTAATGTCCCACTGCATCTCCCAGCTCAGGTCTCATAATGTCCTTTGAAGTCACTTCATTGCTCTGGCCTCCTTGTCCCCTGTTTTGTAACCTCCAGTCCATCTCCCATTGTGCAAGCCGAGATCTTTCTAAAGCATGAATTTGGCCAAGTCTTCCCCCTGGATAAAGCCCTGTAACAGCTCTGCATCACCCTGTCATTGAGTCTGTCATCCTTAGCATGGCTCCCCCAGCCCTGGCTCACCTCTGACTCCGACTTATCCTCCCATCTCACTCATCACCTGTATCGTGCCTGTCATGCCTGTGCTTCCAGAGACTCACAACCTCTGTAGTTCCCTGAAGACTTCAGATCACTTTACACCTTTGGGCCTTTGCTCACTCTGGTCCATCTGCCTGGGTTTCTTCTCCATGAGTTTAACTCCTACTTATCCTTGAAGGCTCAGCTTAAGTCTCAACTTTGCATCCCAGGACCTGCATCCCAGCATGGGGCCTAGCCTAACTCTCAGGCTCCTCCCTGATGACACATCCCACAGTGAGGAAACAGCTATGTCTTGCCAAAGTCATTGATATGGCTGATTGCAGTCCTGGCTTTCCCTACTTTCAGTAGCTAAGAAACCACAGGCTAGTTATTTCTTCCTCACATGCAAGATGGTTTGAATCAGCCTCCACTTCTTGGGTTTAATTGTGAAAGTTAAATGAGATGGGATGCAAGAAATCCTTTGTAAATATTCATATGCCTAGTTATTCAGCAAATATCTCCAGCCCCTTCCAAGAAGGATCCAGAAGGCACCCTGTTGGGTAGTAGTGTGGTGTTTGCACTTGTGGAACTCAGACAAGTGCATCTTATAGCCTGCTATCCTGCACCAGACACTGAGCAACTTCAGATCAGGGACCGTTTGTTATTCATCCCTGTGCATAGTAGGTACTCAGGAGATATTTGCTGTGTGGGTGAGTGAATGAATGAATGAATGAATGAGTGAATGGCATTCCAGGTAGAGGGAGAAACAGATGCAAATTCATGGAGATGTTATGGAGCAGTTCACATTTAGAGAACTGCAAGTAGTTTAATGTTGTTGGAGCTTAGGGCGTGATGGGGAAGTGTCCAGTAATGAGGCTAGGGGGTAGGTGGGGCCAGACCAAAGGGGCCATATGTGCTTATTAAACAGGTGGGCTTCAGAATAGGGCAAAGGGGGGCATTTTAGACTGGGTTTAGGAAGGGTCCTCTGATGCAGAGTGCAGTGTGGATTACAGGGGAAGACTGGAGGCCATCGTGGGGGTAGGACAGTGAGGAGGTTGTAGCCGTGGAACGGAGAGGAAGGAATGACATGGTCTCAGGAGGTAGAATGAATATGCTTTGGAGAAGGATTGGCAGGGTGGGAGGGGGAGAGGTGGGGGAGGATGGGTGGGACCTGGATTCTGACTATTGACATATTGAATGTTTCCCTTGTGTGTGTGAGATTCCACCCCTGATGACAGTGGTGTGCCCTGGGGTGGGGCAGTGTCCTCAGTATGTCTTTGAACAAGTTTCACCTCATGAATGGATGCAGGTGGAGAGAATGGACCCAGACACTCAGTTATTTTATGAATAAAGAAACTGAAGCACAGAGAAGAAGGAGTGATTAGTGCATGAAGTGTCATTTGAGATAATTATTTTTTCTCATTGTCCACATCTGTTCCCACTCCTGTGGTAGATTGGTTAAAAGCCATAGATTCCTCCCTTCCCTGGATCCACGCCCCTTTCTGATGCACCTTTGCACTTCTTCCTAGTCAGAGGTGGAGTTTATTTCTCCACCCCTTTGAATCTAGGATGGACTTGTGACTCAATTTGGCCAATAGAATAAAGTGATGTTATGCATTACTGAGGCCAGGCCTTTAGAGATTGTATCTTCTGCATTTACCCTCATGGAATGCTGCCCCAAGACCACAGTGTAATCTGGTCTAGCCTCCTGGTGGATTAGAACATGGAGAAGAACCACGATACCCAGCCCTCAGCCAGCACCAACTGCCAGACCTGTGAGGGAGGCCATCTTAGACATTCCAGTGCAGCTGACCTTCCAGCTGAATGCTGCTCATGAGTGATCCCAGGTAAAACCAGCAGATGAGCTCATTCAGCCACCCACAGAATTGAGAGAAATAATAAATTATTGCTGTTTTCAGCCACTGAATTTTTGGGAGTGGTTTGTTATGCAGCAATAAGTAACTGACACAACTTCTGCGCCCCTGTTATCAATTAATGGCTTCAATGTCTACCTGGTTATTTATGCCGGTTCCCTTTCCCTCATATCTCACATTTAATCTGTCACCAAGCCCAGGGGATTTTACCTCCTGATATTTGTAAATATCAAATCCCTCTACTTTCCACTTTCCCCACTGCTATGACATGAGTTCTGATCTTCTTCATCTCTCACCTGGATTGTTACAGAAATCTCTAACTCTGTCCCCTATCTCCTGTCTTCCTGCTCCCTACCCTTCCCATCCCAGCTGTCATACCCACTACTGTCAGAGCTATCTTTCTTGCATGCCTTTGCAACCTTTGTTTAAACCTTTTGCTTGCAAGGTAAATTCTCAAATCTCTAACATGATTTACGGACCTTAGATCATCTGGCCCTTACCTCTCCTTCCAGGTCCATCCTCGCCACTCCTTGCATGGAATCCTATGTTTCTAGAGCTGCTTCACAGGTTCTGGTGACCTTCCGGCACCAGCTCCAGCTCCCCCACTGCATGAGGCAACTCCCTGAAGGGGTCAGATGAAAACACTTGACCTGTCAACACATCTAAGTTCCTAGACTGGCCATGAGGAACTCACTCTGGGGTGTAGACTTGAATCTTGTAAAGATTTGGACATTCCAAATGACATCCACGCTTCTGCTACTACCTTTTCTAAGTGACCGATTTTCATTTCAATAAAGAGCATCAATTTTATATTTCATGTAAAAACCAGGAGCTGGAGAAGGCTGATTACTCCGGCAACTAGAAAAGATTTAAGGAAATTTTTTTTGTACAACTCAATTACAATGTCTTCACTGAGCAGTCAATATTCTGGGGTCAAATAGAAAGAACCCTGAACTTGGAGTCAGACAGACCTGGTATCTGGTTCTACCGTTTACCAGATGTGTGACCTTGGCAAGTCACAAACTTTCTGACTTCTGTTTCCTCATTTAGAAAAAGGGGATGACAATCCATACCTTGCATGATTGTATTGAGGACTAAATGAGATAAAAGATGTGAATGAGCCCAGTATATTTTGAGTCTTCATGATTATCATTGCTATCTAATCTGATTCAAACAAAGGTAGAATTTTGTCTATCTTCCTATTCTTACTTGGGCCTTTGGATCTGGAAGTGAAGACAGTCCAACATAATTTGATTTATTTTGTTCTTCCCTCTGGTGGTCACTTGCTAGTCAATAGGAGGGTAGCACTGGGGGCGTAAATGATACAGCCCAAAGATCAGATGTGACCTCTCTGCCCCTTTAAGATCTAAGTGCAATGGGTTTGAACCTCAATTTTCACATTTTAGAACCCTTGTAAGTTTGAAGCCCTCCTGGAGATTTCTGCAAATTCCACAAGGGCTTGTGCTCTCATAGTCTCTCTCTGGTCTCCTTTTTCAACTCAGAAAAACAAAGCGCATTGCTCAACATCCCTACTCACTCACACTCACAACTCCCCTCTCTCAGAAAGCATTCCTGAGTGTAATGGCCTTTTCCGAAGTCTTGAGTGTCACAGAAAGTGGTTACCTCATTGTGCAACAAACAACTTACCCCATTTTGTGCATTCCAGTGCTTAAACACTCTTTTGTCCACCTGCCATGGGAGGGTTTCCTCTGACCTTTTACCCATGTAACACCTACCATTACGCTGATTTTCTTGCTCACCTTTTCCTTTTCTCCTCCTATCTCTCTTTATGATCTCTCCCTCCTGTTTTGCCAGGTCAGTTCCAAATTGTCCTCCCTTTTTCACACAGAGTATTTAGTGTCCCCCCTCTCCTCCCACACTTACATATCCACACCCCTCAAGTCTCTGAGTAGGACAAAAGGACCTTTTGTGCATTAGGGTCTATCCTTCTTGGAAGGCATTTGTGGTTAAAAATAGAATTTTGTTGTTATAATAACCAATGTTTCCTGTTTACTGAGTGCTTACTGTGTGCCTGGCTCTCTATCACATGCTTGCCAGACGCTATCTCATTTTCTTATTTGATCTTCTCAACAACCCTGAGAGGTAGCTCTCATTATTGCTATTTCTACAAATTCAGAAAAATGAGATAATTTGCATAAAGATCACACACCAAGCAAGTGGAGGAATAAGGATTGAGAACCAGATCTGTCTGGCTGCAAGTCTGTACTTTTTCCACTTTACTACATGGCCTTTCAGGGGAAGGAGAAGGGGAAAGTAATCAGAAGACCTAAGGCCACATAAAGGCAATGTCACCTGTTCTCATAATGTCTCACGACTCTAAAAGGATGGTTTTATACGTTATCTCATTATTCCTGTGAAGAATGAACCATTATCATCGCACCCATTTTGAAATGAGGAAAGTAGGCCTTGTGGGAGAAAGGGAGTGAGGGAGCAGGCAGGGGAGGATACTTGATTTTGAGATCACAGAGGCACTAGCTCTGGGTGATTAAGAGTTCAGGATGTGACCACGGGAGTCAGTGGCCAAGGTGATGTGAAGAGGAGACCAAGACTGAGGAATCAGGAAACCACATAGCTACTGAAGTCGCTGGGAGCATGGCAAGATAGGGGCTAATGAGGACAACTGTGGGCCAGGAGCTGAAATTTTCAATGCATAAGGAGCAAGTGGGCGTCAGTGACGTCCTCGATGAGGGGGGTAGAAGGCCGTATGGCTGGAGAGCAAAGGGGAAGGAATTTTTGTGCTAGGGTGGAGGTAGCAATGCTGACCCCACCCCCTGGTTTTATGGTGTGTGGGGAGTGGGATAGTAAGCCTTCTTGCAGAGGGCTACTAGAGGTCCCAGAGGAGGGTCAAGTTTCAATAAAGGCAAAAAAGTTACCTGAGTACTCTCTGAAGAAGCAGAGGGTGTAGGAGAGTTTGTTGACAAAGGAACAGGGTTCTAGAGGGCACAATGGAAAGGTCTGCCAGGGAGGTGGGCAGTGGCAAGGTGAGTGAAAGGGAGGGAGAACGGTATGAGACTGAGAGAGAAGTCAGACAACCAGAGGGGCTGTCAGTTGGGTGGTTCCCCACGTTGCAGAAACCAATTGTGGACAGGGTAACAATGGAACTTGGGGAAAAAGTGGTTTTGGTATCTCACTCAGACCTCCAAGATTTGGGATGGGTGAAGAGTGTGTGGAAGGACAACGATTCTAAACCAAAGCTGGCAGCTGGCTCCTGTGACCTCAGGAAGACCTTGTGTGAAGCCCACGTCAGGATGGGAGGGTGGAGCGCTAATTGCCTCCATGCCTACCTCCCCTGGCATAGATGGGACTTCTTAAAGACCAGGCCAGAACGTTTTCTCACTCAAGCAACTGATCCTAATGAGGAGCCATTGAAAGTTTTTGTTTTGTTTCAACAACGTTGATGGTAACACGGTCACATGAGAACAATCACTCAGCCTGCTGGTGTAGGGGATGGGGTGGAGAGTGAGGTTGTTACATTTGTCCAGGCAAGAAGTGATGAGGCCCGAATGAGGGTGAGAGCGGTGGCGCAGGAGAGGAAGGGCAGGACAGGGTATGTTGAGGAGGTGTTATTACTAGACTGATGGGATGTGGGGCGTGAAGCGGTGCACAGGGTGGAGGACAATGCCCAGGTTTCTGCCTTAGTTTCTTCTTGTCGTCAGCAGTCCAGGTTCCGCCTCTCTCCCTGGGCTTTGTGAGGATGAAGTGAGATGACGGACAGGAAACTGCTTTCGAGATGGCAAAGCTCGGTACCCATCATCATCTACGTTATCATCAAAACTCTCTGATCACCCCTGTAAGTTCAGCCTATGGAACGAGGCCGGGAGAATGAACGTGAATCACGATAGTCACCCAGATATTGGGGAGCTCGGGGCCTTCAAGGCACCGAGGATTCCCTCCGTCTGCCCTGCTCTGTGGCCGGGGCGGGGCGAGCACGGACTCCGCCCCTGGGCGGGGCGTGGGTGGGGCCTGGACGCGGCCGGAGCCGAGCCGAGCCGGAGCCCGAGGCTCAGCCCTAAGTCTCGGCTCTAGGCACCAGACCCACCCCGCCCCGCCGTCTCCGCGAACCCCGCCGCGCCTGCCGCCGCCACCAGGTCCAGCGTCCCGCTTTGCTGCCGGGGAGCGAGCCGCTCGTCCCGCGCCCGGAGTCCCAGGTGAGGGGCGCGGCCCCGGCGCCCGCCCGGGAGGATCGGGGACCGATCCCGGCGCGGGGCGCTGCGGACCGCGAGCGGCGCTGAGAGGGAGCGCAGGGCGGCGGAGGGGCCCCCGAGGAGAAGGGGCCGGGGGAGGCCGCTAAGGAGGGGGCGCCGCGGCGGTGAGCGAGGTGCTTGCCCGGGGAGGGGGCGCTGGGTGGCCACCCGGACCGGGGGAGCCGCCGGGGCAGGGGCAGCGAGAGTAGGGGGGCCAGAAAGAGGGCGCCCCGGCTTTGGGGAAAAGGGTGAGCAGCCACCGGAGCGCAGCGAGGGATTGCAGAGGGGGAAACGCGGGGCGCTGGGGTCGGCGGAGATGGAAGGAGGGAGCTGAAGGGGGCGGCGCGGGGAGAGGGGACCTGGCCGCCGAGGGGCGAAGGGGGTGCTGAAGCGAGAGGGTTGAGGGAGCCAGGCAAGGGGGAAGCGTGCAGGGGAGGAGACTGGGTCGACGGGGGTCGTTTTGAGCTGGAGAGGAGTGAGGTGACGAGGGGAAGGGGCGCGGGGTGGGAGTGGGGTGCTGGTCGGGGAGAGGGTAAAGGGGAGCGGGGACGTGAGTGTGGAGAGCAGGGAGCGGAAAGGCTGCGGAGCCCAGCTGCCGACGGGCAAGGCGGGTAACCGTGAGTCGGGGGCGAGGGGTGGGGCTTGGAGGCGAGAAGCCTGGAGGAATAGGAGGGTGGGAGGCAAGCCTGGGTCTACCCCAACTGCAGAGGAAGGGGGCGGGGAGCTGGTGGAGGGAGAGGGCAGTGGCCTTGGATATGGGCGGTGGGCGCCCGAGTTGTGGGCAGGGTGCGGGGCGGAGAGGCGCTGGAATAGAGCAGGGGTCTGGCGGCCGGGAGTGGAGGATCTGTCACAGAACCTGGAGAGTTTAGGGTGGGGGCAGCGCTGGGTCAGGTTGGGGAGGAGGCCAGGTGTGGGTTGTGGGGTGAGAGTGGAAGGATAATGAATGGGAGCCCGGAGTGGAGTCCGTGGGCACCCAGGTGCTGGCTGTGTCTTAGCTCTTCAGAAGGTTGAGGAGGGCGCACAGGCACTGGACCTTGTCACACTGCCACCTGGGATCATAGACAAGAAGAGAATCGTGGAGAGAAAAATTCATCCACAGGCAGCTCTGTTCTGGAGTCCAAGTGTGAGAATGGGCTTTAGGGGGGCCGGGTGACAGCCTCTGGAAGCTAATAGAGGTGTGGAGGAGGGTGGGAGAAAGACAGGGCCCTCCATCCCAACCTCCTGGAATCCAGATGGAAAGGGTGGGGGAGGGTAAAAGGAGTGGATGTGTGTGTGCACAGGTGGATGCTCACCTCTTCTCTGCCTATAAAGGGAGGAAGACAATGGAAGTCCATGAAAAGCCCTATCTATGGTAGTGGAAGTCCTGGCACTGTGTTAGCCAGAGGAGAGACATTTTGCCGAGGGCCACGGGTAAGGGAAGCCTTCCTGGTCATGAAGGGTTTAGCTAGCAGCGAAGGAAGACGTATTCTTATCAAAGGAAACACTATGGGAAAAGGCAAAAATCTAAAGTAATCTCTAGTCCAAGAAATCTCCATTTTCTTAAGGTTATGATCTGAAGGGAAGCATCAGTAACCTGTAGAAGATGTTAAACAAAGGTTTCTCCTCTCAGCTCAGAACTTCTGAGGTTCCTCTCCGTCTCCCCAGAGTGCAGCACAGGGCCTGGCGCACAGTAGTGCTCAGTGAATGTTGATTGAATGAACAATTGACCCCTGGTGGTGCTCCTGCCTCAGTTTCCTCATCCACCCCCAAGAATTGTTGTGAGAAGCAAATATGATAATGTGGGTGAAAAGAGTTTTGTGGACTGTGAAGGACAGTACAAAAGAGAGAGGCCACTAAGATTATTATGCAGGTGTGCCTACATTCTATGCAAGAAAGAATGCACCTAGTAGAGTGGCTGGCATTCAGTAGGCGCTCAATAAATGGTAGCTATTATGATACTGTTTCTGTGGCTCTAAGAGACCTGGGGAAACCATGAGGAGGTGGGCTGGTGGTGAGAGGTTGGCAGTGGGGAATGGTATAAAGAAAGGTTGAATTAGAAAAGTTAGTAGAATATGGCTTTAGAGAGGAGGTTGCATATTGTAGGGTCAGGTCCACATTTGCCCAACTCTCTCCCTATCCTTACTAATAAATGTTCCCAATAGGAAGATGAATTACATCTGTTGAGCACCTGCTACATATCATATACCGTCTAGATGCTTTACCCACATTGACTATAATCTTCCCAACAATGCTTGTTTTACCAACAAGGAAACTGTGTCTCATGTAAAATTGCCTGCTAAGGTCCCACAGCTAATAAATGATAGACCTGGAAAGTGAATCTCGTTTGTTTGATTTGGAACTCCAGGCTATTTCCACTACCCAGCATGACTTGGTAGGAGAAACTATGAAGCACACATACAAAAATTTCAGGGGTTTATAAAGCACTCTCCCATATACTGGTTTTAATTCTTAGAACAGTTTGCCAGGAAGTCATTTTATTAACTTTTTATAGATGAGGAAACTGATCTGCCTAAGGTTATACAAGTGCTGAGAGAGCCAGAGCTCAACACTGGTCTCTCTGACTCAATCTTATGCTCCTCTTATCAAAAGAGAAGTTCTTCCATTCACTTCACTACTTGTCTTCAGTTGATCTCTTCTTGCTGGATTTTAGGGCTCTCTCCGCTTCTTCTCCCTCTTTCCTGCCTGAAGTTGGCTTCTTCCGTAGGTGCTTATTTCTGCTGCCTATGAGACTGAAAGCGTTGTTTGCTTTTCACATCAACCCTTGGAGGAGCCATTTCCTTCTTTCCCCTAGCCTGGGACCAGGGACGACTTCCCAGATGGTCCCTAGGCCTTCATCTATCTTGCTTGTCACGGAGACAGTGAGCTACCCAGCTCTATCATTTATGTGACTGCCACAAAAGAGAGGGAAGATCTGATTGATGCTTATCTTACAAATGCGGTTCTGCACGCACCACTGTGCAGTGACCCATCTGCTCAGATCCGCCTCAGGCAGCTGCCTGCTGGGATGCTTTTTGCCTCGCTTGGAAATGTCTGTGCAGCCCCTGCCCCCACCTCCTGAGAAGATCGCCTTGGGGGCTTCTGTCTGAACGTGCCTTCCGACTGAACCTCTAGGCCCTGTGCCTCTCCGTGTTCTCACACCACTCCTGGGAAGGCTATGCTGTGTGCACAGAAACAGAATTTGACAGCACAGTGTGGCAAGTGCTAGAAAAGAGATGCTCAGGGTGCTGGGGATGCTTCTTTACTCATCCTAAAATTGTTTTTTTCCCCCCCAAGGAAGATTAGCCCTGAGCTAACATCTGCCAATCCTCCTCTTTTCTCTGAGGAAGACTGGCCCTGAGCAAACATCCGTGCCCATCTTCCTCCACTCTACATGTGGGATGCCTACCACGGCATGGCTTGCCACGCGGTGCCATGTCCGCACCTGCGATCCACACCGGAGAACCCCGGGCCACTGAAGTGGAACGTGCGCACTTAACCGCTGCGCCCCCAAGGAGGCCCCCTGTTGTGGTTTTTATTTTCCCTAAACCCAGCCCAATCTGGAAGTCATTTGATAACAAAAGTTCTAGTCATGACACTCCGACTGACTTGCTGTGTGACCGTGGACAAATCATTTCTCTTTGTGGATCCTTAATTTTTTTTACTTGTAAAATAAGGGGAGTGGATCAGACCAGGCATTGAATCTATTTTTTACTCTTGCCTCACGCCCCACTCTCACAGCTGTAGCCGATGTTGCTAATAAAGACAGGCATGTTTCCTGCTAGTCTACACGAGGCCATGTGCATTTTTCTCAACACAGTGTACAAAGCACATTTATATACATTCTCTTATGTAAAATTCAAGGCAGCCTTGTGAGGTAGGTATTTTTATCGTGTCATAGATGAGACACTGAGGCTCAGTTTAAGTGACTTACCCAAGTCCATACATTGAATTACCGGGAAAGCTGGGAGCAGCAGCCAGTCTTTTATTATGATAAAGCTGCCACTCCAAAATCCCTTATAGTTCCAGCAGTCTAAGAGTGTAAACAGCTGCATCACAAAAATGAAGACCCATCGTACGACATTGACATCAAAAGTCTGGTGCATGGCAAAGGCTCAATAAATGTTTATTGAAAGGAGTAACATGCCCTAAGTATTTACTATAGGTCCAGTGATGACAGGATGTAAGGATGGATAAAACTCAGCTGAATCCAGAAGGGGAGGCAGACAGTTAATCGTAAAACAAGCTCAAATAATGGAGCTCAGATTAGGGAGAGGGCAGCTGAGCAAGATTGAACAAGATTTGACTGTAGAAGTGAATTAAAGGGGCCAGTGAAGTAATATTTGAGTCCTTCCCATGGGCCGAGAAATCATGCCAGGTTATTTCCATATGGTAACTGCTCGTTCTACTTGTACCACAGCTTTGTGAAGTAGGTGGTATTTTCTCTATTTTAAGGTAAAAATGCTGTGGCTTAGAGAGGCAATATTTCTTGCCCAAGAATTCAGCTGAGGAATAGAGCAGTGATTTTGAACTTTCCCATAACACTGCCCGGTATTCGATCTAGTCTCAGCTGTTAGCTGTGAGTCTGGGGCAAATCCTCTTAATTCCTGGCCCTCAGTTTCCTTCTTGGTCAAATGGGAATAATAATTACTGTCCTCCCAGTTTTATCTCCCAGGTTTATTTAGAGGGTAAAATAAATAAAGGACATGAAATTGAGGTAAGGATCAAATCTGTGTTTTAGTAAAGTTACTCTTTGACCAGGAGTTCCATTTCTAGGGATCTCTGCTAAGGAAATAAATAGGAAAGTGAAGAAATATTTATGTAAAGAAATGGTCATTGTACTCAAATTTATAATAAATTAAGAATAGAAAAATAAATGTACAACATTAAAGAATCAGTCATATGACACAGCCATAGGATGGAATATAATGTAGCCAGTTGAAATGATATTTATGAAGAGTTTTAAAATCTCAGTAAAATATTCATGATATAATGTTAAGTGGAAAGGAGCAGGATACAAAACTAATGAAAGTTATTAAAATATACTTAATATTTAAGTATATTTTAATTTAAAGCTATTAAAATATACTTAGAAGATATAGACTAGAATGTATGGTATACTATCATTTATATATAAATAGCAAATGTAAACAGAACTCTATGCTTTTATATGTAAAAACTATTTCTGAAGGATACATAAATGGGTAACATTTGCCTCTGGGGAGGGGAACTGGGGATTGGGAATAAGGGCAGAAGCAAGACTTACTTTTCACTGTAAACCTTTAGGTTCCATATTATTTATTTATTTTTTTATTTTATTGAGGTCATAATAGTTTATAACATTATGAAATTTCAGTTGTACATTATTGTTTGTCAGTCATCATAAATATGTGCCCCTTTACCCCTTATGCCCATCCCCAACCCCCTTTCCCCTCTGGTAACCACTAATCTGTTCTCTTTGTCCATGTGTTTGTTTATCTCCCACATATGAGTGAAATCATATGGTGTTTGTCTTTCTCTGTCTGGCTTATTTTGCTTAACATAATACCTTCAAGGTCTATCCATGTTGTTGTAAATAGGGTGATTTTGTCTTTTTTATGACTAAGTATTCCATTGTGTATATATATGCCACATCCTTCATCCATTCATCCGTTGATGGGCACTCAGGTTGCTTCCACATCTTGACTATTGCGACTAATGCTTCAATGAACATAGGGGTGCATAAGTCTCTTTGAATTGTTGATTTCAAGTTCTTTGGGTAAATATCCAGTAGTGGGGTAGCTGGGTGTTATGGTATTTCTATTTTTAATTTTTTGAGAAATCTCCATACTGTTTTCCACAGTGGTGGCACCAGTTTGTATTCCCACCAGCAGTGAGGGTTCCCTTTCCTCCACAACCTCTCCAATGTGTTATTTTTTGACTTGGTAATTATAGCCATTTTGACAGGTATATGTGATATCTCATTGTGGTGTTGATTTGAATTTCCCTAATGATTAGTGATGTTGAACATCTTTTCATGTGCCTGTTGTCTGTATCTTCTTTGGAAAAATGTCTGTTCAGATCTCCTGCCCATTCTTTGATCAGTTTGTTTTTTTGTTGTTGGGTTGTATGAGTTCTTTACATATTTTGGAGATTAACCCCTTGTTGGATATATGATTTGCAAATATTTTCTCCCATTTGGTGGGTTGTCTTTTTGTTTTGTTCCTGGTTTCCTTTGCCTTGCGGAAGCTCTTTAGTCTGATATAGTTCCATTTGTTTGTTTTTTCTTTTGTTTCTCTTGTCCGAGTAGATATGGTATTGGAAAAGATGCTTCTAAGACTGATGTCAAAGAGTATACTGCCTGTATTTTCTTCTAGGAGTTTTATGGTTTCACGTCTTACCTTCAAGTCTTTACATATTATTTATTTTTTATTCTAAAAATTAAGATAGTAATGCAAACTACAGATAGTGATAAAGTAATACTTGCAAATAGTAAAAATGTGTTTGAATTATTTTCAATGTGTTACCTTTTAAATGAACAAATAATAAGCTATAATTTAAATAGATGGCATTTTGTTGCATGAAAAAATAAGGGAGGAAATACACTTAAAATGTTAAAGATGGCAGTTTCTGAGTGGGGTAGGATGTCTGGTAATTAAAAAAATTTTTTCTTACACGTGTTTTTTTCTAATTTTTCATAATGAATATATACTTTCAAAATAGAAATTTTCTGTTGTAAACAAACAAAGATGACTGGCAACAGAGCAGAGGGTGGTGTGAGGTCGTTGTGGTTGCTTCCCATGTTTTAGGTAGAAAAAAGCAAAATTCCTTTGAATCACCAGTTCTTGAAACAAGTTCTGCATCTTGTACCATAAAAACTGATGTCAGGAAAATGAGACAGTTTAGCAGGCAATGGCACCCTCCTCTCCAATCTCATTTTCTTCTTCCATGGAAATGCTTCGCCTCAGTTTCCAAGTGTCCTGGGCATGTTCCACACCCACCTGGTGAGCCTTGTCACTGGGCAGATTGATACAGGGATGGAGCTGAGGGTCTCAGATAAAGGCTTGGAAGCTGGGAGGAAAGAAAAGGAAAAACAGAGGCCACCAGAGGCTAGTGTCGGCATATTCAAGGAAGTGTTATTAAAGGGCTGCTAATAATCCCACGTGTGTCTGACCTTTCTTCAAGAGGGCTTTAAACCTTCTACATTTGTCAGCTCCTTGTCCTTACAGCTCACCTGAGAGGCCGATAGAGCTAAATCCACCAGTCTCACTCTCTTTTCCTTTGGGGAAAAAAGCAGGAATTCCTAAGGAGAGTGACACCTTGGGCACTATCTCATATTAGGGCTGTCCTTGCACCCTCCTTACCACTCACCCAGCCCATCCATGTACCCAGTGCTGAGCACAAAGAGAGTCTGCAGGTGGAGAAGCAGGGTACCTGTGGCTGGTAAGATGTAGAAGATACAATTTAAAGACTCAAGACCATAGGACCAAGTGCCAGATTATGGAGTTCAGCTCCAGAGTGTTCTAGGAAAGGAGAGGATGGTCGCAGGTCTGAGAGGGCTGGGGTCTCAGGGAAGGCCTGGCACATAATAAATACTTGCTGGGTGAGTGAATGAATGAGCGAATGAACAAATAAATAAAGGATCTAGGCTTTGAAGGATTTGGAATAATAATGAGTTATGTTCACAACTGTGTGGGATTTACCAGTTTATTAATGTCTTAATCATCATTTTCTCATTTAAGTACTGTGATAGCCCTGTGGGAAAAGCAGGGCAGAAGTTGTTCTCCCCATTTTCCAGATGATGAGTTTGGGCCCCCGAGTGATGATATGACTTTATTAATTCAGCACACATTTACTGGGTGCAGACGTGGATTAGGTGCTGGGACTTGTGCTAGAAGCTAGGGAGGCAGAAATGAAGTATATTAAGTCTTAGATGCTCAGTCTAAGGAGGAGCAGGAATAGTAAACAGTCTGAGATGATACACGTGCTGTTAGAGTGCCCTGGCTGCACGGGCAGGGGTGCGTGCCTCTTCATGCACAGGAAGGGGGACGACGTGGATCTCCAAGGATGAATCAGAGTTGATTAGGAGGAGAAGAGCTTTGTAGGCAGAAAGAAAGAATACACGTCTAAAGGGACAAAAGCGAAAGATAACATTGCACATTAGGAGTAAAGTGTGTAATTTGGTATAAAATAGCACAGGTTGGTGGGAGAAGGCTTAGGGGAAAATAAATTTTAGAGAGTTTATTCTTTTGTTAGTTGGTTCTTTGTCAAGTTGAACAGTTTGGGCTTCATCTTTAGAGCTGTGAGGAGGTACAACCGTTTTTGAAGTGGGAATGATGGCCCTATTCTGGGCCTTTCCTGAAATGTTCATGTGTTTGCTGTTTTGGCTTCTTTTTTTTCAAAACTCCTCAGCTCAGGAGCTGCCTTCTGCAAGAGCCTCTCCTTGACTACCACACCTCCGGGTCGGGTTAGGTGCTTCTTGTGGGCTTCTTCAGCTAAGGCTTCCCTCTGTCTTTATCACTTATCTGCTGCTTTGTGACTCTGCATTTACATGCTTTTTTACAGTAATCTGGAACCACTCAGAGATCAGACACCATGTCTGATTCATATTTGTATTCCTCATGCCCAGCACAGGGCTTGACCCAGAGCAACGTGCTCAGTAAATATTTGCTGAAGAAATGAATGGGAGGAGCTGGGTTCCACCCCAACCCTGAGACAACATTTGGGGCAGGTGCAGTGATGGGGTGATCCTGAGTGGTGCGTGTTTCCTCAGTGATACTGAGGTAGGGAGTGAGTGTGTGAATGGTGGGGTGACCATTAAAAGATTGATGACTCAGGGTGACACCGGAAGTGTGTTCCTGAGTGACCACAAGTCTCTCCTGCAGATGGCTTCAGTGACTGATGGTAAAGCCGGAGTCAAGGATGCCTCTGACCAGAATTTTGACTACATGTTCAAACTGCTCATCATCGGCAACAGCAGTGTTGGCAAGACCTCCTTTCTCTTCCGCTATGCTGATGACACCTTCACTCCAGCCTTTGTCAGCACTGTGGGCATCGATTTCAAGGTGAAGACAGTCTACCGCCATGAGAAGCGAGTGAAGCTGCAGATCTGGGTGAGTCCTGGGCATCTTGGGCAGGATTGTCCTAAGAGGTAACTGGTCTGCCAGCACAGGGGCTGGGAGTTTGGAACTTCTGGGTCATATGGCCTCTGGTGCCAATGCTGCTGCCAGTCTGGCCCCTGGGCTGCCGCTTGCTGGTTTTATACAAATTGACTCTCCTCTGGGGGCTTGGTTGCTTCTGCTGCTTAGCCATCCAAGAATCTTTACCCTGGCCTGTGTAAATGAGCAACCAAGAATCTGGGCTTTTGAGTTAGGGACCTGTTCAAATTCCAGTTCTGTCACTTACTGCTCATGGAAACTTGACCAAATCATTTAACATCTCTGGGCCACCATTTTCTCTTTGGGTATTATAATAGCGTCTACATCATAGGGCTGTTGAGTGCTTAGCATAGTTCCTGGAAAATAGTAAATACGCGATAAATGTTAGCTACTGTATCCATAATCTACCACTGTGTAACAAATCACTTCAGAACTTGCTGGCTTAAAACAATGATAATCATTATTGCACAGTTTCTGTGGATCAAACATTCGGGAGTGTCTTGGTTTCTGGCTTGTGGCCTCTCAGGAGGTTACAGCCGGATGTTGGCTTGGGTTGCAGTCATCTGAAGGCTTGAGTGGGGCTGGAGGATCCCCTTCCAAGGTGATTTATTCACATGTCTGCTCCTGGCTGTTAGCAGGAGGCCTTAGTTCCTTCCCAGTTGGCCTTCTCCACAGAGCTGCTTAAGTGTCTTCATGGCGTGGCAGCTGGCTTCCCTGAGGGAGAGAGCAAGGAAACCAAAGAGGAAGTGGCAGTGTCTCTTATTACTTAACCTTAGTGTATTCTATTGGTCACTGATTCAGTGGAGGAGGGATCTACACAAAGGTATGAATACAGGGAGGTGAGGATCATTGGGAGACCATCTTGGAAACTTGCCACCACAGTTTCTATTATTGGTGTCTACCAGTGTACTAATAAAATATGTACATATTTGAGATGATACAGCAACGTGTAGATCATATACTTTTCGGTAATGAATTTTAACACTGGGAAAATCTGTCATTTAAAGTATTCAAATCATGTTTGTTTATAATCTGTCCACTCTACCTGTTAAATGTACATTAATATATTGTGCATATATCTTATTGGTATAGTCTGTATAGTACTTTTTCTTTTAACAAATTATTTCCATATATTATCCCACAATTGACCCCATGAGGCAGATTTTATTTTAATACACCCTGTTTTACAGAAGAAAAAAATTCAGACTCAGAGATTAATTAAATTGCGTTAGTTTGACCACACAGCTACAATGTGGCATTCGAATTCAGATCTCCTGATTCTAAATTATGTGGTCTTTTCTCTACACTGTGCATGTTAGGTCATATGGAGCCCACATTTCCATTTATGATGATGTTAAACATTAATTTATATAGAGGTAAAGTTTGTTTTGTTCATTTAAACTCTATCTAAAGCATTGGGGAGTCATAAATTATTAGAAATGCAAGAAGCTATGCAGACCATTTAGTTCAGTGGTTCTAGAAGTGTGGTCTCCAGATCAGCAGCATCAGCGTCACCTGAGAATTGCTTAGAAATGCAAAGTCTCAGGCAGCCAGACCCACTGAATCAGAAACTCTGGGGCAAGGCCAACAATCCGTGTTTTAACAACCCTTCCAGGTGGTTTTGAGGCAGGCTAAAATTGAAGGACCACTGACCTAGTGTAACTTCTTCAGGTTGAGAATCCGTAAGCATTTATCAAGTACCTATTATATGTGAGTGCTTCCACTGTGTTATCTCACATCCCCCTTGCAGCCAGTGCACGGAGAGGGTGCAAGCACAGGATATTTGCGGCATGGTGAGCAATATAGTGAAACTGGAGCAGGGCTGTGAGAGAGCAGGGAGGGGGTGCTCAGAGAGAAATTTGCTGGAGAGCCTATCAGGTGGCAGCTTGCAGGTCAGGGGGACCTTGCACAACAAACAAAAGATTCTTGCCATGGGCCAGAGGGCACGTGCCTGAAGACTCCTTAGGGAGCTGGAGAAACAGAGTTTACTTTTATCTATGAATACAAAATAAATTTTTGCTCATGTTTACTATATGGATTAACACAGATGTCTTCATTTGATTTCCACATCAGATGGTCACATACCTTACGCTTGAAAATTCTTCAGGTAGGGGGAGACATTCTGCCCTCCTGAGGGGTTGGCAGTGGTGGCTCCTTCACTCCTTCATTCATTTTCAGCCCACCGTGAGCTTTTGCAGTTTTCCTGTGTCTGGTTAAGTGGATTTATTGATTATACTACCTAATTTTAACTAAATGAACCCTCACAGTGGATCTATGGCTTTAAAAGAGTCTTGCAAAGAAACCTCTGATTGAAGACAATGCTAATTATAGTGAGCCTGAGTGAGCCCAAGAAAATGGCTGACGTTTCTCCAACTCCTGGCACAAGTTCATTGTCAGCCACATTTTGAGGTAAAATCAATGATGATCTAATTAGAGCTGACATGATCAATCACATTGCTTTTGCTAAAAAAAAAATTAGAGTTTTTGTGTCTGTGTGTATGTGCTTTTCCATAGCAAAAAATAAAGTTTTCTGTACTATTCATAGATACATTACATAAATGTATTAAAATGTGTTAAAATGTAAACATTTAAATATTATTTATGTCATTTTAATGTATTTTAACATCTTTTGTGTACAGAAGTAGATATATATATAATCTAAGTAAATATACAAATATTGTGGGTGCTGTGCCTACATTTTTCTTACTTAGAGGGATATATTTGGAGACCACTACCATAAGCATTGGGGAGCCATAGAAGGGTTTTAAAAAGATCAGATTTGGGCCGGCCCGGTGGCACAGCGGTTAAGTGCTCACATTCTGATTCAGTGGCCCGGGGTTCGCCAGTGCAGATCCTGGGTACGGACGTGGCACTGCTTGTCAAGCCATGCTGTGGTAGGCGTCCCACATATAAAGTAGAGAAAGATGGGCACAGATGTTAGCTCAGGGCCACCCTTCCTCTGCAGAAAGAGGAGGATTGGCAGTGGATGTTAGCTCAGGGCTAATCTTCCTCAGAAAGAAAAAAAAGATCAGATCTGCATTTTTTAAGATGCCTTCAGTTTGGAGGGTAGATGAAAGTAAGACAAAGAAACCATTGGTTTGGGTAAATTATAAGGGCCTGAACTAAGGGTATAAGTCTGCTCAGACTACTACAGCACGATATAAGAGACGGGGTGGCTTAGACAACAGAAATTTATTTTCTCACTGTTCTGGAGTCCAAGACCAAGGTGCCAGCAGGCTTGATGTCTGGCGAGAGCTCTCCCCTTGGGGTTGCAGACGGCTTCCATGCTGTGTGCACACATAGAATTTCCTTGGTGCATGCACATGGAGAGAGACTGAGAGAGCTCTCAGGACCCCCACCCTTATGAACTCAATTAACCTTAATTACTTCTGTAGAGACCCCATCTCCAAATATAACTACACTAAGCCTTAGGGCTTCAAAGTTTGAATTTGGGGAGACACAAATATTCAGTCCGTAACACTAAGACAACGTCAAAATAACATAAGAGATGGAAATGGGGAGAGAGATTTGAGAAAGATTTAGGACTAGAATTTACAAGTTTTGATGATCAATTAATTGTGTAGAGAGAGGGAAGAACACATATCTGCTTATCTATAGCTACTTATATATATTTATTTCTGTATACAAAAGTTCCATGATTTTACCAAAGCTGTGTGAGCTTTGCTAAGTCACTTCACTTCCATGAGCAGACAACATCCTCAACTGTAAAAGTCTCACAGCTTTGTTGGCTGGAGCGGGGTGGTGCACTACACGTGATGACACAGTCTTGTGCCTGGCAGGTATTAGGAATGCAGTAATGTTAGGCTCCTGATTCACATGCAAAGGGTGACCAGGTCCCCTCCCAAGTTTTCCACCTGTGGTTCCAGGAGTGCTGGAGCAGCATCCAGGGACTCACCAGCACTGTATGAAGTGTTCAGTTAAATTCCTTCATCCCATTTGATTTCTCCCAGGGGATTTCAGAAAGCCATTGTCAGGGTAGAAGGTGGAGAGGGAGGAAGAGGAGGTTATGAGCAGCACCATTCACAAAAGGAGATTCTCTCATCTCTGGGGGATGTTGGATGCTGAAGGCATTGGTAATGCCTTGTTCCCTGGGTTCCTTCACCACATAGGTCCCTGGGAGTCCCCTCTGTTTCCTGAGAGGTTAATTATGATAGATCAGAGAAGAGAATCTTACTGGGGAGGTGGGAATTGGGGAGAAATCTCTTTAGTAGGGAGTGAGAGCGCACACAGGTGCGAAGGGAGGGAGATTCGGTAACTCCACAGCAACAGACCAGATTAGAGGCCACTTACTGCTGCTTGCTGGTTGCTGGTTGCCAAGCAACCACTGGAGCCCTGTGGGAAGAGAAGAGTGGGAGAGGGACGTCCACTACGTCCATGTGGGGACCATTGCAGAGGCTGTTGTGTCTAGTGCTGGTCAAGGGAAGAATTGGGGCTCTGCAGGAGTACTGAGCTGACCTAGGACCCTGGGGACCTGAGTTCCAGTCCTGGCTCTGCCTTGCAGTCGTTGTGTGATCTGGAGCGACCCTTCCCCTCCATGGGTCTGTTTCCCCAACTATCAAGTGGACAAAATAAGCCTTGCTTTTCTTGCCTCCTGGGTTGTTGTGAGGGTCAGGTGAGGAAATAGAAGGGAAAGCCCAGGAGAAATAGGAAGCCTTTGGTAGATACAAAGGACTGTGGATATCGTCAGCTACATGTGAATGTGATTCTTCTTGTGTGTACTTTAAATCATTCTTTGTGTCTTTCATACCTTCCCTCTGACCAAGAGAGGTAGTTATCTCCTTAATGGGTGGTTGAGACCAGAGAAGTCAAGTTACTTGAGTGGAACCAAACAGTAAACTTCATTCGTCCATTCATTCAGTACACTTTTATCTGGTGCTCACTCTGTGCCAGACATTGTGCTAGCTGTGGGGGAACACCCTTCCTGCTCTCATGGAGTGTACACTCTAGTAGGAGAGATAGACACTAAGTATGAGAATAAAAAATATCTAATTTCATCTGTGATAAAGGCCCAGAAGGAAAAGAATAGATTTATTTCAAACTCAGGCACTGGGACTCAAAGCTCAGATATCACTGAACTTGACTTAGGTCTCATCCCTGGGCTTGCAGCTGGGGTTCAACATCAACTCTAATTATGGTTTAAAAGGCTAGCTTAGCCTTTTATTTTTTATTTATTTATTTTTTAAAAGTCTTTTATTTTGTTTTTTATTTTTTATTTATTTTTTTGAGGAAGATTAGCCCTGAGTTAACATCTGCTACCAATCTTCCTCTTTTTTTGCTGAGGAAGACTGGCCCTGAGCTAACATCTTCCTCTACTTTATACGTGGGACGCCTGCCACAGCATGGCTTGACTAGTGGTATGTAGGTCTGCACGTGGGATCTGAACCGGCGAACCCCAGGCCACTGAAGCGGAATGTGTGAACTTAACCACTGCACCACTGGGCCGGCCCCAACCTAGCCTTTAGAAGGTCATCACCCTTCAACACACTGGCTCACCCCAGGCCTGGTCCCTGTCAGAGGACATGGTGGCAGGACCCTCTATTGTGGAAAAACAGAATATCCTCCTTTCCAGTCTCACCAGTGAGGCTTTTTTGGTGACCTGCATATCAAGGAGACTTTTAAGATGGGAGTGTCTCATGTGTCTGGCGATACTTGTATAAAGACCAGGGAATGGACTGGCTGATGTCCAGCATTCTTCTATTGAGGGTTCAAGAACTCTCTGTTTGTGAAGGACTTATAGACCACTATCCTTCCTCCTGGGCCTGTCCTGGTATCGCCGTTCTCCGTCCTCTTTCTTTCTCTTCAACTCCCTCCTCTGAAGCCCTCAGTCACTGTGCTACTTGTGTGTACCTCCTTTATTCTACATGTTTTGCTGTGTTGGTGATGATTTTTAAAAGATAATGTGTATAAAGCACCAACGTAGTGCCTGGCACGGAGGCAACACTCATCAAATAAGAGTTTTTATTAAGGTTCTAGGAAGGGTCAAGAATTGATACTCCTTTTCTTCCCCATTTAAGTTTGAAACCAACTGCAAGAGAGATGCAGGAGTCAGAGAGATGGGAAGTAATGTGGCAGCCTTATTATTGCTGAAAGCTAGGATGAAGCACATGGCGCAAGTCTTCAGGGAAGTGGAGCTTGCTAATACTTCACACTGGAGTCAGACAGACATACAGACCCAATCACAGACCACCGTGGGTTGCTAGCTGCAATTAGCTCATACAACATGCTCCCAGGGTCAAAGTCCGTGTGGCCCAGAACTACTAATTCTTAAGGCCTGAAGCCTCCCACCTAGGTCTGCAGTGGAAGTCTCTATCTCCATGGACAGTCTTCCTTATGGAGGGGGAGGGGAGGGTCCTTCCTCCAACAGCTCTTTTTATAATTAAAGAGACAGGTAGAACCAAACATCAAGTCTAAGGCAAGATTGGGCATAATGGCAAAAGCTGGGAAAAATAGGAGTCTTAAGAGAGTTCGTGGGAGTCTTAAATTCCTCAGTGAGAGTGACTCTCAGTGTAACCCGGAGCTAAGAATAAGACCAGGTGAGATGGGGCTGTGGGAAGTTAGCTAGGTTCACTCAGTAGCCAACCAGCTTATTCCCACACAGCAGCCTTGATGAAATTAGGTCACCACATGGTTTTGGAGTGTCACTTATAATATTAAATTAGTGAATATTAAATCTGGGGATGTCAAAGACCTGTATCTTAGGACGAGTAATATGAGAGTACAATAAAATGTAATAGAGCTTAGAAATATGGAAAGATAATAATACCAGAAACCTAGCCTAAGGAGGATTGTGGCTCTTGAGCAGTCATTTAACAAATATTTACTATGCCAGACATTGGGGATAGAGAAATTAATATGACTACGATACATTCTTTGCTCTTCAGGAACTAGTGAGACTGAATTTACCCTGAGCTCCAAAAGTGAAATAAGATGAGTAACATAGTTCTCTTGTTCTGGTTAAGAGAAGCAAACTAGGACACCTAGAGAGATCGACTTTCCCCTAGAATTTAAGAATATGGAATAATGTATTATTATGTGACATTGGGCAGCTGTCTAATGGGCATCTGTATTAGATTCCTATTGCTACTCTCAAAAGTCACCGCAAACTTAGTGACTTAAAACAACACAAATTTATTATCTTACAGCTCTGGAGGTCAGAAGTTCAAAATGGGTCTCACTGGGCTAAAATCAGGGTCTGGCAGGTCTACATTCCTTCTGGAGGCTCCAGGAGAGAATCTGTTAACTTACCTTTTCCTGCTTCTAGAGGCTGCCTGCACCCCTTTTCTTGGGGCCCCTTCTTTCATCTTCAAAGTCAGAGGTGTAACATCTACCAATCTCTCTCTCTGACCTTCCTGCCTTTCTCTTGTAAGGACCCTTGTGGTTACCATGGGCTCAGCTGGATAGTCCAGGATAACCTTCCCATCTCAAAACCTTAATTTAACCACATTTGCAAGTCCCTTTTGTCCTGCAACGTATTTACAGGTTCTGGGGATGTCCTTGGGGGCCATTATTCCGACTACCATGGCATCTATTGATAACGTGGAAAAGATCTAACATAAATTCTCCCTATCCTTCAAGGCTGTAACTCAAGTTCTGTCCCCTCTGGTAATAGCCCCTCTTGCTAACTACCTGAAACAGGTGCTGTTTGTGTCTTAGGCTCACACTGCCCGCTGAGAATGCCTGTCACCTTGTTAGGTGCCAACAAGCCTGTGAGTTTAGAGCTCATTACATCTTGGGCTCTTGTGTTCTAACCTGAGGAGGCTGAGGTCCAGAGAGAGATATGCACTGTACTAAGGGCCCACTGCCAGGTTTCCTAACACATTCCAGTGCTCCTTGCGCCACCTCAGGAAGGTAAAAGCTGACCACCTGCGCATAAGCTGGGGCCCTACAGAGAGTCTGATGGGCAGCACAGAAGAGGCTCGAGGCTGAGCAGGGACACGGGCTCTGACAGGTCCCTGTGGCTCCAGGAATGTGGAGACAGTGCCTGTGTACAACATCCCATACTTAGTTCTTATGATAATCAGAATTGATTTTTCTAGGCAGCAAGTCTCCTGGTGTGGCTGCAGAAACATGTTGACACTTTCATCTCTCCAAGCCTGTAGGAGCCATCTGCTGGAGGAGGTTTAATCTGATTTTTAAAATCACAACAAAGACTATGGGAAGTCAAATCAGAATTGCGGGCATAGTCTGCCTTTGTAATATGCACATGAATTAACCTGCAATCCTGATTGGTTTTTCAAGGGGCCTCCACTCTTTGGGGCCACCACTCCCTTCCCTCCACCCAAATTGGTGTGGGAGAAAAAGAAATAACCTACCAGCCATTTATACATTCATTTGTTCATTCAATAAATGTGTGTCATGTACCTGTTATGTGCCAGGCACTGTCATAAGAGGGCAAGTAAACAGCTACAATAAAATATAAACCATATAAAAAAGACATGAAGAAAGTGCTGTAGGAACTCAGGGAAAGGGGGGGAAGGGATCGAAACCTTCACAAAGGAGGGGACATTTGAGCTGGGTGTTGGCAAATGAGTAAGTTTTTTTCAGGTTAATATTAGGGAAGATTTTTACAAGCAGAAGAAGAGACATATGCAAAAGCACGATTGCTTTCAAGGACCCATTATGTGCCTGGCTGTGGTGGACTCTGCAGAGACTGGTGAGACAACATCCCTATGTCTAAGGGGCACTCAGTGTAGTAAGAGATCTGTTATAACAGGTACACAAATATCACTGATGCTACCGACATGAATGATACCTTGAGAGAGATACAGGAAGTTTTAAGGGAGTTCAGAGAGGGAATGCCTCCCTCTCAGCTTGAGAGCATCAGGGAGGACCCCGTGGAGGAGGTGGCCTTAAGGTAATGAGCGTTGGTTCTAGCAGATAATAACATCCTCAGAGGCCTGGCTCTCTGTCTCATTCTTCTGGCTCTATGGTCCGGGTGGACCTCAGTTTTGGACTCAGGCAGTATACTGACATCTCCTGCAATGACCTACGTGTTCAGGAAGCAGTCTAGCATGTGGTTAAGAGCACAGCCTTTGGAGTAAGCCAGACCTGTGCTCCAAACCCCTTTCTGCCACTGTCATCTTGTTCAAGTCCCATTGCTTCCCTGTGCTTCACTTTCTTCTTTCTAAAATAAGGATATTTTTAGTAACAACCACATAGTGTTGTTGACAGAATAAAATAAGATAATGGTTAGCCTAGTGCCTGCTACATAATGGTAAATGATCATTAATTGGTAGCTTTTATTATTATTAACTCCGTTCCTCTCAAGAGTTGATTTGTGGTAGCCAAGAGTCCGGATGTGGTCTGAGCTAGACTATGCATCCTTTTTAGGAGTTGACAAATATCCAGCTGAATGCTTTCGCTGAGTCCTGAACTGAATTTGCAGTGGTTGGTGGCTGACCCCTTTGGCTGAGCCCTGCCCTGATGGCACATGCAGTTTAGCTGGGGAGGTAAAGCAATTTAGAAAACAATAAGAGCTAAAATGTGTGGTGCTCAGTGAATACAGTAGAAGTTTAAAAGCAAGAGTTCAGTATTGGATAGATTGGGTAGGAAAGGCCTCTGGGAAGAAGGTGGGGAGCGGGGGGGCATTGCAGGCTGGGGAGAGAGGGAGAGGGTGTGGTCGAGACATCCTAAGCAAGGGATGGACAGGAGCTAAGTCTGGGGGCAGACGTTAAGGGAGGGGGTGAGCGTAGTGTGCTTTGTGCAGTGTTCTTGCTCTGAGGTGATTGGCCTCCTCCCACGTGTCCTTGCCACAGCCCCTGCCTCTGCTCCATGTACCATGTGCTCTAGCCATTCTGGCCACACCAAGCTTCTCTTCTATGTGTTTGTTCATTGATTTACTCATTCATTCAGTAGTGTTTACATTGTACACACCAAGCATTGTTCTAGGTGCTACAGAAACAGCAGTGAGAGCAAAAGACAAAATCCCTAGCCCACATTCTGCTGGATTTAAGGGGGAGACTGGCAACAAACAAGTAGAGTATACAGTGTGTTCTCTGATGATAAATGCTCTGGAGAAACATATAGCAGGATAAGGGAAGGAGGAAGGGGGGTGTTTACAAGTTAATCAGGATGGTCAGGGTAAGCCTCACTGAGCAAGGGACTTTTGAGTAAAACCCGGAAGGAGGTAGGGTATATTTTGGAGGAAGAGTATCCCAGGCAGAAGGAACAGCAAATGCAGAAGCCCTGAGGCAGAGCTATCCTGGCACATTCCGGGGACTGTAGGAGACCAGTGCAGCTGGAGCAGGGCCAGCAGGCGAGAGCAGTCAGAGATGAGGCCAGAGAGTTAGTGGCAGGACCAAATTGTGTAGGGCCTTGGAGGCCACTGTAAAAGCTTTGGGTCTATTTTTTTTAAACAGCTTTATTGAGGTATAATATACAAAAACTGCACATATTTAATATACACAATTTGATGAGTTTGGGCATATACAAACACTCGTGAAACCATCACCACCATTCAGATAATAGACATAGACACATCACCTCCAAAAATTTCCTTATGTCCCCTCTGCCCCTTTATTTTGATGGTAAGAACACTTAACGTGAAATCTACTCTCTTAACAAAATTTTAAGTGCAAATACGGTATTAACTATAGGCACTATGTTGTACAGCAGATCTCGAGAACTTATTCATCTTGCATAACTGAAACTTTATACCAGTTGAACAGCTCCCCATTTTCTCCTTCCCCCCAGCCCCTGGGAACCACTGCTCAATTCTCTGCTTCTGAGTTTGACTATTTTAGATCTCATATAAGTGGAATCGTGCAGTATTTGTCCTTGTGTGACTGGCTTATTTCATTTAGGATAATATTCTCTAGTTTCATCCATGTTGTTGCAAATGGCAGAATTTCCTTCCTTTTTAAGGCTGAATAATCCATTGTGTGTATATACCACATTTATTTTATGCATTCATCTATCAATGGACATTAGCATTGTTTTCATATCTTGGCTCTTGTCAATAATGCTGCAATGAACATGGGATTGTAAATATCTCTCTGAGATTCTGATTTCAATTCTTTGGGGTATATACCCAGAAATGGGATTGCTGGATCATGTGGTAGTTCTATCAAAGGACTTGAATAGAAGAAACATTTCTCCAAAGAAGACATACAGATGCCAACAGTATGTGAAAAAATGTTCAACATCACCAGTCATCAAGGAAATGCAAATCAAAACCCCAATGAGATATCACCTTACACATGTTAGGATGGCGGTTATCAAAGAAAGAAGAGATAATAAGTGTTGATGAGGATGTGGAATATTTGGAACCTTGTACATCGTTGATGGGAATGTAAAATGGTGCGGCCACTGTGGAGGTTCCTCAAAAAAATTTTAAAAGACTGGATTTTACTCAGAATGAGATGAGAGAGTTTTGAACAGTGGAATGACATGATCTGACATGTTTTTTAAAGTAAACTTTGCTTTTGGATAATTTTAGATTTATAGAAAATTTGCAATGATAGTACAAAGAGTTCCCTTGTATTTTGCCCAGTTTCCCTAATGTTAACATCTTACATGACCACAATACATTTGTCAAAACTAAGAAATTAAAATTGTTACAATATTACTAACTAAACTGTAGACTTTATTCAAATTTCAGTAGTTTTTCAACTAATGTTCTTTTCCTGTTCCAGGAGCCAATCCATGTTGCATTTAGTAACGTATTTTTTTAAAATTGAGAAATAATTCATATATCTTAAAATTCACCCTTTTAAAGTATACAGTTCAGTGATTTTTAGTATTCACAAAATTGTGCAACCATCACCACTAATTCCAGAACATTTTAGTGACTTATATTTTAATATTTAACAGGACTGCTCTGAGGCAGGATTATGTCTGTTTCAAGAATAAATTATAAACAGGCAAAGGACAGAAGCAGGGAGGATCAATTAGGATTTGCAGTAATCCGGGCTGAGAATGATGGAGACTTGAAGTAAGATGGTAGTAGTGGTGGTAGTGAAAGTGTCCAGATTCTGTGTATATGTTGAAACAGGATTTGCTGATGAATTGGATGTGAGAGAGAAGGAAGGGGAAGAGTCAAGGATAATAGCGAGGGTTTAGGCTGAGCGACTGAAAGATTGGAGATGCCTCTGACTGAGATAGGAAAGACTGCGGGAGAGCAGGATTTGGGGAGACAGTTGGGGCCTGAGTTTTGGTTATGTTCATTTTGAGATGCCTGTTAGATAACCAAGTAGAGGTATAGAATAGACTGTTGGATGAATGAGTCTGCTGTTCAGGGCAGAGGCCCTGGCTGGAGATATAAATTAGCAAGTCATCAGCATGTCGGTGGTATTTAAAACCATGAAGCCAAATAAGATCAACAAGGCAAGGAGTGAAGATAGAAAGAAGAGTTCTAAGGACTGAGCCCAGAGACATTCTGACACCAAGATGTTGGGAAGATGACGAAGAATCAGCAAAGGAGACTGAAAAAGAGCAACTGAGAAGGGAAAGTGTGGTGTCTTTGCAGGCAAATAGAGTTTTACAGAGGAGAGATCAACTGTGTCAAATGCTACTGCTAGGTCGTGAATATGAGGACTGAGAACCCACCACTGGATTTAGCAACGTGGAGCTCATCGGTATCCTTGATACAAGTCGTTTTAGTGGAGTCATGGGCATGAAAGCCTGGTAAGAGTGGGAGAAGAGAAATTGGAGCCACCAAGTATATATAGCACTTTTGCCCTTAGGAAAAGGAGACAAACGAATGGTAGCTGAAATGAAGGGGGAAGTGAGTCAGAAAAGGTTTTGGTGTGTTGTTTATTAAGACAGGAGAAGTAGCAGCATGTTTGTGTGCTGGTGGGACAACCCAATAGAGATCAACAAACCAAGCAACCAACAAGGAAACAAACAAAAAAACAAGACACTATAGGAGAGAGAATTGCTGGGACAATATTCTTGAGTTGGTGAGAGGGGATGGGATCACAAGCGGAGGGTGAGTCCTTCTAGGAGCACAGATCCTGCATCCGCATTAAGAGGGGAGAGAGCAGAGGCTACGGGGTGTGGCTAGGGGCTACATGTACTGGTGGAATTCTCTTGGACACAATTTTCTCATGAAGTAGGAAGCAAGGTCATCAGCTGGGAGTGAGGATGGGGGAGGAAGTGTTGAGATTCAGAGAGAGAGGAGAATGTCGTCTAGGAAGACGGGAGAGTGAATAGACGAGGGAAATGTAATTTGATTGCTGATTAGCATTAAGGCTCCACTTGAAATTAGTGATCATAAATTTGAATTCATGAATTTGAAGCATGGTTGTGTTTTTCTCCAACCCTGTTTTGCTCTGTGGACACAGTCGTAGAAGAGGCAGAGAGTTGGCGTCAATGAAAGTATTGTTTTGCTGAGTGAGTACGAGAAAGCACTAGAGAGCCAAAGGAGTCAGAGGTGTGTGCATGGAAGCCATCGTCATAACTCACCATAGAGTTCAAGCTGGGCAGAGAGGGAAGTGAGGACGCAAGGGGGTCAAGGACAGTGAAAAGATGGTGGGGGTTGAAGACTGTTGAAGCCGGCAACCTATAAGGAATGAGCTGGAAAGGTCATAGAGGGTCTGAGAGGGGGAGGCTTGAAGTCGCTCTTGGTAATGCCAAGGTGCAGGGTATGACTGTGTGAGTGAGCGGCTGAGGGAAGGTTGGAGATCAGCATCACTGGAGGGAGAGCAGTTTGAGGAAATGCAAGTCAGGATGTTGGAAGTCTCGTCTCTGTGGATTTTGAAATCACTCAGAACTATGGAGAGAGTAACAGTGAACCAGGAGCCGGTCACTGGTCAGTAGAGGGATGCACGGTGGCCTCATTTCATGAGGTGAGATTCAAAGCTGGAGGGGTTTTATTTTTTGAAGGAGGGAAGGGGAAGGTTGGAAGCAGGAGTGAGAAGCAACAACATGTATCCCACCTCCTGGCCCAGAGACTCTAATCTGGTGAGGGAGGAAGTAGCAATCAATCTGGAGGCTTTAGGGGAAGCCGCGTCCTCCGGGGGAGCCAGGTTTCAGTTACAACAAGGAGGTGAAGAAAACATTCAGAGAGGGTGAGGAAAAAGAGACTTTTCTGATGACAAACTGTGGCTTTCTGAAGGCCCAGGGAAAGGTTCCGGTTGGGAGGGGAGGAGATAGGTTAGAAGAGATGAGGTACAGAGCTCTATGGGAATCAGAGTCCAGTGTCCAGGACTGGAGGGACTTGCCATGACTGACATGAATAGAGGGAAAAAAGGGGCAACAAAATGCATTACAGTACAAACAGTGGTTGTGTGTGGGGGCCGTGAGAGGAGAGGTGAGAGCCTTGCTGCCTCTTGATCCCTGCCTTTAGAGGCCCAGAGCTGGTGGAGGAGCTCTTCTTACTTGGAAGGTCTGGGGTCCCTCTCATTTCATGCATCAATAATTATTGTGACAATAAACAGCAACTACTATTTATGTAAAATATCCTCCCCTGTAAAATGGGGTTGGTATGAGCTGACAGTGGCATGGGCTAATGACCAACACTGTGCTCTGTGCTTTTATCAACTCGGTTCATCCTCATAACAACCCTATGAGCTAGGTGCTGTTATTATCCCTGTTTTACAGATAAGTAAACTGAGGTCCAGAGAAATTAGGTAGCTTACTCAAGTTCACACAATTTATAAGTGGTGGAATCCAGTTTTGAATTGAGATCTATTGGACTTCAAAACCCGTGCATGCACCATGCCCTGTACCTCTCCCCTCCTTGTTATGTCTTCACATAGGTAAGGACTTGGATGCTTAGACAGCACTCAATAGATGGTGAAAATGTTGTAGAGTTATCATTTCTTGGGCAGCAACTCTATATTGTGCAGGTGCTTTACATGCATTTTTTGTTTTTTTATAATCATCACAGCTATTCTGTGGAAACTAAGGTGATGAGGAAACTAAGACTCAGAAGTTCAGGAACTTGACCAAATCCTACCAAGACTAGGAAACGGCACAGCTAGGGTTCCAAAGGAGGATTCTCTGCCTCATTTGGGCTCAGAGCCTGTGTTCTTTTCACACCCAGCTGCCTTCCCCACTCTTCCCACTGCCCTGTGATACCCTAGGACCTCACAGGTGGTTGAGAGTCAATGTCACAGCTGGAATTTGGGGACTCCAAGCAAACACTCTCAGAGAGGGATGGGTTATCTGTTGCAAACTATCTCCCATTTTCTTTCCAGCTCCCCTCCCTTTCTACTAGCCATCCTCTCTCTCGACCCCACTACGACTTCACAGGTGACTCTAATGCCCATCCAAGGTTGTGCAACACTGATATATAAGTATGTAAATAAGTGACTCGGCCCTTAGTGTAGTGGTCTGTAAGGAGCTGCTGCATATTCTGACACAGGATAAGAGAGGGATGGGAGCTTGGTTTGTCCAGTTGTGTTATGCGTAGAACGAACACATGACACCAGCAGTGTGACAAGTAATGATGTCTCTGACTCTCAGTTTCCTCAGCTGTGAAACAGGAATAATATTAATGGCTACTTCTTAGTGGTGCAGTAAAGATTAAATGAGACAGTATGAGGAAAGGTGCCTGTAACGTAGTAAGTGCTCAGTAAACTTGCTCAAAGTCACACAGTGAGTGGTAGAGCCAGGATAAGTTCATGAGTGTTCTATCGTGCTCTGCTGCTGTGACTGATCTTGCTTACAACCACTTCTAAGATCGTGAGCTGTGGGGTTTCCAGGGTGAAATTCATAAGCAGAGAAATCAGGTGTGAGTCGTGGCCCTTTTACCCCCATTTTCAGTGGGTGGAGAGAGCAGCAATACTCTGCCCCTGAAGATGCCCACTTACCTTTGAAGGTGGGAGATTCTCCTAGCCTGCTTGAGTCCTGCCTAATGGGTTGCTAAGGGCAGGAATGGGAGTGGGGAGGCCATTCAAGTGAGGATTTATAATTCCTTCCTTCTGCGACTCCTCCTTCCCCGACACCATTGCCCCACACCTTGGGTTGCCAGGTGCCAGATGGAAACTTTTATCCTCTCTGTACTCTTGTGCTTCTCACCTTCCTCTGTGAAGTTTGTCGACTCTGTGCTAATGACGCAGAGGCTCTGAGCTCCAGCCCAGGGTGGAGGCGGGGAGAGGGGAGATGGATGGGAGGTCAAATCCAAGGGGATGTCTATGCTCCCTCTCTTGAACACCCCAACCACTGCCCCCAGCTCAAAACTGAAGGTCCTCCTTTATTTCTCTTAGCTCTTGTCCTACTCATCGAGTTGTTCATAGGAACTATCAATTCTGTCTCTCAAATTTTTCTTCAACACATCCCCTCCTCAGTTCTGTTCCATTAATATTTATTGAGGGCCAACGGTGAGCCTGCCTCCCCCTTCTGCCCCTTTCCTACCTCAGATTCTGTTATCTCCTCCTTAGACTGCAGCAGCAGCCCGAATGGATCTCCCTGCCCTCAGTCTTGCCCTCTCCGTCTGCTCTGATTACTGTCGCTGCACTGCTTAAAGCCCAGGGAGGGCTGTGTGTGGATACACAGTAAATGCCTTTTCCTGGCACTCCAGGACCTTCCTTGCCTTCCCAGCTCCATGTTCAGCCACTCACCCTTCAGGCAGTGCATGCTCCACCCACATGTTCTCCAAACCCCCAACCCAAACCCAAACACGGGATGTGCTTAAAAAAAACTTTATTTTTTAGAGCAGTTTTAGATTTACAGAAAAATTGCAAAGATAGTACAGGGAGCCCCTGTTTATCTCATACCCAGTTTCCCCTGTTATTGCCATCTTACATTAGTGTGGTCTATTTGTTCTAATTAACCACTACTGATGCCTTATTATTAACTGAAGTCCACAGTTTATTCAGATTTCCTTAGTTTTTATCTAATAACCCTTTTCTCTTCCAGGATCCCATCCAGGACAGCACATTGGACTTAATTGCCCTGTCTCCTTGGGCTCCTCTTGGCTGTGAGAGTTAGGATGCACTTTTTTGCTTCTTGCTTTCCTTTCTCCCTAGGGCTTACCCCTTGTCCCCATTTTCCACCAATTTCCATTTGACTTTAACGACTCAGTTCAAGTGTAACCTCTTCTGGGAAACCTTTCCTGACTTGCCTCTCTGCCAGCCTGGGTTTAGGGCCCCTCTTTACTTCCCACACTTACCAGCTATATTGCAAGTGTGTGGAACTTGCCTGTCTTCCTCCCCGATTGCAAGCTCTCTGAGGGCAGGGGCCAGGTCTGATTCATGTCTACAGTTCCAGCACCCAGCACAGGGTCTGACAAAGAGTAAGCGTTCAATAGAGGCGATCAAAATGAAAGTGAGTGCTCAGGCTGTGGCTTTATACCTCTTGAAGTCGAGGCCGGCTATTCTCCCTGCACCTGGAATGTGACCCTTCTTCTGGACCCCAGATCAGGTTTTCCCTCCCCCAGGAACCTCCTCTGAGCAGTTCTGCCCCTCAATGGCTGGGAGGTCTGAGGCTTCTCTTGGGTTAGCCTCTCTGTAGAATGGGCACGCTGCTTTCTTACATGGCTATCCTCTCAGAGCTCTGTGTGTACCAGTCCAGTCAGAACATCTGTTACATCTGTGATCTCATTTGATCCTGAGAAGAGATCCTGTCATTCTCATTATACCCTTGAGGACACTGAGGCCCAGAGAGGTAAAGTGTTTGTACTTTCCCAGAGGTCACACAGCTGGTAAATGGTTTAAGTGAGACTTGAACCCAGGCTTTCACGACTCACTCCCAAGCCTGGGCTTCCCACTGGACCGCACTGTTTCTGCATGTTAAAATAGGAGACCTAACTATGAGCTACAATTAAATGCTGTGCTGGAGCCGTCTCAGTACATCCCAGCCTTCTCTGCAAGGACCATTTTAAATAGGGCTCCAGGCTGACGCCACAGCACCATAAACTGGCTGAACCCTTTAGTTTCCTCAGGTAGGACTTCGGGAGAAGAGAGAGAGTGACTAGAGAAAATCAGAGGTGATTCTAAGGTTGGACATTGTGTTCAGGCTCCCACGAGGTACCATTTTGTGAGGAGAGAAAACGCCCTCTCAGGATGCTGTCCCCCAACCAGTGTGTTCCTGTGTCAACTGATTGAGCCCAAAGGCTGGCCTGGAAATTTACCACCAATGGAGGCATAATTAGCCCTTGAATTTCCAGCCAGCAGAAGTTTGCTCAGGCAGTTACCAGCCCTGCTTTCTGAGGTTCCTCCCTCCTCACACTTTCATACACCTCCAGCTCTCTGGGTATCTGAGGCCTGTCCTGGGTGTGGCACCAGGGGAAGAACAGAGTATCGAGGGCCAGCTGTAGCCGGAATGAACCTGACTAATGTTTATACAGATCTTTACAGCCGCTCAAGCACTGTCACCACACGGATCTCATTTTAGCCCCCTAACAATACCAAGAGAAGGATATTATTATCAACCCCATTTTGCAGCAAACGAATCAGCTCAGAAAGTCAGATAAGCGGATCAAGGTGACATGCCAGGAAGCAGCAGAGCTGGAGTTTGCATTCAGATGTGCTTGACCCAAAATCCATACTCTTACTGCTTCCCCTCACAGTACCCACTCATTAAATGCTTACAGTGTTTGATTAATTGACACATAAGTGCTGAAGGGACACTAAAATTGAGGGGATGATGGGAATGAGGCTTTTAAGAGGCTTTTTGGAAGAGGTGATCTCACCCATGAGATGGGAACAGAAGTGGAAGCCAAGATAGAGAATTTTTTTTAGGTCTTGTTCCCAAAGGGATTTAAAGTGGCAAAGAAAGGTTAGACAGAATGAGGGACTTTATCTTTTTTTTTCTTCCCCAGTTTGGTTCTGACTCTAGCCTGATGTTTTTCACCCAGGTATGTTGCTCCTTATTACCTCCCAGTAGTTCAGTCAATCATAAAAAAACCCAAACCAAAACAAAACAAAAACCAAAAAACAAGAGTTTATAGTCTGGTGGAGGAGACAAATGCCTTGGCAGTTCATATGGTGTTTCTTTAGAGAGAGTGTAGAAAAGGGGTTAGGAAGGCTGTGAGGTCAGACTGTCTGGTTCGGATCTTTACAGCTGTATGACCTTAGGCAAGGTATTTAACCTACGAGTCTCAGTAACTTCATCTGTAAAATGGGTGTGATAATGGAACCTCTCTCAGGAAGTGGTAGGAATTAGCACAGTGCCTGGCACACTCTAAGTCTCAGCGGGTGGCAGCCAGTCATCACTTCTGCCTGTGGGTCTTGGTGGAAATGTGAATCATCGAGGAGGAAGCACTTTGGCTGAATTCTGAATGTTCAGCAGGGAGGAATCAGGCTGTTCCAGGCAGAGGGAACAGCATGAGCAAAGTGCAGAGACTTTGAGGAGCACAATGTTTGGGACCTGAGGAGTAGCCTAGGGTGGTTAGAATCTGGGGAGAAATCACAGGGAGGGGTGGCATGAGCTGAAGGCAGTGAAATTGTTAGGTTAGAAGACTGGGGATAAGTTTAGCGTCCTGGCAGGTGTATAGCACGGGGCTTAAATTCCTGGCTCCAACATTTGCTATCTTTGGCAAGCACTTAACTTTTCTGTGCCTCAATTTCTTTGTCTTACCCACCTGAAAGAGCTAGTTGTGAGGACTGATGAAGTAATGCATGAAAAACCCTTGTCAAAGTGCCTGGCCCTTAGTAAGTACTGGCCCTCAATTCATGTTAGCAATTATTGTTATTACTATTTATCCCGACTCCTAGAGCTAGAAGGAGCCCTAAAAATCATCTAGTCTAATATCCCTATCTTATTTTTATTTATCTATTTATTTAAGATTTCCACCTGCACTATTTTTTTTTTTAAGATTGGCATCTGAGCTAACATCTGTTGCCAATCTTTTTTTCCTTCTCCCCAAAGCCCCCCAGTACATAGCTGTATATTCTAGCTGTGAGTGCCTCTCGTTGTGCTGTGTGGAACACCACCTCAGCATGGCCTGATGAGCGGTGTTAGGTCTATGCCTAGGATCTGAACTGGCGAAACCCTGGACCACTGAAGCAGAGTGCACAAACTTAACCACTCGGCCATGGGGCCAGCCTGTAATTATCCCTGTTTTAAAGATGGAAAACCCAAGGTCCAGAGCAGGGGTTATTCATAAGCCCACGAAACAAGTTAGTGGCAGAATTAAATCTTACCCAGGCCTCCCTGACCCCCAGCCTGCATCATGTGGCTCCCTTACTGTTGTCAGGCTGCCTCTCACAGGTTCCCCACTCTCTTCAGATGATCGTCTCTCCTCCCTTGTAAATAAATTTCATGGCATTTGCTTTGTGGAGCTGAGTGTTTATCCTATTTTTAGAACACTCTGGCACCTGTATGCAAATGATACTCAGGGGACTTGTCTGCTGTGGTGACTTGGGCCAACTCCCAAAAGAAAGCAGCTATGAGACCAAAGGGAAAGCATAGCCCAGGGCGGGATGGAGATCCTGAATTATCTTTCTAGTTAACTCCCTGGGGAGATCATTCTAATCTCGTACCTGCCCTGTGTGTGTTAACTCCTTGTGTCTCTGTTTGGAAATGAGTTCATAGGAGGTCCCTGGGCCAGGCTCCAAGCCGAGGTTTTGGGCTTTGAATGTCATGTCAGAAGATGCCGTGGAACCCAGGCCTGTGGACATTCCTATCAGCTCAAGTTCTGGGGAAATGTTTCCTACTATCAGGAAAATGGAAGTAATGTGGGGAATTGGAGGGAGAAAGATAACTTTATCAGACAGCCCAATGGTTCTGCCCTGCAGAGCGGGGGAGACCTGGGACTCATGAGATGACAAGACGACGGGGGAACAAGGCCTCGAACACTTCCCTCCTAAGAGTCAATGTCCCCTGCCCCTTCGGCATAAGCAGCAGAGCCCCGTCCTCGACGGCCTCTCCATTTAGCACACACTTGACCTCCAGGCCATATGCCCGATGTTGGGTGCCGCTAAACCCCTCAGTGGCTCTCTGTTCTCTTTAGGACAATGTCCAAGCGCCTGGCCTGGCCTTCTGGACCTCCATGATCGAGCTCCAGCCTCACTTCCTACTTCCTCCTCCACCTAGTATTTTAAGAACTGTGTTTCAGAGAATCTAAAATGCTATCAATTATAAGTATGTCATATTTCAGAGTTTCTAATGTGAAAGAGTGGACATCTTAGAATCCCTAAAATATGGTATTTTACACTCCCGAGAAAATGGAACCGTTTGTACTCTCCCCAGACACCATGCAGTTTCAGGCCTTACTATTTTTTTTTTTTTAGCTGTTTCTTAGGGAACATTTCAAACACACACACACTCAAGTAGGGAAATTAAATTGTACTTGAACCCCATCATCCATCTACAACAGTGATCAAATCATGGTTTGTCCTCCATGTTTTTCCCATATTTCCTTCTTCCTGAACTATTAATAACAACAGCAACTGCCAGTACTCACTATGGGTTTAGTTTTTCTTAATTACAAGAGTAATATATGCTCATTTAAAAAAATACTTTGAAATCATAGCCAAGCATCAAGAAGAAAAATGTTATTGACATTTTGGTTGGTTTCTTTCCAGTTTCTTTTCTATGAATTTTTAACGTAGTTGAGGTCATACTGTATATTCAACTTTATACCCTGGTTTTTTTTAATGTAACATTATAAGTATAGCTAAAATTCTTAGAAAATCTTTATGAATATGTTTTAATGACTTTATAGGGAAGATTACCCTATCTAGTTATTAATTCATTCATTCAGCAATATTTGTTGCACTTACTGTGTGTTGGGCTCTTGGTAACAGTGGTCAAAGAATGAGGCGTGGTCCCTGGCCTCTGGAAGCTTAATTGTTCTCCATTGTTTGAACATTTAATTATTCTCAGTTTGGGGCTGTTATGAATCATGTGGCAGCGATCAGTGATCATCCTTGTGTGTAAAACTTTTCCTGGGTTTCAGATTATTTCCTCTAGACACGTTTTCAGTAGTGAAATTCCTATTTTACTCTACCTTTGTCAGCATCAAATATTATCTTAATTTCAGCTAATTCAATAGGTAAAAAATACTATCTCATCATTTCAAGTTTCATTTCCCTGATTGCTTATTGAACAATCATCTGTATATTTATTAACCATTTGTTTTCTGCAAATTGTCTGACAAGGGTCCTATTTTTATCACCAGCAGTTTCTCAGTACAAGACCTGACTCTCACTTCCTTTTACTTGCTGTGACCTGGGGATGTATTAAGTATAATCTTGTTCCAAGCTTCTCTTTTTCCTCCTGCCCTCTCCCACCTCATTTCTTCCCTCACCTCTTCCTGTCTTGAAGGGGAGTTGTGTGAGTCATGTAAAGGGTGCAGCAGGTGGCACATTAAGCGAATTGCCAGAGAGACTTCTCAGGATGCAGTGAATGGTGCTGATGTCAATTGGAGGCAAAAAGAGTGAAGAGGAAACGGGTTGGCAACTCTGATGCTAAATTTGTCCATATAAAGCCCTGGTGTTAGGGATGATGGGTCATTCAACAGGCGTCTTTAAAATACCTGCTGTGTGCCCAGATCTGTGCTGGGTCCTGATGAGGGCTTATTAGCTGGAGAAAACACAAATGAAGTAGCTTGTAATTAAGAGCCAACTATGTACATGTCAGAGGCATTCAGACTAAGTGGAGATATCCAGCAGACAGTTGGAAATTTCCATCTGAAATGTGGAAGTGAGGGGCCCAGGGGAGGATAAAGAGCCAGTGTAGGAGACAGTAGGAGCAGGAGGAGATGAAAAGAAAGAACTGGTGAAGTGGAGGAGGGGCTTCAAGAAGAGAAATGTGTGTTTAGAGGATGTCATCTCTGTTGTTTAGGGCAATAGACAGATCACATTATCCACGCTTCTCTCATTCATTCATTCCTTTGTTCGTTCAGTATTTTTGGAATACCTGCCAGGTGCTGGGCATTGCTCCAGACATTGCTGAAGGTACAGAAATGAAAGTCATAGTCCCTAACCCACAGTCTAAATGAGGAGATAGAGATGCGAGTGGAAACAAATCCCTGCTGTAGGTGCTACGATCCATTCTTTCAAGAAATATTTATTGAACACCTAAGATATGCCAGACACATTGAGGAGCAATGAAAAGAAGCCCTATGACCTTTAGTTTATCCACTCGAAGTAAAATGTAGTGCCCATGTCTTAGTGGAAATCATGGAAATCAATCACCATATCTGTGAGAGGTTTTGAGTGTTGAGTGTTTGAGGGTTTTGTGTGAGAGAACAATGCCAAAAATAAGAATTCAGGGCACTCATCTCTCTGGGTCTTGGTTTCCCATTTGTAATATGAGGGAGTTGACCCTCTATGTACCTATTGTAGGGTTTGTCACATGTGAGGTAACTTCCCAGCTAGACTGAGAATTCTGAGGGCAGGGATCACATGCGTCTTGTTCACTGGCACAGTGTGGACTCAGTAAAATTTGTGGAATTGATCACTCTCACAAGGGCCTTCTAGCTCTAACATTCTGTGCTATCGCTAAAATAAAGGCCCGAGTACATCCTGTGGAAGCCCAGAGGGAATGACGAATTTTGGTGCTGGATCTCAAAGAACTTCCCAGAATAGTTGCCCCTTGACCTGGACCTCAAAGGTTGGTTAGGGTTACAGTGGGCGGGAAGTGCTTTATAATCCCTAGTCCTGGATTCCAGTGACCTTTTTACCGCCCTCTGCTAGCTATGTGCCCTGGGACTCCTGTTTTCTCACCTGTAAATCAATAGTGACAATAATACATGGTGTGTTGGAAAGAACACTGGATGTGGAGTCAGAATATTTGGATTTGAGCCCCAGCTCAGCCAAAAAGTAAGTAGCTGCAAGACCTTGGGAAAGTCACTTTACCTCTCTGGGTCTCAGTTTCCCTACCAGCAAAATAAAGCAGTCAAATTGTTTGAGCTCTAAGATTGGTTTCTTCTGGCTCTAAAAAGTCTGCGTCACAGGTCATTGTTAGGATCCAATGAGAGATGCAACAAGAATGCTTATTAACTGTGGGGTGCTCTACTGAGGACAGATGGGTATAACACCAATCCTGCTCCAAGGGGTCACTCTCTCCATTCGTCTGTCTTCTGCTTCTCCCTGGCACCACTGAACCTCCCTGGAAAGCTCTGGTCCTCTCGTTTCCTCCTATCCCCCTAGGACCTAACGGCTTGGCTCCCAGCTGCTGCAGAATACAAAGGGCTTGGAACTTGGTAGCTGTGGGTCAGGGGGTGGGGTGTGGGGAGAGCCAGCCTGGAAGGTCTCATTACCTGCTTCCCTGGTGCTTATCATCCCCGCCCCCCAACCTGACCTGGAGGGAGTGAATTGAAGAGGGGCAGGGAGGAGTTTGGCTGGGGGAGCAGGGATGCAAGAGGGCAGGATCCAGGGACGGAGGCTCCAGAGATAACCTCTTACTAGTTGTATGACCTGCTAAATCTGTCAGTGCTCTGGGCCTCCAAACCAGAAAGAGGAGCTGGTTTGTATGATCTCACAGACCTTTTTCCCGCCAATCCTGAGGTTCTAAATGAATTTTCCCTATTTGGCACATAGTCAGCTCTTGAGTTTTATTCACTAGTATTCTTATTAAGTGCTTACTGTGTTCCTTGTACTATAACTGAGGGCCTGGGATTTAGCTAAATATAAGATTGGGTCTCAGGATGCTCATAATCTGAAAGAGGAAACAAATAAATAAACCAGTAACTATAATAAACGTGATGTATGCAATGATATACTGTCAAACCATAAAAGGGCAGAGAAGAAAGTTACTTTGTGGAGAGAGAGATCAAGGAAAACTTCAGAGGATGTGACCTTGAATAAGGTTGTAAATTATAGAAGAGAAGGGGATTCCAGGCACAGCTCAGCATGTGAACCTAAGGCTCAGGAGCAGTGTGTTTGGGAAACCACAAGAAGTTAGGCAAAGCTGGAACTCATTGGTTCAGGGGAGGAATGAGAAGGAAGGAAGTGGAAGGGAAGCCTGAGCTAGATCCTGAAGGGTCTGTACATTCTACTGAGAAGCTTGGACCAACCCCATCGTGTGGGCTGTGTGAAGCCGGGGGAAGGGACTTAGACCGACAGGGAGATGATGAGATTTTGATTTTAGAAAGACCCATCTGACATTCAGTGGCTCTATCAAAAATGTTGCAGACACCCAAAAAAATCCACCCTTTCAACAGTATTTATTGGAAATCTCCTCCACCCCATGTGCCAGTGCTGTGCCAGGCAACGGAGACAAAATAGTAAGCAAACCCAGACATCCTGTTCTTATGGCACTTGCAGTTTGGCAGGGGAGACAGACCTTAATCAAATAATTACACAAATAAATGCAAAATTGCAGTGGGTGTGGGTGCTACAAAGGAGAAGCACGTGGTGCCAGGAAAGCATGTAGTGGGAGCATTTGAGTTTGCCAAGATGGTCAGGCCAGCTTCCCTGCTGAGCTGAGATCCAAAGGAAGAGTGTTGCCTCAAGGAAAGGCTCTAGAAGGCTCTGTGGGAATGGACCTCTCCTGCTTCAGAATCCCCATCCAATGCACGTTTACCTTCTCTGGTAAACAGATGCTGTAGACTTCATGCAGGTATCGTGTAGTATTCAGCCTTTGATCTGTAAGTCCTAGTCAACGCTTGCCACAGAATCAGCGCCCAGTGAGGATTTGAAAGAAAAGAAGGAAAACTTCTTAGGCACTTTAGATATTTGAAGATAGCAGTACTGTTCCCCAGAGTACTACACATCTTCCTTCCTTTGGTTGTTCCTCCCATGATACAGTTTCAATTTCCCATTGCTGTTCTGGTCATTCTGTTGGTTGTCAAGGTCCCTGTGACAGGTGACTTAAAACATCCAAGATACAGCCTTGAGCAGAGAGCGCTGGTCTCTTGGAGCCAGAAGACCTGGCTTTACTTAGGCCCCTTTTCATCATTCACTGTCTTTTACCTTTTCAAGCCTTAGTTGCCTCTTTCGTGGAATGGGTATATTGGTCGTTCTCTCACAGGATTTCTCTGGAAATTAACTGAAATAAGAAAAAAAAACTTTGTAACTCTAAGAGCTAAACAAACATAGGATTTAAGTATTTGGAGGGCTGCCACGTGAGTGAAAATTAGATTTATTCTTTGTGTCTCCAGAGAACAGAATTAAATCAGTGAATAGAAAGTACCACATGCAGATTTCAGCTTAACAGAAGGAAGAAACGTTCTAATATCGGAGCTGTCCATCAGCAGAATGGCTGCCTTTTGAGGTGGTGGGCATCCAACGTCGGAAATACTCAATGCAAGTATGCTGTGGAAGGAATTCCTATTTTGAGTGAGAGGGTGGGTTGAATAACTTTTAAAGTTTCCTTTTAATTTTAGAATTCAGCAATCTGATAGTGGAGGAACTGAGAGAGGGCATATTTGGCAGAGAGAGTAGCATGAACAGAAATATGGAGCAGAAATGAGTATGGCATGTGTGGGCGACCATGAGGAAACTCCAGAAAGAAATGAAGGGTCTGTGTTGGATTGATGGTTCAATGGAAGATAGAGAAGATAACTAATATTGGTTGAGCGCCTGTGTCCCAGATCCGTGTGATTCCATTTAAGCTTTGTGGGTGATTTCCAGCATTACCCTCTGATGGAGGGGAGGTTGACCCCAGGAAGCCTTAGACATAGTTGGAGGACCTCTTGTCTGGGAGGCTGCAGAGTGGGCTGGGTCCTGCCTAGCAGGGGAAAGTGGTTAAGAATACACAGTCTGGTTGGGCTATAGGCTGTGTTGAAAATGCACAGGCTTTGGTCAAAAGACAGAATTCGAATCCTGGCTCTGCCTCCTTATGCCTTGTGACTCTAGCAATTTACTTAACCTCTGTGACCCTCAGTTAATTTATATATAAAATGGGGACTCAAACTTGTCTGCTTTAGGCTGAAGTAACAATTAAGAGAAATAGCGTAGAGTAAAGGGCGTCCTGGGAAGAGCACATGCTTTAGAATCAGATAGACCCAGGTTTGAATCTCAGTCTGCCATGAACTGGTTGCAAGATCTTCGGCAAGTTATTAAACTTTTTCTTATCTGTGAATAGAGATAACAGTATTTTGAGGCTGCTTTGAAAATTAAATAAAATAGGAAAAATGCTTGGCATAGTGGCTGGCATGTAACAATGCTCAACTAGCAGTTTTATTTTGTTATTACAAATAATAGATGAGATCCTGTATATAAAGCACTTATCAAAGTGCCTGGCACACAGTAGGAATTCAGTTGACATTAGCTCCTTTCCCTCTCCCCATGTGTTTGTCTGCCACACTGACAGGGCTGCTGGAGGCCAGGGCAGTGGCTTGCTTACCCTGGTGTCCGCTCTCTGGCATAATGCTCTGCCCATATGAAGAGCTCAATGAAGTCTGTTTTGTAGAAGTGAATTGATTGCTCTTGACGACATGGTCTCCTTCCTCAAGTAGCCAGTGAGTCATGCCTCTTTCTTTCTCCTCCTTCCTGTCTCCTCTTTGGTTCTATTTCTGACTCTCATCAGTGGGAGGGGAATCAATGTTCGTCAAAGAGATTTTTAAAAATAAAGATAGAGAGAGGGAGGTTCAGGAGCGATTGTCTGGGCTACTTTCCGTTGAGCACAGGATAGTGAAAGCTGAATTGTTTCCAGCCTTGCTTTTCTTTTGTTGAAATACAATAACAATAGTATCAACAGTAATAACAGTAGCACCTATGAGCTTTATTGAGCACCTACTATGTGCCTGGCTCCCTGCCAGGTTCTACCCATACATTATCTCTAATCCTCACACAGCCATTTCACCATTGGTATTATTATCATCACTTTAGCTATGAGGAAATTAAGGCTTAGAAAAGTTAAATAATAATGAAAATGATGAATACTCCTGTATTTGAGTTCCTATTATAAGCCAAACATTTAATTACAAACACCCTACAAAGTAGGCATTATTATTTCCATTCCAGTCATGAGGAAACTGAACCTCAGAGAGTTGAAAAAATCAAGCTGTCCAAAATCACACAGCTAATGAAAGGCAGAGCTGGGAGTCAGACCAAGGCTGGTTCAACTCTTACACTCGTCCATTCCCTTCTATCAAACCATTTGCTTCGCTTTGAGGGAAGCATCATATTGAGATTCTGGCTGGAGACAGCCCTGGGCAGATTTGAATGAGAGGAAAGTCACTCATGGCATAAGACTCATCCACTCCAGCTGGGCAGACCCTGGGAAGCTGGCCCTGCTCCTGGGGCTGACTCTGGAAGTACAAAAATGATAACTGATGCCTGTATGGTACTTACTATGTACCAGGAACTGTTCCAAGCACTTAGATATAACAACTTTCTTAATCTTCAAAATAACTTGAAGAAGTAGGCATTATTATGATTCCCATTTTATAGATGAAGAAACGAAGGCCCTAAAAGGTAAATTGCCCAAGGAGGGGATTACACAAGAGCTTGAAGACCAGGAGACAGTGATCACTGGGAGCCATTTTAGAGGCTGCCTACCATAGTCACACAGTTATTAAGTGGCAGAACAGGGCTTCATACCAGAAGTCTAACTGCAGAGATCATGCTTTTAACCTCAACACTACATGGCCTTTTTGTTTAACAAGCAATGATTGAATTCCTACTGTGTGCACAGCCTTGTGCTAGACAGTGGGAGTACAGAGATGAAACTGATTCCATATCCAAGTTGATTTCTTGTGCCATACCAGGATTTCCAATTAATTTGGCACCAATTGGGTGACAGGACTCTTCTGTCAAAGAGCTGGGGCACAGGGCCAGGCTCCAGGCAGAGATGAGAGACTAGAAACTCCCACAGAGAAATGGCATAACAGGTAGAGTGAGAAGAGCTGAGACCTGGTCACAGTACAGGAGCTCAGAAATCCTGCCTGGGCCTCTAGATCACCAGTCTGGAAGGGTGGCTTAATTCTAAACCCTAGAGGACAAGATTTAGGGTCAGAGCCCTGTAGATTGGTGGGAGGAGCCTCATCTGTGGTATTGGTTCTAAGGAGCTCAGGAAGCAGAGGCAAGGGCATGGGAGGGGTAGACCAAATACTGCTGCAGTGTTTCATAGGTACCCACACGCAGAGCTTTTGTGTAGATATGGCAGACAGTGAATATTTTTCTCAGTAATGCCTAAGATTCCCAGCGTTGCATGTTCACTCACTCATCCATCTCTTCATTCATTCATTAATTCATTCATCCACTCACTTATTCTTGAGCTGGAGAAAATTGCATTTGCCAGAACTCTTAGGGAGACGTACTGTGTGTGGTCAGAAGGAACACTCTGATAAGCTGCTTGAGGTGAAGAGTAAGACACCCAAAGACCATGCTCAATGAACAGGAGATGGCGATTCACAAGCTCTCTAAGGATGGTGGGTGTGTTAAGTGCAGATTTTGTCTTGCTGCGTAATGTGTGCAAGTCTGAGCCAGAGCTGAATCGCTGAGGACATGGAAAAGCTGAGCCCTGCCAGAAACATAACTGCTATCTTTGATTTCTTATCGCTTCACATCTAATCCGTTATCGTGCCTTATAATTCACCACTTAAATACCTCTTGAATCTGTTTCTACTCCATCCTGGTTGTTACGACTCTGATTCAAATCCTCATTGGGCGTCACCTGAACCACTGCCAAAATCTTCTGACGAGGCTTCCTGCTTCCCATCTCTTCTCCTTCCAGTCCACCGTCCACATCACAGTCATAGTGATCTTTCTAAAATTCAGATCTCATCCTGCTAATTCCCTGCCTCAAAATCTTTGATCCTAAAAGATAAAGTCCGAACCCCATAACACAGCATTCAAAGCTCTTTCTAGCTTTATTGCCTACCCATTTCCCACCATTCCTTAAGTTCTTCTGGAGTACTCGCTGGCAAAGATTCTTCCTTCTGCCAGAATACCTTTCCTTCACTTCTGTGCGTGGAAAACTCATCTTTTGAAAAGTTTCTGTTGTCCTCCTATTGCCAAATAAGCATGTCTTCGGTGATGATCCTGGGTTCGGTACAGATTCTACCTGTGGGAGTCGTTATGGGGTCTACCACATTTCCAGTTCTCTTCTTTTACTCTTGGGTGTGACCATGTGGCTTGCGTTGGCCAGTGAAATGGAAAAAGTGTAAGTTTTAAGGGCAAACACATGAGGGGCGAGCCCAGTGGCGCAGCGTTTAAGTTCGCATGTTCCGCTTCTCGGCGGCCCGGGGTTCGCTGTTTCGGATCCCGGGTATGGACATGGCACGGCTTGGCAAAAGTCATGCTGTGGTAGGCATCCCACATATAAAGTAGAGGAAGATGGGCACGGATGTGAGCTCAGGGCCAGTCATAAGGAGGCCTCAAAAAAGGCCTCAGCAAAAAGACGAGGATTGGCAGTAGTTAGCTCAGGGCTAATCTTCCTCAAAAGAAAGAAAGAAAGAACGGCAAACACATGACTCACACACTTTCTTTCCCTCTGGTAGCTGCTTTGTCAGTCTTTATCCTGGAATAAGAAGACAAAAAGCAGAGCACGCAGCCAACTCTTAATGGATATGTAGCAATAGTGAAAAATAAAACCTTGTTGTTTAAGCTGCTGAGATTTTTGCTTTTTACCTAATGACCCAGTCTATCCTAACTGATGCACTATCTCTGCTTTGACGTCTTCCTTAACTACCCTAAACCGTCACGTTTCTACCTCACCCAGCTGTGTGCCACATTTTCTTTATGCTATTTATCTGGTAGAGATGACTACTGCCACATATTGCCTTAGCCGCCTCTACGCTTTAACCGAAGCTTCCTAGGGCAGGGATGGTGCTTGTTCCATTTTTATATCACACAAAGTATGGTTCGTGGCCAAGGCAGGATACTGTAATGGGTGCAGGAGTCAGACAGACTTGTTTTGAATCCCAGTTCTTACACTTAGAGGGCAATCTCTCCGAGCCTCAGTTTTCTCATCTGTGAAATGTGAGTCATCATATGTACTCTACAGGGTTGTTCTAACGTTTGTGGCTGAGAGGTGCAGCATATGTACAAATAATGGCATGCTGTAATTATCGTTTCCATGATTTATTTTTCCGATCATTGTAGATGGTGTTCAGTAAATGCTTATGGATAAGTCTTTCATTGATTGAGATGTAGTGGTATGTGCGCTGGACTTGGAATCAGAAGTCCTGGATTTAAGGCATAGCTTTTGTCACCAGCTTTGTGACTTTGGGAAAGTCACTTACCCTCTTTTGCATTCTCAACTATAAAATGTAAGTACTGAGATCTACCTCACAGACATTTCATAAAATTTAAACAAGACAATATATGAGGAAATGTTTTATACATGCTCAAGCATCACACGTCTCAAAGTGTAATGACACAGAGAAGATTGGCTCGTCCCTCCAGAAGGACCATGTAGACGTGTGTGTGTGCTCAGCACCCAGTGTTCTCCGATACACTTTATTGTTGGTCTTGTCTTTGCTTCCTTACCTTTCTTCTTTCTGACTAGACTGTGAGCCGCTTGAGATAAATAGTTGTCTTAGTCATTTTTTTAGTAAAAATGTTTCTTTATTTCTCTTTATGTAAGAATAGTACATGCTTATTGTAGAGAAAATAAAAGTACATGAAGAAAATAAAAATCCTGGTAATTCTTGTCTCTCATACAGAGGTATTCACTATTAACTTTTTGATGTGTTTGTTTCCAGTTTTCTTCTCTTCATATATAGTTACAAAATGGATATTATATCATAGATACAAGCATTGTCTGATATCATTATTCTTATACAAATACACATAAAAAATTCTTATATTTTAACCATTCTCCTATTGTTGAATAAATAAGTTGATGATACTTTTTCACTGTCGAAATAAAAAGTGGTAACAAACATTTTTGTGCATAAGTATTTGTCTGATTTTCTATTTTTGTAGGAAAAATTTTTAGAAGGAAAATTTCTGGGTCAAATGGTACAAATATTTTTAATGCTCTTGAGACTTCAAAATTGATTTCCAAAAAGATTGAACCAAGTCCCACCCCCACAAGCAAGGTGTGAGGTTGCACATCTCACTACATCCTCATCTGTAGTGGGAATTATAATTAAAAATAAGATTAAAACCTTTTTTATAATAATTATCCATTTACATTTCTTCTGTGAATTGTGCATTTCTCTTGCCCATTTTTCTATGATGTTTTAAAAACCATTATATTCTAGTCACCACGTACAAGATGCGTAATAGATGCTCCTTAAATATACCTTGGACTATTAGTTAATTGTCCTGGGGACTTTTTAGGAACAAAAGCCGACTTTCCAGGAGGCTGACTCTGTCCTTTTCCCGCCCAGGACACAGCTGGGCAGGAGCGCTACCGGACCATCACCACAGCCTATTACCGTGGGGCCATGGGCTTTATTCTGATGTACGACATCACCAACGAGGAGTCCTTCAATGCTGTCCAAGACTGGTATGAGAATCATTCATTCGTTCATTCATTCATCAAACTGTTCATGAAAACCTAATGTGTGCTAGGCCTTGTGCTGTGTGCTAGGGAAACCCAGGTGAATCAGACATGGCTCCTGTACTCAAGGAGTTCACAGATGAGGGGAGGATAGATAGTAAGCTGGCCATGAAAATATCGTGTGACTGGTGCAGTGAGGAAGAGAGGCACCAGGGGCCGTGGGACCCAGCAGAGCGCTCTGACCCAGCTTGAGGAGTCAGGGAAGGTGTCCTGGAGTTGCTGACACATAGGCTGCATTTTGTAAGATGAACAGGAGTTAGCCAGAGGGGTGAATGGGTAAGAATGCTCCAGGAAAAGACGACAGGTGGGCAAAGGCGCGAAGGTAGGTGAGAGGATAGGAAGAGCAGAGGTCATAAACGATGTTGTGTGTTGGGGAAGGAGTTTGGATTTTATCCCATAGGTGGTGACATTTGAATGCGGAAACAACAGGTTCAGATTAATGTTTTAGGAAGATAGATTCTTAGAAATTTTCTATCTTAGAAAAAGATAGATTTCTTTAGAAAGATAATTCTGGCAACAGTGCTGAACAAGTTCACATACTGCTTCCCTATAAAGTTTATCCGTGGGCTGGGCTGGGGGTCCAAGAGCAAGTCCAGTCCACGTTCATAAAGGTTCAATCTACAGTGGACATCAGCACACCTTCCCAGAGGTAGAACCTCCAGGCAACTTACATCTTTCTTCCTGGAGCATTACTCACAGGGAGGAGGGAGCATGAGGGCAGGGACAGGTGAGAGGGAGGGACCAGGAGCCCCTGCCCCTAATCAGTGGAAAGGATGAGAATGGGGCGGGTGGAGCATCTGTGCCCGGCTCTTCTTCAGAATCAGAGAGGCTTAGCAGGCCAGGCACACAGCAGCAGTGCTGGCCAGTCCAAGCTTGTCTCCTGCTCCCTTCTACCCGACAGCTACCCTTCGAGGACTTCCCTTCTCCCAAGGAACAGTTGTCATGACTATATGAAGCATTGTTGGTGTCTTGGAGCCTTGAGCTGAGAGTGACCTTGCAAGCTGTCTGCTGCACCCCTTGTTCTGAACAGCAGTGCAGGATGCCATCCTCGTATCTGTCATTCATGGTGGTCTATGTTCTCCTTCTCAGACTCTCGGTCATCTTCTTCTTCCTCCTCTCTCCCCCATTCCTTTTAACAACTCCTTCTCTCTACCTTCCTTCTTTCTCCTTTCTTTCCTCTCTTTTCTCTTTCCTCTTCTTTTCTCCTCCTTTTTCCTTTTCTTATTCCCTCTCTTCCTTCCAGTCATGATTTTTCTCCCGTCCTCCCATCTCCCTCCCCAACTTCCCCCCCCCCCGACCCCTCTCACCATGAGTGATTAGCTGTTTCTTTAAGTGTCTCCACACTGCTCATTCCTTGTTGGGCTTGACCTCCTTCCCTTTCTCAATCAGTCCCTGTACATTCTGCCTCAGGAACATAGTGACTTTAACACCTGGTGATACTTCCTCCAATAATAACCTGAGTTGCTAATCTGAGAGCTGAGAGTGGATGGGGGTGGGCGGAGGGAGGAAGATGACAGGAAGAGTAGCCTGGGAGACATGGAGAGTTGGCTCCAGTTACCTGCCTTGAGGCTGAAGACTTAGTGCCCAGCTCTCCCAAGCCCTAGCCTTTGAAGTTTGTCTCTGGGAAACTTGGTCCCAGAGTGGCCCCTGCCTGCCATCTAAGCAGCAGCGCCCAGCGAGGAACCTGGCTCTTTGTCAGCCCACAACAAATGGAGGTTGAGTAAATTGCATTCTTTGAGGGAATGGCTTCTCACCCTTAAAGAGAAGGCTCCTGGTGAGATCAGCTTTAGGAGCAAGGTCGGTAATAGGTCCAGACTGTAGATAGGATTGAGTTAGATTGGGTGTCAGTGTCAGGATAGGGTCATATTTTAGCTCTGCTTTAACCATTTGCTGTCTTATGCATTCATCAGATGTTCACTGACAACTTCTCTGCTCTGTGCTCTGTCCTGGGGGCTGGCACCCCAAAGACTAATAAGCCTGTCCCTGCCCCAGGAAGGGACAGATCAATTCAGCCAAAGGTAACAGGTGCCGTGGTAAAAGTACAGGGAGCCAAAAGGAGAAGTAATCGTTTCTGCCTGATGGGGTAGTTGGGGACAGAGTTAAGCCCATCCCCACAAAAAGATGTCTCCACTATATAAGGGTCCTATTTTATTCCCTATGTTAAAATTTTGTTTCTAATTATAGAAGTAATATATTCGTACTTTCAAAAATTTGAAAAGTACAGAAAGGTATTTTTTAAAGGTTTAAAAATCATCCTATGTGAAGGAAACCACTCCTGACATTTTGGTTTCTACAAATAATCATAATCTAAGGCCTCAGTAAAGGTTTATGAATCACAGAGGAGGGAGAGGCTGCGGGGCCCAGGAAGGCTCCCTGCAAGGGATTGTGGGATCAGCCCTGGGCCTTGGGGCTGAGTTAGTGTGGGGAAGGGATTCCCAGTATAGCAAAGGCACAAGCCATGGGAGAACATTTGGGGAATTGTTGAGAAGGTTTGTGAAGTGGGAGGAAAGATGATGAGCTGGAGAGACAGGACATGAATGGTCATGAATGCCTAATGGAGGGATCTAGACTTCATTGCACAGCTAATCAGAGGGGGCCAGAGAAGGCTTTTAAGAAAGGATGTATCATGGTCAGATAGACATTTTAGAAAGAGCTCTCTGCCCGGTGAGGAGAGGGATGACCAGATGCATTAGTGGAGGGCTCGTAGGAGCTGGGTGAGGTTTGCAACCAGAGCTCAGGGGTCAGCGTCTGTGACAGCCAGCAGGGGCATGTATCTGTCTGTCTGTCCTCAGCTGAATTAATTGACACTAACTTGGGTGTGGCCAGCTCCGTGGAAGGCAATTGGCTTCTTCAAACTTCGCAGGGTCCTTTTTGGCCTAGGAGCGTGTCCTTAACAGAGTCCTCTCTCTGTCTCTCTTTAGGGCTACTCAGATCAAGACCTACTCCTGGGACAATGCACAGGTTATCCTGGTGGGGAACAAGTGTGACATGGAGGAAGAAAGGGTTGTTCCCACTGAGAAGGGCCGGCTCCTCGCAGAGCAGCTTGGTATGTGCACAGCACGTGTGTGTGCATGCATATGTGCATGGGAGTGTGACATGAAGGGTGTGTTGTGATTGTGAATTATGTGCATATGTGCTCTGTGTGTATTGTTTTATATTTGTGTGATGTACGTATGGGGTTTGTGCTAGGTAATTTATTATTTACGATACATGTATATTTTGTTACATTGAATGTATAAGTAAAGCTTAAATTTATGAACTCCTTTTTTTTTTTTTTTAACCAGCTCCTTCCACAAAGGATTTGAGGTGACTTATAAAAATCATTATAGTACATCAATAAAAAAACTATAAGTAATCGAGAAAATTGGAGGATAAGAAAAGCAAGGGTAGGAGGAAAATAAGAGGAAGCCGGGGGTGAGATAAGTATGTATGTTGTAAATTCTTGGGCATGTGCAAGACTTGGGCCAAAATATTGGCTTTGAGCTCCCTCGCAACCATTGCAAAGAGGGAAACATAATCAGTTACATGATTCAGAGATGGTCCAATATAAAAGCAAACCCGCTATTCCAGAGAAGCACTCCTCTTCATTGGCAACTGTAGAGCAACCTCTATATGCTGCATGTGACAATGTCCTTAATATCAAACATCCTTACAGCAACCACAACGCTGAACATTATAGGCGGTGTCTTACCATTTCTCTCAATGTAAACTGATGCTTCCTCACCAAACATAATTCACAACAAAGGTAATTGTATGAAGGGATGAAACAATGCGGTTTACGTATACAGCCCTGGATGCTCTGACTTTTCCCAAGATTAAAGCATCTTGACCCTTGTGCTCCACTGAGACGCAAGTGCCTTAGGTGTGTCTCAGTGGCCCCACGGCAGACTCCTACCTACATGTGCTTAAATAGCAGCTTTTTTCTTTTCTTTTCTCTATTGGGGTTTAATGCAAAATCCCCTTGGAGGAATTTTCCTCTAAAAGGATGGATGGACTGCTTAGCTTTTAGCCAGTCTTCCTAAGTAGCTCTCACAACCTAGGTGTTTAAGTATTGAGGAATGGGGAGTTTAGAGTGATACTCTCTGACAGTTTCTGAAGGACAGATATTTGGGCCGGTAGGTGCGGAAACTGTATAATATACAAGTGTGAATTGTGTGTCGTATATATTTGTATTGTGTGTATTATGAGTAGGTGTTGAGGGGGAGAGTCCTAGATTTCTTTCTCCCCTCCCCTGCTCCCCAGGGTGGCCTTGGCATAGAAATTAGCAAACTGTATGTGCTTAATAAATAGGGAGGTTGGGTCATTTTGGGTCTGGCTGTTCTTATGCCGTCACAGAGGCTCTCCAGTGCAGAAAGTGCCTCCACCCATCCGTGGTTCACAGAACAGTGAGCATGTGGTGAAGCCCACACTTGGGTGACCTCGGGATGTCTCCTTATGCCTCCAACCTGCTGTCCCCAGGGAGACACCCAGCACTCTCTCTGGACCCACCCTGCCCCGTCTGTTTAGAATGCCCTCTCCTACCCTCATCCAGCCAGTGAACCCCCACTCAGCTTTCAAAATAGCTCAAGCTTCACGTCTTCTATAAAGCCTTTCCTGGCCCCCCCAGAGCTCTTTTCTTTGTGTCCCCATTTAATGTACCCCATACACACAACAGTCACAGGACCCATCACACTTGCCTACTCTTGTTTTCTTGTCCGTCTCCTGAAAGCCCCATGAGGACAGGAAATGAGTCTTGTTTATCTTTGTACCCACAGTACCTAGCATATGGCCTGACACTACTTTTGAGTAGACGCTGCAAAAAATGTTTTGATTAAATTTTTATTATGTTAAGTATTTGGCTACTTCCTTTTATTTCAATCCAATTAAGATTTCCTAAGCACCTACCCTGTGCCTGGTACCGTGCTGTGAAATAGGATACATTCCCTGGTGTGAAGGACAGAAACAGTGATACCTCAATGAGCAGTGTTGTGACCGAGTGGTGTGCGGGGGTTGTGGGAGCACAGAGGAGGCACCTAAGTCGGTGGGGGTCAGAGAACATGATGCCAAGCTGAGTCTTAAAGACAAGCCAAGTGAGGAAGAGAGGCAAGGGCCTTCCAGGCAGGGAGAATAACACTGCAGAGGCGAGGCCCAGCACTGTGGGTCCAGGAAACCATAAATCAGGGGATTGTGTGAGCCTAGAGTAGCGATTGCCAAAGAGAGAGACTCATGCCGCTGGAAGCGTGCAAGGTGATTTTATGTACGTATTTTGATGTACATTAGGAAAAAATATAATCAGTGTGTCAAGCCCTTAGAGTTAAACAAGGCTAGGTTTTAAAAAGGTTTTAAAAATGTGAGTTAGTTTTATATTAGGAAAAAATATAGCCAGCGTGCCAAGCCCTTATGACTAAGATTTTAAAAAGACAAGTTAGTTAAATATTTATTAGGTGTTTACCATGTGCCAGGCACTATTCTAAGTGTTTTTAAAGTATTACTCATTTAGCTTAATACCCATAGAACCCTATGAGACACATACTTTTCTTATCTCCATGTGTTTTTTTAGCAGATGAGAAAACTGAGGCACAGAGAAGGTAAGTAACTTGCTTAAGTTCACATAGCTAGTAACATGTAGAGTCAGAATTTGAACCCAAGCAGTAGTCTGGCTCCAGAGCCTGTGCTCCTAACCACTTAACCTCCCTATACAGCAAATATGGTAATAATAGGTGATATATATCGAGCATTATATGCCTTTTATGCTTTGCATATACTCATTTGATTCTTATTATAACCCTTCAAGATAGGTATTCTAGAATATGTCCAATACTCTGAAAAATGAAATTCAGAGAGGTTAAATAACTTGCTCAAGGTTACACAGTTAGGAAGTTGTGAAGTCAGTATAGATCTACCTTTTTTTTTTTTTTTTTTTGGTGAGGAAGATTGGCCCTAAGCTAACATCTGTTGCCAATTTTCCTCTTTTTTTTTCCTCCCCAAAGCCCTAGTACATAGTTGTAGGTCATTCTAGTTCTTCTATGTGGGATGCCACCACAACATGGTTTAATGAGCAGCGTGTAGGTCCGCGCCCAGGATCCAAACCAGTGAATCCCGGGCCGCCGAAGCGGAGTGTGCACACTTAATCTCTCAGCCACAGGGCTCGCCCCGGATCTATCAAATCTATTTAGGAACATAAATGCAAGTGAGATTAATTCTTAGTACAGGGTTTAAGGAGGCACTTGAAGAGGACCTTAATGAATTGGTCAGATTTGGGCAGGTCAAGGTAACCCATCTCTGTCCTATACAACTTCCTCAGCTTTCCCCTATTGCTTACCAGAACTTGCCTATTTACATGTCTGTCTCTCTTGCTAGACCTTGAGAGCAGTTTGGGTTATGTCTAATTTGTTTCATTATCCGAAGCACCCAGCACAGGGCAGATCTTCATTCATTCGTACATTTATTCACTTATTCATTGAAAAATATTTATTGAGTACATATTCTGAGCCACGTTCTGTCTTAGCACTTAGGATGTAATGGTGAATAAAACAGCTGTGATCCTTACTGCCATGGAACTGATGGGGAAAGAGGCATAAATAAATAACTATACAAATAAATATATAATTAAAAATTGTGTAAATGAGTTAATGGTGTGGTATGTAAAATATGTCAATAGAGCTGTTAAAAATTAGAAGTTCTGCATGAGTTAGGACTCTTGTTATGGCAAGTGATAAAAATCCCAAATCAAACTAGCTTTAATTTAAAAAGTGGAATTTATTAGCTCATCGCTGAGAAGTCCGCTAGACCCAGGACTCAACGGCACTCTCCATTTCTCAGCTTTGCCTATCCTTCAGCTTCCTTCTGTACCCAGACTCTGCATGGGGAAAAGACAGATGAGGGCAGCTCCAGATTTATGTCTTCCCAGCTTCCGCGGGAAGAAGCCTTCTCTCTCCAAACTACCATATACCGATCTCAGGGAGGACTGTGATTGGCCACCTGTGAGTCCCATGCCTGTCCCAGTAGCTGGGGGAGGCAAGTATTGTCACCTGTGGTCCCAGCACAACTGTTTAAAGTCGTGGTTCCCTAAGGGCAGGAATGGTGGGCAGATAAGTTTCATAAGTCCACCACAAATGCCATGAAAAAAGTGAAAAAGAGAGGCCTAATTTTAGACTGGAAAGTCAAGATCTTCTGAGAAAGTAACACTTAAGCTGAGAACTAAAGGATGAGAAGTTAGCCAGGGGAAGAATCGGGGTGGGAGAGGGGAGGGTTGCACATCAAGAATAGTCCTATTGTGGGTCAGAGCTTGAAACACTCATGAGATTGAAGGATGGCCACATTGCAGGGACTGAGTAATCAAGGGGAGGGTAGTGTGAGATGAGAGTGGAGAGGTAGGCAGGGGCCAGATCATTCAGGATCTTGCAGACCGTGTTAAGAATTTTGCAAGAGGGGGCTGCCCGGTGGCATAGTGATTAAGTTTGTGTGCTCCACTTCAGCAGCCCAGGATTCACTGGTTCAGATCCTGGGCCTGGACCTACACAAGGCTCATCAAACCATGCTGTGGTGGCATCCTACATAGAAGAACTAGAAGGACTTGCAACTAGGATATACAACTATGTACTGGGGATTTGTGGAGAAAAAAAAAAGAAGATTGGCAACAGATGTTAGCTCAAGGCCAATCTTCCTCAACAACAACAACAAAAAAAAGAATTTTGCAAGAACATGATCAGATCTAGGAACAGTGAGGAAGGATGCTCAGCCTTCCTCATCCCACTCCAGTCCTATCCCTCTGCTATGCCAGCCATTAAGTAAGTTTCAGTGGTCATCTTGCCACTGCAGTAGTGCCATTCTCTACTCTATGGAATTCCTCCTCAGGAATCCCTTTCTTCTTCTTCTTCTTCTTCTTCTTCTTCTTCTTCTCCTTCTTCTTCTTCTTTTTTGGTGAGGAAGACTGGCCCTGAGCTAACAACATCTGTTGCCAATCTTCCTCTTTTTTTTTTCTCCCCAAAGCCCCAGTACATAGTTGTGTATCCTAGTTGTAGGTCATTATAGTTCTTCTACGCGAGATGCTGCCACAGCACGGCTTGATAAGCGGTGCATAGGTCTGCACCCAGGATCTGAACTGGTGAACCCCAGGCCGCCGAAGCGGAGTGTGCGAACTTAACCACTTGGCCATGGGGCCAGGCCCCAGGACTCCCTTTCATGTAGCTTTTCTCAGCTCGCTTAGCCAAGACTATTGATATGGCCAGCAACTAGCATTTATTAAAGCTATAAGTAGCAACAGGTCTTCCATGTCCTCAAAGTTCCTGGAACATGGGTGAGACTGTAAAGGCACTGAGGCAGGTGAGTATATGGGAGGATGGAGGAGTTTCAGGGACTTCTATTCCAGGAAGCATGACATTTTAGGGCTTCTGCCTCCCTGTGCCCCTCAGAAAGGGGCTTCTTCTCCCTTCCCTGGATCTGACTGGGAATGGGTCTGGCCAGAGCCCAGGGAGGCTAGTAAAAGAGAAGTGCACGTCTGCCCACAAGGGAAGGAGAAACCTATTTAAAATGTGGTTTTGAAACACACACACACTCATTCCAGCAAAGTGGTGGGAAGAGCACGAGACTAGGAGTTAGGAGACTGAGGGTTTCATCCTGCTTCTACCACTACTTTACTATGTCACCTCGAGCATCTTGTTTCCTGATTCTGAAAAACAGGGGATTTGGATTCATTGAGTGGGAAAGTCTGTTCTGCTCCATCCCTCTTTGATTCCATGATTTCGGTTCACACATCTCTCCACTTACCACTCAGCCCGCAGACCCTTGTACACTGCCTTGCTTATTTTAGGTGCTCCATAAATGTTTTTTGGATTGGGATGAGCACTTGAAACCTTGCATTACTGAGCCTGGTTGCAGAGAAACAAAGACCTAGTTGGCATTGATAATAACTAACTTTGATGCAGTGACTTAGAGTTCACAATGTATGTCACACCAGTTCTCTTGTGACCTCACTCTCTCCTAGCCTGGAAGGCAGCATTATCATCAGCTCCGTTATACTAATGAAGAAGCTGAATCCAGACCACTTGTGTTTTTTTGTACACAATGTACTGTGCCATACTTCAGTGTGGTTTTTTCTTCACTTAAAGATTATGTGGGCCAGCCTCAGTGGCCTAGTGGTTAAGTTCAGCATGCTCTGTTTGGCAGCCCAGGTTCAGTTCCTGGGCACGGACCTACACCACTTGTCTGTCAGTGGCCATGCTGTGGCAGCAGCTCATGTACAAAAAGAGGAAGATTGGCAGTGGATGTTAGCTCAGGGCAAAGCTTCCTCAGGGAAAAAAAAAGATGTAACTCTTCTAAGCCATAGAGGAAGTAGGTGGCAGGCCCAGTGCTCAAACTCAGCCTTTGGACTCAAAATTCTAATGCTCCCAGTATATCACCCAACAGTGTTTTTCCAAAAGCCCATAGTTTCTCTTCAAAGTTCGACCCTCAGTCACAACGTTAGTGAGATTTCTTTAGATTATATGTGGTAACACATAACCTGAGTTAGGAGCTTAGATAATAAAGGTTTATTTCTCACTCACGTTACATGCCAGCTGTAAGTCAGCTGAGACTCTGTTCCATGTGTCTTCTTACTCTGGAATCCGATCTGGGATGGCTAAACCACACAAAGGCTCTTAAAGCTTCTGTTGGGACTTGGAATGCCCACATCCATTGACCAAAGCAAGTCACATGATCAAATCTGATGTTGATGGAGCGGGGATATATCCCTCCCACAAGGAGGCACTGCCAACCACATGGCAATGGATGGGGATGTAAAAATCCTCTACAGAGAGGGCAGTGAATAATCTGCCACAGTCACCGAACACAAGATGGACCCTGAGTACACAGAGTTGAATGGGTTCCCTGCCCTCAAGATGCTCATTGACCAGGGAAACAAGATCATAGAGAATTTCAACATCTTTTGATGGCTGTGCCAGTCCTTAGCCTATTATCATTCTTCACCCTTCTCTTGCTCCCTCTCTCTCCTGCAACGCCCTCTGGGAGGTTGACCTTTGCAGGCTGTGTTTCCCAGGCTCCTGTGACAGTGGCCTCTGTCTGGGATCAGCCGAGGAGAGACACTGGCAGGTGTTGGAGATGGGGAAAGGGAGAAACTTGTGTGTTCCCCGCAACCCACCCCCTACCTTGGCTGGCTCCTCCAGCAGAGGCTGCTCCTCTTCTGACTCCTGCTCCCATGGTTCTAGCTTCCTTTGGCGCTAGTATTCCTTTTTTTGCTATTGATAATCTCTGGGTTTCCTCACTATTCTATTTGTCCTCTCAGTTCTTCCATCACCTTTATAACCAATTCCTGCTGGTTTAAATGTTAAGAATAGTTCCCGTTTTCCCGTCGGTGACTGTGTGAGGTGCCATGGGAGTACAGGGGAGAGGTACATGTGTGTTCTGAGTGGTGGAGATGGGGTGTGAGGAGAAAGGGAAGGCTCCCTGGAGACAGTGATTCCACAGGTGGGTAATGAAGATGATTAGGGATAGGAGCTGGAGAGTAACAGTGTGAATAAAGGCACCAAATGAGACAGTGTTGTTTCTGGAGCACAGTGTGAGCCAGGAAGTTGGAGCTGGAGAAGCAGAGAGAGGCCAAGCCATGCAGGGTCTTGGTGTTAGGCCAATGAGCCCGGATATTGCATTGATTAGACCTCTTTCAGATACCGTGACACAAAGCCAAGTCAATATCGTTGAAGTTATCAGGACAGGGACACAGCTGAAGCAAAATGGAAGAGAAGATTGCTGGAGATGAGATGATCAAGAAACTAAGAGGCCAGGGTGTTGGATGGATTGTCCACATGAAACCCAAAGTTCCTGAGAATGAAAACAAATCTGGAAAGGAAGACAGCAAATCCCTTGCTAAAATCATCAGTGACCAAAGAGGCATGAGCTGATGGTTGATACATGACGGAGATGAAGAGGTGTGACAGCGGAATGGAGAAGGGATTTGAACATTAAGGTGGAGGGGAAGCGTTTTGGGGCAGTGTCAGGATAAGGAGAGGTGAGTTTAGCTGGTTCCAAGTTTCTGAATAGAATCCTGAGGTCAAATTCAGAAGCAGGCAGTGTGGACATAGTTTATGGATTCATAACAGCTGCCTTTGGACAGGATAGGTAAACATGATCACTCTGGGGTGTGGGGATCATCTCAGATTCAGTTAAAAATTGGGCCTCATTAAAGACAGCAGAAATTCCATTGTTCCGAAGCCAATTAGAGGGAGGAAAGTACTGGGGGCTAATCTAATTAAATGGTTGTCATCTTCCTGACCTCACTGGATTCTCAGCTCCTGAGAGTCCTTACTAATGAACCTGAGGAAAGGTTACTATCTGGGCCTACTAATGACGAGCCTTCTAGGAGTCTGACAGTAATTGGATGGGAATGCGTTTGCAGCAGAGGAGACCCTTGAGCTGGTTACTTGAATCAGTGTTCTCATTCCTTGGGTACCTTTGAGATGACAGTGAAGACATCTCCTTGGCGTGACATATGAGCTCTGCATGTTTGGCCGCCTACTGCCTCATCTCTCACACTTTGAGCTTTCTGCTCTAATGATAGCAAACTGCTACGGTCATTCTAGCGTATACCAAGGCAGTTTTTCCCCATTATCTGTTCTCATGCTGCTTTCCCCACGTGATGTGCTACACGTGCATTTGCTCACACATACACTCACACTCATGTAAAGAAACATGTCTTTCTCTAGCTGATATCTGCTTAGGATTCAGCTTCTCCAAGAAGCCTTCCCTGGCCCCCAGATTCATTTAGGTGCCTCCTTTGTGCCCTGAAAACCCTCTGGCTTCCCACCATTGCAGCATTTATCACTTTAATATTGTCAATGCGTCTATCTCCCACACTAGACTATGAGCTCCTCAAGGGTGGGAACTGTGTCTGATTCACCTCAGTCTCCCGGTGCCCAGCACGGGGTCTGCCATGCTTATTCAGCTGAGCTCTCACAACCCCCACTGTCCACATCCCCTCAACCACCCCTCCATGCTCATTCCAACCTCCTTCATTTGCCTATTCATTCAACCAACACTCACCAAGCACCTATGCCTCCAGCTGGTGCTGAGGCTAGGATGAATGACATGGTCCCAGCCCAGGGAGCTCCTTGTCAAACAGACTTCTACCATGCAGGTTAATACATGCTGTGAGAGACGTAAGCACAAAGGAGAATGAAGAGGCCACATCTAAGCTGAGTCCTGAAGAATAAGAAGTTAGTTAGATGAAGAGTTTTGCCCAGTTCTGGCTTTAAAGTCTCCCATCCCCACTAGCTTCTGGAAGCTTCCTCTCCCTCTCCTCCTCTGCCACTCTCTCCTTCCACCACATTCTTGCACAGCCTCTGATTTGCTCTACCTAGGTTAGAAACATTATGGTGTGTTCTGTCACTGTTCCAACTGAGAGCGAGACAAGGGGGCGTAAGGGATAGAGCCCTGGTTTCTGCCCCATCTCGGAGCCTCAGTTTCCCTATCTGTAAATTACAAGCCTAACCCTTGCCTTGCCCTAACCCCCCTCACAAGGTGGTTTTAAAATTGTAATCATAGACTATTAAGGACCATGCACATGTGAAGGTTAACACTCTGATTGGTGCATCTTTACAACTAGATTTGGTTTTCCTTTCTCCCTGGCACTCAACACAAGACCTGGCACAAAGTCAATATTCAGTAAAGACCTGATTGACCCTGAAAGATGAAGAAAAAGAGGATTTACCCAGAGGTCGTGGGAGATGATGCAGGAGCAAGGAAGCTGGGACTAAAGGAGGCTGGGAACATAGGGGAAAGGGACTTGCCATGTGTTCCTCATGCTGATCACTTCACATAGTTTTATGCATTTAATTCTCATTTTCACCGTATAAGGTAGGCAATATTCACCCCATTCTATAGATGAGGAAATAGAGGCTGGGAGAAATTAGGCAACTTGCCTAAGGCCACACAGCTAGTAGCTGACAGAAGCTATATTCATATCCAGGCTGTATGACTCCTCTGCCTGTTCCCACTGCCCACCTGCACAACGTGGCCAATCCTTTCCTCAGTGCCAGTTCCTCAGAAAGGATTTGTGCCCCTGGCCTTGACCTATGTCCTCATCTTCATCCAAACTGATAGTTTAAGCCTATTTACTTCTTTACCCATTTGCCCCTTTTCTAGGCTAGCAACACACTCCCCCCACCCTCCCAAACACGTCATTGGGGATAAGCCAGTCAAAGGCCAGAGAGTCCATTTTTCTTAGATTCATGAAGGAAAAGCTACACGCTGGAGGGTCTCTGAAGCTAAGTTGGTTTCTAAGGCCTGAGGATAAAGAGCCAGCAACCCCCTCCTTCATCACATGTCCACAATTAGCGGGCACCTCTCAGCTTGCCTTTCTCAGGTCGGGCAATAGGCCGCAGGAGAGGCTGTCAACCAGAGGTGGGCTGGCAGGAGCTGTGAGTGCCTTCAAGCCGGGAAGCCCAGGGGAAAAGGAGCCTTGTTTGTACCTGGGGGCTTCAGCCCTCTCTGTGTATCGTGGGATAATAGGGAGAAGGAGGAAGAAGGACAGAGACTCCCTTCGTTGTGGGAGATGATGACAAAAGAAGGAGAAAAGGATGAAGAGGAGGTGAGAGGAGCAAGGTGAAAGAAGAGCAGAAAGAATCTCGTTGTAATAGGCGACTTTTGTAGAGCAATTTATCCAACTTCTCTCTCCTCCCAGCCGTTCTCAGCAGGAAGACACTGTTGTTATTCCCGTTTGACAAACGAGGAGTCTGAGACTCAGAGAGGTTAAGTGACTCAGAAAGGTGAAGTGACTTGCTCAGATTCAGACACTGTAGTGGTAGTCAGATAAAAGCAAAGGAGGTCAAAGAGAGCTGTAAAGGCGGAAGAAGATACAGTTAGAGAATCAAAAAGGAAAGAGAAAGGGAGAAAGAGGAAGAAATGGGAGGCAGGGCTGTGTGTGGGCTTTAGAGGCAGCCAAACCCAGACCAACCCAATTTCCACCCATACAGCCATGTGACCTCACACGAGGTGTGCAATCTCTTAGAGCCTTCATTTTCTCAATAAACTGAATATGATTATATTTACCCAACAGGCTTTGAGGGGATTAAGTAAGGTGAGATTTCTAAAGCTCCTAGCATAGCATCTGGCATATAGTAGGTATTTGATAAATATTAGAGATCCCAAGGAGAGTATGAGGAATAATGGAAAAAGAAGGAGCTAAAATGAAAAAAAGGGAAGAGAAGACTTGAAGAGCAATAGAGATGGATTCAGGAGGAGGAGAAAGAGGAAGGTGGATGGACAGAAGAGAAGGGAGTAGGCTGGGCAGGGACGTGATGGAGAAGGCAGCTTATGCTTCTAAGGGCTGCCACCAACCTCACCAAGACCCCTCAGTTGGGAAGCAGCCACTTTGTCCGAATCAGGAGGGCCTTTCTTGTGTCTCCTGGGACAACCAAGTTCTGTTCATTGTCACAGAAAGTGTCGTTAAGGATCTCAAGGTTCAAAACAGACAAGACTGTCTCATGCTTCAGGGGCAGTTTCTCCTGGCCTTTTGTTGGGTTTGTGTGGGGAGGAAAGATCCAGGGGTTCAGGGAGGAGGAACCCCACGGAGTGGAGCTAAGCCACTGTGTCTATGGGTAGAAAGAGCAAATGAAGCTTTGCTTATTCATCATGGATCTTGAGGTGCCTCCCAGAGCCCAGACTAGAGCTGGCCAGCCTGGGGTGAGTGGGAAGCAGGGGAAAGAGCAGGAAAAGCTCAGTCAAAAAGGCCAGAGCCCGTGCTTCTCATACGGCTGCCTCTTGTACTTATCTTGGGCAAGTCAGCTTCCTTCTCTAAGCCACAGTGTCTACATTAGTGAAATGGAGAGGGTCTGCCTGGACACTCCTTCCCCTGGGGTGACATGAGGATCAAATGAGATAATGGATATGATAAATGCTTTGGAAACTGTGAAGTGGTGTGCACACATTGAAGTATTTGCTCTTTCAGAAAACACGTAATGACCCCCACACACACCTGTGTCAGGCACAGGGCTATACATTTTACATGCATTATTTTATTTAATCCTTAAAATAATTCTATGAGATAGGTCAAATTATCCCTATTTATAAACCAGGGAATTGATTCATGACTTGCCAGGGGTCACACAGCTGATCAGTGGTAGAGCTAGGATCTGTCTGACTCTAAAACCAGTGTAAGTAATTCCTTCCCTGGACCGTCTCCTTGGAGCAGAATCCTCTGCCCGTGGATTGGGCCTCCTTGCTTCACTCCTGAGCACTGGCTGTATTAATCCAGCGTTCTGGCCAGGAGACATCAAAGGGAAAGGAAAAATTCTTACCTGTATCTCTCTTCTCTACTCAGGGTTTGACTTCTTTGAAGCCAGCGCCAAGGAGAACATCAGCGTGAGGCAGGCCTTCGAGCGCCTGGTGGATGCCATTTGTGACAAGATGTCTGATTCGCTGGACACGGACCCCTCCATTCTGGGCTCCTCCAAGAACACCCGTCTCTCTGACACCCCGCCACTGCTGCAACAGAACTGCTCGTGCTAGGCAAGGCCCACCCTCCTGATCGCCCCTCGTTGTGGCCCCCGCCCCCTCTGCTCCCCCATTACACCCTGTCCACTCCCAGCCCCAAGCAAGCTGGGTTGCTGCTGTTCTTTGCGTGCAGCCTGGGTGGAAGCATGTCCCTGGGATTCTCTGCAGATGGCCCCACTTCCAGACACTCAGCACTAGACTAACAGCCAGGTCACAAGTGGGTGGAGATTCACTTTACAAAAGAAGGCTCCATTTTACGAAGCGGATTTACTACAGGGACTTGGAAAGTGAATTCCTCTTCTGCCTTTACAATAAGGTTTCCTCATTTACCAAAATTTGACACACACGCTTTTCACAGCTTGCCAACTGTGTCAAGTGAGGCCCACCTGCACAGCTAACCCTATTAAAGAAAACCTCCTGATATACAACATGCTAGTTTCCTATCAGCCTCCCTATGGGGCTTTCTCTCACTGCAAGTCAAGCTTTGGCTCTCAAAGCCCTATGCCTGTTACCACGGATGCCCGCAGGGCCTGGGCAGTTGCTGTGGTGACAGGCCAGAGCTAATCTCCAGGGAGCTCAGCCTCTCTAATGATGCTGAAGGAGCAAAGACTGAGTCAGAAACACTCTTAAAAGAAAAAGCTTATCCCTTGCCAAATGTCAAAGATTCCTGCCAAATGAAAGAGCAAGCGAGTGAGCTCAAGAAAGACAAAAAGAGAAACACAGGCAAGATAAAGAAACGGGTCATGAATTTCTGATTTTCCTGCTTTTCAGCTGGTTCTTAACTGTGGGAACTCCATAAAATTGGTCTTTGGTTCTTAGACTCCTAGAATCTGAAAAATTTAGAAGTGATGGGATCCCAAATTTTCCCTAGTCCAACTAATCAATTCCAATCTTCATATCTCTGACAAGTGGCTGTCAGGCCTCACAACCAAATCCCTCTTCTAAAGCATACCTTCTAGGCAGGGATGGGAGCTCAGCATCCGCACCATCTTTGGGCAGCTCTCATAATCAGAAAGTTTTCCTTGCTTTAAGTTGAAACCTGCCTCCTGGAAATTCTTCTTCCTCTTTCCACTCCATTTGTACCAGCTGTGTTGTCAGAAACCCCACAATTTCTGCTCCTTCTGCCCTGTGACACCCTTAGATGATTTAAGAACAAAATCATGACCGCTGGTATCTGCACTTTCTCTAAGTCAAATAGTTCTAGTTCCTCATAGGAATTCTTTGTAGGGCCTCCTCCCCTCTTGCCCTTTCCTCCAGCCCATCTTTCACTCACTGCTGAGTAGTCCAACTGGGAAACATGATTTGAAGCAGAATAAATCTAAGGGGGCACGACCCTGAAAAAATTGGGAAAACTGAACTCAGAGGTCCCATCCTAACCTCACTCTCCTGGGAGTGAAACCTTAGTTTCTAGCAAAGAGCAGGTGTGAAACTACTCCTGGTGGAAGCCAGTTAATTAAATACCTGAAGAAAAAACAGAAACAAAAACCAAAAACCATCTGAAGCCAGAAACAAACTAAATGGATTAGCTCATGATTCTAGCTTGTTTGGACACAGTACATGTTTGATGTTTTGCTGACATAATGACACAGCACTAGCAATGATTTCTAAAAATCTTTCCTCCCAGCCCTGGCCTGAATCCCCAGCCTCCCTCTGCACTAACATGGGGGAGGGAGGAGAGTCTCCCCCAAGTTTTCTCTCTGTTTCAAATGGAACAGGTCCAATGAGAACATAAAAGGACCCTCCAGAGTCAGCCCTGTGGAGATGATGCTTTCTTTGATGGAATGCAGAGGATGGAGCTTTGACTTGGAATCAGGAGACCTCGACTCTCCCCTTAATCCAAGTGTGACTGCGGACCACTTATTCCCCATCCCTGACTCTTGATTTCCCACCTATAAAACGAGGGGGGTTATTTGTAATCTTTAAGGTCCCTTCTGGCATGACTAACTCTGAGACTCTTTTTTTCACCATCATTTCAGTTGATCTCCAAAATAAACCCAAAAGATGAGGATTATCACCCCAACGTCATTGTAGCTAACACTGATGTCATGTTTACTCGGTACTAGGCATTGTTCCAAGCACTTTACATGTATTAACTCATTTATCTTCCCAACACCTTTGTGAGGGAGGCACTATAATCAACCTCATCTAAAGAGGAGGCAACCAAGGAACAGAGAGGTCCTCTAGCTTGCATAAGGTCACATAATGATAAATGGGAGAGCTGAGGTTTAGACCCAGGCAGTCGGCTCTAAGGTCTGTGCTCTTCACCACATTCTGCACTACATTTCTTATAGATAAACGGTGATCCAAAGAGGTTAAGAGAGTTGGCCAAGATCACACAGCTAGCAAGCGGTAGAGCCATGTTAGGATTTAATCCCAAGGCCATTAGATTCCAAGTCCACTGGAGAAAAGACAAGTCTCTAACCTATTAACAAATTGCTCTACTATTCAGACTAATCTGAGGTGATGGATGTCTAAGGCTCCTGGAAAGAAGTCAGTCTCTGAGGCAACTAGGTCCACAGGCCCGAGCAAAAAATGTCCAGTGTTTCTCAGGCCCAAGTTCTGGCTTTCCGTGTATCTGCCTCTGTCAGACAATCCTTCTCTAGCTCTCAGGCAGTGCTCTGAGCAGCCTTTCTGCTCCAGCAATGTTTTTGGGGAGCCACTTAATTAACTTCTCTGACCTGGAAGGATGAGGTCCCATCACAAGGCAGTGGTTCTGGATGTGCTTTTTATACTACGAAGTCCCATACAGGTCGGAGATAGTTGCTATTTTTCTGAGCAGTAACATCCATCTACCCTCATAGTGGGATTTCAGACTCAGCTCCTCATGATCCCTGGATATTCAATACATATATCAAATAATCTTTTCTCTCCTACTGGGTGTCCAAGCAAAGATTGAAATTTTCACTTAAAAACTGTCAAATTCTTTAAAACTCAGGAGCCAGTTCAAAGGAGCAGGCATCTTCTCAGCAGATGGAATCAAGAGCTAAATGTAATAGTGGCAAGCTTTTCTACTGGGCAAGAAACAGCCCTGCTTGTTAGATGGCAGTTCAGCAGCTCTGCTCCGTGACCTCGTTTCTGCTGAGTGGAAGGCAGCAGCTTGCAGCTGATTGCAGTGCAATGCTCATCAATCACGGTAATAGTGCAGTTAGCCCCCACAGTTCAAGCTGCATAATGTGTGTTAGTGGCAATTTGTCCCAGTTTTCATCTTGCTTAACAATCCAAATAAAAGAAGATTAAAAAACTCTTGACCTCTAAAGAGGTAAAAGTAGGGCAAAAGTGCAATACAGTATTGTAGCAATTTACAGAATCTGTTTTAAATGTATGTGTATCTGTAAACACAAAGTGATTCATGACTTATCGTCTCCTTAGTCTGTAGCATTGTTAACTTCTAGGAGCAGCAATGGGGTAGAATGTACTGAGCGGCCACAGACTTGTTAAATATTAGATATGGAATGGAGCTAAGAGAAAATCTTGTCCAGCCTCCTCATTTTGCAAAAAGAAAGCTTGAGGACCAGGAAGGGAGAGGAAATTTCCTAAGGTCACCTTAAGTGCTGGGGCCATTTGTGACAGAGCCAGGACTAGGTCTTGGATCACCTCTAGGAACAAATTCGTCTGTTCTATATCTACTACTGGCCTGGCACTATTAAACATTCGATAAATATGGATGAAAACAAATGATCCCTGCCTGCCATGGAAGTGTGTTTATAAGATAGTATCATCCCAATTTGGCAGGCAAGAAAAAGTAGCCTTGGAAAAGTTAACATGCATAAGTCATCCACTAGGATCATTTGAACCAACCTCTGTCTGACTCATGCTTTTTCAGTTTTCCTCTTCATATTGTTTCTCAGGTGAAGAGTATATAGGATGGTAGTAGTGACAGACTCCCAAGGATTCTCAGAGTTAATTTGATAACCTCAGTTGGGACATTGGTTTCACGATTGCTTTGTGACTGCAACCTTGTAATGTCCACAGGATTATATGAACATCCTCCAGACCTCACTCTCCAACTCACACCACCTGCTCCTGCCCCAAAGCTCCTTGCTTGGGCATCAAGTTTCCTAGGGTGTTTTAAGGGATGTTTGTTTGCCAACAGTTTAGGATAAGGGGAAGGAATTACAGCAATCAGTATCCTCGGATCTCATCAATTTCAGATTCCCCATCCCGAACCTGCACTTGATTACCTGCCAGAGCTGGAGCCTGTGACTGGGAATGCATGCAAGAGATGGCCCATGAGATACAAATACTGTTAAGTGATGTTTTTGAAGCCCTATATCCCTTATTTGAAGTAGGCAAAATTCAAATTCATTCATTCAACAAGGTAGTGTCTAGTATGTGCCAGGACACAATTGGTGGCAAATGAGACACAGTCCTTGCTTTGATAAAGCTTATAGTCTAGTAGCTTGTGATTTAGTCAGATATTATAAAGTAATCACCCAAATATAATTACAAAGTGCTCTGAAGGAAAGCTACATCTTTCTATGAGAACACATAACTGAGAAACCTGAGTTGCCTTTGTGGAGCTGTCTCAGGGTCCTGGGAAGACTCCACTGCCCCCTAACACCTTCACTACGCACTGGCCATTGCTTTACATTCCTGAATTAAGCTTTAATCTTTTAGTTCAAAGCTTTGATGGTTGATCAAACATAAATCCTCCAAAAAGAGTAAGGGTGAGAGAAAGAATATCTGTACCTGTGAAACATCTTTAGACTGCCTGCTTCAGAGTTAATTGTTGTCCTCTGGGGGATGTAACAAACCACTGCAAAACTCAGTGACTTAAAGCTGCAAACATTTATTATATCTCATGATTCTGCGGGTTGAGTGGGTAGTTCTGGCTGAGGCTGGATGGTTTAAAATGGCTTCATTCACATGTCTGGGGGCCCAGTTGAGATGAGTGGAGTGGTTGAGGCCTCTCTCCATGTGGTCTCATCCTCCAGAAGCTTTCGCAGACTTGTTCATGTGGTGGTGAAAGTTTTCCCAGCAGCAAGAGAAGGCAAGCTCCAACGCAGAAGCACTTTTCCAGCCTCTGTTTGCTAACGTCCCACTGACTAACGCAAGTCACATGGCCACACCCAATTTTAAGGGGTGGAGAAATAGATGCCATCTCCTGATGGGAGGAACTGTAAAATATTGTGGCCATTTTTTCAATCTACCAAAAGAAGCAATCCTAAGTCATCTGAAACTAAGTTTGGTAAATTTCCCTGGGTCTCAAAACCTGGTTCTGAAGATATTCCCAAAGACAAATGTCAAAATGGTTTAGAGCAGGGCAGTCTCATCATTTGTTTAGTTGTCCAAAGGGTCTACTTTGGAGGAATCAAGATATATCTAGATGGAGATGTTTTGATGCTTAATAGTCCATTTGGTTACTTCTTCGCTACTTCTTGGGGGCTGAGTCTGGCTTTTCGTTCCATGAGGTTCACCATAGTAATAGTTGTGATTCCCTCCTGAAGTTCTTGGTCAGAAACCCAGCAGCAAGATTAACTAAATATAGAAAAGATGGCTCACAGAACACTTGAGTCCTCTGCTCTAGCTGTTCTCTCTTCCTTGGAGACCTCATCTAGTCTTGAGGCTTTAGATGCCAAGTCTTTGGTCATGACATGCATACCCTAGTGCCTACTAGAAATCTCCATGTCTCAGACTTAACATGTCCACATTGGAACTCTTGATTCTGTCCCAAATTTATTTCAACTCCAGTCTTCACAGAAACCTAGGTGTCATTCTTTTTTTTTTTTTTTTTAAGATTGGCACCTGAGCTAACATCTGTTGCCAATCCTTTTTTTTCTTCTTTTTCTTCTACCCAAAGCTCCCCGGTACATAGTTGTATATTCTAGTTGTAGGTCCTTCTAGTTCTGCCATGTGGGATGCTGAGTCAGCATGGCCTGATGAGTGGTGCTAGGTCCATGCCCAGGATCTGAACCAGCAAAACCCTGGGCCGCAAAGCGGAACGTGTGAACTTAACCACTCCACCACAGGGCCAGCTCCTAGGTGTCATTCTTAATTTCTTATTTTTCTCTCTTTTTTTAGGTCTACATCTAATCCAGCAGCAAGTCCTATGATTCTACTTCAAAAATATATCTCAAGTCTGCCCACTTTTCTCCATTTCCGTTGCCTTGACCTTGGCCCAGGCCACCACTGTTTCTACCCTACAGGGCTACACAGAGCTCCTAACCAGTTTCCCTACTCCGCACTTGCTCCCCTACAGTCCATCCTCCACACAATAGCAATCTTTTTTTTTTTTTAAAGATTTTATTTTTTTCCTTTTTCTCCCCAAAGCCCCCCGGTACATAGTTGTATATTCTTCATTGTGGGTCCTTCTAGTTGTGGCATGTGGGACGCTGCCTCAGCATGGTTTGATGAGCGGTGCCATGTCCGTGCCCAGGATTCGAACCCACGAAACACTGGGCTGCCTGCAGCGGAGCGTGCGAACTTAACCACTCGGCCACGGGGCAAGCCCCACACAATAGCAATCTTTTAAAAATATAAATGAATGAACAGCTCAGTAACACTGAGGTTTACTTCAATACCACACATGAAAAGAATCCAGAGACTTCCATTATTCTTAATTATTATTTTATTTTTTCTGTTTCTAGCCCTGAATCTGACCCTAACTTGCTGTAGGATCTCTGGCAAATCATTTCCTGTAACAGCCAGCTGTCACATTTCCCCACGTTTCTTCAGGAAATAGCAACCTCTTCTTTTGTAGTACTACTACCACTTCCAACCCAGGTGATTCCAGTGAAGACTGTTGGTAAAGGGGGCTTGTGATCAAGTGGGGCCAATCAGAATCCTTCCCTAGGATTTTTCTTTTTTGGGTTGCCACCTGACCTAACATCTGTTGCCAGTCTCTCTTTTTTCTTCTTCTTCTTCTTCCCAAAGTCCCCCATAACATAGCTGTATATTCTAGTTGTGGGTGCCTCTGGTTGTACTGTGTGGGACACCGCCTCAGCGTGGCCTGATGAGCAGTGCCATGTCCGAGCCCAGGATCCGAACTGGAGAAACCCCAGGCCGCTGAAGCGGAGCGCGGGAACTTAACCTCTCAGCTGTGGGGTTGGCCCAGGATTTTTTTTTTTAACTACAGCTATTTTCTTTCCTTTTGAGTAGCAAATATGTGAGGATGTGTGCTCTAAAACTGTGATGGCTTATCCTCAAGCCAGGTGTAGAATGCTGATCTGTAGTAAGAGAAAACAAGTCCACCATGCAGAGAGAAGCAGAGAGGCAAGATGAGGGGGTGTGTCCTGTGGCTTTCCCGACCCGGGTTCTGGCTTCTTGAGGTTTGGCTGGTCACCTCTTCCTTTGATTCTGCCAGATACCTCAGTATTTGTTTCTAATAAAGCCCTTATTCAGTTTTGCTCATTGGGGTTAGGTTCTTATCACTTGCAACCAAAAATGTCTTCTTCCCTCTTTGGTTCTCAATTTTCTTACTGCTTCAAAGTGCAGTAATTCTAATTTTTAAACCAAGTCTTTCAGAACATCCTGCTTCATGGACTTTCTGATCAAGGCTTTGTATAATCTGGGACAAAGCCTACTCTCTTCACCATTCTCACACCTTGTACCTGAATGCATGAGGAAGAGGGATTTCGTAAGGTGAGAAGCAGTTCTCCAGGAATGCTGATGACAGCACAAGCAAAGTTTCCTATGATTAGGTCACTGGTCCACACAGGGTCTGGCTTCCCAGCTACTCAGAAGCTAGACAAAACAGCTAACACCACTGCAGCGATTTCTCCACATCTGTTCCTATTTCTCTGCCAACTTGGCAACACCCACCATCTTAAGAGAATACCATTGATTAGACTGAGTTGTGTGGCATTTGCTTTTGCCTGTTTCTGTCCTATCATTTTGAAGTGGTCAAATATCAAATACCCAAATAGGAGGTCTCTGGGAGTCATCAATAAAAGAAAAGTTTCCTTTGCTTGGTATAAAATCAAGTCATAGAAATACTAATGTCAGGCAAAGTAAATCAGCAAGTCCCTGAGGGGTGTGATTAGGATTCCCAGCTCCCTTGAGATTCTAATGCATCTCTGCATGGGGTTTACCAATGGACTGGGATAAAGATAATAGGCTGTGCAAACTTGGTTAAATCACTCCCTATCTCTGGGCTTCAGGAGCTTAGATCAGATGGTTTCTGCAGCTCTCTTGACAGTAATGCTCTGTGATTTTATGCCCATTTTCTGTAAGAGCTGTAAGAGGCAAACAGGATTTTAGCAGGAATCCCTTCACTATGAAAGCCTCCTTTCTTCTTGGGTACAATGAAAACCGCCAAGTCTGTGTGATCCCCTCATCACTAAGCCAGGCTGGAGGCCCTGCTTTCTGAGGCTGCCAGAAAGCATCTTAGCAATTAAGTGCATCTGGATGGTCCATGACTGCCTGGCCCAGGCCAGAGGTTCCTAATGGGGAACAAGAGGAAGAGGATAAACAAAAATGAGGATACTGGTTGAGAAGGGAACACAGACCCATGTGTTTGAGAAGAGAGACCAGGCAGCCATGTTTAAGAGCCAGAAACATATTCCGCTTCAAGGATGACTTAATTTATAGAGCACTAAGCATGTGCCAGGCTCAACCGGGCAAGATCTTTCTGAGGACAACCTCTGCCATGCAGCTGGAAGCCTTGAAACTAAAGGGCTGAGAGATTTGCACGTGCTGAACTATCTTCCAATCCCTACAAGCATCAGACCACAGGATGAGGACTGAGAAGATAGTATGGCGTGCTTAAGAGCGTAGGGCTTGAAGTCCAACAGATCCGAGTTCAATTCTTGTTTCTTCATCGCTAGCTAGTTGTCTGACTTTGAGCAAATTACTCTCAGATCCTCAGTTACTTCATTTATATACAGAAAAATAATATTTACCTCAAGAGGTTGTTGAGAAGAATAAATGTGAGAACAGGTGTGAAGCCCTTAGTGCAGTGCCTGACACACAATAGGTCTTGAACATGAGGTGTTGACTCTTGTACTATGGAAGGGCATCCCAATCAGGCAGAACCAGGGAGGCAAATCCAATCCAAGATGTTTGTAAAGGCACTAAGAACAGAGACTGCAGAGACCCAGGGTAAACACCATGAGCAAAAGAGCAATAGAAAGGGGGGTTGTAAGTAGGAGATGGAGCCTGGACTTGGAAAGTGGATCAAGGTAGAATCTTGTCAGGAACAAGGGAGGAGAGTCCAGGAAAATGGCCTTGAATGGCTCTGTTGCCTGAACTTACTGGACTGGCTGCTGCCAGACACCTGACGGAATGATACTTCATGTACTTCCTCCTTCTCCCCAGAAACTAGCCTCCAAGAGTGAGGGATAAGCCAAAAATGAGGGTTTAGAGTGTTCTGGAGCCTTTCTTAGAGGTGCCCTCCAATGCTCAGAAAACCAGGATTCCGGAGACCTGTGTTTGAGTCCTGCCTCTCTAACATACTAACTGTGTGACCTTGGACAAGCATATGTTCATTTATAAAATGAGATTAATAATCTTGTCTACTTCACAAAATAGTTCTGAGAGTCAAATAAAAGAGCATTTTAGAAATTGTGGGATGTTGTGGACATATAAGACGGAGCCATTGTGAGGGGCTGGGGTAGGCGGCATTCAGCCTAAAGTGAAAGTGAGCATACCCCTCCTGGAGCCATTTCCAAGGGTCCCTCCTCTCTCCACCTCCTCTCCACACTCCCCTGACGTTTTGATCCCAGGAACCTAACCTCACATGGAAATATCAGGGCCAACATGCCTTACACCCAGAGATTTAGTTGCCTTCAGAGAAATTTTGGAGGCTAAGAGCAGCCAAAGAGAATCATCCAGTGCATGCTGGGACTGGAAGAACAGAGCAGGGAGCTGTGATGGGATTGGAGCCCAGGAGGTGCAGACAGTAGAATCCATATGCACTATGATTAGAATACCATAAAAAAGGTCATCCATCATATGTTTGGCGCATCACAGTTCCCAAAGCACTTTCTCATCGAAGTCCCAATGATCTTTGACACAACCCTGTGCTATGGGTTTTATTATGCCCAGTACTCAGAGGAGGAAAACTGAGGCCTGCATCAGTGAAGCAACCAGGCCAAGACTACACAGAGAAGGTAACAAAAGGCTTGGTTGGTCTCAGAACAAAGTAGGGTCTGCCCCCAAGAGTGGGCAGTCCTCATCCTGAACTTTGCCTACCGGGGGTCGGGGAGAGCTGAAGAGAAAAGTATCGGTTGGGTCTACATCTGGCTTATTCTCTGCTTGTGGGAGAGAAAGGAGACAAACACCTCCCCCACACCCTCAATAAAATTAAACTTTGGAGCAGGGTTGAGCACCAGAGGCCTTCTTCATATCACGGGGCCAGGGGCAGATGGTCTCTGCAGTCACACACAGAAATGTCACCTTACTCAATTTGCACACCATCTTCAATTCCCCCAATTTCTAATTTATTCAACCAGGGATAGAGCTGGTCTCATGCCAGCCTAGAAGATGTACCATAACAGGCTGAGCAGAATGCCTGAGGAGGCGCAATTAGGAAAAATTAGAATTAGGCCTCTATAGGACTGAGCAGAGAGAGGAAGAATAACCCTCATGTCTCTCCCCATCAGAGTCCAGCTAAGCAGATGTTTTCATGCTTTTTTATTCTTCTATATTCTTTTTATTCTTCTGTATACTGACACCTCTTCTCAGTGACATATGAAATAGAAAATGTCATGTAGTGTTGTAGTTTGTATAAATATAAAGAGATATATGGGTGTATAAGGGTATACACAGTAATGAAAGGAAAGATCTCATTTGTGAATATCTGTGGTGTCTCTTTGTTCTGTGTTGATATGTGTTATTGCTACAAACTGGCTTTTCTTAATGTGGTCCCTATCCTTATTGAAGTGCCAATGATGGTATGTGCATTAAAGTTTGTCTGAACGATGCCTCATTTACGGAGTGACTCTTCCCTGAGTTTGTGCTAAGAACTTCGGGAGGAGACTGCTGCCTTCTGAAATGTTAGGAACTGAGAAAACAGGTCCAGCACCAATGCAACAAAAGCCACAATACAAGGCAATAGTTCATGAATGACTCAGAAAAGGGGGGAGATCAGAGTGGACTATAACAGTCAGGGAAGGCTAGGTGAATGAGGGAGGATGGGGGCTGCAGGAGGTCACGGACAGCCATCCAGCTTGAACTTCTGGATACCCTCTGGGTCCTACTCCTGTGCTGGGTGACATAGAGGATGCAGAGAATCACAAGGAGCAGTGTGCGCCTCCAAGCAACTTAACTCAGCATTAACTCCCAATGGAGGGTTAGGATACCCTGCTGGACAGCCTGTGAGGAGTGAGGCTGCTGAGCTGGAGAGAAAGTGCTTAGCCCACAGGAAAATGAATCAAAATGCGGACAGAATTGGCAGTTCTGGGAAGGGGCAGAACCCACTCCCCACCACCCAAAAGTATAACAAGTCTAAGCAGGTAGCGTATTTAGTCCAGTTTTTCACCCATCCCCACAGCGTGGTGGGGAAGCTTCCCCTTTGTTTAACCTGGTTAACTCCTGCTCAGCTGTCGGGACTCAGGCATGGAGACCCTGGTGGCCAGAGAAGATGCAGAGCTTTGAAAACGCAGAGCAGAGGTGATAAAAGTGTCAGATATTGCATTCTGTCAGGATTCTTTTGATTATGAGTAACATATACCCACTTTTAATGATCACAAGAAAAAGGAAAAAGGAAGAGGTCATGATGGGAGGGGAATTTGTTAGCTCATGTTACTGTAAAGTCCAGGGATGGATCTTGCTTCGGAGTCAGCTGGAACCAGGTGATTAAATTATATTATCAGGATTCTCTTTATCTCTCAGTTTCACTCTCCTCTAGGTTGGCTTCATTCTAAGGCCGCTCCAAGCTTATCCCACCAATGCAGACATCTGCACAGAAAGACAGTGCCTTTGCTTCAAAAGTTTTGGCCAAAGTCCAGAGTCATGTGCTTGTTCCAGGATCAGTCATCAAGCTAGGAGGTGAGGTGTTCTGATTGGCTAAGCCTGGATCTTGTGCCAGTCTCTGGATTTGGAGGGTGGGGTCAGTCCCACTCAAACCAGATGAACTACAAGTGGGAGAGGAGTGTTTGCCCCAAAGGAAACTTAGGGTGCTGTTTCCAGAAAAGAGAATGGGTGCTGGCCAGGCAAAAACGCCAGCTTTTCCCAGGAGATACAGAATCAGATCATTCCACAAAAGACTTCCAAAAACTGAACAGAGGAGAGCTAAAATGATTTCTACCTCCAGGATGTGGGGGTGAAAGGAACAAAGTGGGCAGGAATTCGGGGGCAGACCTGAGGCAGCCAGCTGAGTACAGAGCAGGCAGGGTCAGTATATACGATTGACTAGGCCGTGTCCTGCCAAGGGGAGCAGTGGGGGCTTATTGGGGGTTGAAATCCAGCCTAGCCTCCAAGTGCCAAGCTTTGTGTCCTGGCGTGGAGCTGTCTCCACCGAGAGGAAGGGTTCTTTTGTGCAATTCACACAAAGGTGCTATCTGCTCACTAAGCCATGAGCAGCATCCTCCCGAGGGGGCACCTGTCTCCAATTTGCACCTAGGTGCTGTAGTGGGTTGAATTGTGTCCCCTAAAAGATATATTAGAGTCCTGATCCCTAGTACCTGTGAATGTGAGCCTATTTGGAAACAGGGTCTTCGCAGATGTAATCAAGTTAGGATGAGGCTATCCTGGATTAAGGTGCGGAGACTGGTGTCTTTATAAGAGAAAGTAGAGGGAGATTGGGACACGGATACAGAAGAGATGCAAGGAAGAAGGCTAGGTGATGATGGAGGCAGAGATTGGAGTGATGCAACTACAAGCCAAGGAATATAAAGGATTGCTGGCAGCCACCAGAAGCTAGGAGACAGGCATGAAACAGATTCTTCTTCAAAGTCTTTAGAAGGAACCAACTCTGCCAACATCTTGATTTTGGACTTCCAGCCTCCAGAGCTGTAAGAGAATAAATTTCCGTTGTTTTAAGCCCCCCAGTCTGTGGTACTTAGTTATGGCACCCTTAGGAAATGAATACAGACGCTATATGGACCAGCAGCAGCCCTGAGAGTGTTTCTCCTCTACCCTGTGTCCTAGTAGAAGATACAGAAAACCCAGGTGCTCAAGAGGTCCTAGCAGAAGTATTTGGGCTTCCTCATGGGTACTACCACCTAGAATTAGCCTGGAAGTGCCTGCTACCTCCACCTTCACCCAGGAAGTAAACAATATTTTCAAACTATAGTAGTTCATAGAGCGAAGGCTGCCAATAAAACGAGCAGCAACCTCTCCTTGGTTTGAGAAGAGGACTGGGGTACACTTTGGATCTGAGCCTCTGCATAGGCTGTTCTTTCTACTCCTGTCTCCCGAGCTCAGTGAGGTGCCTCCTATGGAAAAGCACGTCCCCCTTTATTTTCCTTTGCCGTATTGTAATTTTCTGGTTACTTGTGGGAGTAGATTGTCCAATGATACAGAACACATTTTTCTGTGAAATAAACATATTTTTCTTTGAAATAAACCAGGCAAGAGGCAGGCAAATGTGCATAAGGAGTCTGGAGACCTACTTAAATAAAGGAAATGAGACTCCAATAGTTTCACTAACAAGATTCAGAATTATTGAAATGTGTTGAGGTAAACCAGGGTGGCTCTGAACACAGGCCGGTGACAGGGAAGGGCTGTGAGTCCCTGGAATGTCATTCCTCAGAGAAGTGTGCCCTGACTCTATCTCACCCCCTCATCTTGTTTTATTTTCTTCATTGCATTAATCATCATGAAATTATTTTATTTCTTTAATAAAAGTTTCATGATAGCAGGGACCTCGCCTGTTTTGTTCACTGCTGTACCCTCAGAGCTTTGCACAAGTTACTTTAGCTCTGTTTTACTTAAAGCCTCTGTTATGAACCTCTCATTTGTGCTTGCTATCTTCCAGGCAGTATTCAAAGCCCTTTACATATACATTAATTTAATCCTCACAACAACTTTGCAAGATAGTCTCTATTATTATCCTTACGAGATAGATATGTACTATTATTCTCCCCATTCTTATAGATGAAGAAACAGAGAGGATATTTCACTTGCCCAGGGCCACATAGTTAATAAATCCAGAGTGGGGATTGAAAACCCAGAGTCCCTGCCTTTAACCACGACACTGTACTGGCTCCAAATATAAATCCTTTTCGAATGAATAAAATCACTGAGAGAATGAAAAGAGATGGACCAAGTGGACTGGCTCAAAAATCAAGACAAGTATTGAAGGGGAATCGTGGTTTGAGGTCTGTGACGCAGCCCTCCTGGAATTTGCGTCTGTTTTATCCTCCTGTGGGCGGGCTTGTGCTTGGGGAACGGCCGTGAGGGTCAGTTTATGAAGCAGTAAGGAGCAAGGTACTTCTTGGCTGAGTGTAGCCCTGGGATGAGGTGCTGTGTTCCCTCACATCCTTAAGAGCCTCTGAAGCCTGATCAGGGATTTGCCCGAGTGGCAAGAGCCCAGACTGGTACTGTAGCCCCAGCCCCCATCACATCACAGGGGACACACCCAAAGCAACCCACTCCAGCAGTAACAGAAACAGAGGAGAGATCTCTCTCAAATGCCCATGTTTCAACCCTCTCTGGCTTTGGCAGCTGTACCAGTGCTTTATGGGACACTACTGGGGCATTTTTTAAGAAATAAAATGGTAAGGGACCGAGCCAGTTTGTCTTTGGCACCACCAAAGAATAAGTTCTTGGAGGTCAGGGAAGTGGGTTTTCTTTCTTTCTCAATCCTCAGAACCCCCACAGGTTCCAGCACATTAAGGATGTCCAATAGCCATTTGTTGAATGAAGAGAATTGAATGCTCATTCTGAACAGGTGGGATGATGCCCGGACAAGGCAGCTGCTGGTATCTTAGATCTTTAGCTGAAGGGTGGTGGTGGTGATGGTGTTTTGGAAGGGCACTGAGAGGTGGGAGAAATCACCGTCAAGCTAGTTCTGGAGGGGGCCATGAAGGAGACGGTTTGTTCAGATGCTCACAAGTTTAAAGCCCTTCATGGCCAAAGGTCTTATTTAAATTCTTTCCTAAAACTTCTGTGGTCTGCTTAAGTTGGAGAACTTTTTTTCCCCGTTTTTCTTCAAGGATACTTTGGCTGTATTATTTAGAGTCCACTATCAGGTACCTATGGGAGGCTGTTTTTCCAAGCTGCCAGCTTTTGCAAGAGCTGCCTGGATCACAGTTGTGCCTAATGAAAGGGAGGCCTCTACACCTTCCTTAATGTTATGTTTCTGCTTTTCATAGTGGATATATAGGATGCCTGTGAACCAGCTGGTGATTGTCTAAATTAAATACTTGCATTGTCTATGCATGACTCAATAAACCGACTCTTTAAAAGAACAGCTAAAAATATAGGTATGTATATATATTTTTTTACTCATCACATAAGCAGATTTCTTTACATTATATTGAGAATATGATTCTAGAACTACTTCTGCTCCACAAACCTGCTCATCTTCAGCACATTAGATCTGCATGGGTATCCTCGGCTGCTAGGATCAGGTCACCCCTCTCTAGCTTCCTTCATCTGCTCCCCTTTACAAAGAGCACCGCTCTTACAGGTGACCAGCGTCTTCACGCTGCCTTAGAGCCTGTTCTGCCTTCCCCCAACGTCAACGTGACCACACTCTTAGATACTACTAGATAATAAGTGCTAATAAACTATTTTCCCGTTGAGATGATCTGAAAAATAATGACTTAATATGTCATTTCCCCAGGGGGAACTAATATCAAATAAGAGTCTTCATGAGCTGCAGTCCCTAATGGTAGACTCTTGGGCGCTGTGGCAGGCTAGCAGAGTACACAGGAAATACAAGAAAAAACTAACGTATATATGGAAACAAAATTTTTGCCACAGAAAGCATTTACAGATCAGTTGGGAAAAGATGGACTCTTCAATAATTGGTTATCTATATGGAAAAAATTAAAACTGATCCCTATCTTAAACGATGCACAAACATCAGTTCCAGGTAGATTTAAGACTTAAATATGAAAGACCCAAAGCTTATAGTATAATGTAAACCAAAGGAACTTTTAGAAGACAAAATAAGAAATATCTTTATGACCTCAGGGTAGAGAAAGATTTCTTAAAGGGGAACCAAAAGTGCAAACCATGAAAAATAGTATAAATTCAATTATATTAAAATTAACAACAACTGTGCACCAAAAGATCCATATTATGAGTGAAAAAAGCAAGGCACTAAAGGAAAGAAGATGTTTACAACATATGTAACTGACAAAAGAAAGGCAGAAAAACTCAGTAGAAATATTTCTATTTCTACTCGTTTTTCAATGAGCAAAAGAAAAAAAATCATCGTATGTATGGCCCATAAGCATGTGAAAATATGTTCAACTTTGTTAGAAACAAAGAAATGAAAATTAAAACCAAAAGATACTGTTTCCCACCTACCAGACTGACAAAATTAGAAAGTTTGATAATACCAAGTGTTGGTGAGATTGTGGAGCAACAGAAACCCTCATTTAGTGCTAATTGGAGTGTGAATTACGGTGACTTTGGAAAATAGTTTGGTGTTATCTATTAAAGTTTAACTCACACTATCCTACTACCCAGAAATTGCACACTTACATGCATTCTTGCATTTGTGCACCAAGATATAGATAAGAATGTCCACAGCAGCATTGTCTATAAAAACAAAAATCTGGAAACAGTCCAAATGTCTATCAACTGTAGAATGGATAAATATAATGCGGTAGATGCATGCAATGGGATATTATACAGAACTGAACATAAATGAACTACATCTACACACGAGTTACTCTAATGAGTAAACAAAAAAGGCAAGTCACAGAAGAATACAAACTGTATGATTCCACTTTTGTAAACTTAGGCAAAACTAAGCAATGTATCTTGGCTGGATATCTTCAGTTTGTCCCTCCAGATTCACTCTTCACGCTTTAATTCCAGGAGGCTGAGCTGTGTCGATGAAAAATAATCAATAACCATTCTGTAGATGAGAGAGAGATAAGGCGAGTTTTACTCAAGCGCAGGTGAGGATTATAACCTGGGAAGGCAGTTTCAACAAAGTAAGGAAGACTTCTGGAGAAGCGTGGATTTCAGTACAGCCTTATACCTTTTCAGAACGAAAAACATACTTAAACATGCCCAGGATACATATTCATCCAAGTTTCAAAGAGGTATTTAGTTGCAAATTAGCAGGTCAACATGACCCTGATGTTGGGAAAGGGACTAATTAGGGAGTTCCCGATAGGGCGTTACCTAACCGGTGTAGGAGGGGAGGGTATGCATTCTTATTTTGAAAGAGTGCCTTCTTTACGTTAATGGTTAAAGCCCATATACCATGTATGTTTGATAGGCCATAAATCTGGCTTCTTTAGTTCAAGCCAAATCAGTTTTGAACAAGAATAGTTACCCCATATACCTCAACCATATATCTCAATGTGTGAAAATTGCTTGTCAGCTGCATGAACTGAATCAAAGTGTTCTTTTGACTTCTGGCTTTTGGTTAGGTTTGGCTGATGGTCAGCACCAGTGGAAGACTGGGGAACTAGAGGAGAGTGGGGTTGGGTATTTACTCTTTGGTACTCTCACTGGGGGTTGCTGTGGGCTAGTTGAATTCCCTCAACTGATGGTCTTGGCTCCTATCAGGTGGCCTTCTCCCCACAGCCCACTGTTTCTGACTTCCGGTAACCACTCCCTCCTTTCCCCTTTAAGCCTAGGATGGAAAGCACTGTTGCCAGGCTTAAGACAATACCCATTGTGTTCTTACTACACCACGCCTGCACCTTAGTAAATTGTTCCTTTCATAAACTCTCCTCAAATTATCCTAATTTGAGTGGGCCATCTCTTCCCGCAGGGCCCTGACTGATACAATATTGTTTAGGGATACACAGACACTGTGGTAAAACGTATAAAGAAAAGTAAAGGAATTATTAACACAAAATTCAGGATAGTAATTACTTCTGTGGGGGAGGGAAATGATATAAAAAAGTCACATGAGGGACTCATTATGTACTGGTAATATTCTATTTCTAAAGCGAGGCTGTTTGTAGATGTGTATTTGCTTTATGATTATTCTTTATATGGTCCCATATGTTGTAGATAACCTTTCGTATGCATGATATATCTTACAACAAAAATAAAATATAATAAACTCCCACTAGAATGAAAGGTTGTGAGGGCAGAGATTTTTCTCGTTTCTTTGCTAGAATGGTGTTGACACATAGTAAGTACTAAATAAATGCGTGTTGAACAATTGACCAAATGGATATCTAACTGTGGCCCAGGTCCACCCCATCCGTGATATGGAGTCAAGGAATCTTCACTCAGGCTTTTTTTTTTAATTCTAAATTCTACTGCACAAGCCAGAAAGAGCTTCCTCGTTACAAGCGCCACAGACTGTGTCTCTTTCTCTCTCTTCTTGGCGGTTACCACCACACACTCTGCATTTGGGGTACTCTGCCACTCCTTCACCCCATCCCTCTCTCAGTCCAGCTGCAGAATTAGATGCTCTCTCTCTTCCTTTTTCTTCTTCCTCAGACAGCAAGCTCAGAGTCATGTTGTTTAGAGGATTTTATTACCAATGATTTTGGGGAAATAGAAAAGGAATGAAAGACAGGAAGTATTTACAAAGGTCTTGGTTGCCAGACTCTGGTTTGCCTTCCTTGTAGGACATCAGGTTAGATTTTAGCCCTTCTCTTTTAACTATCTTCCTTTGGCCTTGGTCATTACAACTTCTTACTCTGGGTTGATCCTTGAAGAAATAAGCTTGGTGGAATGACTGTAAATAACTTTTTCTCTGAGGACCTCCAGGGAGGGTCCTTCCCCATTCCAGGAATGAGTCATTTGAAGCATTGTTTAACATACCCCAGACTGCCTTCTCCAAGGTTCTTTTTTAACATCTGTCCAGATCCTGATGGTAGGTAATGGGATAGTTAAGAACAGGCAGATCAAGATAAGAAAAACAAAACTATAAATAAGCATTTTCCAAATTGTTTCCTACAGAATACTAGTCTTGTAAGAATATGCATTGACTGAAAAAAAAAGTTGGACGGGGCGGGGGGGGGGGGGTCCCATGGTCAAGTAAGTTTGGGAAATGCTGCATATTATATTGTCCTCTTGGAGAATCAAAACACATGTTAGCAAATTAAAGACCCCGAGAATCAGCTTTACTTTGTTTAACCCTGTGTTTCTCCAGTGTGTTTGACCATTGAACAACTTCTTTTCTGGACCTCCATTAATATTCGGCTGAAGTTCCACTAACTACACTTTGGGGAAATTCTACTCTCATTAGAAAGTAGAACAGGCTCTATTTTAGTTTGCTGGGGCTGCTGTAACCAAAATATGACAGACTAGGTGACTTAAAGAACAGAAACTTATTTTCTTACAGTTCTGGAGGCTAGAAGTCCAAGATCAAGGTGATGGCAAGTTTTGTTTTCCCTGACACCTCTCTCCGTGGCTTGTAGATGGCCAGTGTGTTCTCACATGGCCTTTCTGTTGCACGCATCCCTGGCACCTCTCTCCTTATAAGGACACGAGTCATATTGAATTAGGACCCTACCCTTATGACCTCATTTAACCTTAATTATCTCCTTTAAGGCCCTATCTCCAAATACAGTTACATTGAGAGTTGGGGCTTTAACATATGAATTTTGGGTGGACACAATTCAGTTCATAATAGTGTCATACCTTTTTTAATTTTTATTTTTTTGGTGTGGAAGATTGGCCCTGAGCTAACATCTGTTACCAAACTTCCTCTTTTTGCTTGAGGAAGATTGCTGCTGAGTTAACATCTGTGGCAGTCTTCCTCTATTTTGTATGTGGGACACCACCACAGCATGGCTTGATGAACTGTGTATAGGTCTGTGCCGGAGAGCCAAACCTGTGAACCCTGGGCTGGCAAAGCAGAGTACGTGCACTTTGCCACTACACCACCTGGCAGCCAGATAGTGTCATATCTTTATCCTTTCCCTTTCTTCTCATGTTTACACCATTCATCACATAAGTAAGATCATATTCTCCAGGCCTCAGTGGGGCAAGAAAATCAAGAATTTGGATTAGCAGGCCATGATTCAATTGTACACATATTGAGTACCTACTTGGTGCAAAGTATTTTCCTAGGTACTGCAGGAGATACAAAGATGTTGGTGACAAAGGCCAGGTCTGGCTTTCAGGGAACTAAGACCCTTGTTCTCCCTAAAACAGATTGTTTTGTCTGCCACCATACTTTTCCTATTCTTTGACAGAAACTCTAGGTCAAAACACTTGGACTATTATATTAGTTTTCAGTACAAATATCACATGGGCTTCTTAGTTTCACGTAGACTAGATGCTCACAACACAGTACAGCTTTGGAATCAGCTATAAGATTTGTGATCGCAACCCTCTTGGTTCACTGATATAAAATGGATGCCCTTCTGGAAAATAAACTTGGAAAGACCTTATTTTTCATGGAAATCATTCCATTCAATCTTAAAGCAGTGTTTGAAGGAAGCGCAGATGGACAAGCAAGGAATGACGGAGGTTATTTTTCTCAGAATGGGGAGGAGAGAGGCATACAACTGAGATAGCCAAGGAGGGCTTCTGAGGTGGTGCATGTGATGAGCCAGCATGGGAGGGGGATAGTTTGAGCTAAATCTTGATGGATGGGAAGAATTTGAATAGGAAAAAGCTGGAAAAAAGGCATTTCAGGTTGAGGAACTAGCCAAGGTGAGGAGATGGAAGCTAGCATGTTGTTTGGGGTAGTGAGCAGAAAGGAATCATCTGGCAGGAGCAGATAGTATTATACATTGGTTGTGCAGCAGATCATGAGAGCCTGAAACTTAGGGCTAACTGAGGTCGATTCTCGAGAAGCAGGAAAAGCTCAGTCCCGGGGTCAAGGACAGAGTGGCAAACGTCAAACCAATTTTAACTATCAAGTTCATCTGTTAAGGGCTTAGTGCAGTGTTCCTCAAAGTGTGGGCCTAAGAAGCTGTATTTCTGATTTTTAAACTATCTCCCTAGTTGTTTCTTAAGTCCTCTAAAGTTTGAGACCTATTCGTTTGTTTAGTGTCGAGGGGGCCAGACTCAAGAGCAATGCCCTGAGTACTAGGCTTCTCATACTAACTTAAAAAAAAGAAATAGTGGATAGTGGTCCCACCTTCAGCACTATGTAGACAACATTTGTTAAGCCCTCACTATGAGCCAGCCAACCTTAACTCATTTAGCTCTCACGATTCTTTTATGTCTATGAGACAGGTTCTCTTAGCCTCATTTTACATATGAGGAAATCGAGGGACATTGAGAATATGTAACTTGCTCAATGTCTCACAGCATTACAGCCAGGATTTGAATCCAGCTAATCTGACTCCACAGCCTCCACTGTGCTAGGCTGCCAATTTACTGTAATTGCTTGACGTTAGTTCATCCGTTTAAGAAATATTTACTAAGCACCCAGTGTGTGCCAGGCTTTGTGAATAAATAATAAAAGTAATCAATAAAACAGCATGGTAATTTTCTCATCTTCATGACAGCAGGAAATTGAAATAAAACTCAGGGAATAATTTCCTAGGAGTATTGAGTCATTCATTCACTCAACAAATATCACTGAGCACTTACTGTGTGCTACATATTATTGTATTAACTAAGGATAAGAATATGAATCAGGATTCTAAAACTCTGTTCCTGACTAATGTAGCTTGACAGGGGAGAGAGACATATAAATGATTAAATCTAACATCAGATCGAGTTAAAGACATGCCATACAGATGACCAAAGTACTGGGGGTGCCCAAAGGAAGAAAAGGTCCAACTGTGTTGTCATGAGTAGCAGGATTTCCCTCTTTTGTATGGCTGAATAATATTCTTTTGTATATATATATATGTGTGTGTGTGTGTATATATATGCATATAAGTGTGTGTATATATGTGTATGTGATATGTATATCACATTTGCTTTATCCATTCATCCGTTGAGGGACACTTGGATGGTTTCCATGCCTTGACTACTGTAAATAACGCTACAGTGAATGTGAAGGTGCAGATATTTTTTCAAGTTAGTGTTTTCATTTCCTTTGGATAAATACCCAGAAGTGAAATTGCTGGATTACATGGTAGTTCTATTTTTAATTTTTTGAGGAACCTCCATACTGTTTTCCATAGTGACAGCATCGATTTATATTCCTACCAACAGTACACAGGGTTCCTTTTTCTCCTCATCCTTGCCAACACTTGTTATTTCTTGTCTTCTCAGTAATAGCCATTTGACATGTGTGGGGTGATATCTCATTGTGGTTTTGATTTGCATTTCCCCGCTCATTAGTGATGTTGAACACTTCTTCATGTGTATGCCTTCTTTGGAATAATGTCTATTCAGATCCTCCGCATATTTTTTTATTGGAATAGTTGGGGTATTTTGCTGTTGAGTCATGTAAGTTCTTTATATATTTTGGTTACTAACCCTCTATTAGATAAATGATTTGTCAATATTTTCTCCCATTCTGTAGCTTGCTTATTCATTTTGTTGATGGTTTCCTTTGCTGTGCAGAAGCTTTTTAGTTTGATGTAGTCCCACTCATTTATTTTTGCTTTTGTTGCTTTTGCTTTTGGTGTCAAGTCCAAAAAATCATTGCCAAGAACAATGCCCAAGAGCTTACTTGTTATGTTTTTCTCTAGGAGTTTTATGGCTTCAGGTCTTAAGTTCAATACATTTTGAGCTGTTTTTTGTGTATGGTATAAGATAGGGGTCCAGTTTAATTCTTTTCTTTTTTTTGAGGAAGATTAACCCTGAGCTAACTGCTGCCAATACTCCTCTTTTTGCTGAAGAAGACTGGCCCTGAGCTAACATCTATGCCCATCTTCCTCTGCTTTATATGTGGGACGCCTACCACAGCATGGCTTTTGCCAAGCGGTGCCATGTCCACACCCAGGATACGAACCAGCGAACCCTGGGCCACCGAGAAGCAGAACGTGCGAATTTAACTGCTGTGCCACCAGGCTGGCCCCAGTTTAATTCTTTTGGATGTGACTGTCCAGTTTTCCCAACACCATTTATTGAAGAGACTATCCTTTCACCATTGTATATTCTTAGCCTCTTTGTTATAAATTAATTGACCATACAGATGGTCCCCAACTTACAATATTTTGATTTGAGATTTTTCGAGTTTATGGTGGTGTGAAAGCCATATGCATTCAGTGGAAACCGTACTTTGAATTTTGAATTTTGACCTTTTCTTGGGCTAGCTATATGCAGTCTGATCCTCTCTCGTGGTACAGGGAGTGGCAGCGAACTGCAGCTCCCAGGCAGCCATGCAATCACGAGGGTAAACAACCAGTACACATTCCACCATTCTGTACCCATTTGACCATTCTATTTTTCACTTTCAGTATAGTATTCAATCAATTACATGAGATATTCAACACTTTATTATAAAATAGGCTTTGTGTTAGATGATTTTGCCCAACTGAAGGCTAACATAAGTGTTCTGAGCACATTTAAGGTAGGCTAGGCTAAGCTATGATGTTTGGTAGGTTAGGTGTATTGAATGCATTTTTGAGTCATGATATTTTCAATTTACAATGAGTTTATCAGGATATAACCCCTTTGTAAGTTGAGGAAGATCTGTATATGTGTGGGTTTATTTCTGGACTCTCTATTCTATTCCATTGATCTAAGTCCTTTTTTTGCCAAAATCATATTGTTTTGATTACTGTAGCTTTGTAATATAGTTTGAAATGAGAAAGTGTGATGCCTCCAGATTTGTTCTCTCTCAAGATTGTTTTGGCTATTCTGGGTCTTTTGTGGTTCCATACAAATTTTAGGATTGTTCTATTTCTGTGAAAAATGCCATTGGAATTTTGATAGGGATTGCATCAAATCTTTAGATTGCTTTGGGTAGTACGGATATTTTAACAATATTGATTCTCCCAATCCATGAGCACAGAATATCTTTCCATTTATTTGTGTCTTCTTCAGTGTCTTATAGTTTTCAGTGTACAGATCTTTTACCTTCATGGTTAAATTTATTCCTAGGCATTTTATTCTTTTGATGTAATTGTGTATGGGATTGTTTTCTTAATTTCTTTTTTGATAGTTTATTTTTAGTGTATAGAAATGCAACTGATTTTTGTATATTGATTTTGTATCCTGCAGGTTTACTGAATTTGTTTAGCAGTTCTAACAGTTTTCTGGTGGAGTCTTTAGGGTTTTCACTATATAAAATCCGGTCATCTGCAAATAGAGACAGTTTTATTTCTTCCTTTCTGGTTTGGATGCCTTTAATTTCTTTTTCTTGCCTGATTGCTTGGGCTAGGACTTCCAATATTTTGTTTAATTCTTACAGCAACTCTACAGAGTACACGTTATTTGTCCCATTTTACAGATGAGGAAACTGAAACCCAGAACAGTCAAGTGACTTACTCAAGATCACCCAGGTAGTAAGATCCAAAATAGGAACCTGGGTCCATGTTATTCCTAAAACAATGCATTTTATTGCCTCTTCATCCCAACTGTTCCTCAAAATTGTGCTCAGATTAGCAATAATATCTCTTAAACCCTTTCATTTCTCTCCATTCCACTGCCATTGCTTCAACTTACAACATCAACACTTACCTCACCAAAGGAGCGTAGTGGTGAAGACCAAAGACTCTGAAAACAGACTGTGTGGATTTGAATTCTTGCTCAGCCCCTCACTAGCTGCGTGACTTTGGGAAGATCACTTCATCCCTCAATGGCTCCGATTCCATATCTGTAAAGGAGGGATACTTCATAGAGTTGCTGTGAGCATTAAATGAGTTAATGTATGCAAACTGTTGAGAATTCCTGGAACATGATAAGTGTTAGCTACCAACATTATTACTTGTTTCTTTCTATACCAGTTAGAGTCCTGGCAGGAAATAGATGGCACACTCAAAATAGAGAATTTCTGGTATGTTTAATAAAGGAACTGTTTACAAAATGTGTTCAGGCTTTAGGGAGACCAACACGGGATATTAAGTTCCCCTGGTGCTAGCAACAGTGGGAATCACTACTAGCCGAGGACATGAAAGGATAAGGGGAGGGAGTGACTACCAGAATCTGAAGAGGGCAGTTGTATGGAGGGTGCGGCCTCATAAGAGGGAAGAATCCTCACAAGGTGACTCAGTAGGGAGGGAGGCAGCTGGATCTCTCTGTCCTCCTGACCCCTGATCTCCTGCTGCTATGTCCCAGTGCTGGACCCAACCAGAAGCCAGAGAGCCCACATAGATCAAACTTCTGGGACATAGAACAAGTGGAGTAGGGTAGGGGGGTATCTGGAGAGGTAAACAGAAAATATCTAGCACACTTTCCATCTAGTCTTGCCTTCCTCTAATCTCTATCTTGCAGCCAGAATGATCTTTCTTTTTTTTATTTGTATATATATATATTTTTTTTCCTGAGGAAGATTAGCCCTGAGCTAACATCTGCCGCCAATCCTCCTCTGTTTGTTGAGGAAGACTGGCTCTGAGCTAACATCTGTGTCCCTCTTCCTCTATTTTACGTGGGACGCCTGCCACAGCATGGCTTGACAAATGGCGCATAGGTCCGCACCTGGGATCCAAACTGGCAAACCCTGGGCTGCCGAAGTGGAATGTGTGCACTTAACCGCTGCACCACTGGGCTGTGCCCCAGAATGATCTTTCTGAAGCATGGGTCTGATCTTGTCTTGCCTCACCTTGATGTCCTGTGGTGGCTCCACATTGCCCTCAGATAAAGTCCATTCTCAACATAAAACACAGGGCCTACTGATTTATCTCCATCTTACCCCTCCAGTTTTAACTATTGCCATTCTCCTCTCAACCTATACTGTCGAGCTGTATGTAACTACTTTCAAAGCTACAAGAGTATAACTTTCTCTCCTCGACCCTTTGCATGTCCTGGAACTCAGCCTGGAGTGATCTTTCCTCTTTCATTCTCCTTCTCTTGGCTAATGCTTATTCATCCTTTGTTTATACATAGAAATGAAGGGGCTTCTCTTATCCAGTGAGATTTCCGGGGAATCTAAGCTCTGTTTCTATAACAATGCTTTCCTGAGTCCTAAAAGTAGTGGCACTTTGAGATCAGTATTTGATCGTACCTTCATCTTTTCAGTGGACTTCGTGATTTTCTTGAGATTCTAATTATAATAAGTACATAGCCTATAAGATCATGCCTGAAGGTAATGTGAGTTGAGTTTTTAATGAGCTTATCAAAATGTACCTTCAAAGTGATCCTCTGAGAACAACTGAAGCCTAATCTACATCCTGAGAACCCTGGGATGCTAAGATAAACTTCTAGGAGTCCTATTTTCATGGGGACCCAATGAGTTTCTTGGGAGAAATGATAAGTAGGTCTTTTGGAGCAAAGAGTGTAGACAAAAACTGCCTCTGGTCTCTGGACTGAGGAAGGAGAAGAAAAATGAAGCATTTCTCTCATTACTGTACTGTCACCTCCTCTGTACCAGATACCACATTTTCTCCAAGTGGAAGTAAAATTCACATTATTAAAGAATGTCTTTTGAAAGCTCCTTTGTCCGACTCTCTCTTTTTGAAAAACAAAAACAAACAAACAAACAAAAAAAACAAAGGCTGTCAAGATGGAGGAACATGAGCGGTGGCTTAAAGGGAGATAGGATCTGTTCTGTCAAGACTCAGATGGAAAGGCTACTTCTTGCCCCTTGCGTCCAAAATTCCTGTTGAAGAAAACATACATTCCTATGTCTCTAGCTCCACCTTGTGGTTGAATAAGAAATCACCTATTCTAGAATCGACAGGTGAATTCCATAAAGCCATCAGCATCTTTATGCTTGCCAACAGTTCTTGAGCCCATCCTTCAAGCCAGGCTCTGTCATAAGTGCTCTTCAAGAATTATGGCATTTAATCCTCACAACAACCCTATGAAGGATGTATTTTATGGATGAGAAAAACCAAGGTTAAGACAGTTTACCAGAATTTAGGACTTGTCCCTGATCATACAAGTGGCAGAGTCAGGACTTGAACCAGGCTCTTCTAGGCCTTTCATTTCTTTCACAACTGTTTGTGTATACACTAATGCACACATCTATCACATATATTTTTCTTCCGCTTTACAACACACAAGTACCTCTATCATCTTATTTAATCTTCCACTGGAGGGATTTGCATTTTCAAGGCAGTCCATAAGTGGATGACCCAAAGAAATAAATTAATGTTTAAATTACAGGTATTAGATTAGGGCATCAGACCCTAGGAGGAACTATTGTTGGTGAGAAAATGGTGAAATGGAAAAGCTGTGAGTTTTGCAATAGGACCTAAATTTGAATTCCTGCTCTGCCACTTAGTACCTGTGTGTTCTTGAGCAAGATACTTAATGTCACTGGCCTCAATTCCCTTATTTGCTGTATTAGGAACCAGTGGACTCAGAGAATACCAATTTTTGTAAACCAAACTCTGTCTTATTTTTCATACAAACTAATTTCTAAAAGTTAATAACACATCAGTAAGACCAAAGTGTTCTGTTGGAATCTAACGATTAATTTTTAGTAGATGGAAGAATGACCCACATCATGAGTTAAGATGTTAACGTGCTCAGGGGATCTTTGGGAATGAAACTTTGAAGAATACCCACGTGATAGGGAGGATAGTGGCCCCCCAAACATGTCCAAATCTTAATCCCTGGAATCTGGGAAGATGCTACGATGCATGGCAAAGGGGAATTAAGGTTGCAGAAGGGATTAAGGTGGCTAATCAACTGAACCTAAAATAGGGCTATTATCTTGGATTATCCAGCTAGACCCAACTTAATCACAAGAGTTCCTATAAGTGGAAGAGAGAGTCAGAAGATGTACTTATAGAAGAAAGGCAGAGAGACATGCACTGTTACTTGCTTTGAAGATAGAGAAAGGGAGAGGCAAGCCAAAGAATGTAAGCCACATCTAGAAGCTGGAAAGGGCAAGGAAATGGATTCTCTTCTAGAGCCTTTAGAAAGGAACGCAACCCTCCTGACCCCTTAGTTTTAGCCCAGCGAGACCTGTGTCAGACTTCTATCCTACAGAACTGTAAGATAATATATTTGTGTTGTGTAAGCCGCTGTTTGTGGTAATTTGTTACAGCAGCAATAGAAAACAAATACAACACCAGGAGTGTGTCCAGACTCATTACCTGTTTCCTATGGTGGTGTGGAAAAGGCACTGGACTTGGAACCTGAAGAACTGGCGTCCCAATTCTGCTATTAACTTGCTGTGTGACTTCCAGTAAATCAGTTCCTCTCTGAACGTGTTTATCATGTGGCAGCACCTACCTCACAGAGTTGTTATGTAGAACAAACAAGATAATGAATGTGTACGTGCTACATAAATTGTAAAGCATTCTACACACATAAGGAATTATTATTTACAGTGCCTAATGCATAGTTGGTATGCAAGAAATATTTGCCAAGTGAGATTAATTATTTTTTGACAGTCCTTGGGACGTGGAAATGTAATTTAAAAATGTATGCTAAGTACTTTGGGAAGAAAAAGATCATATATGGTACCTGCTTCTAAGCTGATTACAGCATAATTATGGAGATAACATATTCATGAGAAGATTTAAACAAGAACTTGAAATTTATATAAGACAATAGTACCAGAGAAGTCCCAAGATTATACATGATTAAGTGTCAAAAAAGTGATACAAAAAATATGTATCCTGAGTTCAGATGTGGAATGAATGATGAGCGTGGACTGGAAGAGACTCAAAGAAGGCTTCTAGGAGAGGGTAGGTCTTGAGCAGGTCTTGGAGGGTGTGGTTAGATGGAAAACAATTGCTATTGTTACATTCACAAAGCACTGTTTTTTACCCACAATTCCAGGAATCATATTTACATTTAAGATATTGGCAGTCAGTTCCAATGTTTCCAATGGTACCCTTTTGGACCCTCTTGCTAATACTTTTTTCTTTTAAAAAATTTCAAACTTACAAGAAAGTTACAATAACAGTATGAAAAAGGCTTTTTTCCCCTGAACCTTTGAGAGTACGTTGCCCATATGATGCCTCATCATCCACATATTATCAAAGTAAAGCAATTAACATTGATGCATTACTATCATCTAATCCACAAACTCCATTCCAGTTTAGCCAATTGTCCCAATAACGTCCTTTATAGTGACACATTTAATTATCACATCTCTTTAGTCTTTAATCAAAACAGTTCCATAGTCTTTCTTTGATTTTCATGACTTTGCTACTTTTAAAGACTATAGGTGAGTTATTTTATAGAATTTTCCTCAATTTGGGTTAGTCTGATGTTTCCTCTTGATTAGATTCAGGTTATGCATTACTAGCAGGAATAGCACAGAAGTGATGCTGGGTTTTTCCTCATTACACACCATTGGTGGTAACACTTTAATTTGGTCCTATTATTGATGTTAACTGTGTTCACGAATTAAGTGGCCTTTGCTAGGTTTTTCCTTTATAACATTGTTCTTCTCCCCTTCTTAGTTAATAAGTATTTTGTAGGGAGTTATTTTTAGATGATGTAAATATTCCATTCCTCGTCAAATTTTCACCAAGTTGCTTAGCATACATAGACATTTCTTGGTTGAATTTATTATTATTATTATTATGGTTGCCAAATGGTGATTTTTCTAATTCCATCATCTCTTCTACATTCAGTATTGGCATTCCACTGTAACAAAAAGCTTTGATTTCTCCCTATTTATTTATTTATGTCAGTTTCGATGCATGGATTCTTATTTTATACAATAGGTTATGATCTGTTGCTATTCTTATTTAATTCTCAAATTGTCGCCATTCTGGTCCTGTTGGGGGAGTGGGAGCCTTTCAAACTGGCTTCTGTGTCCTTTTGACATGTCCTCACCATTCTTTGAATACTTCCTTACTTTCTGGCATACAGAGGAGCAGATGTAATGGCCCTAAGGCAAGAACTACCCTAGTGTGTTGAAGGATATGAAGAAAGCCAGTATGAATGGAGCAAAGGGAAGAATGGTAGATGAGACTGTAAACACAGAGGGAGGAAGAACTTATACGTGAGCTTTACTGGCTATGGTAAGCGGCTAGAGTCTATTAAAAGTGCAAAGAGAAGCCACTGGTGGGTTTTAAAAAGGGGAGGAATATGACCTGATTTCTGATTTATATATTTTAAATACCATTTTGTGTCTTCACATTCTCCATTCCAGGCAGAGTCTCAGTATCTGTATCTTTAGATCAGAGATGAGGAGCACCTAGCTGGATTTGTGATAGAATAACCTTTCATTTGACATAAAAGTAGTTTTTAGAGTCACTCCTAATTTATTTTGAAGTTTTAATACAAAATTCTTCCTAGAACTCTGTTTATAGTATAAGAGAAAACTATTTTTATGGTCACACAACCTCCTTGCTATGTTGTGCACACATTTGCTCTCCCAAGAAAAGACTCTGTAAGGACATGCCCACTTTTTAACCTAGATACAGAGCTACCCAATGTGAAGAGCCATAGGTAGGCAGGACACTTAATAACTAGGGCTCCAAGGGTGTAATTGCTTAGAGTGTAGGCCCAGGGCAAACTTGTAAAGTAAATGACATTTCTCTTGTGATCTACCTCCACTTTCTGTGCCTTTCCTCCCACATTTAGCAACCTCTTCACCCACCCCAGCTTCAAGGTGATCTCAAGTTGCCCACAATACGCTTCAAAAAAGGGGAAATAAATTCATTCACAAAATGGTGCTGGTTTTTCATTCCTTTCAAGGGTAGAATTTTAGACACCAAAGTAAGACCTAATTTTGGGCTTGAGACTTTAATAGGCTTACAGCACTTCCAATCTACTCAACCTAGAATCAACATTCCACAGTTCTGACTTATCGTGACTCTCAAATATAAAGGCAGATAATGGGGTTAATAAAATAATTTATCTTTGAAGTTTTAGGAGTAGGGCTCAGATTTGTCCCTCTGGGAGGTAGACAGCCATTGCATTTACTAAAATAACTTTCAGAGGCAGGCATCAAACAAAGAAATGAGATGTTTTTAATTTTCACCATTTCTGACATCTCATCAGAAAAATAGGGAGAGAAGGGTCGCCAAGCCTGATGGGAGGGAAATCCTTGAGGTAGAAATGGGAAGGAGTGTAGGGTGGCTGAAGATGGAAAAAAGCACTTAAATACTCTAAGAGAGACTGGGTAAGTGAGGCTAAGAATTATAATCTGAACTCCTCAGCTTTCTTGGGGATCTCAAGATCTTTTTAACTTTCTAATGTCTCAATTTCCTATAAAATAATATAGTAATAGCTTAATTTGTCTGTTTTCTCTGAGGAATGCTCTTTACAATAATCATGAATATTCAAATGGAGGATGACAAATTTCTAAATTATTTCAAATGGGAATACAGTATTTCTGGTTTGGAAGTCCTGGCTGTGCCACAGGTCACTTGTGAGCTTCACCTCCCTGGTTAGGTATTTCTCCTCATGTCTGAAGGGGCCAGATTAAAATACTTCTGTGATACCCTGCTAGTTCTCATATTTTATACGTCTAATCTGACACTTTCAACACGTGCCATGGAGTAAGAATTGTACTGGGCCAAACATCAAAGAGGTATTCTGCCCGTGATGTTAAATTCCTGTGGTTTTTCTCTTACCATTCTGGTAGTTCCTTCTCACTCTCTTTTGGGAGTTCTTTCTCTTCTGTAAGCTCCTCATAGCTTGGTCCTTGGCCCTTTTCTCTTTTCACTTCACAATCTCAGTGTAGGTGATCTCATTCAACAGGCTTTGGTTACCACCTAGAAAGCTGATAAAGTTCAAATCGACCTATCCAATTTAGGCCTCTTTTCTGAGCTCCAGACCTGGTCTTCCTTTTGTATGGCAAACAAATGACTCAAACTTAACATATCCAAAACTGAGCTTATTCTTTTCTCCTTCCAAACATGTTCCTCTTTCAGAATTTCTAGTTTACTGAGATACTGGTACCACCATCTATCCACACAGAAGACCAGATACCATGGAGTTATACTTGACACCTCTCTCTTCTTCATTCTTCCACATCAAATCAATTATTATCCAAAACCGGTCAATTCCACCTCCTAAATATATGACCTATCTGTATATATCTCTCCATCTCCCCATCACTCCTCAAATCCAAGTTATCATTTTCTAGTGTCTCTATTACTTTAATACCCTCTTAACTACTCTCTTTCTTCTTACTTCCACTCTTGCCCTCAGCCCCACCATCCAAACTGTTTTTCACACATCAACCAGAGTGATCTACTTGGAAAACACTTGTGATCATAACAACTGTGATCATGTCTTCCTGTTTAATTTGTTCAATCATTATTTACTGAGTACCTATAAGGTATTATTCCAGAAGCTAGGAATCCAATGATACACAAAAGAAGGCAATGACTTCTTCTTCTTTTTTGGGGGGGAGGGGGGAAGATTAGCCCTGAGCTAACATCTGCTGCCAATCCTCCTCTTTTTGCTGAAGGAGACTGACCCTGAGCTAACATCCATGCCCATCTTCCACTACTTTATATGTGGGATGCCTACCACAGCATGGCTTGTCAAGCGGTGCCATCTCTCCACCCGGGATCCGGAACCGGCCAACCCCGGGCTGCCAAAGCAGAATGTGCGCAGTTAACTGCTGCACCACCCGGCTGGCCCATGCAATGACTTCTTTCTAGTCTTAGCAAGGTTCTGTATGATCTTGGCCACTGACTCACTTCCCCTTTGCTCTGAGATAACTACAGTTTAGCCATATTGACCTGCTTTCTCAGAGCTTTTGAATAAGTATATTCCTGTAGGGGCTGGTTCAGCGGCCTGGGATTCTCGGGTTCAGATCCCAGGTGCGGACATGGCACCACTTGGCAAACCATGCTGTGGTAGGCATCCCACATATAAAGTAGAGGAAGATGGGCATGGATGTTAGCTCAGGGCCAGTCTTCCTCAGCAAAAAGAGGAGGATTGGCAGCAGATGTTAGCTCAGGGCTAATCTTCCTAAAAAAAAAAGTATATTCCTGTACATTCCTATATCAATTCCTATACATTTTTCAAATGTAAGCTTAAATGTCTCTTGTTTAGAAAAATTCTCTGACTCAACTAGGTCCCTCCATATTTTTCCTTCTAGAACTATTCACAATGATAAATTTAAAAATGTGCTGCTTGTTTACTATCTCCCAGGCCAGTTTTCTTGTAAGCTCCAAGAGAACAGGGAAATTTCTTGTTTATTACTCTATTCCCAGTGTCTGGCACATATTAGGAGCTCAATTTGTTGATTGAATGAATAAATGAATGCCTTACCATAGACTGTTATCATGTTTCTATAGTCTAGTTACCTGTAAGATTCAGAGGCCTCTTTTACAAGGGAAAAACTAACATGTCATACTTTATGATGTGTTCGTTTTCAGTTAAAAAATTCTTCTTACTGGCTGAATCTGAAGATTTCTTACTGTATTTGCTTTGGAGAGTAAGAAAACAAACAAATGAAACCAATCCTTAAAATAGACGTGTTACTTCGTATTTATTCAACAGCAATTAGTGACTGCTTTACCAGGTACTAAGAAGCCATGCTAGGGACTGGAAATACAAAGAAAAAATACTGCTCTGAAGGAGATCAGTCTAGTGGAGTTGCTTAGTTTAAAAATTGACAGTTTCTTGAAAAGATGTATGAAAACAAACTGGGATGTTTGAACAATATTTTTCAATTAATTTATCTCATCGGCTGCCCTAGTTCAGGTTTTCATCACCTCCTTCCTGAATCCTTGCACTTTTCCTTCCCAACTCCTTCTTCTCCTGTCCTCCATTATTTGTCATCCTAGCATTGTTTTAAAATATCTCATTTATTTCATTGTCTGTTTCTCCTCACTAGAATGCAAGCTCCATAAGGCAAGAACTTCAATGATTTTATTCCACATCGCAAGCTCGGGAGGCCTAGAAAAACTTAAAAACTTGTAACAGCCATCAACACTTCTCCCTGCTTCAAGTCTTTCTCCATTCATTCATAGATATTCTTTTTATGTGCTAGGATCTCTTGCTGCATGGTATGTGTATTGCATGTTTTTTTGGGGGTGGGGGAAGATTAGCCCTGAGCTAACTACTGCCAATCCTCCTCTTTTTGCTGAGGAAGACTGGCCCTGAGCTAACATCCATGCCTATCTTCCTCTACTTTATACATGGGACGCCTACCACAGCATGGCTTTTGCCAAGCGGTTCCATGTCCACACCCAGTATCTGAACCGGGAAACCCCAGGCCGCCTAGAAGCAGAACCTGCGCACTCAACCACTGCGCCACTGGGCCGGCCCCAGTGTATTGCATCTTAACATGTTAGTTGCTTTTTATTTTTCAAGTACGTCTGTTTCAGTTACATTTCAGATGACTGCCCACCAAAGGCCATTACAAGCAGAAAAAACTCTGGTAAAAGGGACTTGGCAGAAGCCTGACACGCTGTAGCTGCTCAATAAAAAGTTGGCTGAGCTTAATGCTAACTGTGGACTCCAGTCTTGTGAGGGAGCTTAAAAGAATCTTTTCTCCTAGAAGAGTGAGCACATCTACACCGATCTTCTAAGCACTTTCTTAGGCCACGAGGGCGAATAGCACCAAAGTTTGGCAGGCGATAACGGGGAGAAGCACAACGGCTATTTCCAGCGCTCAGCTTAGCTCCCCTCCACTCCCCAGCAGTTTCCATCCGGCGGCCAAGAAAAATACTTCCGGTGTACTCCTTTTTTACGTGCTGAGTCACGCCTAAAGGCTCTGATCCCGGTCTGAGGGGCAGGATGCACAACATACGACACGCATGAGGAGAAAAACTTGGGAACTCATTTTCTCCACTCGCTTCTCAGTCTTCTCATCAGGGGAATATTTTTCTCTGAGCCGCGGAGCACTATTAACCGGCCTCCTCCACAACTAACTCGCCGCGTACGTCACAAACGCGGCGCGGTCGCTCAAGCTCCCTCCTCCCGTCGTCCTCCGCGCCACGGTCTCCGCCCCTTCTCCCTCGCCCCGCCCACCCTAGGTTTCGAAGAGCTCTCTGGGCGCTCTGAGAATCCGGCCGGGACTCTTTGGTTCCTTTTGTTGCTTGTTCCCATTGGTTGCTTACGTCCGCGTGACTGCTTTCCTGCCTCTTGATTGGCTAGAGTCAGTAGCGTCATTGGAGGCCGGGAGGGCGGGGGGATGAGGGAAGTTGGCGTGGGGGAGACCGGATTGGGGGAGGGGTTCAGGCCTGTCCTTCCCCGCGGCTGCGGCAGCGCCACCGCCCGCTCCGGCCGCCACCGCCTCTGGGACGCGGAGGAGGTGGAGCGGCTGGAGGAGTAGCGGGAGGAGGTGGGCCCTGGGGAGCGGCATGCCCATCGCTCCGGCTTGGTGGTGAATGCTGGGGAGAGTCACGGTTGCTGCAGTCTGTGCCGCCGGGAGGAAGTTGTGTGAGGCCGGGCGAGAGCTCGGGGCACTGTGGAGAATTGAAGCACGGGGTCCGCGCGAAGACTCGGCTGCTGCCAGACCCTTTTCTAATCTGATCATGCCTGGAAGGAACAAGGCGAAATCTACCTGCAGCTGCCCTGACCTGCAGCCCGGTGGGCAGGATCTGGGCGAGAGCGGCCGCGTTGCCCGACTAGGAGCCGATGAATCAGAGGAGGAGGGCCGGAGGGTGTCTATCAATAATGCCGGAGACCCTGAGATCGTCAAGTCTCCCAGCGACCCCAAGCAGTACCGGTGAGGGAGGAGGCTTGGACCGGGGAGGAGAGCAGGGTGCGGGCCTCTCTGTGGCTGCGTCCATCGCTTCTTGTCTCCGTGTCTCCCGAAGGAGCAACAGGGGCACGCTTCCCACCCCAAATGCTTCCTTGGATGGAGGTGGCAAGGGCAATTAGTGGCTTCCATCCGGTGTCAGCTGGACAAGTGGGAAATCTTGGGTTCCGCAAGGAATCTGGATGTCAGAATGGGAAAGGCTGATCGAGTAATTTTGACATTCGCTCAAAACAAGAATGGAGGTTTCTCGGAGGAAGGCAGGTTGGATGGTGAGGGAGTCTTGGTATTATATTATGAGGAAAGGTTGAAAGAGATGGGGATTTCGGAGAGAATATATAAGGGGCGTATTGTCCCCATCCACAAATATTTTAGGTGCCCTTAGTTGAAAGAGGTAGAACGAATGGGTGGAAGTTACTGGAGGGTGATGTGGCTTCAGTAAAAGAGTTTCGGCATCAGAGTTGGCTTAAGATGAAGTGGCTTGTTTCCATGGGTTGTTCCTCATCACTAGAATGGTTGGGTGACCTCTTCCAGGAATATTTGAGAGAGAACTTGGGTCTCAGTTGGGTGTGTCATAGAAGACTTGTGAGGTTTCTTCTAATGGTGAAATTCTCTACTTTTGGTTTGTGCGGGACTCCTCTGAACATCTCTAATAACTGGTGGCTCCGTCCCCCTGATATTTCCTTCAGAGGTAGCTTATTTCATAGAATGTCAGGACTATGATGTATTTTAAAAAGAGATCATATTGTCCTACGACTTCATTTTACCAGTCGAGGAAATTAAGATCCAGAAAGTTTACTTCTTTCTCAGACTTACGTAGGTAAATAATTAGCAGAGCTGGTAGGATAACCCTGTCCATCTGACACCAAATCCAGTGCACCATTTACTGATATTTATAAAATTCTTACTCATATTGAATTGAAAGCTGAAGGATTCGAGGTCCCAATTTGTTCTAAGCCCCTGCATTGTTAGAGCGGGAAAGAACCTTAGAATCTTTTCTACTCCTCACTACTCCAGTTGACAGATGACTGAAACTGAGGTCTAGAAAGAAGTGATTTAGCCCTAAGTTTAAGACTGGCCTAATTTCTTCTTTCACTCCAGGTCTAGAGATTGACAGTACCCAACTCTTTGTACTATTTCCCCAGGCTTACAGGCTCAAGAGATCTTTATGGATGGGCTAAGTTTTCTCTTTTTCTGTCAAAGATGTGATTGTGGGGCCAGCCTGTGGCCGAGTGGTTACCTTCGTGCACTCTGCTTAGGCAGCCCTGGGTTCACGGGTTGGGATCCTGGGTGCAGACCTGCGCACTGCTTATGGAGCCATACTGTGGCGGCATCCCACATAGAGGAACTAGAATGCCCTGCAACTAGGATATACAACTATGTCACTGGGGCTTTGGGGAGAAAAAAAAAAAAGAGGGAGATTGGCAACAGGTGTTAGCTCAGGGCCAATTTTCTTCACCAAAAAAAAAAAGAAAGAAAGAAAGATGTGATTGTATTATAACATGTAAATGAGCAAGTTGAAACCTTGATAATAGGTGCTTAAGTTTTGCCTCCCAGATTAAATGTTCAATAACAGTTTCAGTTTTTTCCTGCCTATATAAAGTTACATAGTAACAACTAATGTTTATAGAATATACACTGTGTGTCAGATACTTTTCTAACTGCTTTAGATGTAGTGTTTCACTTAATGACCTCATTTTCGGCAAATTCATTGGACAAGTACTTATTACGTTCTACTGTGTGCCAGGCAGTGAGCTATCTTAAGTCATTTCTGAAACTTGGTTAAATATAACTTAATATTTTATTCTGTGTGCTGGGCATACAAAGATGATTAAGACAGTTCCTGCCTTCAGGGAGCTTCCAATGTAGTAGAGGGATACAGATGCATAAAAAAGGTAAAATTAGGGCACTGAAGTTTCATAGAAGCCGTAATGGAAGTATATGCTAGTTATATTGGGGAATAAAGTAAGGAATGGTGAACTCCACCTGGGGAGAAAGTTAGGAAAGACTGCCAAGAGGAGGTAGTGCTTAAGAGATATTCTTTGAATACGATGTTGCAATTCTGTCTTTATGTTGTCTTTGTCAAATCATTGTCCTTAGTGTCTCAGTTTTCTTATTTTAAAATGAAGGGGATTGGGGCCGTCCCGGTGGCGCAGCAGTTAAGTTCGCATGTTCCACTTTGGCGGCCCAGGGTTCGCCGGTTTGGATCCCAGGCGCAGACATGGCACCACTTGGCACGCCATGCTGAGGTAGGCATCCCACATATAAAGTAGAGGAAGATGGGCATGGGTGTTAGCTCAGGGCCAGTCTTCCTCAGCAAAAAGAGGAGGATTGGCAGCAGTTAGCTCAGGGCTAATCTTCCTCAAAAAAATAAAAATAAAAGAGGATTGATTAGAACAGCATTGTTTTCCAATAATTTCATCTCCTTTCAAAAGAGTAGGTCCCCTTTTATCTGTCTTATATTCTGAAGTTTCAATAAGGCCCTTAAAGAAAAGATTTTCGTACTTTAAAGTAATGGTGGAAAACATCAATATTAGATGATTTTTTTTTTCTTCTCCCCAAAGCCCTCCAGTACATTAGTTGTATATTCTAGTTGTAGGTCCTTCTGGCTCTGCTGTGTGGGACACTGCCTCAGCACAGCTTGATGAGTGGTGCTAGGTCTGTGCCCAGGATCTGAGTGGGTGAAACCCTGGGCTCCCAAAGTGGAGTGCGTGAACTTAACCACTCGGTCATGGGGCCAGCCCCCTAGGTGATTTTTAAAGACTTATCCAACCTAAAGTTAAATTCTGTGAATTTTTGTAACCAGAAACAGACATGAGGCACCTGCAGCCTAGAGAGCTGAATTATCCTTCCAGGACCCACTCAGATGGTATCTCTGTGGAGCCTTTCCAGGCAGACCCAATCCCCCTTTTCACTGTACTTCAGTAGGACTTTGTACATGGTCCATTATAGTATATATCTATCATATTATAATTATATGTCTTTTGAATGTGTGAGTAAGCTCCACAGATGGACCTGACTGAAGGAATGTTATGGTGAAATAATGCCTGGAAAGATTTCTTTACCAGTCTGCATGTATTAAGTAATGGCCTGTGAAGTTTTACTTCTTTATATGTGTAATTTGTATTCAGCTTTTTTGAAATGTTAAGCATATCTCTAGGACATCTATTCTGCTTTTTTTAGGGATCTGTATAAATGATTGATATGTACTGATTTCCTTTTCTTCTGGAAGGATTAAGGGACTTCAGGTTGGGAAGTATTGTTCAGATCTTTATTGATGTAAAGTAGAAATTCTAGATGGACAGGATTAATGGTAGTGTAGTCTAAAAAGTAAATTATTTTAATAATGAAGAGCACTTAGGAAGTTTGGATTGACTTAAATAAGTATAAAACACTTTCCATGTCTACCTGGTTTGTAAAAAGACCTGTAGTTCTATGGGGGTTGGGGAGGGGAGCAGAACATATGAAGAGGCATGTAGGCTTCTGAACGGTGAACACTTTTAATTTAAATTTTGGTCAGGCTGTTAGAAGTGAGGAGATGGTTATCCTAGTAAATTCCCAATATACTGTAGAAAATAATAGATATGTGCTGAATAAGGTACAGGTTATTTCTGAACACTTGTTACATAGTTTACTATTGTGCACTGATGAATAGAAGGAGGTTCACAATCCAAGGGAGCAGGACAGCTGCATTGAGAGCACTACATCTGCTGGATTCCCAAAGAGGAGTGGAGTGACTCAACTTCTGAGCAGAAGCTTTAGGCACATCTCAGATATCAGAAGAATATACACCAGAGAACATTTTCTTTTGTATTGGATGAGAAGAACATGGGTTTATCTGTTGAATTTTATAACTGAAACCTCTGGACTAGTAATGGTTTTTTTCAGTGTATGAGGCAACAATTGCATTTGTAGTATATATACACATTAATGATAAGACCATAGAATGTTAGAGCTACAAAAAAAATCATGTACTTACATGTGTATAAGTGCTAGGAGCTTGGCACCATCCAGTTCCTTCATCAGATACCTGAATCCAAAACTCGATTTCGATTGCACCCTCTTAATCTTGTAAAGTGGAGGCAGGCTAGGTCTTACTGTGTGAGACTCAAGCTCATTTAACAAATAAGTGCTTGTATGGTTGAAATACATTAAATATACTGAATACTAATATGACTTTTATAAACATATCTTTGTTAGCATTTGTTAGACTGATTTCCACAGTGTGCGCTGATGGGCTGGTATGACTAGGAAGAACATTCTTAACTAAAATGTGTCTTTTGGAAATAGGATTTAGCATTGAAAAGATCTCTCTTGGGGCTGGCCCGGTGGCGTAGTGGTTAAGTGCGCACGTTCTGCTTCAGCGGCACGGGGTTCACTGGTTTGGATGCCAGGTGTGGACATGGCACCGCTTGGCAAGCCATGCTGTGGTAGGTGTCCCACATATAAAGTAGAGGAAGGTGGGCACGGATGTTAGCTCAGGGCCAGTCTTCCTCAGCAAAAAGAGGAGGATTGGTAGCAGTTAGCTCAGGGCTAATCTTTCTCAAAAAAAAAAAAAAAAATATATATATATATAAAATTATATAAAAAAAAAAAATCTCTGTTTTTGAAGAACTGAGCAATGGTAAGAGCTCTTTTGCCTTCAAAGAATTCTAGTCCATCTAGACTCCTGGTAGAGTCAGGGAGCAGATACTGAAGCAGAAATACCTGAAACGTAATAGATGCTAGAATGTGTAAAATATGGCGTTTTTTGTCATTTGTCTGTCTAGTTTCCCATCTCTAGTTAGTGACCTTGAACACATTAACATATCTCTGTAAGGCAAAAGACATAGAAGAAGAGAAACTCATAAACCATTGAAATTGAAAAAGAGCAGTTAGGAAGCAGGAGAAAAACTAGATGTTAGTGGCTTTTTTTTTTTTTTGTAAAGAAGACTCAGTGGAGGAGAGTGCTTTAAGCAAGGAATGATCATTGTTAGATTATACTGAGAAATCGTAATATAAGAACTGAAAAGAGTCTTTTGGAGAGCCAAGAAATTATTCATCCCTGGTGAAAGCAGTTTAAAAGGAATGCCAGGGAAGCAGAAGCGAGATTGCAGTGAGTTAAGGAGTGATAAAAGCAAGAAGTTTTAGATAGTGAGGTAGACATTTTTAAAGAAGCTTGGTTTTAGAGGGGAGAGGAGGTTTTAGGATAAAGCAGTATATGGGATCAAGGGAGAGTTTTTTCAATTTAGGAGAGACATGAGCAGTTTCATTGCCTGAGGAAAAAAGAATAGTAGAGAGGGAAAGATTGAAGATAGGAGATACTAGATGGAACAGTATCCTTAGATGGTAGTGAGGTGACAGGATCAAGAATATTCACGAAGTGGGGCCAGCCCCGTGGCCGAGTGGTTAAGTTTGCGTGCTCCGCTTTGGTGGCCCGGAGTTTTCCCGGTTGGGATCTTGGGTGTGGACATGGCACTGCTCATCAGGCCATGCTGAGGCGGCGTCCCACAGAGCACAACCAGAGGCACTCACAACTAGAATATACAACTATGTACTGGGGGGCTTTGGGGAGAAGAAGAAGATTGGCAACAGATGTTAGGTCAGGTGGCAATCTTTAAAAAAAAAAAATTCACGAAGGGATTGATTTTAGAAGAAAGAGAAAATCACTGAAAATGGAGGAAAGTGTAATGAACAGTGTGGATGCAGGCAGTGAGATTTTGAGTGTTCTTGCTTTATAGAGTTTTGTCCTGTAAGGTAGGCATTGAGCTTACTTAAGTAGTCCTTTAAGGAGTGGTAGGGGTAGTGCAGATCCTCCTTGACCTACAGTGGGGTCATATCCTGATAAACCCATCATAAGTTGAAAATATCGTCAGTCAAAAATGCCTTTAATTTTCAACCAAGCATCGTAGCTTAGCCTCGCTTACCTTAAATGTGCTCAGAAAACTTATATTAGCCCACAGTTGGGCAAAATCATCTAACACAAAGCCCATTTTATAATAAAGTATTGAATATCTCATGTAATTAAATGGTCATATGGATACAGAATGGTTGTAAGTGTATCAGTTGTTTACCCTCGTGATCACATGGCTGACTGGGAGCTGTGGCTCACCGCTGCTGCCCAGCATCACAACAGAGTATCGTACGGCATATCACTAGCCCAGGAAAAGATCAAAATTCAAAGTATGGTTTCTACTGAATGCGTACCACTTTTGCACCATCATAAAGTCAAAAACTCCTAAGTCGAACGATTGTTAAATTGGGGACCGTCTGTAGTGGGAAACCTAGGGGAAGCCTTTAGTGGTGAAGGTTTGGAATAGCTAATGTAGACAATGGGTGAAGTATACTTGGGAAATGCTAAGAGAGAGGTTTGGGGTTCTTGAGCATGAAAATGACATAAGTAAAGCAGTGTTTTAAGAAGATGAATCTGAACGTAGTAGCTTAGATCCATAGGCTGTGGCAAGACTTCAGGAGGAAATTATAATTGTGTATTGAATGGTGTGCACTGATAAGTATGTACTAGTCTTTCTCTAATTGATCGTTCCCCTCTTCAGTTTTCTTTTTGCTTTCCCCTTATTAACTCAATTTAACCAGTGTTAGCTAGGCTAAAACCCATGAGTATGGAGATGATATATGTCTTGTTCACTCGTTGCCCAGGACACAGTAGGTTCTCAGTATTTGTAGAATGTATAAATGCATGAGTGCCTATATGCCAGGCATTTTCATGGAACTCTGAGGGATATTCTGCCAGAAATTTTCTACGTCAAATTTGTATCCTGGCCAGTTTTAAAAAAATAATTACTTGATTTTCAGAGAAAACAAGAATGAATAGGCAGTCTACAGAAGAAAAAATGTGAATTATACAAATAGTAATGTATACCGTGATATTGTAGTATATTTAATTCACGTAGAAGCCTATGGTACTTGGCACATAGTAAGCACTCAAATGTTAGCAATTTGTTTTAATATGTTCACAGTTATTAACTTATATTTGCAGCACCATTTGTAATAGCAAAAAATTAACAACAAACTTTATTGTCCATTATACAGTTCTACATGAAAATAATATATAGCTGTAGAAAAAGAGAGATGGTTTTGTATATTGATATGGAAAGATGTCCTATGATTTATCATTGAATGAAAAGAGCCAGTTGCAAATCAAAATATATTGTACAATTCCATTTTTAAAAGGAAAAAACCCCAACAAAAAACAACACCTTCCATTATATATTTACCTAAAATATCATCTTTTTACATTTAGATATGTATAGAAATGATTAGGAATGATATTCAGCAAGATTATTTCTCTAGGGAAAGGAAGGAGAGATTTGACTTGTATTATTTACTTTTTAGTAATTAAAAAAGATCAGTCAATAAATAAAAATATTATATGGTCATTGTAGGAAATTTAGATAACAAGAAGAAAATTTTTTAAATCCCCACTGTCGTTCCACCTGGCATTAACCACTTATAACATTTTTTGTAATCTTCAGTCCTTTTTGCTATGCATTTATAATTTATATATTTTAAAAATGGTATAATGCCATATTTAACAGTCATGAACATTTTCTTACTGTTTTACAATATGTTTTGTCTACCTTGAAGTCCATTATGTAGATATACTACAACTTAATCAGTATCGTTTTATAGGATATTTAGATTGTCAGATTTTCTTTACCTAAAAAGCCTGTTTATTCCCAACTGAATCCTTTGAGTGTGGACCCAATCATAATGGGTTTGGTAGATATATAGGATAACCTCTGGTAATCTGGTCTGTTTCTAGGATATTCTCTAATTGGGAGACCTGGCAGACAAGAACATGTTCTTTTCTGAGACTTCCACTCTGACACAGGTCTCATATTCATACTGTTTCCCAGAATGAAGTCAGTCATTAGGCCTATCCACCTGGCAGGAGATTTAGTAGATTATTAGCCCTTTCTAGTGTTTTTTTGAGGGGGAGGGGCACTCAGTTACATGGCTGGACCAGGATTACACTGTTTTTAGAAGGGTTGGAAGTAGATTGTAGTTTGGAAAGTTCACTTGATCCTCTGGAGAGGTGATTAGAGAGATAATACATTTTTAATACCATTACCACCAATAATTAATCTTCCTACTTCTAATAGCTGGTATTTGTTGAGTGCTCGCTATGTACTAAGTACTGTTCTAAGGCATTTACATAGATTATCTCATTTAATCTTTTTTTTAAATTAGCACCTGAGCTAACAACTGTTGCCAATCTTCTTTTTTTTTTTTCCTGCTTTTTTCTCCCCAAATCCCCCCAGCACATAGTTGTGTATTTTTAGTTGTAGGTCCTTCTAGTTGTGGCACATGGGACACTGCCTCACTGTGGCCTGATGAGTGATGCCATGTCCATGCCCAGGATCCGAACCAGCGAAACCCTGGGCTGAGGGAAGCGGAGCGCGAGAACTTAACCACTCAGCCACGTGGCTGGCCCCTCATTTAATCTTTACAGTAACCCTATTAGTGCTCTTTACGTGATAGCCTAAAATGCTGTTCTATGAAAACACATTTACTGAGCAGATACTCAGCACTAATTAGAGTGTAAATGGATTGTGTTCTTTCATTTGGTTCCTTCTAAGCAAACTTCTTCCCATGGCAGATAAGGTCCTAGGCCCTCCATTTTTCATTTCTTTTTTTTTTTGAGGAAGATCAGCCCTGAGCTAACCACCGCCAATCCTCCTCTTTTTGCTGAGGAAGACTGGCCCTGAGCTAACATTCATGCCCATCTTCCTCTACTTTATATGTGGGATGCCTACCACAGCATGGCTTTTTGCCAAGCGGTGCCGTGTCCACACCGGGATCCGAACTGGCAAACCTGGGCCGCCGAGAAGTGGAACGTGCGAACTTAACCACTGCACCACCAGGCTGGCCCCCATTTTTCATTTCTTAACTTTCTAGCTTCATCTTGTGTTGTGCTATTTTCTCCTTTTCTTGGCACGTGCTGTATTCTTTGGTTATGTTTGCCTTGTGAATTCAAGCCTTACCTCCTCAGTGAATCCTTTCTACTCTCTTCCTTCAATCTTCCCCTCCCACATGTGAGTTATTTACAGTCTTGTGTACCCCTGTAGCAGTTTTTCAAGCTGTTCCATATTTTTCTAAGTTCAGTTTGTCTTTCCCCTCTATTATGCTGAAGTTTTTGTAGGGAGGGACTTAGTCTCTTTGAGTCTTTGCACGCCTTCTCTTCTGTTACTAATAAATCAACTGTCTATACTCCTAAGACCCGTCTCTCCACTTGTGCACCACATCTCATCCCCTCTTTATTGATCTCATCAATCAGTTATTCCAGCAGTGGTTCCTCTTCCATTCTTTATCAATTTCCCCACTTTACCGGGTCGTTCCCGTAAGCATACAAATATGCTGCCATTGTTCCTATTTTCAGGGGAAAAACATTTCTTTACTCCACATTGCCTCTGAGCTGTGCCCTTCCAGCTACTCAAGTTTCTTGGTTTCCTTTATAGCGAAGCTTGTTAAAAGAGTTGTCTGTGCATGCAATCTGCAGTTCATTTATTCTCATTATTTCTTGAGCTCAGAGTGGGTTTTTGCCACTACTGCTGTACCAAAATAGCTATTTTCAAGATCACCAATAACCTTTACAATGGGTCAGTTCTCAAGTTCTTATCTTACTCGACCTTTCAGTATCATATGACACAGTTGATCATTCTTTGCTTCTTGAAATGTTTTTTTACGGTTGGCTTCTGGGTCAGTATTGTTTGGTTCTTTTTCTGCTTCATTCTCAGGTTCCTCCTTGTCTCCTTGACCTGTGAATTTTGGAGTGCCTAGGGCCCAGTCCTGGGACCTCTTCTCTTTCCTGTCTACCTTTGCTCCTTTTGTTATCTCATCCAATCTCATGGCTTTAAATAGCACCCTGGATAAAGTAACAATTTTACTCAGGTTCCCCACCCCTATACTCTTTCTTACTCTTATGTTCCTTCATAGCACTTTTTGCCGTTTCCTGTACTGTTTATTTGTTCGTGAGAGCAAGGACTTTGTTTTGTTCACTGCTGTATCCCGAGTGCCTAGAATAGTGCCCGTCTCATGTCTTCCTTCCATCTCTGACTGCTTCATCCTTTTCTCCTCTGGCTTGATTGTTATATAAGGATATGTTTTTCAGACTTTCAAAAATAATTTTGTTTCTTTTGTTTCAGATCAAAAAGAAATTTTTAAGACATAAAATTATACAGATACAGTTGAAGCTCTTTGATACTGCCCTTCCCATCTCATTTCCTACACTCTTTTTCCAGTCTTAACCACTATCTGAATTTGGTATATATACCATTCTTATGTATATTTTATACTTTTTATTAAATACACATTTATCTGTAAACAGTATATATTATTGTTTTGGCATGTTTTAAGACGTTACATAAATGGAAATTATATCACATTGGATGTCTCAGTACCTGCTTTTTGGGGAGGGTGGGTGGTTTAACATTGCTTTTGAGATTTGTCCATGCTATCGAGTATAGTATTAGTTATTTGTGTTAAATGCTATTTAATATCTTGTATGACTACATCATAATTATCTATTTTCCTATTACTGGTCACTTAGATTATTCCCAGTTTTTCTGTTATATTTGTTTTATGATTGCCACAATTATCTTTTCTCTGATTGTTGGGCATTTGTTTCCAGTGCTTCAGTGACCGTTTTGTGCATGACTCCTTGTACACACATTTGAGGGTTTTTCTATGTATCTGTAAACATATGCATATAAGTAGATACCTATAAGTGAAATGACTCATTTTTAATTTTACTAGATGTTGCCAAAGTACTCTTCTAATTGGTTGTACTATTTTACATTTATGCCAATAAAGCATTAAAGTTCTCGCTTCTGTACATTCCTTCCAACTCTTGATATTGTTAGATTTTTAAAAAAATTATTGAGAATCTGATCTGTGGGAAATATTTTCCCTTAAAAAAATCTTTTTTGGAGGCTGGCCCAGTGGTGTAGTGGTTAAGTTTGCACGCTCCACTTCCATGGCCCGGGGTTCAGGGGTTCAGATCCTAGGCGTGGACCTACACACCACTCATCAAGGTTTGCTGTGGAGGCCTCCCACACACAAAATAGAGGAAGGTTGCCACAGATGTTAGCTCAGGGTGAATCTTCCTTAAGCAAAAAGAGGAAGATTGGCAACAGGTGTTGGCTCAGGGCCAATCTTCCTCACCCCCAAAAAAGAGTCTTTTTTATTTGTGTTTTCCATTATACTAATAAGATCAAGCATTGTTTCATGTTTCCTGGCCATTGGATTGCTCCTTTTCTGAACTGCCCATTTTTCTATTGGGTTCTTTTCCCTTTTTAAACTGACTTGTAAGAATTCTTTACCTACTTTGAGTACTAATCCTTTGTTGGTTATATGGGTTGCAAGTATAATCTATAAGTCTCTATAGCTAATCTTTACCCTTTGTTTATAAAGTGTTAAAGTTTAATCAGATTTATTCATTTTTTAATTTATGGCTTGTGTTTTTTTCATCTTAAACTTATTTTCTTCTGAAAGTTTTTACAGTTTTGCTTGCTTTTTACATTTGGGTTAAGATCTAATTTTATTGCCATTTAAAAAAATATGGACAGCTAGAGGCCAGCCCTGTGGCCTAGTGATTAAGTTCGCATGCTCTGCCTTGGCACCCTGAGGTTTGTAGGTTTGGATCCCGGTGCAGACCTACACGGTGCTCATCAAGTCATGCTGTGGCAGTGTCCCACATACAAAGTAGAGGAAGATTGGCATAAATGTTAGCTCAGGGCCAATCTTCCTCACAAAGAAAAAAGGAAAGAAAGAAAAGAAAAATGGTCAACTAGTTGTCCAAGCATACCTTTTGAAAAGTCCCAGAGGTTGCCAAAGGTTTTCTGTAAAGGGCTAGATAATAAATATTTTAGGCTTTGTCAGTCAAGAGGCAAAATTAAAGAAATTATGTAGGTACTTCCATGACAAGAAAGAAAACAAATTTCTAGAAATTTTAATGTTTTTTTAATTAAGTTCAAAATATAATAATAGTACTTTTTTTGGTAATACAGTTCTGCCAGTGAGAAGAGTGAAATTTTCTTTATTGGGATAACATTTTGCTTTTTGGGGATTCAAAGTTATTGTAAATGTCATCAAAGTTGATTGTAAATGTTCATCTATTAATACTGATTTTTAATGAGATTTTAGATATTTCATCTTTGAAAATGTGTTTTCAAACTGACAGAGACTCCCAAATACTGATATCAGTCCATGAGAATATGATTTTAATTGAGCATATTTGTTGCTTGGAATGTACTTACAGAATTTTATTAGATTCTTTTCTGATATTTTTGCCTTTTAGCATGTCAATATATTATAGATTAATCACTTCTTGATTGAAAATTTAGGTGGAAGCTCCTCAATTGCACAGGTAAAAGGACTTTGAAATAAGGCCATTTCCTTTGTGCTTGCACTAAGGTCTGCAAAACACTGCTGGAACAGTAGTGTTTGCTTAGAAGAGTATCTGCTGCAAATTTGTGTGGGAATGGAGATATGGCTTCTTGTTTTAACTTTTGACAGCACAGGAAATGTGTAAAGCAGCTTGCCATTACTTGTGATTCTGATAACATTAGTTGTTGAAATGACTTTACCGTAAGATAAGTTTTGCATGTAAGTGTTGTTTTGTCATTTTGCCTTGAATTCATTAAGAGACATTTTCAAGTCTGCAGCAAAAGCTAATTTCCAAAGCCATTTGGTGTTTGATAATAGTGGCTGGAGGCTGTTCTTCAGAAAAATTTCAGTCTTAGCCTGAGCTCAAAAAAATGCAATAAAACGTTCCCATTGCTAAGGCATGAAACAGTAAGCCTCTGCAGTAAAGGCAATTCAAGATAGTCAGCTTCTGTTTCTGACAAAAATTCACACAACTGAAGACTGTAAAGTCTACCAGAGCAAATGACACTACTGGTTCACTGATGCATGGTGGATTCAAATGTTTTCTGCAAAGTACTGCTGATGAGTAAGACAGTGACTAATCATAGGCTTTGAAATACCTCACAAAAGGTAAATTTGTCCAACTAAACCTTTTTTCTGCTCCGTACATATTTTTACCAACATTAATGGTAACATTATATTCTGTTTCATGCTGTATTGTATCGATGTTTTCTCAACCTCTTAGGAAATATTCTTGTCTGTAGTTCTTCTATGCAGAATATCCATAGAGGCTAATTACTCAGTCTCTTCAAACTTGGCACTGACTCCTTGCATAAACAGCAACTGAGCAGGGCCAGCCCAGTGCCATAGGGGTTAAGTTGCATGCTTTGCTTTGCTTGCCCAGGGTTTGCTGGTTTGGATCCTGGGCGCAGACCTACACACCACTCATCAAGCCATGCTGTGGTGGCATCCCACATACAAAATAGAGGAAGATTGGCACAGATGTTAGCAACAATCTTCCTCAAGCAAAAAGAGGAAGATTGGCAATAGATGTTGGCTCAGGGCCAATCTTCCACACCAAAACAAAACAAAATAAAACAAAACAACTGAGCAGTATTGGTAACATCTGTTGATACATCAGGAGCCAAAAGTCTGGAAATCATTTGCCTTGTTTTTAACTGATTATCAATATTGTTACTAATGCCCTCAACTCTTTGAGCTGTTTGGTTCTCACCAAAAGGCTAATAGTCTTAACAAGTATATTTTCTCTGGATAAATTTCTTCAACTGCTACAAACACAATCTAACTCACCATTGGTAAATAGATTTCCTTGCTTGGCTAACAAATGAGCCACTCAGAAACTTACTTTGCTTTCAGTCTCATTTTCATTTTTAATTTTCGTGAAGAAATTCTACTGTAATGAGATATTTTGTTTTAAATTTTCTAATTTTTCTGAATGTTGCTTTCCTGTGAGTTGAGATTATTGTGATGAGTGCTTAGTCTGGTAATAATGTTTTATTCATTTAGCACAGCTAGAATATTACATAATTAGCATAGTACTTTGCTATTTAAGTTGGTAACAAAAAGACTAAAAGTGTGACATTTGAATTCCACTTTTCACTTCTTTCCTTATTTGGACATATGAATATGCACTGCTGTTTAAAAAAATACAGTACAGTGATACATGTGGCACTTGAAATGCTGTTGAATTATAAGTGCCTCACTGCAGTTTTTAGGGCGTCGAGCAGCAGTGCACAGCTGTGAAAATGCCACGTATGGTCTCTGTCACAGCTACTCAGCTCTGACTTTGTAACTCAAAAGCAGCCATGGACAATACGTATATGAATGAACGTGGCTGTGTTCCAATAAAACTTTGTTTATGGACCCTGAAATTTGAATTTCAGATAATTTCATATATCATGAAATATTATTCTTTCATTGGGTTTTTTCCAACCATTTAAAAAAAAGTAAAAACCATTCTTAGTTTGAAGACCATAAGCTATAGTTCACTGATTCTTATTTATCTTTTTTCCTGTAGTGCCAACTCTGTCATATGTTAGGTTTATATATATATATGGATCTTTATTTCAGGGATCTTTATATTCCATTTTGTTGCTTTCTTATTTCATTATATCACGGCCTAAAAATTCATATTTACTTGTAGAGAGAGTTTGTCAAAGAATCTTTATGTATGTACCCTAAAAAAAATTGATTTCTTACAGTTTCCATTTATTTTACTTGATACAAATCTTAATCTAGTTATGTTGCTAAAATAAATAATTTCTTTATTAATTTTTCATTAACTAGGTTTTTTCTGATAATGAAATTTAGATCTAACTCTGCAATTCTCCCTATTTTAAAATACGTCCCAATTTTTTTGATAAACCAGTATTCAGTGTCAAACTGTTGTTCATACTGAAACACGTAGTCTACTACAATTACGTTTTCTTTCTTAAACAATTTTGTTTTCTCTAGAGTTAAAATTACCTTATTTTTTTTGGTGAGGAAGATTTGCCCTGAGCTAACATCTGTTGCCAATCTTCCTCTTTTTTTTTTTTGCTTGAGAAAGATTTGCCCTGAGCTAACATCTGTGCCATTCTTCCTCTATTTTGTACACGGGTTGCTGCCTCAGCATGGCTGATGAGCGGTGTAACAGTACACGCCTGGGATCTGAACCTGCGAACCTGGGCCACTGAAGGGGAGCATGCTGAATTTAACCACTATGCAATCGGGCCAGCCTCAAATTGCTGTTTTGTTTTTTTGAGGAAGATTAGCCATGAGCTAACATCCACTGCCAATCCTCCTCTTTTAGCTGAGGAAGATTGGCCCTGAGCTAACATCTGTGCCCATCTTCCTCTATTTTATACGTAGGATGCCTGCCACAGCATGGCTTGATAAGCAGTGTGTAGGTTCACACCTGGGGTCTGAACCAGCGAACCCCAGGCCACCAAAGCAGAGCACGAAGACTTATCTGCTACACCACTGGGCAGGCCCCAAATTCCATTTTTTAAAACAGCTTTATTGAGATGTAATTGACATACCATGCAATTCACCCATTTAAAGTGTACAACTCAGTAGCTTTTAGTATATTTACAGAGTTGTGCATCCATCACCACAATTTTAGAACGTTTTCATTACCTCAGAAAGGAACCCCACCCCCCTTACTTGTTAGCCTCCTCAGTACCCCATCCTCACATTCCTAGGCAAATACTAATTTACTTTCTGTCTCTCTAGATTTACCTTTTCTGGGCATTTCATATAAATGGAATCATATAATATGTCATCTTTTGTGATTGGCTACTTTCACTTAGCATGCTGTTTTTAAGATTCATCCGTGTTGTAGTATGTATCAGTACTTCATTTCTTTTATTGCTGAGTAATATTCTATTGTATAGATATACCACATTTTATTTATCCATTCAACAATTGATGGACACCTTTTGGCTTTTATGAATAATACTGCTATGAACATTTATGTACAAGTTTTTGTGTGGACATATGTTTTCATTTATTTGAGGTATATAATAAATAGGCGTAGAATTGCTGGATCCTATGGAAACTCTGTTTAACCATTTGAGGATCTGTCAGACTGTTTTCCAAAGTGGATGTACCGTTTTACATCCCCTCCAGTAGTTTACGAGAATTCCAATTTCTCTTCATCCTCATCCGCGTTTGTTACCGTCTGTCTTTGATTATAGCCATGCTGGTAGATGGAAAGTGGCATCTCGTTATGATTTGCATTTCCCTGATGGCTGATGATGTTGAACGTCTTTTCACATGCTTATTGGTCGTCTTCTTATCTTATAATAAGATAAGAATATATCTTTGGAGAAATGTCTATTAAAATCTTTTGCCCATCTTTGTTATTTTTTTGATTGAGTAGTAATAGTTCTGTGTATATTCTAGATAAAAGTCTCATTAAGTAAATGATTTGCAAAATTTTTTTTCTTGATAATATGTGTTGAAGCACAGAAGTTTTTCATTTTGGTGATATCTAGTTTATTTTTTCTTTGATTGCTTGTGCTTTTGGTGTCATATCTAAGAGGCCTTGTTATTATTTTTGTTTAATACTCTTCATGATCTAACATGAATTTTACCCTAGTTCTCTACCAGAGCTTTAAAACGTCTCTAACTAGTGTCAAACACATTAAGTAATCTATCAACCCAACTACTGTATCTTCATTCCTCAGACAGTCTAGAATGTATGTTCTTCAGTTCCAGGAAATTTTCTTGAATTTTCTTTTCTAGTCCTTCCCCTCTGTTTTCTTTTTTCTTTTGAAACTACTATATAGTGTGGGGAACACTGGTTCAGTTTGGAGGAACTTTACTTTGGTAATGTTCTTAGCTGCTTTCTCTTTTATTCCTCTTCACTAGAGAAGTGACTTACTTACCTGATTAGTGAGAGCAGTGGAATGCCCTGGGGCATGCTCAGTTTAACCTCTTCATCTCTTGGTTCCAGCTTGCAACAACCAAATTTTGGCATATTCTTGGCCAGTGCAGTAAATTGAGTGCAGGACAGGCTCTACCTTTTGAGGGGAAATAGTTCTGTTCTGGTGGATAACTTCAATTCACAGAGTATTAGCAGGCCATTTCCAAACCACACTTAAGCCATGTTCTTCAATTTAGCTTTTTATCAGAGATAAAAGCTGAGATTTTGCTCTCCATTTGTCTGTTCCCTGCGTCTTTCTTCTGTTTGATTCTGAAACCAAGTGGTGAAAAGAGGTGCCTCTTTAATTGTTGTAAACTATACATAACAAAATTTACCATTTTGACCATTTTTAAGTGTATAATTCAGTGGTATTAATATTCACATTGTTGTGCAACCATCACCACCATCCATCTCCAGAACTTTTTCATCTTCTCAAACTGAAACTGTGCACCCATTAAATAATAACTCCTCATTTCCTTCTCCCCACAGCCCTTGGCAACTACCATTCTACTTTATATCTATGAATTTGACTACTCTAGATACCTCATAAAAGTGGAATCATACAATATTTATCCTTTCGTGTCTGGCTTATTTCCTTTAGCATAGTATCTTCAATATTCATCCATGTTGTAGCATGTGTCAGAATTTCCTTCCTTTTTAAAGCTAAATAATGTTCCATTTTATGTAAATATCACATTTTGTTCATTCATTCATTGATAGCCATTGGGGTTTCCACCTTTTAGCTATTGTAAATAATGCTGCTATGAACATTGGTTTACAAATCCTGTTCAAGTCCCTGCTTTAAATTCATTTGGGTATATAGCCAGAAGTGGAGTTGCTAATCATTCAAGTTCTGCCAGTGTATTAGTACTATTGTGTAATAATCCACCTCAAAATCTAAGTGGCTCAAAGCAACAGTGATTTATTATTTCTTACAATTCTATGGGATGGCTGGGCAATTTTTTTGCTTCTCTTACCTGGGTTCACCTCTGTGGCTACATTCATTTGGTGGGTTGGCTGGAGCTAGAGGGGCTAAGATGGCTTCAATCACATGTCTAGGGCCTTGGTGGGGATGACAAGAATGTGGGTCTTCTCTCTGCACATAATCTCTTTTTATTCACCGTCTAGTTTGAATCTGTTTACATGACAGCTGAGTTCCAAGAGAATGAAGGCAGAAGCTAGCTGCAAGACATCTTGAGGCCTAGGCTCCAAGACTCACACATCAATCTCACAAGTATAGGGCAGAGTTTACAAAGCTAGCCCAGATTCAAGGGATGGGGAGAAATAGACTCCAATTCTTGTAGGGAAGATTGACAGGGTCACATTGGGGGCCCTTATTAAAATGATCAGTCATACCTCATAACCTAACAACTGGTGCAGGAGCTTTGAGAAATGAGGAAGGACTGCCGTTTGAGGAGCAAAATGGGATTTTGGTGGGTCCTAAATGAGGTGGTTTGGTATTATGTTTTAACAAGTAGGCATGTGGATATTTTGAGGTTGGTTTAATTTGCAGGAACTAAATTTTACCATGCAGTGAGTTTTTTGTCCTTTTTTTCTTTTTCTTTTTTAAAACATTCGTATGGTCAGCTTTAACGCAGCTTGGGTGAGAAGGCTTTCGCTGACTTAGACAGGCTGTATCAGCTTTACCATATGGGCTGTTTTAACTTCAGAGTTGCACCTGGCCTAGAATTATAGGCAAAGCTAAACAAGTATTTGATAGTTTTAATACTTTGATGGGCATAACAATATTTAATGCTTTTATTGCCTTCTTAAGCCAGGTCTGCAATTTTAAACTGCAAAGATGTCTCAAGTTCCAAATGTGCTGTAGAGTAATTAATGACTAAGGCTCTTGCCTTAAATTGTTAATTTCAGGTCTAGGCAGAGTGCTAAATCTTTTTAGGTTAAAAGAGGATACTTGGGGGGCTGGCTTTGTAATTGTGTAACTTGTCACAACCCCCTCACCCTCACCATGTGGTCTCAAGTATTTTTGGACTTAAATACATGAGCTATTGACTGTGGTAATTTTAGTGACTGAAAGTGGCTTCTTCACAAAAAGTTGATTTATTTTATTAAGGAACAAATAAAAATGAGTGGGTAGATACTTTATTATAAAGAGAATAATATATATTCTTGGACATAGTTTGAAAAATCTACTTCAGTCTTTATTGTCAGTAGAGGAGTAGGGGGAGAATGAAGGCAAATTAAGGAAGACAGGTTGAACAAGCTAGAAGAAGAGAGGTTTTCTTAGAGGAAGATTGACATCTTAGAAGAGCCCCACCTCTTCAAAAAATTTTGTACACACGCACACATTGAAATATTTGAGACCACATGGTTGGGGAGAGGTAATGAAAAGTTATGTAATTACAAAGCTCCCCCCGCCCCCTTGACCTAAAATGATTTAGTGCTATCTATCCAGGCCTAGAAATGGCAATTTAACACTGGAACCTGAGTCACTAGTTGTCTTCTCTATATATGTGAAAATGAGGTCTCAAAGGCTATATAGTATGCTATGGTATGGCTGTAGGATAATTTATTTGCATATTCTCCTATCTTTGGACATTTGGGTAATTTCCAGTTTTTCTCTATCATAAACGTTGCAGCAGTGAACTTTGTTGACATATCTTTGTGCATGTGTGTGAATATTCCCATAAGATACCTAGAAATGAAATTACTGGGTTAAAAGATATGCAGAATTTACATTTTAAGAAAATAGATATGACCATAGTCCCCTACAGAAATACTATACCAATTGAAATTCATAAGCAGTGTGTGAGAATACCCTGTCCCCTTGTCAGTAGTCGATAGCAATACTTTTTATTTATTTAGTAATTTGCTGGATGAAAAATATTTCAGGGTTTTAATTTGATTATCTTTGATCTCTAGTGAGCTCTGGCATCATTTCATTTATTGGAGATCTTGTATTTCTTCTTGAAATGTTTGTATATCTTTTTTTTTGTTTTTTTGAGGAAGATTAGCCCTGAGCTAACTGCTGCCAATCTTCCCCTTTTTTTTGCTGAGGAAGACTGGCCCTGACCTAACATCCATGCCCATCTTCCTCTACTTTATGTATGGAACACCTACCGCAGCATGGCTTTTACCAAGTGGTGCCATGTCCGCACCCGGGATCCGAACAGGAGAACCCCGTGCCGCCGAGAAGCAGAACGTGTGAACTTAACTGCTGTGCCACCAGGCCGGCCCCTGTATATCTTTTTAAACCTATTTTTATTAGTTTTTGTTTGCTCTTACTGATTTGAAGGAGCTCACGTATTCTTAATATTTTCTCTCAGTATGCAATTTGGTCTTTGATTTTGCTTATGACTTGTTTTTGAAAAGTTTTAAATTAGAATATAGTGAAATCTTTCCATTTTTTTCCTTTAGGAGCTTTTGGGTTTTGTGTCTTGTTTAGCACAAATTTTCTTCACTCCAATATTATTACAAGATTTTTCTCTTAAATACTTTTAAAACATTTTTTCCTTTTAGCTCTATAATCTCTCTGGAATTTTTGTGTGTTGAATGTAAGATAGAGATGGCTATCTTTTCTCCCTAAATGAATTGCCTATTGTTTCAGCATCATTTATTGACTCATGATAAACAGTATTGCAACAGTATTATACAGACTGCTCTGTTTCTGTAACCTGTTCTCTTTCATTGATCTGTGAGTGTTCCTGTAGCAGTATACTGTTTAATTTCAATTCCTTTAATAGACCATATTTTTATAATTGGTAGGGCAGTTCCCCTTCATTGTTTTCCCTTTTCAAAATGTTCTTGGCATTTTTGTGTTTCTCGTCTATATAAATTTTAGAATCAGTATGTTAAGTTCTACAGAAAAATCTTGTTGGGATTTTTTATGGGAATTGCCTTGAATTTGTAGATTAGTTTGGAGGGATAATTTGTATGCTAGCAGTATTGGGTGTTCCCACCTAACACTGTGGTATGACTAGTTAGGTCTTGTATTTTCTCCTGTGAAGTTTTCTAGTTTTCCTTATGTTGGCTGTGTTGAGTAGTTGTGAAAAGAATGGGTTCTAGTGCTGTGTTACTTGGGTTCAGTCCTGCTAAATAAGCTTGGGCAAATAAAACCTTTTTTGTGCTTTCAGTTTCCTCATCTGTAAAATGGGAATAATAACTCATTAGGGTTATTGTGAGGATTAAATGCGTTAAGAGGTGTAAGTTAATACTTTTGAAATGTGACCTATTGTTGTTAGGTATATATTTATATATTTTATAGTTTCTGTTACTAGGTATATATTTAGATATTTTATAGTTTCTGTTGCTTTTGTGAATGGGATCTTCTTTTAAATCTCATTTTAATTTGAGATATAGGAAAGTTCTTGATTTTTGCTCATGGTTCTTGATTTGGATACTTTGTTGAACTCTATTTGGAACTAATAGTTGTGTTTTTTGATTCTCTTGCATTCTCTAGGTAATGATATATTTTGCAATGAATTGTTTTAGCTTTCAATATCTTTGCCTTGTAATTCTTATTTATTTATTTATATATTGGATCTTTGTTCACTGACTAGGACTTCCAATACAGTGTTGAATAGAAGTGATGATAAAGAGCATTTTGTCCATTACTGTCTTTAGATATCTGGATTTGTTGTTGATTTTTTATGAGAGTTAACCCTCTATAAAGCTAAATTTGTTCAAGAGTGAGTTTTGGATTTTAATTAAATTATTTTTATTATACAAATAATAAATGAATATTTTTTTATACAAAAGATTGGAAAAGTTTAGACATTATAGAGTAAAGCATGAAAGTTCTTCTTTGCATCCTGTTCTACTTTTATTCCTCTCCTCAGATATATATATATTACTGTTTGTATCCTTTTAGTTCTTTTCTTATACCTTTGTATACATTTAATGTGTGAGTGTACACATGATTGATTGATTGATTTTTATAAAACTAGGTGTTGGATTTTATCTGATATTTTGTTTCATTTGGCAGATATTAAGTACCTATCATATATTAGGTGTTAGGCATTCTTTTGTTCATTCAGGCATTAACATTCTTTTGTTCATTCAACAAATGTTTCTTAAATGGTTCCTAAGTGCAAAGCGATGTCTTAGGTGCTGGGGATATGGCTGTGAAGAAAAAGGAAAGCCCTGCCCTCAGAGCTAACTTTTTAAGAATGCAGACAGAAAATTTGAAGAAAAAAAAAAAAAAAAGCCAACTAATGATAAATGGTGTGAAAAAAGTTACAGCAGGATAAAAGCGGATAGAGATTGAGTCAGGTGCTAATTTGGACAGTGTGATCAGAGAAGGCATTTCTGAAAAGGGGACATTTCAACAAAGAGTTGAAAGAGACAGAGTAGCCATGCAAATACTGTATCTAGGGCAAGGGCCGTAGAACCTAGGGAATAGTAAGCACAAAGGCCCTGGTGTAGGAGCCTGTTTGGAATGTTCGAGAAACAGCAGTAAAGTCATTTGGTCAGAGCAAAGAGCGTAATGGAAGAGTTGTTGGGAAAGAAGGTTGGAGAAGCGATGGGGGGCCAGATTATGTGGAGCCTTGTAGGCCCTGGTAAGGATTTTGGATTTTATTCCAAGTATGATAGGAAGCCATGTATAGTTTTGAAAAGGGAAATGGCCTTGTATTAGTTTGTTAGGGCTGCCATAACAACAAAACACAGGCAGAGTCACTTAAACAATAGGAACTTATTTTCTTACAATTCTGGAGGCTAAAGTCAAAGATCTGGGTATCAGTAGGTTTGGTTTCTTCTGAGGCCTCTATCTTTGGCTTGCAGATGGCCACTTTCTTGCTGTGTCCTCACATGGTCTTTCATCTATGTGTACACATGTCCAGTGTGTGTGTGTCCAAATTTCCTCATAAGGACACCAGTCAGATTGGATTAGAGCCCAACATAATGGCCTCCTTTTAACTTAATCACCTCTTTAAAGGCCTCATTTCTAAATAGAGTCACATTCTGGGGCGTTAGAGGTTAGAACTTCAGCATGTGACTTCTGGGAGAACGCACCTGATCTGCTTTCTTCGGGCTGCTGAGGATAGACTGGAGGTATGTGTGTGGGGTGGGAGTGAGGGGTAAGCTGGGGTATTGAGGGAGAATGGACAGGGGGAGACCCGTTAGAAGGAGACTAGAGATAGTGACAGCATGGACTAAGGCAGTAGCTGTGGAGGCGATGAGAAGTTATCGGATTAGTGATTTATTTTGAAAGTAGAGTCCCTTTAGTTTTTTTTTTTCTCCTTTCTATTTTTGAGAATTTTAAGCTAGTAAAAATATGTACTTTACAAAAGCTGAGCAGAGTCCTCTTTACCCTCTTTTTTAAACCTGCCTTTATGTCTGCCTCTCTAAGATTCTCTGTCGCTAAGATTCATCCTAGAATTAATTTCTGGACAGATTGTTTACATTCTTAGAAAACAGCTCTTCCATTTTAATATGTTCTACTGCTGTTTGGTTAATTATTTGGCATGGAGGAGTATGGCCTGACTGGCCTCATTATTACTGAATTAGGTTTTTAAATTATTGTTTAAGAAACTTCTAGGATGGTAGTATTTGATATATACAAAAGAAAACATGCGATTTTTATGTGAGTGGTAGATAAACCGAAAATATGGATAACGTTATCACTCAGCTTAAAAACTACAATCTACTTGTCTTCCCCATGCTCTCTCTCATTCTTCCATGTTGTCCACCCCCACTACAACAACTATTCTGAGTTTTGTGTTTATCATTCCTTTGTTTAAAAAGTTTCATCACATATATACGTATATCTGAACAATATACTGTTTACTTTTGCTTGTTTTTTGGCTTTATATAAATAGTTTTCATATGGTATGTAGTCCTCTATTTGCTTTTTTCGCTCATTATTATGTTTTTAAGATTCACCACTGTTGTAGCTTTTTATTGGATTATGTGTTTCCCTGTTTTACAGTATTCCATTATGTGAAAAAACAAATTCGATTGTGTGAACATACCACAGCTTTTCCATTCTGCTGGCGGTAGACATTTGGATTGTTTCCAGTTCAGTTAATAATTGAGCTTCTTGTGCTGAGGCTGTCCCCACTCTTTTCATTTATTGATCTGGACCTTAGCTTTCTCCAGGCTTTCTTGGGAAGAACTAATATCTTATTACATATATTTAGGCCTGTGGTTCTCTTTTCCTTTTTCTCCACTAATCTGATTAAATTTGCATATTATCTTCTAATAATTTCTAAAAACTTCTGATCTGCTAACAGTGGCCTTTTCTATTTTCTAAGTCTGTCATGATTTTATTCTCAAACAAACCAAAACAAAAAGTAACCACAATATTGTTTTCTGTTATTTAAGTGTGATTTTTGATATGGAAATGAGATAAATTTATGTGTTGAGTCTTCCTTCTTGAGCAAGAGGCTTCCTTCCTTGTCTTTCTTTCCATGTCATTTCCCAGTTTCTGCTAGGCTCTTTTTTTTTTATTGAATAAATTTGACATGTAAAATTGGATAAGTTTAAGGTGTACGGCATGTTACTTTGATACATTTATATATTGTAATATGATTGCCAATGTAGTGATATTTATCACATTACATAATTATAGTACAATATTGTCTGTATTTATTATACTGTGCATTAGATCTCTGTGGCTTATTTACTACTCATTTTGAGTTCATACCCATAAACACCTTCACTCTTATTCCCCCCATACCCACCAGCATCCCCTGGTTAACCACCAATTTTACTCTCTTGTCTTTTACAGGTTTCACTTTGTTTAGATTCCATATAAAAGCGACATATAATACTTGTCTTTCTCCGACTTATCTTGCTTAGCATAATGTTTCAAGGTCTATCCATGTTGTTGCAAATGGATAGATGTCCTTCTTTCTCATATCTGAATAATATTCCATTGTATATATGTACCACATCTTTTTTATGCATTCATCCATGGATGAGCATTTGAGTTGTTTCCATATCTTGGCTATTGTGAATAATGCTGCGATAAACATGGGAGTGCGTATATCTCATTGAAATACTGTTTTCATTTCCTTTGGATATATACCCAGAAGAGGAATTACTGGATTCTATGGTAGATCTATTTTTAATTTTTTGAGGAACCTCCATATTGTTTTCCATAGTGGTTGGACCAATTTACATTCCCACCAATGATATATAAGGATTACCTTTTTACCACATCCTTGCCAAGCACCTGTTGTCTCTTGTCTTCTTGTTGATAGCCATTCTAAAATGTGTGGAGTGATATCTCTTTGTGATTTTGATTTGCATTTCCCTGATAATTAGTGATGTTGAGCATCTTTTCATGTGTTTGTTGGCCATTTTGATGTCTTCCTTGGGAAAAAAGTCTATTTAGTTTTTCTGCCCATTTCTTTTTTTAAAGATTGGCACCTGAGCTAACAACTGTCGCCAATCTTCTTTTTTTCTTCTTCTGCTCCCCAAAACCCCCCAGGACTTAGTTGTGTATTCTAGTTGTGAGTGCCTCTGGTTGTGCTATGTGGGACACTGCCTCTGCGTGGCTTGATGAACGGTGTCATATCTGTGCCCAGGGTCCCAATCTGTGAAACCCTGGGCCGCCTAAGCAGAGCACGCAAACTTAACCACTCAGCCACCAGCTGGCCCCTGTGCCCATTTTTTAATTGGATTATTTGGTTCTTGGGTTTTTTTTGTTAGTCTTTTTTTTTTTTTTTTGGCTGAGGAAGATTCACCCTGGGCTAAAGCTAACACCTGTTGCCAATCTTCCTCTTTTTCATGTGAGCCACTGCCACAGCATGGCCACTGCCAGACAAGTGGTGTGGTTCTGCGCCCAGGAACTGAACCTGGGCCGCTGAAGCAGAGTACACCAAACTTTAACCCCTAGGCCGTCAGGGCTAATCCAGGTTCTTGTTATTAAGTCTACTGAGTTCTTTATATATGTTGGATAGTAACCCCTTATCTGATAAATGGTTTGTAACAATTTTCTCCTGTTCCGTAGCTTGCTTTTTCATTTTGTTGTTTCTTTTGCTGTGCAGAAGCTTTTGAGTTTGATGAGTCCCATTTGTTGATTTTTCCTTTTGTTGTTTGTACTTTTGGTGTCATGTTAAAAAAATCACTGCCAAGACCAACATCAATGAGTTTTGTCCCTACATTTTCTTCTAGGAGTTTTATGGTATCAGGTCTTAAGTTTAAGTCTTGATCCATTTCAAGTTAATTTCTCTAAGTGGTGAGATAGGGGTCCAATTTAATTGTTCTGCAGGTGTGTCTCCATTTTTCCCAGCACCATTTGTTGAAGAGACTATCCCTTCCCCTTTGGGTATTCTTGGCTCACTTACCGAATATTAGTTGACTATGTATACTGGGAATTTAATTCTAGGCTCTCTATTCTGTTCTGTTGGTCAGTGTGTCTATTTTTGTGCCAGTACCATACTGTTTTCATTGCTATGGCTTTGTAGTATACAGTCATGCACTGCATAATGACATTTCAGTCAATGATGGACCACATATATGATGGTGGTCCCATAAGATTATTACCATATAATAGCCTAGGTATGTAGTAGGCTATACCATCTGGGTTTGCATAAGTACACTCTGTCATGTTTGAACAACAATGTATTTCTCAGAACATGTCCATGTCATTAAGCAATGCATGGCTGTAGTTTGAAATCTGGAAGTGTAATACCCCAGCTTTGTTCTTTTTTCTCAGTATCGCTTTGGCAATTTGGGGTCTTCTGTGGTTTCCCACAAACTTTAGGATTGTTTTTTCTATTTCTGTGAAGAATGCCCTCAGTATTTTAATGGAGATTGTGTTGAATATGAGGATGGCTTTGGATAGTACGGATATTTAACAATACTAATTCTTCTGATCCATTGAACCCGAGATGTCTTTTCATTTGTTTGTATCTTCAGTTTCTTTCAGCAAAGTCTTGTAGTTTTCTTTGTACAAATCTTTCACTTCCTTGGTTAAATTTATTCCTAAGTATTTTATTGTTTTTGATGCTATTGTGAATGGGATAATTTTCTTTATTTGTTTTTGAGATGCTTCATCATTAGTGGAAAGGAATGCAATTGATTTCTGTATATTGATTTTGTATCCTGCCACTTTACTGAAATCATTAATTCCAACCAGTTTTTTGACTGACTCTTTGGGATTTTCTATATATGAGATCATATCATCAGTAAATAGCAACAATTTTATTGCTTTCTTTCAGATTTGTGTGCTTTTTATTTCTTTGTTTTGCCTAATTGCTCTAGCTAGGACTTACAGTACTATACTGAATAGGAGTGGTGAGAGTGGGCATCCTTGTCTTAAAGGATCTTAAGAGGAAACAATTTCAGTTTTTCTCCATTGAGTATAGTGTTAGCTGTGGGTTTGTCATTTATGGCCTTTATTATGTCGTGGTATGTTCCTTCTATACTCAATCTATTAAGGGTTTTTATCATGAAAGGATATTGTATTTTGTCAAATGCCTTTTCTGTGTCTATTGAGATGATCATGTGATTTTTATCTTTCATTTTATTGATGTGGTGCATTATATGTATCGATTTGTGTATGTTGAACCATCCTTGCATCCCAGGGATAAATCCCACTTGGTCATGGTGTGTAATCCTTTTAATGTTTCTTGCATTCGGTTTGCTAATATTTTGTTGAGAATTTTTACATCCATATTCATCAAGGATATTGGCCTATAGTTTTCTTTTCTTGTGGTATCTTTGTCTGGTTTTGGTATCAAAGTAATGCTGACTTTGTAGAATGAGTTTGGAAGTTCCCTTCTTGATATTTTGGGAGACTTTGAGGAGGAATGGTGTTAATTCTTCTTTAAATATTTGGTAGAATTCTCCAGTGAAGCCATCTGATCCTGGAATTTTCTTTTTGGGAGTTTTTTGATTACTGATTCAATCTCTTTATTTGTTATTGGTCTGTTCAAATTTTCTATTTCTTCCTGATTCAGTCTTGGTAGGTTGTGTGTTTCTACAGATGTATCCATTTCTTCTATGTTATGTAATTTGTTGGCATGTAATTGTTCATAGTAGTCTCCAATGATTCTATGTATTTCCATAGTATCCGTTGTAATGTCTCTTCTTTCACTTCTAATTGAGTCTTCTCTCTTTTTTCTTAGTCCAACTAAAGATTTGTCAATTTTGTTTATCTTTTCAAAGAACCAGCTCTTAGTTTTTTGATCCTTTCTTTTGTTTTTCTGGTCTCTATTTCATTTATTTCTGCTCTGATCTTTATTATTTGCTTCCTTCTACTACCTTTGGGCTTAGATTGTTCTTTTTCCAGTACCTTGAGGTGTAAAGTTTGGTTGTTTATTTGAGATCTTTCTAATTTCTTAATATATGCATTTATTGCTATAAACTTTCCTTTTAGAACTACTTTTGCTGCATCCCACTATATTTGATATGTTGTATTTCCATTTTCATTTGTTTTGAGACAATTTCTTGTTTCCTGTTTGATTTCTTCTTTGGCCCAATGGTGGTTTAGAAGTGTGTTGTTTAGTTTCCACATATTTATGGATCTCACTTTCCTCTTGTTATTGAATTCTAGTTTCATATCATGGTGGTCAAAGAAGCTGATATGGTTTCAGCTTCTTAAATTTGCTAAGATTTGTTTTGTGGCCTATGATATGATCTCTCCTGGAGAATGTTCCATGTGCACTTGAGAAGACTGTGTATTCTGCTACTGTTGGATGGCATGTTCTGTATATGTCTGTTAAGTCCATTTATTCTAAAGTGTGGTTCAATTCCATCATTTTCTTGTTGATTTTCTGTCTGGATGATCTGTTCATTGCTGTTAGTGGGGTATTGAGTCCCCTATAATTATTGCATTGTTATGTATTTCTCCCTTAAGATCTGTTATCATTTGCTTAATATATTTCAGTGCTCAGGTGTTGGGAGCATATGTATTTACAATTGTTATATTTTGATGTACTGACCCCTTTATCATTATATAGTGACCTTTGTCTCTTATTACCCTTTTTGGCTTGAAGTCTGTTTTGCCTCATATAAGTATGGCTATGCCTGCCTTCTTTTGGTTTTTGTTTGCTTGGAATATCATCTTCCATCCTTTCACTTTGAACCCATGTGTCTTTAGAGGTGAGATGAGTCTTCTGTGGGCAGCATATAGTTGGGCCTGGTTTTTTAATCCATCCAGCCGCTCTGTGTTTTTTAAGTGGTGAGTTCAATCCATTTACATTTAGGGTGACTATTGATATGTAAGGATTTACCATTGTCATTTTACCTTTTGCATTCTGGTTATTTTTTCTTTCCATTGTTTCTTTTTCCTCTATTTCTGTTTATCTTTGTAAGTTGGTGGTTTCCCATGGTGATTTGCTCAGTCTCCCCTTTTGTTATGTTTCATGTCTCCATTCTAAATTTTTGCTTTGTGGTTACCATGAGATTTGCATAGAACACTTCATAGGTAAAATAGTCCTTTTTCTGCTGATAGCAATTTATCTTCATTTGCCTATAAAAGTTCCATCCTTTTTCTCTTCCCCTTTTATGTTTTTTTGTTTGTTTGTGAGGAAGATTTGCTCTGAGCTAACATCTGTGCCAGTCTTCCTCTGCTTTATATGTGTGATACCTCCACAGCATGGCTGATGAGTGGAGTAGGTCCGTGCCTGGGATTTGAACTTGCATACCCTGGGCTGCCGAAGCAGAGCACACAGAACTTTAACCAATTGGCCATGGGGCTATCCCCACCCCCTTTCATGTTTTTGATGTCACAGATTCTCTCTTTATATGTGATTTCTTTACCAAGTTGTGGAATCTATAGTTATTTTTAATTTTCTTTTCCTGTACCCTTTATGATATAATTAAGAGTTTAATATACTATTGTAAAAAAAGTTACAGTTTTCTAATTCTTACTGACTATGTAACACCTTAATCAGAGTTTTGTGAACTTTTGTCTTTTCGTTTTAGCTCGAAGAACTCCTTTCAACATTTCTTTTAGGCACGTCTAGTGATGGTAAACTTCCTCAGTTTTTGTTTCTCTGGGAAAGCCTTTATTTCTCCGTTATATCTGAAGGATAACTTTGCCTCATAGAGTATTCTTGGCTGGCGGTTTTTATCTTTCAATATTTGCGTATGTCATTCCACCTCTCCTGGCCTGTAGAGTTTCTGCTGAAGAAATCTGCTGATAGCCTAATGGGAATTACTTTGTAGGTTTCTGTCTTTTTTTCTCCTGACTGCCTTTAAAATTCTTTCTTTATCATTGATGTTGACAGTTTTAATATAATGTGTCATGGAGAAGGTCTTTTTGTGTTGAGATAATAAGGTGTTTCAGTAGCTTTGTGGACTTGTATATCCAGTTCCTTCTCCAGGTTTGGGAAGTTCTCAGCTATTATTTCATTAAATAAACTCTCTGTCCCCTTCTCCCTCTTTTCTCCTAGTATACCCATTATTCTTATGTTGCCTTTTCTAATGGTGTCTGATTGCTCTCGTAGGGTTTCTTCACTTTTTAAAAATGTTCTCTCTCTTCTTCCACCTGAATCATCTCTAGATTTTTACCTTCCAGCTTGCTAATTCTGTCTTCCATCTGATCTGCTCTGTTTCCAATGCATTCTAATGTATTCATCTCATTTATATGGTTCTTCAGCTCCAGAATTTGTTTTTAGAATTTCAATCTCTTTGGTCAAGTACTACTTCTGTTTGTTAATTTATTCCTGAGATCATTGTATTGTCTTTCTAAGTTTTCTTGTAGCTCACTGTATTTCTTTGTAACAGCTATTTTGAATTATTTATCATTTCGATCGTAATATTCCATGTCTTTGGGTTTGGTTGCTGCACAATTGTCATTTTCTTTTTATGAGACCATATTACCATGATGTTTCATGGTGTTTGATGAAAAGTAACTCCACTGCCACATTTGAAGTAGCAAATGCCTTTCTTATTTAGGCAAGGCTTTGTTTACTATGATTCTAAAAGTTCAACGGGTAGGTAACTAGGAGCTTTTGCTGTAGCACAAGTTTTTGGTTTCTCTTTACAGAGCTGATTCGCTGCTAAGGTTGGGAGCATACATATAAAATAAAAAGCTGGGAGAGGAAAAAAAAGGATGCAGGCAGAGTGGGGAGAGGTGTGTGCTTAGCACTTGAGGCTTTGGGTGTGCCCATGGCCTGGTAGGGAGATCCTTGAGTGCGTGTCCCCCTAGAGGTCCCCGGGCATTCCTCTTGCCAGAATCCTGGGGCAGGCAGCAGGCGACACTTTCCTTCAGTTCTCTTTGTCTACTTCCCTTCCTTCCTCTCCACTCAGTAACTGCTGTCTCTCCTCAGAGAGAGCAATGGATCCCTTCAACTGCAGAGCACATGGCCAGGCAGACCCCCCACTCGCTGCATTCAACCTGCACATCCTCTGCTAGAAAGGTTGCTCTGTCCTGCTGTTGCCACCGGCTCCACCACCAACTCCACCGCCACTCCCCTCACTTTTCAGCCTCCTCCGTGGTCCAATCTACCCATTTTCAGGTACACAGATGAATGGATCTCTTAGATGTCCTAGTATGCTTTGCAGAGATGCTTTTTTTTCGGTTATAGATGTCCAATTATTGTAAATTGAAGGAGAGAGAAAAGAGGAACAACTCATGCCGCCATGATGCTGATGTCACTCTCTTTTTTTTTTATCTTCAAGGCTCAAGTTAAGTGTACCTTGTCTCAGAGGCCTTCCCGGACTGCTTCCTTCTTTCTAACATTCTGTGATTAGCTCTATCATTCTGTATGTACTGGCCAAATTGCAGTATGTTGTACTAGACAGTGAGTGCCTGATAGTGAGGAATGTGGTTTTATTCTTTTTGCCCTTAATATTAGCATGGTATCTAATACATTAAAAGCCGTTAGGTGAATGCTTATTGAATAACACGTGAAAGAAGGAGTATAAATGGGAGAAGTTTGTAGTAGGCACCCAGTCATCACACTGGCACTGTGGTTTTACTAAACAGGATAATCATCTTCCTGCAGGGCGACTACGAGTCAGTCTGTGGGATTTAGTTTTCTTAAAGATCTAGCCATTTTTGTAGTCCATAAAAACAGCTTTGAAGACTGGTATAAAAGATCAAATACATTGTACCAAAAGGAATCAACAGAGTTTAAATATATGAGATTTTGCTTTAATATTTAAGCTGACATGACTGCTCTGTATATTGAGGGATATATTTCTATTAGTTAAGTCTTCTGGTTTGGTAGAATGTTTATTAAGTACTTATAAACTAAAACAACAGTAAAGGAAGCCAAGCGGTTGGTTTGTTGTATATATTTAACTTCTAAAATGTAGTTTTTGAATAGGTAAATATATTTTCATGATTAAAAATTACAAACAGTGAAGCATCTCTCTCATCCTTTCCCTCCAGCTACTCAGAAATAGATAAGCTTTTCACGTTCCCTTCCCTAGAAGCAACCAATTTTATTTGTTTAAAAACAGTGTCAGGGGTATGTGTCTACTTGGATTTTTTTTTTTTAGATTCTGCTACCCTGACCACTTGTGTTGGTGTAGTGTAATGAGTAGCTGACTCAAAATATTTTGTGACTTTTTTTTAGATACATCAAATTACGGAATGGCTTGCAGGCACTTTTGATTTCAGACCTAAGTAATATGGAAGGTAAAATGGGAGATGCAACAGATGATGAAGAGGAAGAGGAAGAGGAAGACGAAGAGGAAGAAGAAGAAGAAGATGACGACGATGATGATGAAGATTCTGGAGCTGAAATAGAAGATGATGACGAAGAGGGTTTTGATGATGAAGATGAGTTTGATGATGATGATGAACGTGATGATGATGATCTTGATACTGAGGATAATGAATTGGAAGAATTAGAAGAGAGGGCAGAAGCTAGAAAGAAAACCACTGAAAAACAGGTGTGAATCATGTCCATTATTATATCTTTTTCTAATTTGGGAATTCTTTGGGATAAGTTCTAAACTCATGCTTTATTTCTTAATGACAAAAAGGAAATATATATTTATCTTTTAATCTTCAGTAAAAAATTACATTTTAAAAACATTTTGCTCTGATTGTAAAAGTGACAAATGCTCATTATAGAAACTAATAGAAAATAAAGACAGACAAAAATATAAAAATCATCCATAATCTTAACTCTTCAGAGGTAATCACTGGTAATATTTGAATTTATCTGTATTTGTGCACATTATTTCTTTTAAAAGCAGGTGCCAGGAGCTGAGGATCTGCATAACTCTTAGCCTGGGATAGAGGAATAAGAGCGTGTATTCTCCTTGGAGAGACTAGAAAAAGGAAAAAGAACAGGGCTAGTGTAGAATCCTCACCTGGGCTTGTGCTTCTGAGTCCTCATATGGGTAATTTCTATCTAGGTAATTAAATGTGATTTATCTCTTTTTATGGAAAGCACCAAAGGTCTGGATAAGTAACAAGGAAACTGGAAGAATTGAAATAGAAATAGGCAGTTGAGCTTAGTATAATATATAGTAACAGTCAATGAATAGATAAATAGGGCTCGGTAGGGAGAATTTTCCTTTCTGAATATCTTTTAAAGAATACCTCCATTTTGCAGTAGGTGGTACCACATTAGAGGATAATATTTCAGAGGCATTACAGTGGAATTGATCAGCAAATCTTTGTTAAAACTAGTTTCTTGGGGCCGGCCCCGTGGCTGAGTGATTAAGTTCACGTGCTCTGCTTCAGCAGCCCAGGGTTTTGCCAGTTTAGATCCTGGGCGCAGACACTGCTCATCAGGCCATGCTGAGGTGACATCCCACATGCCACAACTAGAAGGACCCACAACTAAAAATATACAACTATGTACCAGGGGGCTTTGGGGAGAAAAAGGAAAAATAAAATCTTTAAAAAAACTAGTTTCTTGAATATTGATAATACATTCATCATGGTACAGTCCGCATACAAGTGAATTAAAGTTCAAATTATTAACACTAAAACCTAGATGTCAAATTATTATGTTGTAAAGTGGTCAGCCCTCAGAGATGTGAAGATGTGAGATACAAGTAGTAGATGTATTTTAAATAAATCCTACATAAATTATTTTTTTTATAGAAGGTTGTGCCAGTTCTTTCACTAAATTGTTGGGGGAACTGAGCCATGTTTTTAAGAAGCTATTTGCCCCTTGCTATTCAGATTCTGAGTGATACCTATTTTGGAGTAGCATGAGAGGCCGAGTGGTTTTAGCTTGGAAAGCTTTAGAGATGAAAACCAAAATACTGAGAAAAAAAAAAGTATATATGTATCACTTGATAGTCTATACTAAGGTCTTTATAAATAAATTGAGAATTAATTTACTTTTAATTTAAAATAGATCTCATAATTCCAAATAGAACAATAATAGAAAGGAAGAAATTATAAAAGTCACAGAGTGGAAAGAACACTGACAGTCAGGAAACTTGAGTTCTAATTCTGGTTCTGTCCTTGTCTTTCTGGATGATCTTAGACTTTTCATTTTCTCATTCCTAAAATAAAAGGATTAGATTACATAATTTTTGAGAACCATTTTAGCTCTAAGACTGATTGTTATAGCTTCATAACTGAATATTTCCTATCTGTAAGTTTCTTTCTGTATCTATCTATCTATCAATATCTTTCCCCATGCTTTGGACGTCTTTATATCTTCTGTCAACTGATAAGCAAAACTCTAGGGTAAATTAAAAAATTGTTTTCAGAGCCAATTTTATTGTCAAGACATAATAAAATACCTTAGATTTATACAACAATTGTAAACCCTTTGATAAATGAAGATGTATATCCTGTATTTTTGGTACCCCTTTTGATTTTGCTTAGGTGAATCAAACTCTAAATGTTTACGTCTTCTAGCAGCAGCAGGGTCAGATTCTAGTGATCATTAAAAAATTGGCTTAGATGCTGCCTTTCTTTTCTGAGAACTCAGTGTGATATATTCCCTCATAAGATATTGATAGCTAATTTTCTGGATCATATTAGAAAAGAATGCTGGAACTCAATGTAGTTTGAAGAAGCAATCAAATTGTTTTGATTCAGATGCAGTGGTTACACTAGTGAAGGGAAAGATTCTATGATTGTCAAAATGGAAAATAGTTTATATTTATTGAATGAATAAGTGTTTGCAAAGGGGAAATCAAGTTGATAGTCTAGATATGAGGAGGTGGCTTAAGAGTGCTGTAGTGTTTTACAGTTTGTAGTATAGGGTTATTACGATTTAATTTTTATTTGAAAAATGTGAAACTTGTTTAAGGTAAACATGAGAATTAATAAAAGAAGTAGAAAGAAAAAAACGTTGTGGTTTTGGAGGACATTTACCTAATTAAGAAGTTAACTACTTTTCTGAGGCATCATTTTATCTCCCTCCATTTTCCTCCTCCCGAAAGTTGTTCTTGATCTGAAAAGCTTGACAAATTAACAAGATTGAAATTTAAGTATGATATATACTGAATTATGATTTGTTCAGGGCTTTCTTAAGTGAATTCTCAAGTATGAATTTCTCAAGTATGAATTTCTTGGGTAGATAATTCTCAAGTATGAATTTCTTTTCTAGCAATCGCAGAGCCTGTTTTTGCTGTGGTCAAAGCTGACTGATATACTGTGGTTTAAGTCAACTTTTACAAAAATATCTTCAACCCTGCTGGTCGAGACAAGAAATCTTTATGGGGTAGTTGGAGCTGAAAGCAGGTTAGGCACCTATTAAACGTCACAGAACAGGTTAGACTGTGGTTTGAAGAAGTGGATATTCCCACGTTTTAACTGAGTTTATGTCCCTAAGTCTTCAAAATGGAATTTACAGTATCAAATGAGGCTGTTTGGTTCTTCGAAAAACATAGTTTTGTTTTCTGACACATGGTTAGACTTTATACTAGGTACATGCTAATTTTTAAAAACTCTCCTTCTAAGAGGGTAACCATTTATCAAAACAGTCTGTGTCACCAAATGTGTAAATTCTTTAAAATTGACATTTGTAAAATTTGGGAAAGTTAATTTAATTTCCTATCCTCAAGGATTCGAATTGACTGTTTTTCTTTCCTTTTTTGTGTCTTTTAACTTACAGTGACGTAATGGTATGCCCTAATAATTTTAAGTGGAGTTTGATGTACCTCTTTGACTGTCTATTTTGTTGAAAACTGATAAGTAATGTATTCTGTGTATCTTCAGTAAGAAGTGAAGAACTAAAAAGCCTCTTTAAAGTTTAGTTCTGTAGTTTTTTAATAGCTAAAGATTTTCTCTTTTAACCATTCAGTTATTATCTTTGTTAGATGTTTTCCTGACATACTGTTTTACCCCCTGTTTAATAAAAGCAAAATTTTCTGAGTAACATATTGAGAAGTTTCACATCTAGTAGCTGAGTTACTGAATACAAAACCTTTAATTGCTTAGAGATCTTTAGAGATAATCTACCTAGATATATTACTTCTGCAGATTTCTAAAATCTCATAAATCAGGAAGCAAACTTGGTTCAGAACTCTGAAATGCTGACACGAAATGATATTTGGGTAGGTTGGCCAGTCCCCCTTCCTTTTTTTTTTTTTCTGTCTGTTTCTGCTTTTTCCCTTAGGTCTGCACCTGTTCAGCATTTGGCAGGATGGCAAGAGGAGGAGCAGCAGGGTGAAACTGACACAGTTCTGGTGAGTTTCACTTTGCTGCTCCTCCTGATTCTCAGGGAAAGAATTTTGTTACTTTCTATTGGAAAACATCCATCTCCAAGTGAATCCTTAAGATGAGACCTACACTATTATTCCTTTAGGATTGACTCACTGTTTGTATGTGTTCTACTTACTCCAGTCTGCAGCGGCTCTGTGTGTTGGAGTTGGGAGTTTTGCTGATCCGGATGACCTGCCGGGGCTTGCACACTTTTTGGAGCACAGTAAGATCTTTGTAAAATATCATTCCTGGATGTGTTTTTCCCTCCAAATTTGTGTGAATTGATTTCAAAGATAAGTAACTGTTTTGATAAAAGTATGATATGTTTAACAAGAGAAAGGGCTGGAAAAAAAACTTTATGAATATCATAAGGGAAGACAGTTTTAATTTCCTTGAGTGTACTTGTTTTAAGGATTAGAATGAAACCACTTAGAAAATTATTTTAAAATGTAGGTTTTATCATTTTTCAGGTGTGGTAAGGCTAACAGATCAGGAGGCAATTGCCAATCTCTAGGAGTTTAGGCTATAGCCTTGAGAGGGGTAGTCTCTTCCAGAGTTAGCAAGGCCCCAAGATGTGAAAGCATCAGAAATATAGAAAATAAAAAGGCATGATTAATATCAAAACAAAATGGAACATCTTCAGTTTAATTATGAGTATACCTAAGTGAAACCTATATGGATGCCATAAATATAAATATTTAAATCCATATTTGTTTTCCTGAAATTACTCATTTTTTTAATATTCTTGTTTTCTAAGCAATTTGAGGGTAAACTTCTCACCTTTATGGGTTTTTATAGTAGCCATTAATCTGCATATATGCTTATGTTTACATTTTAACCTTTTTACAAACAAATTATATATTTCTTTCTTTAAAAATAAAACATTTAGGGCCAGCCCTGATGGCCTAGTGGTTAAGTTCAGCATGCTCCGCTTTGGCGGCCTGCGTTCGGTTCCTGGGTGCAGACCCACACCACTCTCCTGTCAGTGGCCATGTTGTGATGTTGTGACGGTGGCTCACATACAACATAGAGGAAGATTGGCAACAGATGTTAGCTCAGGGCAAATCTTCCTCGGCAAAGAGAGGGAGATGGGCAATAGATGTTAGCTCAGGGGGAATCTTCCTCAGAAAAAGAAAAAAACAGTTTAGTTTCTTTGGGTATAATAGTAATATATGGGCATTATAAAAAATTACAAAAACAGAAGTGTAATGAAGAAAGTATTATCCAGACATAACCATTGTTAATGTGTTGGTATATTTTCTTCCAGTTTTTTTTTTTTTTGCATATGAGAAATTTCATCCTTGAAAATAAAAATATTGTCTATATCTTTGTGTTCTGTGACTTTGTGTTCTTTCCACTTAGTGGTATTCATGGGTAGTTTGAAATATCCAGATGAGAATGGGTTTGATGCCTTCCTGAAGAAACATGGGGGTAGTGATAATGCTTCAACTGATTGTGAACGTACAGTCTTTCAGTTTGATGTCCAGAGAAAATACTTCAAGGAAGCCTTGGATAGGTAATTAACTCAAAATGTATTTTTATTTATCTAATGCCACCTTACAAATGGAAATATTGGGCATTGTTCTATGATATTTCTTTTCAAGCAGTACACTAATTCTGTAGAATTGTCACAATACTTTATTTGGAGAAAACAGCAAACTATTAGATACACCTTGCATCTTGTTCTGTAGTACTGTCTTTGTGTTGAAGGTTAAACTGAAACCCTTACACACCTCTTGAGTTTTGTAAATAATGTATTCTCTATTGACTCATTATTGCAATTAATTTTTCTAATTTGGTAGAAAATATGGAAAAACAGATTGCTTCTAATTTGATAATCCAGAGATAACAATGGTTAATGTTTTGGTATATAGTCATCTATCTTTTTTAATATACAGTCATGTGTCACTTAATGATGGAGATGCGTTCTGAGAGATGTGTCGTTAGGCAATTTTGTCATTGTGAGAACGTCATAGAGTGTACTTATGCAAACTTAAATGGTATAGCCTTAGATGGCGTATACTCTGAGGATGACTGCATGTTTGCTCCTGTTTTCAAAGTTCTCAGCTCCCAAGATTCACAAAATCCAAACAGGTCTATAATGTATGTGTGAAGAAATCTTAAGCAGTAGACAAGTTGAATTCTCATGACTTTTTATTTGGTTAAAAAGAGAACAAAACAAAAATTTGGTTATGTTCAAATACTAAGAAGGAAAAACCCCAGTTCACTGGAAAAAAGACTAGGCAAAGGACATGTTGAATAAATTCTGACCACCTCAGAGATGATGAAACTTGGTGTAAAGTCTAGTTAAAGAACTTGTCTTTATTCTTAAACCTATCCTTGTGTTTCTTCTTAAAGAGGTTCTATACATTTTTGATCTAAGGACTGCTTCAGAAAATCAAAAGATATTTATACATTTATTACACTTTTATTTCTACTTTAGAAAAAAGAACCCACCAGAATTAATAAGAAGAATGCTACTGTATTAATAGGAGAAATTAATAAGAATATCAAATCATAAATTCAAGGCCATAAATGGTAGATAGTGGTAGAACATTGTGTTGCATATATTATAATAAATATGATAATATTATACTTCTGTAATTAGTAAGAAATAAGTCTTTGGATTATTTGGGAAGTACTCTTATATAGCATGGATTAAGTGCCAGTATTTTTTAATAGGTCAGTAAAATCCAATTTCTTCACATGGGTCACATTGTTTATTAGTATTTTAGATCATTTAAGTAAAAAGTTGAGGAAGTGACTTAATTTTTACTTCAGTAAGTAAATAAGAATGGAAGCTGCTTTTGCCCTGGTGGCATCTGCTAATTTCAGTAAATTTGATCTTTGCTTTATCAGTATTTCAGGGAAAGGGCAAGAAATATCAAAGCCCAGGATGTCTACAAAGTGGGCTATGTTACAGGAGACCCTCCTCATAATAACCTGGGACTCCAAAAGATTTCATCTTCAGGTTGAGGAAATGGACCAGCCATCCTGAGGAATTAGAACCTACTTTCAGAATGCCTGAGTCTTCTGGTGACCCTCAAGCCTTGATTGTGATTTAACATGGGCCAGAACTGGTAGTGTTCTCAGATGGCTGAGAGAAGCAAATACAAATTCTCTCAAAAGGAAAATGCTTCATCCTAGGCCTTACATTGCTCCTATTAATAATTTTTCAAGTAAAATGACCACATTCAGTCAAACATAAGCAGGCACACAAGAAAACAGTACAACATGAGTAAGAATAGATAACAGAAAAAGATTTCTAATGCCTTAGAAATCTTAGACATTGGAATGGTTAGACACAAATTATAAAAATGATTGTACTTTCTGTTTTTAAAGAAATAAGGGACAAGTTTGAATACATTGCGAGGAATAGGAAACTATAAAGTGTGACATTTTAGATTCGAAAAATAAAAAAAGAACATCTTGAACTGAGATATGATCATTGAAATTTTTTTTTCATGGACATATATAGAATGCTTAACCAACAACTTCAGACTACAAATTTTTTTCAAATGTAATTGAACACTTTAAAAAGTTGCCCATATTTTAAGCCACAAATTCAGTCTCCAATTTCAGAGCACTAAAATCATATTAATTATGTTTTTCCGATCACTGTGCACCGTTAAAATTTAGCTAGAAATCAGTAACAGAAAGGCAACTAGAACATCCTCTTATGTTTTGAAATTAAACATACTTCTAAGAAACACCCAGGTAAAAGATGAAAGCATGTCTGAAGTTAGAAAATATTTTGAACTGAATTATAAAAATAATATAGAGCAAAAGTTGTGGGATGCAGTTATAGTGATACTTAGAGGGAAATATATAATATTAAGTGTATATGTTAAAGAAGAAAGGCTTAAAATTTATGAGCTAGTTAATCTCAGGAAGTCTGAATAAGACTAGCAAAATATGCCCAAAGAAAGTAGAAGGAAATGATAAAGACAAGAGCAGAAATTAATGAAATATAAAGCAAACTGACATTACCAGGAATGGTGAAGTTAGGATCTCTGAAAAGCCTCCCCTCTATAAAACCAATGAGAACATTGGTAGAACTGTCAAAATCAACTTTTTCAGAACTCTGGAAACAACCGGAAGCTTGCAATAATCCAAGGAGTATTTCTCAAGCAAGTGGCTGAATCTTATTAAGAGCAGTGAGCTTTGTGGCATTTTAACTTGCCCTACTTCCATTCCCCTCTACCCAGTCCAGCATAGTCTTAAAAACCAAAAGTTCCCACAATCAGTAAAAACCAGCAGTCTAGCAGCCACTGGAGGGGGCTGGATGGATTTGGAGCTCTCTAAAAACATCCTTCTGGATAATTGTCATTATTTGACCTGTCTGGCAGTTCCCTTGGAACCACCATTCACAGGACTTTTCTGTATTTGACCTGACCAAGAGCTCACCCATTGCAAAACTTTTCTCTGAAGATATTTGTCCGAAACATTTAGAGGAAGTTGTTTAACTTTGTGTCTGCCTGAGGCAGGGATAACAGTTGGGGCAAACAAATAGGCTATTGAAAAAGCTTAAAAGGAAGAACTGGAAAATGAGATGTCCAAAGGGGCTTTGGAAAGCTCCAATATATTCCTGGGAATCTTGAAGGCCACATACATGCATATGGTTATGCCCTGTCCAGGGCTGTGAGCATGCTTGAGAAAGATCTGGAAAGGCCTTATGCTGTCACCTTGGCTGGCCTTGAGTCTCTGCACAAGCAGGATGTGATGGCTAAGGCAGATTTGTAAACTGCCTGACTTAATGCTGAGGACATGCCTCAGTATGCACAGAGAACCTCGTGGCAAGGCTGGGAGACTTACTCATTCCAGGCATTTAAAGAAATCTGTGCAAGCAGAGATTACCACTAAGCTAACCAAGCAGTGGTTGCACTTGTCAAAGAATACAGTACAGAATTAGTATAAGAAGGTTACTACATAAATAAACAGTAACAACAAACAGGAATAACAACAAATGCTGAGGAGGGAGGAGAATCTTGATTACCAAAGTTGCCACATTACATTATTTAATATGTGATTTTCAACGGAAAATTATGAGAGATGCAGAGTATGGCCCATACATAGGAAAAGCAGCAGTCATTAGAAACTGTCACTGAGAAAGCCCAGATTCTAGACTTCCTAGGCAAAGACTTTAAATCACCTACTTTAAATATGTTCAAAGAGCTAAAGAAAACTATGTCTAAGAACTAAAGTATGAGAATGATGTCTCACTAAATAGAAAATATCAATAAAGAGATGCAAATTATTAAATAGAACCAAATAAGAAATTCTGGAGTCAAAAAGTGCAACCGACATGAAAAATTCAGTAGAAGCATTCAGCAGCAGACTTGAGCTAGCAGAGGAAAGAATCAGTGAACTTAAAGATAGGTCAATTGGGATTATCCAATCTGAGGATCAGAAAGAAAAGAAGAAAAGTAAATAGAGCCTTAGAGATCTGGGGGACACCATTAAACATACTAACACATGCATCGTGGGAGTTCCAAAAGGAAATGAGAAAGGAGTAGAAAAAGTTCTTGAAGACATAGTAGCTAGACTTGTCCCAAATTTGATAAAAGACAAGGATCTACACATTCAAGAAACTCAAAAGATTCCAAGAAGGATAAACACAATGACATCCACAGCAAGATATATTATAGGTCTTCCTTGACTTATGATGGGGTTATGTCCCGATAAACTTATCATAAGATGAAAATATTATAAGTTGAAAATGCATTTAATACATCTAACCTACCAAATATCATAGCTGAGCCTGGCCTACCTTAAATGTGCTCAGAACACTTACATTAGCCAACATTGGGCAAAATCATCTCACACAAAACCTATTTTATAATAAAATGTTGAATATCTCATGCAATTGAATACTATACTGAAAGTGAAAAACAGAATGGTTGTATGGGTACAGAATTGTTGTAAGTGTTATCAGTTGTTTACACTCGTGATCTCGTGGCTGACTGGGGAGCTGTGGCTTGCTACTACTGCCCAACATCACAAGAGAGTATCACACCACATATCACTAGCCTGGGAAAAATAAAAATTTAAAATTCAAAATATGGTTTCTACTGATTATGTATCACTTTCACAGCATTGTTAAGTCAAAAAATCATAACTCAAACCATCGTAATTTTGGGACCATTTGTATAATCAAACTGTCAAAAGCCAAATAGAAAGAAAGTCTTGAAAGTAGCATGAGAGGAGCTGCTCTTCTCATACAAGATTATCTCAAGGTAAACAGCTGATTTCCCATCAGAAACCGTGGAAGCAAGAAGGCAGTGGTACGACATTCAAAGTGCTGCAGGAAAAAGATTGTCAACCAAGAATTCTATATACAGCAAAAATATCTTTCTAAATGGAGAAATTAAGGTATTCTCAGATAAATTAAAAACTAAGTTTGTCACTAGCAGGTCTACTCTATATGAAATATTAAATGGAGTCCTTTAGGCTGAAATGAAAAGACACTCAAGCCCACATGATGACGTAAAGCACACTGGTAAAGGCAACTATAGATAAATATAAAAGGTAGTATAGATATACTTTGTAAATTTTTTTCCTTCTGCTTTAAAAGACATCTAACAGAATAAAGTAAAAATTATAAGTCTGTGTTGATAGGCATATAATGTATAAAGACATAATTTTCATGACAATAATAGTACAAAGCAGGGGAGAGAGAATAGGTATAAAGTAGCAAAGTTTTTGTGTACTATTAAAATTAAGTTGGTATAAATTCACAATGGATTGTTGTAAGTTAATATGTTAGCTAAGAAAATAAAAATTACAGTAAGAGAATGAGCAGGGAATTAAAATGGTACACTAGAAAATATCTTTTTTAATAAAAAGAAGCAGCAATGGAGGAGTAGAGGAGAAAACAGATGTAAGACAGAAAACAAATAACAAAAGGCATACATAAATCCTGCCTTATCAGTAATTAAATTAAATAGAAATGGGTTAAATGTTCCCATTAAAAGACAGATGTTGGCAGAATGGATAAAGAAACATAACAACTATATATGCTGTGTTTAGATTACACACTTTAGGTTACAATGCAATAGTTTAGTAATGAAAAAATGAAAAAAGATATACCATAGAAATAGTAATTAAAAGGAAGCTGGAGTGGCTATACTAACATCAGACAAAACAGACTTTAAGATGCAAATTGTTACTAGAGACAATTTTTTATGATGAAATCAATTCATCAAGAAGATATGATAATTATTAAACATACATTTATTTATCAAAAGAGCCCCAAGGTACACGAAGCAAAAACTTAGAGAATCAAAGGGAGAAATACACATTTCAGTAATAATAGTTTGAAATGTAAATATCTCACTTTCAATAAAGGATAGAACTAGATAGATCAATAAGAAATAGAAGACATGAACAGCCATGAAAGCCAATAGACGTCTATAGAACATTCCACCCCAAATCAGCAGAATACACATTCTTCTCAAGTGCAGCATGGATCATTCTACAACATAGACATGTATTAGGTCATGAAACAATTCCCAATACATTTGAAAGGACTGAAATTATACAGAGTATTTCTCTAATAGTGGAATGTATTAGAAATCAATAACAAGCAAATTCAGATAATTCCACAAATCTGTATAAATTAAGCAACATACTCTTAAATAATCAATGGGTCAAAGAAGAAATCACAGAGGAAATTAAAAAATATTTAGAGACTAGTGAAAATGGAAACAACATACAAAAATTATGAGATGCATTGAAAGCAGTGCTCAGAGGAAATTTATAGTTGTAAACACCTCCATGAAAAAAGAAAGATCTCTGGGGCCTGCCCTGTGGTGGTGTAGTTAAGTTCATGTGCTGTGCTTTGGCAGCCAGGGGTTCGCAGGTTCAGATCCCAGGCGTGGACCTACACACCACTCATCAAGCCATGCTGTGGCAGCATCCTACATAAAATAGAGGAAGATTGGCACAGATGTTAGCTTAGCGACAATCTTCCTAATCAAAAAGAGGAAGATTGACAACAGATGTTAGCTCAGGGCCAATCTTCCTCACTCACACAAAAAAGAAATCTCAAGTCAATAACCTAAACTTCTATTTTAATTAAGTAAGCATAGGCAAAGAAGAGCAATCTAGACCCAAGTAGACAGAAGGAAGGATGTCATAAAAATTAGAGTGGAAATAAGTGAAATAGGGGATAGAAAAACAATAGAGAAAATAAACAAAAACAAGAGTTGGTTATTTGAAAAGATTAACAAAATTGACAAATCTTCAGTTAGAATGACCAAGAAAGAGGAAGACTCAGATTATTAAAATCAGGAGTGAGTGAACGTTATGATGATCTTACCAAAATAAAAGCTAGTACAATGGAATACTGTGAACAATTTGTGTGCCAGCAAATAGATAACTCAGATGAAATGGACTAATTTTTAGAGAGGCATATAAACTTCTGAAACTGACTCAAGAAGACAGAAAATCCGAATAGACCTTTAATAAGAGGTTGGATTAGCAATCAAAACTTTCCAAATGGAAAATGTGGACCCAGATAGCCTCACTGGTAAATTCTACCAAATATTTAAAGAAGGATAAACACTAATGCTTCATTAACTCTTCTAAAAAATAGGAGAGACACTTCCTAATTCATTGTATGAAGCCAGTATTACTCTGATACCAAAACTAGACAATGACATCACAAGAAAAGAAAACTACAGACCAACATTCCTTTTGAATATAGATACAAAAATCCTCAACAAAATACTGTGAAACTGAATCCAGCAACATATTAAAAAGATTATACACCATGACTAGATGGGATTTATTCCAGAAATGCAAGGTTAGTTCACCATACAAAAATCAATCAATGTGGGGCCGGCCTGGTGGCGCAGCAGTTAAGTTCGCAGTTCCACTTCTCAGCAGCCTGGGGTTCACCAGTTTGGATCCCGGGTGCGGACATGGCACCACTTGGCAAAAGCCATGCTGTTGTGGGCGTCCCACATGTAAAGTAGAGGAAGATGGGCATGGATGTTAGCTCAAGGCCATCTTCCTCAGCAAAAACAGGAGGATTGGCAGCAGATGTTAGCTCAGGGCTAATCTTCCTCCAAAAAAAATCAATCAATCAATATAATATGCCATATACTGTGAAACTGAATCCAGCAACACATTAAAAGGATTATGCACCATGACCAGGTGGGATTTATTTCAGAAATGCAAGCTTAGTTCACCATACAAAAATCAATCACTGTAATATGCCATATTATCTCAGTATGTCATCTCAGTATAAACAGAAAAGGCGTTTTACAAAATCCAGCACCCTTTCGTGATAAAACACTTAATAAGCTAGGAATAAAAGGGAACTTCCTCAACCCGATGAAGGGTATCTATGAATAACCCACAACCAGCATCATACTTACTGGTGAGAAATTGAAAGCTTTTCCCTGAAGATCAAGATGTCAGCTATCACCAGTTCTATTCAATGTTGTAGTGGAAGTTTCAGCCAGGGCAATTAGAGGAGAAAGTGAAATTAAAGGCACGCAGATCGGAAAAGAAGTAAAACTATCTCTGTGCAGATGACATAATCTTGTACAGTTGATTCTCATAATTTGTGGAGAATTCACCTACTGATTAAAATTTATTTGTAACTTCAAAATTAATACTCGGTATGCTTTCGCAGTCATTCATGGACATGTGAAAAATTTGAAAATGGTGAAAATTTGAGTTTCCTTACACACACCTTGTCAGCTGAGGTTGAACAAGGCAACGCTCTGCCTTTTTGTTCAGCTTCCATACAGAGTTGACCAGAGGATGGAGACAAGGAGACAGTACAGTATAGTAAAAGAAGCTCCAGGTCTGGAGCCAGTTTGATGGAGTTTGAATCCCAACTCTGGCACCCTTTAGTGAGGTGCCCTCAAGCTAGTTACTAACACTTCAAAACCTCATTCTTGGGGTCAGCCGGTGGTGCAGCGGTTAAGTGCGCACATTTTGCTTTGGTGGCCCGGGGTTTGCTGGTCTGGATCCCGGGTGCGGACATGGCACCACTTGGCACGCCATGCTGTGGTGGGCTTCCCACATGTAAAGTAGAGGAACATGGGCATGGATGTTAGCTCAGAGCCAGTCTTCCTCAGCAAAAAGAGGAGGATTGGCAGCAGTTAGCTTAGGGCTAATCTTCCTCAAAAAAACCCCACAAAACCTCATTCTCTCTTTTGAGAAATAAAGAAAAGAGAATCTACTAGGATAAGATACATTTAGGATTTAAGATCATAATCTCTGTGTGTGTACATATTTCTTATAGGACAGGGCTTCAGTATTCGCTAATTCAGCAATCATGGCAACTTTAGAGAACATAACTACTACAAATAATGAGCACTCATTGTGTATAGATAATACTGCAGATTCCACAAAAGAACTATTAGAGCTAATATTGAGTTCAACAAGGTTGCAGGATACAAGGATTGTTTGCAGGATACAGTCATTGTACAAAAATCAAGTGTATTTCTACACACTAGCAATGAAAAATCCAAAAATGAAGTTAAGAAAAAAAATTCCTTGTACAGTAGCATCCAAAAGAATAAAATACTTAGGAATAAATTTAACAAAAGAAGTGCAAGAGTTATATGTGGAAAGCCAGAAAAAATTATTGAAAGAAGTTAAAGACGACCTAAATTAATGGAAAGACATCCCATGTTCATAGATTGGAAGACTTAATATTGTTAAGATGGCAGTACTTCTCAAATTGATGTACAGATTCACTTTAATCCTTATCAAAATTTCAGCTGTCTTTTTTGAAGAAATTGATGAGCTGGTCCTAAAATTCATATGGAAAGGATGAGACCAAGAATAGCCATAATTATCTTGAAAAAAGAACAAAGTTGAAAGACATTCCCAATTTCAGAACTTACTGAAAGCTATGGTAATCAAGGCAATATGGTGCTGGTAAGAACAGACATATAGATCAGTGGAGTAGAATTGAAACTGAAGAAATAAACCGTTACATTCCTGGTCACTTGCATGGGTGCCAAGATACTTCAATAGGAAAGAATAGTCTTTCAACAAGAGGTACTGGGACAACTGGATATCCATATGCAAAAGAATGAAGTTGGACTCTATTCACACCATATACGAAAATTAACAAGTTGAGTCATAGACTTAAATATAAGAGCAAAACCCGTAAAACTCTGAAGAAAACATAGGCATAAATCTTTGTGACCTTGGACTTGGCAATAGTTTTTCAGATATGACACCGAAAGCATAAACAACAAAGTAAAAACCAGGTAAATTGTATTCACAATTGAAAACTTTTTTTGCTTTAAAGTGCCCTATGAAGAAAATGAAGACAACTTGCAGAATGGAAGAAAATACTTAGAAATCATATATCTGATAAGGAACTAGTATCTTGAATACGTATAGAACTCTTACAGCTCAACAATAAAAAGGCGACCCAGTTTAAAAATGGGCAGGGGCTGGTTCTGTGGCAGAATGGTTAAGTTCGCATGCTCGGCTTCAGCAGCCCAGCGTTTCACTGGTTTGGATCCTGGGCGCAGACATGGCACCGCTCACCAGGCCATGTTGAGGGAGCATCCCACATGCCACAACTAGAAGGACCCACAACTAAAAAAATATACAACTATATACTGGGGGGATTTGGGGAGAAAAAGCAAGGGGAAAAAAAAAGATTTGCAACAGTTGTTAGCTCAGGTGCCAATCTTTAAAAAAAAATGAGGGGCTGGCCCCGTGGCCGAGTGGTTAAGTTTGCGCGCTCTGCTGCAGGCAGCCCAGTGTTTCGTTGGTTCGAATCCTGGGCGCGGACATGGCACTGCTCATCTAACCATGCTGAGGCAGCGTCCCACATGCCACAACTAGAAGGACCCACAACAAAGAATATACGACTATGTACCGGGGGACTTTGGGGAGAAAAAGGACAAAATAAAATCTTTAAAAAAAAATGAGCAAAGAAGTTGAATGAACGTTTCTTGAAAGAAGATATGCAAATAGCCAATAAGCACATGGAAAGATGCTCAATGTCATTAGTCACTAGGGAAATGGCAATCAAAACCACATTGAGAAAACACTTCGAAAAGAAGAACAGTAACTATTATTAGTTAGTGCTTAGTATTTGGAGAAATGTGAACTTTCATACATTACTGGTGCTGCAGATGTGTTGGAAAATGATTTAGTGCTTCCTCCAAAAGTTAAACATAGGGTTACCATATGACCCAGCAGTTCCGTTCTTAGTATATACCCTAGAAAATTGAAAACATATGTCTACACAAAAACTTGTACATGGATGTTCATAAAAGCATTATTCTTAAATAGGTTAAAAGTGGAAACAACCCAAATGTCCATCAGCTGATAAATGGATAAACAAAATGTGGTATATCCATACAAAGGAGTATTACTCAGCAATAAGAAGGGATACATGCACAACATGAATGAATCTTGAAAACATTATGCTGAGTGAAAGAGGCCAGACACAAAAGGCCCCATAGTGTATGATTCCATTTAAAGAAAATGTCTAGAATAGGCAAATCCATAGAGACCAAAAGTAGATTAGTGGTTGCCAGGGGCTAGGAGGGTGGGGGAATGGCTAATGACTGTTACCAGGTACAGAGTTTATTTTGGGGTAATAAAAATTTTCTGAAACTAAACAATGGTAATGTTTGCACAGTCCTATGAATGTAGTAAAATCCACTTAATTGTGCACTTGAGAGGGGGAATTTTGTGGAATGTGAATTATTTCTCAATGGAAACAACAAACATCTGATAGAGTTTCAAGAAAGCTCAATGTTGGTTCTTTGAAAAAACTGATCAAATAGATGCACCTTTCACGAGACTGGTCAAGGGAAAAGAAGAGAGTATGTGCAAATATCAGGAATGCAAAGGAATGTGATTTATGTTCTTGCGGACAGTAAAAATACAGTAAGCTATTTTGAACAACGTATGCCAGTAAATGAAAAAAGTAGGTGAAGTACCTAAATTCTTAGAAATCTAATTTATAAAACTCACACAGGAGAAATTATAATGAAGAAGTTTGAATAATCTTATAATCATTGAAATGAATCAGCAATGCATAATCTTCTCAAAAATAAACTTGTAGGTTTAGAGTTCTGTAAAAACTTGAATGAAGAAATCATTCTTCTGTAAATTATGAAGGTAGCAAGACCTTGCTATAAGAAAGTGTAATTTAAGAAAAATTATAGACCAGACTACTCACAAACAGCAATGTATAATAAGGATGATATAGCAATACTGAGTTGGGTTCATCCTAGAAATATGAGGGAGGATTAACATTAGAAAATCAATTAATGTAGTTCATCACATTGTCAGATCGGAGAAAAAACATATATAATGTATGTAGAAAAAAAAGTGTGATAAAATTCAGTATCCCTGAAGATGCTGTTAGCAAACAGAGTATAAGGCAACTTTCTTAATGTGATATTTGATGTGTTAAACCAAACCTTATATTTAATGGTGAAACTTTGACAGCTTTCAAGATGAGATCAGGAACAAGACAGATGCAGGTTGTGATTGCTTCTGTTATCATTCTACTAGGCAGGAAAGAAAAATAAGCAAAATACACAACTGTCATAGCAGATGATACAACTGTGAACATAGAAAATCCGAAATCTGCAGATAAATTCTTAACATTAACAGAATTTAGTAACATAGCTTTATATGCAAAATAAAAATGATAATATTTTTAACATATAAAAGTCAATAGTATTTGTATGTAGCAGCAACAGTTAGAAATGGAAATTAAAAACCTTTATAAAAGCTGTAAAAATAATCAAACACTCAGAAATCATTCCAAAAGTTATGTACGAGACCTCTTTTTGTTGTTGTTGTTAGTGTCATCGAGTTAATTTCAACTCCAGTGACCCTGTGTACAGCAGAGTGGAATCCTGCCTGGTCTTTTTGCACCATCCTCTCACCTTCTGCCACTGTATCAGATAGTGCTCCACTGCTATTCATAGGGTTTTTGTGGCCAATTTTTTGGAAGTGCGTGGCCAGGTCCTTCTAGTCTGGAAGCTTCATTGAAACCTGTCTACAATGGGTGACCCTGCTGGCATTTGAAATACCGGTGACATAGCGTTCAGCATCACAGCAACATGCAGCTGCCACACTATGACAACTGTCAGGCAGGTGGTGTGGTTCCATGACTGGAAATGACCCTGGCTGTGGCAGTGAGAGTGCCAACTTAACCACTAGACAACCAGGGCTGGTTTATAAGCCCTCTTTATGGAAAATATGTTAAAACCTTGTTGTAAGATATTAAAGAAGACCTAAATTAATCGAGAGAAATACTATTCATGGATTTGAAGCCTTATTTTTTTAGTCATGTTAGTTTTCTCTAGTTAATGTACAGATTCAGTGATATCGAAACCATAATCTCAGAAGATTTACTTAATTTTAAATAGACAAGCTAATTCTAAAATTTATAAGGAAAGGTAGAGGGCTAAGTATAGCCAAGATAGTTTTGAATTGGAAAAATAACAAGGTAGCAGGAATTGACCTACTAGATACTACTTTGTTTTATAATTAGGACATTGTGGTGTTAGCACAGGGCTAAGCAAAAAGACCAATGGAACAGGACAGAGATACTGGAAATAGACCAACACATATGTGGACACTTGATTTTTGGGAGGGGCAATATGGAGCAATGATGAAAGGACTTTTTAAAGAAGTGATGCCAAGACAGTTGGGCTTCTATAAAGGCAGAAACAAAGTTGATTCCCTACCTCATAACATACACAAAATATCAATTCTAACTGGATTATAGACCAAAAAGTGACAAGTACAACTAAAAGTTTTAGAGATAAATGTGACTTTAGCCTAAGTCAGAATTATCAAACAAGACACAAAAACCACGAACAGAGGAAAAATGGTAGTATGTTATATTCATCAAAAGATACTACACAGTGTGAAAAAGCAAGTATAAAGTGGAAGATTTATTTGCAACACGTATAACAAACGAATTAAATTTAGAATGACTATCATTGATTTTTAATATATCATATCATATATATGAGAGAGATATATAATTATATCATATATAAATGGATAATTATATATATATTACTAGAGTCAACAAGAAAAAATACAACCTAATAGAAAAAAAGCTTTAAACAGGCATTTTATAAAAGAAGAAATTAAAATTATTAATAAATATCTGAAATGGTGTTCAACTTCCTTAGGAATTAGAAAAACGTAAATTAAAACCAGTAGATTTAACTGTCCTAAAAGTTGCAGGAGATTTTAAAGTCTGAAAACACCAAGTAGGGGTGAGGTTTGTGGAGGAACAGAGGAGCTGGAACTGCTGATGCAAGTGTAAGTTGGTAGAGTCCCTTTGGAAAAGTTTGGTACCATCTAGTGATGTAGAACTAATGCATGCATATGCCGTTCCTGAGGAGTTCCTTTCCTACATGTATGTCTAGATAAACTTGTGCTCGTGTGCCCCAGTGCACGTTTATAAGAATGTTTATGACCGAATTGTTTGTAATAGTCCAAGACCAGAACAAGCCCACATGTCCATCAGCAGTAGAATGGATGGATAAATTCATACAGTGGAAAATTATACTGCAATGAAAATAAATGAACCATAGCCACATGTGCCATGATGGATGAATATTAAAAACATAGTATTGTTCAATGAATCCAACATAAATAGTATATACAGGTGTATTTCCACTTATATAAAGTTCAAAAACAAAATGTTGTCTAGAACATGCATTCTCAGTGGAGGTGATATTGTTCACTTTGGTGGCAAAAATGGGTCCCCGGGGGGTGAAAAAATGCTCAATATTATGATGGTTTATGGCGCTCCAAAGCTTAACCCTACCTGGCAAAATCTTTATTATTTACTTTCTCTTTGAGTTTTCTCAAGTAGCATATGAGCACTGACATTGAGTTCATGGAAGATAGACAAAGTGTATGCAAGGTCAGTGCTACAAAACTGGTGGATAAATGATTGGAGGACTTTCAAATCATTGCTTATCTCGAAGTCATTGCTAGAAGTGAGCTCCACTTGCCATTTGGTTGCCAATGGCTGCCTTGTGGATGTTGTTTATATTTGATATTCCATGCCTTTGTGTGTGAATTTGGTTTTTAGAATAAAATAAAAATCTTCTCTGTTCTATTATTTAATGGAACAAAAATTATTCAACCCATCGTTAGTTATACCAAGTACTGAAAAGAAAAAAATATTGAATATCTTAGTGAATCTTGATATCTTAATGAGTATCTAGTAGCTAATTAAGTTAAAAGTTTCTTCTCAGATAAAGCAAAAAAAGTTTATTACATATTGTAGGAAATTAATTTTTTCAATGGTTTTACTTCTGCTGGAAAAATAAATTTTAATTTTTAAAAAATTTAATTGCATCACTGTTATATAAATGGATAATTTGCATATGTACTTTGATGCATCACAATTTAAGTAAATAAATTACATTAAAAACAAATACATTATAAAGTTAAGTGAAATACTATATAGTAGCCTTCAAAATTTTAACTTTTAAAATTTTCTTTAATCATTTATAACCTCCCATTGAATAAAAAGAGTAGGCTTTATACGCTTTTTATTTGTAAAATCATGGATAAACATATAGTATATAAACAGATAGTATGTCTGTGGTACTAAAATTTTATAGGGGAGTGATTAGGAGAAAATTTTTGAAAAGGCGCCTTAGGATTGATGATGAAAAAAAAGATCAAGAAACACTGGTCTAGGGGCCAGCTCGGTGGTGCAGGGGTTGAGTGCGCACGTTCCACTTCGGTGGCCTGGGGGGCACCAGTTAGGATCCCGGGTGTGGACATGGCACTGCTTGTCAGCCATGCTGTGGCAGGCCTTCCACATGTAAAGTAGAGGAAGATGCGCATGGATGTTAGCTCAGGGCCAGTCTTCCTCAGCAAAAAGAGGAGGATTGGCAGCAAATGTTAGCTCAGGGCTGATCTTCCTCACAAAAAAAAAAAAAAAGGAAAAGAAAAGAAACACTGGTCTGGAAATACAGATATATACGTGATAAACCTGTAAAGAAAAGCAGAAGTGATAACCATAATATTCAGGATATTTACTCTGAAGATCAGATAGGTGCTGAGTGCTTCTAGAGTTCTGACGGTAGTCTGTTTCTTGACCTGGGTGGTGGCCACTCAGGTGTTTACCTTATAGTTATAGATTAGTCTGTATATTCATGTTTTACATACTTTTCTGTATGGGTGTTATATTTTATAATGAAAAAAAGTAGTTTGTAGACTTTAAAATATAGAAATGCAGAATACTTACATTTTACATATGCATGATTAGGAGCTAAATCTCCAACTTAGTAAAATTTCTCAATTAGAAATAGACATTGACTGATGAAAAGCTTTTACCGAACGAAAACAGAAATGCTAGGGGTATTTTTATTTATTTATTTTTCAGATGGGCCCAGTTCTTTATCCATCCACTAATGATCAGAGATGCAATTGACCGGGAAGTTGAAGCAGTTGATAGTGGTAAGAGAAGTGCTTTATGTCTTTCCACTTTTTCCTTCGTTCAACCCGTTATTTAGCACATTTATCACTCTTTATCACTAGTGACCATTTTATCTTAATATCATGAAGGGCTAAATTGAAATAGATGTGTCATGTTTATTCCGGAAGCCATTAAATGTCTAATTCAGTATAGATTTAAAATAAATCAAAAGGATGGTAGACTTTAGTTTTTCGACGTTTACTTTTTTGAGGGCTTTACTATAGTGACTAATCTTTTGCAGGACCAGAGCCTAATTCTTAAAGCTAATACTGAGTGTTCAAACTTTAAAAGTTTACATAGTCTTTTTGCATGAAGAGACATTTTCTCTGAGGCTTTATTTTAAGTACCATCTTGATATTTTAAATAGCTTATCCTTTGTTACCTATATGTGTAGGTGCTTTGTGGCTTGAACTTTGGTAGTTCTGAAAACAATTGTGATATATTTATGGATGAGGAAGCTAAATCCCTGAGCAGAAAATGCATTTAATTTTACTTTTTGACAGTTTTCCTTATCTTTTCATATCTTTCTTATCTTTGGGATTTAAAGAATGAAGATCATAAGAAAAACTGTGTGCTGATATAGGGTGAGGCTTGGTTATAGAGCTGTGCCAAAAATAGCTCATAATTGCAGTGTACCAATAAATAGTACCATTGTAGAATAGCCCTGCTTGCTTTACTTTAGCCTTAGAAATACGTAATTCTCTACATGGGGGGACTCCAGTTCATGTAGGTGAGGCTTGGCTTGCAGCAACTGAAAAGGCAAGGTCTCTGTACTTACTCCTCCTTTTGTAGCATTTTCCTCCCTGGCTTGATTCAGTGTCTAGTTCTAATAATGACTTAATGCGTTCACGAGGCTGAGTAAACTGCAGATGGCTAGAAAGAGCCATCTGTCTGGAAGTGAGCAGACTTATGTTATACTTACAGAAATGTCACTAACTCTGGCCCTCAATTTATTTGTAAGAGAGGGTGGGGTGGAGTTAGATTCCTCCCCGCTGTAGTAGCTCCTTGTAACCAAGGATTTATAGTCTTCATTTTTGTTACTTGTCTGCCACAGTGTCTGTTGTATCCTAGGCCCAGATAACTATTTGTTGAGTAGTTGAAAAACCAAAATAACCAAGGAAAACTCCAAAAGCCTTTCCTACTTTCTGAGACCTAGAAACTATTCTCTGTGTCTTAAATGCTTTCAAGTATGTTTTCCTTCATACAGTTTCTAGAGTGCGTTGCAATCAGGGTTTAAAAAATTAAGCCTCTAATTTGATTTTACAGGTTTAATCAGAATATATTTTATTTTGAAATATACAGAAATAGATACATATACACACATATGTATGTGATATATATGTACATACACGCACACATACAATAAGCAGTTTTTGTTTAAAATAAACTTCAGCTAAAGGTGTTTTTTGTTTTTTTCATTATTTGTTTTTGATGATAGGGAGCCTGGATTTCAATTTGTGATCTGATACAAATAGCTAGGTATATATCACTAGTCATTTAACTTTCTAAGTATGAAGGATTTACTTGAGATTAGGGAGGTGAGGGAGCTTTTACATCATAACTGGTGTAATAAACTACTGTAATATTCATTAGCCAGTTTTGAAACTCAATAATCAGATGTTATTTTCTTCTATTCAGATGTGATAGTCTTTCTTCTATCATTCTCATCTTGCTAACATCTTTTTAGTTGTCTGCATGCATGGATGGCTCATTCCACCTAAGAAGAGGTGAAAGGAGATTCAGCTGTCCTGGTAGATTCATCTTCTCATTTTCCTTTTCCTGTATTCCTCTCCACCTGCTTATGGAAGAGATTCTCTCTTTCCTGAGTTTTTAATTTATTACCTAGGTTTTTTTTTTTTGAGGAAGATTAGCCCTGAGCTAACATCTACTGCCAATCCTCCTCTTTTTGCTGAGGAAGACTGGCCCTGAGCTAACATCCATGCCCATCTTCCTCTACTTTATATGTGGGGTGCCTACCACAGCATGGCTTGCCAGGCGGTGTGTGCCATGTCATTACCTGGGATCCGAACCGGTGAACCTCAAGCCGCCAAAGCGGAACGTGCGCACTTAACCTCTGCGCTACTGGACCAACCCCTGATTTATAACCTTGTTTTAACTTCATTACTTTATCACTGTGCCCTGCATTGATAATCTGTCTTTGGTCTATTCTTTCAATGGAGTGGTTATACATGTACATTTATAAGCGTTTATTTGCACAATGTGGATAGGGCTATTCAATGTTTTACAATTTTCTTGAATACATTTAATAACAGAAGCTCGCATAAGTGACCACAGGGTAGATTTTAAAATAGAATTAACATTGCTTAAAGAAGATTGTAGAGAAAAAAATTATTCTTAATGATTAGCTCTTTATTTTAGTAATAGTTCATGCTCTCACATAAACATGTGTAATTGCCTACATAGTATATCTTAGCAATTGAGATCAAAGATATGGCCAAAGCCCTTTTTTATCTAATCAAATGGCAGAGTGTGTTCTGTAAGTGTTCAGATATTTATACTCTGTTTTTATCAGTTGTAGGGGCTCCTAAATCACTTTTTGTCAATATGTTTATATTTCTACTCTGTTAGTTTCCAGTTGCTGGTGTAACAAATTACCAGAGACTTGGTGGCTTAAAATAACACAAATTTATTTTCTTAAACTTTTAGAGGTCAGAAGTCTAAAACGTTTCCTCAGGGCTGCATTCCTTTTGGAGGCTCCAAGGGAGAATCTGTTTCCTTGTCTTTTCCACCTTCTAGATATCACCTGCATTCCTAGGGCATGGCTCCTTTCTCTATCTTAGGAGTCACCAGTGTAGAATCCTCTCTCCTCTCTGACCTCTGCTTCTGTCCTTACATCTTCTCTTGGCTCTGATCCTTTTGCCTTTCTCAGATAAGGAACCTTATGATTACATTGGGACCGCCCAGATAATCCAAGGTGATCTCTGTTTCTCAAGATCCTTAATTAAACTACATGCAAAAGTTCCTTTTACCACATAAGGTAACAGATTCGCTGGCTTTGGAGATTAGTACGTGAACATCTTTGGGGGCCACTATTCAACCTACTGCACTTAATAATGGAGTTGTTTCTCCTGTGTCATAGCCATAGCTTCATATTTTTTATGGAGATTTTTTTATATCTACTCTGTTGAAGTTTTGTATATATTTTTACTGTCTCATACTAGATTTAGACTTCATGGCTTATAATTAATTTATTGAATTAATTTGTTGAATATGCTTGCTTCTGCTTCTTTCCATCCCTACTGTCACTTTAGTTTCCACTCTCGTCACCGAGTATAACAGCGATGGCCCCTAATTGGTTTTCCCATCTCTACTTTTGCTTCCCTTCACTCCATTCTCCACATTTACAGCCAGAATGAACTTACTAACGTCCACATCTGGTAATGTCACTCTCCTTATTAAACATCTACAATGCTTTACCCTTACTCCTATGATAAATAATAATAGCTAACATTTATTGAGCACTTATTGTGTGCATTACTGTGATTGTGATTATCCCCATTATCCTTATTTGACATATAATGAAACTGAGCCTTAGAGGGGTTAAGTAATAAACCCAAAGTGCCAAAGTCAGTCATTTCCCCAAGGATCCAAAGTCAATAATGACTGTATAATACCAAGATCTGTACTTGTACACATGCAATACTACTTCCCAAAGTCTTGCTAAGCTCTTCAAAAATTGTGTCTTCCTTATCTTTTCAGCCTGTTATCTTGCCTCTGCTTTGATTCTGAACGTTATTCAATTATATTGACCTTCTTTCTGTTTTTCAGAGGTGCCATATTCTCTTCCTCTTTTAAATGTTTCTCCTTAGAATGTTTTGTACACTCCCATTTCTACCTCCCTCCCTATTCCCTAGAAAACCCCTGTTTGTCACTCAGGGCTCAGCTTGAGTCATTCCCTGGGAAACCTCTCTCTGTGAGCCCATCCCCCAAATAAATTCATACACAAAAATAAGACAAAATTAGGTTAGATGACAGTCCTCAAATATTTTCGTAATACTCTATGTGTTGTAGCATTTAACCATAGCGAACTGTAATTTCTGCTGGGCTCTAAGCTCCTTCAACTATTGAGCAACTCCGCTGGCCTCGTTGCTGCCTTTGAATTCATTAAGATATTTTTTGTCTTAAAGCCTTTGAATTCATAATTTCCATACCTGGAAGACTTCTCCCACATATTCCTATGACATTATCCTTACTTTGTTTGGATTTCTGCTCACTTGTCACCTCCTCAGAGAGACCTTTATGATCACCCTGTCATCACTCTCATTTCCCTTACCCAGGTTTATTTTTCTTTATAGCACCCATCCCTGATTGACATTATGTTTAGAATCTATTTGTTAGTTTATTTATTTTTAGTCTCCCCTACTTGAATCTAAACTCCTTGAAGGCAGGGACTTGGTTCCTTTTATTCACATTTCTACCTCCAGCAACTAATTCACTAGTACTTGCCACATAGTAGATGTTCAGTAAATATTTGTTAAAGGAAAATATCTTATCTTATTTAATCCTTATAAGAATCCCATGAACTAGGTACTAGTAACTCCATTTTATAGATGCAAAAATAGAATCAGGAAAGTTAGATAGCTTCCTCAAGGTTGTACAGCTTAGTAAATGGCAGAACTTGGATTCTAGCCAAGATATTTCTGACTTCAAAGCAATTGTTCTTAACCATTAATATTTTATTACCAACGTAGTTGGCTTTGGGGGAAATTTAAACAGTATACATGACAAGGTTCCCAGATAACGAAGAATTTGCTTTAACATTTTATTAGTACTTTAATCAGTAAAATCTTGGACATACCGTACTAGAATTGAAACCTTTAGATTGTTAACTACCCTGTTTCATTTGAAAATAAGGAAAACCTCTAAAACCCAAGGTTACAGAATATAAGTCATAGAGCCTGACCTATATCACTTCAGTCTTATAACACATTCCTAAAATTAATTTTTGTTACTTCTCTTCTTTCAGTTCTGTAAGCTTGAATTTCCAGTATAAAGCAGATACTGAATTTCATTTTATTACAAGTGTTTCTTTTAAACTCACAGAATATCAACTTGCAAGACCTTCTGATGCAAACAGAAAGGAAATGTTGTTTGGAAGCCTTGCTAGACCTGGACATCCTATGGGGAAATTTTTTTGGGGTAAGATACTGAATACTTCATCATATTTCATATTTTCTAGTTGATTAAGATTGAGAATATGAAAAGTTGATAAAGAATGGAAGGTTATAAAGGTAGGGTAGCTAAGTACCTTTTACCTTTCAGGGTAGGGTAGATAGCTTTTCAAATAAAAAGGAGTTAAAGCACGTCTGTATTTGGTTCTCTAACATTGGCTATATCAGGAATAGCACCTAACATTTTGTGAATGCTTTCTGGGTGCCAGATACTCTGCTAGCACAACATGAATGATTGCATTCAATCAGCATAACAGAGTTATGAACCGGGCACCATTATCATCTCCATTTAAAGACAAAGAAACAGGCTCAAGGAAGTTATTTAATTTGCTTAAATCACACAGTGTGGATGTGGGATTTGAACCTGTCTTTATCTGATTATAAAGTCTGTGCATTACCTAAACCTGACATTTCCATTTATCAACAGAGATTCAGCAGTGATTTCTCTAATAGTTTTTGAGCTGTGACCTAATTTTGTTTGACTGCTAAGCTGTATAAATGGTATCTGTTTTTCATAATGGCTTTTTCTTAGTGTTAGCATTCAGTTATAGCCTCATATTAATCCGCTTGACCATAAAGTAGAATATGGGATAAGTTCATCTAAATGGTACTTCGTTCAAAGGATGTTTTGCTTCCCTGTGTATTTTGTACAGATATATACATTTTTATATGACATCCTTGCTTTCTATGATTTATTTTTAAGAATTATGCAGAATATTAGTAAAATAATTCAGAGGTAAAACCTGAATTGAATACTAGAGTAATTATTAAGAAAGAAAGCTTAAGGCAATTACTGTTGTTAAGACATTGCCAATGAGAGGTTAATTCTTTGTGTGTTAAAATATACTTCAGAATTGTTTCTTGTGAATTTTTGTCTTATATTAATGTTGTTATTATTATTATTACACACTGGTTCAATATTCTTGAGTACTTGGGTTTCTTTACTAGCTATGTATAGTAGTAGAGCATGAATTGTTGGTGTAGAAACTTTTAACAAAGTAAACTTAGTTGTTTCTATAGTCTTTTTCATCTTTTTACAGGAAATGCTGAGACTCTCAAACATGAGCCAAAAAGGAATAATATTGATACACATGCTAGATTGAGAGAATTCTGGATGCGTTACTACTCTGCTCATTACATGACTTTAGTGGTTCAATCCAAAGGTAATATTGTGGCCCTTAGAATTACTCTGACGTAGTGCTTTCTTAAGATTTGTTTGCTGTGATTAGTGTTGCAGTGCACTGTTAATTATTTTAGTGCTCAACCCTAATATGAACTAAAGGAAATCAGGATTTGGAGAAGTCATATAGCAAGTAGAAAAGCTCAGAAAAGCACAAAATCATCTGATTCTCAGGCAAATGTTTTTTCTCTTATAGATACATGTTTTATCTCTAGGTGAGTCTGTGAGTATACTAATGTACTAATAGGTCATGAATTGGTTTTTTAAGCCACATTCAGCTGCTGTCTCTGTTATCTCTTATTTTGCATTTAATCTACATTCATCATGAACTCTTATAGGGCAAGATATCAGTCTTTTCATCCTTACGTGGAGTCTGGCTTTAGTAATTGAAACTCCTCATAGTGATGATAGCAGAAGTATGTTAAATGTAAAATACTGATCAATATCTACTCTTTTGCTCCTTTTATCATTATCTTCAATAACTTAAGTGGACCTTTTCTCATTAAAGAAGTCATGGTAGCTTTCTTTTGTTTTCTTTGCATTTCAGTCTCCTTAGGCTATTTTTCAAAGTCAATCAGTTGTTAAACTGCTCGTTTTTGACATATCATATAGTTTGCACATTTCTTTTTGAAAAAGTAATCCTCTCACCCTACTGTGATTCTCCCTTCTACACAATTTTATTCTCTCATTGTTAAAATTAAGATCAGAGCTGCTTGGCACTTAAATATAAGCCATTTTTGTATTTAGGATCAAACTTAGTCCACTAAAGTTGACTTGAATGTAAAGTTATGGATATGGTATGGTAGATTCTTTTGTTCAAACTACAAATGTGTCCTAGATTCCTTTTAGAGCATTTGTTAAAATAGGTAATTCCGTATTCAATATGTAATATTAATTTATGATTTTTAATTAATTATTGTTTCCAAATCTGTCATGAACATGCATTTTTCTTCAACTAGGTATTGTTTTCTTTTACGTTCTTTTCCTTTGTGATGACAAACATAAGCGCATATTAATGCTTGTTGCAAATTTCTAAAGTAAGCCCCAGATATTAGATAAGAGAACCTTGTACAACCTAGATTCAATTGATTTTTGGAGCTTTAGCATTTATTATACCATTTAAGAGTGAAACATCTGGATAAATAGTATAGAATAAATTCAGAACTTGGTAAGTCTAATTTGCAACTTGTGTTTTATGTACTGGGGCTTCTGATTTGAGGGTTAATAAAACTCATGTGTCTGGTGGACCTAACAGATACTATCCAGTGATGGTAATGAGTCACTGGGATGAAGCTAAAAGGTTTCCTTTTTCACTTAGATCTTCTGTTTTACTAGAAATTTCAAAAGAATATTTTATGAAAGATAAGAAAAGAATCAGAAGATAGAAATCATGTAATATGAAACCTAGTAAGAAGACTTATGGATTAAAACCTCAGCAAGTATAAATTAATGTAAGATAAATGGACTATAAAAGTACTGATGAGATGCCAAGAAGGATCAGTGTAGTGTGAGTTAAATAGGGAGAAACCTTCCTAGAGGAAGCAAGTTTTGGAATGGGGTAGGTTGATGGTGGTGTATTCTTATCTCTTGGCCCTTCACACTAGCCTAATGATAAAATTTTTTTTTGTATGTGTGCTTTTTCTAACACGAAGAAATAAAGGAGTCTGACAAAATTATATGTATCTTGAGGTTTTCTTAACTACTGTTATTTTTCCTGTTACTCATTACTGGTTAAGGAGTGGCAAGTAATGCCCAAATTAAAGTATCCTTTTGTTTTATAAAGATCTATGAGAAATCTAATTGCATTTCTACCTTGAATAACAACATTGCATTTCCCTGTCTCCTCCCTGCCCTCCCCTCTAAGAAACACTGGATACCTTGGAAAAGTGGGTGACGGAAATCTTCTCTCAGATACCAAACAAGTAAGACAGTTATTTTCATAAGACATACACATTTAGAGTTAAAGAAGCCATATCTTCTTGTATGGGTCCAAAGGTTTTTGTGGGTTTTTTTTGTTTATTTTTTAAACGGGTACTTAAGACCTAAAGTGGTTTCCTGCAGCATTAGAGCAGGAAAACTAAGATGAGAACCCAAGTTTCCACAGTTTCTGTAGTTCAAAATTTATGAGCTTGTAAACTTATAGTAAGCAGTAATTCTGAAGAATATATGCCTCCTTTTACATTTATTCAGAGCTTTTCTGTTACTGTGCAAAGTGTTTGACACTGTGTTGTGAAAGCAAGTATTATATTGAGGGGCAGAATGTAAATATGCTTGTACCCCTACCTTGGAACAGATTGTGTTCTGAAAGTTTGTTTTTTAAGTCAGTTGTTTGGAACTTCAAATGGTTTTCCCCATAAAAGAAATAATCTGATAGATGATGATTGACTTTGCATACTGCCTGAAAAGTCTATTTCGTATAGTTGAACCAAATTATCTTTTATTAGAAATTGTCTATAGGATTCCAGTTCAGAAAGCTACTATTTTTTGTCCATCTCAAATTTATCGCAGTAATACAAATATTTAAAATACACTTTATTGTTACATTTTTGTTACAAAGAATACAAAAAATTTAATTCTGAAGCAATTAAATCTTTCTTCCCACTCATAGCAGTTTGCATTTTAGTAAAATAAATGAAGTCAGATTGTTTTTCTTGCATCAGGTGAGTAAGCTAGACTTTTTCCAGTTCCTCGTTCCAAGAGATATTGTTTTAAATTTATGAAAGAAAAATTAGATTTAAAAATATTAGAACAGAGGCCTGTGTGGTGGCATAGAGGTTAAGTTCGTGCACTCCACTTCAGTGGCCCAGGGTTGGCAGGTTTGGATCTCAGGCATGGACCTACACACCACTCATCAAGCCATGCTGTGGTGGTGTCCCATGTACAAAATATGGAGGAAGATTGGCATAGATGTTAGCTCAGCGATAATCTTTCTCAAGGCGAAAAAAGAGGACGATTGGTAACAGATGTTAGCTCAGCAATAATCTTCCTCACTAAAAAAGAAAAAAAAATTAGAATAATTTGTAATAACAACTGAGTGGTTATTGTTATTTGCCTCTATGTAAATTTCCATTGGTAATTAGCAGTGCTTTTTATGTATGGAAAGATAATGAAAGCCATGCCAAAGTTGTGGGATTGTTTTGTTTGTTTTGACAAGAAATGAGCGTGAGCTATGGAAATGACAAATGGCAGATTGAAACGTGTTTTACTGTGAAGCTTTACTAATAAAATCAGAGGTATATTGAATAGAGGCATTCATTAGGTCCTTTCAATCCCTGATAAGCATTTTTAAAAATTCTCTTAAATATTATTCACTAATAACTTTGGTTCCTTAATCAGACAGGTTAAAAAGTCTTCTAGGTATTTAATCCTAATTCATGTTGACCATGTTTTAGGAGAAATATTAGCAACAATATCTTCAGCCAGATGGGAAGCCTCTAAGAGAATCCGTGTTTTTTAAATACCACAGTGCCTAATATAGTGCTTTATACCTAATAATCACTCCATATTTATTTGTCGAATTAAAAAAATATCTCAAGTATGTTTTGTTTCTGAAATGGCTTTGTATCGGAGGAGAACTGAAGTTGGATGGGGCTGCTAGAGGCAATAAATATTGGGAGGGGAGATCTCTTCAATTCATTGTTTTCTATCTCTTGTCAGTTTTAAAGGCATTTGCGTTATTGAGACTGGGGTTAAGAATAGGTTGTTTAGTTAGGATTTTGCGGCTTTGTTGCCCTCTATTCGTTTGTGCCTAGAGAATGCTTTTCAGCCAGGAGTATCTAGAATAGATTATAAATACCTATCAGTTAGGCGCCCCTAAAGATGCTGCTTATAAAGGCTTTTGCCAATTAAATTTTAATGTATTTGTTTTATTTTCAGTGGGTTACCCAAACCAAACTTTGGCCATTTAACGGATCCATTTGACACACCAGCATTTAACAAACTTTATAGAGGTTCGTGAACCAAAGGTTTAAAACTGTTTGAAATAACTTCAGCACATTCTCTAAAACTTAATTGAGGCTGCCAATTTTCTTTTAAAATGAGAACAGAAAGTACAGTTGGGTTGGAAAGGGAGTAGATGGACAGTGGAGATCCAATTAATGACAGGTGGCAGGCCACTAACTGGCAGCAGATTGATTGGTCTGGGACCTGCTGCTGCTTCAGTCTGTTTCATGCTTTCTTCCTATTTTCCCCTTGTTCATTTTGTTCTTTGGTTTTTTGTTTCTTTCCTATTTCATTTGATCTATATTCTCTTTTTTGCCTTTAAAGAGAGAAAAATAGAAGAGGGGAAAACACTTTGGAAAGCGTTTCTTTTATCTTCATTATACAAACAATTTTTGTTAAAGAAAAATTTGAAGTGTGAAGAAATAGGGGGAAAAATCACCCTTAAATCTTACCATCCAGAGAAATCATTTTGGCAAGTTTCCTTCTGAGTTTCTATAGGTATATTTTCTTAATGTAGTTGAGATTATAAAGAATGTACACTTCTATCTCTTGATTTTTTCATTTAATGTTATATTTGTAATAACTGCCCAGTGAGCCATTACATGGTTATGCTCTACTTTACTTAACAATTTGCCCATAGTGAATATTGCAGAAACATTCTTAATTCACCCTTTCTCTTTCCTTGCTCTTTTTATCATGGTAGATTTTTTTCTCTTTCTCCTAATTGCCTAGGTATTCCCTCCTCCTCCTCCTTTACTCCACTGCCAGTCTCTTTCCTCTGATCAATGATTGTTTTGTCATACCCTTTATCTGCTGCTGGCTCCATTCTATCTAAGCTGACTCTTCCCAGAGGCAACTTATTTTTGGTTGTATTCTTTCTGGCTTTAGATTGACTCTTCATAGAATCATAGAATAATAACACTGGGAAGAATCTTAGAGCTACTTCAGCCTAACCCACTCACCATACCATAAGATAACAGATTCAGAAAGATTTAAAGGCAAGTGTTTTTTCTCAAGGTCATGTAAACACATATAACAAGAGAGAGTGTAGGGCTGGATTTCAGTCATGGGTCTCCTGACTCCTAGTCCTGTATCCTTTCTTGCAAGAAGGGATCCATCTTTAGGAGCATTTCATATTTTAATAGTTCTTTTATCCGTAGTTTCTCTACGTGTGAAACCAGATTGAAAATAAATTTATGAAAATTGCATTATGCAAATTGGAAAATTGGCAACTTGAAATAATAATTGCATTGTATTTAACCTTCCCATGTTTATTGGAGGATGAAATATATTGAATTTAAAAAATTTTTGTGTGACGTAGTAAAAATTATGGAGAAACACTTATGTATGTTCTTTTGAAAAATATTTTTGTTTAGTTGTTCCAATCAGAAAAATTCATGCTCTGACCATCACATGGGCACTTCCTCCTCAACAGCAGCATTACAGGTAAGAGTTCAAGGGCAAATTTACTCCATTAGATACTGAGTGAGGGTCATATTTTTAAAGCATGCTAAATGGTTTACGTTTGAGAGTTCTGGTTTTTTAAACACAAGTAATGTGATAAACTGCGACCTCACTGGATTTTTCAAGCCTTCTATATATTTAATGTCGTCTTGGGTATAAAAACTAGGATTTTCTTATAACTAGTTGCCTTTCCTGAGTCTTTGAAAGTAAGTATCTTAGTGTGAATGCTAACTTCTGTAATTATTTTCCTTAGTACATTGAGCACAAAAATATATAAGCTTATGATTTATTTGTCAGTGGTGACCATTTAGTTTGATCCTGTCAAAAGTAAAGTTAAATAATTTTTAGCCTGGAAAAGGACTGCAGCATAAATCTCAAGGACTTACTTCTATGAGTTAGGAGTGAGTTAGGGCAGATTTATACCATTTAGGAAAACATTTCAACTTATTTATGGTATCTTATATGAGCAATATAGCATAGGCCAAGAAGTTCTTTAAACATAAGGATCAATCAGTGCCTACAAATGCTTTTCTACTTAGAAAGAAATGGTAATGGACTCGTAAAAATTTAACTTATTTTTTAAAACCATCACCAACAAAGTAAAACCATGAGGACACACACATAAGCAGAAGGAAGGACAGTAATGTATATTGCTTAAGCTCAGTAAAAATGCTTTTTTTCACGTATATGTTAGAATATTCAATCAATCAAGTCCCATAAAGTTAACATGAATGGTATGCCTCCAGTGAGAAAGCAGAGAACATGTGTATTGTCTGCTTGCTTGTGGTGTAAGGATAATATAGGAAAAAGTAGTGTACATTGATTGTCTGGTTATGTTAGAGTGTCCCCAAAAGTGTTAAAATTATTATATGCACATTTAAAAATTTATTCTATTTGTTTTAAATGTTTACTATAAAAATAATTCGTGCTTGGGGGCTGGCCCCGTGGCCAAGTGGTTAAAGTTCCACATGCTCCACTTTGGCAGCCCAGGTTCACGGGTTCAGATCCTGGGTGCAGACCTACTGCACTCATCAGCCATGCTGTGGAGGCATCCCACATACAAAGTAGAGGAAAATTGGCACAGATGTTAGCCCAGGGCTAATCCTCCTCAAGCAAAAAAAAAAAAAAAAAAAGAGGATTGGCAATGGTTGTTAGCTCAGGGCAAATCTTCCTCACACACAAAAAATAATAATAATAATATTACACACTTGTAAAATATTGGAATAGGATGAAAGAGTATTAAGTAAAAAGTAAAGCTGTGCTTCTCCTTTCCTTTGTCTCTGTCCTCAAAGATATGCCCAACATTAATAATTCATGTCTAGGGGCCGGCCCAGTGGCGCAGCGGTTAAGTTTACGCGTTCCACTACTTGGCGGCCTGGGGTTCGCCAGTTCGGATCCCGGGTGCGGACATGGCACTGCTTGGCAAAAGACATGCTGTGGTAGGCGTCCCACGTATAAAGTAGAGGAAGATGGGCATGGATGTTAGCTCAGGGCCAGTCTTCCTCAGCAAAAAGAGGAGGATTGACAGTAGTTAGCTCAGGGTTAATCTTCCTCAAAAAAAAAAAAAATTTATGTATAGCTTTCAGACATTAAAATAATATAAAACATATCTTTATGGAAATGGAATTATACTATATATACACACTATTCTTCCCTTTTTTGGGGGGCAATGCTTATTTTCTCAATTAATAAAGCCTTGTTTATCCTCTGATTACTAAGGTAATTCATTGTGGAAATCAGGAAAATTACTAAAACGTAGAAAAAAAGTTATCCATGATTCTCTTTTTCAAAGACTATTAACATTTCTTTATGTTTCCATCCAGTTATTTTTTTTATGGACTGTTTATTTCTTTTAATATGACATTCATCATGAGTCATTTTGAATCCCCAAATATGTGAATTCCCAGTAAGTAAGCTTTTCTGGGGAGCCGTTTTTTACAAAGAAGTAAGTGTTTATCCCTCCAGTTACCAGATACAGTACAGTTAGCCTTGTGCAGATGTAAATGTTGTGTAATTAACTGGGTTCATTCTGAACGGATTTGTTCCCCTACATCAGTCTTGGTATAGATGTAATTCAAATTTATATTTTAAACGATGTTGTCTGGCCTTTAGGGATTGCTTAACATAGTTCAATTCATAATATAATATCTTGACTTTTATGAGTTTACTGAATAAATTCTATAAACTAATTTTAAAATTTAAGAATGTTTAGATTTCCTAACTCGATTTTTCTGTATATTTTTGTTTTAATAGGAGTACATTTTTGAAATTATAACAGAAACCAGTGATAAAGGACAATTTGAATAGCATATATATAACTACTCATACTATGAAAATATATTATTATATAATGAGGCATTTTTACATCTGTTATTGCATTTCCATGAAAACTATGAGTAGGTATTAGGCAAGTGAAGAGAAAAAGAAAAATATGGTCAAGTCTCTTGCTCGAGATTATGCATTTACTTAAAGGAAAAGCTAAAACTACAAGTTAGATTTTCTGACCCTTAAAGCAACACATTTCAGTTTACCATAGATCCTGATGCAATGCTGAAAGCTTTTACAGATACAGAGTGATTCATATCTGTATTAGGTTGTAAAATGATAAAGAAGCTATGTTATTCTTGTTTTGGGTGAAATAAAAGTGAAAGATTTTCCTGTGAAAATAAGTAAGTTTGGTGTCTAAGAGAAAAAGTAGTAGTCTTAAATTTTGAAATGACTGTACTCTTTAAGTGATTTCAGCTGAGAAAGTTGAATTTTACTGTGTTTTCTGTTTTATCTTGCTGTTGCAAATTATAACTTCATGTTTAGTGGAATTTATGTGAGAATAAGTTTATAATCATATTCTCAAATATCATAGTCTTAAAAATAAGATTTTTTGGTGTATGTGTACCTCAATTTTAAAATTTCTGACCTCAATATTTTTTTTAAAGGGTGAAGCCACTTCATTATATCTCTTGGCTGGTTGGACATGAAGGCAAAGGCAGCATTCTTTCTTACCTTAGAAAAAAGCAAGTATTCAATTAATAAGTATTTTCAGTATAGCAGTCTCTGAAAAATAATAGACACTAAGTGTTACATAACCTATTCTTTTCTCTTTTTGCTTTATTTGCCAGGAAGCCTAAAATCAAATCTAATACTCAATTATAGTCAATTTAATAACCTAGATTATTGTAACAACCATATTATATTTGTAAATTTCCTTAGAAGCCACCTTTTAGCACATATTGGGAGTAGTTGTGCACAAAATTTTAAAAATCATAACTAAACTAATAGATTCTAGAATTTTAGCACATATTGGGAGTAGTTGTACACAAAATTTTAAAAATCATAACTAAACTAATAGATTCTAGAATTACAAAAAAGATTAGCTCTAATCAAGAATTTAGATTTGAATGCTGAGAAGGTCGATTATTTAATGCTGTGCACCTTCAGGCATTCCTAACCCAAAAGATGGACTTTAACAAAAACGTCACTGGGCAGATAAATCATAATAAACAGGTGGGACTGTGAACTGTATGTTCAGCTTTGTTAGCAGAGTGTTTCCTAATGCATTTAAGCACTTGTTTAAGTTGCCTAGCCAAATAATAGACATATAACTTTAGAATCAGGACTGATATGTTAATGTAATTTATTGTTCGATTTTTCTGTACACTAATTCAAGACTGGAAAGGTAGATGAGACATGTAAATAAGTACTTTAATACATTGATGTGTAACAGAACATTCAAAGAAAGCTGAAAGGTCAAGGTTATTATGAAAGAATAAACTAATGATATTGGGTCCATATGTGTCTTACACAATAAATGTAATATGCTTTGAGATGTGCACAACCTTTCTACTTTACTGAACTTTATTAACATTTCAAATTCTACCTTCTGGCTTCTTCCCTCTTCATTTTAGGTTTTCAGGATTATTCTAGTTAGGTAAAGATACAGTCTCATTGCTTCTTTCCTAGACAACCTATGTAGGTTAGCTGATAATCTCAGAGCTCACTTGACAGTCTTTCAAGTAGGGATGTATCTGAAGTGTTTTAAGGCTCCTCTTGGGAGACAGGTTCAAAAAGGGATGAGTGGTGGCCGGCCCTTTGGCGCAGCGGTTAAGTGCACACGTTCCACTTCAGTAGCCTGGGGTTCGCCAGTTCAGATCCTGGGTGTGGACATGGCACCGCTTGGCAAGCCATGCTGTAGTAGGCGTCCCACATATAAAGTGGAGGAAGATGGGCACAGATGTTAGCTCAGGGCCAGTCTTCCTCAAAAAAAAAAAAAAAAAAAAGGGATGAGTGTAATGCCTCCAACAACCATAATTTTAATGTTTTGTGCAGTTCTCTTCAACAGAAATTACTATGGCTTCATAAGACTGTTAATATTTTACTATGTTGTAATATATATTAATATTTCCATTAAACAAGTAAATACAGTATTATTTCCTTCTGGTGATTCTTGCATGCACTACAATCCTTAGGAGTGCTTTTAAAATTTGTACTTTTAAACTTACTTTTGGAAAGCATGTTTGCATCAAAGACTGAGCTTCCCAAATTTTACGTAGAAAGCCTACTTATTTTCTTAAACTACTTGTAGGCTGTCAATCCCAAGATATTGATTAGATTTTTGTTTTCTAACTATAGGTGCTGGGCTCTTGCACTATTTGGTGGAAATGGTGAGACGGGATTTGAGCAAAATTCTACTTACTCAGTGTTCAGCATTTCTATTACATTGACTGATGAGGGTTATGAACATTTCTATGAGGTAAATAATTAAAGTGAAGGGTTTTTTTTTATATATAGATACCACTTTATGCAAAAGTATAATCAAATGTTTTGTTTTCAGGTTGCTCATACTGTCTTCCAGTATTTAAAAATGCTGCAGAAGCTAGGCCCAGAAAAAAGGTAATACATACTTATTAGAATTAGGCCAGATGTCAATCCTTGTATATTTTAGCCTTCAGGTTGCCAATTGACATGCTTTAGTCAATGCCTTAATGGTTTTTCAGGCATTTCCTGCTTAATTTCCCTTCCTGGCTCCATATCCTTACTCCTCTATATGTGAATGTACCCTAAAGGTTTATGTTTATTTTTATGCTTCTCTTTTCTTGCTGATGATTCTAATGAGAAATTTAAATATGTCTTCTAATTATTATCATTTTCTTCTTTCACAGAATTTTTGAAGAGATTCAGAAAATTGAGGATAATGAATTTCATTACCAAGAACAGGTACTGGAAGTCAAATTCCTTTTGAATGTTATCTGTGACCAAGTTGAAACTGGTGTGGACATTGTTTCTCTTTTTGGAGGTGTCACTAGAGTTTTAGTTTTGCCACTGTCTGTCATGTGAGTCTCAAGATGGCCTTGAGGCCATATGAAAATTAACTCTTGTGTTTTTGAGTGCTTATACTGAGTAACAAACCGCGAGAGGATTAGGCAGATTGATACAGATCATGTGTGACAATTATTTATGTAGTCGTCCGTCTGTCTATCTTTTTGATAAACATTCATGGAGAGCTTACTATAGTGTTTGATATTTTGGGAGTTCAGATATTCTGAAGACATTCTACGAAATAATCTGTGGTGATTACCACATGTAATAGTAGACACTGTGCTTTGGGATTTCAGGGCAAGGAGAGCATTTGCCTTGATTAGAATAAGATTAGGGAAGTTTGTGTATGTGGTAAATTTTAGTTGAGTTCAGCATTAAAAAATGGGTGAGGTTTGGATACGTTCTGAGCAATGGGCAGCACATGAGTAAGGAACTCGGGCATCGTGAATTTCCTATGTGTCTGTAGCACAGAGTATATGAAACGAAGGTATTACATATGGCTGAAAGGTAAGGAGTTTAGAGCAGGGTTTTTTTTAAACCCTTTTTGTGCCTTGGATCCCTTTGGAAATCTATTGAAGCGTGTGGACCCCTCCTCACAATAATATTCATCCCTGTAATTTTTTAAACTCTCGGAAAAATTGCCATGGTTAGTACAATGAACACTGGTATATCCCTTGCCTGGATTCCAATTGGTAATATTTTGCCATATTTTCTTTCTTCTCTCTCTCCTTATATGTATGTGTATTTTTTTCCCAAAACATTTGAGATTTATTTACGGATATGATACTTCACACCTAAATGTTTTTTAGCATGTATCTGCTACAAACAAATGTATTCTCTTGCATAACCGCACTAAAATTGTCACACTTGGGAAATTTAACGTTGAAACAATATTGTTAAATATTATACAGTCCATAGAATAATGTTTTCAAGTGCATAAAATAAAATACAGTAGTTTACAAAGGAATGCTGAAATAAAGTATTCAAAATAGTGAAAGATGGTAATATGTCTCTTTATTAATATATTAAATAAGGTCTAGTAATTATTACAATTTTCAGTAGCAGTGAGTGTGATATTTTGAGATATTTGCAACAACTATATTGTGATTTCTAATGATTATAGTCATAGTTGCTGCTAATACTACTGGGGTTTGTTGCCTATATTCATAATTGAATAAAAATGCTAAGTTAGAGGTTAGTGAAAATAAATATGTAATTTCTTCCCAACCAAATTCATGTACCACCATCTCTCCCTGAATTTGTCCACTGATACCTTTTGGAAGATGTCTGCAGACCCTCGGTTAAGAGCTCCTGATTTAGAGGATATTGAATCATCACCAGAGACGATTCTCTGAATATGTCCTCTAAGTAGAAAGGACTTAAGTGCATGAGGACAAGGTCACAAAACCTATACGCTTTCAGTTGCTATTGATTCCAATGTAATCTCTATATACTTCAAGTCATTTGAAGTTGAAATAGAAATCTTATTCTATGAAAATAGAAAGGTTGCTGTGACTTATATTAACCATTAGAGAGTCCTATAGACGGTCCTCCCTATAAATAGATTGATATGCCTAGAACCCACGAGTCTCGCCATCCACCTTACCAGAAGTGATTTTGTTCTGTGTCTTTATCAGCTGTGATGGCAACACGTGGGCCAGAACTGTGGCAGGGAAGGAGTAGGAGCAAGAATTGTGGACTACAACCATAGTGAGACCCAAATTCCTTTTTTGGGGATCTCTTTTTAGCACTGGTTGGGTGAGACATTTTCTTTCTGCCCCTCCAGTTTCTTCTTGGCAAGACATTTCAAGATATCTTTTTACTGACATCTCCCCATTTTGTAGCTCTTCCTTTTTTTTTTTGCCTTTGGCAATATTCATGAATGCTCGTCTTGATTTTAAAATATGAGTTAGAACACCTTAGATTAAAACCTAATCAGTGCAAAGTCAGAACAGAGCAGAAAGGCCCATGTCTGTGTGAACTGCTAGGCTAACTCCTGTAGCTCAGTTTATTTCAGCTTTTATGTTTCTGTTTCATTAACAAAGTTGGAATGTCTTCTCTTCAGCCTTTTTTCTGGTCTTCATCAATAAAGGCAAATAGGAATGCCCTTTTTGAACTTTTCAAACCAGTTTTTTTAAATTAAGAAATTAAAAAAAATTTATTTCACGTAGGAACTTGGACTCGGTATGTCTTACAAATCAACTGTTGGAACTAGAGGAAAGCTGTTTAAGTGTTTTTCTGTAGGCATAAAAACAGGAATAATGTAACAATAATGGAAGGTAGTGAGAGTTTGTAGTGGACAAAAAAATTAGAGGATGGATAATAAGTGTTGGAGAAGATATAGAGAAATTAGAACCCTCATACATGGCTGGTGGGAATGTAAAATGGTGAATCTGCTTTGGAAAACAGTTTGGCAGTTCCTTAAAAAGTTAGACATAGGGGCTGGCCTGGTGGCGCAGTGGTTAAGTTCACCCATTCTTCTTCTCAGCGGCCCGGGGTTCGCCGGTTTGGATCCAGGGTGTGGACATGGCACTGCTTGGCAAAAGACACGCTGTGGTAGGCGTCCCACGTATAAAGTAGAGGAAGATGGGCACGGATGTTAGCTCAGTGCCAATCTTCCTCAGCAAAAAGAGGAGGATTGGCAGTAGTTAGCTCAGGGCTAATCTTCCTCAAAAAAAATAATTAAAAAATTAAAAAAAAAAGAGTTAGACATAGAGTTACCATACAAGCCAGTGATTCCACTCCTAGGTATACACTCAAGAGAATTGAAAACACATGTCCACACAAATACTTGTATACAAGTGTTCATAACAGCATTATTCATTATAGCCAGAAAATGGAAACAACCCAAGTGTCCACCAACAGACGAATGGTTAAACAAAATGTAGAATATTCATACTATGGAATATTATTCAGCCATCAAAAGAATGAAGTACTGATTCCTACTACAACCTGGATGAACCTTAAAAACATGCTGAATGAAAGAAGCCAGATGCAACGTCACATGTGATATGATTACATTTATATGAAATATCAAGAATAGGTAGATCTTTAGAGATAGAACACAGATTGATGGTTGCCAGTGGCTGGGGAGAGTGGGTAGCAGGGAGTGATTGCTTAATGGGTATGGGAGTTTTCTTTTGGAGTGATGAAAATATTCTGGAACTAGATAGGGCTGATGGTTGCACAACTTTGTGCATGTACTAAAAAGCACTGAACTGTACACTTTGTTTTTCATTTCATCTTTAATTGTACGCTTTAGAAGTGTAAATTTTGGGGCCAGCCCTGTGGCCGAGTGGTTAAATTCGCACACTCCACTTCAGTGGCCCAGGGTTTCACCATTTCGCATCCTGGGCGTGAATGTGGCACCGCTAATCAGGCCATGTTGAGGTGGCATCCCACATAGCACAACCAGAGGCACTCACAACTAGAATATACAACTGTTTACTGGGGGGCTTTTGGAGAAGAAAAAAAAAAAGAAGTGTAAATTTTATGTTATGTGAATTAAATATTTAAAAAAATTAAAGGATAGCATTTATGTGTTTTTCCCAGTACCTTCTCTCTTGCCGTGGCACCAAAGAGCTGCTTCTAGCCAGGGTCCTGATTAGATTAGAGCAGTTAACTTATAAATAAGTGGCTGGTGAAAATAACTGATTAAAAAAATTAGAACAGAGTAGGAAGAGTCCTTTTAAACAATAATAGCACTTTAGTGACTAGTCAGCTTGGTGATTCAGGAATGTTCCTGAAGTAGGGCAAAAAGACTAACAATGAATCTTTCCTTTTTCCTTCTTCTATTTTTATGTGATAATGTAGTAGATAACATATACCTGTGGTCTCTAGTTTGGTGGATGCCTGTCTCATTTCTCCTCCCTGAATGCAGTAACCTTCACTTCTATTCTGTCTTCCATGAGATGAGAGAGCAACCCATATTGTCTAGTAAAGGACTGGGCGTGTGTGGTATTTTGGAAACAGTGTTTGCTGCTACGTTAGGAGGCCTGAGTTCTAGTGTCTACTCTGCTTGTCGCTTACTGTGTGAGCTTGGGCAAGTCACCTAATCAATCCGAGTATTATATTTCCTCATTGTAAAATGTGGGAATGGACCCTCCTGGTATGTGAAGAACCCGTCAGTTTTAAGATTTTGTGCATCTGGGTGCTCAATAATTACATAAATTAATTGCTTTCCTCTGGAAAAGCATTTCTATGTCATAGGTTAGAGAACTTGTGGTCACTCTTTCAGTTTTAAACTGAAGTAATATACTGATTAATGTAACTTGTTACATCCAGACTTTTATCTAATGACACATTTTGCTTTCTGCATCTATTTGATTCATGCTTACAAATAGTTTTTAGTTGATAGTGTTGTAGTGATAAAATGATGAAGACCGTGTCTTTAGGGACCTCACAGTCATGTAGGGCACTTGACGTGTAACTAAGCATTTGCAGTTTTGTGTTATAATTGCTATCATGAAGAAGTTGTGACGTGATTAGAGCCTAGTGTGTTGTGAGGCTCAGAGTGGGGGACGGGAGGGGTGTTAGGTTAAGCTCCTTTAAGATAGTAGCTTTGGCTGACTTTTCTTAGAATTCTGAGCATCAGATCCTTAAGCTGCAGTTTTATCTGGTTATATCCGTTCAGAATATTTTGGTTTCATTGTTAAAAAAGAGAAAAAGTATTGGTTTTTGTGGCAAATTAAGGATAATAATGGGGAGTGTCTGGTGTGAAATAATTTTTTCTCTTTACAGACAGACCCAGTTGAGTATGTGGAAAACATGTGTGAAAACATGCAGCTCTACCCCCTGCAGGACTTCCTCACTGGAGACCAGCTTCTTTTTGAATACAAGCCAGAAGTAAGGAGGTTTCCATTTCTAGAACTTATTTTTAGAGAAAGAGGAGGGTGACAAAGCGTAGAGATGTATTTAAGAACTGTGGGAATGGAGAAAACTTGGTTATATTTAGTCAAGTTTTTTGCTTGTTTAAACAGAAAAGTATCAATAGTTTCATGGATAATTTTACATGATTCTTGTATGTGCTTATGTTTTAACATCAGGAGAAAATCAAGTCCTCTTCTTGGGTACTATTGTCACTATTTTTCAAGTGTTAAAACTTCTACTAAAAGAGTTAAAGTGATTGCTAACAATTATGTGCTTTAACTGCTAAGCTTACTCAGAAAATTGTTTAGCTTACCTTTTAATTCAATTGGAGACTCTGGACAATTAAATTTTAATCATTTTGAAAATATTTACAAGAAAAATATGAGAGGCTGGCCCCGTGGCCGAGTGGTTAAGTTCGCGCGCTCCACTGAGGTGGCCCAGGGTTTCACTGGTTCAAATCCTGGGCACGGACATGGCACCACTCATCAAGCCATACTGAGGTGGCATCCCACATGCCACAATAGAAGGACCCACAACTAAAAATACGCAACTATGTACCAGGGGGCTTTGGGTAGAAAAAGGAAAAATAAAAATCTTAAAAAAGAAAAAAAAAAAAGAAAGAAAAATATGAGATTCCTTGAACTTGAAACATACGATTTATAGATATTATTACATACAAATAAATAGTTGGTCAGGGTCTTTCCTCCACTACTCCTGGGGAATAAGTCATTTTGTTCCATTTAAGGCAGCAGTTCTCAACCAAGGGTGATTTTGCCCCCAGGGGACAAATGGAGACATTTGGTTGTCACAGCTGGGAGGTGCTCTTGGCATCTAGTGGGTAGCAGCCAGAGAAGCAGCTAAACATCCTACAATGCAGAAGACAGCAGTCCATAACAAAGAATTATCCGGCCCAAGATGTTGATGTTGCCAAGGGTGAGAAACTTTGATATAGGGGGTTCCAAAACTACTATTGAAAGAGGGCAGGGAAAGAGAAAGGAAGAAGCAGCTACCACACATTCTTGTCATCTCTTTAGGATGGTTGTGCCCAGGGCTCCAAGTGTTTTTTTCTGAACCACCTTTTATTGTTTTTTCTCAAAGAAGTGGTGTCTAATGGTAGTTAGGGTTTTAAATTTAACCCACAAGATCTTGTGTTTAGTCCTTATCGTAGCGGAAGGATTGTTGAAGGGGGCCCTACGCCGGGAACATTTCCCTGCTTCCTGGGTATGAGGTCGCATAATACACAGCACTGAAGAGCATAGTCTCTGGAACCGTGGACAAACTTGGTTAGAAGTCCACTTTTACCACTTATTTCAAGCTGTGTTGTTCTGTGCAGATTACATAATCTTTAACCTGAGCAAATTACTTAACCTTTAACCTCTGAAGCTGAACATTATTTTCTATAAAACGAGTAACCTTAGGGTTGTTTTTAGGATTAAATGAGATAATGTATGTTAAACGCTACCTAGCACATTGTAAAAGCCTAGTAAATGATAGCTATTTTTACTGCTAGTACTGTTACTGTGTAGGATTTGAGATAAGCACTGTTTATGGTATTATCCAGAAACATATTTGAAACAACTGATAGACTAATGAAGTTTTATAAATTAGGATGTTTATGGACTATAGATAAATAGTTTCATGAGCATCAAGATGCTAGGATTTTGGAATGTGGCTTTGCCTTTTTAACAGAGATGTATTAGGTTAAAGTTGTTGTTGTTGTCTCTCTCCCCACCCCCTACCCCCCTCCTGCTCCTTATTAGGTCATTGCTGAAGCCCTTAATCAGCTAGTCCCTCCAAAAGCAAATCTTGTTCTACTGTCTGGTGCTAATGAGGGAAAATGTGACCTCAAGGAGAAATGGTTTGGGACTCAGTATAGTATGGAAGGTAAAATATTTTAACAATTGTTCTACGTTTAAAACTGACTCACCTGGGAATTTTTATTCCTTAATAATTTGTCTGATGGTTCCTCTAGAGGAAAAGTATATGTATTTTTTATAAGTTTACTTTGAAATGAGAATTATTTATGCTACTTTGCAGGAAATTATTTTTTGCTATGTTTATATCTATATTAGCTAGTGAAAAAAATCACGTTATCTTGGTGGTTCATGGGCAGAGTTTTGACTGTGTTTCAGAAAAGTGCTTCTTAGACTTCAGTGTACGTATGTATCATCTGGAGATGTTATTAAAATACAGTTTCTGATTCAGTAGCTCTGGGGTAGGGCCTGAGATTCTGCATGTCTTAACAAACTCGCAGGTGATACCAATGCTACTGAGACCATGCTGTGAATAGCAAGAGTCTAGAATGCCTGGATATGTCACTCACAGTTTTCCTGAGAAAGGAAAAATTGATTGTGAAGGCCCCTTGTTGACTGGTTTGTTATTAGCAGGATTCTGAACATTGCATTGTTTATTGGATCGGTTGTTTTTTCATCTCTACAGATGTTGAAAACTCTTGGGCTGAACTGTGGAAGACGAATTTTGAATTAAATCCAGATCTTCATCTTCCAGCTGAAAACAAATACATAGGTCAGTGAAATATCAATAATTATACATAATTCATCCATGTGGTAATAAGCAAAACAAATAGGACTTTGTATGGTACATTTTACAAAGTGTCATTTGAATTCATATTTGAGTTTCCAAGTAATACTCTGGGTTGGGCATTACTGGTTTTTTTTTACTTTTCCAAATGAGAAGACCAAGGCTCAAAAAAGCAAAGTGAATTGTCCTAGATTATTCACTTGGTGAAGAGAGGAAACAGGACTTAAACATAGATCTTGGGACTTGCTGAAGCTTTTGCTTTTTCTTGTATATCATAGCTGATCCTTTCATATCAGTCTCTGTAGGAATTGCCGTTATCTTGCTGTAATGTTTTTAAACTACAGGTTGCAACCTACTAGAGGATTGTGAAATCAGTGTAATGAGTTGTGACGTCAGTGTAATGAGTTGTGAAAGCATTAAAAAAAATTAGAATGGGAAATAGCAAAATGTTTCATTGCATAAAGGGTATTATTTCAAGAACTTTTGTTCCACATAGGTATATATGTGTGTATCTGTTCGTCTCCTAGCTTGCAGTGGAAAACATTTCTAACTATGAGAAAGCCACTGGTCTGGGTCAAAGGTTACACTTGTATATAACTAATTTACTCAGAATGCCATTTTTTCCCAGCAATTCCACTCCTAGGATATACTCAAAAGTACTGAAAACAGGTGCTCAAACAAATACGTGTACATGCATGTTCATAGCAGCATTATTCACAATAGCCAAAAGTTGGAAACAGCCCAAATGTCCATCAGTTAACAAATGAATAAACAAATTATGGTGTATAGTATATACGGTGGCGTATTATTGAGTCATAAAAGAAATGAGGTACTGATACATGGTGCAACACAGATGACTCTTGAAAACATTATGCTGAATGAAAGAAGCCAGACATAAGGGTTCACGTTTTGTATGATTCCATTCATGTGAAATATTCAGAGTAGGTGACTCCATAGAGACAGAACACACATTGATGGTTGCAGTGCTGGAGGGAGTGGATAATGGGGGGCAACTACTTAATGGGTATGGGGGTTTCCTTTTGGGGTGATGAAAATATTTTGAAACTGTATAGAAACTAGACACAACATTGTGAGTATACTAAATGCCCCTGAATTGTTCACTTTAAAATGGTCATTTTTATGTTATGTGAATCTAACCTCAATTAGGAAAAAAAACAACTTTAAAAAAAAAGTCTGGCATGTTTTAGACAATTGAGTTCCACATCTTGAACTTAAATATCTAAATAGCTTAGTTCTTTTTATTTTTTATTTTATTTTATTTTTTTTTAAGATTTTATTTTTCCTTTTTCTCCCCAAAGCCCCCCAGTACGTAGTTGTATATTCTTCGTTGTGGGTCCTAGTTGTGGCATGTGGGACGCTGCCTCAGCATGGTTTGATGAGCAGTGCCATGTCCGTGCCCAGGATTCGAACCAACGAAACACTGGGCCGCCTGCAGCGGAGCGCGCGAACTTAACCACTCGGCCACGGGGCCAGCCCCAGCTTAGTTCTTTTTAATAAATATAGCAGGTACTAAAAAATTCTTGTTTTCCTAAATTAGCTATTTCTCACCTACATATTGATGAAACAGTTTATGTTTTCATTAACCTAAAGGACAAGTTTAACTTTGTTCAAGTAGAACTGTTTTTGTAACCTTTCGAATGCCCGTAGGGTTAGTGAAAGACATTCTCATTCAAGAAGAGACTCATTTGTAAATTGGTGCGTACAATCATCCTGACCAAGGGTCCCCCTCACAGTTACGGATGTCTTTGACAAAGGGCAGGAAGCAAAATGTGGAGAGGGCAGAATCAACTCTTGGGCAGTCACAGACCAGCGGGGTTCGTGTAGTTCACGGCCTAGAGAATTTCCTTTTCAGTATTGTTCTACTAATTTATTGTACTCCAGCATTTGAATTTGGCTTATTTTTGCCACAAAGAAAAGTTGCTTAGACTTCGGAAACCAAGAACAGATTGCTGAGAATCCTGTTGAAATACCTGAATGAATTATTACTTTTTTTCTTTTGTTAGCCACGGACTTCATGTTGAAGGCTTTTGATTGCCCTGAGACAGAATACCCTGTTAAAATTGTGAATACTCCACAAGGTTGCCTGTGGTATAAGAAGGACAACAAATTCAAAATCCCCAAAGGTAAAATGTTTCCCTCCCTACAAGGAGTGAAATAAGTAGAACAAATCTTTCTCAGCTTTGTAGCAGGCTTTTTCCCGTGTCTGTCACCTCCCTGCCTCTCCGCTTCCCCTTCCATTTGAAGACCTTTTCTAGGCTTGGCCATCAGATCCATACTGTGCTCCTGTGCTGTCACAGAGATCCTTGTAGACACTACAGATTCCGGGAAATACAGATTCAAGCCTAAAATGAAGTTGTCTTCGGATATTCCCATCAGTTAAATGAAAGCAGAGCCAGTTGTTTGGCCATCTTAGGAAATAGGTAGTATTTCTTAAGCCATTATTTTCTAAAAGAGAGAGAATGAGAGTACACTGAAGGAAGTTATTCTTAGACACAATAGACAGCCTAGTCCAACGTTACAAATGTGAAACATCCTCCTCTCTCTACCAGTTGTTTTTCAGCATAAAGGAAGCATAGTCCTCAGTTAAGCAGACTCAAAGTTCTTGTCTTCAATGTGTTAGCCCAAACTGTGTTGCCTCTTTATTTCTTATGCTCATGCATAGCATAGGAACTTACTGGAGCCACCTGGAATCCAAGGCTGAGTGTCCTTGGCTGCCGTCTAACCCATATCCTAACTTCAGCACAGCTGCACTCCAGCTCTGAGGGAGACTTGAGTTTATTGGGAAGGTGTTTCCTCAGTTTTTCTTGAATAGCTTATAAGAGTTTCTAAAAATGTTCTAAATGTTTATTCAGCTTCAGAAAGGCTCTGCTAGAACTTTCTGTGAGCATTGGGATTGTGTTCCCTTGACGTTATTGACGTGTATACTTCTATAAAGCTTGACCAAATCTTTGATAAATATGGGTGTTCATAGGCTTCTCTGTGTATCTGTCTATATACCTGGTCTTCCTACAGATTAAAGTCTGCTTCTGGACACTGTTTGAAATGGTAAATATTACTTTTTAAAGACTGTTAAAGATAAAAATGTAATGTGGATCTAAGGATTACTGGTTTATTTTAGAATTTTTAAGAAACATGATATTAAGGGAAAATAGCAGATGTATAAAATGTTTGAGGCCTCTGGCCTACATTTTCTTATCTATGTTCTTTTTTCTTTTAGCATATATACGTTTCCATTTGATCTCACCTTTGATACAGAAGTCTGCAGCAAAGTAAGCAACTGTCCTCTTTTCTGGAAAATATTTTCTTTATTATTGAAAACCTATTTTGATTGTTTCATTCTGAATCATTCTATCATTTTCTCTATCAGTATTTGAGCTATGGTGCTGATTTATGTATTTTTTCTGTACCCAAAACAAACTATGTGTATCAATACTAAACATTAAAATGGAATTGTGGCTGCTCCATCTCCAGCAGCCGTCCGTAAAGCTGACGGTATAGGCTGGTCGTAGAATCACTAGATTGAGAAAGCTCCGTGGAGATAAGTTTGGGTTAGCTCTCAGTCTGTAATGAAGACGGATAGATCTGTCGACTCTCAAGAAATCTATTATACTTTGTTCTTAGCAAATTACTTATATATTTATGTAGATAGCTGCATTGTGGGAGGTCAGAGAACCTAAAATGTGCCTGAAACGTAGGTGGTGCTCAGGAAATGTTAGTGTCCTTCTTCTTTCCCTTTGCCACTTAAACTGTAAAATCCAACCTTAAAATGACAAGCAGCACTAACATTTAATATTCACTTTGGAAAATGCATTACTCTCCCCACTGTGCTCAGATTTTTAATTTGTCAGTCAGAAAACTGAGGCTGCAGGAATAACCGGAACCTTTAGGTCTTTGAAGCCTTTTACACGTTGCCGTTGTGCAGTGTAAATATCATTTTCTGTGTGTGCGTGACTTGAGAAAGATTGGGGAGCACTGCTGGAGGTGAGAGTTCTGTAATGTCCCTGTGAAACTCAGTCTTGGGGAAGCTATATTTACCTTTTTTTTTTTTTTAAGATTTTATTTTTTCCTTTTTCTCCCCAAAGCCCCCCGGTACATAGTTGTATATTCTTAGTTGTGGCATGTGGGACGCCGCCTCAGCGTGGTTTGATGAGCGGTGCCATGTCCGTGCCCAGGATTCGAACAAACGAAACACTGGGCCGCCTGCAGCAGAGCGCATGAACTTAACCACTCGGCCACGGGGCCAGCGCCATGTATTTACCTTTGAACTCAGTTAGTATACAGTCTTACATTCTGGAGTAGTGAATTAACATCCTTCTAAAAGTGAAGTTTCTTACTCTAAATCGAAGCAAATCTGTTCATGTCTACTTCTTGCCAATTAATGATGCTATTTGCATTTTATATTCTCAGTGTGGTCCTCTTTGATATCTTTGTCAATATCCTTACCCATAACCTTGCGGAACCAGCATATGAAGCAGATGTGGCACAGCTGGAGTATAAGCTGGTAGCTGGAGAACATGGTTTAATTATTCGAGTGAAAGGATTCAACCACAAACTACCTGTAAGTACAAGTTCTCTGTTTTCTTCCTCATAGAGAGCTTTAAAATTTCATATTGACGTCTGTTGCCCATATTCCACCAAGCCCAGAGGCTTGTGCGTAGGGTGGTGCACATAGAAAGAAATGTTTATTAACGTAGATTATCATGTTTTCTTTGCTGATGACAGCTGTTCTAACTTTGGCCACACGTAAGAGCAGCATATATTCATTAATTACTAGAAATGCATAGAGCACAGCCTGTGCTTCAGGCTCAATTTCACTTCCCTTTGCTGTCACTTTCTCTGCAGCCAACTCTGGCATTCAGGACTGGTTTGAGCTTAATTTCATACTTACAGCAATAACAAATTTCAAGCACCTGGCACTTTGCCTGACAGAGTGGAGCCCACATGTTTGTGTCCTCTCTTCCTCTTCACTCTACCCCTTTGTTTCAAGTGTGTATGTGTTGTTTCCCTTCTGAGTTACAAGCCGTTTAGAAGGGTCTATATCTTGTCAGTAATTTATCTTTTAGTAAGGAATATGTTTCAGTGTCGCCTGTTAAAAACTTCGTAAATAGGGAAAGGAATGATATGGGATGCTGTCTAAGAGGGTTGGATCATTAAATACCAGGTAAAATGTAATGTACCCAACAAATTTTATATCTTGATTTCTTGATTATATATGATAGAACATATATTGAGGTTTAAACTGGGTTCACACAAGAAAAAATCTGGAGAAAAGGACCTGGCATAAGTTAAACCTGTGCTAAGAGGTGATAGCATCCATATGTCAGCAAAAACCCTAGAAAGGAGTGTAGTGCCCTCCTTCATACCCTCAGCCCTGTCACTCTCCCCAGAGAACAAATATTGGTCTTAGGAGGAGACCCCATGGGATATTTTATTTTGATCAACCTTCAAAGGCCTAAATGTAATGTAGCTTAAGATCCAAACAGAGGAAAGCCTCCTACAGTGGTTCTCATTTGGGTGGAATGTTTTGGAATTGCCTGGAGAGCTTTTTAAAAATACAAACCATATATAAGTATTTGAGGTTCTTAATTTTATGAAGCTTACCTAGCCTTAATATTAAAACCTGATATAGAATATAAATATATATATAAAGTCTAGTGACCGGTTTCACCTATAAAATATAGATACAAACATTCTAAAAATTTGAAAATTAAATCTAACAGTATAACAAAAAGAATAATTCTCCATGACCAAGTGCCAGTAATGCAAAGGAAGTTGATGAACATGAATCATTCTAACACAGGTCAAATGAGAAACGCTATATGAATGGAGTGAGAAATGCCAAAAACTCATTTGATAAGTTTGAGTGGGTGTTCCTAATAAGTAGGAATGGAGGGAAATTACTTAAACATAATAAAACCTTAATTATAAAAGAGTCACAGCAAATACGTTAACTGATAAAATGCTGAACGTTCAAGTCAGGAGCAAGCCAAGGACACCCACGATCACCTCTATTATTCAACGTTATTTTAGAAGTTCTGGCTGCTACATTAAAATGAAAAAATGAAATAAAGTGAAAACACTTGGAAAAGAAAAAGTTAGAAATGGATGGAAAAATATTCCATTTATAATAATTGAGAGAAACAATAAAATACCTAGGAATAAATAAGAAAAGCATAGAAGCTATCTAAAGAAAACATAAATCTTATTGAAGCATTATAAAAAAAATTTAAATAAGGGAGAGACTCATCCTGTTTCTGGATAGGACAGCTTGATATTAAGTTGTCATTACTTCTGAAATTAATATGTAAATATAATATCCTTCTAATAAAGTCCCATTTAGGGGCAATGAGGATGCTGAATAAAATTATTTTTAAGTTCATTTGAAAGAAAAACATGTTTAAGAATATCCATGAAATTTATAAAAAAAGAAGAGTCACTGCTCTCAATTTGACAATTATTGAGAATTTTAACCCCTGAAAATCTTTGAGTCGTCAGTGTTTCTCTTATGTCCCCACAATGCCTGCTACTCTGCTGCATCCCTGATTAAACCAGTGGGAAACATTATCCCCCTAAAACAGTGCATTTCCGTGCTTCTCCACTTAGGGTGCTTCTCTCTTTTCTTTTTAGCTGCTGTTTCAGCTCATTATTGACTACTTAGCGGAGTTCAGTTCCACACCCGCTGTCTTTACGATGATAACTGAGCAGTTGAAGAAGACCTACTTTAACATCCTCATCAAGCCTGAGACCCTCGCCAAGTGGGTATACGCGGGCTCAGCTTGTATTTTGAAGGCCTAGAAGTATTTGCCTTCCTAGAGGTCAGGTGTGGTGAACGAGCCGATCATTTCAGCACTAGTTTTCAGACATGTTAGAATCGTGCTGTGGTTTAGGAACCTAGTTCATAGGGCTACAGGATGTCTAAGCCCAGCTTAAGTAGCCGTCTGTGAGTAGAGCTGAAAGCAGCCTACTATGCTTAATTAGACGTGTGAAAAAGGGTGTTTTCCCCTAAGTTTGTAAGTAAATAAGAGTTGAAGAAGTGCTGGCTTTGCTGTAGCTCAGAGTTGCTTACTGGTGATGTTAGGGTGTTGCCTATCATGATAAGTATCTGAGTTAAATTGCTAAACACACCACTTATCTGGCAACTGCAACTATCCAGAATTCAGTCCGGGTTCCAGAAGAGAGCACAAAGGCTTCTGGACGGTCTGGACAGTCTGGATACACTGAGGCTTAAACCCTCTGCTAGAAGACAGTTCCTCTGAGCCTTTCATCAGAGCCTGTTCTGTGGTCCGGGGCTAACGGTCGTCTATAGGGTACCTTTGTGTGAGTCAGAAAATAGTTCCTCCTTGGTGTACCTTTGGTGTACCAGGTGGAACCTTTGTGGGAGGGAGAAAAAAGTCCCCTCTGAGCACACACAGCCCTTTGTGCATATGGCTTGCAAGCCCCTACTTGACCTCCTTGCTGGGGCGTCTATAAATGGTAAACAGCATAACCTTGTATAGAGGCCTGCTTTTGACAAAGTTATAATGAGTCCATAAATGACCAAAATTTGAAAGCAGGGGAAGGAGCAGTTAAGAGTCAGACATGTATAACCAATAATCTGATCACAAAATGTTATAAAAACTAATAACCAAATACAAGTTGGAAAGGAGAGTCGTCTAGAGCTATTGATATGGTGAAAATAGCCCTGTGTGTCCAGTAACTAGTGAATACTACTTTATTAAAATGTGGTATAGTAATAATAATAACACCTATTTATTGAATATTCGTTGTGTGTGAGATCTAAGAACTTTATATGTGTTTATTTCTTTAATTCTCACCAAAACCCTATAACGGTAGCCATGATTTCCCTTGTGTTACAAATGAAGGAATCAAGTGACAGATGTTAGGTAACTTGCTAAGTTCAGATAACAGTGTGGGGAAGGGGGGAGGGGGCGATGGATGGGGTTAGTCAGATTCTGGCCTAGAGCCACCACCTGTTCTATATTGTCACTGCAGTAATAGCTATCCATAACGGTGGCCGCCAGTAATTGATAAAATACTTGAGAGATTTCAAATGAAAATAGTAAGAATTTCAAATTGGTGCGTGACTCATCGAGCAGCTTTCCTTATGGGAATACTGTATTTTGCAGCTGAGACAGTTGAGTGAGTTGCACCAGTGAACAAATCTCTGTATAAGTTTGTGTGTGCGATTTCCAGTGCTTCTTGGTGATTATGACCTTATTCCCCTCTCTTACGTTGTGATAGAAATTGTCTCTTTTTAGAAACATACCATGTATAGAAACTTAACCAAATCTTCCTTTACCCTCAAGATTCTTTTTTTGAGGAAGATTAGCCCTGAGCTAACATCTGCCAATCCTCCTCTTGTTTCTGAGGAAGACTGGCCCTGAGCTAACATCCGTGCCCATCTTCCTCTACTTTATATGTGGGAACCCTGCCACAGCATGGCTTGCCAAGTGTTGCCATGTCCGCACCTGGGATCCGAACTGGCGAACCCCAGGCCACCGAAGCGGAACGTGCTCACTTAACCGCTGCGCCACCGGGCCGGCCCTCAAGATTCATTGTTTACAACAAAACTTTGTTTTTTTCTGCCCTTTGTATAGAGATGTGCGGCTTTTAATCCTGGAATATGCTCGTTGGTCTATGATTGACAAATACCGGGCTTTGATGGATGGCCTTTCCCTTGAGTCTCTGCTGAGCTTCGTCAAAGAGTTCAAATCCCAGCTCTTTGTTGAGGGCCTGGTACAAGGAAATGTCACAAGTACAGTAAGTGTGACGTGCTCTGTTGCTGTTGGCTGGGTCTGAATGCTGCTATGGGCTCTGGAATTGCGTTAGTTCTTCCCTAACTGGGAAGCTCGGAAGTTCTGGCAGGCCAGCATTGTCATAGTTTGTTTAGAAGGGAACCTGGCCCCTCTGATGCTGGGCCAGACTTCCTTCTGAAGGAGACTGCTGGTAATGGACAGGACTTTGAGTGAAATAGGTTTGGTAAATATATATGGTTGTTGGTGACATTTGTTGAAGATTGTGTGTAGAAGCTACAGTTTAATTTAGAGATTAAAGTTGGAGCTGGGGAGTGGTGAGGGATGTCTACACACACACACACCCACACACACACACACACACATACTTAGGCGGAACTTGGATGTCAAATTTGTGTGTCAAGCTAGTGTGTTAAGCTAAGGAGCTTGGGCTTTATCCTGTAGTAAATGGAGAATCTTCTTTAAAAGAAGATTTTGTTGTTAAGAAACCTCCAGAGAGACCAGTTATGAGGCTGTTATAAAAGTTGACATGAAGTATGATTCCACTTATATGAGGTATCTAGAGTAGTCAAAGTAATAAAAACAGAGAGTAGAATGGTGGTTACCAGGGCTTGGGGAGAGGGAAGAAAGGAGAGATGATGTTTTGTGGGTATGGAGTTTTCAGTTTTGCAGGATGAAAAAGGTCTGCAGTTCCATTTCACAACAATGTGAATATACTTAACACTGTGGAACTGCACACTTAAAAATGGTTAGGATGGTAAACTTTGTGTTTTTACCATAAAAGAAAAAAAAGTTCAAGTGAAAACTGATGAAGCCTGAGGTCAGGCAAAATAAATGAAAAAGAAGCACTTAAGAAATAATGAGGTAGGCGATGGCCAGAGCTCGGTGACTGACTGGATGGAGGGGGAGCGGGAGGGGAGGGGTCTAGGACGCTGCCCAGCTTTCTTGCTTAAACCAGGAGGTTGATGGAGGAGTAGGAACAATAGTAGCTTTGGGGGCATATGAAGACTTTGTCCTGATCTATACTGAATAGGATATGTCTGTGGGACCTTGTGACAGCTGAGGCCTCTTCCAGCCCAGAGTGCCTGTTTGGGACTTTCGCTAAACTGTTTGGCTGTTGACCATCTCCCTCCATGGCCTTCCAGTTTCTCAGGACTGGCCCTTGGATGGAATATGTAAATGGTCACTCTTGAGACTAGCTGCTCTCCTCCCTTCTTCCTCTCTGTCTGTATCCTCCAACCCCGAAACCAGCGTTGGTTTCTGTCCTGCCCACAGAAAGAAGTTGAAAAGCCTCAAGCCACATAGAGAAGAGCAGGGGTAGCTGCCTGCTTCTCTGAGCACAGTGGGAATACCAGGCAGGGGTCCTTTTGGTCCAGGGGACTTAGTACCTTGAATTGCCCCAGGTAGAAACCACTTTAGAGATGAACTCACCCCTCCACTTCTCCCTCATTCCATAGGTAAGGAAACAGAAATCTTAGAGGGGAGAGGATGCGGTCACTTGGTATTGAGTCTTATTCTATTGCTCACACTATGCCAGGCTCTCTATTAATAGACCCGGCTTTCTGAAACAGAGTTGCAGTTGTCGTAGAGGGCACAGCCTAGTGGGATGCACTGAACCGTTATGTTTGATCCAGTGGGGAAAGAGTCACAGTGTCTGGGTAAACAGAGTGCCAAGGGAGAGCAGAAGGAGAGCTGTTCAGTTGAGAGCCCCTTCGTATTCAACAAAATCAATATCAAATCAGTGAATAATGAGCCCAGGGTGACAGGCTCTATCTGCTTTCCTAATGCTATCCAGGGCTTCTCAAGCAATTAGAATATTGGTAGTAATTGGTTCTGTGTGAAATTAATGTCAAGAGAGCCTGATGTAGTTATTGTCTTCTCTTTTGCCTCCTAGGAATCTATGGATTTCCTGAAATATGTTGTTGAGTGAGTATTGGTGTGAGTTTTCTCTGTGAGAGTTATGTGTTCTTACCAGCTGGAGGGCACAACTCAGTTGTTAGTAAATCCACACTGGAGATGCTTCCTGTGGTGGGTTTTCTTGAGGCTGGTTATGTAAACAAAGCAGTTTAGCAGGAACTGTGGAAGGCCTGGCCTTTTCTTCAGCTTTTAGGGTCGGGGTAAGAGGATAAAGGCACTGCCTCAGTGACCCACACTGATTCCTTTGCAGCAAGCTGAACTTCATGCCTCTGGAGCAGGAGATGCCTGTGCAGTTCCAGGTGGTAGAGCTGCCCAGTGGCCACCACCTATGCAAAGTGAGAGCTCTGAACAAGGGTGATGCCAACTCTGAAGTCACTGTGTACTACCAGGTCAGTTGGCCCCTTTGCACACAGCCATCCTCATGGCTACGTACCTTGGGCACTTAAAGCCTGCTGGAAGGTCCAGGGTACGTGGGAGTCGTGACTATAGCCTTCAAGGCCCTTTGGAAGTTACCTCTGTGATTTTATGCTTGGGGTCATTTGTCCTCTTGAAGTAACTACATTTAAAAATTGCTCCTGTCAGTGAAATGGATCCTTTTTCAATCACAGTGCTTCATTAAACACCTAACCACTTGTTTAGAGGGACAGAGACTGAAGTGTGGCTGGAAATTCCTACACGTTCCCCCGACATCCCCAAGCAGCAGGAGGACATTTGCTAAAAGGACAGTTTTGAAAAAGAGCCAAAAGTAAACACAGCCAGAGTCTTTCCTTGCCTGAGGTCATACCATCTGGGGCTTGAATTTTTTCCTTCTGTCCTCAGATCCTGTGTTCTTTCCACACCTTTCTGGAGAGGTGGGATAGGCTTAAAATAAGGAAGAGCTTTCCAACGATCTCCATTGGCCCATAGCCCACTTTAGCCAGTGGTTAGTCCCGCTCACTTGTGGAATTACGGGAACCTCTGCCTGTCTAGACTGATCTCAGACTTCCTAAACTCTGGGGCTCCTATGGCTAGCTACTGCTGTGGTCCTGGCTTCCCTACATGAGGAAGCACCTTCTCTGTCAGGCCCTGTGAAGACCCCTGGTCTGGGCTTTGGGCAGGGCTGCATGGCCTTACTGTCACTTTGTCCTTCAATGTGTTTTTGGCCCTGGGCCTGAGCCTTTCCCTGGAGGCCCAGCTTGTCTGTAGATCCTGACTCCCTCTGGCTATAGCTACCTGGGTTTTCTTCCAGGTTCTTAGCTTATTTGAGGTTGAAATGACTACCAGGCCCCAGACTTCATAAGTGGTACGGCCTGGCCCTGCTTAGCCCTGCCCACATTTCCAGTGCTTCTGACTGCTCAGAACCCAGAGGAAGTAGTAATTCTCCAGTTTTAGACAGGGTTTCATATTGTGAGACCGTGTTGTGCTTTCAATCCATCACCTCTTAGCCCTGGCTTCTACTACAAACTGCTTCCTTCAGGGAATCACTTCCCTCCCTCCTCACACGGAACCTCTTGAACAGGAAATTGATACCCGGTTTTGACTGGTTTTGTTGCCGTCCATTTAGAGGCAAACAGGAAATCTCTTTGCTGACTAACCAAGGCTCACAGGGCACACAGGCTTTATAGCCTCTTCCTTTGGTGAGATGGGAAGGAATAGGAATGAGACTGTGTCCGAGGAGCCCGCAGGAACCTGACTGGGGGATGTACTGGCAACATCCTTGTTTGCTGGCCTCCTGCCCTCTTCCATTCTCACTGCATAATTCTGCCAGTCTCCAGGACAGCCCGGATGTGGTCTCCAAGTGTGCTGTGTGCCTCCTAGGCATTTTTTTTATCAGCTGGTTTGGGTCCCTGTGTGTGGCTGCAGAAGCCCCTATTCATATCCTTTCCGTCTGAGGAATAGGTCCAGTTACCCTTCGTTAATCCCCAACACTTCCTGCTCTCCTCCTCAGGACCTTGAACTGCTAGTACTTGATTTTAGATTGTGTCCTCTGGGTCCTTTGGGCAGCAGCTGGCAGGTCAGGGATTGCTGGACTCCTGCTAGGGCTGAGAATACAAATGATCGCGCATGACTCCTGTCCTCACAGACCTTCAGTCTACTGGGATGTGTAATCAAAATTGCTGAAAGTATGGCAATAGAGGGTATGATCAGCTCTCTCGGGGCAAGAGAAAAGTGGGGTGGATACCTGAATAAATGGTTGCCTAGAATAGCTAGATTACTCAAAAACCCCATAAGCTGTTGGATTTTCAGTTGGTCTCACCAACTTCTCCTTTCAGTCAGGTACCAGGAGTCTGAGAGAATACACTCTTATGGAGCTGCTTGTGGTAAGTTGTATAAAGGAGAGTCAAGGTGTTCAGGAGCCCCTGACCCACTCTGAGGCCTGGCCTTTCTGCCTGGGGCTAGGGACTTGGGAGTGGTCAGAGACCTGTGATTGGTAGGTGAGATGCTTGTTTAGATGAGCAAGGACAGGGCACCTGGGCGATTTAGGAAGACGACAGTAAGGGAGGCTGGACTTCGGGGGTGTATGGAACACTTTTGGGGGAAGAAATGGAGGTTTTTTTTGTTGGGAGGAGTTGGGCTGATGGGTAGTATGTTGAATTACAGATGCATATGGAAGAGCCTTGTTTTGACTTCCTTCGAACCAAGCAGACCCTTGGGTAAGTCTGCTGGCAAGAGCACTGAGCTCAAATAAGGGTCTGGGGCTTACTTTACAGGCTGAGGTTTATCTGATAGTCTGATCGAGCAGCCTCTCAGAGCTCTTTGGTCCTTCCATGCCTTAGACTCATACCTACTGGTCAGAACTTCTGGAATTTGCATCTTGGACTATGATCAGGTTTTCAGTTTGGTTAAGTTTCAAGATTAGTAGAGAGAAAAGGCTAGCCTATGGTCCTCAATTCAGGAGTGGGTGGCCACCCTATCCTGAGAGTGAAATAGATGCATTCACATTTATGGATCCTCTTTCAGGACCTCCAGGTCCAGTAAGGATGTGCAGAAACCCTTCCCACTCATCTCTAGTGCCTCTGAGGGCAGGGCCCAGGTGACCACCTGAGCTCACAGAACTTTTCACTCTGGCTGTAGGTACCATGTCTACCCTACATGTAGGAACACGTCTGGGATTCTCGGATTCTCTGTCACTGTGGGGACTCAGGCAACCAAATACAAGTGAGTAGATGGGCCCAACTATTGTTATTCTTGGTGTTGAGAGTAGGGGATACAGGTGTGTTCTTAAACCTCAGGTAACTCTGACCAAATACGGTTTGCTGCATTTAGTCACAGCTGCGGGGCTGAGGGATGGAGGGTGGTTCACAGATGGCCTGATCCGGGACTGTTGAATGGTTCTAGTGGTCCATGGGGTTTGACTCAAGTCCTGGGGTCACTGTGCAGGCTTGCCAATGTTTCTCTCTTCAGGCAGACCTGAGGACAGAAAGGCAAATGTGCCTGACCTGGCATTCCTGCTGGAACCGAGGTACAGGGCCTTGGTGGTTCTCAGCTTTGGAATGGTCAAGCATGGCTGTCACTGCTTCGGTACTGAGGGTACCGGGAAACTGACATGGAGATGGGGGAGCAGGATTCCTCCCCATTCTCTTCCCGCCTTCAGCTTAGGGCAGATGATTGAGGTCTGGGAAGAAAACTTCAGCCTCTTTCCTGGAAATATGCCTTAGCCCTAATTCCCTCCTTTGCTTACTCCTTGAGACCAGGTCTCTGACAACTTTTAATTAAAGGTGTTTTGTTTTAGTTCTGAAGTTGTTGATAAGAAGATAGAAGAGTTTCTTTCTAACTTTGAGGAGAAGATTGAGAACCTCACTGAGGACGCATTCAACACCCAGGTGACTGACTCTGCTGGTCTGGCCTTTTGTTCCTTGGCCCACAGAAGCCCTCAAGACAACCAGACACCAGTGCTGGCCAGTTTTTGAGCTTTGTAGCCCCACCTTAACCTGACCATAATGTCTTCCTAACTTCATCCCTCCCCATCATGCTGGCAGGTCCCAAGTGAAGGGACCATAGCAGGTCCATGACAAACCAGGCTGGACAGGGCCAAGTGTGTTTTGGGGGAACTGGTGTGATACCATGCTGAAGGTCTCTCTTTTTGGTGCTAACAGGTCACAGCTCTGATCAAGCTGAAGGAGTGCGAGGACACCCACCTTGGGGAGGAGGTGGATAGGAACTGGAACGAAGTGGTGACACAGCAGTATCTCTTTGACCGCCTCGCCCATGAGGTAGTAACAGTTTTCAGAGTAAGACAGCCCTGACAGGGACTCCTCATTTTATAGGAGTCACAATTCCAAGCAGATCGGTATTGTGTAGAAGAGAAAGCTAGGACACTCGTCCAGGCTTGGTTGTTTACTTGCCCAGTTCTTGCCTTGATTAATCAAATCTTCTTTCCAGACTGGCACCTTAGGTGGCCAAGTGAGTAGGATACTCATCCCTACCCTCCCACGACCACCAATTTCAATCAGAGCAGGTCCATTTTTGTATTATATATTGCAGTTCACTACAAAATTTGTTAACAAAGGGTTCTGCTATTTAAAGGAAATTGAGAACTTCTGATCTTCTTGAACACAGAGTTCGTCCTCCAGATTTAATGATTCCAGGTGTAGGTCTTTTGACAACTTCTAGCCCAAAGTAATAAAACCCATGAAAAATAGCTCTGGGTCCTGCAATCCAGCACTCTCTTTGATAATACAACCACATGCAGTAAATTAGCAAAGGGTGTTGAGACAGAAGGCATCTTTAACAGGAGGTTTCAGCGCAGCGCTTCAGGCACCCAGTTTTCCTACTAGAAACAGGACAGAGAAAATTCTCTTCACCTGTTTCAACAGTTACTGTCTTTTTCTCAAGCCAGAGTATACAGTTCCCATGTACCTGCGAGGTGACGCGATGGTGATGATAGGTTTTTGGCTCAGTGTATAGTACTCAGCTGTAATTACAGCATCTGCACTGTCTTACTTGCCTCCCAGGGTCAGTCATTACTATGAAAACATGAAGGTGTGTCACAGAGGCTCATTTTCATCCTTCTCTGGAAGGTTGGGGGCAAGCTGAGACGTGGAAGAATAAAATGATGTGCTCAGGCGCTAATAAGCAGAACCCAGGAGGTCTGGTTAGGGTTAATGTTCAAGAACTATCTATCGTCACAGAAAATGTATTGCTAGTCTTTTATAGCCTTCTTTCTTTCCTATCTTCCCTTCTCGCTGTAAGATTGAAGCACTGAAGTCATTCTCCAAGTCAGACCTAGTCAACTGGTTCAAGGCTCACAGAGGACCAGGGTGTAAAATGCTCGGCGTCCATGTGAGTATGGTTAACCACGCTGCAGCTCTGTCCTTTGCAGAACTGTCATTTAGCCCAGTTACCATTCACTGAGTTTGGGTTAGGATCAGAGATCCTAATAGGTCTTTGCCCCAAATCTGGTCAGCATATTGCTCACCTCAAGTCTTTGGCCTCTTTCAGGTCGTTGGATTTGGGAAGTATGAGCTGGAAGAGGATGGGAACCCTTCCGGTGAGGATTCCAACTCTTCTTGTGAAGTGATGCAGCTAACCTACCTGCCAACCTCTCCTCTGCTGGCAGACTGTACCGTCCCCATTACTGATATCAGGGCTTTCACATCGACGCTTAACCTTCTCCCCTACCATAAAATAGTCAAATAAACTGCAGTCTCGTTGGCCTGAAATTGTGTATTTAAAAATGTGTGTATATTTTATGAAGTTATACCACTACTGTCTTAGGGCTTCCATTGAATTTTTGCACTGGTATCATAGAATTTTATTTACACCCCCCCCCCCTTTGTTGTGACTAACAAACAAACCAAGGGTTACTATAGCAGCTGGCAGAGGGAAATTAGCAGGGTGGGCCGTGTGTGACTGAAAAGCTTACAGGAGCAGTCTGAGAAGCCTGGCCTGGCCTCTCTCAGACTGAGAATCCAGTTCTGTATGACAGACTCGAGAGGCCCTATGTAACCAGTGTCTTAGTACCTAAATGCTAGGTGCTAATACTAATACCTGTTGTTTTTTAAGTGTATTTTTAAATAAAGATAGTTCTGTATTGCCCTTCAAAATGAGCCATTTGCTGCTGTGGCATTCTTTTTATGATGTTTTGTTTCAGGGTGGGGTGGGGATCTAAAACACTCTTCCTAAATCCTCTAAGGCAATAAAGTATTTTTGGATAAAATGGTGGGAGCCCTACGTGTGCTCTGTGAGAGCTCAGTGAAGACTGTGGAGGAGAGGGCGGTAGGCGCTGAAGTCAGAACAGCATACAGACGGGGAGAGGGGAGGATGGCTCCTCCGTTATTCACGAGAGTCCTCGTGACGAGCTAGCGAGCGCCTGTGTTCAAGGTTGCCAAATAAGTGACTCCAAGTTTAACCATAAAGATAATAAAAGAAACACATTAAAAAAAAGGTTGGAAAAATTACTTTATGAAGCCTTAAGAAGCACTGAGTATAATTACACTGTAGTCCAGAGTTAGATACAATTTAATAATAGTTCAATTCCAAAATAAAAGTTACTGTAGGTGAGGCCATGAAATTTCCTAACACTTGATTTTAATACATTGCGCTAATTTTCTAAAACTCAGAGGAACCAATATTTACAGTAGATGGAGTATGTATGAAAAATCTGGCATCAGGTATATTATATATGTATATATATGTGTATGTTGTGTGTGTGTATATATATATATATAGAACCCAAGATTATATGAACTGGGAAACAGATGTATATCTGAACAGCAGTACTAGAGTGCAGAGTTTGAGACTGGGATTTACAAATACTTTTCAAAGCGTGGGATTTGGAAAAGGAGCAGACATCTTGTTTTCAAAACCTGAAGTTTTTCTCAGGACTGAAGTCAAAATTATAACTGCCAAAGAAGAGGAAAAAAGGGAAGCTTTTCTTGCTTTAATTGTTCATCTGCATCAGAAAGTCCAGTATCCCTGAGATAGGAACCACTGCAATAAGAAGGGAGCGAGTGAGTTCTCCCAAAGGAAGATTGTTGCTTAATTATGCCTCCTGCCCTGGTCATCAGGTGCAAACTGTGCATTTCCCAATCTAATGCTTGGCAGCACCAAGGCGTTTCAGTAACGGCTCATCATAAACCCAACATTCTCCATCTTCATGAAATAACTGTAAGAGAAAGGGGAGAATTCAGTTACACACTTGCTTTGTAGTTGTATAATATCATACTTGTTGTTATATCTTCTCCCCCCCTTACACTGAAATGAGCTCCAGGCAGGGACCAGCGCTCATCTTGTTCGTCACCATGCTTCTTTAAAGCAGTGTTTGGACTTCGCTTCAACATTCATTGAAGGAACTAATGAGTTGCAGCTCAGGGCACAGGAGGAGCAGCTCCGAGGTCGGGGCAGGCTCCCGAAAGCAAGCTTACCCTTGTCTCCCATTGAATTTCCTTCTCCTTCCTTTCTCGGGCCTCTGCTCTCTGTCTTTCTTCAAGTCTATGCTTGGCTTCAGTTGCTGCATCAATGTCTCTGATTTTTAAGTTGAAAGTAACATCCTTCCAGAGGCTATAAAAAAAACCTCAAGGTGCTAAGTACTAGATGGACACAGGAGTTAGTAATCTTAAGAGTGAAAATCTAGAGCCACCCTGAATATAGCATAATTACAGTCAAGTCAAATGGCTTTTAAGTGCTGAAGTTCACAGACTAAATCTCATTTAACCGGCAACAGGGCGCTGAAGTAAAGAATGGAGAAAGGGACCTAGAGATTCCACTGCTAGTTGTCAAAGGGGGAAATAAAGGCTGGACAGAAAGCTGGATGTATGGTAAGGACAACAGGAGAAATGAGAACTGAGACCTGGGATTCTACTTCCGGCTCCCTGTCTAACTAGCCACGCAGCTTCGGGTGTGTCAGTTCACCGAGAGGGCTTCAGTGTCCTTCACTATAAACTAAAAGGGTTACATCGGAGGGGCTGACAAGTTCCATTTCAGAAAAACTCCCTTGGATTTAACACTGAGATCCTGGAGAGAAAATCTGAACAGAGAGAATAAGGGTCAAGAGGTGAGTTGGAGAGGCTTAAGGGAGAGGAGATTTGGCTTCCTCTCAAGGCCTGGAAGATGACAACTAGACAAGTCTGGTCGACATGTGTCACTTTACAAGTGAAGGCTCCTCGGGACTAGAAAAGTGGCCATGCGTAAGATCCCCTTGTGGGGAGAAGCAGGGCATCAATTTCTATAGATTTCCACTTACATAACTACAAGCAGGCAATCCAGCCAAGCAGCCTTAACAAGTTAGAGAAAGCAAGCAGGGTGATGATTCGTAAGGTGCCCTTCCTTCACTTCAGAAATCTCCTGATATGCTAAATAAAGAACTTCAGTGCAGGATTCCTCATACTACTAAAAGAAACCCCTTTTATCAAGCAAATGGGAAGGGAAAAAATTATGACATTTGAGACTACTGGAAAACTGAATACAATTAGATATTTGATGATATTAAGGAAGTGATTTTTTTTTTTTTAAAGCCTGATGATACTGTAGTTTAGTGTTTGTGGGTGTTTTAAAGTCACTTTAGAGATACATATTGAAATACTTAGGGATGAAATTTAAAAAAAGACCTGAAGGTGTTTTACTGCACACCTCTCACCTGGGACCTGACTGCCTTCTCTTATAAACCACAAAGACAGTGATAAGCCAACATACCCTGGGTACTTGTTATTTCCCAAGCATCATACATATGCTTGGATGTTGATCTCATTTACTCCTCACAAAAACTCTGAGGTAGTTCCCACTTCAAAAAAGAAGGCAAAGAGAGGCTAGCTTACAGTCCTGGTTACAACCCTAATAAGTGGCAGAGCTCCATATGAAGGACCCCAGGCTTCACACTTAGTCTGTGGTCTGTCATACTCTGCGGTACTATCTCCACACTCCAGCCCTGCGCCTATGCCTAGCTAACAGCAGGAGCATTGCCCCGGTAGCTCTAGGTATGTCATTTTCTTACCAGCGGGATTCATACTCATTCTGATCTTCCAACTTCCTCACTTTCTTCTTGATTATAGGCAACTTCTTGGTATCTATAAAAACTGCATTTTCCTAGAAAACAGAAAAGACAGGTAGATGTTTTACTGTTCAAACTGTTCTAGAAGGAAAAGTCAACTCTTCCCAGAAAACTTTAACAGATTTAATAATCAAATCCCACATATGAAGATATGTAGATGAGGAGTTTCATATGCTACTTCAGCCTAAATACAGTGGTGTCTTCAGTCTTGGCAGAGGTGCAGTTCAACAGATGTTTTCAGTACAGCTATGTGCTACATGCTTGGGCTGTTCTCTCTTGGACGGCTAGACCCATAAACAACTAATCCTAGTGTTAAGTAGGCTGAAGTGCTTTCTACATTTCAAATTCTCCAAATCCCAAATCCAGTTCATTGGCTCCTCCTGTTCATCCCACACCACCTTCCTCCTACCTTAATTAGGTGCTGTTTGCGAGTTCCTTGAGGGCAAGGACTATGTGACTCTTTTCTGTATCCCTAGTGCCGGGCAGTTAATACATTTCTTATACAAAATCAAACTGTGTATACAAACACACACAAGTGAGTTTAGTGCTTCATTTTACAAACATACTCACCATACATTCTAATGATATAGCTAACATTTATTGGATGCTATGTGCCAGGCATTTTTTTACATGTGTTATTCTTGAGTATTCTGAGAGGAGAGGGAAGTAGAGATTATTGTACTATCTGTGCTGCCGGGGAAGACGGGGGGGAAGGAAAGGGCTGCCCTGAAGACAGCATTAGAGCTGGCCTGAGCGGTTCAATTTCCAGATGAAGGAAGCTAGAGTAAGGGACAGGCTACAATTCAATACAGCTTAAAACAAGTGGCAAAATACAGGTTCTTACCCCAGTTGCATATTTTGCATACATTACACCATTCCATTCCCCTTCAATTGAGCAAAAAGACTTCTTGTCATTTGGAGAACTAAATAGAAAAGGAAACACGTGTTAGTCTCAAGTTGAAAATTACTCTAAGAATCTGGTAGGTGGGGCCTACCTACAGAGAGCAGAACACAAAAGAACAACTATGAAGACTTTGGTAAAGGCAGCTTAATAGAACTGGATTTCCCAGAGCCAGCTGTAAGAATGAGGGCCCTAAATGAGATGCTAATGAACTAGACATGCCCATGGACAGTGGGTATGAGATGAGCAAGAGAGCCCTGGACTGGGGCCACAACAAACAAGGGACAGTCCCTGCCCTCAGGCTGCTCACAGCCTAGTGGCGAGAGACATGGCCATTGAGATTCTGGTGGTAAGTGCTGTCGTGAGTTTATGGGAGCCCTGGAGACGAAGGGCAAGACTCCTGCATGTGGGTCAGGGAAGGTGTTGCTTAAGGATATAATGCTACAGACCAGGCTTTCATCCCTGGGCTCACAGGGACCTCTGGGTCAAATGGTTTGATTTCTTTTCCTGAGCAAGGATCCTGTCATCAAAAGCCCCGACAAGCCTCTACTTGGACATGACAGTGATACGTATGGCAGGTATGGAGATAGGGAAGATAAGCATCACAGCAAACAACAGCTTAGGAAGGGCAAGGCTTGAGCAAAGATGGAGGCTAAAAGAAGTCAGAAAGAGAAAAATACACAGGGTAGGGCGAGGAATGCTGTTCTCACTGGACTGGAACTTGTTTCCTCTATGATTTAGGGACTGGGGGTGGGGGGACCAAGGGAAAGAAAAATGGGAGAATCCCAGGTTTAGAAGGTCACTGTGCAGTGGTTCTCAAAGTGTGGTCTGGGGGCCCCTGCAGGTTCCCAAGACCCTCTTAGGTCAAAACTACTTCCATAACCAAGGCATTATTTGCCTTTTTCACTCTAATTTTCCCACAAGTGTAGTGTTTCCCAGAGGTTTTGTGATATGCAGCAACAGGCTGACTGCAAGAAGTAGATAGGAGAATCCAGCTATCTTCTATTAATTATATTAGAGATTTACAAAATTCAGAAAACATACAATGCCACTCTTCTCACAAATTTTTTAAAGAAGAATTTTGGAAAAGTTTTTTCTTTTTTGTAAAAATGCTATTATTGTCATTTGTACATGAATTTATAAATATTTTAAAATCTTGTTCTAATTCCTAATGAGAAATATTGATGGATATAATTGACATAAACAAAATTTTTAAGTGTAAAGGAGTCCAGAGACCAAAATGCTTAAGAACCACTCAGCTAGTACAACCTTTCAGCTGATGCTCAAATCCCTAATTTGAAGAGCCCACCAAGCCCTCTTTCAGCCCCCAATGCCGAGGGCAGCCTTTCTACTATCTATGGCGATGACTGGCGGGAGAGTGCGCTGAGGGAGCAGCTCCTGCTGGCGCTGGTTACCTCGGAGGAACTCCCACCCGTGTCTTTGTTCTGGACGTCCTATTCCACCACCTGCCTGGCTGGCGGAGCAGCTGCATTACAGTGGTAACTTGTGCTGCTCCCTAAGCTCTGCCCATATTTTCTGACTGCAATAATTTGTTGGATTTCACACTGATCCTTAGTAAATTTCATCTTGGGTTCAGGGTCCCCCTCCCGCTCAAGATTTTTCTGGATGCTGATTCTGTCATCCAAATTTAATTATCTCCCTGGAAAACTGCTTAAGCAGCCATGGGTCTTTTATCTGCAACACTGTTCCAAAAAAGACCTTTGAGGGCAGAGAAAGTCCTGCAGATTTTCCTCTTCCAGGCAGGCTCTGAACCCCACCCAACTGAGTGTTACCCAGACAGCAGAGCTGTCTTCATCTGACCCTAGAGTGTCAAACAGAACCAAGCCAGAATGTGATGGTTACTGTTTTTCCCCAGCAAAGGCGCAGAAAAATGGACCGAGGACTTGGAGACACTTCACTGGGAGCCAGAGGGTCTATTGTACGGACTAGCTCATGGTCCGAAATGGCGATAATGAGCCAGGAATCCACAATCTGGATGAGCGAGGCAATCTAGGAAGACCTCTTTCAGCTCCCCATTTGCAAGTCAGGTTCCTAGGAAGGAAATCCCACCAATGACCTCTGATTGTTCTGACCCCACACTTTAGGTCTCCTTCTGATATGAGATTTTAGGAAGAGACGTCACACAAGATGAGAAACAAGTTTTCAAAGACAGAACCATTAAAATGGTCCATTCCTAACAGAAGTTATAGTTCAAGACAAAAGGGAAAGTATTTCAAAGAAGCCGAAGAGCACTGATGTAGAAAAACAAAATACCTACAAGATCTCAGCAGTTATCCTGTGCTTCTTGCCGCCATAGAAAGGTTTAGTGTGGAAGACGATATTTGCACTATAGCCAGTTTTGGAACAATTGATATTGCACTCTCCGCCTAGTTCCACCCACGGCACGGTGAGGATAGACCTGCAAAACCAAACATTCTCAGGTAAGGCTGACAGTTCAGAGGAAAGAGAGAAGGGGCGTTGCTTAAGCAACAGCAGGGTCTACTGCTTGCTCATCAGAAGAAATGAATACAGCTCTACTTGCCTTCCATAACCATTGGGGAATGTGAGAATGTAATGTTCGTCATGGTCTAGACACGAGACACAGCCTGTGGAAAGAAGGGACAGAATCTCTGATGAGTAGTGTCAACTGGCAATAAGGCTGTGTTGTCTGGTTGATGGATACTCCAGGATACTCTAGTTAATTTAGGAAAAAATCTTACACCCGACCCCTGCTCTCACCCCCAATACACATGCTTACATGCAAACAATGACATCCAGTCTGGCTTTCTGGGGCCATTTCCTCTTACTTGACAAGTGTCCAGCACACATTAGAAGGGCATAAAATCCTATTAACATTGTAGTCCACCCAATGCCACAGACTTACCCTGCCCTATGTTGTGCACCCCTATTGACATCCCAAGGAATTTTGATTTGGTCCAGATATGAGCATTGAATTGTATCTTCTTGTTAAAACACTCAGCGTAAAAGGCTGAAACTAAACAGAAATTGTTTTCTATTAGTGCCAGGAGTACTTAACTGCTTCTTACATCCTGTTTCCCCCAAGGCAAGCAACGCCTCAGGGCCATGTGGGCAGGAACTTCCCTGAATCATGAGACTGAGGGCCAATCCCGGAGTCTTAAAATCAGAAAGTGTTTCTGTTCTGGTCAGTAAGCATGTTCCTGCCCCAGCCCCAACCTCAACCTGGACCCATCCAGTATTTCCAGTTTGAACAGTGCACTGAGCAAATGAGACGATGTTGAGGATACACATTCTCTCCACCATGCCAGGAATATACTGTGCAGAAACTGCATCCCATTTGTATAAACTCTCTCAAAGTTGCTGAGGTCTCTACAGCACAGCTCGTTATATGTAAGATGTCTCTGAAGCGTTAAAAGTTGGCTTCCCAAATACCTTCCTTTCATACATAATCAGTGAAGCTAAGTGAATCTTTGCAACTTATACAAACAAGTATGAGGAACAAATCCTCTCATAGGGTTGGGAAGATACAGGCAGCCACAAAACTGACAATATTGTGACCTCAGCTATGGAGCTTTTAACAAGCCTCTTTAGACAGAACAGTCTGAAAGTGTGTATTAGAGAGAAGCTCTGTAACTTACTAGGTGGATGATGGGAGACCTGTTCAGCCACGAAGGTTACACTGTTTTTGGAAACCCAGGGCACCGGTCCTTCTGCAACCAGCTCCTGCAAGCAAATATAGCATCATTTTCTTTTGATGTGGAAACACAAATGACACTCCAGAGAATCTAATGACTAGAGTCTCTGCCTCCCGAGGTAGTTAATTGCTCCCTCTCCACACACCTAAAGCACCTTATACATACTTTTATTATGGCATTTAATTACACTACCGGAATTACTGCTTTCTGTCTCCCTGACTAAGACATTCTTGAAGGCAAGGATCATGTGCCTAACTCAGGCCCAGGCCCGGCACAGAGCTGGCACTAAGAACAGACACACACTGCCTGTCTTCAGTAAGGTGCTACAGGTAACTTGTTCTCGGAAAGGGGAAGATAGGGAGAGTGACGTTTACTGAGAGACTATTACATACCAGGCACTGTGGGCTTGGGGTTTTTCTGGTTCACCCCTAGAGGGCTTTTAACATTTTTGCGCGTCTTCCTTGCTGGCTGTCTTCCTCAAACCAACCTCTAAATACTGGAGCCCTAGGGCTCAGGTCTGGGTTACCTACTCTTAGATGATTTCATCTACTCCCAGAGCTTTAAATGCTGCCTAAATATATTGAAATCTCTGACAGGCCCATCTGCACCCTAGACCTCGCCCTTGAACTCCAGACTAACTCCCTGCTTGATGGCTCCGCTTATATGTGGACCCCTCATACTTTATATTTCAGATTAGAGCTCTTGATTTCTCTCTCCCCAAATCCAATGTTTTCCTTTTAGTAAATGGCACCAACCAACTGCTAAAGCCCACATGCAAGGACTCATCTCCGACTGCCCCCTTTCCCTGACCTCCCCTAATCCACCTGTCAGTTCTCCCTCCAAAATACAGCTCGAATGAACCCTGTCTCTTCTGGAATAACACCAAAGCCTCCCCGATGGTTTCCTTGCTTCTATTTCTGTCCCTCTCTAATTGATTTTTCATAAAATCATTATAATGATCTTTTCCAAACAAAAATGAGATCCTGATAAGCCATAAAATTATCATCAAGGCCTTGCATGATCTGATTTCTAAATCTCTATCCTCATCTCATGCCACTCTTCCCCCTTGCTCACCATATGCAAAATATGCTGATCCAACAACACTGTTTTTCTATGGGTGATGAGCATCTTCTAATCACTGCCTTTATCATTATCTAGCTCCAAATAAAATGAAATCTTATATTAGTACACAACTTAAGATAATTAAAAACGTCAGTGCGGGAGCTGGCCCGGTGGTGCAGTGGTTAAGTTCGCACGTTCCACTTCGGCAGCCTGGGGTTCGCCAGTTCAGATACCGGGTGCGAACATGGCACCGCTTGTCAAGCCATGCTGTGGTAGGCATCCCACATATAAAGTAGAGGAAGATGGGCATGGACATTAGCTCAGGGCCAGTCTTCCTCAGTAAAAAGAGGAGGATTGGCGGCAGATGTTAGCTCAGGGCTAATCTTCCTCAAAAAAGACAAAAAACAAGCAAACAAAAAACATGTCAGTGCGGAACTCACCACATTCTCTTCAGTATCATTTGGTAATGTCCAGTGACACTGAAAGATCTCGCCCAAAATGGGGTTGTATGGCTTTTTGGCAACTGATCCTTTCCTTCCTGCATGAAAGGCTGAGAGGTACCATTTCACAACTTGAACCATTCGGTCTCTGGCATCCTTCTGGTCACTAATGCTGCAAGGAGAAAGACAAAACTTAATATCCTGCTTTCTGACAGGACACAAGCTGATGCAGCACCCCTCAGCATGGCTGAGCCAGGCTGAGAGGACCCAGGACCAGAATTAACCTCAAAGCTTTTTTCAAAAAGTTGAGGTACAATATACATAATTAAACACACTGGTCTTAAGTGTTTGGTTTGATGAATTTGACAATGTATATATCCATTTAATTAATCACCATCCAAACAAGATACAAAACATTTCCATTACCCCCAAGTTTCGCTATCCCCCTTTGCAAGCAATCCCCACCCCTCACCCTGGGGCAAACACTGTTTCTGGTTTCTAGTAGCACAGATCAGTTTTGTTTACTCCAGAACTTCATATAAGTGAACTGTTTAATTGCCAAATCACTGGAGATTTTCTAGACATATTTTGTCATTGACTTCTAATTTAATTCTTTTGTGGTCACAGAACATACTGTGTGCAGTTCTAACTATTTTAAATTTATTAAGTCTTGCTAGTATATGGTCTATTTTGATGACCGTTCCATGTGCACTTGAAAACTGTCTGTTAAACAAACTGTTTGGTAGTGTTTAGAAAGGTCAATTGGGTCAAGCTGATTGATAATACTGGTGAATCTTCTACAGCCTTACTCATTTTCAGGGAGGTGGGGAGGCCTGCACGCACAGAGTTCAATCAACTTTTGAGGGAGGAATTTTCAACCACGATCGTGTACTTGTCTGTTTCTTCCTTTAATTTTTGCTGCATGTATTTTGAAGCTGTGCTATTAGGTACACATGCATTTAGAATTATTATTTATTCTTGATAAACTGACTCTTTTATCATATGAAATACCCTTATTTGTCTCTGGTAATATTTCTTGTTTTAAAAAAAAATCTCCTTTGTCTAATACTAATACAGTGACATCAGCTTTGTTAAACTTAGTGTTTTGCGTGGTATGTCTTTGTCCATCCTTTTCTTTATTTTTTTTTGGCTAACGAAGATTTGCGCTGAGCTAAAATCTGTTAATCTTTCTCTTTTCTTTTTGCTTGAGGAAGATTCACCCTGAGCTAACATCTATGCCAGTCTTCCTCTATTTTGTATGTGGGTCACCGCCACAGAATGGCCAGCAACAACTGGTATAGGTCAGCGCCCAGGAACTCAACTCGGACAGCTTTTACTTTTAATTAATCAGTGTCTTCATATTTAAAGTCTCTCTCTTGCAAATAGCATATAAATGGACCTTACTCTTTTATCAAGTCTGACAATCACTATTCTCTTAAATGGAGCATATGTGTATGCTATTTACATTTAGGGTAATTACAGGTATAGCTGGGTTTAACTCTACCATCTTGGTATTTGTTTTCTATTTGTCCCCTTTGTTCCTTGTTCCATCCATTATTTCTCCTTTTTGGGAATTGAGTATTTCAGAATTCCATTTAATCTTATCTGTTGGCTTTTTAGCTGTACTTTTTTTTTTGGAGGAAGATTAGCCCTCAGCTAACATCCGCGCCCGTCTTAACTGTGCACTTCACTGCTGTGCCGCTGGGCCAGCCCCTACGTACTTTGTATTTTTAAGTGGTTCTTCTAGGGACCTCAAAGTTAAATTCTCATACACAAAAACTACCCTTAAATCTGGAATCTATATCTAGTGCATAACTCATACTTTCCATCTTTATTTACACATGGAACCAATAAATGTCTACATTTTATTTGCTCATTATGTATTAATTTAAACGGTGCAATATTTATTTGAATTTCTGCCCTTGGAGAATTGGTTAAATGGTTTTCTTAAATCTTCATTAAGAAGAAAAGATATATATCAATGTCAGCCAATGTGCCCACCCCTGTGAAACCCTCAGTGATTTGCATCTGGCTTCAATAAACCACAGACCAAGGCCAAGGAATGCAATCAGAGAAGACAGATCAGAGTATCCCAATACAAATAAAATTTTCCTGCTACCACTGAAAAGCAATGTGAACTCACCTCCTTGTAAATCAACGCCACCTTCAGATTGCTTCTGTCCTTTGTACATATATCTAATATTGTAAACTTTATATTTAAAGTTTATGAATTAGTTTATAATCTGGACACCAGACTGTAAGCTCCTCAAGGGGAGACACTGTGACTTTTTCTTTCTCCAACTCATAAAAGTTCTGGCAAACAACAGGTGCTTTAGAAAGGTCTGCTGAACTCAGTTAACTGTACTTCTTCAGGATACAATGTAAATAATTTAACAGTGCTTACCAGTCCCCGGATCAAACAAGCTCACAGCCTTGGCAGTGGGAATCCTGGCTACCTGTTAACAGGCTGTCAAGATTTTTTAAAGTGTTTAACTTGAGTGCCTATCAACATCACCACCACACAACCTAAGCAAACAGGCATCTAACATAAACAAAATATTCAATGCCATTTTTTCCCAGAAATGTTTGAAAGGCAAAATGGAATGCATCTATGCCGCTAAAGCAGGAAACTACTGAGTAACATCTTAGCAAACGGGAAACACAGTGCTCAGTCAAATACCTCACAAACAGGTCCGGATGTGCAAAAAAGTCTGCATACATTTCTAAAAGAGATCTTCTTTCAAGAATAAATGTTGGAAGAACTACCTGAAAAACATACACATTTGACCCTTGAGGATCAAATTCCACAACAGATAAAAACAGACTGTTGAACTGCTAAAAAAACAACCCATTCCAATCATGGTAACACCCACAAAGTACTGCCCAGGCATGCTTCTGGTACCTACTTCCCAAACTCTTCTAACACAGACATGCCTGTTGACCTGCCCAGCAGATGAAACACAGAGAAGTCGTTTTGAATGTTCAAATGTCACTTCCTCGGTGTAACCTCCCTTTAGCTCCCTGAACCCCAGTGTAGCAACAACAACAAAACACTCAGTATCAACCCTTGGATGTCTACTACCTGCTGGGGTGTTACACACACATCATCTTATTAAACTGTACAACATTCCTGTTAGGAAGAAATTATTATCCCTGTTTTACAGGTGAGAAAAATGAAGCTCAAAGAGGTGAGAAATTTTCTGACTGCTCTGTTATTAACATGAAATTCAAAATTGGGCCTGCCTGACTTTGGGGGATCTGTGCACCTTCCTCTCTACTGCTGCTTCTATCATCAATAGGTGCATTAGGAAATTTATCTACTTAAAAATCGTGTCCTCAAACAACTGATGAGTTCCTAGAGTGACAGGACCACACACGTATCAACACTTGCATTCTCAGCTACTATTACACAGTGAGAAACTTTTAAATGAGCAGTTGAAGGAATAAACAAAAGGAAGAAGAGAATAAAGATGGAAATCAATGAACTCTTTTCACCATGGGGCTAAACCCATGAAGAAAAATGCTGAGGGGCTGGGAATGTGGCAGAGGAGAAAGTAAAGAAAATGGAAAATCGGAATATGGGAAGAAGAAAGGAGAAAGATTAAGAATAACTGATAAAAAAAGGGAAGAATTTCATTAGAAAATGAAAGCAGAGTTTCTGAAATGTGTATCACATTTCTGAAATCTGATACACATTTCAGAAACTCTGCATCAGATTATAATTTTTCATTATAAGAAGTAGAGCACCATATAAGCAAAAATTCCTTTAAATTTAGTAATTACTGGGGCTGGCCCTGTGGCCGAGTGGTTAAGTTCGCGCACTCCGCTGCAAGCGGCCCAGTGTTTCGTCGGTTCGAATCCTGGGCGCGGACATGGCACTGCTCATCAAACCACGCTGAGGCAGCGTCCCACATGCCACAACTAGAAGGACCCACAACGAAGAATATACAACTATGTACCGGGGGGCTTTGGGGAGAAAAAGGAAAAAAAATAAAATCTTAAAAAAAAAAAAAAAAAGACACCTGTTTAAAAAAAAAAAAAAAAAAAAAAAAATTTAGTAATTACTACATATCTACCACATTCAAGATCCTGTGTTAAATGCTATGGAGGAGGCAAAGGTAAGTATGAGAGAATAATACTGGCATTTTAAATGTGAAATGTGACAAATTTCACACAAGAGAGGCTCAAAGAAAAGGGAAAGATCATATTCTGTTTAGGGGACCAAAATGAGGGCAGAGCTGAGAAACAGTTCATTGAGGTGGCTCTAGAGAAAAGCTTTAGAGAAGAGTCAGCTGTAACAGATAGAGAGAGGAGAAAACAGAACAAGACATGGAAATGGGAGGGGAAAAAAAAAAGAAGACATAGAGATAGGAAATGGGGTATGACAGGGACTGATGAGTGGACCAGCGTGGCTCGGTACATAAAGAGGGTTGCCAGAACACAAGCTTGGAAAGGGACACTATGGCTGTAACATTTAAAATGTTCATTATCAGACTGCAGAGTCTAAATTTTAAGTGAACATTTTTCTTCCACAGAACATGTATGTCTACAATCTAAATATAGTTAGATTGGCAGGTAAGCTTATGTACTGACTTGGTGCGACTTCCTACAACTCTTGGAGAACGGAGAAATTATAAATCACCAAGTTAAGAATACTGAAGAACAAAAGAAGGGTAATTATCTTTAATATATAAACAGCTCTTACAAATGAACAAGAAAATGATTACTACCATCAGTAGAAAATTGGACAGAAGAACAGGCAATTCAAAAAAGAAGAAACGGCCAAAAACCATAAAATCTGATGTGTCATCAAAGAAAAAAGTAAGACTATTTTTCTCCCTACTTAAAAATTTTCTTGAGAACTCTCATTCAACAAATCTTCACTGCTTTTAGCACTATACTGATACATGCCACAGGTTAAGCTGCTGGAACAGTGATGAAAGCAAGCTGGGTTAGGGCGTCTTTGACCTGGGTTCAAGTTCTTATTCTGCCACTTCTTGAGTGTGAGGAAGCCCTGGGAAATTAACTCAACTTCTGGAAGTTTCTGTAAAAGGAGGATAATTACAAGCCCCGCTTATATTTTACTGTTATTTTAAAGACCAAGTGAGGTAAATGGGATGTGACTTTATAGTATTTCCAGACACTACAAAGTACTTTGAAAACAATTCTTTCTAGAAAGTATCTGAAGTAAAAAGAAAATATTTTTATAAAAAGGAGGAAACACAAATTTAAGGCATTACTGTAATAATATTTCAAAATACATAAAAGGAATCAAGAATTCAGCCATTTGTGCCAATAAAGATTTCTAAAATTGCTAATTTTTAACACATTTGGCAAAAATAACAATTATTATAAGATCATTCACAATATAATAAGCTTTTAGTGGCTATGGAGCCAAATATGGATTATCTGGCAGAGGAACTTATGTAAGGCAAGAACTGCACAATTGCCTGTGGCAGCAACTTTTGGTTGCCTATGCACATCCCCGTTTCATCTCTAATAAGAACTCTGACTCATTCAGGTTTAGGCTATAGGTTGCCATGAGAGTCATAGGGCCCTCCCAGATCTCAGGGGATAAATGTGCATTAATCTAAACCAATCATTAAACCTCCCTTGCCAGTGACTGACTTAGGCATGAACACATGCCTAGCTTTGGCCAATAAGAGTCAACTGAAAGTCTGATGGGCCACTTCAGGAAAACAATGTCCTGCCTAATAACAACAAAAGTCTATAAAAAGAAATTATTTTTCTGCCTCTTGACATATTTGTATAAGGATGTTATGACTGTGGCAGCCATTCTGCAGTGATGAGGGGACAAGCCTGAGTAGGAAAGTCAGCATCCTTAGATGGCAGGATAGAGAGACTGAAGGACTCTCGGTCCTTGCTCACATTGCTGACCCACTGCATTAATCCACTCCAGAACTACCCTCCTTTGGACTGCTTACGTGAGATAACAAGCCTAGTGTTATTCAAGTCACTTTTAGGTGAGTCTTCTATTATTGGAGACCAAAACCAACCAAGATGGAAAATATAGAAAAGAAATATAGATGTCAACATCTAAAATTAAGCTATAACTTTCAAATTTGAAGCGACAATTCTGCTCCAGCAATTATGCAATCTAATGATCACTGAAAAGATCCCAGGGGCAAACTTTTGTAAATATTCCCTTACCTAGAACATTCCCAGGAAGTATGCTGGGTTCCACAAATTAATGCTATCCTTGTGTTTCTGTTCTCTTTTAGATTTGGGGTGAAAGGTTTTACTATAAACACTTATTAGAAAATGTTATAGATTAGTTTTTTTCTTAACAGCCCTCTAAATCTAAAAACAAAATGAGTTCACTATTGACAGACACTATAGCAATAGAGTTGATCTGGTCATAACAAAAGTGAGAATCTTAAATTGTATTAGTTTTTTAAAGCTGAGCAGAATACTAATTTAACCAACATGAAAGCTACTGCAGTTTAAGTCTTTAAGACAAGAGGCAGGACTGAAAAGATTACAGATCTTGAAATCACAGACCAGATTAGAATCTCAGTTCTGCCACTGAATAGGATTTAGCCGAGTTACTTAACCTCTATGAGTTTTAGTTTCGTCATCTATAATTGGAGTTAACAGTAACACCTCCTTTGTAGTGCTGTAGTGAGAACTAAGTGAAAGGATGAGGATTCTAGCACATGGCAGGGATAGACAAAGGCACCACACACCACTCTCCTACATCATTGGGCATTCTGTTTAGAGCACCAAGTTTAAATTAAAACTCCAATCCAGACCATAATAATCGTATGGTTCAATGTGTATCATACAATTTTCATTCACTACCTGTTCTAATCCTTCCAACAACCCTTTGAAGTAGGTCATTGTATGTCCATTTTGCATATGAGAAACCTACAAGTCACAGAGGAAGGGACTTGCTCAAGGTCACATGGTTTGGTAAGAGCAGAGGCAGGATGCAAACACAGGTCCTACAACCCCAAGATAGAACTCTGCTCATTTTGATTCTGCACATATGACACTGCTCTAGGTTTTGTTCAGACTACCAACCAAGCCCAGTATTATTTCTTATTTTCCCTCAATAAAATCCAAACTTAATCCATACATACTATCTCTATGAAATTATTCTTGTTTTATTTATTTCATCCACTTATAAAACTTTTCAGTTTACTCATTTACATGTATATTAAATCACAAGACAAAAGTATAAACATCAATTACATCATTATACTACACTTGCAGGCACGCTCACCACACAATCAAGAAGAATCCACACAGACACATAAAGACTTACAGCAAAGGCCAAATCTGCTTCTTACCTTAGTAAGATCCATTCCAAGCCTAACCTGCGACAAGAGATGCATGATAACGCTCTTGTGCTCTTCCACTGATCCTGCCTCCCCTTCATCATCTCTATCATCGTGTGAATCGAAAAGGTCTAAAATAAAACAAATCTTCTTAGACTGGTGTTACTCTGGGCCAATCTGAGCTGCTACCAGTATTACAAAATATTTTTCCTCAAACAAATATTTTTAAGAAAAACAAAGTTAAATTCTCACAGGTCGCTTACCGGCATCACTTGTTCCATTGGAAATGGAAGAATTAAGTGATTCTGTGGTATCTGGGCGCTTTAGACTATTCCCTGAGCTGCTGTGAGTTAAGACTGAGGCAGATCCAGAGGAACTAAAAAAAACATTAATTACCTTGAGCCTTTTAAGAAAGCAATTTGGAATCACAGTAAGACATTAACCAACAAAGCGACTTAAAACCAATATATGCAGATAACTGACAGAAACAAACCAGACTGCTACAGTTAGCTGGTTACATACATACGTAGATATGCTTTCCAGCTCTCTCCCTGGCACCTTCCGAGACTGTGAACTATGAAGTCTGATGATGACTAGGTCTCATCTTTGGCTTTCTACATAGCGTGTGCTCAACCAAGCCATGTTGAAAGGTCACCAAAAACTACTAAGATTTTGCCTTTGCATCTAAGTTTAAAACCAGAGCTCGTTTTCTGATTTTGTTACTTTGCATAAATAGATACGTCATAATTCTTGGCAACAATTTGCAGAACCTTACTGTCTTAGAAAGATGCATCTGTATTTTTGAGATCCTTTGGTAAAAGCCCACACTGGTACTGACTCTTCCCAGTCACTAAAAAACTGTTCGAAATTACAAAATAAAAAAGCATATTATTTTTTACAAGCAAATTTAAGGCACTAGTATTATGAACTGGTTAACGGGGTCTAAAGAAAGCTTCCTCTATTATATTATTATATCTGTGATCATAATTTACCCAGGATTAGTATTTGTATATTAATCAAAGGCTTACAGTTTACTTATTAAGTGTAAAAATAGAAACAAAATTTCTCACACTGCAGATATTTATAGAATGATATACACATAATAATCAGTTTTTTATTACAAATTTATAGCTGTGAAACATACTACGTATTCTAATTTAAACGTAGTTTGCCAAATCCCTTAAAACGTGTATCTTCTTTTAGATGCAATTCCACAGGTCAGATCTGTTTATGCTGTGCTGTTCCTCCTTATTCAGAGTAGGCACCGTTTCTGGGCCAAGGGAAATGCTCAATAAAGCTCAAAATGGGGAAAAAAATGGGATAAATTCTCATTTATCCATTTCATAATTTATCTTGTTCAGGACAAAGCATTTAAAGAAAATAGTCAAAAAACAATAGCAACAGTGACAAAAATAATATGCTTAGAGGAAACATGTATCTGCAATGTGCTAACTTGTATAGAATTTAATCATAAGATCATAAATAAAGAATTTAAAGCTCTAAACTTAATTATAATAACAGAATCCACAGTCTTATGGAGCACCTAGTATGTGCCAAACACTGTATGTGTCTCCCAAACAATCCAACCTCCATAACAGCTCACAAGGTCAACATGATGATTTTTTTTTTTTTTTTTTTTTAAGGAAGATTAGCCCTGAGCTAACTGCTGCCACTCCTCCTCTTTTTGCTGAGGAAGACTGGCCCCAAGCTAACATCCATGTCCATCTCCCTCTAACGTGGTGATTCTTATACAGAGATGCCCAGAGGTACAGTGACTGGTCCGAGGTCACAAAGCTGGTAAGTAGTGGAGCCATTTCAAACGTTTATCTGGCTACAAAGCACAAGTTCTTTCTAATCTGCACTTTCATCTAGTTACTAAAGGTGTAAAACCATACTGCTCAATAACACAGTTCACACAGAAGCTGTCATTACATGTCTCTAGAAACTGAACAGTTAAAGAACTTGAACTCAAGCTTTCAAGTTCTCTTCCTTCAGAGAGTGAAACAGTAGATAGAAACTTGCCCTGAGAGTTAGAAAACTACTGTAGCAGTTGATGACCAGCAGGTGTCACAAGTTCAATGCCTACAGAGGCCAGACAGAACACATCAACATGTGAACAGGCCAGTTATGAGACCTGGAGCCAGAATGCTCAATTTGAAGGGATTTAAAGGCCCATTTAAACAGTAACAACCACCACCAAATAGGTCAACAAACACTGAGCTAGCCAAATAAAACATCTGCCAGTTCCTACCAGTTTGGCAATCTGGATTAGGGCATAAAAGCTTGAAAGTGAGGAAGAAAAGAAATCCAGAGCAGGTCAGTTGGGCACAGAACTTAACTCTGGATCCTTTCAAATGGAGGCTCAGGAACTGTGTATTTGTCATGGGATGGGTACTGGGAGAGCAGAGAAGAAAGGTCTTAAGGAAGAGAAAAGAGAAAAGCCTCTGAGCCTGTAGGTGACTTTGTGACACACCTATTTCAGGCATAACAGGTAAGCATTTTTAAATTTTCCATTTAATAAAAATTTCGGGAGAACCCCTGAAAGGAGGCTAACGACGTCTTACCAGGCTTTTACTGAATAGAGATACATGTTTCCAGGGGACAGACAGATGAGCCCATTTTGATATTTAATTGTACGTCGTTTAGAGTAACAGCTAATGTTCAGCATAAAAGACTGTGCTTACTTCAGTTTAAATAAAACAAAGATTGAAAAATTCAAAAATCAATAATAACCTTTACTTTGGAATTTTCTTTCAAATGCTTATTTTCTTTTAACCCCACTACCATAAAAAAACATTTTAAAAAATGAAAGTGAAATTTTTATTGGCAAATTGCTAATAATGGTTTCTCAATAGTTTATTTCCCCACATATAACTCCGAGAAACCAACATGCTAAACCAAACCTTTCTGCTACACTGGCCTTCTTGAGTAGTGGGTTCAAACCTCTCCTCCTTAACTCAAGTCTCATGTCTTAACAGTATGTTTTCACCGAGATCACACATCTTTCACTTTTGCCCACATTCAAAAGCAGATTTTGATCCATGAAGTCACAAAACTCCCTGAACCAATACAGTCATTGTCTTTATAAATTTTGAGATTCTGAGCAGTTATGATGCCATTATATATGAATACTGCATTTCTCAGTTCACGTGTACGCTTAAGAAAACTAGAGTCCTACACAGTATTTCTTATTTAAAATAACCCAGGTTCAAGATGTAAGGACTGGCTGAGGGTAGTAAACTTGCAAATTCACATATAATTATTTCTAACTTTGTACTGTCTTACAAAGCAAACCCCAAGCTATAACAACAGTACCAACTCCTGAGAAAGCAGAAGAGTTGGAAAAAATACCCAAAAAAACTAAGCCAACTATACCTCAACAAATACAAGTAACATTAAAGTAAATAAATATTAATTTGCTTTCTACGATAACTACCATTTCAGTGCCTATTACATGCCAGACACTATATTAAGCATTTGACTGACATTCTCATTTAAATATTCACAATGACTCTTTGAAGTTGAAACTATTATTATCCTCATTTGACAAATGAGGAAACTGAGAATTACACACGTTAAACAACTTGACCAAGGTCATACACCTTTATAGCAAAACAGATTTAGAACCTATTCTTTCTAAGATTCTAAAATCCGAAGTCTTAACCACAGCAACCTATATGCTAGTAGGGCTAACAAGTATTTTGCTTATCGGCTATCATGTAAATGACTTAAACGTAAAAGCCTTTTCTGTACAATGGTACACATCTAGCTTTGATTCGATGGTATAAAATAGGTCAAATGTTTTCTAATGAGGGAAAACCTATCACCAATATCTGTCAGAATCTGCCTGCTCGCTATCTCTGGAACCCACACGTCCCTCCATTCCCATGTTATTGCCTTAGCTCAGGTGATCAACATTTCTCAACTCACTACCTGGGTCCAGCTGGTCTCCCTATCTCTAACGCAGCTCCACTGCATTCAATTCTATTATACAATTTAGGCAAATCTATTTTTCTAAAATCCAGACCTGAAAAGCAACTGCCATCACTCATGAGAAAATGTTCAAAATTCGTAAAAGGCCAATGGACTCTCCCCCCACCTGGCCCTTGTCAACCTCTTCTGTACCTTTTTTTTAAACCACTCCCCACAACTTAGGCTACAGCCACACTCAACCTTACAGTTCTCCAAAGAAACCAAGCTCCCCTGGCCCCGAGGCCTCTCTTAACAGGGTTCCAGCTCCTGAGAACATTTCCATTTCTCCCTCCTCCTCACTCTGGTGTCTGTTCTCTCTTTGCAACCACATTTCCTCTCAGCACTTCTGTGAGTCCCCTGACTTCTCAGACTTCAAAATGTTCCCACGGCATCTGTCTCTGCTTATTCTTACCATCGCATGGATCCCACTGGATTACAAATGTCTGTCTGTTCCTCTGACAGACTGTAAGTTCCCTGAGGGCAGGGACTGGGTCCTTTGTGTAGTGCCCGGCTTATAGGTGTTGACTATCTCCACTCTAATATAAAAACAAGTAACAATAACCTCTTATTTGTATAATACTTCCTAGCTTACACACTCTCATTTGACCCCCTCCTAATGTTGGTGCTACAGAAATAATGCCCCAAGTGCAATGAACGATACTGGCATATCACTATAGCTGATGTTAATTTATTCCATTTCAATTAAGTCAGGAGTAAAATCAACATTCTCACAGAACTGGCTTTGCTCAATAAGCCAATTAAAAATAAGCTGTCTTTTTTGTTTTTGCCAAATAACAACTTATAAGGGAGTCTGTCATTAACAACATTCTCAAAAATCAGAGGAGAGTTGTTTAAATATATACTTAGTTCATCTACTTACTCTATTAAGCGCTTTGGGGATGAGCCACTTTGATGGAATTCATCAGCATCATAGAATTCATCTTCACTGCTGGAATAAGAGAACTCTGGGACTGTATTTGGAGACAAGTTGACATGGCTTGGAGAAGTAAGACTGCTACTAGGTGGTGAGTGCCCACTGCCTAGGAAGTTAAAAGGTTTTTAATTCGGAGACAATGTTGGTAATAGAAAGGAAGAAATGAGGGAGATGGGGTTAGAGCAGACCTTTCTAAAATCAAGAAAGAGTTAAGTTAAGTTGGTAGAAGTCCCTACATTATATGTAAAGAAATTCAACATTTAAACTAGAAAAGAAAAAGGTAAATCATGTTATAGAATGGGATATAGTCTGTTAGATAAATGAAAAAATGCTATGTTCCCATTCTATAATTATCTTTAATATTAGGAAGGGAGCTCTTTTGATTACAATCACAGTGTGTAAGTAAGTTCTGGTGTTGGAAGTCCCACAACAGATACCAATATCAGGTTCACAGTACCACTGGGAAGCCAGGGCTCTTGTTTTACACTATAGATCCTAAAAAAAGTAGCAGTGAGCCAATGGGAATGCAAGATGGAAAGAACATTAAAATATCGTTCAAGATATCACATTCATATTAGTCAGTATGTTCTGGCAGTCATATGAAAACACAGAAGCTCTGCACAAAGCCCTGAGCATTCACCATCCCACCCCCTTATTTCTTTTCCGCCTAAATCGAAGTCAGCTGCCTGGGGCTCAAAGGCAGAGAAAATAGAGGGCTACTAAAGGGAGACTGTGGAACAAGAAAGGACTTGGAGGAACATCTTTCTACTCCTAAACAATCTAACTAAGGAAACGAAAATTAACAGAGATCCAAAGAAAGCAGACTACCCTCTAATCTCTGTGACAATCATTTGGTTCACTGTCTAGCAATAAAGTAATAACAATAAAAGTATCAAACAGAACAATGGAGCATTGAGATCAATTTAACAAGTGTTTACTGAGCATCTGAGGGCTCTTAGGCAATTTATGCCACACTGTTATGCCTGGTGGAGATTAAATTTAAGTCACTGCTTGCCACAGTTCTAGAATAAATTGAGAATTGTAGCAATAAAAATGAATGCAGAGCCACTCATGGATTTTGAGCCCATTCCTGTGTCTACGGTTCCATAGTTAGGGAAAGAACACATCCACCTGCCACGTTGCCAGGTTCACAAAGTTGCCAGGTTCACAAAGATATTTTTGAAATCTAAGACAAAATGTTTGCCACCTTTAAAAAGGTAATGCTTATTGTGGAAATTCCAAAGATAGTTCATTTTAGCAAATAACTTTAAATTCTCTTTTATTTTTTCCCGCCAGTAGCAGCAATAAGATGGGAAAGAACTTTCTATTATTAAAATGGGGGGAAAAGACCAAAGAATTACAGATGATTAAGGAACATGTAAATACTCCAGGTGATCACATAATTGAAAACGTGTCCAAGAAGAAAATGAGTTTGAATGAGAACTGCAAACAAAAGAACTGAGTTTCCCTTAAGAGAGCAAACAGTATTATTTTTTTGCTCAGTTGTTCCTTTATTTCTTTTCTGTATTAGTGAGAGAGGTGAAGGAAAGAAAGGTGGAGAAGATCAAGAAATCAGGTTGAAAAATCACATAAGACATAAATTAGATACTGACAATTTTTAAAATTTCTTTAAATCCACCTATTCTAAAATGTATTTCTGAAAGAATTTATCCTAAATTACTATTATTTATAACTAATTAATTATCCTAAAGTTAAATTACTAAGGAAGAACAGTCACTTTTTCAAAGTTCATAATAGTTTTGTGTATCTCCAAAAAAACAAATTTTGGCTGTTTTAAAACTGACATAATCCCTGTTTATCAAAACAAAATAAAACACAAGTATTGTTTTTAAATTGAACAAGAGGTGATATGGTAATGAAATATAAAAAAAAGTCAGCCAAAATATTTCAAAGTCATTATTTAAATTGCTCATCATTGCTCATTATTTAAATATCAGCATTTTCCCAAGAGCTTCAAATAAGAGAGCAATGTTGCTTTCTTTCTTTCAAAATCCAGAAGACATCTGCCCATGCTGTTAAACATTAAAGACCACAGTAACAGCATCAGTACCTAGTAAAAATTCAAATTTCAAAATGGGCTAAAATCACAAGTTAATTTTTCAATCAATAAAATTCCTGCCCAGGAAGGAGTTCTGTGGGGCACCAGCAGGAGCTGATCTCCCGTCTCCTCCAGAGTGGTTTTGGTTTCGGTTTTGGCCTCCAGGTGTAACAGGGACAAAGCACTAACTGCTTCCATTTCCTTTGGTTCCACAGGTAACTCAAAGTAAATCTAATTAGTTTTAAAACAAGAAATAAATCTACTACTAACATTGATATCTTTGTAAATTACAGCAAAAAATAAGGAGTATATGTCTAAACAAATTAAGAAAATGCAAATTAAAATGAAGTAACCTTTTTTGCCTATAAAATTGGCAAAGATGTGAAAGATTGATAAATCTATCTTAAAGAAATACACATGTGCCAAAAGTTGCTATCCTGAAGTACTGCTTATAATAGGAAATTACTGGAAACAACCTAAATGTCCATCAGTGGAAAAACAGGTCATACCTGCTCAGGCAGCTGTAAAAAGAATGTTGTAGACCTAAATGTAACTCTAAACGTTCTCTGTTAAATGAAAAGTCACAGAAACCCATCATCTTATTTAGGTTAAAACAAAAACAACAATGAAAGTACACAATATAGGTATATATGTACATACATGTATGCAATGACAGAGGGAAGAGTAAAGAGGACTTTCAGCTTTTGCTCTCTATACTTTTGCACTGTCTGATCCTTTTATACTAAGAAAGTATACAAGTCTAAAATGAGCAAATTTTCTTAAAAAGTCAATAGAGATCTTCAAAATAAATCTTAGGGTAAACGAATGAACAAAATCGTGCAATATTTTATTTTATTTAAATTATAATTATTACTAAAGGTTCTGGTTCAATCACAAAGTTAACCACTTCATGAATGGAAGTGGTAAATTATGCTATTGTAATGGTAAAACTATGATATCTCCAACAGAAATACACAAGACATTTCTTCAATCTTTTTCTCATCAGTAATCAAACACAAATCTTAAATGTAAACAGGGAGTAATGAGAAGTAAAGAAAATACACAAATCTGTACCTGTACTATTTGGTGTCGGAGTCTGATGATGTCCCAAGGTAGCTAATACAGGTCCAACTGGTAGAGAAGATGGACGCTGCTCTGACTTGCACAACTGAGCAGGTTCTAGGAGATGTAAAGACGTGAAATAAGTTACAGAAACAGCCCAAACACAACTCTGTTATCTGCAGTGCTGTGGGATTCAAAATTTTGAAACTATACTGCATTAAATCAAGTTCTATGCTACTCCTTCTTTCTGACCTCCTATCCCCATTCAACTCAATGATTTGCTACCAAGTACTAAGACACTGGGCAGGATATGAAGAAACCAGTCATGGAAGGCCAATACCTCAGTACCACTGCTCTGTAAAATCAGCAAAAGCTTCTCATGGCAAAGTGTTTCCAAGCATCTCACTACACAAAATCTGAAATGGGCACAGTATCTCCTCTTTAGCCCCGTGAGAGATATTAAGCTCATTCTAAGGAGTGAAAAGTCACGAAAGGATTTCACATACTTGTAAACAAGCATTTTTAAAAAGGATTTCCTTTTTTCCGGTACAATTTCTGACAACTACATCATCACTGAGAACATAAATGTTAGATGCAGCAAAAAAGTAAAAGGAACCAGTGTCACTGGGTGTGGTCCTAAGCCCTCCTTTACCAGTTTTTAAAAAATACTGTTTATTACTCTCTACTTAAAAATACACGTCTATCTAATCAGTAGGCATCACAAATTCCATTCTTCCCGTTCTCATTTTCTTAAAGTCCACCACGAAGAAACCATTTATACTGTTGAGAGCTATAAAGAATACCCCCAAATAGAACATTCCTGGATTACCTTCTGGCAGATCAAGGTATATTAAGTTCTCCTTGGTAGTCATGAATCCTGGGTCATAGGATTCTGTCCTACTACCTAATCCAAGTCTTAGTAACCGTGTTTGTCTTCCATTTCACTTTGAAAACCAAAAGCCCTTTCCTTGTACTCAGAAAGTCCAAATACCAAAAATACTATCATCTTTTTCCAGTTCATTTTTGCCTCTATTATTTTTTTTATTCCTTTTACTTATTATAAAAAAAAAAAAAGCCCTTCGAGATTACTACAACAGCCATACAAATTAAGTTTTTTCTCATAAATGAATCTGTGAAACATTTTTCAAAATACTATACCTGGAGGTAAGGCAGTCTGGGAAGGCATTGTGTTAATCACAGGTTCCAAGGGACTAGGTTGATATATTGCATCTACAGGATTAATAGTACTCTGAGATTTAAAAAAAAACAAAAAACAAAAAAACACAGTATAGTTATTTTTAATTAAATGCCCTTCTAGCGCTGACCCACGTAAATGTATGAAAAGCCCACATTCCTGACAGCAAAGTCATGAGGGTAGCTATACAGATACACTGGTCAAAATACAAAGAAGAAATAAAACGCCTTTTCTAAACAGAAGTCTGAGCATTTCTTATTTTTGAAAAAGGCATAGTAAGGAGGGAAAATGAATGAACTTCTGCCATATAGGAAGGTAAAGCTAAATGGGAAAACTTGGAAACAGTCGTAAAATGGTATGGGAAGATTTCAGGAAGCTAGAAAAATAAGCTCTCAATTCAAGCCAGTGCTTCTCAAGTTCTTAATTCACCACAAATACTGTTTTTCCACCAAAAACAGGGAAGTGCTCTCTCCTGCTTTGGGGTTAACAAACGTCATACCTATGACGAGCTAATGCACCTGCACCACTGGGATCTTACCCTTCCATCCTATACTACTGCCACCGTCCATCACTGTGTATTGCACAGTATAGGCATCTAGTTTTCCGGTCACTAAAGGCAGAGATGTATCTTCTCACTGGGGGGTGTGGGGAAGAAGGTTTTTTTTTTCTTTTTTCTTTTTTGAGCATTTAGAAGAAAAAAGTACTCAAACATGTAGCTGCAATTTTAGAGAAAAAAATGGCTGGGTTTCTGTGATTCCAAGCCAAGATAGGACTCTGCCAGCATGATGGCATTTTAAAAACAAGACTGCATGAAGCATTTGTATTTGGAGGAGAGGGGATTTTAAACCAAGGTCTTTGCCAGAGTAAAGTTTAAATCACCATAGAAGACTATACTGGACAAAACCCAAGAAATAGAAAGTTATTAAGCTTTCTTTGATTTGGAAAACTAAACTTCAAATATATATTAGGTAGAGCTTATAGCAAGTACTGAAACAGAATTAAAAGAGAAATACTTTGCTGATGAATGAACCCAAAAAGCATTTGTAAAAATTTAAAAGTGCCTAACAACGGAATCTGAGATAATGGTAAAGTTTTTGTAGCATTCACATTTTAAAGTCTAAATTTAAAAAAAAAAATTTTTAACCCTCTCTCTGCATAAGTATTCTAAAATTAAATCAGATCTCTTAAATCAAGTGATTTGAACATAAGAACTCTGATTCTCGTCACTACAATAGTCCACCTACCATAAATATTCTGATTGGAAAGTAAAGGACACTTAGAGAAGAAACTCTGAAAATAATCATCAATAATCCAAAACCTAGTAAAGTGAAGTGGGTAAGGTTTTCAAGGATTGGGAGGGGGTTGCTTGAGTGGTTAAGTATGAGCGCTCCACTCGGCGGCCCAGGCTTTCACTGGTTCGGATCCTGGGCACCGATGTGGTACCACTCATCAAGCATGTTGAGGTAGCATCCCACATCCCACAACTACAAGGACCTACAACTAGAATATACAACTATATACTGGGGGACTTTGGGGAGAAGAAGAAAAAAAAAAAGAAAGATTGGCAATAGATGTTAGCTCAGAGCCTTTTTTTTTGAGGAAGATTAGCCCTGAGCTAAGATTTGCCAATCCTCCTCTTTTTGCTGAGGAAGACTGGCCCTGAGCTACCATCGGTGCCCATCTTCCTCTACTTTATACGTGGGATGCCTACCACAGCATGGCTTTTGCAAAGCAGCAGCATGTCCACACCTGGGATCCAAACCTGTGAACCCCAGGCAGCTGAGAAGCAGAACGTGCGCACTTAACTGCTGCGCCACCAGGCCGGCCCCTATTTTTTAACATCATAAAAAGTACACTTTTGCTTTGAGGGAAAGAGATAAAAATAATTGCCCATAGATTTTCTTTATCTCAGGAAAAAATAGATTAGATTAGACTGTATTTATACCACATAATTGTATGACATCACCATGGCTCAAACTTTGAACTCACACTGTGAGAAGAGAAATAAAAATTCCAATGTGTTTAACTCCAATTTAAAAAATGTTTTCCATCTCTCTGTTTTCTTAAGAAATATGCAAACAACATACTTAACTTCTTTGTTTTAATTTTAAAACAAATATAAAGACAACATGCACATCTTTTCAAGTATAATCCTGAGATGGTTTTGAAGATTTACAAATGAGTTTCCACATCTCAGAGAAGCTGGCATTTATAAAGTCTCAGGACAAAAAAGAGAGGCTGCCTCCTGCTTCCGAAATACAGTCTCAACAGAAGTTGGTTGGTTACCATCAAACTAGGGTAGCTCAAAAATTTCCAGCTGGGAAGTACTAATAAGACAATTTTCTTTTCTTTTACAAGGCAAGTTGAATATAAGGGAATTAGTAAAATGCCAAGGAGGAGAAAAACAGACAATGACTGTAAGTCAAAGAATTCATCTTGCAACTTGTTCCAACAAAGATGAAGTATACACCACAGCAGCAAGGATAGCTAATACACAAAATCTAAAAACAAAAGATAAGAAAATAACAGAAACCTATAAACATATTTAAATAGATTAAGATATGTTTCAGTATTATACCCCTCCCCATCTGCTTTCATCTGAGAAAAAAAGAAGTTTGACAAGAAATGTAGCATTGTGAGTTACTCCTTAGTCATAAAAGCTGCATTTTCATATCATGATTAACCCTTCAAGTTAACACATGCAAAGTGAATCAATCTGAACCCACACTTAGAAAAATTTTAAGATTGACATTTCCCCTCCAAATGATTGCTGAAAGATCTTTAGGAGCTCAAGGAAAATTGCAAGAGTCAACCACAAAAAGCAGTGAGTAGGTGAAACAGGAATTTGCGTTGAAAATGAGTAGAAATTCAGGCTTCTCCTGACATGACTGGTTATAATGCTCTGCAGAAGTAAAGGAAAACAAAAGGATTAGATTAAACTTACTATAATTCCATCTGCGTGCTTCTCCGCATTACACTGGTCCTTAAGGAGAAATGTTAAAAATATTAACTTCATTCCTTCATTTAAGTAACTCTTTGTGTACTTTCTTCCCTACTAAGAAAGCTTATTTTACTAGGTAAGTAACAGTGTTAGAAAACTATTTCTCTGCTTCCACTAAGATTTTATTTCCATTTGTACATTCCTAGCCAAATGTAATTCCATCACTGGCTACAAGACAATCAACATTAACAGCATGGCAATTAATCTTCATACAGGCATTTAATGAAGTTCATTGTAGAAATATCCTATTGAACTGTGTAGTCACATTGGTACCAACAAGTAGAAGCAGACATCCTAACTTAGGTCGAAGACCCTGAATATTTCTGGGTTTGAGTCTATAGTAAATTATGCCAACTCCTCACAACTCCCAAACTCTTACTGCACTTTAATGGTATGACAATCATATACCCTCAAAAACTCAGGGTAGACACAATTTACCATATTCTGACTGCTGGCCCCAGAATTATACTAATACTTTTCTAAATAGATGGTCTGATTTTGTTTCAGGAAACATAATCACTGTAACCATGGAATGATGATATAAGGGCTAACACTTACTACCCCGCAGGTATTTTATGTATGTTAATTCATTTATTCCACCAACAACACTATTATTATCCCCATTGGATAGATGAGAAAATTCAGACAGAGATGTACTTGAAGAAGGTGGTGGTGGAAAGTCATCGACACATATTCATTCCCATAACCATAATCCATAAATATATTGTATTATGCAGACGATATATTTAAATTTAAATAAAACTGATTAAAGTTTTAATGCCATACTATCAGGAAGTTTTCAAGTGTTGTTAAATACCAATATTTGGTCTTGGTTTAAAACATAATGGCCAAGTTATAGCTCATTTATCTGTAACTTTTTCTTTCTTTAACTACTGAGGTTACTCAGAAACCTACATTAAAGAGTTAACCAAAAGCAATTTGAAGATTTGGGGATCATTTATTTTAAGTGCATTTGCAGAATAGAATTTACATACCAGGCATGAAATGGCTATCCTTAGAAGAGCCTGCCTGCAAAGCTGGCCTTTGGCTGGTGTCTGGGAAACCGTATTTAAGAAGAGTTCCTACCACCCTAACTTTAAGGGTAGCTCACTGTGCCTAAACTGTTTAAGGAAACAATAAGGTTTATGCTGAACACCTACTTTCCTTCTGGAAGTCTGGAATTTTGGTAAGTGCTAGGTATAGAGTGCATCACAAGCCTCCAATAAAAACCTTGGGTTTCAAGTCTCTAACAGCTCCCCTGGTGAACATCATTTCAAAAGTGCTGCCACGATTTGCTGCTGGAGGAAGTAAGCAGATCCTGTATGACTCTACTGGGAGAGGACTCTTGGAAGCTTGTGCCTAGTTTCCTCTGGATTTTGCCCCATGTGACTTTTCCCTTTGCTCAATTAGCTTTGGATCCTTTTGCTGTAATAATTGTAGCTATGGGTATGACTACAAACTGTGTCCTGTGAGTCCTCCAAGCAAATCACCAAACCCAGGGGTGGTCTTGGGAACCTCTGACACACAGCATATCCCTGAGAATAACTGCATTTTGATATCTATATAATTCATGTTGGAATTTTCCCATTTACTAGTACAACTGAATTTGCATATCCCTGAGAATAACTGCATTTTGATATCTACATAATTCATGTTGGAATTTTCCCATTTACTAGTACAACTGAATTAACTATATATTTAAAATATGCAAAGTTTCAGTAATTCTTAATAGAAACAGCTGAAAATAAACTATTGAGAATAAAACAGAGAAATTAAAGCTTGTTGTGGGATGATATTTTAATTTACTTTTAGCTTTCCCCTATTAATTTCTAAACAATACAATTGATTTTTTCAAAGAATTTCTTAGAAATATATACATGTGGTAGATTAAATTTTCCAAAAATGGCCCCAGTAAGAGGTAGAGTTCACGTGCTCTACCTTGAACCTAGACGGCCCTTTGTGACCACCTCTACCAATAAGTATAACAGAAATGACTATATGTCACTTCTGAGAGTAGGTCACGGAAATACCACAAACTTCTATCTTGTTTTCTTGAAACCCAACCACCATACTGTGAGAAAGCCCAAAGAGTCATGAAGGGGACCAAATGTAGAAGAACCTAGGCCCCCAGCCAAAGTTCCCAGGAATGTGAGTGAGCTATCTTGAAAGTAGATCCTCTGGCATCCCAATCAAGCCACCATAGGTGACCACTGCATGGAACAGAAACAAATCATAATGCCTACCCAAATTGCAGATTTGTAAGCAAAATAAATCACTGTTGCTATTTTAAGACACTCAGTTTTGGGGTGGTCTGTTATGCAGCAATAGATTACTGATATAGCACATTACATTTTCTAATTCTGGTATAATTTAAAATAAACTTAAATATCTGACAACTTTTTCCCTAAAATGTTCTCAATTAATAATGTACACTATCTACAGGATATTTTAAAGATGTCATTTTTTCCTTCTTCTCTCCAAAGCCCCCCGGTACAAAGGTGTGTATTTTTAGTTGTGGGTCCTTCTAGTTGTGGCATGTGGGATGCCGCCTCAGCATGGCTTGACGAGCATTGCCATGTCCGCGCCCAGAATCTGGATTGGCAAAACCCTGGGCCGCAAAGCGGAGTGCACGAACTTGACCACTCGGCCACAGGGCCAGCCCCAGGATATTTTAAATTAGGGTTTAGTGTTTATTATTTTTGTTACTGTTGTAGTTTGTTTTTTAAGGCAGAGTCAAACTACATGACCCCATAGACTATTAAATGCCTATCAATCGATTTCCATCATGAACTTCAAAGGCTTACATCACTTAAAAAGGCTTATACTCATTTTTCTCCCTCTCTCCTTCCACTGTTCTTCTTAAAATTTTTTTGTAACTAAACCACTAGTTGCCTTTTATTGGAGTCAGCTAAAGCTAAATCTCAGGTATTCCTGAACCAGAGATTTGACTGAATTCAGTATGAATTACATGAATGAAACAAAGAAAAGGGTCTAATGCTACTTCTCACTTAAATTAAAGCACATGTTTTTCTGATTCTCATTCCTTAACACAACGGGGCTACTCTCTTCTCTGAACACACCAGCATAACTGAGATCTGGAAACAGGACAGTGAACAAAAACAGCGGCAGCGCATTATTTGGGAAGACTTCTGACCAGAATTACAGACTCCAGTATTTTTAAAACCGTGACTACCAACAAAATACATGAAATACATCCCCATCTTTCTAATGAGGCAACGTAGTCTAGTGAAAATTCTCTTAATTATGTACCTATACACTTACTAATTATATGAAACAAAAAATAAACACACTAGGTGATGAAAGAAAATTTCTATTTCAAGTTTTGTGAGACTCAAATGGGGCTGGGATGACATGCAAAAAAATAAATTTGGACCCCTCTCTCACACCATAAAAATTTAACTCAAAGTGGAAAAAACTATAAAACTCTTAGAAGAAAACTCAGGGATAAATCCTTATGATCTTTGATTAGGCAATGATTTCTCAAATAAGCCATCAAAGGCACAAGCAATGGAAGACTGGTAAGTTGGACTTCATCAAAATTTTAAATATGCATACTTTTTTTTTGGAGGAAGATTAGCCCTGAGCTAACATCTGCTGCCAATCCTCCTCTTTTTGCTGAGGAAGACTGGCCCTGAGCTCACATCCATGCCCATCTTCCTCTATTTTATATGTGGGACACCTGCCACAACATGGCTTGACAAGCAGTGCGTAGGTCTGCACCTGCGATCCAAACCGGCAAACCCCAGGCCGCCAAAGTGGAACATGCGAACTTACTGCTGTGCCACAGGGCCGGCCCCGTAATATGCATGCTTCTAAGGACACTATCAAGAAAGTGAAAAGACAATCCACAGACTCAGGAGAAAAAAAAAAAAGTGCGGGGTAATAGGGCTGGAGGGTGGACATAAGGGGCACATATGTATGGTGACTGACAAACAATAATGCACAACTCAAATTTCACCATGTTATAAACTATTATGACCTCAATTAAACTTTAAAAAGGTCACTGAACATTTTCTATGTGCAAGGAATAGTTCCTGGTGCTGGGAATACAGCAATAAACAAAAAGACAAAATAAAATTTTGCAAATCATGTATCTGATAAGGACTGGTATCCAGAATATGTAAAATCACTCTTACAACTCAATAAGATAAAAAACCCAATTACAAAATGGGCAAAGAATCTGCATAGACATTTCGCCAAAGAAGATATATGAATGGCTTATAAGCACATGAAAAGATGCTCAACATCATTATTCCTAAGGAAAATGTAAATGAAAACCACAGTGAGATACCACCAGAATGACTATAATCAAAAACACAATCACAAATGTTGGTAAGGATGTGGCGAAAATGGAACCATTACACACCGTCGGTCTCAATGTAAAATGGTGTGACTGCTTTGGAAAACAGTTTAGCAGTTTCTCAAAAAGTTAAACAGAGAGTGGAGTAACTCCACTCCTACGTATATACTTAAGAGGAATGAAAATATACACCCACAGAAAAACACAGGCCAATGTTCACAGCAGCAGTATTCATAATAGCCAAAAAGTGGAAACAACCTAAAGTTCACCAACTGACAAATGGATAAACAAAATGTGGTATATCTATTCAATGGAACATTATTCAGCAATGAAAAGGAATTAACTCCTGATACATGGCTGAACCTTGAAAACATGATGCTAAATGCAAGAAGCCAGTCACCAAAAAACCACATACTGTATGAATATTTTATATCAAATATCCAGAATAAGCAAATCTAAAGACAGAAAGTAGATTAGCGGTTGCGAGGGACTAGAAGAGGCATGGGGTCAGGGGTAATGAGGGAAAGAGGTACAGCAAATGACTACCTAATAGGTATGGTGTTTCTTTTGGGGGTAATAAAATGTGCTAAAATTAGATTATGGTGACAGCTGCACAACTTTGTAAATACACTAAAAACTATTCAAGTGTACACTTTAAATGAGTGCATTTTATGGCATTACGTAACTTATATATCAATAAACCCGTTTAAAAAAGCCTGATGAGAAATTAATGAATATTGATGAAAACAAAAGGTTTATGCAGAAAAATGTTCTGGGGAGAGAACCTGGGATCCAAGGACAACTTAATTATATAATCTACTTTAAAAGCATCTATGGTTAGATAACTCAGTTCTGAAAGGATAATCTAGACCTGTGCTGTTCAGTCTGGTAGCTACTAGTCACATATAGGTACTGAGCACTTGAAATGTGGCGAAAGGTGTAAAGTGTACCCACGATATTGAAGACTTGAGCAAAAGAAAAAAAAGAATATGAAATACCTCATTAATGAATTTTTATATTGAGTACATGTTGAAGTAATATTTTGGTATACTATGTTAAATAAAATACATTATTAAAATTAATTTCACTTGCTTTTATGAGTTGTGGCATATAGTCCTATCACCTAATCTCAGTGAAGAACTGGTGAAGTCCCTAGGTGCAGCGGGTCTCTGCTCCACTCCTCCCTCAACTCCTCACTTCCTCTGCAGTTCCCCATGAGGGGAAGACTGTCTCCATCTACGGTACAAAGGAAGAGTGAAGTCTTCTGAGCTAACACAGTCCACCTGAAAACCCCACTAAACAAGTGGTGCCCAAACTTCGCTGCACATTAGAATCACCTGGAAGTTTAAAACGGCCTAATGCCCGGAGATACCCCATACCAATTAAAACAGAAAGTTTGGGAGTGGGAGCCAGGCATCTGAACTGTTAAAGATTCCCAGGTAATTTCAATGTACAGCAAAGTTTGGGAATCAACGCACTAATTATTTAGGCAGTAAGGAAGCTTTTGGGAGAACTAAAATGAAAGAATCAAAACTGGAAGGAACACGGTCAGCCCTGTGGCCAAGTGGTTAAGTTCGCATGCTCGGAGGCCCAGGGTTTCACGGGGTTCGGATCTTGGGCACGGACATGGCATCACTCCTTAAGCCATGCTGAGGTGGCATCCCATATAACACAACCAGAAGTACCTAAAACTAGAATATACAACTATGTACTAGGGGGCTTTGGGGAGAAAAAGAAGAAAAAAAAGATTGGCAACAGATTTTAGCTCAGGTGCCAATCCTTAGGGGGAAAAAAACTGGAGGGAACTTAAATTCTACCTAGAGCTGCGTCTAAGCAGCCAATACTAAATCAACCCCAAACAAGATAGATGTCAAATTATCTCTTCTTTTATCCGTTTGGTTTCTCACATGGCAATATTTCTCTCAAAGAAGCTGATTCCCATATCTTATTAACATGCCGGTGAAGAATAGTCCTCCAAAGTGGCTATAACAACTTACATTCCCAAATCAGTATTAGATGGAAGTTCTCATTTGTACCAACATGTGATAGTGTTGCTTTAAAATTTAAGACCTCTTAAATTTTTGTTGTTGTTGTTGAGGAAGCTCAGCTCCAAGTTAACATCTGCCAATCCTCCTCTTTTTGCTGAGGAAGACTGGCCTGAGCTAACATCCGTGCCCATCTTCCTCTACTTTATATGTGGGACCCCTGCCACAGCATGGCTTGATGAGCAGTGCCATGTCCGCACCTGGGATCCGAACTGGGAGACCCTGGGCTGCCAAAGTGGAACATGTGCACTTAACTGCTGCGCCACCGGACCAGCCCTAAATTTTCTTTTAAATTTAATAAACACTTATTGAGGACTTGCTCTATATGCCTGGTACCAAGAGCATTACAAATACTAATTCATTTAAGGCTCACACTATCAGTAAGAGTAGAGGTTCTATTACTATCCACATTTTATATACAAGAGGAAACCAAAGCACAGAGAGGATAAATAAACTTGCTCAAGTGGTGCAGCAAAGATTCAAACCCTCAGTTGGGCTCCAGAGTCCATGCTTTTAAAGATAATGTCATGTTGTCGCTCATTATTTAAAAACCTTCTATCTTAATCACAGGTTAACTGATTAGATTTACCCAAAGATTAATTTATAAGGGTGATCATCACAGCACAGCAGAAAAGCAGTTAAATAAAAAAAAATCATACATATAGTGGAAATACTAGCCATGCAACCGTTAAAAATTACGTATTAGAAAAATTCATTCAAAATTCACAATTATTTATCAGGTGCCTACTATGCGGCAGGAAACTGTTCTAAGCACTGAGGATACAGCAGTATTGTGGGGTGAAATGTCTGTGTCTCCTCAAATTTCAGATATTGAAACCCTAACCCCCAGTGTGGCTATATTTGGATATGGGGCCTCTAGAGAAGTAAATTAAGGTTAAATAAGGTACCAAGGGAGGAGCCCTGATCCACTAAGTGTCTTATAAGATGAGACACCAGAGAGGTCTCCTGCGAGTGCTCACGTTCTCTGTCTCTTCTCAGTGTGCACGCATCAAGGAAAGGCCATGTGAGGACACAGCAAGAAGGTGGCCATCTACAAGCCAGGAAGAGAATCCTCACCAGAAACAGAATCATCATGATCTTGGACTTCTAGCCTCCAAAACCAAGAGAAAATTAATTTCTGTTATTTTTAAGCCACCCAGTCTGTGGTGTTTTGTTTTGGCAGCCCAAGCAGACTCATACAAGTGGTAAATAAGACAACTGTCCTCATGGAGATTATAGCCAGGTGTAGAGAGGCAATAAACAGGATATTATGTAAATTTGGCTAGTGATGCAAGGCCATGAAGAAAAACAAACTAATGGGAGGCAGAGATGATTTTAGATAAGTGGTCAGGAAAGTCTCTCCAAAGTGGTTTCATGTTGGCAGAAATTTGAATAAAGTGAGGGAGTGAGCTCTGGAAACCTGGGGGAAATGTCTTCCAGGCAGAGGGACAGCAAATACAAATCTCTGAAGCAGAAAATGCCCGGCCTGAGAAAAAGAAAACAGGCCAATGTCGTTAGAATGGTGTGATCAAGCGAGTGATGGCTCAGATGATGTACGTTATGGTGAGGAGTTTAGATTCCATTCTAAGGGAGATGGGAAACCATTGGGGGGGGGGGGGTGAGCAGGCAAGTGGTATGGTCTCATTTATATTTAAATTAGGTTTAAAGATACACAGAGTTCATATAGGGTACATAAAAAATTTAAGGGATGTATCTGTACATAAAAAGACTTAACAACAATAAAACTTCTTTCTGGAAAAAATTAAAAAGCCAGACTTCGCACCTATATGGTGACTGACAAATAATAATGTACAACTGAAATTTCACAATGTTGTAAACTATCATAACCTCAGTAAAACAAAAAAAGTTATCCAAGGTCAGGAAAAAAAGAAAAAAAAAAGCCAAACTCCATTTATTTGATCCATGTTACCCATTCAGAATGACCTTGAAATGTAGGTTTATCAACCTGGGATAACATAGACAAGTAGGGGGGCCGGCCCGGTGGCGCAGCGGTTAAGTTCGCACGTTCCGCTTCTCAGAGGCCAGGGGTTCGCTGGCTCGGATCCCAGGTGCGGACACTGCTTGGCAGCCATGCTGTGGTAGGCGTCCCACGTATAAACTAGAGGAAGATGGGCACGGATGTTAGCTCAGAGCCAGGCTTCCTCAGCAAAAAGAGGAGGACTGGCAGTAGTTAGCTGAGGGCTAATCTTCCTCCAAAAAAAAAAAAAAACCAAAAAAAAAATAGACAAGTAGGAGGTACAAACTAAAAAGAGAACACCAAAAATGTTCTTGATGAGTGGCTAAAAGGTGAGCTACTGAAAGAGGCTAGGCTGCTCTATTTTACGACTACTCAAGTCCTGAATGATGTGTAGAGATCATCCAAACTGGCCTAAAAGCTACGAGCTCTTCTAGAGAAGGCAGTATGACTCCCTCAAACGCCGGGCCTGGCGTAGTTTACTGGTTACCTATATATAGGCTTTTGGGTAACTGCAGGTGCTCCCACCCACCCATGCAATCTCACAGTCAAGAAAAACGAAAACAAAAACCTTACCGCTGTTATGCCTCCAACCCTATCCTCCATTTTTTGAGCTTTAGAATATATTCTGATCCACAAAAGTACATGAAAAATTTAGACAGATACATAGGAAATCAGGCATAGTGGTCAAGAAGGCCTAGAAAGTAAACACAAGCCCTAAAGTTCTGACACATTAATACTGAATCTGGCCTCAAAAAAAATGACATTACCCACCTTTAACTTGTAAGCTGAATATCCTTCCTATCTAAGCACAAATGGATTGTCTTATGCTATTGTGTCATTAACAACGCCAGGTAAAAAGTATCTATTATTGGGCAAATACATGCAACTGAATAAATAAAACAGGCCAGTAATTAAAAACTCACACAAACACTCCAAACTTAGCTATTGAATTGGCTGTCCACTCACTTCTAGCCACTGGTTAGAAATACAGAAGTACACGTCAGGTAGAAATAATGGGGAAAAAAATGTTTTTAATTCATATTTTCAAACACTAAAATTCTTGTTTTTCAAAATATCGGGCAATAAAAAATATATATGTAGGTTAAATAGACCAAAATTTTTCAGAAAAGCAGACAATATACATGAGATTTTTAACCCATTACAATAGTTCAAAACATATTTTACTTCATGAACAAGGAAGAGCAATTCAAGTAGTGGTTCATTAATGCAGTTCAGTACCAGAAAAAAAATCTATTAACAAACACAATTTAAAAAATATCTCTGTTATACACTTCATTATGGATGAGAAAAAGAACTCTGCTAAAATTTAATTCCTTTTTCATAAGGAAAACTTTTTTTGTGAAAGGTTTTGCAAAATATGTCCCTGTCCCAAGCAGTAATAACGGATAAAACAGAAGGAAGGGGTGAGTCATTCAAATGTGCTCCCCCCTCCTTCCTGGACACCATCAGAAATTACCTCATCGAAAACATGCATATGCTGGTAAAGTAATGTCCACACATAATAGGTGTTCAATAGTACCAGGAACCGCACAATACAATGTACTGTAGAAAGGTAATATACTTCAGAACTGAGTTTTTTGGCTATTAAAGAAAAAGGCTATTATAATTTTTAAATCTCACTAAATCAAAGTAATCAAAAGCAAATTTTACTTACTTTAGCAATCTGGAGCAACACAATGCAGTGTTTGATTGATTCTACCATGCTCTATCAAAACAAAACACAGATTTTAGGATCTTGCCCCAAATAAAATGGTCATACGATGTTAAAACTTCAAATATTAAAACTGGTTCAAATGTACAGGGTTTAAGTCTATACTACACAAGAAATAGCCTTTCTGGGTGGGTTCTAACATGCCGATAGTGAAGGTATCATTAGCAATTCTATGAATTGTTAAGAAATGCCATAAAACTGTTAATTTATACTCAATAACATCTAAATGGTTTTCAACACTTCAAACATAAACAGATGTGAGTCTGATGAACTTAAATTCTTACATCAACAGCAGGCAATCCCACCGTAAATTCCTACAACGTCTATTCTTTGATGGAATTATGGAGAGTAAAGGATCTTACCAAAATACTGGTCAACCTAGAACCCTATTTTGCCCGTTTTTAAAAAGCTTTTATCAAAGTACAAATCTTATCAGTAGCCCATTACATAATGTCAGAAGGGCAGTCACCACATCAGAAAACTTGAATCACAATATATTTTAATTATAAGAAAGAGAATATATGTGTTGTGCACGAATGACACCTTTTATCCAAGGATCCCAAACAGACAAGAAACAGATAAAATGGCACTCAGCCAATTTCAATTAGCAGGATTATTCTATTCACTTAAATTCCTCTAGAAAATAATACAACTCAAACACTCTGTAAAAATTCATAAACTTAAAATCTCAATTGTTCTTATTAACAGTAGCAGCTTAAAACAGAAATAACATTTTAAAGTACTTTCTAATACAAAGCCACAGTCTATCAGACACATAACTTACATTTGTTGTCTCTTTGAGAGTTTCAATTTTCTGCAAAAAATAAGTTTACACAGAAATAATCAGAAACACAAAGTTGTTTCTTAGTGGTTAGTCATTTAAAGAATTTTACCAAAATGTACTCACTATTCTAAGCAAGTGCTTGCAGGTTGGGAAGGGAGTACTTTTTGTTATACTTTTTTATTTAAATCACTTAAATAAAAAATTCAGACCTTATCCTCAAATAAAATCCATGTGCTTCAATTCAAGATTTGTAAGAATAATATAAAACATTCTTATTCCTTACCTGAAAACATGTTTTGTCTTTTCTATAGATTTTACTATGTCATTTAAAAATGCTTATTTTAGAATTAGCTTAAACTTAGCTAAGTTGTTTAAAAATGATACGGTTAAATTCCAAAACTAAGAATGGAAGGTGAGTTAAACATGACTACTATTACCAAGTATAAAAGAGCCAAATGCAAGGCTATGGTCCACAGAAATGGAAAAAAAAAAAAAAAAAAAAGATGCTGCATCAGGAATCTAGTTAACGATAGAAAAAATGTTAATTGAAAAAAGAAAACATTCAAACTACAAAGTAGTTGTCAGAAATCCACAGTGGGGGAAAACAGTAGCAGAACTATAATTAAAGCAACATTCATTTTGTTTCCTCATCTGTGGCTTCTTGTTTATTCTTAAAATTCTTACCGGTTAGTTTATTAATATCTGAAGTAGCCACATGTAAATTTAATAAGATAACTTTCTACCTGCAACATATGTACCTGAAGAGGAAAGAATTTACTCCTAGGAAGGTGGTACTTACAAAAAGGGTATCATATTACATTTTTGTACTTTACCCTTTTGTTTAATTATGAAACCATAACAGAAATTCACCCAGAAAACTCCCCTTGAAGTCTACATGGCAGTACTATCATAAGAGGTCAATAGTACTACTATAGTAGTCAAAACACTGAGGTCCTTCTGTTATTTCTCCAAAAGGCTCTTGGATTTAAGAATTTTAAAGTCAAAATCGTGATTATAGACGTTACCTTTCTCTGTTCATCATCTTTGCAGTTTTGAAGTTTGTCATCAAAAAGCTAGGGGATTAAAAAAAATGATTATAGTATCAAGTCACTTTACTACATTGTGTACATTTACTAAACAAAGAAAAGCAACCTTCAGTTCTTAAACACATTTCTTTCAGGGATGACTTACATGTACTTTCAAGATAACATATTTTTTCAAGGCATTGTATCAAGTCAAATTCTACTGAATTCTTTTAAGCAGTCAAGATCAATTACTCTGGTAGAATTACAAGCAAAAGAAAACAGATGACTTTTAAGGACTTAAAATATCAATTCAAACCTAAGTTTTTTCTGCTTTGTCATCCAAATTTATCAACACTCCTTTTTCTTGAAGACTTTTGCTTGTAATTAATCTTAAGGTAGGAATTGAAAGAGACAATTAATTTCAATAATGATAAAGGAAGTAGAGAAATCACCTCTCCCAACTCTCCAAAAATGGAAAAAGCCAGGCCATAGAAATCAAGCCACTCAAAATTTACCAGTTTTGTAGAACTTTTCAACAGAATACGAATCTAAGCTTGTCTTATTTTCTTCCAATTATGTCTAAATATTTACTTTTAATGACCAAAAAAGAAACATATACATATACTATTTACCATAATAATTAGAGATAAAAGATTTTTGAATGTCACCAGATCTTTTAATGTCAGCTTTCAAAAGTGCTGGAAAACCACATAAAGTTTGTAAATTAATATTAAGTAATTGTTTTTACTCAAAAATCAAGCTCAATAACATTTACTACTTTATATCAATTCAATATATAAACTAATGCCACACCTTTAATTGTTCTATCAAGATTTGTAGGTAAGCATCAGCCTCTGTAAGTTTCTTATCAAAGTCTTGAACACTAGGAACAAATCCTGAATCCAAACCCTAGAGAAAAAGAAAATCTGCAATAAATCTAGGAGTACCAAGCAATGTTTAATAGTACAAAACATGCTTCATCCTTCATACATGACATTTCAATTTTAAAATAAAAATAGTACTTTCACATAAATAGTAGGTCTATTTAAATTTTCTAAATTCTCCAAAAATAGTGGTAGATCAATCTTCCTCACAAACTTCTGGCACTATTTCCTTCACGTCAATTACACGTGCAGCTGCTCAAATAAGGATTTACCCAGCTCTTCAGAATCACTTTCTTCTCTCCCAAAAAGCCCCACAATGGCTCCCAGTCACCTCCAGAGCAATAGGAATTTAGCTAGACAAATATATACAAAATAACCTAGATTACCGTCTATTCTCCCCGTATTTTCTGTTCAGTTCATTCCTCCAGTCCCTCAATCTTAACTTCATATTCTCAGTATTTAGTTCTCACATTCCCTAACCTACCCCATCAGCTCTGTTTTCCTCCTCTCATATTTAAAAAAAAAAAAAGAAAAATGAACCTAAAAATTCTCACCTCTTCTAAGAGGCCCCTCTCTAAATGAAAGGGATAACACTTCTCTCTTAATCGAGTACCCTACTCAGTTTCACCCGTGGCATGAATACTACACCCTGGGTGCAGTGTAAATGTTTATTTATTTAGAGGGCCCACTTATTTCTCAGTTTAACAGTCTCGCATTTGTAGGTCCCACCTTTCCTACACTAAAAAATTTAAGCTCCAACAGCATGGGATTCTTATATTTTAACTTGACTCAAAAGAAACTTTTGAGTTCTTAATCTCTCTGACTGAAAAACACATCAATCCCAGGTGTAAAAGACAAAACAGATGGATATTGAACAAGACCATCAGCTTGCCATATTTGCACGCCCAGTTGTCATGCAGGTAAACAAGGAAATAATGGAACGGTTGGGAACCACTAATGTCACAATCCCAACCCAACCACAAAATTCTGCGCTAAAGAGGTGAAATATAATGGTTCAACATACCACACTTGACCTTCACCTGCTTTTTGGCCAAAACACGTCGATCATTTTCACACTCCCCATTTTAGTAAACTGAGTCCAGAGTTCATTTTATATTACACCAACATCTCATCCTTGTATATCATTACCAAAGCAGAGCCATTATCTCAAACACTAGATTGAGACAGTATAGTATTTTGGAAACAACAATAGACTTGGCAAACCTGGTCTCTAATTCCAGCTCAGCCACTAACAAGATACTGTGTCTCTCTAAGCTTCTGTTTCCTTACCTGCCAAATACAGGCGTCCTCCTCCTATTCCTAATGTGGCACCTACTATCTCTACGAAAGACTACCATTACTAACACTATCATTAACTATTGTTGTCATTAACTATTGTTGCTCTTCCCAAACCAAAATTCAAATTCTCAACCAAACACTAAAAACCTAAGTCCTATTAAGACCACAGGAAAATTAATTTATCTTGTAATGCATTTTCCTTTTCAAATTCAAAGGCAATAAAACTGCCCACTTCTTTTTTTACATACATGTAAAGAAACTGCTTGAAATGAGTATTGACAAACCCCTTCCAAATGAGATGTCATGTATAAAAACAAAGTTTATGGAAAAAAATCATCATAAATCACGTATGTAAAATCCAGATATATTTATAAAATTGTGGTTAAACATCTTTATTTTTAAAGATAACCCAAAAAACTCCCTATTAGAAACATTTACTATGTATAGTATAATAAAAGATGTGGAAAAGGAAGGCTAATTCCACTACACTTCAGAGACACTGCAGCACTGTACTACTAAGAAAGGAGCAGTTTCTTTCCGCGTTACTGTACCACAGAAAAACCAGCACTGCTTGGCTTGATTTTTGTTTTGTTTTGTTTCACAAAGCACTACAACATAATAAACAATAATTTAACTATAAGACCCAGTGAAAATCAGCTAAATACACTGTTCTTGCTAAACATCAAAAAGGTCAATGGCATATTCATAAATGAATAAAAGGTGAAACACCTAAATGAGGGAGAAAAACTGATCTTTAAGAATTTTCCCTCTTCTGAATATACTCAGAACTACCACTGGAAAACTCCAACATATCCTTTTGAACAAATCACTATCTGATTAAAAACCCTCCAGTAAATAAATAGAGACAAATTAGATTTAAATTACTACTGAGATCTGAAATCCACCTAAATTAATTCTTAACAAACAAATCTTTGATGTTTCTATAATCATATGAACCTCATCTTGGCTCTATTCTCAGACCTGCTTTTGTCTTCCACGACATTCCTTTACCCTTAGAATAAACTCCACACGTTACAACATCCAAATAAAAGATATGCTCACCAATCCATTCTTCCTTATGTAATTTATAATGGGAGATTTATAAGAGTTATTAGCTTAAAATCCCAGAACTGGCCTAAACTCCTTTGCACAGTAATCCATAAATCTTTGGCCTTATTTAAAAAGAAATTCTACACATACAGTTGCTCCCCATCTACAATCAATAAAATAAAACGTACAAATTTATCAATAACACGGACAAGCAACTGATAGTAATTAAACTGTTTTCTCAAATCTTTTAAGCATAATTCACTAGAAGATACAAGTTTTCACTGTATATTGTAATGTACAGTACACAGAATCAAAGCCACCTAGTCCAACCTCCCACTCATAGAAGTTAGCATAATGTCTTTGAAAGTCATTTGATCTTTGCTTGAGTATCTCAAGAGACAAGGAACTCATTACCTCCTAACATACACTATTTCATAAAAATTCCCTTAAAATCATAACTATTCCTCTTTCCATTCAGCATTTACAATATAAGGCACTATATTCAGATCCTTTTTAATGGAGTTTTGTTTTAAAACAGATCATAAAAATAGAATATAGTCCTTTATGATGTTGAGAGTGGTCTGTCTTCCTTTGAAAAGAACTCAGAACAGAGCAGACCCTTTAAGACAGAGTGTGACTTCCTACTTAGTGACATCTTACAGTCACACTTGAGAACAAGCAGGTTGGGAGTCAAGCAGATATACATTCTAACATTCTGTACTCGCCTTATCTAATATCTATCACACTTCATCATAATTAAATATTTAATTGATTGACTTCTCTGAAGGCGTATAAACCCCATTAGGGCAGAAACTGTGCCATTCGTTTAACACCGTATCTCCTAAGGCTGGCTCTGTGTTGAATGAATGCATGTGGCACTGACTGCAGCATCTGGGAACTGCTGATGCCATGATAACAGTCTTCCCCATGACCTCTTCTCCCTAGGTTTCTCTTGCCTTTCTGTTCTTTTTCTCCTCCCTCACTCCCTTCTTCGTGTCTTTCTTTCCCTCTCTCCTGTCCACATCCTTCAGTAGTCACTGAACTGGTTATGTTGCATTTTTGGCGGTCTGGATCAAAGAGGCTGCTGCTCCCTGATTTACTATATAGACGAGCCACAGTTCTAACTTGATGATTTCTGTATGAATTCATTTAAGGCGTAAACTAAACACAACTATTACAGAGAAAGAAAGACAAAATAGACGTGACGTAAAAGTAGTTATATTAGAAGAAACAGAAATTAAACCTAAATCTAACCATAAAATTAGAAATCTCTATAAAGAAAAAACTCCACTTATGTGGCAAAAATGCTAAAAATAAAATAGTTTCTAGTATTCAAGAGTACTTTGTAATAAAGAAAGATAAAGTACATATATAACATCAAGAATAGTAATACATGATTTTCTATCAGCCAGGATTTATGTATACAGTTTAAAATATGTACATAGAAAGAGACAGAGAGACACATCTGGCCCAATTTAAGGGGAATGTCAAAAATAAATAGCTAGACTGATAGAAGAATATCAAACTGTCTCAAACTGTAAGTACTTCCTACTATCTTCCTAATACTTAAGTTGAATAGCATCAACTTTTTTCTTCTCAGAAGGTACTTCAAAGCTAACAAATCTCAGCAAAATTAAATGAATTCCTATTAATGACTTTAGTTAGGACATTAAACACTGTTTATACATACACATAAACGAAAATGCTTCACCCCATTAAAAAGAAGAGTATTGCCAGGGATGGCCTTAAAACTGTCTGAAGTCCACAGAAAGTACAGCTGCTTTGGAGAGACACTCTCAATAAATAGTGCAGGACGCAATTTTTGAGGCAGGGAGTAAGAGCTTTCAAAGTAATTCCTGCCGACAGAGGAAGAGTAATGAACAGTGGTGTTAAAAGGTGGTTTAAGGTCTTCTTGAGGTCAGAATCAGGAAATAAGAAAGTTATGGGTAATTTGAGGAACTGAGGAGAATAATGTAGAACAGGAAGGGCTATGGCTGAATAATAACTTTGTAAAAAGAAACTTACAAATGAGTAGTTATTTTCATACCAAATCTTATTTCACAGCAAAAACTTAAAGAACTAAGTACCCTATGTTCAGTGCTTTCTCTTATACAGGACAAAACAGTATATAATAAAAATATGTTGCAAAAAGAGAAAAGGAGAATATATTAGAAATAGAGAAATTACTCCATCTAAGTCTAATAGAAAAGTTCAGAATAACAAGAAAACAGACTAAGTTGCCAGTAGTAGAACTGTAAAAGAGTAACTGCTTAAAAATTTAACACAGGAAAAATACCAAAGAAAACAAGCTTCCTACTAAAAAATAAATGGCATGAATCCTGACAAAAGTAGATGATTTTTACAAATTAGCAAAACATACACCCTATAATTAAAACAAAAACTTTGCAAAAATGTCATTCTGATTAAAATATGAGAATATTTGGAAAGTTTTATGTTCACAATCAGCAACATGAGATGACATGCATCACAGATACACTTTCATCCAATGAAAGAAGTATAGGGTATACTTACAATTGAATCACTTACAATTATTTTTGAAAATTCAAGAACTGGAGAGATACCAGAAGACTGGAAAAAAGCAAGTGTGGTACTGATCTTCCAAAAAGGTAAGGAAAAGAGAGAATAGAAAGTTACCATGCTGTGAGTCTGACATCAATAATTAAGTAAAGGAATAATAAGAGAAAAATCTGTAACTACACAGAGGAAAAGCAGGTACATGAGCAGCAAGTAGCAAGTTAAAAAAAATAAATAAAAGAACATTTGCTAAGTTTTTATACTAAACTTAATGGCTTTTCTGTTCCTTAGAAATTTTGTTAGCAAATTAAGATTTCGAGAAATGACACCATTTTGTCTCCATACCAAATGGCTTAAAAGTTGGTTTAATGATGAAAAAAGTTTATTAAAGAAACCAGAAATATTAATAAGACCGTGATTTTATGTGGGCTATACTGTGATTTCTTCAGATTACTGAAAGTTTGGAAATATTTATAATCTCTGTTGTCTCTGTGGTTTATCTTCTTCAGGTAAAGGAAGAATAGGGTTTAGAGGTATAGAGAAGTTCTGAGGGTAAGAATTTCTCCCTGTTTCTGGGTGTTTTCTTTCTTTTCTTTCTTTCTTTCTTTTTTTTGGTGAGGAAGATTGGCCCTGAGCTAACATCTGTTGCTAACTTTCCTCTTTTTGCCCAAGGAAGATTGTCACTGAGCTAACATCTGTGCCAATCTTCCTCTACTTTATGTGGGATGCTGCCACAGCATGACTTGATGAGTGGTGCTAGGTCTGTGCCCAGGATCCAAACCTGCACCAGGCTCCCGAAGTGGAGCATGCAAACTTAGCCACTAAGCCACCGGGCCAGCCCCTCTCTCTATTTTTTTAAGCCTAAAGAATACTCAACTCTCAACTCACTTGTAGTGAAGATTATCAATGCAAAAATGTCCATAAAATTAAGCCTATTACTAAATTTTCCCAGTGTACTTTCAGGAAGGTATTTTCCGTTTAATTCAATGTTCTGATAACCTAAGGTTCCAAATAAGGGTTTTTATCAACATAGTAGCTATAGCTATCTCACCAGCACTAGGTACCCGAGGAATGTCCTAAAAGATCTTTTGCCATAGTTTTAAGTGAACAGTTTGAACACCATGGATTCACAATATATATTAAAGATTTTTTCACAGTATTAGGTCCTGTTAGACACTTTACAAGTTTTCTCATTTCATTATCACAACATAGAAAGTAGATAAACACTAACTATTTTCTAAGTGTTTACCCAAATCATTCAGCTGGGACTTTGTTTTTTAACTGGGATTTCAACTTAGTCCTTTGACTTACAATCCATTACACTTTTCTATTAAATCACAATGATACATATTTGAAAAAAGTTCAGGGCATAAGAGCACTAAAGTGTAATCTGAAAACTACCTGAAGGAGCTTGACGTAGTGAAAATAAGAATAAGCTTTAAGGTCAGACTGATCTAGTTTAAAATCTTGAATCTGCAACTTCCCAACCAATTACCTGTATGATCTGACCAAGTTACTTTCTCTGCCTCCATTTTGTCATCTAGGGATGAGCACAATAACAAACCACTCAAGGTTGTTGGATAGATGACATGAGATAATATGCATAAAGAAACACAACAGTAGGTATTCTATTTCCTCTTCATAATTTGGAATCGCAAATAACCAGGATTTCCACTATATCCCCAGGCCTTAAACTAGTGCCTAACATACAGAAGGTGCTCAATGAATATTTGATGGATAAGAACAAAATAACTAGGTAATACTATAAAACACATGCAATTTTAACAGAGATCTATAATCACAGAAAGGATATAAGCGTTAAGTTAAACTGTATTTAACACTGCTTTAAAAAGGAAAACAAACTAAGTTGATCAACTCTGAAGAAGGTAATAGCTAACAGTAATAAAAAACGTATGAGCAATAGACAAAACAAGCGATAACAGAGTCTTGGAAAACAGATCAGAAAAAATTCCCTATGAGATGTTCAGAAAAGTATTGGGTATTATGATTGAACCACAAAAGTTAAATGGTACTGAATTATTACCTTGGTAACAAAGAGTCAAACAATATAAAGTCTTTCCCCATAATATAATCTGATTTTTGAAAATGCACTATTAGTTCTTTGAAAAATAGAATCCCTTGTATCTATAAATTTACAAAGAGAATAGTTTACGCATAATATTAAGTTTCTGTGAAAAAAAATCACAAAACAAATCTGAATTGATCATACAGTTGGGACAGAAAAGAACTGCTTTGTCAAGAAGGAATTAGGCACAACCACCAGTGCCAAAATTCATGAACTTTAATCGTAACTCAGCTCAACTGCTTACTCTTCAGGATCTCTTCATCTAATACTGACACTGTTATGTAACCTGATTTATAGGACAAAATACTAATATTGATTCCATAAAGTGATTTGGTTACTCAAACAACTCCACAGAGAAAGTTTGGCATTTGTGCCATTTTCCTCTATTTAAATCATTGATAGCTTGTCTTCCCAACTCCCAATTTATTCAATGAAGTCATGTAAAAAGTTACTGTTGAAACTAAACAAAACAAACAAAACCTGAAGTTTATAAACAGAATGACCATATATCCTAATTTGTCTGAGATATTCCCTGTTTATGCCTGTTGTCTCAACAAAATTATTAGCAGCCTCCTCACTCTCAAAAGTGCCTGTTTGGACAATAAATTATATGGTCTCCCTCTCTACAAAGGATGTTAACTAGCATTAAGAGATATAAATATCTGGAAGGCATATTGCTTCAGAGGTTTCAGAATCAGCAAAATACTAAAACAAACAAACAAACAAAAACCTAAAACGAAACATGAATTTACAGGCTCTGGAATGTAGAAAGCAAACCACAGAAATAAAACAGACACCAGAATTCAAGTCAATTAATATTAACTGAGTGCTTACCTTATGCTAGATAAGTGGAGACACGAGTAATATAGAAGTTACACTTTAAAAAGTTATTTTATTTACACACACAATCTGAAATAAATCACATGAAACAAAACACAGGAAATGCATATATTACTCCTGGGCAGCAGGACTGAGGAAAGGGAGCGTTTGAGACTAGGATTCTTTTAGTTTTTACTTTAAATATTCATGTTGTTTGCTTTTTTAATAAGCAGGCATTTATTTATTTAACTTAAAATCAAAAGCTTTGAGTAAAACATTCAGAAACTGTGCAGGTTATAAATATTTTTCCAAAATTTTATAACTGTTCTAGCTTGCAAAATCATCAGCATTATTCTTTTAAAATTATCTACAAAATGCTAAAATGTCTTAAGAGTAAATTTGGCAATATTGAAGTTGCTCAGATACACCTTTCTAAGCAAAATAAAATGTAGCTTAACAAATTTATGACATCATTCACGGATAAAGCGCAAACTAGCAAAAAAAAAAAAAAAAGCACTTAAAACTTAGCAATCACCACTATACTGGAATAAATGCTGAGAAGAAAAATAGCCAGTAAAACAAAGCAGAATACCTAAATTTTTTTCTACATCCTTCCTGCCAATAACACTATGAGTCAAGATTCAAGAAAGCAAACTCATAAAAAACAAAACACCTACTACATCATTCCCCCTTACAAAGCATTGTTTTACCACGTGGTGTGGGTAATCAGCCAAAGCTTTTCTTTTCACACACTAGTTAGTCAGATTACTAGGAATATCTTCCTTAAAAGTTATAAGTTAAGTCATTCCAAGATCTAAACAAGTTCTGAGTGGCTTACTAGTACGGAATAGAAAAAATACGTTCTTCCACTCCCCAACCTCAGACTACTATCATTCAGCTTAACAGCATTTTGGAAAGCAAAAAGTCTCACTATTTTTAAAGGTCTACCAAAAACAGAATTTTAGGTAAGCTTCCTGGAAATTTGCTCTACATATAACTAAGAGAAATTCACATTAAACACATAAATCCATAAACTGAGTATTTTAGTAGTTCAAGTTTTGAAATAACTGAAGAATGCTCATATATAGCATAATGCTTGTTGAAAATTTGATTACGAAATGTTTTCAAAAAGAAAATCTGATATATTCCTCTAACAAAACTGGATCTGTGTAGCAAAATATAATATTGAAAATTAAACAACATCCAAGCAGAGCTAAACGATAAACTAGTCAGACCAAGAGATAATGAGTATTAAAAGGCTTATATCTCACACAAACCAACCAAACACAAGAGAACAAAAACGACCACCCTGAATTGAAAAGAAGAGATTCTATAATTGGTTTCTCACTTATTCCTTAAAAATTGTATGTACCAAAGCAGTTTTTGTATATCTGATTTTAGCTGCCAGTGAATATCAAACAGTTTGAATGAAACAGGTTCAGTTTTTCCTAAAGCTGTTAAAAGCGTAATACAAAATTACCACGATATAGCTCAACTGTTGTCAGAAATCTATCAAGATGGTCTAAAATAAGACTAGAAAAATATGAGGACAGACTTTGTTTTGTTCTCTACTGTATCTCCCAGGCTAGTGCTTGGTTTATAGAAAGTGCTCAATAAAAACAAATGAATGAAGGCATTCTGAATTGTGTCTGTTAGTATTTAAACACAAAAAGTAATCAAAGAACAAGAAGTTCTTGCAGATATAAACCAGAGTATTCATGAAAAAATCATAAATAACTCATTTAGTTATTATAAAAGATTTATTGTATTACAAGTATGGATGCTGAATTTTTTAAGGCTAATTAAAAGTTTTTAAGAAAAAAAGAGAAACAATAGGAGAAAGACATTGTATTGTACAGGCAGTATAAGCAAGACTAAGCAATGACAATCAACTTATCCCTCTAAAAATTGATTCTCTGGTGCCAAATCTTGTCATGAGCACAGTTTTACACATACTACTCTGGGCTTAGAATTTAGTATTATGATAATGATGTATTCATTAGGCATCTCTTATGACTATGGCACTGTATTGGATGCTTTGCGGATGCCAAGATAAAGCAGACATACAGACCCTGTCCTAAGAGTTTCAAATCTATTAAAGGAAATGACCGTCTGTCTACAAATAACTGATTCAAGCACGGTAAAAATAAGTGTTAAAAGAAAGGTATTAAGAGATTAAAAGGAGAAGTTAAGGGAATGAGAAAGGTTTCACAGAGGTAGCATTTTAGAGTGCAGGATTTGGACAGAGATGGGGAGAGGAAAAGTATTACGGCAGTGGGCCTGGGCAAAAATAGCGTAATCGGACGGGATGTTTGAACTTTTCTTTAATTAAGTGACTAGAGAAATGAGAGCAGAGTTAAGGAAACTAACAAGGGATGCTAAAGTATCCAGGAATTAGGAACAGCAGGAGGCCCTCTCCACCCCAAGCCTGAAGGATCAAGGAAGGAAACAATGGCACCAAAGGCCAATCAGAGGAGAAGCTACTCAAAGGATATCCTAGTTGAAGGACACAGCCACTGCCAGAAATGCACCAAAGCAGAGAAGGAGCAAGAGGAATAAACTTCCCAAAGGTTCTTTCTTTTTGTCCTTCCATCTTCTGCCGCTGCCTCCCATTGGCTAAACCCAACCAAAAGCCAAAGGATAAAGGACACCAGGTGACATAGGCTGTAAAAGTTAGCCTTCTAGAACAGAAAGCAGAGAAGAGCAGAGAATGAATCTCATCTGCTCCTAGACTGAGTAGCTAGTATAAGTACAAACCAGGCTGAAAAGCACAGAGAGGTCAAATGAGGAAGAAGCTTCTCTTGGAAAAGGAGAGAAGATGATATTTTTCAGATTCAAGTGCTGAATCTGAAAGGAAACCAAAATTAGTGGCTGAACAGGAAACAGGACTGGGGTTTGGGGAGTGAGGTGAACAGTGGATGGAGAGGAGAGCCAGCAGCACCCTGGTTCTCTCTAGATAGTAAAAGAGCAAGAATCATAGGGCTCTAGTCCTGGTTATTCTAGTCTCTGACCATGTGACCTTGGCCAAGTCACTTGGCTTCTCTGAGATTGTTTCCACCACTATAAAAACAGGTAGAGGTTGAATTAAAACTTTAAGATTCCTTCCAGTTCTAGGATTCTGTGAAGCCAAATATCTCCAGGTGAGTAACCATGTTCACCAGGTGAGTAAATACCTCAGCATATTGGAAAAACCTACGATCCACTTATTCACCTTTGAAAAAATTAATTTTATTTAAATAAAGACAATAACAACTTACAAATTCCAACTGCAGCCAAGTCCTCCATGGAATGACAATGAATGTTAAAACCCAAGCAACCTCTATCATTTAGTGTAACCTTGAAACTGAATGAGAAAGACTAATGCAGCCAGATTTTAAAAACATGCTCTGGAATGCAGAGAATGCAAAGAAACAACCAAGTAAGCAGAATAACTTGATTGAAGCGGCATATTTTGGAAAAAACAAAATGAGCTGCTCAGTCAATACTGCAAAGCAGCAAAGTTCTTAAAGGTGTCTCCAGAAATAAAGGAACTCCAATTTGGGAAGAGCTACAAGTCTCTCTCTCTCTCTCTCTCTCTCTCACATAGACACACACACAGCAACCACTAACATTTATTCATGACACAAATATTTACTGAACATCCATTATGTGCCAGGTACTATCGTCCTCTTCAAAGGACATTTTTTTTTTTTTTAAAGATTTTATTTTTTTCCTTTTTCTCCCCAAAGCCCCCCGGTACATAGTTGTATATTCTTCATTGTGGGTTCTTCTAGTTGTGGCATGTGGGACGCTGCCTCAGCATGGTTTGACGAGCAGTGCCATGTCCGCGCCCAGGATTCAAACCAACGAAACACTGAGCCGCCTGCAGCGGAGCGCGCGAACTTAACCACTCAGCCACGGGGCCAGCCCCTTCAAAGGACATTTTTTAAGGACAATACTGGTAATAGCAAATATAATCCAGCATTACCTAATCTTCTGGAATGAGCTCAAATTTCATCCCTTCCAAACAGTCCCCCTGACTTCTCTACCCTTTTTCCTAGTATACTAACTACTACAAAACCGATTTGTGCTGGTACTGCCTTTAGTATTCTCTCAACTACATAAGAAGTCAAGCAGATTCACAAAGGGCAGGGGGAGAGGTGGGCAGGAGGTTTACCTGGGCTTCTACTCACCATTTGCAACACTGTTTCTTAACACACTCTCCAACCCTGCCTCTCATGTGTGGTAGCATCCAGGGAGCTTGGCGACTTAGGAAACATTTCTAACTCAGAGTGATAAACCTAATTCCAGTACACCTGAGGAGTGTGCCAAGGGTTTGCACTCTTAGACATGAATAAGTCGCATATTTTGATCATTTAACAACCATTCATTGAGTACCTACTATGTACCACGCACTGACTAGGGACAAAGGCCCTGGGGATACAAAGATGAGTAATGACTTCTGATCTCTAGGAGGTTAGAGTGTAATGCAAAAATCAGACGTGAACAAAAAATTTACAATAAATCTAGTGAAGGCTGTAACATAGCAATATGAACATGCTGTAGTAAGTAGTACAAAGACAAGAGTAACTCTAATACTCTGCCTGAAGGAAGACAGCAAAGAAAAAGTCACACATGAATGGTGTATTAAAGGAAAAAAGAGGTTTATCACTTGATAAAATTCTAACAATTATAATTCTAAGCAAGAGGGAAAAGCTGTGAAAGGACAAAGAGCAATGAGAGGCTATGGAATGTTCTAAGCAATTAACAGTTCACAGTGCTAGAGTGGACAGCTTAGATAGGGCACCTGTAGCTGAGAACCAAGTCAAGAAAGAGAAATTGGGACCAGTTTATGAAAGGCCTTCAAGGATATGCTAGGCAGCTGGACTTTGGTAAGAGGGAAGCCAAAATAGATTTTTAAGCACAGGAGTGACTCAGTTGGATCTGATTTCGGATAAAGAATATGGGTACAGGGAATCCAGCGACAGGGAGGCTAGTTAGAAGGTTGTGCAAAAGTCTAGGTGAGAGATGATGCAGGCCTGAATTAAAGCATTATCACGTGGGGAAAAAAAAAAAGCTAAATCCAAGAGATATTACTAAGACAAACTTAACAGGACCTAGTGACCAGTGATGGAAAAAGGCTCTAAACAACTGCCTGTGTGTGGTGGAACTTCAATTAATTAAAACATTTAGGGAGAGATACTTGGCTTAATTACATTTCAGCCTAATAACTATTTTTTCAAACATAATCTTTGTTTGAATCTTTATTGAAAAATCTTCCAAAATACAATTTTAAACTAAGTACATTAAAAAAAATCATAAAAATGGTTCTTTCCTATGCAATTTTCATAAATATCAGTTATCATTCTACACCATGAAGTTTAGATAATGCTAGAACTCGACACATCTCAGAGGACGTCCTAGAATTTGCTCTTTAGAATTAAAGCCTGATATCGTCTTTTCAAGCAATAGACTGCAAACCATGCACCTGCCCGATTTCCAATAAGCAGAGTATGATTATATCACAATGCTCTTTCCAGGCTAAACCAAACACACGGAACTACATTCCCTGCTGATCTTCCTATCAACTCGGGATGGCTGAGTGGTTCAATTATTACAGAACGCAGTCTTTACAGATTGAAAAAGAACCCAAACCACCATACCATCTAGAACTGTAGAAATCTCAAAATGGATGTGACCAATAGCCTTTGCAGCCTAGTACTTACTGAGGGGCGCTTTAATAATGTGATCTCTGTCAAAATCAAACGCAGGACACTTTAGAAACAAATTCAGCTTCTCCACTATCTTTCTTATTTCCCATTTAAGCTCTCAGACTAAAAATCTCATTTTTAGCTGTTTATATTTTCCCTAGCCTAGGAAAGGTAATATGGTATTTTTACTTAAGTTGTCTCTTGCTGGAGTGCACAAAAAGCGAAAGTTTAAAAAACGGTTTTTTTAAGTAGAAGTAAATAAGAGATGTTACACTATTCATGAAAGGGTTTTATCACCTACTCAGTTCAATACAGGCAGTGTTCTGAGAGATGATTCACAGATAGCGGGTGAGAATTTCCAATTTAAAGTTCACTACAAAAGCTCTTAAAACTGCAACTACTATTCCAAGATCCCTCCCAGCTTCTCCACTAAAAACTAGGAGAAGTAATTACTTGATTTGTTTTTAACTTCCTGAACACAGCTAAAACTAAACAGTTTAATCAACAAGCAAAACCAAATGTTACTTTAAATAAGCAAAGTTTTCTTGTTCAATACTCTCACTGTTTCATAACCAAAATACTTGTCAAGTACAGTACGAATGTCACAAAAAGCAGCATGATGATCCAAACATGCTTCTCCGTCTATTTATCACACTCAATTTTCCATAACTAAGTTGCGCTGAGACCTAAACCTTTCCTTTTAGTTTTTATGGGAACTTCATACAACTATTCCCAAGTTTTCAATATTTTTGCCCAAGCTACGCAAAAAGCATAAACCATCTCCCTCCCCACACACATACTCACAAATAATAGTATCCATAATTACTACACATAAAAATAATGGGCCAGAAAAAAACAGTGCCAAAAATAAAACAACAGAAAATGCTTGGCCTGCAACTGGAGATTCCATTAATGAGTAACTCGTCAAAACTAAGCTTTCACATTAAGAGAAAGCTTAACTTTTGTGTTTAAAATACTGTGAGATGGCTTTCGAAAGGAAAACAGACTTCCACAAACATGAATCGAAAAAGGGGAAGAGGTTCACTCCAAAGTCTGTTGGTGGCGAATGACTTCTCGGTGGAACAGGAGGCCCCTAGCCTGAGCCCGCAACCCAGCTCGGCCAAGGAAGCGAGGCAGCTCCCTACAGAGAGGGCCCGGGCGCCCCGTCGTCCTACTCACCCCACAGGGCGGCGGGAAGCAGGCGGGGAGAGAGCGACAGGCGCGCCCACGGCCCGGCCGCGGCCGGCAGCAGGGACCCCGGGGGCTCAGAGGTGGGGGCCGGCCCCTCTCCCAGACCCTCGGGGTCTACTCACTCCGCAAGTGGCCAGCAAGAAAGCCATTCGCCAAGGCCCCCGCCCTCTGTGCCTCCAGGGGAGGGAGCGTGGGACCACTTCCGAGCACCCCTTTTCAACCCCCTCGGTTGGACTCGCGGGCTGCGGCGCAGTCGGTCCAGCCAGGTTCAGCCCCCAGGCCGCCTCCTCTCCCAGCCCCGCCCCGCCCCGCTGGGGGGCCTCCCCGATTGGCTGGCCGTGCCAGCTCCTGGCAAAGAGACCCCTGGCGATTGGCCATGGGTCACCGGCTGTAGGGGGGGGTGAGCGGCTGACGATTGGCGGTTGGGCCAATTTTGGGGCGACAGGCGGAAGGGAGCGGGCCACCCCCGGGAGGGGCCAGGAACAGCAGGCGCCAACGCGGAGCGCCCGGCTCCCTGGGCCCCCGCCCAGACCCGGCCCAGCAGCCGCCTCGCGGGGCCTAGGGGCTCACCTTGGGGGCTGGGGGCCGCGCCGGGACCTGTGCCTCGGGGCACGCAGCTGCCACCCCGCCGCCCCCAGGAGAGGGAGGTTGTAGCTCGACAGAGCTCAGCCCGGCTTCGGGGCATCGGCCCCAGGGATTCCAGTTGGGTGGCAACTGGGGAAGGAGCTGGTCACAGATGCAGACGTGCTTCGCCTACACCCACTGGCTTCTAGCCTGCCATCTCCAGTATTTTGGCAGCTGTGGAGCCAGGTCTCATCTTGATAACTGCTTTTGCTTACTTCCGGAAAATTGTTTGTGTCGCGTGGTGGGGAAGTGGAGGAAGGGGGAGGGAGTAAGGGGAGGAGGAGATACTGTATCAATAAACAAACGCATGGGTAGGCCTGCTTTATTTTATTAATTCAGTGAAACATCGTGGGCCTGCTGTTGTGCCACAGATCCATAAAGAATGTAGGTGGCATGTGAAGATACTTAAGGAATCCAAAAGGCATAACTTCGAATTAGATCAAAAGTTCAGGCTTAGAAGACTTCGACAGAAAATCATCCAAAATGCAGGAAATCACAGAGAAAACGGATGAACTTACCGATCTGGAGGACAATCTCCTTTTCTGCTCTTTCTGTTTTTCCTTATGGTTGTTCATATACTTTTAACTCTACTAAACTCTTAAGCATTGAATTAATTTTTGTAGCTCTACTGGAACCCCCTACGACACCTGGCAAAGTGCACACTGCACAAAAGGCTCAATAAATGCTTGCTGCACTCAGTATTAAAGATACCTTCAGTTTGTTTTATGTAAAAAATTCCAAAATATCCAATACCAAACGCACTCTCTTCATTCGAGCACCCATTCCTCAAAAGGCTGATCCTCTTTCAGTGCTCCCTATATCTCAGTAAATGAAAACCACTACCATCCACTCTAACATGCAAACCATTAACCTAGCAATCCTGGACACCTCCCTCGTCCCAGGTTCAATTCTTTACCAACTTCTGTCATTTTTACCTCCTAAATACATTCTCAATTCTGTCCATCTCTCTCCATCACCACCACCCAATTACAGGTCTGGGCCTCTTGGAATAATCTCCTAAATAAAGGCTTCCTAAATCTACCCTCGCTCCTCCAATTCATTCTCAGCACTGTAGCCACAGTAGTATTTCCAAAACCAATTTCATTACCCTATCATCATCCTCCTCCCCCCTAATTAAAGAACTTCAACTGCTTTCCACTGTGCTTAGGATACAACTCAATCTTTAACAATGGCCTGCAAGGTTTAGCCCTACCTACATCCTAGCTCCATCTTACACCTTGCACACCCCTATTTTCTGCCCTCCACACAACGGCCTTTTCAAATTTCTTCAATTTGCCATAGATCTTCCAACCCCAGGGCCTTGACACATGCTGTTATTTCTGTCTTTTCACTGTCTCCTTGACACCAATCCCCACCCCTCACTTAATTTACTTCTACTCATCATCATTTCCTCCCTGCCTATGTGAACTCTTCCTATTATGCGTTCTCATAGCCTATGCAACTCTCCTTTGTGAAACTTAGCATAGTTATAACTTTACATGTTTTGTTAATCTTTTTAATCATCTTTATTAATATAATTTACATATAATAAAATGCATACATTTTAGATGTACAGTTCAATATATTTTGATAAATGTATGCACACATGTGACCACAATTAAAATACAACATTTCTATCACCCCACAATTTCCCCATGCCCCTCAAGCAGTCAATCCCGCCAACCACTGCCCTGCCTTCTATCTATCTGCATTATTCTTTGATTAATGCCTATGTTCACCACTAGACTGTATGAGGCAAGGATCCTATCTGATTTTGTTCAGCATCATATCCTCAGTATTTAGCCAAATGCCTGGCACATATTAGGTGTTCAACACAGGCATACCTTGGAGATATTGCAGGTTCAGTTCCATAGCACCGCCACAAAGCTAATATCGCAATAAAGTGAGTCACACAAATTTTTTGGTTTCCAAGTGCATATAAACGTTATGTTTACACTATACTGTAGTGTATTAAGTGTGCAACAGTATTATGTCTAAAACAAGTATATACCTTAATTAAAAAATACTTTATTGCTAAAAATTGCTAATCATCATGTGAGCCTTAAGCAAGCTGTAATCCTTTTGCCGGTGGAGGATCTTGTAAAAAATGCAGTATCTGTGAAGCAGAATATTCTCGTAATGGATTTCCTATAGTAATAGATTCTGAAAACAGACGTCAATTCTATGATAAATATCAATTAAACCTTAAACAGTGATGGAGAAAAAATACATTAATTTTATCAGATGGACAAGGTCAATGTCTACCCTCTCTTTTAAATTTTTCTTTAATCTTTGCTTTTCTAACAGTTAATTTTGTGCCTGAGTAGCCCAAAGGACTTGATTCCATAGTAGCTGACCAAACAGTTCCCCAGGCCAGGGGGAAACAAAGGCCTACATCTCTAATTCTGTCTCTGCACTGTACTGTTTGACCCCATAATAAACATAATACTTATTTATATAATTCTTGCTTACCAGTTATTTCATGTGTTTATGTCTTATCTCCCCAACTAGACGGAAAGACCTATGGGGTCATCAAGGACATTGTATTTAGGGGCCGGCCCAGTGGCATAGCGGTTAAGTGCATGTGCTCCTCTTCAGTGGCCCAGGGTTCACGGGTTCAGATCCCGGGTGCGGACATGGCACCACTTGGCAAGCCATGCTGTGGTAGGCGTTCCACATAGAAAGTAGAGGAAGATGGGCATGGATATTAGCTCAGGGCCAGTCTTCCTCAGCAACAAGAGGAGGATTGGCAGCAGATGTTAGCTCAAGGCTAATCTTCCTCAAAAAAAAAGGACTTTGTATTTAATAGTGCCTACCAAAGTGTCAGATGTTTTTAAAAGTGTCCTCCATGGGGCTGGCCCAGTGGCAAAGTGGTTAAGTTCGCGTGCTCTGCTGCAGGCAGCCCAGTGTTTTGAATCCTGGGCGCGGACATGGCACTGCTCATCAAACCACGCTGAGGCAGCGTCCCACATGCCACAACTAGAAGGACCCACAACGAAGAATATACAACTATGTACCGGGGGGCTTTGGGGAGAAAAAAGGAAAAAATAAAATCTTTAAAAAAATAAAAGTGTCCTCCAAACCTCCCATCATGAACATCATCAGGGGTCAGTAGTTTCAAAATCTAATGCACTGTCATTTTTGACAGTATAGTATAAATGGTTAAGTTACAGTAAAAATTTAGTGGACCCAATTATCATTAGTTTTTTTATTGATAGGTTTAAGTGTTAAGATTAGAGGTAATGGCAATACAGAATGTGATTTATGACAGTCTCTCAACAATAATATTGAATTTTCCTCAATTGCATATATACAAAACTATGTTATAGTTACATATTTGAAGAGGTCAGAGCTACACTCCAAAGTCTACCTTTTCTCAGTTTCATGCTAGAGATAACTATTTGTTACAGGCATATAGTTCTCATTTTTCCAATCTTAGTATAAAGTTAGTGTGCAGAAAAGATGCAGCACTTGAAATGAAAAGTAATTACACAATACAAGGCAACTTTACCCACTTTATGCCAAGAAGTTGTAGGACTTCTAAGCCAATCTGGCAACTCAAGTGTTTTTAAAGAAATCTACAGGTTGTTTCAGAAGAAAGTTAAGTGACCAATGCCTTAAACTCATATGTGACAACTGATTTCCAACCCATGTATCAAAAAATCTTCACTACTTATCTCTGAACAACATAACTAGGCTACTAAGTGATTAACTTAAATTGGTACCTCTTTTGTTGTTATTGTAGAAGATAAAGAAGAATACAATATGGTAATTAAGAAGTATAAAAAACAATCTGAGAAAAATAAAAAAAACACTAAGGTTCAGGGTGAAGGAGTCATTAAAATAGCAAGAAGTCTGTTAAGTAAAAATTAGGCCAACTTTACCTATAGGTATTAAGATGAAAAGAAAATTTTAACCATATAGAATTCATGTACTACTTTCAAAAATATTCTCAGTGATGTCAGCAACATGGCGGAGTGAGCAATTTTCTTTGTCTCTCCCCCTTCAAACTACAACTAACTGGACATTCATCGGTCAACAAAAGATATCCACACAGCATCTCAGAACGCCTGAGAGACCCACACTGCTATACATGGGAAGGTGGATGGACTTCCCCCAAGGAGGAGGTGGAGATAGGTGAAAACTCTCCGACCTCTGGACAGCCTATACCTGCAAGTGACTTTCTATCGGTTGACACACTCATAGCATTGCCACAGCACCAAGGGTGGGCATGTGCACGCATCGGTGGCGTGATAGTGGAAACAAGTGACTACAGCCTTACCTAAGCCCCCCGCGACTGCTCCTTAGCCAGTGGGAAAATCCATGGTCACACAGCAGCCGCAGGGAAAACCTCTACTGAGCATTAGCAGAGAGGCCCCGCCCAGCATTCAGATCGCTGGGAGGCCCTGGGTCAAAAGGAGTCCAGCTGCCTCTAACACACAAAGTGCTTCTGTGGCCCCGAGGGGGCAAGGGAGACCCAGAGAGACCGTGTGAGTGGGCACTGGCAGGTTGGAGCCCCAGCGAGAGTGGTCTGCAGTCAGGCTTTGTATGTAATTACTCTTGATTTTAAGTGCTCCAGCTTTTATGCACTCTAACTTTACATTAGGATTAGGAAGTTAACAAATGAGAACTATATGTTTATCTCTAAAGAAAGGGTTGTGGGAAAAGCTACTGCTTTTATATTATATACTTACACATAGTTTAAAATGTTTTAGAAGCATGACTTACTTATGTCATTGCTTTATCGTAGTTTTTAAAAAATTCAGTCCCTATGATTTTTATTTTCTTCTTTATACTACTAGACTGAGTTCTGTAAAGACAAGGACAATGTGTCATTTATTCACAATTATATCCTCTCCAACTAGTATAGTGCATGGAACATATTAAGTGTTCGATAAATATTTACCAAATAAATAACTTTTCTGTATTGTTTATATGTTCTGAATTGAGCATGCCCTATTTTTTTTTTAATTTTAAACCTTATTTTTATAAAGAGAAAGCAGGAAAATTACACAATAAGTTCTAAAAGATTTCCATAAAAATACACAGTTAAAACACATTTCAGGCAATTAAAGGAACAACCTTTAACATCTAAAAACTGGACCGTCTGTTCTTAGTGATTTCCCAAGAGTTCAAGATAGGCCACCACTAGTAAAATAGAACTGGTTAAAAAAAAGAATCGGAGAAGGCTAAATTCCAATTTAGGAGCAGAAATTCATCTGCCCTCAGTAATAGCAACGATGTTGGCAACAGCCCTTAGGGGAATTTTCCTTTGTTATAGGAAACCCAAGTAACCAGTTACTTCTCCATACCACTTTACCTGTGGAAGCGGTGACACACCTATATTGCAATCATTTCCTTTAGGCAACAAAGAGCTTCAAGAGAGGAAAACAAAACGCATCTATTTTTCTATATGATACAAAAATAAAATCTAATGAGGCCAGGGTAAACGATACACTGGTAGTAAACAAGTCTTTATATATTGAGACATTGAAATGTATGTTCAAAAAACTAATCTTCAGTGAAGTAGCTTAACACTCAAGAAAAATACTCAAAAGATCTCTGTTGCAGTCACGCACTGTATCACGACATTTTGGTCAACGGCAGACCACACGTACGACAGTGGTCCCATAAGATTAGTACCATATGGCCTAAGTGTGTAGTAGTCTATACCATCTAGGTTTATGTAAGTACCCTCTGTGATGTTCGCATGACAAAAATCACCTAATGATGCTTTTCTCAGAACATATCCCTGTCATTAAAGGATGCCTGACTGTAGTCTTAGCTACCCAGTTAGACACATCAGCCATTAACGAAAAGAGGGTAGGATCAAGGTATCCTAATACTAAAAATTAATTTCTCAGCTACTATCCTAAATTGCACCTTAAATACCAAATTTGTGTTTGTCTACAACCAAAGTTTGACACAGATGTAATTATCATACCAAACTATCTAATTTTGAAAAAAGGCTTCAGAATGGCTCTATTGTTTTTCCAGCCTCGATAAGGATTTGCAATCTGAATTCTATCGCATCTCCTTTATGTATAATGATGTTTACCCATTTACCCACAGATTCAGTGACACTTCTAGTGAAGTTTGTACCAGCCTTCCCTACTTCCTTCAGCCTATTCTTACAGTGGTATCATGTCCTTTCTCTCTAGAGGCTTGAGATCAAAGCCAACGGATAGTGAACAAAAAGTAAAGGACAAAAATTACAAAATTACAAGACAGTAGGAATGAAATTCCAATTTGATAACCACCTAAGATACAGTCTATAGTGGCCGACATAAACTTATACAAACGAGGACAATTGTAGCCCAATTTCTTGGCCCGAAGAATAATCACAGAAGCCATTTAGTATAAAATTTGTTAAAATATCAATCAATTTGTGGCATAAAAGGAAAAATCTTAAAGATCTATACTACTCAAACATCTACATGAGAGTTTTCAAATTGGGATCTAAAAATGTATCTACCACAATCTTCCGTGTTTTCATTTCTGACAACCTATAAAAATTAGTATAACCACACACTGAATCAGCTCAGAAACAACCTTAAATCCAAGTGCTACCAAGTTATTTCATCGCCCATGTTTTTGTTTATAATCAACTTGGCACCAAGTACTATTACTTGTCACAGAAGAGCCTCAACCATGAAAATGACATATGTGTGAAGGCCAAATGACCTCATGGCATGTGCTGTACAAAGAAAAGTTTCCCAGTAGTTAGACCAGAGAAAAGTGGTGAGATGACCGAGTCATCACATTCAACACAATAGTGTATGCATACCAAACTTCAAAAGATTTTATACCCTAACAGGCAGTACCATTTTCACATTTTACATAGTAACTTACTTTTAGCAAGGCAATATCATTCATCACATTAATGTTAATTTAGATTTTATTGCTTTGTGTTTTGTTTGGATTTAATTTGCAATTTTCTTTTGGATGTACAGTTAGTTCTATAAGATTTTAAACCTAAGAAGTTCATACCCAGTTTTATATTTGCCCACATTAAATAACATTATGATATAATAAACACTTGAATTCTGGGCTTTCAAGAGTTTTTTTCTAAAATGGACCCAAATTTACTCAACTTTATAAAACTGACTTTTACACCTGTTTGATATCCAGACAAGCAGCTATAATTCATTATACCTTGTATAATATAGGATGCTGCAAAACTTACTGCATGTAAAATCCTGTCTTCTTCCAGTGATCAATGCCTTCCCTGGCAATCTCTCAGCATTTAGTTTGTACTAAAGCTTACTAGAGTAAATAAAGAATCTAAAAGGTTTCCCTCCATTAATCAGTATCATCAAATATCCACTGAATGCCTCTTACAGGCTAAGAAGAGGAGATTAAGAGGCTCAGCAGCCTCTCTGGCCTCTCTTCAAGGAATGTCCTAATTTAGTTGGGTGTAAATACATGAAAAGATAGAACAAGCTAACATACAACAAGTTTAGAATGACTACTGGAAACTTAACTTCCATAGCCATTGAAAGGAGAGAGAAGATTATAGTTGTCTTCTCTCATCCTTAGACTATCTTAATTGCAATAGGCAGATACTCACAGAGGAGTAGAAACAATAGTAAAAGAAAATAACAGAGGAAGGATAGAAGGAAAGGGAAAAGGTGAAAGAGATGCTCCAGGTGAATTTACGGTTAATCAGAATGGAAGAACAGAACTAATATTTATGAGTTCTTTCTATGTACAAGGTGTAGTATGTTAGAGTTATTAAAATATCTTACCACAACTACTTTGTTGAGGTTTTATACCTACCTTTAAAGATCAGGCAAATTTTAAAAGAGGTTTAAACAAAATTAAGTACTTAGTCAAGATTCCACAGTTAGTAAAAGGGCAGAGCCAGGCCCCAAGTCCTGGTCAGCCTGGCTCTAAAGGTTTTCTTCTATAATATACTGCCTCCTAAACCATATTCAGAAGCTTGGGAAGTGCCAGTTGGGTTTTGCACAGGTGCTAGGGGAAACATACTATCAATAAGATAAATTCTCTTTCTAGCCTCATGAAACTTAGAATCTCAAGAGGGAGATGAGTTAACTAATATTATATTATTAAAAGCAATAATGCATGTAAAGCCCACACAGTTCCTGGTGCATAAGAAGTGCTCAAATATTAGTTGCTATTATTATGTATTATTACAAAGCAAAATGTTATATGGGCTACAATGGAAGTAGAAATTATAGCAGAGGTTAAGGGGGTAAGTTACTACTTTTTATTACAGCGATAAGAAAAATGAAAAGAAAAGGTAATATGAGCACTGGGTCTTGAAAGATTGGAATGAATCTTACAGAGGCAAATTTGAGGACTGAGGATGATGAGGACTTACGAGTAGCATGAACGGAAGCATGGAATCAGAAAAGATTTCTATGTGGAGCATCAGGTACATGTAGGGACAGGAAGTAGAAAGGTAGGTTGGGGTCAAATCAAAGAGAGTTTGAAATCCCCTAACAAGAAGTTTTACTACATCCTACAGACAAATTAAACCATTAAAGGTTTTTCACAGTTGTGGATGCCTTACGATTATTACTATAGTTGCTGTTTATAGGAAAAAGAAGAGAATAAATTCAGGAATATTAGAAGGGCACTAGAAATAGAGCTGGCAAGATGTAACAAAAATGATAGTCAAAGTGAGTGCAGGAGTGTGAGTGATCCTATTGAAAAAACAAAGTAAAAGAAAAAAAAGAGTCCCCAGGTTTGGCAGGCTGGGAGTTATCACTTAAGAGGATTCTCAACTTGCAAACCTCAATGGCTCAGAAAATAATGCTGTCATTAACAGAAACAGAAAAATGGGATAAAGAGATGGGTTTGAGGAGGAAAGAAACGATAAGCTCAGTTTTAGCCATGCTGAGGTTGAGTTCCAGGGAGACAGCTAACTGGAAAAATCCAAAAGGAGAGAAGGTAGAGTAAAGCCATATGAAAAGAGATATACAAATGGAGGGGCAGGGGAGGGAGGAAGCCTCAACTGCACAGAAATTTTAGTTGAATGCATGAAAGCGGCAGGGGCTAATGAGAATGAGGGAGAAAGTTACAGTCTCAAAGGAAACACCTTGCAGTCAAGAGTATGGGTGTAGTGTTAACTTTGGGAAAGAGTGAGAATAATCTTTTCTTTGAAATATGCAAAGCAGAGAAAGCGGGTATAGGTGAAGTCGCTAAGAACTGCTGAAGAAGAGAGACCTTTTTGATAAAGAAGGGATGGGCTGTATTAGATACTGAGCACTGATGGAAAAGAGTCCACTGAGGGGATTTAATTGAAAATCCAAAAAAGTTAATAAGAAGACTGTTAAATAGTTACAGAAATCCAATTACAGTTAGACAAAATTTAAATTGTGATAGACACAACCATCTCCATTTTGTGACCTAACAGTACTAGAACCAGAGAAACCAGACAATGGGGGCCCTGGGGAATGGAAACCAGAATGATATACAGCACAAAACATCCAGTGACAAGAAATTCTAAGGGTGATAGTAAAATCCATGCTGTAGAAGCGGACTATAACGTTTACGCTGGGGAATGAGAAAAGTCAAACTAGAAAGGTACTAAATGACCAGGAAAAATGGAAAAGTAGAGCTCAGACCAAAATGAAAGGACCAAAGTCCAGAAGAAGTAAAGTGCTAGAAGAGGATGAAGGTAAGAAAATTGTGGTCAAAGAGAAAACACTTTCAGATTCAACATTTTGGAGATGATGTAGCTCTAAGCAATGACAAGGTCAAAGTAGTACAGTTTAATGGCTAAAGTGGAGATGAAATTAAATTCCGTGCCCATTTGGAAGAGAGCTCCATGAGTGCCTACCCCACAGTTACCTAACAGTATGTTATAAATCTCAAAGTACTCAATAAATAGCAATGGAAAAACAACCTATATATCACCTGTTTGTTAATTTCTTCATTTAACTAACAGTTTTTGAGCACTATTTAGAATGCCAAGTAACGGGAGCAGAGATGGTAAAAGTAGTTGTTGTAGCAATGGCGGCTAACATTTATCAAGTTCTTACCATAGCTAGGTATTAGAGTCAAGTTCTTCACCACACTTCACTATCTCTGGGAAGAGAATCTTTAATTTTGTACCAGTTAAATGAAGATTTAATTACATATTTCTAAATGTCCTATCTTCTGTATGCATTAACTTTAGGAAAAAATATATAAAGAACTCTTGTGTATTACATGTACTTTAAAATATCAAAGCTATCAGAGTTTAAGACTTCTCAAATTTATCTTTTTCTTCTTGTTATTCCCAAAGACACGTAAACTCTCTTCTTAGCAAAAGCTCATAAATTCCAAAACTGGATCAAATTAGGCAACCTTAAGTAATCTGCATCCTAATTGGGAAGATGGGAGTCATAGATACTTTAAAAGATAAACAAGAAGAATATGAGAAGGACTTAGTGAATTGTGCAACGAGTATGGCATTCAAAGAAAAGAGATCATTTTAAGTTTGGGGGATAGGGGCAGAGGGGTCAGTCAGGGAGGCACCACAGAAGAGGTGAGTGCTGAACGGGGCTTTAAAGAAAAGGGGCAGTAAACAAAGGCAAGCAGCATTTCACAGAGAGAGAGAGCATCATGAGCAAGAACGTGAAGACCAGAAATGAAAAGGTGAGTTCAGAGCAAAGCAAGTAGGCAGCAGCGCTCTGGTAGAAGGTTTATGCAGGGGTATACCGGTAGAAACGTATAGAAAAACAGGCCAAGCCTAGATCATAGAGAGACATGAATGTCAGTCTAACCAACTGTGGAGGGAATCTCATCTGCCACATTCAGTCTAATATGATTCTTAAAACACTTCTTACTGAGTGATAAATTTGCTGAAATGATGCTATAGTCATTTATAAAACTGCCTAAATTAAAAAGAAACCTATAGGAATTATGAAGTTGCTTTTAAAAGGCATAGCTCATAGAGTAACATAGATCTCCTGATTCAATTCTATATTCATTTCTTACGGTCTCTTAATAACCACATCCTTGAATAATGTTTTTTAAGCCTCTGTTTGAACACTGCATCTTGTAGAACCTGGGATGCCCTATACCTCCCTGTCTAATCAAGCCAATTCCTAGTATAGGACAAAGATAAGTAGAGAGAAAGGGTTATAAAACATCAGTTTTCTACAATGCAATCCTGTAAATCAAAACAAAATCCTCTATATGCTACAAAATAATACTCTCTCATTGGGGAATAAACATAGAAAACTATCTTCAGCATGGCAGAGTAGACATTTGTTCTTTCTGTCACCCAGCATCCTTTTTTCCTATTTTGCTTGGCGAGGCCACCTTCGACCCTATCCGCAATGTGTTTCCAGTGAAGCAGATAACATCCCAGTTCCAGGCGTGCAGCATATGACTGAAATTTTGATTGGTTAGGATTTGGAAAATGACTGATTAAGGTGATCACCACTAATCCTACGAATTCTATTATGGTCCTATAAACTTGGAACTCCTATAATGGGAGGTTGAAATTGCCACAACCATCCGCGCAACCATCTTACCACCACAAAGGGAGAGCATATCTAAAAATGAAGCCTACCCAGAAGAAATGAGACCTAGAAATAGAGAAGGTGATCTGGGTCCTCAAAACATTGTTTCAGTGGCTACTTCAAACCACACCCAAACCAGATTTGCTTTTTTCTTAAACCAGTTTGAGTTTTTTCTTTCACTTTCATCCCAAAGACTACTACCCAACATTCACGGTAACTGCCAAATCCTATAACAAGAAAAGTAGGTCAACTTCTCAGCACTTATCTATTATCACACATTATTATAATAATTTGGTTACATCAATAACCAAGTATAGATACTAAATTTGAAAAATGAATCTGGCACATTTTAACACAGCATTTCACTTTCAACAGTGCATTGCAATGTCTTGTTCCTAGACAAAAATCAGTATTTTACCCTCCAGAAAGCAGAAGAAAATTACTATAACCTTACTATATATTATAACACTGTAAAGGCAAGAATAAACAACTCAGAAATTAAAAGCTTTCATTACATCATGCCACACGTATTTAAAAAACAGAAAACAGGATCCTGGGCGCGGACGTGGCACAGCTCGTCAGGTCACATTGAGGCGGCGTCCCACATCCCACAACTAGAAGGACATGCAACTAAGATATACAACTGTGTACAGGAGGAGTTTGGGGAGGTAAAGCAGACAAAAAAAAAAAAAGATTGGCAACAGTTCTTAGCCCAGGTGCCAATCTTTAAAGAAAAAAAAAATTGAAAAAAAACAGAAAACAAAACAAAAAAAACCTAAGGAACTATCCAGAAGCCACGTAAAAATTCTTACTTGAAGCTGAAGCGTATGTCGAAGAATTGTTTCTTCTAAGGCATGGATCCACTTCTCTCGCTCATCAGCATCACGAGCTAGAATACAAGATTAAAATAATTAAAACTTTAATTTCTACAATATAGCTCCATGTTTCAAAGTAAGAATTTTAAACCATGATGCTAATAGAAAAGATTTTTAGTTGTGCTATTTCCTTACTAGGTTCACCTTCCTATCCTTCCCAAATATGCAATCCACTTGCAGCCACTTATAACAAAGGGAATAATTGTGTTCAATAATAGTAGGCTACTTCTCCACTGAGAACAATTAGAAAAGCTGGAATAATTATTAAAAAATAACTGGTTGAAGGCATCAGAAAATAACAAGGTAGTGAAGAATTAACAGACCAAGTTCTAGAAGAAGACAAACACCTAGAAGATAAGACTGGTATTCAGGGCCACTTTTTTCTTGGAAGCATTGTAAATTCCAGGAGAGTTGTAGACTGAGCAATGTACTTAAAAGTCTTGTCAGTAAATGTGGACGGCGTATACGGGAACTCTATGTACTTTCTGCTCAATTTGTCTGTGAACCTAAAACTGTTCTAAAAAATAAAGTCTATTAAAAAAGAAACAAAAAAGCCTTGTCGGGCCAAAAGTTGGAGACCAGTGCCCACCAAGAGTGAGGGCTCTGCTAATTAGGTCATGTTTTGATTGGGAACTCAAAGGGTTGCACCTTGAGATTAAGAATAAAACAAATACTCAGTCCTCTAAGTGGCCAAGAAAAATCCTGATGCCTGAAATGGATTAAAACGACCCCAGGTTGTTAGTGACTCTAGGTACCCAGCTAGCAAAAGCAAATGAAAATCTTTTCTGTAGGAAGATAGCATCTTAGCTGCTGAATTATTTCTATAAACAATTTTCAAATACAATGTCTAGCACATAAGCAAAGATAACCAAGTATACAAGGATACAAAACCACACATAAATAAGAATCAAAAGACAACAGAAACAGGTCAAGAGGAGTTCCAGATATTTGAACAAACAATCTCATACTTTAAAATTATGCGTAATACATTCAATAAATGACTGAAAACTTTGACAGTGACTTAGAAACCATTTTATAAATGATCCAGATTTTTTAAATAATTGAATATAAATTCTAAAATTGAAAAAACATAAGCAAAATTAAGAACTCCATGGATGAGTTTAACAGCAGATTAAATCAACTAAAGACACAGAGAACTCAAGAGATATCTGAAGAAACTCACCAAAAGACAATGAGTCAAAGGGATAGAAAATATAGAAGAAAGGGTATGCAACATAGAGAGTGAGAGGGTATACCCTGCACGTGATAGGAATATCAGAAGGAGACAAAAGGGACAATGGAATAGAAGCACTATCTGGCTGAGAATTCTTCAAAACAGATGAGAGACATTAAGCTATAGATTTCAGAAGCCCTAAGAATTCCCAGCAGGATAAATCAAAGAAATACACAGCAGGCATAACCCAGCACCATTACTGCAAACCAAAGACACAGGAAATATCTTTAAAACAGCCAGTGGGAGAGGTGGGGGCAGATAAATTACTTTCAAAGAAGCAGCAATTAAATTGAGCTAAGGTCTCAAAAGAAACAGTGGGAACCAAAAGACAATAGAGTACTTTATTTAACAGCCAAAAGGAAATAACTTCGAATCTAGAATTTGGTGAAAACTATCCTTCAGGAATTAAGATGAAATAAGGTCATTTTCAGGCCAAGAGAAACAGAATTTGTCACTAGTAGACACTCATTAAAGAAAATTTGAGAAAGTATTCTCCTTGCATAAGGAGTAACGCCTGATGGAAGGTGGTAGATGTAGGGGAAAAATACAGAGCAACAAAAATGGTAAGTACGTGGGTAAAACTAAATGAATATTTATTGCATAAAATAATATCGTGAGGTTTTAAATAAACACATACAAAATTAAAATATAAAACCAACTGCAAATACACTGGGAAAGGGAAAATAAAGAATTCTAAGGTTCTTGAATTATTCAGGAAGAAGATAAAATTACCGATTACTGTTAGATTTTGAAAACTGAAAGATTCATGTCGTAATTTTTAGAGTAATCATTAAAAGGTGTTTTAAAGTATTTAACTTTCAAAATAACAAAATGAAAAAAATCAATACTGAAAAATAATCAATCCAAAAATTGACAAGAAAGAAGAAAAAAGAAACAGAATATGCAAGGAAAAAAGAAAACATATGGTAAGATGGTAAATTTTAAGCCTAAAAACATTAATAATTAAATTAAGTATAAATTAAGTAAATGCTCTAATTAAAAACTAAACATTTATAAACAAGATTTAAACAATATGATGCTTACAAGAGACACTTACTAACATAAGGATATAGAAATATTGAAAATAAGAGTATAAAAAAGATATACTATAGAAACACTAACTCAAAAAATGGTGACATTATTAAAAGAAAATAAAATAGACTTTACCACAAGAGGCTCACGTGAATACAAGAGGTTCAAATCATCAGGAACATAGAATATATGTAAATTTATATGTAAGCAATAACATGGATTCATAAAAATGTGTGTATAATATGGGAAAAACCTACAGAATATAAGGAACAACAGAGAGAACACCAGAATCATAGTGGGAGATTTTAAAACATCCCTCCCATTAACCTACACATCAAGCAGACAAAAAATTAGTAGGAATCTAGAAGATGTGAACAATCCCTGATGAATAAACTTGATCCAATAGGCATACACAGAACTCTGCATATAACAAGTATAAAACAGACATTTTTTTCAAGCAAAGAACATTTCTAAAAATTGACCATATAAGGGACCCTAAAACAAGTCTTAAATTTCAAAGGATTAAAATCATACACAGTATATTCACAGTAAAAATTTAGCTAGAAATCAGTTATAAACGTATATAGAAAATACTCAGGGGGCCGGCCCCGTGGCCGTGTGGTTAACTTTGCGTGCTCCACTTCGGTGGCCCAGGGTTTTGCCGGTTTGGATCCCAGGTGAGGACATGGCACTGCTTAGCAAAAGCCATGCTGTGGTAGGTGTCCTACGTTTAAAGTGGAGGAAGATGGGCATGGATGTTAGCTCAGGGCCAGTCTTCCTCAGAAAAAGAGGAGGATTGGCAGTAGTTAGCTCAGGGCTAATCTTCCTCAAAAAAAAAAAAACAAAAGAGAAAAAAGTATGCAACTATGTACCCTGGGAGGAGGAGGAGAGAGGGGGAAGGCCTTTGGGGAGAAAAAGGAAAAATAAAATCTTTAAAAAAAAAAGAAAATACTCAGAAATTTGGAAAACTAAAAAAAAAAAGAAACACTACTAAATAATCCAATGGTCAAAGAAAAGCATCTCTTCCTTTCCAATTTGGATCCCTTTTATTTCCTTATATTGCTTAATTGCTCTGGCTAGGACTCCCAATACTACGTTGGATAAAAGCAGTGAGAGTGGGCATCCTTCTCTTGTTCCTCTCCTTAGAGGGACAGCTTTCAGTTTTTCACAGTTAAATATGGTGTTACCTGGTGATGTGTCATACATGGCCTTTACTATGTTGATGTACTTTCATTCTATACTCATTTTATTCAAAGTTTTGATCATACATAAATGGACACTGAATCTTGTCAAATGCTTTCTCAGCATCTATTGAGATGATCATGTGATTTTTATTCTTCATTTTGTTAACATGGTGTATCACACTGATTGATTTGCAGATGTTGAACCATTCTAGCAACCCTGGCATAAATTTCACTTGATTGTGGAACACGATCCTTTTAATGTATGGTTGCATTCACTTTGCTAAAATCTTGTTGAGGATTTTTGCATCTATGTTCAGCAGCAATATTGGCCTGTAATTTTCCTTTTTTAGGTTGTCCTTGTCTGGTTTTGGTATCAGAGTAATGTTGGCCTCATTTTAGTTGGGAAGTGTCTCCTCCTCTTCAACTTTTTGGGAGAGTTTGTGAAGGATAGGTATTAAACCTTCTTTGAATGTTTGGTAGAATTCACCAGGGAGGCCATCTGGTCCTGGACTTTTGTCTCTCGGCAAGATTTTGATTACTTATTTGATCTCCTTACTAGTGATCGATCTATTCAGATTCTCTATTTCTTCTCGATTCAGTTTTGGAAGGTTATATAATTCTAAGAATGTAACCATTTCTTCAGGCTTGTCCAATTTGCTGGAATATAGCTTTTCATAGCATTCTCTTATAATTCTTTGTATTTCTGTGTTACTGGTTGTAATTTCTCCTCTTTCAATTCTGATTTTATTTATTTGAACCTTCTCTGTCTTCTTAGTGAGTCTAGCTAAAGGTTTGCCAATTTTATTTATCTTTTCAAAGAACCAGCTCTTAGTTTCACTGATTCTTTTCTATGTCTTTTTAGTCTCTACTTCTCTTATTTCTGCTCTGATTTTTATTATTTTCTCCCTTCTATGGATTGTGGGCTTCACCTGTTCTTTTTTGAGTTCCTTTAGGAGTAACGTTAGATTGTTTGAGATTTCTCTTATTTCTTAAGGTAGGCCTGTATAGCTATAACCTCCCTCTTAGTATCACTTTGCGGTAGCCCATAGCTTTTGGTCTGTTGTATTTTCATTTGTCTCTAGGTATTTTTTGATTCCTCCTTTGATTTCTTCGTTGATCCAGTAATTGTTCAGTATCATTTTGTTTAATCTCCACATATTTGTAACTTTTCCAGTTTTCTTCTTGTACTTGATCTCTAGTTTCCTACTGTTGTGGTTGGAAAAGATGCTTGATACTATTTCAATCCTCTTAAATTTACTGAGACTTTTTTTGTGGCCTAATATGTGATCTATCCAAGAGAATGTTCCATGTGCATTTGAAAAGAATGAGTATTCTGTAGTTTTTGTTTTCAGGGGAGATTAGCCCTGAGCTAACATCTGCCAATCCTCTTTTTTTCTGAGTAAGACTGGCCCTGAGCTAACATCCATGCCCAACTTCTTCTACTTTGTATGTGGGACACCTACCACAGCACGGCTTGCCAAGTGGTGCCATGTCCACACCCAGGATCCGAACCAGTGAACCCCAGGCAACTGAAGTGGAACGTGCGCACTTAACTGCTGTGCCACCGGGCCAGCCCCAACTCTGTAGTTTTTGGATGGAATGTTCCATATATATCTATTAAGTCCACCTGGTCTAATGTGTCATTTAAGGCCAATATTTACTTATTGATCTTCTGTCTGGATGATCTATCCATTGATGTAAGTGTGGTGTTAAAGTTCCCTATTATTATTGTGTTACTATCAATTTCTCTTTTTATGTCTGTTAATAATTGCTCTATGTATTTAGGTGCTCCTATGTCGGACGCATAGATACTTACAAATGTTATGTCCTCTTGTTGGATTGTTCCCTTTATCATACAGTGCTGTTTTTGTCTCTTGTTACAGTTTTTGTTTTAAAGTCTGCTCTGTCTGATATAAGTATTGCTACATCAACTTTCTTTTCATTTCCATTTGCATGGAGTATCTTTTTCAATCCCTTCACTTTCAGTCTCTGAGTGTCTTTAGATCTGAAGTATGCCTCCTGTATGCAGCATATATCTGGGTCCTTTTTTTTTTTTTAACCATTCAGCCACCCTTTATCTTTTGATTGAAGTATTTCATTTATTTACATTTAAAAGCAATTTTTGATAGGTAGGTACTTATTGCCATTTTGTTACATTTTTTCTGGATGTTTCTGTAGTTCTCTGTTCCTTTCTTTTTCTCTTATTTTCTACCCTTGTGATTTGATGACTTTGTTTAATGTTAGGTCTGGGTTCCTTTCTCTCTTTTTTTTTTTTTTTTGGTATTTATTATCGGTTTTTGTTTTTTGGTTATCATGAGGTTCATATGTAATAACCTATGTATATAGCAATATATAATAAGTTGATGGTCTCTTAAGTTCAACCTCATACTTTTAGAGCTTTTAGCCCTACATTTTTACCCCTGCCCCGCATCTTATGTTTTTTACATCATATTTTACCATTTTTGATTTTGTGTATCCCCTGCCCTCTTATTGTAGATATAGATGATTTTAGTACTTTTGTCTTTTGACCTTCATACTAGCTTTATAGGTGGCTGATTCACTACTTTTATTGTACACTTGCCTTTACCAGTGATATTTTTTCTTTGATAATTTTCTTATTTCTATTTGTGGCTTTTTCTTTTCCACTTAAACAAGTCCCTTTAACATTTCTTGTAAGGCTGGTTTAGTGGTGATGAACTCCCTTAGTTTTTGCTTGTTTGGAAAACTCTTTATTTCTCCTATCTCCTATCACTATTTGCAGATGATATAACTTTACATATAGAAAACCCTAAAGAATCTACCAAAATACTATAAGAAATAATAAACAAATACAATAAAGTTGCAGGGTACAAAATCAACATATAAAAATCAGTTGTCTTTATACACACTAAACAACAAAATAGCAGAGAGAGAAATGAACACAATCCCATTTACAACTGCAACAAAAAAGAATAAAATACCTATGAATAAATTTAACCAAGGAGGTGAAAGATCTGCACCATGAAAACTATAAAACATCGCTGAAAGAAATTGAAGAAGACATAAAAAAATGGAAAGATATTCCATGCTCATGGATTAGAAGAATTAACATAGTTAAAATGTCCATACTTCCTAAAGCAATCTACAGATTCAATGCAATCCCTATCAAAGTCCCAATGATATTTTTTATGGAAATAGAACTAGAATCATAAAACTTATATGTAACAACAAGATCCTGAATAGCCAAAGCAATTCAGAGAAAAGAGAACAAGCCTGGAGGCATCACACTCCTTGATTTCAAAGTATGCTATAAAGCTATAATAATCAAACAGGGGCCAGCCCAGTGGCACAGTGGTTAAGTTCACACACTCTGCTTTGGCAGCCTGGGGCTCACCAGTTCAGATTCCAGACATGGACCTATATACCGCTCATCAAGCCATGCTGTGGCAGCAAGCAACATAAAAAATAGCAGAAGACTGGCATAGATGTTAGCTCAGGGACAGTCTTCCTCAAGCAAAAAAAAGGAAGACTGGAGACAGATTAACATTTCAGGGCCAATCTTCCTCACGAAAAAAAACAAATCAAAACAGCATGGTACTGGCAGAAAAACAGACACAGATCAATGGAACAGAATAGAGAGCCCAGAAATAAACCCACACATCTATGGTCAGCTAATTTTTGACAAAAGAGCCAAGAACGTACAATGGGGAAAGAAAAGTCTCTTCAATAAATGGTGCTGGGAAAACCAGAAAGCCACATGGAAAAGAATGAAAGTAGACCATTATCTTACACCATACACAAAAATTAACTCCCAATGGATTTAAAGACTTGCATGTGAGACCTGAAAGCATAAAACTCCTCAAAGAAAACATAGGCAGTACACTCTTTGACATCTGTCTTAGAAGTATCTTTTGTAAATAAGTCTCCTCAGGCGAGGAAAACAAAAGAAAAAATAAACAAATGGGAGTACATCAAAGCAAAAAGTTTTCGCATGGCAAAAGAAATAATCAACAAAACAAAAAGACAACCTAACAATTGGGAGAAGATATTTGCAAATCACATATCAAATAAGGAGTTAATATCCAAAACACACAAAGACCTCATACAACTCAACAACAAAAACACAAAAAACCCAATTAAAAAATGGGCAGAGGATCTGAACAGACAGTTTTTCAAAGAAGATATACAGATGACCAACAGGCACATGAAAAGATGTTCAACATCACTAAGTATTAGGGAAATGAGAATCAAAACCACTTTGGGATATCACCTCATGCTCGTCAGAATGGCTATTATTAAAAAGACAAGAGGGGCCGGCCCAGTGGTGCAGTGGTTAAGTTCGCATGTTCCGCTTTGGCAGCCCAGGGTTCACCAGTTTGGATCCCGGGTGCGGACATGGCACCACTTGGCAAGCCATGCTGTGGTAGGCATCCCACATATAAAGTAGAGGAAGATGGGCACGGATGTTAGCTCAGGGCCAGTCTTCCTCAGCAAAAAGAGGAGGATTGGCAGCAGACGTTAGCTCAGGGCTAATCGTCCTCAAAAAAAAAAAAAAAGCTACAAAAAGACAAGAAATAACAAGTGTTGGAGAGGATGTAGAGAAAACACATTCTGCCAGTGGGAATATAAACTAGTGCAGCCACTATGGAAAACATGGAGATTCCTCAAAAAATTAAAAATAAAAACCACCCTATGATCCAGATATTCTACTTCTGGGTACTTATTCAAAGAACATGAAAACACTAAATCAAAAAGTAATATGCACCCCTATATTCATTGGAGCATTATTCACAATAGCCAAGACTTGGAAACAACTTTAGTGTCCATCAATGGGATGAATGGATAAAGAAGATGTGGCACATATATACAATGGAATACTACTCAACCATAAAAAAAGATGACATCTTGCCATTTTTGACAACACAGATGGATCTTGATGATATTATACTAAGCGAAATAAATCAAACAGAGAAAGATAAATACCATATGATTTCACTTGTATGTGGACAATAAAACAACAACACACACATAGACACAGATAATAGACTGGTAGTTACCAGAGGGGAAGGGGAGTGATGGGGGAGTGAAATGGGTAAAGGGGCACATTCATACGGTGACGGATGGAAACTAAACTTTTGGTGGTGAACACGATGTAGTCTACATAGAAGTTGAAATATAATAATGTACACTTGAAATTTATATAATGTTATAAAGCAATGTTACTCAACAAAAATATATTTATTTTTTCTTTTAATTATAAAATATAATTTATAAAAATAATTATAAATTAATTAAAATAAAAATTTATTAATTTAAATTAAGAATTTATTGATTAAATAAAAATTATTTAATTAATTAAAATTAAAATGTCTCACTAGAAATTAGGAAATATTTGGAATTGCACAAATGAAAACATGACATATTGAAACTCGGATACAGTTTAAAGCACTGCATAAAAGGAAATGTATACCCTTAAAAGTATATACAGAAAAGCAAAAAGGCTGAAAACAACAGGAAATTAAATTCAAATTGAGTAGAAAGGAAATGATACGGAACATAAATTAATCAAAGAGAGTAAACATATCAATAAAGCCTGAAGTTTGTTACCTGAAATAACTGATGAGATTGATAAACTTTTAGGAAGGCTGATAGGAGGAGGAAACAATGATGAACATGACGGCTCAGATCATGAATGTCATGAATGACAAAGAAGACATCCAGAAGTTCATAGGAGGATGTTATGAATAACTCCATGATGACAAAAATGGAAATTTTAAATAAATGGAAAATTTTATTTAAAATATAATGTGTCAAAACAGCCACAAGAAGAACTTTTGAGGGGCCAGCCCGGTGGCACAGCAGTTAAGTGCGCACATTCCACTTTGGTGGCCCCGGGGTTTGCCAGTTCAGATCTCAGGTGCGGACATGGCACTGCTCATCACACCATGCTGTGGTAGGCGTCCCACATTTAAAGTAGAGGAAGATGAGCATGGATGTTAGCTCAGGGCCAGTCTTCCTCAGCAAAAAGAGGAGGATTGGCGGCAGATGTTAGCTCAGGGCTAATCTTCCTCAAAAAAAAAAAAAAAAAAAAAAGAACTTTTGAAATTTGGATAGTTCTATAACTATTAGTTGGGACTATAGGAAAGTACTCTTTTGGTAGATCAAAAATGCTCTAACATTAAAGTAACTGAAAATCATCCCACTACGAAAACTCCAGGCCCAGAAAGTTTCACCAGACAATTCTGTCAAACATTTGATGAAGAAATAATGCCAATCTAATACAAAATCTTACAGAGAACAGAAAAAGAAGAAACACTCCCCAACTCTTTTGTAAGGCCAGCATAACTTTGATACCAAACTGACAAGACTGTTACGAGAGAAAAAAAAATTATAGGCAATTTTAATTCAATAATAGACATACAAAAATCCTATATAAGACATTAATATGTCATGTCCAAGTTGAGTTCATTCCAGAAATACAAGGTTGGTTGAATACACAAAAACCCAACATCCAACAATAAGAAAATACAAATGACTAAAGTTATTCACTGTAGCAATGTTTATAATTGCAAAATACTAGAAACAACCTAAATACTCATACAGAGGAGAGTGGTTGAATAAATCATGGAGAACCATGCAGGTATCAAAAAGAGAATGAGGGAGCCAGCCCAGTGGCATGGTGGTAAAGTTCACGTGTTCCACTTCAGCGGCCCAGGGTTTGCAGGTTTGGATCCCAGGCACGGACCGAGCACTGCTCATCAAGGTGGCATCCCACATAACGTAAAGGAAGATTGGCACAGATGTTAGCTCAGTGACAAATCTTCCTCGAGGAAAAAGAGGAAGATTGGCAAAAAATGTTAGCTCAGGGCCAATCTTCTTCACAAAAAAAAAGAGAGAGAGAGAATGAGGAAGGTCTCTTTGGAGTGATTTCTAGATACACTGGAATGAAATTTTAAAAACCAGTGTGGTATTTTTAGTGTAAGAAAGAAAGGAATATAAGAAAATACACATGTATCTGCTTGTTTGTGCAAAAGAAATACTAGAAGGATGAACTCAAAACTAAAGAGAGTAGTCAGCTACCAGGCATAAGCGGGAAAGGACAGAAAGCCAGGGAAAATGGGAACAAGTTAGTAAGGGTATGGAGGTAGGAACATTTCTCCAAATTTATCTTTTTGTATATACTCAGACTCTATAGAACCATAGTAATGTTTCACATACTCTCAAAAAAAAATTAACTAAAATCAACCAGCACAGGGAAGGGAAACCCAAAATAGAATACAAGCAGTAACAAATTAACCTAACTGTACTACAAATGAATAAGACAATCACACTGAAGGGAATGAGAAAGAAAAGATTAACCCTAAGTAACACTGAAAACAGTGTTCTGACTACATAATGCAAAGCTAAACAAGAAAAGAACTGTATACAAATACTGTACTCTAGTTGGTAAATCTGGTTTTCATAAGAGTATAGGTTAGCAATTCTGTAACTAAAAACAAATGACTATATTATAGGTAATAAGAACCAGGTTTCTCATTGTCAGAGAAGAAAATTTACAAATAAGGAAAGAAAGAAGGCTAGAAAGAACCATGTGGTGTTGATCTAGAATTGGAGGTATCGATATGAACCCACAGTTTAGACAGACAGATAAAGATAGGAAGTGCTTGAAAAAGAATGAGGGCATGTGAAGGGGCTCCAATGGCCAAAGTCTGAATAATCTGTGCAACAGGAGAACTGATAGTCCTGGATTTACAACCCATAGAATAAAATCAACATCCAATAGTCCAATACTGATATAAATAAATAAGTGAATAAGAAAACAAATGGGGAAGAAGGCACAGCTCTTCCTTCAGAAGAATCACAATTCATAAGTATAGAAGGAATGAAAGAAATTTAAAAATCAACATTAGACAAACACCATAGCAATAATTACTGCAGGCAAGATCCACTGACGGCATACTGATAGCTAAAGCAAAAGTGTGAGGAGAAACAGGATATTAGCAGAGTTTCAAAGTATCTCCCCCAAGGTATTTATCAATTACAAAGGGAAAAATGGTAATTTTACAATGGAGAAACCTGGCAGTTACCACCTTAATCCAGTAATCAAAGTTAACATCACCAGAAATAAATTTATGTATATCATATATCCCCCAATACAATCCACTGAGAAGGAAAGAGCATCACTTCTGTGGTATTCTTACTAAAAGTATATAATCTCAATCTAATAATGAGAAAACATCAGATAAGCCCAAATTGAGAGACATCTACAATATAACTAATACTCATCAAAAATGTCAAGGTCATGACAGACAAGCAAAGAAAAAGGAACTGTCATAACTAAATGCAATGTGGGATCTTGGACTAAATCCTAGAACAGAAAAGGGGCTTTAGAGGGAAAAATAAAATGAGCTCTGCGGTTTAGTTAAAAGTATTGTACCAAACGGGTGGAAGATCCAGCTCAGGACATAAGAGCCTGAGCAGAGCAAGGAGGGCATACATCATGACAAGGGACAACCTGGCACGGGCATTAAAGCCCAAGCAGGATGAAGAGAGAATCTACACAGTGGAAATGTCGAGCATGAGGAGTGGGAGCCCAAAAACTGGGAGGAGGGAGTCCATCCTGCAGGGGATGAGGTGAGTCTAGCCCAAGGTTTCCAAGGCTGAGTGGAGTGAGGGGTGACATCCACACAAGGGAAGTGAGTGAGGAGGGGAAATATTACATACAGAAGGATCGATCAAGTAAAAACAACAAGGATAAAGGATTTCACTGTTGGAAAATAGAGTCACAAATATTGTAAGGGAGAAAACCAAAATGATTTCTGAAGTGTGAGATTGGACATGGAGGTATCAGTATGAACTCATAGTTTTCAATATATAGGTAAGTAAATACATATGGAAATATGAAAAAGGATGCACATGTGTGTACATACACACATATATAACATTCACATTTGTCTTAGCTCTGAGAGGGTCTGGGCAATATGACACTCAATAACAATAAGTACACGCAGCACCAGGTGTTGATTTCCAAATACCATTCTCCATTAAAAGGAAATAGAGTTCCTTGGAAAAATGGTTGATTCCAGAACTAGGACAGGAAAGGTAGAAAATAAGTCTGGAACAACTTTTTTGTGCCAGAAAGTAAGGAAGGTAATACTCAGGGAAATGACAGAAACATGGTAAAACAACACAGAAGTCAATTTAAAGGGAATTCTACTGACCAAAGCAAGGACAATTTGAGCATCAAAATAAATAATGAAGTAAAGAATTATAATCCATTGAGTAAAACAGGAAATCATGAGTTGCTACTGATACACACAAATTGAAAGCTTGATGAGGAATGGGGTATTGGCATAGCTTCAAAATATCTCCCCCCAAAATATTAATTGAGAAGGGAAAAAGACAAAATTTAACAATAAAAGCCTGGCAGATACCACCTTAAACAGGTGCTCAAAGTAAATGCCATCGGTAACAAGACAAACTGAAATCCTGTGGTAAGAACACAGCATCATTTCTGTGATCTTCAGGCCAAAGACATGTAATCTGAATCAAATCATGAAGAAAGATCAGAAAATAAAAAACAACTAGGGGCTATTCTACAAAATAATTAGCCTATAATCTTCAAAAGTGTCAAGGTCATAAAAGTCAAGGAAAGACTGAGGAACTGTTTCAGACTGAAAGAGACCAAAGAGACAAGACAACTAAATGCAAAATGTGATTCTGAACCAGATCCTCTTGCTATAAAGGACATTATAAGGAAAACTGGTAAAACTTGAATAGAGTTTAAAGATTAGATGGTATTAATGCACCAATCTTCATTTCCTGATTTTAATGGCTGTATAGTGTGTATACAGGAAAATTTCCTTGTTTGCAGGAAATATACAATAAAGCATTTGGGGATGACGGGACAACCAGTTAGCAACTTCCTCTCAAACAGTTCCAGGGGGAAAGTTCTTTGTACTGTACTTGCAGCTTTTCTGTAAGTGTGAGGTTGTTTCAAATTTTTTAAAATTATATTTAAAAAACACTATTAAGATAAATCAAACAAGATATAAATAAATGGAAATACCACTTCATGGATTAGAAGATTCAATACCCTAACAATATTCAAAATGATCTATAGATTAAATGTAATGCAAATAAAAATTCCAAAAGGTATTTGGAAAGAGAAGCATTCCTAAAGAGTTTACTCTATCAAATATAAAGTCTTATTATAAAGCTACAGTAATTAAGAAAATGTGATATTGGAGCAAGGATAGATAAAGAAACAAATGAAATAGAACACAGCCTACAAATAAGCCCATTCATATACACATATGGACACGATTTGTGACAAATGTGGCACCAAAGAGCAGTAAGGAATAATCTTCTGTTAAATAGTGTTGGACAATATGGGGAAGAAACGAAACCTGACCCTAACTTGCACTATACACAAAAATCAATTCTAAGTGATTGAAAGTCATCCCTCTGAGAACAGGAACAAGACAAGGGTGCCCACTCTCACCAGCCCTATTCAACATAGTACTAGAGGTTTTGGCTGGAGCAATTAGGCAAGAAAAAGAAATAAAAGGAATCCACATAGGAAATGAAGAAATGAAACTCTCACTGTTTACAGATGCCATGATTCTATATATAGAAAACCCTAAAGATGGGTCCCCTCTCGGTGCACGAAGCTGGTGATGGATGCAGGGGTGGAGACAGGGATGGCCACCCTGGGTGGGTGGATGGATGGTGAGGCGGGAAAGGGAATGCAATAGAAAGTCCCATCTTGGTGGGGGTAGGGGCGTGGGGAGAGGGGGTGGGGGAGGGAAGAGTTCTGGGGAATGTCCTGGCCACTTGGGGATAGGATGGAGAGCATCAGTGACGCCATTGGAAGAAAACGCTGGCCAAGCGTCCACCCAGCACGACAATGTGAACAGTATACTTAACACTACTGAACTATACACTGAAAAATGGTTAAGATGGTAAATTTAATGTTATGTGCTTTTTACAATAATTTTCTTAAAAATTGGAAGCTTGGACTAAATTGTCCCTTCCAGCTGAAAATTCAACTTTCTATTATTCTGACTAACCTAGCCCACCTTCTCCCATTCTCCAATGAGCCAGTAAACAAACCTCTATCCTACTGAATCTAATAGGAAAAACACCTTTGTGTATATGAAGCACCAATGAGATGTCTGGTTATTATTCAATCATAATTATTTGTTCATATGAGAAATAAAAACATAGTAACGATATACACAATTCACAAACCACCTGCAGAGGCAGCCCTCTAGAAATAAAATTAAAGCTACACTAATTCTGAGTGAATCCCTACTAAAAGGGCACAATTTAAGGAATTAGTTAAAACAACTTATAAATAGTACATTATTTTCCCCATATGTATAAAGATAGGTTAACTCTTTCTTCCTTTTAAAAAAATGTTATTTATACAGTTTATCTCTAGAATTTCTTCTTTAGTATCTATCTTTCCTCTTCATTACATTCTTCAAGCTCTCTTTCCGTTCTCTGAGCCAGCGGGTTCCAAATTTTGTTTGGCTGTAGCTCACAGTAAGAAATGCTTTTTATAACATGATTCAATTCACAAATAAATATAAGCATATATGTGCACATATACACATAAAACTGAAACATTAGTTCCACAAAACAACATTTGCTCTTACTATATGCCATACACATTGATATTTTCTCTGTGTTGTAGTTCACTTTTTTTAAAATGCTGATCTTGGCCCACTAAATAAGATTCACAATCCACTAATAGATTGTGGTCAGTTTGGAAAACACTGCTCTAAGCCATCCCAAAGTCCCACAAAGCCATTGCTATTCAGTATCTCTTAAGCAGTGTAGTGTAAAGGTTAGAAGGTTGGCTCTTATATCTAGCCTTGTCCATATTCACTCAGACCTTGGACAAGTTACTTAAATTCTCTGAGGTTTACTTCTCTCATCTATAATCTGAGGATGATAATTATTATTTATGGGGATGATAATAGTACCTAGACCTTATAAGGCTGTTGTAAGGTTTAAATGAGATAATCTGTACAATATTTACCACAGTACCTGACATATACTAAAATGTCAATGTTATTATCACATACAGCCTTAAGGGAAAACAAGTTCTATTAATAACCTAATAAACAATTAGCCAGAGAAAATGAATAGGGAAGGGATTACCAGTAATTTCTAATGCCCAATAACACCTGGCTTATACAGAAACAATATAAGGTGCACAGAAAGAAAAACAGTATTTGTCCAGTAAGTAAAACATGTTTTTCAGGATTCTATAATCTTAGCTCTTTTCATACATATCCATTCACATTTCCTACATTACACATATTTAGACTTTTTTTTTAAAGATTGGCACCTGAGCTAACACCTGTTGCCAATCTTCTTTTTTTTTTCTTCTTCTTCTTCTTCTTCTCCCCAAAGTCCCCCAGTACATAGTTGTATATTCTAGTTGTAGGTCCTTCTGGTTGTGCTGTGTGGGATGCTGCCTCAGCATGGCCTGATGAGCAGTGCCATGTCCACACCCAGGATCTGAACCAGTGAAATCCTGGGCCGCCAAAGCGGAGTGCACAAACTTAACCACTCGGCCACGGGGCCAGCTCCTGAAGTAGATTTTAAGACAAGTTTCCAAAACTCCTACACCTTGACATTCCTGATCCTCTCCTTTAAGACACAACTCTGAATAAATTACTGCCTTTTTTGCGAAAGGAAGTGGTTATTTGCTTGTTTTGTAATTGAAGTAAAAAGAAGAATTAGCAGTCAAGAAGGCTTCCTTTTCTCTGAAAGTTATTGTGAAACAAAAACATTATGCAAAAAACATATTTACAAGATTAAGCGCTGAGACATTGCTCAAATGTCTTCTGAGCCCCTGGATGCACCAGGTACTCTGTTGGAGATAAGAGCAAGGATTACACAATCCATGATCTCAAGTAATTTAGTCTCCTGGAAAGCACAATCATTTGGTTGGTTAGTGGTACATTGTTCAGTGAGGTGTTATATTCACCCATTCTAATAGCCTCTGATATCTGCTTATTAGAATCCTATTCATTTTTCTGGGCTACACTGAAATGTCACCTCTTCCATATATGTTGCTCATGATAAGAGGACTTGCTCTCTCCTTCCTTAAATTTATTCAAATATTCCAATATTCAAATAGTATATAAACACATGCCATATACCAGTCATTGTCCTAGGTATTAGAGGCACAATTTCAAGCAATAGTTTATAGCTCTGGTCCAGCTATAATCAGGACCATATCTACATTTCCAATCTTACCTCCCAATATACTCTTCCACAAGCCACCATATTTCAGTTACATTATACTTACTGCTCACATGACTCACAATTCCCAGCTTCTGCTCAAGTTGTTCCCTCTGTTGAAATGCCTGAGTCTTGTCTTTATCTGTGTAAATTATAAAAGCTAACTCTATTCAGCGCTTAATTTGTGTCAGCACCGTCTGACACATATATCTAAACATATAACATGTATTAACTAGTTAATCCTCCCAACAACTACGTGAGATAGGTATTACTATTATTATTCTCATTTTCCAGAGTAGAGAAACACAAAAGTTCAGTATTTTGCAATAACACAGTACCTAGAAAGCAGACTGTAGGCTTCAAGCACCCCAGCCCTGTTGAATAAGCCTTATCCCATCCATGCCCTTCCTGCTAGGCAAAGTCCTTCTTAAGAGAGGCAACAGAAACTTTCCCATACTTTGGAGATAGTGTACAAAGGAGAAAGAGCAAAAGCCAAAAACTCTAGTCAGAAAACTTGGTTTCAAGTCCCAGTCTCACTACTTTCATGTGACCTCAGGAGGACAGTACTTCCCAGCACTGAGTTGCATCCACAAATTTCCAAAGGAGTTACTAATACCAACTACAAAGGTCTACTGTGAAAATCGAGTGACATAACATACATAAAAACACTGGGGTCCAATGAGGTCAAGGGGTCCTTTAGGCAAAACTATTCTCATACTACTACTAATAACACTATCTGTGTTTTTCACTGCATTGACATTTGCACTAATGGTACAAGAGCAATGGCGGTAAAACTGCTAGAACCTTAGCCCGAATGGAGGCAATGGCACCAAACTGAACTGCTCATTGTATTCTCCACCACCACTCACGTGCAAGAAAAAAAATTCCTGTTTCACTTAAGAATGCGTTTGAAGAAGCAGTAACATCATTAAATCTCGACCCTTGAGTATATGCTTTTTAAATAGTCTATGTGACAAACGGAAAGTACACATAAAGTACTTCTGCTGCATACCAAATTATAACGATTATCTCAAGGAAAAGCACTTGTGCAACTGTTTGAGGTGTGAACTAAGAGGCACTTTTCTCACGGAACATCATTTTTACTTGAAAGAACAACTGACAAACTATATTATTCACACTGGGATATTTGCAGATATTTCCCTGAAAATGATGGAAGTAAGTTTGTCATTTCAGGGAAAACTGACAGTTTTTGTTGCCAATTATAACACTAAGGCTTTTAAGCAAACAGTAGAATTTTAGAAAACCGTATTTGCCAGCTACCATGAACTTGACAGATTCTCAATACTTAAAGACTTTTCTGATGAGTTTGGGGCAATATCAACAAACGTAATTTTTTCATGTCATATAATGAAATGTGTAAATATTTGGAAGATCCACATACGACCAAAGCATGATGTTACAAAACCATATATAATGTAAAAGATCCATTCAAAGTGCCAGACAGACCAACAGATTTAACTGTAATAGAGTATTTCATATATAAATTTCATTGTTATAGTTTCAGATTCTATCCAGCAAGAAACCTTTAAGAAACTATAACTTGTTAGGTTTGAGTGAAGTATCAAAGAATATTCACAATTATCTGAAAAAGCTATTAAAATACTCCTTCACTTTCTAACTATATATCTATACGAGACTATATTTTCTTCATACAGTTCGACCAATCTTCTGTTAAGCCAGACATTAAAAAGATTTACAAAAATGTAAAACAATGCCATTCCTCTATTTTTTTGTTTGTGAAAATGGTTACTTTCTCATAAAATGTTATTAGCATAATGGATTTGTTATTGATATTTTTAAGTGAATAAATAATCTTTTAAATCTCTCAGTTTTAATTTCTAACCTGGTAAATATCAATATATATAACCCACATAAACAAAAGCTCTTCGGAGTCCTCAATAAGTTTGTAAAGGTGTCCTGAGACCAAAAAATTTGAGAACCACTGGTATATACTACATGTGACATCTTATTTGATTTCTTATTGATTGCCTCCTCCACTACAATGTAAGCTCCTAGAAAGCAGAAGCTTGTCAGTCTTATCTGTTGTATTTCTAGCTCTTGGCAAAAGTGCCTTGCACATTTTACAGGTACTCGTGTATTTGTGGGTGGTACATGACAGATAGCTGGACAGATACTAAATAAAAACATTCCACTTAGATAATTAGGTGGTTTGAAGTGCCACTGACTATAATTTGTAACAAGTTTGGACAGGCTGGTTTGTTAGGGAGTGTTTTTTAAAGAAGGTAATAAAGAGGTGTGGAGAGAGAAAAACCAACTCACGTGACTCTAAATCTAAAGTAATCTAAGCCAATGTTTTAATACTCAGGTTTAAGAGCCATAGTCTAAACAAACTGCTTATCCTAACAACAGCAGTGAGATCAGATGAGAGAAAAAAGGTCTATGTATCTTAATATACTTTGTATAGGGTTCTATCAAAGCATCTATAACACTATAATGCTCATTTGTTTACATTTTTTCCTTTCCTTGCCCAGCTGTGTACTCCCCCAGGTCTCGGATGGAATCTGATGCATATTTTCTTAATTCTCAAAGCCCGACGTGTTCTTAGAAACTAACTGATATTCCTAATTACCAGATAAATGATAATTTGTCATCTTCTAAATGACAGCTTCTCAATGAAGTCTCCTGACCAGCATATATTAAAACCTGGCCCGGGCTGGCCTTGTGGCCGAGTGGTTAAGTTCTCGCGCTCCACTGCAGGCGGCCCAGTGTTTCGTTGGTTCGAATCCTGGGCGCGGACATGGCACTGCTCATCAAACCACGCTGAGGCAGCATCCCACATGCCACAACTAGAAGGACTCACAACGAAGAATATACAACTATGTACTGGGGGGCTTTGGGGAGAAAAAGGAAAAAAATAAAATCTTAAAAAAAAAAAAACCTGGCCCCCTAGCCCAGTATCTCCAGTTCCCTGTATCCTGCTCTACTTTTTCTTTTCTCCATTGTACTTATCCCTTCTGATATACATAGATATCTATGTTTCTTATTTACAGTCTGTCTCCTGTCTTTGGAATGTAAGCTCTGCAAAGGCAGGGATCTTTATTTTATTTATTGATGTATCCCAAGCCCCTAGAATCATGCTGGGCAAACAAGTGCTCAGTAAATATTTGTTGAAAGAAGAATAATGATCCACTGATTTCATTATTCAGTGTATGGTTCCATTTTTATTTTTGGAATCTAAAAATAGGTTGGATTTCCTAAGAAATCATTATTTTTGTTTAGTATTCTTTAAAGCTGCCATAATTGGCTCCCTCAAAGATTTATGAATAGTTTTAGCTAAAGTCTCTCAACTGTTGAATAAAACACAAGCAAATATTTACAAAAGTGTTTCTCCCCCACAACTTCTGCTTTGACTCTCTGAAGCAATACTGTGCTTCTCCTGGACAGAGTCAGCATTGTATTGGGCAACTGGATATGTCTATGTCTGATTCAGTCAAAGCAGACAATGAAAATCAGATGTAGATTAATGGGTTCTCTTCAATTCATTCTACAATCACATGCTTCTAAGTCAACTTATTCCTGGTCAAGGAAAATCCTCACCAAATCTACATGTAAATATAGCCTAATAATTTTAGCTCCTGCAGAAGATGTTTCCTAACTAATTTAATTCCAGGTTTTAGTAAAGGGGTCACTATTCCTTAATCTTGGCTTCTAAAAAAATAGGATTTGAGTTGTCAATCTTTAAAACTTAATACTGAGGGGAATAGAAAAAAATGTGAGGCATAGGATGGTTTTAGAGAGCTTATCCAGGTTATCAATAAAAAGGATGATTTGGCAGAAGAGAGCCCAGAAAAGGGGAGAGAAGAAAGTTAAAAAGGACACATACAGAAACTGTGACAGTAAGACGTGATAAAGACCGGACTATGTCAGTGACTTGGAGCTTAAAGAAAAGGTAGAGTCCAGTGGACATGGTGACTCATTTGATGTAGGGAGAATGGAGGGAATGCAGATGTGGAGAAAGAGAAAGCTTCAAATTTGGTTACTGGGTAAATGGAAGTGCTTTTCCACAACACAGAGAATATAGGAGGAAAAACAGGTTCAGAGTGGTGAGTTGCAAAATTTTATTTTGGGTTTAAAGAGACTCATTTAATTACTCCTAAAATGTGGTAAACCTGACCTCCTGAAAAATCTCATTATCAAGTTTTATTGAATTTATTAATTAACAGTACTCAAATATGTATTGCTATAAAATACTCCCTCTCCAGGAGAAGCTAAAAAATAGAATACGTCTTTAATGCATTCTGAGGAAGGGAAGGGAGAGAGATAGAAGGAGGAAATTGAAAGAAGCTGAAGCCAAGTCTCAGTTTATGAGGAGAAACTTCAAAAGTACTTTCACTGATTACCAAGGTTAATGGCTATTCAAAAAGGAAGAATGATGTTACAGAATCACTCAACTTTTGAATTAGGCAATGAAAGGAAAGAGAAAAAAAATAATACACGTTAGAAAATTCAAGAAGAAAACCAAAGCAAGGCAAATAAAATACACCTATAAGAAAAGAGAATCTGCCACTTAATTCTTTTGACCACTTCCAAAGCAAATAAGGCCAAAAGAGACGTGGCCTAACAAAGTGACAGAATCACATTAATAAGAAATTATAATGATTGGTTCATTTACTTTAAATAAAATGCTAGAGTTTTCTGAAAATAGATGTTATTCCTTACACAGTGAGGGTAGAGAAGCCCTTTAGACTTTAAAAAATTATGCAAATATATCTTCAGGGTATAAAGTACAGTAGAGGGACTTCTGTTTTATAATCTTATAATATTCCTACTAAACAACCTTTCTGAAGGCTTCACTCTTTGCCCCCAGTAACTCCTCAAGGAATTCTGCTCAGGGCAGAGAGCTAGCAATAAGCTACTTCCTTCCTTCTCTATGTTTGGCTGTAAGCTGTTAATATGATCTCTTCACCTTTCTTCAGGAAAGCATACATTTCCAGACCAAGACTGCAGTATAAATTCAGACACAACCCCAGTCCATTCCACAAATGTAACTCTATCTGGTAGAACACAATCTGGATATAGTAAAATGTCATTGATTCAGTCCTCTCTAAAATTTAGGGCTTGCATTTATAATAATTTATAACAAATAACTACGCTTAAACCAACTAAGTACAAGGTATAAATAACACTAAACGAAATTCTTAATGATAAATCATGCTAAAAATAATATGAGACAACAATATTAGTTTAGTTCTAGTGTCTATATATAAAGCTAGAAAAGGGCATTTCTCTCCAGATAACCTATAACTCAGATTTGCTTCTCTGTCCACCAACCTGCCCACATTACTAAAACTCAACTGTACATTGTATTTACGGCATTACCTTGATTTATCATTAACCTAAAAACACAGATTCCTAAAAGGAAAGGACTCCATTTGGTTCACATTGAAAAGTTCTGCAAGATGGCTAGAAACTTTCACACAGGGAACATGGTCAAAAAACCAACTTAGAGGAGCCGGCCCTGTGGCCAAGTGGTCAAGTTCAAGCGCTCCACTTCAGCGGCCCAGGGTTTTATCAGTTCGGATCCCAGGTGCAGACATGGCACCGCTCATCAAGCCATGCTGAGGTAGCATCCCACATGGCACAGCTAGAATATATAACTCTGTACCAGGGGGCTTTGGAGAGAAGAAGGAAAAAAAAATAAAAAGGAAGAAGATTGGCAACAGATGTTAGCTCAGGCACCAATCTTAAAAAAAATAAAATAAATAAAAATAAAAAGTCAACTTACATATTTCAAACAGTCACATTCTAGTCATAGCCCTTCCGTTAAAAAACAGAGTACACTCTGTGAAAGTAAAAGCGAGACACTGCTCCCCACATATCTGAGTTCCTCTTTTCAAGTCTAAGTTGGTGGACTTGTGACTCTTTTTAAATGAAGACTACTTTCTCAGGCATCTGAAGCTCTGAAGCTTTTTTCAGAGGGATAACTCCACATATTTTTCCCAACAATTGCATTCACCCATGATATATCCCAAAGTTACACTTCCATTCAACAAGATATTTGCAGGCACACATGTCCATAGCAGGCAGGCACTGGTGACATAGCAGTGAAAATGATACATCCTTGATACAGCTCAAAGACTGGTGCCACCATTCTCCCATTACTCTGTCAAAAAGCTGGAGATAATTCTGGACTTCTTTTCCCCTATCTTCTTATATGCAGTTAGTCACCAAATTCTGGCACACTTACCTTTGTGTTTATCCTCTCTGGGGCCCTCTTACTGCCTTTGTTCAGAAACCCCATCACCTCTCACCAGAACTTCTGCAGTGAGCTCCAAACTGGCCTCCCTGTCTCCAATCTCACTTCTCTCCAAAGCATCCCACAAAGAGGTCCCAATGTTTCTTCTAAGCCACAAATGTGATAATGACACTTCCCTGACTAAACTACCTGCTGCCTCTCCCTAACTTTCAGAAAAGGTGTTTTAATTGATCATTCTGGTAGATGAGACCTTTGATGATCTATCTGGTTCCAGACTAAACACAAGCCTCCTTCTCCTTACCTCCCACATATTCTAAAACATACTACCCTTACTACATTTCTCAAACACGTCATCCTTTTTCATACTTCCAAGCTTTTGCGTATACTTTCCCTTTACTTGGAACGTGTTTCGCCTTTCTCTGAAGTTTGGTAAGTATTTTTTTCCTTTTGCTTCTATCCCTGTCTATCCCATCTCTTTTTCATCCTTCAAAACCTGCATCAAAATCATCTCTTCTGGGGCCAGTCTGGTGGCACAGCAGTTAAGTTCACACATTCTGCCTCGGTGGTCTGGGGTTCACCAGTTCAGATCCCGGGTGAGGACCTACACATCGCTTGGCAAGTCATGCTGTGGTGGCGTCCCACATATAAAGTAGAGAAAGATGGGCACAGATGTTGGCTCAGGGCTGGTCTTCCTCAAAAAAAAAAAAAAAAATCATCTCTTCCATGAAGATTTTCCTGCCTCCACCAGTTCTCTCTTCTACATTTCCATAGGTCTCCATAGTGTTTGTACACTGTACATTGTACTGTACATTGTACTATAATTAGTTGTTCCAAACTGTGTACCTTGGTAAGTGATTTAGCATTCTATTCCTCAGTTTCCTCATAACTGTCTCTTGGGCTTGCTTAAAGAGTTAAATGAGAACATATACGTAAGTCTTTGGTACCGACCCTGCACCCAGCTGCTATCCTCATTCATTATCTTTCTAGTAAATACTCCCATAGTCATTCCTCCTATTGAACTGAGAGCTCCCTGAAGAGCAGGGAATTAGCTTTGCATCCCTGGTACCATACTCAGAGGGTGGCATTTTCAAGAACCTAATTTGGGTTATTCTAGCTCAAACTCTAGGCTAGAAAAAGGAGAAAAGGGAATCCTAGAACAGCGGCAGCACGACCATCAGCAACTTCATAAAATTAAAAATAAGAAGAGCAACAGCTACGATTTTTTGAGCTCTGCTATTTGGTAGGCATCATGGTGAGTATTTGCTCTAATATTACAAGAATTCTGGAGGTCAGTCACGCCATCCTCATTTTACTGGTGACTCCCTGCTCCACATTTAGGCTTCTGAGATAGGCAGGACCTTCTCTGCAAAGGAGGAATAAATATGAGAAGATACGTTGGTTGTTTTCTTCAATAACTTGGGTATGTTCCCTCAGTTGACATATTAAGAGAACTCTGAAGTCAGAACAGGAATAAAATTAAATAGGGTACAGGTCAATGTTTGACTCCCTACCTTTAAGTCCATACAGAGAACATTCCTGGGCCTTCCTTTGGCCAGTCGTCTAAGCTTCCCTCCCACTTGGTGACAGATTGCTACCTCATGCTTCATGCCATGACTCACACCAGTCTCTTCTGAGCAATGTCCCAGTTCCCTTGCCTCAGCTGGGCCCCTGCCCAGTGAGAACTTGGATATACACTGACCACAGGAGAAACTGTGACAAGTAAACCACCTGACAGCAGGAAAACACTAACTACTATCAGAGTAGGAAGCTTGCTGTACTGTTTATAAGAAGAGAAAACAGCAGTGAAGCTAGAGTTGCAAAGAGGCCAAGGCATGGTGAAAAGAGAAGTCAGTGTGGCTGAGGGTACCAAGGCAGAAAAGGCCTGAACAAGCAACACCGTGTAATGAAAATAGCATGGGTCTGAATTCAGGCTTGGCTATTTCCTATCTGGTTACCTTGGACAAAAAATCCTTCAAGCCTCAGTTTCCTTATCTGTAAAATGGGAATAAAAATACCTATCTCATAAGCATATATGGGGTACATATGAGAATTACAGTACCTAGCACAACATTAACTGCACCCTTTATAAGTGTTTGCTGCTTCTTCACCCCACTTCCTTCTTTTATTCCTCAGAGGCTCACTGCTAGAATAGAATCATCATCTCAGAAAAATTTTCCAATCATCCTCTCCAAGTTAAAAAAAAAACAATTGACACTCATCCCCACTTGACTTAAATACAAGGGCTCAGCTCAGTTCTCTTTTGTATGATCCCGATTCCTCCCACTAGGCAGTCACTCAAAGCAAATGTCTTCACTATAGCCAACAATACAGCAAAGACGCACCTTCTTTACAGTTGATCTGAATTCTAATTCTTTCTTCTGGGGCATTAGCCAAACTGTCTTAGGGTCCTCCAAATTTAATATTAAGAAAATGCAATGAATAGAACAAAAAATTCTAAAACTTACATGGAACAACAAAAGATCCTGAACAGCCAAAGCAATCCTGAGAAAAAAGAACAAACCTGGAGGCATCGCAATCCCTGACTTCAAAATATATTACAAAGCCATACTAATCAAAACAGCATGGTACTGGTACAAAAACAGATGCACAGAACAATGGAACAGAATTGAGAGCCCAGAAATAAAACCACACACCTATGGACAGCTAATCCTCGACAAAGGAGCCAAGAACATACAACAGAGAGAGGAAAGTCTCTTCAAAAAATGGTGCTGGGAAAACTGGACAGCCACATGCGAAAGAATGAAAGTAGACCATTATCTCACACCATACACAAAAATTAACTCCCAATGGATTAAAGACTTAAATGTAAGACCTGAAACCATAAAACTCCTAGAAAAAAACATAGACAGTATGCTTTTTAACATTGGTGTTAGTAATATCTTTTTGAATACCATGTCGACTCAGGCAAGGAAAACAAAAGAAAAAAGAAAAAATGGGACTCCATCAGACTAAAAAGCTTCTGCACGACAAAGGAAATCATCAACAAAACAAAAAGACAACCCAGCAACTGGGAGAAAATATTTGCAAATTGTATATCTGACAAGGCATTAATTTCCAAAACGTATAAAGAACTCGTACCACTCAACAACAAAAAAATGAAGAAACCGATCAAAAACTGGGCAGAGGGGCCCGGCTGGGTGGTGCAGAAGTTAAGTTCACACGTTCTGCTTTGGCAGCCTAGGTTTCCCCGGTTCAGATCCCAGGTGTGGACCTACACGCTGCTTGTCAAGCCATGCTGTGGCAGGTGTCCACATATAAAGTAGAGGAAAATGGGCACAGATGTTAGCTCACGGCCAGTCTTCCCCAGGAAAAAGAGGAAGATTGACAGTGGATGTTAGCTCAGGGCTAAGCTTCCCCAAAAAAAGGGGGGGCAGAGGATCTGAACAGACATTTTTCCAGAGAAAATATACAGATGGCCAGCAGGTACATGAAAAGATGTTCAACATCACTAACTATTAGGGAGACACAAATCAAAACTACAATGAGATATCACCTCTCACCTGTCAGAATAGCAATAATTAACGAGACAAGATAAAAGGGTTGGAGAGGATGTGGAGAAAAGGGAACCTTCATACACTGCTAGTGGGAATGCAAACTGGTGCAGCCACTATGGAAAACAGTGTGGAGATTTCCAAAAAACTTAAAAATAGAAATACCATGTGATCCAGGCATTCTACTGATGGACATTTATCCAAAGAACATGAAATCAATAATTCAAAAAGATTTATGCACTCCTACGTCCATCGCAGCATATTTCAAAATAGCTAAGACGTGGGAGCAACCCAAGTGCCCACTAACAGATGAATGGATAAAGAAGATGCAGAGTATATGTACAATGGAATACCACTCAGCCATAAAAAAGAAAATCGTGCCATTTGTGACAACAGGGATAGACCTTGAGTGTATTATCCTAAGCAAAATAAGTCAGACAGAGAAAGACAAATACCGTATGATTTTACCCATAAGTGGAAGATAAACACATAGATAAGGAGAACAGATTAGTGGTTACCAGAGGGGGAGGGGGTGGGGGAGCGTAAAAGGGGTAAAGGGGCACATATGTATGGTGACAGATAAAAACTAGACTGTTGGTGGTGAACATGATGCAGTTTATACAGAAACTGAAATATAATAATGTACATCTGAAATTTATACAACGTTATAAGCCATATGGCCTCGATAAAATAGTTTAAAAAAAAAGAAAGAAAGAAAAGGCAGTGATGAAACACAACTTGAATTTACACGCTGGACCAATGTTACATGTGGAGTACACTGATTAAAGCGTCATGATCATGAAAATGAATGTTCATAAACTATAAGTAGAGTTAATGAAGTAGGTTGAAAAGACAAAGATGATCTTGGCAGAAGTGAACGTTTTCTTAGAGAATTCACCAGCTAGTTAGCTATCTAAAAGTAAAAAGAAGGGTAAGTGCAGTCCAGGCATTACCAGAGAACAGAGCTTTAACTCACGGATATGTAACCCAGGCTCAGAGAACTACCTGAAATTGTGCAAACAGGAAGCCTCCTCTAGAATAATGATTTTCAAAACGTGAGATCCTCGAGGATAGGCACTTCACTTTGCTCACTACTTTACACTCAGAAACCAGCCTAGTGCCTAGTATACAATAAGCACTTAAATATTTGTTGACAATAAAAATGAATGAAAAGAATGAATGGATGAAATAAATTGAATACTGGTATTTTCTCAAAGTGCCCTCGGGTCTGCCTGGGGCAGGGCTCTAGGCCCTCAACCCTCTCACTTCAACCAGAGCAACTGCATGCTTTTCTGTCTCACCTTTGGGCTTCTACATAAGGCTGCATTTGTAAAATGCTTTTATTAAAAGTTTAACCACCGTAGAAAAATCTACCTATCATGATCATTTCTTTCCCTGAACTCCTATCATAGTTACAAGTGCATACAGTTTCATGCTTCATTGTCCCTCAAGTTAGTGTTGAGTCCCCAAAATCTCTTGAAGTATGAGACTACATTTTATGTAAGCGGTATTTGACTATTCAACTTTCATAGAACCTGCATTTTCTTGTACGCTGACTCCTCAGAGAATAATTTGAATTTTCGTATATCAGGCAACAAATGGATATTTTGTGTCATCACATCGTGCAAAGCCTGCCAGGCAACAATTTAGTACTTGCAGCATCACCATCTCCATTTGAAGAGCAATGCTGTGCAACTATTTTAATATATTTTGCATTCTATTCTACCACTCTTTTAATTAGAATAGAAAAACTAAAGTGTCAATAGGAGTGACAACAAACGTAAATTTTATAAACATAATGTAATTGAGAAATCATTAGGCATGCTGAAAACAGCCAGTCTTTATCATCAACCTAACTCGCTCTAGACTCTGATCCATAACACTTTGATCCATTGCCTCTAAGTCTATTTTTGAAGGAAAGGAGAAAAATATACGAATACATCTTATGAATAAATATTGTGTCTAAAAGGCAAGGTGTCATTAAGGACTTTATAGTATGTGGTAAGAACACATCCCCCTTATACCATGCAAGTCTTTGTTCAAGTCACACAGTCTACTTTCATGCATATTTTTAGGTACACATTATATACTAAAGTAGGGAAATGCTTTTCTTTAAATATCTTCATTTACTCTTCATACTAATACCTACCAAGCAATGTGTTCCAAATTGGGGAAAAAGATTACTTAATATATATCAGCAATTTCTTAGATAGTAGGGTTAATAAGTGATTCTAAGACTATTCCCTATTCCCTTTCAAAAAGAAGGATATAAGAAAAAGATGAGGGGCTGGCCCCGTGGCCGAGTGGTTAAGTTCGCGCGCTCCGCTGCAGGCGGCCCAGTGTTTCGTTGGTTCGAATCCTGGGCGCGGACATGGCACCGCTCATCAGACCACGCTGAGGCAGCGTCCCATATGCCACAACTAGAAGAACCCACAACGAAGAATACACAACTATGTACCGGGGGGCTTTGGGGAGAAAAATGAAAAAATAAAATCTTTAAAAAAAAAAAAAAAAGAAAGAAAAAGATGAGCACGCCAACAACAAAGAAACAGAGAAAGGAATGAACAGTCACCAAAGAGGAAATAAACACATTACAATATATTTCTGAGTGGGGGGCACTGGACCGGCATTCTTTTAAAATTATAATACTAAGGGTTGATGAAGGGTGTGATGAAGCAACGGGGAGTTTATAAATTGATACAATCCATCTTCAAAGAAATTGGGGATGACTGCTTTAGGAATATTAAAAATATTTATGTCTTTTGTTCTGACAAATTCTTTTATAAATCTATCAACCCTAAGGTAAACAGAAATTTGGTTCAAGATTTACGTACAGGGATGTTCAAAAAAGTATTACTTAAAATAGAGAAAGATTTGTACAACACAGATGAATGGTTAAGTATGATTATTCATAAAATGGAATATGATGTCACTATTAAAAATCATGTTTTCTTAGAATATTTAGTGCCATGGGAAAATGTTCACATGATATACTATTTAAAATTGAAAATCTGGAAACTTTACACAGAATGACTCAATTTTGTAGAATACACACATACCCCTGAAGGATCAGAAGGAAATAATCCACAAGCATGTTACTGATAATTATCTTCACATGGTAGGATTATTCACATAGGTGATTCACATAGGTGATTATTAGTATCATCTTTATACTACTCTACACTGTTGGTGGGAATGCAAACTGGTGCAGCCACTATGGAAAACAGTATGGATAGTTCTCAAAAAGTTAAAAATAGAAATACCTTATGACCCAGCCATCCCACTACTGGGTATCTATCCTAAGAACCTGAAATCAGCAATTCCAAAAGTCCCACGCACCCCTATGTTCATCACAGCATTATTTACAACAGCCAAGACGTGGAACCAACCTAAGTGCCCAGCAACTGACGATTGGATAAAGAAGATATGGTATATATACACAATGGAATACTACTCAGCCATAAAAAAGGACAAAATTGTCCCATTCACAACAACATGGATGGACCTTGAGGGTATTATGTTAAGTGAAATAAGCCAGACAGAGAAAGACGAACTCTGTATGACTCCACTCATAGGTGGAAGTTAACATATAGACAAAGAGAACTGATGGGTGGTTACCAGGGGAAAGCGGGGGTCGGGGGAGGGCACAAAGGGTGAAGTGGTGTACCTACAAGATGACTAACAATAATGTACAACTGAAATTTCACAAGGTTGTAAACTATCATAATCTTAATAAAAAATATATATATATACTACTCTATATTTTCCCAAATTTCTACAGTAAGCAGGTATTAATTTTACTACTTAGAAACTATGGAGAAGGGAATGGTAGGATAAAAATGTAAATTACTAACAAAAAATAAAACTAAATATCCACTCTAATCCAAGCTACACACTAAGTCAAACAGTTCACAATTGGTTAAACTTGGGAAAATTATAATTTCAAATATTCAGGGAGGATCTTGAACAGAAAGCAAATTAAGAAGAAAGGAACACTACTGAGATCCAATCCTCCTACGATAATACAACAAACTCCCAATAGATGAATTCAGTGGCATTTCCCCATTTAACACCTACTGAAATTATAACATCTAATTAGAGAATTAGTTATAGGTGATTTACTTCCCTTACATGAAGTCTGTAAATGGTTATTTTGTTTTCAGGAGGTTTTATCATGTAAAAATCAAAAATATAAAACTGCAGAGAAAAATTTTTTTAAGTCAATAATCAACAGAACATAATGGAATCTGTTTACTAACAATAATGCTGAGACGGTTATTTTTAAAGCAGAGGACACTCAAGCCTGCAACCAAAAGTTAGTCTAATGATGTACTGTCGATTCCTCTAAATGATTAATGATGCGATGTGCTATGCTGCGTTGACTGATGTTAATGCAGTCGGGGTGATGTTGCCCTAATACACTTGATCAGTATAACGTTTCTGAATTAAACACTTTCCTTCACCACTGGGCTGATCTGTAGTAACTCTGCATTTTAACAAATGAGTGAGCTCTAACGGACTGAGTTGAAAAGGTCAGCTATCAGCCCAAGCACGGATGACCTCCACTAAGACTTACACAGTTCCTGAAGTTCTTCTAATTTAAGTATTTTTTACTGTTTAAAAATGTTGTATTTTGTCTTATGCAACTTGCATTGCTTTAAAAGTATATTTAAATAAATTTGCAAACAAATTTCATACTTGAAATCATTTTGGAGAACATACTCTTAAAGGATGTCTTCAAAAAAGTCCTTTGAAAGTGAAGGATTATTTTATGAAGAACTAACAACATACATATCCCTAATTTTCATCTTTAAAAAATTGAGATTTTTCACACACCAGATTTGCTTAAGGCAAGACACCCCTTCTATGTAGGTTAGGAGACAGTAAGAAACGATCTAAGATCAAGGCCAGGTCACGTGACTCTCTGTCTCACTTCTCTCATATGTAAATTGCATCTAATGTATAAGGTGGTTATGAGAGTAAACTGAAATAACACGTGAAACCACTGGACCCAGAGCAATGGTTCTCAAACTTTAGAGTGCATCCGAATCACTGGAGACGGCCCAATCCTGGAGTTTCTGATTCAGCAAGTCTGGGGCCAGGCCAGAGATTCTGTTTCTAAGAAGTCCTCAGGTGATGCTGATCCTGCTGGTCTGGGACCACACTTCAAGAACTACTCATTCTAGACACACCTGGACACTGAGCTTCAGTGAAACTCTGTTTCTCTACCTCTAAAACTAAAAATAAAACTACCCCATTGTTGTGAAGTTTAGGAATTTTGGAAGTAATGTACAGTGTCTGCTGAACACAGTGCCTGATGAGACAGACATCTAGCAGTAGCAATGGCAGTTGTTGTTACCATCACCACTACTGCTACTATTTCCACTAAGTAATGGAATGCGCAGTGCATTAGCATCACAAAATTTAATTGCATTAAACTGCACTATAATTTAAAGTTCCTTGTATTTTACACTAATTCCTTTTCTGATAAAAGTACAGAAGTTAATTATAAACTAGTTGACAAATCTCTACAATAACTTTTTTGTAGCAGTTAAGAGAATGGCTCTAGAGCACAACTGTTTGTGTTCAAATTCCTGTTCTGTCTTATATTACCTATGTGTCCATGGCCCCCAGTTTCCTTATTTATAAAATAAAAACAATAATAGTACTTACTTCATGAGGTTGTGAGAACTGAATGAGTTAACGTAAGTAAAACTCTGAATAGCGCCCGGCATAAAATAAATATTTAACAAATGTAGCTATCATTATAATTATTATCCCAATACATTATAAGCAACATTATAAGTTACTATATATATTAAAGCATTAAATAGATTCAATTTTAGTTGAAGGTAAAATTCAAATAACAGGGTATTTTTTAAATTATTAATGTGAATTATAGACTATCTCATCTTCTATTAGGTTGAGCCATGAGAACTGTTGATACGCAACTACTTTTGACCTATAAAAACAGCACTTTCATATGGTTGAAGCTGTTAGCTTTCCCGCAATCTCTCTGATCATTCCTTTGAGCATGTGGATAGTTCCACCCTAGAGTGCTCCAAGGTCTGGTCCTCAGCCCTCTTCTCACTCAGATATCCCAGAAGGTTCATACACTATTATGATGGTTTTAAGCAGGGACTGAAAATCCAGGTTTATCCAGCCCATAGATACATTTCGTTGGCCTACGTAATTTTTTTTACCCTGAAAATTTAACACACACTTACTTAAACTCCCATCCCCCACTCCCCAACAAATCTTGATTTCTGGCTTCTCTTGAAAAACTGGACAATCTGGCAACACTGGACAAGCACTACCAAAAGCCTACAACTGTCTGGAACTAAGTAGCAGCTACCCCTTCAAACAGGGCATGAGCTCTCCAAATTGCTAGTCTTCACTCAGCTTTACTCTTCACTCATTTACTTAATCTGCCTAGCCCTTAGACATTCAAATTTTCAACTTCTAGTTCCACCTACCAGCAATACATTAATAAGCACAAATCTCCATCTTCAACCCAGACTCAGACCCAACTGCCATCATCATCTATATCTGTGTCCCACAAACATAAGAGGACCCTCACCACTTCTGTTCTCCTGAACTCTCTATTTCAGATGTTGACGACATCCAAACAGTAAGCCAAGAATGTCACCTTTACCACTTTCATTCTCTCACCTCCTATTTCCAAGCAATCACCAGTTCCTATAGATTTACCTCTTAAAAATCTCAAGTCTCTTTCCTCTTCTCCTTCCCCATTACCACTGCTTTAATCCATTCAGGGCCTTATCAACAATCATAGTTATTTATCTAAAGTGCACATCTTACTCTATCTCCACTCTGCTTAAAATTCTGCTTCACTGGCTCCTCACCGACCTCAGGATAAAAATGTGACCTTTTTATATTAGATGTAGCCCTCTGCCTACCTCTGCCTAGCTCCCCGCCACTGTTCCAATTGTAGCAAACATTTGTAGTTCTCTGAACATATTCGATAGTGTCATATTTCCATACCTTTGCACATGCTACATCCCTCAGCCTGGTAAACTTCTGTTCAATCTTCAGAACTCCATCAGATAGAGGAGGTAAGAAGGGAGAGGAGGAAGATAGAGTCTAGTGACAAGGAACTTTCAATTTTTACATCATATAAATCTGAACTTGAATTTTTTAGAACTAGTATAATTTTTAATTTTGATTATTATAAAAAGAATTATTTGGGGGGGGGCGGCTGGCCCCGTGGCCGAGTAGTTAAGTTCGCAAGCTCCGCATCGCTGGCCCAAGGTTTCACAGGTTTGGATCCTGGGCGTGACATGGCACCACTCATCAGGCCATGCTGAGGCAGCGTCCCACATGCCACAGCTGGAAGGACCCACAACTGAAAATGTACAACTATGTACCAGGGGGCTTTGGGGAGAAAAAGGAGAAATAAAATCTTTAAAAAAAAAATTATTATTTGGTAACAAGAAAAATTCTGCTCTTTAGTGAAGCACTCAGTGATTGCCTCTTTTGCCTCTCCATTATTTCAGGGCCCTATACGTATTCTACTACTACAGCATATTTCACATTACATGACGATTACTTCTTCACAAGCTCCTTGACATCATGGTTCACTTACCAGTATAGCCTCAATTCTGAGCACAGGAAGTTACACATACTACATACACAATAAATGCCTGAACTCAATGTCCAATCTAATACCAAAACTGCTTTCCACCCAATGTCGTCAAGAATCTATAGGCAAACAATTTTGGCTGACTGACAGGAAAAGGGGTCATTTTTTGCCCTTGTTCAAAAGCTAAGAGCTTATATACAATATTCATTCAGTTTTCTTTTTAATCTCTGAAAAAGGATAGAATGAAGTTTTAGTTTTCAAACCTTTTTAAAGCTCTAACATGTTAAATTGTAATTTCAATTATTGCCTAAAGAAAAAAAAAACTATAGAGTATTTCTTTTTCAAAACTAAAGTTAATTTAAACTGACTTTCTTTTGAGAATTTTATGGCATCTCTTTAAAACAGGAGATATCTAAAATATCAAGTTATCAGAAATGGGAATCATGGTAATGACAAATCATCTATTGCCTCAGGGAAGTTTGTTCTCTTCCTGGCACCAATCCCTTTGATTATAAACAAATGATGTTCGGGATACAAGACATGTAGGACAGCTAGAGATTGAAACCATAGTGGGAATGAAGGTGAGGGTAACAACTTACCTACATTAATTTCCATACACTTGACCAGTTTTCTTGTTACTATGGATGAATGTCCGTGCTCCTAGCTAAAGGCAACGCTCCAGCTGTGTATTAGGTCCCACCCATTTTTGTCTTCTCAAAGGACACTGATCTCACAATTCTCTCCTTTCTCTCTTGCATTATTAATTTTTCCCTCTTTACTGAATCATTGCCAACAGCATAAAAACATGCTATTATTTCTCTTATCTTAAAAAAAAACTCTCTTGTTCTCATTCTCCTCTCCTGCTACTACTGAATATCTCACCTTCCATTTATAGCAGAACTTGAACACACTGTCTATACTCCTATCTTAAAGTTGCTCTTTTCAAGGTTACCGATAGAGTCCTAATTGTTAAATTCTGTGATCATTTCTCAGCCCTTAACTTACCTGCTCTCTCAAGATCATTTGACACAGTTGTTGATGCCTCTCTCCTTCTAGAGACACCCTCTCTTAGCTTCTAGGGTACCACATTCACCTCCTTTTTGGTTGCTTCTTCTCAATCTCTTTTGCTACTTCTGTCTCATCTCTGTGCCCCCTAAATAAATGTTGGAGTGCTCCACGGCTCATTACTTGGAACTCTTTTCTTTTCTTTCTATATTTACTCCCAAATTCTCGTGGTTTTGAACCATCTATATGCCAATGACTCCGAAATTTATTTCTTCGGCCTCAACTTTGCTCCTGAACGCCACACTTCAACTGACTACTTGACATCTCCATTTGGATGTCTGGTAAGCATCTAGAACTTGTTTATAAGCATGTCCAAGGCTAAGCTCCTGATGCCCCCCCCCACACACACACACACACTCGTTCCTCCTGCAGTCTTCCCCACCTCAGTTAATGGCAACGCCATTCTTGTTGCTCAAGCCAAGAATGTGGATGTCAACCTAGACTCCTGTCTTTTTCTCACATGCTACAGTTCCACCTTCAAAATATAATATCATACAACAGACTACTACTTAGCAATACAAAAAGAACAAACTACCAACACATGCAACAACATGGCTGAATATTAAAAACATTATGGTGAGCTACAATAAAGCCAGACAAAAGAGAGCACATACTGTATGATTCCATTTATGTGAAACTCTCCAAAGGAAAAATCTAATCTATAGTGATAGAAAGTAGATCACTTGTTGCCCAGGGGCAGGGGCTAGGAGTGGGGACTGACAGAAAGAATAAAAGAATCTTCTGGGTGACAGAAATGTTCTATATCTTGATTGTGACAGCACTTATATGAGTAAATAAATTTGGCAATACTGACTGAGCTTTATAATGTGTACATTTTATGTTAATTGTACCTCAGTAAAGTTGATTAAACACACATACACAATTTGACCGCTTCACTTCTCACTGCCTCCCTGCCCCCACTGCTACCATGTGGGAGCCACCATCATCTCTCTTCTGGATTACAATAGCCTCCTAACTAGATTCCCTGCTTCTGTTCCTGCCTCCTGCATTTTATTCTCAACACAGAGGCCAGAGTAATCGTGTTAAAAAAATCACATCATGTTGCTCCTCTGCTCAAAACCCTCTATTGGCTTCTTATCTCAGTACAATTCAATGTCCTTACTGTGGCATATAAGGCCTCACCTGACTGGGCTCGCTGTTACCTCTCAGATCTCATCTCCCACTACCCTTCTCTATGGTTATCTGCACTCCAACCAGAGCTGGCCTCCTTGCTCTTCTTCAAATACGGCAGGTACACTCTTTGGCACTTACTGTTACCCCTGCCTGGAATGAAGTATTCTCCACCACCACTCCCAACAAAGCCACACTGCTTGCTCCCTCACTTCCTTCAGATCTTTCACCTGAGGGATAATGTCAATGAGTCTTTTCCTGGCTGCTGGAAAATTTCAACACCCTCCCCACATACATACAATACATACACAACCTCACTTCCATTTCATTTTCTCCTTTCCTGCTTTATTTTCTTCTCCCCAGGACTTAGCACTCTCTTATTTACTTAATATTTTACTAATTTATCTTGTTTATTGGCTTCCTCCTCTACCAGAACGAATGACCCAAGAGGGCAAGGAATTTTATCTGTTATGTTCACTACTGTATCCCAGAACTTAACATCTAAAATAGATGTTGAATAAATGAATGTCTCTGAATAAATTCTAGCTTTCCCTATAACAGTTGACAGGGGTAGAATTTGTTTTATAGATGCATTAATTGATTCTTCATTTCCTTTCAAAAATTCTGGTTTATTAAATAAAAACTTCAAAACATTTAAACATTTGCTAATATATATCAGCCAAACTTACTTCCAACTCTAATCAAGAATATAAGATCTATCAGACATTAAGAATTTTTTATCAAATTTTCAGAGACTTTCTTATGAGAAAGGTCATATAAATGTGAAATAACTTTCACTATTGCCAAGAACATATGGAGTCTTATCAAGTTCTTTACAAAAGCCAAATAATCTCATGTTGCCTGAGATTTCCATAATTATTACAGTAGAAAATAAACTAATCAATCTGATAGTCTCAGAACTAAGACTTCTTTTAAAAGAATACATATAATTCTTATTTATACTTGTCATTTAAATCATTCATTAAAGGAATTCTTCTTTTATAAGCAAGCCACATAAATATGGGATTGATAAAGGAGAGACTCAGTTTAATATAAATAACTTAAAAGTAAATCGGAAGGTAGAAGTGTCTTTGCTCTAGAGGTCTGAGTCTCCTCTCCTTTAAACAGGCAAACAATATAGCTTCTAGAAGTGCAAAGAAAGTGTCTCCTTAGTAACTGCAGAGGAGAGAATTTTACACTGCAGCCTTCACCTGCATCCAGCAGCTATTACTTGAAATGAATTCAACTTCATTCCAGTAAAGAGTTCCAGCATGTGGGCATAATCTGCTTTAGTTCATAGTAGCATTATATACTTAACCTGAAAATAAAGGCCTTGGGCTTTCATAAGATTTAAAATGTTTTATGAAGTGGAAAATTTCAGGAGAGATTCATTAGTTAAGCAGCTGTGAATAATGAATATGACCAAACACAGTAAATATTTTAAAGATCCTTTTTCCTAAAAGCATTAGAGATATCACTATTGAGTATGTTGGTTTGTCTTTATTGTATATAAGATGCATCTTCATTTCTATGTGCCAATTTCTTAAACAAGACAATAAAGAAAAATAACTGTAATACACTATCCCAGCAAGGAAGGACAAGAGCTGTCTGAACATCTCATATAACATATCTGGTCACTGTTAGACTTGCTAACCAAAATATTTTTAAGCTGTAAATTTATGTAATAGTTATTTCTCTTGGTATCCCTAGCATCCATCATAGTGCACTGTCACTCGTAGTTCAGAGAAAGTGCTATCATCTCCAAATCTTCTCATTTCTCAGTGTCTTGGACTGCTTTAAACATAAAATATAGGTTACTTGGGATAGGCAAAACAACACAAACATTAGTAACAAAGCTAAGAGACACTACTATGAGATGAGAGGTACATTAGGACAGGATCATTAAAATCGACCTTTATTTGCTGGTTTAGAGTTTTCAAAGCAAGATGAAATGAGAATGATCAGACAGTACCTTACCCTTTCTACCGGTGAACCATAGCATGCAATGCTGAAACATAGCAGTGGCAGATGGCATTGGTGTTATTAACCACAGAAAGGATAACAGCAGAGAAATGACGGCTGGCAGACAAGACACAGAAATGCAGGTGAAATGAATGCAAACTTGTAGTTCTTGAAGCAAAGCAAAACCTTTAAGCCAAAGGTTGCCACTAACTTCAATTTAATTTACATTTGAGTTTTTCATGGACAAACACTGCAAGCTTCACAATCAGTCTTTAGACTCTTCATGCAGAAGCAGAACCACACTCCTCAATAAAGAAGATCAGCAACCTTCTGTAAACACAAGCCAGCAGCAGCAGCAGCCCATTACTCTCTCCCTTCACTGATTTTTATCCTTTAAATTTTTAATCTCCAATTGCAGGCAGATCCACAGTCGTTTCAAACAGATCCGTATCCACTGCAGATACAAATCCCTGCCTAACCTGCAGTACCACTTCATCCAGAACGTTCCTGTGCACTCGTTCATGCAGGATCAGCTGCAAAACCATTCAAGTCATCCAGCAAACAACCCAAAAGAGAAGGAGAGAAGCATTTGGGACTATGAAGAGAAAGAATCTCGTATTTCAGCTCACCCTGGAAATGGAAGGTTTTCTGATCAACAGTTATTGTGAAGGTGCTGTCGTCCTCATCGTCTATACCAATCACAGCTCCCTGTGAAACAAAGAGCAAAATCCCAATAAGGCAAACAATGACATCAGCAATATTCACTACTGCTACAGCCCTGGAATGCTCAATGCACGACGACACTGGAAGCAGGCCAGACACAGAAAAGGGGCATCTGTGTTGCTTAAAGAGCAAGAACTAAGGGAGAGGGGATAGCAGGGCATTGTAGTACCTGACATGGGTACTTTCTAACCTAGCAAAGGGGCATGGATGTAACGCGAAGGGGAAGGGAAAAACGTTGAAGCAGACTCTAGAAGCTGTGTTTAAGAGCCAGCCACTGACGCTTTCTGAGCTTTAGACTGCTCTCTAAAATGGGAGTCAGAAATCCACCTCACCAGGTCGTTGTGAGGTTCAAAGAAAGCAGGTGCTCTTCATCAGGCCGGTTTTGTGATTATGCTGGTTAGTGGGAAAATGCCAGGTGACACTTGCTTCAAAGCACTGTTCTGATCACCTCTTCAAGGTGCTCCCATAACCATCAGTACATGTTTCTGATACTGCACTTTCCACATTATATTGTTACCTGTTTATATGTCTGCCTCCTACTGAACCGCCATGACAGCTTGGAAGTCAAGGACTACTTTATTTATTTGGACACATGGGACTCAAGCACACCCTCAGTATATGTTTTCTAAATAAAAGCATGAACAACTCTCCAAAAGGGGGCAGGGGAGCTGCGTTTATAAGTTGTTTGTTTCAGGAGGGTGAATAGGGTGGGTTTTATTTTATTTTATTTTTAAAGATTTTATTTTTCCTTTTTCTCCCCAAAGCCCCCCGGTACACAGTTGTGTATTTTTAGTTGTGGGTCTTTCTAGTTGTGGCATGTGGGATGCCACCTCAGCATGGCCTGACCAGCAGTGCCATGTCCGCGCCCAGGATTCGAACTGGCAAAACCCTGGGCCACCGAAGCGCAGAGTGTGCGAACTTAACCACTCAGCCACGGGGCCAGCCCCTAGGGTGGCTTTTAAATCTTTATTTTTCTCTATTTGACTATATGCAGCCTATTAAGAAAGCAGGAATTAAAGGATGAGACAGGAAGCTACACAAAACAGGGAGTCTACTGGTCAGTGCCCTTAAGAAATAAATGTCTTAAGTATTCCAGAGAGAAAAGCTAGGGGACGTGGGATAGGCCAAATGCCCCAGGTTGGTGACAAAAGAAGCAGTGCGCCACACACAAAACCAGAGACCTTGAAAATGGGGGCTGAAAAGACTCAATGGGCCAAAATATCTAATCCCATGAAAAAAAGACTACTAGGGAGACAACTCCTATCCCAAGAGAAATAGGTAATAGAGCCAAATATTTATTTATTCCTTCCCAAAGGCTGGCTGGATGAACCCAACTCTATCCAAATTTTACCTACTGGAATCATCTTAGTTATTCCTCAGTTTCAGAAAGCACAGGGATTTTCATTCCCATTTTCAGATAAGGAAACTGGTTCCAGAAAGTATAATGACTTACCCAAGGCCACACAAAGAGTTAACGGCAGAACCAGAACCACTGGCATGATACCTATCTATCCCATGATACCAAATATAGACACACCTCAATGGGTAAGCATGTGTGGGAGCAGCTCATTCTAGTTAACTTTGTGGTTAACTGAGTTAACCTCCTAACTTATGACGTATCAAATATTTGCTGAGTCATAACTAAATACAAAAATATGCACTAGATACAGCTCTGGAACATACAACAATAGTCCCTGTCCTCAGGGCACTTACATTCCAGTGGAGGAGAAAAAACTTGCAAAGAGGAAAGTATAACACAAGGCAGAGTGATCTCTACATGGATGAACTTGGAAAAGATTATGCTAAATGAAAGAAGCTAGTCACAAAGGACCACATGTTGAATGATTTCATTTAGATGAAAAGTCCAAAACAGGCAAATTCATAGAGACCAAGAGCAGACTAGTGGTTGCCTAGGGCTAGAGGGGTTGGGGCAAAATGGGGAGTGGCTGCTAATGGGTAGGGGTTTCTTTATGGGGTGATGAAAACATTCTAAAATTGATTGTGGTTATGGTTGCACAACTCTGTGAATATATTAAAAACATTGAATTGTATACTTTAAACGGATTAATTGTATGGTATGCGAATTACATCTCAACAAAGCTGTTATAACTCACCCCAATCCCAAATGCCTGTTCTTTCTTTTTGGCCCTTTAATGTAAGTTCACCAGTTATCTAGTAAACTCAGATAGAAACTTCTAGGTTGTATACGTGTTTTCCCTCATTCATTACCCAAAGTTGTGCTCATTCCACCTCTGAACTATAATCTCAAACTCGCCAACTCTTCCCCATCCTATGAATTGCCTAATTCAGGCTCTTATCACTTCTTGCTTGACAAGGCAATCTGTCTGTCTTCAGCCTGTCCATCTTTTAGTCCACAATCCTTGTTGTTGCCAGAGTAATATTTCCAAAGCACAGACTCTTACGAGACACCCAGATGTTTAAAATCTTTCTTGGCTATCCATGAACTATTAGATAAAGTCAACATTTCTTCATAATGCCATTCAAGACTATTAAAAATCTGGCCCAACCAACCTTTCCACTGTCATCATCCAGCCCGTTCCTCCTTACCTCACAGAGACCCAATATGTAGCTAGCCTCAACGCTTCCTCTACACACTGAAAAAAAAACACTGAGCAATTTCACTTTTTGTGCCTGTGTGTAGGAGAGGAAGATTGGCCCTGAGCTAACATCCATTGCCAATCTTCCTCTTTTTTACTTGTGGAAGATTAGCCCTGAGCTAACATCTGTGCCAGTCTTCCTCTATTTTGTATGTGGGACACCAACACAGTATGGCTTGACAAACGATGTATAGGTCCGCACCCTGGATCCAAACCTGTGAACCCCTAGCTGCTGAAGCAGAGTGTGCAAACTTAACTACTACGCCACCAGGCCAGCCCCCAATTTCACTTTTTTGTGTCATTCCTTAAGCTCAATTCCCTACCATTTGTTAAACATAAGCAAAACCCTACATCTCCCTCTAGCTACCACCTCCTCTCTCATTGCTTTTACAGAGGAGCTTTTGGAAATTGGCCATGCCTTAACCTTTCATCCACTCCTGCAATCTAGCTTCCTTCCCTACCACTGCACCAAACTGCACTCTCACAGGTCTCCCATGACCACTTCACTACTCTCTAGTTTTGTCATATGGCACCACTCTGAAGCATTGTTGCTACTGCTGACCACTTTTTTCTTGAAACTCTCTCTTTCAATAGCTCTTAATTACTACGTGTGCTTCAGAAACATTTCTTGCTAAGTACCTTTGACACCCTATATGGCATAAAGCATTCTTTTCTTGTCCATTACACTTTCCTCCTCCTCTATCTAAAGGCTTCTTTGAAGACTCTGGAACCCTACTTGAATCTCCCACTCCAATCAGGTCTTACCATTACCTGGAACATTCTTCAATATACAGATGCACAATTCATCTGACACTCTGGCCTCTCAGTTTCTTGATCTGTTCAACTCAAATAAACTTCACTGCCATTCTCCTTCAGTTACTCATTCCCCATGGCAATACCCTAAACCTGCACTATCCAATATGAGATCCATTATCCACATGTGGGTATTTAAATTTTAATAATTCATTAAAATTAAGTAAAATTAAAAAATAAGTTCCTCAGTCAGACTACTCATATTTCAAATGCTCAACAGCCACATGAAGCTAGCAGCTATGAACTAAGCAGTGCAGTTACAGAATAGTTTTATCATTGCAGAAAGTTCTAGTAAACAGCATTGCCCTAGGCCTTGTCATCACAGAGAACCAAACCACAATATGTTAATACTGCCAGTTCCTGAACATTTTCAATGAGCCAGGCACTATGATAAGCGTTTTACATATACTGTATCATTTGAAACCAACTTTATATTGAAAGGTAACATATAATCAATAACTGTACACGCTCAGTGATGAGAAGCTCTCCTTATAACCTTTCCTAATGATTGGCCCTGCCTCCCATCCCTAAGGTAAACACTATCCTTAGTTCTAACGTTACAAATTAGTTTTGTCTGTCTTTGAACTTTATATAAATGGACTCACACAATATATTTTCTTTTATATGGCTTCTTACACCCAAGATAATGTTTAGATAATTCATCCAGGTTGTTGCATGTACCAGTAGTTTGTTCATTTTTATTGCTATATATAGTATTCTTCTGTGTGGATATCCACAATTTACTTATCAGATCCATTGTAGGTGGACACTTATGTCATTTCCAGTTTTAGGGTATTAGATCATGCTGCTATGACACTCTTATTCAGATCTTTTGTTATACATATATGCTTGTACTTCTATTAGATACAAATCTAGGAGTGAATTTTCTAGGTCATAGGGTATGTATATGCCACATAGACACTGTAAAACAGTTCTCAAAGGTGGTTGTGCCAATTACACGCCGACCAGTGGTGTACAGAAGTTTATACTGCTCCACATCTTCATTAACACTTTCTTACTTCAGTCATTCTGCCAAGTAGTGGTATCTTAGAATGGTTTTAATTTCCATTTCCCTGATAACTAGAGAGGTTAATATTTGTTGGCCATTTGAATGTCCTCTTGTGAAATAGTTCAAGTTTCTTGTCCATTGATAAAACTGAACTTTCATTTTCTAATTATTTGTAGGAACTTTTTATATATCCTGGATATGAACCCTTCACTGTTTATGAATGAGGCAAATATCTTCTCCCATCCTGATGACTGCCTTTGTATTCTCATAAGGTTGTCTTTTCATGAAGAGTTCTTAACTTTAACGTAGTATAATGTATTGATTTTACGCTTTATTGCACTTTCTGTGTCTTCTTTAAGAAGTCTTTTCCAATCCCAAAGCCATGAAAACATTCTCCTATATTACCTTCTAGAAACCTTTACATTTAGATATCAGGTGGAGTAAGTCCTCCAACTTTTTTTCTTGGCCTTTATAAATTATAGATCAGCATCAACATAGTCGTAGCCAATTTTCTTGAAAGTGGGAGGTGAGAGCAAGTCACCAAATCTCCTGGGGTCTGTTTGTTGGCTGAGAAGGCAGGAATCACAAGTGGGTATTCTTGGCCATTTATAAATTTTAGAGTCAGCTGAACAAGTTATACACACACACACATAGGTTACTGACTGGACTGACTGGGAGCAAACTGGGATTGCCATTTATTTAGGTCTTTTTAATTTCAATAATGTTGATAGTTTTCTCAATAGACGTCTTGCTCAACTTGTATTAATATTTCTTCTTAAGTAGCTAATGTTTTTGATGCTATGGTAAACATTCTCTATTTTAAACATTCATTTTCTAATTACCAGATGCTGGTATATTGAAACACAATTTATTTTCATATTATGACCTTGTATCCAGTAATCTTGCTAAATTCACTTATCAGTTCTAATAGTGTATCTGTAGATTCTTTTGGATTTTTCTGTATGCTCAATTAAGTTGCTGTGAACAATAACAGTTTTATTTCTTCTACTGCAATCCTTATAATTTATATTTCTTTTCTTGCTTTATTCATTGGCTAGGACTGCCTGGTTTAAGACTGCCACTAGAGTGGCAGAAAATGTTAAATGTAAGTGGTGATGGGGGCACCCTTGTCTTGTTATTAGTCTCTCTCTCATTGTCCACTGTAGCTATTTGAAACCTCCTCTACTTTCCTTGAATGCCCGACAACAACCTAAGCAGCCACTGCGTAGGAATTCTAAACCTGCTATGCCCTCTCACCTGAAGACTCATCTGCTTCTATACCCATTCTTGCTTCCTTTCCACCATCATAATGGAAAAGGGGCTCCATCCCCTATCACCTTTCCTCAGGTCTCTTACTCTACCGATTTTCAACTTCTCTCTCTCTCTACTGGCTCTTTCCTAATTGTATTTACACATGCTCAAGTCTTTACTCTCTTTAACAACAATCATTTCCAATTACACATCCTCATCTAGCAATTGGCCCAGCTCTCTCATTCCCTTCCAGTAAAGATTATTATTCAGATTTGTCCAAGCCTCCTGCCTAAAATCTATTTTAACCTCCCTTCCCTTGAAGGATACTTAACCATGTCAATGGCTCTTCTTCACCTTCACATAAGGTGACCATATGACCTGGTTTGCCTGGGGACAGTTCTGGACTATTCCTGTTGTGCTGGCATAATAATGAATAGATCTCCCTTTCACTTCCAAGAGTGTCCTGGTTTAGGGGATATGGTCACTCTGCTATTCCCTAACCTACAAGGCCCTCAGTGATTTGCTCCATGCCTACCTCTCTCATCAAATTCTACACTTGAGTAGCTTGAGGTTTACCAATTCCCCCAAGCTCTCTTCCACCACCACACCTTTGCACACATTCCCCCTGCCTGAAACACCCTTCCTCTCCCCTTATCTGGGTTTATACTACTCACTTTTTTACATCTAGTAAGGCAAAACTACCTTTGATAATCCATATATGGAACGGTATTCTATTGTTAAGCAAAGTTCTTTGTTATGCTAACCCATCAAAATATCAAAGTTTTTATTTCAGCTCTGCTTTTATGACCCATTGTGCCAACATACATCTTTCAGTGATTTCTTAAGATTTTTCTTCTGAAAGTTTCAGATGGTCAAGCTTTCAGGGTCTATCAGTACTTGGGCTCACCAAGGTGCCCACTGCTTGGGGGTCACACTATCCAGGTTCTCAACAGAAAGTAACTGGAGCTGCAGAGTCTTGGGAAACCAGCTGAATTTCCTGACTTTCTCTCTTCTCCTTTCTTCTATACACACAGATATGCTTCAGACATGAATCATAGTTCTGCTGCCAAAGACAGAAACAGAGTTTTGCTCTCATGGCTTGGAAAAAAACCAGAATTCTGGCTATTTTAGGGCCAATCTCCCTTTGCAAGAAGAGAAAAGTGGGCTGGTAAACCAGCTCCAAAGATAATAAAAAAGGAATAATGACTCCTCTGGGACACAGATTGCTCACATATCTCTTAAAAGGAACGTAGACAGTGCTAAGAATACATAGCTCAGCTACTCCCACTGTGACTCCGCAACCACATACTTTCCTTACTGGTGTAATGATATTAGAAGTCTATCTTACATTCACATAACACATTTAAATATGCTCTCTGAGATTTAGGCAGAACAGGCTTTACTCTTCTTTAGAAATTAGAAAACTCAGAGAAGTAAAAAAAAATTTGCCCAAAGTCCTACAACTAAAAGACAGGAGAATTTAGGTTTTGCAACTCCAGATCCTAAGCACCTTCTTAACAGGGCATTGTTATAACAAGCAATATTCACTAACTACTTCACCACACTTATTAAATCCCTATTCTAGGCCAGGAACAATTACAGCCAGGGAATATAACTAGGAATAAGATAAACCTTTGCCCTGGAAGAGCACATAGTCTAGAGAGGAGAGAGAGGAATCAACAATATAGAAGAAAGCAGGAAGGCTCAAGGTCCAGCCTGCTCAACAAAGATGCTGCCGCATGGAGGACCTGCTCTAGCATCATTTTTTGATTCAACCGTATTTACTGAACTTTTTTAGGCACTAGTCAAAGAACTTTCCATGTTATACTGAGTGTATATATATATATATACACACACACACACATATATACTTTCTACACAGAAAATATATATGTATGTGTACATACACATGCACACACTATCCATGTTGAGAATATATGTACACATTTTATCTGCTATATAGTATTCCATTATATAAGTATACCACAATGCATCAATTCCCCTGTGTAGAACATTTAGGTTATTTTTAATTTTTCCTATTCCAATAATGCAGCAATAACCACCACTGTATGTCTCCCAGTAACATTTCTACAAGCAAGTGTCAAACATACCCTTTGAAATGGAACAGAGTTCCATTTTTATGTAGAGTTGGGCATACCTTCAACTTTACTAAACTCTGCAACGCCACTCTTCTAAGCAGTTGTACTGATTCACGTACCCACTAGCACTGTATGAGAGTTCCTATATCCCCAGTCAATGGCCAATGCTAGGGATAATCAGACTTTATAAATCTTTGGCAATCTCATGAAAATACTATCTTACTGGAGTTTTAATTTGCATTTTCTAATATCACTGCGAATAAAAATTTAGTCACACTTATTGCCATCCTAATTTCCCCTTACTTGAATTGAGTGTACATATCTTTTGGACATTTTCTTTTGGGACATTCTTTTTTTTTTTCACTGATTTGTATGCATTCTTTTCAGTTTTCTTTTTGTCTTTTTCATTGATTTGTAGGAATTCTTTATATATTCTACATGTTAATCCTTTGTCAATTGTATGTATTGTAAATATTTTCTCCCCTATTCAAGGGTTGTCTTTCCTTCTGATTGTAGTGTTTTGTTTCATTTTTGTTCAAAGGTTTAAAATTTGAATGTTGTCAAATCTACCAATCTTTTCTACGATGGTTTGTGCTTTAAGACATCCTCCTCAGTTCCGATATCATAAAAACATTCTTCTATACATTCTCATAAATTTTCACTTCATATCTTTAATAGCTCTGGAATTTATTTTTGCATAGAGCATGAGGTAGGGAGTGATTTCATTTTTTCCATACGGACAGCCAATTGATCCAGTTTCATTTACTGAGTGATAGTGTCTTATTTGTAATGTTGTCATACACCAAATGCCCATATATGTGCGGTTCTATTTCTGAGCTTTCTCTTCTGTGCCACTGATCTATTTCTTTGTCCTTATACTAATACTATATCATTTTAATTATCATAGTGTCATAGAAAGTCTTAATATCTGGAATGGCAAATCCCCCAACACCTTATTCTTCAAAATTGTCTTGCCCCTTTACCATTTTAAGTGACTTTTAGAATCATTTCAAGTTCTTTGATAAGCCTAATTGTGGTTTTGACTAGAATCACATGTGTTTATAGATTAATTTAGAGGAAATAAACATATACATGATTTGAATCTAACAGGCAGGAATAGGATACAGCTTTTCCTATATTCAGATCTTCCTTTAGTCTTTCAATGATGTTTTACAGTTTTTCTCCATCAAAGAAATGCATATATCTTGTAAAATATATGCATAGGTTATTTAGAGTTCTTCTTACTATTATAAATAGAATTTTTTTAAGTAACTTTTTTCTAATTGTTTGTGGGTTATATAGAGGAATATTATATGTTTTCTACATATTGATTTCATTTACAAAAAATGTGCTGAAGGTTAGTCATTCAAGTAGTTTTTCTGTAGATTCTTGTGGATATTTTTATGTGGACAATCATATCATCTGCAAATACCAATAGTGTTTATTTTTCCCTTCCAATCCTTTTCCTTTGAATTCTTTTGTTTCTTATTCTTATGTTACATGTTTGCCAGCACCTCTAGTACAGTTACAGAAACACCATCTGCAAATACTAATTTTGACTCTTCTTTCTAAGCCTTATATCTTTTGTACATTTTCTTGTCTTATAGCATTCACCGGGACCTCCAGAGTACAATATTTAAAGAAGCAGTAAAAGCAGACACCTCTGTCTTGCTGCTGATGTTAAAGAGAATGCTTCTACTACTTCACTATTAAGTACACTGCAGCATTTTAGTTAATACCCCTTACCAGGTTAAGAATATTCTCTTCTATTCCTAGCTTGCTTAATCTTGAATGCATGTTTAATTTTATTTATCGCTTCTTCTGCATTTACTCAGATGGTCATGTACTGTTCCTCTTTGACTCTATTAATATGGTAAATTACTTTAATTAATTTTGAAATTAGCATCCTAGTATTCCCAGACTAAATTCTACTTGGTCAATACTTTTTGTTTCTACATTACTGGGTATGGTTTGCTGTATTTTGTTCAGGATTTTGACATCTACATTAATAGGGGACTCTGGCCTAAAAATTTTATTATTTCCTTGTTTCTACTTTATCATTATTTTTCCTTTTTCTGATTTTTTGAATTTACTGCTTAGCTCATTAATTTTCAATCTCTGTTTTATAATATATTATTTAAGATTATAAATCATAGACTGCCTTAGATGCAGTTCTAATACATGGTCCTTTCATTATCATTCAGGTTTAAATATTTCATAATTTCCATTATGATTTCTACTTTCACCAATGAATTATTTAGAAATATGTGTGTGAGGTAATGAGTGGCTACTGTTTTGTTAAGGATTTCTAATTTATTCCACTGTTGTTAAAGAATGTTATCTATGTGATACTGAGTTTTTGATATTCTCTTTTTCCATAACAATTTTAATTTCTTTTCTTAAAGTCTATTATATGTGATATTAATACTGTTTCCTAGCTTCTTTTGGATAACATTTTCCTGGAATATCTTTTTACCACTTTCTTCATTTCATTTTAAATAATGAAATATTGTAAACATTCAGAAAATATAGCACTAATGATATCTCTGTTCAAATCAGAGATTAAAGAAATGTTTAATAAATGCCCGAGGACACGTCCAGCGTCAAATTCATAGAGAAGAGAGGACACTTGCAAAAAAACTACTGAATTAACAAAATGCAGAAATCAATGGAGTAATTTTTCACAATGAAATGACAAGACAATTGACAAAAGTTCTTATAGGATGCATATCTAAAGAAAGAAGGAGAAGGACATTCTTAAGGTTATACATTAACCTAAAAATAATACCTTATTACATCCATTTTAAGATGTCAATGATTATAAGAGATGTGAAAAAATACTCAGATATGAAAAAATACTGTAGAATCAATGAAATATGGCACAAGCAGAAGTCAGTGCTAAAACTATTAATAATCTATCAAGGTACACTCCTGACCTCTCCTGTGATAGACTAAAAGAAAAGAAAACAGATGACACATCCCTCAGGGAATCAGTCAACTCTGATGCCCAGCACAATAGGTAAATGGGGTACTCGGCTTCATTGGACTGGGTAAAAAAAAAAAAAAAAAAAGAGTTACTGCAAATCACATATGGATTCACAGTTTTCAAAAACTCACAATACATGTACCATTAAAACTTTGTTAAATGTAATTCACCTTACTTTGGTGACTCCTAAGCCCCTGTGGAATTCTTCAAAATCTGAGATTCATCTTATCAATGGTAATTATTAATTATAACAATAACCAATATTCATTAAGAACTTGAACACAGAACACTGTGTTTGGATACTTTTTAATCTATCAATTAATTTGATATTCATAATTGTGTGAGTAAATGGCATGATACTCATTCCAGAGATAAAGAAAAAAGGACTCAGAGCTAAATAGATGAGCTGCCTGAGGTCAAAAAGCTAATAAGTGGCAGAATCTGGATTTGAATTCCATTTCATATATGGCCTATTCCTGTTTCTACCCTACACTGCCTCTTTAATGTTCCTACTTCTCCGTTGCAGATATTACCTGGATAAGTCAATATTTTGCTTTGGGGTAGTATGAGGCGGGCAGGGGGGCGGGGGTTTGGGGGGAGTGGGAATCAGGCCCCAGGACTCAACCAACATTTTACTTTGCCATCAAGGCAAGGGCACCATCTAGTGGCACACATTTGGCCACTGACACAGTCAAAGAAAGATGGGAAGGAAATGGTTTTTCACTCTTCTACTTTCCTCCACTCGTTTTATACTAGCTGGCAACAAGTTAGGGTGTCTGTATTAACTCTTCTGGTCAAGAAGAATAGGAGCATTGTAACATTAAGGACTGAACAGAGTTTTGGAATGAGACAGACCCAAGTTCAATCCCAGATTCACTGTTTACTAACTGTGTGACCTTGGTAAGTTACTAAAAGTAGCTTGAATCTCAGTCTCCTCATTTGTAAAATGGAATAACACCATTTACTTGACAGAGTTATCACAGTAATACAAGTGAAATTGTCCAGCACAGTGCCTGATCCAAAGACCTTCCTCAATAACTACTAGTTCCTTTCCCCATTCTCCTTTTATGTAGCCTAAAATCATATGAGTGTGAAGCTTTGTTTTTTAGAAATATATCAAGCTACTGGCTCGTGTTGTGTTTAAGATAAATAACTTTAATAGCTTTTTTAATGTAAACTATAGTAAAGGCAAATTCTCCAAACTTTATTCACTGTTTTTACAAATACATAAAATCAATAAGCATTTTTTGAGTACCTATGTACTATGTACCAGGCACTTGTGACAGTGGATGGGAACTCACTATTGAGTGGGGAAAACAGACAAGTTAACATGTAATGTCAATGTAATAAGTACTTTCAGCGCTCTAAGTGACGAAGGTGAAAAGGTAGAGGAAGAAGAGAGGACCAAACCTGTTGGAAGAATGTGGATCAGAAAGGCTTCACAGAAGAAGTAACATTTGACAAGTCTCTTAAAAGAGGAGCTCACAAGATAAGGGCACAGAACATTTCTGGCATAAGAAAAAAATACGTCAAAAGCAATGAGGAATGAAGAAACACTGTGAGGGAACATGAAGAAGCATAGTGTGGTTGGAACATAGGATGGTATGGATGGAGAAGGGGGGAGAGATCTGTAGTGGGGTCAATGATAGCTCATTAAGCTCACTTGGAATCTAGATGATAGATGCATTATTTATCACCACCAATGTCATCATCATCACCATCCATAGCAGTTATCACTCAAGAGATGTGTACTACGTGCCAAACTCCATACAAACAAAATTGCTATGCCTCACAACAACCCTGCAAGTTATATAATGTTATCTTCACAGAGGTTAAGAAATTTGCCCAATACATGGAGGCACTAAAGGGTAGAGCTGAGTGAGATTCAGTCCTAGGTCTCTCTGATTCTTTCTACTACACCAGTGGTCCCAAACTTGGCTGCACAACACAATCACCTAGAGACTCTGTTTAAAAATAAAGGTTCCAGACAGTAAACAGTACATCTAGAGTGGGACTTGGGAATCAATATTATAAACAAACTGTCCAGATGCTTCCTAAATAGGAAGCCAAATGACAGTCCAGCTTTTTGAAAATACCACAAAGCCTCTTAAAACATACACACACACACACACACACACACACACACACACACACACACACACACAACTAATTAATAGCTTCCATCTATGTGCCAGGCTCCTAATCCTCACAAAATTCTGCAAGTGTATTATAATCCCCACTTTAAAGAAGAGAAAATTCAAGCTCAGGAAGCTTACAGATAGCTTCCCTCTTCCAGTCAACAAAGCAAAGGGCGAAGATGTGACTCAAACAGGTATGTCTGGTTCTTCTCAATCATGCTGTGTGGCAGGCAGAATTCTAAAAAGGACCCTAGATGACCCTCGCACCTGTAAAATCTTCTCCCCTTTGAGCGTGGGTGGAAACTGGAAATATGAGGAGATATCACTGCAGTGATTATGTTACAGGATGAGTGATCACTGGAGTGATTACATGGCAAAAGAGAGATTATCTGCTTGGTGTAACCTTATCTAATCACATGAGGCCTTCTAAAAGCAGAGTCTTCTGCAGCTGGTAGCAGAATGGGAAGTCAGAGAGATTCAAGGCACTAGAAGGATTTGATGTGTCATGCTGACTTGACGATGGAGGGGCCACATGACAAGAAGTATGTGCAGCCTCTAGGAGTTGAGAGCAGATCTCAGCTGACAGCCAGCAAGAAAACGAGGACCTCAGTCTTATAACCACAAGGAAGTGAATTCTGCCAACAACCTGAATGAGCTTGGAAGCAGACTCTCCCTTACATTCTTCCTCAAAGCCTCCAGATAAGAGCCCAGCCTAGCCAATACCATGATTTCAGCCTTGTGAGACCTTAAGCAGACAACACTTCTGAGCTCTGACCTGCAGAACTGTGAGATAAATAAATGGGTGGGAGTTTTTAAATTGTGGTAAAATATATATAAAACATAAAATTTGCCATTTAAACATTTTGAAGTGTTCAATTTAGTAGCATTAAGTACACTCACATTGTTGTGCAACCATTACCACTGTTCATCACCAGAACTTTTTCATCTTCCCAAACTGAAACTCTATACCCATTTAAATAAGAATTCCCCAATCCTCCTGCCCTCCAACCCCTAGAAACCACTATTCTACTTTCTGTCTTCATGAATTTGACTACTCAGGGTAGGTCATATAAGTAGAACCATACAGTATTTGTCTTTTTTTGTGACTGGCTTATTTCACTTAGTATAATGTCCTTAAGGTTCATCCATGTTGCAGCATGTGTCAGAATTTCCTTCCTTTTTAAAGACTATAATATTCCATTCTATGTAGATACCACATTTTGTTTATCCATTCATCTATTGAATGGACAATGGGTTGCTTCCACCTCTAGGCCATCGTGAGTAAAGCTTCTACGAACATGGAAATACAAATATCTTAGTCTCTGCTTTCAATTCTTTTGGATATATATGTGAATGAGTGTTGTCAAGTCAATTCATTATCTTGAAAATTGGGTAAGTAAAAGGAAATAATCAAGCATTTATCCTCTCTATTTGAACTGTACCATTGGGTAACCAAATAACAGATGAAGAAAAGTGTTTCCTTATATAATTATTTTTGATAAAAATTTAAACAACATGATAAAATACCCTAGTTTCGCAACCCTCAAATGAGCTACTGGATCTAGGTACTGAGCATCAACAGCTGCTAATATCACTAAAGAGCAAAAACCAGACATTATGTAGCTCCTGACAAAAGAATACAACACTACCTATAGTCTTGCCAAAGGGATCAAACCTGAGTCTGATCTAGTCTCTGGATCCAGCTGCCAATTTGTAGGAAAAGCAGAGACAGAGGAACATGCTAAACTGCACCAGTATGCAATCAGTAAAATCTACACCACGGAAAACTCCTACAAGTCAAATGGTCTGGATTCTTCAACAGTTAAATCGCAAATAAAAGATGACAAATTTTTTTAAATGGACAATATAAAAATATAGAAATTAGGACTGCAAATCCAAGAAGTAATTACTGTAACAGAATAGTGGTTACTTTAGGAAACAGGGAGGGGACTGCAATTTGAGTGGAGCACAGAGAGAGGCTTTTGGGTAGCTGGCAAAATTCTATGTCTTACCCTGGGTGGTAGTCACAAGAGTTAATAATTAATTAAGCTATATTTAAAAGAAAAAAAATAGTGCATTGAATGTAACAATGAGAAAGTGGCCCATATCCAGATTGATTTCAACCAAAGAGCAGTCTCAGTACAGCTCTGCTAAAGTCTCACTACTGTGCTTATCTCAAGCCAAGAAAGCAGTTATTACCAAACTGAGTGGTGACTGAGGTCAATAGCAAATGCTTGGAAAAGCCATTAAACCAAGACGCAAAAGAGAAACCAGAGGAAAGGAAAAACGGTCAACAGCATAATAAGTTGAATTTCTAAAAATCTTTATGCTATCATATACACACCATCTGTTGAAAACAGGCCTGTCTCATTTCCATCCTCCAAATTTACCATACTTACTCCTATCTCAGCATCAGAATTTTCCCATTAGAATTCGGTTTCTTTCTTGGAGTTATTTCCCATTTCCACCAATTCGCTACTGCTAATAAAGGTAAGAATATGTTTACCAAATACATTCACATCTTCAAAAGTAAGGATACAGAAAAAACATGGCGGAAAGAAAGCAACAGGAGCCTGAAGAAGAAAAGGCTACTAGAAGCTAACTTACCTAGTTATGATAGAGGTAGGCCCTTCTTTAGATAGAACGGAGTACTAGAAACTATCCCCAACCCTGCATTCTTTCTTGTCTTTAGCTATTCGGTCAATGGTGAAAACTGAACAAGAAATTAAAAGACGCATGAAGCTATAGGCCTGCATTATCCAATAAGGTAGCCACTAGCCACATATGGCTACTGAGCACCCGGAGCATAGCTAGTCTGAACTGAGATGTGCCATAAGTATAAGAAACACAATGGATTTTGAAGACTTAGTATGAAAAAAAAAGTAAAATATCTCAATAATTTTTTTACTGATTACATATTGAAATAATAATAGTCTGGATATATTGGCCTAAACAAAATATAGTATTAAGATTAATTTCACCTGTTTCTTTTTACCTTTTAAATGTGGCTACTACAAAATTTTAAATTATATATGTGGTTCAGATTACTAGGTACTGAGCATCAACAGCTACATAGACCATTATTAAACAGTGTTGAAAAGGAAGAAAAAAGGCAGCTAAAAGCGGGGACTTTTCAGAGTTTTTTTGTACTGTTTGCTCTACCACCAATACTACAACTCATTGAATTTCCACCTCCTGTGCCTGGCTGTAAAATAGACATTAAAAAAAAAAAAATCAGTAGCTGCCTTAAGTCATGGATACAACATTAAATCATGGGCCAAAAGAACTGAGTTCTACTCCTGATTCTGGCACTGACTAGCAGTTACCTTGGAGAAATCATTTTTTCTCTCTGAGCCTTAGCTGCCTGTCCCAAATATCAAGTAAGGAAGCTAAACTAAATTTAGACTTCCATGATTTCATCAGAATATTTTTTTCTTTCTGTCAAAATTGGTTTTCATAAAAATGAATAAATACTCACTCTGAGTCTAACACATCCTCTGCGAGAGCCTCTCATCATTTTGTCCTTGGACTAAAAGAAAACAAAAAACATTCGATGAATAAAAGATTAACAGACTGATTGTTTTTAGAATCATCTAGGGATAAAGAGACAAAATTTACAGTAACATCCCTCCATTCTCTCCACCCTCCATCCCCCCAAATCACTTAAGGAGCGGAGCTAGCAGGTTTAAAATGAAAATGTTTTGTAGTCTAATCATAGAAGGTTATGCATACCTTTAACATAGCATCTATTACACTATACACTATATTACAGTTTTCATTCCTCATTCATGCCCCTTAACCCTAGCCCAGTGTCTCTCATATTTTAGTGAGTTTGAGAATCACCTGGAAGGCTAAGAATCACCTAGGGGTTTAAGAATCACTCTCAGATGATTCTGACTCAGGAAGACAGAGGACCACATTTGAGAAATATTACTTTAGTTTTATCTCTTTACAATTCCCCAAATGGGTCACATTTTTTGCCTTTGAGATTTCCCTTCCAATAATCCGCAGCTTGGAACATCCTTGACCCTGATTTTCTGCCTTGCTAACTGTCTCAGATCAAGCACCTTGCCCCTGTCTGATTAGGATTCCTAGCCCAGCGTCTCCTGCGTGTTCCTGTCATGACATGCACCTCCCTGTGCTATGACGGCTGGCTTCCTTGTCTGACTCACCCACAAGACTGCACATTCCTTAGAGGGTCGGAATAGTATCTGACTTATCTGATGCTTCAGAAGAGTGTCTGGCACACATTAGGTGCTCAAAAAATATTTACTGATGAAACACTGCTTACCATCTACATTTCCCCTACTAGACCAAGCCAAGCAAAGGCCATGTTCTGCACAATAAGCCCTATGTTGACTTTCAGTAAATATTCCTAGAATTAAATTAGTCATATGTAATAACGTAAAATAAAACTCAAATAATCCGTTTTTAAAATATTTAGTACTTCATCAACTGGTATTTTTCTGTACTCTCCTATGTGAGAAAGAAGTAAAACAAGCCAATATCATGGGGTTATGTTTTAAAGAAAATTGTCCCACTTTAAACCATATGTGCCCTACACCCAGTGAACTCAGCCATAGGCAAACTTCTAGTTATGACTATATGAAATTTAAAGCACAGCATGATGACACTGTTTCATATACTTGAAAATTGCTAAGAGTAAATCTTAAAAGTTCTCAACACACACACACAAAAGATAACTATGTGAGGTGATGGATGTGTTAACTAACCTTATTGTGGTAATCATTTTGCAATATACACTTATATCAAATCACCACATTGTACACCTTAAACTTACACAATGTTATATGTCAATTATATCTCAATAAAGCTGGAAAAAATAAATTCACATTTCTTGGGGATATTTGCACATCTATACATAAAGACCTACCTCGTTTCTTTCACTGACTGCAGTACCTTCTATGAACATAGCCTAAGTCGTTGTTTTCATTGATTCTAGATTTGTGTGATTGTTTCCTAGTTATATTTGTTTTAATTATTTTCACTTAGCTCTTTCATTGATTCCAAACTTATAAATGTAACATTACAATGAGAAATCAAAATTGACTCAAAGTATCGAGCCATAAATATTCATCTTCAGAAATGATTATTGAAGTACTGAAGACAGTCCTCTTTTTATTCTACTTAAAATACAAGGACTCATACCTTTTATTCAAAATTTCTCAGTATCAAGCAAGATCAAAAAGTTCTTTACTAACAATACAGTTAGCAAAAATACAGCTAATAGAAACATTTCCTAAGCATTCAACAGCCCTTTTACCATACCCTAAACTTATCTTCCCTCCAAAAGTGTCAAGGCAATACACAAAAATAATAATTAGGTTTGAAAATACCTAATGAGAGCTAGAATGCAACCCAAACAAGGTAAGAACCAATATATCCACCCTTGATCCTCTTCCACTTTTAAAAATACAACTATAGTAAATAGAAAAAGGAGAAGACAGGCCCCAACGGTGGTACCACCATTTGGGTTATGAATTAGAAAACACTGAAAGAGCTAAGTGAAAATAATTAAAACAAATATAACTAGGAAACAATCACACAAATCTAGAATCTGGGACATCCTACAAAATAATCAGCTTAGACTCTTTAAAAACATCAAAAAAAAGAGACTAACACGTAAACAGTTGTAATACAGAGCAAAAATAAGTTATATGAACACAAGTACAAAGTGCTGTGAACTACAGAAGGCTCCCTGCCATGGAAAAAGATCAGGGAAGGCAATACTTAAGTGACCAGGTTTCAAGTTTCAATCTGAGACTTAAAAAAAAAGGATTCTTTTTTTTTTTTTGAGGAAGATTAGCTCTGAGCTAACATCTGCTGCCAATCCTCCTCTTTTTTTCCTGAGGAAGACTGGCCCTGAGCGAACATCCATGCCCCTCTTCCTCTACTTTATATGTAGGACGCCTACCAGGAAGGTGGAGAGAGATGAGGCCGAAAAGGAGATATGGGGACCACATCATGAGGGGTCTGAAAAAAACAGTGAGAAGTTAAGGAAATCAAACTGTATTCAAAGTTAATGGAGCGTGACTGAAGGTTTATGAGGGGGGTAATAACATTCTTAAAGGTGTACTTTAGAAAAATAATACTGTTAAATATGAAAACTTAGGGGGAAAGGATGACGACGACATTAATAATAGCAATAGCAGCAGCAGCAGATTCTCACTTATTAATGCCCTCTATGTGACAGGCACTTTACAAACAGCAAACCTCACAAGACCTTGCAGGGTAAGAATTATTCACATATTATAAATGAAAGTGACAGCAGAGAGATCAAGTAAACTACCCGTTACACATGTAAAATGGAGCAGAGTTTGACACAACAGACACAATTTGGAATGGCCGCCCTGCAAATCATTCTCCCAGACCATATCTGTACTCTGCTAGCCTCTAATCCTCCCCCTCTTCTACAACTCAGCGCCCTCTCCCTCTTTCTCTCCCGACTCAGCTCTAAGTAGGGCTAAAGGGAAGCTGGTGTGACGAAGTCCCCCAGGCACAGTGCGTGCTGAAAGGATGGTTATCTGACCAAACTGGCCAATCAAACGACCCACTACCTGGCAAGGCAGGACAAAATCCTTTCCCAGGAGTTTTTCTACCGAGGCTGAGGGAAGAGCTCTTTTCAAACTGCTCTTGAAGCTATGAGATACAGTTGCCATGGGTCATGTGCCTTCTCCATGAAGAAAGCAATACAGTGAGAGAAGGAGAGAGAAGCAGCAGAAAGTCCTAGCTTCCAGTGCTCCAGACCCACCCTGTTCTGAAGCTAACCTGCCTAAGCCAATGCCATTCACTGAATATCAGGATTTTTTGCTTTTGTTTTTTTATGATGAATACTAGTAGCTTCTGGTGATGAAAGTAAGGTAGGGCTGACATAATTCCACTCCAGCAATCTTCCTACCAAGCGTCATCTTACCAGTGTTCTGAAACCCACTAACATATATTTTTTAGCCAGTTGCCAGAAATATCGTCATGCAACCTAAAGCTTGGGTGAGATCCTTCTCTCTGCCTCCAGCTACAAGGCCCAGCACCCCAAGAAAGGACCACTCAGAAATGGACGCCACGGTCCTTTCAACTGGATGACAAAACAGGATGCCCCATGAAGTGGAGAGACACAGAACTGATGTGCTCCTCTCTTCAGGGGTTCCAGGAGTGGCAAAGATTGTTGGGTCTGGTGGTTGGGTTTGCTGGCTTCTTATAACTTAGTAATGCAAGGGCAATGGGTCCTATTATACAACTCACGCAATCAAAATTATTTCTAATAATCCTTATGTTAATCAGCTAACCCCAGGTATTGATGCAGATTACAATTCACATTAAAGTTTCAAAGTAAATTACCTCAAATATAATAAAATTCTGCCTGTGACAGACTACTTGTCCTCCAATATCCATTCTCTTCTTCCTTTCAGTAGTAACATCCTCCACCCCAAGTTTTAACTAAACACGTGGCTCCTCTGCTGGATATTACATTTCCAGCCTCCTTTTCACCTGGGTATATGCCACGTACCTACAAACGGGCCAGTGGACTGTGCGTGTAAGCAATGTGTGCAACAGACTTTGCTTTTAAAAGGGAACTGTCTGCAAACACATTCTTCACAAGCGCACATGGAAGCTTCTCCAGGATTGACCACATTTTGGGCCATAAAACAAGTCTCAATAAATTTAAAAAAATGAAAGTAATGCATAGCATGTTCTTTGACCAAAATTGATTAAAAGCAGAGCTCAATAATAGAAGAAATTTGGGAAATTCACAAATATGTGGAAGTCAAATGACACACTCCTAAAAAACCAATGGATCAAAAAAAAAATCACAAAGAAAATTAGAAAATACTTGAAATGAATGAAAGTGAAAACACAACATACCAAAACTTAAAGGATACAATGAAAGCAATTCTTAGAGAAGTGTATAACTATAAATGCCTACATTAAAAAAGAAAGATTCTGAATCAATAACCTAAACTTCTATCTTAAGAAACTACACAAAGTAGAGCAACTAAACCTAAAGCAAGCAAAAGAAAGGAAATAATAAAAATTAGAGGGGAAACAAAATTAGAAAATAGAAAAACAACCAAGAAAAATCAATGAAACCAAAAGCTGGTCTTTGCAAAGATCAATAAAATGGACAAAACTTTAGCTAGACTAAACCAAGGAAAAAAGAAGACTCAAATTACTCAAATCAAGAATGAAAGAAGAAACATTACTACCAACCTTTCAGAAACAAAGAGTTCTAAGAAAATACGATGAATAACATATTAGATAACCTAGAAGAAATGGACAAATTCCAACAAAGATACAAACTGTCAAAACTGACTAAAGAAGAAACAGAAAATCTGATTAGATCTGTAAGAGATTAAACAAGCAATCAAAAAACTCCTCACAAAGAAAAGCCTGGGCCCAAGTGGCTTGACTGTTAAATTCTATCAAATGTTCAAAGAATTAATACCAACCTTTCACACTCTTCCAAAATTTAGAAAAGAGGACACTTCTCAACTTTTTCTATGAGGCCAGTATTATACTGATACCAAAACCAGACAAGGATATCACAAGACCAACATCCATTATAAATACAGAGGCAAAAATCTTTGCCAAAATTCTACCAAACCAAATCCAGCAACTCATAAAAAGGACTATATATTATGACTGCTATGGTCTAAATTTTGTGTCCCCCTCAAATTCCTATGTTGAAATCCTAACCCTTAAGGTGATGGTAATAGGAGGTGGGGCCTTTGGGAGGTGATTAGTGCTCTTTTATAAGGGCACTAACAAAAAGGGATTAGTGCCCTTATAAAAGAAGCCCAAGAGAACTCCCTTGCCCCTTCCATCATGTGAAGTTACAGCATGTAACCATGTGAGGAAGCAGGTCCTCACCAGATACTGAATCTTCTAGTACCTTGATCTTGGACTTCCCAGCCTCCAAAACTATGAGAAATGGATTTCTGTTGTTTATAACCTACTCAGTCCATGGTATTTCTGTTATAGCTGCTCAAAGGGACTAAGACAATGATCAAGTGGGATTTATCCCAGGAAGGCAAGCTTGGGTCAACATATGAAAATCAACCAATACAGTATATATTAATAAAATAAAGACCAAAAATCACATGAACGTTTCAAAAGACATAGAGAAAGCACTTGACAAAATCCAATATTCTCTCACGATAAAATTACTCAACAAACTAGGAATAGAAGGGAACTCCTTCAACCTCATAAAGAGCAGCTATGAAAAAGCCACGGCTAACACTAAACTTAATGGTAAAGGACTAAAAGCTCTACATCTAAAAGAAAGAACAAGACAAGGATGTCTTCTCTCACAGCATTTCTCAACACTGTACTGAAACTTCTAGCCAGGGAAATTAGGCGAGGAAAAAAAAGTAAAGGTATCCAGATTTAAAGCAAGAAATAAAACTCGCTATTTGAAGATGGATGTTCATGTAGAACTTTAGATATAGAAAATACTAAGGAATCCACAAAAACACTATTAGAGCTAGTAAATGAGTTCAGCAAGGTGCCAGAGCACAAGACTAATATACAAATATCAATTGTATTTCTATATTCTTGGAACAAACAAATTTGAAAATAAAATTTAAAAAAGAATTTCATTTATACTAATGTGAAAAAGGATAAAAAATACTTAGTAATAAATTTAATTTTCAAAAGTACAAGATTTTGACAGCTAATCTTCACCAAAAGAGCCAAGAACATAAAACGGAGAAAGGAAAGTCTCTTCAATAAATGGTGTTAGGAAAACTGGACAGCCATGTGCAAAAGAATGAAAGTAGACCATTATCTCACATCGTACACAAAAATTAACTCCAAATGGATTAAAGACTTGAATGTAAGACCTAAAACCATAAAACTCTTAGAAGAAAATATAGGCAATACACTCTTTGACATCAGCCTTAGTATTATCTTTTCAAATAGCATGTCTATTCAAGCAAGGGAAACAAAACAAAAAATAAATAAATGGGACATCAGACTAAAAAGCTTCTGTATGGAAAAGGAAACCATCAACAAAACAAAAAGACAACCCAACAACTGGGACTGGACTGGACCCATCCACCAGCAAGGCCACAGCAAACTTGTGGGCTGTGTCGGGGTGTGTGGGACCCCTGTGGGGGTAAGAGGGAGCAGGTCCAGCTCAGCAGGACGTGCGTACAGGTGGGCCTGCATTGGCAGTGTGTGTGGGCCCACAGGCAGTGGGGCATGTTGGCCTCAGCTGTCTTGTGCTGCTGGCCATCTGAAACAGCCACACAGGGGATCCACCCCCTGCCTGAAACAATTGTGTGCTGCCTTGACTGGGGCCACCCCCACCCGTCTGTGCTCCTAAGAGAGCAGCCCACAACAACCGCATGCCACAGAGAGCCACATCAGAGGCCTGCAGCAATTATGAGCCCCTGAGCATAGCAACTAGCCACCCTGGGGGCCTGACTCACTTAACAGCAAAACAGCAGTAGCTGTGTGCACTAAGACCTTGCAGCCAGCTGTGCTTGGGCTTGCCTCACCCAATAACGTGACCTTAGCAGCAGCAGACATCTGAGCCTTACAACCATTTGGGCCAGAAGCCACTCTAGCCTACCTGTGCACTCGTAGCAAGAGCAACCCTGCCACAACAGAAAAGCACACATAGCCCATACAGGAGACACACCTGGGATATTTGGAAGGGGTGACAGGAGGGAAGCACATCGCTGGGCCCCATAAGGCATCTCTTACATAAGGCCACATGTCCAAGATCAGGAGATGTAGCTGATCTACCTAACAAATAGATATAAACAAAGAGAAGCAGGCAAAATGAGGAGACAAAGAGATATGTTCCAAATAAGGGAACAGGACAAATCCTCAGAAAAAGAACTAAATGAAACACAGATAATCTACCTGATAAAGGGTATAAACTAACAGTCATAAGAATGCTCACTGATCTTGGGAGAAGAATAGATGAACACAGTGAGAACTTCAACAAAGAACTGGAAAATATAAAAAAACAACCAATCAGAACTAAAGAATACAAAAATAGAAATGAAAAATTCATTAGAGGGAATCAGTAGCAGAGTAGATGACACAGAAGAACAGATTAGTGATCAGGATGAAAGACCAGAGGAAATCACCCAAGCTGAACAGAATAAAGAAAAAAGAATTTAAAAGAACAAGAACAGTCTAAGGGACCTCTGAGACAACAGCAAGTGCACTTATATCTGTATTATAGGAGTCTCAGAGGAGAAGAGAGAGATAAAGGAGTAGAGAATCTATTTGAAAAAATAACAGCTGAAAACTTCCCTAACCTGAGGAAGGAAACAGACATCTAGGCACAGAAAGCACAGAGAGCACCAAACGAGATGAACCCAAAGAGGTCCACACCAAGACACATTATAATTAAAATGTCAAGAATTAAAGATAAAGAAAGAATCCTAACAGCTGCAGAAAAAAACCAACAACTTATATAAAGGAAACCTCATAAGACTATCAGCTGACTTCTCAGCAGAAACCTTACAGGCTAGAAGGGAGTGGCATGACATATTCAAACTGCTGAAAGGAAAAAACCTACAGCCAAGAATACTCTACTTCACAAAGCTAGCATTCAGAATGGAGGAGAAAGTTTTCCAGACAAGTGAAAATTACAGGAGTTTATCACCACTAAACTGGCCTTATAAGAAATGTTAAAGGGATATATTTCAGTGGAAAAGAAAAGACCACAAATAGGAATAAGAACATTATCAAAGAAAGAGTATCACTGGTAAAGGCAAATGGACAGTAAAGGTAGTAGATCAACCACCTATAAAGCTAGTATGAAGGTCAAAAGACAAAAGTACTAACAACATCTATTTCCATGATAAGAGGTATAGGGATACACAAAATAAAATAAGTAAAATATGGTATCAAAAACACAAAATGGGGGAGGAGTAAAAGTGCAGGGCTTTTAGAAAGAGGTCAAACTTAAGAGACCATCAGCTTAATATAGATTGCTATATACATAGGTTATTATATATGAACCTCATGGTAATCACAAACCAGAAATCTACAATAAATACACAAAAAATAAAGAGAAAGGAACCCAAACATAATTAAAGAAAGCCATCAAATCACAAAGGAAGAGAACAAGAGAAAAAGAAAGGAACAGAGAACTACTAAAACACCCACAAAAAAATTAACAAACTGGGAATAAGTACATACATATCAATAGCTACTTTAAATGTAAATGGACTAAATGCTCCAATCAAAAGACACAGAGTGGCTGAATGGATTAAAAAACAAGACCCATATATATGCTGCATACAAGAGACACACTTTAGATGTAAAGACACTCAAAATCTGAAAGTGAAGGGATAGAAAAAGATATTCCATGCAAAAGGAAATGAAAAGAAAGCTGGGGTAGCAATACTTATATAGACAAAATAGACTTCAATACAAAAAGTGTAATAAGAGACAAAGAAGGGTATTGTGTAATGATAAAGGGAACAATCCAACAAGAGGACATAACACTTATAAACATCTAAGCATCCAACACAGGAGCACCTAAATATATAAAGCAATTATCAACAGACATAACAGGAGAAATTGACAGTAACATAATAGCAGCAGGAGACTTTTAACATTCCACTCACATCAAGAGAAAAATCATCCAAACAGAAGATCAATAAAGAAACACTGGCCTTAAATGACACATTAGACCAGATGGACTTAGTAGATAAATACAGAACATTCCACCCCAAAACTGCAGAATACACATTCTTTTCCAATGCACATGAAACATTCTCCAGGATAGATCACATATTAGGTGACAAAAATAAATATCAATAAATTTAAGAAGATTGAGGGGGGCTGGCCTGGTGGTGTAGTGGTCAAGTTTGTGTGCTCCACTTTGGTGGCCCGGGGTTCGCAGGTTCGGATCCCAGGCACGGACTACACACTGCTCATCAAGTCGTGCTGTTGTGGTGTCCCAGATATAAAATAAAAGGAATTGGCACAGGTGTTAGCTCAGGGACAATCTTCCTCAAGCAAAAAGAGGAGGACTGGCAACACATGTTAGCTCAAGGCCAATCTTCCTCACCAAAAAAAGAAGAAGAAGAAGAAGACTACAATAATACCAAGCATCACTTCTGACCACAATAGTACAAAACTAGAAATTAACTACAAGAAGAAAACTGGAAAAGCCACAAATATGTGGAGATTAAACAAAACACTACTGAACAACTATTGGGTCAATAAAGAAATCAGAGGAGAAATCAAAATATACCTGGAGATAAATGAAAACATGACAGACCAAAGTCTATGGAATGTAGCAAAAGTGGTATTAAGAGGGATATTTACAGCAATACAGTCCTACCTCAAGAAACAAGAAAAATCTCAAATAAGCAATCTAACAATACACCCAAAAGAACTAGATAAAGAAGAACAAACAAGGCCCAAAATCAGTAGAAAGAAGGAAACAATAAAAATCAGAGTAGAAATAAATGATATGGAGACTAAAAAAAAAAGAAAAGAAAAAATTAACGAAACTAAAAGCTGGTTCTTTGAAAAAGATAAAACACCACTGACAAACCTTTAGCTAGACTCACCAAGAAAAAAAAAGAGAAGGCTCAAATAAATAAAATCTGAAATGAAAGAGAAGAAATTACAACAGACACCACAGAAATACAAAAGATTATAAGAGAATACTATGAAAAGCTATATACAAACAAATTGGATAATCTAGAAGAAATGGATAAATTCTTAGAATCATACAAGCTTCCAAAACTGAATCAAGAAAAAATAGAGAATCTGAACAGATCAATCATGTAAGGAGATCAAAGCAGTAATTAAAAATCATCCCCCCCCCCCCACAAAAAAAACCCAGGACCAGACAGCTTCCCCAAGAATACTACCAAAATTTCAAAGTCGACTTAATATCTTCATCTCTTCTCAAACTCTCCCAAAAAACTGAAGAGAAGGAGATACTTCCTAACTCATTCTACAAGGCTAACATTACCCTGATACTAAATCCAGACCAGGACAAAACAAAAAAGGAAAATTACAGGCCAACATCACTGATGAACATAGATACAAAAATATTTAAGAAAATACTAGCAAATCAAATAGAACAATACATTAAGAGGATCATACACCATGATCAAGTGGGATTTATTCCAGGGATGCAACTTCAACACCTGCAAATCAATCAACGTGATACACCACATAAACAAAAGGAAGAACAAAAATCACATGATTATCTCAAAAGAAGCGGAGAAAGCAGCTGACAAGATACAGCATCCATTTATGATAAAAACTAAATAAAATGGTATAGGGGAAAGTACCTCAACATAATAAAGGCCAGATATGACAAACCCACAGCTAGCATCATATTCAACAATGAAAAACTGAAAGCTATCCTATGAACAGCAATAAGACAAGGACAGCCACTGTCACCACTCTTATTTAACATAATATTGGAAGTCCTAGCCAGAGCAATCAGGCAAGAAAAAGCAATAAAAGGGATCCAAATTGGAAAGAAAAAGTAAAACTGTGGGGCTGGCCCCATGGCCGAGTGGTTAAGTTCACATGCTCCGCTGCAGGCGGCCCAGTGTTTCATTGGTTCGAATCCTGGGCGCGGACATGGCACTGCTCATCAAACCACGCTGAGGCAGCATCCCACATGCCACAACTAGAAGGACCCACAGCAAAGAATATACAACTATGTACTGGGGGCCTTTGGGGAGAAAAAAGGAAAAAAATAAAATCTAAAAAGAAAAAAAGTAAAACTGTCACTATTTGCAGATGACATGATTTTATATATAGAAAACCCTAATGACTCCACTAAAAAACTATTAGAAATAATAAACAAATACAGTAAAGTTGCAGGGTACAAAATTAACATCTAAAAGTCAGTTGTATTTCTATATACTAACAACAAAACAGCAGAAAAAGAAATTAAGAATACAATCCTATTTACAATTGCAACAAAAGAATATCTAGGAATAAATTTAACCAAGGAAGTGAAAGACCTGTACAGTGAAAAATATAAAACATTGAAAACACAAAAGAAATGGAAAGATATTTCATACTCATGGATAGACTGGATAGGAAGAATTAACATAGTTAAAATGTCCATACTTCCTCAAGCAACCTACAGATTCAATGTGATCCTCATCAAAGTGTCAGTAACATTTTTCATAGAAACAGAACAAAGAATCCTAAAATTTATATAGAACAACAAAAGACACCAAATATTCAAAGCAATCCTGAGAAAAAAGAACAAAGCTGGGGCCTGCCTGGTGGCGCAGCAGTTAAGTTTGCATATTCCGCTTCAGGCAGCCCTGGGTTCACCAGTTCAGACCCTGGCTGCAGACCTACGCACCGCTTGTCAAGCTCTGCTGTGGTAGGCGTCCCACATATAAAGTAGAGGAAGATGGACACGGATGTTAGCTCAGAGCCACTCTTCCTCAGCAAAAAGACGAGGATTGGCAGCAGATGTTAGCTCAGGGCCAATCTTCCTCAAAAAACAACAACAATAAAGCTAGAGGCATCACACACTCTAATTTCAAAACATACTACAAACCTATAGTAATCAAAACAGTATGGACTGGCAGAAAAGCAGGCACACAGATCAATGGAACAGAATTGAGAGCCCAGAAATAAACCCACACATCTATGGACAGCTACTTTTGGACAAGGGAGCCAAGAACATACAATGGAGAATGGAAAACTGGTCAGCCACGTGAAAAAAAAATGAAAGTAGACCATTATCTTACACCATATGCAAAAACTAACTCAAAATGGATTAACGACTTGAATGTAAGACTTGAAACCATAAAACTTGTAGAAAGAAACATAGGCAGTACACCCTTCAAAGTCAGTCCAAGCAGTATCTTTAATTTCCTGTCTCCCCAGGCAAGGGAAACAAAAGAAAAATAAACCATAGAACTACATAATACCTTCTGCACAGCAAAGGAAACCATCAACAAAATGAAAAGACAACCTAACAAGTGGGAGAAAATATTTGCAAATCACATACCTGAGAAGAGCTTAATGTCCAAAATATGTAAATAACTCATACAACTCAACAACAAAAAAACAAACAACCCAATTAAAGAATGGGCAAAAGATCGCAATAGACATTTTTCCCAAGAAGATATACAGATGGCCAACAAGAAGATGAAAAGATGTTCAACATCACTAATTATTAGGGAAATCCAAATCAAAGCTACAGTGAGGTATCACCTCACACCCATCAGAATGGCTATCATTAAAAAGACCAGAAATAACAAGTGTTGGAGAAGATGTGGAGAAAAAGGAGCCTTTGTACACTGCTGGTAGGAATATAAATTGGTGCAGCCATTATGGAAAACAGTATAGAAGTTCCTCAAAAAATTAAAAATAGAACTACCATATGATCCAGCTATCCCACTTCTGGTATTTATCCAAAGAACAGGAAAATGGTAATGAGAAAAGATATTTACACCCCTATGTTCACTGCAGCATTATTCACAATAGCCAAGACTTGGAAACAATCTAAGTGCTCATCAATGGATAAATGGATAAAGAAGATGAGGTATATATACATATGTAATGGAATCCCACTCAGCCATAAAAAAAGATGAAATCATGCCATTTGCGACAACATGGACAGGCCTTGAGGGTATCAAGCTAAGGAAAATAAGTCAGATGGAGAGTTCACTCATAAGCGGAAGATAAAAACAACAACAAACACACACACACACAGATATAGAGAATAGAGGAGTGGTTACCAGAAGAGAAGGGGGAAGAGAGGAGGGCAAAAGGGGTAATAGGGCACATGTGTAGGGTGACGAATGGTAATTAGTCTTTGGGTGGTAAACATGATGTAGTCTACATAGAAATCAAAATATAATGATGTATACCTGAAATCTACATAAAGTTATAAACCAATGTTACCTCAATAAAAAAAAGAAAGAAAGAATTTTCCTTTCCTCATGGTAATAAATTTCTGAAAAGGTCACACAAGTCTATCAGAAAGCAGAATTTTTCTTGCCAAAATTGATTTCACAAACTATTCTAGAATATACCTTTTTTAGGTTCACTTAATGTGAGGGACACTTGTATCCATACAGATTCATACCATCTCTTTCACTCCAAACCCATGCAACGCTACCACCACGCACATTCGCAATGACCACTTCAGTGAAAAGGAAAGTCAACAGGCCTCACCTCAGATAGAAATCACATTGCCTGACCACAGTCTCTGCAGTTCATCAGGAAGTTAATGAAGACTCCACTAAGCAGCAGTTACCATCCATGTGCCTCGTAATGACACTTTGGGCAACTGAAGGACAGCATATATGTTGATCCCACAAGATCAGCACCATATAACCCAGGTGCGTGGTAGGCTATACCATCTAGTTTCACGTAAGTAGATTTTATGATGTTCGCACAATGACAAAATCGCCTAACGATGCAGTTCTCAGAACATATCCCTGTCGTTAAGTGATGCATGACTGTAAATAGAAATAATTTCAACCTCAAGTTGCTCTAAAATGTCTTGTGTACAGGTCAATAATCACCGAAAGATGCTACTGAATTTTATTTTTAAATAAACCTTCTGGTCTATTATCCTGCAGGGCGGAGAGAGAGGAATTTTTCTTTCAGCTGAGAATTACAAAATCATACAAAAATTGTTCTAAAACATAGGATTTGAAATTGGTTATGAAATGAGTATTTGGAAACTAGTCTAATAAAAAGAAAAAGAACCCAAATCAGAGTGGTGTGAGGACAACAATGACCTGCATTCTCGAGAGAACAGCACATAATAATCTGAATTCATACAGTGGTCTACCTTCTCTGTCCATTTCTTAAATCCTTAGGAAAAGGTTATTTTAAGCACACAGAACTACTGAGCTCAACGTCAATCAAATCCACTTAATGTATAATTGCTTCTCACAAAAGAGTTAACACAGTCTAGTGGGGCCTCTGAACTGTTACACTCTGGATATATTTTATTACTTTAGTTGAACTTCTGTGTACCACCTAAGAAACATCTTCTGAAGGGATAGCTACATAAATTTCAAATAGTTTAAATTCAGAACAGCTCAAAATATTCTCCATTTAGGCTTCTAAAGTTGTAGATACATCATGTGAAATCTCTCATTTAAACGTACAAAATTATTTCAGTGCCCCAAGCATAAGCTTGAAAAAGATTTCTTTTAAAGAAGTACAATTTCTAGAAGAAATTACAAAAAAAATGTATACCCAGAGATATGTAACTTATCCTACAAACAGGACAATTTAACGAAATAACATGGACTGTGGAGTGAGAGAGAGAAGATTTTGAATTCCAGCCCTGCCAACACACTAGCAGTGTGAACTTGGCCAAGTCACTTAACTTCTCTGAGCCACAGTTTCTTTATTTGTAAAAGTGAGATATTACGGGTACAGCCACTATGGAAAACAGTATGGAGATTTCTCAAAAAGTTAAAAATGGAAATACCCTATGACCCAGCCATCCCATTACTGGGTATCTATCCTAAGAAACTGAAATCAGAAATCCCAAGAGTCCCTTGCACCCCTATGTTCATCGCAGCATTATTTACAATAGCCAAGACGTGGAACCAACCTACATGCCCAGAAACTGATGATTGGATAAAGAAGATGTGCTATATATACACAATGGAATACTACTCAGCCATAAAAAAAGACAAAATTGGCCCATTCACAGCAACGTGGATGGACCTCGAGGGTATTATGTTAAGCAAAATAAGCCAGTCAGAGAAAGACGAACTCTATATGACTCCACTCATAGGTGGAAGTTAGTATATTGATAAGGAGATCTGACCGGTGGTTACCAGGGAAAAGGGGGGGTGGGGGGAGAGCACAAAGGGGGAAGTGGTGTACCCACAACATGACTAACAAAAATGTACAACTGAAATCTCACAAGGTTGTAATCTATCATAACATTAATAAAAAAAAAATGATTGGTGTTATAGATGTAAATAAAACCGTTGGAAATAATTTTTTTTAAAAAAAGTGAGATATTACGTGTTCTCATAGGATCATTAAAGTTAATACAAGTAAATCACTTAGTACAGCACCTGGCATATAAAAGGCATGAGATTCATGCCCCGTCCTTGCTCCTACCTTAAATATAGCAAAGAGGGAACTGCAATCATCTTCTCTAAACCTAAACTAATCCTAAACCCACTAGGCCATACTTTCTTTAAGATTTTATTTTTCCTTTTTCTCCCAAAGCCCCCCAGTACACAGTTGTGCCTTTTTAGTTGTGAGTCCTTCTAGTTGTGGCATTAGGCCATACTTTCTTTCAGACATGTCTCCTATTGTCAACTCAGTTCCCTCTACACACACTACACACATTCCCGTACACACAGCTTATTTAGTAATAATACATAGCCCTTACAAAAACCAAATAAGCAACCAAATAAAACAAAAACATGTATTTTTCCTCCTTAATGCTCACCACACACTTCCTCTGTGGACCGTTTCTCAATTCAGCTCCTATGCTCAGGTACGATTTACTGAGTTCTCCTCAATTTACGGATGTTGCTATTGAACTACTTATTATATTGTATTATAGCTGTTTGTCTATTTTCCTTGACAGACAGTGGGCTTAACTATCCTTGTGTTACTATTATTCCACCCTGTCTTCCAGAACCTAATTAATGCCTGGGACCTGGAAGGTATTAGACAAATGTCTGCTGAATGGATAGCCCCAGCCTCCTCTCCCAGGCACCCTGCTCCTCCAACAAACATAATTCACTCAAAATATGCCCATTCATTCCCACTTCAGGCTACTCAACAACTCCGAGTGAAACCGGGGAAACTTTTCTCCCATTTCTGATACTTTTCCATCTCCTTTAAACAAATTTCTACAATTGCATTTAAAAATATCACCATAAAACAACTAGAGGGCAATAATCTCTAATAATGGTATATAAGCACTAAATCAAATGAAACGTAGCACCAAAGTAACCTCTTAATTGTAGCTTAATTATAACTACTAATTGAATCTCCAACAGAACTATAAGCTTTTATTTGTTCAGTCCATTTCTAGTATTTACTAAGTGCTGAAAAGTAGCCTAAGTTAACGAATTAAATTGCAAAATCAAGAAATCTAGCTTGGTGCTGGTGTATAGCATCATCAATGAAAACCTGTTTAATTGGAAATACAACTAGGGATTTACTCTGCTTCAAAAAGCAAATGCATCTGGAAAAGTTTTACACAAACATATTCAAAATCTACTAGGGAAAATTAGCTTGCCATTTAAACTAATTCTACAGTCCTTTTATAAAGCAAGAGTGCCTCCCCAGACCTGTTATAGAAACACAAAAATTTTTATTTGAATGTTAATTTTACTTTGCTTAAAATAAATTAAATTTTGGGGCCGGCCCCGTGGCCGAGGGGTTGGGTTCGTGTGTTCTGCTTCCCAGTGGCCCAGGGTTTCACTGGTTCGGATCCCGGGTGCGGACATGACACCGCTCGTCAGGCCATGCTGAGGTGGCATCCCACATGCCACAACTAGAGGGACCCACAACTAAAAATACACAGCTATGTACTGGGGGGATTTGGGGAGAAAAAGCAGGGGGAAAACAATAATTAATTAATTAATTAAATCTATATCAAAAATCAAGTGAGAGTCTCATCTGACTTGCTCTGAATATCTCACAGCTAAAAGTGAGGTCTCCTTTTGAACTTTTTAACACAAAGCACTCCAACTTCCCCTTCTTAAGGTACAAATTACTTCTATGTTGTATGAAAATAATGTATGCTTCATCACTTCTCTCAGAGGGCAAGGTTTCTGAATTTTCCTTGTGCCATTCCCCATCCAATATCCCTGCTACACCTTTGCAAATTAAACAGTTAATAAATTGATCGTAGAAGACATGTGGACAAATGTCAAAATGGTCTCCCTCCTTTCAACATAATGTAAACACCGCTTTAGTACTGATCACATGTTAGTTCATTCCCAACAGCACATGAAGTTGTACTCCACGCTAGTGTTGCACCTTGGGCCACACACACTCCTGGAACACAGGTGGTCAATCTGCTGGGCAATATTAACCTATAAAGGCAGAAATCACAGGAGGCTGGCTCTAGGGCGTGAGATGGACAGGAAAGAGACAGGAGGGAATTTTGCAGGATGACAGCAATGCTCTATATTGTGATTGGGATACTGTTAACAAGGATGTGAGCAAATGTCAAAACTCGTCTAACTGTACACCTGAAATCTGTGGTTTTTTGCTGGATCTAAGTATATCTCAATAAAAGTAAGTAAGAAAATAAATAAATAAATAGTACTTGCCAGAATTCCACACTGATACCCTGCTACCAACAACAATTACAAAATAGGAAACGATAGCAATAACACCCCCCGTTGGCTCCTTTCTATTTGAGAAAACACCATCTTCTTAAACCATCCTGATAGTATTTAATGTATCAGAGAGCCTTCACTAGTTAATGCCTTGAGGGCACTCAATAGCCCAAAATGTCATCATGCTGATGGAAAACGACACCAACAAAAACTGTGAGGAGTCACAGACCCACAATAATGAAGGAATTTTCCCCATCATTCATGCCTCAACGTATCTATGATAACTCCCTCATTTCCCACCCACCCCCCCATTACAGAGGGCCTCACTTTGAGAAGCAGATTTAGCGTCTACTTTTCTACAGATGGAGCCTTAGGAAACTATACTGAATCAGTACACAAGGTGACAGTAATATTAGAGGTTCTCCAAGATCCTGGGAAGACTTAGCTGCCTTCCTTTGGGAGAAAACAGACATATATTAGAACAGGGATATATACGATATCATCTTTAAGAGCTGGAAGAGCCTGGAGTTCATTATACTAATTACGACTAATTATATTAAGCATCAGAAAGTATTAATAGTAGTAGAACTAGGGGCCGGCCCCGTGGCCGAGTGGTTAAGTTCACGCACTCCACTTCAGCAGCCCAGGGTTTCACCCGTTCGAATCCTGAGCGCGGACACGGCACCGCTCATCAGGCCATGCTGAGGAGGCGTCCCACATGCCACAACTACAAGGACCCACAACTAAAAATACACAACTATGTATCGGGGGGCTTTGGGGAGAAAAAGGAAAAATGAAATCTTTAAAATACTAATAGAACTAGAGTAAAAAGGCCAGAACTAGAACCACTAAACCAGAATAGAAGTTTTGCTGACTGAAAGATTAGACCTGTTCGATTCACATAATAGATGTGTCTGTAATGTGGAAATACTGCATCTTGATATCAATGTCTGATGCCATTAAATATCTATAATACATAACTCCCTTCACTCTGCTTCTGCTCACAAATTTGACATCCCATATAGCTTGCTTTCAGAGAGCATATGCACTAATCAGACAGCCTAAGTACACAGTTTCCTTAACAGTTATAGTTCTTGTTATGAATTAATAAATTGGAACACCAGTTTATACAATAGTGACCACAATGTACATTTATTGAATATTATTATTTGTCAAACACTGTCATAAACTTCAGCTTTTTGTTAACATTTACTGAGCACTTAAATGCCAGCCACTCTGCTGGTGCTTTAAATACAATTTTATTTAATTCTCACATCAGTCTTATGATATAGTTCTTTTATTATACCCATTTTATACTTGAGGAATCAAAAGCTTAGAAAGGTTTAAGTAACTTGCCCATGGACTCACAGATAGCAAGTAGGAGAGACAGGATTCCAAACCAGGTCCGAGTGCAAAAGCCGTGCATTTCTACCACAATTACTATAAGTCTGGCTAATTTAAGTTTTCCTTCAAAGTTTTTCTGAGCCACAAACGCTGAGCATCGAATCGGCGATCCTTCTGAATTCAACAGCATAAATGTCACCCTAAAGCCTCGCAGCAGTGCCTCTGAGGATGGTACCCACAATTTTAGATAAGTAATATACATATAGTACACAAACTATATCACACCTGCAGGGGAGTCTGTGGTATCAAGTACTTAATTAATTTCACAATCAAGCATATTAAGATTTCTGTAGTACAACATATATTTACACTAAGTGTGATAAAGACTATAGCGACACAATTCAAATGAGAATATAATAAATTTAAGGAAAAAAATTTTGGAACTCAGAGATCAAGGAGTTTCAGAATTATGGGTAAAGGATTATGGACTTGTATTTTGATTTGGTGTGACATATTAGTACACTGGAAAGTCCCAGGTCTTTCCCTATTTCTTAAAAAGCACAATTTTATCTTCACGTCAGAATTTCAGGCCAACAGATCAGTGAAGAACACCACTTTCACAGAGTTTAATGAAGCCCAGCTATGATGACGTAGGGTTTTCACATCCTTTCTAAAGTTAAATATTAAATACTAAATAGTAGCCTAAGTTCTGTAAATTACCTAAAGCATGTTAATATATGCTGGATCTCAATGTGGACCTTCTATTTCTGTTTTGTTTCTCAAACACTGCCCAAAATACTAAATAATGATTAAAGTTACTTTCACAAAAAATGATTGAAGGAACTGATGGGCACGTGTTAAACTCCAGACGGTCCGTGCTGTATGTTAGTACTTCTCCTGCCAAACTGTGCAGTGATAAGCCATCATCATCATTCACTTCACTTCTCTAGCAAAAACTGCCCAAGGCTGTTTTTCCTTATTTGGAAAAGATTAAGTCAGAGCCCAAAATAGTAAGATTATGAAAAGATGAACAAGAAGAAGAGCACTACAAATATTTAAAGATGGGAAAATTTGTACAACACATAAAATAATCTAGTTAATAAGAACCATAGATAGAACCATGGAATTTTGGATTCTTACTCCTAATTTTAGGACTCATCCTACAAGCCCCAATTTAGAATGAGGGTATACTCCAAAAGCTCCTTGTTCAAGTTTGGAGTTTAGAGCTCAGAACAAATTTTTGCAAAGAAACGTTAAAAGATGGTTCCCAGGTTAGCTAGGAAAAGCACTTGAAATACACTATGTGAATATCAAAAGATAGGGGGGAAATTGTTATAAATTCAAACACTGCCTAAGAATTTATTTTCTTAAAGAATTTCTCCTGGATTCTAGTGCTTAAGGGAAAGAACAATTATGAGAGAATAAGGAAATAGGTCAAGAATTCAAGAGCTATGCCAAAGGGCTTATGAAACTTTCAAGGATTTAAGAAGTTAATGATTTGCAATAATCGTATTTTACTTTCACAATCAGGAAAAAAATACTTTTAAAAAAGGCAATTTAAAAACACTTATTCTTTATCAGGTCTAGTTTTACTTCAAAATTTATGGGTTTCCAAAAAAAAGAAGGCAGAGGAGTTAACATGCAAGCACAAAATGGTGGGTTAGTCACACAGGAGGTCACCTATTAGAAACTTACACTTAACTCTTCTTCGGAATGACTAAAATTTCAAAGTAGAATTATCTTGGAGAATTTGCCACTACCGTTCTCTGCTCCCATATCGTGAATATAAAAAACTCATCACTCAACAAATTGTAAGACTCAGTATCTGCTCCCCCTCCCCTTCTCCCCAACTAGCAGGCTTTCAGTGAATTGGAATAGGAGGGAGAGTCTTGTCTACCCTTGGCATTTCAATGGGATGATCTAAGTCCCCATCTTACATCTTACATGTAAAAGGATTCAGTACTTTTTAATGATTAATCAATGCAGTTTGCATTTTAGAAGGGCTATGCAGAAGTTTATTTCATTGTGATAATAATGTAAATCATTTATCACCTGTCAGCAAACTAGTCATAACTTGGGCTTATCATTTTAAAATATCACTGCTCATGTAATTCAGTATCCTCCAACAGAAAGAACATTCTATTTGGAGTTGGAAGACTTGATCATGCACATAGAAACTACTGTGCGACTTCGTAGGTCTAAAGTTCTTCATGGAAATAATAGCAACAACTTCACACTATTGTTCGTTCCATAAATATTTACAGAATGCTAAGTGCCAGGCACTGCTCTAGATGCTGGAGATAAAATGACAAGTGACAAGAAATATTCACATATTGAGGTACACAGGGTACCTATTCTGGTTTAAAACTGGTTCAGCCTAAACTAAAGAAGCCTGACTTATGGCCTATCTCCAAAGAAGATATACAAATGGCCAATAAGCACATGAAAAGATGCTCAACTTCAACAGTTATCAGGGAAACACAAATCAAAACCATAATAAGATACTACCTCACACCCACTAGGATGGCTATCATCAAAATGACAGATAATAACAAATGTTGGCAAAGATATAGAGATATTGGAACCCTTGTACCTCAGTGGGAACGTAAAATGGTGCAGCTTCTTTGGAAAACAGTCTGGCAGCTCCTCAAACGTTAAATATAGAGTCACCATATGACCCAGGAATTCCACTTCTAGATATGTAACCAAGAGAAATGAAAACATATGTCCACACTAAAACTTATGTACACAAATGTTCATAGTAGCATTAGTCATAGTAGCCAAAATCGGAAACTCGAATGTCTGTTAACTGGTTAATGAATAAACAAAATGTGGAATATGCATACAATGGACTATTCAGCAACAAAAAGTATTGATATGTGCTACAATATGGATGAGCCTTGAAGACATTACGCTAAATGAAAGAAGCCGTATTAGAATTGTTTAAAGAACACTTTTATAATACGATACAAAACGTCCAAAATAGACAAATCTATAGAGACTGAAAGTAGATTAGTGGTTGCCTAGGGTTGAGGGTGAAAAAGTGGGGAGTGATTGTTTCTTTTGGGGGTGATGAAAATTTTCTAAAATTGATTAAGGAGATGGTTACACAGTTCTGTGAATATACTACTAAAAACCATTGAAATGTATCCTTCAAATAGATGGTATGTGAATTATACCTCAATGAAACTGTTCTATAAAAAAAAAGGAAAGGCAACACGTAACCCAAGTATTTACTAAAAATTTCCATATAAAATTGTTACAATTAAGATGTTTAGTTGCTATAATAAATATTCTTAAAATAAACAAACAAAAGTCCGTAAATAGAAAGGAAGAAGTTGAAGATATATGAGAGAGAGGGAGGGGAGAAAGCAAACAAACAAGAAAATCTATAGACTGAGTCCTTGAAACATTTGTGAGCAGACGGAATCCAGACCAACCAAGGATTAACTCTTCCACTCTGAGGAAGAAGGATGCAGGCAAGGATAGGCAGGCAAGTAGGTATACTAATAGGTGGGGGTACGAGGAGTTAAGGAGTTCCCACCAAATGGACTCTATCGTCTCTGGGAAGCACAGCATCCACGAGTGATGGAGGAAAGAGGAGCGCAGAGACTGCAGGGGCAGCTGCCAGAGTGACAAAGCAAACACTCACCCAATATTTTATTTACCCATCTGTGCCATAACAGTAATGGCAAAATAAAACACAAGAACTGAAAGAAGTGGACAATCTTGGCATAAAGGCTTAATGTGAACAAAACTCCAGGAAACAGAAAATCAATTTTCATAACAATCTTAACACTGTCATGTGAATGGGAAAAATAATTATGAATACCTCAAAACACTTCCCTTGAATATGATTCCTTTTATATGATTCCATGTACCATGTAAACTTAACTTTTGCAAAAAAAATAAATTCTCTTTTTTTAAGGAAGTTCAAACTAGTCTAAGAAGATAATCCTTTACAATAAAATAAATGAAAAGGAAAACAATTGATTGGGTTGACCATTTGTTTTTCTCTATAAGCAGTAAAAAGAACTAAAACTTAATCTAAATCATTTGTGCATTGTTCTAGCTTTGACTGGAACTATTTGAAAATCTAATCCTATGACAACTGCCACATTTAGGAGTGGCATATTTAAGAACTCTACTTTTTGTCCTTCCACAAATTATTACCATCAACAAAACTGCTTGCAACAGAAGCAGGGACTGACTGCTTGTCTGATATAACACACTAAGCAAAAGAGCCCACACAGTTCTACAGGCTCTGGATGATTAAATGAAAGCCACAAGTGTTAATATAAACTCAATGAGGTTTTACATAAACCATGGAAATATACATATTTGCTATTAATATATTCTGCAAAACACAAGGCTGTGTAAGCAACAATTCCAAAAAGCCTTCTGCATCTCATCTCTAAGCCTAGTTTGAAGAGCCTTGGACATTCCATTCACTATGAGAACAATGTGCCACATTGTAGAGCTTGAAGATTACAATGCTCAGTACTGCCATCAAGGAGTTTACAAGCTTGCTGTACAGATAAAGAATGTACTAGAGATAGGACTAGTTAATTATAACAGATGTAAAATGATTAAATGCCCAAAAGAATCACATGAACAAGGCTCAAGGGTTTTAGAACAGGGAAAAATCAAAGCTGACTTAGAGAATTCAAGGAAAGCAAAAGACATAAAATGTCCACATACTTCTTCCCACTGATACTACTTACCGTTGTAAGAGGTTTGTTTTCTTTTCAGTGCTTTAGATTAGATACAACTTTTCTTTTGTTCCTTTTACAATTCTAAAGCTACTTTATTAGATTTGGACTGTTAATATGTATCATGTAAACTTAATAAAAATCACTTTTGATATATTCAAGAAAAGTTTATCTAGAAAACTATAAATTCACTTTTTTTTTAAAGATTTTATTTTTCCTTTTTCTCCCCAAAGTCCCCTGGTACATAGGTGTATATTTTTAGTTGTGGGTCCTTCTAGTTGTGGCATGCGGGATGCCGCCCCGGCATGGCTTGACGAGTGGTGCCATGTCCGTGTTCAGGATCCGAAGCAGCGAAACCCTGGGCCGCAGAAGTGGAACTGGCAAACTTAACCATTCGGCCACGGGGCCGGCCCCTAAATTCACTTTTAATTGTTGGATGGGAGTGGTGCTGACAACTTTCGAGGAGAATCTGAGACTAGCTCTTTCACATCTTTGCAAGAGAAATACACACACTTAAGCTCTTAAAAAACCTAAAATCTAAGAATTGGATGGCAGATTTTTATCATCTTCTAGACACTGCTAAGGATTGCCAAATAACAACGTGTTTTGACTACCAGTGGTTGTGAAATGTAATCATTATGAGTCTCTTCCAGTCAGCATTTAATAGCAAGGAAGATGTGATTTCTCTAATGATTCCCTTTGCAAAGAACACCTTGGGGCCGGCCCAGTGGCGCAGCGGTTAAGTGCGCACGTTCCGCTTTGGCGGCCCGGGGTTTGCCAGTTCGGATGCTGGGTGGGGACATGGCACACCTTGGCACGCCATGCTGTGGTAGGCGTCCCACATATAAAAAAAGTAGAGGAAGATGGGTACGGATGTTAGCTCAGGGCCAGTCTTCCTCAGAAAAAGGAGGAGGACTGGCAGATGTTAGCTCAGGGCTAATCTTGTCCCCCACCTCAAAAAAAAAAAAGAATACCTGAAGCGGCCCTAGTAACTTACTAATTCACTGTTCCTAACTTTCTCTCCAAAATGTTACAAAAACAATACAAAGTAAGTGAGTTAAACATTTATGTGTAGTGACTAACCATATTTTATAACCTCAACTAGTTCCTCATACAACCTGATTAACCTTTAACATGTCCCTAGTTATTCCTTTTTCCAGTTCCCAAGGCCATTGATGTAAATCTTTACTACACTCAAGGCCTGACTCTACCCTACTTTTTAACATGGGCCTTGCTTCCCACTCCTACAACGTTTAAGCATACTCCTATCTTAGAAGCCCTTCCCCTCAATTCCATATCCCTCTCTGCCTCTTTCACAGTCAAACACCTTGAGTAATCTACACTCACTTTCTCTACTTCTTACCTCCTATTTACTCTTCAAACCACTCCAATCAGCCTTCCACACCCACTACTCCATAGAAAGTGCTCTCACTAAAGGCATTAGTAATGTACAAATTGATCAATTCAATGGATTTTTTTTTTTCCTGAGGAAGATTTGCCCTGAGCTAACATCCATTGCCAATCCTCTTCTTTTTTTGCTCAAGGAAGATTAGCCCTGAGCTAACATCTGTGCCAATCTTCCTCTATTTTTTTGTATGTGAGACACCACCACAGCACTGGTGAGTGGAGTAGGTCTGTGCCTGGGATCTGAACCTGCAAACTTGGGCCACTGAAGCAGAGCACGCAGAACTTTAACCACTCAGCCACAGGGCCAGGCCCCCAGTGGATATTTTTTAAGATTTCTTTAAGATCTATTCAATCCTCTCAAGAGTATTCAAGCCAAGTAACTATTTGCACCTTGACCGCCACATTCTTTGGGTTTTTCTCTTATATTATCTCTGGCTGTTTCTTTTCACTCTCCTATGCAGGCTTTTTTCTCTGCCAATCCCTTAAATATGATTGTGGCGGTTTAAAATCTATCCACAAGGGGCTGGCCCCATGGCCGAATGGTTAAGTTCACGCACTCCACTGCAGGCGGCCCAGTGTTTTGTTGGTTCGAATCCTGGGCACGTAAATAGCATGCTCATTGGACCACGCTGGGGCGGCATCCCACATGCCACAACTAGAAGGATCCAGAATGAAGAATATACAACTATGTACTGGGGGGCTTTGGGGAGAAAAAGGAAAAAATAAAATCTTTAAAAAAAAAAAAATCTATCCACAAATTCTTTGACACTCCTTTCAAAAGGGAGAGCCTAATTCCCCTCCCCATACCTAAAATTCCCATCCCTAGTATGAGCTAAATTAATGATTCATTTTTAATGAACAGAAGAAGGCAGAAGTGATGTTCTCAGCCTAGGTCATAAAAGGCACCATGCCTTCCTCCTGACTCTCACTTGGATCACTCCCTCTGGGCAAAGCCAGATGCCCTGTCATGATGACATTCATGTAGCCCAACAGAACAGCAGCAAGGAACTGAGGCTTTCTGCCAACAGCTGGGAGAGTGAGTCACCTTGGAAGCAGACCTTCCAGCTCCAGACAAGGCTTTCCGATGACTGTAACCCTAGCCAACGTCTTCACTGCAACTTTATGAGACCCTGAGCCAGAGCAACCCAGTTAAGTCACTCCCAAAGTTCTGAGCCACAGAAACTATGAGATAATAAAAGTTTGTTGTTTTAAGTTGCTAAATTTGGGGATAATGTGTTACAAAGCAATAGATAACTAATCCAATGATGTTTCTCAGTGTCCTATCCAAAGCTCTCTATTATTCTCACTTACTCAACTCTCCATATGTGTAAAACTAACACTTATTCGCAACCCAGATTTTTCTCTAAGTTCCAGGCTACATGACATCTTTATGCCAATTTCAACATGTCCCAAAGCAACCACCTTTCTCCTCCAATTTGTTCTTCCTATCTTCCCTATCATCATTCATCCAGGTAAAACCAAAAACCTGGATTTCATCAGATCTCCTCCTCCCCTTTCACTAACATTCAATAAATCACTAAGCCCAGTCAATAAGACCTGATTATTTCTCTGTAACAATAGTATTCTTTAAAGAATACAAATTTCACCTGAACCTAGCGATCAATTTTAAAATCATAGAGAGACAACCAGACATCATGCGTCACTTAATATGTTCCACCTATGAAGTATTCTTGCCCAGAAGAAAAAAAAAAATACCTAAATTTGATTAAGCTTCTAGCTCTAATTATCAGTTTATAAGAAACACAGAGGACAAAAAAACATGTTTAAACATACCATAAGAATGTTACCAGCACAATCCAGAATGTGGAAAATTCTACAGAATAAATGATCTGGTTTCTTCAACAAAAAATAGCAAAGAATAAAGCAGGGAAGGAGGACCTATAGATTAAAAGAGACCCAATTTTATACATAGATCTTGTTTGGAATCCTGACTCAAAAAAACCAACTGGTGGGGGCTGGCCCCGTGGCCAAGTGGTTAAGTTCGCGCACTCTGCTGCAGGCAGCCCAGTGTTTCGTTGGTTCGAATCCTGGGCGCGGACATGGCACTGCTCATCAGGCCACGCTGAGGCAGCATCCCACATGCCACAACTAGAAGGACCCACAACGAAGAATATACAACTATGTACTGGGGGGCTTTGGGGAGAAAAAGGAAAAAAATAAAATCTTTAAAAAAAAAAAAAAACCAACTGGTGAGGGAGAGATGTTTGAGACATCAAGGAAATTGAACACTGACTGGATATTTGACAATACTGATAAATTATTATTATTTAGTTGTAATAATTTTGATAACATTTTTTAAAAGAGAGAGATCTTAACTTTTAGTAATACATACTGAAATATTCACAAGTGAAATGATACGGTGTCTGGGATCTGCTTTAAAACAATCCAGCGGAGAAGGAAGAAGTTGATGGGAGTATTAATAAAACAAGATTAGCCATATGTTGATAACTGTACAAGCTGGAAGACAGGAATTCATTTTACTATCTCCTTTTATGTATGATTGAAATTTTCTATAATAAACATTTTTTCTATAATAAAAAGTGCTTACAACACTTAACTTTCCACTGCCCTGGGGGTAAAGTTCAAACTCCTTAGCATGGTTTACCAAGAAAGCCTTTCATGAGCTGGCCCCTGCTTACCTCTCCAGCTCATCTCACGACTGTCCTCCTCACAGCCCAAACTCCAGGACTGACAAGCCCCTTATTCTTGCCTCCCTCCAAAAACATTTACTGCCTCTATCTCAGGCAGTTTCCTCCCTCTGTTCACATGGCCAACCTCTATTCATCATTTGGGTCACAGCAAACCTGCTTCTTCTAGGAAACTTTTCCTGCCCCTCCAAGACTGAGTCCAGTAACCCAGCTATGTACCCCCTAAACATCCTATGCTTCCTCTATCACAGCTCTTACTTGCTGCACCCCCCAGTAGACTCAGTATCATGAAAGCCAAGGACTATTTCCACCTTATTTACCATTTTAACCCCTCTTCCTAGCATAATGCCTGGCACACAGTAGGTACTCAATAAACACTAGATAAATTTACAAAAGGCATGACCTCCACCAACTTTCTAACTTTCCAACTTCTCACATATCTATGCCTCCCTCAATTTTCCTTCCTTTCTCATCTTCCTTTGTGATCATGATTCACATAAATGGTTAGCTACTTACACAGTGTTCCCAAACTTATATGCCCTCTCTGGGCACCTCATCTAACAAAAATTCAACTAACAAATTCTTTGTTATAATCTAACAGATCTTCATCTCCAGGCCTGACCTATGGCTCCAAATATCTTCTGGACTCAATCTCCTGCCATCTCCCATACACACCTTTACACTAGAGCTGCTCAGAAATTTTCAATATCTTTTTAACACACTTTATGTTCTCAAGCTTCCCAATTTGTGCATATTCACCATTCTCTGAAATGCCCTTCTTCTCTTTTACCTTTATCCTTTAAGTCTCAGCTAAAATGTCTCTTTGGACTTTTCCAGGCAATGTTCTCATAGCAGTCTACTCTTATTTCTACTGTAGAATTTATCATACTGTTCTGAAATTATGTTTAGGTAACCGCTCTGCTAGACTGTGAGTGCCTAGATAGAAACGACTCTCCTTCGTGCCTGCATCTCCAGCATTTATAGTGCAATGCCTATGACAAAGCTGGCCCCAAATAAATCCTTGCTGAATGAACTACATTACATTGTTTCTGATAATTCAGAGACTGTGCTAGAGCTGAAAGGACTGCCTAAATCTACTTTACAAAAGGAGGTAATCAGTTTCTCTGCTCCTGTATTGGGCAGCGTAGTAATATATTAAGCTCTTTTTCAAAAACTGAAAATTCACAGGTTATGAAAACAAAAGAAATGTAAAGGAAAAAGACCATCCAGTCCCACAAGACAGGTTTGGGTCCAGGCCCAGGCCCAGAGGAGAAGATCCAGGCTGAGGTGAGGTGTGGATGAAATAATTCAGTTCACAGCAATCCCAGTGATCCTAACCTAACCCTGAGATTATCCCAGTATCAATTCTTAGTACAAGGTGACTCTAAAGGAAGGCCAATACAGTTTAGTTCAGGGTTTCAAGGGCACCCTAGAATACATCTCCAACCACAGAGCCAGACCAGAGCTCATGTGATTCTGGAAATGAAGAATGGAGTGACTTGCTATTTACTGCTCTGCTTAAAAGGCTGTGCAGCTAATTCAGATATTCTTCCCAGAAGACGTAGCTCCAAGTTATCAGCCATACGCAAATCATTAAGATGTATCCTCAAATCCTTCTGAATCCTAATGTACTGAAACAATGTCCAAGTGCACAGAATTCGCTGCCAACATTCATGTGGTCTCCTACTTTCTTAAGTGAATACGTAGCCTTTTCCCAGCTTTACTGCACCTCCTCTAATTTGGGATTGGGTATCATTTTATTTTCACAAGACCATTTTATTTTACAATATTTCTCTGCTGTTTCTCTGCACGCAATACTTTAACATGGAAGAACTAGAAAAGAAAAAGAAAACTTCTAAATAGCCATTACTGAGAAGTAGGATACCTCCTTCTGCTGGCAAGGATGATGTTTTATGGAGTCTAGTCTCAGAAGGGAGGATAATAACTAGGGGAGAAAAAACGGAAGTATATGAAAAACCTGTATTTAGCCAGTAAGACAAGGAGAGATTTCTCAAGGTATTCAGAAACTAAAAGGGCAAGGAGGCAGAAAAAGGATACACTAAAGGAAGAAAAACAGGAAAAAGGAAGATTCTACCTGGGTTAGGAGCTCCCAAGAACTCCAGCTTGGGGCCCTTCCAGGTTGGCCACACAAATTTCAGATTTGTAGAATAACTTAATTCCACAGTGCCACCCACGGAAATTAGTCTGCCTTGAACAGGCTGAGAAAGGTCCACAGGTTTTTCTGATTATCACATCTACTGAAACCCAATATTACTCTTCATTTATCTGAGCCATCAGATTTCTTAATTTCAGAGTTTTCAGGATTTAATATTCAGTTGCCTCTCTTTCATGGCTACCTAAAGATAATCTTGAACAGTGTGTTTAAATCTCATTCAGGATTGGTCTTTTTCTCCCCTTTAAAAATGATGCAGAGGGCAGGTCAGGTGGCACAGTAGTCTGCCTCAGCAGCCCGGGGTTCATGGGCCCAGATCCCGGCCATGGACCTGAACACCACTCATCAAACCATGCTATGGAGGCATCTCACATAAAAAAGAGGAAAAGATTGGCACAGATCTTAGTTAGCTCAGGGCCAATCTTCCTCACCAAAAAAAAAAAAATTATGTATAGAAAGAAAGTTGACAGTTGAAAGATGTTGAAAGTTACACTTTTCACTCTTGCAGGCTTGCCTTTAGTAACTCACAGCTTGTAATTTTCTTCTTCCTGTAGTGAAAGTGAAGTGTAGTGGAAAGAGTCACAAAGTCAAGAATTTGGAAATGTGATTACACCACTTACTGCTAGCTCTGTGATCTTGCACAAATTATTTAAAAGCCTAGAGCGTCAGATTCCGAAACTGTAAAATGGGGATATAAAATGGAGATAATGAACACCTACCTTGCAGAGTTATTGTGAGTAAAATGAATTAAAGGAACCACTAGACTAGAATATAAGCTCCAAAGAGGAATGATGAATGACTTGATCTCTGTTAATTCTTGCTCACATGCACACGCAGGTGCACACACACTCACACACACCTAGCCTAAAGCAATAATTAACAATAGAGTGGGAGCTCAATAAATATTTTTTAATGAACAAACACACACTAGGGTCCTCATTTCTCTTATCAACATTAACCCTTCTTCCATAATCACAATTTTTTTCCTTCTGTTTTCTATTATTTTCTAAAACCCTAAGGACATTCTATTTTGTCCTTTTAAATGGTTTCCTCCCTGTCACTGGCTATTATTAACCATACACTTACTCAGAGAACGTACCTTTGGACGTAATTTTTCTCTCTAATACCACCCACTTTCCATTTCTAACGCGATGGAGGTGAAGGGAGAGTCAGAACACAAGATTCACAGCAATTCATGGACTTGCCCACGGCCACTGATTCGTGTTTAACGACAGTGAAGCCCTGAACTCGGCCCTCTCCCAAATATAACTTTCAGGAGACACCGCACTACGCACTCTCTCTCTCCGCTAACAAGGGACTCCTGTGTAGGAAATCCTCGGCTCTCAAAAGTTAAGGCGTCGCTTCCCGCTAACTAGAGGAGCGGGTCCCTAGAATGAGACACTCAACTTGGGCAGACAGGAGGGATTTCGGACGCCTCCGTGTTGCGCGAGGGACAGTCATCTTTGGACCTGGCCAAGCTCGTTTGGCCACTCCTCCAAGAAAGCAGCGCTCTTCGATCCCTGGGGGGAAGCTAAGGGGCGCGGCCGTCTACCCGGCCTCGGGTGGACGGTGGCAACTCCATGACAACGTCGGGAGACCGCACGGACCGCGCGACTGGACCTTTTAACCCGTGACAAAGACCGCACTCACCCACCTACCCCCGTGCCCGACCCCACGACGGCTTAATATCCGACCCCAGAAAAGAAACACGGCTCGCCCCCAACCCATAAATCAGCCAGCCAGTGCCTGCTCACTGGCTGCGCCCGCATCTCCTTCACCCTCATTGGCTATCCCGGACGTAAAACCCTCCCCAACGAGGGAACTCTCTCGTACGGCGGCACCCCCAGCCTAGCAACCTCAACCTGGCTACCAAAAGCCCGCCCCCCCATCCACCCGGGCACCGCGACCCCCGAGGCGCTCCGGAGCTCTGTCCCCCGAGGACTCACCGTGTAGTAGGAGAGCAGCCCTGCATTATAGTCCAGCACGAACCAACGGTACTGCCAGCCCTTCATCACGTTAGTCCATTTGCTCAGCGGCCCTTCCATGATGGACGCCATCTTGGGAGCCGCCAATGACAACAAACGGCCTGACGTCACTCGCCTATAATGCCTTCGGCATGCGGGGGCGGGGCCTGCGCCGGGGCGGGGCGGGGCGGGGCGGGGCAGGGCAGGGGCGGGGGCAGAGGCTCCTCCTCCGACTGGACTTGCCGACCCACACCCCCCGTTATCAATCTCAAACACTCTTTCTTTGGTCCCGTATTGTGTGTAGGACTCCCTGCCAGGGATGTGAGGAATGCAAGCATTGAATACTGTTATTAAGATTATTTATTAGCATGGATAATTTTACTACCCATGATGATGCCCTACACTTCCAAAAGATTTCACATCTGATATTCATTTATGCATTCATTTAGTAAATATTTGCTGTTTTGTGCTATTGGGGATTCAGCAGAGACTTCATGAGAGGTAAAGAGGAACAGGCAATAACATAAATAGTAAACTATATAGTATATTAAAAATTGGTAAGTGCTATGGAGAAAAATTAAGCAAGGAAAGAAGCAGAGAGTATGGGCTGCAATTTTAAATTCCCGAATAGGGAAAGCCTGAATGAGAAGGTAATTTTTGAGCAAGGATCTAAAGAAAGTGAAGGAGGGAGCCCAGAAGAAGAGCTTTTCAAGGGGAAGGAATAGCAAATGCAAAGACCGTAAGTCTGGCATATTGAAGGAACAGCAAGGAGTTCAGTGTGGGTGGTTCAGTGAGCCAGGAAGAAAGTACTAGGAGACAAGGTCAGAGAAGAGCCTTTAAAGGCAATGTAAATATTGTCCTGCCATATCTAGGCGCTGTTCAAGGTCCTGGGAATGGAACAGCGAAGGAGCCAGACAGGTTCCTTGCTTTCTAAGGGCTTAAATTCGGTGATGGAAAGCAAACACTAAACAAGTAAACAAGAAAAATATCTATTACTGAAAGATGCCTTGCAGAGAATTTAAGTAAACTGATGTAAACGGAAGCCAATGAGGCTACTTTATATTGGGTGGTCAGGGCAGGACCCCTAAGGAAACGACATTTAAATTGAGTTGTGAGGGATAAGAAAGAACCAGCCGTGAAAATATCAAGGTAAAGAGCTAAAAAGAGAATTGGGAAGTGGGGTGGGGCGTTAGCTAGAAGCGGTGGTGAGGTCAAGGGAGAGGTTTGCTTTGTCTTTTTTGGGGGGACTTAAAAAATATTTTGTTTATTCAAGTATGGTGTTGTGAATCCCTTGTCTTTACTGATAACAGAAGCTCTAGGAAAAAGAATATCGCTGAAGGAGCAAAACAGAGAAACTCTTTGCTAGCTAATCAAATTGGATGAAGATCTGAAGTAATATTAAATTGATCATGCTTGATCTGTTCGATATCTTCCCCCCCAGTTTTGAGATATAATTGACATAGAACATTCTATAAGTTTAAGGTGTACAACATAACGATTTGATATATGTATATATTGCAAAATGATTACCACACGAAGCTTAATTAACATCCATCACCTCATATTACAATTTTTTTTCTTGTGATGAGAACTTTTAAGACTTACTCTCTTAGCAACTTTCAAATATACAGTGCAGTATCGTTAGCTATAGTCACCATGCTGTATGTTACACCCTCAGAACTTTTTATCTTATAACTGTGATAAGAGATTTTCACATATTGAGGTGTATGGGGTAACTATTCTGATTCAAAACTAATTCAGCTTGAACTAAAGAAGCCTGATTTATGGCCTATCAAACATACATTGTAAGTCTGCTTTAACCATTAAAGTGAAGAATGCATTAAACTTTATCTCAAAGTAAAAGAATGCACTCTTTTAAGATAAGAATGCACACTTCCCCTCCTACGCCAACCAGTAACACCTTTATTAATACTACTGAAGATAAGTTACCTTTCCCCAGACATCAGGGTCCAGTAACACCTTTATTAATACTACTGAAGATAAGTTACCTTTCCCCAGACATCAGGGTCGTGTTGACCTGCTAATTTGCAACTGAATACTTCTTTGAAATTTTGATGAATATGTATCCTAGGTGTGTTCAATGTATGTTCTCCGTTCTAAAAAGGTATAAAACTGTATTGAAAACAATGCTTTTCTGGAACACTTTCTTTTTTGTGGAGACTGCCTTCCTGGATTATAGTGTTCAAGATTGGCTCAGGTAAAACTCAGCTTATCTCAGTGCTGGCCCTGTGGCGGAGTGGTTAACTTTGCCCACTCCACGCTGGCGGCCCAGGGTTTCGCTGGTTCAGATCCTGGGCACAGACCTAGCACTGCTCATCAGGCCATGCTGAGGCAGCGTCCCACAGAGCAGAGCCAGAAGGACCTACAACTAGAATATACAACTATGTATTCGGGGGCTTTGGGGAGAAGAAGAAGAAGGAAAAAAGATTGGCAACAGATGTTAGCTCAGGTGCCAATCTTTGGAAAAAAACAACTCACCTTATCTCTCTTATCTATAGAATGGTTATTGGTTGTTTTGTGTCAACAACTGGAAGTTTTTACTTTTTGACCATGTTTTAGTTTGATTAGTCCCACTTATTTTTTATTTTGTTGCTTGTGCTTTGGGCATCATACCAAAAAAATCATTGGTAAGACCAATGTCAGGAAGCTTTTTTTCAAGGCCAGCCCAGTGGTGCAGCGTTTAAGTGTGCACATTCTGCTTCCAGGGTTCGTCCGTTTGGATCCTGGGTGGAGACGTAGCACTGCTTGGCACACCATGCTGTGGTAGGCGTCCCACATAGAAAGCAGAGGAAGACTGGCACGGATGTTAGCTCAGGGCCAGTCTTCCTCACCAAAAAGAGGAGGATTGGCAGCAGTTAGCTCAGGACTAATCTTCCTAAAAAAAAAAAAAAAAAAAAAAGTGGGGCCAGCCCGGTGGCGCAGTGGTGAAGTTCACATGTTCCGCTTCTCAGCGGCCCGGGGTTCGTGGTTCGGATCCCGGGTGCGGACATGGCACCGCTTGGCACACCATGCTGTGGTAGGCGTCCCACATATAAAGTAGAGGAAGATGGGCACGATGTTAGCTCAGGGCCAGGCTTCCTCAGCAAAAAGAGGAGGACTGGCAGTAGTTAGCTCAGGGCTAATCTTCCTCAAAAAAAAAAAAGAAAGAAAAGAAGCATTTTCTGTGCTTTCTTCTAGGAGTTTTATGGTTTCAGGTCTTACAAGTCTTTAATCCATTTCAAGTTAATTTTGGTGAATGGTGTAAAATAGGGGTCTAGTTTCATTCTTTTGCATGTGACCATCCAATTTTCCCAGCATCATTTATTGAAGAGACACTCTTTCCTTTAGTGAGTATTCTTGACTCCTATGTCAAATATTAGTTGACTGTATATGCATGGGTTTATTTCTGGGCTCTCAGTTCTGTTCCATTGGTCTATACATCTGTTTTTATTCCACTGTAATACTGTTTTGAGTACTATAGCTTTGTAATATAGCTTGAAATCAGGAATTGTGATGTCTCCAGCATTGTTCTTTCTCAGGATTGCTTTGACTATTCAGGGTCTTTTATGGTTCCAAACAAATTTTAGGATTTTTTTTCCTATTTCTGTAAAACTGCTGTTGAAATCTTCATAGAGCTTGCATCAAATATATAGATGGCTTTGAATAGTGTGTACATTTTAACACTATTAATTCTTCCAGTCCATGAACAGAAAATCTTTCCATTTATTTATATCTTCTTCAGTTTCTTTCATCAATGTCTTACAGCTTTCAGTGTACAGATCTTTCACCTCCTTGTTTAGATTTATTCCTAAGTATTTTATTGGTTTTGGTACTGTTGTAAATGAGATTGTCTTCTTTATATCTTTTTCAGATCATTTATTGTTAGTGTATAAAAACACTACTGATTTTTGTATATTGATTTTGTATCCTGCAACTTTACTGAATTTGTCTATTAGTTCTAACAGATTTTTGGCGGAGTCATTAGGATTTTCTATATGTAAAGTCATGTCATCTGCAAGCAGAGACAATTTTACTTCTTCCTTTCCAATTCAGATGCCTTTTATTTCTTTTTCGTGCCTGATTCCTCTGGCTAGGATTTCCAGTGCTATGGTGAATAAAAGTGGTGAGAGTAGGTACCCTTGTCTTGTTCCCGATCTTAGAGGAAAAGCTTTCAACCTTTCACCATTGAGTATGATGTTAGCTGTGGGTTTTTCATATATGGCCTTTATTATGTTGAGGTACATTTCTTCTATAGCCAATTTCTTGAGAGTTTTTATCATGTTCAACTTTGTCAAATGCTTTTTATGCATCTAATGAGATGATCATATGATTTTTACCTTTCATTCTATTAATGTGATGTGTCACATTTATTGATTTGCACATGTTGAAATATCCCTGCAGCCCAGGGATGAATCTCATTGATTGTGGTGTATGATCCCTTCAATGTGCTTTTAAATTTGATTTGCCAGCATTTTGTTGAGAATTTTTGCATCTATATTCATGAAGGATATTGGCCTATACTTTTCTTTTCTGTAGTGTCCTTGTCTGGCTTTAGTATCAGGATAATGCTGGCCTTGTAAAATAAGTTTGGGAGTATTCCCTCCTCTTCAATTTTTGGAAGAGTTTGAGAAGGATTGGCATTAATTCTTCTTTGAATGTTTGGTGAAATTCACCAGCGAAACCAGGAGCGGTGATACCTCATCCGTAGTAACAAGAGATAGAGAGCAGAGAGTATATTTCAGTGCCATGTATTGGCAATTTGGTGGTAGAGAGATCAGTGAGCTTCTATGTGCTTTTAGTTGAGGAGCAGCTCAAAGCTTAGTGGTTAAGAATGTGGACTCTGGTGCCACAGTACCTGGGTTTGAATCCTCAGACCCATTAGTTAGTAGCTATATAGCATTAGGCATGTTTTCTATTCTTTGTGCTTCAGTTTCAACATGTTTAAAATGTAGATAATAATAGTAGTTTATTTTGAGGATTAGATGAGCTGATACATGTAAAGAATTTAGAACAGTAACTGGTAGATAGTAAGCACTCAATAAATATTAGTTCTTAGAATTTTTCCAAAGAAATTTGGCATGAAAAAAGAGGGGAAGGTTTGAAAGAGTCATTTCAGAGTGTAAGAAAGCAATAGAAGTGGAGTAGGATTCCTGGGCAGTGCTGCATGCCCATTTAAGACTTATGGTCACGAATTTAAAGTGAGACCAGTCAGCAAGGACTTCAGCTTTTCTTCAGCAATGTTATGCTGTTCAGAAGTAAACTCAGAGTGTGTAGAGAGCTGGATTTACCCACATGAGCCCAATGAAGGGAGAGAAGAACAAGTAAGTTCACAATGACATCCAAGAGTGTGATTGTAACTGCAGACCATGAAACCTAGTTTGGGTGAGGAAGAAAGTGAGAACAAGGGAGAAAGAATGATGAATTGCAGATCTTGTTACGGTCAAGGAAGTGCTGGAGTGGGAATAGATGACATGGAAGGATAAGAAATGGGGGTCAAAAGATGGAACACCTGAAGTCGAGATTTTGGAAGCAAGACGGTTATTGATGGGGACGAAGACTGATGTATGACCACAGATATGGATGATTGAGGTCAGATAGGGAATGTCTTTGGAGATGAAAAGGTCCAGGAACAAAGAAGCAAAAGAGTTGCAAAGTATTGCCCAAGTGTATGCTGAGGTCACCTAAAATAATGACAGGAATAGCAGTGTAAAAGAAGAGAGAGCTGGGAGCTAAAATCACTGAATGAGGGATAATGCCCAGAGGGCGAGTAGACGACAGCAACAAAGCGGAATAGCTGGTGGTAAAGTGGAACTGTAAAGATTTAAAGGAGTTAAGGTTTATGAAGGAGGAGAGAGGGGAAGCATTTAGTACTTACAAAACTGTGGTAGAGATAGTAACACTCCATTTAGCAGATGAGAAAACTGCACTCAGGAAACTTGCCCAAGTTCACAGAATTGCTTAATAACAATGTTATCATTCAGCACAGAATTATTGAGCCCTTCCTATGTTCCAGGCACCAGGCTAGACACTGATACTACATAGGAGAGTAAGATCCCTCCCCTAAACATAAGAAGTGTAATACAGAAGAACAGTAGATAAACAGACAATGACAAGACCATGTGATAAGTACTTTACACTTCTCCCTCTAATCCAATGTTCTTTCCAGTGAATTCGCTCTCAAGTCTCCTAGATAAATAAATATTTAGTTAGCACGTCCCCCTAAATATAAGATGTTATAGAAGATGCTGGGAGGGATATGTATTTATTGTTTTATCTCCCACTTCAAATGTAATCTCCATGAGAACGGAGATTTTGTCTATCTTGCTTGCAACCGTATCCCCAGCAACAAAAGCAGTAGCTGAAATATGGTTGGGGCTCCATAAATATTTATTGAAAGAAAGCTCTCCCTTCACTTGCAAAGAGCTTCTGATCTAGTTCAATTCAGCAATTCAACATATTACAATCAGATGGAGTGAAAGATACTGGTTTATTGAGGCGTGGATGCAGTCCCTGCCCTCAAGGAGTTGCCAATCTAGTGGAAAGGATGAGCCACACACACAAAAGTCAGAGAAAAATGAAAGTCATCAAAGAGGTGGAAAGAAAATGCAACTGGAAGTCATAGGAAGGAGAAATCTGGTCAGGGAATTGAAACAAATGGTCAAGCAATAGAGATGCTTGTTAGGAAAAGGCCATTCTCGTAATTATTGAAAGCATAGCACATAAGATGTTTCCTATGCTCAAGTCAGTCTGACCTACTGGCAAATTGAATTCTTCATAGTATTAATTGCAAGCTACAACTGGTCTTCTTTAAGGAATTCCACTGATCTCAATAAACATGAGGAATATTTTCTTTATCCTTATTAACATGACTTCTCAATACTTTTCCATAAGAGGCAGCAAAATGGAATAGAAAGAACTTGACCCGAGAATTAAAGAGATGAGGATGAGGTATTCTGACCCTACCACGTTGTCTTGTGGGGCCTGGATAAGCCTTTGTAGGACTTCAGTTCCTCTTCTGTAATCATGAAGGTACTCATCCCTATCTCATTTAAGCAGTAAAGAGGATGGTAGCCAATAAAACTTACTTTCCAGTTTCTCCCTTCCTTACTTTTTTTTGGTGATAGCCTCTTTACTATAGATTACAATTCAACAAAATTTGTTGAGAAGAAGGCGCATATTGGGCACCTTCAAGCAAGTGAAAGATTAAGAGAACACAGTTCCTATTCAGGAGCTAACCAGCGGCACAAAACATACATGAAACTGAGTGTAATACAAAGCCACTCTCTTTCCTTTTGAATATATTTTTTCTCATTAATTCCACCATTTATTGAGTATCTCCCCTGTGCCAGGGACTGTGCCAGGAGTGTCAGAGACCTTATCACATTTAATCATCACCATGACCCTGTGAGTATATTAGTCTCCACATTTTACAAATAGGGAACTGAAGGTCAAAGAAATTAACCAACTTGCTCAGGGACCAATAGTATTAATTGGTGAGTATCTGAATCCATCTAAACATATATCTGTCTTTTCATTATGTTACATTCCCTCCTCAAAACACACTACAGAACTTCCGTGATGTACGACGGGGTTACATCCCAATAAACCCATTGTAAATTGAACATATCATAAGTAAAAAATGCATTTAGTACACTTAACCTACCGAACATTGTAGCTTTGCCCTGCCTGTCTTAAACGAGGTCAGAACACTTACATTAGCCTACAGTTGGGCAAAATCATCTAACACAAAGCCTATTTTATGGTAAAGTGTTGAATATCTCATGTAATTTATCGAATACTGTACTGAAAGTGAAAAACAGAATGGTTATACGGGTATGGAATGGTTGGAAGTGTACTGGTTGTTTACCCTCATGATCACATGGCTGACTGGGAGCTGCGCTTGCTGCTGCTGCCCAGCATCATGAGAGGGTAGCATACTGCATATCGCTAGCCTGGAGAAAGACCAAAATTCAAAATTCGAAGTACAGTTTCTACTGAATGTGTATCACTTTCACCTCATAGTAAAGTTGAAAAATTGTCCATTAAACAATCATTAAGTCAGAGACCATCTGTACACACTTCTCATAGAAACTTGATGTGCCAGAAACATTGCTCAGGAGAAAATCTCATGTTGCTTATGTCTTTTGGGATAAACAAAGTGTTGGGATCTTGAAACATCATGATTCAGACTGAGTTACAAGAGTTAGTTAACTTACTGATAGTTAACCTGCAAGTTAATTACTACTCCTCCATTAGCTTTGTAAGAGTAGGAATCAAGTTTTACTCGTCTTCATAGCCCTGGAAACTAGCCCAGTGCCTGGAACACAGAAGGTGCTTAATAATTATTGTTTGATCTGAATTATGTGCTCCATTGAAACTGACTTAATAAGTTCCAAGGACTGTGCTAAGCACCACCACCTACATTTTCTCCTTTAATTCCCACAACAATCCTTTAAGATTTGTGATATTACATCCATTTTACGGATGAGGACATTGGGACACAGAGTTGTTGAGTTGTTCGCCCAAGGTCACACAGCTAGAAAACAGCAGAACCAGAATTAGCGTCTAGGTCTTTCATTACACCCCAGCTGCAAGCTATATTTGCATTGTCTATGTGTAAATAAATGTCTTGGAGTGACACGCAGCATCATCAACTTCTAAATCAGTTTTAACTTTTATCAGGGTCACTGGGCATCAGCAGGCTCTACTTAGTTTCAAATATCAAAACACAGGTCATCAGGAGGAGCCAGGAGCAAGGGCAAGTCTTGACTCTTAAGACCATGTCCAATTACGCAGCACTCTGTCTACATTTTACACCAAGTGTCAAACTACATGCTTTAGATCATCAGCTAAAATTAAACATGGCGGAGACACATTGGCTCTCATTCCCACATTCCTCAGTGGCTGGCCTCTCATAGAATGAAACAGCAGCTGAAGCAGAGCAGAAAATGAGAATTAGACTCAGAATCAGAAGATAGAGATGATGTTAATAATTAAACATCGTAAGCTCATCAAGGACAGGAACTGGGACTAATTCATCCTGCCGCTTAGAATATTAATAATTGTTAAACTAAAGATGCAATCTTTGAAAGATCATTCTGGCAGCAAAATTGAGAACAAATCAGAAAGGGGCAAGATTGGAAGCGAGAAGACAAACTAAGAGAATTTTAAAAAGCCAAGTAAGCAGTAGAAAGAGTCTAAAGTCCATCACTGAATAATGACAACAGAGTTGGAGAGTGGGAGAGGTACTCTACTGTGTATTTATTGAGAAACATTTTGGAGATAAGATTTTAAAACTCACTAAACAATGGAATTAAATGAGGAGGGGGTAAGGGGAGTCAGAGACGATAACAAGGTTTCTAACTTGTGTAACTGAGTGATTATTTAAGCAATCAAGTTTTTGTGTTTTTAAAAAAAGGGAAGAACAAAAATGCCTTGTGTTTCTCAATATGAAGTTTCCTTCCTTTACACAGCTGTTTAGAAAAGTGATTATTTTTTTCAGTTCCTAGCAAAAATGATCTCCAACTTTTCCGCAGTGAGGTTACAGGTGCAAATTGCTTCATAATGCATCCTGTTGTTGCTAGTTTACTGTCTTCTCGTCCTAAACTTCCCACCAACTGCTTTTTGTTATTGCTGTTATTGTTGTCATGTGACTTAATTGGCATTTGTTGGGCATCAAATAAAACAACATTTATAAAATGCTGCCTTCTTAAGGGAAAACATAGAAACCCACCACAACTTGACTGTCCTTTGCTGGACGTAGAGGAGACAGAAGATCGAGCTTAAATATGGGAAAAGCAAAATAAGACATAGCCTGTTTCGTCCACAGACAAGTCCCAGTTCTTTGCCACCCTTTTCTCTAGCTTGAGAGCAAGAAAGTGAACATCAATTTTAGGAAAATGTGGCTATGATTTGGAGGCAGAATGGAGCTGGAGAAGGCAGAGAAAATATTTAGGAAATCTAGGCTCTGTAAGTGTTCTAAAAGAGAGAAAAGAGGAATGCACTCATCTTTTGTCCTCCCTTTCTAATGTCCCCTTGGAGACCCACATCCCAGCTACCCTGGGCTTTAAGTATTTCACAACCCAAACAACCTAAATGGAACAACAATATGGAAAAAGTGAAAGAAATTATAATAGATCCACATGATGGGCTGATGTACAGCCATTAAAAACTGTTTGAAATATAATGACAAATGAAAACATTATGATACAAAATTATTTACAGGTATAAAATGGTTAAAAATTATCTATAATATGATTCTAATTTTATTAAAAATGTACACATCTTCCCAGAAGACTGTAAAGATGTAAAAAAAAAATCAATTTGTGGGACTGTGGTTCATTTTATTTTTTTCTTTATACTTCTTTTGTATTTTCCAAATTTTCTACAAGTAACAGACCTTGTATTTTATATATATATATATATAATATATATATATATTTTTTTGGTGAGGAAGATTGGCCCTGAGCTAAGATGTATTGCCAATCTTCCTCTTTTTGCTTGAGGAAGATTAGCCTTGAGCTAACATCTGTGCCAATCTTCCTCTATTTTGCATGTGAGACACCACTACAGCATGGGCTGATGGATGGTATGTAGGTCCGTGCCCAGGATCTGAACCCATGATCCCCAGGCTGCTGAAGCGGAGTGAATGAACTTAACCACTATGCCACCGGGCCATGCCACATTGTATTTAAAATGAGAAAAAAATGACATTTTGTGAAGGAATAAAAAAAGAATATAATAAAAACACCACTAGGTAATTATATCAGCTCTGAATTTGCCAAGCATTTGCCATTCATAATACGCCTGCCTTCTTAAGGAGACGGAATAAACAAGCATCACAGTTCAAACAGTGATATCCTGCCAGATCTCAATAGCCTTCTGTCCCAGCCAGGAGCCCTGCAGAATTCCCGTGCCCTCTTCCTCATTCTGTCTCAGTCTAGGTCTCCATGTGAGCTGATGCTGGAACGTGTCGACTTTGCAAATTTACAGTCAAGTCACCACAGCCATGAATTTGCAGTGTCTTCCTTCACTCCTCTTTTTCAGGGAAGCAGCCTTCACTGAGCAGAAGTTCTGTGTCAAGCCCTGGATCAAGTGCTGAGAACAGAGATCCGTCATGCATGGTTCCTGTTCTCAAGGAGCTCAGAGTCTGTCGGGAAACACATGTTGCCGCACAGGGTGATTCACGCTAAACTCGAGGTAAGCAAGGGTGCCAAGGGAGCACGGAGGAGGCCCCTAAGCCAACCTGGTGATAGGTGCAGTGCATCAGTCTGCACAGGAAACAGATAGCCTCTCCTTTCGACATCCACTGCTGCCACCGTGGCTCAGGCCTGCACCGCTTCACGCTTGGACATCTGCAGTAGCTTGACGTTCACAACTCCACTATTGCCCCCTCCAGCCCGGCCTCCACACTGTGTGTGAGCAGCATTCAGATTTCTAAAGAAAAGGTAAAATTTAACTCCTTACTTTCCACTCTTACTTTTTGTGTCACTCCTCTCGCCACCTCCAAATATGACGCCAGTTTGCTAAATTCATCTCATTATTGATCTATGTTACACCGTTGCTATTTCTGCCTCCTCTGTGTTTAATGTCCTTCCCCTTCTATGTTTGTCTAGAAAATACCCACTCATCATTCAGAGTTCTGCTAAAGTGTCTGTCGCCTTTTTTATGAAGATTTTCTTTCTTTCTTTTTTTTTTTTAAAGATTTTATTTTTCCTTTTTTTCTCCCAAAGCCGCCCAGTACACAGTTGTGTATTTTTAGTTGTGGGTCCTTCTATTTGTGGCATGTAGGACGCCACCTCAGCATGGCTCGATGAGCAGTACCATGTCCCTGTCCGGGGATTCAAACTGGTGAAACCCTGGGCCACTGAAGCAGAGCGCGTGAACTTAACCACTCGGCCATGGGGCCAGCCCCTGAAGATTTTCTTGATTACTTCTCCAACTAGTTAGAAATCACCATTCCCTTATTTGAATGGCTATTGGAGCACATTTAACACTTTCCTGCATTTATTGGTCTATACATCTGTCTTTTTCATTAAATAATCAGCTTTAAAGACAGAAGAGTAATGTTATTCATCTCAGTATCCCAAGTATCTAGCACAGGAGTTGGCAAACATTTTTTGTAAAATGCCACGTAGTAAATATTTTAGGCTTTGGCCAGACGTTCTCTATCACAACTATTCGACTTCGCCAACATAGAGCAAAGCACAAAGGAATGGGCATGGCTTGTTCCAATAAAACTTTATTTACCAAAACAAGCCGCAGGTCAGATTTGCCTTCAAACCATAGTTAGTGACCCCTGGCTCAGTGTATTATGGACCTAACAATAAATACCTAATGAGTTTCTTTTGAGTGTAGAATGAAGTGGTAGAGACAGGATTTGTATCCCATTACATTACATAGCAGATGCTATTGCTTTCTTGTCCATGTTTTCTTGGTATTCACTTCTACACACTGAAAGCCACTTATAGAAAATTCCTGTATCTCTTTGCCTGAAAACTTATTTTTTCTTTCTGGCCAGAGAACATCCTTGGCCTGTGTGAAGAACAACCTGGGAGCTTCAGAGATTTAATGTTGCCAGAAGCAGCCCTGACCTCAATGATGGATGGGGAGTTGGTGGATGCCCCAGCTTCCTCACCTCTCTATTGGGCTACCCTGAATGTGTCCTATACTGTCTCCCAGAGTTCTTCAGCATAACTGAGCTTCGGGAGGCTACCATAGTAACTAGCTTGATTACGTATATGTTTTTGGCTTCCTCCACTCACCTGTCTCACTACCTTACTCCCACCCAGGTTTCCTGACATCACATCCTAAATAAGTTACTTGCATTCCGACACAAACCAAGACACATGCTAATTTTACTATACCACACTGCTTAGCCAGAAGACCCCGCTAAAATGTTTTTGTTGCCTGTAAAGAATAACATATAAATTATTAGTATCCTCTAAAATACTGGCACAGAATTATCCAGCTATCATCAATAAAAAAAAAAGAAGAAGAAAAGGACCTTAGAGACTGGAACACAGAATGGGCTCTGCTATAAACCAGCTGTGTGACCCTGGGCAAAACACTTGACCTCTCAAACAAAGAGTCTTTGTTCCCTTTCTGGGAAATAGAGGCAACATTACTCACTTGACTGGGTTTTTGTGAAGAGGAAATAAGATACGGTATTAAAAATGTCCCACCAAATCTCCTAAATGGTTTTCTCTCCGAGTCTAAAAGTCTTTTTCTCAGCCTTCATTCTCTTTGGCTTCAGTTAATTTATTTTATTATATCTCTATATGCTGTTGTTAGTCCTAATACTGTTTTGTTCATTATCTTTTTCATCTTCGTATAGCTTGTATTCTCACTTATATTGCTAACTTCAAAGGGCAGGGACTTTATCTTATGCTTGTTTATAATTAAATGAAGTCATATATTTGAAAATGTTTTGCAGACTGCAAAGTGCTTTGTTATTATTCGCCTCATTCTATCAACATGTTTCAAGCACCCGCTGTACACAGTCATTGTGCCACACATTAAGGATGCAGAGAGAAGTAGGATTTGGTCTCTGATTCAAGAGTTCAGTGAAGGAGACAGATTATGATGGTATATAAATAAATTACCATACAGGGAGACGTGTGTTAGGGTAGGAGTGTCATGGAAAGGCTTTGGGAGCTCCGATAGTGGAACCAATTTGCCTAAGAGAGACAGCCAGATAAAACTGGACTCCAGTGCCACCTCCACCCTTTACTAACATGGGACATTGGCCAAGATGCTTAACCTTGAGACCTCAGGTTCTTAGCCTGGGAACTGAGAATAAGGATACCTGCCACGTGCAGCCGGCCCCGTGGCCAACTGGTTAAGTTCTTGCACTCTGCTTCGGCAGGCAGCCCATGGTTTCGCTGGTTCGGATCTTGGGCACGGACAGGGCACCGCTCATCAGGCCATGCTGAGGCAGCGTCCCACATGCCACAACTAGAAGGACCCACAACTAAAAATACACCACTATGTACTGGGGGGCTTTTGGGAGAAAAAGGAAAAATAAAATCTTAAAAAAATTAAAGAAAAAAAAGAATACCTGCCACAGAATAATGCCCAGAGGATTAAATAAGATGATTAATGCAAAGGATCCAGCGCAGTGCTTCCACATAATTGGTGTCCAACACAAGTGCATTCCTTTTCTCTTTCTTTCTAGGGAAGGTAGGAAAGGCTTCCAAAGAAAACAGCATTTGAACTGAGCTTACCAACATGCAAACTTTGTTTCCTTACTCGAGAAGGAGAAACTGACACTTGTAGAGTAGCTACTAGGAATAGGCACTCTCTCTGGGGTTTCCCAGAGTGAAGAAGGGAAGACTATTCCAAAGAGAACAGCACAGGTAAAGGCACAATGGCTTGAGACTATGTATTGTACATTTGGGAAATGGCATATCCTTCTGGAAGCAGTGGGGTGAGAGGAACGAGTGAACCCACGATGGGAGATGAGGCCAGAGAGGGAGACCTGGGCCGGATTGGATAACTGTTTCTAAAGTTCTTTTCCTTCTGATATCTGTTGTTTGGAGTTTAAATGTCTAGCTAGCCCTACAGAACTGTAGACACACTGTCTTTAGACAGAAAACAATTCTCACAGATCCATAGGGTTTCAACCCTTACATGGGAACATATCAATTACAAAGATCTAACCTCCTATCTAATTCCCAGGACTACACAGTGATTTCCAAAACATGGGCTGTGGTGCATAATTTATGCACTCATTTTGTAGCCTTGTAATTAAATCTGCAGAGGATTTGGAGACACAGCAATCCTGGTACAACTGCCTACATACATAAATACACCATACAGGAGTGTCAAATTGATGGTTTTCAACACTCCCTTTCCTATCTGTATAGCTAGAGATTGTGTTACTAAGGCAATTCAGTGGACCCAGGGGATGGATGCATTGACAAATAAAAACTTAAAAAGCGTATGAACTGATTGACCCACACAATCCTCCCTGACCCAAATTCCTGTTAGGCAGGGTCTGTACCATACGCTCTAGCTTTCTGATATCTATTTATGTATGCCCTGAACTGTTCTCTAGATGGTCTGGTGAAAGAAATCTGATAGTTTTCAAGTGTTTACTGCATTCCGGTGCTGTGTGGATAATTTCACATTCATCTTATTGCGTGCTTACTCCCTGCCAAGTGCTCTAGGTACACAGTGGAGAACAAGCCCTTGTGCAGCTTCTTTTTCTTCCTTTCTTTCTTTTTTTTTGGTGAGGAAGATTGGCCCTGAGCTAACATCTGTTGCCACTCTTCATTTTTTTTTCTCCCCCAAACTCCAGAACATAGTTGTATATCCTAGTTGTAAGTCCTTCTAGTTCTTCTATGTGGGTTGCCACCACAGCATGGCCTGATGAGCAGTGTGTAGGTCCACATCCAGGATCCAAACTGGCAAACCACAGGCCACAGAAGCAGAGCATGTGAACTTAACCACTATGCCACCCGGCCAGCCCCTCATGCAGCTTCTAAATATCTCAAGCAATCCTATAACAACCTGTCAAAACTGGAATTTTAAGGAGAAGGAAATGAGAACTAGGTGAAGTCAGTAATTGGCCCCAGAGCCGACTTATCCATTAGGCATATTAGGCACGATGCTTAGGGCCCAAGTTAATTTGTTTTAGACTCAGATGCAAAAAATGAATATAATAATAATGAATATATAATAATGAATCAGCCTGCATTATATTTGTCTTCATGTCAATGCAGTCATAAATATACCTTTAAATACTTTTTTTTTGAGGAAAATTATCCCTGAGCTAACATTTGCCACCAATCCTCCTCTTTTTGCTGAGGAAGCTTGGCCCTGAGCTAACAACCGTGCCCATCTTCCTCTACTTTACATGTGGGACACCTGCCACAGCATGGCTTGATAAGCAGTGCATAGGTCCCTGCTTGGGATCTGAACCGGTGAACCCTGGGGCCACTGAAGTGGAGTGCATGAACTTAACCACTGCACCACTAGGCCAGCCCCTAGATACTGTTTTTAAGGAGGAAGGGGCCCAAGAAGGCAAAAGTGCCTAGGACCTACAAAAGTCATAATATAACCCTGATTGCCAAGAACACGCTGCTGGTAAGGGACAGAACAAGGTCAGGCAGGCCCTGGTAAGCCTGACATCCCTTTTGATTAGATGCATCTAGAGGATGGAAACTGTGTCTTTATTCCTCTCCTAGTGCCTGGTTCCTAGGGGTAGCTCAATAAATGCTGAATTAAATTGCATTGAATCACCCCAAAGTGCTCTATACAGTGCACAATTTACAGTGTGTTCTTACAGACTGAAGAAAGCCCTGTGGATGCGGCAAAAATCACATGGGCCTTCCCATCTGGACAACAGACCTGTAAATAAGTCTATGCATTTTATCAATTTGCAGAATTTTTGGATCAAAAGATTAAAACAGACATCTTCCTTTGCTTGCAAACAATGATACTTGTCTTACACTATATATCAGACCTCTGACAAATCTCTGATGTCAGCATGATATCCTAAAAGTAGATACAATTATGTATGTAATAAAATTTAAAAATTCATCTATTTGTTTAACATTCACTCTGCTAGGAACTGAGACTATAAAAACAAAGAAGCCACAGTGGTCGCTGCCCTTGAGGAGCACTTGGTCAACTTAATCTACTTGTTTCCCAAAAAAATGAACAGACTCTGTGGGAACGTTACCAAAATTGACCGAGTGATTGCAAGTTACCAGAATTGAAACATAACAATGGTAGGGGTTATTAGTTTTAAGAGAGAATGCCTAGTGCTCATCATGTCACGTTCCTTTCAAAATCCCAAACCCCACCAGTGCCTAGAGCAATGGTTCTCAACTGGGGACCAGTTTTGCACACAACCCCACCCCCAGCCCCCACCCCTCCGTTCCGCCAGGGAGACATTTGGCAATGTCTGGAGATATTTTTAGTTGTCACAACTGTGCAGGGAGTGTTATTGGCATCTAATGAGTAAAAGCCAGGGATGCTGCTAAACATCCTACAATGCAGAGGACAGCCCCCGCAACAAAGAATTATTGGGCCCCAAATAATTGGCTGAGGTTGAAAAACCCTGGCTGGAAGAACCAAATCCAAACTCCTTCTGCTGACATTCAAGGCCTGGACCATTTTGGCCCTTCTCACCTTTTCCCTTTACCTCTTTGTTCCTCTTCTTTGGACTCTCCATCTTCCCAGAAACTTTACACTCCAGATCTATCACATTCACAAAAGTTAACAGTGATGCAGCACTTGGGCTCTGACATCAGGTAGACCTGGCTGTCTATCCGGGCTTTACTACCTGTCGGTTGTGTATCCTTGGGCAAGTTACCTACCATCTCTCTAAGACTCAGTTCTTCTATAAAATCGGAATAACGATAGCTTTTGTTATTGTGAGGACGGCATGAGATGATTCAAGCCAAGACATTGCATGCTGTTTGGCACAGCTCTCTGCCCCTGTGATCTTGCTGTTCTTTCCTTTATTACAGCACTGAACTCAGGTTTCCCTGGTCTTAAGTTAGTTGCCTAAAGGTCTGTCTCTCCAACTGTCTCGAGAATCCCCGATGAGCAAGGATTGGGTCCTTTGTCTCCCCAGGACTTGGCACAGCATCCTGCCCACAGTAGATCATCAGTAAATATTAGTTGAATTGCAATTTTGCCACTCCTCTTAGGAGAAGACCACCCTGCCAACGGGTAAGAAACCTAGAATTCTAAAGGAAGCTCTTTCTTATGGAGCCAGTCAAGATTTCCCTTGCTGCCTCGAATTTCTCTGCCCACGTCTCAGGGTTGGGGTTCTCCAGTGCCAGAGTACTTGGCATGATTCTTGGCCAATCTCTCCTCCCTCTTAGAAAGATCTCTTCTAGCTATGTGGCTTAAAATACCACTTCTATACTCCCCAATTTATGTTCATAGCCAAGACCTCATCTGAACTCCAGATGTACGTATTTTAACTGTTCACTTGATATCTTCAATTGATTATATGTTGACATCCTCAACTTAGCACACAGCAACCAAAGTGATCTTTCAAAAATGTAAATCCAATAATGTCACTCCCTTCAAGGGATTCCCATTGCGCCAGTTACAAAGTCTTCCCATGGCTTACGGGCCCATTTGAGGTCTTGATTTCTCACCTCCTGACCTTGTCCTCCTTGCCCACTGTGCTCAAGCCACACTGGCCATCTTTCCCCTCCTCTGAGTCTCTGCATTTGATGTTACCTCTACCTGGAACACTAGCCCCCAGATCAATACATGGCTTCTCATTAGGATCTCAACCAGCGTCACCCCAGGGGGGACTTCCCACCCCTCCCCCACCCGTCAGCCTTCCCCCATCTCTCCCTAACTCTCTAAGTCCTAGGCTTGTTTTACTTTTTCAGAATGCATATTATTATCTGATGTTTATTTGCTCCCTTGATGATTTTGTCTCCCCCACTAGACAGTGAGCTCTGTGACAGCAGGATACTTGTCAGCCTAGCTCTCCACTGTGTCGTCTGCACCTAGCCCAGGGCCTGGCACATAGTCAGACCTCAATAAATAGGTACTGCATAGATGAATAGTGGAATGAAGGTGTAGTGAAGGCATTGGAGTAAGAAGGCCTGAGTTCTAGTCCCTATTCCATCTCTGTCTGACCTTGGCAAGTCACTTTGTCTCTCAGAGCATCAGTTTATTCATCTGTAAAATGAGTGTAATAACACCAAACCCACAAGACTGATGTGAGGATTAAATAAGATAATGCGGGAGCCAGCCCCGTGCCTGAGTGGTTAAGCTTGTGCGCTCTGCTTTGGTGGCCCAGGGTTTCGCAGGTTCGAATGCTGGGCGTGGACATGGCACTCCTCATCAAGCCATGCTAAGGCGGTATCCCACATATCACAACCAGAAGGACCCACAACTAAAAATACACAACTATGTATGGGGTGGGGGGTGCTTTGGGAGAAAAAGGAAAAATTAAAAAATCTTTTAAAATAAATAAATAAATAATATAATATAATATAATGCATATTAAGTGCCTGGTGCAGTGCTTAGCACACAGTACGACGATCAACAAATGTTGGTGCTTTTTTCACTCTTACAGCCTGAGTTTTCTTACAGTAGGAGACATAACACTGATTGCATAGTATTGGGTTGTTGTAAAGTGTTATTAACTTACAAGTCCTTCCCTCTTCTGGGCCTTTGCACATACTATTTCTTTCGCTCCTCTTCCCCCTCCTCCCATTTCTTCCTGCCTGGCTAACCTCAGCGTCACCTCCTCCAGGAAGCCTTCCCTGAGATCTTATGCTGGTTTAGAGTCTCTTCTGGGCCCCCTCAGGCCTTATGTGTTTCTGTTAAAATAAACAGACATCACACTGTTCTGCATAGGCCCAGTGGCTGGATGGATGGATGGATGGAAGGAAGGAAGGAAGGATAAAGGGATAGAGGGAAGGAGGGATGGAGGGACAGAGGGATGATGGAAGGAAGCATGTGAGAGTACTTTGAAACCGGCTATACTGACATTGAGCAGGCTCACAGGACCCGAGAGACCAGCCTCAGCTGGCCCTGCCACTACCCTACACCCTAGGGATCCTGCCCTGTAGCTCCCTCAACATTTAGTCGGTCCCCGCATCTCCATCCTCCAGCGCGCTCTGCGCGTGGTCCTCAACCATTGGCTGTGGTGCTTATATCGCCCAAGGCCGCAAATGAGAGGCAGTCGGTGCGGGGTGCAGGTGATCTCAGCCCCCGCCCCAGGGTCCAGGCAGCCGTAGCGGCAGCCGCGGCGAAGAGCACCTGGCCAGGGTAGCGGCCCTCTGAGGCTGGGCGTAGGAAGGCCGGGTAGGCGGCATGAAGGGGCTGCCGCTGCTGCCACTGCTGCTGCTGGCCACCTGCACCTCGGGGGCGCAGGCGCAGCGCCGGGTCTACTTGCGCGAGGAGTTTGAAGACGAGGGTAAGAGGCCCGGCGAAGGGACTGGGGAGGCGAAGGGGGCGAGATCAGACCCTACCTCGTCCTCCTGAGTCACCTGCCCCAGCCGTCTACAGTTCAAATCCTTGCTTGTTCCTTCCTAGCTGCGTGACCCTGGGCGAGTAGCTCCCCCAACGTGCATTTCAATTTCCTTCTCTATAAAATCAGGACAATAGTATGAATCTTGCGAAATTGTTCTGAGAATTAAATAAGATGTGTAAAGCGTTGCCCCTAGTATATAGTAGGTGTGCAATAAAGGCCTGTTCCCTTCTTTTCATCCTAAAAACACAAACAAGGGAACCCTGGAGGGAAAATGTGAGCATTAATTGTGATAGTGAAATTTTTTGTGTTTTGTAAAACATCAGAGCTCAAAGGATCTTGAGCGTGACGTTGCCCAGCCTTCTTCCTAGAACGCCTCAGGAACGTCAGGCAATTACCGCAGGTTCCTTACCTAAGGACAGATGTTCAATGGCACTGTTTCAGACCACCAAATACTGTGTGTGTGTGTGTGTGTGTGGAGTCTGATTAATTCTTTGAGCGTGCAGTGGATAGACCACTTGCCTAGGAATCAGAGTTTTTAAAATTTGAGTCCATATTCCACCCTGAAAGCCTAGATAAGCCCTTTCCCCTTTCTTTTTTTCCCCCCCTTTTTTAAATTCATTTTTTTATAATTGAGGTAACATTGGTTTATAACATTATATAAATTTCATGTATATAATGTGCGCATCATTATATAATGTGTGCATCAAATACAATCTATTTCTGTATCGATTGCATCATATTCACCACCCAAAGACTAGTTACAACCCATCACCATACTAATCACCTGCTTTGCCCTCCTCCCTCCCCCCCTCCCCTTTGGTAACCACCAATCCAATCTCTCTCTCTATGTGTTTGTTTGTTGTTGTTTTTATCTTCTATTTATGAGTGAGATCACATGGTATTTGACTTTCTTCCTCTGATTTATTTTTCTTAGCATAATACCCTCAAGGTCCACCCACATTGTTGGAAATGGCAAGATTTCATGTTTTTTTATGGCTAAGCAGTACTCCATTGTGTCTATATACCACATCTCCTTTATCCATTTGTCCCTTGATAGTCACCTAGGTTGTTTCCACATCTTGGCTATTTGAATAATGCTGCAGTGGACATAGGGGTGCATTCATGTTTTCATGTTCTTTGGATAGATACCCAGCACTGGAATAGCTGGACCGTATGGTAGTTCTGTTCTTAATTTTTTGAGGACTCTCCACACTGCTTTCCATAGTGGCTGCACCAGTTTGCACTCCCATCAGCAGTGTATGAGAGTTTCCTTTTCTCCACATCTTCTCCAACACTTGTTATTTCTTGTCTTGTTAATTATAGCCATTCTGATGGTTGTGAGGTGATAGCTCATTGTCCTTTCCCCTTTCTGAGAGTCAATTTCCCAATCTGTGATACAAGTAACACTGTATTGAGAACAAAGTGCAGAGGTGGTGCAGAAGAAGGAATGAATAAGCCCAGGCAAGGGGATTGGACAGGAAGGCTTCAGGGAGAAGGTGAAACTCAAGCAGCATTTTGAAGGATGAATAAGAATTTATCAGATGGGCAGGGATGAGAGAAGGGCATTGCAGTCAAGAAGAGCATGTATAAAGGTTCCAAGTTATGACACAGCCCCAGGGACATCTTCAGGGCACTGGAGAGTATAAAGAGGAGAGCAGGCAGGGGCTAGATCAAGGGGGCTCAGGAGCCTGGCCTTTCGCTGAGCAGCGGGGAGCTAGTGAAGGTGGTAAGTAGGGGAGAAACTAGACCTGGCGTGGGTATTAGAAAGAGCACTTCAGCAAAAATGTGGAGGATGTACTGTGAAGCTGACCAAAGTTGAAGCTGGAGACAGAAAAACCATCTGGGAGGCTATGGTAATCTTCTCAGTGAAAAGTAGAGAGGCCGGGGTTTGGGGGGAGGGGTGCAGGGGGGGTGGGAGGTGGGAAGCGGTGTGTGTGTTGGAAGGGGTGAAAACAGAAGAGGGAGCAGACAGAAGAGACGTTGGGAGTTGGGTGAAGAGTGGGATGTAGGAAGCCCTCAGCTTCACTTGACTGGCTGTGGGGGAACCTTTTGACAAGGCACAAGTGTCTTCCAAGGGTAGGTTCATGGTCCCCCATTTCCTGATTGGCCTCACCCACCCTTTGCAGTGAGCCCTGTGAGGCTGGGCTTTTCTGACTGCTAGCTCCTCGGCCCACCTGCCTGCCTGGTGTGGCTTTACTCACACCACAGTTCCTCCTGCCAGCAGGCAGAGAACATGCACAGACCTGCAGTCACTTCCCCAAGGACTGAATTCCCCTTGCCCAGTGTGGCAGGAGTGAAATGCCCAAGGGTGTTATCAACAAAGATTTTTGAAATATTCCTTGGAATCAAAGAAAGGGGGAGGGGTCCAAGTCCTAAGCCCCAGGACAGTTGATGAGGCCAAAATCATGAGCAAAATCCAGCACCTTATGTGCAGGGAAGGCTGCTGTGCATGACGTCGCCTCCTCCAGGAAGCCTTGCCTGGGCCTCCCCTAGTTCCGTCAGCCTCTGTGCTTCCTTGGTATCAGCACTGCTCACACTACGGTTGTCTATTTGCCTGATTTTCCTCTGTGTTTCCAGCGTCAAAGTCAGGGCCTGGCTTAGAGAAGTGCCTGGAAAAGGATTGTTGAGTGATTGAATGGTTGAACTGAACTTTGAAACACAGCAAACTGAACACACACACCAAAAAGTCACAGCCCGTGAAGAGAATTGATGTTCCCGGAAACCTTCCTGCAGTAGGTAGGACTCAGAGACATGTAATTGTTGAGGTCAAGTGCCTACCTTAAAGGAATCAACCCAAAATGTAATTGTGATGCTGAAAGGGGAGTGGTCAGAGAGACCTGCAGAGGGTTGACTAGTGGGGTCCCCAGGGTTCTGAGGCTTATCCTCAGTTTAGACAATCCAGAAATCCCATACTGTTAGGGTACTTAAAGCTGGGTAGATTTAGGCACTGACTTGTCCTACCAAACTCATGAGAGGCTGGTATCTAACAGATGTCCATAAATTCATGAGCATCTTCAGACTTAACATGACTAAAACAAACTCTTGTGTTTGCAAAACAAACTCCCGACTTGCTCTCCCCGTGATCTTCTCCACCTTAGTAGGTGCCCCAAACATTCATCTGGTTGTTTAGGTCAGAAATCTAAAAGTCATCTTTGATTCCTTTATTTTCTTCTCCCTCACTGAATCTAGCAGCAAGTCCAATTGACTCTATGCTCCAAATATATTCTGCACATGGTATTTTTGTACCTTCCGTATTGCTACCCACCCTGGTCCAAGCCACCATCATTACTCATCTGGATTATTGCAGTAATATGAGTGGCTTCTCTGCTTCTGTTTCTGCTTTCTCCTAGTCTCTTCCCATATAAATTTCAAAACAATCCTTTTGAAATGTAAACCAGATTGTATCATAATGGAACTTAAAAACTGCCACTGCCTTCCTATTAGATTTAAAATAGCCGGCCTTCTCGCCATGACCTGTAAGAACCTCCATGATCTGATCTATGCCTACCTCTCCAATCTTTTTATTTTTGCTTTGCTGGAGGAAGACTCACCCTGAGCTAACATCTGTGCTGGTCTTCCTCTATTTTGTATGTGGGTTGCCACCACAGCATGGCTGCTGATGAGTGGTTTGGGTCCTTGCCCAGGAACCCAGCCCGGCTGCCAAAGCAGAGTGCACTGAACTTGACCACTAGGCCACAGGCCTGGCCCCTACCTCTTCCGTCTTATCTCCTGCTTCTTCACTACATTCCGGCCACATTGGCTTTCCTGCTGTTTCTCAAACACTACAAATTCCGTCCCATCTCAAGGCCTGTGACTTACTATGCCTTCAGACTGGAATGTTCTTCTCCTAGATTGTCACATGATGTCCTTCTCATCATTCAGTTTTCTGCTTAAACGTCTCCTTGGAGGGGCTTTTTTTGTTTGCTTTATCGAAAATTATTCCCCATATATAGAATTATACTCTATCCCTTTATATGACTTAATTTTTTTAACTCAACCCTTTCGAGATGTAATTTATGTACAATAAAACGTACCCATTTAAAGCGTATCATTCATTGAATTTTGAAAAATGTATTGACCTGTGTGACTACCACAGCTAATATATAGAACATTTCCATCACCCCTAAAAGTTCCCTTGTGAACATTTGTATGACTAGTTTTTAGAATACTTTTCACTATGTGACAGGTTTCCTGTTTGTGTGGTTATTCATTGTCTTTCTCTCTTCACCATTAACTTATCTTCCTGAGAACAGTGTTTCTCTGTTGTGTTCATTGCCATATCTGCAGCACCTAGAACGGTGTCTAGAAGAGGCACATAGTAGTTGCTCAATAATTTTTTGTTGAATGACTGCATGAATTGCTCTGGGAAATGACCCTTTCCAGAGATCAGAATGTTCGTACAGCCAAGGGAAACCTTTCCTGGGTGTCAGATGGAGGAAACCAAACTAAGTGACTCAGAACTTAATCCTTGTTGAACACCTATTGTGTACCAGTGGATTTTTTTCTTTCTTTTCTTTTTTTTTTTTTTTTTGAGGAAGATTAGCCCTGAGCTAACTGCTGTCAATCCTCCTCTTTTTTCTGAGGAAGACTGGCCCTGAGCTAATATCCGTGCCAACCTTCCTCTACTTTTATATGTGGGACGCCTACCACAGCATGGCTTGCCAAGTGGTGCCATGTCTGCAGCTGGGATCCGAACCGGCGAACCCTGGATTGCCGAAGCAGAACATGCACACTTAACCACTGCACCACCAGGCCAGCCCCTCACTTTTTTTTTTGAGGAAGATTAGCCCTGAGCTAACTGCTGCCAATCCTCCTCTTTTTGCTGAGGAAGACTGGCCCTGAGCTAACACCCATGCCCATCTTCCTCTACTTTAGATGTGGGATGCCTACCACAGCATGGTTTTTGCCAAGCAGTGCCATGTCCGCACCCAGGATCCAAACTGATGAACCTCGGGCTGCCGAGAAGCAGAACGTGCGAACTTAACCACTGCGCCACCAGGCCGGTCCGGATTTTTTTCTTTATATATTGTCTTATTGAATTCCTCAACAGTTCTACCAGGAAGATGCTATTATCTTTCTTTCAGTGATAAGGAAACTGAGGTTCAGAGAGATTAAGTGACTTCCCAAGGTGACGCAGCTAATGTCAAAAGTGGTTTGGAGGCCAAGTAAAGCAAAGTCTGCAAAGCGGTCATTGCATTTTATGGTTAGGAGACCATTTGATGACACACTGGAGTGGTGAGCGTGGAAGGCTGACCATGGTAGGTGGAGGGGTGAATGAGGACCTAGGAAATGAATAGAACAGGTGTAGGCTATGTTTTGGAGAATTCTGGCTGAGACGGGCAGTAGAGTAGAGCTCAGGTAGGTAATTTGGGATGCAAAGTAAAAGTGGAAGGTTTGGTTGACACAGGTAGGGGTTTTGCACAAAGGCAAATGGGCAAGGGAGTTGAGAAAGTGGGCAAGGTGATGAATCCACGTGTCTTTCAACTTTACCACCCCTGCACTTGGTACACTGCCTGGCACATAGAAAATGCTCAATTAAAAGTTTGCGGAGGGCCGGCCCCATGGCGCAGCGGTTAAGTGTGCACGTTCTGCTTCTCAGTGGCCCAGGGTTCACCAGTTCGGATCCCGGGTGCGGACATGGCACTGCTTGGCAAAAAGCCATGCTGTTAGGCGTCCCAGGTATAAAGCAGAGGAAGATGGGCATGGGTGTTAGTTCAGGGCCAGTCTTCCTCAGCAAAAAGAAGAGGATTGGCAGTAGTTAACTCATCTTCCTAAAAAAAAAAAAGTTTGTGGAAAAGAAGAAGGAAGGAGGGAGGAAGGAAAGACTGTGCAAGCTAGGCTGGAAGGAGCCAGCTGACTGAAAAGAAATGGAGGAGGTCAAAGAAGAGGTGTACTTCAAGTAACAAAGTATGGGAATTGGAGGAGAGGAAGCCGTGGTCATGGAGGGGGCAGTCTGAGTTTGAGATTTCAGAGGTGGAGCAGTGTCTGGTGATGATAAGGTCCAGGGTGTGAATTTAGGGGCAGATGGCTAAACTGGAGCGGAGGGAAGAAGGTCAGTGGAGATGGGGGGTGTTATTAATAATTGGAAATAGCATTTGGAGACAAACCTAAATATCCAATAATAGGGGCCAAATTAAGTAAAGCATATATATCATAGAATGTTTGCGAAATTTTTAACGTCGTGGGAAAATGTTTATGATCTAAGCAGATGTAAAAGGTACAAAATTATATATAAGGCATATATTGTCACTGTGTAAAATATATTTGTGCATAGAGAAAGGAATAGAAGAAAAGATAACAAAATGTAAGGTAAATAGTGGAATTTCAGATGACTTTAATTTTTCCTTTATTTTCTACAATGAACTTGTGTTACTCTTTCAATAAAAAACTATTTAAAATTAAGAGAACTGTTCTTCTTTCCATTTCTTCTTGGAGCTGAATTTCCTCCTTTTGAACTCTGATTTTTACAGCCAAACTGTGTCTGATGCCTTAAGTAACCCTTACTGAGCACAGTATTCCTCGCTAACCGTAATGCTTTACATGCTCCGATCCTCACCTCAACTCTGCAAAGTAGGTATTATTTTTCCCAGTCTACAGATAGTATAACTGAAGCCCAGAAAAGCTGAATAGTTTGTCTGAGGTCACACAGCTATTAAATGGCAAAGCTAGGATTTGAACTCGGGACTGTATATTAAAGCTGATTTTTCTTGCATTTCACTTGCTCCCCACCCCACTGCCTCCCACAAGTCCAATAAGTTGAAAGTCTTCTAGCTCACATTTTAAGTAGTACTTAGCAACCTCAAGGAAGGTAAATCTTAGATTCTTTGAATGTCAGACTGGGAGGGCTCTGAGAGCTCATCTAGCCCGAAATGGCCTCCTTCTCCTCATTTACAGGTGAGAAAGCTGAGGTCCAGAGAGAGGATATGACATGGCAGAGTCATCTAATGGGCCCGTGGCAAAGTTTGATTCAGACTCCTTTCTTTCTGCTGTTTTCCCAGACTATTCTAGGCCACAGAGCAACTCAGCAACCAGAGGGTGTGCCAGGCCTTTAGAATCTAATCCTTTCATTGTACAGATGAGGAAACTGAGACCCAGAGAGCGGAGGTGGTTTTCCCAAAGCCACACAGTGAGTCAGCGGCAGAGATGTTTGTTGAACCCAGGTTGCTCACCTCCATAAAGGATGCATTGACTACTGCTGCAAGCTGCTGAGAGTCACGTGGCCAGTAGGTAATAAAACCAGGGGCTTCAAGGGTAACGTGAGCTTTTGGAATCCCAGGCCTTGCATAGGGATGGCACATCAAAATATGCAGGAATGTTGGCTGACTGAATTGGAGAATCATTGAATTAGTGATACAAATAGGTGCGAGGGGAGGCCTAATGGTGCTGGCAGTGCCATTGTAAAAGTACAAAATGAGGCAGAAAGAAACTGGAATTCAGATGAAGCGCTGAATGATGCAGGAGTCACAAGGTATGAGTGTGTGTGTGTGCGTGTGAATGTTAATTCTGTCAACTCTCAGACTTGACCATGAAAACTTGGCCGAGGAGACATTCTGAGACAAAGGGCCTCTGTGCCCAGCTGGCTCGGACCCTCTGAGGACAGCCCAGCAGGGCTGAGGAACAGCCTGCTGCTCAGGCCTCTGACTGATAAGCGATTGGGACCGGCTGCAGATTGTGAGTACTTGGACATGCTGGGCCTGGAGGAGAATCACTCTGGCCTGATGCCCAAACCAAAGAGGCCTAATCCAGCTGGCCTTTCCAGGTCTCAAGTACAAACTGATGGCAAGGATCTCTCCCGAGGCTGCAGGGATGTGGAGGCGAGAGCAGAGGCCATTGTTAACATACAGAAGAAAAAGGGGAGGAAAATACATCCAAATGTTGATGACGGTCATCTCTGAGAGGCAGATTGTGGGTGTTTTTACTGCTTAGTTGTTTCTTCTGGGATTTCTACATGTTCTACAGTAAATGATTTTTACTTTGAAAACTCAAGAAATCTAAAATAAGAAAGCACTTTATCTGCCTATCTCTCTCATTAGACTGTGAGCTCCTTGGGGGCTTGGGGGCTCAGGAATTCCGTCCAGTTGGTGCCCTGGTGTCGAGCGCTCTCACTGGCACAGTAGAGGTGCTCTGTAAATATATAAGGGATGGACTTGTATTCCCTTCTACTTCGAACATACAGGCTCTTATTTAATGCCCACTTTCTTAGCAAACTTGGCCATCTGCTTCCTTGATTAGAAATGACTACCTACAAAATAAATGGAGGGGCCGCCAGAGCTGCCCGTTCAATGACAGCAGAAATAGTTATTTTTATTATCTTAATTAATTTGGCCCGTCCTCCTGCCCACTTGTCATTCAACAAACATTTGTGGAGCACCTTCTCTGTGTACAGTGTTCCCTTCTTTAAAGACTTTAATTATAATTCTTATTTATAGATAAGAACAAAGATTCAGAAAAGTGATTGGCTCAAGGCATAAACAGAAATAAGTGGGAAGGATCAGATTCTTATCCAGTGCTGTTCACCACCCAACAAGGCTGTTTCCCAGTTGATAAATATTTGAGTGACTAGGTGGCAGACATGCAGAAAGACTGGCAGGCAGAAAGGAAGGAAAGGAAGTGGGCAGGCAAGCTGGCTGGCACGTCAGCAGGGGCGTAGGTCCACTGATCTCAGGAGAGCTGAGCAGATTGCTAGAGGCAAGCACACTGACCTCAGAGGGAAGTGAGTGCTCACAGAGGAACAGGAACGGTGGAGACAGAAACATTGCAAGGCAAACCCACACCTCCCCTGTACGTTCCCCCCGAGTCCAGAGCCTGAGTCTTCAGGTGACTTTACCTTCTCTTTAGGATTCTCTATATAAGAGGTCAGGCCCTTTCATGTCTACAAAAATTTTCCATTGAAGATGACGGACAAAATCTTGGCACCTGAAGAGTTAAGCTTTAGTTTATTTAGCAAATTCTCTTTTGCAGAATACCATCTGATGATGTTGAGTAAATGCAGCAAACATGTATTTTCATCTAATTATGCAAGCATTTTCTTAAGGACCTATTCTGTCCTAGGCTCAGGACTAGGTGCTAGAAAAGGCCCAACTTTTACCTTCAAAGCTAAAAATATTTCTCCCTTTCCCTTTGATGTTCTGTATGTTTGTATACACGTACACGTATATACAGATTCAGCTTCTGGTATTCTTTATTGAGCACTTGCTATGTGCCTAACACCGTGTTGCATGCTGTTTCATTTACCTCTCCCAGAGACTCTATGACTTAGGTAACTGCCCCCCCCCACCTTTTTTTTTCACTTTTTTAGACTTTTTTTATTGAGGGAAAATTGATTTATAACATTACATTAATTTCAGGTGTACGTCATTATATTTTGACTTTTGTATAGACTACATTATGTTCACCGTCAACAGTGTAGTCACCGTCCATCATGGTACAAATGTCCCCCTTTACCCTCTTCAGCCTCTCCCCGCTTCCCTTCCCCTCTGGTAACCGCCAGTCCGTTCTCTGTGTCTGTGTATTTCTGCAGATGAGGAGACTGAGTCTCAGAGAGGCTAAAGATGCTGCTGAAGCTGGTGGAAGAGCTGAGTCCCTAGCCCAGTCTTTAGATTTGAGCTACACTACAAGCCAGACATCATGGGGGGTACAATGTGGAGATAAGTTTATTTGACAGAGGAATCATGATTATCTGGCCCCCTTGGTTCTGTATCTTTACGGACTTGGCTGTGATTATGTGCATTTATCAGCTAGATGTGCCAGCTTCTAAACACCTATTAGTTTCCGTTGGGTGGATCTCTGGGGACATACAGATATTTGACCAATTTGAAGGAAAGATTTAGCAGAGGAAAAAAGATATTAACTTTGGTTAATACACTGCTCTCTTGCTCTCAATTAATAAGAGCTTTCCTTGAGCTGGCCTGTCTGCTCTCCCCTCCTCTCCTCTCTTCTCTTCACCTCTCCTCTCCCCTGTACAATACAGTACTACTTATATTTCTCTTTTAACATCATGCTATTTCATGCCTCTGGGCCTTTGCATATACAAGTCATTCTGTTTAGAACACCCTCACCTTTTCAGCCTTTTTGATTTTTACTTCTTTGGGCATGCCTTCCATGAAGTCTATCCTGACTCTGGGGCCAGTCAGTGAATTTCACTGCCCTGTGCTTCTTTCTATTGCTGCCCTTACCTCACTGTATTGTAATTATTTACTTGCCGGTCTCTTCCACCAGACTCTGAGCTCCCTGAAGCCTGAGTCCCTGAAGGGACTTTGTCAGATTCATGTCCGTGTGCCTGGTGCCTGGCACAGAGTGAATGCTCAAGAAATATTTATTGAATGAAGGAATAATAAGCCCAGAACCTGGGTGCAGAAGAACTGGGTCCTAGTCTCAGCTCTGCAACCGACAGCTCTGTGTCCAAGAGCAAGTCCCTTCCTTCTCTGGGCTTCAGTTTCTCCATCTGTAATATGAGGTGGTCAGATTAAATGAGCACTAAAGTTCATTCTGGCTTAAGCCTTTTTATGGGGTTAAGATGTTACCATGTTAAGAGGAAAAGTATAAAACATTAAAGTGGAACTTAATTAGCCATGGGACGTTATTCTCCTAACAAGAAAAACTCCTTATTAGGGGGACATCCCAAATTGTGTCGTTTGATATGTATCACTACTGTTCACCCAGAAAAATAATTAGTGGTAAGAATTCCTGAGTTCTATGCTAACCCCTCCTACCAGAAAGTTCAAGGTCAAAGTTGCTCAACTGTTTCTACACGGTTGTTAGGCTCAATTAATATTTATCAAATGGATTAAGAAATGAATCGATCCATTTGCAAGGTTGAGGCAGAAGACGTGATCATGCATTCATTTAATCATTCAAGAAATATTTTTGGTGATTTACTCTGTGCTAGATACAGGGGACACAATGGTAAGTAAAAAAGTTATGGAACTTACTATTCTGGTGGGAGAAAACAGACATTATTCAAATTATACACAAATAACTTAATTACAAACTGTAAAGTATTATGATTGACTCTTACATTTGCTGCATACTGCATACTCTTTAGGTTATAAAAGGATTTTCGGGGCCCGCCTGGTGGCACAGTGGTTAAGTGCGCATGTTCTGCTTCAGCGACCTGGGGTTTGCCAGTTTGGATCCCGGGTGCGGACATGGCACCGGTTGGCAGGCCATGCTGTGGTAGGCATCCCACATACCAAGTAGAGGAAGATGGGCCTGGATGTTAGCTCAGGGCCAGTCTTCCTCAGCAAAAAGAGGAGGATTGGCAGCAGATGTTAGCCCAGGGCCACTCTTCCTCAAACAAAAGGATTTTCACACACATAACCTCATGGGAAGATGGGAAGCCATGTAGTACAGGCAATAAAAGTACAGATTTCAGTGTCATATAGGCCTGGGTCTGAGCCTGGCTTACACACCAACTTACAAACTGGGCTCTTAGACAAGTTTCTGAGCTTCACTTTCCTCATTTTTTGAATGGGGGGAAAAACAGGACTTTCATCACAGAACTGTTATGAGAACGCAATGAGATAATGCATATAAAGCACGCAGCACAATGCCTGACGCATGGTTGCTAAACAGTAGCTATTATTGTGATTATAGAATTTTTTTCCTTTGTAGCACTTTTCCCTCTATCTTCCTCTTCTTCTAGAAGAAAGGCAGTGTTTGAAATCACACAGATTTGGGTTCAAATTTCAGGTCCACCACTTACTAGATGTAAAATGGAACTAATGATACCTATCTCATAGCATTGTCCGTGGGAGGAAATGAGGTGAAATTTTAGCCACACAGGGGCCTAATGCACAATAACAAGTCTTTTGACTTTGGCATCAATCCTTATTATTCATTGAGTCAACTGTGGTCAGGGAAGCAGGAAGCACTCCATTCAAGCCACAGCAACTTTAGGCAGAAAGAACCTCCTCGGGCCCTTTCCTCAAGGGTGATGCGTGAGGGGGTCACTGAGACTTCTGGGCCTTTCCAACACTGAGATCTTGGGAGAGACAGGGGAGGTGCACAGAAAGCAAGCCCGTCTGTCCTCTGGGCCTCGTGAGGGGAGGTGGTTGAGTCATCAGACTTGAGTCTGTTCAGACTTGACAGAGTCAGCTCAGGGCAGTCTTATTGGATGTATGCTGATGTGTGGTTTTCATGAGCAGAGCTAAGGCAGTTACCCTAGATAGTGGGTAGTAGGATTTGAGAAATATCCATTCCACTGCAGGGAGGAGATGAAATAAAGGCTTCCCTAAGACCTCTTCCCTCTCAAGCTGCCAAGTTGCCCTGTGACTCTGGGACCGTGATGGGCCCAGGAAATGCGAGTCAGCAACTCTGAGGCATAAAATCAGAAAGGCACTGAATGTTTGGATGGAGTGCCAGCTCCCAAAAAAATACCTCTTTGTCTACATGCCATCTATGCCAAAGCAAAACAAATTTATCAGCATCTCCTTGAAACTGCAAGGGAGAGTCTAAAAAGTTTAAGCAATAAAAAAGGGTAAATGGAAATTGATTGTTCAATATCATCATGACTAATTCAAGAAGGATAAAATAGTATTGCTAATCTCTTTACTTAGCTGATTTTATTATTTTATTTTACTAAGCATAAATATGTATAAGGGCTTAGTCCCCCTGACCATATTTTTCCATCTACTTTTGTCTTTTTTTGAGGAAGATTAGTCCTGAGTTAACTACTGCCAATACTCCTCTTTTTGCTGAGGAAGGCTGGCCCTGAGCTAACATCCGTGCCCATTCTCCTCTACTTTATATGTGGGATGCCTACCACAGCATGGTGTGCCACACGGTGCCACGTCTGCACCCAGGATCCGAACCGGCGAACCTCGGGCCACCGAAGCGGAACGTGTGCACTTAACCACTGTGCCACCGGGCCAGCCCCTCCACCTACTTTTATGAAACTGTCTCATGCCTTTCAACCATACATTCCCATGATGGTTTTACTTAACTCTCATAGAGGAGGGTGGAGTGGAGCCTTAACGCGTAAGTGGCTCAACCATTTGGTAGTCGAGCCACTCCACAGGGTGGTGCACAAATAGTGGGATTCAGGCATCAGAGTGAGGGGGTTTGTGGTCATGCCCTGATATTCCCCTACTGTTCCCATAAGTCTTGGTCAGCCTAGCTGCATTTTATTCTTTAAGAAAACACAAATCATTTCTATGTGTCGCTTTTTTTCTTCTTTACCCCCATAGATGGATGGAAAAAACGCTGGGTGGAATCTAAACACAGGCCGGATTATGGTAAATTTCAGCTCACTGCGGGGAAATTTTATGGAGACAAAGAAAAGGATAAAGGTAAATGCTGGAAATTCAGAAATATGCTAATTGACTGGGAAAATTCTAACTTTCATACAATTGTTTTTATCCGTGATTACCAATTCATTTCTTTCTTAGAATTAAAAAGAAAAAGATAGTAGATGGACAAGAAGGAACTCTCCACAAAGATAATAATGTCGGTTTATCGAATAAGAGGAATTTAAAACATAAGCCCTTAGACACATTATCCTCATTAATATTCCTAAAAAGTCCACGAGGTGGTTACTGTTATGTTCTCAGCTTTGCAGAGGGGTCTCGGAGAGGTTGGGTAGCTTGCCTAAGGCTATATACACAGCTGGCAAGAGGCAGAGCTGAGATCTGATTCCGAGTCCACGGTTGTGTCCGTTGTCACTGGACTATGTTGCTTTCCTCAACCTTAGAATTTTTTTATATAACACTGCTTGAAACAGGAAAAAGCACTGTATAACCTCCAGAGGCTGCTCTCCCCTAGAGCAGCATGGTACCATGGAGAGTGGAGCAGAAAGATCTGGGGCTAAATGCCTTGCTAGCTGCATAATTTGGGCAAGTCTTCCATTCTCTGAGCCTTGATATTAGATGGACATGATAATCATCACCTGTCAGGATCATTAGACAGAGCTGCTAGAAGAGCCAAATATTATGAGGGAAGGGGGAGTTCGGAGCACAAGGTCTGCAGGCAAGGGTTTTTTCCCTGAGAAAGCTTTTGTCCTATAAATAGAATCCGCTGATCGTCTGCTGGAGTGATTTCCCATCTTCTCTCTCTTGGCTACTGTTATGAATCTCATTTTCATGTTTATTAAAGAAGAGAATTGCAGGGCCGGCCCCGTGGCCGAGTGGTTGATTTCCATGCTCCAATTCTGCGGCCTGGGGTTCCGCCAGTTCGGATCCTGGGTGCGGACATGGCACCACTCATTGAACCGCGCTGAGGCGGCATCCCACATGCCACAACTAGAAGGACCCACAACTAAAAAAAACATATATGCAACTATGTCCCGGGGAGCTTTGGGGAGAAAAAGAAAAAATAAAATCTTAAAAAAGAAAGGAGAGAATTGCAAACTGGCTTGAGCATTTACAGTCTCATTTCTATCCACTTTGGAAAATAGAGAGAATTGGAGACTGAGCGACCTGTGGGACATCAGCTTCTTGGTGGCTCTTAGAGCAGTCTACACAGCCACCCGTCTCCTCTGCTTGACTTGATTGTTGCTCCTCACATCTCGTCCCACTCGGGTTCAGTAGGTTCCCCCTGATTGTCTGGGAGGGCTCCTCAGTACAAACGAGGCTCAGAGAGGGGGGATTACATTGGGCTACAAGCAAGGTTTGGTAGAGCAGAGATTCAAATCTTGGTCTTCTGCCCACGGGTTTAGTGCTCCTTCTCTTGTGCCCACTCACCCCTCCATGAGGTCTTCTCTGGCTGCTCTAGCCTCACTCAAGATCTTTGGGGAAGTAAGCACACTCTTTAAAACACAGACAGCTCCTAACGCAGTAGCAGACATGAAAGTGCTTAGCACAGAGCTTGCTGTGCAAAAACTGCTCAAGAGACATCTGAATCAGGACTTGTGACCTTTTTGTGTAATTTAACACATGCTTATTAAGCCTTTCCTCTATGCCAGAACTTGTCTTAGATGCTGAGAATATAAAGATGCCCCTGCCCTTCAGGAGCTTAAAAATTATTCAAAGAGACTCAAATAAATCTAGTTTCAACCTAGCGCGACTCAGGGAAGTGTAGAGTGCTGTGGGATCATGAAGGAAGGACCCTCACAGAGCATGAGTAATGACAGCCTCTTCCATTTTATGTTGACAGTTTACAAAGTGCTTCTCCTATGTCTTACCCATTTGACTTTCATTCTAGGGTACTTTTCATTATTATTTGACTTTACCTTATAGGGTACAATTGACTTTCATAGGAACCCTGTAAGGTAGGAATAATCCACATTTTCCTGTTGAGGAAACTGAGGCTCAGAGAGTTAAAGTAACAGTCGGAGCCATAACCAGTTAGCTGGGCAGCAGCATGGAATAATGGAAAGAGCACTAGCCTGAAATCAGGAGACCTGGCTTACATGTCTGTCATTTGTGATTGTATGATCTTGAATAAGTAACTTCCCCTCTCTGGGGCTTGGTTTCCTCATCTATAAAGTAATGTAGTTGGACTGGAAGGATCTGAGATCCCTTGCAGCTTTGATATTCTCTGGAGGAGGAGGAAAATCTTCGGATGGGGGTTCTGGAATTAGACTGGTTGTGTGATCCTGGACAAATGAAACAGCTTCAATGACTTCATGGTAAAGTGGGGATAGTAGGAGAGCCCACCTCACGAGCGTTGTTAGGAGGATTAAGTGCAGTGATACACGTGAAAGAAGCGTATTGCTTGTAAACAGGAAAAGTCAATAAATATTAGCGATGGTTACCATTTGTTCTAAGAGGCAGTGCTGGGCCTCTTGCCACCGCAGCAGTCGTACACAACAGAGCCTGAGTCTGGCCACCCAGGGGGTCTCAGAAGAAACAAGGTCGTGTTTTGTAAAGCTGCGGAACAGTATTCAAGTATCTCTTGAAAATCAGAGGCAGCATGGTATAGAGGAAAGAAAGAATCAGACAAACTTGGCTTAAAATCCCAGTTTAGTTCCTCGCTAGCGCTATGTCCCTAGGCATGTCACTTCACCTCCCCATGACTCAGACTCCTAATTTGTAAAGTGGAGATAATACCCATTTTGCAGGGTTGCTCTGAGGCTCGAATAAGATAATGTGTGGAAAGCATCCAGAGCAACACCTCGTACACAGGTGTATGTAAGAAACTACCAGAGATTGGTGAGACCAAGTGCTGGTCACTCTGGCTGCCCTTTGGGTACTTAAGCCTGAAGACTCTGTGCTCTCTGCTCCCAGGTCTCCAGACCAGCGAAGACGCCAAGTTTTATGCCCTCTCTACCAGGTTTGGGCCGTTCAGCAATGAGAACGAGACCTTGGTGGTTCAGTTTTCAGTAAAACACGAGCAAGGCATCGATTGTGGCGGCGGGTACGTGAAACTCTTTCCGGACACCCTGAACCAGGAAGATATGCATTCGGAATCGGAATATTACGTCATGTTTGGTAAGCTCTCTGATAGCAGCAGCTGTCAGGCCCAGGAGGTCCTCATGAGGGCCACTATAGTTGTCGAAAAAGGCTCAGACGGACCTGGAGCAGGAAATTTGTAATCCACCTCCCTATGCAGTAAGACACTTCAAAGACCTGTAAAAAAGCAACTCTAAACCTAAATGTTAATATAAATAGACCAAAGAGGTGGAGAGTCATGTGGTATTAACAAGGCTACAGTAGAGAGCGACATTCCCCAGTTCTCAGCAAAGGAGAACGGGATCACAAACTGTGCAGACTCTCTCAAATGTACCTGCTACACTGAGGCTTTGTGCTCTGAAGGGGGTTCTTGCCCACAGAAGGTCAGGGAAAGGACCTTTATCGATATCTGTAGCGAGTCCAGAGTGTTGCGTCTGTAACCTCAGTCTTGGGGCAGTCCAGCTCTGACTTAGCTCCAGCCTTGAGTCCTATTTCAATGTGGTTGATATTTCAAAACCAACGAACAACAACAACTAATCCAGCTCCCAAAGCACTGATGAAGAATGTGGATTTCACCGTGTGTCTTTGTGCAAAGTCAGAGGAAAGGGTTACATTACACGTCATACAGCCAAATTTCCTTAAAATTCTCTCTAAGCATTTCTTTGTTTCTTTCTTTTTTAAGATTGTCCCTAAGCTAACATCTGTTGCCCATCTTCCTCTTTTTTTTTTCCTCCCTAAAGCCCCAGTGCAGCCCTAGGATAGTTGTATATCCTAGTTGTGAGTCATTCTAGTTCTTCTGTGTGGGATGTTGCCATAGCGTGGCCTGATGAGCAGTGCTAGGTCTGCGCCCAGGATCTGAACTGGTAAAACCCTGGGCCACCAAAGTGGAGCACATGAACTTAACCACTCAGCCACGGGGCTGGCCCCCTAAACTTTTCTTTCTTTTCCCAAGGAGCTTCAGATGTCTCTCTTTAGGCCCTTGCCAAAATCCTCCTTCTCAGCTTCTTTGCCCTTGTTCCATCTGCACCCCTTCTCCCTCAACTCTCTTTCTTTCTTATCTTTTAATCTCTTCCTTATGTAGAGCAATATAGCACTCTGGGTGTCTAAAATGTGTGTCTTTGCCTGTTTCTATTTTCTTCAGAATCCACCCTTCTCACAAGGAATTTATATATGTATACGACGTGGTGGTTGTAGTAGGAAAATTGGAAATAATTTTTTTAATGTGATTTTTTCTTTTCACGTGAATATTATTTTTTTGATGCTCAAACAACCCAACAAGTTTGAGCAGTTATCTCCATTTTACAGGTGAAGAAACAGAGGCAAGAAATTTGCCCAAGGTGAGTAAGTGGGAAGCCAGAATTTGAACCCGGTCCGTCTGGCTTTAAAGCCTGTGCTTTTTCCTACTCCACCCTTTAGCCTTCTGTTTGGTGGGGACACAGGCATGTAAATAGTTTTTTAAAACACAGAATAAAAGACATACTTTGAAAACAGTATTGGTGAGGTGCTATGAGATCACAAAAGATGGCCTGACTTAGTCCAGCTAGGGGCTTTTTGGAGGAGGTATTAATTGTTCTTTGAAGATTGAGTCCGATTTTAATAGGCAGGAGATGGAGGAAATGTAACGAGGGCAGAGGAAACTGTGTGCAAAAGCTCAGAGGCATGAAATTTAAATGCAAGTAGAAAAATGAGAAGACCAATATGGTTAGAGCACATCGTGTGTGTGTGTTTAGAACAGTCAGAGAGCAGTAACTTGGAAGGTGAGGTTGAAAACTAGGTTAAAACCTATTCTTAGACCTCCGTCAGGTTATGTTCTCTAGGCTCAGAACCACTGATCAACAGTTCCCTCTAAAGTTTTCACAAAGCAGAAAGAGCCCCAGGCTCTGTTTCCAGCTAAGCCTGGGTTTGCATCCCAGCAATGCTACTTACCAGCAGTTTGACCTTGGGCAAGGTGCTTAACTTTTCTGAGCCACTGTTTTCCTAGCTAAAAGTGGAGCTAGTAACACCTATTTGTTGTGAGAATTAAATGACATGGTACAAAGTATCTGACACAGGAGGGGCTTCTGGTTAGGTTTGGTCAAGGGGGACCCTGGCAGGATATCAGAGGGAGGGAAGAGGGTTGTGTCCCTTGACTGAAAGTCACAGCTGCTCTCTTGGCTGTTCTCTCCAGAGGACTCTCTTCTGGGCTCTGGTAACTACTCCAACTCCTTCCACCTTCAGGCCTTGGGGTGGGAACAGCCCTACTGTGCTAGCCTGGAGAATAGGAAAATTCCTTATATTTTCTCAGTGTTCTGCCCCTACCAATGTAAATAGTCCTTTTATTAAATTCTCCTCAAATAATCCTAAATCTGAGTATACTATCTATTTTCTGCTGGGACCTTGATAAATACACAGGCTGTATCCGTCTTGGCTTCGGACAAGGCAAACTGCCTAAAAGTGGTGTGAAATCATGCTCTGGGGTTTAATTTCCAGGCCCTGACATCTGTGGCTTTGGCAACAACAAAGTACAGGTCATCCTTCGTTACCAAGGGAAATACCATGAGAACAACAAGACCATCAAGTGCAGGGTGAGTGTGCGGGTTGGTCCTCAGTCTGGGGGGAAGGATAAGCATTTTGTATGTTATCTCTTTTAATCCTTACAAAAACCCTATAAGTTAAATACTATCATCTCCATTTTATAGATTAGAAAATAGACCTAGAGAAGTGCTGTAAATTACAGTTCACATAGGAGCGGTTGATCTGGAAGCCTAGGAAGTCATGTAAGGTCTTCTCTTGGAACAACACTTGGCATGCCCAGTTCCCCACTGCTAGATGTTGGAAGAAGTGGAGGAGGTGGGGGGTGATGGGCTTAGAAATGGGGGGTGGGTTTATCTTAGTAACATCAGGTTAGACAGATCTAGGTTGGCTGGAGGATAATAGTTGGATTTCATTAGCAACTCAACAGGCATTCACCGAGTGCCAGCTCTGTGCTGGGCCTTGGGCTAGAGATAAAGTGAGCCAAACGTGGCCCCTAAGCTCACAGAACTCACAGTCCAGTGAAGGTAAGAGTCAAGCAAAGGAGGATGACTACCTAGTCTGATTAGTGTCTGTGAGAGGACAGAGGAGGCCCCCAACCCAACCTGGAGGCTAAGGAAGTGCTTCTTAGAGGTTTCCCCCATGCTGAGTTTTGAAGGATGCACATGACTTGGTCTTGTGAAGGAGTGTGACAATTTTAGGGAGGATTGAATTCCTGGAAGAGGTAACCCATGAGGAAAGTCAAGGAGACTCGAGAAAAGGTGGCACTGCAAGAAGTTTGGCACAGCTAGAGCACAAGCGAGAGGCCGAGAGTGAGTCTAGAGAAGCCCACGGGTCCGGGGTTACTGGAGAACTTGTGTTCAGGCCCAAGGCCTTCCCTAGCAGGACTGTGCAGGCGCTGTACATGCAGGGGCTCCCTGAGATCCTCCTCTGGGGAAGGACTTGTGCTGGAAGCAGCAGATATGGCAGATGAATCAGACATGACCCCTGCCGTTGAGAAGCTCACAGTCTAATGGCACAGACAGAAAAATGGACAAGATCAGAGAATGACCAGAGCTGTGATGGAGAGAAGGATGGGAGCTTGGGGAGACCAGAGGAGTATGTACTAGGAGAATGAGACCCAGAGTCTCTATTGGGTTAACCAGAGAAATGGGATGAGGGATGTGGTAAAGTGTGTTTGTGAATATGTTGGGGGTGGCATTCAGGAACTGAGGGTCTGTTTCAGGCGATGTGTTTAATGCTTGAGGTCTAAAGATGTCCAATGTGGAACTGAAATATTCCACATTCTTTTTCTAGATCAATAAAGACACTCACTTGTACACTCTGATCATTCGCCCCAATGCTACTTATGAGGTCAAAATTGACAACCAACAAGTAGCAGCTGGGGATCTGGAGGATGACTGGGACTTCTTGCCTCCCAGGAAGATAAAAGACCCCTATGCCCGGAAACCAAGGAAATGGGATGAACGTCTTCAAATAGAGGATCCTGAAGATAAGAAACCTGAGGTCAGAGGGTGTTTAGCTGGGAAGCAGGAGCAGATCTTGGCTGTGGGATGGGAAAAGGAAGCTGGGAAATGGTGCACAGACTGAGGGCATCAATCCCTCAAGGAGGTGTGCAGCTAAATGTTGGTATCCAAAGATACCTGGAGGGAAGAGAGAAGCAACTCACATTTGTTGAGGGTCTATTAATCCTTCTGGCAGCCTCTGTGAGCAGTGTGCTGTAATCTCTGCGTTAGGATAGGTAAGGAAACTGATGCTTAGAAAATGAAATGACTTGCCCAGGCACATATACTTTAGAACCAGCATTCAAACCTGGATCTCTTTGACTCCAAGTTGTTGATATGGGGAGCATGTGGAGTATATTCATAGATTCATTATCATTCACTGGAACTCTGTACTGGATACAGCTGGGAATAGGACAATCTAGGGATTGAGAATTCTCAAGTCAGGGAAGCCAAATCCTGTGGGAGCCCAAAAGGGGCTCCTAACCCAGCCTGAGTTGGGGTGCAGGTGGTGGTCTGGGAAGGAGGAGGCAGTGCTTGAGTGATTGGATTAACCTAGGGGTTGGAAACACAGACTCTGGGGTCAGATAGATATGAGTTTGAATCTAAGCTCCACCATTTACTAAGAGTAAGACCCCAACCTACTAACAGTTAGACCTTGGGCAAGGAAAATAACTGATGTGAAAGTCAATTTCACAAACAGGGATTATTATAATACCTATGTGTAAAGATTAAATGAGCTAATATACATAATATAGTGCCTGGTATATGGTAAGTCCTTAATATATGGCATTTATATGTTAGTAATGCACTGCATTTCAAACAGTGAATTCACTAGAGCAAGGGAAGTCGGGGATTGGGTTGAAGAGAAGACATTCCAGACCTAGAGAACAGAAGGAGTAAAGGCACTACAGTCAGGTGGAAAGTAACATGGTTGTGTAAAGAACTGAAAGCTGCAGTCTAGTATTTTGGGAGCATAAAGTTCAGGGTGGAGAGTGGTGGGAGATGAGGTTGGAAAGGTCTGTTGGAGCCGGGTCATGGAGTGCCTTGCCTGCCACGTTGCTATTCCACAAGTCAGAGCAGATTCAGCCTCATGCAGAGGAGATGCTCTGGGTTAAGCAAGGGCAGCATGGAATCCAGTCCCCAAGGAGAGGCCTGCAGAGAGGCAGGCAGTTGCCCAGCCATGTGTAGGGAGATTCAGAAAAGGACTCCAATCCGAGGGGGAGGAAGGCGTATTCAGGAAATTAAGGTAGATGATCAGGCAGTGTCTAGGCCTTCACCACCATGGGGAAATTAGGGAATAGATTTTTTCTAGGCCCAGCAGGCAGGCTTGGGAACAGCAAGACTAACCATAGACCCTCCCACCTGGTGAGGACCATGTATCTGTTATAGTCAGGGTTGGCTCAAGGCCTGGGGGAGAAGGGAGATGATGTAGGCCTCTGTGCTCCCTAGTGAGTGGACCTGGAGAAGATGGAAACTGGTTAGATAGATGGGGCTTTATCAAGACTATAGCTCCCAAGATAGGATGCTGACTGTTATGGGTCAGGAATCACAAAGCAGCTGAGACAGACAAGTACCTTACCCAGTCGCAATGCTGCCGACTGATTGTGAGTCTAGTGGGCTTGGCACTGAAGCCTTCATTCAGTCAGTCTGGGCAAATGGTTAGCACCAAGGTGAACTGCCTTGGCGGCTCCACAGCAGAAGAAATATGGAAGTTGGGGTAGGCTGTATGTGACTTGGAGCTCTTGGGAAATAGAAGGGACCCAGGGTACAAGGGAGGACTGATACAAGGTCTGGGAACATGCTGGGCTACAAGGAAGCTTACCAAGAGAAGTCTTCAGGAAGAGGGACTCAGGCTAGAAGACCTGTTCTGACAATAGGGGCTCATGATTGGGGGAGGGTTGAGGTCAGAGATAAGGGAAATTCCCATCTTATTTGAGCTTAAGGTACTCAGAGTGATAGTGAACCTGAGGAGAGTCTGGAGTGGCTTGAAGGCTTTTTCCCTCCTGTACTGGGTTGTTTACAGAGTCCTGAGCCGGGCTTTCACAGGGTTAAGGACAGGAGGGAGGGGGCCAGGTCCAGCTTCCCTGTACTAAGGACCCCAGTTTCATCCCAGCCCACGCATCTGTCCTCATGGAGGAACATTTTGTTTTAGGACTGGGAGGATTTTGAGTACATCCCAGACCCAGATGCCAAGAAGCCGGACGACTGGAATGAAGAGATGGATGGGGAATGGGAAGGGCCCCTGATACCAAATCTGAATTATAAGGTGAAGGGGTCTCTCTTTCCAATGAATGTGAGAAATAAGATAGAAGAAATGTAAACTTCACTTTACAAAACAGAACCTCTGAAATCTTGGGGTCTGTCCAGAGTGGTGGAAAGCAGCCAAAGGAATGTGGTCAAAACAGGAAATGGGTCTAGGGTCAGGACCTGAAAGTTAGAAGAAGTCCAGAAAGGGAAAGGGTAGGACATGAATGGGCCAAAGGTGTTGGGGGGAGGGGAAACTTCTTTTTAAGGGCTGACTCCTGACCTCTTGTCAGAAACAAGAGGGAACTAAAAGAATCAGCTATCAAATGGTCCAGAGATAAATTGACTGAAACATGACTGATTTTATTTGGCCACAGTTTTCTGTGCCACACACCGGGAAGAGAACGACTCCAAGTGCCAGAGTCCTTTGATGATGTTCCCTGTGAAGCTACATTTTCTTAACTTTATGGATAAACTTATGCCGAGAGATGGGGCCAGGCTCAAAAATGGGTCCCTGTGACCTTGTTCAGCTCCCTCTGGGTAGAAAGGGGAAGTTGGAGGAGTCTTGTGCATTAGCTCAAAGAATGGGAAAGAAGCTCCAGGAATCTTGCTATGAATTTTTATGTGTAATACACAGCTATCTTTATAAATAGATTGGTTTTTCTGATTGCATGAGGTCAGAAGAATGGAAAAATACAAATGCCATGTTTACTCTTTGGTTCTTTGCTTAGGGACAATGGAAACCTCGGATCATCGACAATCCTAATTACCAGGGGGAATGGATTCATCCAGAAATAGACAACCCTAAATATAAGCCTGACCTCACCATTTGTCACTATTATAACATCAGTGTTCTTGGCCTGGACCTTTGGCAGGTAAGGCTCTCTGTGCTCCGAGCTACCCAACAATAGTCCCTCTAAAGTTTCCACAAGGTGGAAAGAGCTCCAGGCTGGAAATTACAAGACTTGAACCAGCCTTGATCTTTCAAAGCCTCAAACTGCTCATCTTTAAAATGGGGCTAAAAATTTAGTAACTGTGTATGGTGATGGATGTTAACTAGCCTTACTGTGGTGATTACTTTGCAATACACACAAATATCGAATCATGTATATCTGAAACTAATATGATGTTATATGTCAATTATGTCTCAACTTTAAAAAGAGCATAATTATGAGATTATGAGAAACATGGAAAACTTTGATATGGTAAGTAAAAAAAAAACACCTCCCCAAAAAATGGGGCTAATTGTATTCGTCCTAATAATTACAATAGCTAAAATTTACTGAGTCCCTACCATGTACCAAGCACTGTGTTAGAGATATTGCGTATGCCATTTAATTCTCACTATGAAATCTCCTACGTCTAAATGTGAAAACTGAGGGTCAGAAAAGTTAAGTTATTTGCCTGAAGACATATATCTGGTAAGCAAAAAAGCTGGGATTTCAGTGCAGGTCTTTCTGAGACCAGGTTCAAGGTTCCAGTACTTTATATGGCCTGTGCTGGTCCTACATGCTTCTCGGGAGTGGTTCTGGGGACAAAGAAGAATCAGAAATGTGGTAAAACTTTGATGTATTGAAATCCTCAGACAGATGTTGGGGTGATTGTCCCAGCCATGACGACCAGTCCTGACCTGGCCTCCCTCTCTCTGGTGGTCATCTTGCCTGGCTCTGATTGGGAGAGAAAGAGAGGGCTCAGAGACTCAGGTCTTTGGAGAGTTGTTCTCTCCATCCTTCTCTTCCCTGAAACCATTACTGAAGATGGGGAGGACTCTTTCCCAACTCAGGAGAAGTGCAGGCCCCAGAGTGAAGGCCTGGGCCCAGGAGACCTCAATCTATGTAGTCTTGAAAGAATTCCCTTGGAGAGGAAGGGAACTCACTTTTGTTACAACACTGACCTGACCTCTATTACCTCCTTTAATCCTCAAAACTCTGTAAAGTAAGTATTATTATCCATTATTATTACCACATTTTACATTTGAGAAAATTGAAACTCAGAAATGTCAAGTGACGTGCCCAGGAGCACACAGCTAATGCATGGTAGAGACAGGATTCAAACACAGTGTCACCCTCTAAAGTTCTTGCCTTAATGACTGCAGCCACTATACGATAGAGACTCCAGAAACCACAGCCACTTGTCCTTGGGTGTATCCTGGAAGGTCCCATAGCCAGGGAATCTGCCTCTGCCCAGTGATTTAAACAGTTCAGGGCAATCAAAGGTCTCTTGAACAGACATGCCCTATTTGAAGATTTTTGGTTTATTTATTTATTTTCCACTTTGTTTATTCCCACTTTCTTGGTTTCCCAGCTCAGTAAGACCAGCATAAGAGTGCAAGGAGATGATGTCCATAAATTGCCACATGCACAGTAGGGGCTCAGGAGAGAAGGAAGGAAGGAAGGGAGGGAAGGAGGGACACGTGTCCTTCTTTCCTTCCTTTCTTATCTGGAGAATGTGGATACAGTTTGCACAAATTCCCACTGTTATCTCTTTTTCTTCATTTGTCCCTTTTTAGTAAATAATGGGAACTTTCTACATCTTGTAAAAATATGTGGTCATATTAATATGCCTAATCTAATTATTACCTTAAAATGCATTGGGTTTTTTTTTTTTTTTGCACTGAAAACATTATTTTACACATTTTACACTATATCTTTTTTCATCTGCAAAATTAAAAAATCTTTTTGGCACTAATTGCTCTGAGTACTATCAGCCTCTCCAAGCAGGCAAAACTTTCTATTTGAGAATTTAAACCGTGCTGAAAGAATGCTTCTCAAACTTTGACATGCACGTGAATCCCTCTGCAATCTTATTAAAATGCGGATTCTGATCCAGCAGGTCTGGGTTGAAGCCTGAGAGACTACATTTCTAAAACTCCAGCATTATCTCTTTACCTTTTTATTTTTCTTGTGACACAGTTCTGCACAACGCTGACATCACCTTGCAAGCATCCTTTCCTTCTAAGTTCCAACTGGGTCCGGCCCTCACAGGCCCTACTCCACCTTCCCCATTCAGCCAACTTGGCACAGCCAGTTTACCACAGCAGGGCCTTGTGCCTTACTGGAAGAGCCTAGTGACTCTTAGCGTGGAGATGGGTGGGAATTCCGTCCCCTGCCCACCCCAACTCAGTTTCTGGCTGTCAGATGCTTGGAGCCCTTTTGCCCTCCCCGTCCCTGCTGGGTCCCAACCTAGTAAGCTGGTTAACTTTCTTGCTTAGTCCCTGAGCCCTCCTGCTCTCTGTTCTGACATGTCCATACACAGTCTCTTTGCCTTTTTATTTATTTAAATTTTTTTTTTTTTAAAGATTGGCACCTGAGCTAACAACTGTTGCCAATCTTCTTTTTTTTTCCTGCTTCTTTTTTTCTCCCCCAATTCCCCCAGTACATAGTTGTATATTTTAGTTGTTGGGTCCTTCTAGTTTGCATGTGGGATGCTGCCTCAACATGGCCTAACGAGCGGTGCCATGTCTGCACCCAGGATCTGAACCCTGGGCCGTTGAAGTGGAGCGTGTGAACTTAACCACTCGGCCACGGGGCCGGCCCTCTGCCTTTTTAAATTGTTAAATTTTTTTTGCTTTGGCAGAAGTGATTGCATTCTTTCTTTCACTAGAACAGAGCTGGGAGGAGATGGCAGTGAACAAAGAAAATTCTTTTTCTTACCTTTGGTACTTGTGATCTTTGAAGGAGTAGTGACACAAAATGCAACGAGTATATCCTTGCCATATGCAAGGCACACTGACATCCCTTAAGTCATATGGTCTGTGGCACAGCCCTGTGAGGCTGGGAGGGTAGGCCTTTCCCTCTCCGTTTTACTCGGGAGGAAGCCGAGGACTCAGAGAGGTGACTTGACTTGTCAAGATCCCATAGCTAAGTCCCCAAACCTATCCTCTTTCCATTTTATGATTCAAGTGGGGTAGCATAGGAAACCAGGTAACTTTCAGTGAATTAACCTTTTAGGCTTTACAGTCTAGCAAAGCTCTTTCTCACACGTTCTTTTCTTTTGAGAGCTATATGAAGAAAGCAGGGAAGGTATGTTTTCTTCCATTTTCCAGATGAAAACATGGAGGCATAGACAGGATGTCAGTAGACCAAGGTCACTCCACTAGTAAGTTTTAGGAGGCAGGACTGAGCCTCACATCCTGATTGTTCGTTGGAGACAGAGCCAAGAGTGTAGTGGAAGGTGGAAGGGACAAGGGGGCACTGAAGAGAACAGGGAAGATTAGGAACATTTCTCTTGGGAGTAGGAAAAATGGAAGGGCCAACAACTGCACAGTTCTCAAAGCAAGATTGCTGACGACTCAAAAGAAAAAACCCCAAAGGTAAAAAAAATCTTAAAGTTGCACAAGGAATAATTAAAACCGATTTTAAAAATGTCTCAGAGCAAAATAACAGTCTCTCTTCAAAGTGGCTATTTTGTCATTTATTTTTCTGTTGGAGGCAGGGCTGGTGGGATGATGTAAGCCAAATAAAAATCTTTCTTACTTAAAAAAACAAAACTTTTTTCAAACCCTGGAGGAGGGACCCATGATAACTTATGCTGCAAATTTTCTCTTGGTCGCGCGACTGCTCCCACACAATTAACTTGATGATTTATTTAACATACTGCTAAAGTAAAAAAATACAGAATGACCTTTCTTTTGCTCCTTTTGAAACATATCCAGATACTGAGAAGTTATGATACTATTACGCTCATTCAGTAACTATTATCTGCCAGACACTTTGCTTTAGAGATATATACATTATTTCTAATTCTCATGACAACACTGAAAGGGAGTTATTATTTTCAACACTTTATCAGGGAATAGGGTCAGAGGAGTTGAGTAACTTACCCAAAGTCACATAGCTAGTATGTGGTTGAGCTGGTTTGTTTGACTCCGTGACTATGCTCTTTCTATTCTGTTCCTTTATCATTAAAAAAACAAACACTGAAATTATTATATATCATTGACAATTCATCTTTTCCTTTAATTGTAGGTACTAAATATCTAATTTTAAGAAAATAGAGAAATATGGTAGAGGATCTAAATTCTGCTCGCACTTTTTGTCAAACCTTTTCCTTTCCCTATGTTTTAGTTTTTCTGATTATATTAAGGAGAAAAGCTTTAAAAGGGCATCTATAAGTGGCATCAGAGGTAGGTGCTGTCAACTTGAGAGAGGGCAACAGCCACTGGGCAGCAATTTGGAATCTAGCAGAGTGATGAAAATTTCTTCACAACCCTCTAAAATAGTGGTAGGGGCTTGAGGAGCACAGAACGTCGGCAAATAGCAAATTAACTTTTCTCTAGAGTGGCTCAGCTAACCCTGGACCCTCTGTATTATTAATCACCTTTGTATTCCTTCACTCAACCTCAGTTATTGATTAAAATCTCTGGGCCTGTGGCCTGAGAATCTGCATTTAGCAAGACCCTTAGGTGATTTCTTAATCACCTTTGCTCTAGTTATAATCCGACTGTTTTCATTTCAACAGGTGAAATCAGGCAGCATCTTTGACAATTTCCTTCTAACCAATGATGAAGAGTTTGCTGAAGAGGTTGGAAATAAGACCTGGGGAATAAGAAAAGTAAGATAATCTCCCACTCTGAATTCCAGATGTCTAACTCCTCAGTTGTGTACTGTTCTTTGCATTTTAAAAGTCAGCCTCACAGTCGTTGTCTCACTTGCTGGTCACATGGCCCTGAGAGGTGGGGGAGAGAACGCACATTCATCGGACATCTACAACTTTGTACCTGACTCTGTGAGCACTTTCCGAAAATTATCCCACTTAGCCCTAAAACGACCCAGCAAGACACGTGTTATTACTCCCATTTTTCAGATGTAGGAACTGAGATTTAGAGAGTATATATAAACTGCCCAAGGTCACGTACAGCCTTTAACTTGTTGAGTTGGAACTCATGCTCCTTCTGTGTCACACTCCCTGCTCACGGTGTGGTGATCTAGTAAGGAAACACTGAACCCGTTGCTGATGCATGGCTTGGAGAAAGGAGGAAGGTGTTAGTGCTGTTCACCAGCTTCCCTGCTCTCCTAGAGCTATTTTGTGGGTGCAGTGATAGTTGGCCCAATGGCTTCAGGATGGTGACACCCTCCATCCAGACTTCCTGGTTCTGCAGGAAGGTCCATTCAAGCAGGTTTGTGGCCAGTGCTGGATTACCCAATAATAATCCAGTGCTGGATTACCCAATAGGCAGATTAAGCTCATGTTTAGAGTTTACTGCTTAGCAAAACACAGGCACCAAAAAAAATTTTTTGAGAGAACTTTGGTACTTAATATTTCCAAAGAAGCATTGAAATAGTCATCGTGGAAAAAAATAAAAATTTATTAGACTTTTAGTCTGGTTTTGTTTTGTTTTTACTTTAAGGTTATCATCTAATATTGTTTTGTTGAAGCAATATTACATATTGGTTAAGAATACAAGTTTTAGAGCTAGATTGCTTAGGTTCAAATCCAAGCTCCATCACTTACTAGCTGTATGAACTTAGGCAAGTTATTTAACTTTTCAGATCTTCAGTTTCCTCGTCCATAAATTGGGAATGATTATAGCACCTATCTTATAAGTTCCTGGCATATAGTAAGTGCTCAATACATGGTACCTACTATTGTGAAACCAGACATTCACTTAACGAATCGTTGTTGAGTGCCTGTTCAAAGACTGTTATAGTGGTGGGGGAGATATCAGTGAAATAAAACAGAGAAGTTTCTGCTCTCATGGGGCTAATATTCAGTTAGGAGAGACCAACAAGAAACATAGTGAATACGTATGTAGTGAGGTGGTGAGATAAACAGTGGAGAACAATAAAGCAACAGAGAGGGCTGAGATCAGGGGTGGTCAGGGGAGGCTTTGCTGAGTAAGTAACATTTAGGGGCAAGTAAGGAACAAGCTATCTGGAGAAGATATGTAGCTATCTGGAGAAGAAAGGCCTTCTGGGTAGTTAGAGAGTGTTCTCTCTTTGCAAACACGAAGTCCCTGAAGTAGAAGCATAACTTGCTTGTTCAAGAAAGAGTAAGAAGGCCAGTGTGACTAGAGCTGAGTGAGAGAGAAGGAGAGTAGTTGGGGCCACATCCCCGAGTAAAATGGGGAGCCATTGAAGTCATTTTTAGTGGAGTGAGATGACCTGGCTCACAGTTTAAGATATTACTCTGGCTGCTGTGTTACAAAAGACTATAGAAATTAAAACAAGACTATAGTGGAGCAAAGGCAGAAGCAGGTGGTAGTGGTGGAGATAAAGAGAAATGCTCAGATTCCAGATCCATTTTGAAGGCAAAACTCATAGAAGTGATTAGATATGAAATATGACATTTGGGATTAGATATGGAATATGAGTGAGAGTAAAAAAGGATGGTTCCAAGGTTTTTGATCCAGGTGACTAGAATGAGGGAGTTACTGGGATGGAGAAGAACAAGGGAGGAGCATATTTGGGGATGGGGTGAGGACAGAAATAAATAACATGACTGTTAAATGTTAAGTCAGATGATTATTAGAAATCCAAATGTCAAGGAGGCAATTGGATATGAGTGTGGCTAAGAGATATTAATTTGGAATTCATCAGCCTACAGGTAACACTTAAAGCCCCATGAAGCTAGCTGAAATCGCCTAAGGAGTGAGTATATATAGAAAGGAGATTCACAGATGAGCTTTGGGTCACCCCAATATTTAGAGATAGATCAGGGAGATAAAGTGGAACCAGCAAAGAAAACAGAAAAAGTAGCCAGCAAGGCAGAAAGAGAACCAAGACCGAGTAGTATCCTGTAGGCCGAGTGAAGAAAGTATTTTAAGGGGAAAGGACAGATCAGTTGTGTCAAATGGTCAAGAAAGATGAGGACTCAGAATGGACCGCTGAATTTGGTAACATGGAGTTCATTAGTGACACTGACAAGAACAGTTTCAGTGGAGAGGTATAGGCAAAAACAGATTTGAGAAAGAATGGAAGGAGAACAACTGGAAACAGTCTATACTAGTCTTTTGAGGAGTTTTACTGTAAAAAGAGTAGAGAATGGGGGGGTAGGTAAAGGGAAATGTTGGTCAGGATTTCTTCTGTATAGATCTTCCTGCCTACCTGTATACTAATGGGAATGATCCAATAAAGAGAGGAACAATATAGAAGAGAATTTCTGGAGCAATTTCTTGAGACTATGAGAGTGGATGAGATCTATTGCCACGGAAGATGGGTTGGTTTTCTGTAGGAGTACAGATATTTCATCTATAACCACAGGAGTGAAGAATGACTATCTGAGAATAAATACAGGTAGATGGGTAGATATGGTGGGGAGTATGTGTCAGGTGGATTCTCTGGGAAGCAGACACCAAGATAGAGTTAGAAATGTAGGAGACTTATTGTGGATAATACCTGAGAAAGTCTAAAGGTAGAGGGTGCAGGAATAGGCAGGGAAGTCTGACACCTGTGAAAGGAGACGGGGGAAGAAGGAGGATTGGGTAGGAATTGCTGCCAAATGCGATACAGCTCTGAGAAATTCTCACCAGCTCTCAAGGGCTCCAGTGGAAAGATTGACTATAGAAGAATATTATGTAGGAAAGGAAATGGCCAGATGCCAGAACCGCCGCTATGCTCAGCCATTGACTGGGGGCTGCTTTGGAACAGCATCTCCTGGGCTCGAATGCTGCGGTGGACCCCCAGGTGCTGCAGCTCCAGGCTATTAGCTCACTGCACTTCTCATAACTGACTGACAAGTTCTTCTTCAAGAGAAATCCAAGTGGCGTACCTCCATGGCTGCCACAGAGCATGTGGAAAATTTCTTCTGATTGTGAAATGGGAATTAAGGCCAACAACTTAGCATGAGATTGTGAAAGATGCGTTGGAGGTTTGAGAAGAAGATGAGAAATAGTTACCTAAGGAGAAGGAAAGTGAATCAACACAGAAATGTAGTAGGCTCACTGGCTAGCACTAAGGGCTCATTTAAGTTTAGTCATAACGAGTTTTAAAAGAGGAAAATCAGTTTGATTTCGCTGTTTTTCTCTCCCCATCTTCTCTGCTTAGGTGCAGGCATGGGGAGCTGGATTTAACCAGAGTTGAGGATTTGCCCAGCTAAGGGAGGGAAGGGCAAGGGAGTTGAAGATGTTTGAAGGGAGTGTGATCACACGAAAATAAAGAAAGGAGAAAAGTGAGGACATGAATTCGTTGAGGTCTAATGAAAAGGACATAGATTCAATGGATTGTTGTAGGTCCAGGTGGAGTTGAGGAGCTGGTGGAGTTGGTGGTTACCTTTGGCAAGAGCAGTTTTGGTAAAGAGTGGAAGATGGAAACAATCAGTGAGCAGAGCAGTGAGAGGGAAGTGAAGAAATGGAGACATTAATTGTAGCCAGTGCTTTCCAGCCACAAGAAAATGAAGGTTTGTTTGAAAGAGAGATTTTCTTCCCCTGATAATGTGGGAAACACAAGATGCTCCCAGCAGGATTCTAGAAGGCCCTAGCCTCCTGGGCGTGCAGGTCCTCAATCTAGCTTTGGCCCCCAGGACTGGGTAAAAGACCACTTGGCCCAGATTCTGTAGGTGAGGATTAAAGCCTTACACGGGTTTGGACTGTATCCTTTTTTTAAGGCCCCTCTGAGTAGAAACATCTATGAAGATGGCTCTAGGGATCAGATTCTGGGATCTGGATGAACACATTAGAGAACACAGAGGAGTCCTATTTTTGACCTAATACAAGTTTGTAACGGTCACAGTTGAAAAGCAAATTCAAAGAGTTCCCTAAAGACTGTATTACTGTGATATAGCAGAAAGAGGGCCAAACTCAGACCCAGAAAACCTGGTTTCTAATCCTGATTCTACCACTCACTAGTTGTATAGCTTGGGCAAGTCATTTAATCAGTCCAAACCTCAGATCCCTCATCTAGAAAGCAGGACTAGTCACACTTCCCTCATGCATTGCTGTGAGGAATAGAAATAATGTGTGCAGATTGTTGTGCACCATGCTTAGCAATGCTATAGGCTTTCAGTGAATGTTTGTTGAATCAGAACCAATTTTATTTACGAACAAATTACACACACTTCTCTCCAGCCCACACATACTGAAAATTTGTACGTAAATAAACACCATCCCAGAAATCTTTAAGAGTGTGGGAAGATGCCAGACATTTCCAAAGTGGGTTAACTTTGTTTGTACCATCTGTAAATTATTTTGAAATTCCACATTCTAAACAGGACGTGGAGACGCAATGGAGAGAACTGTATGAAGAAATGGAAAAAAGAAAACAGGAAGAAGAGGCCGAGAAGACAAAGGAAAAGGAGGAGGAAAGGGAAGATGACATCTGGGGAATTGAAGAAGAGGGAAGTGAAGAGGATTCTGCTGAGACACCAGGAAATGACAGGCAGATGAAAGAAGATGAGGCTGAAAGTGGGTTTCTGGGTAAAAACGAAGTCCGTGTAGACGAGAAGGATGAACTGTAACTTGGTAAAATGGTTACACTCAGAGGAAATGATGTGGCTAGAAGGACAAATGTTCGTGAGGTTGGCAAAACCTGGGGAGCAAAATTTCTTGCTCTTTTTGAATGAACTTTGGATTTGTATTTCTACTCCACCTCTCTTGCTCTGTACGACCTTGGGAAAGTCACATCACCTTTTTGGGCCTCTATTTCCTTGTCATTGGAAAGGGGGTGATAATTACTATTTCATGAAGTTGTTATAGGGGTTAAATGAGCTATGTGTGTAAAGTGCCTGATATAAACATACAGTCAACAAATATAGCTATTACTACTATCATCATGGTGTTTGTAAAACTAATTGTTGGTAAATAAGTTTCTGTATAAGATTGGTCCTCACTTTCAACGTATCCCAGGGGTTTTATTTTGTTTAAATGTCTATATTGCTTAGTGTTTACTGAGCAGTTCTGATGGTAGTACTTGTGGGCGATGATGTTTTCTTCTTGCAGAGGTATCAATATTTAAAAACAAAATTAGACTTCTTCTCAACATAAAGATACTTTGTGAAAGTCCTTTTGCTTCTCTGCTGTTTTGCACCCTGATTTTTTTATTGAGTTCCTAATAGTTTACAACAGTGTGAGATTTCAGTTGTACATTATTAGTTGTCCATCACTATGTAAGTACTCCCCTTCACCCCCTGTGCCCACCCCCAGCCCCCTTACCCCAGTCACCGCTGAACTGTTCTGTTTGTCCGTGTGTTTGTTTGTCTTCCACATAGAAGTGAAATCGTATGGTGTTTGTCTTTCTGTATCTGGCTTGTTTTGCTTAACGCAATGCCCTCCAGGTCCATCCATGTTGTTGCACATAAGGTGATTTTGTCTTTTTTATGGCTGAGTAATAGTCCATTGTATATATATATATATATACCACATCTTCTTTATCCAGTTATTGGTCGATGGGCACTTGGGTTGCTTCCACGTCTTGGCTATTGTGAATAATGCTGCCATGAGCATAGGGGTGCACAAGACACTTTGAATTGTTGATTTCAAGTTCTTTGGATAGATACCCAGTAGTGGGATAGCTGGGTCATATGGTATTTCTATTTTTAGTTTTTTGAGGAATCTCCATACTGTTTTCCATAGTGGCTGCACCAGTTTGCATTCCCACCAGCAGCAGTGTATGAGGGTTCCCTTTTCTCCACAACCTCTCCAACATTTGTTATTTTTTGTCTTAGTGATTATAGCCATTTTAACAGGTGTAAGGTGATATCTTAGTGTAGTTTTTATTTGCATTTCCCTGATGATTAGTGATGTTGAACATCTTTAATGAATATTACTTGTTTGCCAGTTTGCTGGTCTTACCTTTATCTTTTCTGCACCACCTGCTCACAACATTATGATCTTATGCATTCATGTAGCTCTTTACAGGTTGCAAAGTTTTCTGTAGATAAACTTTCTTATAAATTTGAGGAGCTCTTACAATTTGCTCATTTAACCCTGATAGCAGCCACTATAGAGGAAACCATTATTATATTCCTTTTACAGATCTACATCTGTAAACTGCTCAGAGTGGTCAAGTCACTTGCTCAGGTCACCAGCTCAAACAAAGGGTAAGGGGCAGAGCCAGTATCTGAGCTCAAGTTTGTCTGGTTCCAAAGCTTCTCCTTCCATTGCATTTGGCTGTCGGATGAGTGAGTGAACATCTGGTACTATTGAATACAGATAGTAGGCAATGTGCCACATGGAAGAAATACTCTTTTAAGGAAAATAAGCACAAAGTGATTTTCCTCTTTTAAAAACTTTCTCAAAAAAACCAAACACACAAACAAGCAATTGAGTGACGTGTGACAGCCTTTTTATATTAAGAAGTCATCTAGCTAGTGTGGTTGCCAGCTGTTCAAGGCCACCATGGTTGATTCCTAGTTCTATTTACTTACCGGCTGTATTAACTTGGGCAAGTAATCTGACTTGCCTGTGTCTCATTTTTCACATTTGTGAAATGGAGTTAATAACAGGACTTACCGCCAACTCGGCTGTGAGGATTAATGCTGACTCCTTCCATCCTTCGCTGTACTAGGACTACACCGAGGACTAGAGAGAGTCAGGCCCAGTCACGGCTGTTATAGGACACACAGGTCTGTAGTAGGTGCTCAAAAATTATTAGTTCAAAGACAGAGCAAAACCATGGCTGGTGGTTTTAGGAAAGATTTCACGAAGGAAGTGATTTTCCAGCCAGCTCTTGAAGAATGTGCAAGAGTTTGTCTAATGGAGAAGGTTATGTGTGAACCAAATTTCAGAGTCAAAGAGCAGGGCGCCAGGATTACAGGAGTCGGGTGGCGAGGTCAGGAAGGAACTGCGAGAACTCTTTCTTCCTTCTTTCCTTTAGGTCAGTGCCTGGTGTAGCTTCTGGGCCTTACAATCTTCGGAATATTCTGGTTTGGGAAATTTGCCTTTGTAGGGGAAGCAAAACTTACATCTACCTTCTTAGAGTCTTCAGCTGGGCCTGAGAATTTAATTGACATAAGACAGATTAACACGGGAAAAGCATACAGATTTATTTAATATAAGTTTTATGTCACACAGGAGTTCTCATAAGAAAATAAAGGGGCCGGCCCATTGGCACAGCCGTTAAGTGCGCACGGTCTGCTTCTGCGGGCCAGGGTTTCCTGGTTCGGATCCCCAGTGTGGACATGGCCCTGCTTGGCAAGCCATGCTGTGGTAGGCGGCCCACATGTAAAGTAGAGGAAGATGGGCACGGATGTTAGCTCAGGGCCAGTCTTCCTCAGCAAATAGGAGGATTGGCAGCAGATGTTAGCTCAGGGCTAATCTTCCTCAAAAGAAAAGAAAAGAAAAGAAAGACCCAAAGAAGTGGCCAAACCTAAATGCTTTAATACTAGGTTGAACAAAAGAGACAATTGTGGAAAAGTTGCTAAATTACACAGAGAGGCTGAAGGAAGATAAGAACTATTTTAACAAATTCTGTGTGTAAATTTCTCTTGGTCTCAACTTCCTGTCCTTGATGATAAGAATGTTTCTTGTCTCCTGGCACATGGAGGGCAGCTCTCACATGCGAGTTTTATCTCCTGTTTTCAGGAGGAAAAGGAGAGACCAGAGTGTCCCTTTTGTATCTGCTGTTTTTCATGTGCCTTTAGCTCAAAAAATTCCTTATGCCAAAGCGGCATATTCTGGGGTGACATATTTTGGCACGGTTCACCTTTACGTCTGTTTCTATAACATGAGTCTTGCATTGTGAAAAAGGGCAAAGCTCAGGTGCTGAGTCTGAACTCTGTCTTGGGGCTAGAGGGCTGGTGTCTAATGAGCTGCATTTCAGGGATGCCAGTCTGATATGAGCGTTGTTTACTACCAATGTCTGCTCTGATTGGTCAAGCATGTGTTCTACCAATTGTTACATATTTTCAGATATCACCAGTTAAAAATACTGATTTTCATGCAGAATTTTGGGGGAAGAGTAAACGGTAAGGATCTATTTGAATTTTTTTTAAGGTATGCTTTTTTTTTTTTTAAGTGAGGAAGATTGGCCCTGAGCTAACATCTGTTGTCAATCTTCCTCTTTTCTTTTCTTCCCAAAAGCCCCAGTCCGTAGTTGTATATCCTAGTTATGAGTCCTTCTAGTTCGTCTATGCAGGATGCTGCCACAGCACAGTTTGATGAGCCATGTGTAGGTCGGTGCCCAGGATCCAAACTGGCGGCGATCCCCAGGCTGCCAAAGTGGAGCATGCAAACTTAACCACTATGCCACTGGGCCAGCCCTCTGAATGTTTTTTTAAAGCTGCTGCTTTTACTTTTGCTAAATTTTCTTTTGCCTCTATTTTGAATGATTGCACAAACATGATTTCAGAAATTAAGGCACTTTTAACAAGAAAAAAATCCATGCACAGTTCCACCCATTCTGCATACAGACTTTGAATTCTTTTACATTTCCTTCCAGGACTTGTTTTTGAATACCACTATTCTGCCACTGAACCATACTCCTCCAGATGAGTTTTTAAACAAATTCTGATTATATGTTTAATTTTCAAAAGTAAGAGGTGCTCAATGTAAAATATTTGGAGTCTAGCTTTGGTGCCCGGGTTTGTGGGTTCAGATACCAGGCACGGATCTATGCCACTCGTCAGCCATGCTGTGGCAGTGACTCACATACAACATAAAGGAAGATTGGCACAGATGTTAGCTCAGGGCAAATCTTCCTCAGGAAAAAACATTGGCGTCTACAAACTTCTTAAGAAGAAAGTAAAAATTTCTCATTATCCCCAAGTCCAGAGACAACTGTGCAATATTTATTGTCTTTCCTTCCAGTTTTGTGTTCATTCATTGATTGATTCTTTTGACTTTGGGTTGAGAGGGTTTAGTTAATCACAATCCTCAGTACCTGGCACTTTATCATCTTTGGTTAGTGATTATCACTTTTAAATTTTATTTGTTGTTTATTTTTCCTTCTATTCCCTTTCTCTTCCCCACACAGGCAATTAAGTTCTGTTTGATATGTTTTTCTTTGTTTGTATATGTTCTTACAAAATGTGAATTTTTGTTTTGTGTGCGTGTATTTTTAATTTATGTAAATAGTATAGTGTTTAAATCTCACTTTATTTCTTCATATTCTTCACTGAGTACTATTTCAAAAATGCATTCATGTTGTTGTGTGTATACCTAATCTATTCCTTTTGATTGCTGCATAATATTTCATGATCCAACATTTACCACACTTTGGATATCTACTTTCCCAGTGATACACAGGTTGTTTTCAAGTCCCCAGCATCATAAATAACATGGCAATGAATATTTTAATGCACAACACTTTATGTCCCTGCATAAGAATTTCTTTGGAATACATCCCAGGAGTGGTACTGCAGGCTCATAGAATATGAGTTCTTAATTTGCATAATTTATGTCAGATTGCTTTCCACAATGGCTAAACTGGTCCATACTCCCACCACCATGCATAAAAGGTCCAGCATCCCCATGACCCCACCAGCTGGCATTATTAAATTTTTATAGTTTAATGGATGTAAAAGGATAGCACATTGCTGTTTTAATTAACATTTCTCTGATATTTTTGAGAATCTTTTCATATGCCTTTTGATTTTTGGATTTCTTCTCTGTTCATATTTTTTTATTATTTTTTTCTAGGGGTTGCTGCCCTCATTTGCTTGCAAGAGTTTTGTACATTAAGTATTTCAAATATCTTCTCTCATTCTCTCATCGAGTTACTTTGTCCACAGTCTCTTTTGTTGAATAGAAATCTTTATTATTCATCAATATTATTGTCTTATAGTTTGTGCTTTTGAAGTTTTGCCTTTCCCTTCTCCTCAGTCACATATAATAGTCTTCTATATTTTTCTTTTATAATTTTATTTTTCACATTTATTATAATTAAATTTTTTTATTTATTATACAATCCAACCTTATATAAGGTGTAGAAATGTTGAAATATGGTAATTATACTTCAAGCCTTGATATAGCAGTTTCTGAGACCGGGATATCAAACTCTTCAGCTACAATTAAGTATCTATTTCTCCCTGCAGTTCTGTGTATTTTAAGACTGTATAATTAGGTCCATCTATGTGTTTTGCCTGTTGCATCTATGTGTTTGCCTATTGTTTCTTTTATGAGTATATAATGACTTTTTATCACTTGTTATCTTTTGAGACTAAAATTCCTTTTTGACAGATAATTAAGATCACAACCCAGTTCATATTTTCCTGGTGTATCTTTTTCCATCTTTCTAACTCTTTAGGTTTTAAGTGTGTCTCTTGTAGCCAATTTATTGTTGGATGTAATTTTTAAAAGCCCAATTGGTGATTTTGCATTTAATGTAATTACTGTATATTAAGATTTAATCCTACCATCCATTTACTATACATTCTTTTTAAATTTTTATTTGAGTTTTTTTTGTTGCTGTTTTTCGAGGAAGATTAGCCCTGAGCTAACATCTGCTGCCAATCCTCTTCTTCTTGCTGAGGGAGACTGGCCCTGAGCTAATGTCCGGGCCCATCTTCCTCTACTTTATATGTGGGACGCCTACCACAGCATGGCATGCCAAGCGGTGTCATGTGCGCACCCGGCATCCGAACCGGCGAACCCCGGGCCGCCGAAGTGGAATGTGCGAAGTTAACCGCTACGCCACCGGACCGCCCCTCTTTTTTTATTTTTAACCTTCATTTCGGCTTTCCATTGGCTAGGCTAAACTTTCTTTTGTAGGTTTAAAATTTATACATAATGTTTTTTCCTTGTGGTGGTAGCCATTAACTTCAGACTCATACCCATGGGCTTAAGAGAGCGCCTCCATCTTGACCATTTGAACTAAAGCCCAAACAAAAGTTCTAAGCTTGGCTCTCAAAGATCTGATGTATCATGTGCTCATGTTGATCCAATCACTGTTGCTGAGGTGGGAGGTATTTGATCTCCAAAGGAAACATAGGGTACCATTACCAAAAGAAGGGCGAATGAAGGCTGAGAGACCATAAAACAATATATGTCCACTTCTTCATATTCAATGAACTTCTTTGAGTCTTAGTTTCTTCATCTGTGAAATGGCAATGATAATACCTATCTCAAAGGGGGGATGTGAAGAGCAAATTGGGTAACAGAAATGAGTATCCCCTGTGAATCATAAAGCTCTGTAACAAGATTAGTTATTATTCTTGCTCTTGCATTCCTCACAAATGATGGTATTAGCATCATTTGTTTAGATGTTAGTATTTATCTGTACTGTTACATGGGGAAGTTTCATACTAGCCAGCACTTTCCCTAAATTGTGCTGATGCCTGTAGAATTGATTTTCCTTTCCTGAGAACAATGAATGTGCAAGATGTTAGTGATGAGGATTTTTAGGCTGCTTAATTTTAAAATGGCTTATGATGAGGATTTTTAGGCTGGTTAGTTTTAAAACTACAGATGAGATGCAGGCTCCAAGGAGTGGAATTTGTTTGCCCCTTTGTTGGGAAACATTTACATTTCTAAGGGAACCCTCTATCTGTGAAGATGCCTCCCTCTCTGTGCCAGGAAGAGGGGGGGATGGTCTTATCTCTAGAGACTCTTGGTCAATGCCAGAGGCAAGAACTTAAATTGGTTGCTGTCTGGCAATCTCATGTAACTGGTTTAGGGTGGTGGTGTCTAACCTTTCTAACCTTTACTTAATCCGATTTGATTCTTGTCTAAAAGTCGTGGGATCACCCAATGACCAGACCCCACCCGCACTGATACCATTTTAACTTTTTTTCATGTTCTTTCCTTTGTCTTGTAAAGAGATGAATCACATACCTATGCCTTAAATTTAGCCCTAACCCTCAACTCGGGGCAGCAGCAGGAGCTCTGACTGCCCGTGGGTCCTGTCCCCATGCACCAGCTCTGCCTGCCCATGGGTCCTGTCCCCATGCCAGCGGGGGCAGCAGCAGCGGCTCTGCCTGCCCATGGGCTCTGTCCCCATGCCAGCAGGGGCAGCAGAAGCGGCGGCAGCAGAAGCTCTGACTGCCCATGGGTCCTGTCCCCATGCTATTCCACACTATTTTCTAAATAAAAGAGCACTACTGCCAGATCTTGAGAGTCTAAGAAATCTTTCTTTCGACTCCTCGGCTCACCGATCCCGCATCATTAGGATCACGTTTGACCTAGGAATCAGTTTCCATCCAATGAGTCCTGAAGCTGCAGGGCAGGGTAAGTTGCTAACAGACTCACCAGACTCCCCACAGCTGACAGCTTGGTGCAATGGTGCCAAACTGGGCTCCAGTTCTTTCTCTACCTCATATAAGATGTATGACCTTAGGCAGATCGCTTAAACTCTCTGAGCCTTGAAAAATGGAGGTCATAGGAAGAGCTATCTATGGAGATTAGGTAGGATTAAATAAGATTATATGTAAAATGCCCTGGCCTTGGAGAAATTCTTAAGCTTGTCAGACACAGATTCAAATCTCTTTACTGAGCACTTACTAATTTCCATCCTGCTAGGTTGAGTGCAGGTTCTTTCTCATCTCTGTAGTACATTAAATTGCTACTTCTTTAGAGAATAACTGTTGTCCGCCTCAGGGCCCTATGTCTTCGGAATTTAGACCAGGAATACTTGCCACAGGATAGTGTCACTAGAGATCCTGCTCTTTATAGGCAACTGAAATGGATAATTCTGCTTCTTTTCACATGTGAAGATTTAGATTCAGACTAAAGTGAATCTTTCAGAGTAAACTGAAAGATGGTGTGTACCTGCTCTGTTTACTGGAATAAGTTGTTCTACCTCATGACTGCTCATGAACTTGTAATAATCCCATGAATTAGGTACTAATATCCCCACTTTACTGATAAGGAAATAGAAGTTCATATAAGTTAAGTACCTTGACCAAGGTGACACGGTGGATAAGGAGAAGGGAGACAGTCAGGTGTGATGTAAGGAGGATGGGCCTTGGAGTCAGTTCTAAGCTGGGAACCCAGCACTGCCATTTCCTAGATCTTGAACTTTGGCCCAGTGACCTACTCTCTTGAATCTCAGTTTCCTCTTCTGTAAAGTGGGGATTATAATAATATCTGCCTCAGCCGAAGGTTATGAGGTTGAATTGGGAGAGCATGTGTAAAGCAGAATGCCCAGCATGTGGTAGGGACTCCGGAAATCCTTAGCTACTTGATGAGTGTACTGGGAGCCTGGTATCCACAGAGCCCACCTATAGTGCTGCCTCCAAGGAAACTTCGGTCGTCATGAAGCTCCTTTAGAACATTTCACTAGACATTCAAATGGTTGACCTTACAAATCCCTTGGGCCGATTCAAAATGACAGTTCCAGAAAAGAAATGAGGCAGCAAGATACAGCGAAAGGAACCCAGGCAGGGGAATCTAGAGACCCGGGCTTTGGTGCTGGCTCTTAGTTAGTATGTGTGTGACTTTGGGTGATGCGTGTTACCTCCCTGAGCCTCAGTTTCCTTCCCTATAAAATGGAGACAATATGCTTTGCCTCACAGGATTGCTGGAGGTACAAATGCAGCAGATGGATGCAAACACTCTTTTTACAGTTTTAGAAATGCTGTGTAAACGTGAGGGTTTTCAATTCGTGCTTACCGTTCTCCTCAGAGGGAGAGTAAACGGGACTCAGGACAACCTGAGACTGGCTTCCCGGAGAGCACACCCGTAAGCGAGGCCTGATTAACTATTTGCTGCTGCTGCTGCTGCTGCAGCTACAACTCATCCTCAAATATCAATCACCGTGCCTGCTAAATCCTCAACCCTGTGGAGAGGCAGCGCTGTGCAGAGCCTCCCCACCCACACCGGCCCGACGCGGCTCTTTGGACCAGGACTGGGAACCTGACCCAAAGGCAAGCGACCCACGAGCTCGCCAATGACCTAAAATGTGGCCTTGTTCCTAAAAAATGAGTTGGACGAATCAATATTTCTCTCTCAGGAACTCGAGTTGGGAAATACAAGGTGACTGAGGCAATCGGTAGCAATAAAAACTAGGACTAAAAGGATGTGAAGAGAGAGGCCGTGAGGTGGAGTAGGGGATTGTGGGAGGAGATGGAGTCTGGGCTGTGACAAATCAAAGTTATGAGGAAGCAGAAATTATGAGTAAACAAAAACTATGAAGTAGAAAAAGATATATGTTTATTCAACAAATATTTCTAGAGTTCCTTCGGTGAACCAGGCACTGCCTTAGGCTCTAAATATACAAAAGTGACTAAGACATAGCCTTTGCCTTCACAGCACTTAATTTTAATGAGGAAGAGAGACAAAACAAGTAAACAAACAAACAAGTAATTACAAATAGTTTTAGGGGCCAAAAAGAAAACAAATATGGGGCTGAGATAGAACATGCCAGGAAGGGAGCTACTTAAGAAAGCATGGTGAGGGGAGTTCTCTCGGAACAGACAATTAAAGCGAGAGCTGAAGAATGAGACGGAGCCAGGGAGAAGAGTATGTGAGGCAGACAATGTGTGATGCCTGTCGGCAGGAAAGAGCTTAACATGTTTAACGAAGCTGGAAAACAAAAAACAAAACAAAGCAAGCCACGTGGCTGGAAGAAAGTGGAGCAAAGTGAAGGCAAGAGAAGCAGCATGAGTTGAGTTGGAGGGTAAGAGGGAGGCATGTCACAGGACCCAGCAGGCCTTGGTATGGAGTTGGGAATTTAGTCCCAGCACAGTGAGAAGCCATCAAAGTATCTGAGGCTGAGTAGTAACATTATCCAGTATAATATGCTGGATAAGCTTGCAGACCAGTCTGGGTCCAAACTTCAGTTCTACTATTTATTAGCTGTGTGACCTTGGGCAAAATTGCTTAATCTCTCTGTGCTCTAGTGTCCTTTTCTATAAAATTTAAGTAGAATTGAGTTTTACCTCATGGAATTGTTGTGAATATTAAATATATATACAAAGTGCTTATAGCAGTTTCTGGCACATAATAAACACCCAATAAACGTAAGCTTGTATTATTTTGTTTTTAAAAAGGTCATTATAGGGGCCAGCCGGTGGCGCAGTGGTTAAGTGCGCAGGTTCTGCTTTGGCGGCCTGGGGTTCCTGGGTTTGGATCCTGGGTGCTGACATGGCACCGCTTGGCAAGCCATGCTGTGGTAGGCATCCCACATATAAAGTAGAGGAAGATAGGCACGCATGTTAGCTCAGCGCCAGTCTTCCTCAGCAAAAAGAGGAGGATTGGCAGCAGATATTAGCTCAGGGCTGATCTTTCTCAAAAAAAAAAGGTCATTATAGCTACCACATGGAGCATGAATGTGTGGGAGATAAAAGAGAGGCCAGTTATGAGGCTGATGAGTAGTTGGGGTGAGAGATGGCGAATGAGGTAGTGGTAGTGGAGACAGAGAGAAATTGACTAATTTGACATATTTTTGTAGGTAGAATCTTCATACTTTGCAGATGGATTGGACATTGTGGTTGAGGAAAATAGATGAATCCAGAATGACTCCTAGGTTTCTGGCTAGAGCAACCAGGTGGATGGAGATGACATTTACTGAGAGGGAGGAGCCTGCGGGAAGCAGATTTGGCAGGGAAATTAGGAGTTCTATTTTAGACATGTTAAACTTAAGATGTCAGTGAGATATCCAAATAGATGTCAATTAGGCAGTTGGTTATAAGTTTGGAGACCAGAAGAGAGGTCTGAGATGAAGATATGAATTTAGAAGTCATTAGCATAATCAGTATTTAAAGACATAGAAATAGTTGAGATCTAGGAAGAAAGTGTACAGAGAAAAGTGAAGGGAGCCAAAAGAGTCCTGAGGAGCAACAAATTTTAGAGATTGAATTGACAAGAAGAATGAGGAGAGGCCTGTGAACAGAGAGCAGAATCAGAAGAATGTGGTGTCAAAACCCAAGAAAAGTGGGGCTGCCCCATGGCCAACTGGTTAAGTTCAGATGCCCTGCTCGGGTGGCCCAGGGTTTTGCTGGTTCGGATCCTGGGCGCGGACATGGCACTGTTCATCAGGCCACGCTGAGGTGGTGTCCCACATAGTAGAACTAGAAGAACCTACAACTAGAATATACAGCTACTACTGGGGGACTTTGGGGAGAAGAAGGGAAAAAAAAAGATTGGCAAGAGATGTTAGCTCAGGACCAATCTTAAAAAAAAAAATGAGGGGGCTGGCCCATGGCCGAGTGGTTAAGATCACGTGCCCCGCTTCGGTGGTACAGGGTTTCGCAGGTTCAGAGGAAGATGAGCATGGATGTGAGCTCAGGGCCAGTCTTCCTCAGCAAAAAGAGGAGGATTGGCAGCAGTTAGCTCAGGGCTAATCTTCCTTAAAAAAAATAAATAAATAAATAAAAAAGAAAAATAAAAAAGAAAATTGAATTAACAGGAACCAAAGGAATCCTAAAACTAAATATAAACAGAAATAAACAACTAAATTTAAATAAGTAAGATAACCATTCTGAAGGAAAAAAAGAAACTAATTGAGATAAATTTTGAATACAGTACTTTGAATATACACCTTTATTGTAAAAGCAAGACAAAACTGCAAATGAATCTTGAACCCTGTTTAGTAGATTGTTTTTGATAGTGGAATGGATGTAGCAATTCTGAAACTATTTTGTGTGTATCATAACATTGAGGAAGTGAAAAAAGACACTGATGCTGCTGAGAGCCAGAGTTCTCACTGTGGGAAAAGGAGAAGCAAATAAGGAATGGGAGAGCCCTGTGGTGCTGAATTGGAATTAGAAGCATCAGTAATGAATTCATGGCTAAAAATAGTTGAACTATATTATGTTGCCATTTTCTCCCCCTCAGCTCTGTTTACTTAAAGGGCCTAGAAGCAATTACACCCCAGTAGGAATGAGCATATCTGGTGCCCAGATCTTGGTTTCTAAGCACCATTCTGCACTAAAAGAGGAGCTCTTTCGAGAGATGGATGATTTCTAAGGGCAGGCAAGGAAAGCACAAGATGGACCAGGAATATCGTATTATACCAGAAAGCAAGAAAGTGCCAAAGGAAAAGAAAGAAAGATGGGTTAATGTCAAAGGGACACCAGAGCCATCTTGAAGGGGCTCTTACTGGCCAAATCTGGGACAAGCTGAACATTAAAATGAATATGACTGTAATGGACTATAACTTGTCAAATAAAATAAGAATCTGTAAGTCTATACTGATAATGCTAAATAAATATATAAATAAATGAGAGAAGAGAAAGATCTTGCTTACAGTAGAATGCCAACTAAAAAATGCTGATAGAATAATAAAGTTATAAAAATCACCATTTTGCAACCATCATAGTAATTGATTCAGGCGAGAATTATCAGTGAATGTTGAAATGTTTGGGCAAAAGTTTTGAAGAGCAACAGGATATTTACATAGTCTCAGAGTACCTCTCCGCAGATTACTCATTATTTACATTGGAAAAAAAGCTAACTTGACGGTGAAGAAACCTGGTAGATACCACCTTAACCAACTGATCAAAGTGAACACCATCAATAATGAGACCAAGTGACACTATGTTTCTCCTCATGTGATGCATTGAGGACACAGCATCCCACCGGCAGTATTCCTGACCCCTAGAAAAACAATAAAAATGTAAATCTAATTATAAGGAAACATGAGAGAAAACCAAATAGGGAAATTCTACAAAATGTTGGCCTGTACTTTTCAAAATTCTCAATATCATGGATAATAATGATAGGCTGGGGAAATGTTCCAGATTAAATGAGATCAAAGAGTCATGACAGTTAAATGCAATACATGATTAGGGATCAGGCACTGGATCAGACTGTATCAGAGCGGAAACTGCTACATACAACATTATCAGACCAATTAGTGAATCTGAATATGGACTGTATATAAGGATTATATCAATGTTAAATTTCCTGAGTTTGATCTCATACTTGAGTGGGGAGTATGCAGGTATATAAGAGAATGTCCTTGTTCTTAGAAAATACACACCGAAGTATTTAGGGTATTAGGGGTAAATACGACAATTCAAATGGCTCAGGAAAAAACCCCACATTCATATATATGCATGCATGTGTACACACATGCACACACAGATAAAGAGATTGCAGCAAAATATTAACTTCTGGTGCATCTGGGTGAAGAGTATAAGGGAATTCTTTGTAATATTTTTGCAACTTTTCTGAAGTTTGAAATTATTTTAAAGTAAAAAGTTAAAAAATAAGTTAGAAATGAGGAAATATAAACAGTATATAGGGGCCAGCCCTGTAGTTTGCATGCTCCACTGTGGTGGCCCAGGGTTTTGCCAGTTCTGATCCTGGGCGCAGACATGGCACCGCTCCGTCAGGCCACGTTGAGGCGGCGTCCCACGTGCCACAACTAGAGGGACCTGCAACTAAGATACACAACTATGTACGGGGGGATTTGGGGAGATAAAGCAGGAAAAAAAAAAAAAAGAAGATTGGCAACAGTTGTTAGCTCAGGTGCCAATCTTTAAAAAAAAAAGAAATAGTATGTAGATAACTGTTGAGAAATTAAGGGGAGCAGAGAAATAGGACTGGAGAGAGAGTTAGGGTTATAAAATAGCTCTTTAAAGATAGGAGAGGGGCCAGCTCTGTGGCCAAGTGGCTAAGTTTGCCCGCTTCACTTTGGCAGCCCAGGGTTTCGCTGGGTCGGATCCTGGGTGTGGACATGGCACTGCTCATCAAGCCATGCTGGGGTGGTGTCCCACATGGCACAACTAGAAGGACCCACAACTAAAAATACACAACTATGTACTGGGGGGCTTTGGGGAGAAAAAGGAAAAATAAAATCTTAAAAAAAAAATAGGAGAAACTAGAATAGGTTTGTGCTGATGATAACAATGATGGGCCTCAGCTCCTCCTATTTAAGAAGAGAGAGTCAATCAGCCGCCCTTGCCTCAGGCCCTTTAAGACTCTCCAACCTTTAGACACTGTGAGCTCCTCTGAAAACACATTTTATTCCTTAAACTGCAACCAGGAAAAGACCTTTGGGCCACCACTTGAGGGCAGTACAAAATGATGCTGCATGTCATTCTGGTGGCTTTATTGTTTCAGCGGCTGGAACAAAACAAAGTCCCTTACTTGATTTTCTCTCAAATGTATCACATGAAATAAACCTCCATCCAACACACCTCTTTTTTTTCAAATGTTTTAAACGAGAAAAGCCCAACATAACTCATAACAGAGGTTTGGGGAGAGGAGAGAAGGGGTAAAAGGCTCTCATTCTTGGAAAAATGCCTGACACACGTTATGAGTTTTATAAAAAACAAATGACTACAGAAAAATTAGCGTGTCAGAGTTGGCAGGGACCGTTGAGCAGGATGAATCCCGCCCCCTCATTTTGTAGACAGGACCTCGGGTCTGGAGGAGGGCAGGGGCTTGGCCAAAGCCGCATTGACAAGGTAGAGAAGGTATTGGTTTCAACACTCATTTGGTTAGTTTTGAAGACAGAGGTTCTGATATTTTCAAATGATATCATAAATATAGCTTGCAAAGAGATTGACCACATCATTGGTATTGGTATGGAGTTTCTGAAAAAATTGTGACACCTCAGTTGTGAGACTGTGTCCCTTGTGTCTTCCTCCACCCTGGGAGGAGATGACTATTCACCTTCAACTTTTATCCCCTTCAACTGGTCCTAATGCTCTGGACAGCATAGCTCTGATCATATCTAACCTATTTCTCCCCATTTCTGGCAGGAGCTTTATGGCAGGAGCCTAAGGGGTCACATGTTAGACTTTCCTGCCAACGTTGCGGGGTGGAGTTGAAGGCCTTTGGAAAGAAAGTGAATGGGCTGTGGCAAAATATTGTTTAAAGGGGCTGGCCCCGTGGCCAAGTAGTTAAGTTCACGTGCTCTGCTTTGGTGGCCTCGGGTTTCGCCAGTTCGGGTCCTGGGCACAGACATGGCACCACTCATCGGACTGTGCTGGGGCAGCGTCCCACATGCCACAACTAGAAGGACTCACAACTAAAAATATACAACTATGTACCGTGGAACTTTGGGGAGAAAAAGGAAAAAATAAAATCTTTAAAAAAAATATTGTTTAAAAAGAACAGTATCAGTGTAGTAGAGTGGAGGTGATCTTAAAAGCACAATCAGGGACCAGCCCCAAGGCTGAGTGGTTAAGTTCGCGGGCTCTGCTTTGGCGGCCCAGGGTTTCACCGGTTCAAATCCTGGGCATGGACATGGCACCGCTCATCAGGCCATGCTGAGGCAGCATCCCACATGCCACAACTAGAAGGACCCACAACTAAAAAAAATATACAACTATGTACCAGGGGGCTTTGGGAGAAAAAGAAAAAATAAAATCTTTAAAAAAAGCACAATCAGAAAATCCTAGTGAAACATAAAAACTCTAAATATGACCTAAGTACATAATGGAGAAAAAAGTAACTTTAGACTGATCAAAATACAGAAACCAATATGACTTCATGCTAATAAGGGGATTCAGTTACGTAGAAGGGCTCATAACCTCGCTATTACCTACAGAAAAATGCTCAGGCATCAGCCTGGTGTTCTAAAGATCTCCTAACCTGGCCCCAGCCCGCTCTCTAGTCTTACGTCCTGCCATAGCTCCTATCCTGTGCTCCACCCACTGTTTTCTGAACACTTGCTGCCACGGTATAAGTGCTATGACATAACAGGCTGTGATCTGCATTTGCTCCATCTTGAGGCTCATCTCAAATACCACCTTCTTTGGATGCTTTCCTTGATCTTACCCTCACATTTACCTGAAGATTCCTTTTGGCTCCCACAGCCATTGCATGTACCTGTCTTTAGCATTCATTTCTTTCTGCCTTGTCTTCCCCACTACATAGTGAGCATTTTCAGGGCATGGACTGGGTCTTACTACTACTATTATTTTAGGGATTGTTTCTACTTATTAATAACCTACCAATAATCTTTCCTATCTTTCCACCTCTCCTGCCTTTCCAGCTCACTCCTTCCAACACCCCAACCTCAACAGTTCTCTGATTTCTCCTCGGCCCTACAATCCAGTGATCCTAATACCTCTTCACCATTCTTCACCCATCGCATGTCGCTCACTTCTCTTCTCACCCACTTAAGTTCCAAGGTCCAGGGACTGGTCGAAGGGCGCAGCAGTTAAGTTCACACATTCTGCTTCGGCACCCCGGGGTTCGCCGGTTCGCATCCCGGGTGCAGACATGGTACTGCTTGGCAAGCCATGCTGTGGCAGGCATCCTACATATAAAGTACAGGAAGATGGGCACGAATGTTAGCTCAGGGCCAGTCTTCCTCAGCAAAAAGAGCAGGATTGGCAGCAGATGTTAGCTCAGGGCTAATCTTCCTCCAGAAAAAAAAAAATCCCAAGGTCCAGTGTTATAATCATTCCCTTGATATGTCCTCTTTTTTCTTGCCTCCTCTTGTTTTGTTATTTTGCCTCAAAAAACTCCTATCCTGGACAATTTGATTCTCCACCTTTGGGAAAGAGGATGAAGAAAAACCCACAACAATGTCAATTGGATTCTTAAAATTCATCACCACTAACCTCAAGTGGACCTTTAGTACTAATGTAAATAATTTTTTTTTTTGAGCAATATTAGCCCTGAGCTAACATCTGCTGCCCATCCTCCTCTTTTTGCTGAGGAAGGCTGGCCCTGAGCTAACATCCATGCCCATCTTCCACTACTTTATATGTGGGATGCCTGCCACAGCATGGCTTGCCAAGCAGTGCCACGTCGGCACCTGGGATCCAAACCAGCAAACCCTGGGCTGCCGAATCGGAACGTGTGCACTTAACCGCTGTGCCACCGGGCTGGTCCAGGAATAATTTTATTTTAAAAGTCCATCCACTCTCCCTAAAAGCTTATTTCATGCCTTTTCTGATACTGTCTCCTTTCCTTTCGCTCTCAGCAGATAACCCACCTACCTGCATCCATGCCTGCATATTCAGTCCTCTCTGCAGTACTCTAGCCAATCCTTTCCTCTGTGCTCCAGCAATTCTCTCTCTCTTTCTCTCTCTCTCTCTCTCTCTCTCTCTCTCTCTCTCTCTCTCTCGCCTATGTTATCAGTATTTCACTTTCCAAAGGATTATCCCATCAGCTTAAAAAAGTATCTCTCATCTTTCTTGACTCCATATTCCCTTCTAGCTACCACACCATTTCTCTGTTCTCCATTTCAGCTAAACATTGCTAAGGGATTATCTGTATTCCTCGACTCCAAGCCCTCTCCTTTCATTCTCTCTGGAGCCCACTTTAATCAGACTTTAGCCCTTCCCTCAAATGGAACTGTTCTTGCCAAGGCCACCAGAGACTTCCTTGTTGATAAATCTGGAGGTCAATGCTCAGTCCTTATCTGGCTAGCTCTACGATCAGATTTGCTTCCTTCCTTCCTGAAACACTTTTTTTTCATTGGCTCCAGGACAGACACCATGCTCTCCTGGTTTTCCTCTAAACTCCCTGCTGTCCCTTCTCAGTCTCCTTTGCTAGTTCCTCCTCATTTCCGTGATCTCTAACACTGGAGCGGCCCAGGGCTCAGTCGTTGGACTTCTTGGATCTATAGACACTCAGTGTACAGATGGTCTCACCCAGGCTCATGGCTTTAAATGCCCGCACATGCTAATGATATCCAAATTTATATCTCCCGCTCAGACCTCTTCCCTGAACTCCAGACCCTTATTCCAACCGCATCCTTGACATTTCAACTTGGATGCCTTCAAACTTATTCCAAGACCAAATTCCTGATGTTCTCCCCAAATTAGTTTCTTCCGCAGTCTCCCTATCTCAATAAAGGCCAACACCATCACTCCAGTTGCTCAGGCAAAGATCTGGCATCATCCTTGATTCTTTTCTTCCTCTCATACCTCACAGTTAATCCTTTAGCAAATCTAACGGGCCGTATCTTCAAAATATATACAGATCTGGCCACTTCTTACCATCTCTCCCCGACAATGCTAACACCCTGCCCCAAGCCATCATCATATCTGGATTATTGCAACAATTTCATATTTGTTTTATCGATTTCTGCCCTTGTTTACCTATGACCTATTTTTCCCACAATAGTCCAAATAATCTTTTTTAAACCTAAGCTATATCATATTCTTCCTCTGCTCCAAACCCTCCAGTAACATTCTATCTCATTCAGAGTAAAAGGCAAAGTCTTTAAAATGGCCTACAAGATCCCACTTGTTATGGGACACGATAACTTCCCTGACTTCTTCCTTTCTTTTTTTTTTTTTTTTGAGGAAGATGAGCCCTGAGCTCACTGCTGCCAATCCTCCTCTTTTTCGCTGAGGAAGACTGGCCCTGAGCTAACATCCGTGCCCATCTTCCTCTACTTTATATGTGGGATGCCTACCACAGCAGGGCTTGCCACCCGGTGCCATGTCCACACCCAGGATCCGACCGGCGAACCCCAGGCCTCTGAAGCGGAACGTGTGCACTTAACCGCTGTGCCACCGGGCGGCCCCTTAATAGCTTTTTGTTGTTTCTTTAGGATTTTCTAGGTACACGAGATAATCTCATCTGTGAATAAAGATAGTTTTACTTCTTCCTTTCCAATTTGGACGCCTTTTATTTCTTTTTCTTGCCTAATTTCCCTGGCTAGAACCTCCAGTACAATGTTGAAGAGAGTGACCTTTCTAAAACACAATTTTGGATTTTTATTTCCCTCCTTTGGAACCCTTCAACGACTCCATATTGCCCTTAAAATAGACTTCACTTCTTATTAGCTTATGAGGCCAGTTTGAATCTTACCCTAGCCTTGTACCATTATAAGCTAAAATCTAACCTAACTGAATTACGATACTCTTCCCAGCTCCTTGCTCTCTTTTGCTTCTGGGCCTTTGTTCACATTGTTCCCTCTGCCTGAATCACTCCCTTCTCCATCCATCCTCCATCCCTTGCTTCACCAAGGTGATTTCCACCCATGCTTCAGGTCTCAGCTTCTACTAGGAAGCCTCCGCTTATCCCATAGTGCAGATGCTGTATTTCTCCAGTGTTTCCACATCACTGGGATCTTATTCTTTTAACTTGATTCCATTGCATTTATAATTGCCATTTGACACGTCTGTCTTCCTCTCTCGACTTTGTGCTCCTTGATGGTGGGGGCCACGTCTTTTTCACTTTTGTGACTCCCCTGCCTTGCAGAGTGCTTGGGGCATAGTATGGACTAAAAAGTTACTTGCTGAATGAACGAATGGGAAGAAGCCCATTGCTCTGCTGTTTATAAGTCCCATTCTTCACTAAACTTGTCCTCGTGAGTCCTAATGAGTAGTCTGAAAATAAGCGCACTAGGCTAGGAGTTGCGGGATGTTGTTCAGTGTTCCATTATGGAACTGAGATAACTAACGCATTGTTGAAGTTCTAATCAGAATCTTCTCTGTTATATAATAATAAAATTTCTTCACAGCAGCCTTTGGGTGGACCTTTAATTATAGGGATAATTTGTTTTATATAGAATTTCAGATCTATAGCCTTTCAAAAACAATTGGTTTTCTTGAATTCAATTCTTCAATGTTGAGGATTTTCTATACTCCACTACATTTTGATGTAACAAACTACAAAAAAAAAAAAGCTCTTTGAATGTTTGTTGTACACTTAGCATGGTGCTAAGAACTTTATATAAAGTACCATGACTTCATCCTTACAACTGCTCAGTGAAGATTAGCATCCTCATTTCACACATAAAGGACAGAGCTGTTATGTCACTTTCCTAGGTTCCCAGGGGCAGAGCTAGGATTTGAACCCAAATCTTTTTGACACTAAATCCATGCTTTTAACCATTTACTTACTTCATCTTACCTACTTACAATGTATAATTTTGAAAAAGAATGGTTGTATCTTACTTGAGGTTAAGCTTGATGGGCTGTAAGGCAAAAATTGTATATTGTCAAAATTATCCCTGAAAAATTCTTGAAGTTATTCAGTATAATACAGAGACACATTGTGTCTGCATAAACTCAATACAGCCAATTTCTTCTTCAGCCTTAGGTCAAATCCTTGCTTCTTCAGTTGAGCATCAGCTGAAATCCTTAGCTTGCATATAGAGACAATATTGAAAATAACAACAAAAACCCCTTTCTTTAAACACTGAGTACTGAGTGTGCATAATTACTTTCATATATAGTTAAACACAAACATGACGCTACTCTTCTATTTATCTACTTGGATTTGCTGGACTAGGGGATAAAGTGGATAGTGCCTCCAGAGCAAGTGCCCCTGTTTTGTAACTTTCAGTGCCAAATGTTGCTGTGAATTCGGACAGTCTCCTCAGACATTTAAAATTTGACAGATTTAGGGGGCCAGGGAGTGGGGTAGTGGTTAAGTTCGTGTGCTCTGCTTTGGTGGCCTGGGGTCCGCAGCTTTGGATCCTGGGCGTGGACCTAGCACTGCTCATCAAGCCACACTATGGCAGTGTGCCACATAAAATAGAGGAAGATTGGCACAGATGTTAGCATAGCGACAATCTTCCTCAAGCAAAAAGAGGAAGATTGGCAACAGATGTTAGCTCAGGGCCAATTTTCCTCACCAAAAAAAATAAAGATAAAATAAAATAAAATTTGACAGATTTTCTTCAAATCTCTGTTAGGGGTGAGACACAGATAATGTTTACTAGTAAAGCTAGTGAACATGCGGCAGTTATAAAGATAGCCAAATCCTTACTCATCATTGTCATAATTATAATGTGATTGTCCCCATTTGTTGAGCACTTCTTCCCATGTGCCAGACACTGGGAAAAGTGCTTTCTAAGCATTCTCCATTTAATTTTCTTAATCACTCTGATGTAGTTTGCAGAAAACTGAGACTCAAAGACTTTTAATAACTAGTCCATGGCGTTATAGTTTATAAGTGGAGGACCTTGATTCTATTTCAAATTTGTCTGATTCCAAAGCCCATCCTCTTAACGACTGTCCTGATGTTAGGGGTCCTGGTCTATAAACCTTTTGAGAGGACAAAATAGATTCCTGACTGTGCTTTTTTAAAAATCACGGCCTGGGGCCTACCCAGTGGCATAGCAGTTAAGTTGGCGCGCTCCTCTTCGGCGGCCGGGGGTTTGCAGATTCGGATCCTGGGTGCGGACCTACGGACCACTCATCAAGCCATGCTGTGGCGGGCATTCCACATATAAAGTAGAGGAAGATGGGCACAGATGTTAGCTCAGGGCCAGTCTTCCTCAGCAAAAAGAGCAGGATTGGCGGCAGACATTAGCTCAGGGCTAATCTTCCTCAAAAAAATTAAAAAAAAAAATCAGGGCCACTAGATTTGCAAATGCCATCAACACAAAACAATAATGGTCCTCTTTGCTTCCAGCAGTGATTTTGCATCTCTGAAAATTTCCAGACAGGCACACTAATCTAAGCCTCTTCTGGCCCAGCCATGATTGCCTCTGGGTATTTCCTAACACTTCCTCCATCCTTCCCTGCTAGTTCCTTCCTGTCCCTGCCCCACCATGCTCCATCTCACTAAATAGCTCAACATGCCCAGAACATAAGGCTCTTCTGTGCTTTGCTGACACACTTTACCTGGAAGACCTGGCCCCATTGTAGGTGATGGTGAGGAGTTTGATGAGAAGTCCCTGCAGGGTTTTAAACAGGGAAATGACAAGATCCGATTTGTGTTTGAAAAGATCACTCTGTCTATGATAAGAAGAACAGACGTAGGTGCAACCACAGAATTTGGGAGGATAGTTAGGAGCTTTCGCAGTGGTCCAGGAGAGAAGCAACGGTGGTAGTGAAGATAGCGAGAAATAGTCAGATCTGGAATGTATTTTGAAAATAGAATGGAATTTTGGATATATATCAGGGGTTGAGCCAACAAAACTTGCTGATAGATTGGACTTGGGCTATGAAAGAAAGCACAGAATCAAGGAAGAAAAGCGATGAACGCCTGAACAAGCCACCCTCTATTTGTGTTATGAGATGGTCAATACAGTCATCGTTTTAAACTGAGACACAACTGTGATTATGGCATAGAAAATCTTTGGCTGAAAGAGTTGTCTATTTGACATTATGTGTGGCTGTGGAGTGTCTCGGTTTTCTCCAACTACACAACTTGCTAAGCGCAGGTCACTGTGCTAGGTTCTTTCACAAAAGTTGCATCATTTAACCTTCCCCAAACTCTTAGAAGTAAAAATTAATATCCCCATTTTACAGAGAAGGAAACTAAAGTAATTTATGATTTGACTGAGGTTACACAGTCAGTAAGTCGCTGAGCTGAGATTTGAAGTCAAGTTCGACACTCAAGCCCATGGTCTTGTCACTGCAATGATTCAAAGATACAGAATCAGAATTCCCCAAACTTTCCTCCTCATTGCTCGAATCCTCTGTTGACTCTCATGTGCCCTACTTTAGAGCCCAGGGCTGGCAAACAGGACAGCTTTGTTCTGTCTGTAGCCCATCCGCTGACTTGCCTTGTGATTTAGGGCAAGCTTCTTAATTCGATGGTGTCTCAGCATTCCCACATGTTAAGCAGGGCTAGTAATTAGTGATGGAGACAATGCTTTGAAATCTGCAGATGAAAGGACCTGCAGCCTCGAGTGCAAATATTTTCTTTCCCATGGTGATCCTTTGGTTTCTTATAGCTTCCAGGACCCTTCATAAGGAAAGAAAAAAAAAAAGAAAAGGAAAAAGGAAGAAAATAGGACAAGTGTAAAACTGCATTTGCTTGCTCACTAGAAGCCAGTGGAATGTTTGGGCCATAAACCTAATAACCTCCCTTACTCTATGGGCTGGCTGGGTGGCGCAGAGGTTAAGTGCGCACGTTCCGCTTCGGTGGCCTGGGGTTTGCCAGTTCAGATCTTGGGTGCGGACGTGGCACCGCTTGGCAAGCCATGCTGTGGCAGGCGTCCCATACACAAAGTAGAGGAAGATGGGTACAGATGTTAGCTCAGGGCCAGTCTTCCTCAGTGAAAAGAGGAGGATTGGCAGCAGTTAGCTCAGGGCCAATCTTTCTCAAAAAAACCCCCCAAAAAACCCCACCTCCCTTACTCCATAGTGCTCAATAAATATTACTAATGAGTGAATAAACTTTATTCAAAAAACCATTAAGGTAGGCTTTGGAAAACCAGCGAAGATCTTTAAAAATGATTTCTGTTTTGTTTCTGGCTTCTTAGTCCTAAATATTCTCCAGTGGGGAAAAAAGGGAGTTAATGCTTATCTAGTATCTGCTGTGTGTCAGGTATCAGGCTAACTGCTTTCACATGAAACCTCATTTAATCATCACAATAGTATTATCAGGTAGGTGCTATTATTACCTTCAGTTTATAGGAGAAGAAACCATGGCTTGGTATAGTTCAGTGACTTGTCCAAGGTCACAAAACCAGGAAGTTGCAGAGCCCAGACTGGACCAAGCTGGGCCTTCCCCATTGTAAATTCAGGCTCTTACCAAGGCACCCTGTTGTCCTAAAAGATTAGCGATGACAACAATTTTGAACTGTCCTATCACATCCTGGGTGTGTGTGGCATTTAAAAATCTCTTACTGCTTGTTCTTTTCGGTCCCTGGCACAGGGACAGTTATTTGTGTAGCACAATTGTTATTATTGTGCAGCCTCACATATTCTTTCTGCCCTGGGCAAACATGAACAATAATGGGCTATATTTATGAAACCAGCAGCTTAGAAGCATGAGCTCCAGATTACCATTACAATTGTAGTATCATTTTGTTTTTTTTTTTGGTAGCTTAGCACCATTTATTTGGAAGGCCTTTCTCAAAGTCTCACGCAAATAAACTGGTTCTTTGTATATTCAGAGAGCTCCCCACAGTTTTTTTTTTTTTTCATAGTTTCAATTAATCATCCTACATTTCCAAATGTTGACATCACAGACACGTAGTGTTCATAAAGAGCTGATATGACAGTCACCTCCAAAAGTTGGAAAATAAAGAAATAAAAGTAGCTGTGGTTTCCCGTAAGGGTGGGTTGGGGAGAGGGAGTGGGAGTTAGAGCAAGATAGAAAGATGGAAAGACAGGCTATTGACAAAGCTGTTCATGATCTAAGCTCTCCCCTGCAAGATCATCTTGCGTTTAGGGGGATTATAAATCCAGAGCCTCATCTTCAGCTGTCCATGGTCCAAAGCATCATTTTATCAAGTCTTCTTGGGGGTGATCAATGCCTGGAGGACTCCAGCAACAAGCTCTGGGGAAAAACACATTTGAGTCAGATCTGTGTACAATTCCAAACCTAGTCACTGTGAATTTGGACAAATTCCTCTTCTATAAAACAAAATTGAGGGGCCGGCCTGGTGGCACAGCGGTTAAGTGCGCACGTTCTGCTTTGGCGGCCTGGGGTTTGCCGGTTCGGATCCTGGGTGTAAACGTGGCACCGCTTGGCACACCATGCCGTGCTAGGAGTCCCACATATAAAGTAGAGGAAGATGGGCATGGATGTTAGCTCAGGGCCAGTGTTCCTCAGGGAAAAGAGGAGGATTGGCAGCAGTTAGCTCAGGGCTAATCTTCCTCAAAAAAAAAAAAAAAAAAGATAATAATCCCTGTAGGGTTGTCATGAGGATTAAGTGAAATAACGTATATGAAAGCAGCAATTGTTGGTTATCAGTATCCAGATTTAAGTCATTAGATACAACTTGATTTACCTAGGGAACACCTACTTTCCAATTACAGGGATATGCGTGTCAGCTCTTCAAGACACTCCTTTCTCCTAGCCAGTGTATCTGCACAACTGACTCAGTAACTGGAGAGTTGTCTGAGAGGTAGCGAGTTAAATGGTGATCTAGAAGAATGGTATCCTTATAGCTACCACTTATTGAACATCTAATCTAGCCCAGGCTCTTTGATGGGACATTTATGCATGATTTCTAGTCCTTACACTATCCCTACAAGGTAGGTATTATCATCTCCAACGTACACATGAGGAATATGAGGCTTAGAGACCCAGAGACATTAAATTGCCCTACAAAAACAGGTAAGTCCTTTTTGTCTGCTCCATGAAGCTCATTCTTGTTAATGAATTAGATCATAACATATCTTTCATTAGCTACATTTTACTCTCCTAAAATAGATTTGCGATATGACCCAGTGCTTTGATGAGATCTGGGACACGCATTTGCAATCTGTCACTGGTGTGTCATTAAAAAAAAATTCAGTCCCAGACGTTCTAGGCCTTTTTGGGCGTTTAGACCATCACTCCTATCCCCACACTACAAGTCAAGTTTTTTTATTTTTTATTTATTTATCTTTGAGGAAGATTAGCCCTGAGCTAACGTCTGTGCCCATCTTCCTCTACTTTATATGTGGGACGCCTGCCACAGCGTGGCTTGATAAGCGGTGGTAGGTCTGTGCCCAGGATCCGAACCAGTAAACCCCGGGCGGCTGAAGCAGAGTGCACAAACTTAACTGCTGCACCACCGGGCCAGCTCCATCAAGTTTTTAATTTAAACCAGAACCAATGAGTAGAGAAAGAAGCCAGTACAAATTATTGGTGGTCTGGAAGGGGACCTGGGGCAATTCCCATATAATGATTGTTAGCAAGTCTTCTCTTGCTGAGGGGTCTGATCATCGTTATTATTTTAACTAAGGCCCAAACTTGCTTTAAGTGCCCCTTACTTAAACAAATTATTTATAAAATATTTGTTCCTTGGTTTTCTTATCTGTGAAATGGGGATAAAACGGGGATCCAAATAATAACTATACCTGAGACTATACAGTTCAGTTCAACAAACTTTCATCATGTACCTATTTGACTCCAGAAGTTGTGCTAGATGTTGTATGTAAAAACATTTATAAATTGTGAAAAGCAATACTGTATAAATACATGTTGTTTTTGACTTAATATATATCACACAATAATTATAACCGTAACAATTCCTTATACTTACTCAACCTTTTTCACATTGATTTGTTCATTTTTATACATGAGAAACTGAGGCTCACACGGGTTAAACGGTTTGTCTGAGGTCATACGCTAAGTGACTCCAATATTCTCCTTACTACCCCACACTGCCTTTCTAGGAAACTCTGTACACCAGGGACTCCACTATATTCACCCAAGAGTAATATCTTATATCTCGTATGTTTTGGAAAAGTCTCGTTGAATAGCAAGTGAATTTGTACTCCCATTAGCAATTTATTCCATTACTTTCAGATTTCTTAACTAACTTTGTGTATCTATATCTTTAGGTATTTTCATATATGTCATCTCATTCATCCTCACAACAAACCTAAGGTTGTACGGCTAGTAGAGCCAGGATTAGAACCTGGATGTTTTTGATGTCCAAGCCTTGTTTATTCCACTACACTCTACCACTTTGTTTATAAGCCATATAACCTTGGGCAAACCACTTAACCTCTGCGACCTTCAGTTATATCATCTGTAAAGTGGGTATGGTGATTACTACCTTTCAGAGTTGTGAAGCTCAAATGTGATAACGTAAACCAGAAAATTCAAGTAGAAACATCAGTTGCGGTCACAGCTGATAAATATACCAAGGTGGAATCATTTAAAACAGTATCTCCCCTCCTCCCTTGAGTTAAAAAGAATACCAGCAGAAAGACGCCAAGGGAGACTCTCTTGAATAAGTGGTTGCTTACCAGACCTGAGTGTCTGGACCTTGTAAAAAGGGATCTGAGTAGGGTCAAGGGGTTCTGGAGGCATTTCTGGGATGGTTTGCCTGTGCTGGCAAAGGTCGTAGAGCCTTGTTCAGTTGGCCCTCGTGGGACGTCAAATAGGGACTGCTATGATAATGGCAACGGGGGTGTGGGCCTGATAGAGCTGTGGTTTGTTGTCGTGGGAAGCTGTCATGACTGAGAAAGGAAGAGCAGTCTGGGAAAAAACATGTACTGAAGACTACTCTCTGCTAGTCTAAACTGTGAGGATGTAGTAAGGAGTCATCCCCCTGTCCGCAAGGATTTCACAGTGTAGTGGGGGACAGAAAAGCTCTCAACTAACTCTTAAAAAGAGGCAGAGTATAATAAGGATCATATCTGAACAACTAAGAGGTGAAGAGGGAGTTCCTGGAAGCCTCCTTGAAGTAGGTGGCATCTACGCCACACCTGTAGAGATGAGAGTTTCAAGTAACTGTTTGCTTATTGCAATTGAAGAAGGCAGCATGAGAAAGTGTCGGCTGTGTTATGTTTAACACAGGCAGGAGCTAAGGCCTTTGCTGTGTACATGATACATGCTAGGGGCTGAGGCTATAGAAATACATCAGAAACAGTCCTTGCCATTGAGGAGCTCTCAGTCTAGAGGGGTAGACAGATGTAAACAGTCAGGGTGATAATGATTTCAGAAGGTAGAGAAGAAATGTTAAAAAGAAGAGGAGAGTGTGTAACTCTGACGTGGGGAGGTCGGGAGATGCTTTGCAAAGGGAATGATATTTGAGTTGTGTCCTGAAAAAGTAGGAGGAGTTTGCCAGAAGGATTGTGGGAGGAGTTAGGAGTGCTGTAGGCACCTGAGCAGGTCCCAGTGCTCTTTTATTGAACAATCTAAGTGTAGCAGGCAAGGAAAGTATTTCTTTCCTCTCCCACCTAGATTTTTGGCTACTGGAGGGAATGACTTCTTTTTCAATATCACACCCCAATAGCAGATGGTTAAGTGAAAGGTTTTGGAGTCAGACCTGGATTCTAATCCGGCTATCTAATAAGCTGTATGACCTCATTTGTGTTTCGGTTTCCCCATTTGTACAGCTTCTTTGGGTCTCAGATGCTTCCATTCATACAATTCAAAAATAAAGCGTCTAGCACAGAGCCTAGCATATATAAAGTCCTGTTATTATTTTCTATCATTATCTCATTTAGTCCTTATAAGCAACCTGGACTTTGGGTAAAATTTCCCCTATTTTGCAGAAGCAGAAGCTTAGAGTAGGTAGGTGACCTGCCTAGAGTTCATAGGACAATCTAGAATCGCCTCCGCAGCCCGTCCGCCTTAATTTTATGTCCGCGCCGGGTTTTCCCAGGCAGCCGCCGGCGGCAGGCTCCGGTCCGGCGGCGGAAACTCCGGCGCCAGAATTTGGGTGCCGCCGCGGCCTGCGCCGGGCGGGCGGGGCCAGGAGGGGCGAGGCGAGGCGGGGCGGGCGAGAGGAGGGAAGTTGTCGAAGTTAGGGGAGACGCCCGCCCGCCGCCCGGGCTCGCCTCCGGCCGCTCCCTCCGCCCCCTCCCCGCCCCGAGCCCCCGTCCGCCAGTCCTTCCTTCCCCTGCCGTGCATGATGGAAACACCATGGCTGCGGCGGCCCAGCTCTCCCTGACACAGGTAACGCCGGCCGCCCGTCCGCGGGGCTCGCTCGGCCGCTGTCCCCGGCCTCCTCCCCCCCCTTCCCCTTCCCCTCCCTCTTCCCCTCCCCCCCGTCCCTGCGGCTCACCGACCCGGGCGGTTTCTCTCGGCCCGGCGGGCGCGCGCGTGTGTGACTGAGGGACGGCGCCATCCCGAGCCGGCAGCTGCGCCGCTGCGGCCGCGACCCCGCCCCGGGTCGGGGGCTCCCCCGGCCCGGCCCCGCCCAGTCCAGCCTAGTCCAGTCCAGCCCAGCCCAGCCCAGCCCAGCGCCGCGCGTCCCCCGGCCCCTGCTCCCAGCGCCGCCGCCGGCCGGCCCCTCTCCCTCCCCTGCGTGTCCCCCCAGGAAGTTTCCTCCTCCAGGCCCGGCGCGCCCCAGGTGAGCTGTGGAGCTCGCGCGCGGCAGCCTCGCCCCCCGGTCAGCCCTCGCCCGGCGCTAGGCTCGCCCTCCGGCCGGCTGCGCGCCCCGCCCCGGGCAGAGTCACCTTCCGAGCGGCACTCGGGGCCCCCTCTGAGCCGCGCTTTCCTGTCTGAACCGGCCTTTCCCCCCTGGAGTCCAGCGAAAGCCCTCCCTTCCCCAGCAGTTGCCTCCAGCCGGCGCCTCTTCCAAGTGAGCCTCGCCCACCCAAGTACTTACCCTGCTAGCCCCTTCCCGAGGGTAGCCTCTTCCCCCCTCCTGGTCAGACCCCGGTTAGTTTTTTCCTTCTCGAGTTTGCTTTCACGCCCACCCGTGGACTTTCACTTCCTCGCTGTCCCAGCGGATAACAGGGAGACATCCTGGAACAGGTGCGATGGTTCCCCCCGTGTTGGTGCTGGGAACGGCCGTGGACCGCTCGTCCGGGGGATCTTCACCAAAATGTTCTCAGGGTCTTTGCTCTGGGCTTTCGGCTGCCTTCGGAGGCCAGTCCCTGTTCCCAGAAAACCTCTCCGCACCGCTCGCCCTGGGCGCCTCGTTGCTCGCTCTCCGTGAAGAAAGCCAGTTCCCGTCTTCCCGTGCTGCCCAGGACGATAAGGTGCCCTGCACCTGTCAGTCCCTGCACGCACCCAGACTCGCCCCACCTCGCTTTCTCATCCTGTTTTCCCCACAGCTGGTGGCCCTGTACTTCCCCGTCGGGCCCACCGCAACCTTCCGGCCTGCCTTGGAGTGTCTCCCTGCCCCCTCTAGTCTCCTTGGCCTGGATTTGTCGGTGCTTTTGAAGGCTTGAACAGTGGGACAGGGTATACCTGCGGGCCGTAGAGTTTTCGGGAGGCTGTTGGGATGGAGGGGCTTTGGGGCGGTTTGCCAGCTCTCTGGGATGCAGAGGCTGAGTGAGGAGTGTTCTCCCGGGAGCCATGCGCCCCGGGTGCGATAAGTAACTTCACTGTGCGGGAATTGTCACACTCGGGAGTGGAGTCTGCTTATTTCCCAGTGTATTTGGTGTTGCTTATCCTAGTTTGACAAGCAGATATGGGGAGGAATCCTTGGAATGTGGTGGGGGATCTCTTTGGAAGGGTCTTCCTGAAACTCAGGTTTGAGAAATGGCAACACTGACCTTCGGGTGTTCACTTTTTGTGAGTCCAGTTAGTGACTTGCATTCAATAAGATGCTGTTGGCAGGCGCGCTATCTGGCTCCGTGGGCCAGTTGGGGCAGGAGTTTTCCCTTCTTGAGGATTTTGTTCTTTTGAAGACTTCTGTAGGTTTGCTTTTTTAGTTGTGTGGGTAAGTTCTCTTCCTGGGTAATACTGTGTTTTTAGTTTCTAATTACTGTTATTTATCTCTGAAGATTTTTTCAGGCTCTGTCAGTTTTATAGACAGTTAAATAAATTTAAATATGTTCTTGTGGTTATATATTTAAATATCAACATGTATGCAGAGTAATGAATCAGGAATATTATCCTTAAATGTCTCACATATGAGAGAAGATACATTGATGGTTCATTTATATCAATAATTCAAATAAGTCAACTTAGAATATTTTTATTTTAGGACATTAAGAGGAAATAAGATCTATTGTGAAGGCACAGGAGAAGGAACCTTTCTTAAGTGTTAATATACCCTAATATGCCTCGTTATTTTAAAACTTTGCTCGTTTGTGTTTTTTTAACTTCATTTTTTCACTGCTTGAGGCAAATAAACTGAGATGATAATGGAGCCTGGTTTCACATTCATTATTGATCTGTTTTTGTCACCCTTGCACCCCCCCCCCACCCCCCCCCCCATAGGCATACTCAAGTGAGAGATCCTCCAGGGCAGGGACACCTTTTAATTCATCTCTCTCCCTCAGTGCCCGTCTGGAAGAAGGTGATTAAGAACTTTGCCTTAGGAATGACTGAAAATTCTAAAGGGCACTCTGACAGTTAGAAAGATTAAACAGATGCTGAGGTTAGTTTCTGCCTTTGGTCATGAGATAATGATGGTTTTGGAGTAGGTTCATTCCTTGAACAGATACTTGTTAAGTGCTAGGCACTGTGCTGGGATTGTCTTATTTATAATTTTTTGCTCTTATCAATTAAGCAAAACTGACAGTTGGGGGGAAAATGTGAGAATATTTCAATTTGCTCCTTCCTTCCTCTTCCTCTGCCTGCCAAACAACCCTCCAACTCCCCAACCACCAAAGTAAATTATCTAAATTATCATATTCTAGCTTGTAGAGAGGATAGAACACTAGAGAAATGAAACCTTAGTTCAGCCCCAGCTAACTGGATGGTGCTGCCTTAAGTCTCCAGGCCTCAGTTTTCTTAGCTCTAATATTCATTCAATAAATATTTGTTGAGCATTCACCGTGTGCTATGCTAGGCATTATTCTAGGTACTGAGGCTCTACTAATGAACAAAATAGATAACAATTCTTGGAGTTTGGAGACAAACAAAACATGAAGCTTACATTCTAGTAGCTGGTTTAAGGACCTTTCCAACTAATATTCTTTTTTATGGATCATGTTCTATGATTTGTAGATCTAGGAGTGACTTTGCCATGTAGCCTTAGTGTTTTCTAATTTTAGTTGTTTTCACTAGATGTTCTGTTTTCTTCTTGTCCATAAGAAATAAACCTTGAGTGAGAAAGATCTTGTGATTTTTGCTTATGGTGGTAGATTACAAAAAAGGATATTAATACTTTTTAAACTTTTCCAGTTGCCTTTTTCTTCCCTCAAGCCTGTATCCCTAATACTAATACTAATACTAATACTAATACTATTAGCTTCTCTTTGGGTGTTACTCTGTGCCAGGAATTTTACTTCACTTAATCTAACACTCCATTTTACAAATGAGGGAAGTAATTTACATAAGCTAGTAAGTGGTAAATCTAAAATTTGAACCAAGGTCTGTAGGACTTCAAAAGCTCTTTCACTATACTTCTCTGTCTACTGGATGCTTGGCACATCCAGTGCTCCCTGGAATTTTTGATTCTCTTTTTCAGTATATGCCCTGTTGTCCTAATTAGGTAGTAAACTTCTTGAGGATGGAAGCTATGTCTTTGGCCTCTGAATCTCCAGTGCCTGTCATGGTATCTTGACAATACAATTGTTTGCGTGTAAGTAGTGCTCTTGATGATGATAAAGGTTTTATTTTATTGAAATATGTCATGATATGAGTATTTAAAATAATCTTCCAGCAGCTTTATGCTGAAGTTTTCTTGTTTTAATTTAGCAAGGATTCCGCTTTTTTGCTTGAGGAAGATTAGCCCTGAGCTAACATCTGTGCCAGTCTTCCTCCCCTTTATATGTGAGTTGCCACCACAGCACGGCTGATGAGTGGTGTGGGTCTGTGCCCAGGATCCTAACCTGCGAACCTGGGCCACCGAAGCAGAGCATGCCAAACTTAACCACTGTGCCACGGGGCTTGCCCAGGGATTCTTTTCTTAATAATAAAGAAAGCCCTTAGAATGAGGCTAAATTTAAAAAAATCTTAGTATATGTTCTAAAACAATAAATACTATAAGAGTACTTTTAATGCTTTTTTTTTTTAAATTGCAAGAGTGATAGAGCTGCATTACAGAAGATTTGGAAATTGGGGGAAAAGTCTCCCATAATTTCACAGTTTCTTGTGTTTAGTTTCCTTTTCATTAAAAAAAGTACATGATGTGTGTTAATAAATGTTTCACCTCAATGGTCTGGTTTAACAGTCATGACAGTAAGTGTAGGGCTGAGTATGAAAATTACAATGTGTTCTTGGAAGCAGAAAAGGATTATTTATTCAACATGACATTTTACTTCCTACTATGGGAAAGGCACAAAAATGATAGATATATTTTTGCCTGCAATTATGTTCCAGTATACTCAGGAAATCCATGTTTCCTTGAGACATATCTAACCATTCTCAAAAATGGCTGGAATGCTCAGCATTTGGGAGGAGTTGTCATAGTTAAAATTAATTAGGAACAGTTGGGTATATCCAATAGAGAATCTCCCAGGAATAATCTAAGAGTATATCCTTTGTTTTCGCTCTATTTCCAGACAAAAAATAACAGACTAACATGTAGTAGAAAAAGATTGAACATCTTTGTTTAGCAATGAATCATAGTTCTAATCTCTACTCTCACTATAGTCTGATATAAGGGCTCAATCTAAGGTGTTTTGCTTGCTCTTAGAGGAATTATAAAGACACTTTATATGCTGCTTTTTTTTTTTTTCCTTCTTTCCAAAGCCCCCAGTTCACAGTTCTTTATTCTAGTTGTAGATCCTTCTGGCTCTGCTATGTGGGACGCTGCCTCAGCATGGCTTGCTGAGCGGTGCCATGTGTGCACCCAGGATCCAACCCATTGAAATCCTGGCCCGCTGAAGTAGAGTGTGTGAACTTAACCACTCGGCCACGGGGCTGGCCCCCACACGCTTCTTTGTTTTGTGAGTTTTGGACTTAATAAAATTGGAACTATGGAACTCAAAAGCAGGAAAATGGTGCGTGCACACGTGAGAGAGATATTGAGAGATATCTGGTTACTTGGATAATTGGTAGAAATAAATGAAAAGTTAATCCAGGCAGAATTCATTAGGCAAACCCATATACTGGAATTTCATTTTAAAGTGGTTGAACTCTCAACAAGATAAAATATTATGTCTTTGTTAAAAATTATGTTTATTAAGAGCTTGTAATAATCTGAGGAATGTTATAATTTGAATGCTATATTTCAGTAAAGTGGAAACATTTTATTTAGAAAAAAGACTGAAAGAAAAAGATACCAAGATTTTATAATAGTATGGTTATAGTTTTTTTTTTTAAAGATTTTATTTTTCCTTTTTCTCTCCAAAGCCCCCTGGTACATAGTCGTGTATTTTTAGTTGTGGGTCCTTCTAGTTGTGGCATGTGGGATGCCATCTCAGCATGGCCTGATGAGCGGTGCCATGTCCATGCCCAGGATCCAAACTGGCGAAACCCTGGGCCGCCGAAGCGGAGCACGAGAACTTAACCACTCGGCCACGGGGACGGCCTCTGGTTATAGTTTTTATATATCTTCTTTTCAGCAGTGAGCATGTATTTCTTCTGTAATCAGCTGATTTAGCATTTCTACATGACAAGTTTTTGAAAATTTATTCTTTTAAATTGAAATCAACAACTGTACATAAAGTAAAAAAATCTGTGTTGTGAGATTGCGTCTACACTCATATTTCATCTTAAACATTCCTATCTTTGGGTTTAGAGAAATTAGAATAAAAATAATAATAATTGTTATAATTGGTTTGGAATTCAGTCAGAGGACTAGTTTATAATTTTGTGTGCTGCTTTATAATTTAGAAAGTATTTTATGCTGTCTCATTTGATCTTCACAATAACCAATGAGCTAGGCTATTATTACTATCATTTCAAATTGGAGACTACTGAGGCTGAGAATTTGTGACTTAAGTTTTACAGTCAGTAAATAAAAGAGCCGGCATAAACCCATGTTAAAAGAAAATTCAAGGGGGCTGGCCCAGTGGCAGGTAGTTAAGTTTTCATACTCTGCTTTGGTGGCCTGGGGTTCGCAGATTCAGATCCGTGGCATGGACCTACACACTGCTTATCAAGCCATGCTGTGTCAGCGTTCCACATACAAAATAGAGGAAGATTGGCAGAGATGTTAGTTCAGCGACAGTCTTCCTCAAGCAAAAAGAGGAAGATTGGCAACAGTCGTTAGCTCTGGGCCAATCTTCCTCACCAAAAAAATAAAAAATTAAAATAAATTCAAACAGTACCAGTGAAAGTCTCCTTCTCTGGGCCTTCAGTCTCCTGCCTAGAGGCAGTCATTCTTACTAGTTTTTTGTGTGTATTTCCAGCAGTAGTCTGTGATGTATATGCAAATATATATATGTGTATATCGTGGCTTATTATTAATTAATTTACTTATTTTTAGCTTAATCAATCCAGGAGATTGTTCTGTAACAGCACATGTAGATTTCCCTCATTGTTTTAAAAACTTCAGGATATTCCCTTCTATGAGTATGCTGTAATTTATTTAACTAGCCACCTAATGTTGGACACTTGTGTTATTTCCAAGCTTTTATTACCAAAAGTGCTGCGGTGACTATTCTTTTACACATTTTTGTGCACGTGTGAGTATGTGCATTAGTTTTTAGTGGATATAATTGTTGAGTAAAAGGATAGTTTTAATTTGGATATTATTTTTTTTATTTTTATTTTTTTAAAGATTTTCTTTTTTCCTTTTTCTCCCCAAAACCCTCCGGTACATAGTTGTGTATTTTTGGTTGTGGATCCTTCTAGTTGTGGCATGTGGGACGCCGCCTCAGCATGGCCTGATGAGTGGTGCCATGTGTGTGCCCAGGATCTGAACCGGCGAAACTCTTGGCCACCCAAGCAGAGCACGCAAACTTAACCACTTGCCCACTGGACTGGCCCCTAATTTGGATATTATTAATTTGCATTCAGAAAGGTTGTACTGGTAACAGTGTTTGAGTGCGCTTTTTCCTCCACAGCTTCATCAACATAGTATATTATCAAACTTTTGATCATTGTCAACTTGATATGTAAAAATGATATTTGTTAAAAGTTGGCCTCATTTACTGTGCTTTCCTACCACATAAATTTGAACTTTTTAATATTTTGTACAAAGGTAAGGTAGAAGTGAGGCGTAAGAAACTTATCTTTGTGATATAAATAATGCTTTCATGAATTGGAGGTGCAATTAAAAAATAAAGGTTGGAGCTCTTAAAAACGTATATTTTTTTTTTTTTGAGGAAGATTAGCCCTGAGCTAACATCTGCCACCAACCCCCTTCTTTTTACTGAGGAAGACTGGCCTTAGCTCGCATCCGTGCCCATCTTCCTCTACTTTATATATGGGACGCCTACCATAGCATGGCATGCCAAGCGGTGCCATGTCCGCACCCAGGATCTGAACCAGTGAACCCCAGACCACCGAAGCAGAACATGCGCACTTAACTGCTGCACCACCGGGTGGGCCCCTAAAAACATTTTTATGTGGCACAAATATAGAAAGAAAAGTAAGCCTCACTTCCTCTCTTTTTAGATTGGGGCTTCTGTCCCAATTTTAATGGTACCAGGAGTTTCCCATCTGAAATAATCAAGCTGGTTATTTCTTATGTCTTCAATAAATACACAAATTTGGCCACGAATACTGGGGCAGGAACATACTTTTGGGGGGAAAGCTTCTATATTATACTACTTTGGTTTTTTCTAGATTATGGTTTCTCAGTCTTGGCCTTAGTAACATTTTGGGCCAGATAATTCTTTGGTGTGGGGAGCTGTCCTGTGCATTGTGGGATGTTTTGCTGTGTCTTTAACCACAAGATGCTAGTAGCACTCCCTTCTGTTGAGACAATCTCCGGACATTGTCCGATGTTTCATGGGGGACAAAATTGCCCCTAGTTGAGAATCACTGGTTTAAATATATACTTTTTAAATTTAGTGATCCACTAAGGTGTTTGGGAGATACAGAGGTATATGTTTTCTTGGGATAGGGACACGAGGAATAGTTTATCTTCATGTTTTTATTCTTAAATCTGCCATAAACCATGAATGACTGTGCATAGATATTGAGCTTAAAAAACTTAGGGGCCGGCCCCGTGGCCGAGTGGTTGTTTGTGCACTCTGCTTCGGCGGCCCAGGGTTTTGCTGGTTCAGATCCTGGGTGCGGACATGGCACCGCTCATCAGGCCATGCTAAGGTGGTGTCCCATGTGCCACAAGTAGAAGGACTCACAACTAAGAATATACAGCTGTGTACTGGGTGCTTTGGGGAGAAAAAGGAAAAATAAAAAATCGTTAAAAAAACAACAACAAGAAACCCTGCAAAACTTAACTGGTGAGACATCTGGAAATTGTAAACTTAATTTTATGTGTGATTTCTGTACCTTTCTTAGCGTGGTCTTATTTTAGTTGTGGAACAGTTTTATCTAGTGGGCTAAATATTAATGCAAAGATCCCGGAAGGAAAATATTCTTATGCCACTGTTAAGAAAGAAGACGACTGATGTTTCTTGAACTCCTAATAGGCAGTAGGTACTTTTAGCTGATTTACATATATTATTTCACTTAATCTTCCCAGCCTTTCTACAAGTAGGAATTAATCTTTTGTATTACTTACTCAGGGTTGTGTTCTAAGTGATAGATTTGAGATTTGAACCCAGGCACGTCTCTTCTCTATCACATTTGCTATGCTGCTTTCTGTAAACACTCATTGACGATATTTCAGATAAATTTAGGGATAAAAACGATCATGCATGTGATATTATGTTCCTCTATTGTTATATAAAAGGAACAGATAGAGAGTGGGCTCTGCGTGTGTGTGTGTGAGAGAGAGAAAAAAGAGATCAATATTGGCATGATAACAACGATACTTATTGAGCACTTATGATGTGTCAAGCACTGTTTTCAGTAATCCTTACAACCTCATGAACTTTCAGTAATCTTGACAACCTGATAACTGGATCATCCTTATTATTGTTGTTTTACAAAAAAGAGAGAACTTAGGCATAGAGGTGAAGTAATTTGTTCAACTCAAGCTGCTGCTAAATAGTAGAGCAAGGATTATAACCCAGATAGTGTAAACAACTCATATAAGTTGAATGCGTCTGAATGTATTTTTAAGGGAACAATGTCTCTGACAGAACTAATTATGATAGTGCTATTCTTTGGTTGTAACTAAATACATGTTCTAGGCTGCAGCATCTTCTTTTTTGAAAATCAACTTGTCATTGCATAGACCACATCTCTAGAAAGTGATTGTTGTACCAAGTTCTAGCAGAGGGTTTTTGTAGACGTGATAGAAGGTAGTTTTACATTTTGCGAACTCTAGGAATTTATTGCTTGTGAAAACTAAGCCTGTCTAGGTTAGTGTACATCTTGCCAGTATTTACTTTCAAGCTAGTATTCTCTTGGACATACTAGTTTGGACTTGGGGTTTTTTCAGTATTTTACTGCTAGAGATGATACCAGCTGTCAGAGAAAAATTCCCTATGAAATAAATTATTTTATTATATAAAACTTAGAACCACTAGATCTGAGGATTTCTGATGCTCCAGATATGAACATTGCTGAGAGGGTGAAATAATGAGAGACTTTGGGCTTTGCAGTCAGAATGTCTTAGGTTTAAATCACTTATTTGACTGTTTCACAGATTTATTAGCCTCTTTTTTTTCCTGTAAAATGGGGAATAAAATTAACCTGCAGGATTTGTTGTGAAGATTATGTGAAATAATGGATATGAATGTCTGGGATCAGTTTAAATGGCAGCAGCTATTAATGTAATAATAGTAATAACTACCACCACTAACCAAATATTTAAAATTGATGGATTTAGTTATTACAGGGCTGGGGTTTTTTTTGAGAAATATTAGCCCTGAGCTAACATCTGCTGCCAGTTGTCCTCTTTTTGCTGAGGGAGGCTGGCCCTGAGCGAACATCCGTGCCCATCTTCCTCTATGTTATGTGGGACGCTTGCCACAGCATGGCTTGCCAAGTGGTGCCGTGGCCACACCTGGGATCTGAACTGGCGGACCCGGGGCTGCCAAAGCAGAAGTTGATTTTAATAATATGTTGCACTTACGGAATGAAAATTGGAATTTTCATAGATCACGGATACCAAGCATTATTTGTAACCTCATTCCATCTTATTCTATAGGTACAACACAGGTGTATCATTATGCATATACTAAAAATACGAAACTTATGTGCTTTAAAGGTGCTTCCATTATTGCTGGTTGATCCTCTTTTATTGCAGCAAACCTTTGCTGAATGCCTCCTGTGTGTCACCACTGTATTAGGCCTTGGACATAAAAGAGAATAAGACCTAGACTCATGCACTGAAGTATGTTTTAGTCTTTTAGGGGGATAAACACTGACTCTCTGGTGTGATACATACTATGATAAAGGACGATAGAAGTAAGGCACTGGGTGCTGTGGAATATCCTGTGATTATGATGGAACGTTTTGTGGTAGTTTAGTTTTTAATTTTCTTATTGTTTTATAGTATCTGACGTTGATACTGTAGATGGCATTTTAAATTATATTTAAAAGGACAACAGAAAACCATGGGAATGTTTGATTGAAATAAAATTGTACTTTGCTGCATAGGGTTCACATTGGGGATATAACATCCATTTTCTTATGATTTGTTCTCTGCTTTCTCTTTGTAATAAAGTGAGAATTTTAAACCTAGAACGTAGGATGTTAGGAAGGGATTTCGAGGATAAGCTTTAAAGGATCTGTGACTTTCTCTAAAATAGTATGTAAAATATTCAGTCTCAAGATTTCTATCCCATGAATGCTGAGAGAAGTTTTATATAGTGGGAAGAACACTAGACTTAGTACAAGACAGACCTTGAATTTGAAATTTTGAATTCTCCCTATGCCACTTGTACTCTTCTGGGTGGCCTTGGCAAGTCAGTTAAACTCTCTGAACTTCCTTTTCTTTATGTATGATGTATATACATTGTTGGAATATAGGAGACATTCAATAAATAGAAGTGCTATTATTATTATTGACACTCATATAAATATTATTTAAAATTTTTTTCATTTCCAAAATTCTTCACTCATTAAAGAAAACGTGGAACATGCAGAAAAACAGCAAGAAAAGGCATGAATCACCACTCATCCTATTCTTTAAATTTTTAGTTGTTTTACTTCTTGGTTTTTTCCTTTACATGCTTTTTTAAACGTGATTGTAACCTCTCTCCCACGCCCGTACACACACACATATGTATAGTTTCGTATTCTGTTTTCTTTAACTTAACATTATGGGTGTTTTACTATATGGTCTTCATAGTATCTTTTTAATGTCTTTAGAATATATTTATTGATTGGATGTTTTATAGTTAATTAAGCCTTTATACAGATAATTTATATATCAATTATAATTAATGCTGTTGCAAATAACCTTTCATATACCATTCGCTGAATTTTTTTTTGTGGAGTTATAGATAGTACTTACTACATAACTATGAATTATTTTTTCTCTGTACACCTTTGAGTTTTGAAATTAAATGAGTGATTTTTGTTTAGTTTATAAGATCTTCAATGACAAAGCAGACAGCAGCAGTAATTTATGCAGAAAGGAGCAACAATTTCAAAAATATTATTGTGCAGAAATTAAGTTTGAGTATATTTGATTTGGCTGCAAAGGCCATTTATAGTTTGTAAAGTTCACTTAGCATAGGAAATTGGCCTTAAAAGTTGTGAGCTTGAAGAAGATTGGATGATTTCTGTTTGCATAGTTTTCCTCCTTCTTTGCAGGCTAGATTGCTTTCATTCTTAGTCTGTTCTCTACATTCTGTTCTGTGTTTTTTGTTTTTGTTTTCTTTTCTGGCACACTTTTGTGCAGGGCGTTGTAAGATCTGGAGGTGGATTCTGGACCATCTGGCACTCTAAAACGGTTCAGAAACTTAACTCTATTGACTGTGCTTTGAGCCAGACTTGCTTCAAATTTCCTGGTTTGTCTCTGTGCTTGGTGGGTTTTTTCTTTTATACCCTCACAGCTTTTTAGGATTTATTTCTTGCTTATTTTAGTACAGGAATTTTACCAGTACCAGTGTTCATAGATTAAGATGGTCAAGACTTAATTTCTTATAACCTCACCGAAGAAACTCTTATAATGAAAACTTTACAAAATGTTCTGTTTTTAAAAGTAAGTGTATAATTGACGTAACTTGTATTACTTATACATGTTTAATAAATATTTAAAATATTTAAAATTATAATGTAATTATAGTTTTTTTCATCATGTGTAGAGTAATTATAGTTTTTCATCATAAGGCTAGGTCGAGGGAAAATCAGATTCTGCAAATTGTAAATTTATTGAGTTAATTTCTAGTATTAGTTTAAAAATAATCCGTGTGTCAAAATTAATGATAATTTTTTAACTATATCTGCGTTTAGCAATATGAACCATCAAGCACTTTTAAAAAGTAACAGCGGTACTCAATTTATAAAATGTTTAAAAATTGTTTAGTTGTTGACACTTTCTTTGAGCCTCCTGCCCTATTTCTTTAAAAATTTTTTAAACAGGCTTATTGATACATAATCCACGTATCAAACAATTTGCCCATTTAAAATGTACAATTCAGTGGTTTTAGCCTATTCATAGATGTGTGCAACCATCACCAGAGTCAATTTTAGAGTATTTTTACTGCCTCACAGAGAAACCTTCTACCCTTTAGGTGTCATCCCTGTTTCTTCCATGCTTCCCCAGTCCTAAGTAGCCACTAGTCTACTTTCTGTTTCTTTTTTCCTATTCTGGACTTAGTATGAATGGAGTCATGTAATATGTGGACTCTTGGTGACCAGTTTCTTTCACTTAACAATGTTTTTGAGGTTTATCCAAGTTGTAGCAAGTATCAGTATTTCATTCCTTTTTATGGCTGAATAATATTCCATTTTATGGTTATACCATATTTTCCATTCATTTATTGATGGACATTTGGGTGGTTTCCACCTTTTGGCTGCTACAAATAATCATGCTATAAACATTCATTTACAAGTTTTTGTTTGGATGTATGTGTGTATTTTTGCTGGATACATAGGTAACTCTATGTTTAATTCTTTGAGGAACTGCCAGACTGTTTTCCAAAGCAGCTGCACCATTTTGTATTTCCACCAGCAGTGTATGAGGATGAGAATTTCTCCACATCCTCTCCAGTAATTATCTGACTTTTTGATTCTCTCCATCCTAGTGGGTGTGAAGTGGTATCTCATTGTGGTTTTGATTTGCATTTCCCTTATGACAAATAATGTCCAGCATCTTTTCATGTGGTTATTGGCCATTTATATATCTTTGGAGAAATGTCCTTTGCTCATTTTTAAACTGGGTTATCTATCTTTTTATTATTGACTTGTAAGAGTTCTTTATATATTCTAGATACACATCCCTTATGAGATACATGATTTGCAAATATTTTCTCTCATTCTCTGGGTTGTCTTTCTACTCTCTTGTTGATGTCCTTTGATGCACAAAACTTTTAAATTCCGATGAAGTCAAATTTATTCTTTTTTCGTTTCTTGTGCTTTTGATGTCATATCTAACAATCCTTTGGCAAATCTCAAGCCATGAAGATTTATCCCTATGTTTTCTTCTAAGAGTTTTATAATTTTAGCTTTTACATTCTTTGATCTGTTTTGAGTTAATTATTATTATTTCTTTTTGCTGAGGAAGATTTTCCCTGAGCTAATGTCTGTTGCCAGTCTTCCTCTTTCTTTTTGGTATATGAGTGTCACCACAGCATGGCCACTGATGAGTGGTATAGGTCCACGCCCGAGAGCTGAACCTAGGCCTTGAAGCAGAGCACGTGAAACTTAACCACTAGGCACTGGGGCTGGCCCTTGAGTTAGCTTTTTATATGTGATCTGAAGTAATGTTCCAACTTAATTCTTTTGCCTGGATGCAGTTGTCACAGCATCATTTGTTGAAAAGACTCTTCTTTCCACATTGCATGATCTTGTCAAAAATCAGTTGACCAGAGGCTGGCCCAGTGGCGCAGCAGTTGGGACCGTACATTCCATTTCGGTGGCCTGGGGTTCACTGGTTCGGATCCCAGGTGTGGATGTGGCACCGTTTGGCAAGCCATGCTGAGGTAGGCATCCCACATATGAGGTAGAGGAAGATGGGCATGAGTGTTAGCTCAGGGCTGGTCTTCCTCAGCAAAAAGAGGAGGATTGGCAGCAGATGTTAGCTCAGGGCTAATCTTCCAAAAAAAAACATGAGTTGACCATAGTCACATGAGTTTATTTCTGGACTCTTAATTTTGTTCTGTTGATCTGTATGTCTATCCTGGTATACTACAACACTGTCTTGATTACAGTTGCTTTGTAGTAAGTTTTGAAATTGGAAAGTGTTAGTCCTCTAACTTTGTTTTTCCTCTTCAGAATTATTTTGACTATTCTGTGTTCCTTGCAATTCCATATGAATTTTAGAATTGGCTTGTCAGTTTCTACAAAGAAGTCATTTGGAATTTTCCTAGAGATTGCATTGAATATGTAGATTAGTTTGGGGAGTATTGGTGTCTTAATAATGTTAAGTTTTCCAATCCATGAACATGGGATTTTTTCCATTTATATATATCTTTAATTTTGTTCAACAGTGTCTTGTAGTTTTTAGAGTTTAGAAGTTTTGTACTTCTTTTCTTAAATTTATTCTTAAGTATTTTATTTTATTTATTCTTAAGTTATTTGAATGGAATTGATTTCTTAATTTCATTTCATGCATTTTGTTTCAAATGTATAAAAATACAATTAATTTTTGTATATTGACCTTGTATCCTGCAACCTTGCTGAACTCCTTTATTCTAATAGTTTTTTAGTGGATTCTTTAGCATTTTCTATATATGAGATCATGTCATCTGCAAATAGAGATAGTTTTACAAAACTGCTTTCCCATTTGGATCCTTTTTATTTCTTGTTCTCGTCTATTTTCCAGTAAAATGTTGAATAGAAGTGTCCAGAGTAGACATTTTTGTCTTGTTCCTGATCTTTGGGGGAAAGCATGTGTAGATATATTCAGTACCTTGAAGGTGCCTAGTTCAGCCATTGATTGTTCAGGAAACCTAGTGTTATTTGAAAGGGGTTTAATTCACATTTTGGTTACTTAGCTCAGAGGTTCTTAGGAGTGGTCCTGTACCATTGGCATCACCTGAGAACTTCTTAGAAATGCAAATTCTGGGCTGGGTCAGTGGCGCAGCAGTTAAGTTGGCATGCGCTGCTTCGGTGGCCTGGGGTTTGCAGGTTCCAATCCTGGGTGCGGACCTATGCACCGATTGGCAAGCCACACTGGCAGGGGTCCCACATATAAAGTAGAAGAAGATGGGCATGGATGTCAGCTCAGGGCCAACCTTCCTCAGCAACAAAAGAGGAGGATTGGCAGCGGATGTTAGCTCAGGGCTGATCTTCCTCAAAAAGAAAAGAAAAGAAAAAGAAATGAAGAAATGCAAATTCTTAGACCTCACCCCAGTCCTACTCTGAATCAAAATTGGAAACTCAGGGGTGGGGAATTTACTTAGCCTTTTGCTTAGTAAAGATAGTTCATATTTTTCAAAAACTAATAATACTCCTAATGAGTAACACATATAAGGTTTTAAGTATATGAAGCATGTAATATTCAGAAAGACTGCTTGTAGTAGGTATTTTCTTTTTCTTTTTAGCATATGTGGAAACAACCCGGAGAGGTTGTCAGTTTTCTGTGCTTTTGGGCATTGGTTAGAAGAGTGAGCTTTAGCATTGTACTGTGTGGCTTGGAATTCTAGTTCTACCATTTACTATCTATGCGAATTTGGGCAAATTATCTAGTCTCTTTACGTTTCAGATTCTTCCTATGTAAAATGTAAGTAAGAGTGACTGATGTATAGACTTGTGAAGATTAGACAATACAAATAAAGTGCTGAGAACATTGCCTGGCCCATAACTCCTTGATAAATAGAAATATTTGCCATTACCGTTATTATTGGTCAAGAGCACTCTGCTGTGGCCCATTTCTCGTACCTTTCTTCTGTACATTTTTCTTGCTATGTCTGAATTTCTCTTCTTCTCCTTTGCTTCATTCATTCAACCAATACTGTGTACCTACTGTCTGTGAAGCACTGGCATGTGTACTGTGATATACATAGTGAGCAAGACAAAGTCACTGGGCTCATGGGTTAATATTTCTAGTGAGGGAAATCAACAGAAACAAGTAGATAACAAATAGGTCAGATAGTGATAAGAACTAAGAAGAATAGTAAAGCGGGATAAGGGAAGAGAGTGCTGTAAGGTACTACTTTAGATAGGGTGAGCAGAAAAGCCCCTTTGAGGAGGTTATATTTTGTCAGAGAGCTGAGTGAAATAAGAAGTGAGCCATGTGAATGTTTATGGAGATGTTCTAAGTAGAGGGAATAGGAAGTCCATGGGCTTTGAGATAGTGCTCTTTGCAGTTGCTTGACTGGTTCCTTTAAGATTTAGTTCAGGTGTCACTTGTAAGCGACTTCCTCGGTTTTTTCTACCTTAATTTGTTAGGAAATAATTCAGACATGACTTTTATTGACTTTTCCTCTTCTGTCCCCCGTAGGTATCTCTGATCCCATGGCAACTGTGTTTGCTCCCTCTTGTTGCACTTATCACAATGGGTTGTTATTGTTTGTTTTTCTCACTAGACTCTGAATTCTCAATGTCAGGGGTTATAGTTTCTTACTTATTTTAGTATTCCAGTATCTAGGCATTTAGATGTACAATAAATGACTGACTGAATGAGTAATGAATCAACAAGCAAGTTTTTCGACTTTGTATTTCCTCGGTGTATTTCTTTCTGTACTTTGTTTCTGCCTGGTAATAACTGTAGAGGGTACCGTAGAGGGTACAGTTTATTTTTTACTTATTTATTTTTTTTGAGGAAGATTAGCCCAGAGCTAACATCTGCCGCCAATCCTCCTCTTTTTGGTGAGGAAGAGTGGCCCTGAGCTAACATCCGTGCCCATCTTCCTCTACTTTATATGTGGGAGGCCTACCACAGCATGGCTTGCCAAGCAGTGCCATGTCCGCACCCGGGATCTGAATGGGTGAACCCCGGGCCGCTGAAGCGGAATGTGCGTACTTAACCACTGCGCCACTGGGCCGGCCCTGGTACAGTTTATTTGAATACTTTCTTATTTGTCTTGCAGTCAGCTTAGTGCATCAGATACATTTTTGTATTTGGCAGTTGTGTTGTAATTTTTCTGTTTTTTTTCTTTCTTAAGACTAAGTTCCAGGAGGGCAAAGAAGTTATTCTATTTGTTCATCTCTGTATCTAGAGTGCCTAGTATAATAACACATAATAGATCAGCAATTGTTTGAATAAATGAGTGGTATGTTAGTATGTTCATATGTTATGTTAATAGTATCTTTTACTAAATCATGTAGATTATATAGTATAAATCATTTGCATAATATTCCAGTAGACCCTGAGCCAGGAGCTTTAAGCAAAATAAGTCATTTTAGATTTTTTAACGCTCCTGACTGCTTTCCCTCAGCAGTACCTTATCAAGTTTAATGTACATGTGAGTGCTCCAATCAGTTATTGTATTTTCTCCACTAGAAGTTGAAGCATATGATCCAATAATTATACAGAATACTTGAAAGTCAGACTAGATGAGTATTAACTCTGTACTCATGCACCAAAATTGTCCCCCTTTTCAATTCCATAGTAGAAATCCTTGTTCCTAGTACCTTCCAGATACAAGTTAAGCAATTAAAGCTTCTGGTCTAGGTAATTCTCTGCTGAGTCTGCATGAGTGATCAGTAGACAACTCCCAGAGCAATGTTTGCATTTTAAAAGAGAAGTTTGCTAAGTAGGCCAAATGATGAATTGGTGGAATGTGTATGGCTGAAGGTAACACACTAGTAATAGTTTACTAAACTAGGGATTGAAAAACAATAGATATTTTCACATTACAGTATAGGTAAGTTGAGAGTATTTTTCCAGTCAAAGGTTCAGTCATTTGGCTGAAAAAGAATGTTTTTTATTTCCTGGTTTTTTGATTATTTCCAGGAAAAGACAATGAAAGACTTGCAAGAATTGTGTATCATATGAAAATCAGTTGATATAATATACCACATTAATACAATGAAGGAAAAAAACCACATGATCATCTCAATTAATGAAGAAAAAGCATTTGACAAAATTCAACACCCTTTCATGATGAAAATACTCAATAAACCAGCAATAGAAGAGAACTTCCTCAATATAATAAAGGCCTTATATGAAAAACTGACAAGTAACATCATTCTAAATGATGAAAGGCTGCAAGCTTTTCCCCTATGATCAGGAACAAGACAAGGATGCCCACTTTTTTTTTTAAGATTTTATTTTTTTCCTTTTTCTCCCCAAAGCCCCCTGGTACATAGTTGTATTTTCTTCGTTGTGGGTCCTTCTAGTTGTGGCATGTGGGACGCTGCCTCAGCGTGGTTTGATGAGCAGTGCCATGTCCACGCCCAGGATTCGAACCAACGAAACACTGGGCCGCCTGCAGCGGAGCGCGCGAACTTAACCACTCGGCCACGGGGCCAGCCCCAAGGATGCCCACTTTTGCCGCTTCTATTCAACATAGTCCTGGAAGTTGTAGCCAGAGCAGCGAGGTGAGAAAAAGAAATAAAAGACATCCAAATTGGAAAGGAAGAAGTAAAATTATTTCTGTTTGTACATGACATATTTAAAAAAAATTTATTGTGGTAAATAATGCGTAACATGAGATCTACCCCTTAAGAAATTTTTAAGTGTATAGTAGAGTATTGTTAACTATGAGCACAATGTTGTACAGCAGATCTCTGGAACTTAAAAAATCTTGTATTACTGAGACTCTATACCCATTCAACAGCAACTCCCCATTTCCCTCTCCCCCCAGTCCCTGACAACTACCGTTCTACTTTTTGCTTCTGTGGTTTTTGCTACTTTAGGTATCTCATATGAGTAGAATCATGCAATATTTGTCCTTCTGTGAGTGGCTTATTTCACTTAGGATAATGTCTTCAAGGTTCATCCATGTTGTAACATATGACAGGATTTCCTCCTTTTTTGTGGCTGAATAATATTCCATTGTATGTATGTACCACATTTTCTTTATCCATTCATCTGTTGATAGACAATTAGGTTGTCTCTACTTCTTCACCATTGTGAATAATGCTGCAGTGAACATAGGAGTGCAAATATTGCATGTCAGTGGTAAAGTCCCATTTTGTAAGTCATTACATTGATGAGACTTCCTTTTACCGAAGTCTTTGCTGTTTTGGAAATGAGAAATGGAATAACTAATAAACATGCAAAAATGCATGTTTTCTCAGTTCACTTTAAGATTTATTTAGGAAGTGGTGTTTATTTCAAATTATACTTGAGATAAAAAAGTGAGGTTGTGTGAATATATTTTTTAAAGTGTTAGGTCTGTAATATGAAAAAAATTGAAATAGCAAAGATTTCTGTTGGTTTATATTCTTTAGGTTAGGTCTATATGGTTCCAGATACTAGTCAAGAAGTATAAAACTCACTTTATCAGCCAGTGTTATCCATTTTTGTAATCCTTTTGTGTGAGTGATAGGAAATGCCAATTTTGTCTTAAGTCTCATCAATGTAAGAAAGGGAGTGTGTTAGCTTATGTAATTGAAAGGTTCAGAGTAGAGCTGGCTTCAGATGTGTTAGGGTCTCAATGATAACACTACTCAGTTTTTCCTTAATATTTTGACTCCAGTCTCAGGCAGCCTTCCTATTTGTAGCACTAAGATGATTGTAAAGCCTCAGGCTTGTGTACTTTATAACTCCAAGTCCAGTGGAAAAGAGAGCCTCTTTTCTGATAGCTCCCACAAATGAACTGAGATTTTCTCTGATTGGACTGACTAAGGTCACGTTTTTCCCCGAAACAGTTGTTATAGAGAGTGGGTTGAAGAGTAAGTTTGTCAGAAAGAATTGAGGTTACTGATTGTTATGGGTTGAATTGTGCCCCTCTTCTCTCCCCTAAATTCGTATGTTGAAATCCTAACCCCAGTACCTCAGAATGTGACTTTACTTGGAAATAGAGTCATTACAGATGTAATTAGTTAAGATGAGGTCGTACTGGACTAGGGTGGGCCATTAATCCAATATTAATGGTGTCCTCATCAAAAGGAGAAATTTGGACACAGACATGCACAGAAGGAGAACACCATGTGAAGACTGGAGTTACGCTGCCACAAGCCAAGGAACTACCAGAAGTAGGAGAGAGGCCTGGAACAGATCCTTCCCGAGTGCCTTCAGAGGGAGTATGGCCCTGCCAACACCTTGATTTTGGACTTCTGGCCTTCAGACTGAGAGACAGTAAATTTCTGTTGTTCTAAGCTACCCAGTTTGTGGTACTTTTTTATAGCAGCTCCAGCAAACTAATACAGTGATCATAAATTTATAGTAGTACCAGTCTGTCCTGTTGAGTGACTTTCTCAGCTGTAGCCTCAAAGAAAAGAGGATAGTTGGGTTCATCCAGGTTTGGGATTTTCCTATACTGATATGACCAAAAGACAAGAGGAGCAAGGGTATTTAGGTTATTGCCAAGAAGATTATTGAAATGATGCATCATAGAATCTAAACTGAATGAGGAGGAAAGTAAAGCAAAGAGAAGGTCTGGTCTGATGGATCAGGGTCAAAATGAAAGGGTCCATGGATAACAGGTCTTAGAGAGGTCAAAGGATGATAACTTGAAAGAAGAGATTATCGTTGGAAAACAAGATGCTTGAAATAATGATTTAGGAGATAGACTGCTTTCAGGTGCTCGTAGAAGGGCCAGGAAGGATGTTACCATGGTAGTAAGAGGATGACTGGACCGTAGCATAGGTCCACACTGGTGGTGCATTGTATAACTCTGTGTTTTGGGGAGACATTGGAATGAACGAGATCAAGGAAGTAAGAAGCCAGATTATTGGATGGGTTGTCCAAGTCTACGGTGAAGTCATCCAGTTTGATGGAGGTTTAGGGTGAAGAGGAAGACAATCAGCCAGGTGCCAAAGCATTAGATGAATGAGATAGAGAGGCCAAGAGGTTAAAAGATAACAGTAATAAGGAAGAGAGTAATTTTGTTGAAAGGAGAGCCTCAAAAGAGTAGTACTTTATTTTGTTTTTAAACAAGAAGTCAAGTACAGTCATGTGCCGCATAATGACATTTTGGTCAACGATGGACCACATATATGATGATGGTTCCATAAGATTAGCAATATATAGCTAGGTGTGTAGTAGGCTATATCATCTAGGTTTGTGTAATGATGTTTTATGTAATGTGTAATGTGTAATGAGGAACGTATCCTCATTCGTTGTTAAGTGACACATGATATAATGTGGACAAGCTGCACAGGTGAGCAAAGAGTATTTTAATCCCATTTCTAGAACCTGAGATAGGCAGGTTGTTAAACCGGACAGCTACCATTTGAGAAGGGAGGTGAGAGATTGAGTTTCATAGGGAATTGAAGGTAACATTCTGAGGAAAGATTGTGTCTGGCTTTCTCTTCGGGAGAGGACCAAGTGTTAGTTCATGTAGAGAGGTGGACGGAACATTCTCAGAAGAGGTTGAGGAAGTAAGGACTTGCCTTATGTTTTTCTTTCTCTCCGTACTAGACCAGTAAACTTGAGAGAAGGGACTATGTATAATTCGTTACTGTGCCTAGCTCAATCTTTGGCAAGTAGTAGGTTGTCAATAAATGTTGAATAAATGAATTTATACTCCCAGCAATATTTGAGAATTTACTGCAAGAAGAAATTTCACTAGCAGTGATTCATTCAACTAATATTTATCGCGGGCTTCCATATATAGGTGCTATGCTAGATATTGGGGATATGATGGTGAACAAGATAGATGTGGGTTTCTGCTCTCAAGGAGCTCGTATTATAGTGAGGGTGACCAAAAAAACACGCACATACAAAATAAAAACAAGTTGTAATAAGATCTTTGAAGGAGACAAGGCTGAGGTAGAAAATGTGAGAAGAGGACCTACGTTTTTTTTTTTGGCTGAGGAACATTTGCATTGAGCTAACATCCATGCCAATCATTCTGTATTTTTTAGTATGTGGGCTGCCAGCACAGCATAGCTGCTAACAGTATTGTAGGTGTGTGTCCAGGAACTGAACCCAGGCCGCCGAAGCGGAGTGCGCTGAATTTCACCACTCAGCCACAGAGGGCTGGCCCAGAGGACCTACTTTCTGATGATCAGAAAGTCTCTGAGTGGGTAACATTTAAGCTGAGTCCTAAAGAAAATGAAGACATTAGCCGTGCTTTTCAGGAGGAGAGAATGACACATGCAAAGGCTGAGTTGAGACAGTTTGCTCTTTTAGAAGAACTGAAACATCAGAGTGAAGTTAGTGGCCCTGGGTGAGGCTGGATAATGCAGGGAGTTGAAGCTATGGCAAGGAGTTTGTATTTTATTTTTTGTCAAATAAGATACCATTGAGGGGTTTAAACAGAAGAATGTTATGTCCTGATTTATATATTTAAATGACTACTGTGCCATCTATCTGGAGAGAAAAATAGGCAAGAATAAAAGCAGATGGGATGGATAAAATGTTGTAATAGTCAAGACAAGATATGGACTAAGATATGGAGAGAAGTAGATGAGTTCAACATGACTTGGAATTAGAGTTGTTAGGACTTGCTCATAGAGTGAAAATTGAGAGTGAGGGACAGGGTAACTCTTAGGTATTTAGGTATTTGACTTGTGCACCTAGGTGGTTGGTAGTGGGAGAGGAATAGGTTTTTGGAAAAAGAAAAATACAAGTTCTGTTAGATGTTTGGGAAACATCCAAGTGCAGATGTAAAATGGATGGTTAATATATAAGTTTGAAGTTCACAGAGGAGGTCTGAACTAAAGGTATCAATTTGGTGGTCATCAGCATAAGTAGTTTTAACTATGGGAATTGATGTAATCATCTGGGTTAATGTAGAAAAAGGATGTGAGAGATGAGGTTGGGAATATCCTTTGTGAAAGGTAAAGTGCTGTACAAATGTGGGAAATAGTTATTCTGTTTCATTTGTTCCTTGTATGAATTTTTATAAATCCATGTATTTTTCGTGCTTAAAAATAATACTTCTTCCAGTGATTTCTGTTCATTTTGGACTGGCTAGAACGGCATATGTAGCACTCACTGTCTTCTGATGAGAGACCAGAGCTACTTTTCGTCATTCTTTGTTACTTTGCCACCTAGATTTTTGATCAGGTTGAATTGGATTGAACAAAAGCTAGCCCTCCATTGTTGGTGTGAGTTGCTCGTATTGTCTGTTTATACCCATTGTTTTTCAGTGGTATATAGCTGTGCGATCTTTTGAAGTTCTTTTGCCTGCTCTTTTGCCTGCTGGCCCCGAATGTAAACGATGTTGAGGGCAGGAGCCCTATGTGATTTTTGTAACCCCAGACACCTAAATCTATTGTTCTGTCTGTAGAAGGCATCCAGAGTTGTGGATGACAGAGCTGAGGGTTAATGCTGTGCATTCTTTAAGGATCTGCACAACTGGCTGCTTGTGTTTCCTTGAACTCCTCCTCCTCACCAGCTCTAAAGATGAGAACTGCTCTGCTTTCTTTCTTTTTTTTTACTACCTGGTATACTTTGGTGTTAGGTTACCTATGTGTTAATTTTTGCTAGATTATACTGTGCTAAGAAACAACCCCAAATATCAGGAGCTTACAATAACAAAGGTTTATTTATTGCTCACGTTGTAGATTCCATAGTAGTCAGCTATCGTTCTACTTCATAGTTCTTTTCCATTTCAGGATCTAAGCTGAAGGAGCACCCCCTGTTTGTGACATACTGTTTTCTTGGCAGAGAGAAAAGAGTAAGAGCTGGTGAAAACACAATAGCTCTTAAAGCTTTTCCTTGGAACTGAAACTTTCTCATATTTCAGTGGCCAAAGTAAGTCACGTGGCCAGGCCAACAGTAGGGTACCCACAGAGGCACTAAAAATCACATGGCAACAGGCAGGGATGTTAATACTCTTATAAGAGGAGAATAAATGGTTGAGAATTACAATGCAGTCTACCAGAGCTTAGGGTGGTATACTATGCTATGTTTCTGTAATAACTTTTTTCTTAGTAAAGTTTATTATACTTTACATGATTTTTTTCTTAATAAAAATAGCAGTGCTCTCTCTTTTTTTTTTTTTTTAAATCTTTTTTGTGTTAGTTAGGATATTGATTCAAGCCAAAATCACAGTGGCTTAAACAAGAGAGAGTTTCTCTCTCTCAGGTAGCTGTCCAAGTAGGCTAAGTGGTGTGGGGCTGATATGGCAGCTTCATAATAGTGTCAGGGACCTAGGCCCTCTTTCTCTTGATGCTTTTTTATTCTCAGTCATGTGTCCCATCTCTCACTCTGGACAACTCCTTCATGTTCTGCCACCATACCTGCATTCTGACCAGCTGGAGGAAAGGCTGGGAGGTAGGAGGCATTCTCCTTCCCTGCAGGTGCACAGCCTGGGAGTTGGACACATTATTTCCTTTCAGATTTCACTGAGGAGAGCTGGGATTTCGGGAGAGGCTGGGAAATGCAGCTTTAGCTATGTGTCCGCATGTCCAGGTAAAGCTTAGGGATACTATTGCTAAAGAAAGAAGACAAGAAAGGATATTAGAGAACAACTAGCTATCTCTTTTTATTTCAATTAATTGAATTCATAGAAAACCCATGAAAAATAGGGGGCTGGCCCCGTGGCCGAGTGGTTAAGTCTGTGCGCTCCGCTGCAGGCAGCCCAGTGTTTCGTTGGTTCGAATCCTGGGCACGGACATGGCACTGCTCATCAAACCACGCTGAGGCAGCGTCCCACATGCCACAACTAGAAGGACCCACAACGAAGAATATACAACTATGTACTGGGGGACTTTGGGGAGAAAAAGGAAAAAATAAAATCTTTAAAAAAAAAAAAACCCATGAAAAATAGATATTATTAGCACTTTACAGATAAGGAGACAGGCTTTTCAAAGAGGTGAATATAAGTTGCTCAAGATCATACACCTAAGAAGTAATGGAATGGGCTTTGATTCTAGGCCTATCTGATAGTAAAACCTGAGCGTTTTTTTACAAAACTATGTTGACTTTCTAACTTCTCTTATTTACAAGCATTTAACATTTTTTCAGAGTAGTAATAAGTAGCTATTGACGGTTTAGAAGGAATTCTTACATTTATGAATATTTTACTTTGTGGCAACTGATAAGAGTTGATGATATAGCTAATGAATAAATAATTGCTTTTAAATTATGATAATGTTAGAATTTTAAAAGGTCAAATTTTGATTTTGACAACTTTAAAGTTTTCCTTTAGAAATTAATTTATTGCTAAAAATTCATATGCAGTTTTGCAGACTGATTTCAAATTTTTTGATTTTTATATTTTTCCTCAAATTGAAAATAGCGTTATTGTTCTAATTATAAAAGTAGGACATACTTATAAAAAAGTTTTCAGAGAATACCGTTTATAATCTCGTTATCCAGAGATAATCATTGTTCCCGTTTTAGCTATGCCTTTCAAATTTTTTTTTCTTTGCCTTCATTATGTATGTTGTGTATGTGTGATTTTTTTTTAAATCTAAAATTATCATATTTCATTTAAAAAGTGCCAGTTTTACTGAGACACACCAAAAAACACTCTGGTTATCTTGCTTGATGAGTGAATTGGCAATTTGGATGGCTTTTTCCATTGTCACTTAGCTGTATCGTGTTAGTATCAGCATAGGCTGTACTGTAGAATCACATTAGTGAGCTAGTACTTCCCCAGATGTATTTATGTAGTAACCAATGTGTCTGTAATGCAATGATTAATAAGGTACAGTTTGGAGCTTGGTATTTCTTACTGTGTATGATTTTTTTCCTGGGAATTGAAAATTCAACTGAATTGTCTTTAAAAATTAACTCTTCCTTATTGAGAGAATGTATTTTATTTGCTTTCTTTAGCAAAGTATTTACACCCTTGTCTGTAAGTAGGGTGAATATATAATTTTTCAACCAAACTGGTACATTTTTGAGAATGAAAGGGACATTACAAATATTTAAAATTCTGTGAGTTTTAAAAAATATTTATTTTTTTGGCCATCCAAATGGTTTTGTTACATTGGTAGATCAGTAAAATAATTCTATTCAAAGTGTGTTTTCAAAAGTAAAATTTTCTAAAACGTTTGTTCTGTATTACAACAAAATAAACTGTTTACGTTGATTATCAGAATGTTAAAAAACAGGCCTGGCCCCGTGGTCGAGTGGTTAAGTTCGCGCACTCTGCTGCAGGCGGCCCAGTGTTTCGTTGGTTCGAATCCTGGGCGCGGACGTGGCACTGCTCATCAAACCACGCTGAGGCAGCGTCCCACATGCCACAACTAGAAGGACCCACAGCGAAGAATATACAACTATGTACCTGGGGGCTTTGGGGAGAAAAAGGAAAAAAAAAAATCTTAAAAAAAAAAAGGAACTTTGTTTAAAAAAAAAAAGAATGTTAAAAAACATAAACAGAATAATTACTTTTGGTAATAATCATATTTTTTATCAGTTTCTGAGCCATATCTGTCTCTAATATTGTGTCACTAATACTTTTCTGAACAATGTAATTATTTTCCAATATAGTTTAACTAGTTTTAATTTTTACATAAAATTGTTTGTAATATTTTTCAGTTACACTTTTATGGTTTGTGGTTGTTAATCCTTTCAGTTAAATCTTCTCTATAACCAGTATTATTTTTAATGGCTAATATACTCTATGTATGTTGTGACTTACCTGGTTAGCTCAGGAAAAATTTTGCTAGATAGAGAATATTCTTCATTCTGATTTTTTCTTACTGAAAACAATGTTTGTCAGTTCCAGTATTTTCAGAGGCAGTGTCTTTTTGCCTCTCTTAAAGGTACTCTCTTTGCCAGACATTTTTTATTTTTTTTTTTAAAGATTGGCACCTGAGCTAACAGCTGTTGCCAATCTTCTTTTTATTTTCTCTTCTTCTCCTCCCAAAGCCCCCCAGTACATAGTTGTACATTCTAATTGTGAGTGCCTCTGGTTGTGCTATGTGGGACGCCGTCTTAGCATGGCCTGATGAGCGGTGCCGTGTCCTCACCCAGGATCCGAACTGGTGAATCTCTGGGCTGCCGAAGCGGAGCACGTGAACTTAACACTCAGCCACGGGGCCGGCCCCGACAAATGTTTTTATAAGATAAATCTTGTCATTAAGTTGTCCCTATTTATGATTATTTTACATGTTCTACTAAATTTAGATACTGCGAAATTGTAGGCTTTCATTACATTCCCGTACAGAATATAAATTTATCCCATTAAGAATAGGAAGACGTGCGGCTGGCCCTATCATTAAGTTTGTGCTTCTGCAGCCCAGGGTTTCCCTGGTTTGGATCCTGGGCATGGACCTAGCACCACTCATCAGGCTATGCTGAGGCAGCATCCCACATAGCACAACTAGAAAGACCTGCAACTAGAATATGCAACTACATACTGGGGGGCTTTGGGAAAAAAGAAGAGGAAAAAAAAAGAAAATTGGCAACAGATGTTAGCTCTGGTGCCAATCTTAAAAAAAAAAAATAGGAAGACTTTTGATGGAACTCCTACAATTTATTACAAAGTGTAATTATAGAAGTTCAAAATCAAATTCTGTATACTATTTGAGCTCTCATTAATTAATTTGTTCAGTTCTTCCCTTATTTTTGATAGATATGCTTCAATGTCTTGGCCAACTTTGTTTAAAATAATTGGTATTTGGTAAAAGCTGAAGTTTCTTTGGAGCTTTATTCATTGACTTTAATCATTCCTTAAAGATTTCCAGCTGATTTTGAACAATATGCAACCAATTTTTACAGGACTTGTTTTCAAAGATTCAATACAGAGACAGGTTGGACTCAGAAAGTCAGTTTTTCAAAGATTCCAGCCTTTAAAATATGATGATAGATTGCAAGTAGAGCACACGTATTATGATGTTGAAGTATTTCTTTGTATTCAGTACCATTTTTATTCTTAAAATTTTAACTGTGGATGTGTGAAAACCATTTGCAAATTTTTTTTGTTGAGGTTATGAGTTTATAACATTGTAAAACTTCAGATGTACATTATTATTTGTCAATCACCATATATATGTGCCCCATTACCCCTTATGACCACTCCCCAACCCACTTCCCCTCTGGTAACCACTCATCTGTTCTCTTTGTCCATGTGTTTGTTTATCTTCCACATATGAGTGAGATCAGGCAGTGTTTGTCTTTCTCTTTCTGGCTTATTTCGCTTAACATAATACCCTCAAGGTCCATCCGTGTTGTGGCAAATAGGATGATTTGGTCTTTTTTTATGGTTGAGTGATACTGCATTGTATATATATACCACATCTTCTTTATCCACTCATCAGTCGATGGGCACTTGAGTTGCTTCCACGTCTTGGTTATTGTGAATAATGCTGCAGTGAACATAGGGGTGCGTAAGTCTTTTTGGAATGTTGATTTCAAGTTCTTTCAATAAATACCCAGTAGTGGGATAGCTGGGTCATATGATATTTCTTAATTTTTCGAGAAATCTCCATACTGTTTTCCATAGTGGGTGCACCAGTTTGCATTCCCACCAGCAGTGTACAAGGGTTCCCTTTTCTCCACATCCTCTCCAACATTTATTTTTTGTCCTGGTAATTATAGCCATTGTAACGGCTGTGAGGTGATATCTCATTGTAGTTTTGATTTGCATTTCCCTAATAATAGATTTTTTCATGTGCCTGTTGACTATCTGTATATCTTCTTTGGAAAAATGTCTGTTCATATCCTCTGCTCATTTTTCGATCAGGTGGTTTTTTTTTTGTGGTTGAGTTGTGTGAGTTCTTTATATATTATGGAGATTAACCCTTTGTTGGATATATGATTTGCAAATATTTTCTCCCAGTTGGTGGGTTATCTTTTTGTTTTGTTCCTGGTTTCCTTTGCCTTGCAGAAGCTCTTTAGTTTGATGTAGTCCCATTTGTTTATTTTTTCTTTTGTTTCCTTTGCCCAAGTAGACATAGTATTTGAAAAGACGCTTCTAAGACTGATGTCAAAGAGTGTACTGCCTATATTTTCTTCTAGGAGTTTTATATTTTCATGTCTTCCCTTCAAATCTTTAATCCATTTTGAGTTAGTTTTTGTGTATGGTGAAAGAAAGTGGGCTACTTGCATTCTTTTGCATATGGCTGTCCAGTTTTCCCAACAACCTTTATTGAAGAGGGCTTCCTTTCTCCATTGTATGTTCTTGGCTCCTTTGTCAAAGATTAGCTGTCCATAGATGTGTGGTTTTATTTCTGGGCTTTCAGTTCTGTTCCATTGCTCTGTGTATCTGTTTTTGTACCAGTACCGTGCTGTTTTGATTACTATAGCTTCGTAGTATATTTTGAAGTCAAGGATTGTGCTGCCTCCAGCTTTGTTTTTTCCTTCAGGATTGCTTTAGCTATTTGGTGTCTTTTGTTCCCACAGATGAGTTTTAGGATTCTTTGTTCTATTTCTGTGAAAAATGTCATTGGGATTCTGATTGGGATTGCGTTGAATCTGTAGATTGCTTTAGGTAGTATGGATATTTTAACTATGTTTATTGTTCCAGTCCATGTGCATGTAATATCATTGCTTTTCTTTATGTCATCACTGATTTCTTTCAATAATGTCTTATAGTTTTCATTATATGTGTCTTTCACTTCCTCGGTTAAATTTATTCCTAGATATTTTATTCTTTTGTTGGAGTTTAAATGTGATTGTATTCTTGAGTTCTCTTTCTGTTAGTTCATTATTAGAATATATAAATGCAACTGATTTTTGTAAGTTGATTTTGCACAGTGCAACTTTGCTGTGGTTGATTTATTTCTAATAGTTTTCTGATGGATTCTTTAGGGTTTTCTATATGTGGAATCATGTTGTCTGCAAGTGGTGAGAGTTTTACTTCTTCATTGCCAATTTGGATACTTTTTATTTCTTTTTCTTGCCTAATTGCTCTGGCCAAAACCTTCAGTACTATGTTGAATAAGAGTGGCGAGAGTGGGTACCCTTGTCTTGTTCGTGTTCTCAGAGGGATGGCTTTCAGTTTTTCCCTGTTGTGTATGATGTTGGCTGTGGGTTTGTCATATGTGGCCTTTATTATGTTTACTTTCTTTCTGTACCCATTTTATTGAGAGTTTTTATCATAAATGGATGCTGTATCGTGTCAGATGCTTTCTCTGCATCTATTGAGATGATCATGTGGTTTTTAGTCTTCATTTTATTAATGTGGTATGTCACATTGATTGATTTGCAGGTGCTGAACCACCCCTGTGTCCCTGGTATAAATCCCACTTGATCATGGTATATGATCCTTTTAATGTATGGCTGATTCAGTTTGCCAATATTTTGTTGAGGATTTTTGCATCTGTGTTCATCAGCGATATTAGCCTGTAATTTTCCTTCTTTGTGTTCTCCTTGTCTGGCTTTGGGATCAGAGTGGTGTTGGCCTTGTAGAATGACTTAGGAAGTGTTCCATCTTCTTCAGTTTTTTGGAGTAGTTTGAGAAGGGTAGGTATTATGAATGTTTGGTAGAATTCTCCTGAGAAGCCGTCTGGTCCTGTACTTTTATTTTGGGGGAGGTTTTTGATTACTATTTCAGTCTCTTTATTTGTGATTGATCTATTCAGATTCTCTGTTTCTTCTTGATTCAGGTTTGGGAGGTTTTATGAGTCCAAGAATTTATCCATTTTTTTAGATTGTCCAATTTGTTGGCATATAGCTTTTCATAGTATTCTGTTATAATCCTTTGTATTTCTGTGGTATCCATTGTAATTTCTCCTCTTTCATTTCTAATTTTATTTATTTGGGGATTCTCTCTTTTTTTCTTAGTGACTCTGGCTGAGGGTTCGTCATTTTGTTTATCTTCTCAAAGAACTAACTCTTAGTTGCATTGATCCTTTTCTATTGTTTTGGTTTCTATTTCATTAATTTCTGCTCTGATTTTTATTATTTCCCTCCTTCTGCTGATTTTGGGCTTTGTTCGTCTTTTTCTGCTTCTGTTAGGTGTTGTTTAAATTACTTATTTGCGATTTTTCTTGTTTGTTAATGCAGGCCTGTGTTGCCCGGCAGTTGTGCCGTCCATTGGAATCTGTGCCGACAGGGCCTGTCTGTGTTTGCCTACTGGCCGATGCTGCTTTTCATACATAGGTTCAGGCACTTTGACGGGGATCCCCTGCTCTGGCTGACTGGCTAAGCTGGTGCACCAAGTGGGAGACAGGGAGAGGCGGTTTCTTTCACGTGTATGATCCTCTGCTGCGCTCACTCGGTGCCCACCTGAGCTGCTCAGCTTGGTGTGGATGCTCCCGTGATTGCTTAGCCACCTCAGTGTGGAGTGTTCCCACAGGCTAGGAGGCAACTCTGAGAGACAAGTGTTCCTGTGGAGGGCTGCCTTTTCCCCCTTCTCTCAGAGTCACTTGCCAGCTGCAGCACGATGTTCTGTGCCCTAGATCACTGCCACTTGAGAAGGGGAGGAGATCCACTTACTTTCTTCCTCTGCCTCCCGGGGCAGTTCAGCACCTTCACCTTCAGACGTTTGGCTGTGTGGATCTCTCAGACATGTATTGTGTTGTGTGAATGTGCTCTGTTGGTTTATGAATGTCCTTTTCATTTTATCTTGAGGGGGTCAGACGAAGGGAAGGGCTCTCTCGCCATGATGCTGATGTCACTCTCCCATTTGTAAATTTTTATAATTGCACCTAACTCATTAACAGTGATGTTAGTAGAGCTCCATGATAAATAGAAATAGCCTCAAATGTTTTATGAAAATTCTGTCTATTTTCTGGAGAAACTAAACTTTAGTACTTAATTTTGTGTTAAACATACAGTCTCTTCTTCTTTTATTAATTTTTTTTATTTCTTAAAGATTGGCACCTGAGCTAACAACTGTTGCCAATATATTTTTTTCTTTTTTTCCCCCTGCTTTATCTCCCCAAATCCCCCTGGTACATAGTTGTAGGTCCTTCTAGTTGTGGCATGTGGGACGCCACCTCAACATGGCCTGACAAGGCAGTGCCCTGTCCGCACCCAGGATCCGAACTAGCGAAACCCTGGGCCGCTGCAGCAGAGCACGTGAACTTAACCACTCGGCCATGGGGGTGGCCCCCTAGTCTCTTCTTCCTTTTTCCTGAAAGGGCTTATTGGATAATAAAAAATGATTGCCAAACAGCAAAATAAATAAGTAGTTGTAGGTTTAGACCATACAATAAATGACAAAGCTACCTCAAGAATTTGCAGATTATTGACTCTTCACATGTACTTCATTTGCGCCTAACCTGTAATTTCCTACTGACTTAGCCATCTGGTGGCCTGGTGCATCTTGTAGGTCATTGCACATGTCACTGTACTGACTGGCACACCAAAAAGCCAGCAGGAGCTCCAGTGTCAGTTACTTTTTCCACTGTCTTGCAAGGCTGTAAGGAGTTAGCTGTCCATGGTTCCTTGTGTCTGAGGATACTTTTCAATGAATCTTCTCCATGATGTCCTTGAAAAGAAGGTGTTGGTTATGTTGTATCTATAAAGAATCGGGAAAAGAAAGATGAAATTATCACTAGTTCTCTTTCAGATTTCATCACTTGTTCAAGTGGTTGGAATACTTAGACACTGCTAGCTGATACCTTGGCCAGAAGCTAAATGTAGGAACTGGCCTGGTGGTTTAGTGGTTAAGTGCACAGGCTCCACTTTGGCTGCCCAGGGTGCACAGGTTCAGATCCTGGGTACGGACCTATACACCGCTCACCAAGTCATGCTGTTGTGGCGTCCCACATACAAAAAATAGAGGAAGATTGGTACAGATGTTAGCTCAGGGACAGTCTTCCTCAAGCGAAAAGAGGAAGATTGGCAATGCATGTTAGCTCAGGGCAAGTCTTCCTCACCAAAAAGAAAAAAAATTAGATGTATACAGTAGAGGTATACTAAATCCATTTTCATTTATTTTAATGTAGTGATTAATAGTTCATTTAAGAAAATGAGAAACCTGAGGTAAATGGTAAACTGAATGGGATGCTCAGACAACAGATTGTAAATCAAGACTGTCCTGAGCTAAGCAGAGCATATGGAATCAGCATGGTATTGTGAAGGAGCAAGAAGCTTGGAGTGGGACAGACCTGTGTTTAAGTGCAGGCTCTGCCATTTAAAAGGTTGGACAAGTGACCTCTGAAACTAGGTGTATTAGAGTTCTCCAGAGAAACAGAAGCAACGGAATATACACATGCACATGCTCTCTGATTGATTTTTAAGGAATTGGCTCATGCAATTCTAGAGGCTGGCAAGTCTTAAATCTGCAGGGCAGGCCAGCAGGCTGGGGACCCAGGGAAGAGTTGATGTTGCACCTGAGTCTGAAGGCATTGTGGAGGCAGAATTCTTTCTTCTTCAGGGGACCTCAGTCTTTTCTCTTAAGGCCCTCAACTGTTTAGGCGAGGCTCACACACATAGTGGAAGGTAATCTGCTTTACTCAAAGTCTACTGATTTGCGTGTTAGTCACATCTAAAAAAAATACCTTTACAGTAACATTTGGACTGGTGTTTGATCAAACAACTTGGTACCATGGGCTAGCCAAATTCACACATAAAATTAGCGTTCACACTATGTTTCCTCATTTGCAAACTAGGGTGATAATATGTGACTCACAAGGATTAAGTATGGTAGTATTTATAAAGCACTTAGCATAATATCTTGTTGAAGTAGGCACTCAGTGAATGTTTGTTTCTTAATCCAGTCTTGTACCCATTAAGGCTATAGGCTCAACCTTGAAGCTTGAAGATTTTTTCCCTGTTTAGCTTTGTATTTCTAATTAAGACTCCCTTGTCCCCTCATCTACTTAGTAAGTCCTGTCAAATCTATCTTATAAATTTTTCTTCAAATCGTACCTTTCTTTTCTGCCATTGCCAGTATTCAGGTCGTCTGCTGGGCCATTAAAATTGTTTCCTAAGTAGCCCTCTACCTTCCATCCTACTTTCCCTCTTCACATATAAATAATCAGTTAAAATTAATACTGAGTTAAAAACTCTTGAATTTGTCCCCCTTTTCTTCCTCATTTTCTTTACTTTTACCTTGGCAGATGAAGCCCCTCATAAGGTGTCTTCTACAAAATTTCACAGCCTTATCTCCAATCCTTGTCACTATTTGAACTCCTTCCTATTCTTTTCAAACATAACTGAGCTTTCTGTTGATTGCATGCGTTTGTGCATGCTGTTACTTCTTTATAGACTCACCCTCTCCCCTTTCCCCCATACTTCAAATTCTTGTACTGATGTCATCCTCATGAAGAACTTCCTAGATTCTCTTCCTGGTTCCAGAACACTCTTACACATTCATGTATAAGCGAACCTGAGCCTTCAAACAGTGATGCTCTTAAACTACCTTTCAGATGAGATAGTAAATCTGTTCATTAGCTAACCAAGGAAGCTTTTGAACTGTGGTGTGAATTGATTGGCACTCTCTACCCACAAGCATTTCAGATTGGATGATATCAGTATCATCTTTCTGTACGTCAGTTTGTGTATTCATTCATTGAAGTGGTTTTTTGAGTTTTATTCCTAGGTACCTTGGGCACTTGGGTAGAGGCTGAATGCATAAGGCTTTGGGCATTTCAACTGTCTTTAACCAAAGCATTTCACCCCTAATTTATGTGTTGGATTTCTGGGTAAAATTTTACGTGAAGGAAAAGAGTTGTGATGTCAAAAATAGCTTTAAAATTCTTGTTTTATGTCTTGTCTACCGGATTCTTAGTAATCTATATGGTTGCTTTCATTCACTCCCCTCCCCCACAAAAGAAACAAAACCAAACTTTGAAATCAAGGATATTTTAATCTTATGCATCTTTGTTTCTCAAACATCTGTTGAATGAATGCAAGTATATTAATAGAAGTTATTGAATAGCATTTAATTTTTAATTATTTATTTATTTTAGTTATCAAGTGGGAATCCTGTATATGAAAAGTATTATAGACAGGTAAGATTTTTGTTTCTTTGTCTTCTTAGATTGAACATTAAATACACTTCACCTCTTGATTGTGTACATGCAGATTACCAGCCAGCTGGATAAATTTGACATGTCCTGTTTTCAGTTTCTTGTGCTTTGGCCTCCTGCATTGAGTACTTAATGCTTTTGACAAGCTCTCAGAAAGATGAAGGAAAGATGATTAAGCCAAAACATTTAATTGTCTTAAAAATCCATATAACTTTAGATATGTTCATCTAGATATAAATATCCAAATTAATTTATAAGCCAAATAGAAATGACTTTCATGTTGTTTTTAAGACTTATTAAAGTTTAATTTTCACAAAGTTAAAACCATGACACTCATACAAATATAAAATGAACATGTGTCAAGGATTTTCTTCAGCTCGTTAATTACTGGGAACCAGAAGATGTCAAAATGAGAATATGAGTTATAGAGATATATATTCTACACCAGACAAAATTCATTTCATTGGTATGAACAGGAATCATTTGCATTGCTATCTGTCTACCCCTACAGAGTGTAGAATAACATAGTCAGTAGAAAGTCAGTTAGGAGTGCATACCATAGATCAGATAATCTCCTAAGGGTATAGACAGTCTCATTTGCCCATTTCCAAATATTGGATCATTTTTCCTAACAATCTTCTCCTTAGTTTGTGATCAGGATTACAGAAAAGGCTAGTCTCATTATGTTTGACCTGGCTGTCTGCGTAGTTGCAGCAAGTGTTAATGAACCATTATAGATCTCCTTGAGTGTGACTTGCAAATCTAGAGCCATACACTCACTATTTAACAGCTTCTAAGACCAAAGGATTAATTTCTGCCTGAAATTTCTAAAGAATCTCAGATTATACTTTTTAAAGCCTCTGTTATTTGTTCCTCTATCTTGAGGCTAGGATCCAAACCTTAGAAATTCTCTCCCCCATATTTCACCTGTAGCACATATAAATTTGAGTGAATTTATCTCGTCTTGAGGTTTCCCATATCTGCTAAAGTTCCTAGCCTGGTAAGTGAACCTTGCTTTACTACCTGAGAGACTGGGACCTTCTAAACCAGGTTGCAGGCCAGTTTTCTTGGGAGAGCTTTGCAGACATTGGCTCCACATAAAGTCAATCCTTATTCCTTAATAGTGGTTTGTTCTAGCTGAATAAAAGAGAATCATTCTCAAATATGGCCTTGTTTTGCAAAGTCTGTTTACTCTATTATATCCTGATAAAAAGAAGGACAAATTGTTATTTAACCTATGTAATAATTATATTGCCATAAAAAAGTAAGGACATTCAGTCAAAGATTTTTTTTTTTCTTTCACTTCTGAAGGGTCAGTGAGAATCAAATACTATTGAAAACTATTTCATTCACTTTATAAAAGCAGAGCTTACTAAATTGAGGGTTAGAGATAGTGTAAGAAAAAGAAAGGGCATTTCCACATATCCATTAGAAAATAGAGTATTAAAAGTACTACCAACAGTATTCCAAGTAAATAACCATAATTAAATTTTCCTCAACAGTTCATTCACTCCTGTGTGATTACTTCTTGGTTCCCTGCATCTTGAGTCAGGAGTCTGCTTTCATGAAATATATCTACTTCTGGACTGCAAAGAGTTCTAGAAATTCTGACTTAGTCTACCAGCACAATCTGAAAGTTGTTCAACTGTTATCAACTCAGAAGTCTTTACCCAAAAGTCTGTATTTTCAAGTGTTAATAATTCAGTGTACATGCCTGAGGTTTTGAGACTGACTGTCTTTGTTGAAGACTCATTCTAGCTGGTACCTTATGACACAGCATTTAGGCAAGCATCACAGTAAACAGAAACTGCCTGTAAATGACAAAAACTAAATGGCGCTGTTTATTATAGTAACTGAAAGAATGGAAGATAGTAAAATTCTTTATTGGAATACAGTACATAAGTATTTCATGAGAGTTTGGTCAGTATTTTCCCTGAGTGCCTCTGTATTTAGGGTTTGCTGGTGGTAGGTGTTCCTTTTTTCCCCCCATCCTGGTCAGGAAGTGGGCAAAGAAAAGGAGTTCTGGAAAATTCTGGAGGCAGGTTTCCCAATCCTTTTCGTACTCCCTTGTTACCCCAAATTTGGATTGGGCAATTCTTTATTTTTGCTGAGTGCCTGGTTTATCCCATGTTGTAGCACTTGAAAGAAAGGATTTTTCTTTTGCTCCTTTGCTGGAATTAGGCTGTTTGGAATGCTTTGTATATGTTTACAAGCAAACTTAATCTTTTAACTAAACCAGAGAAACATCTAGCTCACAAACATCCTAGTATCATGTTACATTGCCTGTGACTTTTTAAAATTTACTTTTCGTTTTTAGAAAATAGAACTTTACTTTAGGAAATCTTTACAGAAGTGAGAATCATTATTTTCTTGAACTGTTTTTCTGTTCTTGGTGACCTCATTCTGTCTTAAAGGAAAGTCCCCATCAGTTAAAATGATGTGTCCCTTAAAGTGCTTTAGGAACCTCACAGTTTTAAAAATGTCTCTTTAAGTTTGTTAAGGAATCATTGCTGGTTTTAGAGCTGATGCTGCTTTGATTTTTTTTTTTTAAGTGTTGCGGTTTCTAAGAGTAAGTATGAAAGCAGAAGTTAATGATTTTAGGATGTTTGAAAAATCAGATAACACATACAACTATTCCCATTTATGAAAAGACCTCTCCAGGAAATGCTGCCCTTTTCCTCCTATTACCTTTCATGTATACTGGAATTTCAATGGCAACTATAGAAGACTTGGAGTCAGATGTGTGTTAATGTTGTGACTCTACTAATTTGCTCTACTTTCTCTGAGCTTCAGTTTTCCCATTTATATAATGGGTGTGATAAAAAACTTTGTAAATTGCCCGTGCTGCCGAGATAGTAGTCTACTCATATGGTTTTCTGCATGTTCCTTGACCTTTGTTAGTCAAAGGATTCCTGTTCCCTTTTTGAAAAAGCCAGTTCCTAAATCACAGGGAGGAAGGCAGGTAAATGATAATTTTGTCTTTGTTGTTAACTTACAGTTTGTATCTTTCAGGTTGATACAGGCAATACTGGAAGGGTATTAGCTTCTGATGCTGCTGCTTTCCTGAAAAAATCAGGGCTTCCAGACCTGATACTTGGAAAGGTAGTATTTGTTCATTATAACTAGATTATAATGAATATTTAGTAGTGTAGATAAATTTGATGCAAATTCAGAAAGATACCGTCAAGAAACTTAGAGGTTAGAACTATGTTATAGTAGAAGTTACAGTAATGAGATGGAGGAAATTTGTGGTGTAGTGATTTCCCCTCTTGAAAAGTAAGATGCTTTTTAGATTTTTAGAAAACAAATTAACTTTTTAGTAGGATGAATGAGGAAGAAATAGTACATTTGGCTATTGTGGGGACAAACAGTGCAGACTGGGACCCTTGTCACTCACTCTGAGTTGGCTCTATCATTACTTCCTCTGTTATAACTGTCTCTAACTGTGTTTAACATGTGGTAAATAGGGGAGGTGATGAGAAGCTTAGGAAAGAATGCAGAGAGATGGGAAGTCCCTCTCCTGGCCTGATCTCCTGGTGAATCCTTATAGATGATATTGATATGTATTTCAAAACCCTGAAAAATAATCATTATTAATAATTTAGCTATTCACAAATAAACATATTTACAAATGTTACAAATAAATTATTCACAACAATAAGTATTTCAACTTACCCATAAGAAAGAATATCATCTTATGAGGATCTAAAATCAAGCTAGTATGTTCTAGTAGAAAGAGCATTGGACTTGGAGTTAGAACCTGTATTTTAGTTCTTTCCCAGATTCCTTGAATGTTCTTAAGTAAGTCTCTTAAACTCACTGGGCCTTAGTATCTTTGTGAAGGATTGCATTAAATGATCTTTAAGGTTTCTTTCTACTTTTAATTCTGTGATTCTTAAATCTGACTACCAAGGAGCATGATGTTGTAAATTGCAGGGATTTAATTTATCTTTAAGATGATTTTTGTTTAAAATATAGATTGATACTTTTTTTCCTAAATTTCAGATTTGGGATTTAGCTGACACAGATGGCAAAGGTCTCCTGAACAAACAAGTAAGATTCAGACAATTGTTATGAAAATATTTTTGAGTGATTCAGAATAAAAAATAGCCAGGAGTTTTTTGTATTTTTAAGCTAAGAATTTGTTTTTACCACCAATAGGGTTTTGCAAGGGCAAGTGTCATAAAAATGGAAATATTTCCAACCAGTAGACATTAAAGTAACTAATTCTCAAAGATTACTGTTAATTTGGTGACCTTGTTCTCCTGGAGTGTGTTAGTCTGCTTGGGATGCTCTAACAAAATACCACAGACTGTGGGTGGGTGACTTATAAATAGCAGAAATTTATTGCTCACAGTTCTGGTGGCTGGAAGTCTGAGATGAGAGTGCCAACATGGTCTGGTGAGGACTCTTCCAGGTTGCACATTTCTCGTTACATAGCAGAAGGGCTAGGGATCTCTCTGGACCCTCTTTTATAAGGCACTACAGTCATGTACTGCATAACGATGCTTTGGTCAGTGATGAACACATATATGATGGTAGTCCCATAAGATCAGTACCATATAACCTAGGTGTGTAGTAGGCTATACCATCTATGTTTGTGTAAGTACACTCTATGATGTTTACCTAACGACACGTTTCTCTGAATGTATCGCGGATCCTTGTGGTTAAGGGATGGGTGACTGTCATCACATTCTTGAGGGCCCCACCCTAATGGCTTAAGCACCTCCCAAAGGCCCTACCTCCTAATACCATTATCTTTGGGGGACAGGATTTCAATATATGAGTTTTAGGGGGATGCCGTTCAAACAATAACATGGAATTTATTTTTCTCAGTCATTCAGAGAGACTTTGCTCTCTGTATTTTAATTAAATTTTGTAAGTGTACAGGGTTATAAATAAAAGTGGATGTTATTACTTAAGTGTTAAGATGGTATTGCCCCATATGTTTGAAAGGAAGCTCTTGATTAATCAAATCTGAGTATTCTGGTCTAGGTCTTACTTCTAACGTATAAACCAAAAAATGGTTTACAGGCCAGAAGTAAGCCCTAGACCAGAAATATGTAAAAGTGGTTGTGAGTGTTGGACACTATCAGTGTACTTGAAGTTCTGCTTGTTGGGGATGGATTTCAGAGTTCTACAGGATCGAATTCAAAGCTTGCTACATGCTGATACATTGGCTGAGCATTGCTACTCAAAGCTAATTCCCCCCTAAAGGGATAGCTGAAGCAGTATCAAACTCAGAAAAGGGATGGGAAAAATTAGTTGAGAAGGGCAGAATACTCAGTCTCTTAATTAAGATTCCAGGGCTAGATTGTAGTCCCCATTAGAGCCCTTGGGCAGAAGGAGCAGTTTGGCACACTGGAGGTGCAGAAAAACTAAATTCATATGGGTACCCAGGGTGCTCTGCACTCAGTCAGCAAATATTTGTTGAGTATGTGTTTTGACCAGGCTTTGGCAATACAGAGGTGAACATGACAGACGTGGTCCCTATTTTCATGAGTTTACAGTGTAATAAATTCTTCACTGATATTCCTGGACTTAAGGTGTTGAGTTTGAGTTGTCTTTATTACATCCAGGTGACTGGATTTATGGGTCTACAGTTAAAACTTTGATGTTTGCATTGGAGGAATAGATTTCTGAATTAACATATGAAAGAAAAAAAATTCCTCGATACTTCCTGAGTTTCTGTGTGCCAAAAGTGACGATAGGTGCTTTTTTCCTATAGTATGGTTTTTATTTTGTTCCTCACAATACGTTACAAGGTAGGTATTATCCCTTCTCTTATACAAGAGTTTTATTTAACTTGCCCATGGCCTCACAACTTCTAAGGAGCACAAGTGGCATTTAATGGGGGACTATTTCACTTCAGATCTGATCTATACTATGGAAGTGGGCCTGATTACCTAACAGTAATTGAATCTCACATAGAATGAGAAGAAAAAGAGGATTAATGTTGGAATACTTAGAATACGAGCATTTAAAGGTTGGAGGAGGTGTTGACTCCAAGCAGAAGAGACTCAAAGGTCAGAGGAGAGCTTTATGAAGCTCTGTTGGTGGAGGAGAGCTTCAGGGAGGAGCATATTGTCCAGGCTGCCAAAGAAAACAAGTAGGATGAGGCTTTTTTTTTTTTAGAGTCTATTGTATTTGGTAGCTAGCAGGTTATTTGTGACACAGGCAGTAGTTTCTCTTGCTAATTGTGGGAATTGAAGTCAGAGTGCATAGAAGCTTGTGGAGTGAATGAAAAGAGACGGAGAGATCTTGAAATAGCATTTTCTCAAGAAATTTATGAGTGAAGGCAAAGTATTATATAAAGTAGACAACCTGCAAGGTTCTAAGAATATGTTAGGAATTGGGTACGAAGGGTATAGGTGAGTGTAGGAGGTTTGAGAGAAGTGGTGAAAGGTTGATTGCATCGGCAGTTGTACTAGAGTATTGACAAGTTGCAAGTAATTATAAGTGGAGTGAGGACTTTTATGTCTATTTCCAGACCTGAATGTAACTCACAACAGCTGAAAACCAGTTGCTTCAGCATCTTTGTTTGTATTTATTACATTTTGACCCAGACTTCAAATGCCAAAAATCCAAGGACCTTTGGGAGAGATTTACAAGTATTTTGAAGTCAAGCAGTTATATAATTGTTTTAGATGCTGCACATTTATTCTCTGTAGCTTTTCTGGAATAGCAATGGTTGATCCACTTTCAAAATTTATAATCTCCAATCCACAGATGACTTTTGATAACATTTAGGTACTATTTTCTTCTAGGCTTTTCTTCAGATTCTTTTTTCTCTCTTAAATGATAAAAAACATTTCTTAACATCATTAAATGTTATTTGAAGCATGATTGTTAATTTTGCATGATTTCCACTGTATGTATCACAATTTGTTTATTTTTCCTTTTATATTGAGACTTTTTTCTATTTGTTAGGAACATCTTTGTACATAAATCTCTTCCCAATTTTAAAGCAAGTATTTTTCAAGCAAATGTACTGTTATATTTGTTGCTACATAAAAACCTTGGAGTAATTGCAAAATGTTTTATATTTTCAGATTATAAGTATGTGTGTAGATAGACGGACAGATGGATGAATGAATAGATAGATAGATAATGCTCTTAACATTCATACTTTTCTTTCTCAGGAATTCTTCATTGCTTTGCGTCTTGTGGCATGTGCCCAGAATGGATTGGAGGTTTCACTGAGTAGCTTGAACCTGGCTGTTCCTCCACCAAGATTTGTAAGAAATGCTTTTAAATTTAAATTTTATTTGATTGAAAAAGGTGATACCACATAATTTGAAAATTAAAATTACTATATTAAAAAGTTTTCCTTTTAACCCCTATCACTCAGCTACCTGATTTTCTTTTTTTGGTGAGGAAGATTGGCCCTGAGCTGACAACTGTTGCCAATCTTCCTCTTTTTGCTTGAGGAATATTGTCACGTCTCTAACATCTGTGCCACTCTTCCTCTGTTTTGTATGTGGGATGCCACCACAGCATGGCTTGATGAGCAGTGTGTTAGGTCTCTGCCCAGGATCTGAACCTGTGAACGCCTGGCCACTAAACTGGAGCACATGAACTTAACCACTAAGCCACCAGGCCAGCCCTTGATTTTCTTTTTTAATGGCTGCTGCTGTTACTAGTTTCTTATGTATCCTTTCAGAGTTATATGTGTATATAAAGGAATATAAATACTTATTGCCTAATTTTACATTAATTGTAGCATATTATATGCACAAGTCTATACCTTTTTTAATAATATGTTTTAGAGGTCTTCAGATATCACATAAAAGCTTCCTCATTCTTTTTCATAGCTACATAACATTTCCTTGCTTCTATTTACCATAATGTATTTAACTTTGTATTGATACACTTTTAGCTAGTCTCTAATCTTTTATAATAAAAAATGCTGCAATGAATAATAACCTTGAATATCTGTCATTTTGCATATACAGAAATATATTTATGTGTGTAAATTCTTGGAAGTTGAATTGCTGTTTGAAAAGTTTGTGCATTTGTAATTTTCACATACAATATCAACTTGTCTTCCATAGTGGTTGTACTAGTTGGTACTCCCACCAGCAATTGGTTGAGTGCACTATTGCTAACATACTGTTGCCAAACTTTTGGATCCTTGTCAGTTTGATAGATGATAAATGGAATGTAAGTGTAGTTTTAATTTGTCCTTTTGGTTTTATAGAGTGAGGTTGAGTAGTTTTTCTCATGCTTATCAGCCATTTACATTGCCTTTATGTGAAATGTCTGTTTATAGACTTTGCCTATTTTTCGAGGGTTGTTGATCTTTTTCCTATTGAATTCTAGAGGCTCTTTATATTAAGAAAACAGCTTTGTCTAGATGAGTTGCAAATATTTTTCCCAGTTTATCATTTTTCGTTTGACTTGGTGATGATTTTTTTCCATAAAGAAGTCATTGTTTTCTATGTAAATGAATTATTAGGATTTAAGTTTTTCTTCTGGTTTCTTTTTTCACATTTATGTTTGCCGTGATATGAGATAGGAGTATGGATTCAAATTTATGATTTTTTTCAAGATGGCTACTTTAGAGACCTAATACAGTTTATTGAATGTATCAGTCTTTTCCTTACTGATTTGAAATGCCACCTCAATCATGTGCTGAATTCTCATATGTATTTTGATTTCTTTCTGGATTTTTCTGTTCATTCCCATTGATGTCTTTATCCATATGCTGATCTCACACTGTTTTTTTTTTTTTTGCTGAGGAAGATTCACCCTGAGCTATCATCTATGCCAGTCTTCCTCTTTTTTTTTTGTCCGTGGGACACCTCCACAGCATGAGTGGTGAGCAGAGTAGGTCTGCTTCTGGGATCCAAACCTGTAAACCCAGGCTGCTGAAGTGGAGTGCGTGGAACCTTAACCACTTGTCCACTGGGCTAGGCCCTGATCTCACATTGTTTTAATTATCATATTTTGTAATTTATTTTTATATCTGTCAGAGGTAGTCCTCCCCACTCTACTCCCTTTTTCAGAAGTTTCATGACTCTTCTTGTTTTTAACTTCAGTATCTTAAAAATATTTGGTCTGAGTATTATGAATTTAACTTTAGTTTTGAGAATTTCTGCACTTCTAAATTTAGGTATAGAATCAGCGGTTAATTTAGGGATTCATTGTCTAACTATGTTATTATAAAAATGTTTCAAATATATTCATCTGTCTCTATAAGCAGATAGACATAATAATTTGGGCATGCTCTTAGTAAGTTCATGTACCTAGAAATCCTGAGTTGGGTTCTTGTACCAGTGTGTTTTCCTTAAATAGTGTTGGGAAAAAGTCATCAGTTAATAGGACCATAAATATTTCTGTTACATTCAGATATCTTTATCTTGATCTCAGTTGTAATAAGATTTCTTCTATAATATATATTTTAGTTACTGCTTCACAATCACTTATGCAGCTAACTCAGTTATTTTTTCATTTGTACTTAGATGAAAGTCTAATAGAATTAATGTAAAATAGTGTGTACTGTGCAGTGAGATCCAATGTTTTGTGTGAATGTATTTAAATTCAAAGACCATTTTGTTGTTTATTGATGTGGGGTTTCAACCCTTCATATACTGAATTTTCATTTTAAGCATGATGCCAGTAGTCCTTTGCTAATCAGTGGAACCTCTGCAACTGAGCTCCCGTGGGCTGTAAAAGTAAGTAAACTTTGTAACTATTCTCTTTTTACCCTTCTTTGCTTCCGTATAATCCTCTCCTCCTGCTTCCAAAATATATTGCAATCTGCACTAGAGTTTCATTTTTTACTGTTGGGGAAATACTGATAGTAGCAATCTTTTTTTTTTTTTTTTTTTTGAGGAAGATTAGCCCTGAGCTAACTACTGCCAGTCCTCCTCTTTTTTTTTTTTGCTGAGGAAGCCTGGCCCTGAGCTAACATCCATGCCCATCTTCCTCCACTTTATATGTGGGACGCCTACCACAGCATGGCGTGCCAAGTGGTGCCATGTCTGCACCCAGGATCCAAACCAGCGAACCCTGGGCTGCCGAGAAGCGGAACGTGCGCACTTAACGCTGAGCCTCCTGGCCGGCCTGTGATAGTAGCAATCTTTTGAAGGGTCCGACAGGTCTGTCAATCATTTTGTGACAATTAGTATTGGCTTAATCTCATTTCTGTTACATAGTGTAAACTAAAAATGGTGACGTCATAATCCTGTATTAACTAAAATATTTGATGATTAAGTAGTTTACCTGACTAGTATTATTTCTTACTTGAAAATTCTGGTTAACTATATATTCTCTTTATGGCTCTAAAAAAAATAATTCTTTCTGAAATCTTTTTCTGAAGTGGGTATTTTGCATTATAGCTATTTGGAGGCATCACACTGGTTATAGCTGTGTTATTAGATTTTTAAAATTGTAATTTTAGAATAATATTAGAATATAGCAGATCAAATGACCTTTAATAAATGTGTACATTTTTGTCAGAAAGCCATTTTGGTTTGTATGTCTTTGTGTGCTTGTGTTTATTAACTAATTTTAAAAAGTATAGGGATTTGGCCTTGACTGGGCAAATCATGAAGAATAGTATTTTATGTTTTACAATTAACTTTCCGGGGTTTTAGGAAATGTCTTTTTATTGATAAGGAAAAGAAATCTTGCTTTGGGAAAAATGGGGGAAACTGATATTGATGCCTGTGACAGCAATTTTGTTTTTGAAATTTGAGTTTGAAGTGTAACTAGCACCATGTTTAGGAAGTCGCTAACTAGCTGTGTGTTCTTAGAAAAGTTTCTTACTTGCTGTGGATCTGTGTAAGTGAGAATGTTGGACTACCTCTTCTCAAAGCCCTTCTATCACTGAAAGCTTCTGAATCTAACCTAACAGTAGAAAAGCAAAGATAGTGTTCCAGCTACAAAAGGAATGGAGGGGTTACTGAACTCTTGAGTGGAGTAAATTAAATTATTATTTACTGTAATGTATTTTGATGAAAATGAAAAATATTTTTTAAATGATAGTTTAAAAAAATGTTTATTTTTTGAGGACTTGATTTTTAGAACTGCAGTCGCCTTTACTTAACTTGTGATGTTTTTTATATTATAGTCTGAAGATAAGGCCAAATATGATGCTATTTTTGATAGTTTAAGCCCAGTGAATGGATTTCTGTCTGGTGATAAAGTGAAACCAGTGTTGCTCAACTCTAAGTTACCTGTGGATATCCTTGGAAGAGTAAGATATTATTAAATTCTAAATGTAATTTTTATGTATTTTAATTTTGTGTCTATTAGGAGCACTTATAGCTTATTGTTAAAAAATACACAGGTGTTTTAAAGTTGTATTACTACAGAATTTTTTGTTCTGACTATACATAAAATTACTGCCAATTTATTTCTTTGGTTATTCCTCCTAAAATATGAGTATTTGAAATTATATATATATATGCCCATCAAATAGGTCTTCTGTTCTTTATGTACATTGTGACCTCCTAATTCCTTGTCTTAATTTGTGGAGACCATCAGTATTTTACATTTGCCGCCTACTTCATGACTGTAACATGGGGCCTTGTCATAAGGAATAGTTTCATCTCTGAAATCATAAATCTACTCTCTAAATAGAACTTCCTGTCTGCCTTCTCTGTGGCTGCGTATAGACTACTGAGAAAGTCTAGTAAAGATTGGTGTCATCATAATTTCGTGGTCACCAACTTCAGCAGGGCTTTCCCTACTGCCAGCCACTCTTGTACTGTTTCTCTAGTGGTTTCTCTCTACCCCTCTTCATATTTCAAACCTTATCTCCTCTCATTAAACCTCCAGCCCTTTCTTTAATCCACTGCTAAGACTACATAGTGTCAAATCCTGGCTGCACCATTTCTTAGCTGTGTGACCTTTGGCAAATCATTAGGAAACCATATCTTAGTTTCCTAATCTTTCAAATGAGCGTGTTTTCCAGTTTATAGGGTTGTAAGGATTAAATGTGGTAATGTATGTAAAGTGCTTAGCAGAGCATTTGGTCCATACTCTTTGAGTGCTGGCTGCCATGATGATGATCACAATGACTGCCACTAAACCACCAGTAGTAGTACCACTGGAGCAGTGTTATATAGCTTAGGTGCTCAATAAATATTAATTTAAAATTGATTTTCTGGTATTGTTCCCCACTATTCATTTCTCCACTGTGTGGTCAGTGTGAATTTCTAAACTAGAAATTTAGTCCTGTTATTTTTTAACTTAAAACTAACCCTCTCAGTAGCTTTCCGTTGCATTTAGGCTGAAGTCCAAGCCTCTTTCAAGGCATTTAATGACCAAGCACTTGTTTATCTCCACTCCTGTCTCTCACCAGGACACTTTGTCTTCTTGCCCTGAGTAAAATTTTGTTGAGTGACTTAAATATCTTTTTTCCAAGGATTTAATGTAGTGTTTTTTAGGTTTTTTTAAAGATTGGCATCTGAGCTAACATCTGTTGCCAATCTTCCTTTTTTTTCTTTTTCTTCTCCCCAAAGCCCCCCAGTACACAGTTGTATATTCTAGTTGGAGGTCCTTCTGGTTGTGCTATGTGGGATGCCACCTCAGCATTGCTTGATGAGTGGTGCCATGTCTGCACCCAGGATCCCAGCTGGCAAAACCATGGGCTGCCAAAGTGGAGTGTGGGACTTTAACCACTTGGCCAGGGGGCTGGGCCCTAATGTAGTTTTATAAGTGGTCTAAAGCTATGGAAACTACTCCAGATTTAGACCTAATCTACCATGATCTTTTAGATTCTATTTTTCCTTTGTCAGCCCTGGACATTAGCTGGTTAAAGGTTAATAACACAGTATTCAGTGGGTATTTCTTTTAGTTGATTAGAGATTCTGTAGTGTAGGGAAAACAATAATGGACTTAGTTGAAAGTCCTCACATTGAAAACTGATTCTTTTACGTAATGATAGTTGCATGATCCTGGATAAGTAATGTCTAAAACAGGGTTGATAGTACCACATGGAGTTGTTGCATGACTTAAATGAGGTGATGTTTGTGAAGAAGCACTGTAGTTGTTTAAAGTACTGTGTACATAATTGTTTTCTTACTTGAGAGGAACAAAATATTTTCTTTAAAATTTCGTAAAGGAATTTCTATTTAAAAAGTATTAAGAATTATTACTTCTTTTTACAATAATGTTAATATAGCACATCACAGTGATAGAATAAAATGATTAGTATAAATGGAAATTCTCAGAGAAATAGATATTACAGTGTTTAGGCTAAACTTTTCCTCCATTTTTATATTTGGTTTTTACAAGTAGCACATGAAATGAAAGAACATTAATCTTTCTCAATTCTTTGTTTTTAAAGGTTTGGGAGTTGAGTGATATTGACCATGATGGAATGCTTGACAGAGATGAGTTTGCAGTTGTAAGTAACCTAATACTCCTAAAATCTTAAACATTTTAATGGTTTTCTCAAGTGAAAATTTCCTGTTTTAGTTCATCCTTAGAGGAACACTATGTTTCCCTAAGATTGTTGGTATGAATATCTTTATCTAGAATTTATAGGTAGTCAATAAATATTTTTAAACAAATGGATGATAGAAAATGTGTTTTTGCCATCTTCATTTTATTTGACCTTACGGTACATAGGAATATATGCTTTGGATAATGCACTGTAAAGATGCTGAATGGTATTATCTTTTGTATCCCAACTTGACCACACATCTCAGTACCTGCTTCTGCTATGGAATAATTTTACTTCAAATATACCCCCACGTTTTCACTTTTGATTTCATTAAAGGAAAACATGAATAACACTTCAGTTTCACTTCATTAATGAAGGCAGACAATGTTTTGACATATTATCTGAAGACCTGTTGTCCTTAGTAACAGGATAGTTAATTCCAAGTAGAGTTGCATTCATCTCTTCTTTAAAGGTTAGATAACACTCTGCTGTGAACTCATGAATGGTAGATGTCTAATCCCCTTTTTAATCTCTTATTTGCTAATTAGTCTTCAAATTTTCTCTCTTTATTTTGCTAAGGAATTGTCCATTTCTTTGACTTTGAAACTTGTTACCACCGATTTGCATTGTTCTTTTTAATCTCTTTTGGGTTTGTGGTTGTGCTCCTTTCTCATTCCAAATCTTATGTAGTTTTGCTCCCTCTCGTTTTTGGTTTAATTGGATTTTTTTAATTTTTTTTTTAAAGATTTTATTTTTTCCTTTTTCTCTCCAAAGCCCCCCAGTACATAGTTGTATATTTCTCATTGTGGATTCTTCTAGTTGTGGTATGTGGGACGCTGCCTCAGTGTGGTTTGATGAGCAGTGCCATGTCCGCGCCCAGGATTCGAACCCACGAAACACTGGGACACCTGCAGCGGGGTGCGCGAACTTAACCACTCAGCCACGGGGCCAGCCCCTGGTTTAATTGGATTTTGTTTAGCTTATTGATCTTTTAAAAGAGCCATGTTTTGGATTTATCTTTTCTATTATGTTTTGACTTTTTATTTCATTCTTTTCAGCTTTCATTTTAATTTTTTCCTAGTTTCTTTTGGTTTACTTTTTTTTAAATTTCTAATGATAAGTACTAAGTCTCTTTATTCTTTATTATCTTTAATATTGAAAACATTTAAAGGACATATTTTTCCCTGCACACAGGTTTAGCTGGATTCCATAGATCCACTGGTACAAAGCATTCTTCTTTTCACTATTTTTCAGATAATTTTTAGTTTTCTTTCATCATCTATTTAGGAATATATTTCCTGAATTCAGTGTAATTAAGTTTGGTTTTTGTTAACTTGGTGTATACTTTTAGCTGGATTAGATTATGACTAGAGAATGTGGTCTTTAAAATATCTACTTAAAAACATTTGTTAAGGTTTTCTTTGTTGCTGAGTTCATGACCTATTTTTACGTTTCTGTTCAGAAGATATTAGACTTCTGTAAATCTATTATGTTGATTTTATTATTTTTCTGTTTCTCTTTGTCGTTACTTTTTTTTTGCTCTTTCATAAATTTTATTCTGTTTATATCCCAAGAGCTGAATGAAATAGGCAGAATACATATTATCACATTTGGAAAAAAATACAGAAATAGAAATTTAAAGTGACCTGAGTTGATGGTCAAGGTCCCTAGTCTTTTATTTTAATGTAGGTGATGTTTGGGACACGGCAGAGGATGCCCCTCACAATGGTGACAGAAGTTATCCCAGCTGTGTATCAAAGGTGGGATGCTGTAGGGAAGGTGGTGCATTGAAGAGATTTGGCTGATGATGTGCTTTGAAAGACTGTCAAACTCTGTATATTAACTTTCTAAAAAGTGGTTTTTGTTTTAAGAATATTAGTACAAAAATCTTTGCATTGATGAGAGGTATAGAGGCATTTTTTTTTCTTGTAAAGACAAAAATTAAAAATTTCAAAGGAGTGTTTGTACTAGCATTGTTAGTACAGGTGGAGAATAGTATTATCCTCATTTGATAAACAGTAGTATAAAGTAAACCTTTATTAAAAGAATAAGAATAAACAACACGTCTGTAGGAAATTACTACTTAAAAAAATAGTGAATACCCATATACCTTCTCCTAAATTTACTTTTCTTTTTTTAAAAGATTGGCGCCTGAGCTAAAATCTGTTGCCAGTCTTTTTTTTCCCCCTTCTTCTTCTTCTCCTCAAAGCCCCCCAGTACATAGTTGTGTATTCTAGTTGTAGGTCCTTCTGGCTCTGCCATGTGGGATGCCACCTCAGCATGGCCTGATGAGTGGTGCTAGGTCCGTGCCCAGGATCCAAACCAGGAAACCCTGGGCCACCGAAGCTGAGTGTGGGAACTTAACCACTCGGCCACGGGGCTGGCCCATAGATTTACTATTTTTAACTGTTTTGCCACATTTGGTTTCTTTCTATGTACAGTTCTTTCAGAAATTCTTTGCAACGTTACCAGGCTTGGTGCCTTTAATTTTGGTATGATATTAGTACTGCTTCTGCTCTCTTTTTATTTGGATTACCTGATAGTTCTTATGTTTAAAATGTATCTTTTTTTTTTTTTTGAGGAAGATTAGCCCTGAGCTAACTGCTGCCAATCCTCCTCTTTTTGCTGAGGAAGATTGGCCCTGAGCTAACATCTGTGCCCATCTCCCTCTACTTTATATGTGGGACGTCTGCCACAGCATGGCTTGCCAAGTGATGCCATGTCCGCACCTGGGATCCGAACTGGTAAACCCCAGGCCGCTGAAGCAGAACGTGCACACTTAACCACTGCGCCACCGGGCTGGCCCCTAAAATGTATCTCTTGAAAATGGCACATTACTGTCTTTTAATTTTTTCCCTAATTTGACAGTTTTTGTTTTTTAAAAAAAATGACACATATATTGACTTTATTCCCCATACCGTATCTATTTATTTTACATTATTATTTTCTTTTTTTTTTTTTTTAGTTCCTTATTGTTACTGGTTGTCAAATTGTGATTCATTCATCTTTTCCCCCCTTATTAATGTGGAAATTCTATGTCTGTTCCATTAATGGTTAACACACTTTTCCCTGTACTTATCATACTTATTTCTCCAGTATTTGAAAACAAGATTGTTAACCCTTGCTCCAGTAAAATGAGACCCTTAGGTTATTTTCAGTTCTTTTCTTTCCCCTTTACCTTCCAACCTCTCAAGATTTTAGAACATTTTTTTGTCACTAAAATTCTAGATTTTAGTTAATTTGGTTCTTTGGTTCTAGGATTTTCTGTGTAGTTTTAGCAATATTAATAGTCTCACTAGCATTCTTTTGGGTAGAATTTGCCTGGTATATCTTTTTCCATCTTTTAACTTTCATGAATGGGGCACCATAGTCCATGCTATTTTTAAAAATTATAATTACTACAACATAGCCATTGTAACTTAAACTGTAAGTCATGATTTTTATCTTTATTTACAAGCATCAGTATTTTTGAAAACTGAATTTTAATAGTTGATTTTACTCTTCTTTGAAAATTGAAGTAATTTTTAAAATACTCTTTCAATAGTGGAATAACCCTGCATTTTAATTATTTTCCTAAATAATGAAATGTAAAGTTAATGTACTTATTCATATGATCAGTTCTTTTGAACTATGGCAGTTTATACTCTGCCAGTTTTCTGGTTTGTTGAAGTATAACAGAGATTTTTTTCATATCTTATTTTACTAATTAAAACTGGATTGAACATGAGAATATTTATTTTCAAGACTTAGCTCTAAAATTCTTACCCTTTTCTTTTTGGGTTAAATGGTACTTTTTGTTGGTTTTAAAGACCCCATATCTGCTCTATATTTATTTTTTAAGTGGGAACAAATAAAAATGAAGTTAATGAAAGATTCTACTTGGTTTGTTGAATTACAATATGGATTTTTTTTTTTTACAGTAACTTCTTATTTTACTAATGAACCAAAACTTGAATGAACCTGAATCTTTATGTTCGAGACTTACCTTTAAAATTTTTAACCAGTTTCTTTCTTTCCTTTTATAGCATAAACGGAATTTTTGGTTGGTTTGTTTTTTTAATTGGAATAAATGAAGTGAGAGATTTAACTTGTGTAACTTCTGTTGCCATGTGAACCTTTAATGAATGGTCCTTGTTTCTTTTCAAATGTAAATACTTTTTCATATTCTCTGAAGCTTAGTGGATTAATTAAAAATCCAGAGTGTAGAATATCTTTGAGGGTTTTTTTAGGTGAATTTGTAAAGGTCAGGCCTTGGCATGCCTTGGGTGTTCTGGCCACAACTAAAATGGCTTTTGAGAAGGGTGTGTGTGTATGTACACACACAATAATAAAATGGGTTTTAAAAATAATTTCTATGTCCTTGAATGTGGATTTTTAAATGTCTCTATCACCAGTATTCTGTTTGCTTATTGGTGAATTATATGACTAGAGTATAAGGGTAGTGGAAATATATCTTCCTGAATTTTACTTCTGACTCATTTAGCTTAGCAGAAAGTCTCTGACAGGGCATTAGCTTTTGCACAAGGGCTAGATTTTCCGCTGATGTCATTTTGAAAATTCAAAATATATATAAAATTATAGTATTGGTATTGATCCAAGAGAAGTGACTAATAATCATGTTAAAGTTTATTTTTTCTTTTGTTGGGATGAATTCCACAAGTTTGCAGTCCTGTTCTGTGAACTAGTTCTTTGTTTTATTGAGGCTGAAACTACTGCTTTTAAACTTAAAGGGAAGGCGTCTAAATCTAGTAATTTACTATTTGGTAAATGAGCTTATGCTCATGCTTTTTCATATATTTTTGGAATTGGACAAGATCCTATAAAGTAGTTCCTCTAAGCAGGGCAGTTAGTAGCAGAGCCAGGGCTGAACATGGGTCTTTGAGATCATAGTTTTTTTGTTTTGTTTTGTTTTCAAGTAAGCTTTAAATTTTGGAATGGTTTTATATTTACAATAAAGTTGCAGAGATAATGCAGAGTTCCTCGGTACCCCTCACCCACTTTCCCCCATTGTTACCATATTACATTACTATGGTACATTTGTTAAAACTGAAAAACCAACATTAGTACATTACTGTTAATTAAACTCTCCAGACTTTATTTGGGTTTCACCAGTTTTTCCTTTCTGTCCCAGGATCCAGTCTAGGCTACCACATTGTATTTAATTGCTGTGTCTCCTCAGTCTCTCTGGTCTGTGATAGTTTCTGTCTTGCCTTGTTTTTCTATGACCTTGGCATTATTTAGGAGTACTAGCTAGGTATCCTGTAGAATGTCTCCCAATCTAGGTTGGTCTGATGTTTTTCTTGTGATTAGACTGGGGGTATAGGCTTTTGGAAAAAATACCATGTGTGTGAAATGACTAGCTCATCACGTTTATCAGGGGGTACATGATGTGCCAGCACTGGTGGTATTGACCTTGATCACTTGGTTAGGTTTCTCCACTATAAAGGTACTTTTCCCTCCCTTTTCCTACTCTATTCTTTGGAGAGCTAGTCTTATGCCCTTTTTACTTTGTATTCAGTCTTCATATCTATCTATTGGTTTTTACGTTCTTAACTAAGCCTAAAGTTTTTCTGTCAGGTAAGTTCTTAGACTGAAAGTGGTCTAAATTTTTGTCAGTAGCATTTGTTGGGTCCTTATTGTGTGAAGAGTTTTTGGCATTTGGAGATTTATAAAGGACCTGTACTTGTCTAATATTAACCTGTTTACGTTGTATTGAAATTAACTTTTTATATGTTTGCTACTTTTATGGGGTTGTAAAAGTGAGAAATCTTTTCACTTCGTAGTTCTAGTGCCTAGCACAGTGCCTGGTGGCTCGAAATTTCTCAATAAATGTTTTGTTGAACTAAATTGATGAAAGAAACTTGTATTACTTGCAAAACACAAGAAACGTCTGATATTTTCATCCCGGATTGCTATTTTAAGAAATTATAACTGGAAATTCAAATAATTAAGTAGACAAATGAGCAAATAAAACTCCTAAGGAGACTCCTAAAATACTAGTTCTCAAAGTACGGTCTCCCATCAGCAGCATCAGCATCACCAGAGAACTTCTTAGAAATGGGCGTTATCAGGTCTTGCCCTGACCAACTCAATCACAACCTCTGGGGTAGGGTCGAAACATCTGCGTTTTAACAAACCTCCATGTGATTCTGATGACCACTAAAATTTAAGAAATACTCCCTAAAAAGCATAGAGGATGACAAAAAAAATCAAAGAAAGTAAGTAGCTACTGGTAATTGACTGCAACAGTGAAACTAAATCCCCTCTTTCTCTGCTATCCCTGAATAAACTCAGGTTCATTTTTGATGGTTTTACTTTGAAATCATCAAGAAGATACTCTAAGTGCTTCCTGTTAAGTGTGTGTCTCTCTCTAGCGGTATAAATCCATTTTCTAGAACAAGTTGCCAGCCAGATTTTTTTTTCTTTTTTTTGTTTTGGTGATTAGGTGCATCATTTGATTTAGTTGCTGTATGTGTTTCAGTGGCAGACTTTGATTAGGATAAAGTTCAATATAATAAGAAAACAAACAAAATCACAACCTAGCAGTATACTGTTCACTTATTCTGTTGTGTTGGTGGAAAAATTTTTGGCTTCAGTTTTGTCAGGAAAACTATTTTCAAGTCAACATGAAATTAATGTGTTGTTTTAACTTTGAAAAAATGTGTTGTCTGTTGGCAGCAGATGGCTGACATTGCTTTTTTGCTTCTGGTGTCCACTTTTCCAGGAAATGACTCCCACCTCCAGCAAGAGGAGTGCTGACCTTTAATGTGCATGTTAGTCACTTCTTTTAGATCAGTGCCAATATAATAATATTACATATATTGTGAATTTGGTTGAAAGTATGTGTTAGCCAGATTGTTTTCCTTCTGGACTTTTAATCTTTTGGAGATGGAAAGTTTATGTGTTTCTAAAAAAAATTCTTCAAGTTGACTAGTGAATGGGGAGAGGAGAATTCTTGATTTGGGTCAAATGATTAAATGTGGTCCCAGGACAGACAGCATTAGCATCACCTGGGAACTTGTTAGAAATTCAGATTCTCTATCCCATCTCCAGACTTACTGATTCTAGAATTCTGGGACCAGGGCCCAGAAATCTGTGCTTTATCAAGCTGTCCAGGTAATTCTGATGCCTGCTAAATTTGGGTACCAATGGGTTAAAGGTTAGTTTTATTGCTTGTAGGGAAGAGCATGGTGGTGTAAAATTACATGTGCACTCCTAATAAAGCTGATCAAATCTGGAAAAAACAAGAGTTTTGTAGCCAGAAGATCTTGGTTTGAACCCTACTTTATCATTTCTTAAAAATAGAGTGCGAAAGTTACTTAGCATCTCTGAGCCTCAGTTTCTTCATCTGTAAAATGATATTAGTAATCTCAGAAATCATAGGTCGTTGTTCTATTAGGTGCTCAATAAATATTGACTTGAAGCCCCACAAAACTTAATTTAGAATTAGAAGCAAACTTCTTTTTGGGGAGAATTATCATTTTCAACAGAAGAAAAAAATATTAAGAAGAAACACTCAAGCTTCTTCCCAGTTGCTGTTGGAATCTTTCTGGAGGTTCCAGGTTGCCTTGTGTAATTTTATATGCTTGAAGATAGTCATGGAAACTTTTTTCTTTTGAAAGTCTTGAAGGTGCCTTGAATTCTTTAAGATGGAGGGTATATCCTGGGACAGTTTATATACAGGTTGTCCCACTTTGTGCAAGTGCTTTATGTACTTAATAATGTAAAATAATTTTTAATAGGTAATACATTCTCTTGGTTTAGAAATCAGTACAACATAGGAAGATATTCAGTGGAAAAAAATCTCACTTCCAACCTTGCCCTCAACTTCTCCGTTTATACCTACTCCAAAACCAACTAACTACTTTTCTTAGTTTCTTGTTTATCCTTCTGGAATTTCTTAGTGCAAATATAAACACATGTGAATAATTATTATCCCCAGCCACAAAGGATAACACATACTATACACTGTTATACACACTGTTCAGTACTATACTTTTATCGTGTTTCGCAATGTGTCTTGAATATCTTTTCACATAGAGAGCACTGATTCTTTTCTTTCTCCTGGTCAGCTTTCTTGAGGACTAATTTACATACAGTGAACTATATTCAGTTTATGTATATAATTTAATGGGTTTTGAGAATTGTATATACCTGTGAAGGTGTGAAGGTACCAGCACAGTTATGATACACAATGTTTCCTGTGGGCTTTTGGTTGTTGTTGTTTCATAGTATTTCATACTATTTCATTGTATAGATGTACTGTAATTTTTTAACCAGTCTTCTGTTGATGAGCACTTGGGTGCTGATGCAAACAATTCTGTAGTTAAGCTTTTTCATACTGCATTTCCTATGTAGACAGGTAAGTCTGAGGATAGATTCCCAGATTTGGAGTTGCTGAGCCAAAGGGGCAGTAAATAAATTTAGTAGATGTTGTCACTTTGCCCTTTGTAGGCTTGGTACCAGTTTGAGCTCCCACTGGCAGTGTATGAGAGTGCCTGTCCAATCTAGCTAACAGAGTATGTTGTGAAACTTTGCATTTTTACCACTTAGGTAGAAAATGGTATTTCAGTATAGTTTTAACTTGTAATTTTCTTGTGAGTGAAAATGAGCGTATATTTGTGTGTTTTAAAGAATGGATCATTCATAGTATTTACTTTTCTGTAAAATATCCGTTCATACTCTTTGCTCATTTTCTTATTGGATTTTGTTTTTTTTCTGTTAATTTCTAGGAATTTTTTTATATATAAGGGAGATTAGCTCTTTCTTTGCAAATACTTTTTTCCCAGGTTGTTTGCTTTTGACATTGCAAGAACTTTAATTGAAGGGTGTGTGTGTCTGAGTTTTGGCTATTCAGGATATCTTCCTGAAAGTTGCTTAGCTTTGATTTATTTCCCTTTCTCCTTCCTTCCTTTTATCTCTCCCCTCTTCTTCCTCCTTTCCTTCCCAGCCTAATTTCTTAAAAAAAGGATTTGAGACAGCTTGAAGATGCTTTGTTGTTGAAAAATAATCAATTCAATGGGTGAATGTTGTTAAGTGATTTTAATATATATGACCCTGGCTCATTTATTTTGAAGGCCATGTTTTTGGTATACTGTGCATTGGAGAAAGAACCTGTGCCAATGTCCTTGCCTCCAGCCTTGGTGCCACCTTCTAAGAGAAAAACGGTCAGTATATCAGGCTCTATGCGGTTGATCCCCTCTTCAGCATCAGCCAAGGAACCTTACCACTCCTTACCACCTGTAGGCATTTTACCTACCAAAGCACCGTTAAGACAGGTATAGATTTATCAGTGTTAAAGGACTTTTTTTTTTTAAACAAAGTGCATGGCATTTAACAGTTGATTGCTTGTTGAAGATAGAAGGAGCAATCAAAGGGATCAAACGTTTAGAGCTCCCTCTGATTAAACCTGTATAATGTAATGTCCTAGAGAAAACAAATAATCGTCCTCCATTTGGCTTTCCTTAGGTCATATGGATGTTTCATTGGCTTTGCCTTGATCTACCTGGAATTAGAGTTGGAGATAGAAGATACTCCGTGCTAATCTGGCATGCTTGCCCCAGCATAGTTAATAGGTGTTTTTGTTTGTTTAATCTCTAGTTAACTCTTGATTTTGCAGGATCAAATTATCAAATTTTGGATCATCCAAGTCTTTTTGTCGCTCCAACCTGCTTCTTGTCAGGTTGAGTAACGAAAAGTAATGACGGGATATGCAAATCAGCCAGTTCAGCTACAGTTAAGAATGCTGAGTGAAACTATTAAAAATAGAGATTGAGAATTATCTGTATATTTTGTTTATACAGACTCTCCCAGTTACCCATATTAATGTGGTCATTCATAAGTCAAGAGTTAACTCTGCTTGAATTTAGTTGTTATGTAAAAGAAAAAAAGCAAAGTAAGTATCTGTAAGCGTAATCCCAAGTGACCTATATTTTGCTTCTGTAGTTTTCTCTTCACCACAGCATTTCCATTGGGGTGTGATGGAAGTGATACACTGTTGCTGTAGTTAGTGGGGTAGAATTGCTCAGAATTTGTGACAGATACTGTCATGGGTTGAAAGAGTGACACTTCAAAGTTTGTTTCATTTTGGCAGAAATGCTATATATATATATTTTTTCCTGTAGTGGGTTGTATCCCCTGCAGAAAAAGCTAAATATGATGAAATCTTCCTGAGAACTGATAAAGACATGGATGGATTTGTGTCTGGATTGGAAGTCCGTGAAATCTTCCTGAAGACAGGTTTACCTTCTGTCGTGCTAGCCCATATTTGGTAAGACTTTATTTAAATTAATGTAAAAAACAAATATGGTTTTGCATCAACTCTAGTTTTGTGCATTCTTATTCTTAGACATTTGTAAATACGGTAGTTTTTGTTTCAGAATTCTTTATAGAGAAGATTTAAATCTGAGTATTTCTTCTGGATAATAGACAAAAGCTTGAGAATGGGTTACCTGAAGCTCTATGAGATTAACAGTGTCCATTAGTCATTATTAGAATGTTGAAATGCAGCTCTGTTTATATCAGATAATTAAATTTTTAAGGGAGAATCCAAAAATCTGAAATTTAAACAGTATTAAAAACAGTATCTTGAAGGCATACTCCTGTAATTCTGTAGGATGTATGTACACTTTTGTACCTTTACATAGGAATTGCACACTTCATTCTTAAAAAAGACAAACTTCAGTGTCTCTAGTGAATTTCACATTAAAGGAGATAATGTATATGAAAATGCTTTATAGTGTGCCTGCTGCCATTACACTTTACTATACCAGAGGTTTTTTTGAGGTTTTCAAAGGGCAGCAAACATCAGAAGTGAAACCACATAGTTGCCAAGAGAAACTTAGAAAAGAACAAAGGGGGACAGTAGATCTGCCTTGAAAGGAACAAGAACTCAAGACTGGGAAAGATTAAATATGTATAACTAATAATAGCTGCCGATTTTGAGTGCCTGGGCTAGGCACCGTGCTCAGTAAATGGCAGCTGTCATGGGCTTGGCATTATGCCCAGACTTTTTATGCACTTTGTCTTTAATTCTCATAGTAACCTTGCAAGATGGGTATTATCTCCACTTTAGACATGAAGAAATTAATGCTTGGCAAGGTCAAAAAATTTGGCCAAGATAACAAGAAATAAGTAGAAAAGTTGGAATTCAAGGTTTCTTTGACATCATAGCCTATAGTCTTTTGTCAGGTCACATTACCTCTCAGTGAATCAAACAGATCAGGACTTCAGAAAGCTGAGCTTTAAAAAAAAAAAGAAGAAGAAAAGAAAAAGCAAATAGAATAAAACATTTGCTGATTCCCTTCAAGTGATTTTGTAAAGCTTTCCAGATTGTTGCCTTCTCTTCGCATGTGATCTGCATTTGCAGCTGTTGTTTCTGCTTTGACTTGGTGATCCTTATATCCTCCTACTCCAAGAGTTGCAGGAAGCAAGCTGACATGGAAATTTTTGCCACTAATGAACCAAATTTGTTGAAAGTTAGGTGGTTTCATTTTTAATGTCTTTTAATGTTGAAAATGTTGAGAGTAGAGAACATTGGAATTCTTTGCCCCAACACAACTCTTACTCTGTAGTGGTTCTGGAAATTTGAAAGAAGGCACAAAGCAATCCCAGATTAGAGGCCTCTGCTCAGCACCAGGGTGAACGTTTTTATTCTCTCTTTTTTAACCTTTTTAGGTGGTCTCTGTCTTCCAACATTTGAGTGAGTTTTGGGCAGACCACAAGTTGTGACTTTTTATTTTTAACTCAACTCATCATTTTTAAGAAGCTGCATAGTCATATTACTTTTCCCCTGGATTTTTGGAATAGTAGTTGTGGCATTTATATACTATTCATTTTGTTTATTTGTACAGGGCATTATGTGACACAAAGGACTGTGGGAAGCTTTCAAAGGATCAGTTTGCCTTAGCTTTTCACTTAATCAATCAAAAGTTAGTAAAGGGCATTGATCCTCCTCACATTCTTACTCCTGAGATGATTCCACCATCGGACAGAGCCGCTTTACAAAAGGTAAGACAACTTAAAAAGAAAACCTGAATGCACTAACAGAGGAACAAGTGTTATGTCAGATGATAGACTCGATTTGGAGGAATAGTGGAGAAAACATATCTAGCTAGGAGTGGAGCAGTGTACTGTTTGTGGATGAGTTTGTGTCTAGAAGTCTGCTCAAATGCCATGTATGACACCCTTGGGCTACAGCTTGTTTACCCCACCATGCATTATACATATGGCAACCATGTTTTCCAATCTGAAAATTGGAAAAATGTGGTCTTATTTTTCCCCTCCTGCGTTTGTGAATTAATTTTTATGGATAAGATGTAAAGTTTAAATGAAATGTATAAGAATTAAATTATTGTGTTTCATTTGATGGTTCATTCTTACCGAAAACAAATACAAATTTGAAAACAAAATCTAAGAGGTATGATTGCTTGGTACAATTTTAAGTAAAATAACTTTTAACCCCCCCCCCCCCCAAAAAAAACATAATGTTGAGGAGAAATTCGTGTGGTTTTTGTCCTACAGGTGACTCTCTATTTCTGAGCATATGATTGAATTCCATATCTGAATGGCTAGAAGCAGGTTTTAGCTCCTTTCAGTTTCTGGCCAGCAGTGGGAATTTTCAAATTACATTGTTTTAGCCATGTTGTACCTTGATTTTTGTCTCCTCATCTAGAAACCCTTCCTAGTATAGTGCATTAACAATATCTTGGCCTTAATAGAGCTTTAAAAAGACTTGCAGGGGCTGGCCCGGTGGCGGAGCGGTTAAGTTTGCACGTTCTGCTTCTCAGGGGCCCGGGGTTCGCCGGTTCGGATCCCGGGTGCAGACATGGCACCGCTTGGCACACCATGCTGTGGCAGGCATCCCACATATAAAGTAGGGGAAGATGGGCACGGATGTTAGCTCAGGGCCAGTCTTCCTCACCAAAAAGAGGAGGATTGGCAGTAGTTAGCTCAAGGCTAATCTTCCTCAAAAAAAGAAAAAAAGACTTGCATACTCCAGTGGCTATTTGCCTTTAAAAGTATATAGTTTGTATCTTTAAATCTCTTGTGACCTATAAGTAACCATTGCTGTGGTGCTTCCTCAGTTATATATAATAGGAGTTGTCAAATGTGTGGTGTGCGGAGAGCTCTCTTTACAATGTTAATAGAATACTTTGGATTTGCATTAATTTTGTCACATAGGTTAGAAAATCCCATTTTAACAAACTTAAAGTCAAAATTGGATTTTTTTCTAAGTCAGCTAAATGGAAATTTACAGCCACAGGGTATAGAAGTTACTTAATAAGAGTTTTTTATGCTTATTTTTAAATAAAATCAGTATTTATCTGTTTTGTGAATTTTTTGAAATTTTTGGTGATATAGGACATGGGTTCCCTAAGTTGGAGAAGGCTAAAAATGATGCCACCTAAAAAGATAAAGGTTACAAAATTGTATTTATGCCCTCTGCTGTAACTGTATCTCAGTTATGAGATGCCGTGTTGTTTCATCCTTTCTTTCACCTACGTAGACTAATTTTTTTCGCTTGTCGCCTTCACTGAGTCTTCCACCAACACAAATTGCAGATACGACAAAACTTTCTGAACAAATTGTGTGTTCATTTAAATCTCTGTAACGTTAGTACACTTTAAGTTGCATCCGCTATACCAACTTTTTAATATAATAGATTTGTCTGAAGTCCATTTACTAGAGCACAGACACCGTTGTCTGTCAGATATCAGTATTATTCATTAAAATGAGATTTTATCATTGTTGTCTTATCTATTAACCAAAGTTTTTAACCTTTAAAATTTGCTCTTGTTTTGTCTTTCAAATAATCTATTTTCTCTTTATAATCTGATTTTTTTAGAACTGCATTTTTTGCAGCTTTGGCTAATCCTTTTTTGATTGTCGCTTTCCTTTCTGTGGTTTTTCTAATTTGGACTATTTTTTCCATTCTGCAGCACTCTGCTTTTCAGTTTCTTAACTCTACTCTCTCAAGGTCAGAGCTTTACTTTATGCCTTTTTTAGCATTACAGTTTTTGGTTTACAAGATATATTTTGAAATTAGAGGTGTTTTATGCAGCAAAGTTGATGCAGAGAAGATACCTAAACAGCATGTTTTTGTCACGTCTGTCACTTGGTCCTTGTGTGCATTTTAACTTGCCTTCCCTAGCCTCTCTGATCCACTTAAAATCACCGAAGTGGAATTTTTGTTTAATGCACTAAACAGAGTGAGAGAAAATCTTTTGAAAGCAGGGAATCTGCTACATTTTTCTTCATATGCCCTCATACTTTATATACTGTTAGCTGAACTTTTTCCATGCTTCCTGGTTGCATGCCATTTTATTGCTTTAGAATGGGAGTTTAATTTTTGTGTCAGCAATTGAGGAGTGACACAAGCTGTACCAACTACAGTGCACTAATCTTCCTTCTAGTCATCTGTGGTATCACCTTATAACTTGTTTGAGGTTAAACTTATTTGTCTCACTCTTATTTGATGGTATTTTTAACATTGAAAGACTGTCAAATGTGAGTCGCTTTTTTTGAGTAAGAGTGACAGAAGAGGTGTGGAGTCATGAGTTTCTTGGTACGCTTGCACCTCTGATAGCAAATTTCTCAGTAACATTTAGGTGATGTAAGCTACTCTTAGTGAGACCAAGTGCTAATTTTTCATTTTCTTCACCTGCCAAACTGTCTGGCCAGACTTAGCTCATAAGTCAAGTTTAGACAGAGTTAAAATCCTAGTGCATACCTGTCACATTCAGAAATCCGCTTTAAGACTTCTAAATTTAATTTAGGATGGTAGGTCTGTGTGTCATTGAAACACAGTAAAACAGTAAGAGGTATATTTGATACAAATCTGTAATTAATATAAAAATGAAAATAATATTAATTGATTCTTATTAGGTGAGTTTTGGTATTGATAGTCAAAAAACAAACAAAAACGAAACCCAACACCTCTGAGGACTAAATAGTTTAGCATAAAGAAGTATAGAAGGAATTATTTGCCAAATTTTATTCATGTACCTGTTTATCAAATTGGCTTTTAGAATAATGGTTTCATTTACCTAAATGGTCATGATATGCAAATGCCCTGGGGCATAGTTTGTAACAGCACTTGAATTTAATCAGAATTCTTCTGATCAATATCTCCTAATAGCTCCATTCAACTTTAATTAAGTCATGTAATCTGTTTCCTTAGCTTTAAAATGGGGTTAATAATAATATCTGCCCTACCTACAACCCAGTTTTCAGATTAGTTTTGAGAATATAAACAGGAGATGGGATATTGTGAACTTTAGGGTTTCTTCCTCTGTTGTACAAGTTGATGACACGTTAAGTTCATAGCAATATAAGTATTAATACTGTTTTATGTTCTGCTGTTAGGGTCTTCAGTGTATCTTAGTTGTACATGTTCAGGCCTCAGTTTTAACATTTTCTAATGGTGATTATTCTGTTATTTGTCAGTCTTGTTGTAGCATTGGGTGTAGTTCAAGTGTTTGAAGGAGCAGTTATCTTTTTGTCCTGACTTCAGCCAGCTATGTAAGGAATCAGCAGTGGTTCACAAAGGAGATTGAGACAGAGTGGAAGCAACTCACTGGGAGGCCATGCCTCTTTTAAGAGCAAATGCTGTTGAGGAAGTTAATTATAATAATATTACGTTTATAAAATATCATCAAGTTTGTTGAGTGGCTTCACATACAATATTTATTTCATTTAATTTTTAAAGTGGGCAGGGCAGAGATTATTCCCCTATTTTACAGTGAAGATCATGCAGCTAGTAAAATAGCAGAGTCCAGAATAAACCCAGCTAGATTTTGTAACCACAAGTACCATTCAGAGACCAACTGTGACACTTTCATTATTGAAAGAAAACCATGTATCAAGGCTGTTTCTTATATGGTGATATTAATACTTGCTATGGAACATGCTGAGCAGTTGGTTTTACTTTAAATAGAGCAGACACTTTGAGTATTTAAGTATTTAACAAAGTAAATATTTGTTGAGTTGAATAAAATCAACCACCATTATAGTTCTGAGATTCAACAAAAATTTGTGTACTTACTCAGTGCCAGATGATGCAAATACAAATAAATCACCATCCATTTCCCAAAGAAACTTGCACTTGAGTTCAGGAATTAGTTTATAAGCTTGATATCTGCTTTACTGATAGATTATGAACAGTCTAGGATCAAGTGATAAGGGCATTGGGATCGGAAGTGGTGGTACATATTGTAGAACAACTTTTAGAGAATTTAAGGGAAAATGTCTGAGTATCTAACTGTATGTTTGTGTGTATATAAATTGCACTAGATATGATTTTCTTAAGTGAATTAAAAGTGTTAGTACTACCATAAAATATGTAATACCCTGTATCCATGTAGTGTTTTTAAACATTTTTAATGCTTTGCCACATATAATATTATAGTAATAATGTATAATTATGAACTTTTTGTTTTTAGAACATCATAGGATCAAGTCCTGTTGCAGATTTCTCTGCTATTAAGGAGCTAGATACCCTTAACAATGAAATAGTTGACCTACAGAGGTATGTATTGTACAGTTACAACTGATTATATAAATACACACACACACACTCTTTTCTTTTCTCATAAATATCTTGGTAAATGCTACTTTATTTGGTTAAGTACCATAGTTCTTGAATTGGGACTCAGTGTACCTTATTTCATCAAATCTAAGACAACTTTTAATTGCAGGATGCACTATTTTCTTATATACCACTATAAAAAGAAAAATTACTGCCATATAAACAATGGCATGCCATCAACTATAAGATACTATTTGATATCTACAGTGAAAAATGTGTATCTTGGAATTGAATGAAATGTAGTTTTCCTCCAACTTTAGATATTCAAATAAGATATTAGGAAAACATTATTATTTAATACATTTTATGGAAGGAGTGTTAAATGCAGATACCATGACAAGAGCTTTTATAAATTTGATCCTTACAAAAACGTTGTAGTTTTGAGATAGATGTTATACCTATTTTACAGGTAAGGAGTTAAGATACTTACAGAGGTTATTTTTCCTAAAGTCATACAAACCTGTCTGCAACAGAACTAATACCTGATCTCAAGACTGCTTGATTTGGAGTTGAATCTTCTTTCTTATACATAGGTACTGTGTGGAACAGACTTGAAAACAATTAGATTTAAATCTAAATGCAGCAGGTACTAGTAATATTTCCTTAATTCCCTTGTTCCCTGGAAGCTTTATGGTAATATTCATTATAAAAATGACCTCCTAGAATTACTTTTTAAAAAGTGAGACCATTTTTCCATCCATAGGGCATTGGATTTAAATATCACTTTCTATTTCCACAAACCTTTTTTTTTTTAGCTTCACAGCACTTTGAAGCAGATCATGGCTGATGCTCTATTTTACTGATGGTATTGAGACATAAGCATAAAAGGTTAAATGATTTATCTGGGCTGTATGGCAAGAACTTGGCAATGATCTTTCCACATCCATGAGACTACACTGAGATTGCTGTAGAGAAATTTAGTTATGATTGTTTCAGTTGCAAGAAGGAACTCAACCCAGGCTAACTTAAGTGAGAGTGAATTTATTGACTTGTGAAACTAAGACCTCTTAGAGGTAGAGATGGCTTAAGGCATAGCTTCATACTGGAGCTCAAATAATACACTCAATTCTCTTGCTCTCTCCATTTCTTGTTTCCACTTCCACTAGATTGTTCCAGTCTTCGATAGACTTTCCCATTATGTTGTCAAGGGGGCTGTAGCACACCTAGCCTCATGTGCTTATAATTTCAAACCTAGTGGAGTGCCTTCTTTCTGGCAGTTCCAGGCTAAGCTGTAAGGTTCAATCTGACTGGACTGGCTTAGGACCATGCCTACCCCTGAAAAAATCAGTGGCCAGGGATGTATAGTTTATTAATTTATCATGAACTCTGTCGTGGGATTGGTTGAGGGGAGTGGAGGCGAGTAGTTTGCCACCAAGACCACATGGAGGAGGGGTATCCCCATATGAAGATTCTGCTGGAGAGAAGAATGAATTCTGGAGAGATAAATGTCTCCTGAAGTCAGTAGAGCTTCAGATCCACAGTAATTTCAGTGATTGGCCTTTGTATCATCTACCTCTTTGAACAATGTGACTTGACATTCTGTGAACTTAGTCTGGGCACCTTTAAAAAATATCATTGTTTAGTTTTGAGCATATCTTCTACTAAATTCTACCAAATTCTTATTTTCTGCTCAAAATTGGTCTTTGCCTGTTACATGAAGCCTCTAATATTGGGATCCTAGAGAGTTAAAAAAAAAAAAAAAACCCCAAAAAGTCCTTGGAGGTCATTTAGTCCAATTTCTTCCTTACTCTTGGAAAAAAAAAAAAATCAAATTCAAAGTCACATCAGCTCAGCAACAGTGCTAGCTGACACCCAAACCAGGAATATGAATTCTAGTTCTGCATTCTTTCTCTTATAGAAGTCTGCCTCTCATTAAGATTTAAAAATTTTTACTTTGGTTCAGGATAGGAGAAGTAGACATTTGATTACTGAGTCTATAATGGTGTGTAGACTTTCATTTTCATATGGTCCATAAATGGTCTGTTAACATTTTCGGTTGCCTTATGTGTAATGTACATTGAATACTAGCTAGATTTGAAAGTACTTGTCTTCTCTGCCTCTCAAACCTATGAAAATGGACACATACTCCAATATTCTAGGACTTGCTTGACTTCAACAGTAGTAATTTAGCATAGGAAAGGTTTTTGTAGTGAGAAGAGCATCATACATAAAAGGTTCTTGCTGGTGCAAACATTTGTAATATTAGTTACTTTCACTAACTTCTAGTGACCATAATGTTAAATTGTACTAGTGGCAGTCCTGTATAGTGAATCACAGCTAACAACATAAAGTAGAACATATCTAATATTTTATGACTACCTGTCTTATTAAGAAAATCATAGAGAACCACAACCTTCTTAGATTTTAGATTGTAGTCACATTTTATAAATGTGTAATTCATTTGTACATGATTTGACATTTATGAAAGTATTTTCCCTAGGCTTTTATTTTAGGTGAGATCTACAGTGTAGGCAGACTTCCATCATCTGTCAACTCCAGTAATGTCATAATAAGACTCATCTACTCATGCTAAAATTATAGTTGTTAAAATTCACTTTTGTAAATGATTATATTAGATCACTATCACCAAATCTTCAAGATATTACATTATAAACCTTGGCTTTTGTTATTGTGAATAACAGTTTTTTCCTGTGTAAGGGTACCGCTCTTCAGCCTTTATATCTTTTATTAATATATCAAGATGTGATGGGCATAACTACAAACAGGAAAAAAGAATTTAAACAGATTTTGTTTGTGGCTTTTACTGAGTTGTTATTGGACAGAAGATTAGCCCCTTCTTGGTTGGTTTTCAGAGGAAGATACTTAATTTTGGTTGAGGGACCAAACCTGTAAATAAATAACATACATAATATGGAATTATAATGAGTATAATGATTACGATGCTTTACCAGATTTGTTTTTCCCTCATTGATGATGATTATAGTACATACTGGTAAAAATTTGGAAAATGCTGAAAAGCACGATGAAGAAAGGAGTATGTTTCTTAGAATAATATTTTGCTCTGAGTATTGAAAATCAATGGAGATACAGAAAGCTATATATAACCTCGATTTTTCTTGGTAAAGAATATTCTTTTTTTTTTTAAAGATTTTATTTTTTCCTTTTTCTCCCCAAAGCCCCCCGGTACATAGTTGTGTATTCTTCGTTGTGGGTTCCTCTAGTTGTGGCATGTGGGACGCTGCCTCAGCGTGGTCTGACGAGCAGTGCCATGTCCGCGCCCAGGATTCGAACCGACGAAACACTGGGCTGCCTGCAGCGGAGCGCGCGAACTTAACCACTCGGCCACGGGGCCAGCCCCCTAAAGAATATTCTTATTGGTCAGAAAATGAGACATTGTTTTCATCTCTAGTTCACCAAATTGTTTCTAGTCGAAAATATAAGACACTGAGAGCTTGAGGCAGGATACCTTTTTGTCTTTCGTTTTTGCTAAGGAAGATTCCCCCTGAGCTAATATCTCTTGCCAATCTTCCTCCTTTTGCTTGAGGAACATTTGCCCTGAGCTAACATCTGTGCCAGTCTTGCTCTATTTTATATGTGGGTCGCCACCACAGCATGGCTTGGTGTGTGGCGTAGGTCCGCGCCCAAGAACTGAACCCAGGCTGCTGAAGCGGAGTGCACTAAACTCAACCACTAGGCCATGGGGCTGGCCCCTCATTTTTTTCTTTATATGATTACTGCAACATTTGCTATATAGGGATTTAATTATATTGATCAGATTAAATTAGTATGATTTTTTAACTTAAGGAAGTTCAATGGTTGTGTATAATAATCTTATCAAATACCTGGATCTCTCACCTGAGCTCAAGACCTATATTTTTCATTGTCTGCTAGTGTTTCAGCTGAATGTCCGGTTGGACATGACTTTCTAATCTTCTGCTGATCACTATCCTTGTCTCTTTTTTATTTCCCTTTCTCAGTGACGTCACCATCTAGTCACTCAAGCTAGAAGTCTGAGATTTTTCTTTGTCTCATCTTTATTCTTTTATCTTTGAAATGTTTCTTGCAATCATTCCTACCTTCCCATCTCCTTTGCCTGATCAACTTCTCATCCTTCAGATCTCACCTTAGACATCATTTCCTCTAGAAGAGTAAGCCTTCTCTGACTGCTTCCCTCCCAACTCCCGTATCTGTCAAATCTTATTTAAGAGCCTATCTTACATAGTTTTTTTCCCCCCTCCCCAAAGCCCTAGTACATAGTTGTATATTCTAGTAAGTTTTTCTCGTTCTTTTTTGTGAGCCACTGCCACAGCATGGCAACTGACAGACGAGTGGTATGGTTCCATGCCCAGGAACTGAGCCCAGGCTGCTATAGTGGAGTGTGCTGAACTTTAACCACTAGGCCATCAGGGCTGGCTCCATAGCTTTTATATTTACACTTGTCATAGCATTTATCAGATTTTGCTATAATTGTCTATTTTACTTGGATCTCTCACTAGACTATGTACTTCTTAAAGATTTTTTTTTTTCATTTTTCTCCCAAAGCCCCCTGGTACATAGTTGTATGTTTTTCAGTTGTGGGTCCTTCTAGTTGTGGCATGTGGGATGCCGCTTCAGCATGGCTTGATGAGTGGTGCCATGTCCACGCCTAGGATCCGAACTGGTGAAACCCTGGGCTGCTGAAGCAGAGCATGCCAAGTTAACCAATCGGCCGGGGAGCTGGGCCCTAGACTATGTACTTCTTAAGCATAGGGACTGTTTGTTTGTTCACTGTTGTATCCCTAGGGCTTAGCTTACATAATAGATGAGAAAATAGTTTGTTCAGTATTGTGGAAATCTATCCTGTCTGTTCTACCATTTCTGTCTTAGTGTTAGTCTGTATCTCTTATCTGGCTATTACCTCCTAATTGACTCTCTCCTTCTTTCCTTTGGACCATCCTACCCCTAACTGCTGTATAAAATACAACTCAGATCCCTTAGTGACTCCTCATCCCCAGCTGGATCCAGTTTACTTTTCTGAGTATGGTGTAAAGCCTCTTCCTTTGCGATGTTCCCTTGGCATCCTGACTATTCTTTGGCCTTAGGCACCTCCCACAGTAAAGTAGAATCATCTCCCAATGGGACACCGTAAAGCTCCTTGAGAGCAGACGCTGTTTGCTCTTGTCCTCTCAGTGTTCGGCAGAGTGCTCTAAGCTACCATTTCAGTTTCATCCCTCTTCTCCAGCCATATGGTGGCTGGGCTTATTACCTCTCACCCCAGCATGCCACCACTCTTTTATTCCTCTGTTCCTCTATTCTTGTTGTTCTGCTTTGCCTGAGCACACCTTTTTACCTTGTAAACTTTTACTCATGCTTCAAGGCCCAGCTTAAATATCATCTCCTTTGTCAAACATTCCCTGAAACCTTAATTGCTAGTTGCACTTTCCTTTCTGCTTCTAGCAAGTTTATTCCTTTATAATAGTATTCACCACATTTTATGTGATCTATTTTTTATTTTTAATTTTTTTTGTGAGGAAGATTGGCCCTGAGCTAACATCTGTTGCCAGTCTTCCTCTTTCTTGCTTGAGGTGGATTGTTGCTGAGCTAACATCTGTGCCAGTCTTCCTCTATTTTGTATGTGGGACGCTGTGACAACGTGGCTTGATGAGCAGTGTGTAGGGCCACGTCTGAGATCTGAACCCATGAACCCTGGGCCTCCAAAGCAGAGTGAGCAAACTTCACCACCACGCCGCCGAGCCAGCCCCTCTTTTTTATATATATATCATTTTAAATTTTGTTATTTGAACACCTCCAGGGCAGGAGCTATGTCTTATTCACTTGGACAGATCTAGAAATAAATGCACACAAGTGCCTGACACCACAGAATCTTGGTATAGGTTAGTTGGTTGAATGAATGAATCAAAGTATGTTACAAATATTAGAGTATTTCCACACTTAAATCCTACAAAGTTTATGGCAGACTAGAAGCCGTAAGTTAAATGATGAAACAAGGCAAATGATCTTCTGAATACTAGCTCATTTTGAAGACCATAGAAGATGATTTTGTAGACAGAAAGATTTTTAATCCTCACAGGGACATTAAAGTTACTGGGCTGATTTTTCCTATTTTGCTGACCTGTTTTTGTGTCAGGGATTTTCTTTGAGAATATGATGAAGGCTGTTAGCCTCTGCTCCCGGATAGAAAGAACACATGTATCCATGTGCACCATTTTGCATTTATTTCAGGAGTTCCCAGACCCTTAAAAACTATCCATGGACCCATTTTTAAGAAGCCTTGCTCTGAAAGTAAAGTGGCTCAAATAGAGAAGTTCTTGGCAGTGAAAAGGCAAAAAATACTGAGAAGTTGCTTCGGTCACTTAGATAGTTTGGTGGTGGTGGATTATGCTGAGGCAGGAGTTGATATTTATTTGTCTTCTACTAGCTCATACTTCCTTCCTGTCTCTGTCCTTTTAGCAAGAACATCAGGAAGTAAACCTATATCCTGTCAGGCCAGTTTGTTATCCTGGTCTTGGGCCAGTAAACAGGATAGATAATTATAATAATAGTTACTAGATGTTGTGCTGTGCCTGCTTTGTATAAATCGTCATTGTCTTCACCATCATCATCCCCACCACCCAGCCCAGCACTTAGAGCACAGCATTTACTGAATAGGTGCTCATCAAACATTGGTTGGAGTAGCTGAAGAACACTTTCTCTAGTTGAAGAGAGACTAGAACGGTGTAGCCAGGTAGCCAGAATCTGTAGATCTCTACTAAATTATATTTAAGAAGTGATTTTTATAAAAATACTTGACAGTGTTAGCATATCGTTTGAATTTTTTAAAAGTTTATTTTTTATTTAGTTCAGTTCAAGTACTATTAGAAATCATCATCTCTAGCTCTGGAGAGAGCATTGCTTATAGTGGTGAATCTGGAACTCTTTTTCTTTTATAATCCAACTTGATCTGTTTCTTGCCCTGTAAAGATCTGTGATACTGATAGTAGAAACTCTCAATTGTGACTACCTCAAGAACGGTGTTACTGATTGAGTAATTAAAGCTCTAGGTTGGAGTGTGTGTTTGTTTGGTAGTAAGGAGATATCTTAATTCATTTTCACATAAAGTGCATGTGTCGCCATTTAAAACCTGTTTAGGGAGACTTCCCTTATTTGAAACCCTCCTTGCTACAGTCTGAGTCTGCATTGTCTAATACAGAAGCCGTTAGCCACATGTGGCTATTGAGCATTTGAAACACAGTTAATCCAAATTAAGATATACTGTTAGTATAAAGTATACTGGATTTCAGAAAAAGAATGTGGATATTTTGGATTAAATAAAACGTATTAAAATAAATTTCACTTGTTTCTTTTTACTTTTTAATATATAGCTGTTAGATCATGTAAAATTACTATGTGGCTTGCATTGTATTTCTGTTGGACCACCTTGGTCTGAATCAATTGTATTCTGTAAAAATTGTTTCATTTGCTTGCATTATTTTGTAGCACTGGTAGCTCATTAGGAGGCACTTGCCTCTTTTAAGAGAGCAGTGATTTTTTTGTGTGTGTGTATGTGAGGAAGATTTGCCCTGAGCTAACATCTGTTGCCAAGCCTCTTCTTTTTTGGTTTGAGGAAGATTAGCCCTGCACTAACATCTGTGCCAGTCTTCCTCTACGTTGTATGTGGGATGCCTCCACAGCATGGCTAGTCAGTGGAGTAGGTCCACACCTGGGATCTGAACCTGTGAACTGGGCCACCAAAGCAGAGTGTGCGGAACTTTAACCACTTAGCCATGGGGCAGGCCCCAAGAAAGCAGTAATTTTTAAGATGTGTTATAGTATATCTTTGGGAGACAAAAATAGCTACAAAGAAATTTCACTGCTTAAAGGATTTAGGAGTCTCTACCAACATATTTAAGTCCTAAGTGCCATCATTCTGGATACTGGATCACAACTTTTCAAAAAGCCAGTAAATCTTGTACTTTTGTACAAGTAAATAGTATAATGGTAATAGTATAGCTGACATTTGTTAAGCACTTATTATGTGCTAGGCATTGTGCTCAGGTCTTTCTAGATGTAATATAAATTAGTCCTCCCCATCAACTTTATTATCCCTATTTTATAATTATGAAAACTAAGAGGGCTGGCCTGGTGGCGCAGTGGTTAAGTGCACACGTTCCACTTTGGCGGCCTGGGGTTCACCAGTTTGGATCCTGGGTGCAGACATGGCACTGCTTGGCAAGCTATGCTGTGGTAGGTGTCCCACATATAAAGTAGAGGAAGATGGGCATGGATGTTAGCTCAGGGCCAGTCTTCCTTGGCAAAAAGAGGATTGGCAGCAGATGTTAGCTCAGAGCTAGTCTTCCTCAAAAAAAAAAAAGAGAGAGAAGAAAACTAAGGCCTAGTTTTAAATTTCTTTTCTTTTTAGTTTTTTCATCTTATTTTGTGCTGCTAGGTAAGTAGAAAAAATTAATTATTTGGGGTTTGCAAAATAAACTTTTATTTCCCTCTTGAAAGAATGAACATATAATTTTGGATCCTGCCACTGACAGGGCAGTGGTCATGTGAGCCACACCCCAAATTTTGAGTTTTTACTGATTCCAGTTAGGCTCTCTTTCTTTCTTTCTTTCTTTTTTTTTAGGTGAGGAAGATTTACCCTGAGCTAACATCCATTGCTAATCCTCCTCTTTTCTTTTTTCTTCTTTGCTTGAGGAAGATTAGCCCTGAGCTAACATCTGTGCCAATCTTCCTCTACTTTATATGTGGGATGCCTATACAGCATGGCTGATGAGTGGAGTACATCTGTACCCGGGATCCGAACCTGTGAACCCTGGGCTGCCAAAGCAGAGTGTGAGGAACTTTTAACCACTACTCACCCATGGGCTGGCACCCCAGGCCGTCTTTTTGATGATTTATGCCCATGAATATATTTTCTGACTTATTTTTCAAAAATAAAACTTAGTAGAACAGGACTAAGAAGTTTAGTTATTCCCATAGTACCGTAGGCACTTAAACTTTTATGGCATTTATCTTACGGTTTTACAATTAATGGCTATGTTTGTTTTTCCAGCAAATTATAAGTAGGAGCCCAACTTTAATTTTGTTTGGCATATAGTAGATATTCAATAGCTATTTGTTGAAAGAATGAAATACACAGTCATATAGAGATTATATAATTAAGGCATCTTTTAGAGAAAAACTTAAGGTACAAATCAGTATCTTTACTTTCAAACTTTAAGTTTTTATCAACTCAACAAGAATTCTTAGAATGAAAGACCATCTGACTTTCAGATGGTTTGAATTACAAGGCAAGGCTTTCTCATCAACTGTCTATAGTTGTTACTCTAATCTAGCTCAAGACTTTTGACAGTTCCTACGATAAGCAGAGTCAGAGTGTTTTATTGCCTTTCCAGCAGTTGTCATCAGCTTTCTGAGGAATAAGGGCCTCTGCTTCCTTCTGCTTCCACAGAGCAGAAGCCAGCAGAGAAGGAAGAGTCATGTTGCTAAATAATGCCATTCAGAGTTCCGAAAAGCACAGCTCAGAAACCTTTAGGGACTCCCATTGCCTGCATATTAAAAGTCTATATTTCTTTACCTAGTACGGAAGTTTGTTTGTAATCTTACCCTGCTCTACCATTCCAACTTTTTTTAACACACATGAACCCTCCATCCTAGATAAATTAGCCTACAGAATTTTCTCACCTCTCTGCTTTTTTCTTTTTCATTGATTTTTTTATTTTGGTAAAATATACATAGCATAAAGTTTACCATTTTAGCCATTTTAAGTGTATATTTCAGTGGCATTAAGTGCATTCACGTTATTGTGCAGTTGTTACCACTTTTCATCTCCAGAACTTTATCATCCCAAATTGAGTGATTTATTTGGACTTGATATCAACTTAACTTTAATCACATGCAAAATTCTACCCTTTGAGCTCTGTCCTCCCACTTTGTTATTGATGTCGTAAATTACATCTTTATACATTGTATATGCACTAATAGAGATTTGTAGCTATGTGTATGCATTTGTCTTTTTTTTTTTTTTCGAAGATTAGCCCTGAGCCAACATCTGCTGCCAATCCTCCTCTTTTTGCTGAGGAAGACTGGCCCTGAGCTCACATCTGTGCCCATCTTGGGCACAGCCGCAGCATGGCTTGATAAGCAGTGCATAGGTCCACACCAGAGATCCAAACCAGTGAACCCCAGGCCACTGAAGTGAAGCATGTGAACTTAACCACTGTGCCACCAGGCCAGCCCCGTGTTTGTCTTTTAAATCCTATAGAAAATATAAATGGGAGTCGCAACCCAAAATTACAATAATACTGAGGTTTTTTCCCCTGTGTATTTACCTTCTCTAGAAGTCTTTATATCTTTATATTGCTTCAAGTTACTGTCTAATAGCATCCTTTCAGTTCAACCTGAAGGATTCCCTTTACCAGTTCTTGTAGCACAAGTCTAATGGTAATAAAGTCCCTCAGCTTTTGTTTATCTGGGAATATCTTAATTTCCTCTTCATTTCTGAAGGACAGTTTTGCCAGAATATTTTCAGTTGACAATTTTGTTCTTTCAGCACTTTAAATATATCATCCCATTGCCTTCTTGCCTTAAAGATTTCTCCTGAGAAATCCAGATAATCTTATTAAGGATCCCTTGTATGTATGAGACAAGTTCTTCTTTTCTTTTTTTTTTGAGGAAGATTAGCCCTGAGCTAACTACTGCCTATCCTCCTCTTTTTGCTGAGGAAGACTGGCCCTGAGCTAACATCCGTGCCCATCTTCCTCTATTTTATATGTGGGACGCCAACCACAGCGCGGCTTTTCCCAAGTGGTGCCATGTCCGCACCTGGGATCCGAACTGGCGAACCCTGGGCTGCTGAGAAGCAAAACGTGCACACTTAACCGCTGCGCCACTGGGCAGGCCTCAGACAAGTTCTGTTCTTACTGCTTTCAAGATTCTTTCTGTCTTTGGCTTTGAAAAGTTTGATTATCATGTGTCTCAGTGTGGATCTCTTTGGGTTTTCCTGCTTGGAGTTCATTGAGCTTCTTGCAGTGTAGATTTGTGTAATTTGTCAAATTTGGGAAATTTTCTTAGTCTACCTCTTAGTCTTCCATTTTGCTGACATCCTCTGTGCTTTCTTGCGTAAGCTCTCCCTCGCATTTGAAATGCCATTTTTTTACCCAACATTCATTGTTTCCTGCAAGGCTTAGCTCAAGTCTCACCTCCTCACAAACATTCCCACAGCATGGCTTGATGAGCAGTGTGTAGGTCCACGTGCAGGATCCGAACCTGTGAAGCCAGGCTGCCAAAGCAGAGCGTGTGAACTTAGCCGCTATGCCAGCGGGCCAGCCCCCCATAATTCCTTTTAAAAAATTACTCTATCAGTGTTATTTACAATTCTAAGCAATGTCAATATTGTGAGTAAAAGTGCACCACACCATAGGCTCAAAGCCTGCTTTTTCGTAATTACATGACTTCTTGTACATTTCACCCTGCACATCTTAAGACAGTAGAGAGATTAGTTAGCATCTGCCTAATGAAAAACAAGACTGAGACTTTGAAAGGTTGTGTGACCTAATCAGATTCAGAAAAACTATTTCATGGCAGAGCCAGATTAGAACCCAGGTCTCTGGCTTTAGTCCCATTTTCTTGCTCTCCCTAAGACACATCTGCCTTACTGAAGACTACATAATAAGAATTGCATGCTTTTCTTTGTTGGCTTGTTAGAGAGATTTATTGGCAGTTAAGCTGCTTAATAAGAGCATCCTTTGGGTTAAATGTGCCCAAAAGAATTTTTATAAATAAGTTTCAGGACTGAAAAATATGCCTTTGTGAATTTCACAACTTTCTCAGATTCCAGCTAGTTTCTAGTGTTTATTATTTTCTGGTTGGAAAATAATAAATGCTTATGTTTAGGAAAAAAGACATAAAACTGTATATCTGGGAAGGACTTTAAAGGTGACTTAATCTTGTTTCTCTAACAACGTTAGTGTTATATCAAAATTAAGACAGACTGCTCATTCCTTTTTTCCCATAAACAGAGCCTTGGAAGGAAGTGAGTTGCATGGACTCAGGTCTGAGCCTGACTGCCCTTGTGAATAGCTTTTGACTACTTCATAGTAGGTTTATGCAGTTATCAAATTTAGGCTTCTGAAAGCATGGCTGGGGCTTTGCTTTCCTTGCTGATTCAGATACAAGGATCCACAGAGCAGTCAGCCTTTGGAACACCAGGGAGCTCTATCCCGGGCCCTTCTTGATGGCTTTTTATTTCTCAGAATGTGCCAGCATCTTGGGAGTGAATAGGGCCAAGAAGATAGTCTAAGATAGAGGGTGTGTGGAATATTTCTTTTTCCTTTTCTAGGCATTACTAAGGTGAAGACAGTAGCTTTTTCTCATATCCATTTTGCTTTGGGCAAAATCCTTACACAGCTATTTTTGAAATATATCTTACGTCTGTCTTATCCACATATATTGGTGGGCTCCTTAGGAAACTACATCTAATTATTATTTTTTGTTGTGGTATGGAATCTGGAAAGAATTAAGTTTTTAAGTTACTAATGTTAAACAGAGTGCTTTGTATAGTTATGCATCTATCACCTTTAGAAAAATATATGTGTTAGTTGAAAAAGAGGAGAATGTAAGAAATATGGACAAGCATCCTTAGTGCATGTCAATGTGTGTTTAGATACTTTTACTTGCCTGAAATGAGAAGGATAGCTATAGAGGTTAAGAGTCTCTGAAATATCACAGAACAACAATTTGGTGTTTCTGAAGTTTAATCTAAATTACTGAGAAAATTATTTGATTTTCAGTCTGATTATAGGATAAATTTTCAATTGTAATGTTTTTTATAGAAAATAATATAACATCATTTTATTTATTTTTTTAAGTTTTCTGTTTAGTACTGTATGTTATGCTGCTTGGTTTTGGTAGTAAAAGGAATTCTTATGAGGTCAGAATTTTACTAGATGAAAGTGGATCAAAAATTCAATTTAATTGATCTTAATACTAAGAGAAATTAATGCCTAAAGATTCCTATATTTTATTTAGTTGGCAGTGATCTTCAGAATATGTTTGGGGACATCTCCACTGCTCCCCACCCCTCAAACACACAAAATTACGAAGAGCAATTTATACTTTCTAAGCTTCCTCCATTTTGCCCGATCATAGACTGGGTTTCCTGGTTAGAGCTGAGAATCCTTTGTAATCTGTTTTCCTTTTTTACCAAGTGAGCTTCCTTCTTTTGCTCTCCCGTTCTTCAGTCTTGGCTTCGTTAAGTCAGGTCGCTGCCTTCTTGCAGCCCTGTTTTCCTACACGCACACTTGCTCTTCTGAGCAGACACTGTCGGTAACAGCAGTTCACAGTGGAGCAGAAAGGATTGAATACAAACATGTACGTTAGTGTGTGCAGTGCTGATCTATGATACCGTCTAAGGTTTTCTATTTTTGTTATCTACCATGGGAAACAAGGAGCTGGATTGATATGGACCTTGTGTGGAATGCTCTGAGGATTTGGGCTGCAGGGAGGGGGCTAGGTTTTCATGTGACTTCTCTCTGACATGCTGCAGCAGGACTGAAAACACTCTTCTGCTCACATAAGGAGGAAAGAAAACATTTCCAAGATTGAGCTTGCAGGATTTGTGGAGTATATTTAGATTTTTCTTCCTGTGTTTTTCTGTTTTACCTAATTTTATAAGAGCCGTAAGTGGGGAATGACCTTTGCATAGTAAGTAGATTGAGGTATGGGGGGAACGGGCTGCAACAATGATTTGTATGGTAAGGGACTCTTTAAAATCTCCACGACATCGTGACCCACATTGGGACCCATCTGACCAACGGTTAGGGAGCTCCTTGGCCATCTGAAGTATTTAAAAGTAATAGTGTACAGAGTCAGGCCCGATGGTGCAGTGGTTAAGTTCACATGTTCCGCTTTCTTGGCCCAGGGTTCGGCAGTTTGGATCCCAGGTGCGGGCCTGCGTACTGCTTGTCAAGCCATGCTGTGGCAGGCGTCTCACATATAAAGTAGAGGAAGATGGGCACGGATGTTAGCTCAGGGTCAGTCTTCCTCAGCAAAGAGAGCACCATTGGTGGCAGATGTTAGCTCAGGGCTAATCTTCCTCAAAAAATAAAATAAAATAAAAAATAAAATTAGGAGCTTGCTTTAAAAAAAAAAGTAACAGTGTACAAATAGCTTTATTCTTGTGCTTTTTTTCTCCCGTACGAATCTTAAGAACATTGTGTCTACATATCCAAAACATTTGATTTTTGTGTACATTTAAAAATCTCACTTAAAAAAGGTGAAAAATATAAATGTAGCATGAGGTTGTCCCTTAAGCATCTCATTTGGTATAATTTTATCACTTTCTTATATGCTACAGCTTAATGGAGCCTGAGCTTATGTTTGGGTTATGTCTGGGACAAAACTGAAATATTGTCATGAAGCTCTAAGGAGAAACTCTGTGGTACTAGTCTGGAGGGCTCTTGAATGCCATCCTCCCTTCTTCCTGTTGCCTTTCCCCTACCCAAAAATGTGTTGCTGCAGAGTTCTATGGCTTTTTCTCTCATTTTGTGGAAGAGAAAAGAAAGTGAAGAAAGACTCTATGTGTGTGTGTGTGAGAGAGAGAGATTTCTGTACAAACAGGCAGTTAAATTTATGAAATCAGAAGAAATAGCTTTATTTTGTAATTCTGAACCTAAGGTTGCATAGGATTCTTTCATTAGGAATCCAGCTTTGATGGAACCATGTAAGAATTTAGATGATGTTTCAAAGTCAAAGTGGATCCTAGCATGTTTGATCTGAAGAGTAGAAAGAGATAAATACTAAATGTGATTGGTTGTTTTACTTATATACATTATTTTATATATTCGATCAATTGAGATTGATAGGTGGTCCTAAAATAGCTTTTTTAAACAGATGTGGTGTTTGATGGAGCAAATGGCCTGTGTATTGGCAATCTTTTCCATTTTCTCTATGTAGTTTCATTCTAAAATTGGTGCACACCAGTGATTTAAGGGGAAATTAACACTTCAGTAAGTGTCCTTTTCTTTAATATTGTTCATGTTTTTATTAGCCATTTTCATTTAATTTGACAGTGTTCTTAAGGGTTAAGCTTACAGAACTGATGCAGCCCCTCCTTTATTCCACCAGCAATTTTCATTGGACAGCATTTCCATAGCAACCGTGAGATCAGTGAAACCTGAGTGTTTCATTGATTATACTTCTCCTTGTCTTTTTTTAATCTATTCTCTTTTCACCACATTTTAGTGAGAAAGCGGTTTTGTTTTGGTTTTTTTTTCACTAACAGAGCTTATATTGATTTCTATTCCATAAATAATTAAAAGAGGGTAGAAAATCTGCCCTTCATTTAAGAATTGAATGTTTCACTATGTATTTAAAAAGCGATTCAGGATTAGGAGGATGGATAACCATACCGGCTGTAGCTGATGTTCTCAAATATTCTTGCATTGTTTGCTGGTCTTCTAGGGAAAAGAATAATGTGGAACAGGACCTTAAGGAGAAAGAAGATACTATTAAACAGAGGACAAGCGAGGTTCAGGTATGTGAACTGTAAAATTCGGTATTTCGTTTCTGACTTAGGATTCATTTTAAATGTATAGGGTGATTTACTATGTGATGGTTGTTGTATTGATGAGTAAGTCAAGGGAATACCTATGATTTATGTGGTATAAATATTTGTCTTTTGCAAAATGATTGTTTTTCTCTGAATTCTGGCCTGTGAAGATTACACTGCAATGAGAAAGCAGTATTTTTCAGCATAAATTTCTAGTTTTAAAAGTATTTTTAAGGTAATATTTACTTGCATGTTATATCATTAAAGGTAAGTTTGAATGACTTAAATGTAAATATTATTACACCAATAAAAATAAATGGGTGAGATCATCGTCGTCATCATCATCATCATCATAAAAACGCAAATTGCTTTTTCATGGATGTGAGTTTTTTTTAGCTAGGAGACCCACTATTTTAAAGTACTGTTTCTCATAATACTAGTAGGGTGAGAAATGATATGGAACAATTTAAAATAGCGTTATATAAGTTGCATAGCAACCAGGATATCTTAAACTTTGACATAAAGAGATTTAATTGATTTTCACTAAGTGCTGGGTTAAGTAGCTTCATTTTACAAATAGAAGAGACAGGAAAACTTCAGTTTCTGATTGGGAAATGATACAAAAAGGGGTATTTCAGACATTAAAAGCATAAAAAATTGGGCAGTGTTGCCTTTAGAGCAGTAAGCAGTGCATGTGACCATGTTATTGGGGCACCGTTTCCTGAATGCTGCACCAGCACATATAGGAGGTTGGGTGTAGAAGCCTTGGCAGCAGTTGCCAGTAAGAGCTCATGAATCGGCATTTCTTAACATGCTATTTGCGTGTTGGATTTCCCTGCTTATCTTGATAGTTTTAAATGGGTGAAAGCTCTAAATTATTAGGTCCATTGTTTTGTTTTGAAGTAGGACATTCACTGGAGATTGTCAATTAGATGGACTGTGTTATGGTGGGGAGAATGATTTACTGAGAGAATGAGGAAGCAGCCAGAGAGACTTCTTGTTGGAAGTTGATTCTCTTATTGGATGACTGCATATATTATATATTCTGGAATTTTCCTAAATTGATGCTAAAGTGATGCTAAAGTCAGGAGATCATCACTAATATATTTTTCTTTGTGGCAATGAGATGAAAGGTGGTTACCTCATTACATTATTTTTGTGCAATTTTTGAGTTTCTTAAGAAATGCAAAAGTCATTGGTGAAAATAGTTTAAGAATGAAAGAGAAAATAATATACAGAAGTTTTTTCAATATGAAGAGATATAGTTACTGATATAATCTTGGACAGCTTCTAAGTTTAGCCAGATAATATTTCAAAGTACAAAGGTTTTTGCGATAGATAATATTTCATTATTTGTTTACGTTTACCTGTTGATTTTTCCCTGCTGCATCTTTTGAGGATGTGAATTTAAATAGCCAGTTTAGAAGAACGTTAAAATTTACATTGTTCCTTTCGGGCTAAATGCTATCGTTGAATATCTGATTTCTTATAATTATAGGAGTGTTGTTGTCAGTCAAAATTTCTTCGTGGGGCTGGCCCTGTGGCTGAGTGGTTAAGTTCGCGCTCTCCACTTCGGCGGCCCAGGGTTTCGCCAGTTCGGTTTCTGGGCGCGGACGTGGCACCACTCATTAGGCCACGTTGAGGCAGCGTCCCACATGCCACAACTAGAAGGACCCACAACTAAAATACACACTATGTATTTGGGGGATTTGGGGAGAAAAAGCAGAAAAAAAAAAAAAGATTGGCAATAGATGTTAGCTCAGGTGCCAATCTTTAAAAAAAAAAATTTCTTCATGATTTGCTTGTCTTTCTTTACTTAGTGGTGATGATAAGATATATGTTAAATCTTAAGCTCTGCTAAATTAAAAATGTATGATTGGCAGAGGAAGTCTAAGTTGTTGAATGTTTCTGCATAGGGCGCTGTAAATAAAAGGCATCTTGGAGTATGGTTAGTACAGACCAAGTGGTAGTTGTTGAACATAAGTTCATTGAAAAAGAACATTGGATTAAAGTTTTGTATTAGTAGATTTATTAGTCATTCCACGCCAATACAAGTGTCTCTGTATTATCCATGGTAATGAGACAGTAGATGAAGAATGACATGGATAGTTGACATATACAAGTAATTGAAACTTCTTTTAGTGATCATTTTCAATTTTCTGAAGCACCAAACAACTTACCAGAAGTGGTAGTAAGTGGATTTCGTTACCTATTGAGTTAACTCTGATTTACCCTTTGATAATGACACACAGTCTAGGCATAATGTAGATAATTAAAATCTGTAAGTAACTCCAGCTCCTAGTGCTTATTTTCTAATTTCTATGGCAAAAGGTAGTTTACTGGAGCTGTTAATAAATAGCAGAATCAGAGAATTTGTATTTCACTGCTTCTTTTTGACCCTATTTTCTAGTAGGTGCTAATCAGAAATGCCAAAATGAAGACATCAGGGGAGAAGTAAGGGAATTTTGACCTATCCGTGAGAGTCTTCCTATCCAAACTTGGCTTTTCTGAGTGTTCTTGCTTTTTTCCATATTTATAAAGTCACAGATAATGATTATATGAGCTCATATCTCAAGCACAGAAATCAAACTTTCAAAGCCTCTTTAGATGTGACCAAAGCACCAAAGACTAGTTCTTTTTTGTTTGCTTTTCATTTCTATTAGTCTTCCTAATCCAATTAAATTAGAAAATCTGCTACAAAATTTTCTAAGTTTTTGTTTCCTGTCTATATTCCCATGTTCTACCATCTTGATAATTTTCAGTTCAAGATTTTTTTCTTGAAGACCAAACCAGTGATTAACTTCAAATGTTATTTCATGAGACGATCACCATTAGCACATTTGAGGTACACTGCTAGTTCATCAAGTTCTATGCAGAAATTAGGCCCAAAGTGATCCAAGGGGGTTAAAACTATAAAAGGCCATTGTATCTCAAATGTTTATGGTTTGGGCTTTTTTGTTCTTGTGAAAGGGAAAAGGTAGACCCATATACTTTTCTACTTTAAACTGCCTTATACAATTTTATTAAAATGTTTCTTCTGAGAAGTCAACAAATATTTAGGAATTCATCCTCATATGTATGCTTTCTTCAGTTTTGCGTAGGAGTTGTTAGGAACAACTTGATATCAGAAACTTGAATTCAGTTCGTGGTTCTGGCTCTTCCTAGGTTTGTGATCCTAAGTAAGTAATTTAACCACTCTACTCGTTAGTTTTCTCTTCTGCAGCGTGGCATAATAAAAATGCCAAATGCTTAGGGTTGCTGTAAGAACAAAATGAAATAATGTGGGTAAAGTGCCTCACAGAGTGATTGGCACCACCAGGTAAGAGTTCAGTAAATGCTCTAATTGGTAGTAGTTTTCTGTACACTACTGTCATCTCCTTTTTACTCTCCCTTCATCGTCAAGCTCTTTCTTCTCTGACTTCTGTCTTCACTTAGGGCTCTCTGCACATAGGACTCCAATTTGAAAATACTCATTTGTTTGTTTTTGTTTTTTGATATTGCTGCCACTTTAGCTACCAACATATTTTTCTCTTTTTTCTTTTTTTTTTGCTTTGTGTGGCCATTTTTCCCTTCCTATCCTTTCGTTAACCCTATTTAATCTGCTGTTTACCATGCCATTCTACTTTAATATTTCTCCCCAGGACTGGCAGTAATCAGAAGGCCAAATCCGTTGGTCCTTCCTGCATTGATTACTGCTTTCTTGGATTGCACTCTCCTACATATTCTCCTGCCTCTCTGACCCTTTGGTTTTGTTGCCTTTGCTAGGGACTGACTGACATATTCTCTCCCTTCCTCACCGTCTCCTTTCCTTCCTTTTCCATACCCTCTGTCATATGCTGATGGCTCCCAGATATTTATCAAGCCCTCAACTCTCCTGAGTGCCAGTCTCATATCTCCAGTTAGGCACTTTGGTGTTTATCATTTCAAAGTCAGTATGTCTAAAATGAGTCTCATCTTGTTGAAAAAAATTGGCTTCAATTTTGAACTTCCTATTTCTGTCAGTGTTTTTCTTTCTCACTACTGTCACCTTATCACCTAACATCTAAAATTTTAAAGTCAGGTTATAAGTGCTTAACCCATCCTCTTCTTCGCTTTCTTCCTAAACCAGTTTTAGTGTCATGACTCTCAAATGTGAAAATCCTTACTGCTACCCATCGCCACTGTTAATGATGGAAGGATGTCATACCTCATGGTTATATTGGAGGTAGAAAAAAAGATGAGATACAAACCCTCCTCTTGTACTACTTTATTTATTTATTTATTTTTGAGGAAGATTAGCCCTGAGCTAACATCTGCCACCAGTCCTCCTCTTTTTGCTGAGAAAGACTGACCCTGAGCTAACATCCTTGCCCATCTTCCTCTACTTTATATGTGGGACGCCTACCACAGCATGGCTTGATGAGCAGTGCCATGTCCGCACCTGGGATCCGAACTGGCGAACCCTGGGCCACTGAAGCGGAATGTGCGAACTTAACTGCTGCGCCAACGGGCCGGCCCTGTACTACTTTACTTTTTGATTGTCTGCCTCTGAACTGTGTGCTATACACATTCTCTTTCTTATTCCCAAATCTAGAATGTTCCCTACCTCCCTGCTTATGTGAATTCTGCCCAGGCCTGAAAGCCCAGCTCAAATCCCACCACTTCTCTAAAACTTTCCCTTCTCTGTCCCTTCAGTCTATACCGGTCTTTCCTGTGTTGGAACTCCCAGAGGAGTGTCCATACACTTATATGACCTCTGCAGTGTGTGACCTTATTGTGCTGGTTCAGTGTGTATGTATATAGATTCCAATATCTTCCAGCCTATGTTGTGAGTTCTTTAGCTTAGAAATTATAACTTAGATAATATCTTTCACTGTTTTTGGTAATATGTTGTTAGATGGAGGTAAATTTAAGGAAGCTGTTGACAATAGAAATGAATAAACTTCAATTTTGTGCATGAAATTAAAAATAGGAGAAGGTGCACCCAGACATCACAGGCAGAAAGAATTGGGAGCACAGTAGGTATGATGAAGAGTCAGACTTTTCCATATTGTTCTAACTGCCCTCATGCAAAAGAAACTCCCAATTATTTATATTTTATCAATAAGATCCAGTAATTCATAGTAATTGTCCATGTTTTTTTCATTTTAATTCACTTAGTTTTTTTTCTTAGATGAGAGGGATGACTTATTTTGGGTGGAAATAAAATTAGATACATGAGCTCAACATTCTTTTCCTAGCAGTAATGTTCTTAGAACATGCTGGGAAGCGTATGACTGGGAAATAAAGGCAGGTTGTTAGTGAGCTTTTCTACCACCCACCCCAGTTTGCTAGACTCCTTTTCTGTTCTTTGACTTCAACATCTTGCTCTGCATTTAATACTTTTTTATGTTAAGAATATGCCTATTACTTCCATTTTGAAAATTAGGCCAACATAATAAGTGTACCTGATTATTTCTAGCTTTGGATTAGTCTATAGAGCTTTAAAAAAAATCAATTAAATGGTTAGCATTTTCTGTAAGATTACCGAGATACTTAAAATTCCCCTTGTTCTCTTTAATAATTCTTCATGCATAGCTATACTAGCATAAGTACCTGTCTGTATATATGCTTTGGGGTTTTTTTTAAGTAAGTGTTTTGTTCATAAATTAGTGTCCTTGTTTGCTTACTTTTACTTTGTATTTTATATGAAACAAATGCAAATTTATTCACATTGCTAATATTTCATAGGTTTACTGCTTCTTCAGTTGTACTACTGACTTGGGCTGCTAAAATGAATTATTTTACTCTTTAAGATAGCAAAGAGTTTTTATTGGGTTTGTTTAAATTTTATTTCCACTACCCTCGTAACCATGAAGTGTGGAGGGGTAGGGGTGAGTTTATTGTTTTCAGTAACTTGTGTGATTTCTAGAAAACAAGGCATTTTCCTTGAAATTTCTTTTTAAATAAAGCCAAGATCCCAGCTCAAGGATCCCTTGATTTCTAGACAAGAAACCTTGAATGTTGCTTGTTTTGTTTTTTCTAAAACAAACCTTGGCACTGTATTACAGTAGTCTTGTTCACTTCATTCTTGCCCTTCTCTCATTGCTGCTATCCTCCTTTCTTTTGCTGTTGGTGGCGCAAGAAGCCAAGTAGAGCATGATAATGGAACATAGAGGATAACTAGGAAGGCATCTGCAAACATCTTTAGTCACTCACTTGGTGGGATGGCATTTGATGGTACTGAGGTTGTGCACTGATTCAGGAGAGGATTTTCCCAAAGGGCTACCTTAAGGTAAAAGAAATTTATCCTACTTTAGTAGCAGACATTGTTTGCTAGGAGAACCTACCACTGCCCTAGTCACGGGTGGAGCGGTGGGGGGCTGGGGAGGGAGATGTCTGTCTGTTGCCTTCACTTAGTCTCAGGATAAGTAAATCTGTACCAAAATAAAATAGCCAAGTATATCTGGATACTGATATTGATGTGGAAATCGCATTGCAGTGGTGGTAGCCCTACAAGTAATTTTGCAGTGAAATTTGATTCTTATTCTTGTTAGTGTGTGTGTTTGCATCTGTTCATGTTGATTTTGTGTAGTTTAATAATTTTAAGTCTGCTTCCTGAAAAAGAAAAGACCCTTTTGTGTATATATTAGTGTTGGAGTTTTTTTAGAGAAGCTCTTTTCTCATATTTAGAAATAGACATGGAGAAACATTAATTACAATGAATTTTAATATGGACATCTATCCAGCTGAAAATATATCATTAATGTGGGGCATTTTCTCAGTAACCGTTCTCTTAAAGGCCTGTACTGTTGTGTTACTATGTAGATTTTTACTGTAGCTAAGAAGTGAGCTTGGGAAATGTGAGTGAATATGTTTGTTCTTTGGAAGAGAAAGGGCAAGAGTGAGTAAATATTACATTGGCTTGTTTATTCCCTTTCTTCTTGCATAAACCCCTCTTCTAATGTGTTTAAAGTGGCTCACTAAAAATACTGGTTTTGAAAAATTGTTCAGTTTATTAAAGGAAATCCTACTATTGGTAGTTCTTACATAAAAATTCAGTATATCGGTATATTTTTATATTGATAGGAATCTACAAGAGATAGGTGATTCTTAAAAAACTGCAAACTTGACATTTTCTGATTGTGAAAGTAACATGAGTCCATTAGTAACCCTGTAAAATATAGAAAATTATTTTAAAAACCCCACAATTTCACAGTTGTAGGGAGAGCCATTGTTAACATTTTGCTGTATTTTTATGAATATACCTAAATGGCTTTATATTTATTTCTGATCATACTCTACATGCCTTTGTATTCAGCGTTTAAAAATTAGCATTATGTCCTAGACATTTTCTTATATTATATGACCTTTTTAAGGTAAATTTTATTTTTCTTAATTGGATTTGCAATAAAAGCAGAGACATCAAAATTACATCTAATTGTAAAGGCTAGATGTGATTAGAGATCTGAAGGTCCAACATTTTTCTTTGGGGTTTGAGAGAGGGTAGGAAATTGGACTACAATATTTGAGGATAGGAATAGGTAACAGATATTTTTCCTGTTCCCAACTCTGAACATTTTTAATTGAAAGAGAAAAAAATGTTTCCTAGGATTCTTAAAAAAATGCTTTTTAGTCAGCATATCATGATATATAAACTATATAATAACTTTATGAACAAAGTAAGGTATTTATAATGGATTATATTCCCAAACTAATAAAATTACTTTAGATCTGCAGGTGGCATTCTTTTAAAATATTTTATAATTGAATTATAAGAATTTTTCAAACCACTGTGGTTTTTCAAGCTACTGTGTTAAAATGAAGCTGTTGTTTTGCCCTCATGAAAGGTAAGAATAGCAATTAATATAATGTAAAAAAGCAAGTAAGCTTGAAAACACAAGCAAGGTATATGCCACAGTGACGTGCTAATGCAGTAAAAGTTATTTTTGTATGATGGAAATTTTCTTTTCTTTTCTTTTTTGGTGAGGAAGATTTGCCTGAGCTAATATCTGCTACCAATCTTCGTCTTCTTGTATGTGAGCCACCTCCATGGCATGGACACTGACAGATGAGTGGTGTAGGTCTGCCCCCAGGAACTGAACCCGGGTGGCTGAAGCAGAGCCCACTGAACTTAACTACTAGGCCACCAGGGCTGACCCATATAATGGAAATTTTAAATGTCAGATCAGTCTTGGTCTATGACTGTAAAAGTATTGAATCAGGATAGAAATTTAGGTATTATTTTAATTTAACAAAAAGTGTTTATCATAGGTCAGTTTGAGGCTAATAGTAGTATTTGGCTATAGTTTAAATGCAGAGTGAAGCATTTCACGTTATATTAAAAGAATATAAAGTCCTTTTTTTCTGTCAGCCTCAGGCACATTTCCAAAGTTTCCCTCAGATCCTAGAATCCTTGTGATAGTTACAAATCATTCTTTGATCGTCTGGAACATGCTAGGCATTCTGCTAGGTTGCAGAACCTCAAAGAAAGATGAGGCATTGGCTCTTTCCTTCAGCAGTTTATTATTTAGGGGTAGCTATAATACAATGTGGTAAGTGTGGTAATAGAGGTTGGGTACAAACTGCCACCAGAGCACGGGTAAAGGAAGCTCCAGGTGGGTCAGAGGAGATGTGGCTGGGCCTCGAAGAAAGAATAGTGAGTTTCCAGGTAGCGATGGTGTAGAAGGGCATTCCAGGCAGAGGAGATGGCTTAGGAAAGGAACAGGAACATTGAAATGTATTGCGTCTTGGAGAAAGAGGAGGGTCTGTTGGGTCTGAGGCACAGGCGAATATGAGGGGAGAAAGACAGTGGAAGAAGAGGAAGGATAACATGGGCCCAGAGTTTGAAAGTTTTAATGTGTCTTGTAGCCAGTTTTACTTCATCCCACAGATAAGAGGGAACCATCATATGTTTTTGAAAGAGCAGAGTGATTAAAGAAATTTCCTTTGCAATGAGTTATTTTTTAAGGAAGTTGGACATTTGGAATGCAAAGAAACAAAGGCAGAAAAACCGATTATGAAACAAGGCGGGCTGGAAATGAAGACCAGCATGTATTTATTGAGAACCAGTGCTAGGTACATCTCTAAAGCTATATCTCTATTTTGAGTGTGGATCAGTTAACAGTATAGGCAGGGTTAAAAATTTAGGCGTGCTGGTAAATTAATGATAAAGTGCTAGTGGAGCTTACCGTTATGAATTGATAATCACATAGACTCATGGAATGTTAGCATGAGAAGAGTCTTTCGTGATCATCCATTGTGTTGGCCTCTTTAAAGGAATTTTATGTGTGTGTGTGTGAGGAAGATTGGCCCTGAGTTAACATCTGTTGCCAGTCTTCCTCTTTTTTTCTCCCCAAAGCTCTAGTACATAGTTGTATATCCTAGCTCTAGGTCATTCTAGTTCTTCTGTGTGGGATGCTGCCGCAGCTTGGCTTGATGAGCAGTGCATAGGTCCGTGCCCAGGATCCAAACTGGCAAACCCTGGGCCACCAAAGCAGAGTGCATGAACTTAACCACTTGGCCACAGAGCTGGCCCCAGGAATTCTTTATTGTTTGTTTTTTCTTTTTGGTAAGGGAGAATGGCCCTGAGCTAACGTCTGTTGCCAGTCTTCCTCCTTTCTTCTTTTTTGTTTCTCCCCAAAGCCCCGGTACGTAGTTGTGTATCTTAGCTGCAAGTCCTTCTAGTTCTTCCTTGTGGGATGCCTCCACAGCATGACTTGATGAGTGGTGTGTGGGTTCATGCCCAGGATCTGAACTGGCAAACGCTGGGCTGCTAAAGTGGAAGGTACAAACTTAACCGCTACACCACCAGGCCAGCCCCAGAAATTTTGTAAAGAAAGCAGCATGATAGTAGTTGTATTTTTAGGTTAATCAGTTGAGAAAATACAAGATAAAAAGCAGTTATTAAAGGCATTGTTCAATGTTTTCTTTAATTGCAGAAGCATGTACATGTATTTGAAAAATAGTGGCACACACATGTGAGATATTTTGTCTACAGACAGTATATAGCATAGTATTTTAGAACTCAAACTCTAGAATGAGAACCAAGTTTGAATCAATCGCTTGTTATAGTTAACTATAACTTTAGACAAGTCACTGGCGCATCTGTACATCAGTTTTCTCATCTATAAAATGTGAGTAGTAATAGGACCTACTTCATAGATCTGTCGTAGGGATTATAATTGAGTTAATATATGTAAAGAGCCGGAAACAGTACCTAATGCATTGTAAGTGCTATTGAAAGTGTTTACTATTATGATGATGCTGCTGTCTTGTCTAAATCGTGCAATAAGTCAGAGACCTCCTCCTGATAAGTATTTCTTCCATTGTTCTTATATTCTTATTCTGATGAATGATTATTGGGGTCTTTGAATAGTATGTTATTGAAAAGATATTGTTATTTTTAGGAATTTGTGTTCGCAGTTTTATTTCACCCTCTTTGAGATCTCTGCCCACCTCCTGTCAACACATGCCTTAGAGTTATCTTTCTCACCTGTGGTTCCTGGAGAGAATTAAGTCCTAATTCCCTACAGAATCCTTTAAATATAGTGAGTTAACCTCTCTCCTCTGCATCTGCAATGGTAATAATAATGTACCATTCTTTGGAGAATGGGAAAATAGTCACTCAAATGCTTTTTCTGTGGTTCAGATGAGGAACCCCAATTGTCAGAGGACAAGTAAATCAAACCATCTTGGCTGCTGTGTTTCATAGTAGTAATGATAATGGCTGTGGCTGCTTTCATCTATCTCCCACAGTCTCCTTTGTATCTTTTTAAAATAGACTTTATTTTTCTAGAGCAGTTTTAGCTTCACAGCAAAATTAAGCAGAAGGTACAGAGATTTCCCATTGTATTTTTTTTTAATCTCTGTAGCCTTTATTATTAAGCATAAGGTCTGTCACCTAGATGAATAAATAAATATAGCATTTTCAAAATGGTTGGTGGTTTTTTGTTCTAAGAAATTCTTTCTTACAGTGGGATCTGTATTTTCTTCTATACATTTTAGAGTTTTGTCTTTCACATTTGGGTCTGTCATATGCCTGGAATTTGTTTTTCAGTTTGGTATGATTTAGAAACTTACTTCAGTTTTTTTTTTTCCTTTTTGCCATATGGGTTTGTCCAGCATTGTTTACTGAATAGTTAGTTCTCTTTTCCTCCAGTTAATTTTAATGTCATGTCTTCGCATCATTTTTTCTGTGTATGCCTACATCTGTGTCTGAATTCTCTTTTCTGTTTCTTTGATCGTTTTGTCTATCCTTGCATCAACACCAAACTGTCTTAATATTTTAGTTTTCCAATAATCTATAATATCTAGTAGGGTAAGTCCATTAACATTTTATAATGCTGTTTTTTCTCATTGTTCTTCCAAATATGTTTTAGAATCAGCTTGTCATGCCCCTTGAAAAACCTTGTTAGGATTTTCATTGAAATATATAGATTAATTAGGAGAGAGCTGACGTCTTTATGATGGCATTCATTGCTCACTGAATGTTTATATGGAGTACCTCTTGTATACTGGGAACTGGGAATACAGCAGTGAACAAAACTCAAATATCCATGGACTTGTGGAGCTTACATTGTAGTGGAAGGAAAGACTATAAACAAGAAGAAAAAAATTATATGCTCTGTTATTCATAATAGCCGAAAACTGGGAGCAATCTAAATGTCCATCAAATGTATATCCATACAGTGGAATACTACTCGGCAATAAAAAGTAACTATTTATACATGCAACAACACAGATGAATCTCAAAAATAGGTATAAGAAGCCACATGCAGTAGAATACGTGTTATATGATTCCATTTATGTGGAATTTCTACGAAAGGCAAAACTATAGCAACAGAAAGCAGGTCATTGGTTGCCTGGGGCTTGAAATGGCAATGAGGATTGATTGCAAAAGAGTATGAGGGAACTTTTTAGGTGATGGAAGTGTTCTAAAACTGGATTGTGGTGATCATTACACAACTATATAGATTTACTAAATCTTCAATTGTATACTTAGAATGGGCAAATTTTATGGTATCTAAGTTATACCTCAATAAAGCTGTTTAAAAGAATTCTTTTATGCCAACACAGATAAAGCTTGAAAACATGCTAAGTCACAAAGAAGCCAGTCACAAAATACCACATGTTGTATGATTCCATTTATGTAAAATATCCAGAACAGGGGCCAGGCCAGTGGCACAGTGGTTAAGTGCACACGTTCCGCTTCGGGGGCCCAGGGTTCACCGGTTCGGATCCCAGCTGCAGACATGGCACCACTTGGCAAGCCATGCTGTAGTAGGCATCCCACAAATAAAGTAGAGGAAGATGGGCACCGATGTTAGCTCAGGGCCAGTCTTCCTCAGCAAAAAAGAGGAGGATTTGCAGCAGATGTTAGCTCAGGGCTAATCTTCCTCAAAAAAAAAATCCAGAATGGACAAAGCTATAGAGATAGAAAGTAGATTGGTAGTTGCCTAGGTCTGAGGTGATCAAGAGGGAAATAGGGAGTGACTTGCTTATGGGTATGAAGTTTCTTTTTGGAGTGATGAAAACGTTCTAAAATTGTTGTGATGGTTGCACAACTTTCTAAATATACTAAAAACCATTGAATTGCATACCGTTTAAATGGGGGATTTTTATGGTATGTGAATTCTCTCAAAGCTGTTCTAGAAAATAAAATTATATGCTATATATGAAGGAGAATTAGGGGAGGGAGGTGGTGGGTGGTGGTGGTGAGGAAGGCCTCAATGAGAAGGTAACAATTGAACAAAGACTTGAAAGAGCTGAGGGGTTGAGCTGTCTGGATACCTGGAGAAGGAACTTTCTAGGAAGAGGGGATAATCAGTGAAAGATCCTGAGAAGGGAGTGTATCTGGCATGTTTGAGGAGCAGCAGTGAGGCCAGTGTGGCTGAAATAGAATGAGCAAGAGAGAAAGCAATAGGAGAAGAAGTTAGGAGATGGGATCATGTTAGGGCCACTGAAAGGAGTTTGGTTTTTACAATAAAGGAGATGGGAAGTCGCTGCAGAGTTTTGTGTAGAGGAGTGACATCTTCTGACATAGGTTTTTAACAGTGGCTGCTGTGCTGAAAATAAACTGAAAGGTAGCATGGATGGAAGCAGGGAAACCCATTAGAAGGCAGCAGTCTAGGAGAGAGAGAAAAGTGACTTGGACCAAGGTTGAAGAAAAAAGTGGTCAAATTCTGAATATATTTTGAAGGAAGAAGCAGCAAGATTTGCTTGACAGATTGGAGATGAGATGTGAGAGGAAGAAAAGAGTCAAAGAAGATCTGTATTTTTTGGCCAGAGAAGCTGAGAGGGGGAAGATGTAGGGGAAATGCCAGGAGTTCTGTTTTTGAGTGTTAGAGAAGCTCCTCAGACATTGAAGGAGAGATCTGAGTAAGCAAATTGGATTTCTAAATCTGGAGTGGAGGGAAGAAGTCCTCAAGTAAAGATTGTATTTAAAGCTGCGAGTCCTCCAGCCCACCAACACTGTACTTAGTAAGACTAGACTTTATTTCCCTCAAGATAAACTTTTAAAAATTGTTAACCTTCCCCTGCCTCCAAAGAGAATAAATACGTTAATTTTCTTCTATTTCAGGATCTTCAAGATGAAGTTCAAAGGGAGAATACTAATCTGCAAAAACTACAGGCGCAGAAACAGCAAGTACAGGAACTCCTTGATGGACTGGATGAGCAGAAAGCCCAGCTGGAGGAGCAACTCAAGGAAGTCAGAAAGAAATGTGCCGAGGAGGCCCAGCTGGTAAAGTCTGGCTGATGATTGCCGTCTGTGTCTATGCCTTAGTTGCTTTTCCTGACTTAAGATGGAAACATTCTCTGCTGCTTGTTGTCGTTAGGTGGCAGGTCTGGTCAACAGTTTGGGCACATGAAGGAAATGGAGCATGGTTCATCCAGAAATTACAGGCCCTCTTTAGGGGAAATAGGGCACTTAATGTGCTATTTTTCCAAATTTTAGTTGGAAGTACGGTATATCACGCCTTCTACTCTCCTCTAACTGTCCCCTAATTGCCCTTTTCTACCAAAAAATATGCATCGAAAAACACTAAAATAGTAAACTAAACAAATATAAAAATATTGCATTATGGAACATGTTAATGACATTTCTTTTTTTAATCCCCCTTTCTTCCAATTTACCTCCATATTACAGATCTCATCTCTGAAAGCTGAATTAACTAGTCAAGAATCGCAGATCTCCACTTATGAAGAAGAGCTGGCCAAAGCTAGGGAAGAGCTGAATCGCCTACAACAAGAGACGGCAGAACTGGAGGAGAGTGTGGAGTCAGGGAAGGCTCAGCTGGGACCTCTTCAGCAGCACCTGCAAGATTCACAGCAGGAAATCAGTTCAGTAAGTCTTTGTGGCAGCAAGAAATACACTCAAATGGGCTCTCATGTGTCCTTTTAGTAAATAATACTTCCTCAACTTTTCCTTCTTCTCCCTCTGCCTAGTTTATTATTCATTTTTTCAGTCATTTTATACAAAAATAGGTTTCTTGTCGCCTGTTGTGAGTTAAAACTATCATACACTTGTACATCTGATGATTATCATTGGAGTCATGGTTAAGAGTGTAGGCTTGGGGCCGGCCCCGTGGCCGAGTGGTTAAGTTCACGCACTCCGCTTCTGCCACCCAGGGTTTCGCTAGTTCAGATCCTGGGCGCGGGCATGACACCACTCGTTAGGCCATGCTGAGGCGGTGTCCCACATGCCACAACTAGAAGGACTCACAACTAAATTATACAACTATGTACTGGGGGGATTTGGGGAGAAAAAGCAGAAGGAAAAAAAAAAGTGTGGGCTTTATAGTTAGATGGTTTAGGTTTAAGTGCTGGCTCTGCCACTTACTGCCTGAATTATCTTAGTATCAGATTCCTCATCTTTGAAAGTGGAGCGTGAACAGCACCCTACCTCCTAGTGCTGCTGCAGGGATTAAATGAGGCAAAACCTGTGAGACATTTTAGCATAGTTTGGTATATAAATGCTCAGTAAGTAATGCTTATTTTTATAAATAATAATGTGATGTCTTCCTTTCTGTGTTCTAATCCTAAAAGTAATTTTGCTCATGAAAAACTTTATTTTTTTTAATTAGGAAATTGTTCTTTATACAGATAAATGTGCAGTATTGTGGTGGGTCCAGAGGATAGATTCTTTGCTTTGTTATTTCTAGGCTTTCCTAAATGGAGAATAATATTTTGTAGAATGATGGTTAGATAGAAGCAAAGAGATCATGTAGTCCATTCCTTTCATTTTGAATTTGAATAGACTGAAGCAAAGGAAGGTTAAGTAACTTGCCTATGGTTACATACCCTTTTTTTTTTATTAATTTTTTTTGAGGAAGATTTGCCCTGAGCTAACGTCTACTGACAATCTTCCTCTTTTTGCTGAGGAAGACTGGCCCTGAGTTAACATCTGCACCCATCTTCCTCTACTTTATATGTGGGATGCCTACCACAGCATGGCTTGACAAGTAGTGTGTAGGTCTGCACACGGGATCCGACCTGGTGAACCCTGGGCCACGGAAGCAGAACGTGTGAACTTAACCACTGTGCCACTGGGCTGGCCCCATTATGTACCCTTTAAAAGAGCCACAGCCTAGAATCCAGTTCTTCTCAAACCTAGTCCAGTGTTCTCAGTTAATTATTATATATAATGAAGTCCTTCCCCTCGATATGCTTCCTTCCTCCCTCTTGTGTAGCAGATGAATACCTACTCACTCATCTTGCAAGACGTAGCTTAACTTCTTATTTCTGTATGGCATTTTTTGAATGCGGCCTTTATTGGACTCTATACTTCTGTTCTAGCAACAGTAACGTTTTTCCTTGTACATTTGTTTATGTGTCTACCTCCCTCAGCCAACTGAGCTTTTTGGTCTAGGAACTTCAACATTTTTTTTATCTCTATCATTTAGCGCAGGTTCCTGTGCAGGTGTAGAGCTACTCAATAAACACATAACCCAAAAGAAAGTTATCCTAGTGGGAATGCTACCAGATGAATGGATATTCTTTAACATAGTTTTCTTCTTTGAATTTTTAAGAAAACTGTATTTTTTGAGGTATAGTTTACATACCATAAAATTCACAGGTTTTAAGGGTACAGTTCAGTGATTTTCAGTAAATTTAGAGTTGTTCAAACATCACAATTCAGTTTTAGAACATTTCTAAGACTCCCAAAAGATCCATTGTGCCCATTAGTAGTCAGTCCCTACTCCTACCCCTAGGTAACTACTAATATGCTGTCTGTTTCTATAAGCTTGCCTTTTCTGAGCACTTCATGTAGATGAACTCAGACACTATGTAGTCTTTCTAATGTGGTTTCTTTCACTTAAGGCAATATTTTGAGGCTCATCCATTTTGTAGCATATATTAACATTATGTTACATTCTATGTTTATAAAGTATTCTGTTTATTCATTCACCAGTTAATGGGGATTTGGATTCTTTCTACTTGTTGGTTATTATGAATACCACTATGAACATTTACATACAATTCTTTATGTGGATTTATGTTTTCATTTCTCTTGGTTATATTTAACTTTTTTGAATTTTAAATTCCAAACTGTTTTCCAAAGTGGCTGGACCATTTTACATTCCCTCTAGCAATATAAGAGGGTTCCAGTCTCTCGTCATTCTTACCAGCACTTTTCTTGTTTGTCTTTTCACCTGTAGTCATTCTAATAGGTGTAAAGTGGTATCTCATAGCATTTTTGATGTGCATTTCTCTAATGACTAGTGATGTTGAACATCTTTTCATGTGCTTGTTAGCCATGTGTATCCTCTTGTATGAAATGTCTGTCTTTTGCCCATTTTTAAAAATTGGGTTGTCTTATTATTATTAAATTACAAGAGTTTTTAAAAAATATATTCTGGGTGTAAGTCCTTTATCAGATATTTGATTTGCAAATAATTTCTCCCAATCTCTGGCTTGTCTTTTCCTTTTCTTTTCTTTGACTTTTTTTGAAAGGGCACTTCTTTCAAAGGAAGGAGTATAAATGAGAAAGTAGAAAGGACTCTGGGTATTATAAATTATCACAGAGAAATTAAAACAGTGTTTGAGAGCTAGGAAAATAGCCTCAGCAAACTATACTACCAAGTATGTTTGGTATCCTTGTGTCTTATCTCCAAACCTTGAGAATAAACGTACCGATTTCTTATATTTGACTCAGTGACTTATGTGTCTTTCCCACAGAGGGCAGTATATTCCCATGGGTCTATAAACATGAAAGTCCAATTGTAAATTAAACAGAGACTTTTATTGCTCTTTAAAGCTCTAAATTATAGCTTTTCTGCAAAAAGGAATAACTAAAGAAAATTTTTCTGACTTGCTGAATCTTCATCTTTACTTTTTATCATGTATTTGCAGCAAGGAAAAAAGCAAAGAACCTCTGACACTATGTTTATACAATGTATACTACTTTTATTCAAGTATTCATGGCATTCTAATAGTTATTGCACTTCTCTTGCACAATTTGCAAAGAGCTTGTGTTAGTTGCTTGGTTTATTTTTCTGTATCCTCTTAAGTTTACACAGAGACTAAGGAAGAACACAGGCTTAGTGACAGGTGTGTGAGAGAGCCAGACACAAGAAACCCTAGTTTTGTTCAAGATTCTGTTGATTATCTCAGAAACAACTTTAAGGGACAAACTGTCCTAAATAGAACTATTTGATAGGCAAGTATTTCTACTTACTGCTTCACCTCTATGATGGGTATTATTTTAGTGTTAAGCTTTTAAAATTTAGATTGCAGGATTGTACAGATACTGAAATTGATTTAACGGTCATGATAAAAAAAATTTTTAATGAAATAAGAGAAAATAGGAAACATCAGAGTGCATTATATACAGTAAGGATAAATATTACTTCATGAAACTTGTTTCACCACTGTGCATGTATGTGTGTGTATAATTATATATATGCATGTGTGTGTCTTTATTATATGTGTGTGTTGATGTATACACACACACATACAGAGGCACATCCAAATATATACATTATATATATTTACTGGGTTAGGATGTAAAATCTGTTTCTTTTCTATAGATTATAGTAAAAAAAAATGTTTTCAAGCCACAGCTCTATAGCTCTAAGAATATATAAGGCATATGCTCTGTTACAAATGTGTAGTATTTTTGGATTGTTAGTTTGAATTCTAAATACACTGCAGTTTGGTAGATATATATGCTTACTGATACCCACTGTTTAAATTTATAAGCACAATACTTGTGTTCATTCAGTGAACATATATTGAGGACTTATAGGGTACAGCATTGTGCTGGATGTTGGAAATAACAAAGTTGATAACAAAAGCTGTGGTCCCTACCCTCAAAGAGCTCAAGGTCTTTAACTTTTTAAAAACGGAGTGAATTAGTGGAAAAGGAACAGAGGAAAACTTAATTGTTATAATAGTGAAAAATGCAGTGTGCTAGGGAAGCACTTTTACATGCATTATCCACCATTTCCATGCATTGACTTTTTCCATTTTACACTGTTCTTTTTGTTTCACATAACAATAATCTGTGGAGATAGTTCTTATTCCCTTTATGGATTAAGAAATGGAGGCTAGGAGAGGTTACTTTGACTAAGATTACCTAACTAGAAGATGACAGAGCTACATTTACATCTCTCTCTCTCAATCCAGTATAGCGTCATTTCCCCAGGTTATAACCCTAAAAAGACCTATGATAAATTACAGATTCCAAATTAAGCAACTTAAAAACCTTGTGGGGAAAATAAGATTAGGGAAACAGAGCCTTGATTTATGAAATGTCAATAGGTAATTTTTATGTTTGCTGAAAACAAAAAACACAGCATGCTAATAAAAGGGAATTCCAATGTAATTAAAAATATGTATTTTATGAAAAATGAGAACTATTCAGTAAAATTCCATTTATTATTCTTTTTCACTGGAAACATTTTATCATTCTGCCTTCTCTTCAGTTTCTTTGAGATATTTGTAAATTTGTTTTTCTTTATTATAGCTGTTGGTATAAATAAGCATTTTTTTCCTCCATCTGATTCCCAACATTTTTCTTTTTATATATATTACAGTTTATTGAATCCTGCCTTCTGTGTCCCACTATTGTCCCAAGAGTATAAAGCCACTTGGATATTGGGATCAAAAAAACTTTGAGTGTTCTGGCTGGCCCCATGGCCGAGTGGTTAAGTTTGCGTGCTCCGCTGCAGGTGGCCCAGTGTTTCATCAGTTCAAATCCTGGGTGCGGACATGGCACCGCTTGTCAAACCACGCTGGGGTGGCACCCCACATTCCACAACTAGAAGGACCCACAACTAAGAACGTACAACTATGTACCGGGGGGCTTTGGGGAGAAAAAGGAAAAAAATAAAATCTAAAAAAAAAAAAAACCAAACAAACAAAAACTTTGTTCTTTATTTAACGTTTGGTATAGCTTAGATTTAGTGGACACTTCCTAGGGCTCTAGTCCATTAATAAATAATGCCAGAGCATAGGTCACTAGCTCATTTTACCTTCTCTTTACTCCTCAACTTCCTTTATCTCTCCTAAAGCTTCATCACAAAATCTTCTCTTGCTTTGTCACTTTGCTGTTTTTTCCCCAATACCCTGACCCTTTTTCTTAATTATACCCTAAGGGACTGCCAGTATACAGATAATTGAATTAAAATTCTTGGAGCTTTCAAAAGATGTACAAAAGCAAATCCATGTATACTGGGATGGATTACTGAAATCTTTTCTGTGAGTCATGCTGCGTTCCCAGAGGATTCTCCTTAATGGAAGCAAATTTATCCACGATCAAGTCTAACGGTATAGCCATTTTTATGTTGCCTGTCTTTCTAGTAATAAATCCTGTTTTGTATGTCTGCTTTGTGTTGACAGATGCAAATGAAACTGATGGAAATGAAAGAACTGGAAAACCATAATAATCAATTAAATTGGTGCAGTAGCCCACACAGTATTCTTGTAAATGGCGCTACAGATTATTGCAGCCTCAGCACCAGCAGCAGTGAAACAGCCAACCTTAATGAGCACGCTGAAGGCCACACCAACCTAGAGTCTGAGCCCATCCACCAGGAGTCTCCAGTGAGTCGAATAGTGCCATAACCTTCATAATCAACTGCAGTGAGCAGCCATTGAAGAATTTTAAGCAAGAAGTGGCAGGATTACATTTACCTTTTAGAAAATGGATTAGAGAGTGGAACTAGACACATAGAGACATGTTAAGAGACTATTGGAATGGTCTCTGTGAGAGTTGTTTTAGCCTAAGCTTAAGTGGTAACAGGCGGGATGATGAGAAGAATACAAGTTTCAGGGATATCAAAGATATAAAATTAAAAGACATGATTTTATTTAGGCAGTGCAGTCTTGATACATTATACAATATTCTTTTAAGCACAAAAGGCAAATTGCTAGGTTATCCTTCAAAGACACAGGGTGATAGGAAATGAGGATTTCCTCTGCCACTTCTTAAGCCTTTATTACCTACAGGGCTAAATCCAGAAAGTAATGGGAAGCCATGGAAGGATTTTTAACCTGAAGAGTCATGATCACATTCACATTTTAGATCTATTACTTTGGCTTCCGTAAGGAGGCTAGATGGGAAGGGCACATATTGCAGGCAGGGAGGCAATTGGAAGGTTACTACAGTAATCTGGACCAGAAATGATACTGTAAATAGATGACAGTGACAGTGGGGATGGAGAAGAAGGGAAGGATTTGAGAAAGAGGTAGGAGGTAGGCTCAGCATGACTTGGAGGCTAACTGAGGGAATGACCAAAGGGAAGTGGTTAAAGATGACCTGGATTTTCCAGCCTCAGTGACCTCAATGCTGGGTGATAGCATTTTTCTAAGAAAAATTTTAGAACTCTTATGTTCTGCTTGTCTTTTTTTATTTTTTAGTAATTTTTGGTTATCCTTTGTCAGTTTTCTCTGCCAGGTAGAAAATACAATGTTAGTCCATGTAGCGTTAATATTTTGTAGGCAAGAAGTAGTCCTGAAATACCACCTTCTGGTGTGACTGATGAAAATGAAGTGGTGACTGCAGCTGTTAATGAAAAAGTTTGTCCTGAATTTAACAGTGACAGACATTCGAAAGAGGTAAAAATAATTTTGTATGTCAATGTTCCTATCACTGGTTTCCCTAGATGGGTTATTCTATTTCAAGCTAAGGAAAGAGAAAAATGTGTTATGTGGACTTTATGACTACAGAAATATGTGTTATAATACTATCATTTGATTTTTCAAAGCTTGTTATTTTATTTTAAAATGTTACGTTTTGAAACTTTGTTTCCTAAAACAATATTTTTTAATTTAAAATTATTTTTAGGAAGATCCATTTAATGTAGAATCAAGTTCACTGACAGATCCCGTTGCAGATACAAACTTGGATTTTTTCCAATCTGATCCTTTTGTTGGCAGTAAGTACTCTTATATTTGCAAAAAGAGAATTTTTTTTTTCATTTTTTTTTTATTGAGTTATTGATAGGTTACAGTCTTGTGAAATTTCAATTGTACATTAATGTTTATCAGTCATGTTGTAGGTGCACCACTTCACCCTTTGTGCCCACCCCCCACCCCACCTTTCCCCTGGTATCCACTAAACTGTTCTTGGTCCATAGTTTTAAATTCCTCATATGAGTGGAGTCATACACAGATTATCTTTCTCTTGCTGGCTTATTTCACTCAACATAATTCTCTCAAGGTCCATCCGTGTTATTGCAAATGGAATGATTTTGTTCTGTTTTGCAGCTGAGTAGTATTCCATTGTATATATGTACCACATCTTCTTTATCCATTCGTCTGTTGATGGGCACTTAGGTTGCTTCCACGTCTTGGCTATTGTAAACAGTGCTGCAATAAACATTGGGGTGCACAGGACTTTTGGGATTGCTGACTTCAGGCTCTTTGGATAGATACCCAGTAGTGGGATGGCTGGATCGTATGGTAGTTCTATTTTTAGTTTTTTGAGGAATCTCCATACTGTTTTCCATAGTGGCTGCACCAGTTTGCATTCCCACCAGCAGTGTATGAGGGTTCCTTTTTCTACGCAACCTCTCCAACATTTATTGCTATTAGTTTTAGATATTTTTGTCATTCTAACGGGTGTAAGGTGATATCTTAGTGTAGTTTTGATTTGCATTTCCCTGATGATCAGCGATGATGAGCATCTTTTCATGTGCCTATTGGCCATCAGTATATCTTCTTTGGAGAAATGTCTGTTCATGTCTCCAGCCCATTGCAAAAAGAGAATTTTTAATATATAAATTGTATAAGAATTAAGGCTTCTGTTTTGAGAGCCTACTTGTTATAACAAAAGTAGAGTGGAGTTGCTAGTATTTGTCCTCTTCAGGCAACTAAATCCTGGGACTCAGCCTTTGATTATGTCTTAGGAGCCCCTGATTAAGGATATGTTTCTTCTTCAGAATAAGGACCATAAGAAAGGTATTAGGGACCAGAAGAGGAGATTGGGCCCTCTTAAGTCAACCAGCAATTATTTACTTAAAAGTACCAATACCATGGTTTTGAAACAGTGAAAGTCAGAGTATTTCTCTGGTCCCTGCCCTTAAACTGCCTACGGTCTTATTGAAGAAATGTAATTTAGTAAGTTAAAATATCTGATGTCAGTGTAAACTGTGTTAAATATCACTTGTGTCAAAGCTCTTTTTGCATTTTTTTATTTACAAAATCAATTTGTGAAACTGATAAGTCAGTTTATATCAGTTTTAAAGATGGGAAACTGAGGCACATAGATAAAATAACTTGCTTAGAGTCATGGCAGAAATGAGTCTAGATATTAGAACTCTTTTTTAAAAAATCTTTATTGAGATATATAAAGTGTTAAAAGATATATTAAATTGTACACGTACATCACATGTATATCACAGAGTTGTATAATCACCAAAATCTAATTTTAGAATGTTTTTTATCACCCCATAAAGCAACTCCATACCAATTAGAAGTCACTTCCCATTCTCCTAACCTGTAGCTCTAGGCAACCATTAATCTACTTTCTGTTTCTGTAGATTTGCCTATTTATGGAATTATACAGTATGTTATCTTTTACATCTGGCTTCTTTCACTTGCTATAATATTTTCAAGATTCACTTGTGTTGTATGTTTTCTTACTTCATTCCTTTTTATTGATGAATAATATTCCATTGGATGGATATTTCACATTTTACTTACTCATTGGTTGAGGGACATCTGGGTTGTTTCCACTTTTTTGGCTGTTGTGAATAATGTTGCTATGAACATTTATGTACAAGTTTTTGCGTGGATATATGTTTTTCTTTCTCCTGATTATATATCAGTTCATACGGTAACTCTGTGTTTATCATTTGAGGGACACCAGACTGTTTTTCAAAGTGTTTGTACCACTTACATTCCTACCAGAAGTGTATGTGGGTTGCAGATTCTCCTTATCCTCACCAACACTTGTCATCTATCCTTTTGGTGGTAGCCATCCTAGTGGGTATGAGGTAGTATCTCACTGTGAGTTTGATTGGTATTTCTCTAATGACTAACGTTGTTGAGCATCTTTCTATGTGCTTTTTGGCCATTCATATATTCTTTGAAGAAATGTTTATTCAAATAATTTGCCCACTTTTTAATTGGGAAGTCTGACTTGTTATTTTTGACTTGTAAGAGTTTTTTACATGTTCTGAATACAAGACCCCTATCAAATATATGATTTGCAAATATTTTCTTGTATTTTGTGTTGTTTTAATTTTGATGAAGTCCAGTTTATCTGTTTTTTCTTTTGTCACTGCGCTTTTGATGTCACATCTAAAATCCAAAGTCGTGAAGATTTGCCGTTATGGTTTCTTCTGAGTTTAGTAGTTTTAGCTGTTACATTTAGATCTTTGATCCATTTTGAATTACTTTTGGTATATGGTGTGAGATAGGGGTCCAACTTTATTTTTATTCTTTTGCATATAGATATCCAGTTTTCCCAGCACCATTTGTTGAAAAGACTGTTCTTTCCCTTTTGAATTTTCTTAGCACTCTCGTCAAAAATCAAATGACCATAAATGGAAGGGTGTGTTTCAGACTCTTCAATTCTGTAAGAGTTTTTTTTTTACTTCAGTGAGTCTCAGCATCTTTCGTTTCTGAAGTGGTGATGGTAATACCCATCCATTACTCTTGTGAAGGGTAGAGATTTTTGTTAGTAAAATTCTTGCTCTTGTGCTTGTCTTTTCCCTTCCATCTGGAACCTCAGATTGTGATCAAAGGGTAAGTATAATTAAATTTTGACTCAAATTAAATGTTGCCTCTTTTATGAGGTGTGTTGATGTTCTGTCTTTATTCTTTATTATTTAAGTATTTCCTGGAGGTAGATGACATTCATTGTTTCATATGCTTTGATAGAGTTAGTGAAACAAACTTTGCTCTGAGAAACTTTGCTTTTGTTTTAAAGTTACCCTTTCAGTAATGGTGTCACAGCAGTGAATATTGTTATTTTGATTTCTGCTTATTTATTTTATCACAGGTGATCCTTTCAAAGATGATCCTTTTGGGAAAATTGGTTAGTATACTTTTGGAAAAATTAGTCACTATATTATTGAGGTCCATGTAGTTTTAGTCTGGTTCTGCTTAATTATAAACTTTTGTTGTATTTAGGAATGAGAGATCACAGTTGGGTAGTTACAGGAAATGGACTACCTTTTTATTCAGTTTTGAAACTGATCTAAGGCCCCACTTGATGTTGTATGTGGTATTTTCAGAAAGTGGTAGATTCTTGTGAATTTGCTTTGTAAACTGTCAGTTTTACTCTTTTAAAAACGACGTTAGTGTTTATACTTTGATGCTTTTAATAATATTTAGACTGATTTCTCCTTGTTAGCCAAGGATTAAATGAGTATAACGATCTACACTACTTCAGGGTTTAGAACTTCTGTTTTCCTAAGCTTACAGCCTATTCATATGAATGAGGGAAAAGGAAACATCTTAAAGAATTACTATATGTCAGACTTTTTAAGATACTCTTTCTCTGGAATTTTTGTGTTAGAATAAAGCAAATCTTGTGTACCATTTAGTTATGCTTCCCAAACCAGTTCCAAACTATTGACCATTTCCCTTCAGCTCAGGGAGAGAAATACAATTAGAACTTTTTGTTGTTGTTTCCTTAGTTGTGATAGCATGGAATAAGGGTTTTAAAATGGGACCCCATGGCGCTGGCCCCATGGCCGAGTGGTTAAGTTTGCGTGCTCCACTTTGGCGGCCTGGAGTTTTGCTGGTTTGGATCCTGGGTGCAGACATGGCACTGCTCGTCAGACCACACTGAGGCGGCGTCCCACATGCCACAACTAGAAGGACCCACAACTAAAATATATAACTATGTACTGCGGGATTTGGGGAGAAAAAAATAATTTTTTTAAATTAAAATGGGACCCCTTGAAATTATATGCTAATTAAAAAAAAATAAGTTTATTAGGTGAAAGACTCTGTATCTTTTATCAAAGCCACAAAGGAATCTGTGATCCCCACCCAAAATTAGAATTACCAGCTTAGAGGAATTATTAAACCTAGCACACAGGTAACATTTGAGTAGTAAGTGTTGGAATTATTGATTTGCTTTGGGTTAACGATGACCAAGTAGGAAAGAATGTTCATTAAAACCATTTAGGGCCAGCCACGGTGGCTTAGTGGTTAAGTTGGATGTGCTCCGCTTCAGCGCCCCAGGTTTGGATCCCAGGTGTGGATCTACGCGACTCGTCTGTCAGTGGCCATGCTGTGACAGTGGCTCACATACAAAAAGAAAAAAAAAGAGGCCAGCCCCAGTGGCGTAGTGGTTAAGTTTGGTTTGCTCTGATTTGTTGGCCCGGGGTCAGTTCCTAGGCATAGACCTAAACCACCTGCCTGTCAGTGGCCTTGCTCTGGCAGCAGCTCACATACAAAAAAAAAAAAAAGAGGAAAATTGGCAGCGGATGTTAGCTCAGGGTGAATCTTCCTCAACAAGAACAAAAAGACCTATGTAACTAGGTGCAACTGTCTCTACTTTTTTTATGATTAATAGTCATAATAAAAGCACCTTAGATTCTGCAGGAGTTCAAGATGTCTTTTAATTGAGGCAGTTATGCCTTCAGGTGACAGGAAATTTAGTGTAATAGTTAATAGTCTCTTATGTTTGTGCTGTATTTTCTTAGATCCGTTTGGAGGTGATCCTTTCAAAGGTTCAGATCCATTTGCATCTGACTGTTTCTTCAAGCAGTCTTCTACTGATCCTTTTGCCACTTCAAGTACTGACCCTTTCTGTGCAACCAGCGATAGCAGTAATACATCGGTAAGTGGGAGGGTGAAATGGATAACAAGTGTCCTAACTGAGTTTCTTGAAGTAAACAGTGATGGAAGAATCCTCTTTTAGATTACTTCTAATGGGCCATATAGAAATTTCGGCCTCCTGTGGCCCATCTAGATTTTGATTCAGACTGATGTTTCACAGTTGACTGGAATAACTTATCCAGAAAGCCAGCTCATCCTTCAGAAGACCAAATGTCTCATTGGTGAGATTTAAAATAAATTATTGGAAATCCGTAAATGAATCTTAAGTAAAGCTTTTCAGAAATGTTTCGTATGCCTTATTGAAATAATGAAAATAAATTTAAAAGGAACATCATTGATGTTTTAGAAAAATAAAATCATTTATTTTATAGACACATCTGGAATGTTAATCTTGTAAAAAAAGTACAAATTCCCACTAAATGTCAGACTCTCTTGCGAACATACATACTACAGCAATCACTATTAGATACTATGATCCAGGTACTTCTGTGTGTGTTTTACATTCATTCTTTCTAATCTTCACATCAGCCTTGTGAGGTAGTAGGTATGCCATGCTGAGGCGGCATCTCACATAGCACAACCAGAAGGCCTACAACCAGAATATACAACTATGTCCTGGGGGGCTTTGGGGAGAAGAAGAAGAAGAAGAAAAAAGAAGGTTGACAACAGATGTTAGCTCAGGTGCCAATCTTTAAAAAAAAAAAAAAAAAGACAAGAAAAAATACCATGGAGCTGCTTTTTGCCAGGTGGCCCCATCCTGCCTTGTCTGTTCGATTATGCCTGGGACTCTCCTTTCTGAGCCTGATGCTTCTTCCCACTCCCAGTCTGTGGGCTACCCTGTGTTCTTCCAATAAACTTCTTAAACAAAAGAATATTTCCTTGAAAGAGTAATCGATTCTTTAAAAGATAATAGATTTTGATATTCTTGAATTGCTTCCTTACTGTATTCGGTAAAAAGCTTCTTGGCCAACAACCGGTATTTTCCATTGATGTAAAACTGAGCAAATGCCTCTGTAACTGAATATTTGTGGTTTCCACAGGCTACTGGATACTGTGTTTTCCTACAACAGTTAGTTTTTAGTGTGGACCCATGTGCCAAATTCTTCTAAAATTCGCTGCAACCTGAATTCTTTTCCTCTAATTCTCTACTCTTATCATTTAAAGAACAAGAAAGCCAAAGCAGCTCTTCCTAATATAAAAATAAACAAGTTTCTCCTGTTCCTCTCCCCTGGTGAAGTTTTTCTGCCATCCTTTCTGCTTGCTTTTTCTCTTTTCTCCCCAGTTTTTGAAAGCAACGTCGCCGTTGCTGACAGCTCTAAATTTCTCCATTAAAAAGAAAACAAGCCATGCTGTGGCAGTGTTTCACATACAAAGTGGATGAAGATTGGCAGGGCTGCTAGCTCAGGGCCAATCTTCCTCATCAAAAAAATAAAACCAAATTCGCAATATAATAGCTACATTTATCTAATCTGTTCTCTGTGCCAGGCATGGTGCTAAGCTCTTTTCATGTGTTCCCTCATTTAGTCTTCACAGTAATTCTGTGAGGTTCATGTTGTTATCCTCATTTTGAGATAAAGTAGATGAGATTTCGGTTAAGTGGTAGTAAGTTAAGAAGTGGTAGAACTGGATTCAAACTCTGGTCTATCTGACCAAAATCTGAAGTCTTCACCACTCTAGTCTAGAGATTGAAATGTCATTCCTCCTGGCTGCAAAGCCTCTGTTTTTTATGATCATCTTTCTTTTCAAACAGGCCTCTGATTGTGCCTCCAGACATTAATCTCTGCCCAAAAGTCTTTCCTATTCCCTCAAGGCTGGTCTCTGCTCTCAGAGGGACATAATTTAAAAAACCAAACCAAATCAAAACAAACAACTGTCATTTCCTACTGTCCCCATTGTGTGGGTGCTGTCATTCCATCAAAGCAGGGAGTGGAGAGCTGATGTAGGAGAGAGAGAATTTCAGTGATAAATTAGGTGACCTTGTGGGAGGATTTTGAAACACAACTCTGTAAAATCATACCATCTGAATTTTAGTTATGAAAATTGTTTTTGTGTACTAAATTGCCTAATTATCAAACTGAAGAGAGTTTTGTGCCACTTACTCCTTTGTGAGCTGCACAGTTTTACCCTGTTCCCCTTCCTATCCCAGTGGCCTGTTTTTAGAGTAACCACCGTGTGTGATGAAGGAATAGTAATTAAACCTGACATGCACGTAGGCAAGCTTTTTCTCTTTCTTGCTGTAATGGCAAATAAAATCTGCAATCTATCATTAAAAGCCAGGCCTGGGGGCCGGCTCCATGGCCGAGTGGTTAAGTTCGCGCGCTCCACTGCGGCGGCCAAGGGTTGGATCCTGGGCACGGACATGGCACCACTCGTCAGGCCACGTTGAGGTGGCGTCCCACATCCCACAACTAGAAAGACCTGCAGCTAAGATACACAACTGTGTACAGGGAGGGTTTGGGGAGATAAAGCAGGAAAAAAATAAAAAAAAAAGATTGGCAGCAGTTGTTAGCCCAGGTGCCAATCTTAAAACAAACAAACAAACAAAAAAAAACAGGCCTGGTAGTTTTTCCTTCTCTTAAAGTTGAAAAGAAGCAGTAATACTTGGTGACTTAAGTTATCATGTTAGTGGCTGTCTCTCACACTGGTATTTTGACTGTTAGGAACTATGAAAAGTTACTTTGCTATACAGACCAGCTTAATTTTTTTTCTTCGATTGCTGTTTATTCATTCAGCTGATGTAATCAAGAGTATAAGATAGAGTGCTAGTTTTAGAATAATACATTGGCATTAGTTAAATACTATCATTTTCAGTTCTAAAAACTTCATTAGTATTAATTACTTCTTTCTGCTGGTAGTTTTAATGGATCCTCTTCTATAAAGAGAGAATATACTAGAAATCCTGGTTAGCATTACTTTTCTCTTTTCAAATACATTTGTTTTAATTAGAAATTTATAAATTGAGCTCTGCAGTATCCTTTGACATTGTAATATCCGCTTTCTTCATGATTACAAATAAAGCTTGTAATACCAGGGACATTGATAGCCATGAGTCAGAGTAGGAGATAAATATTCCAAACTCTTTTCACACCCAACTGTCTGCCGAGACTTTTGGCTGGCCTCTTAAAAAGAGCCTTATGCCAGAAAGAGAAAGTTCGTCATCTTCCTAAATTACAATTTGTTTGACTCTGATTAAAAACTAAAGTAAAGTAGGAAGACAATTCAGTAGCAGGAATCTCTGGTGTGTGGTAAAGACCTCACTCTTTGTAGCCACTCACCCTTGCCACTCGGTCCAGATTTTTACATGGCTTGTTATTGAAAGTGGCGGGATCTTTTTAGCAGGAAGCACACTTGCATGCTTACCCTCGCTCACTCTCTGTCTCTCAGGCCTGTGTGTTTCCTTCAGGAGGCAGAATACTAGAATTATTTTTAGGTAACAATTAGAAAATGGAAATCTAGCGTTTTCTTATGTAAGTACTAGGATATTTAAGAGTTAGAATAGTATGCTTCCTAAATGCAACATGCCATCCTGGAATAGGGAAAGGAGATTAATGGAAAAGCTGTTGAAATTCAAATAAAGTCTGTAGTTTATAGTTTTGTACCAGCGTTAATTCCTTAGTTTTAATAGATGTACCATGATTATATGAGACATTAACATTAGAGGAAGCTGGGTGAAGGGTATATGGGAACTTTCTGTATAATCTTTGCAACTGTTTCAGAAATCTAAAATATTTCAAAATAAAAAGTTAAAATAGTGTGTATCTATACAGGTAGCAAAATTATGAAGAAATGAATACCACCAGAGTCAGGATAGTAACTATCTGTACAGAGCAGAGATGAGTTGTGACTGGGGAGAGGCACATGAAGACTTCTGAGGTGTTGGCAGTTTCCTGGGAGATGATTACACGGATATTCACTTGATACTTATTTATTAAATTGTACATATGTTTCATACTCTTTCCTGAATGGATGTTATATTTCACAAAAAGAGGATTGGAAAATGATATATATCTTTTTGATTTAATAAGATTGCAAATCAATAGTGGGGAACATTTGTTCCTGATGCCTTGTATTCCTTAATTAATTTAGAGTTTATAAATATTTTCTTTGGTGTGGCAGTGAGGCTTCAGCTATAAATTGCCTCTCTCAATCATGGTTCTGTGTAATTTGTTTAGGTAGAAACATTGAAGCACAATGATCCTTTTGCTCCTGGTGGAACAGTTGTTGTTGCAGCTAGTGATTCAGGTAAGGAAATAATTTATCAGTTTCTTTGGACAGTAAACATTACCCTTTTTTTAAAGCTTTTTTGCTCTCCAAATATATTTGTCCTATTTACTTACTTATAGCTTTAAAATTATCACACAGTTATATCCAATTTAATCTACTAGTAACAATAATGATAAATGTTTGTGTATCACTTTCTACTTATCATTCATTATCTCATTTATTGTTGATGTTAAATATCTTACTAGCATTTACTGTAGCCAATATCGGTAAAGCCAATAAAAGTATTTTTGCTTTATAAAAGGCAGTGTTGCTTAGCAATTTCAAAGTCAACATTGGCTCTTAAGGATCTTGGCCTAAGTTAAAAATTAGTGGCTTCCAGTAGGTAATGATAATAGTTTTACAAATAGTGGCTAGGTTTTCTTAATAATGCAGAGAAAAGCTAAATGTTATTCCAGCATCCAGTCTTCCTGCCTTATTTATGGTGTCTCATTTTCCATTTATTGTTTCAATATCCTTTTAAGTAATATTCCCATTTTAAAGATCAGGAAACTGAGGACCAGAACATTAAGTCATTTGATCAAGATTATACAGCTTACTAGATTTTAATCAGGTGAAGCCAAGATTCAAACCGAAGTCTGACAGAATCTAATGCTTTTTCGACTAAGTAATTCCGCTTGTTTCTCTCTGTTCATTTAAAAATTAAGCAAACAGGCCAGCTATTGTGTAGGAGAGCAGGGAGTTAGAGGAAAGTGGTCTCAAAACATGTAAATATCATGCTGAAAATAAGATGCTTTATTTTTCCACATGAAAATAGGGGTGAGTTATTCAGCACATAAATTTGCTGATTGTGGCAAATTGAGGATTATGAGCAAAAACAACAATTAGTAGAAGTGCCTTCACAATTTGGATTTCTTGTACAAATTGTAACAAGATGAGATTTAGCAGTGTGTGTGATTTGTTTTCAGGTTGAAAATTAGCTTCCTAAATGAATAGCAAGAAGGAATGTAAAAAGCAGATTTATAGAAAAGATTTAATGTAGTCCTGGGTATTGATTTAAACCAACATTTAGAATGGTAGCAAATAAGATTTCTAAAAGGCTTATTCTAGTAATAGTAGTTAAATTATATCTTTTTAAAATACATTTGCTGTTTTAGACTCTCATGCTTGAACTGATAAAATAATATATTGCCGGAGATATTGTATGATTAGAAGGGATAACCTAAGAGAATAAAATGAAAAGTTAATACATTTATGATGAACTCCTGATTGCCTACACTAAGGAATGACAAGTGCTTTGAGAATTCATTAAAGTTGCAAAAATTTAAAGGAAAGGGAGGTCACCTTTATTTGGGATAAATCATGAATGACTTCAAAGCAGAAGGTTGCTTTTGTGGTATGCCTTGAAAGAATGGGCTAGGATTTTTAATAAGTAGATATGGAAAGAGAATATGTAAAGCGAACAGAGTAGCATGAGCAAGGAATGGAGGCAGGACATGTAGGCATGTTCAAGAAAACAACCAGGGGCCGGCCCCATGGCCGAGTGGTTCAGTTCGCGCGCTCCACTTCAGCGGCCCAGGGTTTCACCGGTTTGGATCCTGGGCGCAGACATGGCACCGCTCATCAGGCTGTGCTGAGGCGGCATCCCACATACCACAACTAAAATACATACAACTATGTACTGGGGGCATTGGGAAAAAAAAGGAAAAATAAAATCTTTAAAAAAAACCCAGACATGTTGATAAAGCTTGTTTATAGATAGAGAAATAGACAAGTTAAGGCTGAAGTGGTTGATTGCAGCCTTACTGTAGAAAGTTTCTATTGCCTTTGTTAGTCTTCTCTTTCAGTTCCAGTTCCCAGGTCATGTCCTATAAAGTGGTAGGATAAATGACTATAGTAGCCTGGGAGGGGGCTAAGATTTATTGTTGTTAATCATGATAATAATAGATGCCACTTATTGAGCAGTTGCATGGTTCCGGCACTCCATTTTCTCGTACATACTTGGTCTCATTTAGTTCTCACGGCAACTGCGTGAGATAATTGGTGTTATTGTACAGACAAGGAAATCAAGACATGGAGCGAGGAAGCTGTTTTACGAAGTTCAAGAAGTAGTGATAGATGGACCCACATCCGGATGCGGTCTTGATCTTCCACCAACCCCTTTGGCCATTCCTTGTGTCTCCTTTGCTGATACTTCTGCTTTTCGTCAACTTCTTTATGTTGTGTTGCTTTAAGTTTTAGACCCTGGACCTCTTTTTTTCTCGGTCTGTGCTCCCTCGGGGATCTCATTTGGTTTCGTGGCTTTACATACCATCTGTATGCTGATTTATGTCTCTAATCTCATCTTTTTCCTTAAAGTGGTAGACTCAACTTTCTTTATTTTGGAGGAAATGTTGCCAAATACTCAAATCTGAATAACCCTTGTTTATCTGTCACTTTTTTCAAGTGGAAATGGCGTTCCATGAAAAAAGCAGCTAGTTCAACTTGTTTCTCAGATCATCATGCAAGTGCTCTTCCTCCAGATAACTGTCTGTTGGTACTCAGCAGAACTGCTTTATGCATATTTTGTTGCTCAGAATTTTAAAAAGATGTGTACCTAACGTCACAATTTATTAAAACTAATAATTTTTATTGATTCATCAAGGACCAACGTTCTTAGTTACAATTGGCCTTTTTCTCCCCCCTGCAAGTTTGTGATGGTGAAGAATTAGAGTGGCTACCAGCCAGGACAGTTTGGTGCCACCGCCTTGATTCCCCCTGAGGCATCAGCAGTTTTCCCCACCACTGGTTTTGCAAAATTGTTGCAGAGCTCAGGACTGTGAGAAAGATAAGTAACATCTTCATGTTCTGAAAATAGTTTTGACCTTACAGACTTCCCTGAAAGGGCCTTGGGACCTCTGGGGTCCGTGGACCACACTTTGAGAACTGCTCATCTAGTGTGTTCTAAAAGATTTTCCTGTTGCCCTGTGTTGTGCTGGTCTCTGTTGCCTCAGGATGGCTTGCTCCCAGGAGGTATCTGGGACAGATGTCTCCTTTTATTCAAAACAGGAGCAAGAGAATAATCTCAGTGTCCTGGAGAAAAGCTGAAGAGTAGAGGTTATCTTTTTAGTTTTGTATTTAGCCTGGTGCTTCTACTCTTCTCAGAATACTAACTTACTATGGTGGCATTGTCCAGTTCTGTGCCTTCAACGACAGCTTATTTCCTGATGACTCCAATTTAGTCCTCTAGTCCTGAATTCTCTTCTGAGCCTCCAGTACCTTCAAGTTACCTGCTGGATATTTCCTTTTAGGTGTCATGCTTAACAATGCTTAAAATTGAAGTAATCATCTTTTCTAATTAGTCTCTCCTTCAAAATATAGTATGAAAAAAACAAAAAGCAAGTCTTTACCTCCTCCTACGTTCTTTCTGTATTAATGACACTATTACTGACCTCGAGCCAATCATCCCTGACTTCTTCTCTGTCATTCCTCACCTCCAATAAATTGCCAAGTCCTGTTTTTTTAATCCCCAAATGGACTGTGTCTCTTCCTCCTTATGCTCAGCTTTGTTTCGGTCCTCATCATGTTTTACCCAGACTATGATACTAAATTGCCTCCAGTCTCTTTACCTCCCAGTCCATCATCTACATGACTGCCAGAGTTGTCTTTCTTAACATTTGATTGTTTTACTAACCACAAGTCTAAGTCACTAGCCTTGTGCTCCAGATATGTGTGTATGTGTGTATAATTTTTATTATCATTTATATATTATGTATATTATTTAGTCTATATTATTAATATATATTATTTATATTATATGTGTGTGTGTGTGTGTGTGTGTGTGTGTGTGTGTATATATTTGTTTGCTGAGGAAGATTTGCCCTGAGCTAACATCCATGCCACTCTTGGCCTCTATTTTTTAGTATGTAAGCTGCCAGCACACCATGGCCACTAATAGAGTAGTGTAGGTCTGTGCCTGGAAACTGAACCTGGGCCGCCAAAGTGGAGTGCCTTGAACTTAACCACTAGGCCCTGGGGCTCGCCTGTATATGTATATACATTTGATGATCTTTTACATAATGTGTCACAGGTATATGTCTGAAAGTAAAGTTGTCCACCCTGTGAAATATAAAACCATACTAGACATCTTCTGGATGTCCCATCTCTGTTAATAGTACTACCATCGACTCAGTTGCCCAAGTAGAGACCTGGGAATCTTGGTTGTATCCCTACTCTTCTACCCTCAAGCTTCTGGGACATGGCAGACACTTAGCAATTCACTGCTGAAGAAATGAACCGATGATTTGTCTCAACGTCTGCCACATTGTCCTAAGACTTTGAATTGATTGCAAACATAAACAGTCTGCAGAGGGGAGGGGTTGTCGTGATTAGAACGTGGGTGCTTGAGTCTAACTGCCTGAACTTATTCAGATAAAGTTGTAGTTCCTTAGGTTTTCTTAGTCTCAGTTTCCTAAACTATAAAATGAGGTTGATAATTATACCTCATGGTTTGTTGTGTAGATTAAATGAGATAATGTATGTTAAAGTATTTATTGTGGTTCCTATCACAGTAAATGGTAGCTGCTATTATTATTACTACTACTACTACTTTTTAATTTAATGGTTTCCAAACACAAACTGTTACTTGTAGTATACTTTTTGTTAGTTCCAAGTGGAATAGGGACAATACAGAGAGAGATTTTTGTCTTGACTTTTGTAAAAGTTCTTTTTCCACTTCATTATAAATGAGATTAGTTCCAGTGTCAGAAAATTTTTTACATGGACTATTTTACTGACGCCTGACTCGGAAAGTGCACAATCTTTCCAGCTCTTAACCAAAGCTTTATAACATCCTGAGGATGTAGAAGGGAGCTCATGGCCTCCCCAGAGCATCTTTGACACCAGCAGTAGTAAAATACAAAGTAGGTCTTTGTTTTTATAGACAATGACTCAGGCTAAGCACATAGATGTTCATATATTTTACTGTTCTTAGCCTCTGCTTTCTTTCATGTTTTTTCTCTAATTTTCTCCATTTCCGCAAACCACAGACCATAACTGTCTCTTCAAGGCCACTTAACTTTTTTTTTTTTGGTGGGGGGGAAGATTAGCTCCAAGCTAACATCTGCTGCCAAACTTGCTCTTTTTGCTGAGGAAGACTGGCCCTGAGCTAACATCTGTGCCCATCTTCCTCTATTTTGTATGTTTGACGCCGCCACAGTTTAGCTTGATAGGTGGTGCATAGGTCCCTGCCCAGGACCCGGACTAGCGAACCCCAGGCCACTGAAGCAGAGTGCGCAAACTTAACTGCTGTGCCACCGAGCCAGTCCCACCACTTAACTGTTTGAATGAAAAAAATGTGTGTGCATGAGCAGGTGTGTATTTGTGTACAGTCATGCGTCACTTAACAAAGGGGCTATATTCTGAGAAATGCCTTATTAGGTCATTTTGTTGTGTGAACATCATAGAGTTTAGTTACACAAAACTAGATGGTATAGCCTACTACACACCTAGGCCACATGGTACTAATCTCATGGGACCACTGTCGTATACGCAGTCTGTCACTTACTGAAACATCATTATGTAGCTCATGACTGTATTTGTGTATAGTGTGTGTATGTCTCCCTCTTCTCCCACCTCCGTTCTGTCCACAAGTAAAAGAAAGTGAAACCTTTTTTGTGAAGACTTCTTTGCTTCTTCCTCATAAACCTAGGTGTTGCTTCTCCTTTGCTCTTTGAACCTTAACACTTACTGTGCACGTGTATATCCCTCAGTTAAATCAGGAGTTCCTTGGAGGTAGGTGTTGTGTCTTATTCCCCTCTAAATCCCCAGTACCTAGCCTTGGACATAATAGATGCTTAGTAAACCTGAGTGGATGAGTGGGTCAGTGAGTGAGTGAGTGAATTGGAGACCAGCTTGAGAAAGTGGATCGTTTATTGATGACCAACATCTACACCTCAGATTATCTATGAGTATCTCTTGAAAGTTTTCTGTGAGCTTGAGCTTGATTCTTATGGGTCATGAATGGGTCATTGGGGGCAAAAAAGATTTCTTCCTCCTCTCAGGATTCTTTGGTAGACAGCTGTTTTATGGAGATTATTTGTGAGCTTTAAAACTGGTTTCCCTTACTCCTTGTTGGTCAGGTGTTTGTGCTAGGAAATGTTATGATATCTTTTTGGAAGATCCTTAATAAATACACAGTTTCTGTCCTTTTTCTTTTAATGTTTTCCTTTTTTTTTCTTCTTCTTCTCCCCAAAGCCTCCCAGTACATAGTTGTATATTCTAGTTATACGTCCTTTTAGTTGTGCTATATGGGATGCTGCTTCAGCATGGCTTAATGAGCGGTGCTAGATCCCTGCCTGGGATCTGAACCAGCAAAACCCTGGGCCGCCAAAGCAGAGTATGCAAACTGAACCACTCAGTTATGGGGCCCGCCCCCATTTTTTTTGTGTGGTGGGGTTCTTTTTGGTTTTTTGGTTTTTTTTTTTTTAATTTTTGGTGAGGAAAATTGGCCCTGAGCTAAAAATCTGTTGCGATTGTTGCTGAGCTCACATCTGTGCTAATCTTCCTCTATTTTATGTGGCATGCCACCGGAGCATGGCTTGACAAGCAGTGCTAGGTCTGTGCCCAGGATCCAAATCTGTGAACCCTGGGCTGCTCAAGTACAGCGTGTAAACTTAACCACTATGCCCCTGGACTAACCCCCAGCATTTTCAACAAGTTTGAGTGTCTCCTATTTGCCAGACCTTCTTCTAGGCCTTAAGCATACAGTAGTGAACGAAACAAAGTTCCTATCTTTATAGAGCTTATATGGGAAAGATAATTAAATATATAATATATCACATACTGATGAATGCTGTGAATTAAATCAGGGTAAAGAGGTAAAAAGTGGTATGCCTAAACTGTAGCTTTATCATTCACACCTCACAAAAAAGCATATCGGCATAGTATGATCTCAAATATGTGAGGAAAAAAAGCTGTTAAAGAAGTATGCTAAGATATTAATGAGGGTTATATCTGATATTGAGATTATAGATGATTTTTTTATTATGCTTTTATATATTTTTCCAAAACGTTCATTACCTTTGTTCTTGGGGAGAAGAGGGTGCTAACAAGGTCAGATTTGCATTTAAAGCCTTATTCTGCTGGCCCATAGCTCCCGTGAGCATCAAGAGGAAGAAAGCCACCTGCTGAGTTCCTCTCCAAGTGTTTCTGGAATTCCTCAGCAGGTGTCTCATACACAATCTGAACGAGTTCACACTCAGTCCTTCCAGTTTCTGGAAAGGCCTCTGTTTCATATCAACCATGATCAACATCTCAGAAAGTTCTTGCTGAGGTCTTTTTCCTCAATTTGGGGCAAAAGTGCTTTGTCATTCATCCAGGATACGTGCCCCAGTGTTTGGACCAGTGCAGAACAGGTCATTTATTCTGATGAAGGAAGTGTAGAAAAACTCCAGTAGGCAACGTGTAACATATTCTTCATATACGAATGTCATGTTTTTTATTAATTGCTTTCACAATATACACGTCACAATATTTCAGTCAAACCTCACCTAACTCAGTGTTATTGCCACACGTGTTATGACTTCTTGTAAAAGCTGTGGGACAACGGCAGAGAAAAAGCATGAAGCAGATTTTTAAGTCCCTCCAGTGAAATGAGCCGAAGTCCTTTTCCCTCATCACCCTGCTACCAATCAGGAGAGCGTGTGCACCCTGCTGAGGCTGTCCCTCAGCTGCTGCAGCTCGGGAATTACAGGTGGAGGAGGAGCAAGGAGGGAAAGCCTGACACAGCACCCGGGACGAGGCTGGGCCCCAGGCTGTGACTCAGCAGATATGTAGTAGTAAAACATCTTCTGTAGCTAAAGCTGCAGGATTTCTTGTAACTCTGGACTTTCACCCTCCCTCTCAGGTTCAGAGTTGTTGGTGTATCCCTAAAGGATTGATTTTTTTGTGTTTCTACCCACCCCCTTTTACCTGCTTCTCCCAACCTGTGGTTGTCTTGGTGACAACACAAACAAAAATAATATATATCTTCCTTCCTTCTTCTCTTTATGCCCATGGTCCATTTTTAGAGGTAAAGGCATACTTTACACATTAAATGTGTGGGTGGGCACACTTTTGTTCTAGAACGTTTGATACAAGGACAAAGAGTTGAAGAAGAGCAAGGACAATTTTTCTGTGCCTCTCCACTTGCTCTGTCTTACCCTGTCTTGCAGTTCTGTTTCTCCTCCTTCCTTTGTTTCTCTCTACTTTCTGACATCAAGCAGCAATTCCTATAAACATTCTTTGACTTCATTGATAGCCCTTATGCCTGAACAGGTGAAGCCTATCAAAGTAGAGCAGTTCATTCCAGCCGAAAATGTTAGTCCATTTGGTAAGTGCACTGTGATGGAACAGATAACTTCTCATGCCTGTGGAGCAGTGGTTAGATAATTGTTTTCACAATTACTGTTCCTTCTGCCTGAAATAGCTTTCTCTCCCCTACCTCCATCTATTTGGCAGACTCTATTCCTTATTCAAAAGACCTAGCTCAAATACAATAGCTTCTTTGATACTTTTCCTGATTCTCCCAGATAGTTAGTGATTCCTTTTACAGATTTTTCATACCTAATAGCTCATTTTAAGATTATTTTATTATTGTTTGTTTCATATCTCTCACTAGACTGTGAGCTTTTCAAGGGTAAGAACTATATCTTCTTTTCTTGGACTTGATACATAGTCAACAAATGTTTTTCGTCCTTTCATTCTTCATTGAATAAGCCTTATTCCCTGTTTTTAAGGACCTTACAACCAATAGGAGTGATATCAGTCACAGGTAGCTGTAGTTCAAACTAGAATGCGGTCAGTGCCACAGAGAAGGGAGAAATCACTTCTTGCTGTGGGAGCGAGACGCTCATGTCATTACAGGCTTTGTGGATGAGGTAGCATTTAAAATGGGCCTTGAAGGATGAGTGTGAAATGTGGAATTAGTGGTATCTTGCTTTTCTTTTACTTCTTAATGTCTTTATTGGAAATAGTTTTTTTAAAAAAAGAAATAGTTTAAGCACTTGGGAGCTGTATTATTTGACATTCATTCCAAAGGCTTAAACCCTTTACCTTGAGTTAGTTTACCTGCTTTTAATCTTAAATCATTAATCAATTGATTTATACAAAGGAATGTATCTTGTAGGGTATCAGTGTGCTTACTGTCTTTGTGGACTTAGATCATAAGTTGGGGAACTAATATTTGGGATTAGAAATTTTTCATCTGTCTGAATGTTACCAACTGAAAAGGACATGAAATTTGTTGTCTTTCTGTCACGTTGCATTGATTTTCTGTACTCATTTTAGCCACAGACCCCTTTGCTTCTGTTTTTGGAAGTGAATCATTTGAAGATGGATTTGCTGACTTCAGCACATTGTCAAAGGTAATCTGCAGTGACTAATGGGAAGGTAAAATATACTGTTTCCACCCAGCGGCAGTCCTTCCTTTCAATTCTATGACCCTCTCACAGACATTGCGACTTGATGCCAATGAGTCACAGCAAGTGTTGATTTTAGATAGAAATGGAAGCTAAGATGTAGTTTAAGTGGACATCTTTCTATACAAGAAGACAATGGTGATGGTACAGGTAATTAAATTTTCTACTGACAGGTTTGCTCAACAATTTCATTTTAAGAGTCTTCTGTCTTTTTTAAACACATTTCTTCCAGTTGAACTACATTTTCCCCCTGTTGACTGTCTGGGTCAATAGTTGGTAAAATCTGGTTATTCAGTCCATCTCCTCTGCATTGCCTATTTGATTTTATGTTCTGAGGCTGTTAGGGTTAGTATTAAGGTAATTTATACGTATAATCCAGTGCTATATGTCCAGTACCTATTTTCCAGTTTAGCTCTAGGATTGATTCAAGGCAAAAGAGTAAAATTAGAATATATGTCAAATTGTCCATATCACTAGTTCTCAACTGGGTGTATTACCACCCCACTCCCCACTCCCGCCCCCAAGAAACTTTTGACAATGTCTAGAAACATTTTTGGTTGTCACAACTCTGGAGAAGGACTATTCATATCTAGTGGATAGAAACCAGGGATGCTGTTACACATTCTACAATGCACTGTCCAGCCCCCCACAACATAGAATTATGTCTTCCTCAAAATGTCAGTAGTGCTGTTGTAGAGAAACACTGACCTAAATAGAGCTAAAATTGTAACATCTGATTCATTATAGAAAAATGAATCTTTCATTACTCCAGGTATTAGAAAGGCACGCTCCTCAGACTTGCATTAAGACTTAATCATTCCATGGGATCAGTGTACTTTAAAAAATTGACTTTTAAGTTGTTTTTAATGTTTTTCAAGATTCCATTTTCTTTGGCATTAGTATTAAATCTTTCCTATATTTCAGTGCATCGGGAAGTGTGAAATCAGTATTTTTTTCTTTGATTATTGTTTGGATTAGATATTCAGTGGGCCTCAGGTGGTTTTATATTGCCTGAAGCTTAACAAATCTTTAGTCCAGAGTTGGCTTGTTTCCATATGATCTGTTGCTCTTAATAAATAGTGATGTTATAATCACTATTCATATAGAACAATTTTTTTAAAAAAATTTTCCCTTTTGGCCATGAATGCAAAATAGCCCTGAAATGTCAGTACTCTAAGAATTTAAATAAATAAACCTGCATAATATTGAAGATCATTCTTGCAGATGCTATGTGACCATATCCAGTTTGGTTGGTGTAATGTATATAACCACGTATAAACATTTCTTTTCAAACACAGGTCAACAATGAAGATCCTTTTAGTTCAGCCACATCGAGCTCTGTCAGCACTGTGGTCGTTACAAAAAATGTGCTTGAGGAAACATCGGACAAAAGTGAAGATGTACCCCCAGCACTGCCGCCAAAGATCGGAACTCCAACAAGACCCTGCCCACCACCACCTGGTATGAGAGTTGATACCTTTCCTAAGTCAACTAGAGGCTTTTTTTCTTTCTGAAAAGTATTGTGTGGGCCTTGTTTATAGACTTAAATTAAGGGCCTAAACAAAACAAGTCAAAAAATATGGCAGAAGCCTGCTGCTGTCGTCTCTTCTGACCTCAGTACAGAATAACAGACATGTGCCTGAGAGGCCAGCATGTATAACTGTCATGAACTGCTTTTCTGGCAAGAGCTAATTGCTTTTTAAATTATTTTAGGGGGGCAATAAATGCAAAAAGGAAAGTATCGATGAAATCTCTTGCTTTTTGGAAGCTGATTGATTACCATTTGAACAACAGTTTCCTGCACTTTAATATTTTAATTAATTTCTATAAGAAGATTAATTCAAAGTCCCCTTCTTTTTCTGCCAAATGTGAAGTCTTCTTTAAATCCTTTAATGTGAGAATATCTGGTCTTTTTGGTATCCAGAATTCAGCAGTATAGTGCTTTAAAAGAAAGTATTATTTTTTCTTGAAGGAAAATGTTATTTTACCTCACTTAATAGGAGACTTCTTTATTTTATAAAAGTGATTTTTAGGTCCAGGAACAAATTCTTAATATTTTTGTTTTTTTGTTTTGTTTTTAGTGAAGATAATAAAGTTCATGATAAGTGGCTCAAAAGGCCATCCCCTGAGTGGTTGCAGTGCTGCTAGGCTGTTGTGTGAGGAGACACATCTGGGACATTGTTGTTTTAATCGTATGTCGTATCACCTTGGTAAATTTTTAGCCACGGTAGTTAGAGATGATTATTCTTGCCTTTTCATAGTCTCCCTGTGGTATTTCTAGGGCAGATTATCTTTTTCTTTTTTGACTTAAAGGATTACCTGTATAATTTTTAATACTCAATTGTCCGTTGAAAAGTCAGGTAAACAAGTGATTTATATCTTTTTAGGAAAAGTAGCATTTGTCATATGTATTGCTAGAGGGTAAGGTTGTCAGAATATATTAAAAAACAAATGAGTCAATTTGCTCATGTAAGTTTCACACTTGTAAGATGCAAATAGTGAGGTTATTTTTTAAATCCTAAGTAAAATAATATACTAGTGCTTTAACTAAATCTAAGAATCTTCAGCAAAGCAAGTATATATCACTAGAGAAATTCTAGATCAAGGAAAGAAGCATGGTTTGTTGGAGAGAGCACTGGACTGGGTGCTCTGGGTTCTAATTCTGAATATCTTCTGAGTAGCTCTGTGATTTTGAGTGTAATTTCGTATGTCTGAGCTATTTTCTAGAATTAGAAAAAATTCTAATTTTGCCTACCTTCAGAGGATTTTTTTAGGATCCATTGAGATATGAACATCTTTTGTAAGCTGCTACAGTGATGGAAAGAATCTCTTATTATGGTTGCTATTACCAGTGGAACACATTTTAGGAAATATATATATTTGAAGACATTTTAACATTCTTATCTTTTCTTCAAGAAGTGCTAAGTTTAAGACTTTAAAATTAGAGAATTTGTTTGAAAATGGTGATGAGTTAATGCTATTGTTTGGTCAAAGATCAGTTTATCAGCAGCCAAAAGATTTAGCCGCTGGGCTCCATACATTCTCTTTATTTCTTCAGTTTGAAATATTGTAGGTGGCAAAAGGTAGGTGGGGTTTGCCAAGGTAATTTTTAATTTCATGCTCCTAGGTGTGGTATATAGATCCAGAAAAAAATCTGAAGAATATTGGCATTTTCAAAGGTCATTTGCCCTTACTGCTACTAGTGGATGACTATCAGGCAGAGGTCATAACAGCAGAGACCATGTCAAGCTTTATTCTTTGTCATTCTTCTGTTTTATCCTTTTCTTTCTCCTGGGGAACATGCCGCTTTGGGGAAGAAAAGGTTTACTCTTAGGGCAAAAAATATGATTCCTGGCCCATTTCCTCCCCCTTTGCTATTTTTTCATTTAGCTACATAGAGCTAGAATGTGTTTGAGAGGTTGTGTCTGAAAAATTTGAGGTCAGACTGTTGGTGTGGCCGTTTAAGACCATATTAAGAATGTGTTTTGGGCACTCACCCGCATCCCTCACCCCCAGTTCTTTAACACTCCCTGTGTTCATCTTCTTGTGTGTTTGTGTTTGCCATGTTTGCTGATTGAGTTAATTGTAATGATTTTGATCCAGGGAAAAGACCCATCAACAAATTGGATTCTTCTGATCCCTTTAAACTGAATGATCCATTTCAGCCTTTCCCAGGCAATGATAGCCCCAAAGAAAAAGATCCTGATATGTTTTGCGATCCATTCACTTCTACTACTACCACTACCAGTAAAGAGGCTGACTCAAGCAATTTTGCTAACTTCAGTGCTGTAAGTACTGTGAGTGGGCTGTTTGGGGGAAAATCTTTCCATTTATGGTTTGAAGAGTTTTCAAAGATTACTTCAGAGTCTGCCAAATTTGCATCATTTCAACTAAATTTACCAACATACTAAAAACGATCTTTATTCTTCTCCCAACCAAAACTTCTGTTTGATTCTGTTTTGATGGTTATAAAATTACTCCATTGCACAAATGAGTTTAGTAGTCTTAGTTCTTGTGATATATACCAGTTGTTTTGCAAACTCTTCTCTTAGTCTTGGTACACAATATAAATAAAATCCTGAAAGTTAGTATTTTGCAAATTTTTATGGATGATGGGCCATTAGAGAGTCTTGCTGTCTGTCCACTGAATAAATATTGCCAGTAATGAGTGTGTGTATTTGTAACTGTGTATGTATGTTTGTGTATAAAACTTTGATGATTTCTGAAGATCAGTCAGCAGCTATTTTATGAGAGGATAGGGCCAGGGATCCTTTGAATAGAAAGTAAAACACTGGTTTTATATAATAGCATTTTTAAAATGTAAATGTCAGTTTTATGAAATAAATACAATTGTCAAGAGCTCAACAATCTGTAATTATTTGGAGGGCTCTGATTCATTAGCCTTCCGTATTTACCCTGCATTCTCCCAGAGCTGACTAAAGTAGACCAGTAAAAATGATGGAAGGATGCTGTGATAACGGCATTGGCAGGGCCTGGCCTATAAGATCACAGAAATGGGGCAACAAACTGTGGAGGCTGGGCAAGAAACTTGCACCACTCTGGAGGGACATAAAATAATGATATATAGTCCATCCTTATTCAGATAAAAACAACGCCTTTTTTTGTTGGGGGGGGGGTGTGCGGGTGGCTGAGGAAGATTGGCCCTGAGCTAACATCCATGCCAATCTCCCTCTATTTTTTAGTATGTGGGCTGCCAGCACAGCATAGCTGCCAGCAGAGCCCTGGCCACTGAAGTGGGGCATGCTGAATTTAACCACTAAGCCACCAGGGCTGGCCCTAGGCTTTTTTTTAAAGATAGAATTCTTAGAGTAGATAACAAAGTTTCGTTTTCCCAGATTTTTTTTTTTTTTCAGGCAAAATGACCTTCATTATCACTGCCTATCCTATAACAAAGGAATTTCCCTCTACTTATCGCCTTAAGCTCTTGAAATGGTTTTGAAAATAGGAGACCTGGTGGCCAGGTGACCCTGAGTCTGCCTGATGTCTCCCTCAGTGTAGCATTGGGTCACACAGTCAGTCACTTTATCCCTGCGGCCATTTCCACTTAGAAAGGAGGGAGGCAGTAATCTGCATGCAACTAAGGCAGACAGAATTAGGCTGAGCTACCCACCTTTTGAGTCTGTACTCTTAAGTTCCAGTGCCTTTTAGTTCGAGTGGCTATTTTCTGAATGTGAAGGAACAGAATGGGAGTCAATATTTTGAATATTAGAAAATGGACTGTCAGAATTATACTGATTTAGTTTTTGTTAGATGGAATTTGAGTTGTTTTGAGCAGAGAATCCAGAATTGCTCTTTTTAGGAGATTTTAATCCTCTTAATATAAAATAACCTCTGGCAGTTTGTGGTATTTAATATGCTAAATATGATTTCAGCAAGTCAAAACCTGGTTGGAATGAGTCTTGAACAATAGCTGAGGTACTTTTGCTTATTTCATACTCCAAAATCACAATGTAGTATAATATAAAACAGGTCATAATAAGAATGTCTTCTTGGGCCTGGTGGCGCAGTGGTTAAGTTCGCACGTTCCGCTTCTCGGCGGCCCAGGGTTCGCCGGTTTGGATCCCGGGTGCAGACATGGCACTGCTTGGCAAGCCATGCTGTGGTAGGCGTCCCATATAGAAAGTGGAGGAACATGGTCACGGATGTTAACTCAGGGCCAGCCTTCCCCAGCAAAAAGAGGAGGATTGGGAGCAGATGTTAGCTCAGGGCTAATCTTTCTCAAAAAAGAAAGAAAAAGAATGTCTTCCTTTTTTCATTATGAAAGATTTGTTAAATATTATAATTTCAAAGGCCGTCTAATTCCCTAGGAAAAAAGCTACCATTTCAAAAAGCCTGACAGTTTCTTTCATTTCATCCTGTTATGGTATTCCTCTATATGACAGGACTTGAAACCAAGTAGAATTTTTTTATTTAGTATCTACCAAGGTTGCCGTTTGGAGTGGATAAAAATATTTCCCTGACCTAATAATTACCCGTGTTGAGGTTTTATTTAAACTGTGTTGAAAAGTTCTCAATGCCTGCCACAGTCTTTATAATGCATTTTTAAAAAAATGATTTGATACACGTCTTGCTTGGTATATTAGTATACCCAGTATTCCTATTTTATATATAGCAAAATAAGCATATTCTTTTTCCTGTACCTGGAGGGCTAGGATAAGGTAGGAAATCACCATGAGGTTTAGTTGAAAATGATTTCTCATGTGAGGATGCTGACTAAAGTAGTAAATGTTTTGCATTAGATAAAGAGGCTAGCCCTCTCTTGTTTTTTAAATCTCCTAATTCACCTTAAGTATTTTTACTTTGTTTTGTGTGTGTGTGGAAAATTGTCACTGAGCTAACATCTGTGCCAGTGTTGCCCTGTTTTATGGGGGATGATGCCACAGCGTGGCCTGACAAGTGGTGCTAGGTTTGAGCCCAGGATCCGAACCTACGAACCCCGGGCTGCTGAAGCGCAGCACGTGAGCTAAACCGCTACACCACTGGTTGGCCCCCTTCTACTTTTTTTAAATAATATTTTAATATTTAGCTTTATAGATTTTCTGTATGTCGACTACATTAATTTTTAAACCATGTTTTAATAACTAGTAAAGCTGTGTTTTCAGAAAAAAATTTTAACAAGTAGCAAATAAGACTGTTCTCAGAGTTCTTCATGTGAAACAAGTTGTTAATGTCCTTTTGTAAAAGGTATTTTTCCTTCTTTCTCTTTGTTTTACTCATTAATTTGTTCATTAATTCGTCCATTTGTCTTTTAAATGGCAGTATCCCTCTGAGGAAGATATGATTGAATGGGCCAAAAGGGAAAGTGAGAGAGAGGAGGAACAGAGGCTTGCCCGGCTGAATCAGCAAGAGCAGGAAGACTTAGAACTGGCTATTGCACTCAGCAAATCTGAGATATCGGAAGCGTGAAGAGTTCTCCCGTCCTTTGTCAGCCACATAGTACTCTTCTGAATACTGAAGCTATTTACACTGTATATCAAAACTACCTATGAGCATGGGAATACAAAAGGTTTGAGATTCCTGTAAATGTGACAAAAGTTTGGTTTTTTGTTTTTACTCCATTTAAGATTTGTCTTTTTTTTTTCCTTGTAAAAGCAGTAACCCAGTCATACTCCACGTAGGCCCCTCGTTCTTGTGTGCATTTACTGTGAGCTTCTGCCTGCCTATGCTACTTTTACCTGTAAAGCTAGAGCACTCAGCTTCTGCCTTCTGGAATATAGAGAAATAGTTTCAGACGCTTAGCCGTGTTCTGTAGTTACTCTGATGATAGCCAGTGGGGTTCTTAAAGTTTGCAGTATTCTCCCTATTTGAATGGTTGAGGGAGGGGAAGGGAAAGAGCATCCTGTTTCTTTTATGATAGTGCAAATTGGCCAGTTTAAAGTGCTTGTTTGTATTTCCTTATAATCAAAATGTTGTTCAATTTTTTTTATAGACAAAGAAAAGTATTTTGCATAAATTGAAAAGATATAATTTAGATTGAACCATTATAGCTTTAGATTCAATCTTTTCCTAAATAAAAACGTTAAAGCCTCATGTGTGAAATATATTTAAAAAAAAATTCTCTGGATTTAAAGAATTTTAGATAAACAGATACCTCTCCGTAATTTTAAGTGCTAGACAGTGGAGAAAATTTATCACCTGAAATATAGCCATGGGTATAAGGTAGACAAAAATCTTAACATGGCAGCCATTCAGCCACTGCTCTGGCACTGTCCTCTTTAGTTGATGGTAAGTTTATTTTTGTACTTTTGCAGAAGAAACTTTGGCAAGCTAGAACTGGAAGGTACTTTAATTTTTTGTATATATATTTTTTGTTTAATGAAGGCTCTATTACTTGAAATGTAAAAACTCACTGAATACAAATGAAAAAAGTGACATGTATTAAATCATATTATTGCTTTTTGTCCATCGTTGTGGTTTAAAATAGTTTATTCTCTTCATGTTTTTCACCGATAAAATTGGCAGGCTAACAAGAAAAATCTTGTTTTTTTAATTGGAAGAGAAGGGACTTGTCACCTTATCCAAGCTCTTCGTGTGTTAAAAACCTGTCTCCTGTAAAACTGACCTAGCAGACAACCTGAATTTGAAATAGACTGTGAAGAAGGCTATAAATTGTAGAGTAATCTTAATTTTTTTTAACATAAGTTACTGACTTAGATAATGTGTTAAATACTCTATAAAGAAAAATGCACCTAAAAACCAATTAAAAGTCTTTGTGGTCACCAGGTCAAGGTGGTATTGATCTGTGTTAATCAGAGTAACTTATTGCCTCGCCTATGAATAAATTCCAAAATATCCGATTCATTTCATCTTGGAATGGTGCTTTTTCCTCTCCACACACAATTGGACTGCTGCAGTGCAAAACAAACTTAAACCACTTTCTTGCACTGCTGACTTTTTTCTACTTTTATAAATCGAAACATTTCAGCATGAAAGTCACACATATGAAGCAAGGGCTGAACTATAATCTCAAGGCTTTAATTTTGATAAACTAATTCAGTGACCTACAGATATGTTGGAAAAGTTGATTGAGAAGGTAGTGTTGGGAGCTGTGATAGGTAGTGGTTTTTGGGTTTTTTTCTTCCCCTTACACTTCAGGAAAAAGGTAAGTTGACTTGAACAACCTTCGTTTGCACTGGGAAAATGAACAGATGTTTGAAATGCTTTTAAAATATTTTTTTTAATTAAAAAAACACTCTGGAAAGAACTAAATATCTGTAACTTATAAACACTGACTTTCAATGTAATAAATGTACCCTAATCTTATGTGTGTTTAACTGGATTACATAGATTCTTATCTTTTGTTAAAATACGTATACTCAGTGGACCAATATAATGTTAAAGTATGTATATATTATATAAATATATATGTATCCATATCTCCATGCTCATTTGTGTAGGATGAATGTCTTGGAGTCGTTTGTGGTTATATTTTACATTGTTGACTCTGGCTCCAGAGCCTGTGCTTGAAAAGGACAGATGAGTATTCCTGAGAGCGAGGTGGCACTACTCATGAAGTTTTAACCCTCTTCTACATATTTGTTCAGGTTTATCTGGGCTCTCTTTATAGAATTTTCTCGTATGTTTCAAACTTCTAAATTGTAGCCTGTAATTATGAGAACAATAAACTTAAGTAAGAATAAAGCATACTATCCAGACATCCTATTTGAAATGGCGTTTTACACGGCTCTCTGTTACATCCATGCTGTGTCCGAGGACGGGCAGGTATGCAATCAGCACAGATTAGTATGTGTAAAGTCCTCGAGACAGTACCTGGTATGGAATAAATAATAAATGTTAACTATTATTTTTAGTTATCATGTCCTGTTTTTGTGAAAGAGAGATAGGAAATGTGTGTGCCTAGAGACATTGCCTGAAACATAGGTGGCTTCATATCTATGAATGAGGATTTGTGACATGGACTTTAGGAGGGCACTGAGGTGTAAAAAATTCATACAATCCTGGGTTTGAATTCCTGGCCTACCTTTTTTTTTTTTTTTTAAGATTTTATTTTTCCTTTTTCTCCCCAAATCCCCCCAGCGCATAGTTATGTACTTTTAGTTGTGGGTCTTTCTAGTTGTGGCATGTGGGACACCGCCTCAGCATGGCCTGATGAGCAGGGCCTTGTCCGCACCCAGGATCGGAACCGGTGAAACCCTGGACCTTGGAGCTTGAGAACTTAACCACTTGGCCATGGGCCCGGCCCCTGGTCTACCATTTTTGAGAAAGTTATTTAGCCTCCTAGAGCCTCATTTTCCTCATCGAATGACCATCCTAACACCTAACTCACAGGATTGTTCTGAAGGATTGGACTTTGACAGCTTTTTAATATTATTTACTTTAATTAAACAAATTCAGCCATACTATTACTAATAGTGGAAATAGCTGTAGGTTATTGAACGCGTATTATGTGTGAAGTGCTGCATTAAGCACTTTTTGTGTGTTTCCTCGTTTAATCTTCACAGCAGCCCCAAGTGGTATTATTATCCTCTACTATTTTAGAAGTGGAGAAACTGTGGCTTAAAAAGGTCAAAATAATGTGCTTCAGATCGTGTAGCTATTAAGTAGATGAGCCAGGAATTGAACTGTGGTCTCTCTGACTCTAAAACATGATACTCTTTCCAGTTTACTGTGCTTTCTCTCATTTTGTGTGAAAAAATTTGCTTATAGGAAATGCTAGGGACAGGACATGAGAAATAATAACAAGGAACGTATGTTAAGCTTCAGGCAGGATCCTTTAATGCTTTGCACATCTTAGTTCATTTAATCCTCACAACAAGGGTAACTGTAATGTATAGGTACTATTACTGTCTCCCTTTTACAGAAGAGGTATCCTAACCTAATAGGCACAGAAAAGGCCACAGTTAAGCAGCTGGTAAGTGGTGGAGCTGGAATTTGAACCCAGGAGACTGGCTCTTAGAATTTTAACCACTATTCTTTATTCCTGATAAAGGTGAGAAGCCAGAGGAGAAATGCCGTAAGTAGAATAATCCTTGTAATCTCTGCTCTTGAGAATTAATGAAATAGACCTACTATGTAGCACATGGCATCTTGTAAAACACTTGCCAATTCATTCTTCTATTTAGTCCTTATCAGGATTTAGACTAGTTTCTGATACATGAAAGCACTCAACCATTGTTATTAACATTACCATAAGTGATAAATAAGTATCTAGGGGAGATGGCCAACCTTGCTTTTATTAAAGAAATAGAAATTTTAAAACCGCAAAGCTAGCAAAAATGAAAAATAATTTATCAGTGCTGGCAAAGCTGCGGAAAGAAGACATAAGAAGGTAGGCAAAGACTAGGTTTTGAAGCGTTTGCCACACAGCGCAAGGCATTCTAGGCAGAGGCCACGGTTGTGTATAAAGACAAGGAGTGGGACGTCGTATAGTGTGCTAGCAAGCAGCAAGGATTGAAGCAGTCCACTGTGACTACAGTTGAGGTTTGTGGTGAAGAGTGAAGTTTTTGTGTTTGAGTGTAAGAAAAGATCGCGTTGGTGGTGAGACAGAGGACTGCCTTAGGAGGCAACCAGGGAAGGCAAGGAAAGCAGGTGAAGGCTGTTGGAGTCATTCAGGTGAGATGGTATGGACCTAATCTGGCTGAGGCCTGAGAGAAGGGGAGCAAGTTAGGAGAACTGACTGGCCCTACAGTCTGATGACCATAGGTGGTGAGGGGAAAGGAGTGGTTCGCAAACTTTAGCAAGCATCAGGAGCTCCTGGAGGACTTGTTAAACCACAGATTGTGGGCCTCACCCCCAGAGTTTCTGATTTCAGTATGTCTGGAGCGGGACCCAAGGATTTGAATTTCTAACAGGTTCCAGGATGATGCTAAAGTTGCTGGCCCAGGGAACTCCCTTTGAGAACCACTGAAGTAGAGGCTAACTTCCAAGTCCCTTCGTTCTCCTGCAAGTCTTATTAAATCTACTCATTTAGGTTGCAATGCTATTGCACCCTGTCATTCTATACTTGACCTGTGGATTCTGCTTCAATAGTGTAATGCACCTCCAGTCTTTCTTGTGGATAGAGAGAGTTTCAAAAAATAATAATTGCAAGCTAACAGCTAACACTTACTATGTGCTGGTACTATTTGAGACACTTTATATATACTGATTCATTTTATTTATTTTCAAGATTGGCACCTGAGCTAACATCTGTTGCCAGTCTTCCTTTTCTTCTTCTTCTTCTTCTCCCCAAAGCCCCCCAGTGCATAGTTGTATAGTCTAGTTTTAGGTCCTTCTGGCTCTGCTATGTGGGACGCTGCCTCATCATGGCTTCATGAGCAGTGCTAGGTCCGCCCTCAGGATCCAAACTGGCAAAACTCTGGGCCACCGAAGCAGAGGGTGCAAACTTAACCACTTGGCCATGGGGCCGGTCCCTCTACTGATTCATTTTAATCTCCAAGCAAACCTGTAAGTACTGTTATTCCCAGTTTAAAGATCAGAAAGCTGAGGTACCAAAAGGTTAAATACCTTGCCCAAGATCACAGAGCTAAAAAGTGCCAGAGCTAAGATTCACACCTAGACAGTCTGGCTTCGCAGTCCATGCTCCATCACTCTGCCCTCCCGAAGAAAACTTACATTACAATACTTTTGATGCATGGATCTGTAGTGTACCTCTTACTGCCAGAAAGACCTATATTGTGTGCTTTAGAAATGCCCAGTGAGAAAACCATTGTCATTCCATTCACCTTTGTTAAGGTGTATTGTATTTTGGGTACTGTGCTGGGCCAAGGACAGAGAAGACTCCTGTGAGGGCCTTGCCATCAGTGGCATAATAGGGGAGATATCTACTTACAGTTAGTGTCACAGCATTGCATATTGAGGATTATGATAGGAATGCTGAGCTACCCATAGGAAAGAGAGTAATTCTAGCCGAGAGGATTGAGGAAGGCTTCCCAGAGGAGGTGTCCCTGGGACACAGTGTTCTTACATGGTGACTGTTGAAATAAATAAAGCACAGTTCTCACAACGCCATATTATTTGATGTCAGGGTTGTGTGGACTGGGAAAGACAGTCTCCCAGGAGGCCTCATTTAAGGGCATTCATTACTTTAGTGAATTCAACCTGGTCCAAGGTCTGACCTTCAAGTTTAGAAACCTGATTTTCATCAGTAAAACAGAGCTTCCATTAAGCAAGTTCACGGGCACTGATGTAGAGACCAGAATATCACTTTGCAGTAAAAGTTGCCACAGCGTTTGGAGTGCCCACAATTTGTTGAACAGGATTCCTTTTCCCTTGTTGGTGCCCGGATGCCTCCTGCCTCTGAGGCTTCTCCCTCTCTGTAGCCGGAGCTGCCTGGGCCCCTCTGAAGAACACATGTTTTAGATTAATATGTTTAATCAGGCTACAGTGTGGTTTGGCTGGTTGGGTTAGCTACAATGTCTCTTTGGGGTGACTTCGCATATCTTTGCTCTCATTCATTGTATGTGGGCTCTATAATAGAGTTTAACTCCTCCTAAGGCAAATTTTCCCCAGTTTCTGAGTTCTTAGTGAAACATCTCGGCCCCTGGGCTCTGACTCCACCCTTTTGTTGATCTTATTTATTGAGTGTATATGTGCAGGCCGTCTCCCTGACCCATCCTCCTCTTAAACCATCACCAGTGTCCTAACAATTCTGCCTTTTCCTATCTCTCAAATCTGTCCTCTCCATCCCCAGAGCCACTGCCCCAGTTCACGTCTTCATCTTCTCTCTTTTGGGCTTTTGCCAGTCTCCTAATGTCCTTGCCACCAATCTCTGTCTTTCTCTCTGCCTCCAAACCATCCTCCATGCTGCAATCAGATTCTTCTAGAATTGGAATCTGCCCCCATCACTCCTCCAGTGAAACATGCCACTGATTCCCGTCCTGTTAAAATTCTAACCCCTTAGAAGGTGTTTCCTTTGTAATCTTAATTTCTTACTGGCATTTAATCAGTAATGGCTTGAACATATAAGCTGGTTTTTCCCCTTTAAAGAAAATCTTGAGAAAATGCTACTTGAAGGAAATAAATGTACCTCTAATCTGATTGTAGAGTATGGAATACTTTCAAAATGTGCATAATTTTACCCTCTAACTTGATGTTTTTCAGACAACAGGTTGTAATACATTAGTTGGGTTGTGAAATCAGTTTAGTGAATCGAGCAGATGGAAAATGTAAGTGGAGAGGTATAGTAGAATGAACTCCCATGCACCAATAATCAGCTTCAGTGATTACCAATTTACATTGTCTTAGTTTATCTATTTTCCTCCCCACTTCCTCTCATGTTATTTTGCAGCAAATCTTATACTTCATTTGTAAACTTTTTAGTATGTTAATGAGCCATATTTAAAAAATTATGAAATAGAATTTGTTATTGAATATATACTGGGTCACGAGATAAAATGTTTGAAAGCCAGTGATTTTTAAACATTGCTTTTCTTTTTTTGATGAAGATTAGCCCTGAGCTAACATCTGTTGCCAATCCTCCTCTTTTTGCTGAGGAAGACTGGCCCTGAGCTAACATCCTTGCCCATCTTCCTCTACTTTATATGTGGGATGCCTACCACAGCATGGCTTGATGAGCAGTGCCATGTCCTCACCCAGGATCCAAACCAGTGAACCCCGGGCCGCTGAAGCAGAACGTGCGCACTTAACCGCTGCACCACCGGGCTGGCACCTAAACATCTCTTTGCAAGTAAGAAATGTAGGTCCTAATGTTATGTATTCAGGTTAATAATAAAAAGATTATCTCATGGAGGGGAAGCTATGTCTTTGCAGAAAGATGCCACCTATTTTTCTTCCCCACCCCAGTAAGTGTATAGAATGTGTTCAGCTGCCCAAGTCCTAGGGGCCTCATCTCAGCCTCTCCTTTCTGTTTTCTCTGGAGTCAGAACTTGAGAGGACTGAGTTCTTTTATGGGAAGGAAAATAGAAGAGGAAAAGTAGCTGATGACACTTATTGAGGACCTACTCTGAGCCTGGCACTAAGGCTCTTAATATCTATTTCCCTGTATAATCCTCACAACTCTTAGATAGAAAACATGAGATATGGAGAGATGGAAGTGACTTGGCCAAGACCCCCCAATCTAGTAGAGACCAAGCCAGGTTCCAGCTCAGGTGCCTCGGCTCCGAGACCTGCTGTTCCACCGTACCAGGCTGCCTTTTGCTCACCTGGCCTTAAAGGAGCCCTTTGGGCCTAAGCACAAGAGAGATCGTACACAGTAACACTGGGCCCTAAGCAAGAACTGATGTTCTCAAAAGAAATACCTGATTCATTCCAGCTTCCTGGCCTTGCAGAAAGAACTCAGACCTCGGAGTCTTATAAACATGGGTCTAAATTCTGGCCTTACCATTTGCTAGCTGTGTGACTTTGGGTAAATCTTTTAACCTCCCTGGTCTTCAATGGGGATAAGTTACTTCATGGGGTTGTTGTAAAGATTAAAGATGATGCATATAAAGTTTTTATTCCTGTTATGTGGCAGATATTCACTAAGTAAGAGCTATCATGACTGTTCAAGAAGACAGAAAAGGTAATAATACCTTTTAGGAAAATGTCTATGATTTAATGAAAGGGAATAGACTTCAGTTATCTTGAGAGTTGATTGATACAGAACACTTCATCCCCCACTGATTCGGGATGAAACTATCATATAGTTGGAGGCATACATAGCACACACCCTGTATCCAGCACTATTCTGTTTCATTTGCATTAACTCACTTTGTCCTCACAGCAACCCTTGTGATAGGTGCTGTTATTATCCCCATTTTACAGATGAGAAAACTGAAGCACAGAGAGCTTAAGTAATTTGCCTCAAGATCACACAGCTATCAAGTGGTGAGACCAAGATTCTAACCCAGGCGGTCTGGCCCTAGAGCAAGGGAAAGAAGAAACCCTGCTCTGCCTTGGGCTTGTTCTGAGATCCGAGATAAGCTGTGGGAAAGTGGTTTATAAATGCCCTGTGCTTTCTAAGAGCTTGTGTGGCCGGCAGACTGGGGCTGGGGCTAAGATGGAGACTGAGTCTAGCTGCTTGGGTTGGGTCCTAGCTTTGCCACTTGACTAGCCTTTTTGATCTTGAGCAGATTGCAGATTAATCCTCTGCCTCACTTTCTCTAACTATAAAGTTGGTCTTGTAAAAGGACAAACCTGATAGGATTATTTTGAGGATAAAATTAATTGGTACATGTGAAGGGTTTAAAATAATGCCTAACATAGTTGTAAACAAATGATGGTAATGATGAGGAAGAAGATGCTGCTGATGAAGGTGAAGATGATGGTGAAAAAGGAGAAGAAGAACAGGAAACAAGCCTTGAAGTTGGGCAACCCTGGGATTGAGTCCCAGCTCCTGATTTGCTCTCAGGAACATTTCTAAACTCAAACATTTCTAAACATTTCTAAGCTCTGACTCAAACGTTCTCAAAACAGAGTTGTCCAGATTAGAGGTGGGGATAAAGACCCTCAGCACAGTGCCTGCTACTGAGTAGAAACTTGACAAATCTTAGTGTCTTCTTCATTTACTCAACACTGAGCACCTATGTTGTGTAGAAGAGGTGCTAGGCTTCGTGGAAGACACCGATGGGAGACATCCTCTGTACCTTCAGATAGAAATCTGAAGAGTGAGACTAACACGGTCATTGATGACTGATATAAGGGTTGAAAAACGTAGTGCTAAATACTGGAGAGAGACATAAAAATGTAACATCTGAAGGAGAGATTCCTCCCTTGGGAAGATACAGGAGGGCTTCCTGGGGGAAGTGGTGTTGGCTCAGAGGCTGGGAAGGACTTTAATCCCACCTGGGATTAGATTGAGCTCTGGGTTTAGAGGAGACCAGTTTGAGGCCCTGTGGTATTGATGCCTGTCAGCCCAGGAGGAACTTGGCTATCTGCAGTGCCCAGTGCTGCCAAGCTGGACAAGGCTCTGTGGGCTGAGAGGTTTGGGCCCCTGGGTGCACTGTAACTGGAATTTCCAGATCTGGAAGCTGTAGCTCTGTGGTCAGATACGCAGCATTCTCAGGCCCTTGTTGATTTGCCAGGACCATGACATGAGTGTCCAGAGAAAGAGGGAAAGTTCATGTTTTCTCTGCTGCCTATCAAGGAATAGAGAGAGAACCTGCCCAGGTGATCCTTGAGGCTTCTGCCCTCTGCTGTGCTTGGGCTTCCTGCTCCATGCCTGGCCCACCCGCAGACCACAGGCAGGCTGGGGGAAGCACCAGATGACTGTGAGACCTGGCTCCGCACGCAGCTTGCTCTCAGGGAAGTCGGTTGACCCCTCTGAACCACATAATATGGGAGTGAGTGAGTATTTAATAAGATGAAGCCAGATGAGAATTTGTTTAAAACACCTGGCTTAGAGCTTGGCACCTTCGAGAATGTCAGAATCAGTCACCATTTATTAGACACATGGTTTGTGTTGCACAAGTGCCTAGGACACAGGCCCAGCCCAAAAGGAGAGGGAAATGGCCCCTTATCCACCCTGCCCCTGCCGCGTGTTCAACCCCCATCCTCTCTTACTGAGAGAAGTCTCCAGGGATCCTTGAATCCATCCTTCATGCTGGACATGGAGTGATCCTTCTCAAATACCTCCTCAGGGCACTCCCCAGCTCCTTGTCCTTGGTGGAGCCGCCCTGGGAGGCCTGCTGGACTGCACTGCCGGGTGCTCACCTTGCTCCAGAGCCTATTCTTCCACTTGTTAGTAGTTATTTACAATAAAAATCAAAAACTCACACGACCTAAGACAAAACACGGGGTTTCAAAGAAAGCTTGTACTGGAGACGGGCTGCCTCTCTTACTCCTCTGACTGCCACCTCCCACAGGGGTCTGGGATCAGAAGTCTGTGAACAGGGTCGTGTCCCAGTGCCTTGCCTGGCCAGCAGCCTCTCCTCTTAGGCGCAGGCAGCTCTTTCCTGCCTCTCTGCTCCCCTGCTCTGTGCCCTGCTCTTGTGGCAGGCCCCAGCTGGTGACCCCATTTAGGTGCAGCCCTGGTTAGGTTCTGTACTTAAGGCAGGAGGGAAAGGCGTTGGTGACACCATTGCCCATCAGCACGGAGGAGGCTCTAGACTGGGAGTGGAGGGGCCTGGGGTGGGTCCTGGGGCGGGCACTGGCTTCTGTGTGCGCTTGGACAAATCCCTGGCCATCCTGGGCCTCGGTTTCTCCTTGTAACTAATGATGGGTTTCCCCGGCTCTGGATGGGAGTGGTCTTGCCGTGGGACCCCAGGGCGGCTCCCGGACACCGACGCCGTTGCCAGGGAGGGAGGCGCCCGCCGCGGCGAGGAGGAGTCGCCGGTCCCCCTTGCCCGCCCCGTCCAGGTGTTGCCGCCGGAGCCGCCGCTGTCGCCACGAGGGGACGCCCGCGTCCGCGTCTGGCCCGGGTCCATGGCCTTTCTCACCGCCTGGAAGGGGGCGGCCTCCAGTAAAAGAGACCGCAGGTACCGGGCGGGGGCCGGGACTCGCGGGAGGCGCGGAGGCGACCGAGGGGCTGCTGGGGAAGAGCCGACAGCAGGGACAGCTGAGGGGGCCCAGCTGGGGACAGCAGTGTGCGGGCTGCTGGCGCGTGGTCATGGCGGGAGGGCCGGGGAGGGGCGGCCCGGCCCGTCTCACCCCCACCACGTGCCCCCTGCTCGCGTGTTACGGCGTCAGCAGGGATGGGCCTGAAGGATGCGCCCCAACCCCCATCCCGGTCCTCCCGGAGCCCCGCTTCCGGTGCCACAGCCTGTGGGTCACCTGAGAGGGCAACTCAGGGGAGCTGGACCCCGGGCGGCCTGGGAGTCAGGTTTGGGCCCTGCGCCTCCTCTCGGTCAGCCACTCACGCACCTGATCCTCCCCATGAGCCTGGCCGTCCCGACCTCTAGGATGAGTTAGTATCTTGAGATGTGTTTCCAGGAGAGAGAGGATAGTCCTGACCTCTCTTCTGAGCTTTGACCCCCAATTCCTTCTTGTTTACATATTTAACCTTCACCCTGCTACCCCCTGGAGAAGGGTAATCCACTGCCCTCCCAGTGCCTCTGACTGTCCTATGAGCACCTCAAACTTGGCAAGCCCCAAATCAAACTCCACATCTTCACTCTCAAACCTGTTCCTCCTCCTGTGTCCCCATCTCAGCGAGTGGCATAGTCATCCACCCAGTTGCCCAAGCCAGGAACCTGGGAGTCATCCTGCTCACCTCACCTGCCCACCCCAGTCTCCAAGTCCTGCTGATTTTATCTCCTGGATGTCAGTCAAAGCTGTTCATTTCCCTCCGACTATTGCAACAGCCCCTAACTTTCCCAGTTTCTCCAGTCTCCCCATTCCCGTGTATCCTTCAGACTGGTCTCTCCTAAAGCACAAACCAGGCCATGTCATTTTTCTGCTTGAAAACCCTTCCGTGGCTCTCTCTTATTTAGAGGTTGAAATTCAAAGCCCTGGAGTGGGGAGTCCATGGTGTGCCCAGGCCCGTTTCCCATCACTCCCTGACCCTCACTCTGGTCCAGCAACGCCAGCTGGCCTTGTATGCTCCCACGTCCGTGCTGGGCTGCTCAGGGCTGCCTCTGCCTGGAATGCCATCCTCCGCTCCTGACATTCACCCCATAAGACTCTACTCTAGGTGACCTCTTTTAGAGAGCCTTTCTGACCCCAACCTAGAGTCTTTCAGGGCTCCAGCATCTTTGCTTCCCCCTCATGGCTCTCATTCAGTCTTTCAACAAACGTTGAGCTCTTACCCTGCTCCAGGCATTGTACTTCAGATATGGCGTTACTTCAGACACACAGATCCCTGGTCTCAGGAGCCCATGTTCTATTGGGAAAGACATACTAAACCAGTAGGCAAGTAAACAAGCGGACACCAGAAGTAGATGCTGTGTAAAGCTTAAAATAGGGCGACGTGATAGAGACTAAAATCGACCATGTCCAGAGCATTCTGGCAGTGAGGACAGCTTGCGTCAAAGCCTGAGGCGTGTCTTAGGAGCAGAACTGTGAGTGGGTGGTTGAGGATAGTGCCTGACAGTTAGGGAGCAGGCTGCCCGGCACACACAGGACCAGGAGTTTGGACTCATTGTGTGTTGGGAAGCCACTGGAGGACGTCAGGGAGGGGATCCACGTGTTTAAAGATGACCCTGCAGCCTATGGAGAAAGGATTTTCGGGACCGAGAGGCCATTTCAAACTGGGTCCCGGTCATCCTTTTCTGTCTCCCCTCTACACATGGAGAGAGGACAGGGTTCCTCTGCCCCCATGCCGCCGGAGCTCAGCACGTGGGGCTGAGAGCGCCCTTCGGTTTTCATGAGGATGTGGGGGACTGATTTCTGAGAAGTGTGAGATCCCCTGGCTGGAGGAGTGAGGAGTGGCTGTGTCCAGGTGTCCAGGTGGATTTCTTGCTTGGGGCCTGCCCTACACGTGAGAACTCGGTTGTGCTCTGTCCTCTGGGCACTGGGGAGCCTTCAGAGTTTCAAATGTGTGTGTGTTGCTGATGTCACAGTGTGGAGGGAGGCAGGGAGACCCTCGGAGAGGCTGGCATGATGATCCAGGACCTATGTGGAGTGTGGGTTAGGAGAACGGAAGGAATGGGGGGAAAGAAGCTGAGAAGGAAGAACTGAGAAGTGGTGAATGGACAAGCTGGGAGGCGAGACCCAGCATCACTAATGATGGGAGGGAGGTGAGAGACAGGGAGGAGGAAGGGGAGAAGAGGGCCTCTGGCCAAGTAGAGGCCTCCGCAGCCCTCCAGGGCCTGTGTGAGGGGATGTATGTGAGGGCCTGGACACATATGCCTTTATGCTGTAGCTGGAACTTGCTGGACACAAGTAGCCGGAGAATTTTTTACTCTCAGTTGCCCCCACAAGGTCTCACCCCTGAGGCACAAACCTAGGTCTCTGTTCTCCCAGCTCAGGACCTGTGACTTGTCCACCTCGGCCCCTCCCCCACCACACTGCCTTGTCTCCCGCAGCCCGGCCGAAGGGTGATGGGCGTAGGAGGGTGTTCGTCCTCTGCTCTGCCACTTACTCCCTGGCTCTATGACCTTGATTCAGGTACTTGATCTCTGTGAGCCTAAGTTTACCCAGCTGTAAAATAAGGGCTACTCACTAAGCCGTGGGAAGACCCACTGAAGTCACATTGGTAAAGGACCCCACAGACAGTCGCTGGGGCATATTTGGTATTCATAAATGTGAGTTCACTGGTATGAGGTAATCTTCCTTCTAAGGTATTTGCATTGAACAGAAGGAATTCTGAAAGGTTTGGGAGCCAGTGGTGGGGTTCCAGGCACTAGCTGGGAACTGTTAGAATAGGAAAATGATGCTGGTGCATTTTATGATGGGGACTGCCAGCTACTCGGCCTACAATAGGGCCCCTTCCCAGCTGTAGCAGCAGCCTCCACTCATGGCTGCTCCTGCAGGAGACAGCACCAGGAACCAAGGGGCCAGTGCAGGTGGGCAGACTGCTTTTGAGAGAGTAATTAAGTGGGAGCCAGGGGCCTCCCTGAGAAGGGAGGGGCCCCGCTGTAAAGGCTGGGCACCTGCTGGGGCTGCTGTCCCCAGAATTCTTGCTGTGCATTGAGCCTGAGCTTGAGGAGCTCTCAAATACTTTTGGGTAGCATCTTTCAAATTTGGTGACTGGAATCCTGGGTCTGGACTCAAGGCCAGTGCTGCGTCTTCACCTCTGTGATTCTCAGAGCTTGCGAAATGGGGCATTTATTACCGGACTTGTGATTTAAAACTCCAAGCTTCCACGATGTTGAAGCTGCTGATCCCAGGATTCTGATCTACCCCATTGTCGAGGGCAGCTGGGGTAGGAGAGGGCACAGTGTGGTCCCTCGGATCCTCAACCCCTGATGAGGATACCACGGAAAATTCCAAGTAACCTTTCCCCTCTTTATCAGTTCCAGAGGGATTCTGACGTGCGACATTTTCCGTCCTTTCTTGAGGTCAATGGGAAATAGATTATTTAGGTTACAATTTCAGTTCTGCCAGCATGCCAGTTCCTGATATATCTTCAAATCTGTGGCTTTAGTTGCTTGAGTTGCTTTGTCCTTCTCCTGAAAATTTCTGCCTTTTCTTTTTTGTTTGTTTCTTTTTTTTTTTTTTTTGAGGAATATTAGCCCTGAGCTAACATCTGCTGTCAATTGTCCTCTTTTTGCTGAGGAAGACTGGCCCTGAGCTAACATCCATGCCCATCTTGCTCTACTTTATATGTGGGACGCCTGCTACAGCATGGCCTGCCAAGCGGTGCCATGTCCGCACCCGGGATCCAAACCGGCGAACCCCGGACCACCGAAGCAGAACATGTGAACTTAACCACTCCGCCATCGGGCCGGCCCCTGCCCTTTCAACTCAGTTTCTCTCTGTGGTCAGCTCCACTCTCTCCAAATGCTCACTGACTTCTCCGCTCAGTGCAAGGCAGGACTGCCAGCAGCTTCCAAGCTCAAGTCCTGGGACAGTAGGACAAAGCAGTGAAAAGTACTCTGGAGCCACACAAGCTGATTTTGAATCCTGACTCTGGGACTTTCCAGCAGTGTGGGTTTCGACAGGTTGTTTAGCCTCTCTGTGACTCAGTGTCCTCGTCTGTAAAATGAGGGTAATGTTAGCACGTGCCTCACAGGGTTGTTTTGAGGATTGCATGAATTCATTTGTACAAAGCACTGAGCACAGTGCCGGACCCGTAGTCATGCCAACTGAAGTTCCTGATTATTCTGATTAGCCCTGCCAGGCCAGGCCAGGAAGGGGCATATCCATCAGCCCTCCCTTCAACCAATCACTGTGCCCTGAGAGGGCTCAAGTAAGAGGGTGCACCTCCCCTGCAGCCAGTGGGGCTGGAGAGGAGAGAAGGAGAAACAATTCTATGAGAACAAGCTGGGGTGGGGTGGGAGTGCGGCGTAGTTGTGGCCACTGAGCTGGCCTGAAAATAAAGCCGTAGTTTCAGGAAGCGCCCCAATGATTTGCTTGGAGCGTCCCTGCCCATCGTCTCAGAGCCTTCCAGCTTGTTGTTGACACCCTGGGAGCTGGAAACGAGTCCCTCGTTGCCCCCTCTGGTGGCCTGTGCCACCCACCCCCCTCCTGTGATTGTAGCCTTGCCAGCCCCAGCCCCATTCTCTCCCTGACGGTCAGCCCCAGCCTGGCCTGGAGGGGGTCTGGGGGAGTAGTCCCTCAGGCACTTTGCTGCTCTATCACACTATCCCAAGGGTGGGACAGATCCTTCCACTAACTCCTCACTGCTTGACTAGGACCAGGCTTTCACCTTTAAGAGCATCTTCCCTTAGGAAGCAGGGAACGAGCAACAGAAGGTTTTTATGATTCTGTGGCCCCTCTCCAAGCCCCTCGGCCATCCTGGAGGGAGCCTTCCTGCAGAACTTCCACTTTTGGGAGGGCCTAAGTTGTGTCTTCCAGCATCTTCCATCCTGGGAGAGAAGAGGAAATTTCTTGCTTAACCCAAGACAATCAAGACTTGCTTTCCTTTCCCAAGATCAGACCTTTCCCAGCTGAATGGCAGTGCAGATATCTACTGCTTTCAAGGTCCGGCCCGGTGGTGTGGTGGTGAAGTTCGCACCCTCCGCTTCAGTAGCCCGGGGTTTGCAGGTTCGGATTAGGGGCGTGGACCTAGCACTGCTCGTCAAGCCACGCTGTGGCGGCCCACATAAAATAGAGGAAGATTAGCACAGATGTTAGCTCAGTGACAGTCTTCCTCGAGTAGATAGAGGAAGCTTGGCAACAGATGTTAGCTTAGCACCAATCTTCCTCACAAAATTTTTTTTAAAAATTACAGCTTTATTAGAAATTACAGCTTTAAGGTAAAATCCCTCTCCCAACCTACTATGTGACCAATTATATTGTAACCAGGACAATTATATTAGGACTTATGACAGTGGGTGGGACATCAGGCATCCCATCCAGGTAGACCTGGGTCAGACACTCCATTCCTTTTTTTTTTTTTTAAGGAAGATTAGCCCTGAGCTAACTGCTGCCAGTCCTCCTCTTTTTGCTGAGGAAGACTGGCCCTGAGCTAACATCCGTGCCCATCTTCCTCTACTTTCTATGTGGGAGGCCTACCACAGCATGGCGTGCCAAGCAGTGCCATGTCCACACCCGGGATCTGAACCGGTGAACCCCTGGCCACCGAAGCAGAGTGTGTGAGCTTAACCTCTGTGCCACCGGGCCGGCTCCGCCACTCCATTCCTTTTAACTCCCTTTTTTGCCGGTGGGATGCAGTCTGTCCCTGCTTGTTCCCTCCCCCAGCCTTAGGTGTTTCCCTTCTCCCTCGCAGAGTCAGCTCTGGCACGCAGCCACCCCCTGAAAGAATTCATCTCTAGCTAAGTAACACCGTGCCCCAGATAGAGCGTCTGAGTCTCACATTGAAGGTAACTCTGCTGCCTTCCTAAGAAAATGGGGGGAGAGGGGACTTCCTTTACACCTAGGTGACTGAAGGGCACACCCAAGACTGTCCCTGAGCACAGGACAGGCCAGTCAAAGGGAGATGACATCTCCACAGGCTCAGTGCACAGCACTGCACTCAAATTGTCACCTTTCTCCTCCTTCCCTTGCCACTGCTCCCTCCAGCCCCAGCTCCTCTCCTGGACACCCTCTGAACTGGGCCCTGCTTCCAGAAAGCCCCCATCCCCTGCCACCCTGCTGCCTCAGTCATCTGTAATAACAGCGAGATCTGCCCTGGACTGTGCCCGGACCTGATGTGCATCGTCACCTTCCATCCAGTGCCCCTGATCAGGGAGGCCCTGTTGTCTCCAGTTCTAACAGATGAGGAAAGTGAGGTCTCCTCGTGCTTTCTCCAATGCATAGACATTAGGATTTTCTTTTTAGTACTAATTTTGTATTCTACTTTTTAAATATATTCCCACCTTCTAGAAAAATCATTCCTGCAAATAACATTTATTGAGCACCTACTATGTGCCAGGCACTGTTCTGGGCACTGGGGATATATTAGAGAACAAAACTGGGGGGAAAAAAATCCCTGTCCTTGTGGAGTTTAGAATTTAATGGGGAGAGACAGAGAAGAAATGAATAAGCAAAATATACAGGATGTCAGATAACAAGCGCTATGGAAAAAATAATGCAGGGCAAAGGAATTGGGAGTACGAGGGTGAGGGTTCCATTATAAATAGAATAATCAGGGAAGGCTTCATGGAGAAGGTGACATTTGAACTGAGGCCTGCAGGAGGTGAGGGAGTCATCAGGTGAATATCTGCAGGCAGAGCATCCTAGGCAGAGGGAATAGCAAGTGCAAAGGGCATATTTGGGTGCGTGCCTGGCATATTTGGAGAACGACAAGGAGACCCATGTGACTGAGTGAGAGAGAGAGTAAAAGGAGATGGTATCAGAGAGATAAGGGGTGCAGGTCACGCAGGGCCTCGTGGGCATGAGAAGATATTAGCATTATACTGAGCAACATGGGGAGCCAGGGTTTTGAACAGAAGAGTGACATGATCTGACCAAATGGGTCTGACACTGCATGGAGAACAGACAATCAGGGGACAGGGGTAGGAGCAGAGATGCTAGTTAGGAGACAATGGAGCAATCCAGGCAAATAAATTCTTTATTAACACAAGGTAACTATCTGCAGAATAGTTCACCCTGCAAATTCACTATCATTCTTTGAACTAATTCCTTGTTGATGGGCATTTAGGTTATTTCCAGCTCTGTCTTTATTATAGAAAACACTATGATGAACATCCTTATATCACAAATCTTTGTTTGTGTCTGTGGTTCTTTCTTTTTTTTATTTCACTTGAGGAAGATTCACCCTGAGCTAACATCTGTGCCAATCTTCCTCTATTTTGTATGTGGGTCACCACCACAGCATGGCCACCAATGAGTGGTGTAGGTCTGCACCTGGGAACTGAACCTGGGCCATTGAAGCAGAGTGCACCGAACTTTGTGGTTCTTTCTTTCTTTTGTTTTTTTTTTTTTTTTTTGAGGAAGATCAGCCCTGAGCTAACTACTGCCAATCCTCCTCTTTTTGCTGAGGAACACTGGCCCTGAGCTAACATCCATGCCCATCTTCCTCTATTTGATACGTGGGACGCCTACCACAGCATGGCTTTTGCCAAGCGGTGCCATGTCCACACCTGGGATCTGAACTGGCGAACCCCAGGCCGCTGAGAAGCAGAATATGCAAACTTAACCGCTGCTGTGGTTATTTCTTAAGACACGTTTGCTGCCCAGGTGTTACTGGGTCATCTTTCTAAAGCTGTTGGTCTGTAATTCCAGTGGCCCTTCAGAAGGAGGATGCCACTTTCTATCCCTACTAGCAGTGCCCAAGGTAGCATGTTTGCCCTGAGGTATGTAGTAGGTGTCCAGTGAATGCTGCTGTCCCTGTGGTCCTGGCCAGATCTGGGTGCACATCTTAGGGGAAATCTCTCTTCTCTGGATGGCCATGAATGGTTCCAAAGCCTTTCAGGTCCATTTTGCTTATTTAATCCTCGCAACAATCCCGTTGTCCCTGCAGTATAGGTGAGGAAACTAAAGCTCAAAGAATAACAATAAGGCCCTGTTCCAAGTGCTTTGTGTATATTGCCTCGTTTAATCCTTGCAACAACCCGGTGAGGTTGGTGCCATCATGATCCCCATTTCAGAGATGAAGTCGCTGGTCCAGGGTGTCAGCTGGGGTGGGCAGGTCAAACCTGCTCTCTGAACCACTCCCTGCCCTGCCTCAAGCTGGTCGGGTGACTTGCTTGGTGCTACACAGCCAGGATGTAGTGGGGCCAGGAGTCCAGCAGGTCTTCCTGGCTCTGCAGCCCAAGTTCTAACCTCCAACAGGATGCCTTTCAATGCCAGAAACCCCTCATTAGGGCTCTGCCTCTTCTTTCAATCAGAACTGTTCTCGGTCCCTCGTGCCTGACGAGGGGTCCTCCTTAGACCCTCCCTTGGCAGCTCCTGGAGACCAGACTTTGTGGAAGAGTTCAGATCCCAGAACTGAGACCATCCGAGCAGGCAGGGCCCTTGAGCTCCTAGTCCACCCTTCTCTCTCCTTTATATTTGGTGGGAAGAGGGAACCTAAGGGGTCAGAGTCGGGCAGAAACTTGCCAAGGTCACACGGCAAGCGGGAGTCAGGGTCCACGGGGAGGGAGGAGGCTCGGCCAACGAGTAGGCCTAGGTCCTCCCTAAGGGCTCCTCCCCGGGGAATATTTAAGAACTGTGACTGTCGCAGTCAGTCCTCCTCCTCCTCAAGTGCCCTTTGTTGATGGGCCTGTTTACTTGTAAATTATTAACCAGCCCAAGCCTGTAACCTGCTGGGTGGGGCTCACTCTCTTTAAGAAACCCCAATTCACAGTCACCAGCTCAGCTGCGTTGGGAGGGCTCTGAAGGGGAATTCTAGGCTGGTAGACATGATGAGGTGGGGGTGGGAGTGGGGCCATTTCATGTCGGGGAAAGGCCAGCAGGAAGGGACTGAGAAGGGAGCTGAGATAGGGGAAGGGGACCAGGGGTCACCTGAGTAATGCTCAGTGAACCTCGATGCATCCCTGAGAGGTTGGCACCATTACCCCAGGTTACAGAAGAGAAGACCAGGGTTGAGAGAGGGAGAGGCAAGGCTGACTTCACAGGTTAAGCTCTTTCTGCCACAACGGCATCACTTTTCACATGCTCACACCCCCATTTCTATACCTGCTCCCCCCATTTCCACACACTTTCCCTACAGGATAGAGTTGAGACCTGGGTTCAGGCTGTGGCTGGACCTGAGTCCAAGTCACACTCGGTCCAAGCCTCAATGTTCTCCTCTGTATGATGGCAGATGAAACTACTACAGAGCTTTCTGGAGCATTCTGAGGAGGTTTCATTAAGCAGATATTTATTGAGGGGCTTCTTAAGCTGAGAGGTGGTGTAGGTGAGAGCGGTCCCTGGAGGTCCTCAGGCCATTGAGAAGTGCTCCAGCCCAGCAATTTGTTCTTGCAAGTTGGGGAGAAAATGAAGGAGGAAAGCAGGCCTGGCATCTGCCAGGCACAAAGCACCAGGAAACAGGTCCCCCAGCAGGGGAGGAAGGGGCCCAGGACTCAGGATGCTCTCCTGGTCTCCAGGGCTCGGTAATCAGCTGGTGGTGGGGAGGGGCGGGTGACCTGAGCAGGGTCATCTCCGGTGGGAGGAAATAATGGTGACTCGCAGACTCGCCAGGGTTGGGGCTGGGCCAGAGCTGCTGGGGGCCAGGAAATGCCCAGGTGGACCCCTCCTGAGGGGTGGGCCACTCTGAGGCTCGGACCCAGCAGGTGAGTGGCCCAGCTCTTGTGGTGTGGGGAGAGCTCCAGCGCAGAAAGCAGCTCGGCTGCGTATCTTGCCTGCCGAGCCTCAGCTGTCATCTGTAAAAGGGGGAGAGGAACAGCAGTGCCTCACCACCACCGCCACCAGAGCACCCACATGGCTCTGTGCCACCCGCCAGGCATTCTTCTGGGCACCTTACAGACATGAATTCTTAATCCTCACAACGACCCCTTGGAGCAGGCTGCATTAACATGTTACTCATGAGGAAACTGAGGCTCAGAGCAGTGGCTAAAAGTGAGCAGTGAATGAGATAATCCATGTTATATGTGTAACATGTGTGGCACGTAATAAGCATTGGATGAATGAACATCAGTCGTTATTATAATCATTATGTCAGAGGGAAATTGTAAAGTGCTGGGCCCGCTGTTGGTGTTTGACACAGATGTGTCTGACCCTCCAGGAGCTCCCAGTCTGGTGGCAGAGCCAGTCACATACAAACCTCCCTCCACCATCACCACACACGGATGCTATCAGCCAGGGTGATTAGGGTAGGTCAGAAGGGGTTAGGGCAGTGTGTGCCCAGGAGGCTCCTGACCCAGCCAGGGCAGGAGAGCTTCCTGGAAGAGGCAGCATCTGAACTGAAACCTATAGGGTGACTAGAAGTTTTAGCATATGGCAGGGTTTTTTTTGTTTATTTGTTTTTTTGAGGAAGATTAGCCCTGAGCTAACATCTGCTGCCAATCCTCCTCTTTTTGCTGAGGAAGACTGGCCTTGAGCTAATATCCATGCCCACCTTCCTCTACTTTTTTTTTATATGTGGGATGCCTGCCACAACATGGCTTGACAAGTGGTGCCATGTCCGCACCCGGGATCCAAACTGGCGAACCCCAGGCCACCGAAGCAGAATGTGTGAACTTAACCCCTGCGCGACTGGGCCAGCCCCTGGCAGGTTCTTAATAAATGTTGGCTGAGTGTGGTCAATATTTACCTTGAAGCTAATGTAGAACCCCCTCCCAAGGCTCTGGGAGGACCCTGGCAATCTTATATTAGTAAAATTGTATTTTGTTTTTTTAAAAGAAGGCTTTCAGGGCCAGCCCTGGTGGCCTGGTAAAGTTCACTGCACTCTGCTTTGGTGGCCCAGGTTCAGTTCCTGGGCACAGACCTACACCACTTGTCTGTCAGTGGCCATGCTGTGACCACAGCTCACATACAGAACAGAGGAAGATTGGCAGCAGATGTTAGCTCAGGGCAAATCTTCCTCAACAAAAGAATTTAGAAAAGTAAAAAAAGTGAAAGAAGCCTTCTGGGGCCGGCTCTGTGGCGCAGCAGTTAAGTTCACACGTTCTGCTTCCACGGCCCAGGGTTCGCTGGTTTGGATCCCAGGTGTGGACATGGCACTGCTCATCAAGCCTGCTGTGGCAGGCATCCCACATGTAAAGTAGAGGAAGACGGGCACGGATGTTCGCTCAGGGCCAGTCTTCCTCAGCAAAAAGAGGAGGATTGGCAGCAGATGTTAGCTAGGGCTGATCTTCCTTGGGAAAAAAAAAAAGAAGCCTTCTAATTATAAGCTTCTGAATAATAAGTGACAAGGGAGAAAGGTGCGTTCCAGGGAGAGGGAACAGTGTGTGCAGAGGCCTAGAGATCTGAACATGCATGGCAAGTGTTAGGGCTCCCCAACCTCATCACCCAGGCTCCTCTTTACACACATTGCGGGTCTTGCCAGCATCACAAACTCCAGCTGTCATCAGTGTGCCTTTGGGCGTCCCCATGCTCTCATCCATGCTGTTCTCCCATCTGGTACACCCTTTCCCTACTTCATTGTGTATAAATAATATAAACTTCAAGGCTCAGCTCTGTGCCCACCTTCTCCAGGCTACATAGCGCTCCTCCAGCCTATGTAGCTCTCCCCCTTATCTGGATTCTTATGGCTGATGGTGGATGTCTTCATAGCCAGGCCCTTATAGTTAATGATCTTTTCCATGCCTTTGTCTGAGAATCCCAGAGGTGGGATGATTCTTGAAAGTGAGCATCTGGCCTCTGCCCACATATGGGTAAGATTAAGAACTCACTACCTTTCCAGGCAGCCTGTTTAGATTTAAACAGTAATCCCCTAAGCGTCACCCCTCCCACCAGGCCCAGTCTCCCTGGCTCTCTCGGGACTTGGTTGGAGCCCTCTTCCCACCATGGCTGCTTCTGCAGGCTCCTCCTCTTCCCTCTTCTGACGTCCTGGGGCTCAAGGCTGATCCAGGGGCGCTGGAGTCCCACCTCCTTCTGTCCCCTGCCTTTGTGAAGGGACAGCTCTAATGGCAGCCACGTGCTCTGATGAGTCACGGCTCAGAGCATCTGGGGCCTAGAGGTGGCGGCTGGTTAACTCCTCGTGGGCCAGAGGCTCTTTCTGCCAGAGGACCAGGTTGGCTTCCGCCCTGGCCCTAGACACGTACCGCAAGGCAGTGCGCCCAGTGGATAACTGAGTGTCATAGGTGACCCCCATATAGGCACCGTGGATTCAGGGGAAAGGGGACCCAGGGGCCAGAGGCAAGAGTGTGCACTGCGGAGTCAGGAGAGCTGGGTTCCAATCGCAACTTGACATTTGTTAGGTGAGTGGCCATGACCAGGTCACATGAACTCTGCGCTTGTTTCCCCGTCTGTAAAACGGCAGTGATGGGGATTATTTGAGAAGGCGAGTGTGGACTGCTGGCCAGCAGAGTGCTAAACCGCATTCTTTCCCGCCCTCTGGGGGCCTGCAAACGCCCGCGGCCGGGATGGAAATCCAAGCCCGAGCCTGGAGGCCGCGCCTGTCTGCACGGACGCCCCTCGCCAGCGCGGCCGGACGGTGGAGGGCGCTGTGGGGGCGGGGAGAGCGACGGGCGGCAGACCTCAGGTCTCGGACGGGAACTTTCTGCCTCCAAATAGGTGGGGCTGCGCGCGGCAGGAGCGGGCTCCGGGAGCCGGGGGCTGCGCGCAGAGGGGCTCAGGCCGGCCCGCAGACCTCGGGCGCCGGGCCCTTACCTGTCGGAGCCGGGGATGGGGCGCATTCCGCCCAGGCCCCGCTGGGCCCGAGGCCCCGGGCGGCGGCGTGGCCCCACTGCGCGGGCGGGCAGACCGAGGCCCGGCCCGGCCCCGCCGCCTTCCCCGCCCCCGGCGCGCCCCTCCCCGGCCGCCGCGTCCGCACCGCGCCCGGCTCGGGGTTCGGCGCAGCACCTGGGCCACGGCGGCGTCCGGCGGGCGCGCCGCCCTCCCCATGACCACGGCCGGCGCCCCGGGCTCTCTGCCCGCGGGGTAAGTGCGCGGCGGCCCCGGGGGCGCGGGCGGCGGGCCGGGGCGGCTGGGGGCTGGGGCCGGGCCTCCCGCCGCCCGCCCGCGGCCGCACTGCGGCGCCCGGCCCCCCGCCCGACCTCCGGGGCCGCCGCCTGGGCGCGGGGGGCTGCAGAAAGGAGGAGCAGAGGGGAGGCGCCGGGGCCCGGGTCGGTCACTCCCCTTTGGTCCCAACTTTCTCCCGAAGCCGGAGGTACAGCCACGTTCAGAGCCGCCGTCCTCCTCGTGGCGTTTACACCTGTGGGTGGGCTCTGTGATCCCCTCCATTACGGACGAGGAAACTGAGGCATAGCTCTTAACTGACCGGTCTTCGGTCACCCAGGAGGTGAGAGGTGGGCTTGGTGTTAGAACCCAGCTCCGTCTGATGCCGGGGTCCACACCCGCAGGCCACACTGCCTCGTCTTCAGGGTTATTTGGAGGAGTTAAAAGGCGAAGATATGAACCGACCGGCCCCTTGGGCGCAGCAGGAACCGGGGTAGTAAAAGTGGGTGTTGTCACTCCCAACAAGGCTTTCCTGCCCCACCCCCACCCCCACTGAGGGACCCTGTGGGACCCCTACCCTGCCCCTGCAGCGGCGACAGCTGCCAACTGCTGGGAGACGTGGCGACTCTGCCTTTCCTGGGCCCCAGTGGGAAGGGGGTGGCTGCTGGGAACCCCGGCTGTTGGGAACCCCCCGCTGCGGGGAGGTTGCTGGGTGGAGATCCGGCCCAGGTGAGGTGGGGGTGCCCGCCTTATCTGGAGCCTCATCACCAGGGTCAATATTTGCCAAGGGCCTCAGGGCTAACACATGACCAGGGAGGTAACCAGGCTGGTGCCAGCTGTCAGCTGGAGGCCTCTACAGGGCCTGTGCGCGCCCCAGGCTGAGGGCTTGGAAGTGGGCTGGCTGGTGGACCCTGGCCTGGGGGAGGGCTGCCTGGTGAGTCTTGTCTTGAAGGATTGTGTTGTCTGATTTTGGCCAAATCCTTTATCCTCCCCAGACTTCTGATCCCTCCTTTGGAAAACACGGAAACTGAGCTGGCTGCTCCCTTCCTGCCCTGGGCTGCATTTGTAAATCTGGAGCCTGGTTAGGTCCCTTCTCCCCAGCCTTGATGAGCACCACCCCATTTGGCCCAGAAAAGTGGTTTCCAGGAGAGAAGGCAGGCGTGGAGCAGGACACCTATCAAAGAATCCTGAACTCCCACGTTCATCCCTCTTCCTGGCACACTCACCTCCCTGCCTGCGTCCCCTCTGCAACTCTGGGCTCCTGTGGCCTCTCCAGCTCGCTCTTGTAGCGCTGGCAGCTCTCCCTCGTACTGAACCATTCCTGGCCCCCTGCATGCCCTCCAGGTCCCATTCTTCTTTGAAGCCGCTCAGGTCCATTTGCCCCTGCCCCTGGTCGGTGCCACCCTGGTGGGGTCTGAGCAGAGCAGGGCAAAGCAATTCCACCTTTGCCATAGCCCCTCATTCAGTCACTCAGCTTTCCTGAGGCTTGCTCTGGGCCCAAACGCTGTGTATGAGAGTCAGCGGTGAACAAACCAAGCTTTAAATCTCCACCCCTTTAAAAATTATGAAATATCTTAAACCTTCAGGAAAATACAGCAAATAATGAAATGAACTCCATGCTCTCGCCACCCAGCATTTTCAGATATTAACATTGTGCTCCATTTATTTCATATTCTTCTTTTTAAGAAATAAACCATGGCAGAGACCACTGAAGCCCCTGTCGGCCCCTCTCCAGAGATAATTGCCGTCCTGAAGTTTTGGTGTTATCATTTCTCTGTTTTTATTCTTTTGCTAAAAAATAGTTTGTTCTTTACAATTTTTATGTAAGTGGAGTCATACAGCATGAATCATCCTCCAGTTTGCTTTCTCGCGCTCAGCTTCAGGTTTCTGACATGTAGCCTTCTTGATCCTTTAGCTCTGGTCCCCACTCGCCCTGATGTGTGATAGACCACCCGATGTAGAGACATCCAGTTATTTCTTTATCCAGCTTTCTTGATGGACACTGAGGTGGTTCCCAGTGTCTTGCTATTCAAACAGTGAATATTCTCTACAGCTGTCCTTTGCACATGCGTGAGGGTCTTCTAGGTTCCCCGTAGGAGTGGCTCCTGGGTCACAGGATAGGTGCGCTCAATCTTTTCAACTTACTTAGTTTCATTATAAAAGCTGTGCTGCTCCCTAGAAGAAATGATGGAATATATCATCTTAGAAAAAAAATAACAATCACTACCATTTCCTGAGTACTTCTGATTGCACTTTACGTTGTCTCAGTTATTCTTCACAACAACCCTGGGAGGTAGGCACTGTCATTCCCATTTTGTTGACGAGCAAGTTGAGGCTCATAGAGGTTAAAGAATCTCCCCAAGTTTCTCCAGGAAGTAATTGCTGAGCTGCAGCTTGAGTCCAGGGTTGTCTGCTTTCAAAACTCTCAAAGGCCATGTTGCACTAGGCATGCCACGTCGTTCCATGCCACATACTTTATGCAAAGCTAATGAGGACTCAGGAAGCAGAGTCACAATCACATTTGCAATTTAGAAAGGTCACTTTGGAAGCGACAGGTCCCCATGGACAGGTTGCTTCACCCTCTGAACCAAAGTTCCCCCTCGTGGTGGAGCAGGGAGTAAAAGCCAGCTCTGACTCCAGTCACCTCCCTGAGTGACTTCCTCGTACTGCCCTGTACCTGCCTCACCCTGACTGCCCTTAGGGTAGGAGGGACCCTGAGATCCCCCAGCCCCACCCAGCTCTGCCCATCAGGCACTAAGGTGGCAGCTTCCAGACAGACCAAAGCCGGGAGGTGGAAGAGAAGAGGGGAGTGGGGTGGCTCCAGGCCTGACACACCCTCCCACCGTCCAGCTCCCTTCTCACTTGGGTCTCAAGTGCCCCTCCCCCACTATGCCAAAGCTCCTGGCTTGGTCACCAGCCCTGCTCCATGTTCCGTCCAGGAGCTCAATGCTCCTCCATGCCTCAGTTTCCTCAAGGCACAGTGGAGAGGCCACCATCACCACTCGGGAGCTCAGGAATATATTGGTCACGGCCTGGCAAGGTGGCTTGGAGCAGAAATGCCTTGAAGACGTGGGGCCGCCTGCAGAGAAGTGGGGACCTCCGTCACTGCCAGGGGAGGAGAAGGGTTTGGCAAGGTTGCTTTTGCTGAAAGCATTTCTGCCTTTTCTCAGGCTCCTAGGAGGAGACTAGGTTCCTGTCTTCACTTCTTTATCTGTCAAATGCTGATAAGGGCGGCTGCCTCTCAGGGCTGGTGGGAGGACTGACTGAAGCGGAGCAGTCATCGATTTAGATAACGCGAAGTGATAATCTCGTGGTGCTGATGGGGTCACTGTTAATGCTGTTAGTAAGTCAAGTAGGGCCAGGGTCCCTGGTCCTTCTGAGCCCCCTGCCAGCCAGGACGCCCCACCTCGTCTTCCACTTAGCAGGCCTTGCCGAGCTTCTGTCTTCCCACCCTGCCTTGTGCCTCCTCCTCACTATGATGTCGTGCCTCCAGTGCTTTCCTTGCACTCTTTCCCCTTCTTGGACGTCTTTCTCCATCTTGTCCTCAATTCAGCGCCGTCTTTTCTAGAAAGCTTCCTTGAGTGCCCCACTCCCACTTCTGGACCTCTTCACCCCCAGTCATTCCCATGATCTCAGCCCTGATGGCTCTGGCTGTCACTGCCTCTGCCAGCATCTGTCGCTCCTGCTTCTATAGACCTTGAGCTCCTCAACGGCAGGCCCAGGTCTGGGTCAGGTCTGGGTCACCTCTGCGTCCCTAGAACCCAACCCCAGGCCTGACCCAGAGCGGGAGATTAGTGGGTATTTGTGGGAGGGGAGAGGGAGGAAATCAGCCCCAGGGCCGCCCCGAAGCAGCGCCCAGTCTGGTGAGGTCGCCTCAGACCCCTCACTACAGTTAAGCAGAAGAGGTACTGGGGCTGCCAGGGGAGGGAATAAGGCTCTGCGCTGTCTGTCCATCTGTTTGTCTATCTCTCTGTCCATCTTTCTCTCCAGGTAGACCAAGCGGGCAAAACTTCTTCCTTGGTGGTGGTGGGGTGTGTGCAGAAATGGCAGGCAGGCTCTTGCCTCTGGAATTGTTTGGCATGGACCTAAGCCAGGATAATGGACAACTCCCTGGGGTGGAGCTGGTGGGCACTGGCTCAGGGAGACACGGGTTAGAAGCCATGCTTGGGTATGTGATCTTGGCGAAGTCACCTCTCCTCTGCCTCAGTTTCCTGTCCTGCAGTGGGGGTGATAGCCCCTCCTCTCAGGGCTTTGTGAGGGCTCAAGGAGAGAATGCAGTTACACTCGCCGGGCGGCAGGTGCTCGCTGCCTCTTCATTGATTCATCCAACAGACGTGGGTGCCCTGAGCACCAGTCACTGGGCGAAGCTGGTGGAAAGGCAAACACTGTCCCCACCTCGTGAAGAGAGGGGCAGAGGCTGCTTGCGGTCGGGCCTTTCTGCCATGGGGAGGAACTTGGTCTCTATCCTCAGAGTGATGGGAAGGCAGTGAAGGATTTCAGGTCCTGAAGTGACGTGGTCAGATTTGGGTTAAAAAAGATAAGTTTGGCTATTATGAGAGGGATGGATTAGAGGGAACAACGCTTACAACATTCTCCCTTATAGAAACTACCTGGAGGCTGGATGGCTTACAACAGATATCCTTTAAAACACATTCCTGAGCTCCCACAGAAATAACAAATCCTCTCAAGCCAAGATTAAAGAGGGGGCTGAAATCAGGCTGGAAAACGAGATGAAGCCACAGCAATTGGGAGAGTTTACCAATTCCAGAAACCCCGAACCTCGAGTTTTAACGGCCACTCAAGGGATGAGAAATAAGGTGCTGGGCCTACCCAGTGACAATGAAGGGAGTTGGAACTTAGCCCTCCTACCACCACCACGGGAATCTACAACCTTCAAGCACTGTACCCTTAGTGAATAGGGGCGTCGACCAGGAAAAAATATCTACCCACCCACAGAGGGAAACGACAGTTCTGGTGGGGAAACAAAGGCTCCCTAGAAAATTATAAATATTGCTCTGCCCTCACACAAATTTTGGGTTTGAATGCATACTCCCTTTGTGGTCCCGGAAATACTAAACTAAAAAAGTAACATAAGAGTCTCAGGGTGGTGGTGCCCCAGGGAGCCTGGCTGAAGTAAACGCAGATTCTCTCTGGAGGAATAGATCCTCCTCCTAAGATCCCTTTAGGATCAGTCAAATAGGAGCTCACAGAACGATTACAAAACACAGGAAGAAATGAGTCATTGTGAGCGATAGACACCAGAAGGAAGACATAGCAGAATGAGTTTCTCTGAGAGTCTAAGAGGCTAGAATTATGAGATTTGGAATATAAATAATTGTTTAAACAATGTGTTAAGAAATCAAAGATGGACTTGAAACAATAAGCAGGGAACAAAATACTGCCCCAAATGACCAAGCAGATTTGAAAAACAACCAAGTGGAATTTCTGGAAATGAAAAATATAATTACTGAAATAAAAAACTCAGAAGACATGATAAGTAGTAGATGAGATATACCTAAAGAGAATTAGTGAAATGAAAGATCTAAAGAAATTACTCAGACTCTAACAGAGAAAGCCAAAGAGATGGCAAAGAAGAGAGTTAAGAGACTTAAAGTACAGAGTAACGTGGTCTAACAGGGAGAGAAGGAGTAGGAGGGACGAGAGTGAAGGGCTCTTCCATCAGACCTGGGTACAGATGCTGGTGGACTGCACCGGAGGGCACTGGGCGTGGAAGGGGGTGGATTTAGAGATGTTCAGGAGGTAGAATTGATAGGGCTTAGAGATGGAGTAGGCCGTGGAGGCCAGGGAGAGGGATGTGTCAAGGATGACTATCAGATTTCTGGCTTGAGAAACTGGGTAGAGGAGTATCATTTATTAAGCTGGCAAAGTCTAGGGGGGAACAGATTTGGGAGAACGAACAAGTGTTTCAGTTTGCATGGGAAGATCTGCTGATGGATCACAAAAGAGGAGACATTAGAGATGGGCCTTAAGGTATGTGTAGGAGTTTACCTGGTGGAGAAGGGACTTGAGGAAAAGGAGCTCCTTTCAGTGAGATCATTGAGGCCCTTTTTTGGAACCCACTCTCACTCAAAAGAGACCTCTTGAGAAGAGCCATCCTCAAGACCGTCAGATAGGACTTTTGGAATCTCCTAGTTTCATCTCATTTTTCAAATTTGGAAGCTGAGGCCCAGAAGGGTCAGGGATTTGCTCTCCTAGCCTTAGGCTTTTCATTCATTCATTCAGTCAGTCACTTAACAGCTATGTATCAAAAGCCCACTTTATAGCGATACTAGATACTGGGGATACTACAGTGAACAGGGCAAAGATTCCTGCCCTCAGAAAGCTTCTATTTTGGTGGAGGGAGACAGACAATAAATACAAAAATAGGAAAAAAGAAAAAAACACACGTCAGAGGGTGATAAGAGCTGTAAGAAGCATAACGACTGGGAGGGGGTCAGGAGGTGCCGTTGGGAAGGTGACCCTTGAGCACAAAAGGCCCTGGGCAGCTCTTGTAGGTCTCCTGCCACCATAGCCCATTGTGACAGTGTCTGGGGTTCTAGAGTGCAGGCCTGAGGAGGGCAGGAGAAGGCTAGAGAAGGAGGAAGAAAAGGATTGAAGAGGGACCTAGTGGGCAGGCTGTGCCCCCCAGGGGGGCAGAAAGCCCAATGGGTCAGAAGGGCCACAAAGACTCCCTTTACCCTTGTAGGGGGTAAGATTACTTATCCCTCAGGCTTCCTTGCCCCCCTGTCCTTGGCCCCTCCCCATCCACCAAATCTCAGATGACACCCCCATTCTGTTCTCCTACCTTTAGGAACCTTAGAGGTGGGTGCAAATTGTCCTTGTGTCCCAGTACAGAGTGGGCAGCCTGGAGGAGCTTGTGACAGGCATCCGGGGCCCACCAGGGAGGTTGAATGGGCCCTGGGAGGCTCTGTTCTAGCCAAGATGGGGGTTGAGGGCTCCCAAGTCACACCCAGTGTCTCTCCCTTCAGGACTCCTGTGAGCAGCCTCCATGAGGCCCTGGACCAGTGCATGACTGCCCTGGACCTCTTCCTCACCAACCAGTTCTCAGAAGCACTCAGCTACCTCAAGCCCAGGTGAGGCTTCAGTGCAGGTTGGGGGCGGGGCCTGTGTGTGAGCGCCAGCCGTGAGTCCACGTGTGAGCCTAGGGATGGGGGCTGAGTGAACCAGAGAGCTTGTGTGAGAGGAACTCCATGTAGTGTAACTGAACGCCTTCGGCCTTCTGGGTCACCATGACCCCTGGGAATCTCATAAAAATGGCTCAGGCTCCCCATTCCACACCCTTGAGCAACCAGGCCCTCCCCAAGGTCACCGTGACTGCCTTCCCCTTAGGTTCACGTGGCCTCTTCCACTTTGCTTTCTTGTTGCCACTGAGTCCACTCGAGGTTTCTCCCCCATCAACTCTAACACAGCCCCTTTTCTGTATTCTTCCCCAAAGCACTAAACGCTTGAGTTGCCTTTATTCAATCCTTTTAGGGTGCTAATGATGGTTAACCATTTCTTCTAGTGTTTACTGCCTTCTTGCTTGCTTTCTTTTTTAAACAGATTTTATTATTATTATTTTTTTAAGATCGGCCCTGAGCTGACATCTGTTGCCAATCTTTTCTTTTTCTTCTTCTTCTCCCCAAAGCCCCCCAGTACCTAGTTGTATATTCTAGTTGTGGGTCCTTCTAGTTCTGCTGTGTGGGACGCCACCTCAGCGTGGCCTGATGAGCAGTGCTAGGTCCACGCCCAGGATCTGAACCGGTGAAATCCTGGGCCACCAAAGCGGGGCATGCGAACTTAACCACTTAGCGATGGGGCCGGCCTCTGCCTAATTTCTAAATAATATGCTTATACTGCTTTTTCTTTATCACTTTTTTCAGTTTTTTAGAAACTGAAGTTAAATTGAGATATATAATTCACATACTATAAAATTCTCTTTTTTACCTTTAAACATCATCTATTGGTAGACAACAATTCAGCTTTCTTGTACCCCTGCCCCACCTCCCTTCCCTCACCCTCCTCTTAACATTATATCATATTTGGCTAAGTCAATAATCAACGTTTCCATTATTATAAGTATGTAATTAATGTTCATTGCAAAGACAAGTTGTACATTGTACAATATTTCCTTTCTAGAGTTAATAATTGTCTTTTTTCATTTCCCTAATTTACTATACATCTGTCCTGAATTCTCTATAAGCTCTCCATCCAATCATGGTGTCATGAGTTTTTCCCTAAATGCTCAGACGTGTCAGGTAAGTGCTCAGTCCCTCCTTTTCCTGGAAACCTGCCCCCTGCAGGACAGACCTGTCTACTGGCCACCTCCCAGCGGTCTCCTGGAACTTCCTGTGCTTCTCTCTTGGTTCCTTGATCTGGCTTTTTCTGTCTCATATCCTCCCTCATTTTACCAGAGCTTGTCCTCTAGAAATTCCCTAAGAAAGAGTAGCATGAATATAATTTCCCCTCTCAGAATTTTGAAGGCATTACACCCTTGTTTTCTAGCATCTGCTGTAACCGCGAGGACCTGAATTCTTCTAACTTTGCATGTGATCTTTATTCCCTTTCCAGAAATGTTTAGGATCTTCTCTTTTATTCCAGCAATTCTGAAATTTCACAATGATGTACTGGAATGTAGGTCTTTTTTATTTGTTTGTTTGTTTGTTTTTGAGACTTTATTTCAGTTCTAGGAAATTCTCTCATATGATCCTTCCATGTTCTGTTTTCCTTTCCTGGGCTCTTTTTTTTTTTTTAAAGATTTTATTTTTCCTTTTTCTCCCAAAGTTCCCTGGTACATAGTTGTGTATTTTTAGTTGTGGGTCCTTCTAGTTGTGGCACGTGGGACGCCGCCTCAGCATGGCCTAATGAGCGGTGCCATATCCGTGCCCAGGATTCGAACCAGTGGAACCCTGGGCCGCTGAAGCAGAGCGTGCGAACTTAACCACTCAGCCATGGGGCCAGCCCCTTTCCCGGGCTTTTTTAAAGTTAGATATTGAACTTCTTGGATCAGTCCCCTTTTAAGCTTTTATCTCCCCCATACACTTTTTGCATTTCTTTATCGTTTTTTCCTCTGATTTTGGGGATATTTCTTCAACCTTATCATTAAATCCTTCTATTGACTTTTCTTTTTTTGTGTAATTGTATGATTGATTTCCTAGTATTCCTCATTGTTCTCTGAATGTTCTTTTTTTTCCCAAAAACGTCTTATTCCTGGTTTATGAGTGCATTTTGTTCTTTATGTCTCTATCTGGAGTACGGGAGTCCTTAGGACAGGGCCTGGCATGTTAAGCACTCAAGTATTTATTACTAGTAATATCACAGAGTATTATCTCTTTGAAAAATGTTTTATTCTTTTTCTGCATAATCTTGGTGTTCTCCAGGTTCCCTTTTTCTGTTTAATGGGAGGAATCTTCTTTTCGTGGGGCCTCCTTCAAATGCCTGATGGTCCCTGACTGTCTGGTCATGTTGAAGAGCGAGCTCACTCGTGGCCGACTGGAAAGTCTGGGCCCAGCAGCTTTGTGGTTGATGGGCTTGGCTTTTGGACGATCTGGTTGAGAGCTGGCCCCAGATCAGCTTCTCTGGGGCAGAATCCTCTGCTCCTAAGCCTGGACGGAGAACCCCTGGCTGTCTGAATTCTGGGATTGGGGTAGGGTTGAGGGGCCAGGGGTCTAATGATGTCTGCTGCCTACTTGCCTAATCCCCTCTTTTCAGCTCTAGGTTGGCCTCTGCCACACCTGGTTCCCCCATGCCCCAGGGGAAAGCAGATGCTGAGGCGGGGGACTGCTTTCCCCAAGCCTGGGCTGTTCAGTTTCTCTAGACTTGACTGACCCACCATTCTCCTGTCTGGGGTCAGTGGCCCAGCTTCTGGAGCGATGGGGTTCCAGGGCGTGATGATCATGAGTCTTACAACAGTCCCTCCAGCAGCAGTCCCCACGCCTCATCCCTACCCTCTGAGGGGATCTGGGCTTGAGGTGGGGCAGGGCCGGGTCTGCAGCAAGTGTGGCCACGTCTGAGGCAGGCTGAGCCCCATCCTGCTCCCTCATTGAACATCCTGGTTCCCCTCCCAGTGTCTTTGGAAGGCTACCTGGCTCCGCTTCCCTCCTGGTCATCACCTGTCCCTAAATGGGCTCTACCTGGCCACCTGCCTCGTCCCCCTTACCCCCCTCCCACACCCTTTCCCCTCTAGCCTCCTTCCCTCTCCCCCAGGCCCTTCCTGGTTGAGAGGCTGCCTCACCCTCCCTCACCTCATGGGGGCGCTCTACCAGGAGTCCTGCAGCTCAGACCCCTGAGAAGAAACGCTTGCTCTGAAGGAGGCAGCGCAGAGAGACCGGTCTCCCCCTGAGGCTGCCTTTTATCTCACACTTAAGGCAGTGAAGCTTCTCTTTGTCTTAACCCCTGCCCCTTCCAGAACAAGAGCTTTCCTTTCTTTTTGAGTTTAAGAGCTTTCCCCTCAAGCAGTAGATTTCATTAGCATACTCCCCACCCCACCTTATGACAGCCAAAAAATGTTTCCAGAAATTGCCAAATGTTGGGGGTGGGATGGGCAGTAAAAAAATACCTGCCCTCTCTGTTAAGAACTACTGGTCTAGAGGAAATAATTCTTGCTAAGAAATGGCCTCCCCTCCCGACTCGTAGCCATTGCATCTTCAGAAGTGCTGGGGTCCTCTTTCATTCTTGCTCCTCGCAGTACACACAGTGTCTCATTAATTCTTATCCATAGTTTGCCCCCCTCCAGCTCCAGGGAGTAACCGGGCTTGCCAAGCTCCCCTCCCCCCCACCCTCAATATTTGCTTTCTAGTTGTCACTTCTTTGAGTAGCTTCTAGTTTATTTTACTTCATGCTATGTCTGTCCATGAGTGCTGTCTCTGGAACATGGTAGCTGCTCCATTAGTTTTCCTTGATTAAAAAATGGTCATGGTTAGTAAGCCGCAGAGCTGGGATTCAAATCCAGGCCCACCCAGCTCTGCCATCCGCGCTCTGCCTCCTCGGCGTCTTGGATCTCAGGCAGGCAGAGGAGTTTACCTGGGATGGGAGGCCTCCCCAGGCATGAAGGAGGTAGAACAGTGTGTCGAGGCGGTGGGGGAGGGGGTGGGGTGGATGCAAAGGCCCCTGCTGAGAGTGAGGGGCCAGGCTGGTGTGTGTGGGGGACGACAGGGACTGGGGAGAAGTTTCTGAGCAGCATGACGGGCCTGGCCGAGGTTGGTCGCCCCTGCTCAGTGTGTGCCTGTCTGTGCGGCTGGCGGCTTCCTCCAGCCTTGCTCAGTGGCAGCGCAGAGAAAGTGGACAGTGGCTGGCTCCTGGGCCCAGGGCTCCTAATCTGGGGCAGCAGGAGGTTGGAAGCTCAGCAGTGAATATTTTGACAAGAGCGTGGCTGGTATGAGGAAGTTAAGTTGGGAGGTCAGGAAAGGAGGCCAGGCTGGAGAGGGGGATGGGGCAGAGGGAGTGATAAGGGAGAGAGTGGGAGGGTGGGTGGGAGGGGGAGTGGGATCATCTGACTCCAGAAGCAGAGCCATTCCGTGGGACGATGAGGGGGTCATGTTGGGATCCGTGGTGGGCACCTGTCGCGGGTTCATTCAGCGCCACCTCCTGAGTGTCCTTGTGTGCCTGGCGGTGTGAGGGTGCTGGGGCTGCAGCACTGAGCAAGATGTGGCTGTTCTCGGTTCCTTGGAAACTGCAAAACAAGCAATAAGGGTGGTGCGGAGAGTTATACAGGAACCCCAGCTCCTGGGAAGGGGTGGGTCAGGAAGGCTTTAGGACCAGCCACGTAATTTCCCGGGTGCATTGCATGAAAACATGAGGTCTTTTGTTAAAAAATTAGTAAGGATTTCAAGACTCCAACAGCAGAGCATTAAACCAAGCATGGGGCCTTTTTAGACATGGGGCCCTGTGTAACTGCAGAGATCACACAACCGTGAAGCCAGCTCTGGAAGGCTTCCCGGAGGAAGTGACCTTTAAGCTGAGATAGGCTGGATGAGAAGGAGTCAGCCAGATGGAGAGGGCATTTCTAGGCAGAGGAGCAGCCTATGCAAAGGCCTGGCAGGGAATGAGGGTCTAGTATATTTCAGGAAGAGAGACACACAGCCTAGCTGGAATGGGGAGAGCTGAGGCAGGTCCCAGAAGGGAGAGGGCAGGGTCAAGGAAGGTGGACTGGGGATATGGGTCCCCTGCAAGGTACTTGGGCTGGAGAGGAGGGCAGTGAGGTGGGGTCTGAGAGGACCGGGAAGTGGGGTGGGCGGTTCCATGCGGATGAAGGAAAGCCTTCCAGCCTAGAGCAGCCTCACCCAGAGAGGTCCTCGGGAACTGAGGCCTTTGGCTGGGACTGGGAGTGGGGGTCCCCAGGAAGGAGAAGGGGGAGTTGGGTCAGAGTCAGGAGGCCCAGATGGTGGGGTCAAGGATGGCTGACAAGTAGCCACTGAGGGCCTGAGCCTTGGCTGCTGGCAGAGGAGGGAAGGGCCGGAGCCCACTGGACTCGGCTGACCTCCAGGTGGCCAAGGAGTCCTTGGTGCCGATACCCTGCTCTTCTACTTCCCTCTCCATCTGGACCGCTGGTCTGGGCCCAGGAAGTGGGCATCAGGTCCCAGAGCTCCGTCTAGCTCAGAGGTGAAGGGAGCTGCCAGGGGTCTGGATGCTATATGTGCAAACAAGAACTTTGTGGAGTGCAAACTAAACTTGGGGTGTTTGAAGTCTGGGGGTTTGTCGTACCTGTGTGCCCAGAATCCCAGTCCACATCATAGTTGGGGGGCTTCCAGGGGGTGGGGCAGGGAGAGGCCAAGATTCCCAGCTGCAGGTGCCATGTCAGGGCCTTTGCCCTCAAACTAGAAATTCCGCTTTGCCTGCCAGCAGCCTAGGCGGGGCTGTCCCTCTTTCTGGGCCCAGCATGCACTGGGCTCAGCAGGTGGGGCTGGGTAGCTCAGGCAGAGTCCCGGCCTTGGGTCTGGGCTGGGAAGGGAGGAAAGAGGCAGGGGCCTGAGAGCTGGAGAGGCCTGTGGGGAGGGGATTACCTGCGGGGTGGGTCCTGTGCCGCCTGGGAAACCCCTCCTCAAGGAGAAAGTTTTTATCCAGAGCAGTAACCCTTGACCCCGGCAGGACGTGGAGGGACTCACATTTATTGAGCATTGGTGATGTAGCCCTGGCTGGGCATCCTACTTAAGCCCCCCACAGTCCTGGGAGAGAAGCGTTATTGTATCCATTTTACAGAGGAGAAACTTGAGACTCAGCGAGGGGACAGGACTCACAGGATCACACAGCTGGTAACTGGCCACGCCTGTGTCTGAGGGACTCTGAGTTCCATGGCCTCCTTTCCACAAGCCACTGCCCTCAGATTAAACAGTTCTAGCAAAGACCTGGGAGGTGTCCTGATAGCTACCAGGGCTGGGAGGGGTGGGCCAGCCTTTGGTTTCCTTCAAAAACCTTTGCCTCCCAAGGATAGTATCACCCAGAAGTAAAAAAGCACCTTAATTTACAGGTGTTTTATGAATGAGAAAGGCAGGCACATGGGTAGTGTCATGTGGTTTTACAATAGAACCATCTATAAACCTTGCTTAGGAACTCTGTCTCCCCTGAAGCTCCCAGCATCAGCCTGGTGCTGAGGAGTTTTTTAAATAATTAACGAGGGAGCGTCGGGAAGGGGGTGGAAAATGCTCCAGCACCTACTGTGTGCCAGCCATTGGGAATCCCAGCCAGTCCTACACAGACAAGGGTAGCTTTACTGTCCCCATTTTGCAGAAGCATAAATCAAGGCCCAGACTCGTGGCTTCCCCAAGTACAGAGAGGGACGGGGGTTGTTCCCATCTCTCCTTGCCTGCTGCACTCTCCGTGTGTTAGATGAAATGCCCCTCCCCTACACACCCAGTTGATGGGTCTGGGGCTGTGGAGGGCAGGGAGGTAGGAGGGGAGGGCTCCCTGAGGCCATCTGACCCAGCCCTGTCCCACTGGCGCTGAGGACAGAGATGAGTCCCACACAAGCTCTGTCCTTGAGGTGCTGACGGTCTGGAGAGAGAGCTGAGCCTCTGCTAGTATAAATACAGCGTGATTTGTGCCTCAGTCGTAGACACGTGCTCTCTGAGAGGGAGCCCTGGATTCCCAGTGGCTTTTGAGGCATTTGAAGGCTTTGACAGATGAGTCAGTGGATGTGGGGTAGGGAAGGGCATTTCAAGCTGAGGGAACAGCATAGGCAAAGGCCCGGAGGAGGGAAAGTGTGGGATTTTCTTGAGGAGAGCGTGTGTGTTTCCGTGTGGTTAGAGGTACAGTCTTGAATGTGACCAGATCATGGGGCAGAAGTGGAAGTGCCAAGAGGGCTGGACTGCAGAGGTGGGCAGGGCTTATCGTGTGGAGCCTCGCGGCCGAGCCTCATCTCATAAGCCACTGGAGGGCTTAACCAGAGCAACGTGATCAGATGATGGCATGAGAGAGGCAGGAGGTGGCGAGGCCAGTGAGGTCCAGGGACCAAGGATGGGGCAGGCCCAGGGGGAGGCTAGAGGATAGATGAGCTCCCACAGACGGGACTTAGGCTCAGCCTGTGGGAGGTGGGGCAGAAGGCGAGAGGCAGGCCCTGGGCACAGGGGAGTCCGGCCTCAGACCCACACATTGCTGCTCCCTGTTTGAGTCCTCACAGCAGTCTTGCTGCTTCTGTCTCTCTGGAACAGATGAGACACTGAGGCTCAGATTTGGAAAGTCACTTAGGGCCTCTCAGCAGGAAGGGGAGGAACTGGGATGCGAGCAGCAGTGGAAGGGTCAGACCTTGGGTGAGTCCCTTCCCCTCTCTACACCTCTGTCCCCCCGTGCAGGATGGGGGAGGGCATGGTAGGTGACCAGCACAGGCTCAGCTGCCTCTGGAGTCCTAGGAGTTGGCGCTCTCATGTCCCTTCTCTCTGGCAGAACCAAGGAGAGCATGTACCACTCGCTGACGTATGCCACCATCCTGGAAATGCAGGCCATGATGACCTTTGACCCTCAGGACATCCTGCTTGCTGGCAACATGATGAAGGAGGCGCAGTCGCTGTGTCAGAGGTCGGGGCTGTGGGGCGGGCAGTGATGAGGAGTTGTGAGACCCATCCTTCTGTCACCTACGCCTATCCCAGTGCCTGAAATGCCACTATTAGTGCTGCTCCTTTTGGCTAAGAGGACGTGGCCCCAAGTGCCAAGAACTGTTCCTGTCAGGACTGCCTCAGGAGCCTTGTTGTCTGAGCCAGTCAGTGAGCAGCTCCCAGGGGCCAGGCCTGATTGGGAGGAGACGAATTCTGGCTCTGTCACGTAATAACTCTGACCTTGGGCAAGTCCCTCTCTGGACTCAACTTTCCTCATCTGTAAAGTGGGTGTGATGATAGGGTTGTTGTGGGGACTGAATGAAGACACCAGTCACAGGGCCTGGTACATAACCGGTGTTGGGTGCACGTTAACTGCTTGAATGAGCAAACGAATAGACCCTCAATGTTCCTGCACAGGTGGAGTTGTCATTCACTGGGCACACTCTCATGCCTGCCTGAGGCCGGGCCCTGTGCTGGGCTCTGGCCACCCGGGGAGTCATCAGACCCCGGCCCCTCCGATGGGGAGATGGGCACAGACAGTGACACCCCAGCCTCATGCAGGGAAGGTCCCAGGTCATAGGGGTCGAGCTGGAGGAATGGGAAAGCTTCCTGGAGGAGGCGATGCTGGAGCTGGGTCCTGAAGGGTGACTAGGAACTGGCCAGAAGAGAGGGAGGAAGGAAGGAAGGGGCCTCTAAGTGAGGCAACGGTAGGGGCAGAGGTGTGACAAAGCCTGGATTTGGGGGAGGCAGTTGAGTGGGTGTGAGTCCTTTGGGAGGGGCAGGAGACGCAGTCCGAGCCCGCCTGGGCCCCTGGCTCCCCCTCACTGAGTGACTTGAGGCCCCCTTTTCTTTTTCAGGCACCGGAGGAAGTCCTCTGTAACAGACTCCTTCAGCAACCTGGTGCACCGCCCCACTCTGGACCAGTTCACGGAAGGTGTGGCATTCAGGATGTCCTCTCCACCCCAGCGACCCCAGGCAGCCTGGGTCCAGGCCCAGGGAGGGGCAGGAAGGGGCGGTTATCTTCCCAGTCATTGCCAAGCGGGCTGGGCCCTGGCCTAGATGCTGGGACATGGGTGGGTCAGACCTGTGGCCTTTTGAGGAGTGTCGCTCGGGTGAGAGGGGAGCAGGCAAGACTCACTGTCCTGATCACGTTACCTCTCCAGGACCTGGAAGTTGGGGAAAGAAAATGCTGTCACATGTCCTGTGCACTTTGCTCCTCAGGCTGGGGAGGGCTTAGAATTGTGTGTGGGCTTAGGTCCACTGGCTTGATTATCATGGTGGTCTCGTGGTGTGCCCAGAGGGGAATGTGGCTTTAGAGGCTGACACCCTGGGATGAGAGCTGAAGGCAGCAGGAGAGCAGGTCTGCGCTGCCAGAGCCTGGCTGGCATCTTTGTGCCGTGGCCACATGTGGCAGTCCGGGAGGTAACGGCAGCCAACCATGAGCCATGGGGGGCTCTTCACTGCAGGGGTGGGTGGCCTTCCCCACCTCCAGAGCCCTTGAGGGTTCCCGCATGAAAGCAGGCATATGATGGTGCCACTCCCTCCATCAAACCTTGCATGGCTCCCTGCTGCCCATAGGACCAAACCTACAATCCTCCATCAGTGTTCAAGGCCCTTTGCAAACAGACCTCTGCCTCCCCTCATCTCTCCCTGCCCCCTAAATCTCTCTCCACCATGTCACCCCCGTTTCAACCTTCCCTGACTCAGCTGTCCCCAGCATCTGTGTTGTTTGGCTCTCCTGGGTCTTTGTCTAGAAAACTCTTTCTGCCTCATCCTTCCAGTCCTTTCTCAACTCACAGCCCAAACTCAAATGCGCTTTGTTCTAGAAGTCTTCCGATTCCCCAGGCTGTGTTGGTTTTCCTTTCCTGAGTCCCACACCGTGGCTTTGATCAGGATCTTCTTTTTCATCCATTCAACCCAGCACCTTCTCCTTGCCCAGCACTGTGGGGTGTTGGTATACAGCACATACAGTGATTCTTGGAGAACAAGAGAGGCAGGCCCAGGGCCCTGTGCTGACATTCTGGGTGGTGGAGTGGGGGAACCAGGTGGAAGACTGGGGGGAAACGTAAGCTAACCCGGGACGGTGGTGAGTGCAATGACATTCCCAGAGCTGGGTGAGAAGGGAAGGGGGAGGAGGAGGGGAGGGGGCTGACTCATGTTCCATTTGCCTTTTGGGAGGTGGGCGTGGAGGACTTGGCCCAAGCCTCCTGCTGGGAGTCCCGTGAGGCCACAGGGCTTTGGTCTTCTCCCTGCAGAGGAAATCCACGCGGAGGTGTGCTACGCAGAATGTCTGCTGCAGAGGGCAGCACTGACCTTCCTGCAGGTAGGAGCCCTCGACCTGCACAGGCAGCCTGGGGGTTTCAGGAGATCCATCACCATGTCTAAGCCAGAAGAGTCTGTAGCAGCCATGATCAGCCCCCGTGTGGTTCAGCCAAGGACTGGGGCTCAGTCGCCCCAACACTCCTGGCCCTGACCAGGCTCAGGGGCAGAGGGGATGGGCTGTACCCCCTCCACACTGAGCACACGCGTTCCCGTCTACTACCAGGATGCACTCCCCTCTCAGGGCTTCTCTTTCCCACTGAGGGTTGTGTGGGTGACAGGCATTGTCACAAAGCCCGCTGTACACTTGATTCATTCAGAAGGCTGACTTATGGCACCTACGCCGGACCAGGCTTTGTGCATCTGTTACCCTGTGTAGTTTTTACATACCTTACACACATAGCTTGTTGGTTTTTACATGCATTTACGTACATTATGTAATCTTCACCTCACAGGCCTCCTCCCTAGGTGGGAGGAGCCACCTTCCCAGGGTCACGTGGTTGGCCAATGGCAGAGCTGGGATTTGAACCCAGGTCTGGTCAACTTGGAGCCCAAGCTCCTCACCACACAGAGGTAATGATGAGAACCATCACCTCGTGATTTTACCAAAAAGCCCGGGCTATAATTATAATGTATAATCATGTAAATATGTGTATTGGGGTGAAGAGGCACATATAAATTCTATTCTCAGGGTGCTGTTTATTTTTGTTAGCTACTTTTCTATCTTTTTGGATCTCAGGTGATTAGAATTCGATTAATCCAAATTCTTCATTAGGATCACCGTAATAATTGCACCATGATGGCCTTTTGTTCGTTTCCTTTATTATTATGCATAATAAATGAACAAACGCCCGGGAACTCCACACCCAACCAGAGAACAATTCTCCTCGCCCCCTGGGCTCCTCCACCCTGTGCCTGCCTGCCTTCCCAGGGGCCACTGCTGCTGCTAGCGTTTGTTTCTCACTTTCCACCTTATTTTTGAAAAATAGGTTTCTCGGCTTCCTATTCATGTATGAGCAGCATATTGCTATGTTTTCGTTGGCTTCGAGCTTCTTAAGGCCTCAAGCTGTGTGGGACTCGCTTTCTTCCCCCAGCCTTGTGGCTGTGTAATGTGCCCTTCTGTGACTATACCAGTGTAGTCATCTGTTCTCCTGCTGAGGGGCATCTGGGCTGTTTCTGGTGCTTGGCTGCGACGCACAGTGCTGCTGTGAACATTCTTGAGGGTGACTTCTGCAGCCCATGTTCATCCGTTTCTCTTGGGTGTGCACCCAGGAGTGGAACCGCTGGGCGGGCTGGAGGTATTGGTGCTTTAAATTACAAATGTGGTAAATACCTACTTGTTGTAAAAAAACACAGGTAGGGCCGGCCTGGTGGCACAGTGGTTAAGTTCGTGCGTTCCACTTCTCGGCAGCCCGGGGTTCACCGGTTCGGATCCCAGGTGCGGACATGGCACCGCTTGGCAAAAGCCATGCTGTGGTAGGCGTCCCATGTATAAAGTAGAGGAAGATGGGCACGATGTTAGCTCAGGGCCGGGCTTCCTCAGCAAAAAAGAGGAGGACTGGCAGTAGTTAGCTCAGGGCTAATCTTCCTCAAAAAAAAAAAACACAAAAAAACGAAAAACACAAACAGCCCAAGCATGAGCATCCTCTTCCTTTCCCACTGTTCCTCCACTGGGGGAGGCACCGTGAATCACTGGGAGTGTGTGGGAGTGTCTCCTCCAGGCCCTTCTGCAAGCACATGGTATGTGTACATGTGAGGCTGTAGAGGGGGATTATGGTCGAGCCATGGGCGTTTTGGTCTTGTTTGGCAAGCAAGACCCTCATCTCAAGTCCCAGGGGCAGGGAGCCTGGTTTGGCTGACCTCTGACCCCATCCCCAGCAGGGCCCCTCATAGAGCTGGGCCTGGGGAGGGGCAGGCGGGACCAGAGCCTTGTGGGATCCTTCTCAGGCCTGTGGCTACCTCTAGGCCCGGCTCTTAGCATCTCTTCCTCCTGCAGGATGAGAATATGGTGAGCTTCATCAAGGGTGGCATCAAAGTTCGCAACAGCTACCAGACCTACAAGTGAGTGGGGCCAGCCGGGGGGCGCCTGGGGCCACAGCATCCACCACCCTGTGCCCCTCAGGCTGCTCTGTGGGAGGTAGAAAGCACTGGCAAGAGACAGGAAGCCTAGAATGCTGTGTGATCTCAGATTTCTGCACCCTTGGGACCTCAGTTTTCTGGAATATTATTCCCCTGGTTTTCTGGGTCTATCTGTTCATTTGTTTCCCCTGAGTGCTTACTCTGTGCCTGACCCTGAGCTAGGGGAAAATAAGACACAGAATCTGCACAAACAGCTTGGTCTGTGCTGGTGGGGGATGGGGGTGGGAAAGACACAAAAACAGTAATTTTGAGAATAGCCACCAAACTCCTACATATCCCTTAAGGCCCTGTCCAAATTCCACTTTCCCCATGAAGCCTTCCTCGACCCCTCCAGTACACAGGGATAGTGTCCACACACACACCCACTCCCCTACCTGGGAGCTCCCCAAGGGCCAGATCATTTCCGTGCCATCTTAGCAGTGGGCCAGGCATAGCCTGTGTTTATGGATGAAAGAATGAGGACTCAGTCCAGAGTACCTTACCCAACATGGTGCTACAATCCTTATCTACACTTCCAAAATCAAAAAAAGCTCTGAAACCTCATGTTTTTCCCCCAAGTTTGGCATTAAAACTAATTTTCCGTTAAAAGTTGACCTGAATTGACTTGAGACTATTTATCATCATCATTTTCCCCATTTCAAGTAACTACTTCCCTGCAGAGACATTGCGAGTTTGATTTCAAGGCATTGCTGGGGTATACCACACCGTGCAGTATATGGGCACCACATTACCTCGTGGGTCTGTGCTGGAATTGTGCCAGGCAACCAGACAAATGTTCTGGCCCCTCCAGTCTCTCCACCACCTGCCAGAGTAATGTTTCCAGAGCACAAACCTTGTCAGGTCACCCCCTGCCAATGGGGCTCCTCTTCGTCTTAGGATAAAGTCCCTGGTCATCGCCGAGTCATTTCTGGGAGCTCTCCCTGCCCACCTGGCCACACCTCCAACCCCCTCTGCCTCAGACATTTGGACCTTTCCTCAGTTCTTCAAACATACGAAGCTCATTCCTGCTTCAGGGCCTTTGGACATGCTGTTTTCTCTGCCAGGAACACTCTTTCTGCACCAGGCTAAGCCCTCCGCATCCCTCAGATTTCAGCTCAAATGTCAGCTCCTCAGAGAAGCCTTCCCTGGACCCAAGACTAGGTCAGGCCCCAGGGTTCCTGTCCTTTGAGGCCCTCCTCACCCTCACAGAACTCAAAGGGCTCCATCCCCTAGAGTGGGAGAGTTGTGAGGACAGCAGCGTGGTGGCTTTGCACCCTGCTGTCCCCAGTGCCTGGCACAGAGAGGTCTCAGTCTGTGTTTGCTGATTGAAAGCCCTCTGGATGCTCATGGGCCCGGACGGAGCCTCTCTCCTGCCCTGGGAGGGCTGGAATATGGGCTCTGCGCAGTTGGTGACCAGGAGAAATAGGGTTGGGTTCCAACCAAGAGACCCCAGGAAGGCGGAGGGGGTGTTGGAGTTAGCCCAGTGGTTCTCAGCGAGGGGCATTTTGCCCCCGTGAGGCATTTGGCAATGTCTGGAGACGTTGGTTGCCACACCTGGGGGGAGGTTGCTCCTGGCATCTAGTGGGTGGAGGCCAGGGATGCTGCTAAACATCCTGTGATGCGCAGGACAACACTCGCACCCGAACAGTCATCCAGCCTAAAATGTCAGCAGTGCCCAGGTTGAGAAACTGTTCTAGACAGAATGCAGAGCATGAGCAAGTCCTAGACGCTGGACAAGGCAGGTGCACTGGGGCCGATATGGCTGAAATTCAGGGGCAAGGAACGTGTTATTATGGTGGGAGATGAGGTTATGTTTTCCTCGAGTATCAGCTCTCTGGCTCACCAGAACCGCTATAATTCTACCACCAGTGGGTTCTGAGATCAGCTGGGAGTCAGGGGTAACCTTAGGCCCCAGCTGGAAAGGGATCCAGCCCTCACTGTGTACCTGAGGCAGGACTTTGCCTCCCTCTGTAGGGAGCTGGACAACCTCGTGCAGTCCTCCCAGTACTGCAAGGGAGAGAACCACAGGCACTTTGAAGGAGGGGTGAAGCTCGGTGTGGGAGCCTTCAACCTGGTGAGTGGGAGTGCCCCTCCCCCTGTCCGCAGTGTCTGGGCCCCTGCATGTCCCTGCCCTACCCACGGTCTCTGCTGGGATGCTGTACTGGGCCTTGTGCTGCCCTGGGGCCCAGTGATGAAGCAGACGTGTCGCCAGCCTGGGGGGATCACAGCCGGGGTGGGGTTGGCGATGGGTGCTGGCGCTGCCTCCGGGATCCCTTTGATGCATTCTTTCCCAGCTCAGGTGGAAAGGTTGAAATCCACCATGGTGGCAGTATCTATAGCACCAGAAATTGACAAACGCAATAAACCAGGGCCCGTCCCCTGGAGAGCTGGTGGTTAAACATTGACCAGTGGCCAGGAAGGAGACAGGCCTGGAGACAGCGGATGACCACCAGGGAACAGAGCCACTGCCCTGGGGGAGTTGGGGAAGGTTTCATGGAGGGGAGAGTATTTGAGGCTGGATCTAGGAGGACGCATGGGTGGGGGAAGTTTGCCAGGGGGCCAGGGCATTCCAGGCGGAGGGAGCACTGTGGGCTGAGGCGGGGAGGCTCAGAAGAGCTGGGGCTGCTCCTGGATGATTAGACTCCTGGCCCTGGTGGCCAGGGACCTCTCCGGAAGTGTGTGTAGCAGGGAGTGCCTCTCTCCCCTCTAGACAAAGCCTGTTCGAAGAGCAGGCCCTGGGTTGGGGGTCCCTACCCCACTCTGGGTTGCGGTTTCCTCGTTTGTAAAATGGGAACAGTGATCCTGGCCCAGGTGCTGAGAGATACAAGCTGCAAGGTGCGTGGGATGCTTTAGCAGGTCATAGCCCCACAGTCCTGGGGTCAAGAACTATCTCCACCTCTGATAAGCTGGCGGCCTTGGATGTATCCTGTCACTTATCGGTGCCTCTCTTTCCCCAGCTTTCGAAAGGGGCGGTAATCCCTTCTTTGCAGGACTGTTCTGAGGGTCAGACGCAGTGCCGGAGCCCCTGGGATTCAGTGTACTTTAACAGCCGCTAACGGTTGCGTGCAGGCCCGTATGTGCTTCACCTACGGTCATCTGATCCATCCGCGCAGCACCCCTGTGAGGAGGGCGCTATTGTTCTTCCCATTCTGCACACGAGGAAACTGAGGCATAGAGGGCATATGTAACTCGCCCAAGGTGACCCAGCTGCGAGTGGTGAGACGAGGATGTAGATGCAGTCTGTTCCTAACTGTCACACGGTGGTGCCTCTCTATCCGGGGAAGTTGGCTTTCCAGGAAACCCAGGGCCTCCTTGTGGACATTCCAGAGGCAGGGCCTGCACCCCTGGCTCCTCCCAGGACTCGGAAGGTTTGGGGAGTGGGAGGGCAGCCCCTGACCCTTCCCGTGCCCACCCGCCTCTGTTTCTGCAGACGCTGTCCATGCTTCCTACTAGGATCCTGCGGCTGCTGGAGTTCGTAGGGTTTTCAGGAAATAAGGTACCACCTGCCTTCTGGGGCCCCCGACTTGCTCAGCCCCAGGACTGGTACTTGGCTGACAGAGTGGGGCTGAGGGGCTGCGGGGCCTCAGTGCCAGTACTGCCCCAGCCCCCCTTGGTGTGTGGCCCTGGACAAGGCCCAAACCTCTCTGGATCTCCGGCTCCTCTGCAGTCAAAGGGGGCTGGTAATCCCCACCTGGCCTCTCACAGGGGGGTGAGGCTCTAGGGTAAGGATGGGTGTGAAGGACGACTCTGTGCGATGGCCTGGGATCATGTTTCTGAGCCTGACAGGTATCAGGAAGACCTTGAGCAAGTCCCTTCCCCTGGGACCATGTTCTGGGCTGAGAGATGCCCAAGGGAAGCCCTACTGTGCATCAGACCTCGAGGGTAGAAACCAGAGGACTCAAGCCCCCAGAGGCTTTACTGAGGGCAGGAACCTGAGCAGCAGGTAGCAGATCCGGGAGGGCTCCCTGGAGGAGGAGGCCCAGTGTGGTGGAAGGAGCATTGGCCTGGAAGTCAGGTGCCCTAGGTCAGTGCAGCCTCGTCCCCTTTTCCCTGTGACTCTGAGCACATCCCGCCCTCCTCTGGGCCTCTCTTCAGTAAAACAAGGGGCATTTTTTTTTTTAGATCAGATCAGTTTTTCAAACTTGGACTTTCTCTGGCCCTTCCTGATTTTTGCCATGTCCACCGACCTCTTTGTTGTTATTAATGTATTATTTTTCTCAAAAGCGGCTCATATTTTTTACTTAGAGATACTTAAAGGAAACGTTGCTATGCGGAAACCCTGTTATTTGGCGTGGTAAGCACCCACCCTCACAATGACCCTGTGAGGCCACAGGGGTCTGAGGAGGGCCCGGCCGGACCGTGCGGTCTGCTGAGGCCGAGGAGGGGAGCTCAGAGCGTACCCGCCCAGGGCCGAGGCTCGCTCCTGGACACCGTCACAAGGACGGATGGAGAGCTGAGAAGGGGAGACCCTCACTTGGCACTCTGCCTCGCGCCTGTCCGTGGCCCTGTGAAATCCTGGCTGCTGTCTGCAGCCCATGGCCCAGCGCCGTTCCCAGGAGATGCCGGCCCAAGGCTCCGGGGGCCCCGTTCGCTTTTGCTTTCCCAGGAAGGCCCCTGGTTGTGAGTAGGATTTCAGGATGATGACAGGAGAGAAGAGCACGAGAAAGGCCCAGAGGTGGGACAGTGTGGCCTGTGGCAGGAAGAGGGCGGCGAGGCCAGAGTGGGGGACCTCCAGCAGCAGCCGCAGCTTTGATTCTGTCCTGCAGGCAGGGAGCTGTGGAGGGCTTGAGGCCGGGGTGAGGCAGGTCAGATCTGTCTATGAGGAAGCGCACGAACGCCCTGGAGGACAGAGAGAGGGGCAGAGACTGCAGGCCCTGATACAAGTGGGGTCTGGCCTCTTGCTCCTCCCCTGCCAGGCTCTGGAGCATCCTCCTCCAGGAAGCCTTCCCAGACTGCAGTCCTCGTGGCCCCATCTGTACCCTGAGCCTGTGGTTAGGATTCTCTGCCAGCTTTTCTTTCCTCTTCCCCCATCAGATGTGGGGCTGCTCAGGGCCTCAGCGCCCACCCTGTGGGGGGAGTGGGAGGGGCAGGGTAGTGGGGGAGGGGGGCGGGTGCTACCTGGAGTCCAGCACTCTCCTGCCTCTGCTCCAGCAGCATTGTCCTCACAGCTGCCCAGTGACCTCCCAGGCCCTGCCGCTTGCTGGGTCCCAGGGTGGGCCCCGGGGCACTCAGGCCCCGCTGGCCTCAGCCGGTCCCCTCTTTCCGCAGGACTACGGGCTGCTGCAGCTGGAGGAGGGTGCCGCGGGCCACAGCTTCCGCGCCGTGCTCTGCGTCATGCTGCTGCTCTGCTACCACACCTTCCTCACCTTCGTGCTGGGTAGGGGCGCCCGGGCCGAGTGCTGGGGCCTCTGGGGTTGGGCTGGCCCTGAGGGCAAGGGTGAGATGGCGAGGGGCTGCAGACCCTCCTCGGCCCCGGACTGGGGATGGGGCACTGAGACGAGACACAACAGATGCGCATCAGCTGTCCTGGGGCCTGGCTTTCTGACCGCTCGCTTCCTCACGGTGTGACCGGGTTCCAACCTCAGTTTTCTCGTCTGTGAAATGGGGATGGGCTTGCCCACCTTTTGGAGGGTGTGAGGACGCTGTAGGCAGGCTGGCCTTTGGGGTCCCTGGCCCAGCCTTGGTGGGCATGGGCTCTTGGTTAGTGAGCCCTGTGGTATGCTGGGGATGAAACTGGTGCCTCATATGCCCCTGGAGATGGGAGGATTATTTCACAGAGGGGGAAGGGGAGCCCCTGAGAAGCCCCTGGTAGGTTGCTGGGAGGATCACGGGCCGGTGTGGTGACGTGTGTTGTCCCCCTGCCGCCTTCAGGCACCGGGAATGTTAACATCGAGGAGGCAGAGAAGCTCCTGAAGCCCTACCTGAAGCGATACCCTAAGGTGAGCCCCCTTCCTACCAGACCCCCGTGGCCCAGCGCCCTCTGGATCCCCGTGGCCCAGTGCCCTGTGGACCCTCATGGCCCACCTGCCCTGTGGACCCCCGTGGCCCAGTGCCCGGTGGACCCCTGCGGACCACATGCCTGTCATTGCAGGGCGCCATCTTCCTGTTCTTTGCAGGGCGGATTGAAGCCATTAAAGGCAATGTTGACGCAGTGAGTAACGGGGGTCTGGGCTGGTGCTGGAGACCCTTGGGGTCCCCAGGTCAGCAGGAAGACACTCGCAGACATACTCAGGGACAAGGCAGACTCGGGGGAGGGCCCCGAGTGAGAACCAGCAAGAGAGCAGGGGCGGGAGAGGCACCTCCTGCTGAGAGTGTGGGAAGACAGGAGGAGGAAGCATTTGTGGTGAGCAGGCCACCTTCCTGGAGAGGGAGGTCCTCAAGGGAGGCAGTGAGGTAGGAAGACCCACTTGTTGGGGGTGTGCTGAAAGGCCGGAACCTGGCGAACGGAGTGGTGGTGCCCTGGGGAGGCTGGCCCCCTGAGGGCCTGGCTAGGGAGTCTGGACTCCCGAGGTGGGAGCAGCCACCGAAGGGCTGCGGGAGGGGAGGGTCAGGGTCCTGGCAGCATCCCCAGCAGGCGGCCGGGGCCCAGGACAGACTTGACCGCGTGGAGTTCAGGGGTCTCCAGCTGGCCCTGGCTGTGCTTCCTCGGGCAGCAGGACAGATGCTCCAGGTCCTGGTCCCTTCGTGGGGGCTACTGGAACTTTTGGGGTTTGCTCTGAGGCATAGACATTATCATATCACTTTAATATGAACAGTTTCTACTGCCTATTGTCCCTCCATTATAGCTCAATCCTGTCCTTTCATTTTGTGCTGAAAGACTAGGGTCCCAGAGAGGGGCAGTAACCGGGCCTAAGGTCATGTAAGACCTGGGGCAGAACAAGGATCGGAGGCCAGATCCTCGTTTCCCCACTGTTGCACCCCTGCCCCCTGAGCCTGGCACAGGGCTTGGACCACTGTGCGCTGGAGGAGGCTGGACCTGCTGTGGGGTTGGGCAGGGGCCGGGGTGGGGGGCACCCACCGAGGCTGATCAGCAGGTGCCCACAGGCCATCCAGCGGTTCGAGGAGTGCTGTGAGGCCCAGCAGCACTGGAAGCAGTTCCACCACATGTGCTACTGGGAGCTGATGTGGTGCTTCACCTACAAGGGCCAGTGGAAGATGGCCTACCTGTACGCCGACCTGCTCAGCAAGGAGAACTCCTGGTCCAAGGTGGGCTGACCCCGTGTGTTTGAGGGACCTGGCCAACCCAGACTGGCCACAAGCCCCTAGACCCTGGCCAGTCTAACTGGCCCTAACGGGACACAGATGTCTCAGCAGGAATTTAAAAAGAACCACAAATTCTAATAGGACTCAGGGCCGGAAGGAACCAAAGAGAAACTTTATGACTACAATGTGTTAGTCGAGATTTTAAGTCACAAAGGTCAGCAACGTGGCTCACACTGTCTAGGTGAGTGCTGTCCACAGAACTTCCTGTTATGGTGGAAATGTTTTATTTCTGCACCGTCCAGTGTGGTAGCCACCAGCCAGATGTGTACACTGAGCACTTGAAATGTGCCTAGTGCAACTGGGAAACTGGATGTTTTAAATTTTATTTAATTTTAATTAACATTTAAATTTTAAGTCACGTAGGGCTAATGGCTACCATGTTGGACTATGCAGATCTAAAACACAAGAGGCTCATTGGTTCATATAACTGAAAATTCTAGGCACATCTGGCTTCAGGTAGGGCTGGATCTAGGAATTCAAATTAAATCATCTGAGCTTGGTTTTCTATCTGTGGCTGTGCTCTCCTCTACGGCATCTTTGTTGTGTAGGGAGGTTCTCTCCATGGAAAAGGCGGGGTGGCCATGGGCTGCCTGCCCCTAACTCACATCTTCTTTTGGTTTCAACCAAAGCCCCATAGTGGAGTCTCATTGGTGTGGCATAGATTGCATGTCAGTGCCTGGAAACAGAGGGTGGGAAGATTCCTCAAGGATTAGGAGTAGGAGAGGGGTGGATCCCCAGAAGAAAAATGAGGTGATGTCCCCAGAAGAAGTGTTGGCAGCGGGGGGCGGGGGGGGGGCATTAAAGAGATGCCATGTAGGCAAAACCAAGCAAAACAGGTGCCTATCGTAGCTGAAAACTTAGAACATCATGGGAAGTCGTGAAATAAGAATTAGTCATATCATCGTAGTAATGATAGTACAGAATTCTGAACCATGAGCCTTAGAATCATCCAGATCATCAGAAAGCATCTAATCTGGTATTGGCAAATACATAGCACATATGTCTCAATGCCATTTTCCCTTGCCCACAGCAGATGTGCTGATCAGGCCTGGTACTCTTTCCCGTAGCCCGCCTGTGACCTTAGAAGCCTTCTCCATACTACACTCCAGGCAGCCCGTAGAAATGATCTGAGTGGGCACATGTCATCCCTATCTAGTCCATATTTCTCGTGCCATGCCCCCCAACCCCCCCCCCCCCGCCCCCGCATGGAAGTCCTTTTCCAGTATCCCTGCTAGAGACCAAACTGAAAGGAAATTCTCTGGGTCTGGGGCCCGCAGGGCTCGGGGAGGAGCAGCTTTTGCTGAGCTGTGTGCCCAGCACTTGCCGTTTCCTCCACGCTATACCCAGTGAGGTGGAAATTATTATCTCCATCAGGCGTGTGAGGGACGCTGAGGCTAAAAGAGGGTATGTGACTTCCTGGCCCACACAGCTGTCGGTGACAGACACAGATCTGTGTGACTCGATGGCCTCTGCTTTTCCCTTGCTTCTCAGGTCCTCCTGAGGAGGGCTGGCTTGCCTTGAGACCACCCTGCTGTTGAAGGCTCTGCCTCGGGCCCAGCCGCTCTGGGCCCGGCGTCCATTTGTCATCACCTTCCACTCCCAACAAGAACGCAGCCTCAGGGAGAGCCATTCTGAATGAAAGTGACCTAGAAGCCTTCCTGTGGAGTGAGGCAGGCAGCAGGTCCACCTGCACAGGAAGAAGCCTGGGCTGGCTGCACAGCTGCTGGGAGAAGTAGAGGGGTGCCAGGCCTCCCAGGTGTCAGGAAGCCTGGCTGTGGGTCAGCTCAGTCTCCAGCTTGCTGTGTGACCTTGGGGAGGTCAGCCTCTCTTGCTGCAACGCTTTCCTCAGAAGGGTTTCCTGTGAAAGGCAGGCTGAGCCCCCGAGATCTGGGGCCTCGTTCATTCCTAATCTCTAGCACTTGGCCTCCATAGGGTCCGCCAACTTCCAGCTCTAGGGACTTGGCCTGTGGCCATTGCCATATGCTCCGGCCCTCTGCACAGCATCCCTCTCTGCCTGGACTATCCCCACTTGTCACTGTGGAGCCTTCATTTTCCCCCAGTACTTGCAGCTTGAGATGGCCAGAAACAAGGTGGTGACAGCTGTGCTCAGTGCTGTAGAGGGGGAACTGAAGGGAAGCTCGGAGGCAGCCCAGCCAAGAGGACAAGGAAGGCTTCTGGAAGAGGAGACTTCTGAACTGAGTCTTGAAGGAGGAGTTGGGAGGCAGTGAAAGGACACCCTAGTCTGAGAGAACAGCAGGGCAAGGCTGGGGTGCTGCCAAGAGGTTGCGTCTCCAGGGAGCACGATTTGTGGGTGGGGGTGCAGGGGGCCTGCAGAGGGACCCTTCCTCCTCTAAGCCACTCACTGTTAGCTTCTGGAGGACAAGGACTGTTTGACTGCGCAGACCCTGGTAGAATAAGCCAGCAAAATAAATGTGTGGAATCAAGGGGCAAACAGGCAGATAACCCTGGGAGACAAGACTTCCACCAGGGGAATTGGCTGCTGTTTTCCATCAGTGTGGCCCCATAACATCCCTCGATAACTTGGACTCCATGGCTCTCACAACTCTAGGTCACTGCACCCACCCTAACTCCTAGTGACTCAGTGGGGGGAGCTGTCAGAGGGGAGCAGGAGAAGGCTCTTAGTAGAAGCCAGTGGATGAGCCTGGCAGAGAAGGGACGGTGGCATCCCAGGCAGAGGGACAGCACAGGCAACGGCCTGGGGTGAGTTGAAGGAGTGATGGAGAAGAAATGGCAGCAGAGGAGCGAGAAAGCAGGTCATGAGGGCCCTGAGTGGCTGTTTGCGCTTCAGTCTGACGGTGGGGGAGCCCTTGATGCTTGTGGCTTAGATCTGTGCTTTAGAAATAATCCCTCCCACGGTTACTGGACAACCCCATGTGCCAGGTCCTGTTCTAGGCCAGGACATACAACAGCGGACAAAGCAAAGACCCCATCTCGAGGCTCATGTTCTAGTGGGAAGAGAGACAAGAAACACCCAAAGAAATAGATGTCAGTAAATACAGTGTCAGGTTCCCGTGAGGGTGCAGGGGGGTCAAGGGAGGCCTGAGAAACACCAGAATGAAGTGAGGAGCAACCATGTGGGTATCTCAGTGAAGAGCAGAGGGCGCTGTAGATGCGAGGGCGGGGAGGGGGAGCTGAAGGTGAGAGCGTTTGAGGTATACTAGAAACAGGAGTGTGGCTAGAGTGATGTGAGTGAGGGGGAGACTGTAGGAGTGTCGCTGGAGAGGAAACTGGGAGAGATGGGACAGGGTCTCATGACCTCACGACACGGAGTTTGGCTTTTATCCCAAGTGTGGTGTGCTGTCATGAGAAGATTTTGGGGAGGGACTGACGGCGTGTGACTTAAAGAGATCAGAGTGATGGTGGTGTGGGAAATGGCTTACAGGGGGCAGGAGGGGGACCGGGGGGGGATCTGCAGGAGACCTCATGGACTAGGACAGCAGGAAGACATCCCTGGTGGCCTGGGGCAGGGAGACGGTGTGGAGGCTGGTGCGGTCATGGAGGAGAGAGAGAGGGCATGGCCAGTGGGATTCAGGAGCTGGATAGGAGGTAAAATCATGAGGCCTTGGTGACTCAGCGCCAGGGCGGAAGAGGGAGAAGGCAAGGATGACACCAGGAGGTTGAAGATGGGATGGAGAACAGGTTTCAGCAAGGGGAGATTCTGCCCACCACACCCTGCAAAGACCGGCTTTTCCTCATTTTGTGAAGGGCAGGCTGAGGTGCTGAGGGCAGAGTAGAACTGAGAGTGGCCCTGGGCGCCAGCAGGGGTGGGGCTGCCAGGTGGAGCTGCGTTCCGCCTTCTGCAGAGACCAGACTCCAGGATGTCCTGCTCCTGCTCCTCCTCCACCCGGTACACTTCTTTCTTGGCTACAGGCAGGCAGTAGTTCCTTGGCAGCACCTCTAGGAGGCAGAGCTGTAGTTCAAGGCTCGGCCACTGGAGGGCAGCACAGAGCCAAGCTCCTCGCTGGAACTCATGGGGCAGGGGCGCGGCTTTCAGGATGGAACTGCAGGGGGTGGGGGGCGGGTGCGGAGCGAGGCCGGGTGGTCTCTGCACGGCCACGCCTTACCTGTCAGGGGTGGCTGTGGATCCAGTGGGCGAGGACCTGGCTTGAAGCCGCACAAACCTGGGGTCATGCCCAGCTCTGCCCCTGGCGGCTCTGCGGTCCCAGGAAGCAGAGGTGGGGTATGGATTCCTTTCTGGCATTGTCTCTGGGGTCAAGTGAGGTGATGTATGTAAAGTGCCTGACACTTAGTAAGGCAGTTCCACCGAGAGACCCTGAGCTGAGCCCTGACCCAGGGCCCTGTGTGCTGTCCTGGCCTCACACCTCTCCTTTTACGCATCTCATGCTTTATACTACTCATTTTATCTTACTTACTCACATCTCTGCTCCTCGCTGGCTTTGTTCAGGCTGTTCCCCGTGCTGGAAGGTCCTTTCTTGGGTCTCTGTGAATCTTCTCATTGGCCTTCACGGGCCCTGTCTGGAGTAGTTGTTTCCCAGAAGCCCTTGCTGCCCTGTCCTTGTGTCGCCGTCCTGCACATCCACTATGGTTTGGGTCTTTCTGCTGCTTCACAGTGAAGAGGGTAGCTGCCCTGGACCCACCCTGGGTTTAATTTCCAGTTCAAGTCCCCAGGCTGCCTCACCCTCGATGTCTCCCCCGGGGCTTGGGGATAATGTTAGCTGCTCTGCTGGGCCATACTGAGGTCCGAATGCGGCATCTGTGGCAGGCCGGGGCTGCGGCGGAGGGCGGGCTGTCACCGCTGACTTGCTCTGCCTTGCACAGGCCACCTACATCTACATGAAGGCCGCCTACCTCAGCATGTTTGGGAAGGAAGACTGCAAGCCGTTTGGGGATGACGAAGTGGAGTTGTTTAGGTGGGTCCTACTGTTTCAGCCCCGTCCTAGGCCTCAGCCAGGCTCTGCCCACAGCCATCCTGAGCTGTGGGCACCTGGAGGGAGGCGGTGGGCTTGTCGTCTCCCCTGGCCCTGAGCTCCCTGACCCTCCCCCAGGAGCACCCCACGGGGCCGGCGTTCCTTCCCTCACCTCCTCCGCTCCTTGTTGGAGCCCTCTGAATCTGCTCAGGGGTTTGCTTCTGCAACAGTGGTTAACATCCTTCCCATTGAGCCTCTGTCGTCTGGTCAATAGGACAAGTGTGGACACTGAGGTCCGGAGAGGGGTCCCTCCCTTCTGCCGAGTTAACCTGATTCACTCAGAGAAGCACAGTAGAGAGCCCGAGTTGGAATCCAATAATCAGTATTAAATCCAGCCTCTTCTGTTGCTTCGCTGGGTCACCTTGGACAATTTCAGCGTCTGTAAAATGGGACTAACCGCCTCTACCTTGCAGGGTTGTTTTGAGAATCAAATAGAGAACATATTTAAAGAGCCTGGCATAGGGCCTGGAGCCACTAAATGGTGGCTGTTTTTATTCCCATCTGCGCTGCTGTGTCTGCATTCTGTGAAGGGGAAGGGCAGGCTCAGCCTGGGCGGGTTGAGGACGGAGCCCAGGGCCTTCCTCCGGTTGTGGTGAGGGCTCGCCCCAACTTGCAGACCCGGAACTGGAGGTGACTCGAGCTTCCTGGGCTACTCTGTCACAGTCATAGGGTGTTTATCATTGACTGACTGCCTCCATTTCTCCATCTCTTATAACGCTTGCAGAAAACCTGTGAAGGTTTTAGAGATGAGAGAACTGAGGCTCAGAGTGGTTCCACAGTAAATAAGCAGGGGATGTCTGGTGGGAGACCTCACAACTGGTCCAGCTGTTTCCTGGGCCTGGACGGCTCAGGCCTGAGGGTCACAGCTGGAGCTGGGGACTGTGGCAGGAATTGGAGGGTGGGACAGAGCTGGGTGGTGAGGCCCCAGATGTGAGGCTCGCCTGCTGCATGCTGCACTTTACTCTGCCTTTGGAAACAGCTGAGGAGGCCACAGCCACGTGGCAAGAGTTAATGGAGGCTTTGAACTGTGTGGTTTTGGGCAGGTCCTGCCCTTTCCCCGGGTGTTGGTCTCCCCTGTGAAATTGGGGTCAGACTTCTGCTGGGCCCTCCGGAAATGAGGCTCTCGAGTGGAGGAGAGACAATTAGGAAGACTGGGGATGTTTGGATACATTCTCACCTCTGCCAGCTGGTGTGAAGGAGCCCCTTGCCAAGCCACAGGAAGTGGTCAGGTCTTGGGACAAGGCCTGTGACATATGGCCATAGCCACAGGCTATGAGTCCAGCACTCATGCAGATGGGGAAACTGAGGCTCAGAGAGGGGCCAAGCAGAGGCTGGGGACTCCCAGTCTTCTCTAGCTTTTTCTCACCCTCTCCCCATCCTCCTCATCTCTTTTGCAGAGCCGTGCCAGGCTTGAAGCTCAAGATTGCCGGGAAATCTCTACCCACAGAGAAGTTCGCCATCCGGAAATCCAGACGCTACCTCTCCCCCAACCCGATCTCCTTGCCAATCCCTCCTCTGGTGGGTAGGGAAGTCTGGACTGGCCTGCGCTCCAGTCTGGGATTGTGGGGATTAGCTGAGAGGCAGGGATGCTGCCGGGGCCCCAGGGGAAGTGGATGAGGGAGAAAGACCTCCGCGCCTCAGGGGCCTGGAGAGGATTTCACAGTTCACTGGGATGGGGGGAGGAAGGCAGATGAGTGGGTGTGCGCCAGCCCCTGCCTCTGAGAAAGTGCTGGTCTTCCGGGGTTGGAGGTAGGGAGACAGGCCAGCAGGCTTCAGAGGCAAAAAGAGCAGCCCTCCCCACTGTCCCCAGGAGTGTCACTAGCTGTTTGTGTTCCTACTGTCTGTTTCAGTCTTGTCACATGATTATAATTGTTGTTTACACTGTCCCCCTCACTGGACCCAGCTTTTCTGAGGCCTGGGACTATGCTGTATTCGACTCTGAAATGACAACGACGATAAGAATAGCTGTCGTGTTACTGGGCACTTGCTGTGTTCAAGGCTCCTGACACCCATTTCTGTTGCCTCTTCTGATCCTCACAGCCTCTGTCTGAGTAGGTGCTGGTGGTGTGTCCATTTTACAGATGGGGACAGTAAGGCCTAATAGATAAGAAGGAAAATTAAATGACTCGTTCAGGTCGCACCGCTGGTGTGTTAGAGAGTCATAATTTGAGTCCAGACAGTCTCGTCCCAGAACCCATATTCTGAACCACTGTTATGAGGCAGATTCTCTGGAAGATTTGAGCAGGCATCAGAGAAGGTTCCAGTTTGCTTAGAGTCCTTGTTGTTATTCAAAGAGTAAGGCAGCCAGGAAAGTAGCTAGGGGCCTATTTCAGAGCCCTTTCTCTGGTCCTGGCTCTACTGTCCACTGATTGTGTGACCTTAGATAGGGTCCCCCTTCCCGTAGTGCAAATGGGAATAATAGATACCTGGGCCATTTCATAGAGCAGTTATGAGAATCAGCTGATAAAGTGTGTTAAACACTTTATAAATCAAAAGCTTCAATATTTATATGGAATTTATTTATATCTTGTATCGTAAATATCTCTAAACAAATTTTGAAATATTTTATAGTTTAAAATATACAGTAAAGCTGTTACTATCAAATGAGGGGAGGGATGTTGCAAGAAAGAGCTGGGGAAGCAATACACCAAAACTTTAGGGGAGAATTCCCCAAACTATAGTCTGCAAAATGCTACTTATGCATAAAATGATTTCTTTGATTAAATATATTTGGGAAAGACCGGCCTAAACAAAGTCTGTATACTGTAGACTTTCTTGGAGCTGCTACATTTTAATCTGCGTGGTGAGTCCCCGAGAAGCTTGAAGATGTGGTTTCTCCTTCACTTATTTGGCCATGGAACCCTTTTTTTTAAATGGGACCTTTGCTAACTTGGGACCATATCATAATTTGAGAGATAATGGCCTAAACTTAAATTCCCTTCTTAAAACATAATAACAAGAATCGTAACAATAATGTCTTGCTAGAACTTTATGTATAAAAATCACTTTCACATCCATTACCTGGCTTGATAGTTTAGGAAATGCTAATCTAAACTAACATAATCATTATGAATGAAAATTAAATTTAGTATTCTGAGCTTCCTGGCAGTCAAGGCAAAAAAAGGAATCAGGATATGTTTCATAGTTTTCACGGTAACTCAAGCCCAGTGCCTTGGGAGAATAGGAGCGGGGGTGACATGCTCTTAAAGTCTATTGTAAACCCGGAAGTGCTTAAGTAAATTCTGGTTCCTCCAGTCCAGTATAGGAGGAGGCCCTGCCAGCTGGAGCAGGGAAGACTTCCTGGAGAGTGTGAGGCATGGCCTGGTCCTCAAAGGATGGGAAGAGTTTAGACACAAAGGTTGAGAGAGAGCATAATAGCGCCCAGGAAACCACGAGCAGAAAAGTAGCTCAAAGCTCTTTGCAACTAGAGCATAATAGTGAAGTTATGGGTCCATCGTAGCTCCTCCCTGGGGTAAGGTGAGATCTCAGGAATAAATAAGTGGTGAGCCCCCCCGACCCCTGTAATCCTCTCGAGCCCACAGCTTCAGACGCTTGGCTGAAACTTGTCATGCAGGTTAGAGCTAGAAGGGCCTTTAGTGATCCTCTGATCTCAGCTGCCCCTTTTACAGTTGGGGAAACCGAGGCCCCACTGGGGAGGAAATCCTGCTCTGACTTGCTCCCCTGCCCTCAGGAAATGATGTACATTTGGAATGGCTACGCTGTGATTGGGAAGCAGCCGGAACTGACAGACGGGATACTTGAGATTATCACCAAGGCCGAAGAGATGCTGGAAAAGGGCCCAGGTGACTCCCCCAGGCCCTTGAACCTGCCAGGCTGGGTCAGACCACAGGTCTTCACTGTTGAAGACTCCACCAAAAATGTCCTTCCTCATTTCTCTACTCTGGTAACTGTCCTTTGCCTTTCTAGACTGAGCTTCAATGGCAGCTCCTCCAGGCAGCTGTCTTTTGTCCCCCAGGTAGGGTCAAGGTCTCCTCTGGGCTCCCACAGCCCCTGGGCTTCCTTCAATCAGTCCTGATTGCACTGTGTTGTCATCGTCTCAGTATCCGTCTTTCCTTCCCAGATGTGAGCTCCCTGAAGACAGGGCCCATGTGTGAGTCACCTCTGTGTCCCCAGGGCCCAGCACAGAGTAGGGCTCTGTGAGCACCTGCTGCAGAAATGAATAAGCCTGTCTCCCCTCTCACTGCCCGTTCTCAGAGAACGAGTACTCCGTGGATGACGAGTGCTTGGTGAAGCTGCTGAAAGGCCTGTGTCTGAAGTACCTGGGCCGTGTCCAGGAGGCCGAGGAGAATTTCAGGAGCATTCCTGCCAAGTAAGTGCCTCTGGGGCTGCTCGGCTGGGTCTCCTGGGTGGAATTTTCAGAGCTTCTCCATCCTCACGCACACTCCAGTGCCCGACCCTAGCCTACCCGCATTCACCACACATGTACTAGTGTCTACCCGGTGCCAGGACGCTTGCTGGGCACAGATCACTCAGACCTCGTCCCTCAGGGCCACCAGACTGCCTAGCTCCAGGAGCCCATCCACACTGAGTTCCTGTGAATGGTGCCCCTGGAGTCTGTAATTCAGTAAGTCTGCCCTTGCCCTTGGGGAGCGCAGATGTTCCAGATGGACAGCCACAGGCAACCCAGTCTGGTGTGGTTGGGGCTGTGCTAGAGGAGAGCAGAGGACGGCAGGTGCCCTGAGGAGGGCCCTCAACCTCGTGTGAGGTACCAGGAAAGGCTTTCCAGGGGTGCTATTTAAACCGGGAAGTTTTATCAAGCAGAGAAAGCAAGGGAGAGGGAGTTTTACGTGGAGTACGTACAGCATGTGCAAATGCCTAGACACAGGAAAGACACCTGAGATTGGAGTGACAGTGATTAGGTCCTTCCTTGCCTGGGTGAAGTTATAGAGGGAAAGGGTGGCAGATGAAATAGGGGGAGGCTAGACTGAGAAGGGCCTGGATGTTTTACTTACAAGGCTGAACTTTATCCTGTAGACAGAAGAGAGCCAGGAAGGATTCCAGGCATGGCAGATTTGAGTTTTAAAAGGATGTCTGCAGGGCAGCGTGGAGGGTGGGTCAGGGGGGCCACATTGGAGACAGGAGAGTTCCCAATTTAATGAACCATTCAACCTGGTACAAGAGGGTTGGGGACTGAGGCGGTGGTGGGCTTAGGACATGACATGAGCCGTAGGTTCGCAGGGAGTTGGGGCCCCGGCTGCAGAGGACTGGAAGGCTGCTGTGAGTCCTAAGCCTTTCTAGGGCTACGTAGTAAGAACCTCCCCAAATTGGAATTCAGGTCAGAAAACCCCCATGAGGGCATGGGTTGGACCCTCCCATTCTTGAAGGCTCGAGAGGAGCCTGAAGGACGTCTCAAGGGCAGAGCATGTAAGCCATGTCCTCCTCTCTCCTGCAGTGAAAAGAAGATTAAATATGACCACTACTTGATCCCAAATGCCCTGCTGGAGCTGGCCCTGCTGTTTATGGAGCAAGGCAGAAACGAGGAGGCTGTCAAACTCTTGGAAACTGCGAAGTAAGGCTTGGGTGGTCTTGGTCTGTCCTTCGCTCCCCCTGAGCTCAGTCACCTGGCTGGCTGGGGAGCCATGAGGGAGGACGCTGGCAAGGGCAGCATGGCAGTCCCGAGGCCAGGGTCGTGTCCCAGGGAACCCAGCTCTCACCTGGCGTAGGGAGCCTTCTTCCTCAGTTTACCAGTGGGGAATTGAATCCTGAAAGCAGGGAGTAGATACTCAGGGTCACAGCACAAGCCAGCTGCCGGGCTGGCGTGAAGACCCAGGTCTCCTGCCTTCCAGCCCAGGCATCTGCCTCTTGAAACCACTCCGTCAAGCTGGGGGACTCACCAGGACCAAGAGTGCTTCCAGGGGATGATACCTGGGTGAGGGGCTACATACTCCTTTTGCTAGTCCCAGTTGGGCAGGGCCCAGCTCTTTCTTTGGACAGGGACAGGGATCTCAGCCTCTATAAACACTCCTTGGCTGGACCCCCACAGCTCAGACTGAAGGCAAAGCACTTCCTGGAGCAGCTGCATGTGTCTGACTCTGGTCTCTGGTCTCTTCCAGGCAAAACTACAAGAATTACTCCATGGAGTCAAGGACACATTTTCGAATCCAGGCAGCCACACTCCAAGCCAAGTCTTCCCTGGAGAATGGCAGCAGGTCCATGGTCTCATCAGTGTCCTTGTAGTTTTATGCAGCACTCCTGGGCTGGAAGATGGAGACAGTTGGACAGAGCTCCTGGAAACATTTCAGAAAGATCCCCTCCCCCTGCCCTGCCCTGCCTTTGGGGTCCCCCGATGCTCCAGTGGGATGGCACGACATAGGTACCCACGGAGAAGTGAAGCCGGCATGTTCACCAGTGTGACCAAGGGCCTTTGCCAAGGACAGAGCAGGCCGACCCTCCTCCCGCCCTAGCACACATACGGGTACTTGTTTTTCACTGTGATGTTTAAGAGAATGTATGAACAGTTTACATTTTCCTTAGAAATACATTGATGGGATCATAGTTTGCTTTTAAAAAAACTCAACAGCCAACCACCTGTAAATCTTTGTTTTACCCATACTGATCTGGAGGTAAATCTACATGATGCCAAAGACCAAGCTGCTGTTCGAACTTCAGCAAGGTCTCAGCCTCCAGGGCTGAAAGGACCCTCCTAGGAGTCAGGAGGGTCTGCACCTCAGGCTTTGAGGCTTCTGGGGTCTGGCAGAGAGCTTGCACACGGACACCCACTACCTTACTTCTTACACTTTATTTTCACTCCTTTTGTAACTTTCCAATTTAAAAAAATCAAACACGTCTTTCTAGTGAGGTAATTTTCATTTGAGTCCATCTGTAGAAAAATCAATCTCCACCAGTAAGGAATGGGGATGCCCAGGCCTGACAGAAGGGGCGCTTTCTGTGCCAAAGCCAAGAAGTTTGGGGTGGGGGAGCTTCTGAGAAACCAGACTGCATCCTCGCTGTACGCCAAACTGGGACCACTGGGGAGAATTTATGGAACATAAAAATCTTCTATACTTCACTCCGAGGTACATTTATTTACTGACAGCATTTTTTTAGAAGTAGAATGGTTATTCTTGGCTTGTTGTATATGTCTTAGATTTTTCAGTCAAGATAAAAGAGAGATTCAAGTAATAAAACCTACACACTTAAGAGATCATGCAACATCTATTTCAGTAAAATATGTGTTGCTTGAATTCTTGGGCAGGGCAGAAAGTCTGGATCAGAAGCCATATGGCCCATGTATGTTTTATTTAGACAACATGATGTTTTAAAATTTTTAGAATAAGTTATTAACATTTAAAAATGGGGAGATTTCACAAATAAATCTGGTTTCTGGCCTCTTATTTAAAAAAAAAAAAAGACATGGCAACCTTGGGCCTCCTTCCCACAAGGCCACGGTCTGTCGCAGCGCAGCAGAGGCTGCTTTCAACACACACCACCTTTCTGGCCCCTGAAAGCATCTGAATTTGCAACCTCTGGGACTGTTAAAGTGAGAACCCAAGTTCAGTAACAATACCAAGTTTCACCAATCACGATCTAACGACAGCGTACGTCAACTTAACCCTGTTGCTGGAGGAAAAGGCGTGCACGGTACAAAGATTCATCTGTGCAAATGTGACTCCTCAACTACATGAATGCAATTTCTGTGAGGGAAGAACCACACACAGCTTTCCCCACCTTCCAGCATTGCTGTATTTAGCAAACACTTCTGAGCATTTGCCAGGGGCTGGGCGGGTTAATCTATTAATATACAGTCAGCCGGCCTCCTGCGACCGACACTGAATGATGTCATGGCTTTTAGGTAAAGCATATTCTCAGTAGGAAAAAAACAAAAGAAAGCAGAAAACCCTCATCCAAGATTCTCTTTTGCACTAAGTACTGTCAGAGCAGAAATTTCTCATTTTGTTGGAACCAGACAAAAGAATGTTCTCCATAGAGAAGGAGCCCTTTGCAAGCTCTCTCTCCACCAAAGCCTGGATGCTGGGAGACCAGCCTGTTCCCAGGTTGTCAGGGAGGCAGGGTGAGCGGGGTGACTGGAGCCAGGCTGCTGAATGAGGGTGGCCTTTTGTGGTTCCCCTATATTAGAAGCTACCTACTGCTGTATCAAAGCAGCCCTGGTCACAGGATACCAAGTATATTATTTGCAAAATTGCAGTTTACAAAAAACTTTCAACATTCATTGTACTTGCTTTTGCTTTTAAGATTTTATGCCAGGATGGTTTCCTTGTCTGTGTTTGTTGTTGCTGATTTCCTGCTGGGCTTCATTAATTAGCCTATGTCACCCTTACCTCTGCTGCCCTGGCTGCAGTCTGGCTGATAAGAGAAATCCGTGGGTTTTGCCTCCTTTATCCCCACTGCAGCTTCAGATAGTCTATCAAAAACAGGGATGTGAAGGAGGGTGAAAATTCTGTCCTGGGCTTCTCAGGGTGTCTTCTCTGAGCAGCTTCTGGTTGTTGCTTCTCCAATAGTGCAGACCTTTCCAGCACATCTGCCCTGGAGAGGCAGCTATCAGGTGGAGAGCTGGCCTGGAAATAAGGAGACCTGAACTCCAGTCTCTGCTTTGCTACTGATTTTTGGAGTTACCTTGGGTCATGGACCCTCTAAAAATTAGTAATTTGGACTAAATTAAGGTTCTTTCCTGCTGTCAACAGTTCTAACTCTGGTCAGGTCTGTTTCTCGGTTTTCAACTCCAAAATGAAGGAACAGATTTATACCTCCCTACCTTTTGCCAAAGCCCTGTGTCCCCAAGCAAGTCAACCAGAAATGATAGGTTTCTTCAATCAGAGACCTCTACAGTAGCCCGGGAACCCAGAGAGCAAATAATCCTCATTTGGGAAAAGTCTGAATCCTGTGCCACACAGAGGAACTCAGTTGTTAGGAAGTAGCAACTGTGTAACATGATCTGAACAGGCCCTTGGCAACGGAAAGTCTCTGTCTGCCTCTCACTGGTCCCAGGCCCTGGGACTGGCAGGCTGGCTTCCCGCAGTGTTCTGGTCCCTATCAGCTCTCCCACATGTTGGCAGGATGCCCTATTCCTTATCTCTCAAGCCAGAATGGGAGTTTTTCCAAGACAGCTATCGTCATTCACAGCAGAAAGCTATGACCTGGCCACAAAGCCAGGACCCTAAAAGGCCAACGCCAACCCAAGACTTGGCTGAGGTCCAAGCGGGAGATTCCCAGCAACAAGAATGGCACCAGGTTTTCAGAAAGCCCCAGCCTGCCGAATGCTAGACTCATTCAACAACGGAATAAACTCCAAAGACATTTTTCTCTGGAGTTACTCCCAAGTGTACTTCTAAGAGGACGGGGAGTGGACAACAGTCTTCTCCATTTTTGCTCCAAATGTAAAGCCTAACTAACAGTGTGCCTTTTCAACAACAGTTTCCTTATGTCCTTAGCACCATCACATTAATTCAGTAATAAATGAGAGGTGCCTGGAGTCCAGAAACCAAGCAGCAAATGGGAACTTCTCATCCCCGCCCTCAGAGGCAGCTTCCCACGGTTAGAAGGGGCCTTTCTGCTTGGGTTCGCACAGCTCCTTTGACATCTAGTGCAAAGTTCATTACTGCCCAACAGGGTAAGTCCACAAACAAGGAGCTGTACTTGGGGGCTTGAAAAACCCATTTCTAAATGAGCAATCTCTGAATTGCTTCTACTGTATGAGTCAACTACTGAGTGACAAAACGTAAACAGCTCCTCATTTGGGAAGACATACAATTACTGAAGATCGCTATGTACTTCTAAAACTTGACATTCAAGTTTAATCAGACACATCACAGCTAACACCTCACAAATGACTAGATTTGACTGTTTTTCTTCACTTAATTAACAAACACTTCAGAACACCAGACACCATATACTTGGGTGGAAGAATAACGGCTAATAAGCGCTCACTATTTACCAGTTGCTACTCCAAGCACTTTACATGTATCTAGTCCTCATCACCGCCCTATGGAGTAGGGACTATTATTGCCATTTTACCAATGAGAAAACTGAAACCACAGGTTAAATAACTTGCCTAAGATCACACAGCTATTACGCAGCAGAAAGCTCTGAAGCCAGGCAGTTGAACTCTAAAGTCCATGCTTTGCTAAACTGCTGGTCAAGCTGTAAAGTGATCCAAGTTGGATCTGACTTATATTCATTCTTGAGCCACACACTGTTAAGGATGGAAAATGTACTGGCTAATCACTCCACACACTAGAAATCCTTGGCTTGGAACACATGGAGCGTGTGTGTGTGGCACAGTCCCCCCAGGCCACTTGGCATCATGAGGTAGGGATAGGCTTGGACAAAGCCAAAAGAAAAAAGACAACCTTTAAGCAACAGTATTTGCTCATAAAATCAAGGGATGTTGGAGGAAAAGGCATGATCTAATCCCGTTTGATAAGTGGAGTTCCAGTCAGGTACTCCAGAGATGGGAAGTGAAGCCTGAACAGATGCAGAGGCTCAGGCCTGGACTGAGGCTTGAGGGGTAGCAATCCATATGCCAGAAGAGGTTTGGAACATTAGCAAACTGGGAAGCATATGATGCTAAAGGTTCTCAAAGAATTTTAAGTTTAAGCACTTAAAGAGTGCTGGATGGCCAAACACATCAATCTGTGGGTCAGAGTGGTCCATGGGCAAGAAATCTGTCTCCCTGGACTAGAGCAGATTTTCAGACAGCTATCTATGGAAGAGAGGTTGTGAGCAAATTCGTAGTAAGAGAAAAGCCTGATGTACTGAAAATACCACCTTTAAGTTCTATTAATTACATGGGGTGGTGGATAAAAGCAGACTGGATTCCAACTTAGTTTCAAGTACTTCCCCGCTCTGAGGATCAGCTTACTCTTCATACAATAGTGCTAACGCCAACTGCTTCACAGGGTTGCTGAGGATAAAAAGAAATCATAGCTGCTCCTCTAGTATATTAAGTGAATTTATTGGCCCACATACACTGTGGGAAGGCAGTGGTGGATTTGGCCTAGGGGCTGACTAAGGCTTCAGTGCCTTAATTAGGGCTTCCCCACCTTTTGGCTTTGCTCCTGTGTTAGATTTATTCTCTTGAACCGGCTTCTCCGCGTGGCAGGGGTACATGGCAGCTCAGACCTCACAACCTTACAGCTTTGTGACCAGAAGAAAAGGGCTTCTTTTCCCACCTCCAGTATGAAAAATCCCAGATAAGGATTCTGATCAGTGTGGTGTGGCTCAAACGTCCATCCCTTAGACCCGTGGTTCCCCAGATCAGCATCAGATCGTCAGGGAACTTGCTAGAAATGTAAACTATCAGACCCCACCCAGACTGTAGAGGTAGGGCTGAGCACTCGGAATGTTAATAAGCTCTCCAGGTGGAGCTGATGCACACAGAAATTCGAGAACCAGTGCCCAAGAAAGGGAGTGAGGTACTACAATTGGTCCATCTTGGGTCGTAGTTCAATTCGGGGTTATTACTAAAAAAGAAGATGGGGTACTGGGCAGACAAAATCAACACGTATCCACTGCATGTCCTTTCTTTCACGTTGACACACAGGAACTATGACCGGCCGCCCTCCCGGGAGAGGGGCAGGACGAGGACAGGAGGATTTGCAGTACTGGTTAGAGGAGGCTTATCAGAAAGCCGCCCACCCAGGAAGAGCCTTTCCCTTCTTGCCACTCTCAGAAATCTTTATAAGATCCTTATTTTCCAGTGGGAAGCTCCTTGATGGTGGCTCCCTCTCCAGCAGAAATGCTCAGATTCCTCAGGCCCTCTCTTCCCACTTTCTCCCTCCCTTCCCTTAATAAATACCTGTTGAGCACCTAACTGTCCTGCTCTTGTGGAGTTCATTCTGGTAAGGAAGAGGTACAAGTAAACAACCAGAGCCATGAAGTAAATAAACAGCGGATGTGTTTGGTCCAGAGAATAAGCAGCCAGCCATCTGAATAATCTGGGGAAGTGAGCTACAGGCGGAGACTATAGTCCCAAAAGCCCCGAGACAGGAAAGAGCTGGGCATTTCAGGAGGCACAAAAAGAAAGTCTGAGAGGGTAGAAGGTAGAGTACTATGAAAAGAGGGAGGCAGAAAGCCAGTTCTCTCCGTGAAGGAGTTTGGATTTTATTCTCAGCATAATGGGAAGCAATTAAAGTTCTAAGCAGGCGAATGACAGCCTCCAATTTACTCACGATTATTTTAGCTGCTGTGTGAAGAATGGATTATAAGGGTTAAACACGGAAGTTAGGAGGCTGGTGCCATGCCAAAGGCCTCCAGCACCAATTGCTTCTGCTGCTTGTGAACTGCTGATAAAAATACCATATCTTCCCTTCACCAGCTACTAGACTTCGGTAAGAAAGTACTTTCTTTTTTTAAAGATTTTATTTTTTTCCTTTTTCTCCCCAAAGTCCCCTGGTACACAGTTGTATATTCTTAGTTGTGGGTCCTTCTAGTTGTGGCATGTGGGATGCCACCTCAGCGTGGCCTGACGAGCAGTGCCATGTCGACGCCCAGGATTCGAACCGACGAAACACTGGGCTGCCTGCAGCGGAGCGCGTGAACTCAACTACTCGGCTACGGGGCCAGCCCCAAGTACTTTCAATATGCTAGGTGAGAGGCTCTAAGAGCCAATGTGAGTTGGCATTTCATGTTCTTTGCTCTTCACAGTAAATCAGAAACCCAGTTTATCAAAATCCATACCCACAAATATATCTTGCTTCAAAAACATCTTCAAAACCATTAACTCAAAGTTTAAGAAAGAAAGAGTCCTGAGAAGAGGACTTGCAATAACAGCCCATCTGAAAATACCCACTACAGTAGCCCCTGTCTCACTACCAGAAAGAAGAATGTTCATGAATTCTTCTTCCTCGTGTCAGGATAACATCATGATGATTATCAATGTGAGCAAGGGCCATCAGTGCAAAGGGCTTGTGAAAAACAACCCCCCTTCCCCACACTGGACACTCTAAAATTGTAGCTATTAACTTACCATCTGTCTGCGGAGTTCAGCTACTCTCGTGGACAGAGGTCATTATTCTCACTGTTTCAAAGCTGAAGGGTTGGCTCCGATTCTAGAACCGGCAGAATGTAGCCTATTCCCACACCTTTAGTAGGGACAGTGCTGGAAGCCAATTTCAGTGTCACTGATAGCGTAGTACAGGCTTCCCAATTCACACGGTTCCTAAGACTCGCTTCTGGATCCTAAGTGACTAGATTAACTACGTGGCCCTCAGAAAAAAGCTGGGCTCATCTCTTCTGCCACGCCGACTCATCCAGCAAGCGTTCAGTTCGTCACTATGACCAGGCTCTTGAGGCAAACCCTCAGTTACTTTTTTCAACTTTTTCTGTGCCAAGAAATCTGGAGCCTACAAGCACTGATGTTACTGAAGGGGTTCAAAGCCAACAGGTGCCGCTCCTCCTTTAATTAGAATCAGTTTTAGATGTGTAAAATCCATACCTTATTGATAATGCTGCTTCATTCATATGCAGAGAAAAACTTTCTGTGGAAAGCATCCAAAGATGACTGCATCTTCTAGTGGACAGTAACTTTTCTCAAGAAACAAAAATCTAAAGGATAGTATCTCAAAGTTTCCTTAAATACTTTATGAAATGGTAAATGGTTTTAGTCTATCATTAACATTAATCAGATGGATCCAGTTATTGTCCTGAGCTAATGCCTATTGCACAGAGTGATAAAGCAAACAAGAACAATGTGGACAATTAAAACATGCAGATCAAGCCAAACCCCTTTTGTAAAATTTCACTGATGCCTCTAACAAAAATTTTATGGATCAGGAAATGGGTTGTAAAGGGACTCATCTGGATTTCTGTTTCGATGTAAAGAGCAAGGAAATAGTCAAAGGACAAATGGAAAAGCAAAGTCTGGATACCAGTATGTGGACAACCAAGCTCTGAAGAACCAACGAGCACCTAGCGCTGCTGCTATTTTTAAACCACCCCTGTACGGTGTAGGAAAGGGCTGGGGAGAACTAAGCAGGCTAATCAATTTTTTGTGGGATGTTTTTAGACCCCAAGACTTTCAAAATAGCAACTACAAAGTCTATTTAAATTAATATTCCCAAAATACATGTGCCTCATCCATTTACTAACTTCTATATGTCATTTTAATATCAGCTTTAGTGTGTTGTAATATAACTCTTAGGAGCTAAAAAAGAAAAACGAAGAAAAAGATTGAGGTTATTTTTCTGTAGTTAAAAATGATACTTTAGGGGCAGGCCCGGTGGCACAGTGGTTAAGTGCGCATGTTCTGCTTCAGCGGCCCGGGGTTCGCCAGTTCAGACCCTGCTGCAGACCTACATCCCGCTTGGCAAGCCATGCTGTGGCAGGCGTCCCACATATAAAGCACAGGAAGATGGGCACGGATGTTAGCTCAGGGCCAGTCTTCTTCAGCAAAAAGAGGAGGATTGGCGGCAGACATTAGCTTAGGGCTAATCTTCCTCAGAAAAATAAAAATAAAAATAATACTTTATATGCAGAGCTAACAAATAGTCCAATTAACTTTTCCTAAATACATAGAATTCACTTACTATATCTTTCAAACCACTTAGAAAAAGTACTATTTTAAGATGTTTATATAATGCAATGAAAATTTATAGTTACTCCATCAAACCCTTATGTTTCACTAGAATTACCAAAAACTACAGCCCTGTCTAAATCTGGATTGTGAGCATTAAACCATTGCCTGACCACAGACAAATACCTATTCTGACATACACAGAACTGAGAAAAAATTCTTACCGAGACCATTTTGGATAGGCCTCAGGAAAATCTCACCTAACAGTGGGCCTATCAGTAATTATATTCAATGCAATGGTGGAAATTTTGTAGTTTGGACATTTTTACTCTAAGCTTTTTTATTAAAGAAGCATTTATTAAGGACCTAGGTTTTGTGTGCATCGTCCTAAGGAGGAAAATGTATTTCAAGAGATGAATGAGTGCATCCACTCTTTTAACAGGCCAGCCTATCCAGCCGTGCGTCACTTAATGACGGGGACACGTTCTGAGAAACGTGTCGTTAGGTGATTTTGTCGTCCTGTGAACATCATCGAGTGTACTAAAGGGGAACAAAATTTGCCACCCCAAAATGTGTTTAACATGAGGATTATTTTAAGCTGATTATTTTTAAGAAACAAAAGACAAAGTTTTTGTTAATTCCCCCATTACCGCCTAAAAGAATTCAGATTAAAAAACCTGTCTCAGCTATCACCTTAGCATCTCACGAACTAGGTAGTAGAAAGGGAGGAACCTAGAAAAGCCTGTTTGTTGGGCTCCCTCTGTGTTCTTCTGTTTCTGTGTGGCCAAACACTTGTTTTTCCAAACATTTGCTCCTTTTCACCTCCCTGTGAATTGCCTTCCTTCCCTTTGAAGTCCCTGACTCTCCCCACTCCCAACATCCTCTTTTGTCTTTAACTGAGGGCTTCAGCGATTTTGGCAAGTTACTTGGTTTTCCTGGGTTCCTCTGATGTACACGTTATTAAACTTTTGACTTTCTCCTGTTAATCTGTCTCACGTCAATTTAATTCTTAGACCAGCCAGAAGGACATAGAAGGGTAAAGGAAATTTCTTCCTCTCCTAAAGTACTTACACAAATCTAGATGGTATTAGCCTCCAAAACACCTAGACTATATGGGACTAATCTTATGGGACCCACCATTGTACACACAGCCCGTCACGGAGCAAAACGTTACGTGGCACATGACTGTAATACTGACTCATTTCTGAAGAGAGCAGGAGCATCAAACAGAGGAGGGGCAAGAAGCTGATGGAAACACGAGATCTCAACGGCAAAATTCTTAGAAACTAGGACCAAGAGGGAAGAAATTAAAAGGAATTCAGCTAAGTCTCCAAAGGACTAATATAATGCAGTCAGAAGAAGACTGCTCAGAACTCTGATGGCTCTCACGCCCATGCCTCCCACGATGGGGACAGCTTGAACCAGGCCTGTGTCTTAGAGAAGTCTAGTTGAATGTAAGATTGGAGCAGGGCAGTTGCACAGAGAGGGTACAGAAGGAGTATTTACAAACTATCTTCTCTGACTTTCTCCCCGCTCAGAAAAAAAGAAGATGATCTTTAAATTCAGGTGAGTAAATTTAATATTATTTAAGGAGATACTAACCAAAAATCTATCTTTTCTCATGTTAATTAATTTTAAGATTAAAGGCTTAAAAAATGAGTCAAGGTTATTACATCGGCTATGATGCACTTCCATGCAAGTGTAATCAGTTGACTCTAAGACATCGACAGCTAGCCAAAGCCTCTATAAGCAGAGAATGCCACCAAACTGCCTACATTTCTCAATTATGCCAAGGAAATTTACCTTCTTTACTGTTTACCATTTATAGTCGCAGGACCACAGGCAGCTCTGCATTTGACTATTTTATCGTTATCCCTTTTTAAAAATGCACTTTCTTACGAAGAAGCTTTGTATGCAGAAGATTTCTTACCTCAGTGCTCTCTGTATTCTGGAAAATCACACTGTTGATGTCACATGGCAGGGGAGTCTTCCAACGCCCAGTTTAAGAGATTCCCCCCAGAGAATACTCAGAATTGAAAAGGTTTGTGTGACCCAAACTACAAGTATCTGAAAGTATTTCAGCTTGTTGGGTTTACATTGAAAAGAATAAGATTCTTTCTCTTTTTTTTCCTGGTCAGGCTTTTCAGACATTTCAAATCCTACAACCAAGCTTGAACACATTTTGCCCAAATCTAAATACATTGCACCTATTATTTGGCTTTAGAAAATTTGAAGCTATCAAGCTTCTAAATTTATGATTAGATGGTATTAAATGCCAAGCTATAAGAAATACTTCCCCAAAAGAATACATACCTAGAGGTTTAAAAGTAATTAAATTTAAAACATCTGTTTTAAAGAAAGGATAACTTGGGGAATATTTTTATGTTATCATCTCTAACTTTAGTCCTTTACAACTGTATTATAACTTTATTTAACTTAGTAAAAGCCAAAATTGATGGTTCTTAACATGGTATGTGGAGATTAAAATTAAAGAATACAAAGTACCTAAAAAAAAAGCGCTCAGCTCAATACTGGTTCCTTCAATATTACTGCCAAACTTCTGTGAAAGAAGCCTTGTAATAAAGAAAGACTAAGAGCAACATAGAAGATGATTTTAAAAAAAAAGTTCATTTACCAATTTTAACAATCTAGAAAAAAGAAAGTCTGACTATAATACTTGGTGACATAGACATCATGTTGAAGTAGAAAACACAAGGATAAAAAAAGTAATATCACTGAAAATATTGCACAACTTCAGGTGTTTCCTCCAAATTTACTTTATGTAATTGGGTGGATATAAATTAGAACAAAAACTTAAGCAAGATACATGTAACAATTTAACAGAACCTGATAATCTAATTTCTTTCAATTTTTCTCAAATTCATCTTTGTCTTTCCATCATGGGGCTCATAAGAAATTAACCAACATATGGATACTACAGTCAAATGCTGAATCTTTGAGAAGTACTTATGCCATACTTAAATTCCTCTACAATGCAATTATGAAGAACCTTCAAGATACTTGTGTTCTGTATGTAGAAAAGTGTTAGAGTCAAATATTCAACTCAATATAAAATAATAGGAAACATTTCTGATTTGTTAGGTTGAGATTGCTTCTCCTTTTGCTAATGAATGCTTTCTAGCTGTAATGTCACTGAGCTGAACAATAAGTCGCCTTGGAACACATAAGGAAGATAAACACAGGCTAAACGGAGAAAACACTACAACCAGATCTTTACTAGACCATCTCTACCTCCAACACTTCAAAAGCTTAGAGATTCAGGGTGTTCTTACATCAACTGCAAGAAAAAGAAAAAGGAGAAATTCCTAATTTTTGAGATCACAACTATGAAGTCATGTGGTTATACAAATTCTGCACGTGTGCAAAACATGAGATACATTTATCTTAATTCTCCCTGCTTAGACTTGTCAGTCAGCTAGCAGGACTTTCCATTCCAAGAAACAGAGACTGAGATGTGTTTTATATAACTTCAATAACCTCAGTACTGTAAGAATGAGAGATGCAGTATCCTTTTGCTATGGTTCAAGACAACAGGGGAGGAGGTCACAGGGAAGAATAAATCAAAATTTTTACAACTGAGAAACCTTTCTCAGTTTCATCATGGTGCCACTTTCATTTTTACATAAGCATGTGGCATAATTCAAGCTCAATAAATCAGAAATCTTAATACTTAAAATTTACCTTGACTTTTAATTATCACCATATTAACAACCAAAATAATTAGATAAAATGTATAGGAAAGGGTAATATTAAACCCCACTTTCCTAGAGTTGGTTTCTTGACACATAAACTCATTTTTTTAATAGAAAAGGGATAGTGCATCTCAGTTTGCTTACAAGCTAGGAGATCACTTTGAATTCTGCATTTCCTAACTGCAAACAGATATAGCACTTATAACAGGTTATAAATAAACTGGTTTTCAAGCATAGAGCCAGCCCCAACGATAATACACTATTTAAAAAGACCTAAGGCAATGAATTCCATTTCCAATGGAAAAAAAGAACTGTGCAAACAAGCTTTAAACTACTTTTTTTTGTGCCAGTGTTATAAAATGTAGCTTTTAATAAAACCTTGACCCAAATGCCAGCAACTTGAGAAAAGAATTTGGGAGGGGGGAAGAAGAAAGTTATTTCATTTAGGAAAAACAACCACTATCTTTTTTCCTAATCTTCAACACACACAATTTAAACATATACAGCTGCTGTAACACTTTACACAATTCCTATGTACTGGAGCAATAACAAGATCTAAATACAATTATATTTTTAAACACTGGGTCAAGGCTTTACATAAAAATACCATCCTACTTTTCCCCCTAAGTTTCTAAAATATCACGTACTTTTCCCCAACATCTGCAGCCATTCAGGAATTTCTAGGAAACTTTTGTGCATGATCTTAATTCCTAATCCCTGGCTCTTTGGGCTCAGTGACAAAAGATCAAAACCACCAAAAACGATGGTTCACTTGAAGTCAGACGAAGAGACCCCGGCTCAGTTAGTCTCGTAGGACGAAAGCAGTGCTGCATCAACGGGCTCCATGCAGGAGGGGCACGTGAAGGACCTCATCAGCCAGTCGTCTATGCAGTCCAGGTGATAGATGTGCATGCACGGCAGAAATCGAATTGGGTCCCCATAAACAAAGTCCATCATACAGATCACGCACCTGTTGAGGGCGAGGGAGAGAAATCAGAAAGCATTTTTAGAGATGTTAATCTGAACAGATGAAAATGGCTTGCCTGTCATCCTTCCACCAAAGCATACAAATTGAACTTTTTCCTAATAATTGTTGATCCATCCACAATCTCTTATTTCAATCCCCTGCGAATTTGCAGAGTTTGAGAGCAACCAACAAAGCAGAGAGAAAAGAACTACGTGGGATCAAGTGCACTGCTAGAACTGTGCTTGTAAAACCGCTACATAACGGAAGACACCTGAAGGAGAAGGTGGCGCTTCAGTGAGGAAAACCATCAGTTAGATCAACTTTGTTTACTTAAACTGAGTTTTTAGTATAAATCCAGGAGTAAGACAGTTTTCATTTTAATAACTATATGTAAAAACAGGACCACTAATTTTAGCCCCCTCACTGGGCTGCTGTAGGCTAAGGGTTCTTTATTAACCCCAGTTTCAAGTTCACTGCACTTTTGTACAGGTTCAAGAAGCAACCCAATTCTGCAGCGTTTCAGAGTCAGTATTCTAGATAGGTTATGATCCCAAATACTAGCACTAAATCGTGCTATGGCTCAAAGAGCCAAACATAAACATAGTAAATCAGATTATGTCTGTGTTAGCAAGACCATTCCCCAACCTAAAAGGAGAACGGCTGTCCTCATCAGGGATTCTCAGACAATAATGGGCTCCGAGGACAAAAACTCCCCAGAAATAAAATTTTATATTCAACTCATCAAGCTTAAAATTATTCCACACGTTAAGAAATGGACAGGTTTTCCTCACATTCCTAAAAATTCTTAGCAAACAATTTTAATGGCTGCATAACCCACCACATATTCTTATACCACAATTAACTATATCTCTATTGTTGTTTTTCAGTAAATTAAAAAAAACTATGGTGAATATCTTTGTGCATAAAGCTCTAGGGATTGAAGTGGGGTACACATTTTGGGATAGATCTCTAGATTTAACTGCCTCCACGGGTTCTTGAAGGTCCTTGACATATTGCTAAACTGTTTTCCCAGCTGACAAGGCCACCAGCAATGTTGTGACTAGTTTGCACTCACACGGGCGAATCATTTTTAACTGACGTCAACCGTCATCTAAACGGACAGGGGTAACATAAAATAGTCAGAATTCATACCATCATTTCTTAGCTATTTTTATATGAAAATTCTTCTTAATTGCCACATTTAAACATTCACTTGCATGAACTGATTATATTAAATATCTGACTTCCAAAATGCAGAAGGGTATTTTTCAAAAGCACATCTATGAAGACAGACCTTTGAAACATGTACAGATTTATTAAAACTTACTCTCGGATCTTTTTTTCTGATCCATCTCTTCCAGGGTCATAAACTCCTTTAGGCAGATGCTGTATAAGGCCTATTCTTTGAGCTATCCTAATTTGTTCCTCTTCAGTCAGCTGAGTTGCTAGGCGAGTCTGGCTAGGCGTTGGATGATAGACTGGAACTGGAACTTGTTCCTAAATTTTAAAAAAAGGAGAAAAGGATTATTTTTAAAAATCTGTTTTCTAGGGTAATGTTTTCCTTTAATTTCTTCTTTTTTTTGGCTGGGGTTGGGGAGGAGGGGGCTCAGGAGAGAGGCAGGCTGGGCTAGTGTGCAGCAGGATGAGCTTCTATTTTACCCTGCCTTAACTTGAGCACGTGACCTACTTTTAAAGGATATAAACACAAATTTCACTGAAAAACTGGTATGGAATGTTATTTGAAGTATTTCCACATGAAGATCACATAACCCATATATTTATTCATTCCTGATACACAAATAGATAAATCAATATAATTAATTAATTAACCAAATCGACTATATTCAATATTCTATAGGCCACAGTGGCGTTTTATGGCCTCAGTATACCATTATTTACATTAGAACTGGCCATTAGAGACTCTTCTTAATTGCAGACTCATTTTTTTCTTTTCATATAGAAAACAACCTTAAAATTAATTTATTATTTTTTGCAAAGTGGAAATTAGTGCAATAAATTTTGTTAAAATTCCTTTTAGGCTTTTGGATACATACTTGGATATGACAACTGAGTGAGCCAAATGAGGCCACCCTTCCTCCCAAATGGAATACATAAGTTTTCAGGGATGTAAATTAATTATAGCCAAATATCTACTTATAACATTTACTTATATAAAATATATTAATTTAGACATATTGCTTTCTTTCAACTCACATTTATGAAATAATCTTCACACTCTTTGTACAATCTTTCAACAGATACTTGTTGAGTATCTATTACGTGCCAGGTGATGGGAAGTTGAGAGTAAACAAAATAAAGTTCCTAGAGTGATGGGGGATGCCACTTTAGATAGGATGTTCAGGGAAAAACCTTTCTGATGAGAGACTTTAAGAAGACACCTCAATGAAGTATGAGGAAGACAGTGTGTTTCTGACCTAATGATTTCATTGTGGCTAGAACCATTTTTGAGCCACATAATATGGTTTTCCAGAGAACATCTCTACTGAATAAACTGACTGAGACACAACACTTTGAATCCATGTATGAAGCTTTCATGGGAAATTCTACATCAAATCACAATTACTTATTTACATTACATTAGGAAATGTTATTTCCATTCATTCTGTAGGTTCACTCATGATCTCCACAATTTAAGCGCTTGTTTACAATGACAGGCAACATTTGCAATTGTGAGATTATGCTTCCAGGAATAATTGCTAAATTTGAGTTAAGCTTTAAAAAAAAAATTCTGTGAGATGACCTCCATAATCATCCAGAACTAGCATCAACTGAGGCTGTTTTGAGCTAATGGCTTTCTGTAGTTCAAAATAAAATAACTGAGAAAGTACTCATAATGAGAGACTATCAAAGCTCAAGAATAAATATCCTTTTCAAAGAGAAATTTTAGAAGAAAGTCTCACACATATAAATTACGGTCAAAAACTGAAATATTTAATTCAAGAAGAAAGAAATTACCACAATGTCTCCTAAGGATGCCGTCGTGTCCTTTTAAATTAGCCTATTCTTATAAACCCCTTATCTGACAGTAGTCACCGAGTTTCTTGTCAAAGGCAGTTCCACCTAAGACTTTAAATATTCCTTTTCTCTGAGATTCAGAACAAATGTATAATTACAGATCTCAAAACCCAGTAAATCCTTTATCAAATAATTAAGAGTATATTCTCTGGGACAAGTAAAATGCCAGTAGTTCAAAGTTTCATGTTTTATGAATTTCCACATAAAATCATTATGGTTACTTTAAGTACTTTCATAGTTCTGTCTTAACATTTAGGAAACAATAACCAAGCATATGAATGCTTATCAGAACTATATTCTTCATCCAAATATTTATTTACTGCATGTTACACACAAAGCGCCGACCCTGGTGGTCTAGTGGTTAAGATTCAGCACTCTCACTGTTGTGGTCTGGGTTCGTTTCCTGGTCAGAGAACCATACCATTTGTCTGTTGCTGCTGTTGCTGTGATGCTGAAAGCCATGCCACCAGTATTTCAAATACCAGCAGGGTCACCCATGCTGGACAGGTTTCAGCAGAGCTTCCAGACTAAAACAGACTAGGAAGAAGAACCTGGTCCCACCCACTTCCAAAAATATTGGCCATAAAAACCCCATGAAGAGCAGCATAGCATTGTCTGATACAGAGCTAGAAGGTGAGAGGATGGCACAAAAAGACCAGGCAGGGTTCTGTTCAGCTGTACACAGGGGAGCTAGGAGTCAGAATTGACTCGATGACACTAGCAACAAACAAGCGAAGAAGACATCGTATTACTAAGTGCAGCTCTTGGATCCAGATAACTGTGATCTTAAGCTACTTCTCTGCCACTTAGAGTGACCATGTTTAAGCTATTTAACCTATCTGGCTTAGATCCTACCTTATAGCGTTGCTATAAGGAAGGCTTAAATGAGGAAGCTAGTGAGCCCTGGAATGGCAGGAACTCAATAAATGGTAGCTATTGTAACTATTAATGTTGCTTTCAAAGAGCTGTATGTATTGCGGCCAAACTAGCTCTTTCCTATAAGTTCCATGCTTTTCCATCTTACTGCCCTTGCTCTTGCTATTCTACCTTTCCATGCAGGTCTATTGGTCCAGATTCTACCTTGTCCAGCAAGTTGTTGACATGAACGAAGCCTTAGCCAATCCTTCTCCCTGCCATCCAATATTGACAGACTCTGCCTCTAGCCTCTGCTTCATTATATAGGTGTTGTCTACCTATAAGCGAATTAGGAAGATTATACAGAATACAGAGAAACTTCAGTTATCAAGTGCAGTCATCAAGTGAGAATTCTTGATGCCAATTCTTCTAGCTTTCACAGAGGAAGGTAAGCGCCAAACTGAGTGCACTTCTCTAGTACAGCTTGAAAACTTTCTTCCAGCCCTGTATACCTACAGCACTATGACTATAGGCCTTTGTTTGTTTTGCTAAGGAAGATTCGCCCAGAGCTAACATCTGTGCCAATCTTCCTCTGTTTTATATGTGGGTTGCTGTCACAGCATGGCTGCCAATGAATAGTGTAGGTCTGCACCCAGGAACCAAACCCGGGCCACAGAAGTGGAGCACGCTGAACTTAACCAACTAGGCCACAGGGCCAGCCCCTATAAGTTATTTATTTATTTTTTTTTTGCTTTATAATGTTATTTTTTAAATAAACATTTCCTTTTAAATGAGCTTTATACATACACAAAATTTTTCAGTTTGTAGCTCAAACTCAGAAAATCTTTTATATGCAACATGTATATTAAAGATCTATTTTACGCACTAGAAAAGTAACTGTTGAACAGGCTTTATAGTGCATATAAAAGTTACATGACCCTTTAGTTATTAATGATCATAAATATGGCTGTTGCATCGCTGGTTTAGCTATTCACCTCTTCAAGGTTTTATAGCTATTAGGCAAATTATCAATGCAGAAAAGTTTCATGGTTCAGACACACACATAAAAGCTCATTAAGTAAATGTTAGCTACTATTGTTACAACTCTACTATGTGACTATAGAACAGTATTCCAAAGTTTACTTTAAGAAGTGGGTTCAATTTACAATTTTATATGTCAATTCAACCTCAATAAAGCTGAAATTGAAATAAATAAAATTTAATCAAAAAAGAAGAAAAGGATAGGGGACCGGGCCCGTGGCCGAGTGGTTAAGTTCGTGCACTCCACTGCAGCAGCCCAGGGTTTCACCAGTTTGAATCCTGGGCGTGGACATGGCACCGCTCATCAAGCCATGCTGAGGCGGCATCCCACATGTTACAACTAGAAGGACCCATAACTAAGAATATACAACTATGTACCAGGGGGCTTTGGGGAGAAAAAGGAAAAAAAAAAAAAAAGAAGAAAAGCATAACCAAAACTTTAAAAAAAAGGAATCTTAGAATTCATCTAAGACCACCTCTCCCATTTTATAGGTCCAAGCTTGCCTACAGTCACATCATAATTAGTGACAATGTTGGAATTAGAATTCTGATCTCCCCCCCCTTTTTTTTTTTGAGGAAGATTAGCCCTGAGCTAACTGCTGCCAATCCTCCTCTTTTTGCTGAGGAAGGCTGGCCCTGAGCTAAGATCCGTGCCCATCTTCCTCTACTTTATATGTGGGATGCCTACCACAGCATGGCTTACCAAGCAGTGCCATATCCACACCTGGGATCTGAATTGGTGAACCCTGGGCTGCCGAAGCGTAACGTGCGCACTTAACTGCTGCGCCACCGGGCTGGCCCCTGCTCTCCTTTTTAAGCCAGTAATTTCCACTACATCCTGCTTGGCTGCTGGAAAGCAAGGAGATTCTGTAAGTTAAATGCTTTGGATTTTGTCTATTTACATTACTTTGAAGAACAGTACACTGAAATGACATTTTAAGAAAGCCAACAAAACAAGGCATTTCTTTTTTTTTTTTTTTTTTTTTAAGATTTTATTTTTTTCCTTTTTTTTCCCAAAGCCCCCCGGTACATAGTTGCATATTCTTCGTTGTGGGTCCTTCCAGTTGCAGCATGTGGGACACTGCCTCAGCGTGGCTTGAGGAGCAGTGCCATGTCCATGCCCGGGATTTGAACCAATGAAACACTGGGCCGCCTGCAGCGGAGCGCGCGAACCCAACCACTCGGCCATGGGGCCAGCCCCAAATAAGGCATTTCTAATAAATGGTTCTATGAAGGTTTTTCACCTGTGATAGAAGTTCTCTAATTTCAATAACTTCTAGAATTTAAAGATTTCAAAGAACATCAAATCCATCTTTTAATTGCCCCTGTAAAACAGATTCTATTACTGACAGAAAAATAAACTCAAAGTCTACTCATACCTTCTCTGTGTGTCCTTTGACTGGAACTCCTGCGAGCTCCTTCAGGTCATTCTGACTGTCAAGCTGGGAGAAGGTCAAATTCCGGTGATACCTATGCTCAGAAAGTTGTTTTAAAACAGCAGAGGACAGTTTCTCCTCTTGCTCACTTCAGGATTTCTGTTATCTGGTGTCACTTTCTTAAACTACCTGGCCTAAAAAGGTAACAGAGCCTACTAATCCAATGGGTTTCTTAAGCAATGAAATGATTTTGTTCACAGGAATCTTATTTGTAATCATAATATTTGAAACTAAGCTACTCCGGTGGGATGGGGCAGGGATGGAATGTGACCAGGGAGGGATGAGGATCACCATTACCACCTCCACCTGGAGTACCTCTGCAGAAGCCTAGGAATCATGGAACACAGTTTTGAAAACACTGCTTTTTAAAAAAATGGGATTTTTCAATCTGAAAATTAAATCATAAGATTTGGGTCTCTGCTATTTTATGGTGACTTCAGCCAAGCCTCTTTTTTTTTTTTTTTTTGAGGAAAATTAGCCCTGAGCTAACTGCTGCCAATCCTCCTCTTTTTGCTGAGGAAGAGTGGCCCTGAGCTAACATCCGTGCTCATCTTCTTCTACTTTATATGTGGGACCCCTGCCACAGGATGGCTTGCCAAGTGGTGCCATGTCTGCACCTGGGATCTGAACCCGTGAACCCCGGGCCGCCAAGAATTGGAACCGCTGTGCCACCGGGCTGGCCCCAAGCCAAGTCTCTTAATATCTCTGAATAAAGGAGATAACAGCACACCTTTGCAGGGTGATGATACAATCGTAAGACAACATCAAAGAACTTTGTAAATGCCAATGTTTGTAAGTTATTCTAACCTTTTGTTTTCTCTCCATCATCAAATGACTCTGGTTTGCAGACTTGTAAGCTAACTGCTATTGTCCCTGGCTTTGGTCCTGGCTTTCTGGATTGTCCCTGAATACAAGAAACTCTTGGGCCTCTGTTATGACCCCTGCCAGCTCTGAGTTTTCAACCCCTACCATTCCATTTCCAGTCTAGATCACCTTCCTGATTCTCAGTCCCAGTCCAGCTGACCAGTCTTAATGAGCTGCCATCCACACTAAGATATGATGTATATGAAGTCACACTGGAACAAGTAGTATAAGACTCTGGGTAATAAGTGACTCCAAAATCCTTGAACATACCTACTACAAACAAAAAGAACTAAACTGTCGTAGAAATAACAATCTCTAAGCATGTGCTTTTTAAGAGGCTAGACTTCTTCGGTCTTGTGGTTCACATATGTGTACAGAAAGTAGAAAAGGAAAGCTCTACTTTACGAAGAAACATATTAATAGATATTAAAATAAAAACCCTATTTTTTAATAATTTACATTATGTATATATTTTCTTCTTTGGTGTTTTTTGTGAAACTAAAGGAGTCCTCTAAGTAGCGTCTAGATATTTAAAATGATTCAACGTTCTAACTTCAGTTTACATGCAACTTTTCAGAAAGCCACAGAGGGAAGGAAATGACTAAGAACTCCTGATATTTTAAAGATGGACGTGGCCTCCCCCTTCTTACCACACAAACCTAATTTTAATTTCTATCACACTTGTTAAAAATGGACTGATGTACGGTATGAGTTATTAATTGTTTAGTAACTAGAGATCCACTGGTATTTTCTGGGTGGCAAAATGGAATCTTGTTTCTAATGTCAGCTGAAGGGCACTGAATGGAAGATTAGACAGGGATATAAAACAGCAATTTTAAAAGGTTCAGATTCTGAGACAGTTCTTACCATTCTCTAACTGAAGGCTCGCTGGGCCTAAATTCTTTGTGTAAACAGTATGATTTACGCTGAACACCGGCTTTGCCTCTGGGAGTCTGGAATTCTGGTATGTGCTAGGCAATGGGTGCCTACTCAGTACCGTGGGCTTCCCTGGTAGACAACCCTTCCACATGTCAGCACAATTCCACACGGGAAGAATTAAGCACATTCTGTGTGACTCCACTGGGAGGGGACTCTTGGAAGCTTGTGCCTATCTTCTGTGACCCTATGCAGCTTTTCCCTTCGCTGATTTTGATTTGTATTCTTTTGCTGTAATAAATCATAGCTGTGATTACAACTAGATGCTAAGTCCTGTGTGTCATCCTATGGAATCGATGAACATTCTAGATAATGTTCAGACTGACGGATAGCACCTGCGTTGACTCCTTTGTTTTCAAATAGTTTATGTGGCAATGTTCATTAGAAATGCTCCTTTGAGAAAAGGGTGTGTTTTGACAATGGTGGGTATACAGTACTTGTGTTTTATTCCTTTTCTCAAAGTAAATTTAAAAAGACCCTGTAGGAACTATTATTTTGAACATTTATTATTTAGCAGAGAGAAAAACATTTTTTTTTAAGATTTTTATTTTTTTCTTTTTCTCCCCAAAGCCCCCCAGTACATAGTTGTACATTCTTCGTTGTGGGTCCTTCTAGTTGTGGCATGTGGGACGCTGCCTCAGCATGGTTTGATGAGCAGTGCCATGTCGCCGCCCAGGATTCGAACCAACGAAACACTGGGCCGCCTGCAGTGGAGGGTGCGAACTTAACCACTCGGCCACGGGGCCAGCCCCAGAGAAAAACATTTTTGAGATAGACATGTTGTTATCAGCTGAACTGTGTCCCTCCATATTCCTATGGCGAAGTCCTAACCCCAGTACCTCCAAATGTGACTGCATTTGGAATCATAAATGTGACTAGCTTTGCTCTCCCTGGCCTCCTCTCCTGCCCTATTCGCTTCACCTAATAACCATATCTATGTTGACAGCTACAATTACCACCTAGATATAAATTACCCCCAAATTTATATTCCAGTCTAGATCTCCCTTTTATTTATTATTATTTTTTGTGTGAGGAAGACTGGCCCTGAGCTAACATCTGTTGCCAATCCTCCTCTTTTGGCTTGAGGAAGATTGTCACCAAGCTAACTTCTGTGCCAATCTTCCTCTATTTTGTACGCAGGACGCTGCCACAGCATGGCTTGACTGAGTGGTGCTAGGTCCACGCCTGGGACCCAAAGCTGCAAACCCCGGGCTGCCAAAGCGGAGTGCACCACCTTAACCACGACACCACCAGGCCAGCCCCAGATCTCCCTTTGAAACTCCAGGCTCTACCTGACAGTTCCAATTTGATGTTCCAAAAGTACCTCAAATTCAACATGTCCAGAAATGAACTCCCCTCTAAAATCTGGTCCTCTTTTAGGTTTCCATATCTCAGTGAATGACATAAGCATCTTTCTAGTTCTCCAAGACAGAGACATTGTTGGCACTTCCCTCTCCCTTACTCTCCCATATTCAATACTTCACCAAGTTCCAGCGAATTTATTTTCTATTGAAATACTGACAGAATCTGTTCATTTCTTTCCATGTCTATTTCCAATATGCCAGTCTAAGCTCCCACTTCTTCCCTGGTGTACAATATTAGCTAGCAAAATCCCAATTTGTCCCCTACACAGAAGTCAGAAGAATTCTTTCAAAACAAATCCAATCCTATGCCCTTCTCGCACACACCTAAAAGTCCTTCAGTAGCTTCCCACTGCTTTTAGGATGGAGGCCAAAGTTCTCAACAAGACCCCCAAAGCCTTGCATAGTGTGGTAACCTCCCGCCCTCCCTCATCTTACTACTCGCTCACTGCTGTCCAGCCCCACTGGCCTTCTTTCAGATCCTTCAAAAAACCATGCGTTCTCCTATACGAAGTCTTGGCACCTGCTATACTCGCTGCACGAAACACTCTCCTCCATCACTGCTCTGCTGAAATACCTCCTTTTCTTCCCTCAGGGCTCAGTTCAACTTCTACTTTCTCAGAAACCTTCCCTAACTAACCATTCTCCTCTATTATAGGCTCTTACAACACCAAGTAAGTTTCCTTCACAGCATCTGTCATAGCTGTAATTTTATGTTCAGTTATAATTTGAATGTTTGTCTTCCCTACAAGACTGCAAGATTCATGATAAGAATTATGTCTGTTTTTGCTCCTCACTGAATGGATAGATGAATAAATGGTCCGCTAAAAATATAAATAGCTAAAAATAGCTAAAATAAAAATATAATATAAAGATAGCTAAAAATAGTCACCCATTAACTTATTCCAGTGTTTCTTTTCATTTCAGTGTTTCTTTCAATTTCCTGGAACCCCCAGCCAATTGTTAAATACTTAATAAAGTTAGTCTACACGCCACAACATTGGGATTATAGAGCTGTTTTTGTTTTGCTAAGTATATTCTTTAAGAACGATTGATAATAATTGTATCTACCTCCACCACTGCCCCCCAAATGTGAACCCTAAATAAGATTTTGAAGACCTATGGAAACTGATATTTACAAATTAATCATTCCCAATGTACAAGGGCACTTAATATAGAAAGGAATACCATGAATCAGTTTGTGAAAATCTAAATCACTAATGTATTAAATTGCTAATTATTATAAATGATGGCACCTTCAAGGGTGGTTCAATTGGCTGCCCTCACCTCTATGTCTATGAATATAATTCATGAGGTATTTTGTGCTTGAGCTAAAAAGGTGTGTGATTATTTGCACAATTATTGGATTAATGTTATTTCCTCACCAGTAGACTATAAACTTGACAAGGGCAGGGACTGTGTCTGTTTTGCTTACCAATGTAAACTCCTTACTCAGCACAGTGTCTGGCAGGTAGTAGGAACTCAATAAACATTACTGGATGACTCAGTAATTTAAATCAAAGCACTTATGTTCTTGTAATCCATATCAGATATTCATATCAGGATTCTGTAACCATGTTATGAAAAAATTGCTAATGATTTGGATTAAGCCACAATTAAAACCAAAAAGGAAAACTCAATATAAATTACAACCAACATTCTTTCTCCAAGTGACAATACCTGGTTTGTTGCCTTTCAAATTTCTACCTATCTATCCCACAAAAACTTCCATACGTCCAAAACCAAACTAATTATCTCTACTTCCACAATCTTTCTCAAACTCAGAATTTTCTATGCACACTATCTAGATTAACGATAGAGAAGTAAGTGGAAAGAACATAGACATTTCATGGAATTTCAGCTCTGAGACCTCAGATGTTCAACCACAGGCAAGTTACTTAATACCTCTAAGCCTAAGGTTCCTCATCAGAAAAATGAATAGAATACCTACCTTAAAAGAGCGTTGTAAGGAATAACTAAGAAAATATAAGTAAAGTACCTACCAAGACAGGGGCTCAATATCTGCGCCTTCCTATAATGACATTACTAGTCATCCAAGGTAGACATCTTGTTCTTCCTGATTCCGCTGACTTTCTCCCTTCCTTTTACCCCATCATCTACTTAAATGTCTTATAATCTTATCTAACTACCATTTCCTCAATGTTGATAGGAGATACACATGTACTTGCCCTGTGAGTTTAAATTTTGAGAAAGGGGGAATTCACAATAAGAAAAGCAAATATATCTCAAACAAATTTAAACAATTTTTTTCTCCTTAATGCTTTAATTCTCCACATAAGTCTTCACACAAAACAGCAACAATCACTCGAGAATCCAAGGAAAAGCATTTATTTGCCTTAAAGGAATAATTTAAAATTAAAATGTGTGTTAGGAAAAGAAACGCAGCATCACGGAAGGGGGTGGAATAGCAAAGGAACAAGGGATTAGGAAATATGCTGAGGCAGAGCAAGGGGAAAAGACAGGGTCAGTCACACAAAAAAGCAAGGTCTGACCTTCTGATGAGAAAAACCTCTGAAGCATTCCAGTTGTTTGTTAATACATAATGAAGCATTTATAAAATGATGAATGTTGTGAAAAATATAATAGGCCCCAATCTTAGGGAGTTTACAAGCCAAGAAAGACAGAAACAGATCAAAGAGTAAACATGTCTATCTGAAAGGCACTGCATTAAAAGTTGGACCCAATTTAGGGAATATGATACAATTTCAGAAACTAAAACAATGCAGTGGGGAAGTGCCTAAATAATGTGCTGAGGCTGGAAATAGTACAAGTCTGGTTTGTGGTGAAGGAAAAATAAAGTCACTGCTAAAGAATGCAGCTTGTCACCAAAAGCTGTATCCTTTCCTCCAGTAGGAACTAAGAGTCAGCTCTTCTGATTTTCTCCTTACAGCCTTACAAGCTGCTGCCGGCACCACCCCCTCCCCAGCTGCAGTCTCCTACTGGGAATGTTTTCTCCGAATTTTGCCAGACTGAAACTGAAGGCCATAAAATGGAGGATTTGGAATCGATGGTTTCAATGCATATTCTAACTCTGATGTTCAATGAATCTTGACCAAAAAACCCAACCCAAACAAACGAAAAACCCAAAGATTAGCATTAATGCAGTTCCTGAAGCATAAAGAATAACAATTATAGAGGGGAAAAAAGTCAGCATCCCATCTTTGATACTGACAAGTGATATGATGTTATGTTTAATGAGAAAGTAACAGAAACCAGAGTGATCTGCATGGAAAAAGAGCACAACTTCTAGGGAGGTGGCTTGGCATTTGTTTGCTTGTTTTTTAAAGAAATGAAAAACTTGGCTCCTTTCATTCATTATTGACTGAGCATTTATTATTACAGGGTTGTATGTTGTTGCTGTTAGTGCCGTCCAGTTGAATCTGACTAGACCTGTGTACAGCAGAGCGGAACCCTGCCCAGTCCTTTTGTTCCTTCCTCTCACCTTCCGGCACTATATCAGACAATGCTATGCTGCTATTCACAGGATTTTCATGGCCAATTTTTCGGAAGTGTGTGACTAGGAAGGACCTGGTCCTGTCTAGTCTGGAAGCTCTGCTGAAACCTCTCCACCATGGGTGACCCTGCTGGTATTTGAAATACTGGTGGCATAGCTTTCAGCATCACAGCAACACACACCTGTCACTGATAGAGAGTGGTGTGGGTCCCTGACCAGGAAATGACCCAGGCCACTGCAGGTGAGAGCACTGAATGTTAACCACTAGACCACCAGGGCTGGCTAGAGGGTTATATACGGTATCCTAACTAGGGGAGGGTTGTCAGGCATTATCACCACAGGCACTCAGCATTAGCAAACCATCAGATAAGCTTCTTCATCCACCTACAGCTCAAGACAACTGAAATCAAGGTCACATTTTGAGCCCAGGCATCAATTTTTTCAACACCCAACCACACTTCAGATGCCGTTTTAGGCAAAGGAGATATAGTGGTGAACAAGACAGATAACGTAAGGTCTCTGTCCCATGAAGCCTAATTCCCTTATAGTAGGGGAATACAGAGAGTAAACAAGAAAAGATAACCACCTCACCCACAGCTCCTACTATTCCTAAATTGCCCAGGACCTGGCAACTTTGACAGGCATGCATTCCAGTGGAGCGATAGGCTAGCCAACATTTGATGACTTGCACCTCCACACTGCTGAAGAGAGGCTGAACCAATCAGAGTCTTTCTTAGAATTAGAACAGGAAAGCTGAATCAATTGACCTGAAAGGTCATCGAGCAGCAAATAAGAGGCATGTGTAAATTGAGCTTATGAGGAAACCGGTAGTATTAAAGACAGATTACAAATGCTGAAGGAAGCAGTCATTACAAGAGTCCACAAATGAAAAACTCTGAAGGCCCTGGGTAAAAGAAATGGGAGAGAGTGGCTGCCTTGGTTCCCTGACAGCTTTCTGATTCTAATCCATGTGTATCATTAAAATAAAGCATTGGAGCCGGCCCTGTGGCCAAGTGGTTAAGTTCACGTGCTCTGCCACAGCGGCCCAGGGTTTTGCTGGTTCAGATCCTGGGCGTGGGCTTGGCACCACTCATCAGGCCACGTTGAGGCGGCATCCCACGTGCCACAACTACAAGGACCCACAACTAAAATATACAGCTATGTACTGGGGGGATTTGGGGAGAAAAAGCAGAAAGGAAAAAAAAAGGAAGATTAGCAACAGTTAGGTGCCAATAAAAATAAATAAAATAAAATAAAGCATCTTTCTTCTGAGTTAATTTTGTCTAAACCCAGAGTCTCCTAAACACCACCACCATTTTCTTTCCTAAATTAGACCTAAATTAGATTACTGTTTCCTTCTCACCAAGCAAACTGGTTTCCAGAAGGGAAATGGCACCCACTTACTGACAAACAATTGCTTACCAGTGGGGCAGATCTCCAGTGTTGTTGTAGGATAAGAGAGAGGCCTCTGACTTAGTGCACGAGTTGTTGGAAACACTTCTTTGCTATAGCCAAAAAATACTAGAATTTTTCTCATTTAAGCATTCTATATTTGAATTTTACGAGCTCAAAGAATAAGAATACACATTTCAAAAACTGTTTTTTATCCTTATACATATACACAGAATATACAGAATATATGTAGCCTTTAAGGAGTTAAAGGATGAGAGTTTTAAAAAACATATTAATTCCAAAAGGAATATGTCTGTTGCAGCCAAGGATTGGCTTTGGAGCTCAGGAAGTCTGGTATTGCATTTACTGCACTAAGTTCTCTAACAGACACTCTCCCCCCTCTTTTTTTAAAGTTATTTTTTGAAGGACCAGGGCTAACGTCACCAATAAAAATTAATCTCCTCCAAAGACTGGTGAACTTCAGTTCTAAGAATGTTGCAAAAATAACTCTTTAGGAGAAGGTATATTGGCTTCTAACAGTTTTTAAGGCTAAATGGAAAACCAACAGTTTTTAAGGCTAAATTGACGTAACATATCAATTAAAACATACATTCTGATTTCAAAAAGCATTGAAAAGTTTAAAAAATACATTGTAGCATTGAGGAAATATGATATCACTATAAGGTAAAAGGCCTACATTTATTATTATTATTGTTTTAACTTTTTTTTTTTTAAGTTTGGCACCTGAGCTAATATCTGTTGCTAGTTGTATATTCTAGTTGTAGGTCCTTCTGGCTCTGCTATGTGGGATGCTGCCTAAGCATGGCCTGATGAGCAGTGCTAGGTCCGCGCCCAGGGTCTGAACCAGTGAAACCCTGGGCCACCAAGCAGGCAACTGAACTTAACCACTCGGCCACAGGGCTGGCCCCAGGCCTACATTTAATATAACACCTTTAGTGAGATATAATTCACACAATATAATTAACCCATTTAAAGTATACAATTCAATGGTTTTTAGTATGTTCAGAGAGTTATGCAACGATCATTACAATTTTAGAACATTTTCATTATCCTCCGCCACAAAAACCCATACCCATTAGTAGTCATTTCCCCCATTTCTCCCCCAAATTCCCCAGCCCTAGACAACCATTAATCTGCTTTCTGTCTCTATAGATTTGCCTATTCTGGACACTTCATATAAATGGAATCAAACTAATGTGGTCTTCGGAAGTCTAAAACATGTTTTCAAAGTTCACCCAGGTTGTAGCACATATCAGAACCTCATTCCTTTTTATTGCTGAATAATACTGCATTGTATGTATATACCACATTTGTTTAGCCATCCATCAGCTGATGGACATTTGGGTTGTTTCCACTTTGGGGATGTTATGAATATACTGCTATGAGCATTTGTGCACAAGATTGTGTGGATGTATGTTTTCATTTCTCTAGGATATACACCTAGGAGCAGAATTGCTAGCTCATATGATAGCTCTATGTTCAGTCCTTTGAGGAACTGCCAAACTGGTTTCCAAAGCACTTGTACCATTTTACATTCCCACTAGTAGTATACGAGGGGTTCCTTCCCATTTCTCCACATCATTGCCAAATCTTATTTTCTGTCTTTTTTATTATAGACACCCTGGTGATTTTGATTTGCAATGTTGTTAAGCATTTTCCATGTGCTGATCAGCCATTTGTATATCTTCTTTGGAGAATTGTCTGCTTAGATCCTTTACCCTTTTTAAAATTAGGTTCTGTCTTTATTGAGTTATAAGAGTTCTTTATATATCCTGGACATCGGTCCCTTATCAGATAAATGATTTGTAAATATTTTCTTGCATTCTATGGGTTGTCTTTTTCTTTTTTTTAAAGATTTTATTTTTCCTTTTTCTCCCAAAGCCCTTGGTACAAAGTTGTATATTTTTAGTTGTGGGTCCTTCTAGTTGTGGCATGTGGGATGCCGCCTCAGCATGGCTTGATGAGCAGTGCCATGTCCGCACCCAGGATTTGAACTGGTGAAACCCTGGGCCACCAAAGTGGAGCATTCGAACTTAACCACTCAGCCACAGGGCTGGCCCCTGGCTTGTCTTTTTCTTTTCCTATTGGTGTCCTTGGAAGCACAAGTTTTTAATTCTGAGGACGTCCACCTTATTTTTTTTTTTTTTGTAAGATTGGCACCTGATTTAACAACTGTTGCCAATCCTTTTTGTTTCCTCTGCTTTATCTCCCCAAATCCCCCCAGTACATAGTTGTGTATCTTAGTTGCAGGTCCTTCTAGTTGTGGCACGTGGGATGCCGCCTCAACGCGGTTTGATGAGCAGTGCCATGTCCGTGTCCAGGACTCGAACCAGCGAAATCCTGGGCCACTGCAGCGGAGCGCGAACTTCACCACTTGGCCACGTGGCCAGCCCCTCCACCTTATTTTTTTTGTCATTTGTGTGTATATGTATCATATCTAGGAATGCTTTACCTAATCCAAGGTCATGAAGACTTAACTCCTATATTTTCTAAGAGTTTTACAGTTTTTGCTCTTATATTTAGGTATATGAACCATTGAGCTAATTTTTGTATATAGTGTAAGAAAGGGGTCCAAATTTATTCTTTGTATGTGGATATGCAGGTGTGCCAGCACCATTTCTTGAAAACTGTTTTGAAAAGGCCTACATTTTAATGTGATATTTTTCCTAGAAGCTTAGTGAAATATTTTGGGGTGAGGGTGAAAGGAATAAGGATCTTACAACACTGCTTATCTGAAGCAACCAGGATCTCTTGAGGAGGCCTAAAATTACTCTGACCAAGCAGGTTTGCGAGATCCTCTGTCAGATCAGCGGTGGCAGCTTCTATATAGGTGGTTCCTATTTTCAAACGCACTATTCATTCAATGCCACATCCCCAATACTTGCTTTCTAATTGTTTATGTTGTTTCATGCAACATACCCTAACAGACGAAACAAGAAAAATTACACTTGTTTTATGATGGTCCTCTTTAAGACACAGATACTGAGAATGCCCTGGGTCTCAACGTTGAGCTGTACTAAATGAAAGGTGAGATGCTGATATTTGTCTACTAGACTACTCAGATTGTGCCAAATGTCAGCACCTACAAGTCTGGAAGTGGAAAACTAGGTTTAGTCTTTAGATCCTTCCTCAAGCTCAATTGCAGGTCAGGTCATCAGGAAACTGTTTTAACTAGTAAGAGAAATGGAGACTAGCATAACATGGAATACAGAGGACTTAAATCCTCTTGGCAATGCACCTCAAAAAAAAAAAAGCTTCCTAACTTGACTTCAGTAGTACAAATGTAAATAAAACAAAACTTAAGATTACTGGAGAGTTATTATCCTTGGAACCCAAATGTAAAGTTGTTCTAAGCAAGGCTATCTACCCACCAGCCAGGTATTTATAAGTTATTTTCAAATTGAAACTGTCAGCACACTACTTTTTCATAAAATGCTCCCTGGCACAATTTCTAGATAAGAAGTACATCTCATCATCTCCTCTACCACCACCAGGAATCAAGAAATTTACCTTGGAATATAAAGAAATAACCTAAATATACAGGAGAATAATACAGACTTAATGGAATTTTTTTTTCTGCTTTTTTCTCCCCAAATACCCCCAGCACATAGTTGTGTATTTTTTTTTAGTTGTGGGTCCTTCTAGTTGTGGCATGTTGGATGCCACCTCAGCGTGGCCTGATGAGCGGTGCCATGTCCGCACCCAGGATCTGAACCAGTGAAACCCTGGGCCGCCGAGGTGGAGAGCATGAACTCAACCACTCGGCCACCGGGCCGGCCCCAAGACTTAATGTAATATTTAATGGCTTTTAAAACTTAGAGCTCTAAAAAACTGCAGCAACATGAGAAAACGCTTATAAAATGACATTAAAAATTAAAAGGATGCAAAAATACTATATAGAGTAGTTTATTACACATACATTTAAAAATATTTACATTTGGAAAAAATCATAAGGAAATATACATTGAAATGTTAACTATGGTTGTATCAGAGTACTGAAAATGTGAGTTATAATATTTATTTCTAGGTAATTATATTTAATTTGCAATTTATTATAAAAAAGGAAAGAAAACTTTATAAAGTTGGTGTCACTAAGTCAACAGCTAATTTTAAAAGTTATTGTTAGAAAATCCAATATATAAGCTGAACAGAAAATGAAAGCAAAATAGAGACAAGTCACAATGCATATTTAATTCTGCTAAAAATATGACTTTTACAGCTGAATCTAACTGCACTTTTTTTAAATTGAGGTGAAATTCACATAACATAAAATTAACCAATTCAAAGAGAACAATTCAGTGGCCTTTAGTATATTCACCATGTTGTGCAACCACTACCTCTATCTACTTCCAAAACCCTTTCATCACTCCAAAATAAAACTCTGTCTCCATTAGGTAGTTACCACCCATTACCCCTTTTCCCCAGCTTCTGGCCACCACCTGTTTCTATGGACTTACCTATCCTGGATATTTCATATAAATGGAATCATATACTACACGACCTTTTGTGTCTGGCTTCTTTCACTTAGCATAATATATTTGAGGTTCATCTGCATTGTAGTATGTGTTAACTTTATTTTTAAGATATGAATAGTGAATCAGTAAAATATATATATATGCTTTTAGTCTAATATTCTTTTGAGAGTCCCTTGCCTGTAGCATTAGCTAAGCAATATTTGGTTTCAACAATGCAGCTTGGAATACAAAGGTATACAAATCAGTGGAAATTAATTTTGTTTTTAATACTTACAAGTTTAAACTAAAGAAAAAGGATAGATTGTTAATGAATTCCAAAACATCTTTTTCCCATTTAGAATTATATACTATTCCCAGTTTAGAATTATATAATGAAATCCAATGACAGAACACGCTATGTACCATAAGTCAAGAAAATTCGGCTCAGTCTGGGGTTACAAAGTAGCTGTGTGACCTTGTCACATCCACTCAAACTTCCAAGAATAGAGGAAAACAAATGTTCTTAAATATTTGGCCTTTATATTAAATAGAAGCTCCTGAGGAATCACTGAAGAGGAATCAAAGAAGCTGTATTTTAACAGGTTACCTGGCAGTGGTACACAAGACAGACTGAAGAAGGCAACGAAAGAAGGTAGGAACGGAAGTTTGAGATGACAGACCAGAGTTTGTTAATGTGAGGTCCAGGGCTTAAGAAAGCACAGTCACACATCCTATTATGACGGGAAACGTTCAGAGAAATGTGTCATTAGTTTATTTCTTCGCTGTGCGATCATAGAGCATACTTACACAAACCTAGATGGGACAGCCTATTACACACCTAGGTTACAGGGCACTAATTTTATGGGACCACTGTCGTACATGCGGTCCATCACTGACTAAAACGTCGTTATGTGGCACATGACTATACATAAATTCCTTAAAATTGCATGCAAAATTCTGTGCATCTTTCTAGGAAGAGGACTTATGGTTTATGGTTTTCAGCTTCTCAAGAGTTATTAAACAAAGAAAGGGTTAAGAAACACCTATGTGAACTTAGATGGTTGCCATAGAAACAGAAAAACCACTGGAAGGAATATAAGGAAAAAATCTAAACAAGGGGATAAGAGAAGTCTTGATTTTGATACTTGAACTTCCAGTCCCTCAAAAAGCCCTCTCAAACAACTCTAACCAAAAGTTAGCTCTCCCACCTCAAGCCTCCTCTAGCCTCCTTGTCATGCCTATGACTTTTTAGTGTTTCATGTGTGTGCATATCTTATACTTGGCCCCTGGTACCTAACAGTGCAAGAGACATCACAGGCCCACTAAAGTTGTTGAAAAAATTATAACCACTTAAAGGTGGCTTAAATCATTCTGCAAACAAATTTATAACTTAGGCTTAATCAATTTTTCTATTTTAGATTAAAATTACAGGTTCTATAATTGACAATGGTAGAAAACTGAAATTCTTTGGAAATTACGCAGAAATGTCTTCTTACAGAGTTTCTGAACCCAAAACACATTCTTTCTCCTAAAGAAGGCTCCTTGACCTCCAGATGGGCTAGATCCATTTAGACTCGAATGGAGGGTCCCAGTTTGAGGCTACCAAAAGTAGTCCTAATTCTTCTTTAATAAAATGTGACTACTGAAAGTGACTACTGACTGACAAAACATGGTTTCAGGAATTTTCCCGGCTGTTAGCTCCAGCTTTGGTCCAGGGACTCCTTACCTCCATCTAGTTTACCAACCTGGCCAGACTTCCCTAGGTAAAGTATAATTTCTGCTCATTTGACTATGTAAGTATCCACATATCAACTCTTTAACCTAAATATTCAATTTCCATCTGCTGGCCCCAAAATGGACCATCAAGGTCCCTGCATCCACATCACTGAACTCCTTAAATTCTAGAGGCAAACATACAGCCCTGCCAGCATGTATAATATCTCCAATTAGTTTTTCCATCTTGTTAAAATAGAGGCACTCTCAAAAGAATGGTAATAACCTAAATGCTCAAATAGGGAACTGGGTAAATAAATAATGGTACATACAATGAATACTATGCAGCTCTAGAGAAGAATGAAACTTTTTATGTACTGATAGGGAAATAGCTTCAAGATATAGTAAGTGAAAAAAAAGCAAGGTCTAGAATTGTGTATAGTGGGCTATTTTTAGGTAAAGGGCTGGGGGAGAACTATTTGTATTTGCTCACGTGTATAAAATCACTTGAAGAATCCAAAAAAACCTTAACATTAGTTGCCTATGGGATGTGGAACTGAGTGGCTGGAGAACAGAAGTAAGATGTTTCATCTGTACCCTTGTAGAGTTTGACCACACAAATGTATTACTTAATAATTATTAAAAAATAATTTTAAAGATTTTATTTCCCTTTATGTAGGCCAATCCTACCACCACTGTTTGGATTCCATCTGTTTCCACCTTGTCAGCATCCTTACACTGTAGATTTTTGCTGCTCTCCCTATTCAACCTCTTCTTTTCACTGGATCCTTCTCATCAGCTTATAAAAATGATCAAGTCTTTCTCATTAAAACAAATTAACCCACCTTCCATTCCTTGTCCTTTTATCGCGCTATTCCTATACCCCTTCACAGCCAATCTTCTCCCAAAAGAATCTCTTCTGGATGTTTCTATCCTAATCTCCTGGATACATTCTTTCCATTCAATCCATTACTAAATTCTGCTGTTTTCCCCTCTTAATTATCAACAGAATTCATAACTCAATCTCTATTGCCAATGCCCTATAAAAATATCTGCTAATGCAGTGGCTTCCTAACTAGTTTTCCCATATCCACTACCCCTTCTAATTTGTCCTCAGAGATTTTTTAAATAAAAATCTAATTTACATAATCTCCCCCCCTCCATCCCACTTAAAATCTTTTAGTGGCTAGCCTTCCACTGCTCTAGGATAAAGTCCAAAATCCTGAAGAAAGATAGTAAATGTAAATGACCTGGCACAAGCATCTTAGGGACTATTCCCATCGTATAAACACGTACCCACTTTTCTAAAATGCTCTTTTTGAGACAGGCAAGTTTGGATTCCTAAGACATCTTGTTTGAGATACCAGACATGCAAAATATTTTAAATGTATTTCACAATCTTATCTTTTTGGCTCTATATCTTGGAATGTTTTCTAAACTGCAGGTCACGACCTATTGGGGGTTGTGAAATTGGTCAAAACTAGGACTTTTTAGAAATGAAATCGAACATACAGAATATACAGTAAGAGTCAACACTCTTATATGAATATCGTTTCCGTTTTTATAAACTGAAGCATGGTGTAGAATTTTTTAGTATGAGTTGCCAAAAAGTGTTTGAAAGCCCATAGTCCTAGCACTTTTTTTGAGATTATGATGCTGCCGTTCTTGTGACACAAAAGTTTTTCATCTAGGACTAACAAATTATACTTCAAGTTCATTTTCTCAATGGATTTTAGAATTTCAGCCATTTTAAAATGGCCCCGTTTCATGCTACCTCATCTTAAACAAGGTCTGACAATTTATCTAACAGTGTTGCAATGGCAAAATTTAACTGAATTCCTATACCACACAGCCATCAGAACTCTGTGGCACAAACCACAAAGGCTTTGTGGTTTTCACAGCAGTGATATGAGCTCATGTCCTGCAACTCAGAGACTGCCTTTGAGACATTCTTAACCTTCTCTGTGGCATGGAAACCTTTGGCAATCTGACCACGGACCCCGAGCTGGCAATGGACCCCTTCTTGGATAGTGTTTTTAAATGAAGACATAAGATTACCAAGGAAATCAGTTATATTGAAATGCAGTTCTATCCCTGACCCTATAGGGATTTGTATACCTAAAGGTAAATATTCAACAGTCTAAAGATTACAGTGAGCTTAGGAACTTAGATCTTAGAAGGAGTCCTAGCTAATTAAAGCATGTATTAAAGGATAAATAAAAAGTATTTTGAGAAAAAAAATCTAGGGACAACATAAAATTCTAGATAATGAAACACAGTAGGGGGAAGAGAGGATGTGCATGTGAAAAACGAAACACTGATAAGGCTTGACTCCAGTACTAAAGAAGGTTCCCTCCCTTTCTCTACTTTTTTTACTCTCATATGCATGTGGACTTCCTGCTAAAATTGACTTTATTTACTTAAGCAAATTTGTGCCAGGGAAATTTTTCAAATAAATTTAAACTTAAGAAAAAATACAAGGTGCCCATGTATCCAAATCCTCAAATAGTTTATTCAGAAAGAAAAATGCTGCTTTACTCATAGATAGTGCCTTTGGGCTCTCTCTATTGGCAGCTGCTTCCTTAGGAAATATTATGACAAAATTGATTATCTGGTTTTCCAATATGCAGAATATTAGAAGAGGAGTTACTGCAAGGGCAGATGCATTAACAGCAGATGAAGACCATCTGACAGTGGGAAAAGATAAAGAGAAAAAATGATAAAAAGCACGTACAAGAATTAAAAGCAGAATAGACTCACCCAACAACACAAATAGTCCTATGTTAATTCAGACTCTGGAGGCACCGTTCTATTACCTCCACAGTATAATAAACTAATCTTTCTAATAATTTTGAATCAATAAAATGAGATGAAAATCTGCTCAGAAGTCAATATTTCAGTGATTTATGAGGGAAAGAGCGAGAATGAAAGAGGAAGGTTATGAAGTTTGAAAAAGGATACAGTTGAGAATCAGTCTTAGTAAGACACTATTACCAAAGGTAGTATACTGGAACAAAAATTGTTGACAAAAATGTTGTTAAAAATGTATATTTTACAAAGTTTTCTATCCAAAACTTATCTATTTAAAATAAATCCTGTTTAAAATGGAAAATTTCACTTAAATCTAATTGCAGTTGTACTTTCTACAATTGGATCCAGTGGATTCTCCCGTGATTTTAATACCCCATCTTCTTTAAGAGTCCTGTTTTTTGGGACCCCGTTGTTCCTCCATTATCCTGAATAGACCACTTATCAGTATCTATGACTTCAGGGCCCTCTTAGCACCAAGTCTACTTCTGTCACTTGTACATTTTTAAAAATATCACACTAAAAGGCAAGAAACTAAGATCCAGATGACTAGTGGAGGTAATGTTAAATCACACACATCCAAACTATACTACAATTAGCCTTAGTTAATAGATAGGAATTGGTGCCTTACTATCAATGATAAATGTATCATCTCTTATTTTGATTTGGGAGAGAAAGGTTAGAGTGGGAGCCCTGAACGCCTAAGGGAGAAAAGAAAGGTGAAAGGGGAATCACCAATTGAAGATAGAAAAGAGGACACAAAATATCAAAAACATACTTTGTTAACTTCAGCAGTTTTGTCAATTTAGCAGAACACTGTTGTGCTATATGAAATCTACCTTCATATGATTTATGAAATACTTCCAGAAGATCTACTGCATTATAAAGGGGTCTCATTACCTCAACTATCACTGGCCGCCCAGCTCTATGCTAAGCCTGTTTCTTCATCTATAAGATGGGAAGAATAATATTCATTTTCATAGAATTATTATGAAAATTAAGAACTAGTTTCTGGTCTGGCAGGTAAGGAGCTTAGAAGTCACTACACCTCACTAACAAATTAAAAAAAGCTGAACTGAAAAATCAACAACTTTTCTTAGATCTGTTGAAGAAGTAAGGTCACAGGGCAAATGCAGACCCCAAAATTGGAGAGACAGACAGGTGGATAGAGAAAGCCACAACTTACCAGAGCAGAAACCCATAAGCAGAACCAGTGCTGGGGCAGGAAAGCCTGAACTGTAATTGATGGACTGCTGGGGCTCAGTGTGGAGAAGTCTGAGTTACAAACTCCAAGGGAACTCCACATTTTTTAAAGTTTTATCTCCAGGAGCCCCACCAGGTCCTCATAGTGAACATGAGAAAAAAATCATCTCATGCTTCGAACAGGGGGAAGGGGAAAGGAACCATTTTGATATACGCCAGAGCATTCCATTTTTCCTAACAAGGCCTGCCCTCAGGAGAAACTATTTTGACAGAGCCAACCTGCTGGGGTTTTATCAGAGCCTAACCCATCGGAGGAAAGGGAAATACTCAAATCCAGCTGGGCCTAGCCTTCCACATGGGAGAAGGGAAATATCCAACTCCATTCCCCTCTTCCCATCCTGTCCCACCTAAGGGTGGGGGGACACACTGAGAAGCACTGAGAACTGCAAATTCTAACAAACAAACAAACACACACCACTATACGCCTATTAGAATAGTGAAAATCCAAATACTGACAACATCAAATGCTGGAGAGGACATGGAGCAACAGGAACCCTCGCTGACTGCTGGTGGGAATGCAAAATGGCACAGCCACTTTGGAAGACAGTTTGGTGGTTTCTTACAAAACTAAATGTACTCTTACCACATATGATCTAGCAACTATACTCCTTGGTATTTACCCAAAGGAACTAAAAATTTACATCTACCCGAAAACCTGCACACGGATGTTTACAGCAGCTTTATTCAACTGCCAAAACTTGGAAGCAACTAAGACGTCCTTCAGTAGGTGAATGGATAACTAAACCGTGGTACATCAAGACAATGGACTACTAGTCAGCAGTAAAAAGAAACAAGCTATTAGAAGCCATGAAAAGACATGGAGGAACCTCAAATGCATATTACTAAAGGAAACTTAAATGCGTATTAGTAAGTGAAAGAAGCCAGTCTGAAAAGGCTACATACTGCATGATTCCAACTACATGACATTCTGGAAAAGTCAAAACTATGGAGACAGGGGGCCGGCCTCGTGGCCAAATGGTTAAGTTGGCGCACTCCGCTTTGGTGGCCCAGGGATTCACCGGTTTGGATCCTGGGGGCAGACCTGGCACTGCTCATCAGGCCATGCTGAGGTGGTGTCCCACATAGCACAGCCAGGGCGACCTACGACTAGAACATACAACTATGTACCGGGGGGCTTTGGGGAGAAGAAGAAGGAGAAAAAAAAGGAAGCTTGGCAACAGATGTTACCTCAGATGCCAATCATTTTTTTTTTTAAACATTTCATTTTTCCTTTTTCTCCCCAAAGCCCCCTGGTACATAGCTGTATATTTTCAGTTGTGGGTCCTTCTACTTGTGGCACGTGGACGCCGCCCTCAACATGGCCTGACGAGCGGTGCAGTCCGCGCCCAGGATCCGAACCAGCAAAACCCTGGGCCACCGCAACGGAGGGCGCAAACTTAACCACTCAGCCATGGGGCCGGCCCCCAGATGCCAATCTTTAAAACAAAAACAACAACAACTATGGAGACAGCAAAAGAATTAGCAGTTTTCAGGGCTTAGGTGAAGGGACGGATGAAAGGTGGAACACAGGATTTTTAGGGTATGGAAACTATTCTGTATGATGCTATAATGGTGAATCCACGTCATTACACATTCGTCCAAACTCAGAGAGTGTACACTACCAAGAGTGAACCCTAATGTAAACTATGGACTTTGGCTGATAATGATGTTTCAATGTAGGTTCATTAAATTAAAAAAAAAAAAAAAAAGTGCCTCTATCAAAATCCCAGCAGGCATATTTGCAGAAATTGACAGCTGACCCTAAAATCCAAATGGAATTATGAGGGACTAAGAAAAGCCAAAACAATGTTGAATAATAAGAAAAAAGTTGAAAAATTCACACTTCCTGATTTCAAAGCTTTTTACAAAGCTAGTGTAGTACCAGCATTAAGGACAGACATATAGATCAACAGACCATACTTGAAGAAGCCAGAAATAATCCCTTACACTTATGGACAATGGATTCTGGGCAGGAATGCCAAGACAATGGGGAAAGAATACTCTTTTAACAAACGGTGCTGTAACAACAGGACAGTCACATGCAAAAGAATAAATATGGGCCTTCCTTACACAACTCATAAAAATTAACTCAAAATGGATCATATACCTAAATATGAGAGCTAAAAATATAACTCTTAGAGGAAAATGCAGAAGTACATCTTTGTGACCTTGGGTTAGACAAAACTTTCAGGAAAATACAATCAAAACCACAGTGAGATACTACTTTATAGCCACTAGGATGGTTATAATAAAAAAAGGCAATAAGTTTTGGTGACAATGTGCAGAATTTGGAACCCTTGTGCACTGCTGGTGGGAATATCAAATGGCACAAGTGCTTTGGAAAACAGTTTGGCAGTTCCTCAAAAGATTAAACATGGAATTATATGACACAGCAATTCCACTAAGTGTACAACCACTTGGTGTATAACCAAGAGAAATGAAAACACATCCATAAAAAACTTGTATACATATGTTCATAGCAGCATTCATGAGAACTAAAAAGTGGAAACCCAAATGTTCATCAACTGATGAATGGCTAAACAAATGTGGTAGATCCATATAACAGAATATTTCACAATAAAAAGGAATGAAGTCCTGATACATGCTACAACATAGATGAATCTTGAGAAAACATTATGCTAAGCGAAAGAGGCCAGCCACAAAAGACCACATATTAGTATGCATATTGGTGTGCATCTCTCATGGGGAAATGCAAATTAAAACCACAAGGAAATACTTCTAAGCACTTATCAGAATGCCTAAAATAAAACAGACCGACAATACCAGGTGCTAGTAAAGATGTAGAGCAAAGAGAATTCTCATACATTGCTGACAGGAGTGCAAATTGGTGAAACCACTTTGGAAAACTATTTGGCAACTTACTTTGAAATGTGTCAAAAAATACAATGTATTGATAGAGGGATGGATATGTGTTAAGCCAAATATAGCAAAATGTTAACTACAGAACCTAAGTGGTAGGAACATGAGTGTTCAAACAATTCTGTTGACTTCCCTTTATTTTTGGAATTTTCTGTAATAAAATGTTGTAGGAAAAACTAAATATATTTCTGCTCCATACCCAGCAATTCCACTTCTGGATATATATCCAAAATAAATAGGTGATTATGTACACAGAAAGAATGTTCATAGGGGCTGGCCCTGTGGTGTAGTGGTTAAATTCAGTGCACTCTGCTTCAGCGGCCTGGGTTCAGATCCCAGACATGGACCTACACTACCCATCAGCCATGCTGAGGCAAAGACCCACATACAAAATAGAGGAAGACTGGCACAGGTGTTAGCTCAGGGCTAATCTTCCTCACCAAAAAAAGAAGAATCTTCATAGATTTATACAGCCAAAAAACTAACACAACCCAAATATATACATCAATAGAAGAATGGATTTTTAAAAATGTACATTTATACAATTGAATACTGCACTGAAAAATAACATGGGCTACTGCTACATATATATATATATATATATAACAATATAAATGAATTTGACAAACAATGCTGAACAAGTTATTCTATTTAAGTTCAAAACTGGGCAAAACAAATATGTGGTGATAAGAGGTCAGCACAGTGGTTACCTTTGGGGAAGGGGTAATGACTGTTGGAGGGTGTATGAGAGAGCCTTTTGTGGGGTTGGAAATAGGCTATATCTTGATGGTGGTTCTAATATGTAAAAGTTCACTGGGCCATACAGTTAAGATACTATTAATTGTACTGTTAAAGGTATACTCTTCATTGTATATAAACAATAAAAAGGTTTATTTACACACACACACATATATTACACTTTCACTGTACAAGATTATACAACTCTGTCTAAATTCATGCGCACTGCCTACTGATGATTATTCTTTCAGCTCCAAGCTCCGTCACCTAATCAGGGCCGCTCTCCTGCTTACGTTCATTTGTTACAGCAACATTCACGTAAGATTTCATTTGAAGTCTTCAAAAGCTAAAAAGTAAACCTGTGATTCACTGCCCTATCACAAACTGATCCCCCAACTTCAAAAGTCTACAACTGGGGCCAACCTGTGGCCGAGTGGTTAAGTTTGCGTGCTGGGCTTCGGCAGCCTAGGGTTTTGCCAGTTCGGATCCTGGGCACGGACATAGCACTGCTCATCAGGCCATTCTGAGGCAGCCTCCCACATAGGAGAACCAGAGGCACTCACAACTACAATATACCATGATGTACTGGGGGGCTTTGGGGAGAAGAAGAAAAAGAAAAAAAAAGTGTACCTCAAACTATTTAATACTTGATTATATACTATTTCACACTGAACTAATAAATACTTCATGTGTATACATTAATCTTGTCCCCTTAACTAAAATGGTTACTCCTTAGGGGTAAAGGACTCATTTCTCCTTTCCCCTCGGTGCCTAACACATACTTGTTGACTGACAGAAGAAACTAGGTGTCCTGGTTTTTAACCTTAAGCCTTGCTACTTACTCAGTTTACGGTAAAGTGCTTTTTCCCCACAAATATAATAATTAAATTGTTAGATAAAATTAAATGTAATTTTAACTAGTTGGGTCAGTTATTAAAGTCTCACTCTTCCTTAAAGCCATCCAGCTTCATAAGAATTCAGAAAACCTTAATAAATTTAGAAACAAATATGTCTGGAATATTGCTTTCTTCATTCCCACTTTCAGATCCCTTAGTTACCTTACTGTATGCTCTCTGGATTAAGTAAGTAACAAGATAATTACTCAACTGGCCCCTGGGAGCACACTCCAGGTTGGCTATTTAATTAAAAGATAGGTATATGTGCGTTCATATTAAACCGAACTCAAAGTATTCTTTAATCAGCTAAAATAAGGAACTCTTCTAAGACTTCAAAAGCAACACACCATAAAGCCAACTTGAATATCAAAATCAAAAGGTCAGGCAGATTCCCCAAGAGCAGAAAATATATTTGGTTCTCCCTTATCACTTTACTTTTCAATTGCATGTAGCAATCTCTTCTGCTATTAAAAACACACATATTGGCTGTCTATAAACCAGCTTTTCCTCACATCTTTCACTCATATTTCCACTCTATGAGTCTCTAGTATCTCTACCACCTCAGTCTTTCTTTCATTTATGTCACAAGTGCAAAAATCCTGAATTCTGATGTTAACAATATCATAAATACTTGATAAATTCACTATGAAAAGTTACCGGTAAGGGATGAACTTCTGGAAATTTCTTACAGCCTATTTTTTAATAACCTATTTGAATACAGGACAGAAATACATCATCCCTAACTCTCTGCTTAAAGGCAGGTTAATACATAGAAGATAACTATATGCAGAAATGGCTTGAGGCAAGACGACAAAGAAATATAACATCTAATTCCAATTGTATTTACAACCATCCTCTTTTCACTCCCCTCCTCATTTCTAGAATTTAACTTGGCTGAGACACAATAAAAACAGAAGACAAAGAGAGAAAGAAGTGGCAAAAGTTGAATAAAAATGGCAGGGAGAACCTACAGTAGCCATTCTGTGACAGTTTTTCTACTTAGAAGAAAAAAATAAAATTAAGATCTTTAAAAGAAGAATCCCATTCTACCTAAAGTATTACATTAAGATTTTAAAAGACCTAAATTTTATAATAGAATATGGAGGTTTCTACAAAGTATTAACTAAAAAATATTTTAAGAAAGTCAAGTTCTCACATCTTTTTTACCAAGTAACTCATCACCCCTACCTTCTCAAGTTACCCTATAATTAGCTCTAGAATTAAACTCTGACACACACACTGTCCTATTCTTAAAGGTGCATACATTCTTAATGACAAAGAATCAGCCTTAATTAAAGGACATCCAGAGTGGGAGATCAGGCATAAACAAATAAATCAAAACTTTGCAAGAATGGTTATAAATAAATAAGCAAAGATATTTGCTTATTTATTAAAAAAAAATATCGAGGCAAGCTGAACAGCAAAGAGCAAAAACCAAACTCAAAAAAGATGTAGATTAACTTTCCCAAAGCTCACGCACTTCAGAAATTAAAAGTGATAGGACAAAACTGAATATGGTCAGATAAAACAGTTAATGTGGGAGAGAAAAACAGCAAAACCCTTTAAAGAACAAAGGCCAAATACCAAAGTGCAGGATTCTGAGAATCAACTTACAGAAGCAAACAACCACAAAAGTTCACACTCTTACAGAAAAACACGATAAGTGATTTTCACATTTACTCAAGTATTTGAGTGCCTGCTTTGTGAAAGGCATAGTTCTAGCAATGCAAAGATGGAATCATCAGACCTGGATTCTAGTAGAGGAGAGGTGACATTGTTATAAATAATTAAAATCAAATAGGAAGGGTGAAGTGTCCTAAGAATAGCAAACAAAGTGCTAAAGAAGTTCAGATTAAGAAGTTATTCATGTTGGGGGAGATCAGAGAAGGATTCATGACATTTGAGCTGGACCTTGAAAGCTAGAATTTACACTGGGAATAATAAGGGGAAGAGCATTCTGGGAAATGGGAACAGAATGAGCAAAGGCAGAGGCTGGAAAGCAGAAGGCATATACAGAATACAGCAAACTGTTAAGTCTGACTAGCATATAGGTTCTATACAAGACTACAAAAAGCTCGAAGAGTTTGTAAGGAGCCAGATCATGACTTCAAATGCTAAGAGAGAGATCTTCAGCGATGAGTCATGAAGAATCATTAAAGTGCAAAGGATCTGATCTGGATAGAATTTATCTTGCAGCAAGGAATGAAATGAATGGGGAGGAGAGGAGACATCAATTAGGTTATCTGGGAGGTAATGAGGACTCCAATTACGGTGGTGGCAGCACAGCAGTCACTGGGTGTCTACAATCTCTAAGGTGCCATTCCACTCCACTGAGAAATTTTTAAAATCTTAACACATCATTCTCATTTTTAAGGAAACTGTAATTGGAAGAATAGTAACTGTTAAAGCACCAAGAGCTAATTATTAAGGTAATATATGATTTCCAGATAAATATCATAAACAAAAAGTAGTGTACTTGTAGAAATCAGGAGTGAGAGAGAAAAAAAATGGTCAGGGAAGGCTTTATTAAACAGGTTGGAGGTGATCCGTCCCTCAATGAAAAGGTAGAACTTCAAGAGGGGAGGGATAAAATTTCACACAAAGGGAACTTTTTTTTACTAAGAACAAGATATGTGAAATACATTTTGAGGCAATTTCCACCTAAATGGTAAACAAAATGCCAACATAGAAAAAAAATCTTCAATTACCTGAATTTAACCTCATAAAGATATCAGAAAAACAAGGTCTTAATATATTATTATAGCTTCAAATGCTTAAAAATATTTTATTATATTCTAGATTTTTAAAGGAGGGGGATTATTTTACTGAGTTCCATGGGGAGACCAAGTCTTTTTTTTTTTTAAAAAAAAACGCATCTTGAAGAAAGCTTTACTCAGTAACAATTTGAAATATCCAAAATTTTATGTTTTGGTATTTGCGAAAGAAGTTCCTCAAAACAAAATATAATCTGATAAACTCTCTTCCTAGTTTACATGTAAGTAACAACCAGGATTTGAACTCAATTCCACCTGACTTCAAAACCAGACCTACATTTGCACTCACTGCTGTATTAAAAATAACTTATTTTCTTCTGATTTTAAAATCTCAAATGTATTCATCACAAAGTGTAGATAGGACAGGAGGAAGAGATTAGTAAACCTCCAACTATATAACTATATAGCTACTGCAAAACTGTAAAGTGACTTTTCTCGTTGTTCAATGAATATTAAGCTCTTTCTAACAGAATGCCACTCATGAATTAGCATACGACAAGTGAGGGTCTTAGAGTGACGGTGGTACCTCAACCTGTTCACGTATACGTTCCAGCCCTGGGCTACCTACCTGGCCCTCCCCTCTTACAGACCTTCATTCTCCAGCCTTTCCTGACTACCCTCCCTCTCACAATCCCTCTGACTGCCATTAGGGAGGATTCCATCGTACTCTTTGTAAACATTCAGGGAGGACAGAGTAGAGGGCATGCCAGATTTCTCTGTTTTTACCTTCTAATTCAAGAAAAGCTCTAACCTCTTCCCTCCCATTTCTTCAAGGACAAGGACTCAAGTACTTCCTCAAAAAAAGACATGTTCGTTATAGAATATATACAGGGTGGAAAAAAATCCTAAATTATTTTATCAATAATTATTTTAAACCAATTCCTATATTTAATATTATCGGGACTTGAATTTTAGGATTGACTTCTTAAAAATGATCCATAATAAAGGAAAAAAGGCACTAGGAATATGCATAGTTCTTATAAGACATTCAACTGCACTTGCGTCAAAACAAATATATTAATTCAATGAAAAGAAATCGATTTATTCAACCAGTAATTGAGCGCTTAACATGTACCAGGCACTATTCTAGGTTCTTGGGAAACCATTTTTTTAAAATTCCCTTTCCTCAAGGTGCTTACCACCTAGTGGAAAGAGATAGATAATAAACAATAAACATTGTAAGTAAACATAGTGTGTCAGAAAGTGATAAATGCCATGGAGAAAAACAGAACAGGGTAAGGGAGAATTCCAGGGTGTTGGGGCAGGTTGCAATTCTAAATAGGGTGGTCAAAGAGGGTTTAAGAAGGTGTCATTTGAGTAATGACTTGAAGGAGGTGAGGAAGTCAGCCACGGTGATATCTGGGGGAAGAGTACCCGGGCACAAAAAACAACCAGGGCAATGGTCCTGGAGTATCCTAGGAACAAGGAGGCCAGAGAGGCTAAAGGGAAGCCAGCTCGGGGAGAGTAATAGGAAAGGTGTCAAGAGAGGTATGTGTGGGGGCAGGGAGTATAGATTATGTAGGGTTTATGCAACACTGTAAGGAATCTGGCTTTCACCCTGAATGAAATGGGAATCGACAAGATGTTGAGCAGAGTGTCATGATCTGTTTTACCAAAACCACTGTGACTGCTGGGTTAAGAACAGACTAGTCATCAGTGGGTTAAGAACAGTCATGTGTTGCTTAATGACGGAGGTATGTTCTGAGAAATGTGTTGTTAGCTGATTTCATCACTGCGTGAACATCACAGATCTAGATCTAGGTCTGTGTAAGTACACACCCCCAGGCTATATGGTACTAATCTTATGGGACACCATCAGGTGTGGTCGGCCGCTGACCAAAGGGCACTGCATGACTGCGTAGGGAGGGCAATGGTGAAAGCAGGGAGACCAGTTAGAAGGCCAGTAAAGAAACCCAGGAGAGAAACATGTACTTCTTATAAACTTTGACCATAACGGTGCAGCACTTACGTTTAAGCACAAATAAATAAATAAAACAAATCTGTCAGATCCTCTTACTAGGAAATATAGAGCTCTCAGCATATATGTACATTGTGCAACACAAACAGAAAGGATATCTTTTAACTAATCATTACAGCAAAACACCAAGTGTTTGCCTTAATAATCAGCCATTCCCTTTATGAAATTTTTTTTAATCCTATTCCAGCTGAGACTATTCTTTAAAGAAATAAGCCAATATTCCTGCAGCTCTGTTATACACTATTTTTGAAGGAAAAAATAAGTTACTTCTGTTCACTGAAAATATAAATCATTTGCCTTGGATTGGTGCTTCTCAGATCATCTAAATTAACCATTCCTAAGAATTTATTTCCTTCAGGGGGACAAATTTTTTTCTACAAAAGTTTCTTTTTCTGCTCCCATCTTTTAAAGAAATTGTTTTCTTCCAACTGATACCAAATAGGCCTATTGGTATGTGGGTCATTCACCTCAGGAAAGGGCAACCACAAAAAACTCCCACTGTCACAAATAACATGTTTCAAAACATGTTCCTTCACGATACCCAAAAAACCCCTCATTATCATGTAGTCCTCCTGGAAAAGACTACTACAACTCTCATAAATTCTAAAGAGTTATCCTTAACACTATATTATCTAAGGATGAGAGAAAGAGGGCAAGAAGTCAAAGATACTCAATTTGCCTTAAAAGGGTCTAGGGAACATGGAAGGAGATTTTGAAAAAGTTCATACTTCTAAAAACATTTGCTCATGAAACTGAAATAAGCACATTATGAGGCAAACGAAGAGTGAAATATAAACAATTTACTTGCTTCAAAGATTCAGAAAGACATCCAGGTTTAGCTTGGATTTTTAAAGAGCCTTCCCCTGTGACGATTCTTTGTAAGAAATGGCTGTGTAAACTTAGAAAACACAATACTGAATTTAAATTCATTAATTCATTCAACATTTAAGTGCTTCTTATGTCTCAGAAATTGCTCGAAGCATTGGGGATACAGACCCTGTTCTCAAGGGCTTATAGTCTTCACTTATCGCAGTTACTGAGTGCCTACTGTAGGCCAGATGCTGGGGATACAACAGCAAGCAGGAGACACAGGTTCCTACCTGCATGCAGCTTACACTGGGGGAGGAGGGAACCGCCCAAGGATGAGACACACATCTAACTAAACGAGGATATTAACACTCAAGTGCTGTATGTGCTGCTTTTGGAAGTGCAGAGGGACGGGTGGTGGGGGAGGACACAAGCAAGGAAGCAATGGGGGGGAGAGAAATATAGGAACTTCAGATACGGGGTGACACAGGAGAGCTGAGTCCTCAAAGAGGATTAGATGTTCACCTGGCCAACCTTGGGGGAAGGGCTCCAAGCAGAGGGGGCAACTGGAGCAAAGGCAGAGAGGTGTGAACAGGCTGGTGTATTGGGAGGCCTGGAATACAGAACGTGAGAGAAGACAGAGAGGCTTCTGTATGACACACTTAAGATTGGACTTTACTGGTATATATGAAAACCCTGAAGGGTTTTATTCAGAAAACCAGCATATGTGATCAGGTTTTTCTGGTGTGATGAGACACTGGTTTACACAAGAATGAGAAAAGAATAACACTAGATAATGATGTCACCACATGAAACAACAAAGGAGACTGCCTAGTTAGAAAACTAAACCCCCTTTAGGAAAAAAATTAAGCCACTTAACCACCCAAGCCCTTTTGGAAAAAGTTTTTAATCAACGTCATGTAAAATCGAAAACATAGAGGAAACATTTTTATATTTATTATGGATTATAACATCTACATGTCTATTTTGAGGTTTCTCAAGAGGTCTTGGCTCTTTATTAATTGTGTAAACACATCTGGGGCTGCTTGACTGTTCAAAAAGCAATGAAACTATTTAGGAGGAAGTCTTTGATACAAAGGGAGACAAACGAGCAACAGAAGGTATTTCTCAAGTCAGGTTTAAAGGTTTCCAAAGTTCAAGATAATCAAGTTTTATTAAGTCAGCGCGATTAAAAGGTGTGTCATAGGGGTGGAGCAAAAGAAGGAGGGGTTAAAAATTAATATACACATATATGTAAACAAGTAACTCTTGATTCGCTGGGACTAAAATCACTTGAAGACCACTTCTTCTCCCAAGTAGAAGCAGAAATGAAGACCTACCAGATCCAATTAACACCGACAGACAGGTGAGGGAGAGAGCAGGGAGGCAGGAGAGGATGACCACATACGAAAATTTAAATGGGTCGGGGGCAACCACCCAACCAGAACTCATAATCCAGTTGGCGGTGCGATGAGAAAATCATCCCCAAACCTCACAGCTTCCACACATTCCACGATTCAGACATAAAGACAGGAAAATGTCACTCCCAAACTCGACAAGCGAACCACCAGCCACTGGCCAAAGCGATACTGATCACATACTCGGATCCCAGACCTCAAGGACAGAGGGTACCATCCCCACATCATGCCTGAGGGAGAGGTGAAGGATCCCCCTTATTTTGGGAGTGGGGCGCAATCACCCTCGGATCCAGCCCTAAGGGGGTCAACCCCCCCCGCCCCGCCAGGCCTTGCCGAGGCCAGGGGCAGTGACAGCCCCGAAGCCCCCTCGATCTCGCCTGGACCTGCTTCCACTCCTCGCACCCCCTCCTCCTCAACACACACCCTCCCCTACCTGATATGGCGGCGGCGGCTCCTGATCCGGCTCCGTCCCCTCGCCAAAACTAGCCCGGTCGGACTGAGACTCGTGAAGGAGGGAGATGTCATCCGAAGTGGGGGATTTGAGGCAGTTCCCCATCTTCCGGGGCTGCGGTGTGTGATCTGGGGGAGTAAGAAAGCAGTGGCGGGGTCGTCGCACGCTCCGCGGTCAGCCTCGGTCGGCGAGGTGGGGTCGGGCGGCAGGCCGGGGCTCAGGCGGCGGCGGCTCCCCCGCCCCCCGGCGCCGCCGAAGGGCCGCTCATGCCAGCCCCCGGGGGTGGGGGCTCAAGGCTGGGCCGCGGGCTCCGCCGGGGTCGCGGCGGTTGCCTCCTGCGAGGCGGAGATGGGGGGGGGGGCGGGGAGACGAAGCACTTCCCCACCCCGCCCCCCCGCGGGGCGGCGGCGGCCACGGAGCTGCTGGGCCTAATCCAGGTCAGGAGGGGGGGGCGCGGCCGTCGCGGCTGCCTCAGCTGCTGCCTCAGCTGCTGCCCCTGCCGACGCCGGAGCCGCGGCCGCGGGCCTCATCCTACTCCGCCTCAAAGCGGCGGCGGCGGCCAGAACGAGGCCAGCTGCGGCCCTGCGTCACGCCGCTGTGCGTGCTCTGGTCCCGCCCCCGGCCCCGGGAGGCGTGGGCAGCTCCGGCGGCCCGGCCGCACCCCCTGCACCCCCAGCAGCTGTCCCTGGGCTGCGTCAGTCTCTGCTTCTCCGTCTGACAGTTGGCTGGGTGCCTGACTCCGAAACCTCCCTCGGGTCTCCCCTGCCTGCCCACGTACATTTCTCCCTCTCGGCGAGGCTCGGCTCTTACCTGTGCACTGTTCCTACAGTCTTCTCACTACCCTCTGCCAAGTGATCTATTTATAAACGCATATCTGATTGTATAACTCCCATGGTTAAAATGTTAATTGGCTTCCCCTTTATCCCTTCAGAATAAAGTCCAAGCTCACTAATGAACCTTCCCTACCTCTCTAATCACTTCCTTGTCCTCCTACATCACAACCGGACAGATTCTTCCTCCAGCTGTGTACCTCGGAGTGTTCTGTTTCTTTCCCCCGCCACGGTAGTCCAAGCCACCATCATCTCTCGCCCGCGCTACTGTAATACCCTCAGCTGTTCTCCTTGCAGTCACCATTGCCCCATTCAGTCCGCTATTTGCACAGTTGAATTATCTTTTTAATTGTAAATCTGATCATGTCATTGGCCTGTGTAAAACTTTAATGGCTTCCCAATACTGTTAATGACTATTAATTCTTCAATGGTTTACAAATCTATCTCCCCCAACTCATTAGCAGCATTGTCTCCTCGCCTATTCTAAACTTTAGGCTGTCTAAATAAAGTACTTTCGGTTATCTAGAAGAATGTTCCCTCTGGCTGAGGCCTTTGCCTGTATTGTTTCTCTAACAGAAACTCTCTTCTCTCCGCTCCCAACCTTCTACTTCCCATCAGGCTAACGCTTATTCCCATTTATCCTTCCTGGACTCAACTTCATTTCCCCTGGGAAACCTTTCCTAACTCTCCAGTCTGGGTTAATCACCTCCTCTGTGCTCAGTCCCTGAGCTTTTCTCTGTCACAGCCGATCAAGCTGAATCATCTGTCCTTCCTCTGTGCAAGCCTGGCACATAGCCTAAGGTAGAGTAGGCTCTCTTGGTTGAATGAACAAATAGCTCAAGAAGCAATGTTTGCAAAGGAAGGAAACAAGAAACACGAGAATGCTCCTAATAGTCATTCCTTCAACAAGAAGACAAGTGGGTCTTGACTCCTTTTCTTTTGTTCACCATTTAACTGATTTTTTTTTTCACCACACCCTCTGCTAGGCACTAGGGAAACTGATTTACCAGACCTGGCTTGTTCCTGATGGAGCCTGGAGTTCAGCTGGGAAGACAAGTAAATAGATGAGTCCTTCTCCCACCCCTCATCAGAGGTTTTTAGAGGGCCCAGAGGAGAGTGATTACACCATTTGGGTGAGAATCTGAAAGGATTCTTAGAGGTAGGAGAGCATTAAACTGGTACGGACCTGAGTGCTTTAACTTTGAAGTCCCTATTCTACAAAATAACTATCTTAGGTAGATGCATTCAGATTCCATTTTAAATATAACCTTTTTGCTGTATGCCCTCTTCTCCAAGACTTGTCTTTCCTCCCATTAATAGCTCCCACCTAAATAGGTGTAACCCTAATGCCGTGTTTATATAAGAATCTTTCACACAACCCCAAGAATCATTGCTTCATTCTCTAGCTTGGAAAAGTGAAATTATTGGATCCTTTGGGAGGAAAATTTCAGGTATTTGCATTTTTTCCTGCATTGCTGTTTTGTTTGACTCCTCTGAACTATTGCGATGGCGTTTTAAGGAAGTCCATGCCTCTGCACCATCAATCCATCCTCCACACTACAGCCAGGAAAAATGTGATAAGAGAGCATTCATAGACTTCTGGTTCAGAAATTTAGCATGGCATTAAGGCCTTGCACCATTTGGTCCCGTCCTCATCTCCCATATGACTCTGACTCCAACCAGTCATCCTCCACTCCAGCCACATCACCACTACTTGCCGTGCCCTCAACCTGCACTATGCTTTTCCACGTCTGACCTTTTACCATGCTGTTCCCTTCTATTGAAATCCAGCCATCTTTTAAGACCTTCCTTAAGTATCTCTTTCTTCATGTAGCTGTCACTGATTGCACTTAGTTGGAATATAGGTAACAGTATAAAACAAATGGGATCTGTTATGATGTTGTGTATATCTAAATATCATATGTGACTATTTTAACACAATTTTTAATATATCTAATCATAACTGCTATTTATTAGCTTGATCCAGACACGTAAGTGCCCTGAAAGGTTTATATTGATGTTCCTGTTTTACAGAAATAGAAACATGGCTTCACATGGATATTCAGAGGTAAAGCCAGGATTTGAATCATATACCAGTTGTTTTTACTAGGTTGTGGGAAGGGACTACATCTTTTTTCATCCTGGTGGTCTTCCCTGAATGTGTAAAAACAAGGGAATAAAGAAAGACTTCTCTTGAATGCCTTTGGCATCCACATGTACCTTTGTAAGGAAGTAGCTGTTCAGTGATCTATCTTCCCAACCTGGCTTTAGAAAGGAGCCCTTGGGAAATGCCCTATAGACCAGAGAGCGTGACCTACTCACAAAATGTAATTTAAAATCGAGAATAGTAACCAGGACCATTGCAGTGACAAAAACTCTCCTTGACCTACTCTAGTCAGGCTCCTCTAAGCCCTTAAGGCCCCAACCCTGGGCTCTGTCCTTGGCCCACTTATTCCAGTTTTAGCAAGACTCTAGCTGAGTCAGTTTCACCGGAATCCCCCATCCGTGGTATCTGACCACCTTGGCCTGCCTTCAGCAAAAATCCTATCAAGTGGGTTTAGCCAGAATTTCCCTTATCCATGTTGTCTCCTCTTAGTAAGTTTCTATCCACTGACTCCCACCCTGTCCCTTGCCCACAAATCCCCGCTTGTCCTTTTGTATTCAGAATGGAATCCAGTTCTATACTGAGGTCTCTCTTCCCCTATTGCAATAGTTCTTGAATAAAATTTGCCTTTACTGCTTTAACTTCTGTCTGACTCTGGTTTTCTCTGACAGCAGGAGATCTAATCCAGAAGCAGATATGAGAATCCAGTATCTTCTACTGAGCTGTATTTTCTAAAAAATAGACTTTATTGTTTAGACTCATTTTAGGTTTACATCAATATTGAGAAGGTATAGAGATCTATCATATACAGCCTGCCCTCACACGTACCTAGCCTCCCCCATTATCAACATTCTCCACCAGAGAGGTACATTTGTTACAATCGATGAACCTGCAATGACACATCACTATCACAGAAAATCCTTGCTTATCTTAGAGTTCACTCAGTGCCATATATTCTGCGGGTTTGAACAAATTTATAATGACATGTATCCACAACTATAGCATCATACAGAATGGTTTCACCGCCTCCCAAATCTGTGCTCCACCTATTCATCCCTCCCTCACTCCTAACCCCTGGCAACAACTAATTTCTTTTCTGTCCCCATAGCTTTTCCTTTTTCAGAATGTCATATAGTTGGGATCCTACAATATGTAGCCTTTTCAGATTGGCTTGTTTCACTTGGTAATATGCAATGAAGTTTCCTCCAGGTCTATCCATGGCTTGATAGCCCATTTCCTTTTAGCACTGAATAAGGTTCCACTCTCTGGGTGTCCCACAGTTTATTTATCCATTCACCTACTGATGGACATCTTAGTTGCTTCCAAATTTTGCTGGTTATGAATAAAGCTGCTATAAACATCCGTCTACAGGTTTTTTTTTTTTCCAATTTTTTTAATTGCGGTAAAATACATCACTGTTAACTTAAAAGCAAATTCACCTGTTATTTTACCCTCAAAATGAGTTTATTCAGGAATAGCCAAAAGAATTGCAATTCAGGATGTGTGTGCTGTGACGAACGATAGGCAAATCCAGAAAACAAAGGAGGGAAGCTTACTTTTATAGAGAAAAAGGGAGAGTAGGAGTGGGTTGTTATAAAAGAAAGTCCATAGGGGGAAAGTAACAGTTCAGGGCTGCAATGGCTTTTATTGGCTGAGCTGCAGCATTTGTCATTGGCTGGGCTATTGCCGGATGGAAGGAGAAATCTTCCTTCAGCTGTAGTTTTACTTCCTGAGGAAGATGCAAGTGTATGTCTCTTCCTGTTTGGTGTAATTGATGACATATGATAGAGCATGAGAGCTCCCCCTACATGCCTTCCCAACTCCAATTTAGTTAAGGTTTCTTTTATTAATTTCTACACTTAATATAAAATTTACCCCCTTAACCATTTTTAGGTGTACAGTTCAGTGGTATTAAATACATTCGTAATATTGTGCAACAATCACTATCATCCATCTCCGGAACTCTTCATCTTGTAAAAGTGAAACTACCCATTAAACAATAACTCCCTATTCTCCCCTCCCCTCAGCCCCTGGCAACCACTATTCTATTTTCTATCTCAATGTTTTTGACTACTCGAAGTATCTCGTATAAGTATAGTCATATAGTATTTGCCCTTTTGTGACTGGCTTATTTCATTTAGCTTAATGTCTTCAAGGTTCATCCATGTTGTAGCATATTGCAGAATTTCCTTCCTTTTTAAGACTGAATTCCATTGTCTGCATATACTACATTTTGTTTATCCATTCATCCATTGATGGACACTTGGGTTGCTTCCACGTTTTAGCTATTATGAGAAATGCTGCTATGAATATAGGTATACAAACATCTCTTTGAGACTCTGATTTCAATTATTTGGTTATATACCCCAAAGAGGAACTGCTGGATCATATTGTAATTCGATGCTTAATTTTTTTTTTTAGATTGACACCTGAGCTAACAACTGTTGCCAATCTTCTTTTTGTTTTCCTGCTTTTTCTCCCCAACCCCACCAGTACATAGTTGTATATTTTAGTTATGGGTCCCTCTAGTTGTGGCATGTGGGATGCTGCCTCAGCATGGCCTAATGAGTGGTGCCATATCCATGCCAAGGATCTGAACCAGTGAAACCCTGGGCCGCTGAAGTGGAGCACACGACCTTAACCACTATGCCACAGGCCAGCCCCTCTATGTTTAATGTTTTGAGGAGCAGCCATACTGTTTTCTACAATAGCTGTACCATTTTTACATTCTCACAGTCTGTTTTCAGGTTTCTGTGTGGACATAAATTTTCAGTTAAGTTGGGTATATACCAAGGAGCACAATTTCTGGATGGTATGGTAAGAGTATACTTAATTTTGCAGGAAACTACCAAACTAGCTTCCAAAATGGTTGTGCCATTTTGCATTCCCACCAGTAATGAATGAGAATTCCTGTTGCTCCATATCCTCACCAACATTTGACGTTGTCACTGTTCTGGGGTTTGGTCATACTAATGGTGTGTATCTCATTATTGTTTAATTTCCATTTTCCTGAAATTTTATTTCACATGCTTATTTGACATCTGTATATTTTAATTGATGACATGTCTGTTAAGATGATTGGCCCATTTTTTAAAAAGAATGTTATTTATTTTCTTGTTGTTGAGTTTTAAGAGTTTTTAAAATATCTTTTAGAGAACAGTCCTTTCTCAGATATGTCTTTTGCAAATGTTGGCTCGCAGTCTGCAGCTTCACTTTTCTTTCTTTTGACAACGTCTTTTGCATAGCAGAAAATTTTAATTTTAATGAAATCCAGCTTATCATTTCTTTCTTTCATGGATTGTTTCTAAAAAGTTTTCACCAAACTCAAAGTCATTTGGATTTTCTCCTATGTTATCTTCTAGGAGTTTATATATTTGCATTTTACATTTAGGTGTAATCCATTTTCAGTTAATTTTTGTGAGGGGTGTAAGGTCTGTGTCTAGAGTCATTCTTTTGCATGTGGGCCTCCAGTGTCCTAGTACATTTGTTGAAAAGACTATATTTTCTCCATTGTATTGCCTTTACTCCTTTGTTAAAGATGAGTTGACTATATTTGTGTGGGACTATCTGGGCTGTCTATTCTGTTCCATTGATCTATTTGTCTATTCTTTCTCCAAAACCATACTATCTTGATTACTCTGGCTTTATAGTAAGTCTTGAAGTCGGGTAGCATCAGTTCTATAACTTTGTTCTTCTTCAATAATCTGTTGGTTATTTTGGGTCTTTTGCCTCTCCATAAAAACTTTAGAATCAGTTTGTTGATATCCACAAAATAACTTGCTGGGATTTTGATTGGGATTGCATTGAATCTATAGATCAAGTTGGGAAGAACCGACATCTTGACAATATTGAATCTTCCTATCCAGGAACATGGACTATCTATCCATTTATTTATTTCTTCTTTGATTTCATTCATCAGAATTTCATAGTTTCCCTCATATAGATATTGCACATATTTCATTAGATCTATACATAAATATTTCATTTTTGGTGGGTGCTAACGTAAATGGCATTTCAATTTTGATTTCAAATTCCACTTGTTTATTGCTAATATATAGGAAAACAATAGACTTTTGTATACTAACCTTGTATTCTGCAATCTTGCTATAATCGCTTATTAGTTCCAGGAATTTTTCTGTTGATTATTTTGGATTTTCTGCATAGATGATCATGTCGTCTATGAACAAAGTCAGTTTTATTTCTTCCTTCTCAATCTGTATACCTTTGATTTCCTTTTCTTGTCTAATTGCATTAGCTAGAACTTCCAGTATAATGTTGAAAAGCTGTGGTGAGAGGGGATGTCCTTGCCTTGTTCCTTATCTTAGTGGAAAAGCTTCAGTTTCTCACCATTAAGTATGACGCTAGCTGTAGGGTTTTTTTAGATATTCTTTATCAAGTTGAGAAAGTTCCCGTCTATTCCTAGTTTACTGAAAGTATTTACATGTATTGGTGTTGGATTTTGTCAAATGCTTTTTCTGCATCTATTGATATTATCATGTGATTTTTCTTCTTTAGCCTATTGATGTGATGAGTCACATTCATTGATTTTTAAATGTTGAACCAGCCTTGCATACCTCGGATAAATTTCACTTGGTATATAATTTTTTAAATACATTGTTAGATTCTATTTGCTAACGTTTTGTCGAAGGGTTTTTGCATCTATGTTCATGAGAGATATTGATCAGTAGTTTTCTTTTAATGTCTTTGTCTGGTTTTGGTTTTAGGGTAATCCTGGTCTCTTAGATTGAGTTAGGAAATATTCTCTCAGTGCTATCTTCTGAAAGAGATTGTAGAGAATTGGTACAATTTCTTCCTTAAATGTTTGGTAGAATTCTCCAGTAGGGATCTGTCCTGTGGATGAATGGTAAAGTCCATGCACTCCACTTTGGCGGCCCAGGTTTCACTGGTTTGGATCCTGGGTATGGACATGGCACTTCTCATCAAGCCATGCTGAGGTGGTGTCCCACATAGCACAACCAGAAGGACCTACAACTAGAATATACAACTACATACTGGGGGGCTTTGTGGAGAAGAAGAAGAAGAAGGAGAAGAGGAAAGAAGATTGGCAATAGATGTTAGCTCAGGTACCAATCTTCAAAAAAGAAGAATTCTCCAGTGAACCCATCAGGACCTGGTGCTTTTTGTTTTGTAAGGTTATTAATTATTCATTCACTTTTTAAAATAAATATGGGCTTATTCATATTGTCTGTTTCTTCTTGTGTGAGTTTTGGCAGATTGTGTCTTTCAAGGAATTGGTCCGTTTCATTTAAGTTATCAAATATATGGGCATAGAGTTGTTCATAGTATTCCTTTATTACCCTGTTAATGTCCATGGGATCTGTAGTGATGTCCCTTTTTTCATTTCTGATGTTAGTTATTTGCGTTCTCTCTCTTTTTTTCTTAGTTAGCCTGGCTAGAGACTTATCCATTTTATTGATCTTTTCAAAGAACCAGCTTTTGGTTTCATTTATTTTCTCTATAGATTTTCTATTTTCAATTTCATTGATTTCTGCTCTAATTTTTATTATTTCTTTTCTTCTGCTTCCTTTGGATTTAATTTGCCTTTCTATTTCTAGTTTCTAGTTTTCTAGTTTCTAGTTTCTAAGGTGGAAACTTTTTTTTTAAAAGATTAGCACCTGAGATAACATCTGTTGCCAATCTTCTTTCTCCCTCTTCTTATTCTTCTTCTCCCCAAAGCCCCCCAGTACATAGTGGAATATCCTAGTTGTGAGTGTCTCTGGTTGTGCTATGCAGGACACCACCTCAGCATGGCCTGAAGAGCAGTGCCATGTCCGCGTCCAGGATCCAAACTGGCGAAACCCTGGGCTGCTGAAGCAGAGCATACAAACTTAACCACTCGGCCATGGAGGCAGCCCGAAGGTGGAAGCTTAAGTGACTGATTTTAGATCTTTTTTCTTTTCTAATATATGCATTCAATGCTATAAATTTCCCTCTAAGCACTACTTTTGCTTATCTCACAAATTTTGATAAGTTCTCTTTTCATTTTCACTTAGTTCAAAATATTGTTTAATTTCTCTTGTGATTTCTTCTTTGACCTGTGTATTATTTAGAAGTGTGTTGTTTAATCTCTAAGTATTTTGGTATTTTCCAGCTATCTTTCTGTTATTGATTTCCAGTTTAATTCCATTGTGGTCTGAGAACAGACATTATATGATTTCTATTCTTTTAAATTTGTTAAGGTATGTTTTATAGCCCAGAATGTAGTCTATCTTGGTCAATGTTTCATGTGAGCTTGAGAAGAATGTGTGTTCTCCTGTTGTTGAATAAGGTGGTCTATAGATTTCCATTATACCCAGTTTATTGGTGATGTTGAGTTCACCTATGTCCTTACAGATTGTCCATATACTGGACTGTCCATTTCTGATAGAATGGAACCAGATATTAAAGAGATATTGCAAAAATGTAGAACATTTTTCTTGAAAATACAGTTATTTTTCATAAAAATGTGTTATTTATTTTAACACGTAATGGGCTTAATATTGTTATTTTTATTTTTTTTTAAGATTTTATTTTTTCCTTTTTCTCCCCAAAGCCCCCCAGTACGTAGTTGTATATTCTTCATTGTGGGTCCTTCTAGTTGTGGCATGTGGGACGCTGCCTCAGCGTGGTTTGATGAGCAGTGCCATATCGGCGCCCAGGATTCGAACCAATGAAACACTGGGCCGCCTGCAGCGGAGCGCGCGAACTTAACCACTTGGCCACGGGGCCAGCCCCAATATTGTTATTTTTAAATGAATTAAATATAATTTTTATATTTCTCAGTTTTATTTTCTAACATGATATATATTGATAGATATAATTTATGTAAACAAAAGCTTACTGGTATCCTCAATAATTTTTAAGAGTGCATTGGGGTCCTAAGATAAAAAGTTTGAGAATTGTTAGTCTAAAAGCTTTCTTACTCAAAGTGTGGTCCGTGGATCAGCATTATCTGAATCACCTGGGATTGTGAGCTTGTGAGAAATGCAAAGTTTCAGGCCCCACTTGAGACTAAATAAATAAGAATGTACATTTTACTATAATATGCACATTAAAGTTTGAGGTACATTGGTCTAGGAGGGTTAAAAAATCTTCCTGACACTTGAGTTTTGTAGGATGACCAGGAGCAGCTGGGGAAGACTGAAGACAAAGGACTCAGGCAGAAGGATAGCGTGGATGAAGGCAAAGTAGAGACAAATGCCATGACACAGTGGGAAACTGCAAATAGAACACATACAGATTCTTGATGACATTTTTTTCCTAAGTTTTTTTATGATGGTAAAATATGCATAAACAAATCTACCATCTTAACCATTTTGAAGTGTACAGTTCAGTGGTATTAAACACATTCATAATGTTGTGCAATCATCACTGCCATTCATCTCCAGAACTGTTTTTTTCCCTTTTTTAAAATTGTGTTAAAATACACATAACTTTTTTTTTCTTTTTAAAATTTTTTTATTGCTGTAACATTGGTTTATAACATTATATAATTTTGGGTGTACATCATTATATTTTGATTTCTGTGTAGATTACATCATTTTCACCACCCAAAGACTAATTAAAATCCATCACCATACACATGTGCCTAATCACCCCTTTTGTACTCCTTCCTCCCCCCTTCCCCTCTGGTTGCCACCAACCCAATCTCTGTCTCTATGTATTCATTTATTGCTGTTTTTATCTTCTATTTATGAGTGAGATCATATGGTATTTGACTTTATCTCTCTGACTTATTTCACTTAGAATAATACCTTCAAGGTCCATCCATGATGTCACAAATGGCCAGATTTCATCATTTTTTAGGACTGAGTAGTATTTCATTGTGTATATATACCACATCTTCTTTATCCATTCATCTCTTTATAGGCACCTAGGTTGTTTCCAACTCTTGGCTATTGTGAATAATGCTGCAATGAACATAGAGGTGCATATATCTTTATGCATTCATGTTTTCATGTTCTTTGGATAAATTTCAGGAGTAGAATAGTTGGATCATATGGTAGTTGTATTCTTAATTTTTTGAGGAATCTCCATATTGCTTTCCATAATGGCTGCACCAATTTGCACTCCCACCAGCAGTGAATGAGAGTCCCATTTTCTCCACATCTTTTCCAGCACATTATTTCCTGTCTTGTTAGTTATAGCCATTCTGACAGAGCATGAGGCGATATCTCATTGTAGTTTTGGTTTGCATTTCCCTGATATTTAGTGATGTTGAACATCTTTTCACGTGCCTGTTGGCCATCGGTATATCTTCTTTGGAGAAATGTCTGTTCAGATCTTTTGCCCGTTTTTAAATTAGGTTGTTAGTATTTTTGTTGTTGAGATGTATGAGTTCTCTATATATTTTGGATATTAACTCCTTATCAGATATGCGGTTTGCAAATATCCTCTCCCAATTGTTAGGTTGTCTTTTCATTTTGTTGATGGTTTCCTTTGCTGTGTAGAAGCTTTTTAGTTTGATGTAGTTCCATTTGTTTATTTTTTCTATTGTTTCCCTTGCCTGGTCAGACATGGGACTTGAAAATATGCTGCTAAGACTGATGTTGAAGAACACACTGCCTATGTTTTCTTCTAGAATTTTCATAGTTTCAGGTCTTAAATTGAAGTCTTTAATCCATTCTGAGTTAATTGTTGTGTATGGTGGAAGATAATGGTCTACTTTCATTCTTTTGAATGTGACTGTCCAGGTTTCCCAATAACATTTATTGAAGAGACTTTCTGTTCTCCATTGTATGTTCTTGGCTTCCTTGTCGAAAATTAGCTGTCTACAGATGTGTGGGTTTATTTCTGGGCTCTCAATTCTGTTCCATTGATCTGTGTGTCTGTTTTTGTGCCAGCATCATGCTATTTTGATTACTATAGCATTGTAGTATATTTTGAAATTAGGCGTTTGGAAGGTGGAGCAGGTCCTATGTGTGGCTGTTTGATATGGCCGGGGGCAATAGTTGGCTGTGGCTGTTACACCCCACTGCCGTCAGCCCTGCCCGCATGCACCCCCTGCCAGAGATGGGCCCACTCACCTCACTGCAGAGGTTCCACCCACTCCACCTACAGATGCCCACAAGTTCACCACGGATTGCTGGTGGGCGGGGCTGGTCTCTAGGGTGGGCTGCCTCCCTGGCTGAGCTGGATTAAATTGATGCTCTAGTGGGAAGGGCAAACCCCTGCACTAATAGACCAGAGGAAGAAATCCAATGGTGTCTGCCAGTGTCTGTGTCAGCATGACTGTGCTAAGTCTCAATAATGGCTGCTGCCAGTGTCTTAGTCCCTGGGGAAGTGTCCAACCACCTCCTGCCTCTTTGAGATGAGCTCAGAGCTTACCAAATGAGTCTCTTTCACCAAAGGACTATGCACTTTTCTTTCTGGTGTTTTTGTGTTGGTTTCCAGAATAGGTGAATCTGTGCATGAGCCCTTTAAGAGCAGGCTTTTCTCTCTGAAGTCCAATAGTTTTTCTGGGGATATCCCCCGTTAGTTTTCAAAGCCAGCAAAGCCAGGTATTATGGGATCTCATTTCAACTGTGCTGAATCCAAAGGCTAGGATGCCTATTGTGACATGGATCCCCACTCAGATCCCCCTACTCCTCTGGGAATGGCTTTGTACCTTTGAGGTTGTTCCCGACTGTGAAGGGCCACAGCTAGGATATGTCTTTTTCCTCAGCAGAGGTGAATTTCTGCCTCTTCCACTCCTGTCAGTTTTGTCCCTTGTCATGGGGGTTCCCTTTATCCAATTTCCAGCTCTCTCTCACAGGAAATTGTTGCACAGGTAGTTGTAGATTTGTTGTGTTTGTGGGAGGAGGTGAATTCAGAGGCCTCCTATGCAGACATCTTCCCAGAATCCTCCAGGAGGTACTATTTAGTAAAAAATAAAGAAAATAAAATGAAACTTATTCTCTCATTAAAACAATGAAAGAATACATACTTGTTGACAGAGTTTGGAATTTAGGAACTTGGAGACAATGGTCACCATGGGAAATGAAAATGGCTTATCTGATAGGAGACAGGATTGTTGGCAACGTTCCCTCTCACTCTTTCTCTTTATTCCTGCTATTAGTGTTTCAAAATAGTTTATACAATGAAAAAACAACTTAAAAAGAAGTCATTTTCCTGAGGCAGGTGAGAGTATGGATAGAACATTATGCTTGCCAAACTTATTCCTGACAAAGGAGGCTCTATATCCCAGGATAGGAATGGCTAGTCCTTGGAACTTTCAGAGAGAGAAAAATAAGTACAGAGAAGGAGGATGATTTGCTTGGTGTTTGAACCGTAGATCACAGAATACATTAGAATCAAGGGATATGAGGAGTATGGAATGGAAAATGGCTTCTTTGGTCTGTGTCCACAGGCTCTGTTCTGAATATAACAATGGAACACCAATAATCAGGCAAGGCCAGAACATAGAGATGCACGTTGTGTACATGACAAGCCAGGAAACAAGTGGCAGCTGAAATTAAGACATTACTTTACTCTTCAAGCCACTGAAACCTGATGTGGGGCTGTATCACCCAGAGAATGTACTTTTGTGATTCTCACAAAGGCATCACAGAGGACAGGTAGTGGAATGGGACACTGACTTAGTGTGTTGAAGTCTGATGCCAAGTAAAATAACCCCTTACTTGCACCACATCAATCCCTACACCAGCAAGTACTAGGGTTAGGCTCACTGTGTAGTCTTCAAATACCCAAATGAAAAGGCATGATTAATATTCATCACACACAGTCCATTATCCATACTTGCACACATAATGAAAGACAGGGGTTTACAGGCTGGATGTAAATATAAATCTCGAAATGACCTTATCTCCCTCTAATCCTATTGCCATGATTTAACGAAGAAATGGGGTGTGGGGGGCTTGCAAATGGAAGCATAGAAAAGAAAGCTTTGGAGTCACAACTCTTAGAATCATCAATAGGAAAAACATGAAGTTGAAATGAAGTCTCCCATCACTTTCTCCCTATGCCTCTGACTGCCTCAGGAAAAAAAATGTCAAAATAATTTCTGAGTGGCTTGTACCCCTTATATCTTCTATATCAATCGTGTGAACTCCTCAATGTTTCCCAAACATACCGTGCTCTTTCACCCCGTCTGCCCTTGGCCAATGACTATAAAGTCTTTCATTGTCTTCTCTTCTCAGCAAATTCTCTTCAGCTTTTAAAACTCAGCTGTGAGTTCATTTCTCTACTGCAGAAATTAGTAAAAGAAACCTTGACTAAACTGGAGTTGGGAAGGCCGGTAGGGGGAGCTCTCACACTCTATCATATCATCAATTACATCAAAGGAGAAGAGATGGATGCTTGCGTCTTGGACAGGAAGTAAAACTATACTACCAAAGGAAGATTTCTCTCCCCACCTGGCAACGGCCCAGCCAGTGAGAAACACGGCAGCTTGGTCAATGAGAAGTCATTGCCACCCTGAACTGTTACTTTCCCTAAACGGACTTTCCCTCAGAACAGCCCCTCACTACTCTCCCTTTTTCTCTATAGGCAGCTCCCCTTCTTTGTTTGTTGGATTTGCCTATAGTTTGCCATAACATGCACATCGTGAATTGCAATTTTTTTGGTTATTCATGAATAAACTCATCTTGAGGCTTTTTCAGTTAACACTGGGAAGCCCTCCCAACACTCCCTCTTCCCCACTGTAGATATTTCCTACCTCTTGTATCTTCCTCCAGTATTTGGCGTACCTCTCTATTAGCATCTAGCATTATGCGTGGATATATCCATTGGCCTCATTAGCTTGTAGGATATCCCAGAATAGAGTTCATATCTTTTTAACGTTTATATCTTGTCTCAGTGTCTAACATGGTACCTAGCAGACATGGGGGCATTCCAGAAATGTTTGTTGAATCATGAATGAATGAATGAGTGCAGTAATGGCACATGCATGCAACTAGAGGCAGAAGATCTGGGTTCAACTCTTGGTTTTTCTGTTAAACTTCTTTATGTGGCAGATTAAATATGGCCACAAATTCTTTGATGCTCCTCCTATCAAGAGATGGTGTCTATGTCCTTTCCTCTTAAATCTGAGCAGACCCTGTGACTGCTTTAACTAATAAAATATTGCAGAAATGACACTATCAGTTTCCAAGCCTGGGATTAAAAACCTGGAAGTTCCATTTCCTATCTTTTGGAACACTGCCTCTCGGAGCCCTTGGGTGTCATGTAGCATGTGTTTGATATCCCTTCTAGAGAGACCTCATGGACAGGCTTTGAGACTACATGCAGAGAAGGGCCTGCTTGAGCCCAGACTTCATGAGAGGGAGAAGTGCTTAGTCGAATCCAGCCTTCCAACTCTTCTTGTCAATGTCTGTCATGTGAGTGAAACTATCTGAGATCCTCCAGACCAACCCAACTACCAGCTGAGTACCATCCACTGACCCTATTTCACTCTTCATGTGGAGTCGAAGAATCAATCATCCATTCTTTACCCCAAATATTGACCCACAAAATCAAGAGATATGATAATTTTCTTTAAGTTACTAGGTTTGGGGATAATTTGTTAGGCAACAACTGGTAACCACAATAGAAGTTGATACCTGGAAATGGTGCACTTCTATTAACACAAAACCCAAGACATGTGACATTGGCTTTGAGACTGCACGATGGATGGAGACTTGAAGGGCATTAAGACATGGAGAAGACTGTTGGTGAGGACTTGCAGAACAGTCAAGGAATTGTTATTGGAAACTGGAGGAAGGTTTGGCAACACGGTCACTTGTGGTAACATGGAAAATTGAAAAGTACCTAACGAACTTGAGCATCTGGCTGGGGAGTTTCTAGGCAGAAAGTACAAAGTGTCAACTGGCTTTTTCTAGCTGTCTATGAGAAGAGAGAGATAAACTAAAGAAGGGCCCAGGATAGCACTTCCAGCCAGCACAAGGATCTCAAAGGAACAGCTGGCCTCATAGTAAAGATCAAATCCAAGGTGTTACCAGAAAAATGAGATCACAGGGTAAAGAGAAGTCAAGGGTGCACTATAAAATCTTTTGTTAAGACCTCAGAAAGATTTAGGGCAGTGTCTCATAGATCCTTTCAAAATTATTCCTAGGAGGGGGAAAATTCTTTTTGAGGATCTTAATGCTGTGCCTCACAGACCCTCTGTGTTAAACAATAGGGTTTTCAAGAGTCTTAAGGGTATCATTCCACAGCAGCTTCACAGGGGGCCCAAGGTTGAGAAAGGCTATCTGAAAGAGATTTGTGGGTGTGTTTTTTGGATAATGGAATAAAGTATAACTTGATACACAGGAAACTCCTCAAATTTTAAAAGGATTACATTAGCTTGGCTGAAACTGACAGAGACAGTACAAAATGAAAAGAGGTCTTTGGATTCCCAATCTACTGTAGGCAGAGAGCAGGCTGAGAAAACTACTCAACTACAAAAATGGACTGTTTCTTATGGAAAAAGAAGGATGACTCAGAGGGCAGAACCAAAAGTCACAGAGACTCATTCCCAGGGAACAGAACTAGGCCTTAATTAAGGAACTGGCAAAAACATGTGCCTGGCTAGATTTCAGAATTTCTATGTACCAATGACTGCTATGTGTTTGCATTCTCCCTACCCACCACTACCACCATCCTCTTTTAAACAGCAGTGTCTATTGCAGTTATCTTATGCCTGTCTCACCATTGTAGTTGGATGTGTAAGGGAAAGATAACTTATTTCTTTAGTTCAGATATGGTCAGGTTGAAAGAAACAATGTTTAAGGAACTACATCTGAGGAGCCTCATCAAGCCCTGGAACTTATTCAGATGATAAGATCATAGACCTTGATCCTGAGTCTGATGCTGTAATGTGCTGAGTTTTGGGGGATAGGTCCTTTGAGGAGGCAAATGTATTTTGCGTGTGGGAAGAATGTAAATAATTTGTGGCCAGTGGGTAAACAGTGACAGATTAACAATGGCTGTAATTTCTTTGATCCTCCTATCATGGATAGATGGGGTCTATGTCTCCTCCTCTGGAGTCTGGGTGGGCTCTACAATTGTTTTGACCAGTAGAATACTTCAGAAAAGACACTGCGTTAGTTTCCAAGCCTAAGTCTTAAGAGACTTGTAACATCCACTTCCTGTCTCCAGGGAACATTGTCTCTTTGAGCCCTGAGCCACCAGGTGCCCTGCTGGAGAGATCACAATGAGACTATCTAGAGGGGGAGAGGGACCCAGATGAAGCCAGCTTTCCAGCCATTTCTGTCAAGGCTCAAGGCATGTGCGTGAAGCCATGTGAATACCACTGAGTGACCTCAGTTGACTCCCTGTGGAGCAGAAGGACTGCCTAGCCTAGCCCTGACTGGATTCTGGACTCATAAAATTGTGAGAAATAATAAAATGGTTGTTGATCTGAGCCATTAAACTTTGGGATAGTTGGTTACACAACAGTAGATAACTAAGATCTCCATGACCTTAGGTCAGCCTCTTCACTCTAGAACTATTTCTTCAGTATGGACACTCTTGGGCTACGTTAGGTGAACTCCAAGGGCTTTAATAGCTCTGATTTTCAGTTCCGATCCAGTTGAAGGCAAGTGAACTACTCTAGATGGCATTTAGACATTTGTTGGGCGACCAGAGGAACATAGAAAATATATAAGTAGGTACTCTATAAATATTTTAATGAGTTTTGAAGGATAAAGATGAACCGAGTAAGTAGAAGTGAAGGGAAGGACACTTTTGTTAGAATGAACAGCATGTGCAAAGACTCAAAAACCAGACAGCCTAGGAAATTGCAAGCATTTCAGAATTGTTGAAGTAGCAAGTACCAAGGGTAGTGTGGGAGATGAAGCTGGAAAGGTAGACAAGGGCCAGATGGTAGTGAGACTTGTGTGTCTGGCCGTGTTTTAGGCTTTGTCTGTAGACTCTGGGAAACTTCGAACGGAAAATTATCACTGAATCCTCAGTCAGATAAATGATATTATCCTTCTTTTTATAGACGTAGAAACTGAAGTTTTGTTGCTTGTCCAAGATCACATAATTAGTAGGTATCTGATCCAGGATTTGAACCCGTGTTTAACAGCTTTGAAACTATATTTTAAAAGACTTCAGAAGTGATTATGACTTTATTTTTGAAAAATCATTTTGAAGACATTCTATGTGCCTGAAATTGTATAAAGTAGAAGAGATGTGAAAGTAAACGTCATAAGCAATTTGCTTATGATTAATTTTCCTTGGAGAAATGAGTAAAGCTTCTCAGAAAAGAGAATTTAAAAAAATTTGTTTGTTCACTATCCATTTATTATTATTTTAAGCCAGAGCTAACATTCATTGAGCTCTAAATATATTCTCGGCATTGTTCTCCGTGTTTGACATCTATCCTCTTGTTTATGTCTCACAACAGCCCTGTGAAGTGGGTCCCATAATTTTCTACTGTTATTTCCAAAGCAAAGAGAGCTTAGGTAACTTGCTCAAGCCATACATTTAGTAAGCCTGCCTTGGATCCTAGTGGACCAGACATCATGCTTTTGATCGTTAGCAGGGACGTTTAAATTGGGTCTTAAGATAGGGAGGAGATTTGTGGGCCAAAGGGCATTTTAGAGAGAAAAACACATTCGAACGTTTGATGGCATGAAAGTTCGCTGTGTTCTAAAAATAACATTTCAGGGAAGATGAAATTTAGAGAACGAACACTGTGTGTGTGTGGCTGCAGGGGGGTAGAAAGTGGAGAGAGAGGATGAAAAGAAGAATAATAGGAGAGGGTGCTAGAAATGTAGTTTGGGGCCAGGTAATGGAAGGCGTGGAATGAGAGACAAAGGAGATTGGACTTGATCCTGCAGGCTGTGGAGAGGCAGTGAAGTTGTTTTTCTTCTTTTTGTTTTTTTAATCAAAGGACTGCCAATTAGGTCTCTGCTGGCAAGGAGAAATAGATTGAATGGAAGAGTCTGGAAGCATAGAGAAGGTAGTCAGAACTCAGTTGCAATGTCTGATATCGAGGCCTGAACGAGGAGGTGGTGGAGGGGATGGAGGAGAGGGAACTGAAGGATATGTAGACTAGTGTTTATTTTCATAGCTAATATCAATTTTCTATTGGACATAATATTTTGAAAGATAACTGAATGCTGCCTGTTTTTTGCTTGGAGAGGCTTGGATAAAAAGCTTATTTTCATAATTTGGAAAGTCAGGAACTCTGCCTACAACTCTGTGGTCCTCCGTACAGGGCAAATCAGACATACTGAGGCCATTAGAGGACACACAGATCAAAAGAATTCAAATACTTAGTTTTCCCGGCCTTCCCATTTGTGACACTGTGCCATCTAAAGCTGTTTGCATTATTTCTACCTCAAAGACAGGACCCCAGCTACATTTTAAGAATGCAGGTGATTAAGAACATTTCTGAGATTTTAAAATGTCCACAGAAGGCCACAAAACTTGACCTGACCCAAATAAAACTGAACAAAGGCTGAGGTAAATCCCATGTTCTGCGCATCCTGCCTTCTAGCCTTAACAAACATGACAAAGGGAACTTGCTGACACCTCCAACCCTTTTCACATCAATTCCATTTGCCTGGAAAGCTCTCCTTTCCATTATCCTCCTCTATGATGCAGCTCAGTTCCCCACTCCCAAGGCAAGCCAGATATGCACTCCTTTCTGCTCCCATAGCATTGTCCATATTTCTCTATTATAGCACTTGTCATCTGTTTAATGACCACTTGATTACTTATCTTTCTCTCCCACTTGCACCATGAGCTATTTAAGAGTAAATGTTTAATTTTGCACATTTATTCGTCTCTGGTGCCAGGCAAGACCTAATACATACAAAATGTTTGTTAAGTAACTTGCAGTCACCACATAAACACATGATAAAAATCTTCAGTTAAGAAACTTTGAATGAAAATGATATAATGTTAAAAAATTATTTTAAGGTTAAGAAAGTAATCAAAATAATATGTTCTCATTGTTTATAAAGTCAAATTATGCTATAAGGCTTAAGATGAAAAACTGTGATCTCTAGCCACACCCATCCTTAACCTCAAAACTTGTCCTTAAACTAGTTATTTCTTCTGGTATTTACTGCCATTAAAATATAATATGCGTGGGGCTGGCCCCGTGGCTGAGCGGTTAAGTTCAACATGCTCCACTTCCACGGCTCAGGGTTTTGCCGGTTTGAATCCTGGGCACCGACATAGCACTGCTCATCAGGCTATGCTAAGGCTGTGTCCCACATGCCACAACCGGAAGGACCCACAACTAAACATACACAACTATGCACCTGGGGGGCTTTGGGGAGAAAAAGGAAAAATAAAATCTTTAAAATATAATATGCTTATACTGATTCTTTTTGATTTACCAATTTTAGACATTATTTTTTGAATTCCTGTTATAAAAGATGAGGATTCAGCCCCTCTTCCATCACTCTAGGTTTCTATTTCCTCTCCTTAATGTAGTTAAAATATAATTTTTGATGAAACCAAAATTCACTCTTTGAATTATTGTAAATATTGTTTACTGCTAAGCTAAGTACTGTACTATAGATTTCCTTTCTTGTATATGCTTTTCCTACAGGAAATATTAATAATTTTATTTTTTCACTTGCTTAGTTCTCTATATCACTATTTTCTACATTATCAACTTTACCAGGTAATTCATCTGTTCCGTTTATTTTCCTGAAGGGATAGGTCCTAGAGCCCTCCATTCTCCTGTTCCAACCTTTATCCATGCTCAGCAGTTTTCATCCTAGGATTCTCCTTTATAATCACCATGAGGAGTCTCTTTGCCTCTCTCCTGTGTTATATCTCCTGTTCTATGAATCCCGTGTTTCTCTCTCTCTCTCTTTTTTTAATCCCTCATTTTGGTGGCACATGCCTTGTAGTAGCTTCCTCGAAATGGGGTAGGAGAAGTAATTTTTGGGGGGAGATTTTGCAAGTCTCAATGTGTCTTTAATTTTATCTTCACACTTGATAGATGGTTCTCTGGATACAGAATTCTAGGTTGAAAATAATTTTTACAAGGAACTTTTAAAGCATTGCTACTTTGTATTCTAGTTTCCAGTGTTTGTTGTGGAGACATTTAATATCATTTTATTTTTTTTATTGTTATTGTTTTATTGTTTTATTGTGGTAGCATTGGTTTATAATGTTATATAAATTTCAAGTGTACATTATTATATTTTGATTTCTGTGTAGATTGCATCATGTTCACCACTCAAAGACTAATTACAACCATCACCATACACGCATGCCTAATCACCCCTTTTGCCCTCCTTCCGCCTCCTTCCCCTCTGCTAACCACCAGTTCAATCTCTGTTTCTATGTGTTTGTTTGTTGTTATTTTTATCTTCTATTTATGAATGAGATCATACAGGATTTGTTAATGTCATTCAAATTCTCTCTATCCTTGTATGACACCGTTATTTTCTCCTGGAACCTTGAGTATACTTTATCTCCCGGTGTTCTGAAATTTCTTAGCGATGTGCTTTGATGTAGTTTTTAAAATTCATTGTGCTCAGCCCTTGAAAAGCCTGTACAAACTGGAAACATGTGTTCTTTAATTCTGGATATTTTTTTCTTGTATCCTTTCTTCAATAGTTTCTTTTTCTTTGTCTCTTTGCTTTCTCTTTTTGAAACTCATATTTGGATGTTGAATCTCCTGAGCTGAGCTTCCAGCTTTGGCATCTCTTCTAACGTTGAACTCTTTGTCTTTTCGTTCTGTTTTGGAGGGAGGTTTCTTCAATTTTAATTTCCAACCCTTCTGTTGATTTTTTAAAAAACTTTCTGCTGCCATGTTTTCAATTTTCGTGAGTTTTATTCTCTTATTATTCCTTTCTTTTAAAGTAAGCATCCTAATCTTGTTCTCAAATACACTATCTATATTTATCTGTCTAATCTTATCTCTTATCTCTTATCTACATTGATGATCATTTAAAATTTTTCTTCTGTTCCCTAATTTGTCCTTTTCCTTCGAGTTCCATTTTTCTGTTTGTTTCTTTTGGCTTCTTTCATTTTGGAATCTTTTTTCAAATATTTGGTGAATTTTTGCAGCCCTTCATATTTAATAGGTCAATTGGAAGCTCTGTGTGAATAGATGGGACTTGTTGACTGCCGGCTTCCCCACAGGGTAATAGGGAGGTTACCTGACCATTTTGCTGGGGACTCCAAAATATCAGCATTTGCAGTTTTTAAAAAATATTGTTATTAACTAAAGTCCATACTTTATTCAGATTTCCTTAGGTTTTTTGGGGGGTTTTTTTGGCGGGGGGGGGGGGGGGTGGAGGAAGATTGGTCCTGAGCTAACATTTATTGTTGTCAATCTTCCTCTTTTTGCTTGAGGAAGATTCACCCTGAGCTAACACCTGTGCCAATCTTCCCCTATTTTGTATGTGGGATGCTGCCACAGCATGGCTTGATCAGTGGTGTGCAGGTCAGCACCTGGGATCTGAACCCATGAGCCCCAGGCTGCTGAAGCAGAGTGCACAAACTTAACCACTACACCACTGGGCCAGCTCCTGTAGTTATTTTTTCTGAAGCTAGTCAATTTCTCCAGTCTCTTCCCTTGGGTGGCAGAGGCAGGTATGGCTGCCTGGCTACCCAAGTACTCTAAGCTGAGCAGGGCATGGGAGCTGGAGGCCTCACCATTCAGTAAGTAGACATTCACTTAATTCCCAAGTTTTCAGTTGACTCTTCTCCCCCCCCTACCACAGTGCCTCATTTCTCTGGGCTTCGGCCTCTCAGGTGCACTTTTTCCATAGATAAATCTCTGGTCTCCTGCCAGGGTAGAGGACATAGCAGCCTGGTTGGATGACTTAGGGGAAGAGACCTGCAAGTCTAACATGTCTCTACACAGACTTTCAACCAATCTCCATGCCATCCTGCCTTCCCGAATACTCTGTGCCTCAAATTACCGAGCCTTTCTCAAAAGCAGTACCATGTTGTGGTTAAGAGAATGGACTTTGAACCCAGGTAGCCTGGGCTTGAAAGCTGGCTATGTGACCTTGGACAAGTTATTTGACCTCATGCTTCACTTTCCTCGTTTGTAAAATGGTGAAAATAATAGTGGCTACTTCAAAGGAAGTTGTGAGGATTAAATGTGTTTATATATGTAAAATGCTTAGAACAATGCCGGACATCTACTAAGATCTATAATAGTATAATATGATTCTTATTCTTCTTAGTTTCTATAGCTTCCCACTGAAATCTCCCCTCAGCATACAGTTTAGCTTTCTCTCCTCTGCTAACTTTTCCCTCTTCTAAAAGTGTGTCCACTGACAACTTCTCTTGCAATGTCTTCATCGTCAGTTGATACCTTTAAAACAATCATTTGTTCTTATTTTATTGATACTTGGGGAGAGGAAGAGAGATAAGCACATATATAGATTATAATATATACATATATATATATAACATATATGTTACACAATATATAATCCATATTATATATAATACACTATAACATATTATATATATGATATTATGTGAGAAATGGTTCAATTGGCCAAAATTTAAAGCATTGAAATTATAACATCAATGTTAAGATTGTGGTGAAATAGGGAATTCATTCATTGTTTTTGTCAATATAAGTTAATAATCCTCTTGAATATAGAAATCTATATTGACTCATAAAAATACTTTGGCCTTTAAATGGTTATCCTATGGAATTATTTAGAGGAAAAAATCAATAAACAAAACAGTTATTTATTTTAAAATTAGAGGCAACAAAAATTTCCAACTCTCTCAGGATGTTAAAGTTCAGTAGATGTCTAGAGCATCCAGTTGATAATGTTACATAGTAATTATTTTCAAGTATGAATCATGTAAAAATTTAAACCTTGTGATATTACACTAAACGCAAAGAAAAGGACACAAGCGTGTGTTCACTGTGGGTAAGCAATGTAAACTTTATATGCTATAAAGGGAATATGCAAAAATAAAACCAGTTGTCTTAGAGAGGTAGAATTAAGGAGATTTTGTTTTTCTTTTTAAAAAATCTCTTTTATGTTGTCATAAAAATGTTTTTATAATTAAAAAAAAGAAAACCTCAAGCCTAAAGCTGACAAAAATCATAGTGATTGTGTCTACCAGGCCCCTTAGATGAAGATGAAAACTAAACCGGTCAGCCAAACATCTGAAAGTTCCAGAACAGCCAGGTCTTTGATGTTGGGTAGACTAAACAACCAGACGTTTGACTGAAGTTTTCTGTTTTCATCTGAAAGGCTGACATCATGTAACTATAGCCTGAACGCATTACTGATGTCAGTCACCATCAAGTTCAATGAGTTGTTAACATGGCCCCACGCAGCTCTCCTGGCCTTCCTCATTTGGTACTCACACATTTCATCTTGAGCTTGCTCTTTGCTTTAGGTGTTACATAACTCTTTGATTATTCTTCATTATGTAAAGAATAAAGACTAAACTCCTTAACCCTTCATAATGTGGCTCCAATTGGCATCTCTAGCCCTCATCTCTCATCATTTCCCTCCCTCAAAAGGTCCCTACTCTCTAGATGCTAGAAATACAGTCCCTGACCTTCAAGATACTCATAGTTATATTATTATTATTATTGTTGGCTAGAGAATATTAGCGTTATCATTCATTGAGCTATTACATGACAGAGTGCTCAGGCTTAGTACACACTATTGAATTTAATCTTCACCATAACTTTCTACAGCATTTTGCCAGTAGAGAAAGAGAAGCTAGAAAGGTTAAGTAGCTTGCCCAAAGTTATATAACCAGTAAGTTACAGAGCCCAGGCTCAGTTTGCTGGATTCCAAAGCCTATGCTCTTAATCACAATACCACAGAGACATGTCTACTAATAAATTTACTAAGGTATTATGGTGGCTATGGAAGTATGGAGAGAATGAGGACTATAAAATGACAGAAAATAAAGTAGAAATAGGCAAAAGTTTATTCCAAGTACCATTTATAGAGCACCTCGTATGTTCTGGGCACTATCCCAAGTACTAGGGACTCAGAAAAGGCAAATATCATCTTTGCCCTGAAGGAGAAATCAGTCTGATAACGGTGTCAAGCACCTAAAATTAGGGGAAAAGCATAGGTGTTCCAGAAATGGAGTCCACAGGAGTGGTGGTGTCATATATGCCCAGGGCTTGGCAGGGGTACAGGATGTCAGGGTAAAAGTTCCAGGAAAAGCAGAAAGGGAATAGACAGAGCCCAGCTACCAAGCGACTTAGGAAGAGTGCCCAGGGAGATTTCTGTCTCCCCATAGGAATATCTGAAGGATGGAGAAAGAGAAGAAACTGTTACCCATCAGAATCAAGAAAGCACTGAAACACACGACAGGCACAACTATTCAAAACAAGGAAGATTCATTTGTTTTACTAGTTCTTATTCTGTGCCTCTGTTGGGCACCCAGGATTCAGATCAGAGTCAGACACAGTCCCTCCCTGTAGTGGTCATTGTGGTTGACTTATTCTTTCCAAAAATCAGTATGGAGAACCTACTATGTGTGAGGCATTGTTTTAGGTATTGGGCTACAACAATAAACAAAACAGATATGCCTTCAAGGAGCTTACATTCCATTAGAAGGAGATAGACAAATAAATATGTAAAATATATAGTATTTTAGATGGTGATAAGAGCTAAGAAGAAAAATAAAGCAGGGAAGGGGGATAGGAGGTCTCAATGAGATAGAGAGGGGAGGAAAGGCCCCTCTAGGAAGGTGATACTTGAGCAAACACCTTGCATTTTCACAAAAAAGAGAGCATTCCACGTAGAGGGAAGAGCAAGTACAAAGACCCTGAGACTAGAGTGTGCAGATGTGATCCAGGAACAGCAAAGAGGCCAGGGTAACTGGGGCAAAGGAAGCATTATAAGAATTATAAATGTTTGACTTTTATTCTGAGAGAGATGGGTAGCCATTGGAGGATTTTGAACCAAGAAGTGATATGACTTACTTTATGATGTCACATTTTCATTGTGGTTGCTGTGTTGATAATAGACTGATGGAGGATAAGGACGGAAGTAGGGAGACCTGTTGGGAGCTATTGCAATAATCCAGGGGAGAGATGACGGTGGCTAGGGTCAGGATGATAGCAGTAGAGGTAGTAAGCAGTCTGATTCTGGAAATACTGTATTTTAAAGGGAGAGCTTGGTAAGTTTGCTGATGGACCAAATTGGGGTGTGAAAGGGTGGAGCCAAGGACTCACCCTAAGGAAATAGAAGAATAGGATTGTAATTTACTTTGATGAATAAGACTGAAGGAGAAGCAGGTTTTAAGGAAGAGGTCTGGAACTCAGTTTGGACATGCCAAGCTTTATATGCATATTAAATATTCCGGGGGGGATGATGAGTAGGCAACTGGATATATGGGCCTGGAGTTCAAGGGGAGGTCCAGGCTAGAGATAAAACTTTGGGATTCATCAGCATATAGATGATATTTGAAGCCGTGTGAGGCCCCCAAAGAAGTGAGTATATCACTTCTTTGTGAGTGCAGTGGGCACTCCAACATTTAGGTTGAGACATGAGAAACCAGAAAAGGAGACTGATAGGAATTTTTAAAATTAGAAAGAAAACCAGAAGAGGGTGGATTTTAGGAATCAAATGAAGGAAATGCTTCTAAGAAAAGGAATGATCAACTCGATCACGCACAGCTGAGAATTCGATGTTGGACGTAACAATATAGAAGTCATTGGTGACCTTGACAAGAGAAATTCTGTTGGAATGTTGGGGGCATAGCCAGACTGGGAATGTTTAAGTGAGATTTAGAGGAAAAGAAGTGGACACAGTGAGATTAGGTAAGACTTCTGAGGACTTGTGCAGCAAAGAGGAGCAGGAAATAGGTTTGAAGTGGAAGTGGATGTGGAGGCAGGGGAGGGTGATTTTTAAGATGGGAGAAATTTCAGCATTTGTGTGTGCGTGCTTACAGAAATGATCTAGTTCAGGGGTTCTCAACTTTGGCACTATTGACATTCTGAGCAGAATAATGTTTTTGCTGTGGAGTGCCATCCTTTGCATTCTAAGATGTTTAGAAACGTCCCTGGCATTCTATCCACTAGATGCCAGTTATTATCCCCCCACCTCCCCAGTTGTGATAACCATGAAGGTCTCTAGACATTGCCAAGTGTTTCCTGGGAGGTAGAGGGGAGGCGGGCAAAATCATCCCTAGTTGAGAACTGCTGATTTAGTAGGGAAGAAAAGTATTGGTGATGCAAGATAGAGAACAGGAGAATTGCTGGGGCAATATCCTTGACTTGATGAGAAGAGACGAGATCTACTGCACAAGAAGAGGGATGGTTCTGCTAGTTTCATAGGCTGTGAATCCACATTCACAGAGAAAGCAGAGGGGATGGGCACAGACACAGCTACATGGCTAGGTGTGGTGGTAGGAACCTATAGATTCTCTTCTAGTTGCCTTTGTTTTCCCAGGAGAATAAGGAGCTGAGTTAAGCAGCTGAAAGCAAGTATGTGAAAGGAGATGTTGAGGTTTTAGGAGACAGACATTTGGGGCGAGATCTTCTAAGAGAATGAAAGACAAAATGGACAAGTGAAATGTATCGAGATCACTGAGCAGTCCCATAGGGATTATGTGATGCCTGAAACTTTTGTAGCCATCTTGTTAGTAGCCTGAGGATGCAGTTGACACTGAAGATGGCAGAGAGAGGGAAAGAACGTGGGTTCTTGATGACACTGTTGAACCACTGTATCACCAATCCTGGAGCCTACCTTACCCATACACTTCCTATTTTGAGAAATAATAAATTCTCTCATTGTTGAAGTCAGTTTGCATTAGGTTTCTGTTATGCACAACCAAAAGCATCTGATATCGCTATTCTTGAAGAGTCCCTTGCTTGTGGGAGAGCCAGACAGGGAAACAGACAATCACATTTCAGTATGTCAAGTGCTACCCTGGAGGAAAACCAGGGGGCCACGAGAGCCTTGTGTAGGTGTCTAGACTGAGAGTCAGGGAAACGTTGCCCGGGAAGAGTAGTCCTTAAACATCAGTCAAAGTTTGCTAGGCAAAGGCGGGTTTCCGGGGAGAGAGACCTGAGTATGTGATGTGGCAATGGTAAAAGAAATCTCAGAAGTGTTAGTAGTTTTACAGCCAGCAGGAATTCTAGATGACCTCTGCAAAAATACTAGTAACATTTGCTGATCAAAAAAGTTATATATGTTAGAGTTTCATTAGTTTTGAGAAACAATGCTTTCTCTTCCTGCATGTAAACAAGAAAGCATATAATATCCTTTCTGCTAGCTGCTAATTTGTGTCCATGGGGGAAGCCAGTCCCAGGATACAGGATACATACTTAGAAGGTCAGAGATGAGACAACTGAAGAGCAGTTGGGGAGAAGCCCTGATAGAATTGCCCTGAAGTTTGCCCTATTGCCTGACTTTCAGTTACATTTGCCAGTAAATCCTTTCATTAGTGAAGCTAATTTGGAATTGGATTTTCTATTACTTGAAACTGAATGGATCTCAATTTGAAACACACATACACAGGATCAGAATGTTCATTGATAACCTACATTATATTTTATATTAGCTGGTACATGAGCAATTCATAGCATAACAGCGTATTTCGTGTTTTTTATTTCTTGGACAGATAGATGAAATACAGAATGTCCAGTTCCCCAGCAGACAGCTGTCAACCCTGATGGCTTGGAATGGGATCCATGGATATAACTCTGGAGAAGTGGACATGGCACAGTATTTTATTCCAAAGATAGCGGAGAGCCAAGGGAAGGGTTTAAGCGGGTTAAACAAACAAAAGGTCCATGGTTTTGAGGATAAGCCTTTTAAAAAGGGAAATTCTTTTTCCCTGCCTTTTTCTGTCAGTAAAATTGTTGTTGATTTTAAAATCTACTTCTTAATTTAATGGCTATTTATTAAGCATTTACTATGTGCCAGTCACAGTTGTAGGAACTTAGGATGTAGCAGAGAACAAGACAGACAAAACTTCCTGCCATCAGGGAGCTTATGTCCAAAACGGCCAAATGGTATCTTCTCCAAGATGGCAGCCTAAATTCTCTCAATCATATTTAATATTTCCTTCTGCTTTTACGGCATGTTGTACCACTGTAATTACACTTATGGTCTGCTTCAAGTTAGAGGCATTGCTCAGATGTCAAATATCTCCCTCACTAGACCAGGGGTTCTTGGGATCAGAGTCTACGTTATTAATCTGTCTCCCAAGCACATGGCTGGTTTGGAGCAAGTGCCACTGGGTATTTGTTGAATGAGCAAATGACTCTGTCTACAGTCCTGAGGGGGCGGGCCCGCACGGTTCAGCTCTCCCTGCAGCCTCCGCCAGGCATTCATTCGGAGCAGTTGGGAGCTGACCTGTCATGGATTTAGGCGATCTGAGAGTTGCATAGAAATGACATTCCTAATGAGTGATTATTTCTGATAAGTGATAATGATAAAGTTCATTTCTATGGCTATGGGCATAATAGGAAATGAAAGTCTGGATAATTCTATTATGAAATTCAAATAGCTGTCCTGTTGAATGAATGTAAATGGCTCTTTGATGAAGAAATGGAACAATGCCAATGAAAATGGTGACTGCAAGTATGTAAATATTTCTTTGGTTAAAAATGAACCAATAACTGTGTCATTTATGCATTTGAATACTTTACAAATTATTGTAATTTAGGGGCAAAGACCTCTGATTTTCCTAAAAGCAAAAGAGAATTGCTGTAAAGATCCAAAGCAGTTTTTCCTGCGGGATGTCAAGTGGTTGCTGTTATATTGCTACACGGTCAACAGAGGGAGCCCATGCTACAAAACCTAACAACAATTTCTTTACAGAATTTTGTACATTGGTACAAAATCAGGAAAGAAATAGAAAGAAATAGAAGAAACAGAAGAGAAGAGTTAAAGTATTAGACAAATTTGGTTTTAAATTGTATTGGGAATCTGGAGTCCCTTTTATGAAACTAGTTTGGGGGATGATGTTACATTAAAGGTATTTCAAAATAGCATATATGTAATAGACTTTTTTAAAAAGCACCTTACATACTGCCAGAGTGATCCTTTACCTGTTTTTTTTTTTTTTTTTAAAGATTGTCACCTGAGCTAACAACTGTTGCCAACCTTTTTTTTTTTTTCTGCTTTTTCTGCCCAAATCCCCCCAGTACATAGTTGTGTATTTTAGTTGTGGGTCCTTTCTAGTTGTGGCATGTAGGACGCCGCCTCAACATGGCCTGATAAGTGATGCCATGTCCACGCCCAGGATCCGAACCTGTGAAACCCTGGGCCGCCAAAGCGGAGTGCGTGAACTTAACCACTCAGCCATAGGGCCGGCCCTTGATCCTTTATCTTTAACGTACACAATTGTACTACTCTTCTGCTTAAAACCCTCCAATGGCATCTTCATCACTCATATGACAAATTCAACTTTGTGAAGATTAAAGGAGATAATAAATAGCATAGTGCCTGGCACTGTAAATTCTTAGTATTATTTTTCAGTACTGCGTCTTTTATTGTAGTGATCTTTCAGACTAGAATCCCTTCTAAACTGCCCCGTTGGTACTCTGGATTTCATCTGGTTAACTCCCTTCTCGTCCTGTAGGTTTCAGGATGCCAGAAGTCTTGCCTCATTCGCAGTCCCGGCGCTCTCCTGGTACTTATCACACCATATTGTAATGATCTGTTCACAGAGGTGTCTCTTCCGCTTGAGAGCAGAGACCAGATCTCTTAATTTTCTCTGTCCCTAATGCTTAGCATCAGGGTGACCACCTGTCCAGGTTTGCCTGGGACTGGTCCAGTTTTAGCACTGAAAGTCCCATGTCTCTGGAAGCCCACAGTTCCAGGCAAACTGCACAGTTGTTCACTCTGCCATAGGTCTTCATACATAAGAACAGTTCAATCAATGAATTTGTTTACCTAAGCAAATTGTCTTTGGTGAGTCATTTTGCTTTCTGGGCTTAAATTTCTCCAACTATAACTAAAATGTTTAAGCAAAATAATATCTATGGCCCCTGAAATTTTAGAATTGGATGTCATATTTATGGCCTGCCTACATTCATCATTTTACCTTATCTATATTAAGGAAATCTTAACTAGGTACCACTCTATCTAATTTTTTTAAAATGCGCTGCTGAAAATACTCATGATAAATTAAATGAAAAGAGTAAGATATAAATCTTGTGTATATGGCACGATTCCAATTTTGTAAAATACGTATATTTTTATGTTATATAGAAGAAAAGGGAATGGAATTATGAATACATTTTTTATTATGGCTAAATTTTCCCACTTTTCAAGTTTTCAGAAATCTCTACAGTGACCATATTATTTCATAGTCAGAAAACAATACCCACGAAACACCAATGTTTGTGCTGATGTGGCACAAAGTAGGTGTACTTTAAATAATTATTTTTCGGAAAATTGTTACCTTTGCATGAAGTTGTTAACAAAAGTTAAGTAACTGATTATATACACTTCCTTTGGTACAGCGCTTCTCAAACATTAACGTAGGTCTGGGATAAGTCTGTGATTCTGCATTTCTGACAAACTTCCACGTGATGCCAGTGCTTCTGGTCTGTAAATCACATTTTGAGTAGCAGGCTTTAGCGTATGTGAATCCTAATCCACATTCGACTATTAATCACAAAATCTTTAATCATCCCATCCTGTGGTAGTGCTTCCCCGAATGACACACTGGGGTAAGTGTAGGAGGCTTCTCGATTCAACTTTCTGAGAGCCAAGGGGATCAGTACCTCGGGAAGTTGTGTAAGCTCTTTGAGGCATAGCGGTTGGGGATTCCCGCCTTAGAGTTAGTTGTCTTTTGTAAACAAGAAGTCAGATGCAACAAAACATCTCAGACCAACCAAAATTCCAGAACACTATGTTGATAGATGCTCCGCTGCTCAAAATAGATTAACTGCCCCCTCCTCCGTGCCCCTCACAGAGCTCCTAGTACAGTTGTGTTCCATAAATAGTGTCTGAATGAAGGAATGAGTTTAATTATATAATAGCTAACATTTGAAAGCACTGGTTCTCAAGTTTCACTGTGTGTGAGACTCATCTGGGGAAGTAGCTGAAATGTAGATTCCTGGACTCTACCATCAGAAATTCTGATTCTGGGCAGCGGAGTTCAAGAATCTATGTTTTTAATAGGCATCCAGATGATTCTAATGTAGGTGTCTGGTCCATATGTTGAGCAACACTGGTTTTAAATGTAAGGGAGAAAATTACCACAGCCTATAGTAAGAAATACATTTTACAGCATGCTCTAGTTCACACACACATTTATATATACATATATCTGAAACAAAACTTTCACAAAATACTAACCCTTACTATGTGTCATACAGTCTATTTTCCATTTTATTCAATTTCATCACAAAAACATTGCCCATGATCAACTACATTGATTTCACGTCATCTATCTCACTTAAGCCTCGCATGAGTGCTACAAGGCCACCACACTTAGTAGTATCTTTCCTATTTGGAAACTTAACCTTGGGAAGCTTAATGTGCCCAATGTTACACATCCAGTAAGTGGCAGAGGTGGAATCAAACTCAGAATGCCTGGGGGCTGGCCCCGTGGCCGAGTGGTTAAGTTCGCGCGCTCCGCTGCAGGCGGCCCAGTGTTTCGTTAGTTCGAATCCTGGGCGCGGACATGGCACTGCTCATCAGACCACGCTGAGGCAGCGTCCCACATGCCACAACTAGAAGAACCCACAACGAAGAATACACAACTATGTACCGGGGGCCTTTGGGGAGAAAAAGGAAAAAATAAAATCTTTAAAAAAAAAAAAAAAAAACCTCAGAATGCCTGGCCTTAAATGGCCCTGACATGCCCTTACCCTCGTGCAGACATGTTGAAAAAGCCCAGCAACGCTCCAGTTCTGGAGGACATCCTGACAACCTCTGGTTTCCCCTGTTGAATCCTATCACTCTTGAATACTAGTCTGAAATTTCTAAGAGGAAAAGAATTCAACTCAACCTGGACCAGGTGTGAACTCTGATCCATTCTGTTGTAGTCAAAAGGATGCTGAGGAGGGGTCACCTGGTACAGTCATGGCCACCTAACCCCTACAGCAGAAGCTGAAGCTGGGGGTTGATTTCAAAGAAAAGGCAAAGGGCTTGGAAGTCACGTAGAAACACATTTACTATACTCGCATTTCTTCTCATCGGAGAAGGGGAATTTTCTGTCTTCCCTTCTGGGTAAATACTCACTGTAGCATCATACAAGGAGAAACTAGAACAGTAGAATCCAAGTCTCTTTCATCTCCCAACTCTGCACCAAACTTCTGCCCTCTTCACCTCCCCAAATACACAGCAGGGGTAGTCCTGGAAATTCTCACCTGAGGCAAAGGAGAACGCCCAAAGGAAAGGGGCATCTCTGTCAGTCTTTATGACTGAGGACAGTGACTGACTTTCTGGGTCAATAAAGATCATATGAGATTCAACAGTAGCTGATTCCTCCCTGTGTTTGAGGTCATCACTGTTGTCCCCTTCTTCCTGGGTCCCAGCAGTAGGTTTGGCAGCAGTCAAGTTCTGAAAACTTGACACGGCTTATTACATTATTCAAACTTTTCATCTGAGACACTATCTTAACTTTATGAAAAATGAAAAATTGCAAAATTTCTCTCAAAAGTTGTTGAATAAAGAAAAAAACATTCATAGCTTTCTTAAAAAATATTCAAAATAGAAAATTAATGAAGTAATTCTTTAACACGTTCCCTTCTTCTATGACTGTAGGCACACACCTCTTATGAAGACCCATGATAGAAGTTTCAACTATGCCAGGAAACGTAAGACTAAATAAATTAGAAAGTTATAAAAGCATATGGCATTTTTAAATGCCTAAATCCTTTTTGGACAAATCAAAGAGTGCTTTCATCTAAATCCTTTGTTTTCCTCCCACCTCTGAGGAAGATTGACAATTTTTTTGATTAAAGGAACAGTTTGATTGAAGCGGTTTTTTTTAAAGAATATTTTTAAGATTTTGCTTTCTGTTATTTTCAATATTCTTAAATGTTTAAAAGTATCTTCTTTGTTTAACATGGCAAAACAAAGATGGATTTTTAACTTGCTTCATAAATATAATTTTAATAATGTTTATTTCTAATCAAACTGTAAATTTAAAAAAAAATAAAAACAATCTCTGAACCCTAACTCAGCAAATATTTTCCTTTTCTTCCCATTCCCTTCAAGTCTTTATACGCTATGGGCCCCCCCGCCCCCACCTCTTTTTCTTTATTGAGGTTGTGATAGTTTACGACATTGTGAATAAGTTGTACCTTATTATTTGTCAGTCAACTTATAGGTGTGCCCCTTCACCCTTTGTGCCCTCCCCTCCCCTCACTCTCCCTGGTAACCACTAAATAGTTCTCTTTGCCCATCTTCCACATATGAGTAAAATCACAGTGTTTATCTTTCCCTATCTGACTTATTTCACTTAACATAATACCCTCAAGTCCATCCATGTTGTTGTGAATGGGACAATTTTGTCATTTTTTATGGCTGAGAAGTATTCCATTGTGTTTGTGTGTGTGTGTGTATATATATATATGCACACATTGTATATATATATATATGTATACACACACATCATATCTTCCTTATCCAATCATCAGTTGATGGACACTTAGGTTGCTTCCACATCTTGGCTATTGTGAATAATGCTCAATGAACATAGGGGTGCATAAGTCTCTTTGAATTGCTGACTTCAAGTTCTTTGGATAGATACCCAGTAGTGGGATGGCTGGGTCATATGGTATTTCTATTTTTAGTTTTTTGAGAAGTCTCCATACTGTTTTCCATAGTGGCTGAACCAGTTTGCATTTCCACCAGCAGTGTATGAGGGTACCTTTTTCTCCACAACTTCTCTAACATTTGTTATTTTTTGTCTTGGTCATTATAGCCATGTTAATGAGTGTAAGGCAATACCTTAGTGTAGTTTTGATTTGCATTTCCCTGATGATCAGTGACGTTGAGCATCTTTTCGTATGCCTATTGGCCATCTGTATATCTTCTTTGGAGAAATGTCTGTTCGTATTTTCTTCCCACTTTTTGATTGGGTTGTTTGATTTTTTGTTGTTGACTTGTGTGAGTTCTTTATATATTATGGAGATTAACCTTTTGTCAGATATATGATTTGCAAATATTTTTTCCCAGTTGATGGGTTGTCTTTTTGTTTCAACCCTTGCTTCCCTTGCCTTGTAGAAGCTCTTTAGTCTGGTGAAATGCCACTTGTTTATTTTTGTTTTTGTTTCCCTTGTCCAAGAAGACATGATGTCCAAAAAGATCTTTTTAAGACCAATGTCAAAGAGTGTACTGCCTGTATTTTCTTCTAGAAGTTTTATGGTTTCAGGTCCTACCTTTAAGTCTTTGATACATTTTGAGTTTATTTTTGTGAATGGCATAAGAAAGTGGTCTACTTTCATTCTTTTACATGTGGCTGTCCAGTGGTTTCCCAGCACCATTTATTGAAGGGACTTTCCTTTCTCCATTGTATGTTCTTGGCACCTTTGTTGAAGATTAGCTGTCCATAGATGTGTGATTTTATTTCTGGGCTTTCAATTCTGTTCTATTGATCTGTGTGCCTGTTTTTGTACGAGTACCATGCTGTTTTGATTACTATGGCTTGGTAGCATATTTTGAAGTCAGGGATTGTGATGCCTCCAGCTTTGTTCTCTTTTCTCAGGAATATATGCTATGTTTTTGTATAATGATAATCCTGGGGAGTACAAAATGTTGTGTTCTCTTTTTTTCCACTTGATGATGACAACAAAAAAACATAGTGCTTTCTTTTGCAGAAGTTTATTTGCTTGTACATAATCATTATAAACATTACTTCTAAGTTCCTTAGGTATTGTTACTATGTCTCATACTCTGTCATCTGGAAGCATTGTGATGTGTATTATTTAAAATGAGTATTATTTAACAAACATTCATTTGTCCATTATTATTCATATTTACCTGAGTGAATATATCATCTAGTCCCCCCAAAGTCATGCCAAAAGTCAACCCAATAAGCATATGAAATGTAACATACATTTCCAGTTCCAATTAGTAAGCACTTAAACTGTATTGTTATTACTTTAATAAATAAACACTGGCATTTCTCTTTATAAAATAAATGCCTCAGGAAACAAATCTTTCACAAAAAATTTAACAAATTAAATGAAAACTCTTTTAGGAAAGAAAGAGGTAAAGATACAATTGAATCCTCTTAGTGGTGAACGAGGAGAGGGAATAATTGTATTAAAGACAGGCCTAAGCCAGAAATTGAATGTGCTCAGAGTTACTCTTTAAAATACTAAATCAAGTACTATACACATGGCTTTTTTTGGGAGCATGCAACTCTGAGGGTATCAATGTAGAAGATATTCATCAAATATGAAGAATATAATTCCAAAAGTACTCAAAAATGAAATCATTTGAGTACTTCACTGCTTGGAACACTGAAAATTAGTGAAGATTCCAACTTGTTTTTCCTATAACTGATTTTATCAATTCCTCCAATTTCTTTTTATGCCTGTCATCATCACCCATGTGCCTGACCAACTAAAGCATCCTTTTAATTTCTCTGTCAATAATTTGAAAAGTCTTAAAACCATTCCTTCACTCTTCGGGCAAGGTATTTAAGGTGTCTGTGCCCCAGTTTCCTCACTAGTAAAATGAGATCATAATAGAGTCCACATCATGGGGTTTTTAGAAAGATTAAATGAGTTAATATATACATATGGTGCTTAAAACAGTGCCTTGTGCATAATAAACACTAAGTTAGTGTTTGTCGATATTGTTATAATTTTCATAGGTTAAGTGCACCAATATTGTTTGCATTGTGTTCATTCCCACTGCTTAAAGTACTTTTCTCTCTCTGTCTCTTTTATTTTTATTTTTAATTGTGGTAAAAAACACATAACATAAAATTTACTATCCTAACCATTTTTTAAGTGTATAGTTCAGTAGCATTGAGTATATTCACGTTGTTGTGTAACAGACCTCCAGGACGTTTTCATCTTGCAAAATTGAAACTCTACCCCCATCAAACAACTCCCATCTCCCCCCAGCCCCTGGCAACCACCATTCTACTTTCTGTCTCTGTGACTCTGACCACTTTAAATACTTCATCTAAGTGGAGTCATGGAGTATTTGTCTTTTTGTGGCTGACTTATTTCACTCAGCATAATGTCCCTAAGGTCCATCCATGTTGTAGGCTGTGACAGGATTTCCTTCCTTTTTAAGACTGAATAACATTCCATTGTACGTATATGCCATATTTTGTTTTCCCATTCGTTCCTTGATAGGCATTTGGGTTGCTTCCACCTTTTGGCTATTGTAAATAATGCTTCTATGAACATGGGAGTGCAAATAGGGCAGGAACACTACATAGGAGTTGCTATGTCCTTCTCAGTGCATCATATCAAGAGGTAAATAATGTCAATTGGTCCCATTGTGGGTGATATAAATTTTATCACTTTTAGATTTTTTCATTGTAAAAGTACTTTCTTCTCCCCCCCCCCCGCCTTTTTTTTTTTTGAGGAAGATTAGCCCTGAGCTAACATCTGCTGCCAATCCTCCTCTTTTTGCTGAGGAAGACTGGCCCTGAGCTAACCTCTGTGCCCATCTTCCTCTACTTTGTATGTGGGACGCCTACCACAGCTTGGCTTGACAAGCGGTGCCATGTCCGCACCCAGGATCCGAACTGGCGAACCCTGGGCCACTGAAGCAGAATGTGCAAACTTAACCGCTGCACCACCGGGCCGGTCCCATTTTCTTCCCTTTTATACATAATAAGAGTGATTCTTTGAGATTGTGAATACCATGTTCTCAACAATCTTAAACCTAATCTTAAACCTTAAACTGACTTCTTGCATAAATCAATTATTACCAAGGAGGTTGCAAAATGGTGGTTTCCTAATTTTATCATTCTTTCTATATTTATTAGTTAGCTTTCTATTCTCATCTCCTTTAATTTTTAAAAAAATTATCAGTATGGACTCATGGATTCCTTTTTTTTTTATTGAGTTCATAATAGTTTACATCAATGTGAGATTTCAGTTGTACATTATTTCTTGACTGTCACCACATAAGTGCTCCCCTTCACCCCCTGTGCCCACCTCCCACCCCCCCTTCCCCTGGTAACCACTGAACTGTTTTCTTTGTCCAAGTATTTGTTTATATTTCATGTATGAGGGAAATCATCTGGTGTTTGTCTGTCTCAGACTGGCTTATTTCACTTAGCATAATTCCTTCTAGGTCCTTCCATGTTATTGAAAATGGGATGAATTTGTCTTTTTTTCTGGCTGAGTAGTATTCCATTGTATATATGTATATATCACATCTTCTTTATCCAATCATCGGTTGATGGGCACTCGGGTTGCTTCCACGTCTTGGCTATTGCGAATAATGCTGCAACGAACATAGGTGTGCCTATGTTACTGTGGATTGTTGATTTCACATTGTTTGGGTAGATACCCAATAGTGGGATAGCTGGGTCATATGGTAGTTCTATTTTTAGTTTTTTGAGAAATCTCCATACTGTTTTCCATAGTGGCTGTACCAGTTTGCATTCCCACCAGCAGTGTATGAGGGTTCCCTTTTCTCCACATCCTCTCCAGCATTTGTTATTTTTAGTCTTTGTGATTATAGCCATTTTAACAGGTGTAAAGTGATATCTTAGCGTAGTTTTGATTTGCATTTCCCTGATGATTAGTGATGTTGAACATCTTTTCATGTGTTTATTGACCATCTGTATATCTTCTTTGGAAAAATGTCTGTTCATCTCCTCTGCCCACTTTTTGATTGGGTTGTTTGCTTTCTTATTGTTCGGTTGTGTGAGTTCCTTCTATATTATGGAGATTAACCCCTTGTCAGATATATGATTTGCAAATATTTTCTCCCAATTGGTGGGTCCTCTTTGTTTTGATCCTAGTTTCTTTTGCCTTGCAGAAGCTCTTCAGTCTGATGAATTCTCACTTGTTTACTTTTTCTTTTGTTTTCCTTGTCTGAGAGGACATAGTATTTGAAAAGATCCTTTTTAGTTTGATGTCAAAGAGTGTAGTGCCAATACTATCTTCTAGGAGTTTTATAGTTTCAGGATGTGTTTTCAAGTCTTTGATCCATTTTGAGTTTATTTTTGTGTATGACGTGAGATAGTGGTCTACCTTCATTTGGGTTCCTTTTTAATCCATATTTTATAATCTATTATCATTCATTTTGATTTCAAATTTTCCCTAATTTGAACAGTGGGAGCCCCTTCAACCTAGCCCAGGTGCCCTTTTTGTGTGGTCCCTTCAACTTATGAGCACTTCCTTACTTTAGACACAGAAAATGTTCCAGATTCACTTCCTACTCTCCTTGCCCCAGCCCTGAATTGACCATTCCTTCAAGGAATGTTATTTCCTTTGAGTGGGGAATAGTTTTTAGAAACCAAGATCTAGGCATTAACTGTACTCATTGCTCCTGGGATGAGTTATCAATATTAACATATATAGTATGAATATATAGTATTACATATTATATATATATATATTATAGGTATTAGTGTAAGGAAATAAATGCACACACGCATACAATACATATACATACATACTGATACCTCTAATTTCAACCCAACACCATATCACAGCATTTTTCTTTTCTTCTGGTTTCCTACTCTGCACGAAGCTCAGATATTTGAGATGAAATCAGAACAATATTTAGCAGCTGGCCATGCAAAACTCTAGCAGGAGATCATTACAAGCAGAGGGCACAACAGGTACAAAGGCCTAAAGCAGAAATAAGTGTGGTACGTTTGAGAGAGAGAATGGCCAGGGTGGCTGGAATGTACTGGGCTACGGGGAGGTGGTTTGACATGAAGTCAATGAGGCAGGAAGGAGTTGCCTCATCTGAAGCTGCACGGAATATGGAAAGGAGTTATGAATTTATTTTAGTACCATAAAAAGACACTGGAAGTTTTTGGGAAGGGGACTGAAGTAATCTGATTTATGTGTCAAAATATTGCTGTGGATGTTGTATACAGAATGAATTGTTCAAGGGCAAGGGAAAAACCAGGAAAATAGTTATAAGATTTGCAGCAATGTAGGCAAGATAAAATGATGACAGATTAGAGTAACAACAGATGAGATGGAAGAGAATAAGTTTGAGATATATTTTGGAGGTAGAACTAAGTGGACTAATTCTGAATTCTTAATGGTTATTATACATTTACTATGTGCTATGCATTGCGCTGTCCTGGGGATGGAAACATTAAAAAGAGACCAGACCTACTTCTAAGGAGCTCATAACCTAGCAGGGGGGATAGATGTACAAATAATTTTCACACATGGTGATGAATACATAATAATAGAGTTAACAGTAACAACAATTGAATTCAATGCTAGATAAAACGTAGGTACAAAGGAAGAGGGAACTGACTGTGCCTGAATGCAGGGAGTGGTTATAGAATTCTCCATAAAGGATACAGAGAGCTGTCCTTTTTATTTCCAGTTTATTGACATACAATTGACATGTCACATTTTGCAAGTTTAAGGTGTACAACGTGATTTGATGTGCTTACATATTGCCTTACCACCACGGCATTAGCTAATATCTCTGTCACCTCACATATTACCATTTCTTTTTTGTGACGAGACTGTTTAAGATGTACTCTCAGCCACTTTCCAGTGTGTAACACAGTCTTATTGACTGTAATCACCCTGCCCTACTTTAAGTCTTCTTATTTCTTCTCCTTACAACTGCAAGTTTGTACTCTTTGACCGCAGACAGCTGTCCTTTAAAGGATAAAGGAGTGGGGAGTAGAAGAGGCCCAGGTGCACGAGGCCGCCCGCTGAATTTCTGGAACGCTTAGGATGACTGGAACCTAGAGTTCAAGATAGGGATTAGCGTCAGGAGAGGTTTTAAGTGAGAAGAGATAATATTATATTTGCATTCATAAAATATCACTCTGGCTTTATAAGGAAGAAGACAGATTTGTGGAACATAAAACCAGAGGTAGGACGGACTTGCACTTCTGGCCGTGAGGTACTAACAGTGACTAGATTACTTTTCCACTTAACTAGAAAACCAGATAAAATAGATGGAACAACGTTTTCAAATGTTGGGTAACTGGCAGTGCAGGACTAGACCCTGAGAAATGGGAAATAAATTATTTGATTTCTCCAGCTTACACCCTGGAGGAATTTTCCACGCTGCAGAGGAGGAAAGGGAACTTCAGCGTCTGGTGGTCTTGTTGAGTTGAGGAGACAGATGTTGGAGTTTCGGGAGGTGAAGGCAGCTACAGGTGGTGAGGCAGAGTGCCAGAGAGGGGAGGGCACAAAGAGATAGCTTGGAGATCTGCAGGGGGTCCCTGAGTCTTTGGCTGAGTATTGATCTCTGCATGCTTATGAGGAAACTGCCTGTGGCTGGGGAAAGAATGTTAGAAAGCAGTGGGCCAAACAATTCCCATGGCTCACCCAGGGCTGGGAGCATTGTGTGTGCAAAGCCAGAGTGGGACATGGTATATGCAGGCCTTGGATGGAGTTCTCAGAAGAGGGATGCCTTAGGAGTGGAGCTAAAGCAGGCCTAGACTAAGGCTGATCTGGATGCAACCTAACAAATCTTTTTTTCTTTGAGAAAATATCAATGTTTGTTTATTCTAGGAGTTCACATATGACTTTTTACTGTATTTTTCATGGTACTGTTCTGTATTTTAAAATACCAAAACAGGGGCTGGCCTAGTGGCACAGTGGTTAAGTTCGCATGCTCCACTTCGGCAGCCTGGAGATTGTGGGTTTGGATCCCGGGCCCAGACATACACACCGCTCATCAAGCCATGCTGTGGTAGCGTCCCACATACAGAGTAGAGGAAGATGGGCACGGATGTTAGCTCAGGGCCAATATTCCTCAGGAAAAATAAATAAATAAAATAAAATACAAAACCCAGCAAACCAGATAAGATATTTTCCCCAAAGAACACAAGTCTTATCGCTTTCCAGTTTTTGTTGTTGTTGTCTTTTTAACCTCTGGGCTGCTGATGAAGATATTGTCATGGTCCTCAAGAGCATTTGGCAGTTTTCTAAAGCCATAGGATTTAATGCAACATTTTGGGGAGAATTGATTGTTGTTGCTGTTTTACAGCTTTATTGAAGTATAACTGAAAAATAAAGTTGTATGTATTTAAAGTACAAAACATGATAATTTGATATACATGTACGTTGTGAAACATTTACCACAATCAAGTTAATTAACACATCCATCACCTTCCATAGTTACCCTTTTTTTGAGTGTGTTTGGTGAGAACACTTAAGATCTACTCTCTCAGCAAATTTCAAGTATATAATACAGCATTACTAACTATAGTCACCCAGCTGTATGTTAGATCCTTAGAGCTTATTCATCTTATAACTGAAAGTTTGTACCCTTTCACCAACATCTCCCCATTTCCTCCACCCCCTAGCCCCTGGCAACTGCCATTCTACTTTCTGTTTCTATAAATGTGACGTTTTTTAAGATTCCAAATATAAGTGATACCACATAGTATTTATCTTTCTCTGTTTGGCTTATTTCACTTAGCATAGCACCCTCCACTTTCATTCATGTCGCACATGGCAGGATATCCTTCCTTTTTGTGGTTTCTTTTTTTATTCTATTTTGTATACACACACCCACACATCCCATATTTTCTTTATCCATTCATCCATCAATGGGCACTTAGGTTGTTTCCATAACTCGACTACTGTAAATAATGCTGCGGTGAACACGGGGTGCAGATATCTCTTCAAGATACTGGTTTCATTTCCTTTGGATGCATATCCAGAAGTGAGATTGCTGGATCATATGGTAGTTCTATTTTCAGTTTTGTGAGGAACCCTCCAAGTTTTACATAATGGCTATAATAATTTACATTCCCACCAAAAGAAAAGAAAAGTTCTCTTTTCTCCATATCCTTGCCAATATTTATGTGTTGTCTTTTTGATAATAGCTACTCTGACAGGTGTGAGGTGACATCTCATTGTGGTTTTGATTTGGCATTTCCCTGATGATTAGTGATGTTGAGCATCTTTTCATGTACCTGTTGGCCATTTGTATGTCTCCTTTGGGAAAGTCCCTATTCAGGTCCTTTGCTCATATTTTAATATGATTATTATTTTTTGCTATTGAGTTATACGAACTCCTTGTATATTTTAGATATTAATCTCTTCTCAGATATATGGTTTGCAAATATTTTCTCCCATTCCATAGGTTACTTTTTCATTTTGTTGATGGTTTTCTTTGATGTGTAAAAGCTTTTTAGTTGATGTAGTCCCACTTGTTTGTTTTTGCTTTTGTTGCTTGTGCTTTTAGTGTCAAATACAAAAACTCATTGCCAAGACCAATATTAAGGAGTTTTCCCCTAGAAATTTTACAGTTTCAGGTCTTATATTTAAGTCTTTAACCCATTTTGAGTTAATTTTTGTGGATGGTGTAAGATCGGGGTCCAGTTTTGTTTTTTGCGTGTGAATATGCAGTTTTCCCAACACTATTTATTGAAGAGACTATCCTTTCCCCATTGTGTGTCCTTTGTGCCCTTGTCAAAGATCAGCTGTATATGCATGGATTTATTTATGGGATCCCTATTTCATTCCATTGGTCTAAGTGTCTCTTGTTTTTTCGTTTGTTTGTTTGTTTTGAGGAAGATTAGCCCTGAGCTAACTACTGCCAGTCCTCCTCTTTTTGCTGTTCCTGAGCTAACATCCATGCCCATCTTCCTCTACTTTATATGTGGGATGCCTACCATAGCATGCTGTGCCAAGCGGTGCCATGTCCGCACCTGGGATTCGAACCGGAGAACCCCTGGCCGCCAAGAAGCGGAATGTGAAACTTAACTGCTGCGCCACCGGGCTGGCCCGGGTCTAAGTGTCTGTTTTTAATGCCAGTATCGTGGTGTTTTGATTGCTATGGCTTTGTAGTATAGTTTGACATCAGGAATTGTGATGCCTCCAGCTTTGTTCTTCTTTCTCAAGATTGCTTTGGCTATTCAGGGTCTTTTGTAGTTCCATAAAAATTTTAGGATGGCTTTTCCTGTGCTTACGAAAAATGCCATTAGAATTTTAATAGAGATTGCGTTGAATGTGTAGATCACTCTGGGGAGCATGGACATTTTAACAATATTAATTCTTCCAATCCATTTGTGTCTTGTTCAATTTTTTTCACCAATGGCTTATAATTTTCTGTGTACAGGCCTTTCATCTCCTTGATTACATTTATTCCTAAGTCTCTGATTTTTTTAATGGTTCTGTAAATGGGACTGCTTTCTTAATATCTCTTTCAGATTGTTCATTGTTGGTGTATCGAAATGCAACTGATTTTTTTTATGTTGATTTTGTATCCTGCAACTTTACTGAATCTGTTTATTAGTTCTAACAGTTTTCTGATAGAGTCTTAGGGTTTTCTGTACAGGCGTACCTCAGAGATATTTTGGGTTCAGTTTCAGACTGCCAAAATAAAGTTAATACCACAATAAAGCAAGTCGCACAAATTTTTTGGTTTCCTGGTGTGTGTATAAAAGTTATGTTTACACTATACTGTAATCTACTAAGTGTGCAAGAGCACTATGTCTAAAATAACAATGTACATACCATAATTGAAAAATACTTTATTGCTAAAAATGCTAACCATCATCTGAGCCTTCATCACTGACAGACTTACTTGATGCAGGGTTGCCACAGAGCTTCAATTTGTAAAAAATGCAATATTTGCAAAGTGCAATAAGGTGAAGTACAATAAAATGAGGTATGCCTGTATACAATATCATGTCATCTACAAATAGAGACAGTTTCACGTCTTCCTTTCTGATTTGGATGCCTTTTATTTCTTTTTCTTGCCTAATTGTTCTTGCTAATTGCTCTGTACTGTGGTGAATAAAAGTGATAAGAGTGGGAATCCTTGTCTTGTTATACAAGGAGAAGCTCTCAGCTTTTCACCATTGAGTATAATGTTAGCGGTGGGCTTGTTGTATATGGCCTTTATTATGTTGAGGTACACTCCCTCTACACCTACTTTGTTGACAGTTTTTATCATGAATGGATGTTGAATTTTGTTAAATGCTTTTTCTGCATCTATTGAGATGATCATATGATTTTTATCCTTCATTTTATTAATTGGTGTATCACGTTGACTGATTTGTGGATATTGAACCATCCTTGCATCCCTGGAATAAATCCCACTTGATTATGGTGTATGATCTTTTTAACTTATTGTTGAATTTGATTGGTTAATATTTTGCTGAGGATTTTGAATCTGTGTTCATTGGGGTTATTGGTCTGCAATTTTCTTTTCTTATAGTGTTGTTGTCTAGCTTTGGTATCAGAGTAATGCTGGCCTTGTAAATTGAGTTTGGAAGTGTTCCCTCTACTTCAGATTTTTTGAAAGAGTTTGAGAAAGATTGGCATTAATTTTTCTGTAAATGTTTGGTAGAATTCACCAGTGAAGCCATCTAATTCTGGGCTTTTCTTTGTTGGGAGATTTTTGATTACTGATTCAATCTTCTTGCTAGTTATAGATCTATTTGTATTTTCTATTTCTTCATGATTCAGTCTTGGTAGGTTATGTTTCTGGGGATTTCTGTTTCTGCTAGGTTGTCCAATTTGTTGGCATATAATTGTTCATAATGATCTCTTATGATCCTTCGTATTTCTGCAGTATCAGTTGTAATGTCTCCTCCTTCATTTCTGATTTTATTTATTTGAATCTTCTCTCTTTTTTTCTTAGTCAATCTAAAAGCTTGTCAATTTTGTTTATCTTTTTTAAAAAACTCAGCATTTAGTTTCATTGATCTTTTCTATTGTTTTCCCAGTCTATATTCATTTCTACTCTGATCTTTGTTATTTCCTTCCTTCTGCTAATTTTGCTCTTAATTATTTCTTCTTTTTCTAACTCCTAGAGGTGTATACTTAGGTTGTTTATTTAAGATCTTTTTTTTTCTAGGAAAGATTTGTCCTGAGCTAACATCTGTTGCCAATCTTCCTCTCCCTCTAAGCCCCAGTACACTGTTGTATGTTCTAGTTGTAGGTCCTTCTGGTTCTTCTATGTGAGCCACCACCACAGCATGGCTACTGACAGACAAGTGGTGTGGTGCCGTGCCTGGGAACCAAACCCAGGCTGCTGAAGCAGAGCTCACCAAACTTTAATCACTAGGCCATCAGTGCTGGCTCTCTCTCTTTTTTTAAGTGTAGGCATTTATCACTATAAACTTCCCTCTTGGAACTGCTTTTGCTGCATCTCATTAAGTTTTGCTATGTTGTATTTCCATTTTCATTTTTTTCCAAAAATTTTAAATTTCCCTTTTGATTTCTTCTTTGACCTATTGGTTGTTCAGGAGTGTGTTGTTTAATATCTACATATTTGTGAATATTTCAGCTTTCTTTCTGTTATTGATTTCTAGTTTCATACTATTGTAGTTGGAAAAGAAACTTGGTATGATTTCAATCTTTTAAAATTTATTAAGACTTGTTTGTCTCCCAGTCATAAAATAAATAAGTCATGGGGATGTGATGTACAGCATGGTGACTATAGTTAATACTGTATTGCTTATTTGAAAGTTGCTAAGAGAGAAGATCTTAAAAGTCCTCATCACAGGGAAGAAAATTCTGTAATTATGTATGGTGACAGATATTAACTAGACTTATTGTGATGATCATTTTGCATGTATACAAATATTGAATCATTATGATATACAGCTGAAACAAATATAATGTTACATGCCAATTATAGCTTAATGGAAAAAAAAAGACTTGCTAATGTATGATCTATCCTGGAGAATGTTTCATGTATGCTTGGGAAGAATATGTATTCTGCTGCTGTTGGATGGATAATTTCAAATGACTTGTCTTTGAGTTCACATATTCTGTCTTCTACTTGATCAAATCTGTTGTTGATGCTCTGTATTGCATTTTTTTTTCCATTTCATTCACTGCATTCTTTAGCTGAAGAATTTCTATTTTTTTTTTTTTAAAGATTTTATTTTTCCTTTTTCTCTCCAAAGCCCACTGGTACACAGTCATCTGTTTTTAGTTGTGGGTCCTTCCAGTTGCAGCATGTGGGATGCTGCCTCAGCATGCCTTGATGAGTGGTGCCATGTCCACGTCCAGGATCTGAACCGATGAAACCCTGGGCAGCCTCAGCAGAGCACAGGAACTTAACCACTTGGCCACGGGGCGAGCCACCTCTATGTTTTTTTTAAAAAATAATTTCTCTCTGTTGATCCTCTTGTATTGTTCATGTATTGTTATCCCAATTTCATTGAGTTGTGTATCTTTGTTCTCTTGTAGCTCACTGAGTTTCCTTAAAACAATTATTTTGAATTCTTTGGGAGGCAATTTGTTGATCTCTGTCTCTTTGGAGTTGGTTACTGGAAAATTATTGTGTCCCTTTGGTGGTGTCGTGTTTCTTTGATTTTTCATATTCCTTGAAGTCTTGCATTGCTGTCTTCACACTTGAAGAAATCATTACCTCCAATATTTACTAACTGGATTCAGGAGAGAGATATCTTTATCTAGGAAGTCAGTTCAGCTAGGAATTCTGAGTGTTTTAAAGATGCCTTATCTGGATGTATCTTGCTCCCTCTTAAGATGGAATTCTTAAGATTGTATGCCTTCTCTCAATCCTGGAAAGACAGACTGGGTGCTAAGAGCCTCCCTTTTTTTCCCCTGGGGCAATATCCTGAAATGCTCAAGCTTATGAGCTTTCTCCCAATCCCACAGAGTTGGGCTGACTTTCTACGCTTGCTCACTAGCTGTCTGCAAAGGCTAGCTCTCACTGATCATGGGAGCTCATGCTGGGAGCCAGCCACAGTGAGATTGGCAGTATGGGTGAGATGCACAGAGAGCAGAGGGTTCCCATGGGCCAGTTAAGCTAAGCCATCCCCAGTGCCTTGTGGATGGGCTTCCTGATGGAATCCACAGATCGGTTGGTAGGAAGAACCATGAAGTGGTTAGTAGTATCCCTTTGATGTATTCCAAACCCTGGCTGCTGTGCTCCCAGCCTCTCTCAACTGCTCAGCCTTGCAGATCACCTCAGTAATCTGGGTGAGGCAAGAAAGAAGTGGACATTTTTGGCAGCATCTCACACAGTTGGAGGAGGTGGGTGCTCACTCATATACTCTCATTTTCCCTGTGGTCAAAATCACGGACTATGGGGGTCTTCCTGGCACCAAGCCCTGATGCCTTGAGAAAGCAGTGACATGTGCAAAGTGAAACTATTCCTCTTACTCTCTTCAATGTATCCATTCTTGGATTTTGTTCTTGTTTCACTGGTGTGCTAGAACTTCCATGCTGGACTCTGGGACTCCCACAAAGGTACCATGGGTAACTGCCAAAATTGATGTAAAGCCCCAAATCTGCGTATAAATGCCCCACCAATCCAGGGCTCAATATCTTTTTAATTTATGTTTTTATTTTAAAAATTTTCCAGGTTTATCAAGATATAATTGACATATAATGTTGTATTAGTTTAAGGTATACAGCAAAATAAATTGATATATGTATATATTACAAAATGATTGCCACAATAAATTTAGTTAATATTCATCACCACACATAGTTACAATCTTTTTTTTGGTGAAGAGAACTTTAAACATTTATTCTCTTAGCAACATTCAAATATACAGTACAGTATTGTTCACTATAGTCACCATGATGTACATTACATCCAGGAACTTATTTCTCTTTTAACCAGAAGTTTCTACCTTTTGACCACCTTCATGTGTTTCCTCTACCCCTCACTTCTCACCTCTGGCAACCACCAATCTGTTCTCTGTTTCTATGAGTTTGATTTTCTTAGATTCCCCATATAAGTGAGACCATATAGTGTTTGTTTTTCTCTGTCTGACTTATCTCATATAGCATAATGTCCTCAAGCTCCATCCTTGTTGCCACAAATGTCAAAATATCCTTCTTTTTATGACCAAATAATATTCTATTGTACATATATATACAATATATACATATATATATATAATATAGTTACACACACACCATATTTTCCTCATCCATTCATCTGTCAATGGACACTTCGGTTGTTTCCATGTCTTGGCTATTGTAAATAATGCTGCAATAAACATGGGGGTTCAGATATCTCTTTGAGATGGTGATTTAGTTTCCTTCAGATATATGTTCAGAAGTAGAATTTCTGGATCAATGGTAGTTCTATTTTTAATTTTTTGAGGAATCTCCATATTGTTTTCTATAGTAACTGCACCAATTTACATTTCCACCAACAGTGCACAAAAGTTCCCTTTTCTCCACATCCTTGCCAAAGCTTTGTCATGTCTTGTATTTTTGATGACAACCATTCTAACAGGTGTGAGGTCACATCTCATTGTGGTTTTGATTTGTATTTCTCTGATGATTAGTGATGTTGAGGACCTTTTCATGTGCCATTGGCCATTTGTATGCCTTCTTTGGAAAAATGTCTATTCAGTTCCTCTGCCATGGTTCACTCTTGAACTCTTACATGCACAGGTGAAAATCTAAGGTATCCAGGGGCAAAACAACAGCTGGACACCTGAAAGAGCCAAGCAGACACCTCAGGTGTTGTTTATCACAGTGGAAACAGATTTAATATACAAAGACCAGCTTGATTTGAATAAGAGGAAAAGTTCTAGGTCTGATAAATAGGTCTAACTTGAATCAACACTGTATAGTGTTATGACTCCTCAACCACTGTGCAGATTTGAGCTAGTTCTCAGACCCAGAGCACTTGGGATAAAAGATGGCCTTCAAAGAAGGACTCCGCTGCTCTGCTAAAAATTTACACTGTAAATCTTCCCCCTGAAATATTTGCAGCCATTTGCCAGTGTGACAGTGCAATTAGGCTAAGGGAAATAATCAGATTTTAAAAACAAATTGCTAGATACTGGCTGTGAACTAACACTAATTCCTGAAGGCCTAAAATGTCACAGTGGTCCATTAGTCAAAATGGGGGCTTACAGAGGTCAGGTCATTAATGCAGTTTTGGTTTGGGTCCATCTCAGAGGGCCCAGTGGGATCCAAACCCAACCTACAGTTGTTCCTCCAGTTCCAGAAAGCATAATTGGAATAGATACACCTAGCAAATGGCAAACTCTCCACATTGGTTACCTAATCCATGGAATGAGGGCTATTACGCTAGCAAAAATCAAGTGGAAGATACTAGAACTGCTTCTCCCTACCAAAATAGTAAACCAAAAGCAATACCATATAGAGAGACTGGAGAGATTAATGCCACTTGAAGGATACAGAGGTGGTGATTCTTGCCACATCTCCTTTCAACTTGCCTATTTGGCCTGTGCAGAAGGCAGATAGAGCTTAGAAAATGAAAGTGGATTGTTCCAAACCTACTTAATCAGGTAGTCCCACTAATTACAGCTACTGTTCCAGGTGTTGTTTCATTCCTGGAACCAATCAACACTTTACCTTGTATCTGCTATCCAGCTATTCATCTAGCAAATGCTTTTTAAATTTATTCCTATTAATATGGACCACAGATTCAGTTTTATTTCATCTGGAAAGGTTAGCACTACGTCTTCCCTGTTCTACCCCAGATGTATATTATCTTTCTAACCTTCTGTCATAATCTAGTCCAAATGGGCCTTGATCTTCTTCATTCCACACTAAAAGACACCACGGGATATTTGTGATATCATGCTAGCTGGACCTGCTGAGCAAGAATCAGTAACTACCCTAGATAATTTGGTAAGATATATGCATGCCAGAAGGTGGAAATAAACTCCACAAAAGTCAAGGACCTGTTGCCTCTGTAAAATTACTAGGTTTCTAGCAATCTACAGATTCAATGTAATCCCTATCAAAGTTTCAATAACATTTTTCACAGAAATAGGACAAAGAATCCTAAAATTTGTATGAAACAACAAAAGACCCCAAATAGCCAAAGGATTCCTGAGAAAAAACAACAATGCTGGAGGTATCACACTCCCTGATTTCAAAATATACTACAAAGCCATAGTAACCAAAACAGCATGGTACTGGCACAAAAACAGACACACAGATCAATGGAACGGAATCGAGAGCCCAGAAATAAACCCACACATTTATGGACAACTAACATTCGACAAGGGAACAAGAGCATACCATGGAGAAAGGAGAGTCTCTTCAATAAATGGTGTTGGGAAAACTGGACAGCCACATGCAAAAGAATGAAAGTAGACCATTCCCTTACACCATGCACAAAAATCAACTCAAAATGGATTAAAGACTTCATGTAAGACCCCAAACCATGAAACTTCTGGAAGAAAACATAGGCAGTACGCTCTTTGACATCGGTCTTAGCAGCATATTTTCAAGTACCATGTCTGACCGGGCAAGGGAAACAAAAGAAAAAATGAACAAATGGGACTACATCAAACTCAAAAGCTTCTGCACAGCAAAGGAAACCATCAACAAAACGAAAAGACAACATAACAATTGGGAGAAGATATTTGCAAACCATATATCGGACAAGGGGTTAATATCCAAAATATACAAAGGACTCATACAGCTCAACAACAAAAAAACTAACAACTCAATTAAAAAGTGGGCAAAAGATCTGAACAGAGATTTCTTCAAAGAAGATACACGGATGGCCAACAGGCATATGAAAAGATGCTCAACATCATTAGCTATCAGGGAAATGCAAATGAAAACTACAATGAGGTATCACCTCACTCCTATCAGAATGGCTACAATTAACAAGACAGGAAACAACAAATGTTGGAGAGGATGTGGAGGGACGGGAACCCTTGTTCACTGCTGGTGGGAGTGCAAACTGGTGCAGCCACTATGGAAAGCAGTATGCAGTTTCCTCAGAAAATTAAGAATAGATCTACCATATGATCCAGCTATTCCACTGCTGCATATTTATCCAAAGAACTTGATAACGCAAAGGCATAAAGATACCTGCACCCCTATGTTCATTGCAGCATTATTCACAATAGCCAAGATTTGGAAGCAACCTAGGTACCCATCAAGGGACGAATGGATAAAGAAGATGTGGTATTTATACACAATGGAATACTACTCAGCCATAAGAAATGATGAAATCCGGCCTTTTGTGACAAAATGAATGGACCTTGAGGGTATTATACTGAGTGAAATAAGTCAGAGGGAGAAAGTCAAATACCATATGATCTCACTCATAAGTAGAAGATAAAAACAACGACAATCAAACACATAGCAAGAGAGAATGGATTGGTGGTTACCATGGGGGGTGGAGAGCAAAAGGGGTGATTAGGCTCACATGTGAGGGGATGGACTATAATTTGTTTTTGCCTGGTGAACATGATGTAATCTACACAGAATTTGGAATATATTATGATGTACATCTGAAAGCTATACGATGTTATAATCCAATGTTACTGCAATTAAAAAATTAATTAATTAATTTTAAAAAATTACTAGGTTTCTATTGGTCTGGAGCATGTCTGGATATTTTTTCCAAGGTGAAAGACTAATTGCTGCAACTGACTTCTCCAGCCTCTAAGAAAGAGACACAATGCCTAGTGAGCTCCTTTGGATATTGGAGGCAACATATACCTCATTTGGCTGAGCTGCTCTGACCCATTTGCTGAGTAGCCTGAAAGAGTTCCAGTTCTGAATGTGGCCCAGAAGAACAGAAGACTCTGCAACAGGTCCAGGCTGCCAAATTAGTTGTTCTGCCACTTGTGCCATGTGGCCCAGCAGACCCATCCTATCTGAAGTGTCTGTAGCAGATAGGGATTCAGTATGGAGACGTTAGTAGGCAACTATAGGTTAGTGAAAGACCTTAGGATTCCAAACAAAGCTATGTTATCACCTGCCAATACTTATTATTCTTTTGAAAACACTTTCTGGCTTGCTGTTAGAGTAGTAGAGACTTAACATGTGATCATGGCCACCAAGTTACCTTTGAGTTGAGCTCCTCACCATGAACTGGGTGCTGATTCACTGAGACATAAAGTTAGGCATGTAGATCTGCACTTGATCGCAAATGGCATTAGGACATATACAATTGGATTTGAGCAGATTTTGAAGGCACAAAGAAATTGCATGAGGAAATGGTTAATACAACAGTGGCTCTTATTCCTGCTAGATGGTCTTCTCTCTCTCAACACATATCTATGGCGTCAAGTGGAGTTACCTGTCACCAGTTGACTAAGGAAGAAAATATGTGAGCCCAGTTTAAAGATAGTTCTGCATGATATGCCAGCATCATCTTAAAATTCATAGCTAGAATGCCATGGCCCTGCTCATATATGGCCCTAATGGGGAGTGGTGAAAGTAAGTCTCAGTAGGCATAACTTTGAGCAAGGACCCAGTTGTATAGCCTGGAAGGATAAATGTTCAGAGATATAGGTTTTCACTGATTCATTGGTAGTGGCTAATGGTTTGGCTGGGTGGTTGGGAACTGTAAGGAGTACGATTGGAAAATTAGTGACAAGAGTCTAGGAAAGATATATGTAGGTAAATTTCTCTGAATGGCCACAGAATTTGAAGATAAATTTGAGACCCATGTAAATGCTCCCCAAAGAGCAATATAAGAAGAAGATGTTAATGATCAAGTGGACAAGATGATTTGTTCCATGGATGTCAGTCAGCCTCTTTCGACAGCCGCCTTTCTCCTTGCCCAGTGGACTCATAAACAAAGTGGTCTTGGTGGAAGGGATGAAGGTTACTCATGGGCTGAGCAACATGGATTGCCACTCACTAAGGCTGTTATGCCTACAGCCACTTCTGAAAGTCCAACTTGCCAATAGCAGAGACCAACACTGGCTCTCCATTCCCTGGGGAGAATGAGTCAGCCATCTGGTGACAGGTTGATTATATTGGACCACTTCTACCTTGAGAAAAACATCACCTTTATTCTCACTGGAATATACACTTACTTTGGGTATGGATTTTCTTTTCCAGACCGCAAATGCTTCTCCCATTACTGCTGTCCAAAGGCTTTGGTGTACCTTATTCATCATCATGGTATTCTGAAAGGATTCCTTCTGACCGGGAAATAATTGTACTTCACATCAAATGAGGTGTGTCGGTGGGTTCATTCTCATGGAATTCACTTTTCTTACCATTTTTTCCCATTACTTGAAGCGAGAGCCTGATGCAATGGTGGGAGGCCTTTTTTTTTTTTTGAGATAGTCTAAATTATTTTTGTTTATTTATACTTTTTTATTGAGGCTATGATAGTTTATAACATTGCGAAATTTCAGTTGTACATTATTATTTGTCAGTCATCTTATAGGTGTGCCACTTCACCCTTTGTGCCTAACCCCCACCCCTCTTCCCCCAGTAACCACTAATCTGTTCTCTTTGTCCATGTGTTTGTTTATCGTCCACATATGATTGGAATCATACAGTGTTTATCTTTCTCTATCTGGCTTATTTCCCTTGACATAATACCCTCAAGTTCCATCCATGTTGTTGTGAATGGGACGATTTTGTCACTTTATGGCTGAGTAGTATTCTATTGTATATACATACCATATCTTCTTTATCCAGTCATCATTTGATGGGCACTTAGGTTCCTTCCATGTCTTGGCTATTGTGAATAATGCTCAATGAACATAGGGCTGCGTAAGTCTCATTGAGTTGCTGATTTCAAGTTCTTTGGATAGGTGCCCAGTAGTGGGATAGCTGGGTCATATGGTATTTCTATTTTTGTTTTTTGGAGAAATCTCCATACTGTTTTCCATAGTGGCTGAACCAGTTTGCGTGCCCACCAGCACTGTATAAGGATTCCTTTTTCTCCACAACCACCCCAACATTTGTTACTTTTTGTCTTGGTTATTATAGCCATTCTAATGGGTGTAAGATGATATCTCATTGTACTTTTGATTTGCATTTCCCTGATGATCAGCGATGATGAGCATCTTTTCATGTGCCTATTGGCCATTTGTATTATCTTCTCTGGAGAAATGTCTGTTCATATTCTCTGGCCATTTTTGGATCAGGTTGTTTGGTTTTTTGTTGTTGACTTGTGTGAGTTCTTTATGTATTATGAAGATTAACTCTTTGTTGGATATATGATTTGCAAATATTTTTTCCCACTTGGTGGGTTGTCTTTTCATTTCAATCCTGGTTTCCCTTCCCTTATAGAAGCTTTTTAGTCTGATGAAGCCTCATTTGTTTATTTTTTCTTTTGTTTCCCTTGTCCTAGAAGACATGGTGTCCAAAAAGATCCTTTTGAGACCAGTGCCAAAGAGTGTACTTCCTATATTTTCTTCTAGAAGTTTTATGGTTTCAGGTCTTATCTTCAAGTCTTTGATGCATTTTGAGTTGATTTTTGTGAATGATGTAAGAGAATGGCCTACTTTCATTCTTTCACATGTGGCTGTCCAGTTTTCCTAACACTGTTTGTTGAAGAGACTTTCCTTTCTTCACCGTATGTTCTCAGCTCCTTTGCTGAAGATTAGCTGTAGATGTGTGGTTTTTATTTCTGGGCTTTCAATTCTGTTCCATTGATCTGTGTGCCTGTTTTTGTACCAGTACCATGCTGTTTTGATTATGATGGCTTTGTAGTATATTTTGAAGTCATGGATTGTGATGCCTCCAGCTTTGTTGTTTTTTTCTCAGGATTACTTTAGCAATTTGGGGTCTTTTGTTGCCCCATATGAATTTTAGGATTCTTTGTTCTGTTTCTGTGAAGAGTGTCATTGGGATTGCACTGAATTTCTAGATTGCTTTAGATAATATGGACCATTTAACTACATTTATTCTTCCAATTCATGTGCATGGAATGTCTTTCTATCTATGTCATCATCAGTTTCTTTCAGGGAAGTCTTGTAGTTTTAATTGTATACATCCTTCACTTCCTTAATTAAATTTATTCCAAGATATTTTATTCTTTTTGTTGTGATTGTAAATGAGATTGTCTTCTTGAGTTCTCTTTCTGTTAGTCTGTTATTAGAATATAGAAATTCAACTGATTTATGTAAGTTGATTTTGTACCCTACAACTTTGTTCTAATTGTTGATTATTTCTAGTAGCTTTCTGATGGATTTTTTTAGGGTTTTCTATGTATAAAATCATGTTGTCTGCAAACAGCAGGAGTTTCACTTCATTTCCTATTTGGATTCCTTTTATTTCTTTTTCTTGCCTAATTGCTCCAGTCAAAACCTCTAGTACTGTGTTTAATAAGAGTGGTGAGAGTGGGCACCCTTGTTTTGTTCCTGTTCTCAGAGAGATGGCTGTCTGTTTTTCCCCACTGTGTGTGATGTTGGCTGTGGATTTCTCATAAATGGCCTTTATTATGTTGAGGTACTTTCCTTCTATACCCATTTTATTGATTGTTTTTATCATAAATGGATGTTGGATCTTGTCAAATGCTTTCTCTGTGTCTATTGAGACGATCATGTGGGTTTTGTTCCTCATTTTGTTACCGTGGTGTATCACATTGATTGACTTGTGGATGTTGAACCATCCCTGTGTCCCTGGTATAAATCCCACTTCATCATGGTGTATGATCTTTTTAATGTGTTGCTATATTCAATTTGCCATTATTTTGTTGAGGATTTTTGCATCTATGTTCATCAGTGATATTGGCCTCTAACTTTCCTTCTTTGTGTTTTCCTTGTCTGGCTTTGGGATCAGGGTCATGTTGGCCTTGTAGAACGTGTTAGAAAGCATTCCATCTTCCTCAATTTTCTGGAATAGTTTGAGAAGCATAGGTATTAACTTTTTCTTTGCAAGTTTGGTAGAATTCTCCCGAGAAGCTGTCTGGTCCTGGACTTTTATTTTTGGGAGGTTTTTGACTGCTGTTTTAATCTCTTTACTTGTGATTGGTCTATTCAGATTCTCTATTCCTTCTTCAGTTTTGGGAGTTTGTAAGAGTCTAGGAATTTATCTCTTTCTTCTAGGTTGTCCAATTTGTTGGCATATCATATAGTTTTCATAGTATTCTCTTATCACCTTTTGTATTTCTGTGGTATCCATTGTAATTTCTGCTTTTTCACTTCTAAATTTTATTTATTTGAGTCTTCTCTCTTTTTTTCTTAGTGAACCTGGCTAAGGGTTTGTCAATTTTGTTTATTTTCTTGAAGAACCAGTTCTGTTTCATTGATCCTTTCTACTGTCTTTTTTGTTTTGATTTATTTCTGCTCTAATTTTTATTATTTCCCTCCTTCTACTGACTTTGGGCTTTGTTTGTCCTTCTTTTTCTAATTCTTTTAGGTGTAGTTTGAGGTTGCTTATTTGAGGTTTTTGTTGTTTGTTGAGGTGAGCCTGTATTGCAATGAATTTCCCTCTCAGAACCGCTTTTGCTGCATCCCAAATGAGTTGGTATGGTGTGTTTTCATTTTCACTTGTCTCCAGATAATAATTGATTTCTCCAATGATCCATTTTTTCTTCAGTAGCATGTTGTTTAATCTCCACATCTTTGCCCCTTTCAGTGGGAGACCTTTTGAAGACCCAGTTTTAGTGCTCCCTGGCTAGCAATACTTTGCATGGCCCAGGTAATGTCCTCCAGGGTGAGGTATACACTCAACAACAAAGATATGGTGCTGGTTGTTTCACAGTAAGGATTTTCAAGTCTGAGAAAGAATTGGTAAAAATGTTAGTGACTCTTGTATTACTCCCAGTAATCCAGTAGTGAATTTTCTTTCTTTCTATCTCAGTTGTGACCATGTTACAAGTTATAGAAATGATGGTAGTAGTTATGGGCATTTCACTCTTACTTTGAAATGAGTATATATATCAAGTCTTTTTCTTTTCTTTCCCTATTTCATTCCACTACTATCTAGCATATGTTAACAGTGGCTAACCTTATATTTCATTATTCGGGTTACAGAATAGTCAATAGAAGGCTGTGAATCATAGAAGAGAAACGAACATCACTCAAAGATGGATAAAGTGACATGTGGGACTTTGTATCCTCCTTTGGAGAAAGAGTTGGTGCATTTTTTATTATGGGAGGGATAATGTATCATGTAAGATGGGAACATGATTGCTATCATTTTTATTTGGAAGTTTTAAATATAGTTAAATTGTAAATGAAAGCCAAATTGATGATGAATGATGGTTTGTACTTTGACTCATTAAGCTAGAACTGTTTCCCAGTATCCATTTTCCTGTACAATTCCATATTAAAGTTGACCTAAAGAGGAATTTGTGCAATATTTGGAAGGCATAATTTAAGCAGAAACCATTACTGTGTGAAGGTCATCACGCTTAGATGTGGTAACAGACTGCAGAGAGAACAGTAGGTTCCAAATTGTCCTCACTCTCCTCTGCCATGTGTCCAGCTCTTCTTCCCAATGTCCAGCTCTTCCTCCTAATTGCTGACCCTGTTGACAAACAATGGCCCCAGGGCCACACCAGATGCTTGGCAGCACACTGTCAAGGCAGTTGCTGTCCAGAGGCACAGCTTCCTGTAGACAGTCCCACAAGCCTTTCCACCCCAGTCTTATTGTGGCAGTTGGACAAGGCGGCTTCTTGGATTAACTGGCAACTTCTTCTCTGACTCTCCAACTTCTCTCCTGAACCTTCACTTCCCTACAATTGTGTAAGGTATTCCTATAATAAATCCTTTATCATTTTCCCTCATTGAAGCCTGACTGGTACAAATAGAGAAATCTTGATAGAATTTGAGGCTATTCCTTCTGCTCCTGAGGTCCAGTTATAACCTTGTGCTTCCTGCCTTTAGTTGTTCAACCATTATTTGGATTCTATTTACAAAATAAATTATTTTCTTCCTAAGCTAATTTGAGTTGGTTTTCAGGTATTTGTGATCAAAAGAACTGTAACTAATACCCTATGGCAATGCTAATTATGGATTTTTTTTTTTTTGTATTTCTGCATGCTTGTGAGCAGAGACACAGACTCCCAAACTATCTTTTCAAGGATGTTTATATAGAAAACAGCCTTGAGAGATACAGTGCACCTTCTTATGGTGCAAAGAGTGTGCTTACTGCCCATTATAAAAAACTTGGTTCCCTAAAATCAAGTTCCTTTCCTTTCCTGCTATGAAATCCACTGTGCAGGCATTATTTGGGCCTCTTTGCACTGCCCTGTGGGAACTGGGGCTCATGAAATGATGCAAAAATCATGATATTTTGGGTACTGCTAATGCTATGAATACTAAACTGTTCTTTGTCACTGACCCAAGAGACATGAAATTGTTGCAGGCTAACTTGTCAGCTGGCATGGATGGTGAGATCCTTCGTAGTTCTTAAAAGTAAGGTTATTTTACACTAGTGTAATTTCATATGTACTGCTCATTAGGCTTTTCAAAGAGAACAATGTATACACCAATGATATAGAGTAACATATTAATGAACAAGTAAATGTGTTAGGTTTTGAAGAAATAAATTCAATTTATTATATCATTATATTATAACAATTTCCTTGTAAGCACAGATCTCTTTTATTTCTCATTCATAACAAGAATTTGGTCAGGATGCTTTGGTTGTAGTAACTGAAACGAAACTCTTTCTAATTTATACAAAAAGGATAATTCATTATAAAATTACAAAGGTACCTTACTAAAGCCAACAACAGTTACAAACAGGCCTCAGGGATGGTGGCCAGTAATAGAAATCAAACCTTGCTAACTTAAGCATAAAGGGGAATTTACAACGAGGATACAAAGGTGCCTTACCAAGCCAGGGGTGGCCTTCATGCAGGGCTGGAGCAAGGGAATGGAGCACTGTTAGAAAGTCAGGAATGACATTTTTCCGATCTCTCATCTCTACTTTTCAGTTTGCAAATGCTCCACTGCTCTCTCATTGCAGATTTACTGTTTTTTCTTTCCAAACCACAAGGTGGGACATGGCATCCCACAGCCCCACAGCTCCCCAATTTATGTTTCCTCTTTTCCAGAGACTAGTAAGACCAAAGCTAGACTCTCCATCTCCAACCCCAAATTCCTAGGGAAGTTTTAGGATCTGAACAAAATTAGAGACAACTTTCTTCTCTGGGATAGGCAGTAAGACAGAAGTTGGTAAACAGCAAGAGACAGAGACCAATTAAAATTTTTTTTACTGCTCCTTACAGACCTTGAGCTGAAGTAGCTTATTTAGATTTAGGAGTGGATACAGAGAGATGTTCTCACAACCCATAAGATGTTCTCACAGGCCAACCGGTAGAAATGACCAGGTGCTTGAAAAGAGAGAGGTGTTCTAATCCTTTTTAATATTTCCTCTGGGACAGAAATGATAGGCCTGGGTAATGCTACTATCTCATTTGAGACAAGTTTCTTTCCATTTATTGTAATAGACATGATTTACTTCTTGGGAAGATAAGTACAGGTCGTGGTATGAGTAATTTAAGCACAAAAGGTAATATTATACTTTGTTAATTAATTGTTTTTCCCAAGAGAAAGAAAAAAGGGACTAATTACATGGAGAGTGTTTAGGAGAAAGGGAAAAAAAGGATTAATTATATGGTGAATGTCAAAAATCCCTCAGAACCATGAATAGAAATTTGATCAAGGGTCTCTCAGATTAGAGAGGAGCTCTGATTCACCTAGCTTGAGTCAGGTACCTATGAACACAGCTGCTCACATTTTTATCACAGAGGGCTAAGAGTTGGGGGGCCATTCTGCAAAACAGACATAGAAGAGGGCAAAGAAAAATTCTTTTCTGGGTTCATCACAGTGTTCCAGTTTCTCCTGGAGGAGCAAAATTATATTGCTTACCCAAATCATGACATAACAAGATTTGAATGGTAGGTGATTTATGTATTTAAAACCCAGAAAAGCTGATGGAAGTATTCTGTCCAGCCTGACTCACATTGAAATAAAATTGAAAATGTCAAAAGCATAAGGAAATGCTGTGAATATTTTATTCAAAAATGTGCTGAAGATTTCTTAAAGTATTTCTCCTGTATGTTGAAATCACTTGTATTATATATTATGTCCTTTGATGAGATACAAGGAGTTAAGCTTAATGTTCATATCACTCTAGTTCTTCCTGTAATTTTCTTTCTAGAAATAAGAACAGGCAAGGCAAGTAGGACCACTCCACGGTAAAGAACAGGAAAAGGAATATTAGCATGGACATGTTAAGAGACTCGGAAGCTGGTAATTCAGTTTTAACTTTACATGATTTTAGTGTATACAAAGTTTCAAAAGAAAAGTCATTCAATATTATGCTGAAGGTTTTGTATTTCAACCTCTGCATTTCCTTGTGAAAATACTTCCTTAATGCTGTCATCTTTTTGATTATCATAAAGCGCCATATTCAGTACATTTTCAGGACAGTCTTCTAATGAAATGGTTGACAGGTATGAAAATACTTTTTCCATTAGAGGTTCCCTGAGAAGAGGCATTGGCGAGCTCTTTCTTGCTAGAGAATCATCAGAAAACCAGTCATCAGCTGCTTCTATGCTTTGGCTGTAGTGAGAATCAGATGGTAATGCTGATAAGCCTAAGGTAACACTGCTGCGATTTGTTGCCAAGCTGGACTCTGAGGGGTCACGAGTGACCTTTTTGGTTGTAAGGCAGAATCCATCTTTAGAGTGACCTTTAATTGCTGTAAAAGAAAACCAGATTTACTATGAATATTACATATTCATGAGACAAATCTTAATTATAAGGACAATGTTTCTTTTTAAAATTCAGACTCTTTTTAGGGCTTTGATGGACAGGATGATGCTGTAGTGAAAATTCTGAGTTGCTATCATCATCTGTACAATGCTAAATATGTAACTGGGAATTAGAAATATTTTCATGATAATCAAGAGCAGAAAAGCCTATTCTAAATAAAATCAAACTATATTAACAGGAGAAGATTCTAAACAGGCTAGAAATCTCAGTTCTGGAATGTCTCTTAAAATCAGAAAAGGCGGATAGTTTCTTAACCATTTATAGCTACATAGTGCCTCATTTAAAAAACAAATTTAAAAAATACCTGCCTCCTTAAGTAGGCAGATTACAAAATGTTTGGTTCACAGTGGGAAGGGCCTATGGGTTGGCTTTACACCAATAAAAGTAACAACTAACATTCCTATAGTGCCCTACAATTTACAAAGCAGTTTGGTATACTTCCATATCTCATTCATCCTCTCAATAATTCTTCAAGGTAGTTATTAACACCATTTCACAAAAGAGAAAACTGAGACTTGAGGAAATGACTCATTGCAAATCAGATGCAAAATAGACTTCAGTCTAGATTTTTGTTACTCTAAGTTTCATACTTTTTCCCTTATTTATGCTGCACAGTTAGTACTAGAAAATATCACCTTTATACAATGCCCTAAAATATCTTTTATAATATTTTACATATTAACTTTTGATATTAATGTATAACACTAATTTTTAAAGCTGTTTTAAATATCTTATTACATTTTATATTCAGCATTTCTAAAATTATGTAGGAGGGTAAAGTTTCAAGATATAAGACATAATACGCAGTATCTAAAGGCTTACAAAACACTTATGTCTTTTGACCCTCCGGCATTACTATATGGCAGGGACTGTGACACCTTTGGGTATAAATAAGGGACAAGAATTAAAATTTCACAATTTAAGATATGACATTGCAAGTTTTGTTTTCTAAAGAATATATGCCCATTCATACACTAATAAATTAATATTTTCCTTGAATTTTCATGGTTTTAAAAAAATTTAGATAACATTTAGGATAGCCTCTTGATTCTTTAAGATGTGAATTGCTATAAGTTAATGACAATTTCTTCTAATAAATTGTTGAGAAAAAGTACCTTTTATGGGTGCTGTTTCTTTTCTTCTTTGCTCCTCCTACATAAAAAAATGTTATTTGTATTTTAAAAACTGAATAGTTTTTATATAATTTTAAGAATATTTTTGACATATAGTAATATTTTAACATCATAATAACATTTTGATGGAATCATGGTTTTTTCTATGATATGAATCTATTTCACCAAACAATATTGACAGAAAATTGTTGAGGTATCATCTGAAAAGAATGTGAACTAATTCAAGAAGGTAGTCTCCAGGATAGGGAATGAAAGTGTGAAATAGAGTTCAACAGGATTGTTTCTCTCCATCCTCACTAACTTAGAGGCACTTGGTTAGAACTAGAAAGGGCTAAAAAAGCGATCAGAATTCCTAGACTTATTTATTTCATTAACCAACAACAATAAAAAGTGAATTCTGGCTGAAGGCTTTTATAAAAATGCAACTATTCTTTTGAAGCAAATAAAACATTTGTTTAAACAATACATTCCAGATGCGTTCTAGGAAGTGGGTGGTGTAGTAGTTCTCAAACTTCAGAGCATCAGAATCACCTGGTGTGCTGGATAAAATGCTGATTCTTGGACATAATATCAGACCCAACCAAAACAGAGTCTCTGAGAGTGGGGGTTGGGAGTATGCATTGTAACACACTCTGCAAGTGATTCTGATTCAGGTTTCCCTTAGATCACTAGACAAACAATGGGCTAGTACATAGGGTGTTGGGATGGAGTAGATGAAGATGAGGCTGGAGAGATAATAACATTGTCTCGTGTTGTGTTCTGGGGGAACAATGTTAGTATTCTGTGCTGATCTGCATTGCCCTGTCCCCCAAAAGGCTAACTTAGGATATACATATATATAGGGTATATATACATATATGATATATTCATATACATCGGGTAACACATAGGCACTTTTTTTATAACCAACTTTATTTCTTTGTCACTTTCACCTTTTAATAATATAAATGCAAGTATAAGCTCCTGACTGAATTGCCTGGATTTAGAACCAATTCAATTTGTGACTCCCATATAAATTATATTAGAACACTGCCTCTCAGAATTTAATGTGCCTACGTATTACCTGTGGAGCTTGTTAAAATGCAGATTGTGACTTAGTAGTTTGGGGTGGGGTCTAAGATTCTGCATTTCTAACAGGCTCCCAAGTAATGCTGATATTACTGGTCTGGGAATGACAGAGTAAGGCCCTAGATTGATTAAAATTCTACCCCAAATAAGAGAATGACAAAATAGGTATTCTTATGTATTGCTACATATAAATAGGTAGAATTTTTCTGGAGGGCAATTTGACAAATCACTTCTAGAAATTTATTATCAAGTACATAATTTTGAGTTTACCAGAATGTTCATCACACATTGTTTAGCATTTTTAAAACCTGCAATTTAAAATTCTAAGAGTAAAGAAATAGTTAAATGTATGATGCTATATAGATATTAATACAACGAATATTCTTTCAACCATTAAAAATGATGTTATAGTATCAGAAGTAAGTAATGACTCAAAAATTGATGGGGACATATCAAAAAGACAGAGAAATAATCTTGAAGGGGTGCCCACTGGTAAAATTTGGGAAACTTTGAGCATCAAAGTAATGAGAGTAATGGGTTATAATCTGCTGAATAAAATAGAAATCCGTGAGTTTATACTGATAAAAAAATAAATAAAATAAGGAAGAAGGGAGCTCCTTCCTTACAGCAGAAAGCCAAATGACTAATATGGATAGGAGTGGCGGAATTGAAAAATCATCATTTTGCTACGGTTTTGTAAAGATTGGCTCATGCAAGAAAAATTTATATAGCTGGTAAGTAGAGTTTGATGAAGAGAAGGATATTTACATTGTTTCAAAGTGTCACCACACAAATTGTTTATTAATTGCCAGGGTAAAAATAGGAATAATACAGTGAGGAAAAATAGACATCATCTTGATCAGTGATCAACTAAAATCACTAATGAAGAGCAGATGAACACTGTGTGCCTTCAGATGTGATAAGGTGAATCTGATCACAAGAAAAGCCAAAACCAGGAACAGTCTATGATCTATAACATAACTGGTGTGTATTCTTCAAAAATGTCAATTCATGAAAGACGAAGAAAGGAAATTTTAAAATATTTTGAATGGAATAATGATAAAAACAAAACAAAAATTTGAAGGATGAGGCAAAAGCAGTGCTTAGAAGGAAATTTGAATATTAAATGTTTATATTGTACAAGAAGAAAGGTCTAAGAATAATAAAATTGAAAACTCCTAGGAAGACTGATTTAGGAAAAGAGAAATATAATCAGGAATAAAAAGAGTGACATCTCTAGGGGCTGGCCTGGTGGCACAGCAGTTAAGTTAGCATGTTCTGCTTTGGCAGCCTGGGGTTCACCAGTTCAGATCCCAGGCATGGACCTATGCACTCCTGTTAAACCATGCTGTGGCAGGCATCCCACATATAAAGTAGAGGAAGATGGGCTTGGATGTTAGCTCAGGGTCAGTCTTCCTCAGCAAAAAGAGGAGGATTGGCAGCAGATGTTAGCTCAGGGCTAATCTTCCTCAAAGAAAAAAAAAGAGTGCCATCTGTAAAGATTCTATAGATATTAGAAGGATAATAAGAGGATATTATAAAAACCTTATGCCAATAAATTCAACAACTTAGATAAAAAAGACAAATTCATTGAAAAACACAAATTTCTAAAACATATAAAATGAATGAGATAAAGGAAAATCTAGAATCCTTAAATTATACAGCTGATATTATGGTAGACAAATCATTAATTTAGAGGACAGAAATATAGAAATATTTCAGATGGAGGAGAGAGAACTAAGACTAAAAAGAAATGAAGAAATTCTCTGAGAAATATCCTACTCAGTTAGGAAATGCGACATAAGGATTACAGGGATTCTAGAGGGAGAAGGGAGGGAGAAGGAGCAGAGAGCTTGTTCAAAGAAATAATAACTTAGAACTTCCCAAACCTGGGGAAAGAGCTGGAATTACATGTAAAGTTAATAGAACTCCTAATTACATCAATGTAAAAATACCTTCTCCAAGGCATATAGTAGTAAAACTGGCAAAAAACAATGAGAAGGAAAAAATAAGGGCAGCAAGGCAGAAGGAAATAAGCTACAAAGGAACTCCTACCAGGTTTCCAGTGAATTTCTTGGCAGAAAACTTACAGGCTAGGAGAGAGTGGAATGATATATTCAAATTTCTTAAAGACAAAAATTATCAGCAAAGAATACTCTATCCAGTGGAACTATACTTCAGAAATGATGGAGAAATAAAACTTTCCCAGATAAACAAAAGTTGAGGGAGTTCATCACCACAAGACCACCCCCCCCAACCAAAGAAATGATCAAGAAGACCCTCACACCTGAAAAAAAGAAAGGATTTACAAAGCCTTGAGCAAGGAGATAAATAGATAGACAAAAATCAGAAAATTGCAGCTCTCTATCAGAACAGGTTAGCAAATACTTAGTTATAACATTAAAGGTAAAGGGAAAGAAAGCATGAAAAATAACTATAATCACTATTTTAATCACAAACTCACAACACAAAATGGAATAAGTTGTGACAACAATAACTTAGATGGGGAAGAGGAAAGGGATGGAACCTGCTTAGACTAAGATAAGAGGCTATCAGAAAATGGACTATCTCATCTACAAGATCTTTTATACAAACTTCACGGTAACCACTAAACAAAAAATCAGAACAAACAGACAAATGATAAACAAAGAGAAAACTGAGAAAACCATCATAGAGAAACATCAAACTGAACTGGCAGTTGGAAATACACATGATGAGAAACAAGGGAAATACAGAATAACCAGAAAACTAGTGATACAATAGCAGTCTTAAGCCCTCATATATCAATAATCACTCTAAATGTAAATGGATTGAATTCTCCAATCAAAAGACATGAAGTGGCTGGATAGATTAAAAAACAAGACCCCACAATGTGCTGCCTCCAGGAAACACATCTCAGCTCTAAATACAAACACGGACTCAGAGTGAAGGGATGGAAGATGATACTCCAGCTAATGGCAAACAAAAGAAAGCAGATGTTGCCATACTTATATCAGACAAAGCATACTTCAAGATAAAAAAGGCAATGAGAGACAAAGAGGGCAGTATATAATGATCAAAGAGACGCTCCACCAGGAGGACATAACAATTATAAATATATATGCACCTAACACAGGAGCCCCAAAGTACATAAAGCATCTATTAACAGACCTAAAAGGAGAAATTAACAGCAACTCAATAATAGTAGGGGACCTCAATACCCCACTTAAGTCAAGGGATAGATCATCTATACAGGAAGTCAACAAGGAAATAGTGGACCTAATTGAAAAACTAGACCAGATGGAGTTAATGGATATATCTAGAACACTCCATCCCAAATCAGCAGAATACACATTCTCCTCAAGTGCACATAGAATATTCTCAAAGATAGACCATATGTTGGGAAACAAGGCCTCAACATATTTAAGACGATTGAAATCATATCAAGCACCTTTTCTGACCATAATGCTTTTACAATCATAATTAAACTACAAGAAAAAAGCTGGGAAAGTGAGAAAGATGTGGAGACTAAACAACATGCTACTGAACAACCAATGGATCAATGTAGAAATTAAAGAAGAAATCAAAAACTATTTGGAGACAAATGAAAATGAAAATACACCATACCAACTCACACGGGATGCAGCAAAAGTGGTCCTAAGAGGGAAATTCATAGCAATACAGGCCCACTTGAATAAACAAGAAAAATCTAAATAAGTAATCTTAAGCAACACCTAACAAAACTAGAAAAAGAAGAACAAACAAAGCCCAAAGTCAGTAGAAGGAGGGAAATAATAAAAATTAGAGCAGAAATAAATGAAATAGAAACCAAAGAGCAGTAGAAAGGATCAATGAAACTAAGAGCTGGTGCTTCGAGAAGATAAACAAAATTGACAAACCCTTAGCCAGATTCACTAAGAAAAAAAGAAAATAAACTCAAATAGATAAAATTAGAAATGAAAGAGGAGAAATTACAACAGATACCACAGAAATACAAAGGATTATAAGAGAATACTATGAAAAACTATATGCCAACAAATTGGACAATCTAGAAGAAATAGATAAATTCTTAGACTCTTACAAACTCCCAAAACTGAATGAAGAAGAAATAGATAATCTGAATAGACCAATCACAAGTAAAGAGATTGGAACCATAATCAAAAACCTTCCCAAAAATAAAAGTCCACAACAAGAAAAATTCTACCAAACATTCAAAGAGGATTTAATACCTATCCCTCTCAAACTACTCTAAAAATTTGCAGAAGACTTCCTAACACATTTCACGAGAGCAACATCACCATGATCCTAAAGCTAGACAGGGAAAACACAAAGAAGGAAAGTTACAGGCCAATATCACTGATGAACAAAACGCAAAACCCTCAACAAAATATTGGCAAACTGAATACAGCAATACATTAAAAGGGTAATACACCATGATCAAGTGGGACTTATACCAGGGATGCAGGGATGATAAAACATCTGCAAATCAATCACTGTGGTACACCACATTAACACAATGAGGAATAAAAACCATATGATCATCTCAATAGATGCAGAGAAAGCATTTGACAAGATCCAACCTCCATTTATGATAAAAACTCTCAGTAAAATGGGTACAGAAAGAAAGTATCTCAACGTAATAAGGCCATACATGACAAACCCACAGCCAACATCATACTCAATGGGCAAAAACTGAAAGTCATCCCTCTGAGAACAGGAACAAGACAAGGGTGCCCACTCTCCCCATTCTTATTCAACAAAGTACTGGAGGTTTTGGTCAGAGCAATTAGGCAAGAAAAAGAAATAAAAGGAATCCAAATAGGTAGTGAAGAACTGAAACACTCGCTGTTTGCAGATGACATATTCTTATATATAGAAAACCCTAAAGAATTCATTGGAAAACTATTAGAAATAATCAACAGCTATAGCAAAGATGCAGGGTACAAAATCAACTTACAAAAATCAGTTGCATTTCTTACACTAATAATGAACTAACAGAAAGAGAACTCAAGAATACAATCCCATTTACAACTGCAACAAAAAGAATAAAATATCTTGGAATAAATTTAACCAAAGAGGTGAAAGACCTATACAATGAAAACTATAAAACGTTATTGAAAGAAATCGATGATTACACAAAGAAATGGAATGATATTCTATGCACATGGATTAGAAGAATAAACATAGGTAAAATGTTCATACTACCTAAAGAAATCTACAGATTAAATGCAATCCCAATCAGAATCCCAATGATATTCTTCACGGAAATAGAATAAAGAATGCTAAAATTCATATGGGGCAACAAAAGACCCCAAATAGCTAAAGCAATATTGAGAAAAAAGAACAAAGCTGAAGGCATCAGAATCCCGCACTTCAAAATATACTACAAAGCTATGGTAATCAAAACAGCATGGTACTGGTACAAAAACAGGTGCACAGATCAATGAAACAGAAGTGAAAGCCCAGAAATAAAACCACACATCTACGGACGGCTAATCTTCCACAAAGGAGCCAACAACATACCATGGCAAAAGGAAAGTCTCTTCAATAAATGGTGCTGTGTCTCTTCAAAAAATTACTAAATATGATTTCAGTCATCTTAAATATGTTGAGGCTTGCCTTGTTCCCCAACATATGGTCTATCTTTGAGAATATTCTATGTGCACTTGAGGAGAATGTGTATTCTGCTGATTTGGGATGGAGTGTTCTAGATATATCTATTAACTCCATCTGGTCTAGTTTTTCAATTAGTTCCACTATTTCCTTGTTGACTTCCTGTATAGAAAAAGAATGAAAGTAGACAATTATATTTTTCCATACACAAAAATTAACTCAAAATGGATCAAAGACTTGAGGGTAAGAGATGAAACTGTAAAGCTCCTAGAAGAACATATAGACGGTATGCTCTTTGACGTCAGCCTTAGAAACATCTATTCGAATACCATCTCTACTTGGGCAAGGGAAACAAAAGAAAAAAATTAACAAATATGACTTCATCAGACTAAAGAGCTCTGCAAGGCAAAGGAAACCAGGAACAAAACAAAAGGACAACACACCAACTGGGAGAAAATATTTGCAAATCATATATCTGACAATGGGTTAATCTCCATAATATATAAAGACCTCACACAACTCACCAAAAAAAAATCCAAACAACTTAATCAAAAAATGAGCAGAGGATGGGGCTGGCCCCCTGGCCGAGCTGTTAAGTTCACGCGCTCTGCTGCATGCGGCCCAGTGTTTCGTTGGTTCGAATCCTGGGCACGGACATGACACTGCTCATCAGACCACGCTGAGGCAGTGTCCCACATGCCACAACTAGAAGGACCCACAACAAAGAATATACAACTATGTACCGGGGGGCTTTGGGGAGAAAAAGGAAAAAATAAAATAAAATAAAATCTTTAAAAAAAAAAAAATGAGCAGAGGATACGAACAGACATTTTTCCAAAGAAGATGTACAGATGGCCAACAGGTACATGAAAAGATGTTCAACGTCACTAATCATTAGGGAAATGCAAATCAAAACTACAATGAGATATCATCTTACACCCATTAGAATGGTTATAATGACCAAGACAAAAAATAACAAATGTTGTAGAAGTTGTTGAGAAAAGGGAACCCTCATCCACTGCTGGTGGGAATGCAAACTGGTGCAGCCACTATGGAAAACAGTGTGGAGATTTCTCAAAAAATTCAAAATAGAAATACCATATGACCCAGCTATCCCACTACTGGGTACTTACCCAAAGAACTTGAAATCAACAATTCAAAGAGACTTATGCACCCCTATGTCCACTGCAGCATTATTCACAATAGCCAAGACTTGGAAGCAACCCAAGTGCCCATTGACTGATGAATGGGTAAAGAAGATGTGGTATATATATATATACAATGGAATACTGCTCAGCCATAAAAAAAGACAAAATCATCCCATTTGCAACAACATGGATGGACCTTGAGGGTATTATGTTAAGCAAAATAAGCCAGAAAGAGAAAGACAAACACCGCATGATTATACTCATATGTGGAAGATGAACTAACACGTGGACAAAGAGAACAGATTAGTATTTACCAGAGGGTGGGTGGGGGGCCATAGGAGGTAATGGGCACACATATGTGTTGACTGACTAATGATAAAGTACAACTGAAATTTTACAATGTTATAAACTATTATGATCTCAATAAAAGAATAATTTTTAAAAATTGCAAAAGTAATCCAATGGAAGAAGGATTGCCTTTTCAGTCAATAGTGCTGGAACAATTAGACATTAGCAGCCCAAAAAATCAACTGGGATCTAAACTTCACACCCTACACAAAAATTAACTAAAAATAGATGAAAGATAGAAATATAAAATGTAAAACTATAATAGGCAAAACAATCTTGAAAAAGAAGAACAAAGTTGGAACACTTTCTGATAAAATTTACTACAAAGCCACAGTAATTAAGACAGAGTGGTACTGGTATAAGGGTAGATATACAGATCAATGGAATCGAACTGAGATTCCAGAAATAAATACTCACATTTACAGTCAATTGATTTTCGACAAGAGTGCCAAGACAATTCAACGAGAAAAGAATAATCTTTTCAACAAATGGTATTGGGACAACTAGATATCTACACGCAAATGAATGAAGTTGGACCAATACCTCACACGGTGTACAAAAACTAACTCAAAATGGATCAAACACTTAAATACAAGAGCTAAAACTCTTAGAAGAAAACATAGGCATAAATCTTTACAATCTTAGATTAGGGAATGGTTTTAGATATGACACCAAAAGCGCAAGCAACAAAAGAAAAAAATGGATAAATGAACTCATGAAAATTAAAAACTTTGGTTCTTCAGACACCACTGTAAGAAAGTGAGAAGACAACCTATGAGAGGGGAGAAAATTTTTACACATCATATGTGTGATATGGGACTTGTGTCTGGAATATATAAAGAAGTCTTAAAACCAAATGGACAAAGGCTCTGTATAGACCTTTCTCCAAAGAAGATATATAAATATCCAATAAGCACATGAAATGATTCTCAACATCATTAGTCTTTGAAATGCCAATCAAAATCACAATGAGATACCACTTGATGTCCACTAGGGTAAATACAAGAAAAAAGAAAGATAACAAGTGTTAACAAAAGTGTGAAAAATTGGAACCTTCATACACTGCCTGTAGGGATATAAGATGGTGCAGGCACTTTGGAAAATAGTCTGGCAGTTCTTCAAAAGTCAAACATAGAGTTACCATATGACCCAGCATTTCCATTCCTAGGTATATACCCAAGAGAAATGAAAACATATGTCCACACAAAAACTTGTACACAAATGTTCATAGCAGCATTATTCATAAAAATCAAAATGTGGAAACAACCCAAATATCCTCCAATAGATAAATGGATACACAAAATGTGATCAATCCATTCAATGGAATATTATTCAGCCATGAAAAAGAACGAATACTGATATATGCAAAAACATGGGTGAACCTTGAAAACATTAGGCTAAATGAAACAAGCCAGATACAAAAGACCATATATTGTATGCTTCTATTTATAAGAAATTTCCGGAATAGGCAAATCTATAGATCAGTGGTTGTCTAGGCCTAGGAGGGTTGGGGGAATATGGAGGGGTGGTGATTGCTAAGGATATGGTATTTCTTTTTGAGGTGATAAAAATGTTCTAAATTGATTGTGAAGATGGTTATACAATTCTGTGAACATCTAAAAACCACTGAATTATACACTTCAAATAGACAAATTGTATGCTGTGTGAACTAACTCCCAATAAAGCTGTTATATATAAAACAAAACAATCCTAAAACTGTAAAACTTTTAGAAGAGGACATAGAAGTGAATCCTTATGACCTAGATTTATGCTAAGAGTTCTTGGACAAGATGCTAAAAGCACAATCCAAAATGAAAAAATAGATAAATTGGAATTTATTGAAATTAAAAACTTATGCTTTGCAAAATTCTCGGTTAAGAGAATGAAAATACGTCACCAAATGAGAGAAAATACTTGTAAATGATATATCTGACAAAAAAAGACTCATATCCAGAATATACAAAGAACTCTCTAAATTCAACAGTAAGAAAATAATCCAAGTAGAAAATGCACAAAATACTTGGACACTTCACCAAAGAAGATATATGGATGGCAAATAAAAATATAAAAAGCTATTCAACATCACTATCCATTAAAGAAATGCAAATTAAAATCACTACACATATTTTAGAATGGATAAAATAAAAAATGCTGATCACACCAAATGATGGTGAGGAGATGGAAAACGTGGTCCTCTTACACATTACTGGTGGGTCATGAAAAATTAAAGAATTTTTTGTTCATCAGAACACATCATAGAAATAGTGAAAAGAAATTCCACAAAATGGATGAAGATATTAAAATTAACATAACTGACAAAGAATTAGGTATTCGGAACAAACAACTCTTTTAAAGTTTTATAATAAAAAGATACACTAATAGAAAAAGAGGTAAAAGCTTTGAACAAATATTTTACATAAGAGAAAACCATAATGGCTGATGAACTTTAGAAAAGACAATGATCTCATTTTTTAGCAGGAAAATACAAATTAAAACTGTAGTGAGATATCAAGAGAATGAGAAGACAAGCTGAGTGAAAATGTTTGCAAAAGACATACGTGATAAAAGACTGTTATTAAATATATACAAAGAACTCTTAAAACTCAACAATAAGAAAACAAACAACCCAAATTAAAAAATGCACACAAGATACAGACAGACACCTCACCAAAGAAGATAATACAGATGGCAAGTAAACACATGAAAAGATGTTCAACATCGTATGTCATTAGGGAAATGTAAATTAAAACAACATAATACCACTACACACCTAACATATTGATGAAAACCAAAACACTGACAACACCAAATGCTGGTGAGGATGTGGAGCAACAGGAGCTCTCACTCACGGCTGGTGGGAACGCAAAATGGTACAGGCACCTGGGCGAACAGTTTGGCAGTTTCTTACAAAACCAAACACCTCTCACTATTTGATCCAGTGATCATGCTGTTAGGTATTTACCCAAATGAACTGAAAACATACGTCCACACAAACACCTGCATGTGGATGTTTGTAGCACCTTTCTTCATAAATGCCCAAACTTGGAAGCAACCAAGATGTCCTTCAGTAAGTGAATGGATAAATACATTGAGATATACAATGAAACAGTATTCAGTGCTAAAAAGAAGAGCGCAGTCAAGCCTTGAAAATATAGGGAGAATTTAAAATGCATATTACTAGGTGAAAGAAGCCAATTGTGAAAAAGCTACATACTGCATGATTCCAAATATATGACATTCTAGAAAACGCAGAACTACGGAAACAATAAAACAATCATTAGCTGCCAGAGGTTGGGGGTGGGGGAGAGAGGGATGAACAGGCAGAGAACAAGATTTTTAGGGTAGTGAAACTATTCTGTATGATACTAAAATGGTAGATACATCTCTCTCTCTTTCTCTCTCTCTCTTTCTATCTCTCTCTCTATTTCACCCTCCCCTCTCTCTGTTCTCTTTCTTTCTCTCTATTTGCCAAACCAGTAGACTGTATGACACCAAGAGTGAATCCCAATGTAAACTATGGACTTTGGGTGATGGTGTGTCAATGTAGGTTCATCAATGGTAACAAATGTACCACTCTGGTGCAGGATGTTGATAGTGGGAGAGGCTGCACACATGTGGGGGTAAGAGGTATATGAGAACTCTGTATTTTCAACTCAGTTTTGCTGTGAACCTAAAACTGCTTGAATAAATAGTCTATTAAGAAAAATCTACCATGAGATACCACTACTGCATCCTTCGAATTGTCAAAAATTTAGGAGCCTAAAAATATCAATATTTGTTGAAGGTATTGAGGAATTCTAGCACTTAATGCATGCCTTGGGGGAATGTATATTGATACAGCCTCTTTGGGAAACAATTTGAAATTATCTAATAATATTAAATGCACACACTCCATGAATCAGCAATTCCACTGTTAGGTATATTCCGAATAGAAATTTCCTTAAATAAAAACAACTGAAAACAACCCAAATGTCCATAACATAAAATGTAATATATTCATACAGTGGAATCCCATATAACAATAAAAATAATGGACTATGGGTACATGCACCAACCTGGATGAAACTCAGAAATGTAAAATTGTACGAAAAGGGAAGAAGATATTAGACATGAAGTTCAAAAACATATAAATTTAATAATACATTGTTTAAGGATCTATGTCATTTGTGGTAAAACCATAAAGAAAAGCAAGGAAATGTGCAATTACAGGATAGTTTGGGTCCTTCAGTGAAGGATCGGGGTGCAGAGTGTAAGAGACAGATGAAGACTCAGGACACCTCAAAGGTACTGGTAATATTCTATTTCTTATTCTGGGTGGTAGGTATAAAAAATTCAATTTATTATTCCTTAAACTATACGTGTGTATTATTTTGTATATACGGTGTATTTCACAATAACAGCTTTTATAGAAACCAAGCTCTAGTTCCATATTATATTAAACCATAAAATTGTTATAATTTTCATCCTCTTGCCTGCCTGTCTGTAGTAGGAGAGGAAGAGGCAGAAATTGAGATGAGAAAAAGAGGGATAATATGAAAAAGAATTCTTTTGTACTGAAATTGATTGTGGCTGAGGTCAGCACTACCTTATTCTTTTTATACTATGGTTTCATACTATGTTTTATGCTATCTTTTCTTCTGAATTAGGTTCCTATCACTGACTATCAAGAGTCCTGAGTAATATTTTGTGTTTACTTATAAATTATTTCTCTCTCCCACTAGACTATAAATCTCATGAGAGCAGGGGACTCTTGATTCACTTGTTCATTACCAAATTTCCACTTGCTTAGAACAGGGCCTGGCACGTAAGCACTTGCTACATATTTGTTGAGTGAATAATAAACAACTTAACTAAAATTTAGTACTTCTATATATGTACTTCTTGCACCACAGCACTCATGACATTTTTGTAATTGTCTATTTGTGTGTATCTGCCATAAGATATGAAGACATCGTTATATCAATAGTACCCAACAAAATGCCTAGCATAGTGAAGGGTACTCAGTAAATTCGGTTAATATTAAATGCATACATAGAAACCATTTTTTTCTCTGCAATGCAATCTCTATTTCAAATTATCCTTCATTTGAAAGTTGGAGCTAATAATCTTTAGAACTAATTTGATCATTAAACCTGACTGCCTAAAACCCTCCAGTAATCATAGAAGCATACTTGTATGGTGCTCACTATGTGGCCAGGCACTATTCTGAGTGCTTTTTACGCACTAATTCATTTACTCTGGGTAACAATTCAATGGTGATGAAATCATCCTCATTTTGCAGTTGAGCAAACAGACACAGAGAAGCTATGGAACTTGCCCGAGATTACACAGCTAGTAAGGGTAGAGCCAGGACTCTAACCTGTGTGATCTGGCTCTGCCGTCCACGCTCTTGACCATAATCCCTGAATGCCTCCCGTGCACATGTAAAGCCTGTGGGGTAAAATCCACAATCCTCAGGCTGCAAAGGAGGCCCCTCATGATCTCATCACCAGGATCTTTGTCCACCACTCCTTCTATGAACCCTAAGTGCCAAACATTATAACACTCCTACTGAACATATTAGTTCCTTTTACAGCTGCAAGCCTTTGAACATAGAACGTCCTTTGTCCTCCATCCTCCTGGCAAACTTCTATTCATTTCTCAAAACACAGCTAAAAATGTCTTCTCTGTGAAGCTTTCCTCAATTTATGCTCACTTGTCTGCATTTCTTCACTTTTGTGGCTCCTATCACATTATGTTGTAATTTTTCATTTATAGGTTTTTCTTCACTAGTAACTTTGGGCTCATCTAGGTCTGGACTCATAACTTATTTGTGTAGCCTCAGTGCCAAGCTAGTGTTGCCATAGTTAAGGCACTCAAAAAATGTTTGTTAAACAAGTGAACACTGGATTCAACTTGAGTTCAATGTTCAAGATGTATAAATGAAACTTTGACATCCCATCTATTTATCTGTTAATGCTGTAGGACCACTGAAGTATTTGTTTAGCTATATCATAGTTTTAAATTTCCACTGGTCCCTCCTTTGTTTTACTTTTTCCATATAACCCTGTTTTGACATCATGCAATTGAAGTTGACTATGTGTCTACCTTTCCCACTTGTACTATTCTGGTACCGCGAGTTTAGGGTTCGTATCTTACTATCCTCAATAGCGGGTGCCCCAAGCTTGGAATATAATGAAGCCTTACTAAATCCTTGTTAAATTGTATTTAATTTTAATTAGTTGGTTTGGATAGGTTATTTGATTATCTGAGTATCTTCTTATCTCCAAATCTCTTTCCTCTGATAGGCCTGGCAATTTGGCTTTGTTTTTCTTGTGACGTTTATTTTAATCCCTATAACAATTCCAATATGGGGAATGCAGCTTCTCAGGCTAGAGATATAGAGAAGCAACTGTAGAAAGAAGGAGATATTTTCATTTAGTTTTTCAGTTTTCTATAATATAAGCTCTTTGGGTAGTTTAAATTTAGCTCCATGTTATTATCCCTCAAATTGATAAATAACAGTGGATACCTTGTCTTTCAAATTTAAAGATAACAATCCTAAGGACATGGTGTCAGAAGAAATTACTTGAAAATATTGCTATAAATTATTACACTCTACCTGGGATTGGAATCTTCCAGTATGAAAATTTCGAGAAATGAAAACACACTGAGACTGACATTTACTCTTCGCCTTTGACGGTCGTTGCCTGCATCTCTCATCAGTTGCTTTAAATTGGGAATTTTGAAATATTTCTCTGAAACATATTTTACAGACAATATTATTAAACAGGAATTATATTATAAACCAATGAAAATTATTCTGTTCCCAATAGTTATAAAAGTTTAAAAATAAGCATAAATATACTACTACATATTTATTTTTAAAAGCACAAGTCAATTCATATATTCCCTTCTCGTATGTTATTGATTTCATTACACCTATTTTATTTATAGAATGTAAATTAAGCTACTTTCATGCAGGGTTAGTATTTCCAGTTTGAAGACTGACCACACGTTTTTGATATCCTTTTTTCTGGTTGTGAGATAATCAATCAACTTTTAATATAAATCAGTCTTTTCATAAATTTGGCTTTAATAGCAAAGGAAATTAAATGAAATGAAACTCATTGGTCAATTTTACATTTAATAATATCTCTGGCAAAAGTAAATGGAGGGAAACTGAATTGAACTAACGAGTTACAAGGGAAGAGAACCTGTGATCTTCATCCATGTGACCACAAACAATTTTGAAAGAGGGTTAAAAATAACGAAGCAGCAAGTAAAACCCCAGCTGACCAAAGATAGATAGTTAAATAAAAGGGAAGGTAGCTTCTAACAGTCATTCTAAACTTAACGATTTAAAAAATAATGCTGATTGCCATTTCTTCTTTCAAAGGTACTATAAAATTTCCAAATTTATTCAAGAGATCATGTTATGTTACTTAATGAGGTATTAACAGTTAGGACTCATTCATTCAGTGAATTCAATTTGCTTAACAAATATTTATTGAGTATTTACTATGTGCCAGGCATTATGCTGGGAGTTGTATATAGTTGCAGGGGAGAAAAAGCACAGTCACTATCCTTATGGAACTATCATTGCTCTCATGGAGTGCAAATACTAGTAAAGAAGACAGACATTAATAAAATAATCACAAGAAAATGAAAAATTACAACCATGGAAAGTGTTATCAAGGAAAGCTGCCTGGTACTGTGTGAGTATAAAACAAATGTATATATATTAACCTAGTTAAGAGGTCAGGGAATGCTATTCTGAGGAAGAATGATTGAATTGGACATCTGAAGAAATAGTAGTAGCTATTAGGTAGAGTGTGGTGGAGGAGGGAGATGAAGGAGTAAGAATATTCTAGTCAGATAGAATATCAAGAACAAAGACCTAGTGGCCAGGTTAGGACAGTGTAGCAGAAGCAAGGGGGAAAGTGGGAGAGGAAATTGGAGAGTACACATAGGCAGACAACATAGGGCCTTAAAAGTCATGTTGTTTTGCCTTTTTCCTAAAAGCAATGGAAAGTCCTTTATAATATAGTCGGGATGGTGGATGGGTGGAGTGACTTGATCGGATTTGCATTTGGAAAACGTGTGGGAGGTGTGGAGAGGAGATTAAATGAGGACCATAGTGAAGGTAGAGGGTCAGTTATAAGTTCTACTGCAGTGGTCTGTGTGGAGGGTAATGATAACTTGGATAAGGTGATGGCAGTGGTAATGGAGAGAAATGGATGATTCGAGTGATTTATAAGGTAAAATAAATAGAACTTGGTGATGGTTCAAATTCAGTGGGGGTGGGAAAGAGAAAGGGAGATATCAAGCATGTCTTCTATCTTTAGAAAGAAAGAGAGGAAAAAAGAAACCCTTCCTTGACCTGACATTCTTCCCCGGCTGCTGCCCCATTTCTCAACTCTGCTTCACAAAAACAGACTTCTTGAAAGAGATGTCTATACTTGTCTCAATTTTCTCACCTCTTGTGTTTTACTCAAAGGTAAGCTTCTGAACCTTTCATTCTCCCAAAAGGTTTCAAGGTCACCAGTAACTTCTATGTTCCCAAATCTAAAAATTATTTCTTTATCCTTATCTTTCTCAACTTCTTAAGCACCTTCAACATAACTGATCTTGAAACATTTTCTAATTTTGACTTCCTTGATGCTACACCTTTATACTTTTCCTTCTCAGATGTTGTTGATTCTTCCTACTCTTTTGCTAGACTTCTGAGCTGAAGGGCACAGACCTGGGCTCTTCCCTTCTCTTTCAACAATCGTTCCCTGGTTAATGTCATCCAGTTCTATGACTTTAGATACCCTCTATACATTGATAACCTAAACCTTCAGCCCTGACTTCTCTCCTGAAGTTCATACATGCATATCCAAGTGTCTATTCGACATTTCCACTTGGATATCTAACAGGCTTTCAAACTTACAACCAAAATACAACTCCTAGTTTATCACCACTCTGTCAACTTGCTCCCCTCTTTAATTATCTCCCCATCAGTAAATGGCATGATCAACTACTCAGTTGCTCATGTTTTAACAAAAGGCGTTAGCATTAACATAGGTGTTAACATTAATTCTGCCATCTCACTTATCTTTCCTTTCCTCATCCAAGCCAACAACTAGCCCTGCTAACTTTACCTGCAAAACATATCTCAAATCCAAGCCCTTCTTTTCATCTCCTCTACTTCCATATTAGTCCAAGACACTGTCCTCTCTGACCTGGACTATGCAATAGTCTCCTAAATTGTCTCTCTGCTTTCACTCTTGCTCCATTAACATTCAGACTTCACAGAGAAGCAAAAAATTCTTTTAAAAACACGAATCATGACTCTCATACACTGCTGGTGGGAGTGTACACTCACTTTGGAAACTGTTCAGCAGTTTCTTATAAAGTTAATGATATAATCCAGCAATTCCACTCCTAGGTGTTTACCCAAGAGAAGTGAAAGCACATGTACAAAAAGATTTATACAAGAATGTTCACAGCAGACTTATTCCTAGGAGCTAAAAACTGGAAATGACCCAAATGTCCATTAATAGAAGAATGGATAAACAAACTGAGATATAATCATACAATAGAATACTACTCATCAATAACAACAATGAACTACAGATAAATGGAACAGCATAAATGAATCTCAAAAATATTATAAGTGAAAAAAGCATACATAAAAAGTCCATATAATTCCATTTATATGAAGCTCAAGAATAGGCAAAATTAATCTGTGGTGATAAAAATCGGAATAATAATTGCCTCTGGGTGGGAGGTGGGGAGCGATGCCTGGACAGGAGCATGAGGGAACTTTACAGGGTGATGGAAAAGTTCTGTATCTTGACTGGGGTTATGGCTACATGGGAATATATTTGTTGAAATTCATCATCATACATTTAAAATCGACATACTTTATTATATGTAAATTATGTCTCAAATTTTAAAAAGTGTTGTAAAAATGTAAATCATCTAAAGGTGACATTATAGAATCTTTAAAATGGGGATAATATTACTGCTACCCATGCGGCTGTTCCAAAGTCCAAATGGGATAACACATAAAGCACTTAGAACAGTGCCTAGTATGCAGTAAGCCCTCCGTATTAGCTATGATGATGACGATGATGATAATGTCATTCCCCTGCTTAAAACCTTCTAATGGCACAAATAACAAAATCCAAACTCCATATTCTAGCCTATAAATTCCTATGTGCTCTGGCCCCTATCTCCCTCTTCAATCTCATCACTATTTCCCTCTTTCACTACAGTCTATTCACACTGACCTTCTTTCTGTTTACTGAACAATACCAAGATCATTCCCATTTGGGGTTTCTGTACTTGCTATCCCTTCAGCTTAGAAAGCTCTTCCGTAAGCTTTTCACTCATCTGGTTCCTTCTTTTAACTCAGATCTCAGATTAAATACTGCCTCCTTGAAGAGACACCCCCTGACCACTTTATTTGTTCATTGTCTGTCTCCTCCCAGTGGCACTGAAAGTGTACAAAACAGGAAACTTGTCTGACTTGTTCACAGTTTCCTGTTATCCTTAGTACCTAGAACAATGGCAGGTACTCAATAAATATTTGTTGAAAGAATGAATAAGTGAGTAATTTCTAGTTTCTGATTTGCACAAGCAGATAGGTAGTATGTACTCATGTCCCAGATAGGGAACACTGGAAGAGTGTATGGGAAGATCCTGTTACAATTTACACTTTTTTTAAACATCAGACAAAGCAAATACTGAACTTATTAAATAATTAAAAACACCAAATTTTAGGGTTGAAAGAAACCGAGGTGGCAAGGATATTTTTTTTCTGTCTCTGGCAAAAGACCACATTTACACCATACCAGAGTATTCTGTCAGCAATTAAATATCTCCTAATGGAGTCTTTCCTTCTCAGCAATGTTTTTAACCTCTAAATTAGTAGTAAAAAATTTCTAGCTTTGTAATTCAAACCCATGTCTTCTAGACAATAAAATAGATCTCATTATTCCTTAAAATTTTCATGCAAGAAAATTGCTCTTATATTAGTTGAACTATTATACTTCTAGGACTTCTCTTTTTAGGCTATTTTAAACTTGTCAAGCTTTCCCTCCCCAGTCAAAGGGTCTGCAACCATACTCCAACTTACAGAATCAACACGATTATAGTTATTTAAGTTTAATATCACTTGAAGAAAACCTTTGAATTTTTAAAATAAAAAAAGTTAAAATTCTAATAAACCTTACCTTCGTTTGCAAATCAGGAACCACAAAGCTGATGCCAAAGCAAAGAAACCAATTCCCAAAGTAACAGCACCAGCAGCCAGAAAATAGGTTAAGTGGTTAAAAACACCTATACAAATAAATTATAAAAGATTATTTCATGCATGTTTCTTCATTCTCTAGGTAAAATTAAATGACATAGTATTTCAAATGATATTACATAGTATAGTGTTAAGACATTAACTAGGAGGTTGGGAGGCCTGAATTCTGGTCCTGTGCAATTCTAATAAATTTCAAGACCCTGAGTTTGAGAATTACACAGGGCCTCATGCTGATTAGGGCCTGGGGTGCATTTCTCTGACCCTGCCAGGATTTGAGACCTAGGTTTTGTTTTACACAGCTGTCACCTCTTTTTTTCTTATCTAGTTTTCTCCCTTCCCAATCTAGCTGTGAACTTTTATGTTATTTTTACAGTACTGGTCTTTGCAGTCCTCCAACATAAAACACTTCTCATTTTAAGGTTTCTATTATCAATCACTACAAGGAGGTAGATGAGGGTAATAAAGAACAAAAATGGGAAGTTTTTTTAAGATCTTGGAAACGTTTAAACATTTTATCTCTACTTTATCACAGGAACAGTAAAAGATCATAGCCAAACGCTAAATAAAAGCAATATAAAATAGTAGCATATCATACATTTATAATTGGAAAATATTATAGGAATTATATGGTATAACTCCTCCTTTTTACAGATAATAAACTTAAGGCCCAGATAAGAGAAGTAACTGAATTAAGGTTAGGCAGCAAATTGAAGCTAGTCCTCTGTTTTTTCCTATTATCTTATCCCTGCTACCAATCATCTTAATATTTGTATGTATTAAAGAAAATTAGAATAAAGAAAGCATGAGGTAATTAGAGTCAGGTAGATTCTGAAATCTGCTCCCTAAGCACCAGGCAAACTGTGGAAAGCTTTCACAGAAAGCTGTAAAGAACTCGAAGGGCCTTAACACAACTTAGGAGTATATAATTTGGAAAAAATCAGTTTAAAAGGATAAAACTAATAGAAGATCTAAATGTGTGAACATAAAAGTTCTGCTGAGGATATGACATGATAAAGTTGTTTCCATACTTGTGCTGTTCCCTAAGTAATTTGCAGCTTCCAAGATGGTGCCTCTCAAAACTTAGTTTTCTTTGGGTTCAGAAATGCCTACATTTGGGATTAATTAATAGTACCAAAAAAATTATACAAGGCTATTTATCAAAGCGATACCTATAATGCAAAAAAAAAAAAAAAATACACCTCTAAATGCCCCACATTAGGAAGTCAATTAAATAAGTTGTGATGATATATAAAAAAAATGCAGTATTCTTTAATTACTTAGTGCAGGGTTTCTCAATCTCAATACTATTGATCTTTTGCACCAGATAATTTGTTGAGGGGGACTGTCCTGTGTATTGTACCAAAGATGCCTCCAGGCATTACCAAATGTATTCTGGGGGGCAAAATTGCCCCAGTTGAGAATCACTGGGATGGTGGCATAAGGAAATATCAGATAGTGATAAATAATAAAAGCAAAGTAGATAAAACCCAAGTTTTAAAAAAAGTTAAAAAGACATAGGTATACTCAAATATAAAATAAAGATCTCTATGGACAAAAGGAGAAAAGCAACACAGAGAAATAAGTCAGGGCTAAAACCACAGGCATGCTAAACACTGAGACCTAGAGGCAGGAAGAATTAATGAAATGAAAGATAATACTGAGAAATTCACTCAATTACATAAAGAAATAAAAACATATGATAATGAAATGATGAGATGGGAAAAATTGAGAACATATAATATAAAACTAATAGGGGTTCCAAAAGCGAGAATAGAGAAGTAGCAGAGAAACAATATTCAGAGATACAAACTAAGGAGGTTTTACTTTAAAGAAATTTAAATTCACATACAGTAAAATTCACTTTTGTATGTGTGTATGTGTGCAGTTCTATAAGATTTGACAAATACAAAGAGTGTTTAATCACCATCACAATCAAGTTACAGAACACTTCCATCACCCCCCAAAATTTTCTCATACTCCCTCTTGGCAGTCAAACAGTAACTGCCGGCAACCACTGATTATTTTCCATCCCTATTCTCCATCCTTATACTTTTGCCTTTCCCAGAATTTCATATAAGTGGAACCATACAGTATATGGCCTTTTGAGTTTGGCTTTTTTCACTTAGCTTAATGCATTCGAGATTCATCCATGTTGTTGCATGTACCAATAGTTTGTTTCTTTTTATTGCTGAGCAACATTCCATTTTATAGATGTACCACAATTTGTTTATTCCCCAGCTTCTAAGAGACCTTTGGTTGTTTCCAATTTGGGGTTGTTAGAAATAAGGCTACTATATACTTGAATACAGGTGTTTGTTTGAACATAAGTTTTTATTTCAGTAAGGTCATGTAGCAAGCCTATGTTTTAATTTACAAGAAACTGCCAAACTGCTTTCCAAAGTGGCTGTACTGTCTTGCTTTCCCACCAGCAATACACAAGAGCTCCAGGTGCTCTGTATCATCACCACCACTTGGTATGTCAGGTTTATTTCAGCCATCTTAATAGATGTGCAGTGGTATCTCATTGTGGTTTTATTTTGCATTTCCTTAGTGAATAATGATGTTGAACATCTTTCCATGTGCTTATTTGCCATCCATATATCTTCTTCAGTGGAGTATTTGCTCAAATCTTTGCTGATTTTTCAGAATTCTTTATACATTCTAGATGTAAGTCCTTGGTCAGATATGTGATTTGGAAATATTTTCTCCCAGTCTATGGCTTGTCTTTTCATTCTCTTAACAGTGTCTTTCACAGAACAAAACTTTTTAATTTTGGTAATGTCCAATTTATCAACTTTTTTCTTTTGTGGATTGTGCTATGGGTCTTATCCCAGAACTCTTTACCTAATGCGGGTCACAAAGACTTTCTCCTATGTTTTCCTATGAAGATTTATAGTTTTAGGTTTCAATTTATGATTCATTTTGAATTGATTTTTGCATAAAGTGTGAGGTATGGGTCAAGTTCTTTTTTTTTTTTTGCATATATGTATATCCAGTGGTTCCAACACAACTTGTTGAAAAGACTATCCTTTGAGTTGCCTTTGCACCCTTGTGAAAAATCAATGAGCTATTTTTATGTCAATCTATTTCTGGGCTCTCTAATCTGTCCCCTTGTTATTTGTTGTCTATTCTTTCACCAATAACAACAATAATAATAATATCTAACATTTATATAGCAAGTACTATATGCCAGGCACTGTTCAAAGTGCTTTATGTATATTAACTCGTTTAATTCTCACAACAACTCTATTAGTTAAGTACTGTTATTTCCCCACTTTACAGATGAGGCAAAATGAGGTTAAATAACTTGCTTAAAGGCATACAACTGGTAAGTGAGGGAGCAGTGGTAAATTAAAAACTGCTAAAGTACTTCCTTACCTAGATTGGGTGAAGAATAGAGACACTGCATATCTTTAGATTTTGTTAGAAAAAATATTTAAGTATGAATGCTAAATATTTATCATAAAAGAGAATATCCAAATGGCTGATAAACATATGAAAACTTCTTTAATTATCAGGGAAATGCAAATTAAACCACAATGAGAAAATACAACAACTCTATATGATGCCTAAAATAAAAAAGACAGAAAACATCAAGTGTTGCCAAGAAGGCAGAGTAAACTGAATTCTCATTCACTGCTGGTGGGAATATAATTTTGTACAATACTTTGGAAAACTGGCACTATTAAACCTGAAAATATGCATACCCTATGACCTAGTAATTCTTAGACATATACTAAACTGAAGTGCATACATATGTTCACACAAATATGTCCTAGAATGTTACAGCATCGCTATTTGAGAGAGCCACAAATTGGAACCTGCTCAAATGTCCATGAACAGTTTAATGAATTAAAAAGTTTGAATTGATTTAAGAAGACGAAATATTCTATAACAATGGGAAAGAATAGACTACAACTATGCACAACAAAATAAGTAAGTTTCATAAATAATGTTGGGCAAAAGAAGGCAGACAAAGTTCAAACACAGACATGAGGGGGAGTTCAGGGATGGCTGGTAATGTTCTGTTTCTTGAACTGGGTGCTGGTTACACAGGTGTGTTCAGTGAAAATTCATCAAGCCTGACACTTACGACTTTTTAATAAACTAGACCTATATGTATCAGCATAAATAGAACCGAACAATATAATGTTCAGTGAAAAAAGCAATTTCCATACATTTATATTCAATTATTCCAATTATGTATTGATTCCATTTGTGCACATTAAAATAAAACACAAAATAATACTATTTTTAAAAATGTTAATGTAATAGTAAAATACACCAAATTCATTATATTAGTTGTGTCTGGGGAGAAAACAAAGAGAATGGGACTATGAATGGAAAATAAACTTAGACTTTATTATAATGCTTTATTTCTTTAAAAAGTTAAGGATCTGAGGCTTATATGACTAAAAAATATTTACTTAGTGAGAGATTCCATGAGTGTTTGTTATTCTTTGCTTTTCTGTTTTCACTTTTCTGGTTTTCTCTTAAATATTTAAAAAAATATTTTAAAAATATAAAAACAACATGACCTCAACTTTGTAAAAAGAAGAGAAAAGGAGAGAAATATATTTGTATAAGGAAAATAATAAACATTAGCTATTCCTGGGGTAAAGGCTTATATTTATAATTTCCACTCCAGACCTTTCTATATATTCAAATTTTCTACCATAGCATCTTAGAAAAATCAGGAAAAAACATTTTGAAGCTTCATATATAATTCCTGACTCCTTTGCTTGGATGCTGTAAGTCTCTAGTAGCACCTTCCCTGTTGTTATCACAAATTATAACCCAGTTAGCTTTCTCCTCCTTAAGATTCTGCCCTCCTCTCTATACTTTTTTTAAATTCTCTGTTAGGGGAAGAAAATAAGTGTGGTTAGTACACCATTTCAGTCCCTGATTTAAATGGGTCATTTACATCTCAGGGGAATTCCAATGAGGTATAAAGAATCTGAAAGTTTCCAAACCACTTTACCAAGATAAAGACAAATTACAGTTTTGCTAATACCTTCAACAAGTCACACTTTCTCTCTGAATCAGTCTGTGAAATGAAAAGGCTTGACTCTGTGATCACTGAGATCCCCTCTCACTTTGAAGGTTTAGTCAATATATATTATAAAGAAATATTATATACAAAGGTAGTATTTTTACTTTCTTAACTCTGCCCTTAAGTATCATATCTTAAGTAACAAATCCTCACTTTCAACAGTTACTCTATCATTTCACCCTGTTTCTTTGTCTTTAATAATTACTATCATAAATAATCTTCTTTACTTATTAGTTTACTGTCTATTATCTGTCTTCCTCTACTAGATGTCTTTTTCACTGTGGTATTTTCAGAGTTTAGAATAATGATTGGTTACTCAAGAAATGATTGATTATTCAATGAATGAATGATAGGCACTGTGCTAGACACTAGTATTACAAAAACGAATAAGTATGTTGGTTAGTAGGTAGGTCATGTGTAAAAAAGAATAAATGCAATAAAAATTATTATAGGTGTTATAATGAAAGAAATAAATACAAAATACAGATATAGGAAGATCTATAGAAAGGTAGAGGGAAGTTAAAAAAAAAGGCTCCATAGTTTATTTAAACATTGTCTGAGACTTTTTATTGCCAAACGCTTGCCAAGAATTAATGATTCAAAGATAGGTAACACATGATCATTGAGTTCACAATCTGGAGGGGACAAGACATTTAAACAGATATGTTCATCAAAATATTCTAAGTGTTATGATAATGACCTGTTGACAACGATAAGACAACAGAGGCAGTTTGAGCAACTGCAGGAACAGCTTCCTAGAGAGAACACCTGAGTTGAATCTTACAGAATGACTGAGAGATAGCCAGCCAGAGATTAAGTCTTAAACCAGGTAATGACTCTTCCATTTTAAAACAAACAAAAGTCTTTCTCTACCCATAGCACTGTCTAGCTTACAATTGATCCTTTTCTTACCATTTGCAGCCAAAACTCTTAAAATGAGAATGTCTACTTCTTCACAACTTTTATTTCCAAGGTCATTAATAACATCATTAACACTAAATTGAAAGATCACTATTGACCGTTCTCTCTATCTTGCCATGGCATCTATAACCTAAATTCACTTGGTTTTCCTCCCATTTCTCTGTTTATACCCTTATTGCCTTTGTAGGTCCCTCTTCCTCAGTCCACCTATCCTTCAACATATCTATATATTTATATATAGATATAGATATATCCTTTATATGTATATATCTATATAGATATAGCTATAGATATATATCTATACATGTCTATATATTATATAGAGAGGTATGCTATATATCTATACAAAGGATATATCTTTATATATATATCCTTTAACATATCTAGCTAGATCTATATATATAGATCTATATATACGGTAGATATATAGGTATAGATACGGATAGATAAAATATATAGGTAACATATATATCTGTATCTTTAACCAGAATTACTAGGTATTTCTACCAGGAGTGTTTCAGATTATTTTTTGCAGTGCTTCCAGAACTACAAGTCCTATTTTATTTTTTGAACATTCATTCACAAATTACCTGTTTATTATACTCTTTTAGGATTATGCTAGATTTCAGTCTCAGGTTTACTCCAATTCAACAAATATCTATTGAACACCAAATACGTGTGAGATATTGTTGGAAGTACCAAGTGAGAGATAAAAAGCCATTTAAACAAGAAAAAATCCTTGCTCTGAAGGTTTAAAACTCTGTAATGAAATATAAGGAGGGCTCATATGCAACCAATATAAAAAGTTGACCATACTGATTTTTTATACTTGGTACCTGCTCTGCTTGGATAAGACTAACTAGATCTGTGAAATTGGGAAAGTTGCTTATTATGTTGGTTGAATTGCAATGTTCTTAGTTGAGAAATGGGAGTCATACTATCTATCTAACAGAATGAGAGTAAGGAATAAATAATGTTGCAAGGAATCCATGACATAATAAATGAGAAGACATCTCAAATTTAACATGCATATATCAGGCCATAAAGCAAGACTCAACAAGTTTTATAGAATCCTCATTATACATCCCACATTCTCTGATAATTATGCAATTAATTTTGAAATTAATAACCTAACATATACGCTGGGAAAACCTTATATACTTGGGGAAATTTAAAATCACACTGTAAATAAGTCTTGCCTTAAAGAAGAAATCAGTGGAAATCTGCAGATACATACAACTAACCAGTAATGAATGCACTATGTATAAATACTTGCAGCAACAAAGCTGGAGCCAAACTCAAGGGAAATGTATGGCCCGAAATGCATATATTAGAAAAGAAAGCTGAAAAATAATGAGCTTAGCATCCAAATTACTAGTTGAAAAATGATCAGCAAAATAAACCCAAATAATGTGGAGGAAGGAGGTAAATAAAGAACAGAAATTAATGAAAATAAAAATTAAGATTTTTTGACAAATACTAGTAAGACTGATAAATCTCTAGTAAGATTAACCAAGTGAAAAAAAATCAAAGGCATTAAGTAAACAATATTAAAAATGAAGAAAAACATAATTGTAGTTACAGCAGAAATTAAAGTAAGAAAATACTTTCAACAAATTTATGCTAATATATTTTAAAACTTAAATTATATATACCTAAAAAGTGACTTACAAAACGTGACTCAAGAAGTAATAGAAAATCTAAATGAACGAGTATCCATTAAAGTGAATCAGCAGTTACAACATTTCCCCCAAAGAAAATAGCAGTCCCCAATAGCTTTACAATTTCTTCTGTATACCCATGATTCAAGTATTTCTTATCTTATACACGCTCTTCCAAGAATAGAAAGAGATTTCTGGCTGTTTGTCCAATTACTTTTTCCTCTTCTTCCCAGGCAAAAAGCTAGACTACATGTCCCAGTTTCCCATACCATTAGGTGAAGCCATATGACTGAGTTCTAACCAATGGAATTTGAGTAGAAGTGATGTCACAAAAAAAAACCTCCCAAGCACCTTTCTCCATGTTCTTTCTCCCTTTAGGCTGACTGGGATGGAGATGATCCCTAGGGAACTTTGGAAGCCATGTGTCATCATGGATCTAATTGACATTCATAAAACATTCAACCCAAATAAGGTGAAAACACAACCTATCAGGATTTGTGGGATGCCACTAAAGCAGTACTTAGGGGAAAATCTATACCAAACGACTGCAATATTAGAAAAAAATGAGTGAATAACCTCAAAAACAAGAATAAGTAGAGAAAAATAAGCCCAAAGTAAACCGATGAAAAAAAATGTTAAAAACCAGTGAAACAGAAAAACTAGAGAAAATCAATGAAACCAAAAGCTGGCTCTTTGAGATCTATCAGATTGATAAACTTCTAGCTAGACTGATCAATAAAAAGAAAAGAAGCACAAATTACCAATATCAGAAATGAGAGAGGTGATATTATTACAGATTCTACAGATATTAAAAGAATAATAAGGAAATATTATGAAACAACTTTATGCTAATAAATTTAACAACTTAGACGAAATGGAAAAATTCCTTAAAAGACATATATTTCCAAAGCACACTAGAGAAGAAAGAGGTAACATAAAGAGACCCATATCTATTTTAAAAATTGATATTGCAGTTAAAATTCTTCCTACAAAGAAAATTCCATGTTCAATTGGCTTCACTGGTAAATTCTACCAAACATTTAAGGAAAAAATACCATTTCCACACAATGCTTCCAAAAGTTTGAAGACAAGAGAATACTTTTCAATTCATCCTATGAGGCTGATACCAAAACCAGATCAAAAAAGAGAGACAGAGAGAAGAAATTACAGATTGAACACAGATGCAAAATGCATCTATGTTATCAACCATCAACATAGATGCAAAAATTCCAAACAATATTTTAGCAAATTAAATCCAACATTATATTGAAAGGATAATACATCACGACCAAATAGGGTTTATCCCCAGAATACAAGGTTGGTTTAGCATTAAAAAACCAATCAATGCAATTCACCATATTAACAAGTTAGAAAAGAAAATCCATATGATCAATATGGATCTATGTCAATAAACTTGAAAAAATTTGACAAGATCCAATATCCATTCCTGATTTTAAAAAAACTCTAAGCAAACTAGGATAGAAGGGAAGCTGTATCCTGGTTATCAGCTTCCTCAACCTTACGAAGGTCATTTACAAAAAAAAAAAAAAAAAGTCAGACTTAATGGTGAAAAACTGAATGCTTTCCTCCTAAAATCGGGAACAATACAGGAATGCCCACTCTCACAACTTCTATTCAATGCTGCACTGAAAGTTCTAGCCAGTGTGACCAGGCATAAAAAAGAAATAAAAGGCATATAGACTAAAAATAAGCGTTTGTATTCTCCTGTTATGATCTGAACAGTTTTGTGCCCCCCAAATTCATATGTTGAAATCCTAGTGCCCAGTGTGATGGTGTTAGGAGGTGGGGCCTTCGGGAGGTGCTTAAGTCACGAGAGTGGAGCTCTCATGAACGGGATTAGTGCTCTTATGAAAAAGATCCTCAGAGCTCCCTAGCCCCTTCCACCATGTGAGGACACAGCAAGAAGCAAAAGAGGTCCCTCACCAGCCACAAAACTTGACCACGCAGGCACCCTGATCTCAGACTTCCAGCCTCCAGAACTGTGAGAAACAAATTTCTGTTGTTTATCAGCCCCTCAGTTTGTGATATTTTGTTATAGCAGCTCGAATAGACTAAGACACATACAGAACATGATCATCCATGTAGAAAATCCCATGGAATTTTATAAACTGGTAGAACAATTAAGCGAGTTTAACAAGATCAGTGTGCAAAGATCAGTTGTCTTCTGAAACTGTAAAACTCCTAGAAGAAAACAAGAAAAAAGTTACATGACATTAGTCTTGGCAATTATTTCATGAATTTGACACCAAAAGCACAGGCAACACAAGCAAAAATAGACAAGTGAGATTATATCAAACTAAAACTTTCCGCACAGCAAAGGAAACAGTCAACAGAGTGAAAAGACAACAGACAGAATGGGAAAAAATATCTGCAAAACCATAGGAGTTAACTTCCAAAATATAAAAGGTACAACCCAATAGCAATAAAACTTAATAACCCAATTGAAAAATGCACTAAAGACTTGAATAGACCTTTCTCCAAAGAAGACATACAAATGGCAAAGAGGCATATGAAACGATGTTCAACATCACTAACCATTAGGGAAATGCAAATCAAAACCACAATGAGATATCCCCTTATACCTGTTAGGATGGCTATTTTCCAAAAACAAAAGACAATTAAGAGTTGGCGAGGATATGGAGAAATTGAAACTCTTGCACGCTGTTGCTGGGAATGCAAAAAGGTGTATCTGCTATGAAAAACACTATGATGATTCCTCAAAAAATTAAAATTAGAACTACCATATAATCCAGCAATTCCATGTATGAATATTTGTTCAGAAGAATTGAAAACAAGATCTAGAAGAGATATTAGCACTCCAATGTTCATTACAGCACTATTCACAATAACTAAGAGGTGGAAAAAACCTAAATGTCCACCAATGGATGAATGGATAAAGAAAATGTGGTATGTATACACAATGGAATATTATTCAGCTTAAAAAAATAAGGAAATCCTGCAATATATGACAACATGGATGAACCTGGAGGACATCATGCTAGGTGAAATAAGCTAGTCACATTAGGACAAACACTGAGTGATTCCACTTACATGAGGTATCTAAAATAGTCAAACTCATAGAGGCAAAGAGTAGAATGGTGGTTGCCAGGGGTTGGGAGAAGGAGGAAAATGGGGAGCAGCTAATCAATGGGCATAAAATTTTAATTATGCAAGACGAATAAGTTCTAGAGATCTTTACAACATTGTGTCTATAGTTAACAGTGCTATATTACACACTTAAAAATTTGTTAAGAGGGTAGGTCTCATGTTAAGTGTTCTTATCACAATAAAATACAAATTTTAAAAACCAAACAAAAGAAAAAAATCATTTTTCTATATACTATCAAAACAATTGGAAATTGAAATGTTCAAATATTACCATTTGCAACAGCATAAAAATATTAAATACTGAGAATTAAGCCTAATAAAAGATCTGAAAGTCCTGTACACTGGCAAATACAAAATAATGCTGAGAGAAATTAAGGAAGACCTAAATAAATAGAGGTATATCTTGCTCATGGATTGAAAGACATACGGCTGTTTTGATGTCTGTTCTCCCTAACTTGGTCTATAGTTTCAATGCAACCCCAATCAAAATCCCAGCAAGCTTTCTTGTGGAAATTGATAAGCTGATTCTAAAATTCATACGGAAATGCAAAGGACCAAGAATAGCCAAAACAATTCTGAAAAAAAAGAAAAAGTTGGAGGGATAACTACTTGATTTCAATAATTGTTATAAGGTTACAGTAATCAAAACAGCATGGTATTGGTTAAAGACAGGCAAATAGATAAACGGAACAGAAATAAACCCAGACATAAGAGGACAACTGAGTTTTGACAAAGTATCAAAGGGAATGCATAGTGATGGACAACTGGATAACCATATGCATAAAATGAACTTAGCTCTCTATACCTCACAAAATATCTCATACAAATTTTAACTCAAAATTGATCCAAAAACTAAATGTACCTAGAACAATAAAACTTCTGGAAGAAAACAGGAGAAAAAAATCTCTGTGACATTGGGGTAGGCAAAGATTTCTTAGATATGACATCAAAAGCACAATCCATAAAAGAATAGATGGGCAAATGAAATTTTAAAACTTCTGTTCTTCAAAAGACACTACTAAGAGAATGAAAAGACAAGCCACAGACTGGGAGAAAATCTTAGAAAGCATATATCTGATTAAGCACTTGTGTCCAGAACATATAAAAAACTCTCAAAACTCAACAGTAAGAAAACAAACGACCCAATTAAAAACGTGCAAATGATATGTACAGACCCTTCAACAAGCAAGATATGTGTATGACAAATAAACATATGAAAAGATTCTCCGCATCATCAGGCATTAGAGAAAGACCATAAAAATCACAATGAGGTACCACTACATACCCATTAGGATGGCTAAAATTCAAAAGACTGACCATACCAAAGTTTGTCAAGGATGGGGAGGAATTGGAACCCTTATACTTTGCTGGTGAGAATGTACAATGATACAATCACTTTGGAAAATAGTTTGAGTTTCATGAAAAGTTAAACATATCTGCCACATGATCCAGCCATTCCATTTTTACATATTAATCCAAGAGAAAAGAAAATATATATCCATACAATTTTTATAGCTTTATTTGTAATAGCCAAAACTGTCAGGTCGGCAGAATTCTAAGATGGCCCCTGGTATACATGACCCTTCTCCCAGTTATTCAAGAAGCGCTAATCTAGGTACTGCTATGAAGGGATTTTGCAGATGTGGTTAAGGTTCCAAATCACTTGAGTTTTAGACAGGGAGATGATCTGAGTGGGCCTGACCTAATCACATGAGCCCTTTAAGTCTGGGTCTAGAGGTCAGAGACTGGGAAAGTCAGAGATTTGAAGCTTGAGGGGGATGTGTATATGAGAAGTTCTCTGTTATTGGCTTGAAGATGGAAGGAGCCATGTGGCAAGCAATGAGAGCAGCTCTTAACTGACAGCCAGCAAGAAAATGGGCACCTTAGTCCTACAACTAGAAGGAACTAAATTCAGTCAACAACCTGAATGATCTTGGAAGTGGATTTTTCCCTAAAGCCACCAAAAAGGAATGCAGCGTGCCTCACACCTTGATTTCAGCCTTATAATACCGTAAGGAGAGAAATCTGGCCGTGCTGTGCCTGGACTTCTGCCCTACATAACTAAAAACTAAGAAATGGTTGTTGTTTTAAGCAGTTAATGTTGTAGTAATTTGTTATGCAGCAATAGAAAACGACTTGAAACTGGAAACAACTCAAGTGTCCACTGAAGACAAATGAGTAACTAAATTGCAGTATATTCATACAATAGAATACTCCCAGCAAAAAGAGAAATAAACTGCTGATACATGCAACAACAGGCATAAATTTAAAAATAATTCTGCTGAGTGAAAGAAGCCCAAAAAAAGGCTACATACTACATGATCCAATTTATGTTAAACTCTAGAAAACGCAAACATGCAAACTAATTGATAGTGACAGAAAGCAGATGAGTGCTGGCTTGAGATGGGTGACAGGGAAGGGTTGGAAGGATGGACTACAAAGGACACACAAAAACTTCTGGGGGTGATGAATATGTTCATTATCTTGATTGTGGTGATGTATGTGTATATGTATGTCAAAACTTTGTCAAAAGTGTCAAAAAATATGTATTTCAATTCTTTCCCAATAAATCAGTTCTAAAAAGTAAAAAATTAAATTATAATATTTTTAAAAAAGAGATGGAAAAGAGAAAAATTTGAACACAATGGAAATGAAATTAAACACTACATAGTAAAAAATTAAAAAGAACAGTCTTTGGGATCTTTTTTGTTTTTGGAACCATTTAAATTCTGCAGTGAGAGAGGCATCTGAAACCTTGCAAAAGTAATTACAGTCAGTCTTCATTATTTGCAGATTCTGTATTTGTGAATTCACCTAATCATTAAAATTTATTTGTAACTCCAAAATCAATACTCCCAGTACTTTTGTAGTCATTTACAGACATGTGTACGGGCAGAGCGGTAAAAAATTTGAATCAAGTGCGTGTTTTCAGCTGAGGTCAAATAAGGCGACGTTCTGCCTTCTTGACATAGCTCTCATACTGTAAACAATTGCCCTTTTTATGATCTATTTAGTGCTGTGGTTTTTTAATGCTGTACTTTTTCTTGAAGATTTCACTGTTTAAAATGGCCCCCAAGATGCCAATCAGGATCTCTGAATTGCCAAGAAAAGAAATTTTCCCGCCCACATGTAGGCCACGGGCAGGGAATTTCTTTTTCCCTCTCACATCGCTTCCATCTCTCTTCCTAAGAAGTGATGGTCCCTCACTCAGGAGGAAGGGGACCAGGCCAGCCTCTCCAAAGAAGGAAATTTCCTGAAAAGATTAAAGAGATTGTATGACATAGTGAAAGAATACCTGGATTTGAATAGAGGCATCTTTATCATCTGTGCGACTTTAGATGTTCCATATGAACTTTCTAAGTCTTCTAGACATTGCAGGTACCTAAGGGGTCAATGCACTTCGAAGTCCTTGACACACACCATTTTAGCTTTGGAAGAAGCCTGAGAGATCGTCTAATTTAATCCTCCACTTGTATAGAAGATGAGTTGGATCATGCTGGTTATAGGATGATTACTCCTTAAGTGTCCATCAGTGGTTCATTCTAGCACCGCTCACCACATGGCAGAGATCTTCCTCCTGTTCTCCCCTCACAGGGCAAAAAATTAGAGTGGATGAGATTCCTTTCCTCTGTTCTTTCAAAGCACACAGTGTAACTCTCTACCATTTCAGCATGCCCTTACCTATTTTTTCCATCCAAGGCCTATCTCATAGTTCTTGGAATATAGTTCTTGTTCAAAAGGGTATTTAAAGCACTGCTTAGTTTAGAAATGGTGGCTCAGTAGGCTGATGGTGGGCTCTGGCCAAATTCTGAAGCACTGAACATTCTTACAAGACACCAACTTGCTGATACACAGCAGAAAATATTGAATTGAAACATGAAGCATGAAGCTCATGACATCAAGTTCTTGATGTGATCAGGAAAAAATTGTTTACCATAGTTCTAGATTTTCTTTATTCTTGAAACTTTCATGGCATATTTAGTATTTATAGTATTGCACAAAGTGTTTTTCAAATGTGTGACACACAGAGACATTAGACATTTGCAATTTCAAATGCCTGGGATAAGATATCCACCCGCCCTATGAACTGAGGAGTTGGCCTTTGTGAGCAGCTGTGGTAGATCGTTTAATGGCCACAAATTCCTCCAGTCTCTGTTCCAGGCCCCTTTGCAATATGACTTTGTTGTTCTTTTCATTCAGAATCGGAGTCTTTTTTCTTTACACCTTGACTCTGGGATGACTTTTTATTTGTTTGACCAATAAAATGTGCCAGAAGTGACATTCTGTGAATTCTAGGGGCTAGGACTTAAGAGGTTTTGCAGTTTCTGCCTTTGCATTCCTGGAATACTACCCCGAGACCTCCACATGAAGAAACTTTTGCTTACTGGAGGATGAGAAGCTGTTTGGTGACCTGAGGCTTCCCAGGTGACAGCCAGAACCAAGTATCATACATGTGAGTAAGGTTACCTTGGACCTTCAATCCCCTTGGCTCGTCCAGCTGATGCAGCCCCATGAGCGAGCCCAGGCAAAACCAGCTCAGGAATTGTTGTTTTAATCCACAAAGTTTTGCAGTAATTGGTGTGCAGCAAAAAGTAACTGAGACACTGAAGACACAGCTTCTCAAGTGAGATTGTTGAGATAGCATATAGAAAGATAGAGAACAGAGATGCATTATTAATTTCCAGATCCTTTTGGGTTTGGGAAGGGTCGCATTCCCTGATATAGAGAGTGACATGAGTAGCTTAGTAGCGAATGACAGATATTTTAATTAGTACAGTGTTTAAATGTGAAAAGCAAATCGCAAGATTAACGTCTATACATTATCACTAACTTGTCTATTTTGTTCATGCAAATGTATTTTGTACAACATACTTTTTAAGGGTAGAAATTAAAATAGTTATCTTTGGGAGTTATGAGAATTAAATCGCTCGATGAATGACAATAATAGTGATTGGGATTTCCAGAGGTTCTATAACAGGAATGACCCATCTCAATTTCCCGACTTATACATGTGCTCTTTACTGTGTGTATTTGTTAACCACGGGAGGGTAACGTGCTTGAAATACATTCCTACCTACCCGCACACACACACACACAAATGGCCTCCAGGCATAATGCAGAACACCCATATAGTGTTCCTAAGTGCAAGAAGGTTGTGATGTGCCTTACAGAGAAACTATGTGAGCTAGATGAGCTTTGTTCAGCTATGAGCTATAGAGCTGCTGTTAGCTGTGAGTTCAATGTTAATGAATCAACGCTGTACCCTATAAAGTGTCTTGAGACAAAAATACACATAAAACAAGATTACGTATTGAGTGGTTGATGAAAATGTTATAATCACAGGCTTGCAGGAACCTAACCCTATATTTTCCCCCAGGAACAATGGTTCAGCATTTGTTAATTCAGTGTTCACAGCAACTTTATAGAACATAACTACTATGAATAATGAGAATTTTTATTCTCAATGAACTATGGATCTAGGTCCTATAATCTAATAGCTTGTATGGGTAGTCAGAGGCTTTACAACTGATTCTTTCTCTCATGACTTCTGCTCTGCCTATATTTATTTAAGTAAATTAAATCCAATGAATTATATAGATTTTTAGTCACTTATTCTCCATTGCAGATATTCTAATATTTCTCCTTTTTTGCTCAAGTTTTCAACCCCATCTCCCACAATCCTTAATTTGAGATGACCTCTGTCCACTTCATGCCTTACAGTACAAATTTCCTCTCACTTATAAACATTTTTAAATGTTATAAACCTTACAGTTACAGAAATTGCATAAAATTCCAACCATATGTAAAATAAGGTGATATTCCAACTGTTCTTCTTAAATTTATTTTTAAATAACTTAGATCAGCTTTCGAATGAACTGACAAGAAACATTACTGTATTTGCTATAAGATTTTTTATTGGGGATGCATTTCGCCATAGCACTAAATAGTCTCTAAATGAACTTCTAAATGAGAAATTAAATTTTTTTCAAAGGCAACAAAAGCAAAAATAAATCAGTGGGACTACATCAAATGAAAATCTTCTGCACAGCAAAGGAAATCATCAACAAAATGAAAAGGCAACCTAACGAATGGGAGAAAATATTTGCAAATCATATATCTGATAAGGGGTTAACATGCAAAATATATAAAGAACTTGTACAACTCAACAAGGAAAAAATAAACAATCCAATTAAAAAATGAGCAGCGGATCTAAATAGACATTTTTCCAAAGAAGACATACAGATGGCCAACAAGTATACAAAAAAGTGGACAAAGTCACTCATCATCAAGGCAATGCAAATCAAAACCACAATGAGATATAACCTCACACCTGTTAGAATGCTTTTGATCAAAAAGACAAAAAATAACACGTTGGTGAGGATGTGGAGAAAAAATCGGTAGAGCCACTGTGGGAAACAGTATGGAGATTCCTCAAAAAATTAAAAATAGACCTACCATATTACCCCACAATTCTACTTCTGGGTATTTATCCAAAGGAAATGAAAACACTAACTTAAAAAGATATCTGAACTGCAGTGTTGTTTACAATAGTGAAGACGCGGAAGCAACCTAAGTGTCCATTGATGAATGAGTGGACAAAGAAAATGTGGTGTATATATATATATATATATATATATATATATATATATATATATACAATGTGATATTATTCAGCCATAAAAAGAAGGAAATCTTGCCATTTGTAACAACATGTGTGGACCTTTAGGGCATTATGCTATGTGAGTTAAGCTAGACAGAGAAAGACAAATACCATATAACCTCACTTATATGTGGAACCTTAAAAAAAAAAAAAAAGAACTCATAGACACAGAGAACAGACTGGTGGCTGCCAGAGGCGAGGGGTGGGTGAAATGGGTGAAGGTGGTCCAAAGCTACAAACTTCCAGTTTTAAAATACATAAGTCCTGGGGATGTAACGTATAGCATACTGACTACAGTTAATAATACTATATTGTATATTTGAAAGTTGCTAGGAGAATAAATCTTAAAAGTTCTCATCACTAAATATTCTTTTTCTTTTAGTCAAGGAGAACAACATAGTTGACCATATTTCCTTTTACATTTTTGGCTTCTAGGAAGCTCAGAGGTAAATTTTAGGTTAGATATAATTAATGTGTAGATTTTCTATTTAAAAAAATATTTTGCCAATCCTGAATCTTTACCCCTTATTTCCATTATTTTATTGAAGGTGTTCTGCCTATAAGACCTTGTTGTAAGTTGTGTCGAATTCTTGACATGAAGATTAGAACATGCCTTACAGCTGACGTTCTAGCCTTACCATCACAAACCAGAAAGAAAAGGTTTTTTAAAATCAGTTTATTTATTTATTTAAAAATTTTTTTAAATTTAAATTTTTGTTTTTATGGCAGTAACATTGGATTATAACATTATATAACTTTCAGATGTACATCATAATATATTTTGAATTCTGTGTAGATTACATCATGTTCACCACCCAAAGACTAATTATAATCCATCACCGCACACGTGTGTCTAATCACCCCTTTTGCTCTCCTCCCTTCTCCCTTCCTCTCTGGTAATCACCAATCCAATCTCTGTTGCTATGTGTTTGTTTGTCATTGTTTTTATCTAGAAAGAAAGTTTAATATCAAATATGCCAAAATCAATATTTCTACTTATGGAAAATACTTTTCATTTTCAAATGAATAATACTAACTAATTTCATTCATTAGATCTGTGTTTTCAATTATCGTGGGTAACTTTCACAGGTAACTCATCCCGAAGCGTTTCTCTGGACGTGATATTAAAAATCAGATGGGTACAAATTATCAGCAAGTCTTTAATGATCGATGCCAAATTGCAACAAGGATTCTCTAAAAGAAAATTTCAGGCCAAAGTAATCTACACCACTTTCAATAACAAAAAAAATAGTAATAAACAAACAAAAGTACAAATAGAAACCCTTTGATATTTAAATATGGAAGAAAAGGCAGTTATCACTGCAGATACTTTTGGGACTCATCTATTTCTGAGGACGGGCTAGCCCTAGTGGAGAGGGTACTAGACTTCAAAGCAGAAGATCTGAGCTGAATTCTGATTCTGCCTCTTGACACCGAGCTCAGGGAGTTTTGGAATGGTTAAATTAGTTAATAAATTAAAATATATTAAGAGCTGGAAAAAGTTATCAAATATGTTATTAATCTGATGGGAGTAAAAGCTAACCTCCTTCATTTTCAGAACAGATCATCTACTTTATTATTCGTATACCTACCACATAACATTGATTTTCCTTCAATAAACAATAAATTACTTTGTATCTTTGCCAGATAGTTATCTTGACCTGATTGCTATCTGGCTTCTCACAAAGTCAGCGCAGACAAATGAAATTTCCAATAGTAAGGATACAATAACCAAATATTACTTGTATTAAGTGACACTACTAGAAAATATACCTAAGCCACTATATATTAGTATGTATACAGAAATGCCTTTAATATAATGTTATATTTTAATATTACGTCTTTATATTTTAGCAAGGATATAATAAAGAAAAGATTACATAGGGAATAATTATCTAAACATTAACTATATTATCCATCACGTAATTCTAAGAGTCCCTTTATGTAAGAATTCTGTGACAAACCCCTTTTAGAATTCAATATCAAGAAACATTCTTTTGGGGCTGGCCCACTGGCACAGCAGTTGAGTTCTCACGTTCCACCTCAACAGCCCGGGGTTTGCTGGTTCAGATCCCGGGTGTGGATCTACATACTGCTTGGCAAGCCATGCTGTGGCAGGCTTCCCACATATAAAATAGAGGAAGATGGGCACAGATTTAGCTCAGGGCCAACCTTCCTCAGCAAAGAGAGGAGGATTGGTGGCGGATGTTAGTTCAGGGCTAATCTTCCCCCACCCCTCAAAAAAGAAAAAGAGACATTCTTTTTAGACCAACTGACAATGTGTTCCTTTATCAGATAGTAATTATATACCCAGTGTTTCTTTGCCTTGTATACCAGAAAGTTCAAACTAAAATTCATGCTCAATTATGGGAATTATGTTAACTCAAATTTTAAAAGTATGAGTTTTCCATTTATCCTTCCTAGTGTTCATCTTTTATATTTTTATCAGTTCTATTACATGTGGCTCACTGAAAGCTACTTTAAATCCTTTCTTAAAGTAAGAAAGGTACACATTGTAAAACTTTGCTGGAACTTTGTTAGTAGTTCAAAGAAAAGGGCTACATATAATTCACTTGTGTGCTCCTTGACACTTTTAAATTTATCCTTAAATTTTACTTGCAGCATAGCACACAGTAGGGATTTAACTATGAATGGTTCATACTGCCATTTGAAGAATTGCTGCATGATGGGAGTAGAATTCATTAATTCCACAATTATTTACTGAGCCCCTGACAAGATGTGCCAGACCCTGTTCTGAAGCCAGCGACACTGTGATCCTGAGGCCCATATTTCAGCAGGAGGGTACAAATAATAAAAACAGGAGCAGGGCCAGCTCCGTGGCTGAGCAGTTAAGTTCGTGCACTCCGCTGCGGCGGCCCAGGGTTCGGATCCTGGGCGAGGACATGGCACCGCTCGTCAGGCCACGTTGAGGCAGCATCCCACATCCCACAACTAGAAGGACGTGCAACTAAGATATACAACTGTGTACGGGGGGGGCGGGGGGGAGGAGGGTTGGGGAGATAAAGCAGAAAAAAAAAATTGGCAACAGTTGTTAGCCCAGGTGCCAATCTTTAAAAAAAAAAAAACAGGAGCAAACAAGATACTTTCAGAGAGTGATAAAAGTCTTCAAGAAATCACGTATGAACCAGGTGGAAGTTGGAAAGGATACCTCAAGAAAATGTGTGTTTTCATACTATCATCCATAAAAAGATCTGAATTGTCAATTTGAAAGGGATACTGCCTACATTTGTCACCAATTCAATCATTGGGGGCACTTTTTTTTTTTTTGACAGTGCTAGGGACTCTTGATTAAGGATGTAGAAATAGAGGTGTTAAACATTATACTACTGGAGCATCAAATTATCAAAAGCAATTACATTATTTAAGCTCATTATACGAACAACAGAACAGTCTGTTGACTTGCACTAAGGGAGTTCTCTAGTTTTATCCCTTAAGCTTCCTCTGCGTTTTCCTAGATTCTCTTCACTATACCCTTCCTTCCAAAAGGTGAGTGGGTCATAGGCCATAAGATAAACACGCATGATCAGCTAGGATAAGTACTTAAGTATTAGTTTCCCTCACTTGAATCAGACAGACGTGATATCATTGAGGCCATTGTTTGCTTTTCTTCATGCAGCTGCAGCATCCTCTGGTGGGCATTAATTTATTTAATAGCTTTTGAGAAAAGCTTTTATAGTTTTTGAGAAATAGCTTTTATAGCATTTAACATAGGAATAAAAGATATAGTATTTCATTAAGTTAGCAGCTTCACAAAGCATTATGTTAGTGCTTATCACTAGATTTAAACAAACATCTGAGAGATACGCAATTACTCAAGTACAAAGATACTGACACTACTACTAATAAATGGCAATATGTTATTCTGGAAAGTCTTCAATTTGAATTTTAATAGGAAAACAAATTTCTCATGCGATTTAAATTCTCTAATTGTGCTTATCCTTCTGTATAATTTGACTTCTATCCCATGTACATTTACTATCCATTCAAAAAAATTAAAAAGCACAACTGGAAAAGGTAAAATGAGATATTTAAATACAATTTTTTGTCCAAGGATCTATAAATTAATTTAACCTCCTCAAAACTGGCAAAAGAACAAAAGGGAAAAAAATGGACTAATCTGTTCCACAACAATCTGAAACTTCAATGCCTTAGAGAATCAGATCAATACAATTAGCAAAACTTTTTGCAAGCAATCTTATAGATGTATCTGCATACATTAAATATGTTTTATATACTTCCTTTCATGAAACTACCCACGTGAAAATTTTCCTTACGTTCAGTGTTGTAATACAGTTTTCATAAATGCTATCTTGACCCAGTTTTGAGGTCCTGGCTAGAGAGCTGTCAGTTTCCCTTTTTGAGCAGCCAATTAAGTTTATACCCCCAACCACTACCCTTATAGAGTTCTCACATTCCAGGTCACTGGACATGCACCTTAATTGCCCCAGTGTATGAGACACACAAGAACAGCCCCTATGTTCCAAAGCCTGCTGAAATTATTCAAACTAGCCGACCTTAAGCCTGCTTTCCCTGTCCCACCCCATTCCTTCCCACAGAAACCAAAGTAGAGGCAGTTACCCACTGTTCCCCTCACTCGCTCTGCTTTATGACTGACTCTCTTGCTTCCCCTGAGGGGGTCTGTGTGGCATGCTGTTTGTCTGCTGGGGGCTGTGAGTAAAACAAACTGTAAAACAGTTTCTGATTTCTCTCTTTTGATCTGCATCTGGTCTCACCACACCTCACTCAAGGTACTATGGTTAAAACGAGCGTCAATAATAGTTGTCAATAAAGTCTATAGTTGCATCTTAGACAACTATTTTCTGTTACTTTGGAGCTGCCACAAATCAGCAAAAGTGACTGGTATGTTACCCAGCAACTTCACTTTTATTACAGCAAAGTTCCAATGAGGCATTCAACTGATATGCTAGAACCGAAACGTTATCATTTGATCTTCTTCTTCTTCTTTTGCTGAGGAAGATTGCCCTGAGCGAACATCCATTGCCAATCCTCGTTTTATTTTTGCTTGAGGAAGATTAGTCATGAGCTAACATCTATGCGAATCTTCCTCTATTTTTTTGTATGTGGGACATCTCCACAGCATGGCTTGTGAGTGGAGTAGGTCTGCACCCAGGATCTGAACTTGCGAACCTGGGCCACTGAAGCAGAGCACATGGAACTTTAACTACTTGTCCACCAGGCCAAGCCTTCATTTGATCTTTTATTATCAACAAAGTTCTATATCTTAAGATTGATTTCTTTTTTTTTTTTTTTTTTTGCTGAGGAAGATTAACCCTGAGCTAACATTCATTGCCATTCTTCTTATTTTTTCTTTTTTCGTGAGGAAGATTAGCCCTCAGCTAACATCTGTGCCAATCTTCTTCCAATTTATACATAGGATGCCACCCAGCATGGCTGACACATAGTGTAGGTCCACATCCAGGATCCAAACTCATGAACCCCAGGCCACCAAAGCAGAGAATGCTGAACTTAACCACTACACCACAGGGCCCACCTCTTAAGGTTGATTTTTTAAATGACAGCATTAATAAACAAGGAAAAACCTTTCAAAGAATTTAAACTATCCTTTGAAGAGATTATTACAAAGGAGTAACCACTTTGGATAAGCAAGACAACAAGTTAGAAGGACCAACTGCAATCTAACATAAAAGTAAGCACAAATGAAGAAAAACACTTTTCTCACTTGCTACCATCCCTTGTACTGCAGCAAAAACATTTGGCATTGAGAGATAACCATATGGAGATTATGCAAAAGTTGACCTATATGCAAGAAAACTTAAAATATTGCATATGTCAAGTCAGGAAATGTTAAATTTAACCATTTAATAGAAGGAACCAAGAGTGATGTCAGGACCATGGCAGAATCAGTTGTTCTCTTTGTCTATCCCCCTAAGTTACAACCAATGAGACATCTATTGACCAACAAAGGACTCCCTGCACAGCACACCAGAATACCTGAGAGATCCATACATCCATCCATCTGAAGGTGGGTAGACTGGACCTCTGGGAGGCAGTGGAACTAGGTGAGCAGCCCCCTCTCCTAACTCCTCTGAGGGTAGTGGTCCAAACTATGGATGCTCACAGCGGTGCGCATGCTGGTGACCAGAAGCTGCAGGAGTAGATGTTGGACTCTAGGCTTAGCCCCTGCCCTCTCCAGTGGTAGTGGGTGGTGCATACATCCTGAGGCTTCAAGACACAGAGTGGTGACCCAGCCTCATCTCTCTCCCTCAGAAGTGGCACTGCCAGTCTTTTTAGCAGTGGAGACAGCATCCAAAACAAGGATTTCCCTGGTAGGGGCAGGGTGTCCTGACCTGAGGTTTCAAAAAGTACACTGGCATGTGCCAGTGACCAGAGGCTGCAGGAGCAGCAACAACACTCGTGGCTTAGCCCTGCCACTTCCCTAGCAGTGACACCTGTGACCTAAGGCTTCAGGAACCACAGAAGAACCTGTGACCAAGCCCCCAGTGGCAGCACCCCCAACACCAGCTCTATCAGCAGCAGGGGCTACATACAAGACCTCCAGCAGCAAGAGAGACACTTATGAACCCACTGCCCCTGGTAGCAGTGCTGCCAGCATCCCCAAATAACCTGAACCCATGGAGAGCCTGCAGAGAGCCAGTGGGGAAACAGAAGACCTAGGTGGGGAAACAGCAGAAGTGCTTGCTGCCTGGTGATTCTGGTGGCAACATGTAAGGCTTCAGTGGCATCATAAGCAGCAAGGCACCAGCAACTTAGGAAGCCCAAGCAGCACAAGGAGGGCTCTGACAATGCCTTTGGCACAGGGAGTGGAGGATGAAAAACCCAGTCTCTAAAATAGAACCAGAAGCAGCTCAGAATCAAAGTAAACAAAGCCTTACCCAAATAAGAAAAGTGCTCACTACCACAAATGTGCCAGGAGAGGATCAACTCATCAAGCACCATGAAGAATTACAGCAACACAGCAGAACAGAAAGAAAATGACAACTCTCCAGAAACCAAACTTGAAGTCACAGAAGATTACAAACTAACTAAAAAAGAGAATTCAAATAACCATGATGAAGAAACTCAATGAATTAAAGAAAACTCAGAAAGACAGTTCAATGAGCTCAGAAATAAAATTAATGAACAGAAGAGTACTTCACAAAAGAGATTGAAATTCTAAGAAAAGAAACCAAGCAGAAATTTTAGAGATGAAGGGCACAATTAATGAGATGAAAAAGAAAGTAGAAAGCATTTGGAATAGAGCACACCATATGGAAGAGAGAATTAGCAAGCTCAAAGATAGAAATCTAGAAATGATTCAGATGGAAGAGGAGAGAGAACTAAGATTAAAAAATAATTACAGAAATCCTACGAGAAATATCCAACTCAATTAGGAAAAGCAACATAAGGATAATAGATATCTCAGAAAGAGAAGAGAGATATAAAAGAGCAGAGACCTTACTCAAAGAAGTAACAGCTGAGAACTTCCCAAGCCTTGGGAAAGAACTAAAAATACAAGTATATAAAGCTAGCAGAACTCTTAATTATCTCAACGCAAACAGACCTTCTCCAAGGCATATTACATTAAAATTGTCAAAAGTCAATGACAAAGAAAGAATATTAAGGGTGGCTAGAGAGAAGAAAGTAACTTACAAAGGAACCCCCTCAGGTTATTAGCAGATTTCTTAGCAGAAACTCTACAGGCTAGGAGACAGTGTAATGATATATTCAAAATACTGAAAGATAAAAACTATTAGCCAAGAATACTCTATACAACAAAGTTATCCTTCAGATATGAAGGAGAAATAAAGGCTTTCCCAGACAAACAAAAGCTGAGAGAGTTCATCACCACTACCTACTTTACAAGAAATGGTGAAAGGTGCCCTTCTACCTGAATCAAAGGTTTACAAAGCTTTGAGCAAAGTGATAAATAGAAGCAGAATCAGAAAATTTCAACTCTATATCAGAATAGGTTAGTAAACACTTAATTATAACATAAAGGCTAAAGGGAAACAAAGCATCAAAAATAGCTATAACTATTTCAATTTGATAACAAACTCACAAAACAAAAAGGGATAATTTCTGATAATAAAAACATGGAAGGGGAAGCAGAGAAAGATGGAATCCACATAGGCTAATGGAGATAAAATGCTATCAGCAGAAAAAGGACAATCTCTTCTATGAGATCTTTTAAACAAACCTCATGGAAACCACAAAACAAAAATTCAAAGCAGAGTCACAAATCATAAATAAAGAGTAAACTGAGAAACACATCACAGAAAACCATGAAATTGAAATGGCAGACGGAAATACAAGGAAAAAGAAACAATGGAAATGTAGAACACACAGAAAACAAAAGATAAAATGGCAACATTAAGTCTTCAAATATCAACAATCACTTTAAATGTAAATGGACTGAATTCACCAATCAAAAGACAGAGTGGCTGAATGGGTTGAAAAACAATATCCAACAATATGGTACCTCCAGGAGACTAATCTTAGCTCTAAAGACAAAGATAGGCTCAGAGTGAAGGGATGGAAGATGATTCTCCAAAAAAATGGCAAACAAAACAAAATGAGTGTAGTCATACTTACGTCAGACAAAATAGACTTCAAGCAAAAAAAAAAAAAGAGAGAGAGAGAGACAAAGATGTATACTATATAATGATAAAAGGGACAGTCCACCAAGAAGACATAACACTTCTTAATATATATGCACACAACATAGGAGCACCAAAGTATATAAGGCAACTACTGACAGACTTAAAGGGAGAAATTGACAGCAACACAATTATAGTAGGGGGCTTTAACACCTCATTTACACCAACAGATATATCATCCAGACAGAAAGCCAACAAGGAAACAGTGGCCTTAAATGAAACACTAGACCAGACAGAATTAATAGAGAGATACAGAGAATATTCCATCCCATAGCAGCAGAATACACATTCTTCTCAAGTGCACATGGGATATTCTCAAAGATAGAGCATATGTTGGGAAGCAACAAGCCGTAATAAATTTAAGAAGACTGAAATAATATCAAGCATCTTGTTGAACCACAATGGTATAAAACTAGAAGTGAACTACAGGAAGAAAGCTGGAAAAGTCACAAATATGTGGAGACCAAACAACAGGCTACCATACAATTATTGGATCAAGGAAGAAATCAAAGGAGAAATTAAAAAATACTTGGAGATAAATGAAAATTAAAACACAACATACCAAAACTTATAGGATGCAGCAAAAGCTGTACTAAGAGGCAAGTTTATAGCAGTTCAGGCCTACCTCAAGAAATAAGAAAAATTTCAAATAAACAATCTAATGCTATACCTAAAAGAGTTAGAATAAGAACAAACAAAGCTAAAACTCAGTAGAAGGAAAGAAATAACAAATATCAGAGCAGAAATAAATGAAATAAAGACATAAAAAACAACAGAAAGGATAAAAGAAACTAAAAGCTGGTTCTCTGACAAGATAAACAAAATTGACAAACCTTTAGCTAGACTCACTAAGAAAAAGAGAAAGAAGGCTCAAATAAATAAAATCAGGATTGAAAGAAGAGAATTCACAATCAATATCACAGAAATACAAAGGATTATAAGAGAATACTATGAAAAGTGATATACCAACAAATTGGATAACCAAAAGGAAATGGATAAATTCTTAGAATCATACAACCTCCCAAAACTGAATCAAGAAGAAATAGAAAATCTGAATAGACAAATCACAAGTAAAGAGATTGAAAGAGTAATCAAAAACATCCCAAAAAACAAAAGCCCAGGACTGGATGGATTTCCTGGTGAATTCTACAAAAACATTCAAAGATTTTATACCTATCACTCTCAAACTCTTCTGAAAAAATTGAAGAGGATGGAATGCTTCCTAGCTTGTTCTGTGAGGCCAATATTACCCTGATATCAAAACCAGACAAGGACAATAAAAAAAAGAAAATTACAGGCCAATGTCACTGATGAACATAGATGAAAAATACTCAACAGAACATTAGTAAACTGAACACAACAATACATTAAAAGAATTATACACCACGATCAAGTGGTATTTATTCCAGGGACACAGGGATGGTAAAAAATCCACAAATCAATCAATATGATACACCGCATTAACAAAATGAAGAATAAAGATCACATGACCATCTCAATAGACACAGAGAAAGCATCTGACAAGAGTCAACATCCATTTACGATAAAGACCTTCAATAAAATAAAGACTTTCCTATAGAAGGAAAGTACCTCAACATAATAAAGGACATATAGGAGAAACCCACAGCCAACATCATACTCAACAGTGAAAAACTGAAAGCTATTCCTCTAAGAGTAGGAAAAAGACAAGGATGCCCACTCTCCTTAGTCTTATTCAACATAGTACTGGAAATAGTACTCAGAGCAATTAGGCAAGAAAAAGAAATAAAAGGGATCCAAATAGGAGAGGAAGAAGTAAAACTATCACTCTTTGCAGATGACATGATTCTATATATAAAAAACCCTAAAGAATCCATCAAAAAACTATTAGAAATAATGAATACAGTAAAGTTGCAGGGTACAAAGTCAACACACATAAATCACTGCATTTCTATACACTAATAACAAACTTGCAGAAAGAGAAATGAAGAATACAGTCCCATTTATAATTGCAACAAGAAATAAAATACCTAGGAATAAATTTAACCACTGAAAACTATAAGACATTATTGAAAGAAATTGAAGAAGACATAAGATATTCCATGCTCATGGATTGGAAGAATAAACATGGCTAAAATGTCCATATTACCTAAAGCAATATACAGATTCAATACAATCACAATCAGAATCCCAACAACACTTTTCACAGAAATACAATAAAGAGTCCTAAAATGTATACGGAACAACAAAAGACCCTGAATAGCCAAAGCAAGTTTGAGAAAAAAGAACAAAGCAGTAGGTATCACTCTCCCTGAATTCAAAATATACTACAAAGCTATAGTAATCAAAGCAGCATGGTACTGGTGGGAAAGGAATCACACTGATCAATGGAACAGAATTGAGAGCCCAGAAATAAGCCTACATATCTATGGACAGCTAGTTTTTGACAAAAGAGCCAAGAACATACAATGGAGAAAGGAGAGTCTCTTCAATAAATGGTATTGGGAAAACTGGACAGCCAACATGCAAAAGAAAGAAAGTAGACCGTTATCTTACACCACGCACAAAAATTAACTCAAAATAGATTAAACACTTGAATGTAATACCTGAAACCATAAAACTCCTAGAAGAATACATAAGCAATATGCTCTCTGACATTGGTCTTAGCAGTAACTTTTTGAATACTATGTCTCCTCAAACAAAGGTAAACAAAAGGAAAAATAAACAAATGGGACTACATCAAACTAAAAAGCTTCTGTACTGCAAAGGAAACCATCAACAAAATGAAAAGACAATCAACCAACTGGGAGAAAACATTTTCAAATCATGTATCTGATAAGGGGTTGATTTCCAAAATATATAAAGAATTCATAGAACTCAACAACAAAGAAATGAACAACCTGATTAAAAACTGGGCAGAGGATATGAAGAGACATTTTTACAAAGAAGATATACAGATGGCCAACAGGCACATGAAAAGATGTTTGACATTGCTAATTATTAGGGAAATGCAAATCAAAACTACAATGAGATATTGCCTCACAGCCATCAGAATGGCTATAATTAACAGGACGAGGAATAACAAGTGTTGGAGAGGATGTGGAGAAATAGGAACCCTCATGCACTGCTGGTGGGAATGCAAATTAGTGCAGTCACTATGGAAAAAAGTATTGAGATTTCTCAAAAAATTAAAAAATAGAAATACCATATGATCCCGCTATTCCATTTCTGGGTATTTATCCAAAGAGCATGAAAACACCAATTCTAAAAGATATATGCACCCTGTGTTCATTGCAGCATTATTCACAATAGCCAAGACTTGGAAACAACCTAAGTTCCCATCAATGGATGAATGGATAAAGAAGATGTGATACATACACACAGTGGAACACTACTCAGCCATAAAAAGGGTGAAATGTTGCCACTTGTGACAACATAGATGGTATTATGCTAAGTGAAATAAGTCACACAGAGAAAGACAAATACCATATGATTTCACTCATATGTGGAAGACAAACAAACACATAGGTAAGGAGAATAGATTGGTGGTTACCAGAGGGGAAGGGGTTGAGGGGAGAGTAAAAGGGGTAAAGGGGCACAGAGGTATGATGACAGATGGAAAATAGGCTTTTGGTGGTGAATATGATGCAATCTACACAGAAGCTGAAATATAATGATGTACACCTGAAATTTACACAGTGTTATAAACCAACGAGACCTCAATAAAATAATTAATAAATAAATAAGTGGAACTGCCAGCATAGTTATAATACCTAATTTTATTTTTCTGGTTATCCTGTGATCTCCATCAGGAAGTGTAATAGTTAATTAGCTGGGCTAGAGCTAGCGTTACTTTTTAAATATTTTTACAAGTATCCTGTTATTTGTCCTGGAAGTAAAGCTAAGGGTAGCGTAAGAAAAATAGTTTGAGAAACACTAAGTAGTGTTGGTGACATACTCACCTAATGGATTCCGCCTGCCGTTGTTGATGTCCTCCATCTTATCCCTAAAGAAGAACTTTAAAATTATTGCAACTTGAAAGGAAAGAGGTTTAAGCCATTATCTTTTCAATGTTTCTGTTAATAATATTCTGCTACCATTCTACTTTATCTTAAAGGTAAAATAAATCCAAGATTGACAGTAAATTGGTGTTTACTTCTTACTCAGAGTCGTAAACGTCTACAACTAGACTATGTTTTATCGTAAAATAGCTTTAGGCAAACTAAGGAAAAGCTTCTATTTGCTGCACATCTTTCTTTTTCCCTCTCTTCATTGTTCTTTTACTCAAAGTTTTTCATCTACTTTGAGCTACCCTTCAAAGCCCCCAGCCTAGTCGCTACAATCTGAGTGCTAGTTTTGTTATCTTATTAATCTCTTTTATTCGTGAAGTTATCCACATGTAAAAATTAAATGTTGTTTCTTGAATGCAATGAGCTGAAGCCAATATTTTTAAAAATAGATGTCTACTTTGAGAAAGATAGAAATTATGGATGGCAAAACTTCTCAAATAATACTAAATTTTTAAAAATTGTGTTAATTTGGATGGTTTAAAATTCAGTCAAAATGTTAAATTTACCAGTTTTCTGGGTTTTATATTTTCATCATAAATTCCACTACAGTTCTTACTGTCTCACCCAGATCTAGGTGGGTTAAGAATAAAGAATGGCCAAAAATGTCCATAGATCACTAACCAAAAACTCTTAAAGATAATTAAATGTTGTAGGAAGTTTCCCCTTTCTTGTACCCCATCACAAAATTGCTGTTGCATAAATCTAATCATGACTCTCACAGCTTACATTACATATAATTGCGAATGATTTTCATCTTATTAAATATATCTACTTATCTGCTTCTAATCAGATGTATTCCTACCTTGAAGTTAAAATAGACTTTATTCACTGGGGGAGTGACATCACCAAAATGGTGAAATAGGGGTTTTCTATCATCTTCCCTTCAAAGAACACCAATTTTGACAATCATCCATAGGTGAGAATGCCTTTGTGGAAGTCTAGAAATCTAGTGGTGAAGTTCCAGTACACCGTTGGTACAGAAAAAAAAAATCTGAGATTGGCTGCATTGAAGAGTGTGTATGAGGAACAGTTTCACTTTATGCATGTCACCCCTCCCCCAAGGTAGCACAGCCCAGTGCCAAGAGAGATCTTCTCAGCAAGTGATTTTTCCCATGGGGGAAGTGAGAGCATGTGAGTGAGCGCCCAGTTTCCCCAGTTGTGCAGGACACTGCCAAAGAGGCCCATTTCTTTCTTGTCCCATCCAAAATACTGAGTTGTGAATTGTACAACTGAGGGGCAGGGAGGGGCTGTAAGAATGGCAGCCAGGGCTCAGAATGGAACATAACAAAGGGACACAGATCCTACTAACTACTCTGGACTCCAACAGAAAGTCCATGCACAAGCCACCGGGGACACCTTGCCTGTGGATACCACAGATAGCCCATGGGCAGCCCAAATGCTCTGCATGCCTCACCCACACCCCTACACCCCATAGCTGACTCCCTGTGCATACCTCAGCCATGAGAGCAAGTCTTTGCAGATGGCTAGTGAGCACATGCAGAAAGCTGGCCCGATTCTGTAGGACTGGGAGAAAGCACAGAAACTTGAGCATTTAGCACTGCCCTAGGGAAAGCAAATGGGAGACTGTCAGCACTGGGCCTGGCTTTGCAGGATTGAGAAAAGGCACACAATCTTACGAACTCCCCCCAAAAGGGAACAAGAAGTGTGGAAAAGCTGTATCCATAGAAAAGGTCTGAGAAAGGCTCAGAATCCCTAATAGAGTTGACAGAAGCCAGTCAGTAAAGACTAGCAGAAGTGACTGCTTCTTCTAATCTGAAGACAGCAAGAAAAACTTCAAGGAACATGAAAAATAAAGGAAATATGACACCAACAGAGGAACACAATAATTTTCCAGTAACCACCTCAAAGAAATGGATATTTGTGATTTACCTGATGAATTCACAATAGCTGTTTTAAGGAAACTCAGTGATCTATAAGAAAATACAGTAAGACAATTCAATGTAATCAGGAAAACAGTACATGAACAAAATGAGATATTTAATGGAGAGATAAAAGTCATAAAAAAAGAACTATTGAGTTGAAAAATACAATGAATGAAATGAAAAATGCAATAGAGAGCACCTGTGTCAGGCTCTATCAAGCAGAAGAAAGAATTTGTTTAGTAGGGGGCCAGCCTCCTGGCCGAGTGACTAAGTTCACACACTCTGCTTCAGCAGCCCAAGGTTTAGCCAGTTCGGATCCTGGTCATGGACGTAGCACCACTCCTCAAGCCATGCTGAGAAGGCATCCCACATGCCACAACTAGCAGGACACACAAGTAAAACATGCAACTATGTACTGGGGTGCTTTGGAGGGAAGAAGGAAAAATTTAAAAATAAATAAATAAATAAATAAAATCTTTCAAAACAAAAAAGAATCTGTGAAGCAGAACACAGATCAGTTGAAATTATCCAGTCAGAGAAGATCAAAGAAAACAAATTAAAAAGAGTGAAGAACACCCACATGAACTATGAGATACTATTAAGAAAGACAATCTACATATTATTGGAGTCACTGAAGAAAAAGAGAGGGAGAAAGGGGCAGAAAATTTATTTAAATAAGTAACAGCTGAGAATTTCCCAAATCTGGAGAAAAATTTGGACATCCTAGTTCATGAAGCTCATAGGTCCCCAATTCAACTCAACTCAAAAAAATCTCCAAGACACATCATAATAAAACTGTCTAAAATCAAAGATAAAGAGAGAATTTTAAAAACAGGAAGAGAAAATTTCATCACATACAAGGGAACCCCCAGAAGGCTTCAGTGAATTTCTCAGAAGAAATCTTGCAGGCCAGGAGAGAGTGAGATGATATATTCAAAGTACTGAGAGAAAAAAACTACGAACCAAGAAAAATTGATTTGGAAAAGTTGTCTTTCAGAAATGAAGGGGAGAAAAAATCTTTTTCAGACAAACAAAACCTGAGGGAATTAATCACCACCAGACTTGCCTTACAAGAAGTGCTGAAAGGAGTTCTTCAAGCTGAAACGAAAAGACACTAATGAATAACTTGAAACATATGAAAATATAAGAGACACTGGTAAAGGTAAGTATATAGTCAAATTCAGAATACTCCAATGCTGTAATTTAGTGGGGTGTTAATCGCTTACCTCTAGTATAAAGGTTAAAAGAAAAGTACTAAAACTAATTAATAATAATAATTAATGGATACATAATATAAAAAGATGTAAATTGTGACAACAAAAAAATAAAACGTGGGAAGGGGAGTAAAAGAGTAAAAAGTTTTTGTATGCAATTGAAGTTAAGTTGTTATCAAATTAAAATAAATTGGTATATCTATATTTTTTTAATTGAGATTCATAATAGTTTACATCATTGTGAAATTTCAGTTGTACGTTATTTCTTGTCTGTCACCACACAAGTGCTCCCCTTCACCCCCTGTGCCCACCACCCCCTTCCCCTGGTAACCACTGAACTGTTTTCTTTTCCATGCATTTGTTTATATTCCACATATGAGTGAAATGATATGGTGTTTGTCTTTCTCAGTCTGGCTTATTTTGCTTAGCATAATACCTTCCAGGTCCATCCATGTTGTTGCAAGTGCGATGATTTTGGGTTTTTTTTTTTATGGCTGAGTAGTATTCCATTGTATATATATACCACATCTTCTTTATCCAATCATCAGTCAGTGGGCACTTGGATTGTTTCCCTGTCTTGGCTATTGTGAATAGTGTTGCAATGACCATAGGGGTACATATATTACTTTGGATTGTTGATTTCAAGTTGTTTGGGCAGATACCCAGTAGTGGGATAGCTGGGTTATATGGTATTTCTATTTTTAGTCTTTTGAGGAATCTATATACTGTTTTCCATAGTGGCTGCACAGTTTGCATTCCCACCAGCAGTGCATGAGTGTTCCCTTTTCTCCACAACCTCTCCAACAGTTGTTGTTTTTTGTCTTGGTAATTATACCCATTGTGACTGGTGTAAGGTGATATCTCATTGTAGTTTTGATTTGCATTTCCCTAATGATTAGTGATGTTGAGCATCTTTTCATGTGTCTGTTGGCCATCTGTATATTTTCCTTTGAAAAATGTCTGTTGATATCCTGTGTCCATTTTTTGATCTGGTTGTTTGTTTGTTTGTTTGTTGAGTTGTGTGAGTTCTTTATATACTTTTGATATCAACCCCTTGTCTGATAAATGATTTGCAAATATTTTCTCCCAGTTGGTGGGTTGTCTTCCATTTTGTTGATGGTTTCCTTTGCTTTGCAGAAGATTTTCAGTCTGATGCAGTCCCATTTGTTAACTTTTTATTTTATTTCCCTTACCTAAGTAGACATGGTATTCAAAACGATGTGGCTAAAACCAATGTCAAAGAGTATACTGCTTATATTTTCTCCTAGGATTTTTATGGTTTATGGTTTCAGTTCTTACATTCAAATCTTTAATCCATTTGGAGTTAACTTTTGTGTATGGTGCAACATAATGGTCTGCTTTCATTCTTTTGCATGTAGCTGTCCAGTTTTCCCAAGACCATTCATTGAAGAGATTTTCCTTTCTCCAGTGTGTGTTCTTGGCTCCTTTGTCAAAGATTAACTGTTCATAGATGTGTGGTTTTATTTTTGGGCTTTCAATTCTGATCCATTGATCTGTTTGTCTGTTTTTGTCCCAGTACCATGCTGTTTTGATTACTATAGCTTTACAGTATGTTTTGAAGTCAGAGATTGTGATGCCTCCAGCTTTGTTCTTTTTTCTCAGGATTGATTTGGCTATTCAGGGTCTTTTGTTGTTCTATATAAGATGTTTTACGTAAGTCTCATGGCAACTACAAAGAAAAAATCAACAGTAAATATGCAGAAGAGAGAGAGAAGGGAATCAAAGCATATCACCATGCAAAATCATCAACTCAAAAAGGAAGATAGCAAGAGAGGAAGAAAGAAAAAAGGAAACTAAAACACAACCAGAAAACAATTAATAAGACGGCATTTCTAAGTCCTTACCTATCAATAATTACTTTAAAGTAAATAGATTAACTTCTCCAATCAAAAGGCATGGAGTGGCTCAATGGATTAAAAAAAAAAAAACAAAACAAAACACAAGACCCAACTATATGCTACCTATAGGAGACTCACTTCAGCTTTAAGGATACACATAGGTTCAAAGTGAAGGGATGGAAAAATATGTTCCATGAAAATGCAAACCAAAAGAGATAACTCTTGTTCTCTTTGGTAAGCTATACCTTACATTAGACAAAATAGACTTTATGTAAAAAACTGTAACAAGAGACAAGAAACGTCATTATAAAATGATAAAAAGGTCAATTTGTCAAGAGGATATAACAATTGTATACACATACGCATCCAACACAGCAGCACCTAAATATATTAAGCAAATACTAACTGATCTGAAGGGAGAAATAGACCACACTCATAGAGAGAAAAAAACATTGTGATCTAAAGCTTACCAACAGTTATTGTGACAGTATCATCATCTATGGAGCATTTCTTTCTTTTACTTCAGGTACTTGAAGGAGCAGGCTTATGAAAGTTCAATTTTGATGACGAGTATTCCATCTAATTAAGGAGTGTGTAAAATTAACTATTGGTTTTATCATCTCGTTTACCTGGCATAAGACTTCTCAGCCTTCGAGTTTTAAATCCTTCAGAAGAAAATTATACTTTACATTTGTAAAAAACTTTCCTGTGTTTACCCCTGATGCTGCAATTCTGTAGTTAAAAAAAGAGTGTATCTATGAGAAGACTACAGTTTTTATAGCTTTAAGCAATACATTCAACTTGTTAGGAGATTGTCATGAATTTTTCAATAAATGGAGTGATTCCTCTCTTTGATATATTTGCATTATTTGAATGTGATTTAATAACTTAACTGTGATGTTAACTATGGATCACATTCCTAGATTTACATTTTGCTTTTTTTTTCCAGAATGTTTTATTTTAGATACCCATCTATTTTGTGATTCATTCCTGCCACTTATCAATTTAAATATATCACATACAAGTTTTGGTTCTTTTGTGACATCTTCCATTTTGCCTTGGCAACTTATCATTTTACAGTTCTGGGTGAAATTCTTTCAAAATGTTCTGAAGATTCCATGTCATGACCATATTTAAATCTCATATTCTTTGACAATTTAAATGAACATAGGAATCTTAGCTTTTCTTGAATAAATTCTGACGCTGCTGCTCTGCTTTTGCTTTTGGAATAAGTGTTCCAAAATCTGTTATTCACTTTATTCCAACGTTTCCTTGAGTTATCTTGTGTATGCTTTTTCTATCACAATCAAACCTACATTTTCTGTAATTTGGTGACTCTTGAACTTTGGTTGGTTTTGTTTCACAGAAGTTAGGAAGGCTGAAGGACTTTTACTTTCCCTTTTTGGGTAAATCTTGGTAAATGATTTTTCTGAGAATACTTGTTAAATGTTTCTACCATTTATTAAACAACTTAAAAACACTTTAAATAAAACACTCTGGGTTTTCTTTCTTTTATTTCCCTGTTTCACGCATAAAACATTTTTTAAATGCAGTAATTTAAACATAGCATATGGTTTCTGTGTTCTGAAACTGATGAATTATCTTTGAGTTAAGAAATGTTAGCAATGTACTCAAAAAAATTATTTTATTTTTAGTTTCAAATGGTTGTTTTCATCATCCCGAAGAGAGTTGATTAAATTTAATACTGAGATGCTTATTACGTTTTTTTCATTCCCATGAGGTTTTCTCAATGCACTTACCAACCACGTGTCAGATCACATTGTTAATATTTATTAAACTATGTTGGACTGGTATTCTTTCAACTGCCTTCCTTCTTAAAGTAATTTAAAATTCCTTTATAATATGTCATCTGATATCTCTGTGTTTCTTCAGACTTCTTATAATTCCAAAGAATATCGTTATTGCTTTTAAAGTAGAACTGCGTTTCTTTTTCCTTGTTTATCTTTCTTAAATAGATATTTTTATGATTTCACTGATATTCCTGTTGTTTATCTTATACAATGATTCTTAAAATATTTTCAAATAAAAGCTTTTATTGCTAATTCTCGCCTTTGTGTCATATTTTCTGTTGAAACTCTCTGCTTTTCTGACATCTATAAAATCATTTTTCTTCCCAACACTTTAACAAATTAAATTCTTTGAAGGGCGGCCTGCTCTGAGTCTGAAGATGGCAGCTGCCCAATATAAGTAGTTAAGATCAGCAGTGATCTTCATTCCCTTTTATTTGACCTGAAAAACATAATAAAATACAACCATAATTTAATAAATTAGATATTTTAAATCACTTTGTTATTCAATATTAAATCATTATTATGATTACAGTTATTTTGTAATATGCTAAGAACTAGTCAAAAATACCATTGGAAAAAAATCTGCTAAAGAATATAGTAAGAAAATTAACCATAAAATGATGTTGTCTTATGAAGATCTGATTCAATTAGCCTAATTTAAGAAAGTAACTGTCAAAATAACCTCATCTATCAAATGGAAATAATGAGAATATCTACCTTATTAAGGATTGTGAGGATTAGATGAGATAATGCATATAAAGTGTGTAGTATAGAATCCAGCACTCTAAAAGCTTAATAAATGCCTGCTATAATCACTCTCCCCTACTCGCCATGCCCTCCCCAACCTGGGCCCCAAGCTGCTTTACCTCTGAATTTTTAACTCCTATATTCTGCTTTTTGACTATAATATGCTATAATATGCTTTTCTATGGTCATTATTTCAGCTTTTACTACCTTAATCCCTCTATAATTTAATTTTACATCATTGATATTTCCAAACCCTTTATTTTCCATTTCCCTCCAATTCATTACCACTCTCCGGCTTTACTTTCAACCCTACTTCTCTCTGTACCAGCATAAAACCCCATAGTCCACAAGTTTAATTGCCCTCCCTTAGGTTTTTTTAAACCCTAGAGGTGCATAAGTCATAGGATTTGAAGACAGAAAAACTCTGTGTTCAAATTCTGGCTCTGTCATTTCCTAGCTGTGAGAAACGAGCAAGATGTTTAGCCTTTCTCAATATATGTATATCGACGATTGTCAGAAGTAAATGCAATAATGTATATAAAGCATTTACCATAGAGGCTGGTATATAGTAGACGCTCAATAAATCTTAGTTCTTTTCTCTCATTCCCTTCAGTAAGTACTCCAAAATTTCATCTCTTTCTGCAAACTTTCATTTAGTTGCTTATTCCCGCTAGCTCAGCAAAAGACCTAATTTCCTATTTCACAGAGAAAATCGGAGCCATTCGGTCAAAATTCCTCTAATTTCTTCCATGCCACTTGTAAATTAATCTGCGTCAGTACTCATCTTTATCTCATTCTTTCCAGTTTCATGGAGGAATCTCCCTTCTATGGCTTAATGTTCCACCTGAGCTCAGAAACCATTAATCATCACTTCTTTCTTCTGTACTATTCTTTCCCCCTCTCTATTGATCTTTTCCCTTAAGATATAAGCATACTATTCAAAAGCCTCTTCCATCTTAAGAAGGACAAATAAACCCTTTATTATTCTTCATGGCCATGCATCTTGGAAGAGTTATTTACTCTCAATATCTCTGCTTTCTCACCTCCCATTTACTTCCTAACTTACTCTATAACTTCTGCCTATACCATTCTTCCAAAGCTGCTCTCACTAAGCTCAACATTGATCTCCATATTACCATGGCCAGTGGACATTTTTCTGAAGTAACCACACATTTGACCCCTCCATCATTCTTGTAATTCTTCTTTCTCTCCTTTGGCCTCTATGCCATAGTGTTCTCCAGTTTTCCAGTTCTAGTCTTCTTATAAGGCTCATCTTCCAATGCCCATCTCCCAAATGTCATAGTTCCCTAAGACTCTATCTTGAATCTTTGTGTTTTTTTCACATTAGCTGGGTGATCCATATGAATCTATGGCTTTAACTACAACATCTATATGCTAATGAGTCATTAAACTTTATTTTCAGTCTAGATCTCCAGTCCAAGCTCCAGAATCTTTTACTCAACTAGCTATCACTTCTGTCCTCCTAAATGTGCCATAAATACCTCGAATTCAATATACTTAAAACTAAACTCAAATTTGCTTCTACACATACAGGACTCATTTTAGCCAATAATAAGCAAGACTTTCCACAAAATTACCAAAGTCTTTCTCAATCCAGCTTCTTTATTTGAACACAGAAAATTATTTAAGTGACTATTTTATCAAATTCTCCAAGGATTAGTACTATTCCAGATGCACAGGAAATTAATTCATTGCATATAATAGATGCCTTAGGTCACTAGGGCTTAATTCTTTCACAGAACTCAGCTGAGATAGGTGCTCATTTACCTTCTATATCTATGCACCAAGTTATGTAGCTTTTACCTCTTATCTCGGGTATCTTCTACTCCTCGCCCCCTTATCTGTGTTAGTTTATGCTCCCGTGTTTTTCTGTTTGACTACTACAATAGCCTACAAATCTGAGTTGGCCCAAATCTGACTGTCTAATTTGATTTCCTGACACTTCCCTTTAGGCTCATTTTGTGACAGCTATGCTATGCTACATATACCTCCCTGACTATGACGTATTCTCCTGAGTTGAAGTCTCTGTGTCTTTCCCATTTCCTCTCTCTGGTATCCCTGCAACCTCTTTCATCAAGCTAATATTTTTTTCTTTAACTACACAAGCAGGTTTAGAGTACACATTCTTTACAAAGGGTTCACACAACACAAAAGTACACAGAGTAAAAAGTTAAGTATTCCTTTATCTTGACCTTTCTCCTCCAAATTCCACACATACATACACACATACACTTCCCTCTCCACAAATAACTATTATTAACAGTCTGGTTTGTATCATTCCAGACTAAATTCTGCTTATTCATCAACTGCAAGCTTAGGTACATCTCCTCCTAAGCTTTCTCTGACTCTCATAGACAGGATGAGTTAACTCCTCCTATTTGCTTCTATAAAACCTTGCGTTTACCTTTATCAGAGTATCACAATATATTTTAGTTGTTTAACTTTTGGTTTATACCCAGCCTGAATTGTAAAATCCTGAGAGTGGGGCTTTGTTTTTAATCTTTATGTTCCCCAGTTTTTCACAGTGCTTCACGTATTTTTATTGAAGGATAAATTACACTGTATTCTCATTAGGGTCTAGTGGGGAGACATAAATAATCTTAAAAGGAGCAGAGTGTTAAGAAATCAGGCTAGGAACATCTTCCAGGTAACATGATAACCAAATATCCTAAGTGTGAATAGAAGTAGACTAGAGGAAATAGGAATGTGCTCCACGAATAGAGTGGCACCACAATCAAATAGTAATGTATGCTAAAGAAATTACAAAGAGGTTCCTAATTAGTATTATACAATATTATTACATTGACCTATTCAAATAATATCTTTAGTATTTTTTTAAGGGCTAGGGACTTCACATCACTCTACCTATAATCTGTATTATCTCTAGTTTACAGAGAAAGACACTAAGGCTTAATTAACGTATCAGAAATTATCAGTGCCCTGTCCATATCCCCCTGGCCTACCATGGAGGCTATCTGCAGCTTCAGTGGCGATTTCCATTAACGCCATGCCACTGGCTTCCTATGTCAACCATCTCTCTTTCTGTCTGATGGTTTTGTCCAGCAGCAGGAGCATGCTACTCAAGGGAAGTACCAGAGAGTTAACAGTCCCAAGAGTAATCCTCAAGTACTGAGGGAAGGGAACCGATAGATAAATATCCCAGTTCTCCTTGCCTCAGTGGGACAATTCTGAGCTCTGTTCTACATGTCTCTCAGAAGATCTCCAATAGAATGGAGTTCCACTTGCCCTCAGTAGTAACCTGCTCATTAACAAACTTTTTATTGACTTTCCTCCCTTCCTTGTCTCACTTCCTCACCATGCTTCCCAAATAAAGTTCTTTGTACTCCAATCCTTGTCTCCGAGTCTCAGTTGTGGGGGAACCCAATTTAAGATAAAGAAGTTGCTTAAAGTCACATATAGCTAATAAATAGTGAGCTTAGGTCCATCTGACTCCACACAATCCACACTCTATTATATTTATACCACCTCCTAACTTGCTTTCAACTTTCTTTTTCCAATTCAATAGGCACATTAGATAGGCTCACAATTAAATTTATATGCGGCATAAACTCAGAGAAGAGTGGGGATGCAGAGATTCAAGAGTAGAATATTAACTTTGAATACACATTCTTGACAGTGAATAAAAGGAACTGCCTTTTGAAAAATGTATTTGATAGATTAAAATAGAAAATATATTCAAGTCGAATTGGTTGCTTTTCTTATGTTCTATGCTTTATTCTTTTGTAAGGTTAAACAAATTTAATTTTGGAATAAGTTAGTCACAGATATTACTTTGTACCTTGAAAATGTTTATACTTCATTATCGTTACAGCTCCTGCAAAAGTAAGGTCATATATGAAGGAGAGGCTCTCAACCTTTACCTTAATTAGCATGTGATAGGAAATTAGTTTCTTTCCAGAAAGTGTTCAGATGTAAGGAAGGGGAAAAGAGGGTTATGTCATCATTCCAAATGTTATTCTGGAAGGGCCAGAATGGGGCAAGGTTTTTAGTTTAGAGTTAGCACTTTCTTCATCCTTTTAAGATGCAGGCCTTTCCCTTAGAAACAGGGCAGGAGGCTCCTCAATGAAAGCCAGAGAGTCAACTAAAGCACAGGCTCTTCCACGGACTCTAGGTCAGAGGGGGGAGGTCACAGACTGCAAAACTCCAAAGCCCAAGGGATGCCAAAGAAAGAAAGTGCGAGAAAATTAGGGTGAAAATGTGTGGCATGTCTGCAATTCAGACTTGCAGTTGGAGACTCCGCTGAAGTCGCCAATCTCCATAGGAGTGAGAGGAGCGCGGGGCATCTTTTTCCAGAGGGTTCGAAGCTTGCTAGGGCGGCAGTAAGGCAGAAAGAGAGAAGTTCCAGCTAGGCAAGCGAGCAGCAGGAAGACCAACAAAGCCAACTGCCCCTGTGGCAGCCACTATCCCCAAAGCCTGGAGGTAAGATGCGGGATCAACGCTCTTGCGACTGACTGGAAGGTGCCTCTGCAGCTGGCGGGAAGCTGGAGCCTCTCAGGTGGAAAGCCTGGGCCCGGAAGGCAGCGCAAAGCCCAGTGGGGAGGACCGGAAACCTGAGGTTCGGGGGTCGGAAGCTGGGGCCTCAGTCGGAATGGTTGGCTCAATTTGGCACCAGCCCCTGGGCTGATGTATCTAAGGGAAGAGGACTAAGCCTTCTACTGTGCTCCCTGCGGGCTCCTTGGAGTCAATTTCCACGGTCTCCATTCTCGCCTCTGGTTCTTTTGAGATGACCCGCGTCCTCAGCCCACAAACCCTTCTGAGGCCGTGTCCCGGGGAGCTTCGCCTTTGTCCCCCACCCTACACCCCACCACCCTTGTCCCCCGCCGGTGGCGAGAATGAAGATCCTTAATTTAAGCTGGGTCTCCCCAGGGCATGCAGTATGTTTTAGTGACTATGAGTTTTAATTCAGCAGCATGTAGTAGATTTATTTGTGCATCCAAGTCCTGAAAGAAAGTAAAGGTCAAAAGTTTGATTTTTGGTTTTTACCAACTTTCGCATATCAGTTTCAGTAATTTTTTCAACCAACACGTGGCACCGAGCCTCTGTGTCAAATCCTGTGGAAATGAAACACATTTTTTCCTCTCAAGGAGCTTCCAAGATAGGTAAAAATATTCAATTCAAGCATATCAATACTTCTTCATATATATTAAATTCAATGAGAATTTATTAAACATTTATTATGTATTAAGCTCTGCGTTAGGTATTGGTCATAGGAAGTTGAGTCATCTTCATCCTAGTGATCTGAGCTTATAGTTTTGTTGGATAAGATGGAGAGAGCACAAAACAATTATCTTTAAAGATATAAAATGAACATGCGTAAATGATACTGTTCAGATTCAGAACAAGTCGGAGTATAGGAGACAGAGAGCTGGGCTCTATGTCTTGAGGGAATTGGAAAGGCTTTGTGGAGGAGGTAACATGTGAAGAATGCCCCGGAAGAGGAGGGGTTATGTTTACAAGTGGAGTTCTGGCTTAAGGTTTGTACTTTCTAAGAGATCTCACTTCAGGGCTTTGCTCTATTTTTCTCTTGCTTTCTCTGGCTTTCCAGTCCACTTTGCCTTCCACGACACCCACCCAGCCCTTGTTCTGTTTTCTCCCAAGTAGCCTAGGCCGGGTTTATAACTTACGAATGATAATTACCTCTTATTAAGGTACTTATTTCTGCATAGACAGTACTTGTAAAGAAAGAATTTTCATTTTTTTAGAATTTGTTTTAGCCAGCTCAACAAAGCACAGTTCCTGTGGCCCATCTGCTTGAACACGAAAATAGCCTCACTATGTAGAAACAGATGTTTAAAATGGTATTCATTAAAATGAGATTCCACCTGTAATAGAAAACAGAAAGTGGATGCAAAAGGAATGTTGTAAGCTGGCAGTGCTTGCTATTGCTTTCCATTCCCTGAGGAATGTATATTTGTGGGTAAAATCTTGCTAATAGTAATATGCTTCTGGTTTTAGCCTTTAGTGATATGGGTTATTAGTAATACTGAAACATATCACCCTAGACTCATTAGGAGGGTTGCAGTCGTGAAGAAAAATACCTCTAGGGTGAGTGCCTTCTTACCAATGAACAAGGTTATCTCTGGCAAAAAATTAATGGCTATCCTAGTAGTACAGAAATGAACATTTACTGGTTACCTTCATGTCAAGTGCCTTACTGTACGTTTTTACAAGAACACTATGAAGGAGATATCCTCACTTTACAGATGAGGAAATTGAGACAGCAATATATTAAATAACTCGCCCAAAGTCACAACTACATTGGAATCCAAGTTTCTCAGATTCCTAAGCCAATGTACTTTTATAATGTTGTTATACGGCATGTGACTGTACCGTATTTTTTTTTATCCATTCATCTATTGATAGACATTTAGGTTGATTCTTTATCTTGACTATTGTGAATAAGGGTGCCATGAACATGGGTGTACAAATATCTCTTTGAGATCCTGCATTAAATTCTTTGGGGTGTATACCCAGAAGTGGAATTGCTGAGTTATATAGTAACTCTATCTTTAATTTTTTGAGGAAACTTCATACTGTTTTCCACAGCAGCGCTGCCATTTTACATTCCCACTAACAGTGCACAAGAGTTCCAATTTCTCAACATCCTTGTCAACACTTGTTGTTTTCTATTTTTTTGATATTAGCCATCTTATGAATGTGAGGTAATATTTCATTGCGGTTTTGATTTGCATTTCCCTGTCAGTGATGTTGAGATCTTTTCATGTGCTTATTGGTCATTCATATATCTTCTTTGGAGAAGTCCTTTGCCCATTTGTGAGTTGGGTTGTTTGTTTTTTTGTTGTTGAGTTTTAGGAGTTCTTTATATATTCTCAATATTAATCCCCTATCAGATAGATGATTTGCAAATATTTTCGTTCAGTGTGTGAGTTGTCTCTTTACTCTGTGGATAGAGTCTTTTGATGTACCAGAAGGATTTGATGTACAAAAGGATTGGTATTAGTTTTTCTTTAAGTGTTTGGTAGGTTTCACCAATAAAGCCAATAGATCCAGGGTTTTTCTTTGTTGCAAGATTTTTGATAATGGATTCAATCTCCTTACTAGTTATAGGTCTATTCAGATTTTCCGTTTCTTCGTGATTTAGTCCTGGTAGGTTTTATGTTTCTAGGAATTTGTTCATTTCATCTAGTTTATCCAAATTTTTGGTGTATAATTGTTCATAGTACTCTCTTTTTATTTCTGTAGAATCAGTAACAATGTCCCCACTATCATTTCTGATTTTAGTAATTCGAGTGTTCTCTCTTTTTTTCTTAGTATATTTTCCTAAAGGTTTGTGAATTTTGTTGATCTTTTTGAAGGACAAACTTTTGGTTTCATTGATTTCTCTATTGTTTTTCTTTCCCTATTTCATTTATCTCCACTCTCATCTTCATTACTTTCTTCCTTCTGCTGGCTTTGAGTTTACTTTGTTCTACTCCTAGTTCCTTAAGTTGTTTTTTTATCTGCTGAGGAAGATTTGACCTAGGCTAACATCTGTTGCCAATCTTTCTCTCTTTTTTTTTCTTGAGGAAGATTCACCCTGAGCTAACATCCATGCCAATCTTCCTCTATTTTGTATGTAGGTCACTGCCACAGCATGGCCACTGAGTGGTGTGGGTCTGCACCCAGGAACCGAACCCGGGCCACCAAAGTGGAGTGTGCTAAACTTAACACTAGGCCACAGGGCCAGCCCCTCTAGTTCCTTAAGTTTTAAAGTTAGGTTGTTGATTTCAGATCTTTCTTGCTTTTTAATGTAAGCATTTATCACTATAAATTTCCTGCTTAGCACTGCTTTTTCTGTGTCCCCTAAGTTTTGGTATGTTGTGTTCTTGTTTTCATTCATCCTCTAAATATTTGCTTACTTCCCTGGTGATTTCTTCTTTGGTTGTTTAAAAGCTTGTTGTTGGAGAGTGATGTCAGCATTATGGCAGAATGAGTTGTTGTCTTTATCTCTCCCTCTAAGTTACAACCAGTAGGACATCCATAGACCAACAAAGGATTCTCTGCAGAGCACATCAGAATGCTTGAGAGATCTATACATCTATACATCTGAAGATGGGTGGACTGGAGGTCTTGGAGGCAATGGAACCAGGGGAGCAGCAGCAGAAGCTCCTGAGTTGCAGCTCCAGGATCGGTGGTAATGCCCATGAACAGAGGCCCTAGGAACACAGGCAACCCATACTCCCAGAGGCACCAGGAAATGCTGCGGGGCCCATGATTGGAAGCTCTGGGAACTGCAACAATATCTGTGACTCAGCTCCTGGTGGCAGTGCCTTCAATCTTGGCCCTCCCAGCAGTGGGGGCTGCATCCAACACCCTAATATCCCCAGCAGCAGTGCAGTGCCCATGACCTGAGGTTCCAGGAATCACACCAGTGACCAGGATCTAAGACTTCAGGAACAGCAGCGATTCCTGCAATCCAACCTTCTCCTCCTCCCCTGGTGGTGATGCCTCAGACACTGGCCCTTCCAGAAGAGGGGGCTTTATACAAGCAGCAGTAGCTGTGAATATGACCTGAGGAACTACACTGGTGCTCAGCAGCAGTGGCTGTGAATGTAACCTGAGGACCTGCACTCGTGCCCCAAACCAGACGTTTCAGGAACCCTGGTGGCACTGGTAACCCGGGTACCCCTCGCCCTATGGCAGTGGCAGTGCCGACCATGACCCTGGCATACGTACAGCAGTGGTGACACCCACAAACCCAGTGTCCCTGGCAGTACTGGTCTCAGAACCCAAGAAAATGCAGGAGCATCGGCACAGGTGGCACACATAGCAGCAGCACCTGAGCCTATGGAGAGCCCACAGAGAGCCAGGTAGTATGACAGCAGAGTCCATGACCCCAGTCCTTCCCAGCTGCAGTGGCACCCACAACTTTGGCTCTCCCACCTGTAGCAGCAGTGCCTGAAAACCCAACAAACTGACATGGTGGAGGCTCCTGTGAACATGGCTCCCACACCATTCTACCTCTCCCCCTGCTGGAGAAGGGGAACCTGTGACAGAGGCAGCCCCAGAGGTAGCAGACATGCTTACCAGCCTGGTGACCCCAGTGGCAACACCCATGACTTTGGAGACATCCGAAGGAGCAAGGTACAGGCAACCTTGGAAGCACAAGCAGCACAATGAGGGCACTGATGACATCTCTGGCAGAGGCAGTAGAGGGTGAAAAGTCTAGGCTCTCAAATGCAACCAAAAGCAGCTCAGAATTAAAGTAAACAAAGCCTTACCCAAATAAGAAAGGTGTTTGCTACCACAAATGCACCAGCAGAGCATCAAGCACCATGAAAAACTACATTAACTGGTATCACAAAAAGAAAATGGCAATTATCCAGAAACTAAACTTGGAGTCACAGAGAATTGCTATCTCACTGACAGAGAATTTAAAACAGCTGTCATGAAGAAACTCAACAAGTTACAAGAAAACTCAAAAAGACAGTTCAGTGAGCTCAGGAATAACATTAATGAACAAGAGTACTTCACCAGAGAGATTGAAACTCTGAAAAAGAAACCAAACAGAAATTTTGGAAATGAAGAACACAAGGAGATGAATAAAGTAGAAGGCATTATAAATAGAAAAGGTGATATAGAAGAGAGCATTAGTGAGCTCAAAGATGGAAATTTAGAAATGATTCAGGTAGAAGAGGAGAGAGAACTAAGATTTTTAAAATGCAGAAATTCTATGAGAAATATCCAACTCATTAAGATAAAGCAACGTAAGGATAATGAGTATCCCAGAAGGAGAGGAGAGGGAGAAGGGAGCAGAGAGCTTTTTCAAAGAAGCGATAGCTGAGAACTTCCCAAACCTGGGGAAGGAAGTGGATATACAAGTACATAAAGCTAGTAGAACTCAACACAAAAGACCTTCCCCAAGGCATATTACATTAAAACTGTCAAAAGTCAATGACAAAGAATACTTGCAACTCTACATCAGAAACTTGCAACTCTATATCAGAAACTTGCAACTCTATATCAGAATAGGTTAGTAGATACTTAATTATAAATTGACGCTCATTGAATTTTCTTTTTTCAAGTGTGCCATATATTTCCTGTTGAGACCCTAATGATACATGAATTTTTCAGTTGGACAGCCAATGTCTTAAGTATTAGCATTAAATCAAGCTTGTTAATTATGTTCAAATATCCTATATTACTGCATTAAAAAAAATGTGTGACCTATCAATTACTGACAGAAGTATGTTAAAATCTCCCAGTATTACTATCATACCTTGTGTCTTTAAGAATCAGGATTCTCAGTATGGAAGAAAGGAAATAGAGAAGTAATATAGAAGATAGAAGAGTCATATAGAAACTCTGTAGTATTAAATTTGAATTGGAAGTATTATTATGAACTTGTGAGATCATATTGGTGTGCGTGTGTATATATACATATGTGTGTATTAGCTCTGTCCCCTAAAAAGGAGTAAAAAAAATGACCAACCCAGTGATAATGAGCAACCCTAACACCCACATTCCCAGATTGTAGTCTAGAATTAACATTTGCCACTCAAAGAAATGAGGGCTTCTTAGAAAAATGGTTCATTCCAGGAAACGTGCAAGATGAGCCTGTAACATCTTGTCATACTAGAAATTAAGGAAGCTGTCAAAGGCTACTAGTATTAAATCAAAAGAATACAGGCCTAAAGTTGAAGAGGTTCCCAATGGCTAGATATGGGACAAATTGAGTTTTAATAAGGATCATAATCACAGTATGTTGAAACCCATAGAATGCATGAGTTCATAATGATTAAAAAAAATTGGTCACATTCAGAAAATGATAGGGAACAAATCTGTTGCTTGAAAACTGACAAAGGGAAAGATCAAGAATTTATCCTGTATTTCCTACATGAACTATATCATTTGCTAACTAAATAATAGACAAGGAGAAGCATAACTTTAATGAAGTATTTCAACTAATAAAAAATATTAGAATTAGAATATCAGCATTTTGGAAGTCTCAGTGAATTAATGGCGATAAGCATTCAGCAGCCATAGTTGTTAAATCACTACCAGACATGAGGTGCCTCTTAATGAAAGACCACAACACTATCTAAGGTCTTGTCAACGCGAATGAACCTGAGTCTGTTCAAGCCTCTGGATCTAGCTGCTACCTTGCAAGAAATACAGGAGTCAGAGGAACACACTGAACTGCATGTTTCTCTGACCTAGTTTCAAATATGTTTGCCTTATAATAGTTCAATAAGCTATATATTCACATATTTCTTTTTATCTGTGTTTTATTTTACAATAAAAAAGAATGAACAAAATCTCCCACTATCCTTGGTAGAATTGCTTATTTTTCCCTGTATTTTTCTCAACTTTTGTCATATATATGTCATATACAGTCATGTGCTGCCTAGCGATGTTTTGGTCAACAATGGACCATGTATACAATGTTGGTCCTATGAGATTAGTATCATATAGCTTAGGTGTGTAGTAGGCTATAGCATCTAGGTTTATGTAAGTACACTCTATGATGTTTGCACAATGGCAAAATTGCCTAAGGATGCATTTCTCAGAACTTATCCCCATCATTAAGCAACATATAACTGTATATGAGAGAGAGAGGCAATTTATTAGGTACATACAAGTTTAGAATTTAAATCTTCTGGTAAATTGTCTTGTGATTCTCTATTTTGTTAATATTTTTTCCCTTAAAGCCTATTTTTATATTAATATAATGATACCAACTTTCTTGTGGTTAATATTTTCCTGGTATATTTTTGTCCACCCATTTAATTTTTAACCTTACTATATACTTTGGTATTAGATGTGTCCCTAGTAAACCAGATATTGCTAGATTTTGTTTTTTTCATCCAGTCCGTCAATATTTGTCTTTTAACTGGAGATTTTATACACCTCTATGTATTGCAATTATTGATAGACTTGGATTTGTTTTATCATCTTATTTTCTGTTATCAATTATTTTATTTTTTATTGTTTCTTTTTTCTGCTTTTTTTGCAACTTTTGAATTTTTTTCATTTTACTTTTCCACCTACCATTATTTTGGAAAGTATATACTCTATTTCCTAATATTTCAGTGGTTACTTTTTATATTTTAATATTACACTTAATATACCAAAGATTAAAATTATTTAATATGTTTATCCTTTTCCCAAACAACATAGGGATGCTAGAATACTTTAATTCAGATTAAAACCTCCTGACTTCTAAACTATTTTTTTCATGTTCTTTTGATCTGCTTTTTTAACCCTTCATGATGTTGTTACTATTTTACAAAATCAATGTTTGTTTAGAATTACCTTTTTAAGTAAGAATTATTTATTATTCTTGTTAAATTTAGAATTATTTATCCCTTCTTGTTTATGATTCATCTCACATCTCACGGGTCTTCCATCTGTGATTACTTTCTTTCTACTTGAAGTTTCTCCTTTAGAATTTCTTTTACTGAGAATCTGTTGATGACAAATTCTCTCAATTCTTGTATGTTTGAAATTACCTTTAGTTTGAATTTGTTCTTAAATGATATTTTCACCAAAATGGCAATTTTAGGTTAAAACTTACTTTCGCTATTCTCATTCAGCTTTTATTGTTATTATTAAGAAGTCATCTGTCAGTTTAATAGCAGGTTTTTTTGTAGGCAGTGTGTTTCATCTCTCTGGCTACTTTGGGGATTTTCTTGGCATTATATTCTACAGTTTCACCATCAGGTATCTAAGTAAAGATTTTCTATTTATCATGCTTGGTATTTGTTGGGATCAGTGTCTTTTATAAGTTATGGAAAATTCTAAGGCATTGTCTTTTAAAATATTGCTGCTTCTGCATTCCCTCTATCATCTCCTTCTGAAACTGATTGGATGTACATTAGACCTTTTCAATCTATCCTCCCTGTGTATTAGTTTCTTTAATTTCTTCCTGTGGCTGGTTTAAATAATTCTTTCAAGTTTATCTTCCTAGTCTTCATTTTGAGTATAACATTTTCCATTTCTAGAAATTCAGTTGTTTTCCATATTGTGTTTGTTATTTAAACAATAATCTCTTGCTCTTTATTACTATTCTCAATCCCTTCTTTTAAAAAAATATACTAAACATGGACATTTTATGATATGTTTGTAATGATTCTGAAGTCTGTGGATCTATTCTGCTAACTGTTTTTACTGTTGGCTCTCATCTATGATATTTTGTTTCCTTGGGTGATTTGTGACTTTTGTTTTTACTGTGAGCTTGTTTTTTTGAACTTTGTGGGAATTCTTTGAAGGCATTCTAAGGAATTAGCATTTGTTCTGGTGAGACATGCAACAGAATTACCAAATGGGACTGTCTTATTTATTTTATTTATTCATTTTGCTTTGCTCTGGAATAAGATTAACTTACAGAAAGACTGCAAGAACAGTAAAAAGAATTCCTGGAAATCCCACTCAAGCTTCACGAACTGTCCCAATAATGCCTTTTATATCAAAAGGATCCTGGTGGTCAGAAATCTTTTCCTCTCCTTCAATCTAGAAGAGTTCCTTGGTTTTCTTTGACTTTCAGGCCTCAACAGTTTCGAATGTTGCAGGAGAATTATCTCATAGATGTTCATCTATTTGGGTTTTTCTGATGTTTCATCACGATTAGATTCAGGTTATGCATCTTTGACAGGAATATAAAAAAAATGGATTTTTAAATTCATCCCACTGGGTGGCATGCAATGGTAACTTGTTACATCATTGATGATATTAACCTTGGTCATTTGATTGGGTTTCTTACCATTATGATTAATAAATAATTTGTTGAGAGATATTTTGAGTACCTCTCAGCCCCAGGTCCACACTTCTTTACCTGCTCTGAAAAATGCAATTGGAGCCTGTGAACATTTATCTTTTGCTGATGATACAATGCTAATCTTTGTCAGGACAGGGTGCTAGAAGGACACTAATGAAAGAACTGGTTTTTCTTCCTGGTTTTAGTATGCTTTTCTTGGTAGGGTTCTGTAGTAAATAGCTTCTGAAGTGTGTGGTGGTCAACAGCATACAGTGATCATCAGCATGTGTCACCTCCCCATGGACATTTTCCCTTGGCCCGCTGGAAGACAGCTTCCTGCACAGTGTGCAGCAACCCCAGTGAGTTCTACTGTTAGGGAACCTTCCTAGATGACTTCATCTGGTACCCCAGGGGGCCACAGCTGCACCATTTCCAATGAGGGCTAGATCACAACCTGAGTGGGGACCTCCTTCAAATTTGTTCTTTCTTTCAATGCTGTGCTCAGCCCTAGAGATAAGTGATGATCCCTGTGTCTACTATTCCTGTATTCTATAGAATTCTCTTTTCTTCTTCTTAAGTAGTCTCTGTTGTAACTCATAATCCTTTATATTAAACTTTCCCTTTTCAAATTACTGTATGGTTTCTTTCTACTGAATAGACCCTAACTAATCCAGATTTGGAACTTGGACTGTTCCCAAGAGATAGACCAGAAAAAATGGAATTTGGGATTTATTTAGTCATATCTTTGGGCTTGAATGCAGTGCTGAGATCCTTGTCACTGGGAAGTGGAGTGCTAGTAGTCCCTGCCATGCAAAATTATCACAAATAATCAGGCTATCATCTGTAGTTGATTGTCAAGAAATAACAACTGAAACAACTCACCTGTAAGCCCAAGTGGCTGCTGCACTTGAACATTACAGTAATGATGACCAAAAGAACTTGTGTAGGATATATTCTACTGAGTGCATTGGAGTGTTTACAGAGTGAAAATGACAAGTTCAAATCATTTATCTCTCAGCTGAAGTCGTAGTCTAAGAACCAGAGAGCTGCCTTGATGATCATAAAATAATCTTTTATTTCTTATGGCCAAAGAGCTAATAGTGCTAGAAATAAAATGTAAAATTTAATTATGCATGTTGCTGAATTATAGTGTCAGTTGAATTCATAGTTCCACCAAGTTTCTGAGAAAAAACTTAGAAAATTGATTGGTGCCTTAGTCTGTTCAGGCTGCTATGACAAAATGCCACAGACTAGGTAGCTTGTAAACAGCATAAATTTACTCCTCACAGTTCTGGAGGCTGGAGGTCTGAGATAAGGGTGCCAACATGGTTGGGTGAGGGCCTTCTTCCAGGTTGCAGACTTCTCATTGTTTCTTCACACAGTGGAAGGGGTTAGGAACTCTGTAAGATTTCTTTCATGAGAGGATAACCCCTTTCATGAGGGCTCCACCTTCAGGACCTAATCACTTCTAAACACCTCGCCTCCTAACACCATCATATTAAGCATTAGGATTCCAATATGTGAATTTTGTGGGGACACAAACCTTCAGACCATATCAATTGGGAAAGACTAGGATCTTGAAACATGGAATGAGGACATTTGGTTGAACCCAAATGAAACAGTCTTGAGCCCTCAACTCACTTTGGGCCTCGTTAGACATGAAAATAATTGCCCTTCTGTTTCTAAGGAGACTAGCCTTCCTTTGCTTGAAAACCTTGCAATAAGCTTATATGGCACAGATGCCTTAAAAGGGGATACTCATTTTTTTGAAGACCCACCACAGCCATTACTTTTTGCCATTAGACTCTTAATTAAGGGTCAATTATCAGCATGCTCCATAGGGTCAAGCACACACTATGACCCAGGAAGAAAAAGCTTATACACCGCAAAAAAGAGTGAAAGACTTTGCTAAAATATATCAGCAGAAAGCTGGGAAAGGTGAGAGTAATTCTAAGGGAATTGGACCAAGGAAAGTGGACTATAACACTGGATTTAATGCGTTAGCTAGTGGCAGCTTAACAGCTTACTTAATTTGTTGACTGAACTTGGACTCAACAGTGGCTGACATTTAATGAGATTGAGATACCAGAACTTCTTTGGCACGATGTGGAAGAGTGTCACCATCAAAGACTTAAAAGAACTTAAACATGGAACATTCACCAAGATAGACCACATTCTGGGTCACAGGACAAACCTCAGGAGAATTAAAATAACACAAAGTATATTTCTGAACACAGTGGAGTTAAACTAGACATAAACAACATAAAGATATCTGGAGAACACTACTAAATAACCCATAGGTCAAACAGAATATCTCAAGGGAAATTAGAAACTTTCTAAATTGACTAAAAATGAAAACATAGGGCCTGCAGTGGGAATGATGAAATAAGAATGCCAAAAATCCTCCCCTCTTTAAAAGCAAAGAGAACAATGGCAAAAATTGTCAAAATCAACTTTTTCAGAACTCTGGACATTAACCAAATGTTTGCAGCAATCCAGGGAGAAAATTTGTTCGAGAAAAATGGCTGACCCTCATAAGCACAGTGAGCTTTGTGGCATTTTAAGTTGTCCTATTTCCATTTCCCTCTCTGTAGCTCCATCGTAGCCTTGAAAACCAACAGTCTGACAATCATGGTGAAAATCAGAAACCTAGCAATCACTAAAGGGCAGACCAAGTTTGGAGCTCCCCAAATCCCCATTATCAAAGAACTGTCATTATTTGAGCTATCTGACCATTCTCTGGGAAATTCTACTTGGGGGCTTGTCTTTATTTCCCCTTTTTCAGAGCTCACCAAGTTGGAACAGACGTTTCCTTGGGAGCATTTGTCGTAAACAGTCACAGGCAATTATCAAACATCGCAGCTGCCTAGGGTAGCAGTAACATCTGGGACAAACAAGAAGTTGAACAAAAAACTTAAAAGGAAAATCTGGGGAATGAGATGTCCACATGGGGCTTTGAAAGGCTCTGACATATTCCTGGAAATTTAGAAGGCCACACACATGCATAAGGATGTGAACATGACAGAGCTGTGCATGTGCTCAGAAAAGATGTGATAAAGCCCTAAGCTCTCACCTCTGACTGACCTTGAGTCTGCACAAGTAGGAAGTGACAGCTAAAGCAGAGTTGTAAACTGCCTGCCCAATGTGCACAGAGGCCCCCTTGGCAAACACTGAGAGACTTATTGATTCTAAGCATTTAAGAAAATCTCTGCAATCATTAGCTGACCACTAAGGTAACTGAGCAGAACTTTCAGTGACCACACGTGAAAAAGTTTACAGACTTTTGGAATTAGTTAAGGAAAGTAACTGAGCAAATAAAGAGCAACAGTAACAATAAATAAACAACCAGCAATAACAAACCCTGGGGAAGAGTGATCTCAGCATCATGGTGGAGTGAGTTGTTCCCTTTGTCTCTCCCCTCTATGTTACAACCAAATGGACATCCATTCACAAATGGAGGATTCCCTAAATAGCACACAGGATGCCTGAGAGATCCATGCAGCTACACATCTGAATTTGGGTGGACTGGACCTCCAGGAAGCAGTGGAACTAGGGGAGTGTCTCCTCCCCCTTGTGGAAGCTATCCAGGATGCAGATTCTCACACAGTGGCCAGCACAATGGTGAGTGGGGGTGGGGGCATCCTGGCCTGTGTGTGAATGCCCACAGAGCAGTGTGGCCTGGCCCATGAAAGCACCCAATGTGGGGCAGTGGCCCCACCCACACAAACATGGAACAGCCTGACCAGCACAACTATGAGCAGACAGGGCAGGAGCAGAAAGAACAGCCCCTGGCCCCCAAGCAGTGGCAGGTGGAATCTGCTACCAGAAGCATCAGGAACCACAGCAGAACCAGTGACCCAGCCCCAAGTGGCAGCAACCCCAACACCAGCTCCACCAGCAGCAGGGGCGGTTCCCAAGTCCCTGGGCCCCTGCCAGTGACAGTGACACTTCTGAACCCACCACCCTTGACAGCAGTGCAACCAGAACCCCAAGACAACCTGGGAACAGCATTATAGGTAGTGCTTGGGACAGTGGCATCCAAGGCCATGGAGAGCCAGTGGAGGAACATGAGTCCCAGGTAACTAGAACCAAAGCAATATCCAAATAAGAAAAGGTGGTTACTACTACAAATGCACCAGCCAAGGATCAATTCATTAAACACCATGAAGACCATGGTTACACAGCAGAACAGAAGGAAAATGACAACTCTCCAGAAACCAAACTTGAAGTCATAGAAGATTACAATCTGACTGACAGAGAATTTAAAATAACTGTCATAAAGAAACTCAATGAGTTACAAGAAAACTCAGAAAGACAGTTCAATGAGCTCAGGAATAAAATTAATGAACAGAAGGAATATTTCATCAAAGAGATTGAAGCTCCAAAAAACAGAAATTCTGGATATGAAGAACACAATTAATGAGATCAAAAATAATGTAGAAAGCATAAAAAATAGAGCAGACCTTATGGGAGAGAATTAGTGAGCTCAAAGATAGAAACCTAGAAGTGCTTCACTTGGAGGAGAGAGAACTAAGATTTTTTTTTAAAATGAAGAAATTCTTAAGAAATATCCAACTCAATCAGGAAGAGTAACATAAGGATTATAGGTATCCCAGAGAGAAAAAAGGGGGAGAAAGGAGCAGAAAGCTTATTCAAAGAAATAATAGCTGAGAACTTCCCAAACCTGGGGAAAGAACTGGACATGCAAGAACATGAAGCCAATAGGACTCCTAATTACATCAGTGCAAAAAGCCCTTCCCCAAGGCATAAAATATTAAAACTGCCAAAAGTCAATGACAAAAAATATATATTAAAGGCAGCAAAAGAGAAGAAGGTAACCTACAAAGGAACCTCCATCTGACTTTCAGTGGATTTCTCAGCAGAAACGTTACAGAGTAGGAGAGAGTGGAATGATATTTTCAAAATACTGAAAGACAGAAACTAGCAGCCAAGAATACTCTATCCAGTGAAATTATCCTTTAGATAAGATGGAGAAATAAAAGCTTTCAAAGACAAACAAAAGCTGAGGGAGTTCATTGCCACTAGAGCTGCCTTCCAAGAAATGATGAAGGGAGCCCTCCCACCTGAAACAAAGGTTTACAAAGCTTTGAGCAAGGTGACAAATAGAATCAGAAAATTGCAGCTCTACATCAGAATAGGTTAGCAAACACTTAATTATAACATAAAAGATAAAGGGAAAGAAAGCAAGAACACAACTTTAAAAACTTCAATTTGGTCACAAACTCACAACACAAAAAAGAATAATTTGTGACAACAAAGACAGAAAGGCAAGAGGATGGGGATGGAACCTGCTTAGGCTAATGGAGGTAGGAGGCTATTAGAAAATGGACTATCTTTGGGCCAGCCCTGTGGCTGAGTGGTTACATTTGCATGCTCCTCTTCAGTAGCCCAGGGTTTTGCTGGCTCAGATCCTGGGTGTGGTCATGGCACCACTCATTGGGCTATGCTGAGGTGACATCCCACATGACACAACTAAAAGGACCTACAACTGAAAATATACAACTATGTACCAGGGGACTTCAGGGAGAAAAAGGAAAAATAAAATCTTTTTTTTTTTAAAAATGGACTACCTCATCTATGAAATCTTTTATATAAACCTCATGGTATCCAAAAAACAAAAAAAATCAGAGCAGGGTCACAAATCATAAATAAAGAGAAAACTGAGAAAACCATCACAGAAAACCACAAAACTGACATGGCAGACTGAAGTACAAGTCAAAAGAAACAATGGAAATAGAACAACCAGAAAACAAAAGATAAAATGGCAATAATAAGCCCCTACATATCAATAATCACTCTAAATATAAATGTATTAAATTCACCAATCCAAAGACACAGAGTGGCTGGGTAGGTTAAAAAACAAGACCTGGGGCTGGTCCCATGGTGTAGTGATTAATTTTAGCATGCTCTGCTTCAGTGGCCCAGGTTCATGGGTTTGGATCCTGGGTGCAGACCTACACCACTCGTTAGCCATGCTGTGGTGGTGAGTGAGTACAAAAGAGAGGAAGATTGGCACAGATGTTAGCTCAGGGTGAATCTTCCTTGGCAAAAAGCCCCCTAGAAACAAAAAACAAGACCCAGAAATACGCTGCCTCCAGGAAACACATCTCAGGTCTAAAAACAAACATAGGCTCAGAGTGAAGGGATGGAAGGTGATACTCCAAGCAAATGGCAAGTGAAAGAAAATGAGTGTAGCCATACTTATATCAGACAAAGCAGACTTCAAGATTAAAAAGATAATAAGAGACAAAGATGGGCATTATATAAGGATAAAAGGGACATTCCACCAAGAAGATAAAACACTTATTGATATATATACACCTAAAACAGGAGCAACAAAGTATATAAAGTAAGTATTAACAGACCTAAAGGGAGAAATTGATGGCAATAATAGTGGGGGACTTTAACACCCCACTTACGTCATGGACAGATCATCCAGACAGAAAGTCAACAAGGAAACAGGGGCCTTTAATGAAACACTAGATCAGATGGACTTAATAGATATATTGAGAATATTCCATCCAAAAAGAGCAGAATATACATTCTTCTCAAGTGCACATGGAACATTCTCAAAGATAGACCATATGTTGGGAAACAAGGTGAGACTCAATAAATTTAAGAAGATTGAAGTCACATCAAGTATCTTTTCCAATCACGATGCTACGAAACTAGAAACTGACTACAGGAAAAAAAGAAGTCACAAATACGTGCAGACTAAACAACAGACTACTGTACAATTATTGGATGAATGAATAAAGCAAAGGAGAAATTAAAAAAATACCTGGAGACAAATTAAAATTTAAACACAACATACCAAACCTTATGAGACGAAGCAAAAGTAGTACTAAGATGGAAATTTTTAGCAATACAGACCTACCTCAACAAACAAGAAAAATCTCAAACAAACAAGTTTACCCTATGCCTAAAAGAACTAGAAAAAGAAGAACAAAGCCCAAAGTCAGTAGCAGGAAGGAAATAATAAAAATCAGAACAGAAATAAACAAAATAGAGAATTAAAAGAAACAATAGAAAGGATCAGTGAGACTCAGAGCTAGTTCTTTGAGAAGATAAACAAAATTGACAAATCCTTAAGAAAAAAAGACTCACTAAGAAAAAAGAGAAGACTAAAATAAATAAAATCAGAAATGAAACAGGAGAAATTAAAACAGATACCAAAGAAATAAAAAAGGATGAAAAGCTATATGCCAACAAATTGGATAACTTAGAAGAAATGGATAAATTCTTAGAATCATACAACCTCCCAAATCAAGAAGAAATAGAGAACTTGAATAGACCAATCACAAGTAAAGAGATTGAAACAGTATTCAAAAACCTCCCCTCACTCCCTCAAAAAAAGTCCAGGATCAGACAGCTTCCCCAGTGAATTCTACCAAAAATTCAAAGAAGACTTAATACACCTCCTACTGAAACTCTTCCAAAAGAATCTGAAGAATAGGGGAATCTTCCTAACTCATACTACAGGCCAACAGTACCCTGATACCAAAACCAGACAGCAACAATATAAAAAAAGAAAATTACAGGCCAATATCACTGATGAACATAGGTGCAAAAATCCTCAACAAAATATTAGAAAATAGAATACAACCAGACATTAAAAAGATCATACACCATGATCAAGTGGGATTTATTCTAGGGGTGCAGGGATGGTTCAACATCCACAAATCAATCAATGTGATACATCACATTAACAAAATGAAGAATAAAAATCACATGATCATCTCAATAGGTGCAGAGAAAACATTTGACAAATCCAACATCCATTTATGATAAAAAAAAAACTCTGTATAAAATGGGTATAGAAGGAAAGTACCTCAACATAATAAAGGCCATATATGAAAAAACCCACAGCTAACATCACACTCAACAGAGAAAAACTGAAAGCCGTTCCTCTGAGAACAGGAAAAAGACAAGTACACCCACTCTCACCACTCTTATTCAACATAGTGTGGAAGTATTAGACAGGTCAATTAGGCAAGAAAAAGAAATAGAAGGAATCCAAATTGGAAACAAAGGAGTGAAACTCCCACTACTTGTGGATGACATGATTCTATATACAGAAAACCCTAAAAAATCTACCAAAAAACTACTAGAAATAATCAACAAATACACTAAAGTTTCAGGATACAAAATCAACATACAAAAATCCATTGCATTTCTATTCACTAATAATGAACTAGCAGAAAGTGAGGTCAAGAATAGGCCAAGTCCTATTTCCAATTGCAACAAAAAGAATAAAATACCTAGGAATAAATTTAACTGAGGAGGTGAAAGACCTATACAAGGAAAACTATAAGACATTATTGAAAGAAATTGATGAAGACATAATGAAATGGAAAAATATGCCATGTTTATGGAATGGAAGAATAAACATAGTTAAAATGTCCATATTACCTAAAGCAATCTTACAGATTCAATGCAATTCCAATCAGAATCCCAATGACAATCTTCATGGAAGTGGAACAGAGTCCTAAAATTTATATGGAACAAGAAATAGCCAAAACAATCCTGAGAAAATAGAACAAAGCTGGAGACATCACAATCCCTGACATCAAAATATACTACAAATCTATAGTAATCATAACAGCTTGCTACTGGCAGAAAAACAGACACAGATCAATGGAACAGAATTGAGAGCCCAGAAATAAAACCACACATCTATGGACAGCTAATTTGACAAAGGAGCCAAGAACATACAATGGAAAAAGGAAGTCTTTCCAGTAAGTGGTCCTGGGAAAACTTGACAGGCACATGTAAAAGAATGAAAGTAGACCATTATCTTACACCATATATGAACATTAACTCAAAATGGATTAAATACTTTAAGGTAAGACTTGAAACCATAAAACTCTTAGAAGAAAATATAGGCAGTACACTCTTTGACTTCAGTCTTAGTAGTATCTTTTTTAATATGTCTCCACAGGCAAGGGAAACAAAAGTAAAAAATAGGATTACATCAGATTAAAAAGCTTCTGCATAGCAAAGGAAACTAGCAACAAAATGAAAAGACAACCTATCAACTGGGAGAAAATGTTTGCAAATCAAGTATCTGACAAAGGGTTAATTTCCAAAATATGTAAAGAACTCATACAATTCAACAACAAAAAATGAACAATCTGATGAAAAAGTGGGCAGAGGATATGAACAGACATTTTTCCAGAGAAGATATACAGATGGCTAACAGGCACATGAAAAGATGTTCAACATCACTAATTATTAGGGAAATGCAAATCAAAACTACAATGAGACACCACCTCACAGCTGTCACAATGACTATAATTAACAAGACAAGAAATAACAAGTGTTGGAGAGGATGTGGCAAAAAGAGAACACTTATACACTGCTGGTGGGAATGCAAACTGGTGCAGCCACTATGGAAAACAGAATTGAGATTTCTCAAAAACTTAAAAATAGAAATACTATATGATCCAGCTATCCCACTTGAGTATTTATTCAAAGAACATGAAATCAACAATTCAAAGAGATTTATGCATCCCTCTGTTCATCACAGCATTATTCACAATAGCTAAGACATGGAAGAAACCCAAGTGTCCATCAACAGATGAATGGATAAAGAAGATGTGCTGTATAAACACACACACACACACACACACACACACACACACAATGGAATGCTTCTCAGCCATAAAAAAAGACAAAATCATGCCATTTTCAACAACATGGATGGACCTTGAGGGTATCAGACTAAGCGAAATAAGTTGAGCAGAGAAAGACAAATACCATATGATTTCACTGGTATAGGAAAGTAAACAAACACATAGATAAGAAGAACAGATTCATGGCTACCAGAGGAGGAAGAAGTGCAGGGAGGGTGAAAGGGATAAAGGGGCACATATGTGCGGTGACAGATAAAAAGCAGAGTATTGGTGGTGAACACGATGCATTCTATACAGAAACTGAAATATAATAATGTATACCTGAAATTTACACAGTGTTATAAGACAATATGACCTCAACTAAAAAAATTAAAAAGCCCTGGGGAGGGGAAGAATCTGATTTCCATAGTTGTCACATTATATTTTTTTAAATGTCTATTTTCAACATAAAATTATGAGATTCAAAGGAACAAAGTATGGCTCATATACTGGAAAAAAGGTAGTCAATAAAAACTGCCCCTGAGAAAGACCAGACACTAGACTTATTAGACAAATACTTTAAATCAGCTGTATTAAATATGTTTCAAGAACTAAAGGAAACCATGTCTAAAGACCTAAAGGAAGATATGTGAATGATGCCTCACCAAATAGAGAATACCAATAAAGAGATCAAAAATTAGTTAAAAGAGCCAAATACAAATTCTCGAGTTGAAGAGTACTGAAATGAAAAATTCACTGGAGGGGCTCAACAGCAGCTTTGAGCTGGTAAAAAGAAAGAATTAGTGAACTTTAAGATCAATTGAACATGTGTAGTCTGAGGAACAGAAAGAAAAGAAGTATGAACAAAAATAAATAGAATTTCAGAGACTTGTAGGACAAGATCAAGTGTACCAGCACATGTGTAGTGATATTGCAGAAGGAGAGGAGAGAGGAGCAGAAAATATTCTTGAAGAAATAATGGCCAAAAACTTCCCAAATTTAATGAAAAACATTAATCTACACATCAAAGAAGCTCAACAAAATCCAAGTAGGATAAACTCAAAAAGATCCACACCTAGACACAGCATAACCAAACATAGAAAGCCAAAGGCACAGAGAGAATCTTGAAAGCAGCCAGAGAGGAGCAACTCATGATGTAGGAGATATCCTTATAAGATTAACAGCCTATTTATTTCCAGTAACCTTAGGAATATATCCTATCATTATGAATTTCAACTATGAGACTGAATCCACTCACATATAAAAAGGCCTATGCACCATGACTAAGTGAAATTTATCCCAGGAATGCAAGCTCAGTTCAACATACGTTTTACTATACTACATTAATAGAATAATGGACCAAAACCAAAAAATCACTTCATGGATGCAGAAAAAGCATTTCAAAAATCTAATATCCTTTCTTGATAAAACACTTGTTAAACAAGGAATAAAAGGGAACTTCTTCAACCTGATAAAGGGTATCTATGAAAAATCCACAGCTAGCATCATACTTTATGGTGAAAGACTTGAAAGATCTTCCCCTAAGATCAAGAATAAGACAAGAATGTCCACTCTTGCCATTTCTATACAGCATTGTACTGGAGAGCCTAGTCAGTGCAATTAGGCAGGAAAACAAAATAAAAGGTATCCAGATTGGAAAGGAAGAAGTAAAACCATCTCTATTTGAATATGACATGATTTCATATATAGAAAATCCTATAAAATTCATACACACATGAAAAGACTATTAGAGCTAATAAAAAGGTTTAGCAAGTTTGCAGACACAAGATCAATATACAAAAATCAATTGTATTTCAGGGCTGGCCCAGAGGCGTAGAGGTTAAGCGTGCACGCTCTGCTTCGGCAGCCTGGGGTTTGCTGGTTCGGATCCCAGGCACAGACCTAGCACCGCTTATCAAGCCATGCTGTGGAAGCCTTCCAACATGTAAAGTGGAGGAAGATGAGCACAGATGTTAGCTCAGAGCCAATCTTTCTCAAAATCAATTGTATTTCTACACACTAGCAATAAACAATCTGAAATTGAATTAAGAAAACAATTTCATTTACAATAACATCAAACAGAATACAATACTTAGAAATAAATTTAACAAGGAAAGTGCAAGACTTGTATGCTGAAAACTACAAATCATCATTGAAAAAAAATTTAAAGACCTAAATAAAAGGAAAGACATCCTATATATTTGGATTGGAAGGTTTAATATTGTTAGATGTCTGTACTCTCCAAATTGATCTACAGAATCAAAGCAATCCTTATCAAAACCCAACCTGTCTTTTTTGTAGAAATTGACAAGTTCATACTGAATTTCATATACAAATGCAGGAATCCCAGAATAGTCAAGACAGTCTTGAAAAAGAAGAACAAATTTCAAGTACTCACACTTCCCAATTTAAAAACTTACTGCCCATCCATAGGGAGCTGATTGGAATAAACTATGGTACATATATATGATGGAGTACTATGCAGCCATTAAAAAGTTAAGAAGAGCTGTATGAACTAATGTGCAGCGATGCATGAATAAACAAAATGTAGCATATCCAAACAAGGGAATATTATTCAGCCATAAAAAGGAATGAAGTAGTGATGCATACTACAACATGGAGGAACCTTGAAAACATTACGTAAAAGAAGCCAGACATGAGAAGCCACATATTCTATGATTAAATTTATGTGACATATCCAGAACAGTCAATCCATAGTGACAGACGGTAGATTAGTGGTTGCCTAGGGTGATGTGGGGAGATGAGGAGTGACTGCTCATGAGTACAGGTTTATTCTGAGGGTGATGAAATATCCTAAACTGATGAAATATCCTAAACTTAGATTGTTGTGATGAATACCTGCTCTATGAATACACTAAAAACTATTGAATTCAGCACTTTAAATAAGTGAATTGTATCACTTATGAATTATATTTCAACAAAAAGTTTTTAAAAGCAACCTGAGGAGAAAAAGAAAAGAAAGAAAACACACATACTAGAATTCGTGGGATGCAGATAGAGCGTGGTTAGAGGGAAATTTGTAGGACTAAAGGCCTCTATCAGAAAATAAGAAATGTCACTAGTACATAATATTTGATTCCAACTTAAGAAAAAGCAAATTAAACCCAAAGCATGCAGAAAGAGGAAATAAAGAGAAGAATCAATGAAACTGAAACGAGAAAAATAAGGAAAAGTCAATGAAAACAAAAGCAGATACTTCAAAAGAATCAACAAAATATATAAACTTCTAGCAAGATTGATTAAGAACAATTTATGTAATTTACCGATATTAGGAATGAAGACAAAACATTACCAAAATAGTACAGATGTTAAAGGAGAATATAATGAACGGCTTTATGACAATAAATTTGATCAAATCGACAAATTCCTTGAAAGAACTGACAAAGCTCACTCAGGAAGAAATATGTAATGTGAATGGCTATATATATATTTATAAAAGAAATTATATTTTTAATTTAAAACATTTCCACAAAGAAATCTGTAGGCTTGGATGACTCCACTGGTGAATTCCATCAATTGTTTAAAGAAGAAATAATGCCAATTCTTCACAAATTCTCTCAGAAAGCAGAAGATGAGGAGACACTTCCCAACTCAGTTTATGAGACCAGCATACCCTGACACTAAAACCAGAAAAACATGTTGAAGAAAAGAAAACTACAGACAAATATTTCTTATGAACACCCTTGCAAAAATCCTTAAGATGTTAATAGTAAATCTAATCCAGTGTTATAGAGAAAGGATAGTGCATCACGACCAAGGAAGGCTTATCTCAGAATGCAAGATTGGTTAAACATTTGAAAGTAAATCAGAGTTATTCAGGATATTATGAGAGAAAAATTAAAAACTAATCATCTCAACAGAGGTAATTAAAGCCTCTGCTAAAATTTCCTACCTATAAGAGACATTCTGATAAATATATTTATGAAAAACCTACAACTAACATACCGGATGCTTTTACCCTAAGATTAGGAACAAGGCAAGGATACCCATTCTCATTACTTCTGTCCAACATTGCACTGAAAGACCCATTCACTTCAATAAGATAATAAAAAGAAATAAAAGGCATACAGATTAGAAAGGAAGAAATTAAACTACCCTTATTTAAACACAAAGGCATTGTCTGTGTAGAAAACCCAAAGAATCTATAAAAGGCTATTAAAACTAATAAATGCGTCTAAAAAGGTCACAGGATACAAGATCAATATACAAAACTAAATTGTATTTCTATATATTACCAAAGAAAAATTGGAAATTGAAACTTTAAAAACACCATTTATAATACTATAAAAATAAATACTTAGGGATAAATATAACAAAATATGTATAAGATTTGTAAGCTAAAAAGTATAAAATATTGATGATAGAAAATTTAAAAGACCTAAATAAATGGAGAGAGATACCATTTTCATCAATCATAAGACTCAGTATAGTTAAAATGCCAGTTTTCCTCAAATTGATGTATAGATTCAAAGTAATCTCAGCAAAAATCTCAGTAGGCTTTTTTAAAAAAGATATTGACAAGCTGATTCTAAAATTTATAAGGAAGAGAAATGTAAACATTGATTTAAACAAAGATCTATATGTGGGTATATATAGCAGCTTCATTCATTATAGTATAAAAGTTGGAAACAACCAAATGTCTGTCTACTGATGAATAAACAAATCATACTACATCCGTATCATGGAATACTACCCAGATATAAAAGGAACAAACCACTAATTTTTGTAACAATATGGATGAATCTCTAAAGCATTATGCTAAGAGAAAGGATCCATGTACAAAAGTTTATATACCATATGATTTTTGAAAAAGAATAACAAAGTGGAGGACCCACAGTCTCTGATTTCATGACTTGCTATAAAGCTGTAGCAATTGACAGAGTGGTATTGACCTAAGAATAGACATATAGATCAATGGAACAGAATGGATATTCCAGAAATAGACTCACATGTATGGTTAATTATCAACAAAAGTGCCAAGGTAATTCAATGCGGGAAAAGACAATCTTTTCAGTAAATTTTGGTGCAATTAAACAACTGTGTGAAAAAGAATTAATTTCAACATTTAACTCACGTTGAATACAAAAGTTTACTTGAAGTGAATCATAGACTGAAATGTAAGAGCTAAAACTATTAAAAATTCTAGAAGGAAACTTTTGTGAATTTAAATTAGTCAAGTATTTCTTAGGAAACAAAAAGTATAAACCATAAAAGAAAACTAACGACTTTTTCAAAATTAAAAACTTTTGCTCATTGAAAGATTACGTTAACAAAATTGAAAGATAAGCCACAGATGGTGAGAAAATATTTGCAAAACACATATGTGATAAAGGACTTGTGTCCAAAATATTAATAACTCTTTCAACTCAATAATAAGAAGATGCAAAATCCAATTTTTAAATGTGGGCAAAAGTTTTACACATATATTACAGAGGATATGTGGATGGCAAATGAGCACATACAAATTTGTCTGAAATCCATAGTCACTATGGAAATGCATACTAAAGCCTCAATGACCTACCACTACCCACCTGTATTAAAACGGCTAAAAGTTTTTTTAAAAACGACTAAAAATACCAAATAATGGCAAGGACGGGGGGCCGGCTCCGTGGCTGAGTGGTTAAGTTCGCGGGCTCCGCTGCAGCGGCCCAGGGTTCGCATCCTGGGAGCGGACATGGCACCAATCATCGGACCACGTCGAGGCGGCGTCCCACATCCCACAACTATGAGGGTCTGCAACTAAGATATACAGCTATGTTCCGGGGGCGGGGGGGAATAAAGCTGAGAAAAAAAAACATTGGCAACAGTTGTTAGCCCAGGTGCCAATCTTTAAAAAAACAAAAAAATGGCAAGGGCACAGAATTCTCCTACTTGCCAATGACAATAGAGAATAGTATATCCACTTTGGAGAATAGTTTTTTTTTTTTTTTTAAGATTTAAAAAATTTTTCCTTTTTCTCCCCAAAGCCCCCCGGTACATAGTTGTATATTTTTAGTTGTGGATCCTTCTAGCTGTGGCATGTTTGATGCCACCTCAGCATGGCTTGATGAGTGGTGCCATGTCTGCATCCAGGATCCAAACCGGTGAAACCTTGGGCTGCTGCCTCGGAGCGCGCGAACTTAACCACTGGACCACGGGGCCAGCTCCCGGAGAATAGTTTTGCATTTTCTTGTGGAGTTAGACATATGCTTGCTAGCAACCCTACTCATGGGTATTTGTTTAAGAGAAACACAAATATAGTTCTGCCCAAAAGCCTGTACATGCAGCAGTTTTACTCATTATAGTCAAAACTAGAAGTAACCCCATGTCCATCAGTGATGAATCAAATTGTGCTGCATTTATATCATGGCATACTACCCTGCAATAAAAAGGGATGAACTACTAACTTATGCAACAATGTGGATTAATCTCTAAGGCATTATGTTTGGGGAAAGAATCCAGATGCAAAGGCTACATGCTATATGGTTTTATTATATGACATTCTGGAAAAGGCTTGTAACCAGACTCCCATTCTTGCTGCTGTCCCTTGTGATGATTCTTCCCTATTCCACTCAGGTTCCAACATCCTAAGCCACGTCACCCTTCCATGCAAATGCCTTTCTCATCCCAATCAGGATCTTACTTCCTTCATACATCTGTCCTTCCACAGTAACACCCTTCCCACTCCATTCAGGATCTTACTTCCTTCATAGGTCTGTCCTTCCGCAGGGATGCCCTTCTCACACTGCTTGGGCTCTAACACCCTGTGTTGAGGTTGCCTCTCTGCAGGGATTCCTTTCTCACTATGCTCAGACTCTGATACCTCATGCTGGGCGCCTCTCCCACATGGAAGTCCTCACCCTGCTTGGGGCCTGATATCCCTTGCCTGGCTGTCCTTCTATATTCCTTGTCATCCTGCTCAAGCTCTGACACTCTACACCTAACAGACCTCCTACAATGATACCCTCTTCACCTCCCATGGGCTTCATCACCTCACTTAGGGATCCTCTCCCCACATGTTCACCAACAGAATTTTCTTCTCTTTGGAACACGGAAAACGAATATCATTATAGAACTACAGCCATCAGGTAATTTATTCAAGATATTACAAATCAAAATCAATTATACTGATTTTTTGACTCTGACTACCTTTCTGAAAGTTAAGTTGTTTCAAGTGTCCAGTATGGTGGGAGTTTATACCAAGGATACACAGGGAAATAAGGAAACATTCCAGCAGTCATAGAGAAAGGCCTTGTGAGAGCTGAAAAAATGCTCAGGATATAACAGCAATTGTGGTGTCTCAGTTGGCAGGTGTTTGTGGAACATGTACGGTACTGTGACAGAGATGAGACTAGAGAAGTATCCTGCACCTTTAAACCCCTATAAGCAGGTGGGGCCATTGAAGGTTTTTGAACAGAGAATAACGTAATTTCACTTTTTAAAGAATGAAACTGATGTTAGGATGGAAGATAAATTGAATTAGAGAGAGTAATGGCAGAAAAATCAGTTAAGAGCCTGTTGTAATTGGTAAAACTAGAATAAAAAAGCACCCAAACTAAGACAGTGGCAGCAGAGCACAGAACAGCGGGATTTGAGAGAAATTTTTGAGTTAGGACTTAAGATAAATCGAGTTGAATAGTTTTGAGGTATCTGCCGGATTTTCAGGCTACGCTGTCCATGAATTGGAAATATGAGTCTGGAACTTTATTTTGGGCAGCAATCAGTGCATAGGCCATAGATGAAGCCTCTGGTATGGATGATATTACTTAGGGAGAGCAAGAAGACTGAGAATGGAACTGTATTAGTTTCTTATTGCTACTTAGCAAATTATCACAAAACTTAGTGGCTTATGGCGTCATAAATTTATGATCTTACAATTCTAGAGGTCAGAAGTCCTAATGGATACCAACAAGGCTGTGTTACTTCTGAGGCTCTAGAAGAGAATTTGTTTCCTTGCTTCTAGAAGCTTTTAGTTACCATCATTCTTTGGCTTCTGGCCCCATATTACATAGCCTTGTGTCCCTCTGTTTTTATAATTACATCGTGATTTCTCTCGCCTGTATCCACACTATTTGGCATGCCAAGGAAATGCAGTTTTCGTGTATGTTGAATGATCAGCTCTGTAGATAGCTGGGGCTTCAGCCACCCTGCTGGAACCTCCTTCCTAAAGGACTGCCTATTGAATAGGAGTACTCCAGCCTCAAGAGGCTTCAGGGTGGACTGCTGGTAAAGAGCCCATGGGTATAAAAAGAAGTGAATAATATATAAGTTAACTGAGGACACTATGCTACTTCTGAGGAAAATCCTAAGGGATGAAATTGTGGTCACAGCTACTACTCAGAGGAGAAGAAAGTTGTGCAACTCAGGGCCTATGACACCAAAAAGAGGGAGTACCTAGGGTGTTAATTTGGTTCTAACAAGGAGACTTTGAACTAAAAGGTCTGTACAAGTGTAATCACTTTTTGACTATTCTTTTTCTTTTTCATACGTTGTTTTTCTGTTGTTAGAGGTGTTGGTAATTAAACTAAACCAATGATTGTCAATAGAGTCTTAGGATTTGTCACTCATATAGAAATGAGGTTATCATATTTGCCACATGATACATCATGGGAAGAATCTGACAAGGTGAGGAACCTATAAAGTTAGTCTTTATTTACCTTGTGATTTAAAATCAGGAGACAATAGTGCCACCTGTCAATGGAGCTCTTTCTGGTTTTCTCCTACCAGCTCATTATCAGTGGATTTTACTGTATTTGTGACTAGGTTTCTAAGAAAACAACTGAAATTACATAAAAACTAATCATTGTTGAATTACTAGTTCTAAAATGTTTTTTCTGAGGAATCTAACACTTCCTTTGCAAACTTTGGAATTATAGAGGGTGGTGTGACATAACGGAAAGAGTGCCAAACTAAAAATCAGATCTGTTGCTGTTCCCAGTTCAACAAGTGTAACTTGTTACACACAGTACTAAATGTTGTCCTGCTACTAGCAACCAAGATAGTATCTGACTTTTCATATGAAACTTCATCTCATTTGGTCTCATTTTACTCATTGGCAGAATGAGAGTCTCTCTCTCTCTCTCAAATATCAAAATAAAATTCTTTAAATGATTTCTAATAGGAAAAAAATGAACATAATAGAATTCTTTATTTTTGTTTGAGTCTACACTTTTAGTGTTAGTTACTTGTGATTCCAATTAATATTCTGAAATAGTCCCAACTCTGAATATTAATTATCCAGAGTTATTAGTTTCAATAATTGAAAGGAAAAAAATTAACAATTCACTTTTCTTTTGACTTACTAGAAAATAAATGATCTCTTAGAAGTAGCCCTCTGTGCTCTCTAAATTCTCTGGGTAACAGCCAGTCTTACACATCAGTTTATGAAGCATAAATTTGAACTCAAGTAGAATAATTTTTTATTTATTCATTCAATACCTTTATTGAAGAACTTCTATCACCAGGAGCATTTCTAGAAATTTTATGTACTAATTCTAATCTTCATAAAATAGGTAGATATTTTACATAGGAGGAAACTCCATCTAAAGTCTATCCTAGGTGCTGAGGCTTCCTATATATACATATATATGTATATATATATGTGTAATATATAAGTTCATATATATAAACTTTATGCATATATCTATATTCTCTCTATATAAATATATGTATATTATATTAATTACAATATAATATCATATAGTATATTAATATATAATAATATGTGTTATATATTATATTATATATTAAATATAATGTCTATTATATCAGTTATAATATAATTAATTATATGTAATATAATTTACATAGGATATAGTGTTATAAAATAAATATAAAAACATATTTTATAGTACATAATACAGAAATCATAAATAGACAATATATTATATAATAATTATAAATTATATATATAATATAACTCCCCCCACAATTTAGATCCTGATTCTCAGACAGACAGGAAGACTGCTTTAATATTTAAAAAATTTTCCAACCTTATACTAATTCCAGAGTCCTCATGCTTCCTCCTTGCCCCATTGCTTCTTAGTAAGAACATTTTAAAACTGTTAAAACAAAACAAAACAGACTTAACTGGTAAGTTTCATGCATTGCTGGTTGACTTCTAAAATGGTAAACCACTTTGAAAATCTGTGTGTCACCTTCTTAAATAATTAATGCATTACCTGATGACCCAGAAATTCCACTCCTAAGGATTTATTCAAGAGAAATGAAAATTTTCGTAAAATGAAATGTCCAAAAAAAGACTTGTACAAGAATATTTATATCAGCTTTAATACTTATAGCCAAAAAGTAGCCAACAATACAAACATGTATCAACAAATGAATAGGTAAATTAATTATGGTATATTCGTACCATGGAATGCTACTTGATAGTAAAAAGCAATGAACTACTGATACATGCATCAACACGGATAAATCTCTAAACATTATATTGAGTGCAAGTTGGAAACACAAAAGATTGTGTATATACCGTATGATATGATGTTAAAAACTAATCTATGGTGGTAGAAATGAGAACAGTAGTTGCTTTTGGAGGAGGGAGAACTGACAGGAAAATGACGTGAAGGAACTTTTTAGAGTGTTAGGAGTGTTCTCTATCTTGATTAGAGTTATGGTTTCATGCGTATATGTTTGTTAACTTACTACACTATCCTCTTAAGATCTGTACATTTTACTTCATAAAAGTATACCTCAATAAGAAAAGCATATTGGGGGAACAAACTAATAAGTGGTAGTTCTCCCCAACCTATTTCACTTCATGCCTTTATTTATTCATTCAATAAATATTTATTGAGCACCAAAACTGTTCTAGGTGCTAGGGATACAGTGAATAAAATATAGAAAACCCTGCTCTCATTATATACGCATTGTAATGGGGGGAACAGACAATAACAAGATAATTGCATATATTTAGCATTACATACACACATATATTTAGGATAGTGATAAGTTAAGAATTAAAGCAGGGAAGGAGGATATGAAACATTGGAAAAGAGTTGAAATTGTTGATAACTTGGCCAGGAAAGACCACACCAAGAAGGTAGCTTTCAAGTCAAGACCTAAAGAAAGTGAGGGAGGTAATTATATAAACTTCTTGGGGAAATGTGTTTCAGGAAGAAGGAAAAGCAGATGCAAATGTTGAATACAAGGTCAGAGGATTAAACAGGGGAGGTCCAGATCCTGAAGGCCATCTAGGTCATGGTAGGGACTTAAATTCTACTCTGAGTGAGATGAGAATCCAATGGAGTGTTTTGAAAAAAGAAGTGATTAGCAGATTAACAGGATTACTCTGGCTGGTGTATTAAGAATAGATTCTGGGAGGTGGGAAGATTCTGGGAGGGGGTATAAGAGCAGAAGCAAAGAGATCACTTAAGAGAGGATATTAAAATAGTTTAGATAGAGGCCTGGCCCCATGGCCTAGTGGTTGAGTTTGGTGCACTCCACTTTGGTGGCCTGCATTTGGTACCCAGGTGTGGACCCACACCACTGATCATCAGCCATGCGGTGGCAGCAACTCACATCGAAGACCAAGAAAGATTGGTGCAGATGTTAGCTCAGGGTGAATCTTCTTCAAGCAAAAAGAGGAAGATTGGCAACAGATGTTAGCTCAGGGCAAATCTTCCTCAGGAACAAAAAGTTAGTTGAGATAAGAGATGATGGCAGTTTGGACCAGGGTGGTAACAGCGGGGATTGTAAGAATGATAAAAGGCTGGATGTATTTTAAAGATGGAGTCAATAGTATTTGCTGTATAATTGAATATGAGATATGAGAGAAAGGAATCAGAAGATGAGAGCAAGTTTTTTGTCTGTATAAATGAAAGTATGGAGTTGCCAGGAGGAGTTGGTTTGAGGGTGAATATCACACCAAGTTTTTAACACGTTAATTTTGAGATACTATTAAATATCTAAGTGAAGATGCCAAGGAAGCAATCAATCAGGTCTGGAGTTTAAGGGAGCAGTCCAAGCTGGAGTGATTAAAAAAAAAAGTGGTCTGAGAACTGAGTGTTGAAGTACTCCAACATTTAGAGATTTTTAAACATTCATTCATTCATTCCCAAAAGGTAAAAATGGTCAAATGGGGGCCAGAGGAAAGGACCACAGTCTTGGAGGCGGTCGACATAGCTTTTGGACTGTATTGGTTGTGAGACCTTGGGCACACACTTGGGCAAGTCACTGCTCTACTCTGGGTTCATATTAGACTTGAACCAGCATTTTCAATTTGCAGGCTGCAAGTGTGACCCAACCTAGTATACCAGAGCACCCAGAGCTTGGAGAGGCTGATCTTACAAAGAGCTGGGGCAGAGGCATACCAGGGACCAGGGTGCCACTGTGTGGCAGAGATTGTCCACACCATGTAGTTGGATCTCCAGGGTGAGTATATATCGCCCATTTATGGTTTAAGGTCCTTGGGGAACCAGAACAGGTAAGTGCAGAGAACTTGAGGATCAGGGGGTTAACTCTATTATTTATGTATTTATTTATTAAAGATTGGCACCTGAGCTAACAACTGTCACCAATCTTCTTTTTTTGTTCTTCTGCTTTTTCTCCCCAAGTCCCCCCAGTACATAGTTGTATATTTAGCTGTGGGTCTTTCTAGTTGTGATATGTGGGGCACCGCCTCAGTGTGGACTGATGAGTGGTGCCATGTCCACGCCCAGGATCTGAAACAAGGAAAACACAACATATCAAAACTTATGGAATGCAGCAAAAGCAGTACTATGAGGGAAAGTTATAATGATAAATGTTTACATTAAAAAAGAAGAAAAATCTCCAAATGAACAACCTAATTTTACACCTCAAGGAACTAGAAAAAGAACAAACTAAGTCCAAATTTACAGCATAAAGGAAATAAAGATTAGAGTTGAAATAAATGAGGTAAAGAATAGAAAAACAATAGAAAAAATCAACAAAAGTGAGTTGGTTTTTTTGAAAAGATAAACAAAATTGACAAACCCTTGGCTGGACTAAAAAACAGAAAGAAGAATCAAATAAATAAAATCAGAAATGAAAGAGGAAATATTACAACTGATGCCACAGAAGTAAAAAGAATCATAAGAAACTATTATGAACAATCATAAGCCATCAAATTGGATCACCTGGAAGAAATGGATAAATTACTAGAAACATACAACCTACCAAGGTAGAATAGTGAAGAATTGGAACACTTAAACAAACCAATAACAAATAAGGAGATTTTTATCAGCAATAAAAAAACTCCCAACAAAGAAAAGCCTGGACCAGATGGCTTCACTGGTGAATTCTACCAAACATTTAATAATTAACACCAACCCTTTTTACACTTTTCCAAAAAATTGAAGAAGAGGGAACGTTTCCAATCTCATTTTCTAAAGCCAGCATTACTCTAATACCAAAGCCAGAAAAAGACACTACAAGAAATTAAAACTACAGACCAATATCCCTAATGAACATAGATGCAAAAATTCTCAAGAAAATACTAGCAAACTGAGTGCAACAGCACATTAAAAGGATCATACACCATGACCAAGTGGGATTTATCCTTAGGATGTAAGGATAATTCACCATGTGTGAATCAATTAATGTGATACACCATGTTAACAGATTAAAGGATAAAAATCACATGATAATCTCAATAGATGCAGAAAAAAAGCATTTGACAAAATTCAACACCGTTTCATGACAAAAACTCTCAACAAACTAGGTATACAAGGAATTTATCTCAACACAATAAAGGCTAAATATGAGAAGCCCACAGCTAACATCATACTCAACAGTGGAAAACTAAGAGCTTTTCTTCTAAGATCAAGAACAATGCAAGGATGTTTACTCTCTCCACGTCTATTCAACATAGTACTGTAAGTCCTAGCCAGAGTAATTAGGCAAGAAAAAGAAATAAAAGGAATCTAAATCAGAAAGGAAAAAGTAAAATTATCTCTATTCACAAATGACATGATTTTATATACAGAAAACCCTAGACTCCAGAAAACAAAAACTGTTAAAACTTATAAATGAATATAATAAAGTTACAGGATACAAAATCAATATACAAAAGTCAGTTGTGTTTCTATACACCAACAATGAATTATCAGAAAAGGAAATTAAGAGAACAATCCCTTTTAGTTCCAAAAAGAATAAAAGACCTTAAATAAACTTAACCAAGGAGGTGAAAGATTTATACACTGGGAACTATAAGTCATTGATGAAAGAAATTAAAGAACGCACAAATAGGGGCCGGCCCAGTGGTGCAGCAGTTAAGTTCGCATGTTCTGCTTCTTGGTGGCCCGGGGTTTGTCGGTTTGGATCCCGGGTGCGGACATGGCACCGCTTGGCAAAAGCCATGCTGTGGTAGGCATCCCACGTATAAAGTACAGGAAGATGGGCACAGATGTTAGCTCAGGGCCAGGCTTCCTCAGCAAAAAGAGGAGGACTGGCTGTAGTTAGCTCAGGGCTAATCTTCCTCAAAAAAAAAAAAAAAAAAAGAACACATAAATAAATGGAAACACATCCTGTATTCATGGATTGGAAGACTTGATATTGTTAAAATGTCTGTACTACCCAAAGCAATCTACAGATTCAGTGTAATCCCTATCAAAATCCCAATGACATTTTTTACAGAAATAGAAAAAAAAGTCCTGGAAATTCACATCACCACAAAAGACCCAAATAGCCAAAGGACTCTTGAGAAAGAAGAACAAAACTGGAGTGTCACACTTCCTGATGTTAAAATATACTACAAAGCTATAGTAATTAAAATAGTATGACTGGCATAAAAACAGACTTATAGACCAATGGAATAGAATAGAGAGTCTAGAAATAAACCCACAGATGTATGATCAACTGATGTTCTACATGGGTGCCAAGAATATACAATGGGGAAAGGACAGTCTCCTCAACAAATAATGTTGGGAAAACTGGATATCCCCATGCAAAAGAATGAAATTGAACCATTATCTTAAACCATACTCAAAAATCAACTCAAAATGAGGGCCGGCCCTGTGGTGTAGTGGTTAAGTTTGCATGCTCCACTTTGGCAGCCTGGGGCTCGCAGGTTCAGATTCCAGGTGCTCACCTATACACTGCTCATCAAGCCATGCTGTGGAAGCATCCCACATACAAAATAGAGGAAGATTGGCACAGATGTTAGCTCAGGTACAGACTTCCTCAGCAAAAAGAGGAAGATTGGCAACAGATGTTAGCTCACGGCCAATCTACCTCACCAAAAAAAATCAACTCAAAATGAGTTAAGATCCAGAACTGTAAAACTCTTAGAAGAAAACATAGAGGAAAAGCTTCATAACATTGGGCTTGGCAATAAATGATATGATATGATACTGATATGGGTGTGACACCAAAAGCACAAGCAACAAAAGCAAAATTAGACAAGTGAGACAACATAAAACTAAAAGGTTTCTACACAGCAAGGAAAGAAAACAATCAACAGAGTGAAAAGGCAACCTACAAAATGAGAGAAAATATTTGCAAGCCATTTATTTGATATGAGATTGATATCTAAAATATACAAATAACTTTTACAACTCAACAGAAAAAAAACAAATAACCTATTTTTAGAATGGGCAAAGCACTTGAATAGACATTTCTCCAAAGAAGGCATACAAATGACCAATAGGTGTATGTAGAGATCCTCAATATAACTAATTATCAGGGAAATGCAAATCAAAACCACAATGAGATATCACCTCACACTTGTTGGGATGGCTATTATCAAAAAAAGAAAAGGTAACAAGTGTTGGTGATATCAAAAAAGAAAAGGTAACAAGTGTTGGTGAGGATGTAGACAAATTGGAACCCTTATACACTGTTGGTGGTAACGTAAAATGGTGAAGCCACTATGGAAAACAGTATGCAGATTACTCAAAAAATAAAAATAGAATTACTATATGATCCAGAAATCCTATTTCTAGGCATATATCCAAAAGAATTGAAATCGGGATCTAGAAGGGATATTAGCACTCCAGTGTTCATTACAACACTATTCACAATAACCAATATGTGGAAAAACCCTAAATGTCCATGAACAGATGAATGAATAAAGAGAATGTGGTATGTACATATGATGGAATATTATTCAGCCTTAAAAAAAGAAGAGAATCCTGCCATAGGTGCACAGCATGGATGAACCTAGAGGACATTATGCTAAGTGAAATAAGCCAGTCATGGGACAAATACTGCATGATTCCACTTATACGAGGTCTCTAAAATAGTCAAATCCATAGAAATAGAGAGTACGATGGTGGTAGCCAGGGGATGGAGGGGAGGGGGAAATAGGGAGTTGCTGTTTAATGGGTATCAAGTTTCGGTTACACAAGATGAATGAATTCTAGAGATCTATTGTACAACATTGTGCCTATAGTTAACAATACTGTATTATACACTTCAAAATTTGTTAAGAGGATAGATCTCATGTTAAGTGTTCTTGCCATAATAAATGTTTTTTAATTTTTCAAAGACTTATAAAGGATTTTAAGCTACAGTACTTAAAAAAGAAAATAATGATTAAAAGGATATTAATGCTTAAGAGAGTTACCATAAAGGAAATTTTCTAATTATGTTCTCCTCTTGCTTACAGCTATCTAAAGTGTTATAATATACCTAGAATTCCTGTACTTTCATAGTATTGTATTCTGGAAGAATTTTGTCTCAAAATGCAATACTATTAATTTTAGTACACTTAAAGTTTTCGTATGAAAAATTAAACAATTTTAATTTGGCATACCTGTAGGACTTTGAGTAAACAGATCTTTAAATTCTATTTTAATCTCTGGATTAAAATCTCTGAAATTTGTCTGAATTCCTAAGAAGCAGGATTATGTTGTGACAAGAATTTGGACCTTGAAGACCCGAGTTAAAATTACGAGTTCTTACTAGCTGTGTGGCCTTGGTGACTTGTATAACTACTCAGTCTCCATTTTCCTCATCTGCAAAGTAGAAACAATAGTACCAACTCAGAAGATTGTTGGAAGGATTGTATTAGAGAATGTATCTAAATACCTAGCTTAAGTAGGGTCTACAATAAGTACTATTCCCCCTTCCTTTCTCCTTTGTGTAAATATGATAATGAAAAGTTTTAAATGTAATTGTAAACTCTAAATTCTGAATCTTTACAATGAAAGCGTTACAGAAAAAAACACTTTCAGTAATCTTTTTGAAAAATCACATTAATTCACCAATGGTTTTTCTGTATACTCTCTGAAGTCATTAAAACGTTGTATGATTAATACTTTTCTAATTAAAATATCATAATATTTAGTATAATTTCCTATCATAGTCAAGAAATATGTAAATCCTTCATATTAAAATAATATGTACTTTTTTATTTGATGTTGTTAGAGCTTGGCGTATTTTGGCGTATCTCCTCTAATATTTAACGATTACCAGTGACGTTTCATTCTACCTCAGAAAAATTAGATTCAAAGTACGTGGCTCATAGCCAGTGAGTAATTAAACTTACATTTCTTAAACATTTCTTTCCTTTTTTTAAAACCTGCTCTATATCAATTTCCCTCTTTTAAAAGATACTGAAGTTAAGTCAATAGACAATTACAGTAGCATACGCACATTTATATTTATATGTGTAAACAAACATACACAAACACTGTACACACTAAAATATATCAGACTAAAATACAATCTATTTGGTGTATTCAGAACCAACTGGCCAGTTTGAAGCTTTATATAAGCAGTTAATGCAGAAAATGCTTTAAAAAGAAAAAGTAACCGTGCTAGAATTTGTTTGAGTTTATTTATATAAAGTTCTTTGAAAGAGATTGAGAAAGATTACTTGCCAACGTTTTACTTTATCAACTTAAACTTAATTTTGAAACTTTCATTTTTTTCATAAATACCTTCATTTTCAGTGCTTCCATTTAAATATTTGCACAGTCCAGCTGTTTGATAAAATATCCACAAGATGGTGCCATGGTTAACATGTTAACACGGGAATTTGAGAGCTAGAAGGGAGAAAAGTGTTTGACACACCACTGTATGTCACAAAATTACCACCAAATTTTCTTTAATTTGCTATAATAATACTCACTTATGCATTTCAAATGTTCAAGGTATTACCCTTTAGTATTAAAATTTTTTATTCTTTGTAAACATGTTTCTTCAAAAGGAATATTAAACTATGAAATGATATTCAAATTTGCTAACAGAGCCATAAATTGGATCTTTTATGCTTTATGAATTAATGGATATATATTTTTAAGATTTTGTTTTTCCTTTTTCTCCCCAAATCCCCCCGGTACATAGTTGTATATTTTTAGTTGTGGGTCCTTCTAGTTGTGGGATGCCACCTCAGCATGGTTTGATGAGCAGTGCCATGTCCGTGCCCAGGATCCAAACCCGCAAAAGCCTGGGCCACTGAACGAGAGCTTGCAAACTTAACCTCTTGCCCACGGGGCCAGCCCCCGAATATATTTTTAATGGTCTCTTGCTCTATCTTTACTGTCAAGATTAAGAAGAATATCCAAGCGGCATCCCATTAACTAGTGTAAGTTAAATTTATACATAGGATAGGTCTTTGCTATGGATTGAATTGTGTCCCCACAAAATTAATACGTTGAAGGCTTAACCCCACATGTAGTAGTATTTGGAGGTGGGACCTTTGGAAGGTAATTAGGTTTCGATGAGGTCATGAGGGTGGGCTCTTATGATGGGATTAGTGCCTTTATTAGAAGAGACACCAGAGAGCTCCCTCTCTCCCTACCATGTGAGGACACAGCCAGAAGGTGGCCACCTGCAAGCCAGGAAGTGTTCTCACCAGAAACTTTATACTAACATCCTGATTTTGGACTTTCAGCCTCTACAACTGAGAGAAAATAAATGTCTGTTGTTTACGCCACCCCATCTATGGTGCTTCGTTATGGCAGCCTGAACAAACTAAGACAGTCTTTAACCAAGAAAATTACCAAAATTGCAGAAAACAATTATTAAAAATAAGCTCTGTTTGCATAGTTGATGGAAATTGGTATAGTTAATAATAATTAAGTATTATTTATAGTTAACCATATACAATTGTTAATAATACTTAAAACTGTTGCAATTTGAGTTCACCATAGTTGTGGTAGTAATGGTTATGTTGATGAAATATCTAATACAATCATTTTAAGAGAGTGTTCTGAAGGAAAAATTCAGAGGAGAATTTGATGAGTAGGTGGAGAGAATTTCCAAAATTAGCCAAAGGTGTGTAGCAGGAATGCATTGAAATTTAAGAAAGCACTTAAGAGGGAAGCTAGGAAATGGGTAAAAGCGAAGTGAAAAACTTGGCTGTGGAATAGAGGAAGTGTGACAATGTCTCTGATTGAATTTCCTACAAACACCTAAAGTCATTATTTTTAAAATTTATCACTAAACTATTATCCCTTTGCATTTTGCTATTACAATGTGCAATTATTATTAGTTAGCTCTGCTTGAAACCTTAAAGACTTCTGTGTTCCCAGTTCTTTATTTGACATGACTTATCCATCACAAGATTTTGCCAATTCTTCCTCTGTATAATAGATCTAATATGCTTTCTACATCATTTCTGAATTAGTTATTAAAAACTTATTAGAAACCTGAATTACTTATAAAAAAAACCTTATATACTCTCCCAAGTTTTAATTCAGTAGCTTATTTCCAACATAATCTATTGCTTAAGAATTCAGAAACCTTGCTTCCTATTGGACTCATTCTGAACTTTGCAACCTTTCAATTATTGCCTCTTTTCTCCTATCTTTCAATAGCCATTTCTCATTATTCATCATTAAATCATATGTTCATTTAATGCAGAAACACAAGTAAAAAAACATTTGATGACTATGGGTAATTGATATCTTTTTTAAAAACTTATTTTGAAGTAGTTTCAAACTAAAAAAGAGTAGCAAGAATAGTGCAAAGGGGGCTAGCCCCATGGCCTAGTGGTTAGTTTGGTGTGCTCCACTACAGCGGCCCACGTTCATGGGTTCAGATCCCCAGCATGGACCTACACCTCTCATCAGCCATGCTGTGGCAGCAACTCACATATAAGTGGAGGAAGATTGGCACAGATGTTAGCTCAGGGCCAATCTTCCTCAAGCAAAAAAAAAAAAAAAGAAGAAGAAGAAGAAAAGAATAGAAAAGAGGAGGATTGGCAACAGATGTTAGCTCAGGGCTAATCTTCCTTAGCAAACAAAACCAAAAAAAGAATAGTACAAAGTTTTGTATAACTTTCACTCAAATTCACTAATTTTTAATGTTTTACTGCTCTATTGTTATCACTCTTTTCTTTCACTCTCTCTACACACACATATATATATATACGTATACACATTTTTTTTCAATTTTTTATTGTGGTAAAATACACTTGACATAAAATTTACCTATCTTAACCATTTTTGAGTGTACAGTTAAGTGGAATTAAATACATTTATAATGTTGTACAACAATCCTATGCTATGGAGATGGAGCTATGAATATGGAGAGCTATCCATCTCCATAGCTCTTTTCATCTTGTAAGACTGAAACTCTATACCCATTAAACAATAACCCCACATTCTCCCCTCCTCCCAGCACCTGGAAACCACCACTTGACTTTCTAGGTCTATAATTTTGAGTACTCTAAGTATTTCATATAAGTATAATCATACAGTATTTGTCTTTTTGTGACTCATTTCAATTAGCATGATGTCATCAAGGTTCATCCATGTTGTAGCATATTGCAGAATTTTTTTCTTTTTAAGGCTGAATAATATTCCATTGTATGTATGTACCATATTTTACTTATTTATCTGTCCATGGACACTTGGATTGCTTCTACATTTTACCTATTGTGAACAATGCTGCTACGAACATGGGTGTACAAATACCTCTTCGAGACCCTGCTCTCAGTTTTTTTGGTTATATACCCAAAGTGGAATTGCTAGATCATATATACATATATATTTAAGATATGTATTTTATATATATATATATATATATATATATATATATATATATATATATAGTTTTCTGAGTCATTTGAGAGTGAAAGTTGTAGACATAATGCCCTTAAATATATCTGTGTGTATTTCCTAAGAACAAGAAAATATCTGCTTGTATACCCAGAGTACAATTACCAAATTTAGGAAACTTTACATTGATAAATTAGTATTATCTAATATACAATCTATATTCAGTTTTTGGCAGTTGTCTCAGTGATGTCCTTATGACATTTTCCCCTTGATCCAGGATCCAATCCAGGGTTACACACTGCATTTTGTTGCCGTGTCTCTTTAGTCTCCTTTAATCTGGAATGGTTTTTCAAATTTCCTTTGTCTTTCATGATATTGGTATTTTTGAAGCATTTAGGTCAGTATATCCTCCTCTTTGTGTTTGTCTGATGTTTCCCCATGATTAAATTCAGGTTTTGCGTTTTTGCCAAATACTACATAATGATGATGTCAGTTTGTCCTATTACATTTGTTACATTATCAGTTACATTAGTTTTTGCTTTGTTTTTCCTATGCTACTTTTTGTAAAAATCAACAGATATATGTATATTCTATTTCTCCTTATTTCTTGCATAAAATCATATTATATTTACTCTTCTTACAGTTTGCTTTTTTTCACTTTACAGTATATCCTGGAGATTCTTCTATTTCAGTTTATACAGATCTTCCTCGTTCTCTTTTATAGCTGCACACTGTATTGTGTGGATATACCATAATTTATTCAACCAATCTCTTATGTGGAAGCATTTAAGTTGTTTTCAGTATTCTGTAATTACAAATAATGGAGCAATAAATAACCTTGTGCTTGTGTACTTTCATATTATTGGAGATGTATTTTGATGGTGAATTCTCATACATGGGATTGCTGGTCAAAAGATAAATATATGTGTAACTTGTTAGATAATGCCATATTCACCTCTATAAGAAATGTCCTATTTTTCGTTCTCATCAGCAATGTATGAGAGTGCTTGTTTCCTAAAAGCCTCACCAATACAGTGTGTTGAAAAGCTTGTGAAGTTTGGCCAATCTGACAGGTAAGAAATGGTATCAGAGTGTATTTTTGAGCCCAAAGTACTCCCTTTAGTATTTCTTCTAGTACAAGTCTGCTGTGCTGGTGATGAATTCTCCCAGTTTTTGTTTATCTGGGAATGTCTTAAATTCTCCTTTAATTTTGAAGGATAGTTTTCCTGGATATAGAATTCTTGTCTGACAGTCTTGTTTATTGAGGTTTTTCTTTTTAGCACTCTGAATATGTTACCCCACAACTTCTGGCGTAGAAATCAGTTGTTAATCTTATTTAGGATGTCTTTTACCTGATGAGTTATATCTCCCTTGCTGCTTTCAAGATTTTCTCTTTTTCTTTCAACAGTATGATTGTGAAGTGTCTAGGTGTGAATCTCTCTGAGTTTTTTCTACTTTGATTCTATTCTGCTACTTGGATGTATAGATTAATGTTTTTCATCAAATTTGGGGAGATTTTGATCATTGTTTCTTCCAATATTCTCTCTACCTTTTCTATCTCTCCTTTTCTTCTTAGACTCCCATTATGCATATGTTGATATGCTTGATGGTGTCCCACAGGTCTCTGAGACTGTTTGTTTTTGTCAGTTCTTTTGTCTTCCTGTTCCTCAGACTGGATAATCTCAATTATGCATTCTCATATACATAATGGTATGTATGTATAATGCATAATGGTAGTCCCAGAGGGAGAGGAGAGAGAGAAAGGAGCAGAAAAAAATACTTGAAGAAATTATTGCCACAGGCTTCCTAAATTTCATGAAAAACATTAATCTACACATCAGAAAAGCTCAAAAGACTCCACGTAGGATAAACTCAAAGATATCCACACCTAGACACAATCACAGGTGTCTACAAGCCAGGTTTAAAGTTTCTTTGGCAACACAATTTCCTAAAATATTTAGTAGGTTTCCGCTTTACTTCCAGACAGTTCTATGTGCTAATAATCACAGTCCAAGTTATTTTCTTGAGATTAACTTATTTACATTTTTTGTCTGTACAAGACCTATCCTTTTTTCATTTAATAGCACCTATATTGAGTCCATTTAGATTAATAACAGGCTTGGGTGGGAATGCATCACTCTTAATCTAATCTTTGCAGCTGAATTGGCTGCCACTTTCTGGAAGAGAAGTCTTAATTGAAGAAGCTTGAGAAAAATCTGGAGCAATATACTCTCTTATTTGGAGAAATATAGGCAGTTGGGTTTTTCCAACCCTGCTGGGTACGAGTCAACTCTTAACAGAAATGAATTCTCTTTCATCTCTGCTTGAAAATTGGCCAGTTCTTGTCTGAACAGATTTCTTTCTTGTAATATTTTGCTACAAGCAACAAGGAATATCCAGTACACACTACGTGCTGTTATTTGCTAATCCCTTCTTCTAGAGCACCAGGTTCTGTCAGTACATATTTTTACTTCCAAAATATCAAAGATAACAATTTTACCAAATTTTTTTTGCCACAGCATATGAAGATAATTAACTTTTCAGCATGCAATTATTTCCTTTCCATCTATGGCCAGACTACTAAGCAAATGCTGCGTATTTGAGTAATTTTGTTATAGTGTCACCCACTTCTGATACTAAATACTATATTAATGAGAGTTTGGTTCAGATAAAAGAAACAACACTAGATATTTTGAGCAGGAAGAAATTTAATGCAGGGAATTAGGTGCTTATAAAATCTTTGGGGAATTGAAGGAGTATCTTCTTGAATAAACACCCTGGAATTACTACCAGAATAAGTCTGAAGTGATACACTAGGGGACAACTACCACTGAGGCCACTGGACCCATGCTTTAAGAGGCTGCTGCTGCAATGGCCTCTTACACTCAAGAAAGCAAAGAATGAGTATCTAACACAGCAAACTAGAGATTACACAGTATGAATTCAGATGGAGAAGCATTGCTACGACCATTGCTTCTTTACTCACAGGGTGATGGACACTGGGATGTTTTTGTAGAGAGCTGTACATTTACAAAACTTGCTTTCTAGCAGCAACAGACCTGAGCTACACCTAAATAGCATCTGTCTCAATTGCACCTTCCAAATCTCACTTGGGTGTTTTCTACTGGTATAAACTGATTCATATCTAGAACTCTAGCTGCAAAGGAGTCTGGGAGATGTGTTTTCTTAAACTTAACAACCTCTCCAAATATATGAAAAGAGAAATGGAGATTGAGAGAACTATCCAAAATATCTACCATAGTCTATTAATGTGACTAATTTCAATTATGTTTTTTTACATTGCTAAGCTAAGCTTCATTTGACCATGTTGCATTTTCTAAATATACTGTTGGATTCAGTTAGCTAATATTTAGGATTTTTACATGTAATTTTGTAAGTGAAATTGGTTTGAAAGTTTCTTGTACTATCCTTATTTGGATGCCCTGTCAAGGTTATTCTTGCCTCATAAAAAGTACTCCTTCTTTTTCTTGGCTCTGTTCTCTGAAAATTTTGTAGAACTCTACTCTCTGACAGAAGCATTTGGAAAGGGGAATTAGGGAAGGAAAGAGTGAATTTACTCCCATTTTGTCTTCTTTATATGTTATTTGTTTCTGAAAGTTTCCTACCTCCTGTTGTGCTATTTTTTTCCATTTAGAAAATCTTTTCAGGAATTTTTCTTCTCATCTGTGTTTTCAAATATTTTGGCATATAATTTTTCATCATTTCTTACATGAGTTTTAAATATCTGTGATTTTTTTCTGGTTTTAATTCTATATTTTCTTTCTTCCTTTCTTTCTCTCTCTCTTTCTCATTTTATTGATCTCTCTCTTTCCTCTTGATCAGTTCTGCCTGAGTGTACCATTTTATTTATCTCAATGTACTAAAGCAATAGTCAACAGCCAGTAAAAACCCAGTTTCCCAAACTTAGATCACACCTTTGTTGCTGCTATTGTTGGGCTTGTATAAAGCAACACAATATAAAAAAAAATAGTAAAGAGAAAAGAGTGCAATTAGAAATCTCTGTCCATCTGTGGTCTCTAGGCCTCTCTGACTCCAGAACACTTTCTCCTACACTTTGTCCCCAAAACCTTCAATCTCCCTAAAGTTTTCTCACAGTTCTTGAATTAGTTGATGAGAAAGTACCTGAGATCTATCAATCCCCTTTTCCTGTGACCTCTCTCCTAAAGCGTTCAGTGGAGGGAACCAATGGGTCAACCAGAGTCTGTCAACAGGCAGCAACCATACTAGTTATTTGTAAATAAAGAATTTGATATAAATATTTTTAACAGGGCAACTGAAACAGTAAATGGAGAACTGTAAGGTATCCCAGAAGTAGTAACTGCAGAAAGCAGCTATCATCCCTAGGGCTGGGAGAACACAGGGGAGAGACTGCAGTTACTGAAATTTGTGAACTTAAAAAAGTGGTGCCAGAGATGAAACTCAGGCATCTCAGGAGGCAGTGCTTCTTGACCGCTACAGATGGCACTAAGTTTGAATGGGAGCCTTGTGGGCCTGGGACCAACACTTCTTAGGAGGGGACACCACAGGCTGACACTAGTGCTTTTGAAGGGGACTAGGGAACAATGAAGCTGGTTCTACAAGTGTTGGAATAATTGAATCCTGGATTTAGTTGATGTGATAGGAAGGGGGTCTTGCTCTGGGTGAAGAATTGCTGGGATGTCACTTATAGGAACTGTAAGTAGACAGGAAGCCCACAGAAGCCCAACTGGAGCAAGTATAAAAGAGCAAGTTTCTTCTTTCTCCTCAAGCCTTGCAGTCTCTCTCAATTGTCACCGATTGGCAGAGCCACTTTCAGTCTCCTGGAAATTTTCTGACAGTTTCTGTGTTAGTTGCTGTGAATTGTCCCGAAATCTATCAGCTATCCACCCAGGGTTTGCAAAGTCCCAGCAATAGCCTCACAAAGCAGAGTATAGAAGGATGGGTTTAGAGCTCAGGGACAGTAGCACAATAACTGAGATAGCCAGCAACTACTGCTAGTTCACCATTCTGTATGAAATCACAAATCCATAGTCTAAATGTAATGATTAATGCCACCATTAAGATTCTATAGAAAGAAGGATATTACTAAAAGAATAAGAATATTTCAGTTCCTTTGGCTATGTGGCCAGCTTCTTGTATCAATTCATCTTGTAGGCATGGCTTTGCAAATATGATTGGAATAAACAAAGAATGTGGCCACCTAACTTTACCCTTGGACATTGTTTAAATGGGCATTGCTAATATTTATGGTTTTATTCCTCCTTCTCTATGTTCTTGGATTAACATCTCCCTTGTCTAGCTTCCGTCTTCTAAATTCATTAATAAAGTTAATAAGTAATGTCTAACTGATTAACAGCCTTTGTTTTATACCACTGGCTCTACCTGCTGAACAGAAACTTTAAAATCTGCAGAAGTGGTTGCAGAATCTCTATATAGGTAGGAATCAGGGACAGCAACTAGCCTAGAGCAGTACCTCTCAAATTCCCTATGGTGCAAGTTTTTTTAAAAAAATTTCCCTATCTATTACATACCAATACTTTTGAAAAATAAAATAAAAATGTATTACTGTAAAAAAATGAAATAGTTAAAAACAAAGATGTACAAAAAGGAAGCCAAATTTCTTATTATGGGATTCAAAGACATAAAATTACATTTCAATAAAATAATTGGTACAAACATTAAATAGGAATAATGAAAATAATTTTAACTCCGTACACCTTTAATTTCTTTTTCTTGCCATATTATGCTGGCTGGAATTTCAAGGAAAATGTTAAATAGAAGGTGGTGAGAGACAACTTTGACTTGACTCTGATTTTAGGAGGAAGTATTTAGTGTTGCATCATTAAAATATGATGTTAGATGTATAAGGTTTTGTTAGCTGCTCTTTGTCAAGTTGAGGAAGTTCTCTTTCATTCTTAGTCCCTTAAAAGATTTTATCATGAATAAATGTTGAATTTCATCATTATTTTCTGTATCAACTGAAATTATCATGTTTTCATCCTTTATTCTATTAATATGGTATATTACCTTAGTGTTAAACCAATTCCTGGGATAAGTCTCACTTGGTCATGGTGTATAATCCTTTCTATATGTTGCTGGATTCTGTTTGCTAGTATTTAAGATTTTCTCTCTGTCTTCATGAGGGATATTGGTCTGTAGTTTTATAATCTTGTGATGTGTTTATCTGACTTTGGTATTAGGGTAATACTGCCTCATAAGTTGAGTTGGGGAGTGTTCCTCCTGTTTTCTGAAATGGTTTATACAGAATTGGCATTATTTCTTCTTTAAATATTTGATAGAATTTATCTGTGAAGATATCTGAGACTGGGAACACATGTGCTCATGCATGTGTGTGTGTCTGTGTGTGCAAATGTTTCTTATTACTAATTCAGTTTATTTCCATGTTATATGTATATTCACATTTTCTATTACTTTGAGTAAATTTTGGTAATTTTTGTTTTTCTAGGAATTTGCGCATGTCATTTGAAGTGTCTCATTTGGCATAAGCTTGTTCAAAATAATCCCTGTAATCTTTGTTTTTTCTGTAGGATTGGCAGTGGTAATCATATATCTTGCTTCATTCCTGTTTTTGGTAATTTCTGTCTTCAGTTTTTTCTTTGTCAATCTAGGTAAAGATTTAGCCATTTTATTGATGTTCTTAAAGAATCAGCTTTTAGTTTCATTAATTTTCAAAATGTTCTTCTATTTTCTATTTCATTGATTTCTTCTGTGATCTTTATTACTTCCTTCCTTTTGCTTGCTTTGGGTTTAATTTGCTTTTTTCTTTGTTAGTTAAGGTTACAGCTTATATACACACTAGAAATCTGTATTCTTTTCTAACATATGCATTTAAAGCTACATTTTTTCACTTTGGCCCTGATTTTTTCTCACAAATTTTGGTATGTTGCGTTTTTATTTTCATTCCTTGCAAGATGTTTTCTAATTTCTCTTATGAGTTGTTAATGAAGAAACTCACAGGTTTAATAGCCCATGGGTTATTTAAATTATGTTGTTTAACTTATAAATAGTTGAGGATTTCCCAAATTTCCTTCTGTTTATTTCTAATTTAAATCCACAGATTGGCAAACGTTTTTAATGATGTCAGTCCTTTTGAATTTACTGAGATTTGTTTCATATGACTATATGAATTGGTATATGGTCAGTTCAGGGAAATAGTCTATATATTCCTGCAAAGAACATATATTCTGCTGTTGTTTGGTGGACTGTTCTAAAAATGCCTTAGGACAAGTTGGTTGATGGTGTTGTTCAAGTTTTCTCTTTCCTTGTTGATTTTCTGCCTGGCTGTTCTATAAGTCATTGAGAATGATGTATTGAAGTCTCCACCCCAAACTGTTGAATTGTCAGTTTCTCTTTTTAATTCTGTCAAGTTTTGCTTCATGTATTTTGTGCCTCTGTTTTTAGACATCTGTACATCTTTAATTGCTATATCTGCCTAATGTATTGAGCTTTTTAACATTATGAAATGTGCCTCCTTGTCTTAAAACACATTTTATCTGATATTAACACAGTTGCTCTAAATCTCTTATACTCTTTCAATAATACATCTTTTCCCATTTTACTTTAAATTTATGTGTGTCTTTAAATATAAAGTGAATCCTTTATATATGGCATATAGTTTAATCTTGCCATTTATACAGCCTTAAATTCTTTGCCTTTTAATTGAGGTGTTTAGTCCATTCACATTTAATTATGACATGGTTAGATTTACCTCTGCTATTTTACTATGTATTTTCCAAATGTTTAATGTCTGTTTTCATTCTTCTATTCTTTCTTTACTGCATTCTTGTTTTAAATAAATATATTTTAGTGTACGATTTCAATTCTTCTGTTGATCTTTTTAAGAGGATATTTTGTAATTATTTTCATGATATTTGTTCTATGGATTACAATATGCATCTTAATTTATGACCATCTCACTTAAGGTTAATACTGATTCAATTCCAGTAAAACATACCAATTTCCTTGGTACTACTATTGAGATATATATGAATATATATATGTTATAAATTCAACAAGGTAATGTTATGATTTTTGCTTCATACATTCTTGTCTTTTAAAGAAATTAAAAGAAGAGAAATATAGATATTTACACAGATTTTTATATTTACCCATGTATTTACCATGTCTAGTGCTCTTCATTTCTTCTTATGGATTCAAATTAATGTCTAATATTACTTCATTTCAGCCTGAAGGACTTTTTACTATTTGTTATAAGGTATGTCCACTAGCAGAGAATTCTCTCAATCTTATCTAATATGGGAAAACCTTTATTTTTCCTGAATTTTTATTATAGATTTCTTTGGTGACAGTTTTCCCCCCAGCACTTTGAATATGTTATTCCACTGCCTATTGTCCCCCATCATTGCAGATGAGAAGTCAGCTGTTAATCATATTATTGTTTCCCTATACTTGATGAATCTTTTTTTCTCTTGCAACTTTCAAGATTTTCTCATAGTACCTCTGGTTTTTTTTGAGCTTCCTGAATATCTAAGGTAATGGTTTGTTTTCTTCTAATCAAATTTGGGGAGGATTCAGCAATTATTCTTCAAATAATTTTTCTGCCCCTTTTTCCCTCTCCTCTCCTTCTGAGAGTTCCACTACATGTATGTTGGTATACTTGATGTTGTTCCATAGATCTCCAAGGCACTGTTAATCTTTATTCAATAATTTTACTCTGTGTTCTTAAGTTTGGAGTATTTGTATTGATCTATCTTCAAGTTCACTGATTCCTTTGGGGGAGACACTTAAATATGCAGTTGAGACTACCTAGTGAATTTTTCATTTTATTTACCTTACTTTCCAACTCTAAAATGACCATTTGCTTCCTTTTGATAATTTCTGCTTGTATTCATATTCCTAGTTTGTTTACTCCTTGTCATCATATTTTCCTTTAATCTTTAAACATGGCTGTCTTTAATTTTTTTTTGAGGGAGATTAGCCTTGAGCTAACATCTTCTGCCAATCCTCCTCTTTTTGCTGAGGAAGACTGGCCCTGAGCTAACATCCATGCCCATCTTCCTCTACTTTTTTATACGTGGGACGCCAACCACAGCATAGCTTGTCAAGTGGTGCCATGTCAGCACCCGGGATCCGAACTGGTGAACCCTGGGCTGCTGAAGCGGAATCTGCGCACTTAACCGCTGCACCACCAGGCTGGTCCCTAATTTTTTTAACTTATTTATAATACCTGCTTTGAAGTCATTTTATGCTAAATCTGACATCTTGACCCACCTAGATTCACTTTCTCTTACCTGCATTTTTCCTGAGTATGGGTCATACTTTCCTGTTTATGTGTGGATGCAAGCAGCCCCAGGCAAGAACTCCACATACTCCTACTTTTCAGTGGTTTTCACAAAAACTTCTCAATTTGTTGTTTCAATTTCGTCTATTTCCAGAGCTGCGAAAGTTGTTTTTAACAATTTTGTCCAGTTTTATAGTTGTTTTGAGGTAAAGGAATTTGTCAAAATTTTCATTCTGCCATAGCTGGAAGTCCTTTCCCCTTAATTCCATGTTTTTAACACCACAAAGTAAATATTATTGTTGTTGCTATTGTTGCTAACAGGCAATTTTTATTTAGATTTCTCTACGTGTTTATATATACTCATTATTTCTTTATGTATTTTAGACTACCCCATTGGGATCATTTTTTCTATTCCTAAAATTAATCATTTTAGAAGATTTTTAGTTTAGGTTTCTTAGTAGTAAACTCTCATAAATTTTATTAACCTAAAAGCATGGTTTTTAAAAAAAATCATCATTCTTAAAATACGATTTTATAGTTGTTACATTGTATGGTGGTTATTTTTTCTAAGCACTTTGAAGATATTCCATTTCTTCTGCTTCTGTGATTGACTTGGAGAGATCTTCTCTCTGGCCCTACATATTATTCCTTTATAACCAACTTATTGTGTTTTGAGTTTCTCAGCAATATATGTAGGAGTGGATTTTTTGGTTTTGTTTTTGCTTATCTTGCATGGTATGTGTTATGGTTCTGATCTCTGTATATTCATGTCTTTCATCAATTCCAGAAAATTCCAAGCTATAATCTCTTCTTTGAATATTACGTCTCCTCCATTCTTTCTTGGAATCTTCTTAGACATATGTTAACTGTTAAATTCTTTCTCCTGTTTTCTTTCTTACTCTTTTTGTACCTCATTCTTTGAAATGGCCTTATATCCATCTTCCTTTCTATTTCAGGTCTATTGCCCACATTTTTCTTTAGCTAATCTATTGTTTAACTCATCAACTAACTTTTTAAAAATTTCTTTTATTTAATTTTTCATTTCTAGAAGTTTTATTTACTTTCAAATTTGTCTAATCATTTTGATTGTCTCTTGTTTATTGATAATTTAAAAATATTATATCAATAATTTACTTATTTTGTTTTCTTATCTGATCTTCTAATATATGGAATTCCTGGAGGCCTAAATTTGATGTCGTTTTGCTGACTTTTACTCATGGTGACCTGTTTCCTTGTGTGTTTGGTATTATGAGTTCATATAACTTATTGAATTCAATATATAGAATCATGATGGTCTAAATTGGGATTGTTTTCCACCAGAGGTGATTTATGCTTCCTTCTAAAAAAACAAGGGGTTCTATAAATATGAGACTACTTTAGCCCCATTCATGGACTCTAGTTAATTATTGGAGTCTCAAATTCAACTCTTTCACTTTGGGGAGGATCCACATTCTGCCTCCCAATATCAGTGTTGGTATTGGCCCTTAACTCCCATGGAATCTCCACTTTAGAATTTACTAACCCTTCACAATTCAGGTTTTATATCACTGTCTTCATCTTGGCTCTTGGAAATTTCTTTCACTTTATTGAATGCTGACCAAAACTTTAAAAAATATGCTTGTTGTATTTCATCCAGGATGTCATAATAATGTAGTAGGAAAGTCCCTTAGAGTTTGTAGTCCAAAATTTTGCTGGAAGTAGATCTTTCATGTATTATTTTTTTAAGATTTTTGAGTGATGTGTTTTGTTCCAAAAAATAAATTTATTTTGATTGTGAATTTATTAAATGTACAAATTAATGAAGGGAGAAATAGCAGTTTTCTATGCTTATATAAGATAGTTTTTCTGTTTAATCAGTTTCCTTTATGCGCATCAGGTTTGTGCTTTTCAATATAAGTTTTGCGTGTTTCTTATCAAGTTCATGACCAGACATTCTTTGGATGGGTTTTTTTGGTGGTAGTTGTCGTCATAATGGTTTTATTTTCGTATATAGTAAAACATTTTGTTTTGCATATTTATTTTATAACCAACTACCTTAGTAAAGTTTCTCATGTTTCCAAAAATCTTCAGTTGATTCTCTTAGATTCTCTAGATATTCAATCATATTACCTACAAATAATAATACTTTTGCCTCTTCCTTTCAAATAAACCTCTTCTTTTCTTTGGAAGATGTCATTAGAAAGTGTTAACAGACCTTTATTAGAAGAAGGAAACCATTATACCTTATGTCTGGATTTCAGCATTCTCTGGATCTGATCTCTTTTGACAGCATATAGTGGATAGCATAGGCATGTTGACTTGATAATGAAGCAACAAGATGAATATTTAACTATGTTAAAAACAATACTCATTGGTGATGAACACAATGTAGACTATACAGAAGTCAAAATATAATGATATTCACACACACAAATGCAATATTCAATAAGTAAGAATCATAGGTATGTTTTAAGCTGGAGGCAGTCTTTGGTCATTAAAAGCTAGTGGTAGGCCTTAGAGAAATGGGTAATTCTATAACTGGGACAAGAAATATGCAATATTATCCAGAAAGTAAGAAGTAGTGACAGAAAGTAAGAGAGTGCTCAAACTAACACCCAAAATGATGGGATATGTCAAAGGGATACAGTAGTCAACTGAAAGAGATCCAAATGGCCAAAGATGGAAAAATTTGAACAACAAAATAAATGAAGTAGCAGTGGATTATAACCCAAAGTCTAAGATAAATATCAACAAGTCCACACTGATAAATAATGATTGAATACATGAATACATGGGGGAGAATAGACAAGTATCTCATGCAGAACAATTCTAAATAATTTGTGTAGATTATTCACCTTAAAGAGATGAATCATAAATCTCCACTTCATAAGAGTGAGCTGCACATACTGACTTTCTTCCAAAGAGTAAATTATGGAAAAAAAATTTTGTGAAAAAGAGAGAGAGAAATGTGATTTCACAGTAGAGAATCCTGACAAACACTATCTCAAGCCAGGTGACGAAGGCTAGCATAAACAGTGATAAGTCATATTGATAGTATGAATAGTAGTCATATTGATATGACTTGATGACAATGGCATTTTACCACTGTGGTCTGCCTCCTAAAAACCCATAACCTCAATCTATTCATAACAAAAACATCAGGCAAATTCCACAAAATACTTGGCCAGTACTCTTCAAAACTGTTAAGGTCATAAAAAACAATCAAAGTCTGAGAAACTGTCACAACCAAGAGGAGCCTAAGGAGACGTGACTACTAAACATAATATAGTATCCTAGATGAGATCCTGGAACAGAAAAAAGACAATAGGGGAAAATGGAGGAAATCTGAGTAAACTGTGGACTTTACTTAATAATAACGTATCGATCTTATCTCATTAATTTTGACAAATATACATACTAACAATGTAAGATGTTAAGAATAAGGGAAACCGGATGTGGGATAGATCTCTCTGTACTATCTTTGTAATAATTCTGTGTGTCTTAAACTGCTGTAAAATAAACAGTTCATTTAATAAATAAATTTTTTAAAAGCTAGTAGTAGGGCTTTGTTTCTTTCATGTTTGATATTTAAATGACTATCTTTGATAAACATTGATAGTGTCCCAATCAAGTTTGGTTGAGAAAAAATGATGAGATAGGTAATTTGTTAAATAAGATAATCAGGATTTAAAAGATCTCAACAGACTGGAATGATATACAGATTTCCAATGAGATGCAATTCCATAAGGTTAAATTATTTTGAATTTATGTCCAAAAATAGATTGCACAGTAAATTATGTTTGTTAGCTACAGCATATGTGAAAAAAACCTGAGAGGCTTTATTTTATGATAAACTTGATGTGAGTCTGCAAGTTTTTGCTGTCTAAAAAGTCAATATTCACCTACATTAGTGGTGTTTAGAATGAGAGATGATGTTGCTACCCTATGTGGTTAAAATATTCCTTGAATATGGAATTTGGTTTGGGAATGGTGCACTTTAAAAGACACAAGATAGGGGGCCGGCCCAGTGGCACAGCGGTTAATTGTGCATGTTCTGCTTCAGCGGCCCAGGGTTTGCCAGTTCAGATCCCAGGTGCAGACATGGCACCGCTTGGCACACCATGCTGTGATCGGCGTCCCACATATAAAGTAGAGGAAGATGGGCACGGATGTTAGCTCAGGGCCAGTCTTCCTCAGAAAAAAAGAGGAGGATTGGAGGCAGATGTTAGCTCAGGGCTAATCTTCCTCCAAAAAAAAAAACAAAAAGCCACAAGATAGATTGGAGCATGTTCAGAGGAGAAAAAGTAGAAATGTGAGGAAATTCCACTGTGTACATGAAGAAATTTTGAAGGAAATGAAATGTTTAGCCTGGGTGAGAAGAAATTAGAACATAATTGGCTTCTTCACATATTTGAGGAGCAGCAGTGTAAAAGAAAAATGTGGTTAATTTTGTGTGACTTTAGAAGATATGATAGGAATAGGATGAAACCTTGAAGGAGCCCATTTCAGAAAAAAAATTTAATTTCTGAAAATGATATTTCCTACCTCAATATGAGTTCCCCGTCACTGGAGATGTTCAAGTAAAATCTCTATGATCATTTGTTGAAGATCTTCATGAGGAATTCTAGTATTTATGGGGAGTTTTAGCAGCAAGTAGTTAATGCCCTTAACTTTTATATTTTTTGACATTTCATTCAATTAAAAAATTTCAATATACATTATTATTTCCTGTGACAAAAACCAAACTCTGCATACTAAACAAAGCAGAAAGATGAATTTATTGCAAGGCTTTCAACCTGCAAGCCGGGAAACTCAAGGCTACGGGAGCAATGAGTTCCAAGGTGATCACAGATTAAGGGATTTTCATGGGATAAATACAGATTTTATTTGGCTTTTTTGGCTGATTGGTTGCCTAGTGGTCTTCTTTCTTATTTGGTTCAGGGTAGCTGAGTCGGGGGAACAAGGAAGTCCAGAGATGGAATGAACAGACTTGGCATTTGGGGATTGGCTAGTGTCCTCTGCTGACTTCTGAGAAGATCTGTAAATTCCTGTAAGGCTAGGTTGTTTCCTTTATGCACCTGCATTGACCATCTCCATTTTGTCCTTGACATAAGTGACTTCATTTTAGTTTGGTTCTACATTCTCTCCTTTTGATCAAGTCTCTGTGAGGAGGAGATGATCACCCAATATATTGCTAGGTATTTCTTCTGCTTTTATTTTTTTTTAAGTATATGAGAGTGGGGTTGTTTTAATTGAGATAGCAGCAACAAAGACACCAAATAATCTTATCCTTTCTTGAAAGTCACTGAGAAATCAGTCTATTTTCAATTTATAGTTCTGTCTTTTTTTTTGGCCCTGAGCTAACATCTGTTGCCAATCTTCCTCTTTTTTTTTTTTCCTCCCTAAATCCCCAGTACATAGTTGGATAGCCTAGTTGTAGGTCATTCTAGTTCTTCTATGGGGATGCCACCACAGCACATCTTGATAAGTAGCGCATAGGTCTGTGCCCTGGATCCAAACTGGTGAACCCTGGGCCGCCAAAGCTGAGCACGCAAACTTAACTACTCAGCCATGGGGCTGGCCCCAAGGACTTTGCTGTTTCACTGATCATCTATTTTGTTTATTTCCCTTTGCCACACCATGATTGAACACCTTTCCTCAGGGTGAGAGAAGCTTTGGGGGTTAGTAGCAGCCAAAGGCCACATTTGAGTAACTCCTTATACTGGGTCAAAGTGGAAGGTCAAGGCAGGGAGACTTTGTCAGGGATATAGGTGTTAGATAGCATTTTGAAGCATTTGGCAAGCACTAGTCTATCAGGTTTGTTATTTTTTACAAAAGCTGAATAGAAAACAACTGAGTACTTTAAAAATCACAATACAAAATACAAGGACAAATAGAATAGAAAGACCAAATTGTGGTATAAATCTAACCCGTGAGTCCAATCCTGTTGGTAACCAGCTGAATAATTAAAAGTTCCAAGATGAGTCAGATGGGACTTGTTATAACCAATGGGCTTGTTCTTGGATTCTGTGTAACTGAGTTTCAACTTCCCCAAAAGTGTTTCTCTAAATGCAGAAAGTGGTGTTGGCTATAGCACAGGTACCTCCTTGCTCAGGTAAAAGATAGCTCAGGGCTGTTCAATTATCAAGAACTACTTTGGCCAGAGGATTTATGGATTTTTGTTGGACAGTTGTTGCTTTAGCAGCAGATTCTGCAATTTCTCCAAGGCTTAAGGAGAGGTTCCTCATCATAGCGTTATTTGCATTTACTCTTATCCAGAGGAGCAGTGACCTACCAAAGGAAGCAAATTTTGAATCACGAGTGCCTTCTAATTCCTGTTTGAGTCTGTGGCTCAGGTAACAGCCATGGAGGCCAATAAAATTTAAAGATCTGTAGACCACACAGATGGTTTTATTCTAGTTACCATTGCCTTGTGTCCCTTTGTTTGTACAGAGCCTGGACATAAGGTTCCCAGGTTTGGGATTATGAACCAGAGACAGGAAAATGGAACCCAAAGGTTAGGCAGTCTGACACAATAGAGAGGGAGCTGAGTTTGTCCCAGAGAAACTGAGGCATTGGAAATTGGGGAGAAGTTTGTGACAGGAAGAACCATGGGATCACCAGCATCATGGCAAATCCAACAGTATTTTGGAGTTTGGATTACCCCCTCTTTGCAACAGCCTGAGATATGTGAACAATAGCATTATCTTTCCAGGCCAAATAAGGCAAAATGTGGACAAGGGAATCACAAAGACCTTCCTGGTGTAAGAATTAGGAAAAGGATGGTCAGAGAGGAAAGGAAGAATGGAAAGAAGCATTCATGATCCAAGGTCTTGGGAGGAAGCAGTCTACCTCAATGTCGGCTACTTCTCTTCCTAACCAATTTGATTTTGAGGTCTCCAGCATTTGCACGGGACCAGATGTCAAGTGGAGCTTTCTTCAGTTGTGAAATATGCACCCAAGTTTCGACACCTTGTAATTTGTAATCTGTCTGAGGTAAAGAGTACTTGATAGTGTCATTTCTATGAATCTCACTTTTGCAAAAGCATCAGAGAAAAACAATAACTGTCTGTAAAATGACAAAAAAATTTTTTTAAAGATTTTATTTTTCCCTCTTCTCTCCAAAGCCCCTCGGTACATAGTTGTATATATTTTTAGTTGTGGGTCCTTCTGGTTGTGGCATGTGGGATGCCACCTCAGCATGGCCTGACGAGTGGTGCCATGTCTGTGCCCAGGATCTGAACCTGCGAAACCCTGGGCTGCCGAGGAAGAGCATGCAAACTTAACCACTCGGCCACCATGCCGGCCCCACGAAAGTTGTTAAAATGTCTATGGTTAGGCATCTGTTGAGAGTTCATTATGATGGAATTGACAAGGAAATTTGGTTATTGCTGTGACACAAATTTTAAGACAACTGGAAATACAACTGAAAGAATTATACCAGGCCATATCAGATTTTTAAGAATTTCATAAAATTTTTAGCAGACTTGTATTAATAACATTCATGCATACATATATAAGCTAGGAAGGTTTAGCATCACTTCTTAATTAATAATGGTTCCCATGTGATTTAACATATCAAGTAAACATAATTAGTTTGATATCTCTCTTTTTATAAGGAGAGGGAACAAATCTTTGAGATGTTCCAGGGTTACTCTGGAAAATCCCAAAGTTAGTTAAAGGCCAAAAAAGAGTACATTCAGAATTTTATTCTGGGAAGTTTGTCAAAAATGTCAAAAGGTGGAGTGATATCAGCAACAGGGTGGAGTGAGCTGTTCCTTTTGTCTCTCTTCCTTCAAATTACAACTAAATGGATATTCATTGATCAGCGGAGGATACTCACACAACACAAGAGGACACCAGAGAGACCCGTGCAACTATACATCTGAAGGTGCTTGGAGTACCCTGGAGCACTGTGATAAACCACATTAACAAAATGAAGAATAAAAAAGCACATGATCATCTCAATAGATACAGAGAAGGCATTTGACAAGATCCAACATCTATTTATGATAAAAATTCTCAATAAAATGATTATTGAAGGAAAGTACTTCAATATAATAAAGGCCATATATGACAAATCTACAGCCAACATCATACTCAATGGGGAAAAAATGAAAGCCATCCCTCCGAGAACAGGAACAAAACAAGGATTCCCACTCTCAGCACTCTTATTCAACATAGTACTGGAGGTATTGGCTAGAGCAATCAGGCAAGGAAAAGAAATAAAAGGTATCCAAAACTGGCAATGAAGAAGTGAAACTCTCACTGTTTGCAGGTGACATGATTTTATATATAGAAAACCCTAAAGAATCCATCGGAAAACTATTAGAAATAATCAACAATCACAGTAAAGTTTCGGGGTATAAAATCAACTTACAAAAATCAGTTGCATTTCTGTACTCTAATAATGAACTAACAGAAAGAGAACTCAAGAATACAATCTCATTTACAACTGCAACAAAAAGAATAAAATTCTTTTTTATTTAACCAAGGAGATGAAAAACCTATACAATGAAAACTGTAAGACATCCTTGAAAGAAATCAGTGATTACATAAAGAAATGGAATGATACTGCATGCGCATGGATTGCAAGAATAAACATAGTTAAAATGTCCAAATAGCTAAAGCAATCCTGAGGAAAATAAACAAAGCTGGAGGCATCACAATCCCTGACTTCAAAATATACCGCAAAGCTATAGTAATCAAAACAGCATGATACTGGTACAAAAACAGGCACACAGATCAATGGAACAGAATTGAAAGCCCAGCAATAAACCACACATCTATGGACAGCTAATCTTTGACAAAGGAGCTGAGAACATACATTGGAGAAGGAAAGTCTCTTCAATAAATGGTGTTGGGCAAACTGGACAGCCACATGCAAAAGAGTGAAAGTAGACCATTATCTTTCACCATACACAAAAACTAACTCAAAGTGGATTAAAGACTTGAAGGTAAGACCTGAAACCATAAAACTCCTACAAGAAAATATAGGCAGTACACTCTTTGACATCAGTCTTAGAAGGATTTTTTCGAATACAGTGTCTACTCAGGAAAGGAAAACAAAATTAAAAATAAACATATGGAGCTTCTGAAAGGCAATGGAAATCATGAACAAAATGAAAAGACAACACACCAACTGGGAGAAAATATTTTCAAATCGTATATCTGACAAGGGGTTAATCTCCATAATACATAAAGAACTCACACAACTTAACAACAACAAAACAAACAACCTGTTCAATAAATGGGCAGAGGACATGAATGGACATTTTTCCAAAGATGATGTACAGATGGCCAACAGGCACATGAAAAGATGTTCAACATCACTGATCATCAGGGAAATGCAAATGAAAACTACAATCAGATATTACATTACACCTGTTAGAAAAGTTACAATTACCAAAACAAAAAACTGCAAATGTTGGAGAGGATGTGGAGAAAAGGGAACCCTGATACACTGCTGCTGGGAATGCAAACTGGTGCAGCCACTGTGGAAAACAGTATGGAGATTTCTCAAAAAATTAAAAATAGAAATAACGTATGGCCCAGCTATCCTACTACTGGGTATTTATCCAAAGAACTTGAAATCAGCAATTTAAAAAGCCTTATGCACCCCTATGTTCATTGAAGCATAATTCACAATAGCCAAGATGTGGAAGCAACCCAAGTGCCCATCAACCGATGACTGGATGAAGAAGATGTGGTATATATATACAATGGAATACTAGTCAGTCATAAAAAAGACAAAATCACCCCATTTGCAACAACATGGGTGGAATGTGACAGTATTATGTTAAGTGAAATAAGCCAGATAGAGAAGGACAAATACCATATGATTTTGTTCATTTGTGGAAGGTAAACAAATACATGGACAGAGATAACAGATTAGTGGTTACCAGAGGGGAAGGGAGCTGTGGGATGGGCATAACAGGTAAAGGAGCACATATATATGGTGATTGATAAATAATCATGTACATCTAAAATTACATAATGTTGTAAACTATTATGACCTCAAGTAAAAAAATATATCAAAAGGTTTGGACATTTGACTAAATAAGATCACAGAGCATTATGACACAATACTTAATTATCTATTTGACCAAAGTTACAACAGGAGATTATGGGCAAATACAGAAGCTTACATTGTTTGTGAACAAAACTTATCTCTTTTGATATTGAGAAGACTGAGGTTTCTTAAGTAATCAAAGACCTGGATAGAGACAACATAAGTACAGTAAATTATTTTGGGGAGTCACAAAAATCTTTGCTATCTGGGAAGATCACTTAAAAGATAGAGAAAATCTTTCACAATCTGTCATCAAGAGCAAACCAATAGTCCAAGAAAACTTTGTCCTTTTAACAGAGAGAATCAAATTCTAATTTTGCACCAGTGTACATTTGATTTTACAACTCAATTTTTAAAAAACTTAAATAAATCCATTCCAATCTTAACCAGCTTGACCACACACAAAATTTCCTTCCCAAGATTCCTTTTCCACAAACCTTCTCTAACTTTTTTTAACCATTTAGATTTTGTTCTGTATATATCTATTTTTCTTATTCTCAAAAAACCAATCATTTTGCTTTCCTTGTCTACTTTTCATACACAGTTTTTTTCTTTCACCCTTATTATTTCTTAGTAGTTTTAATTCCATATATTGATTAGAATTCTTAACTCTTAGAGTACTTCATTCCTAGTGAAAACTAAGAAGTAAGCAAGTGTGGACTGGCAAATTTATAAACACGTTTCATAATTTCTAGAAGTATATTCTTCCTCATAGTAAATTTTTCAATGTGACACAAAACGTTTATCAATAGACCCAAATATCTTTAGTTCCTCTGTAAAGAAAGCCAAAGTTGGATAAACCTATATTCAGTAACTAATGTTCCAGTATTTTATCTTATTTGGAAATGGCCTAGATATTCCATAATGAATGTCCTTCATTTAACTTATCTCAGTATAACTTTTAGGTTTCAAGTTACCAAAAAAGACTTTTGGAAACTATTTTTAGGTAGATATACCGTTAAGCATAATTACTGTCGAGAATTTCATTTATAAACTTTTTTCTTACATCTATTTAATTTTTCTTAACGATTATGTTTAGATTACTCATGAAAATTTCATGAGACGTTAAACAGCTATCCATCATCTTAAGTTGTCTTTCTTGCTTTCATATTCTGTAACAGAGATAACACGAGCTTATTTGAGTTTTAGTAAACCTAGGGAAGAATAAAATAATTATATTTAATGCTGATAACTCTAAAGATAGGCCTGTTTTAATTAAACCAACTTAAACTAGCTTTTACTTACCAAAGATTATCCTGGATCACATAACCTTGAAAAACATTTGAGTTAGTTTTTGTATTTCCAAGAGTACACTTAATTTACATAGTGCTTGTTTGTCTTTAAGCCAATTAAGTAGAGCTCTTTACAAATTAATTTTGGCAATATCATCCAAAGGTAGAAAAGTATCATACATTTATAACATACATACATAGACATACATACACATACAGAAAGAGATCAAGGCTTTAATTTTAAAACTTTAGACCCACAAGTGCAGCCATGACAAAACAATGCATCTCCACAACATGCAGAGGGAATTGCTACCAAGAGACTGAGAGGAATAAACTTCAGTGTTCCTCTTGTTAGTCTTTCTCTCCTGGACATCAGCCCTGAAAGTTCAGCAAAGGAAAATCTCCATCTAAATTAAGAATCTATCAAAGTTTTGGCTATCATGGGTTTTAATTAGTCTAATTTGCTTCTATATATTTTTCAATACAGAGCAAACCTAAAGGGCTGTGAAGATTATATAAGTCAAACATAGCAAATATGGAGAAGATAAAAAATTTCACCTCAAAGTGTTTACACCTCATTCATCAACACAACAACAGAATAATACTAAACTATGGCTCTGCTGAAACATAGGAACTACGTGCTTATAATAAAATTTCTTAATAGTAATTTATAAATTTCTGTTTTATAGAGAATATGGCTGTATGTATCCATTTCAACAATATCTATCCTACTGTGTCCCTCACCACCAAGTAATAGACAGGATTAATCAGACTTAAATTCACTCTGCCCTAGTACAACAAAATTTGACAGCATATTCTAAGTTAATATCAACACATCTCTGCCTTCTCTGACAAATGAAAAAGATGAAAAATGCCTATCATGTATTTACCTATTCTCTGCATTGGGATAATATTATGTTAGAATTATGGTCAATTTTTTCTACTCTAAACACAAAGAGAAGCTGAATAATATATTACCAAATATACTAGTAGAATAGATAATTAAAATGTGGCATGTTTGTAAAATGGAAAACCAGAGAGCAATGAAAATAAATGAATGACTGTTAACATACAGCAATGTGAATGAATCTCATGAATATATGTGGAGAGAAAGAGGCCAGACATAAAAGAAAAAAATAACCCTTAAATTTATATGTTTCTCTTCATGGTAAGGTGACAAATAGGGACAATTAATCTATACTTTTAGAAGTCAGGACAGTGAGCTCACTTGCAAGGAATGACCTGAAGACTGATGAAAGGAGATTTAGTGACCTGATAATTTTTGGTGTCTTCATCTGGAAGACGAATACATATGTGTACGTCATGGGAAGATCCTTGAGCTCTAAGCTTGTGTGTCATATTCCAACTAAATAATTCATTTAAAAAATGTTACCAAAAAAAATTTTAGCCATGAGATAGGTACAATAATGCAAAACTCACTAGTTTATAAGACAATAGTTGGATCCAAATCATGTTTCTGGCAGATGGGATAAGTTAGGGTTACCTGCTCAGATGGCCTAAACTTTTAGTAATATTTGTCGAGAAAACCTTTAAGATTTTTCATTTGCCTAGTTTACAAATAACCTGTCCCCCCCCTTTTTTATCTTCTGATAAGAATTACCTTCCTGAAGTTTTCGTTTCAAAGAGATGGCCTAGATAAGAGTTTCTAGAGAAGACAATTTACATCTCAAAGGCACAGGAAAACAATGTAAGTTCCTCCAAGAAGGATTTTTGTTTCTTAAATCCAGAACTTTACAACACTTACAAGCCTTTTGAGCTGAGTAGGGGAGGTTTGGGGATTGGCAAAAAGGATAGGTGGGCTTTTTACCTATCCTTAGAGCCGCATTTTCTGTTTTTGTAAAGACCCAATTTATAAGACAAGGACAATTATTTATTTATTTATTTTCAAGATTGGCACCTGAGCTAACATCTGTTGCCAGTCTTCTTTTTCTTCTCCTTCTCCTCCTCCTTCTCCTCCTCCTTCTCCTCCTCCTTCTCCTCCTCCTTCTCCTCCTCCTCCTCCTCCTCCTCCTCCTCCTTCTCCTTCTCCTTCTTCTTCTTCTTCTTCCCAAAGCCCCCCAGTACATATTTGTATATTCTAGTTGTGAGTGCCTCTGGTTGTGCTATGTGGGATGCTGCCTCAGCATGACCTGATGAGTGGTGCCATGTCTGTGCCCAGGATCCAAACCAGTAAAACCCTGGGCCACTGAAGCGGAGTGTGCAAACCTAACCACTCGGCCACTGGGCTGGCCCCAAGAACAATTATTTTTGATTCCTCAAAGAATTCTGTTGCAACCTGAACGACATCATAGGCTGACACACCCATCCAACTACATTATCCTCAATTTGCTTCTTTATATAAAGGAGAAAATCTTCAACTAAGATGGAACTCAAAAGATTTCTATGTTCTAGATTTAGAGCTGTGTGTCATTGGAATATTTTAGTAAATCCTTCCACAAAGCCTTCAGAAGGTTTTTCTTTCGCTCTGGGTATATAGTTTCATTTAAGTTTAGGAGAGAAGGTGTAAACAAGAAAGTACTTATCAGGCTCTGAATATCAGCTTTGAATTTGGCCAGCTTCTAACCATAGAGCTACTTAAAAAACTCCTTTTAAATACCTTGTCAGGTTTCAGTTGGAAGAAACAGTAAATATTCCTGGCAGTATCAAAAACCTTGGAACCTAAGAGGCATCCCAAAAGAGAGTGAAAAAGATACTACCCTTCCAAGATTTAGAGCCACTCTCAAAGATTGACTGGGCACTACAGACAAAGATCTGGGAGAGCTGACTCTCATAAGAATTCTCAGCCTTTGCCAGCTTCTGCCAGTTTTCCCAGGATCCCATCTACAGACTCCTGAGCAAGTGGGCTCTAAAGTAGAGAGTAACTCCAGTATCTACCAGAATCTGGCAAGGTTTTCCATTAATTTTAACTTTAGTTTCCCCTTGGCTTTTGAAGGGAATAACTGGTAGCAGTTTACCAGAAAATCCTTCAGAGTCCCATCAACCTTGGAAGGGGCCCGTATGGGGCCCTCCTTTGAGGGTGGATATGGGGGTGTCTATAAGGTCACTAACTTGGCAGACTTTTGTTTATGGTCTTGTAGTCTCTTTAGAGTGGAAAGACAATTCAGACAGAGGATTATTAGACTGTGAGTACTCGGGTAAAGGAGGTGTAGGGGAGGAAGACATTTCCTCTACCCGCTGTGGGTTCTTCTGACCAGAGAACAAATTAAATTCACATGAGACAGAATAGCAGGAGAAAATTAAACAAAGCTTTATAACATGTATACATGGGAGAGGCTCAGGCAAGCTGAGCAACTCACCAAAATGGCTGAAGCCCCCATCTTAAATGTCATCTTCAGCTAATGACAAAGGAGGATGTTGCGGGTGGAGGGGGAGTCGATCATGGGAGATTAACACAAGTACAGTAAACAAATGCAGATTTAAGTCCTTGCCTTTGGCATTGATTAAGAGTTTCTAGACATAAAGTCATCCCTCCTTCTTTCTGGTTCAGAGAGGGAGACACCTTTACAGATAGAGATTTCCTTTACAATGTAAATGTCTCCTAACAAAGGGCAAGCAAGTTCCACTCCTCAGAGCTTCCTTCCCGTCTGCAGTTTATTAAAGTAACCAGCCCCAAATAATACTCATGCCAAAGACATATTTTGGGGTGGCCAATTCTGGGCCCCTACAGAGGATACAGGGGAGAAGTAGGAGTCATCTCAGTCTTAGCCTTTTTGTTTAGGTACTTCTTGTCTCTTTAATTTTTCATCAACTTTCTTCAACGAATCTTTCAATGAAGCTATTTGGGAATTTTGAATCATTTTGGAGGCTTCTATATGCCAATTAAAATAGATATCCCATTCTGTTTGTTTGATTTGGGAGCCCTTGTTTTCAAGTGTACTTCTTAAATGAATAATCTTGTCTATTTGGAACTTTCCTCATAATGGCCATTGTAAAGTCACACGTCCCATAATGATGTTTTGGTCAATGACAAACCATGTATACAATGATAGTCCCATGAGAATAGTACCATATAGCCTCCATGTGTGGTAGGCTATACCATCTAGGTTTCTGTAAGTACTGCAGGGGAGGAAGAAATTTTCCTCTACTCTTCTAGGTTCTTCTGGCTGGTCTAAGAATTAAGTTGACATGAGACAGATTAACAGGAGAAAAACAAAAGATTAATAATGTGATACATGGGAGAAATCCAGGAAAACTGAGTAACTTGCCAGGATGGCCAAAGCCCTCATCTTAAATACCAACCTCAGCTAAAGACAAAAGAGGATGTTGGGGATGGAAAGAGTCAGGGATCTCAAAGGGAGGGAAGGCAATGCACGGGTAGGTGAAAAGGAGAAAATGTTTGGAAAACAAGTATTTGGCCACACAGAAAGAGAAGAACACAGAGGGGAGCCCAAGAAACAGGCTTTTCTATGTTCCTCTGTGTGTATCACCTAGTTCATGTTATGCTATTGTGACAGCTTGCTTCCTGAGACAGGGTTTTTATCTGACTTCTTTCGGGCAGTTAAGGGGCAAGTAACAAGAAAAACTTTCTGAGTCTTTTGTTTCTTAAAAATAGCCTAAAATAATCCCCATGTTAAAGAGACACATTTTGGAGTGGCAAATTTTGTTCCCTTTCATCACTCTCTATGATGTTCACATGATGACGAAATCACCTAATGACATGTTTCTCAGAAGGTATCCCTGTCGTTAAGCAACACGTGACTGTAATTCTAGGTTGTGTTTGTAAAATTTTGCCTTTTTTTGGGTAGATATTTACAGCTTCTTGGACCACAGTTCTTAGGTATAAAATAAGCAGTTTTGCTGGAAGGGGGCATGCTCAATTCTTTGAATCTTAAGGATTCCGTTTCTTTAGCTAGGCCATAGGTCTCTCGGAACCAAGTTAATACCTAGGAGGGATGTGCTGCTAGGTTGGGGATTGTGTGGTGTTTTACAGTGTACTTCATTGCATGGAAATTTTCTCGAGGTTGACAGATGCCCTAGTGTCAACCTAACCCATTATATGACCAACTTATCCTAGCATGGGAGACTTACAGTGAGATGGTGAGTGCTCTAATAGCTTTTAAGTATTCAACCTGTGCTCACCAATTTTGTGGCTTTGGCTTCTGAGATTCCCATTAACAACAGATCTATTATTCCTTTATCTCATGTGCACATTAACAGGAACCAACAGTAACCACGGAAACAGAACTGTGGATACCAGCAGTAACCAAAGAGATGGTACTACAGACTGGCCAAAAGAAGGGCTTAGGCGCACACTACCAGAAGTCCCAAAGTGGTTTTTAAATTTTGGATCCTTCTGATTCTAATTTATTTGCACAAAGAAACTAATTTAATAAGATCAAAAGATCTCCCAAATGGCCATTGTTTTCCAAACTGTCTTTTGTTAGATCATGCCATCTAGAAAAAAAGAAACATGAACAAGACTTGCAGAGGGAATTGCAGCCTCTTTAGATTGGTCAGACCTCATGACATAGAATGTACCAGGCACAAACTTGCAATAAACCTCGGAGGGCTATCAACCCAAGAAAGTGGAGCCTGTAATCTAAGAGAGCTCACCTCCAGCAATTCTGGGTCCCCCAAGGAGACAGAAAGCTTTTAAGGGCTTGACAGGTACCAGTGCCCATGTCCAATATCCAGAGGGATGTCACTGTGGATGCTGCTTCAGACTCTACTTCTGATGCCAAGAAATGTCAAAAACCAAACTGTATACTGAATAAAACAAAGCAGAAAGATGAGTTTATTGCAAGGCTTTCAACCTGCGAGCCAGGAAACTCAAGGCTATGGGAGCAATAAGTTCTGAGTTGCTCACAGACTAAGGAATTTTTATGGGATAAATACAGAAGTTACTTGGCTTTTTCAAATGATTAGTTGCCTAGTGGTCTTCTTTCTTATTTGGTTCAGGGTAGCTGAGTCAGGGGAACAAGGAAGTCCAGAGATGGCATGAACAGAGTTGTCAGCCCGGGGATGGCTTGTGTCCTCTGCTGGTTTCTGAGAAGAGCTGTAAATTCCTGTAAGGTTAGGTTAAGTTTCCTTTATGCACCTGCACTGAGCATCTGCATTTTGTCCTTGACATTAGTGACTCCATTTTAGTTTGGTTCTACACCTGTTATCAGCTAATCTTCCGAAGATTTAATATTAAGCATTGGAGAAGCAGCATGGCATATAGCGGATAAGATCATAGTCTTTGGAGCAATTGTCTGGGTTCAGATCTGGTTCTGCCATTTACCAGTTTTGTGACCTTGGGCAAGTTGCCAAACTTCAGTGTGTTGGAGATTTAACTCAGCCAAAAGCAATGTACTTCCTCATTTGTGAATTGAGAATAATAGTACCTACCCCATGAGCTTAGTATAAGGGTTTAATGACTTCAAATTTATAAAATGCTTAGAACAGCAAATGGTACTTTGTAAGCATTATAAAAGTGTTTAAAAATAATGAGGATTTTTAGTATAAGTTTTAAGAGGCTCTATCGTGAAGACTGAACTCTATATTTTATACGGTGTATTTAAATATTAAAATACATAGTTTTTCTTCTAGTATAGACCTTTTGGTGCTGTTTTGTTATATTTTTAAATAAGAGGGAAACTTTTCATGCCACAATTTTAAATAATAAATCTAATAAGATCTGTAAATTAATAATCCTTTGCTACGTAGTAGTTTGTACATTAAAATCTTAACTATTTTATATTAGATTATTTCCCCCACATTTACTCTACATCAAGTTTAAATTCCAAAGTGTTTCTCCTCTAACTTATTTTAAGGCCTGTCTTTCATCACTTTCTTTTTGCTCACCCCAAATGCAACAATATCCTTGCTTAATCAACTTAACTTATGCATCTGGAATTGCAACATAAAGGTCCCAAAACAGCACTTGAGAAACTGTGATTTATACTTAATGTGTTACAGGTGGCTTTTTAGGAGAAATGCTTATTTCTTGTGTCATTAAAATGATAAATTTCTAAATCCTCAAATTGCATTTCTGTTACAAGTTTACTGTAGTTCATTTTCTTCCAAATTTGGTTTTGCATTCACATTCCCAAATAATACTTTTGACCTTATGTTTACAAGAACAAAATTACCATTAAAAATCCTGGTAGAAATAGATGAATATTAACAAATTCAGCAACAGGATTTCCTGCCATTAAAACATCATAAGTTATTTAGACTAAACTGTACCAGATTTTATAATATCTTGTAGAGATTGGTAAAGAAATTGCGTCAGATCACTATTAAAACCAACAGGAATCTAATGGGTGAGGCAATCTCAAATATAAATTACACCAAAATAAGGAACTACTATAGATTTTAATATGTGATCTCTTACACTGATTTTTGAGAGATTGACTAGCAGACAATTTGAATCTTTCGATAATTTTCACTTCAATTCTAAATAAAAAATAGTTTACAATAAAATAAATGCAATAATCAGGCCTTGAAAACACATTTGACTATATCTTTGCTAAGTTAATGTTTTATAATTTAAAAGTTACTTTAAAAATGAATATAGGAACTAAACACATGGTTTCCAGTAAGCTTTGCTGTGATACTGAAAACATCTTTTGTTGATTTAAAGATAAAGATTATATTGTGCTGCAATAATACAGCTAGCTTGAATTTTAGGTACACCTGCACAGATTGTCAATCAGACACCCAACATTTCGGTACAAGATAATTAATCTTGTATAACTCTGTATGTTGTATTTTAGGAAAATACTGTTTTGCTAATGATTAAATGAAGACGGTTGTTTTCAAAATTTTAAATACGATAAATGAATTTTAAAAGTCCTATGAAGATAGACGTTTCTATACTTTCTAATGTTAATGCCATTGTATTCCTGATGAATGACTGTATGAACAAACTATGGTAGCCTGATTTTCCCGCTTTTATTTCTCTCATGGTAACTCTTAAGGAAAGATTGTAGATTTACTGATTGTTGGGCCCACCTTGGGCAAAAACATCTACTCCCTATTTAAATTAATTGGTTGCTAAAATTATTTCTAGGAGTATGAACAACTTTCTATATTTGAATGTCTCCCTGAAGGAAGTAAACTTGGTGCCATCAAGTCAGAAATAAGGGAGTTGTGTCTTTTGATTCTGTGGATCATAAAAAAGCCCCAGACTCTGCTGCTAAACATGGAGAAGAAACTCCGTGCAGTAGCTTACCAATGTTTCCCCTACTCTTGTTCAGTCACTTACAAAAACTTTTATTGTGCCTAATTTATGTCAGACTCTATGCTACGTATTAATAATATTTTTTAAAAAAACAAACAATAATGGTTGTTCTCAGGGATTTACAATTTAACAAGAGAGTTAGACAAGTAATAAAAATTTACAATATAATTTGAAAATGCTATGATAGGGTGCTAAAAGAACATAGCAAAGAGGTACCAAATTGTGCCTGAGATGGCTTGGGAAGGTTTTTTGGATGAGACACTGATTGAATTAAGACTTAAAATTTTGTGTAAATTACTAGGGAAAATTCGGGATAAGATAAAAGGATGAAAAGGGAGTTTCAGGCAGAGAACAGCATTTGCGAAGGCAAAGAATTTCAAGAATATGCAGTATATTATTAAAAAGACTAAATATTTAGGCACAGCAAGTGAACAGGAGCCTGTAGGTAGAATGAAGGAATATTTCTGGAAGGCAAGGTCCAGGTCAAGAAGTATCTTCAATGAAATCCTACAACTTAAAATTTGATCCTGAATACGACACATTATCAGACTGTTTAATGGTAACCATACTACCCTTTTTTCATTGAGCTATGATCCATTGTGTACAACTGTATGAATTTTTAATATATAAACATTTTTTTAAACTATCACCCAGATTAAGATCTAGAAGATTTCCAGCCCTCCAGGTTCTCTTTCACCCCTTCCCTGTCTATGGCCACCTCTCACCCAGGTAATTGTTATTCTAACTTATATTACCATGAATTAGTTTTGCCTGTTCTTGTACTCTTTTTAAACCCTCTTCTTTCACTCAACATAATATTCATGAGATTCACCAGTGTTTATACATGTAGTACCACTTTTTCTTCTTACTGCTGTGTAATCTCTGGTATGATTTTATCACAGTTGTTTATCCATTCTACTGTTCACTAACATTTGCATTGTTCCCACTTTTTTGCCACAATAAAAGTACTATAAACATACTTTGCATTTTTTAATATGTTGTTTGCATTCTTTGATAGATACATGCATTCAATTCTGTTGGGTAGATTCTCTTGGAGTGAAATTGGATATTTAGGTTTAGTAGATGCTGCCAAAAGGCTTTCTAAAGTGATAGTACCAATTTACACACTCACCAGAAATGTATAAGAGTTCTGGTTGACCCACATCTTCATCAGCACCTGACATTCTTAGTCTTTTTCATTACTAGCTATTCTGGCGGATGCAAAGGGATATTTTATTGTAGTTTTAAATTGCTTTTCCCTGACGATAATGATGTTGATTCTTCTTGGCCATTTGGAGATCTTCTTTTAGAAGTAGTTGTTCACTTCTTTCATCAGTTTTTAAAGTTATTTTTTCTTTTTATCGTATTTGTAGGAGTTCTTTGTAAACTCAGCATACAAGTCCTTTGCTAGATGTATGTATTGTGAGTCTCTTCTCTGGACTGTAGCCTTCCTTTTCACTCTCTTACTAGTGTTTTTGTTGAACTTAAATTCTTAATGAAGTTCAATTTATTAACTTTTATTTTAGAGTTAGTCTTTCTTTGTGTCCTGTTTAAGTCTTTGCCTATTGTAAGGTCATAAAAATATTCTCTTATATTCCTCTATAAACTTAATTGTTTCAGCCTTCACATTTAGAATCATGATTACCTCAACTAATTCTTATGGATGGTATGAGTTAGGGGTTAAGTTTCATTGTTTCTCAAACAGATATCCACTTTATCTAGCACTATTGTTTAAAAGAATTCTTCCTTTACTTCATTGCAGTTACAACTTTATTGTAAATCAGGTGACTGTATGTATGTGAATCTATTTCTGAACCCTCTTTTCTGCAGCAGTGTTGATCTCTATGTCTATGGTCTTAGTCAGCTCAGACTGTTCTAACAAATTACCATAGACTGCGTGACTTCAACAACAAACATTTTTTCTCACAGTTCTGGAGTCTGCGAATCCGAAAGCGAGATGCCTGCAGATCCAGTGTCTGGTGAGTGCCTGTTTCCTGGTTTGCAGAAGGCTGTCGTTTTATGTCCTCACATAGTGGAGAGCAGAGAGGAAGCAAGCTTCCCTGTCTCTTTTCTTTTTTTGGTGACTTTCTCTCTCTTTTTTTTTTTTTTTTTTTTTGCTGAGGGAGAGTAGCCCTGAGCTAACATCTGTTGCCAGTCTTCCTCTATTTTGTATGTGGGTTGCCACCACAGCGTGCCTCATGAGTGGTGTAAGTCCACGTCCAGGATCCAAACCTGCGAACCCAGAACCCCCCAAAGCCGAGCACACTGAACTGAACCATTAGGCCACGGGGCTGGCTCCTCCTGTCTCTTTTTATAAGGACACTAATCCCATTTTCATGAGGTCTCCATCCTCAAGATCCAAGTACCTCCCACTAGGCCCCACCTCCTAATACTATCACACTGGGGGTTAGGATTTCAATGTATGTATTTCAATATATGTGTACGTTCAACACAAACATCTATTCTTTTGCCAACACTACAATGTACTAATTACTGTACATTTGTAGTGAGTCTTCAAATTTTGTTGTTCTTATTCAGGATTATTGTGGCTATCCTAAGTCCTTCACATTTTTATATAAACTTTAGAATTAGCTTGTCAAAACTCACAAAACTGAAACCTTCTGGGATTTTGATTGGGATTGCATTTAATATATAGATCAAATTGTGGGGATTTGACATCTTAATATTGAGGTGTTTTTCTCCATCAACATGGATTATCTCTCGTCTCATGAAGATCTTTAATTTCTCTAAGCAAGATTTTGTAGTTTTCAGTATAGAGATCTTTCACATCTTTTGTTAGATTTATTCCTAGGTATTGACTTTTTTCATGTTATTGCCCATGGTATAGCTTTATAAATTTCGCTTTCCATTATTTGTAGCTAGCATATAGAAATACAATTAATTTTTATATATTAACCTTGTATCTGGCTACTGCTAAATTCAGCTATTTTTTGTATATTTTTCTTCGGTTTTCTATATACATGATCACATTATCTGCAAATAATGCAACTTTTACAACCTTTCCAATCTTGATACGTTAAAAAATTTTTTTTGTTATTGCACTAGCTAAGACCTCTGGTATAATACTGAAAAGATAGTAGTGAACATTGATGTTATCTTCCCAAATTCAGAGGACATTTAACCCAGGTGTGGGGTTTTTTTTGTTTTTTTGAGGAAGATTACCCCTGAGCTAACATCTACTGCCAATCTTCCTCGTTTTGCTGAGGAAGACTGGCCCTGAGCTAACATCCATGCCCATCTTCCTCTACTTTATATGTGGGATGCCTACCACAGCATGGCTTGCCAAGCTGTGCCACGTCCACACCTGGGATCTGAACCGGCAAACTCTGGGCCACCAAAGCGGAACATGTGAACTTAACCACTGTGCCACCAGGCCGGCCCCCAGGTGTAGGTTTTATGTAGACAACTTTTATCCCAGTTTTAAAGTTCCCTTTTTTTCTTAGTGCGCCAAAAGTTTTTATCATGAATACATGTTGAACTTTATCAGATGCTTTTGCTGCAGCTATTGAGAGAATCATTGTTTTCCTTCTTATTCTGTTAATGTGACAAATTAAATTAATTGATTTTTCAGATGTTAAACCATGCTTGCTTCCCAGAATACATCTTACTTGGTCATGATGCATTTTCCTTTTTACATATCACAAGGTTTGATTTGTTAATACTTGGTTTAGGATTTTGGCATCTAGGTTCATGGGAGCTATTGGTTTATAATTTTCTTTTCTTATAATGTCTTTGTCAGGTTTTGTAATAAGGGTTATGCTGGCTACATAAAACAAGTCATGAAGTGTTCACTCTTTCACTATAGTCTGAAAGAGGTTGTTAATATAGGTATTATTTCTTTCCTTAAATGTTAGGAATAATTTACCAGTGAAGCCATGTATGCCTGGAGTTTTCTTTGTGGAAAGGGTTTTAATTTTGACCGCACTTTCTTTAACAGATATGAGATCATTCTGATCTTTCTTTGTTCCTTTCTTCCTTTTGTTTATATATTTTGAACTATGTTATTAGATGTGTACAAATATAGGATTGTTGTGTGTTCCTTTGGAATCAATACTTTAATCATTATCAAATGTCTCCCTTTATATCTAACAATACTTCTTGCCTTTACTTTTTCCTACACTAACATAGCCATAATAGTTTTCTTTTGGTTAGGGTTTATTTTCAAGCTTTATCTGTTCTTATCTTTACAGCATGTCTCCTGTAAACAGTATATAATTGGTTCTTGCTTTTTAGTCATCCTGACAATATTTATCTTTTAATCAGAATATCAATACACATTTAAGTACTGATATATTTAGATTTAAATCTATCATCTTGCTATTTGTTTCCTATTTGTCCTATCTAATTTTTGTTTTTTTATTTCTCTTTTCCTATGCTCATCATCATCTTCTTCTTTTGGACTCGTGAATTTTTAGTTACACATTTTTGGGTATTATTATATTAAGGATCACTTTAGAGCAGGGTTTCCTCCACTTCAGCACTATTGACATTTTGGAGCAGATAATTCTTTGTTGTGGAGCTGTCCTGTGTATTATAGGATATTTACCAGCATCTCTGACCTGTACCCTGTAGCAGCATCTTCCCCTCAAGGTCGTGACATCCAAAAATTTTCAAGACATTGTCAAATCTTCCCTAGGGTGGCCAAGTCAACCCTAGTTGAAAACCACTGCTCTAGATTAGTGCTGTCCAATAGAAATATAATACAAGTCATAAATGTAATTTTAAATTTTCTAGTAGCCACATTAACAAAGTAAAAAGAGAGAGGTAAAATTACTTTAAATAATTTATGTGTGTGTGTGAGGAAGATAAGCCATGAGCTAACATCTGTGCCAGTCTTCCTCTATTTTATGTGGGATGCACCACAGTGTGGCTTGACAAGTGGTGCTAGGTCTGCACCTGGGATCCGAACCCATGAACCCCGGGCTGCTGAAGTGGAGTGCATGAACTTAACCACTATGCCACAGCACTGGCCCCCAATAATGTTTTTATTTAACCAAATATACCTAAGATATTAGCATTTCAACATGTAATAAACATAAAAAATTGTTAATGAAATATTTTATATTCTTTTTTCATACTATGTCTTCCAAATCTGGTGTGTTTTACTCTTATAGTGCATCTCAATTTGAATTGGCCACATCAAGTACTTAATAGCCACATGTAGCTAGTAGCTATCAAATTGGACAATACTCTAGAGATTTCAGTATTTATCCTTGGTTTATTATAATTATTAGTAATTAAGTGATAAAACATAAAGTAAATCAGTACTTCCACTACAATAGAAGAATCTTACCATAGTTTAACTCCATTTATGCCCCATCCTCCCTAAATGGCATTGTTGTCATATATTTTATTTCTACCTATGTAATAAACCCCACAAGACTGTATTATTGTTGCTTTTTAAAAAAATCTGTATTCTTTTTGTACCAACTCACATATTTACTCGTCTGGTATTCTTCATTCCTTTCTACAGCTCTGTACTTCTGGGATCATTTTCCTTTAGCCTGAAGATCTTTTAGAATTTATTGTTGTGTGGGTCTACTGGCAACAAATTCATTTAGTTTGTTTTCTGTCTTTATTTCACCTCATTTTGAAGAACATTTTTGCTAGGTACAGAATTCTAAGTTGAGTTATTTATTAGCAATATAAGGATGTCATTTCATGATCTTTTCGGCTTCTGCTGAAAGTCAGTTGGAAATCTTACTGTTGCTCTTTTAAAGAGAAGGTTTCCTTTCTCCTTGGATGCTTTTAGGATTTTAGGTTTTTTCTTTGATTGTCAGTAATTTTACTAAATTGTTATCTGAGCAGAGTTATCTTTGCATTTATCCTGAACCTCTAGAATCTGTGTATTACTATCTTTTTTTAAAAATATTTTATTTTTTCCTTTTTCTCCCCAAAGCCCCCTGGTACATAGTTGTATATTCTTCTTTGTGGGTCCTTCTAGTTGTGGCATGTGGGATGCTGCTTCAGCCTGGTTTGATGAGCAGTGCCATGTCCGTGCCCAGGATTGGAACCAACGAAACACTGGGCCGCCTGCAGCAGAGTGTGTGAACTTAACCACTCGGCCACGGGGCCAGCCCCATGTGTATTACTATCTTTTTATTAATTTTTGGAAGTCCTTGGTCATTGTCTCTTCAAATATCATTTCGGTTCCATTCTCTTTCTCTTCTCTATTCAAGACTCCAATCATATGCATGTTAGACTACTTAACTGGGAACACATGTCTTTTTTTACTGTTCTGTTTTTCTCACTCTTGTATCTTTCTGTGCTTCAGTTTGGATATTTTCATTGGACCTGTCTTGAGCTCAATAGTCTTTCTAGTCTACTTTAAACCCATTTAATGAGTTCATTATTACAGTTATTGTATTTTTCATTTCTAGATTGTCCATTTGATTACTTTTTATAAATTTTAACTCACACTTGAAGTTCTCCACCTTTTCACCCACTTTTTTAAATCTCTTCTTTGAGTGTTGAAAACATATTTGTAATAGTAACTTTAAAGTCCTTGTCTGCTAATTTCAATGTATAGATCATCTGTGGTTCTGGCTCCAGTTTTGTTTCTTTTTGTATCCTGATTATTGGTGTCATTTTTTTCTCTTTATATGTATTGTAATTTTTAACTATATGTAGACATTGTGTGTCACAGGACCATAGAGAGTACTGGTGATGTTCTTTTCCCCCAGAGATAGATCATTCTTTTCTCTTTTAAGTAAATGGGGTAAGGTGAAGATCACCTGAGTACAATCTGGAATTGAGCTAGGTTGGAGCTGAGTTGGGGGGGGGGGGGGGGTTGAGGAAGATCAGCCCTGAGCTAACTGCTGCCAGTCCTCTTTTTTCTGAGGAAGACTGGCCCTGAGCTAACATCCATGCCCATCTTCCTCTACTTTATATGTGGGACGCCTGCCACAGCATGGCTTGCCAAGCAGTGCCACGTCCACACCTGGGATCCGAACCAGTGAACCCTGGGCCGCCAAAGCAGAACGTGCGCACTTAATCACTGCGCCACTGGGATGGCCCATGAGTTGTAGTTTTAGTGAAACTCAGTCCAGCTCTGACTTGTCCTGTTCCTTAGAATTGGCCCTTCTGAGCTTTTAAGTGAAAGCTTGGTAGGTCTGCAGTACTGACCTACTGTGAGAAGACTGAAACACCATTGGAGAATCATTCAGAGGTTTGAATACCATGAAACCATAAGAGATTTCACTCTACCTTTCCCACACTAGCCTCAAGTATGACCATCCCAGGCTTTTGATTGAAAGCCTGGTGAGTCTCTGTCTCCTCAGCTCTGAAATATCTTTCGAAACTTTGAAGTTTTGAATTTAATTCTTTTGCTTCTCTCCTTATGCAAGCTTAAAATCTGGCAAATTTCTTGAGAGGGAGATGTGTTGTGTTTTTGTTGCAGGCCCATTCATTGTAGCAAGACCTTTGTCTCCTAAGCACCATGAAATGTCACTCTGACTTCCTGGCCTAGGCACACGTCCACCAACTTCCTGCTCCAGTCCGTCAGAAAATGTCCCATATGATAAACTGGCTGTACATTTGGGGTGCCTCTAAATTCCAATCCCTTATGCCAGCCAACATGGCTGTCAAATGGTTTTCTGTTCCTCTTTATCCCAAGGGAGTCCCTCTGACTAGGCCAAGCCCAATTCCTCAGTCTGTGCCTAGAATCAGCAAGAGTAATGAGGAAAGAAAACAGTTGGCTATTGTCAGCTTACCTGGAAAATGCTCTTCCCTCTGAATTTTAATTCATCTAAATGAACACTGATGTATTTAAAAATAAGATTTTTGTAATTTATCCATTTTTTCTAGTTGTTGCAGCTGAACATTGATCTGTCTTTCTCACTATATCCTATCCACAAGTGGAATTGTCATTATGATTTAAAGTGAATTTTCCTGATTACTAATTAAGTCGAGCTGTTTTCATGTATTTATGGGCATTGGATTTTCCTTTTTGTGAAATATGTTAAGCCTTTTGCCTCTTTTTTCTCCTAGGTTGTCTACATTTTAATGATTTGAAGGAGCTTTTTATATATTCTATTAGAATTGATCCTTTGTAAGTTTTATGTGTTGCAAATATATTCTCTCCCTCTGTGGCTTTTTTTCTTTGACTTTTCTGTGGCTATGTAATGTATCATAATAAAAAAGGTTTGAAAATATTTCAGACATGTTGAGATTGAGATGCCTGTAAGCCATCCAAGTGGGACTGTCTAGGCCACAGTTATAGATTTGGAAGTATATTTGACATTTTTTATTCATCACCTCAGATTTTCCACTAGTATTCCTGGCCCTCGGCTGCTTGCCCAGCCCCAGCTACTGCCTCCATGACCAATTCTACAGACTCCAGTGGATCCAAGTGGTTTCACAACTGAATCTTGAAGTCTCTGACACCTCCCATAAATTCCACGCTAAGATGAAGGATCATGCCACAGAGATCTTGCTCATCCAGAAAGTACAGGAGAGGCCAAGTGACTAGAAAGTATAGGGTAATTAACTCTGTAAGGGGCAAACTTTGACAATGGGGGACAGGCCACAGGAATGGCCAGCCAGTAAATTCCCTGTTCATTCTTCTCCAATAGACTTTTCTGAGGCATGCTCTTTCTGTATAACCTGTCTGGAGATGTCCTGTTCTGGTAAGTTTCTGGATGTGTAACTTTGAGAAGTAATGGCCAGTTTAGTAACGTACCACATTGTATTTGCCACTAACTCTTCCCTACTTCACTGCCCTTTTTCCTCACTCTTACATTAGCACTTCAGCTTTGCCTCAGGATTTGTTTTCTAGGGAACCCAGGCTAATACAGCCTGTTAGTTAGTAGTCTTTCCTTCTCACCTTTAAATTCTGTCTACTCTGAAGTAGCCAATGTTATTTTCGGGTCCTGCTCAAATGCTGCCTCTTCCATTTTACTTCCTGGATTCTTTTTTTCACTCAACTCTCAAAGAACCTCTCCTCTTCCTTTCCTATTATATTTACCATTCTACCTTATAATATAATTGTAGCCTTTTGACTAAACAAGCTGGATCTGGTACTGTGCTAGAAGAAAGTAGCTTTATCCTTTCCCACTGAGTCCTTCAAGATTGCTCTCTCAACTTTTTCTTCCCCATCCCTGGATGATATCTCAGGACGTTCCATAGCTTAAGGAAGTCTCTTTTTTGAAACTAAAAAATGTCCAGTCCAAACTCTCCTGCTTCAAACTCTCATACAACGTAAACTTCTCCTTTACCCAGCTTGACCTGTGTCAGATGTAAAACCCTGTGTTGGGAAGAGTAACATAATTGACTTCTGTTCTACTTTACCGCTTTGCATTCTCACTCCTCCTACCCCATTCACTAAGCTACATTTGGAGAAGGAGGAGAGGTAAGAGGCAGAAAAATCTCACTTAACTGATGTAGTTACAACCTGCCTTCAGGATCTTCTCTATGGTAGTTGCACAATCAGGGCTCTATCTTTCATAGCATTTTTGTGGGCTTTTTCATAGACCCCTCTTTCCAAGTTCTGGGGAATCTCTCTATAATACTCAATGTCTCTTCCAGCTTATTTTTTACAACTCTCCTCAACCTTAGTTTCTGGCAGTCTACCCATCTGTTGAGATCACTTCACCCTCCAAGCAGTCCTTTTATATGAAGTCCCTTTCAAGAAGACCCAATCAGGCTCAATGGCACCCTTTAGAACAGTGGTAGAGATTGAAGCAAGACTTTAGTAAGTTGACCACAACATGTTCGTACATTTATTCTGAGTTCAGTGACATGACATTCAATAAGTGTTAAACTTTTGTTATTCAAGGACCCTTTGAATACCTCAATGCCTTCACCAGAATTCAAGGTGTGGCACAGAACTCTCAGTTTTGGGCAAGATTTCCTCTCTCGTAATACTTACTACTTTACCACATCCTCCTTGGGACCATCAGAATTAATCTCATGATGCCATTTGTCTCTGTTTATATCAATCACTACAAAAGCCCAGATATCATAGGTCATCCCTCTTATGCAAGATGATAATCTCCCTTAGATTATGTACATTTCATTACCTGACTCCTTTTCCAACCTACCTCTGCCACTCACTACCATAATAACACCCTTGACTCTGTCTTACCTATAAGTAAAATCTTATAATCTCATTTTCAGGCATCCTACTCTCCAACCATCATCTGTCTTTCCACTCACTCTCTCTAAGATCCTAACTTCAATAATTCTCAAAGCTCCCTGAGACTTATAATCTATTGCTCCTGTGACCTTTTTTTTGTCCTTCATCTCACATGACCTCACACTATTCTTGTCTAATTTAAACTCCATGGCCAATGATTATAATTTTTCCCTTCCACGCATCTTCAATCCACTTGCTTCTCTTTCACTTTTTCATATTCCTGTGGCAAAACTGCTTAAATTCAACTCTCTTTCTACCCTTTGATTACATTCACACGGCTAAATGCGACTGGAGAAAAACACGCAATTATACAGACTACTCTCACTTTAAATTCAGTCACTAATCTTAAGTGGGCCCTTACTGCTATTCAGAACTCATACTATATTACCCTAGTGTTTTTACTCTTCCACTCTCCTAGAAAACTATTCATAACTTGTTTCCTCAGATGTCCAACTTCTCCTCCCGCTTTCGCATTTTCAGCTAATAACTTTACTTCCTATTTTACTGTAAAAGTTGAAGCAATCAGAAAAGAACTTCCACAACTCCCACCACACTCTCCTGGTTTCTCTCTGACTACTTCTACTCAGTGTCCTTTGCTGGTTCCTCTTCATTTCCCTGACCTCTAAATATTGGAAGGTCCCAGAACTCAACCTTTTACTTACTCTTTTTTCTATCCAACCTTATACTCTCTGGCATCTCATCCAATGTAATGGCTTTAACTATGTGCTGACAACCTCCAAATTTATATCTCCAGCTAAGTCTTCTCCCCTGAACTGCAGATTTATGTATATCCATCTGCCTACTCATCTTCTCCATTTGGATATATAACAGACATCTCATATTTTACATCTTACCCCCAAACCTGCTTCTCCTATAGTCTTTCCAATCTCAGTTCTATTTGTTCAAACCTAAAATCTTGTAGGCAAATCCTATTGGTTCTTTCTTTAAAACATATCTAGAATCTGATTATTTATCACTACCTCCACAGGTACCTTCCTTGTCCGAGTTCTCTTAATCTCCTGACCAGATTACTGCAATGGCATCCTAACTGGTCTCTCTGTTTCTGTCCTTGTCTTTGTCCTCTTCCTCAAAGTAGCAACCACAGTCATAGTGTTAAAATAGAAGTCAGATCACATTACTTTCCTGCTCAGAACTTCAATGGCTTCTTCTCATCTCACTCAGGATAAAAGTAAAAGTCCTGAAAATACTCTCCAAGGTCATACATTATCCACCTCACTATCCCCTAGTACCTCTGATGTCATCTCTTCCTATTTTCCCCTCACTCACTTTACTAATCCTACCATACTAGGTTTATTGCTGTTCTTTGAATATGTCCGTGACAAGCATTCTCTTGCCTGAGGGCCTTTGCACCTATTTTTCCCTCTGCCTGAGCACTCTTAACCCAGATATCTATATGGCTCATATCTTTTAGATGTTTTCTCAAATTTCACCTCATTGAGGCCTTCCGTGATCACCCTATTTAAAACTGCAACTCCCTCAACATTCTCTTTTTCCCTTTGCTATTTTATTTTCTTCATAGCACTTACTATCTTTCAGCATACCCCATATTTTATTTGTATATTTTGGGTTTTGTCTTGGTTCTCTCTTCTATAACGTAAGATCCATGAGGGTAGAACTTTTGACTGATTTGTTCTTAACTCTATCCTTAGAGTCTAGAAAACTGCTGGACAAATGATAGGCACTAAGTACATATTTGTTGACTATCCATAGGATGCCAGACATTTTACTAGATGCTGAGCATATTGCCGCGAACAAACATCATATCTGCTCTTGTGAAGCTTACAACCTAATTCAGGAAACCAACTTTAAACACAAAATTATCCAAATAAATATTCAACTGCAGTTATAATAAGTACCACCAAACTAAAAGTACTGGTTGATATAAGGGCATTAAACAAGGGGCCATCTAACTTGCTCTAAGGAGTCAAGAAAAGTTTCCTGAAGAAGTGGTATTTAAGTTGATACCTGACTGATGAGATGGGAAAAAGCATAACAAGTAGAAGGAATAGCATATACAAAAGCCCTGAGGCAAGAAAGAGCTTGCCCTTTCCACAGAACTACAAAATCTCTAATGTTACTGGAATATAGTGTTTGAGAGTACTTTCAATTTGTGTTTCTCTGAAAGCAGAGTCATAGACATGGCCTTGGATGCAGGTAGTTTATTTAGGAGGCAGGTAGTTTATTTAGGAAGTAATCCCAGGAATCAGGAGGGAGGGAGTGAGTAGAGTGAAATAGGGAAAGAGGAAATCAAATAGAAGGATGTGTTACTGAGGTTTCTGTAATCTGCTTTAAAGAGGCTGGAGCATTTATCCACAAACTCTACATCCTATTATTTGAGAGTTGCCCCAGATAGGGGTCAAATCTTCCACTTGTCTGAGCTGTGCTTGCCAAATGGGCTGAGCAAGCTCCCATGATGTATGGAGAAGGCTCCAGGACAGAATGCAGACTTATTTGAGTAGGACACTGGCAACGTGAAGTATATTGGAATGACGTAACATAGATATGGCTGAAATCAGAGATGGGCTGTGAATACATGATATGGGTGGTACCAGAGACATCTGCTACAGAGGGGGAGAGTGCCATTTTTATAATAATGATTATTTTTAATTAAGAATGAAGTTGCCTCAGAACATGAACAACTAAATTTGGAATCATTACATTTCAGGGTTTAATCTTCTTCCTTCTCAAAATCAAATTCAGTTTTTGTTCTAGTTAGGATGCAGTGAGAATATTTATTACATTTTTATTTATTGATTTCCTATTACTTGAACTGTCCTCATGGGATTTACAGTCTCTTTGGGGAGATAAGACAATTTGTGATTTTGTAAGATGTACAAATTGGTGAATGATTCAGAATAAAATATAAAAAATTAAGTGCCATAAATTTGGAGACACGGAGTGTTCAAGAAAGGAGAACATTCTTAACCTCATTCTTAAAATAGCAAATTGTTATTACTATAGGAAGTGGTATATTTAGTGTATTTGACATGAGAATTGGGTCATTTTGTTAACACTTTGCGCCTCTAGATGACAAAATTATTTTTAGTAAAAATCAGAAAATGAAATGAATAATCATAATGGCCAGAAAATAACTGCAGACAGTGAAAATATTTTTTTAAATTAAGATATAATTGACATATAACATTATATTAGTTTCAGGTGTATACCATAATGATTTGATGTCTGTATATAGTGTGAAATGATCACCACAATAAGTCTTTTTTTTTTTTTATTTTTTTTTTTAAAGATTTTATTTTTTCCTTTTTCTCCTCAAAGCCCCCCGGTACATAGTTGTGTATTCTTCGTTGTGGGTCCTTCTAGTTGTGGCATGTGGGACGCTGCCTCAGCGTGGTCTGATGAGCAGTGCCATGTCCGCGCCCAGGATTCGAACCAACGAAACACTGGGCCGCCTGCAGCGGAGCGCGCGAACTTAACCACTCGGCCACGGGGCCAGCCCCTCACCACAATAAGTCTTAACATCCATCACCACACATAGTTACAAAATTCTTTTTCTTGTGATAAGAAATTTTAAGATCTATTCTCTTAGCAACTTTCAAATATACTGTACAGTATTATTAACTACAGTCAAAATGCTGTATATTACATCCCCAGGACTTATTTTATAAATGGAAGTTTGTACTTTTTGAACAATTTCACCCATTTCACCCACTCCCTAGTCCCCCACCTCTGGCAACCACCAATCTGTTCTGTGCATCTATGGGTGTGGGGGCTTTTGTTGTTGTTGTTGTTTTAGATTCCACATATAAGTGAAATCATCTAGTATTTGTCTTCCTCTTTCTGTCTGACCTATTTCAGTTAGCATAATGCCCTCAAGTTCCATCCACGGTGTTGCAAATGGCAAGATTTCCCTCTTTTTTATGGCTGAATAATATTCTGGTGTATATTCTTTATCCTTTCATCCATTACTGGACACTAGGGTTGTTTCCATATTGTGGCTATTGTAAATTATGCTGCAGTGAACATAGGAGTACATATATCTTTTCAAGTTAGTGTTTTCATTTCCTTCAGATAAATATCTAGAAGTGAAATGGCTGGATCATATGGTATTTCTATTTTTAATTTTTTGAGGAACCTCCATACTGTTTTCCATAGTGGCTGCACCAATTTACAACCCCACCAACAGTGTGTGAGGGTTCCCTTTTCTCTCCATCCTCAACACCTCTTGTCTTTTTGATAATAGCCATTCTAACAGGTGTGAGGTGATATCTCATTGTGGTTTTGATTTACATTCCCCTGATGATTAGTGATGTTGAACACCTTCTCAGATACCACCTGGCCATCTGTATGTCTTCTTTGGAAAAATGTCTGTACAGATTCTTTGGCCATTTTTAAATCAGATTGGTTTTTTGCTATTGATTTGTTTGAGTTCTTTATATATTTTGGAGATTAACCCCTTATTAGATATATGATTTGCAAATATTTTTTCCCATTTAGTAAGCTGTCTTTTCATTTTCTTGATGGTTTCCTTTGCTGTGCAGAAGCTTTTTAGTTTAATGTAGTCCCAATTACTTATTTTTGTTTTGTTGCTTTGCTTTTGGTGTCAGATCCAAAAAATCATCACCAAGACCAGCGTCAAGGAGCTTACAGCCTATGTTCTCTTCCAGGAGTTTTATGGCTTCAGGTCTTACATTCAAGTCTATAATCCATTTTGAGTTGATATTTGTGTATGGTGTAAGATAAGGGTCAAGTTCTATTCTTTTGCATGTGGCTGTCTAGTTTTCCCAACATTATTTATTGAAGAGACTGCCCTCTCTTCATTGTATATTCTTGGCTCCTTTGTCCTAAATTAATTGACTATATATACACGGGTTGAAAATCTTCTTTTGTTGGAAACAAACAAAAAATTAATAAATATTACAGTACAGAAGAAGAAAAATAAAGAGTTAATACTTTTTAAGTAATTTATTTTTTAAAGGAGAAAGAAACACACTTACATATTAGTCTGTTGCAATAATGAATAACATTTTGTTTTTGAGCCTTAACTTCTGCATGTTTGTCAATGACTTCATAAAAATTCTTCTTCACCACATACTCTTATTCAACAGAGAATATAGCCAGATTTGTCAATCTATCTTTACTCACTGTTTGAAGAATTCTTTTTATTGACTTTAATTTTGAAATTTCTTTCAAATGAAGTAAAATATCTACAAATAGTTAGGAAGGTCTTAAACAAAAACGATAAGTTTGGAGCCAGCCCCGATGGCCTAGTGGTTATAGTTCTGCGCTCTCATTGCTTCAGTGGCCCAGGTTCGTTTCCCAGTCATGGAACCACACCACCTGTCTGTCAGTTGCCATGCTGTAGCAGCAGCTCATATAGAAGAATTAGAAGGACTTACAACTAGGATATACAACCACGCACTGGGGCTTGAGGGAGGGGGAAAAAAAAGAGGAAGATTGACAACAGATGTTAGCTCAGGGTGAATCTTTCCCTGCAAAAAAAAAAAGGACAAGCTTGGCAGAAATTCACAAAAATCCCATTTCACTAGAAATTACACACCTCTGTTTCTTTAGGATTGATGTTAGCAGCTTTCAATCGTCTTTGCATTTTAAACTTGAAATTTTAAACATAAATATCTCCATGTAGTCATGTAAACTGACAGAATTGAAGACACTCAAGTTTGTTTCTTCATCTTTACAATCTCTGTTGTCATTATTTATACTAAATGTACTGTTTGAATGCAGAAATATGTAGTAGCACAGAAGCTGGAAACAAGAACAGCGTCTGTAGTGAACTGGAGCAATTCTGAATCGTTAGGAACTTACTCTAAAAACAAATGTGTAGCCGAGTCTGAGTGTGTTGGAGGCTGAGTCCAAATTAACTTCCACATAGAATACAATGTTTAAATGATAAAAATGTACTAATTGGAAACTTGTGTGTATATCATGAAAACTCACAGTGTAACTGCACAATTGTTTTGAACTTAGCTAACAAAAGATTTTGGAGAGGGGGGTATTTTATCACTGACATGGTTTAGAGGTCCTGGTGCTTTGTGATAGTAAAAAGCAGATCTACTTTTAGTCAGTTTTATTACTGTTTTTAATTCTCTACACTTAGTTTACCCCCTTATTGCCTTCATTCAGAGGAGACCAATCCCACTGCCCCATCCCTGGTACACCACTAACTCTAGATAGGTTTCAAGCTTTAGCCTAAATTATATCCCTATTTCTGGGATTTAGACTTAAAAGATCAATGTGATAAGCCAACTAGGAACTTGCATGAACTGATTTGCATGAAGTTTGGGAAGCAGAAAGAAGTCATAAAAGCAATAGGGTGAAAAGAAAAATTGGGATTACAACATGAGGTCTGTCTTAGAAAATGGCTCCAGCTAATGGACTTAAGTTTGAGGCCCTTAGGTACTCTAACCAGAAACAGACCAGGCTATTTTTAGAAATTACTCTGGGGAGACCTTGAGTCACAATCAGCATTGCTTGGTTCCCAGGTATATAAAGTGAGGGAAGAGGGGCATTCTCTCCTCTTCTTCTCTGAATATTGCTCATTGAAGACTCCGAGAAATCCACCACTTACTTCAGCACCTAAAGGATTTTAGCATTATTGGCACTAGCAGCTTTGGGGCATCAGGAAACACTGCCTTTGGAATGGACATCAGAATATGCAAGATGAGCCTCAGGACTAGTGGCAGTACAGAAATATTATTAAATAATTTCATGGGCAGTTGGAAGTCTGGAGATTTCACTGAAGGGAGTCTGGCAGGAGAGTATGACATGACAGACGGTAGCAGGACTTTTCATGATCTCACATGAGATATTCTCAGACTTCCAGGCATAACTGGGTGAGATTTGGGAGGTGGGAGATTGGAGATCGTATAATAATAACAACACAAATAAAACAACAACAGATAATATTTTGGGTACCTAGGTATATGCAAGATTTCTTTCTTTCCATAGGATCATTCCAATCCTACAAACATGCTCTAGTATTCCATCTTTAAAAACCCTCCCTTGACTCTAAACTCATCTTCAGTCACCACCTCATTTCTTTGCTCCTTTTCACAGCAAAATTCTCAAACTTATCACACCTACTGTCCATTCTTTCTCATCTCCCATTTACTCTGCATCCCACTTCATTCTGGCTTCTGCCTTTATCATTTCACTGAAACTACTCTGTCAATGGCATTATCAACCTTACTATTACCAAACACAATGAATAGTTCTCTTTCCTCATTTCACTTGACCTTTCTGCAGCATTCAACACTTTTCTGCTTGAACTTTTCTTGTATCTGTGACATCATTGTCTCCTGCTTTTTTTCCTACCTCTCTGGTTCCTCCTGCTAAGGCTTTTTTTGTTGGTTCTTCTTGTACTTGAGCACTAAGTGTTGGAGTGTCCCTCAGGTCAATTTAGTCAGTCATGAAACTGTGAGGCTAAATTTCATCTCCAGCCTTGAACTCTTCCCTGTGTTCGAGACACCAGTATGTAGTCATTTATTTGAATTTTCCACTTGGATATCTAATTAGCATCTCAAATTTAACAGGTCCAAAACAATTTCTACTATTCCCTAAACTTCCTCCCAGAAAAACCTGCCTTTTCTTGGTTTTCCTCATAGTAGGCACTCCATAAAAATTAGTAGAATGAATGAATGAATGAATTGTCTAATTTTATTCTGACAATTGTTGTAGGTGCTATTGTTAGTCTCATCTTAAAAATGAGGACATTAGGGAGGTAAAGTAAATAATTTGCCAAAGTTCATAAAGCATGTAAAGTTTCAGAGCCAGGCTCTTAATCTCAGTCTGCTTCTCTCTAAAGCTCAAATGCTATAGGTGGCTTCTATTGAAACAAGGAAGATAATTATAAATAGGATTATATTTGTGACCATAAACTGGTGCAAACTGGAAAAAAATCAGTTATATTATTATTAATTGTAATGGTCATAACAATGATTATACAGACCATTTATTGAACACCTTTCACATACCAGGCATCATGAGAAGCATTTTTTTTATTAATAGACTTCATAATTTAGAACAGTTTTAGCTTTACAGAAAAATTGAACCGATAGTAGACAGTCCCCATATACCCTCTCATCCACACAGTTTCCCCTATTATTAACATTTGATGTTAATAATATGGTACATTGTTATAAGTAATGAACCAATGTGTACATTATTATTAACTAAAGTCTGCAGTTTATTCATATGTCCTTAGTTTTTACCTAGTGTTCCTATTATATTCCAGGATCCCATCCAGGAACCCACGTTACTTGCCTCCTTAGGCTCCTCTTGCCTGTGACATTTTCTCAGGCTTTCTTTGTGTTTGAAAGTCTTGACAGTTGGGGAGTACTGGTCAGGTGTATTGTAGGATGCCCCTTAATTGGAATTTGTCTAATGTTTTCCTCATGATTAGACTGGAGTTATGGTTTATTTTGTTAATTTTTTAAAGACTTTGTTTCTTTAGAGAAGTTTTAGGTTCACAGCAAATTGAGAGAAAAGTACAGAGATTTCTCATATATCCCCTGTCCCCACACATGTAGTTTCAACATCCCTCACAGAGTGGTACTTTTGTTACACTTGATGAACCTACATTGACACATTGTAATCACCCCAAATCCATAGTTTACCATAGGGTTAACTCTTGGTGTTGTACATTCTCTGGGTTTGGACAAACGTATACTGTAATGACATGTATCCATCATCACAGTGTCATACAGAGTATTTCCACTACCCTAAAAGTCCTCAGTGCTCTGCCTGTTCATCCTTCCAAACACCCATCGCCTGGCAACCACTGATGATTTTACTGTTGTCATAGTTTTGCCTTTTCCAGAATGTCATACGGTTGAAATCATACAATATGCAGCCTTTTCAGATCGGCTTCTTTCACTTAGTCCCATACATTTAAGATTCTTCTATGTCTTTTCATGGCTTGATAGCTCACTTCTTTTTAGTGATGAATAATATTCCCTTGTTTGGACATACCACAGTTTATTTATCTATTCATCTCTTGAGGATATCTTGGTTGCTTCCAAGTTTTGGCAATTATGAATAAAGGTGCTATAAAGATCTGTGCGCAGGTTTTTGAGCGAACACAAGTTTTCAGCGCCTTTGGATAAATATCAAGGAATGCAACTGCTGGATCAAATGCTAAGAGTATGTTGAGTTTTATAAGAAACTGCCGAGGTGGCTGTATGGTTTTGCATTCACACCAGCAGTGAAGAGAGTCCCTGTTGATGCACCTCCTTGCCCAGATTTGGTGGTGCCAGTGTTCTGGATTTTGGCCTTTCTAAAACGTGTGTAATGATATGAATTATGGGTTTTTTGGAGGAAGATTACAAATGTAGTTTGCCATTTTCATGATATCACATCAAGGTTACATACCACCAATATGACTTATGATTATTGGTGTTGACCTTGATCACCTGACTGAAACAGTGTTTGTCAGGCTTCTCCACTGGAAAGCTATTCTTTTTCTCCCCCTTTCCATATGATACTCTTTGGAAGAAAGTCACTATGTGCAGCCCACACTTAAGGAGTGGATACTTATGCTCTCCTTCCTTTAGGTTAGAGTATCTACATAATTTATTTGGAATTCTCCATGGGACTATTCTTCCATTTATTAATTTATTCAATCAATCATTTATTTATAGTAGTATGGATTTATGGATGTTTATTTTATACTTTGGGTTATAATCCAATAAACTTTTATTTTCTTGCTCAAATTGTTCCACCTTTGGCCATTAGAAGTTCTTTCAGTTGGCTTCTGTGCCCCTTTGACGTAGCCCACCAATGTGTATGTGTGTGTGTGTTTTGAACAATTCTTTACTCACACCACAAGATGATCCAGGCTCATCTTGTATAGTGCCTACTCCAGTCATAGAATCAGCCATTTCTCCAAGGAGCCCTGATTCCTTTTCATGGAGAGTGGTATTAGAAGCCAAGATCTAGGGGCCAGCCCGGTGGCACAGTGATTGGGTTCACACGTTCTGCTTTAGGGGCCGGGGCTCGCTGGTTTGGATCCCAGGTGCGGACATGGCACCACTTGGCAAGCCATGCTGTGGTAGGCAGAGAAAGATGGGCATGGATGTTAGCTCAGGGCCAGTCTTCCTCAGAAAAAAGAGGAGGATTGGCAACAGATGTTAGCTCAGAGCTAATCTTCCTAAAAAAAAAAAAAAAAAGAAGCCAAGATCTAGGTGCTAAGTGTGCTCACTGTATTTGGGGTGTTGTTTCTTCTAACCCTCTCAGCTGATGGAACAAAGAAGTATGTGTGCATATACTAACCCATGTACATACACATATCTATAAATATTTCTAAATTTAACCATATGTATCTATATTAATTAAACATGCATTCTTACTGATGTCTCCATCTCTAGTCCACTACCACATCCATCATTCTAGCCTATTCCTCTAGCTTGTCTGTAATTTCCCACTCATGAGAGGCATTTTATATACATATTATATATTATATTATATACTACACATATTATATATTGTAGTATATAATATAATAATAATAATATCTATTATCTTACTTAATCCTGTGAGTAGCTCTTATTATCTCATTTTATTTTATTTTAAGATTTTATTTTTCCTTTTTCTCGCAAAGCCCCCCGGTACATAGTTGTGTATTTTCAGTTGTGGGTCCTTCTAGTTGTGGCATGTAGGATGCCGCCTCAGCACAGCCTGATGAGCGGTGCCATGTTCGCAGCCAGGATTCGAACCGGTGAAACCCTGGGTCGCCGAAGCAGAGCACACGAACTCAACCACTCGGGCATGGTGCCGGCCCCTATTACCTCATTTTATAGTCAAAGAAACTGAGGTTCAGAGATGATACATTTTTTTTCAAAGACACAGCAATTAAGAGGTGAAACTAGGAGACAGAGAACATTTAAAGCATAGAAATAAGGTGTACAGTTTGGGCAGTAAGCCCCCCTAGTGAATTGGTAAAATGGATTAAGGCTATGTGGGCATGGCCCTGAATTAAACATGGATGAATTTGAAATTATGCCAATTGTTTCAATGTTGTGTGTGCCTCTTTAAGGAGTAAACTATTCTACTGAAGATCTGTTATTAATTATACATCACCCCATTAGTCAACTGCAAAAGTATTTAAATTTATTTTATACCTTCTAAAAGAGGCATGACTTGCTCTTAAATCATAACAATTATTTTGTGTTGCACATTTTAAATTGATTAAAGGGCGATAAATACGAGTGGATTAGATAGGGAAATTGAACCTCTAGTCAAAACTTCCCTGACCTACTTAAATCCAAAGCAACAATCATGCTCCTGCCCCAAATTGTGGCCTACTTTGAAACCTTTATCGTTGACTTTATCATTGGAAAGGGGGCTCTGTGATAAAAGAGCTTGGGGAACACTGCAGATATTTAATCCCCTCTTGCAAATTCATATTTGCTTATTAAAGTAACTGAGAAAACCTGCAAAAAAAAAAAAAATCAAAGTTTTGGGGAATTGTTTCCCAAATTTATTTGTCCATGGAATGCTTTTTTCATGTAAGGGCTATTAATATCCCATGGATCTAGATTTGGAACACATTCATTCATTTCATAAGAGAAGGGACTTGGTTTATTTTTTCTGTTTTCAGAATCTGAAACAGGGCTTGGTGCATAGTAAGTACTCAATATTGCTTAAATAAATGGATGAGCAAATCTTTATTAAACATCTACTATATGCCAGTCACAAGGAATACAATGGTGAAAAAATAAACATGGTCCCTGCCCTAGGTAACTTTCAGTCTTCTGAAGAAGACTATAAATAAGTAAAAAAAAAATTAGATGAAAGTGATTATGGAAACAAACACAATGTTGAGATGGAAAATAAAGGAGGTGACAGGAAGTGTATTTTAGAAGATAAGCAGTTAGCCCTTTAAAGAATTTACCCAAACAAGTCAATGGTTAACCAGAATCTGAATATTTGTAACTTCAACCTTCATTCAGAATGCATGTTGAAATAGGTATATTAATCAAAGTCCTTGCATTAAATGAATGGCATGTTCAAAAGGACTTAAAAGAGTTTTATAAAGGGATTATTTACAGACATGTGGATAAGGTTAAGAGCAGAAATAAGGGAAGAAGAGGATCTCAAGAATTAAAGACAGCCAGAAGTCATGAGCACCCTTATGCCTGAAGGACAAAGGAGTCAGTGGGAACAGAGCATTGAGGGTTGGCTGAAAAAAGTTATATTTAAGCATCTAGACCATATGCAAGCAGTGCAAACAATATCTATGTAAATAGGCCAAAACTGTGACTCCTTGTAGGCAAAAACCAAGTTCACCTTCTTGACTGTCTCAGCACATAACAAAGTCCTCACATGCAGTGCACTCAAATGCGTATTGAATATGTAAATTGCATCCAACAGACATAACTTTCTTGAACAGCAATAATCATATGTGTTTAAATGGAGAGAACTTATCTCCTTTAAAGAGTTATAATTCTTCTGAAATTTTGCATAGAAAGTAGTTACTGCAGTTAAAAAGTCAGGGTAACTTTTATAAGACTTTGAATGCTTCAAGTTTAGAACTATGTCCTATTTGGCAATTATATGTTTCAAATGAAGAAAACTATTCTCTTGTGGGTCTAATGAAGAAACCAGAGAAATCAGCAATAAACTGGACAGAGGTTTAAAAGGATACTGGCACAAAGGTGTAAAATAGGTCTTCTTCTATGCTTACTTTTAATTGTGTGAACAGTGAATTAAAGAGCACCTTAGAAAAAAATACTTTTGCCATATAGAATTTGCCATGAATTTGCATATGTATCATCACATTTTTGCATTCTATGTGGAAAAAGATAGATTAAGCATTAATAGCCTTCTAAAAAGAACACACTGGCTCTAGATAATTAAAAATATCTCTTAAAAAAGGATTTGTTTAGGTCACATAAATTAATTCACATTTGAGAACATGCTACACATGAAAATATTTTATAAAGCATGATAAGCACTAAATGCTTATTTTTCTTCCCTTTTTTCTTACTTAGTGTACTATATATGTATAGAATTATTTAATGTTTAAAATAGAGAACATAAACAATTAAATGATCATGCTGCAACATTATAGCCAAAATTGTCTTTTTGCCAGAATCCATTCATCCAGGTGCTTTGGGTGGAATTCACTCAATGACCCCAGAGATGAGCGTAACTCAGGCTTGGCCAGACAAAGCCACAGTGATTACTTCAGAGATTAGTATACTAGCTGATTAGAACCAATGAGGCTTGATGATGAAGAAAGTAAGAAGTCATCAGATTCATAATATATTTTGGTGATGCAGACAACAGGATTTGCTAATAGTTTGGATGGCGTAAGAGGAAAAGAAGTGTCAAGACTCATTAACCTGAGCATTTGGGTGATGGTGGGCCATGTACTGAGACAGGAAACACAAAAGAAGAAACAGGTTTTATGGTATAAAAGTTAAGGTTTTAGTTTTGGACATAATAAATTTGAGATGCCTATTAGACACACAATAAAAGATGTCAAGTAAACAGTTGTACAGATGGATTTGAGAGAAATTTAGAAGTCCTTAGGGTAGATTCCTAGTAGTACAGTTGCTGGATCAAAGGTTATGTGCATTTTTACAGAGTTGTGCTGGAGCCAGCTCCTGCTGGCTCATGAAAGCTGATTGTTAAATTTTCAAGAATTTTGTGAGCCAGTTGTTAGAAATAGCCATTTAAGAATTTAAATTATATAAGCTTACAATTAAATACATTACATTTTAAAAAGTGATAATGGGGGCAGTGTCAGAGGAGGCTTAGTAGAGAGTCAGCGCTTTCACCACTGCCCAGCAGTAATGAGTCCACTTCCCTGCTCCTCCATAGTGTCAGAAGAGATCACATGGGGAGCAGTAACGAAGCACTCCTATCTTTTCCAGGCAGGGATGTATCAGTTGGAGTGCTAGCGAGGAGCCAGAACTCCCATCCCTGCCCAGCAACAATGAATAGCACCCACCCTGCACGTTAGCAGAGTCAAATTAGAAACCTGGACTTCTGCTCCAACCTGGCAGTAATGAGGTGGTGTGCCCCTCTCCTCCCCTGCCATTACAGTGTCAGAGAAAGCTGGCTAAAATAGAAGATTTAAACAAGACCCAGAGTCTCATAAGACAAAATCCAAAATGTCCAAGTTTCAACAGAAAATCAGGCATCTTACCCAGAACCAGGAAAATTTCAAACTAAATTACCCTTCCCCCCAAAAGACAATCCATAGTTGTCAACCTGAGATGACAGAGATGTTAGACCTATCTGACAAAGATTTAAGGCATCATAAAAATACTTCAATGAGCAATTATAAACATGCTTGAAACAAATGAAAAAAATAGAAAGTCTTGGCAGAGAAATAGAAAATGTAAACATGAAACAAATGAAAATTTTAGAATTGAAAAATATAATTACTAAAATAAAAACTCAATGGTTGGGCTCAACAGCAGAATAGAGGGACCAGAGGAAGGAATCAGTGAACTGCAAGATAAAACAAGAGGAATTAATCTGAACAACAAAGAGAAACTAGACTAAGAAAAAAAAATGAACAGAGCCTCAGGAACCTGTGGGACTACAACAGAAAATCTAATATTTGTATCATCAGAGTCCCAGAAAGAGAAGAAAAAGAGGGTATGGCTAAAAAAGTACTTGAAGAAATAATGGCTGAAAACTTCCCAAATATGGCAAAAGATATAAACCTACATATTCAAGAATGTGAGCAACCCCAGAAAGGATAAACCCAAAGAAATCCAAACCAAAACACATCATAGTCAAACTTTTGAAAATGAAAGACAAATTTAAAATCCTGAAAGCAGGTAGAGAGAGAAACAACACTTTACTTATCAGAGAAAAACAATTCAAATGACAAGGAATTTTCATCAAAAGCCATGGAGACCAGAAAGAAGTGGCATAACACTTTTCAAATGCTGAAAGAAAAGAACTCTGAACCCAGAATCTGATATCTAGCAAAAATATCCTTCAGGAATGAAGGGAAAATCAGATGAAGGAAAACTAAGGATTTCTCACCAGCAGACCTACACTACAAGAATAAAGGGAGTTCTCTAAACAGAAAGGAAGGAACTAATAGAAGCCAACTTGGAGCATCAAAAAGGATGAAACAATATCGTAAGGAAAATAGGATTAAATGTAATAGATTTTCCTTCTTTTTTTGAGGTTTCTAAAATATATTTGATAGCTGAAGCAAAAAATGTAACTGATGTGGTTTTAAATGTATGTAGAGGACATATGGAAGACAGTTATTTTATAAGGGGGGAGGGTAAAGGAACACAAAGGTAAGGTTTCTACTCTCCCCTCAAACTGAGAAGATGCCAACATCAGTAGACTGTGATAAGTTACCTATGTATGATGTAATACCTAGAGCAATCCCTAAAAATCTATACAAAGAGATGCACTCAAAACCCCTATAGATAAATCAAAATAGAATTCTAAAAAGATTCAAGTAACCCACAGGAAGGCAGGCAAGGAAAACAAAAAAATGAAAATCAGAATAGAAAATTTAAAAAAAAAATGGCAACTCGAGCTGTAACACATCAATAATTACCTTAAACATAAATTTGTCTCAGCAAACTTGTTGGTTTATGGCCTTCCAAGTTTGCTATATTAGAGTATGAAATGACTTATTAATAAATATTATTCCTAATTACTACAACTCTGTAAATATTATTATACCCATTTTACAAATGAGAAAATGAGGATCAGAAAGGTTAAGTACCTGTTCCACTATTTCCTCTACATACATAGTAAGTACCAGAGTTAGAAATAAGGTTTATTTGCCTCTAAGGCCATTCATTTACCATCCTACACTGACTACTTGTTATAGGTCCCATTATGTAATGATTGTGAGACTCACAGGTATTTTTCCATTCCCATTTGAATCACAGTATCATTGTCATTTATTCCAAGATAAGGAAAGACACCTTTCAAAACATCTGCTTATATATGCTTTCTGTAATATATTTTATGTCCATGCAGTCACTTTCCATTGTTCACCTGATATACTTGTTGGATAGAGACACCCTCAGAGAGTACATGCTGGAAAAACAGTTAATTATTTAAGGGTGGTTTTTCCTTTTTCTTCTCAGTAAGGGAAGTTTTCCACTGTAGGATATTTAAATCCATATCATAAGCCCTCTAATAAGATTTTCCCTAAAAAGCTGCTTTTTTGGTGCAATCTACACCACATACTACCACACATTTACTCACACCTTGCTTGCTGTCCAGTTGTTATATGCACACCATATGTAAACTTTATTTACCCAAATAGTTTTTAAGTTCCTTGAGGTCAAGAATGGATTTTATGTTACTTTGTACTTCCCATAATAATAGTTGCCATTTATTAAAGGCTTACTGAGTACCAGGAAATTTACACACATTTCATTTGTTATTTACAAACGTGGCAAATTAGGTATTATTACTCCCATTTTACAGATGTGGAAAGCCTCGGATATAATTAGTCCCAAGGTTATAAACCTATTAAGTGACTACAATGATGAGCCCTTAAAACGTGATTGTTGAATTGACTGATTTACGGTAATTTCCCTGCAACATCTTTCCGTCGGCCATAATGAAGTAAAAAAAAGACTGGTTTGTATTCTTACGCTATAAATTACCAGTCTGTGACCATGGGCAAGTTATTCAGCATCATTAAATCTGAGTTTCCTGATTTGCAAAATGGGAGAATAAAGCCCAGTCCATGAGGGGGTTATGAATATTAAATTAGGTAATACAAATACAAAATAATAAGTATTGACTTATTGACTTGCTTGATTTTCTTTTCTCTCTCCTTTTACTGAAATGTAAGCTGAATTAATATATGCATAAATTAAGAAGTACCAAAAAGAAAAGACATCTGTTAAAGTATCTCCTATTTTCCTTGTATACATATAATTTAATAGCCTACTATATGATGACAAAATTCAATGTAATTCAGCACTTTTTATGTGCTAACATATCCATAACTACATTAAAATATCTTCAGGGGATCCTCTCAGATCAATTACTATCACAGTTCCTAAACAGAGACTCATTTGTTTTTTAGGATGTTCATATCCCTTTCCTAAATATTTAGGATTTTATTTCCTACAATATTAGATAAGAAACCAGTAATATTTTAATCTAATGGTAAGAGATTTAAATATTTTTTTCTTACCACTCTTTTTCCCTAAATTAATGGAAGATTTTTGTACAAGACAATTTTTCTGCTGGTTGATTTAATAACATTGCTGTTCTGTAACTTGAATTTTATGTCTGAATTTTATGTTTTGATCTGATTTCTCTTCAGTCTGTTCTGTTGCTGAATATAGAGAAACCTCATAATGGCCACATAGAGTTCTATTGTCTAAATTCTATATATTTAAACTCAAAACAATGATAGAAAATATTACTTTACTATAGAAATTTAAATTAATCTTATGTTGATCCTAAATATAATCTATTTGTTCATAGAAGAAAAAATTTGCTACTAAAAATTCCAAGATCTTCATCCTGGTAATTCAAGACAGAACATTTTCCTTAGAAAGCACTGATCTTTAAAATTCTCTTATGTTAGTAAGCAACAAACCTTTTTTGGGCATCTTAGGGTATGGTGCATGATCTTTTAATAAGACCTGATGAACTAAAAGGTACTCTGAGGTAATTTTGTGGAAATTTAAAAAATTAGAATATTAAGTTAGTATGTGTTGTGTATTTTATAGATATTAGTCATATGTTTGAAGAACTGTGCATTTTAAATCTTTAAAACATGATAAATAGGCTTTTTTTTAAAAGAAATTGAAAGCAATCATTGATCTTCAGCTGATGTTACAATGTACAGTTCTCTTTTATATTGCTAGATTAATATTTTCCCCATGACATCTGTGATATCCCTCTGGACGCAAAAAATATATGTTCCTTCCTTTAACTGTCTTTGTATAAAGTTATTTGCTTTTCCAGTAAGTACATGGTGTATTTAAACAACTGTAGGCAATTTATACTAGCTCAGAGCCATTTTGATTACTCTTAAGCAAATTAGCCAGCATTCAGTCAGTTCAGTGCTCTCTCCCATGTGGCCCTACTCCGGCTTCACATTAAACAGCCCCTCAGTCTAGTCCAGATGTCCAACTGTGTCCACGCACCCTTTCAGAATGCTGCTGAACTTGTTATTTTTGGATGGAATATGTGTCTGTTGTATTTAAGTAAAACATATTATAGATGTAATTTTAAAATATAACCATAAATAGTAAGTGGTTATTAAGTGTTTTAAAAGCATTATCCAAGTGAAATGGTAGAAAACTTCACTGGAAACTATAAAATTATCCATATCAAGAAAATTAATTTGTTTATATTTCCCATGGTGGTGTAATGAAAAAATTCTTTCTATTCCTGTTTGCCCTGCTTTTGAATTCTTGTGCAAGTATCTTTTACTGGTCTTGTTTTGTCCTTGCTTTTGGATTATTTAGCAAATTGTCCATTATGTAACTGATATTAAATTAACCTACAAGCATGGCTATCTAAAACATTTAAAATATCCATTCTTCCTCTTGTCACTATCACAATTCTATTCCTAATATTTCAAATTTGATTACATTAATTGTAGATGTTAAGTGGCTTTCATATATATTTGCCTCATGACAAGAATTTGAAACAATAACCTAGGTAGAACTAGGACCTGCATCAGTGTTCTCACTTCTAAGATTTTAATTTAAATCTTTCCCTAGCTCATTAATGAAAGTGATCTCACCTATATCTAAAAAATTAACAGTTTATATTTCTGTAGCAGATCATAATTTAACATCTTAAAAATAGTAATGTGAAGTAAATTGGTAGTATTTGTTCAAAATATCTGTTTGCTCAGTATTGAACTTTAGTAAGAACTATCTAAACATACACATATATACATAAAAATACTCATATAGGACAGGACCACAAAGTATTATTTTGATTACCTGCATAATACCAACTACATGCCTATAGATAAACAAAGATAATTTTGGTCCATATGCCAAGTGCAAAATTTGACTATAAAATAATAAACACTACAATTAAAATATACGATTTACCAGTAGGAGTAATTTATTTTTAAAAAACATTGCTTTGGATCTGATATCATAGTTCTCTCTTCATATTTTTCTATTAAGTATCAACATTTTAACTTTTTATTAGTTAAAACAATTAGCCATATCCTAATATAGGAAATTAAAATACATTGCTATTTTCTGAAGACCAGAAATTAACTGTAACATTTTCTAGATCTTGGTTCCACACTGAAAATCTTAGCATATAGTAGCAATAGTTATAAGATTCCAACTAATTTATATTCAATATATAAATACACACTTGCTAAACCTAATGTTCACACTTTTTTCACTTAACTTTATTTTAAATAAAACACAGATTGAATGCTTTTTCACTGAAAGAGCTGTGATAAATTTAAATTAATGGGAATAATAATTTTTAGCATCACAAAACTTGATTTTTAAAGTTGAAGTAATGTTTGTGAATTGAGAAATCTAGATGGCTGAGGAAGCAGGAATAAAGGAGAATTGGAAAGCTCTTTCTACATGCTAGTTTTGCTCACTACCTAAAATGTCGAGGCAAAAAAACAGAACAAGTAAAAAAAGAAAAAGATGAGGACAGCCAAAAATATAGGTGATAGTATAGTGAAGTACTTTTTAAAAAAACATTCTGTATTTTCATTATATTTTACTTAACATTGAAAAAGAGACTCTGGAACAATCAATTACTTTTATATCTTGTGATTATTATATAATATTATCTTTCACAGTTAAAAATAATAACACAATACACACTATCACTTATTTTAATACAGAGATAGGAAATATTGTACTATTAATCATCACCAAATGCTGTTTAATTTAATAATTTGATCCCATTTATTCTTCTAATATATGTAATTTTAAAAATTTCATCTGGAATCATCACCACACTATAATAACTGATTTACAAATTAATTATTCTAGGCCTTTCAAATGCTAACGTTCATTCAGATCTGTTCTAAACTTTCACAAAAGAAGAAAAGCATGTTCCTTTTCAAATGGCCTGTGTAAGTTTGGTCTGAATTAGCAGAATGGGCATCAGAATGCTACTGCATCATTGAGGACAGTCACTTCTTAGTAAAAATGTCTGAGAGAGAAAACTATGGAACAAGAACTATTTGGGCCCAAATGGCTTTTACAATAGTTCCAAAACGTAAAAGAAAGAGATGCTGTTACATTAGCTGTACACAGAATAGCCAAATTATAGAATAATTATTCCTAAAGAGCAGTGAGTTATTTTTTACTTTAGGAAATCATGTTTCCAAGGCATACATTTTAAACTCAGGGCAGATTTCTTTATCAGCAAGTTGTGCAAACTGTACACTTAGAAGAAACAGGGGAGTGGACTGTATTTTAATATGGTTATGACAATTTGGTTGCATGTCTAAATTAAAAATTTAACATTAAAAAATGTCAGTTTTGCTTTATATGTGAACTTTCACTATGTATATAACTAATCTGAAAAACCAAGGCATATAACTAAAATAAAATTCGTCAGCATGACACTGTTTTATATGGTCAAGATAAAGTATCACTTTTTTCCTACATAACTGCTATATTGACAAAATATAAAGAAGAGCAGAAGCTTCCATCTCCAAACATTTCAATGGAGATTTTTGAGCTTTTCACCTATCAGTTCCAGAAAGTGTCCCATTATCTAAATGTTAAAAGATAATTAATATCACTTTAATTATACTAATTGAATGCGTTTGAGGTTGTGAAAAATTATTTTTTCTTTCGTAGTATTAGTTGTATGTAGAATTTCTTTTTAGTGCTCAAAAGAAATGACGGGTAGTTTGGATAAGGATTGGTGGTTTTTTTACTTCCTCCCCAAAAGAGCTGATGCTTTTGGCTGACTGTTTTTCTTTTTTTTTTTTTGGTGGGGGGGGTAAGGGAAGAGAAGAAGGCTGTATATAGAATTATTGAATAGGCCTACACTAAAATTCTTCCTTGACCAATGAGGATGGGGGCTGGGACAGAGAGGTGAGGTGGAACAACTGAAGTGTAATAATATCTGTGTAGTTTTCAGAAACGTACAAATTCTCCCGTCCCCCGTCCCCCGTCCCCCTCCTCGTATGTGCTGGTACCTCTGGAAGGTTCAGAAGCCATTTTAGAATTCAGAAAGCAAAATATGTGAGTTCCACTTGTGCTTTTGCAGGTGCTGTGGTGGTAAGGATAACCTTTGCTCGCTTGCCGGGTGTGTTACCATGCTGTTATTTAATGTCTTTGAGGATTAAAGACAGCACAGAAAATTCCAAACCCACATCCTAACACCTGAAGTTCGCACAATGTTTCTATGGCAGATGGCAAAACACTGCACTGGAACCTTAATTTGCCAAGCCAATATCTAGATCTGGGGAGGTTTTATTCTTTTGAAGCATCGCTGAAGATCAAAACTCGATTTTCGGATCTATTCCGGGTTGAAAAACCAAGACCCTTTCTAGGCGATTTGCGCACCCCAGCCCCACCCAAAGTCCCGGCGGGCCTGCACTTCTCGGTGTTTCACGCTGAGGGTCTTTCCGAATGAACATCCATTTTCACTCCTGGACGTCTAGTAATTTATGGGGGGAAAGGCAACACCCTAGGGCAACTTCTGGAACAGTCTAAGGGGCTGAGAAGCCCGAGAGGCGTTTGCCTCCTCGCAGTTGGACGCGAGGCTCGGAGCCCGGCTGTCCTCAGCTGTCATGGGGGGAGGAGGAGGGAGTGCTGGCATTGGCATTGGGCATGGAGTTGCTCCAGCCACCGCGCCGCGTCCCGCCGCCAGCTCACCTCTGCAGAGAGCTAGGCACTCACCGGCCCACTTGCCCTGCTCCCACGGCGCCCTCCGGCCCTAGTCCTCAGGCACAGGTCGCCGGAACCATCCAGTGGGATGGCCGCCGCCTCTTCGGGGACCGCTGCCTGAGGGCCAGGGCCGGGGGACCCTGGCCGCCCCGGTAGCCTGCAGCTCCCGCGGCGCTGCGGCGGCGGCCGGGAGGCGCCGGGGCCCGCTCCCCCTCCCCGCCCCCAGCTCCCGCCTCCTGCCCGCTGCGCCGTGCGCCCGCTCGCCCCAGCCGGCTGGCGCAGCAGCGCACACACTCACTCCGAGGGCGCCTCCAAGGTTACCCGCGGGGTGGGGGCTGGGGCAGGCTCCGGCCACTGGCCTCCTCCGCTGCTTTCCTATCGCCGCGGCCCTTCTGCCGCTCCAGGGCGCCCGGGATCCAAACCCCAAAGTAGAAGACGCTCCAAAGTCCGGGGAGGGAAGTCGAGCTGGGAGGCAGACAGGCGTCCGGGCGGGGGGCGGCCTGAGTTGGCTCTGGGTGCCCGGGGAGCCAGGTCAGGCGAGGTCGCGGCAAGAGGGGGCTGTGGCTCCGGCGGGCGCGCTCCGGGCGGCGCAGGCTGGGCCGGGGGCAGCGCGCAGGGGCTGCAGGCTGCACCGAGGCGCCCGAGGCGCCCCGGGCCCGCTGGGGGGCAGAGACAAGCGGGCGGCCAAACCTGCCGAGGAAACTAACTAAATAAAAGGAGACTGTTATTTAAGGCGCGGAAATTTGAAATATTTGGACAGGAAGAGAAAAGAAAAGAAACCTTAGCGAGGGAGGGAAAAAAAAAAAAAAAAAACAACGCGAGCTAACGGTTTTGAAACTCCCCCACCCCCACCCCGGGCTTTTCTGCGCGCCCTGAGGGAGCTCTGGGCTCCAGCTTCCTCACTAGGGAGCCGGGAGCTGCGATTGAAGTCTGGAGAGTTTTCGAAGGGACAGAAAGGATGTCTTCGCAGCCCCTCCATAGAGGGATTGGGTTGGCTATGGACAGAGCTCTACCGCAGGTCTCAGGCTGAAAGATGGTCTTCTGCCTCTCACTAGGTCCCTGCGTGGATCTGTTATTTTGGAACTGTCGTGTAAAATCAAAACATTCTCGAGAGACCAAGACAGGGACTCTCCCCATCCGTAGACTTTGATGAAGGTCACTTAGGGCAGTCAGGAAGGCTGCGAGTACGACCCTTTCTCGCTCCAGCACCGTGATCTTCCAGCGCTTCTGGACTATTACTTCTAACCCCGGCAAAAGCCGAAAACACCTTTTTGGGAACTGAGATTTCGAAACCAGTCCCGGGCCACGGATTCCACAACGTTCGTTTGATCAACATGATAAGGGGAATTTATAATATTACCAATTGAATTGCTTTCCCGGGACAGAATTCTTTTATCTATTTATTAATCCCAGCGTTGTGTGTGTGTACGAGCTCATCACACCCTTGCGAGATCCGCAGTGTTTATCAGAAAATTATTGATTCACTATTGAAATGTGGTAAAATGCAGTTTGCTTAGTGGCTTGGGGACCAGAACGTGGACTGAGGTCCTGTGAGTGCCTTCCGCCCACCCCCCAGATGTCAGCCCGGATTCAGTTTACTGGGCAAAGGCCGAGCCTGTGTCCCCGACGTGGAAGCGGATGCAGTGAAGAACTGAATTTGAGAGCGCATCCTTCTTAGTATCCTCCATCCTTTCTATAGCGTCCTCCCCTGGGGCTCTGATCACTGTATTAATTAGCACTTGCCTCCCCAGTCTGCATCTGAAAAGTTCAGACCCTTCCCCACCTCAGCTCGCTGCAAACTAGACCCCATCAAACTCAGCAGCTCCGTTTCTTCCATCCTATACATTTCGGCATATTCAAGAGTCTTACTGAATATTGTCGAGGTTTTTGAGAGATTGAATAATGACTTTTCATATTTCCTAGAGGGGACCACATAACTCATTTCTAAAATACTTAGATTAGTAAAGCTATTTCCTGCGAAGAGCGAGAGAAGTGTGGTGATGTTTTAATGCCTAGCAAATTTTAGGCTGATGAGGAGAGAGATAGAGCACCCTCTCCCCTTATTGTGCTCCGACCACTTGAGAACAAAGCAATTGCAGAAATACTTCTCTTTAGCTTTGTGAACGTCCTACGTCTTTATATTTGAAATCTCTAAAGAGAAATTGTAATGCTGAGACTGGGTGGATACTGAAAAGTCCCTTAAACTCGGCTTTAAATTCAGAAACGTCCATTTTTACGGTTGCGATTTGTAAGAAGGATTGTATTTATTTTTTAATAAATCTTGTGTTTAGAAAATATTCACGTTACTCAACCAGTGTATTTTGTATATTGATTGTAGTCTTTAAATCTAAAATGCAGCACTTTTTCCTTCAAATCATCTCAATTTTTACTATTTTCTAAAGTTTAAAATAAATGTTTCAAAGTTAACTTCATGTTGCGGTCAAAAATAAATTTGTTCAGTAACTTGCGGTTAGAGGTGGCAGAAGTGGAAGTTTTGTTGCACTTACGGAAGGTGAACTTTAGTGCCAAATGAAAAGGAATAACCTTTTTCTCCTATATTCTTTTATACTATCATGGAAATTAAATTATTGGAAACCGCTTGCCTGCAACCACTCCAATCCTTGTTAAGGCGGGCATCAGAACCATGTCCTTCAATAAACCTTGAAGTATTTTGTTCTTTTTAGAACAAGGGCAAGGGAGCTTAGGAAGTAGAAGGAGAGAACTTTCACATAAAACACCTTTGTTCATGTGAGAGATGATGAATTAAGTATTTATAAATTTATAAATGGTAACTGCATTGAAATCCCTTGGTGAAAATCTTTAATTAAAATGACAGAGTAAGTAGTACATGCTGGAAAACTCTCTTGGAAGTTTGATGTTTCTATTCCATTCAAAAATTTTTTTCATTTTGACTAAATATATTCTTAAAAAGATTTTATATGCCTTTCCCAAAAAGTTTTGTGGGAATCAGGTACTATATCTAGGAGTGGCCTATGTATTTCTTGTAGAAGTTTCTATTTATTATACTGAAGCCACTAAATTAGTTGTGACCCTTGTTTGTAATTTACATATTTTTTCTTGCTGAGCTTTTTATCCCCTAAACATCGGTATTTACATTATATTTTAATACATAAACAATTTGTAATTTTACATTTCTGACATTCAGAGAGAAAAAGCCAGTGTTACACTTAGTACACTTATGGTATAATTTTAGGAAACATGTTATTTAACCAATTGTCTCATTTTGTGATTTTTTAAAAAACTCAACTAATGAGAAGCACTTTTAAGGTGGCATTTTCTTTTAAAAGTGGCTTTTAGAGCTAACATATATTTCTTTTCAGATCGCTACTTCTGAACCCTGTTTTCCACTATTGAACTTAACTTTGAGAAAAAGGGAAAATTGAACATTAGGATAAATTCACACTGAAATAATTTCAGGTTTGATCTTCAAAAAATGTTCTTATTCTGTTTTAAAGCAGAAATATTAGCCACCAATTAAAATCTTTGGGGGGAGGCATGAGGAGAGGAAGAAAAGAATAACTGAGTCATCAATAGGATATGTCCAGTTTTGCAATTGGTCTACTTTTTCTAATGTCAAGACTTAAAACATCAGGATCTTTTAGTACAGTTCTCCTTAGCCAGTGGCAAATTATGTGGGGGTTATAGATGAGTGGAAATCACAGAAAAACATTGTCCTGTTTTCAAAAAGAGTTTTAATTAGGCAAAAGAAGCATCAGGACAAACCATTTTTAAAACAAAATCTCCAAGTTGGGTATTGAGACGGGCAAAGGGAGAAGCAAGGAAATAGTCAAGGAAAGATAAAATATTCAGAAGAAAGGCAAAGCTATTTGCAATTACATGTTAGAACTCAGAATTTTGCAGGTGAAAAAGATGTTGCTTAAATATATTCGTAATCCTGTAGTAAGATTTCTGCTTAGTAATATCAGAAGCTTTAACTAGGCTTAAAATATGACAAAATTGAATTTTAACAAATGATAATAAAACAGGACAGCAACCAATTAACTGGCAAAATGGAACGTAGTGTGGGAGAGCCCTCCCCACACTCATTGCAGATTCGCAGCTCCCTCCGCCCGGTTTCCCTCCATCAGGCTAACGATCTCGTTCCTCCGGTAGAGCCTGGCCAGGTCGCAAGCGGTGTCCCCCTTATGGTTCCGATGCCCCACTTTGCTGGCCGTGTGCTTCACAAGGAACTCCACCACTGGGAGGTGGCCTTCTTTGGCAGCCAAGTGCAAGGGCAGGTTCCCTTCGTTATCCTCGATGTTAACATCAGCTTGAAACTCCAGCAAAGTCTGTAAAGTGTCCAGGAAACCTGCTCTGGCTGCATCGTGAATGACAGCGAAACCAGTTCGGTCTTTCAAATCGGGATTAGCACCTCTGAGTAGTAGTCTCCTGGCAATCTCGGGATTTCCAAGTTTCATAACCTAGAAAAGAAGAAAAAACGGTAGAATCCTTCAAGTGCTCCTACCACAAGAATATTTTAAAATACCCATTTCTCCTTCTATTTATGTAACTATTTATTTTTGGTGAAGGAGTGCTTGGGGAGGACCCATATGATGAGGTTTGAAGGGCTCATTTGCAGGAAAGAAATTACTAGTAGGTAAAGGTAGGAGAAAGCTTCTAAAAATTGAGCTTCTATGATAGAATATCTTAAACGGGCCCAAAAGTAGGATAAACTATCAATAAAATAGAACTAATCCAACTTGTATAAAATTCACTGACAACTCAGTTCTGTATATCCCATGGAGAGTTGTGTAATTTCATGAATTTATTAAATAAAAGAAACGGAATTTGAGATTTAAGTAAGAGTCTCCTTTTGTTGCTTGTTCATGCTCATAAAATGTGCCTGGGGTATTAATTCTGGAAAATCAAATGTGGGGAAAATTTGTTTTCTAAATAGCTACTGAAAAGAAATAGGAAGAGTGGGTTTCTTTAAATGCCCAAAGAAGTGTTTCCACACATCAGACTACACCTAGTGTAAAAATGATCTATTAAAAATCCAAACCTGATATTTTCTTAAATGATTAATTTTTACAAGTTCTCTCCAAATAGATATAGCCTTAAATTTCTAAATTAAAAAAAATATATATATTTTTTGCAAGTTATTTCATATTGACTACTAGGTGTACTCAGTGCTTAGAATCCTTCACTTGGTATTTTAAAATGTTACTGATTATTAAGGTGTGTAATGAGCCACTGTGTTCTCCATTGCTTATGATATTGATTTATCTAGAACTAAGTTCATGATATGCTGTGTATTAGATAAGAGATGACTGTATGGCAACTGTTCTTGAAAAGAATGAAACAGCCATCACACTATATTACTTATTGTTTCTTAAAGTTCTGACTAGCCTCCTGATTTTCGAGTGAGCAAAAGAAGAGAAAATAAGATATTAAATGTGTATTTTAGGACACAGGCAGCTTTTTCTTGTGGTTTGAGCCCATTTAACAATCAACTGGTGAGCCCATCTTATTTTCTTTTGCAGTTATTAATCAGGCATTTAGGAATAGCTATTTGTAAACTGCCAACATCTTTTAAGCTAGAGTGTGATATTAAAATTTGCTATCAACATACAAATAACTCACATGACAAAGACTTATTTACTATTGTTTAAACATATTTCACTCTAATAAGAGGTCTCTATTAAGCTCTCATAATTAGAAAATATCTTGTTGAGCAGCATACAATTATACAATACATATAATTTAGTTGTGAAAAAATATAGTCTCATTAACATGCCAGAAAATTTCAGCGTTTTAACTGGCTTCATTTATATTTAGGTATACTCATAATAATCTAAATTTATAATAAATAGATTGCAGAGTAGGCACTCAAACGTTTGTGAAATGAAGTATAATCCATTGGAAAATACATACGAAGTTGATCTATCTCTTTAAAATGTTTGTTTAAAAATAATCACAAATTAAGTAATATAATAAAATACATTTAGAATGGATAATATTTTATAAATGCAAACTACATAGATGGCCAAGATATTAAGCTTCCCTGTTGATAAAACCCTGCTGACTTTTAGCCCTTCCTTTGGGGCAGTGGTAAAAATGATACATAATTTATTTTTCAAGAACTTCAGTGAAATATATTCTTTGGTTATTAAAAATTAACACAATCTAATTTTTGCCACAAGCGCCTCTAAAGATTTAGTCACATTTATGGACCTGGACTAGGAAAAATAAGAGACAGACACACCTTGGGTCTTTGTGAAGCAAATGTACGATTAAGGCCTTTGATATTATCCTAATTGAAAAGCTTACACTAGGAAGGGGGGGAAAGCCTTTGCAGTTGAGTTAAATAAACATAATTGTAGAAGAAAATTTGCCATCTTTCACAGAAAATAATAGTAATATTAGCAATTGTTTTGAAAGAAAGTTCTTTCTTGAGTTATGACACAACTTCAGACTCAGGATTATACATACTGAAAATAAGCCTTGAGACTCCTGTGTGTGTGTGTTTCATTATATGTACTAGGACTAAGCCACAATAAGTGGGTGTTAGTATCTTGATAAGTATGTTTAATATAAACAAGATTGCAGAGTTGTGTTAAAAATTTGTCAAAACTTTTTTTTTGCAGTATTAATCTCCCAGTCTTCCTGTTCGTCAAAAGTCCTGTAAGATCTTATTCTGAACATGGGTTAAGTGGCTCCTTCTTTGTGAGATTTGTATAATCTTTTGAGTTTTCAATAGGAAACTTTTCAATATATTTAACTGAATGTGTATTGTGGCATTGCTATCATCACCGAACCTGTTAAAAAGTACTAGGTCGAAAAAGAAAAAAATTCCTTTCCCCACTTAATCTACCTGAAATAACAAGATAAATAACTTAGTATCTATGCATAAACTCCCTTAATACTGAAATTTTTGCAAGGTTGGTGTAATCTGATTTAAAATGTACAGACTGTCCGGACTTCATCTCTTAATAGCATATCTTCTGACACTTAAATTTCTAATTCTTATAACTAAAACAAAGCACTCTAAAAACCCTCTCCCCAATGGATTTTCAAAAACAGCTTCAAGTGTTGCATTTCCGAATAAGAATAGCTCATAAGAATATCATCAGAACTCTGATAAAGCAACTATTCGAGACTACTTTGCCATTTTTCTGTTTCGATGCCTTTCAATTAACTTACATGATAGCATTCAGAGGAGGAAAAAATATTATCAGGTACAATACTTGGCAGCTAGACATGTTTCATTTGTTTCTTGTAAATCTAATTACTGAAAATTAGAACATACCACGGCATGACCGCAGAGACAAAAACACTACAAGCTGAGCTCTGATTAGAAAATTCAACTTTTTATTCCTCCTCAATCCTGAATGGGTGGATGGTATTACATTAACTGTGAAATGTACATCCTGTCCCCGTGCCCAGGCCACCCATTCCAAACGAGGAAAGGTCGTTTGTCAAAACTTGAATCATTTGAAGGAAAAACACCCTCGCCAGTAGTCAAGAAAATTAACGTTAAAGTCAATTATTGGAGCAAAGTACGGAAACCACTAATAGCAGTGTATTTACTTCAAATAATAATCATAATAATGTGTTTACAGAGCTGTCTAAAAAAAAAAAAAACACCAAAAAACTTGGCTCTGCTACGACTACTTTAAAATCCCCACCGTCACAAAAACATTCCAAAAATTAAGACCAAACCTGGAACCCACTTGATATCGAGGATGTTACTGGATTTGACGAGTTTGTTCAAAGTACGTCATTTTAGGGAGTTGGACCCACTTAAAGATATAAAATATGGCAACCAACTAGGTTTAAAAACAGTGAAATTTTGTACCCCTGAAAGCTTAAAAGCTGATATTCTAGAAACCCGGGTCACGTAGGCAACATTGTTGACCTGTTTTCCCCACCTCGCTGGATACCAACCTGCAGCGCAGTCCTTCCAAATCCATTTTGTGCATTGACGTTTACATTATTTTGCAACAAACTAGTAAGTTGCTCTAGGTCCCCCCTGGCAGCTGCGGACGCCAACTCGTTCCCCCAAGGCTCGGCCATTCTTTAGGGTCCTGACGATCGGGAAAAGATGAATTAGTTGTTTTTCTTTTTCCCCTTTCCTTTGCTCCTAACCAGGCTGCATGATGGCATCGGAGACTGACAGAAGGACTGGGATGGTTAATCTGGAGTAGAGCTTGGTAGTAAATACTAGTAAGATCTGCCTGCCAAAAGCCCGCCCCTCGATTCACACGTGATTATTCAGCAAAACTGAGCCATTGGAGAGGGGCTCCGCTCCTCGCTTTTTAGCTTAACCCCTATGAAGAATTCTGGTGATTCAACAGAGAGACACACAGACACACATATATTCCTGGTAAATTACTGTGGACGTAAAATGTAGGCAGAGCTGTCACGTACCTACACTACAGATCTCTGTGAGGAATGTGTGCGGAGACTTAAGGGACTACATCACGGCAGAAAATACCGCGGAAGAAAAGACATTTGGGGGGAGGAAAAGGTATTAACCCACCCTTGTTCACGGTGGTGACTTGAGCCGCGAGAGCCAGAAGTGCAGGGGCAGGTCCTCGGAGGGGCTCGGTGTCCATCCGTCTCGCCCAAGGGGTAGTCCTGAGCCCGCCGCTGCAGGGAGAGCGCCGCAGTGGCTGGATGCTGACGTGCTCCGGGGGTTAAAGACGATCGCCAAAGGCAAACAGGAGTAGCAGTTCCGTGGCCCTCGAGTTACAGGTTGTAACGACTCCTCAGCGGCCTCGGCTTCTCCGGAGGAGCCTGTATTCGCGTCGGGGCCGAGCCGAGGGCTAACGCCGCGCGGGAAGGCTCCGGAGCCCGCCCGCCGGGCTGCCGCAGCCCCGCCGAGCCGCAGAGGCCGTGGGAGCCAGGCTCGGCGCGCGTCTCCGGAGACGGCCGGGCGCGCGGCGGGCCCCCGGCAAGCGGGTCATGCCGGCCCCGCCGGGTCCCGGGACTCCCAGCAGCGTGAGGACGGGGAAGAGCGATGCGGGAAGCGTCTACGGGGCCCGGGCTGCTGCGGCAGCGCGCGGCAGCATCGCGGCTGCACAGGGCAGCCCACCGGTGACTTCCCGCCTACGACCAAGCCGGTTCAGACTTCCTACTGTAGACGCTCATTGAGCTGCCGCCGCCGTCTTTTCCTTCCTCTCCCGGTTTTCTGAGGGCCTCTGGAGATCGGGAGGGTCCTGGGAAGCGCAGGCCAGGCTCTCAGAATGGGGAGTCGCCACAGTCCCAGGGCGCAGCCAGTCGCGCTGCCCTCTCGCAGAGAGCCTAGCGGCTTCGGCGCCCGGTGCCACTTCGCCAACCTCTCGCCGTGCCCCAGCCTGCGCCCCCAGCCTATGCCGCCCGCAGGGTAGCTGCCGCCAGCCAGCTGCGCCCTGGAGCCGAGCGGGGCAGCGCTGCTTCCTCCCGAGCCGCAGCGCTCCCGGTGACAGTTTCTTTTGTAGCTGGTCCCCCCAAATCGCCGGTCCCTGTTCCCTTCAACCCTGCAGGCACTTGCGCGTCGTCCCCCTCTCTGCTCTTTTCCTTTCCTCCCTCCCTTGTTTCTTTTTTCCCTCAAACAATTGCTGCTTCTGTTGTCGCTGCAGAGACGGTGCCGGTTTCTTCTCCCTTTTTTCCGACCTCATCAGCTTTTTTTGAAAAGAAAAAAATTGAGCGCTTTTTGAGTTGAAAAACCCGCCCCCATTTTAACGGCAGAGTTTTAAGGAGGCTCGGCCGAGTTGCAGCGCCGCGGGAGCGGGAAGGCCGGGCACCGCCCACCGCCCGCCCTCCGCCCTGGTGGCGCTCGCGCTCGCCCCGCCCCCGGCCCCGCACCCTCTCTCCCGCCTGCCTGCTCCCGGCCTCGCTCCCTGCGTCTCTTGCGCTGCCTCCCGCCCGCCAACCCCGCGGCCAGGCCCTGGCTGGAGCGGCGTTCGGCCCCGCAGAGCCGGGTTTGGCGTCCTCCGGCTGGCGGGCGGGATGGAATCTGCGAGGCGAAACCCCGGGCTGCCCCGAGCCCGGCGGGGCGGGGGTGAGGGGAAGAGCCTTGCTCATTAAGACGGCTGCGGAGAACCGCAGGGCCTTAGAGGCTCGGCGGCGCTGGCTGCTTGAAGGCGGAGAGCGAGCTGGCGCGGAGCGAGCCTTCCCCCGGGCCTGGCGGGGCAGGCCGGCCCGCCTCCGCGCTCCCCCGCTCGGCTCTCCGAGTTCGGGCGGCCAGGCCTACGCTGCCGCCGCCTCCTCTGGGGCGCGCGCTGTGTACGCTCGGCCTCCTCTCAGCCCCGGGCCTCGGCCTCGCACCTGCCAGACCCACGCCCAGCACCGCAGTGGGCAGAGGTGGCCGTGGGGCTGGAGGGAGAGACCCGGACTGAGCAAGAACAGTGCTCAGAAAAAGCACAGGTCTTTTATAGACTGACTTTTGCGAAAACTAGAGACATGGTTTAGGTAAGAAATCATGACGAACTCTGAAACCTTAATGTTCCATGGACTCGAAACTGTGAAATATTCCATTTCTTTGGGGAAAGGGAGAAAAGCGATTAATTTTAAAGCAAAATTTAAAGTAAGTCTTGGGAAGGGTTTTGCAACAAGGCCATTTCTTTATTGCCAAAGTACTCTCTTTGACTACTTAGATGGGGGCTTTTTTGGTGGGGGAGGAGGGTGTCTAAATGTAAAGGAATAGTCTCTTCCCTAATGGTTTATTTCAATCATCCGAGACACCAGTTCTCTCTGTACTTTTAACTTCCTCTTTTAGCTATGTAAGATTAATTAACTACTGCTTTCTATAGTTTTTGCTCCTAAAAATATCCAGCACGGTTGCATGATGCACCCAGCGGTCAAAATGAAACCAAGCAAAAAAATGACAAAGTCTAATTAGTACCGGCCTCTAGCAAGCACGTTCTCAAACAACATCTGTACCCAGCTCCTTGAAGCATAATGGGAGTACCAGCAACAATACACACCAGAAATATCTGGATAATCATCTAGCAACAGACCTGCTGGTAGGTAAAGGGAGAGTTGAAACTGGGAAGAATCTGGCAGTGTTTTCTTTAACTGAACTGTTGAGGAAAAAAATAACCAGAGCTCTTTTCTTAGGTAACTAAACTTGAATTGTGAATCAAGCGTGAACTGCAACACAAGAAATTAACTCCTCCCTTTTCTTGCATATATTTAGACATTTCAGATAGAACATTTAGGATCCACTTATACCAGTAAATACCACAAATAATACAATTAGACTATTCTTGCAACTTACTCTGTAATTTTTTAGCACAGCTAGAGGGTGTGATGACATAGTAGCACTGTTGGCTGATAAGAGATAACTGGTATTAATCCAATTTATGAGAGTTGTCTTCTAGCATTTATTATGGTTTCTTGGTAAGAGAAGATACTGTAGTGAGGAAGAATCTTGAACTGTACTCATTATGTAAAGTATAGGTATACATGTGTTATAATTTTCATGAAATAAAATACTTTTGCTGGATATTTGAGTAAATAAAACTTATGGTAATTTAAGATGCATGGAGAGCTGGATTAAGATTTTTAGAGGTCCTAAACACTGAAAAGATTTTAATGTCCCACCACCCCACGTCATATGTAAATAAAAATAAAACAAACTAAAAAAATAAGTGTAAAGAAGCCCAACAAAGTTCTGATTTTTCCCATAATGACTACTTCAATGCTTTGGCTGAAATATTAAATTCTTTAAAGAAGTTTTTGTTTTGTTTACTCTGACATTACTGGTGCTCTAAAGAAGATGCTTAATCTGCTTATTTTGTAAACCAGAGCCAGCAGCACGTTAAGTTACTGTCTTAGTTCAGAGATCATAAGTAAGCCCTACAAAGTACCTCCAGTGAAAAGTTAATATTTACTGAGTGCTAGTTCACTGAAGTAGATTCAAAAGTAGCTCTGCCCTCAATGAGCTTACATTCTAACATGGTGTACAAGAAAGATTCACAGTTAGGCATCTATTGTACTGAAAGTAGTGGTTTCTCTTTTAACATAGCAATGACATGTTTCTCAAACATTGAAATAGAGGCTTTCTAGTTGGATATTAAATACTAGCAGTCATGGAAATTTTTTTTTCAGCAGTTCATACTCATTTTGAAGGGTATAGAAATATAATCAAATTATTTTGTGCTTTTCCCTCATTGACTCAAGTATGCATAGTTTCTGAATGATTAACTTGTGGAAACGTGTATGTAGTATTTACAGTTTCTTTACCTAGTCTCATTGCTGTGTTTACAGATCCAACAGAGGTGGAAAACAGATTGGTACTCTCAGGGGACCTTTTTATCATTTCATACTCGTGGCTTTTGCATTTTATTTCCGAGATTCAGCAGGCTTTTTCATATAGGTACTCACACCACTTATGAAAGGCTTTTTGTGAAGTAAGAAAAAAAAAATGCCCAGTAAGCAACTGAAAAGCTTAAACATAATAGCAACAATATTTGTATGGTGTTTCATGGTTATAATATGTGATGCACACATCATTTAACAACTCTCTGAGGTAAATATAATTATCCCCATTTTTCAGGTAAAGGAATTGAAACATAGAAATTGTGAATTAAAGCCAGGAAGTAGTGGATATAGGATTTGAACTCAGATATTGAGGCCCCAAATCTTATGCCTTTCCATTATTTAAGAGTCCAGGATTAGGCACCAGATTCCTAAAGAACATTAAATCATTAGATGAAATATATTTTTGGTTACTTAAGGGTGGGTCTAACTCTGTAGCAACATTAATCTTTTTATGAATTACTAAAAAGCTTGGTTAACTTAATCAAAGGATCAAGTTAATACCACCAGTAAGAAGTCATGTTGATATCATGTGTCCCTGATATGACATGATGTGGACACATCACTTCTGTGGTGTCCTTACCCCGAATCCATAAACTCAGTATAATTTTGAGAAAACATTAGACAAACCCAAATTGACGGACATTCTGTAAAGTTCCTAACCACTACCCTTCACGTGTCAAGACCAAGAAACTGTCACAGATTGGAAGAGGCTAGGGAAACATAAGGACTAAATGTGATATGGTATTCTGGATTGGCCCTTGAAACAGAAAAAGGACATTAATGTAAAAGCCTAAATAGCGTCTCTAGAATATAGTTAATAGTATTGTACCAATATTAATTTCTTAGTTTTGATAGCTGTACGATGGTTATGTAAGATGGTAGTATTAGAAGAAGCTGGATAAAAGGTAAACTATTTTTTTGCAACTATATAACCTTGCAACTATTCCAAAAATCTAAAGTTACTGCAAATAAAAATTTAGCAAAATACAAATAAGCTTTGGTACATACATTTGAAAGAAAGATGAAATAAAAGTTCCTTTTAAAATAGTAATGGTAAGGTAAATGAACATGAAATTCTAGAAAAAGATCTATATTTGAATTAGGCAGAGCTCCATAAATTAATGCAGTGGACCAACTATGAGAATGGATAGATTACAATTATTTTTATTTGCTCATGCTTATGTACAGAGAATCTCTGTACATTTTTATTCTCTCAATTTGTGACACAGAAATGAAATTGTTTTTCTCAAGGAAGCAATTCTGGGGAAATGAAAAATGAATTATTTTTTTCTCTTAATTATTTATTTTTCTTTTATTCCTTTCTCTGTAGTGGACAATTCCTCTGTATGCTGGGTATCCAACCATGAATAGTTAGGTCTAGAGAAGAACCAGCCTCTTCAGGAACTATATAAGCTTGCAGCATGGAGGGTGAATTGCAGGGAGGCAATAGGGTAAGTGGAAAGAGCACTAATTTTGACCTAGCCTTGAATCCTACTAGGCTGTCACTTTGTAGCATGACTTTGGGCAAATTCTTAGCTTCTCAGAGCATTTTTTTTATTCTGTAAAATGGTTGTTATAAGAATTAAATGAAATAAGGTATGTAAAGTACCTGTGTAGATGAGACACCCAATAAAAATTAATAAATTCAAAAGTATTGATTATTATTATGTACCTAAGACTTTGCTGTGTATGAACTATGGTGAATATAAAAATACCTGGATGAAATGGCTTATTATCTCAAGGAACTTTCAACATTTGGGGAGAAATTAAAACATGCTTAGATGAAACAATTAGAGAAAAAAATTACAGAATTTACCAGCGAACTAAATTGTGTTGTAAAGATAGTCAAAGCAATGATTAGAAGGGAGACAAATCCTTGTTCGCTTAAGTTTTATGAAAAAGGTGGCCCTGAGAAAAGCATTTAGGAATTAGTATAGAGAGTAATAGCAACTAATATGTTTGGAGAGCTTTAAGGTTTCTCAAGAGTTTTCACGAGCATATATCACTCAATATTCACAATCACTATGAGGTAAGTTTTATAAGCTCATTTTAGAAATAAACAAATTGAGACTCCAAGAGGTTTTGTCAAGGGGCAGAGTTAGAACTCAAGCCTAGAAATGCTGACTATGAAATCTATGCTCATTTTGTAAAAATATTTTATATTTTCCATGCATTTTCGTAATTGTTTTCTCATCACCTGAAATAGTCATGTCAGAAGCTAAAGTCAGAGAGACTAAGTGACCCATCCAAGTTCCGCCAGCTAATTAGATGGGAAAGTGGTTCTAGAACCCATATGCCTGAATGTCTAGGGTATTCTTCCCATCTGTCTACATTACCACATTGTTTTAATTTCCAGGTGGAGAGAAGGGAGGGAGAAGGGCAGCAGTAGTGAATTTGAACGGGCTTTGAAGTATATACATGTCATCACAGAGAAAAACCTCAACTTTTCAGGGCTGCGTTAATTCTGGTGACTTAATTATGGACAATAATTTGCCTGCCCTTTGCTGAGAATGACATATATGAATGGAGCAACTGAATTGTCACACTTAAATTGTTGGTACTTTTTCACCTCATGATTCACCTTTGTGCTTTATTTTGGAATTACTTCCTGAGGGATGGCAATTAAATAAGACACTTTAATTAATGTGACTATGGAGGGTTCTATCCCTTATCTAGCTAATTCTGGTCTTAATACAGATTATCACATGAGAGTTGTAGGTCAGACTATTTTAATTTAAAGAAAACACACAGAATAAATCTAGATCTTTAGAACACCATAGTGCTCTTCTTTGTGTGCAGGGAACAAAAAGACCTAGGCCTTGATTCTATATGGTGACTTCACTAGTATTTCTTTTAACTCTGCAGCACAAAAATCAACAATCTTATTTCACACTTTCAGGATTTTGTATACTTTCCAAGGCGAGTAAGTGCTCTATTACAGTCCCGAAGATAGTATTTTCCCAGGTCAAAGTTAAACATATTCCACCGTCACTCTTCTTCCAGCTGGGATGACAAACTGTCACACTTCGTTGTACATAGTCTTTGGCTATTCTTGGCTCAGAGCCTGCCAATTTATGACCATAAGTTGAAACTTTTAGTAATTGGTATTTCAGTATAATTTCTTCACTTACGAAAGTACTTTAAATAGACTGACCATATTCAAAGCTGGACTCAAGTTTTCCCCATTTGTAAGATGTCTCAGGTCTAAAAAGTAAGTGTGCTGCAGGAATAGAAACGTTTTTATTTCTCATAACTAACAAAAAATGCGCATCTTTTTCTTGGGGGTTGAAATTCTCACCTTTTTTAGCTTCCATGTCTCTCCCAAGTGGGAGTCTGGTTACTTCTGTGTTACTGAGAGTCCGAGGCTGCAGGCGTCAGGGGTCTGGGGATCGAGTGTGGCAGCGTGTAAGCGGGTTTTGACAGTGAGGTTGAGCATAGAGACAGTATATGAAGTTGTATTTTGGTGAAATTTTGTTAGAGAAAATGGATATTTATGAAATGCTGTTAGACGGGTTGTGAGAGTGTGTTGAGATCGTTTGTGAGGCTTGATGCGTACGTGTATGACTATGTAACCACGTAAGGCGCAGAACCCGATCCCCGCCCCAGCCTGCGGGCGGCGGTACCCCGAGGCCTTTGCTTAATTCCAAACCGGAATAACCTGTTGCGGGACTTCAAGCTCCCGCAGTTGCAGGTTGGCGTTCCGGCCGGCGGCGCGCGGATCTCCGCCCGGTAGTCGCGCGCCCAGAGCTTGACAGGAGGGCAGTCACGTGGCAGCCGCAAAGCGGCGCTTTGCGACCTCGATGACAGGCAAAATGTGCGACAGCCGTGGCGCTGGCCAACCAGGGGCGGAGGCGGCGGCTAGGGAGGAAGCGGAGGAGGCGGAGGCGGCCGTGGCGTTCGCCCGCCTGCTCGTTCGCTCGGTTTCCCCGCCCCCCGGCTCGCAGCCGCTGAAGGGAGCCGGGTCCGCGTTGTCGCAGCCTGCCCTCATCCTGGCCGGCGACAGTAAGATCAGACCCGCATCCCGACCAACATCCCTGTCGTGGCGGCTGCGTCGTGGGCTCCGTGAGGCGCAGGCGGGAGGCCCGGGCGCCTGAAGGTTACCAAGTGCATGAGCGCCTAGCCTCCCGCGCTGCCCCGCCCGCCGGCCCGCCGGCCCGCCCGCCGGCTAGCCCGCCAGCCCCTCGGCGCCCGGCGGCGGCGGCGGCGGCGGCGACGGCCGCAGGAGGCGCCGTCTCCCTCCCAGGTGCGCGCTTCGCTCCCGGAGCCGCGGAACTCGGCGGCCGCCATGGCGTCCAACATGGACCGGGAGATGATCCTGGCGGATTTTCAGGTGAAGTATCTGGCCCTCTTCCCCTCCCACCTCCGACCTCGTGGGTTCCCGGTGCCAGAAGGGTGGTCTCTCCCCAGCGTTTGTTTGAGCACTGCCGTGGTGTGTGGTTTGGGCTTTTATACGGTACGTGGCTTGGGGTGTGTGCGCGTGGGCGCGCGCGCGGGCGCGCGTGTGGTGTGTGTGTGTATGTGTGTGTGTATGTATGTGCGCGCACGCGCGCGTTGTGAGCCATGGGGGAACGTGTAATTCATATGCTATGTTGAGTGTGTGTAGTCTGTGTTAGGCACGGCTTGAATGGGATTTTTAGGGTGAAGGGTGTTTTGCTATTGGGGTTATTATGTGTGTGGACTGTGTAGTGTTTCTTGTATTATATGGGGAATGTGTAGAATTTGGGAGTATTACGTGTGGGGCTATTAAGTATGGGTGTTTTGGGTCAGGAGTTTTGGGTCGTTCCATGAGGAGAGCGTGTGCTCTATGCAGTGTGGGTATCGAGCGTGTAGTGGTGTGGGTGTGGTGTATTGTGTTAAGGGGAGAGTAAAACAGGATGATGAGGTGGTGAGGGTAGCGGGGCATTGTGGTCGTTTTCAAGAAGAAGTAAACGTTTGAGAGTTTCATGCTTTATTGGAATCTTTGGAGGGTAGGAAGATGAGGAGGAGGTAAATAGATTGTGTATATATATATACCAAAGTATCTTTGCAGAGAATTGACAAATTGCAGCTTGACAAATTACCAATTCAAATTTGCGGATTCCCCTCCCCTACAGATTTGAATTGTGTGGTTGATGTCCTTCTCCAGGAATAATTTAAAGGATAAGCAAAGGTTATTCCCTTACTGAACCCAACTGTAGTGAGACTAGCATACAAGTGTCTTGAAAGTGGAGCTGTATGAATCATGAAGACTTGAAGTTAGAACTAATTCCTTGTGAACACCGCTTTTGCCTTTTGATGTTTGGGGACGAAGATATTGTAGTGATATATTTTTAACCATTCATTTTGGCATTAACTTAGAAGCTATGTTACGTATAGGCAGACTTTTCCCTCTTTTTTAACAGTCACCGTTGCACTAGATCTAGCATAGTAGGCAGTATTTTTCCTTACTGTGTAGTGTTTCTTGTATTACATGGGGAATGTGTAGTATTTGGGGGTATTAAGTGTGGGGCTATTAAGTATGGGTGTTTTGGGTCAGGAGTTTTGGGTCGTTCCATGAGGGTCTCTCCTTACTGAGACTTTGTTGGGCTTTTCTTCTCTCTCTGATTTTTTAAGTTCCTTATTTTTACAACTTAATATTCTGCTGGCCATTTCCAGAGTTTGATCTTCTGGTTACCCAGTGGTATCTGATATATTACAAATATGCATATATCTGAATTTGATTATACTGTAATTCCCAACTCAGACAAGAAGAAGGGTTATGAAAATAAAAGTTGACCACAAGATTTTGGTGTTTTGTAGGATTAAGATTGGCATGAGATTTTTTTGTCTGTCTTAAATCGTTCTTCTTTTTCATTCTCCACTTCAATCTTTTATCTAATGTGAAATTCAGTTGTGTGAAAAAGAGCTCTATATTTCTAGGAATAGTTTTATCCTGTTATAAAATTGTTATGTTCTGGTAGGAATGGCTTTAGACAATAACAAAAGGTGTAGTTTAGTTCATTAAAAGCTTTAAGGTAATTATAACTTTGTTTTGATTTCACTAAACTTTTTACTTCCTCTAATAACTTGTAGCTGCTTGCTGTCTTATTTTTTGTGACATTATGCTTACTGTGAACCTTATACTGGCCAAGGACAGGAAATTTAGGATTCTTGTACTCGGAGGCAAAGTAAGATTTTTTGACAAGCATTTGGGCTTTTATTTTGATCATATTAGTACATTCTAATAAGTTTTTCTCTTCAAACCAATAGCAATGCAATGAACAGTTGTTTGCCAAATGGTGAGAGTTAATTTCATGTTGTCACATAGGTAAGAGGACAGTATTGGTAGAATAAAATTATTTAAAAAACTATGCACATGTTAAGCGCATTAGCCTTTTGTGTGTTTAGAAACCTTGTATTCCTCTTACAAATGATGATTCCAGATCCGTTTGCTTTTGTGGACTTAATTTTAAAATTGATTATTCTTCCTATTTTTTAATATTATGCAAAATTTTTATACGATTAAAAATAAGCATTTATCTAGTTATCAGAAACCAGGTAATGTATGTTAAAGATTGCAGCTCAAGACTTGGAATGTAAATACTTGGATGATACTGGTTTCGTCTATAACTGGGCAAATCAGCTTCCCCACCCAAAAATGAATATAGTGACACTGTAGTCTATTTACTTCATATGATTGTGAAAATTAAAAATATTTTTGAGAGCTCAGTGCTGCCTTTGTAGAAAGGGACGTGATTTTTAAATGTGATTAGATTTTAAAAATAAATAAGTTTCAGATTTTGATAATTGCTAGATAGTAGTTTCTTATAAATACAATGTCTAAGCATGGAAAAGGTTTTGGGAAGGATTTTTGTGTTCTCTTTAACTATTTCAACTCAATATATTGAGAAAAGACTTCTGTTGAAATCAGTGGAGGAGTGGATAACTATCATATGAGGTAAATAGAATATTATTTTGCTATGTTCACTTTTGGGTCGGGAAAGTGACTTACACAGTTGTAAAAAAAACCAGTATCGTCCAAGTATTCACATACCAAGTCTTGAAGTATAATTTTAAAAATAAATTACCTGGTTTCTTATAACTGGATAAGTAGTGGATGGAAGATTACAGCTCAGACTTAATTGGATGGGTTGGGGACTTTGTAGGTGAGTGAGCTCATTACAAGCAAATATATTCCAAAGGGTCTTCTAAAAGATTTTTCCCTCAAATAAAAGCAGCTCTCAATTAAAAAAATTTTTAAATTGTGGTGAAATACACACAACGTAAAGTTTGCTGTCTTAACTGTTTTTAAGTGTCCAGTTCAGTGGCATTAAGTACCTTCACATTGTTCTTTAGCTATCACCACCATCCATCTCCAGAATTCTTTATCTTGCGAAACTTTAACTTTCTGCCCAGTAAACAATAACTTCCCATTCTTCCCTCTCCATAGTCCCTGGCAACCACCATTCTACTTTCCGTCTATGAAGATGAATATTCTAGGTGCCTCATATGAGTGGAATCATATGGTATTTATCTGTTTGTGATGGGCTGATTTCACTTAGCATAATGTCCCCAATATTCATCCATGTTATAGCATGTGTCAGATTTTCCTTCATTTTTAAGGCTGAATAATATTCCATTTTACTATGTATATAACACGTTTTGTTTATCCATTCCTCTGTTGATGGACACTTTTTTCCCTGTTTTGGCTATTGTGAATCCTTAATGCTGCTATGAACGTGAGTGTACAAATACCTGTTAAGAGTCCCTGCTTTCAATTCTTTTGGGTATATACCCAGAAGTGGGATTACTGGATCATATGAAATTTTTATTTTTCATTTTTTGAGGACTGCCGTACTGTTTTCCGTAGTTGCTGCACTACCAAAATTTTGAAGGGAGAGAATGACAGCATCCTGTTTAATAAACTATTTGCAAATTCAGCTCTGAGCAAATGAGTGTAGAATTTGGAATAGTCCAACAAAAATCAGCTTTAAATGTACATAGTGTTAGCATAGCATGTTACTGGTAGAGGAATGAGTGAATGAGTAGAGTAGTACACCTACAGTTCTGGCTGGCCCGAGCCAGGAGGGGGTGTAAAGGAATTTCCTGGGTATGAAAAACAGGCAGGCATTGATGAATCATGAGAATTCTTTTTCTTTCTTAATGCCTTTTTATAACAAAGAGATGCATTCAGGTGAAAGTTCCAAATCTTGTTCTTTTTATAATTGTAGAATTCTTTAACTCTTTTTTTTTCAGGTTGAGGTGAAGAGCAAAAATCATTTGATCAAAGACACTTTTGAGATCATATTTGGTTTGCTTACAAATGTAAAAATAGTTATCCAAACAGAATTGCAGTTGCTATCAAATAATTTCAGTAATATTAGCTGTCTTTTACTTTGGGTCTAGATGAACGAAAATTGAGTCTTCTCTCTCCCTTAACCTTTCAATTATTGTCGTACCAAAGTCTTTTTCCTCTAAGATACATTTTTATAACATAATCTTTCTTTGGGAACAAAAAAGGTGGTGTAACCATTTTAGATTAGTCTCACTTGTTGGTCTCATATTTTTCTATTTTTATCTCTCTGTTACTGATAATATAGAGACATAGATCATAGTTCTATTCAGGTGAAGAAAAAAAAGGAACAGCCCTCACTAGTAGTAATATTTTCCTTCAGACTTTTTCAGAAACAAAACCTTATCTACCTTGCTAAAAAAGTATTCTTTCTGAACCTAGTTCCAGTGGCCACAGATTGAGTCCTTTTATTTCTTCTCTAATTTGGCATTGATTTTGAGGTTACTTCCAGTTATGTTTCCCAGACAACACAATTGTGCTTTTGTTTTTTACTCCTGGTCTTTCCAGCTAGGAATACCTTTGCTGCCTAAACTGCTTTATACAATTTCATATATATTGAATTATCGCTATGGGACTTTTAAGTTTCCATTTGCCTATCAACTCCTCTGTGAAGCAGGGACTCTTCCATACACTACTGGTAAGTTACTTGTAAGTAGTTTCCGCCCCTTCATAACACTTTTTCCTTCTAAATGAGGCTGTGAATCCCTCCTCCTCCTCTTCTTTTTTTCTTCCTGATTTGACACGAAGAGAGATCTTCTACAAGAGAAGATGCCAGACCCCGGGGGTAGAAATGGTATAGATCCAAATGGATATCCTTTGTGGTATCCTTTGTGATGTTGTGAGGGACCAAACTAAATACCCATGAAATATCGTGTTTGTTTCTTGGGTGGGAGATTGAATACTGTGGCTGAAAGTAATTTTGTTAACACCCTTTCTTTCCTTTTTCCACTATCCTCTTTATTCATTAGAGGGACAGATCAGGTTGTTTTAGTGTTTGGATTGTTGGTCATTGGGAAAATAAAGTTTTGGCACGTGGAATAAACTTTAGTAGTGAGTGGTTAAGTGCGTGGACTTTGAGCTCAGATCACTTGGATTTAAATTACAGTTCTGCCATTCACTCATCTTGTGATCTTTGGCCATTCACTTCACAGCTCTTTGCCTCAGTTTCCCCATATGAAAAATGAGTTAATGCATGTAAAGTGATTAGAAGAGGTTTCTAACATAGAAAGTGTTCAATAAATTTTAGCTGTTATTTTCATTTTTGACAATTTTAAGGTACATACTTGTTCTCTGCAGGGGACTTCAGAGGTCATCTATTTCCAGCTTCTCATTTTTCCTTTTATGGAAATTGAGACCCAGAAAAAGGAAGTGACTTGTCTAAGGTCGTGAGTTGGTTTGAAACAAAGATTTTGTCCAGGTACACGTAAGAATGTTCATTTTTTAGCTTGTTTTGTCAGATAGCTGGAATTCTAGAGGAAAACAAGACCCATCATTCAGAAATATCTCCAAATGATAAAACTTACACATAAAATAAATGAACAGTGCCTGGTGTATAGCAGACATGCTAGAAAGAAGGAAGTTGGGGGGTGGGTAGTGGTGGTGATGGCTGGCACTTTGTCTGGTCATTCCTAGTCTACCATTCACCCTAGTCTAGTGCCATGCTTCTAAGCTCATGAAAAGTGTTTAGCTTCGTTGAGTGTGGCGGGGTTGATGCCTGATTCCCAGACGTTTTATGGATTCTGTAGGTCAAGGGTCAGGAAACTATAGCCTGGAAGCTGGCTGCCTGTTTAGCACATAAAGATTTGTTGGAACGCAGCCACACCCATTCATTTACCTGTTGTCTGTGATTGCTTTCTTGCTGCAGTGACAGAGGTGAGTAGTTGAGACAGAGACTTTATGGACCACAGGCCTAAAATATCTACTATCTGGGCCTTTAAGATATAGTTATTCCTCCCTGCCCCCCAGTGAATCCAGTACTTTTCTTTCTAGATTTTAGTAACTGCAAAGTGCTAAAACATTTGGATGCCTCACAGGTAGCATTATATGATTACACCTCCATAGGAGGCAGTTGTTAGAGCATTGCGCTTAGGCAGACTAGAGCTCTGTTTTTTTTTGTTTTCCCTGTGGTTCTCAGAGCAAGTCATTTTATCCTTTCTGGGTTTCAGTTTTTCAGTCTATAAAATGCAGATCTGCCTAGAGCCATATCTTCTGAAAACAGAAGACTGGGCTAGATAAGGTATTCAGAGTCTGGATAATCACTTGGCAGCAATGGGGTTGAGTACATTCAGTTATAATTTAGGTAATTGATCTAGACTAGGGTTCTGCAAACTACATCCTGAGAGCCAAACTACTGTCTGTTTTTGTCAATAAAGGCTTATTGGAAGACAGTCATGCATATTTATTTACATATTGTCTCTGGCCATTTTTGCCCTCAATAGCAGAATTGAGTAGTTGATTGCATGGCCTGCAAAGCCTAAAGTGTTTACTCTGCCCCTTATAGGGAGGTTTGCTGGTCCCTGATCTAGATCAGTGGTTTTCACTTGTGGGTGATTTCTGTTCTCCGGGGGACATTAGGCAATGTCTAGAGACATTTTTGGCTCACACAACAGGGGGGTGCTACTGGCATTTAGTTGGTTCAGGCCAGGGATGCTGCTAACCATTCTATAATGCCCAAGATATCCCCCTATAATGAAGAATTATCCACCCCAAAATGTCAAGAGTGCTGAAAAACCCTGATCTAAATCAATGGATCTCAGGGGCTGGCCCCGTGGCCAAGTGGTTAAGTTTGTGTGCTCCGCTTTGGCTGCCTGGGTTTTACTGATTTCGGATCCTGGGTGCAGACATGGCACCGCTCGTCAGGCCATGTTGAGGCGGCGTCCCGCATGCCACAACTAGGATGACCCACAACTAGAATATACAACTACCTACTGAGGGGATTTGGGGAGAAGAAGCAGAAAAAAAAAAAAGATTGGCAAAGTTTTAGCTCAGGTGTTAATCTTTAAAAAAAAAAATCAATCAATCAATGGATCTCAGACTTTAGCTTACATAAGAATAATCTGGAGGGTTGCCTAGTGGTTAAGTTCAGAGTGCTCTGCTTCACTGGCCCGGGTTTGGTTCTCAGGTGCACACCTAACTGCTCTGTTAGTGGCCATGCTGTGCTGGTGGCCCACATACTAAAAAATAGAAGAAGGTTGGCATGGATGTTAGCTCAAGGCACATCTTCTTCAGCCAAAAAGAAAAAAAAAAACAACAAAAAAACCTGGAGGGCTTGTTGAACCACAGGTTGCTGGATCCCACCCCAGAGTTTCCGATTCAGTGGATCTTGTGTGGGGTCTGCAAGTTTGCCTTTCTACTAGGTTCCCAGGTTATGCTAATGATGCTGATCCAAGGACTGCACTGGAGAACAGTTGATCTAGATGACTTTTGAAGTTACATCCATTCCAGTGGTTCTTTGATTTTGTGATCTTAAGTACTGTTAACATTTGTATGACTTAGGAAGATTAGTATATGAGTATAGACATGATGTTCAGTAGAATGTGCTGTTTCATGACTCTGTGCCTTTGAACTCTTATTTTTCGTGTCCCTTTGGAAAACTTCATTTATCTTCCAAAACCTGAAGCCCACCTTTTGCTTATAATTGCAGTACTCTGTGCCCAGTTAGAGTTAATCATTTCTTCTTATATATCTTTTACATGTTTCTCTTCAAGTCTTATGTCAGATTGTCAATAATCACTTTACATGTTTCTTTCACCTACTATCAGCAATTTGAGTGAACAACTGCCTGTGTCTTAACCATCTGTTCCTACAGTATCTAGTAAGAGGTGCTCAGTGAATATTTTTTGAAGGAATATTATGAGTATTGGCTGTTATGGTACAAATAAATAGAATAAAATTGTAAATTTTAATGTATTTTTCAAGCATCTACCATTTGCTGACATAGGATTTTGAATATTAAAATCTATTATTGAGAGAATAAAAATTGGAGTATTTTATTGAAATGAGGGTTATAACCTCAAAGTGACCCATCTGTAGAGAAGTGCACAACACTTCCCCTCTGGTTTAGCTTTTATGGAGCACTCAGTAAGGTAATGTGGCAAAATATAGGACTTGAGCCTCTGGGGGATCAGAATTTGCCACCCCAAAATATGTCTCTTTGGCTTGATTATTTTTAAGGGCAAAGACTCTGAAAGAAACTTTGACCTTTCCTCTAACTGCCTGAAAGAATTTAAGATAAAAGGCCTGTCTCCCAGGACAGGCCATGACCATAGATAACTATGGTAGACTGGGAGGATCCTTGCTAAGCCTGTTTTTATCAAAGTTCTCTCTCTGGTCACAACGTCTGTGGATGGCCCAGCAAACATTTGTTTATCAGACGTTTGCTTTTCCATCTCCATGTGAATTGCCTTCCTCCCCTTTGAAGTCCCAAACCATTACCCCCAAACTCCTCCTTTGTCTTTAGCTGAAGATGATATTTAAGGTGTTGGCTTTGGCCGTTTTGTCGAGTTACTCAGTTTTCCTGGGTTTCTCCCATGTATACATGTTATTAAACTTTGTTTGATTTTCTTCTGTTATTCTGTCTCATGTCAATTTAATTCTTAGACCGGCCAGAAGGACTTGGAGGGTAGAGAATAGTTTTTCTTTCCCTACAGTCTGGCGATGAGGATGGGATAAAACTTTACTGGCTGGACCCTGCTCACTCCTGGACTACTGCAGCTAAGAGATCCTGGATCCCTGACAAGAGCCGGCAAGAGGTAAGAGTTCTTACCACGTCAGTCTCCTGGATCTCTGTGTGCAGGGTCCAATGGAGGTGAGTGGTGAGTTTTTTTCCTTTTCTAAATTTAGATTAGCAGGAGAAAATATTGGTGAAGCTAGCTTCTTGGAAACATTGTTTTATTTTTTTCCTGTTAGTCTGTCTCATGTCAGTTTAATTCTTAGACCAGTCAGAAGGACCTAGAGGGTAGAGGAATAATTCTTTCTCCCCTCCAAGGCCCAGAACTTCGTAAAATTTGAATGCTATTACTGAATTGCTATGCGTCAATCACTCTTCCTTTTATAGTTTCACTCTCACTTTTTTAAGGCAGAAGTTTTAATTTCAAATCAAAATTGTTTGCCATGTTAAATCATTAGTCATAGATTTTTTTTTTAAAAGATTTTATTTTTCCTTTTTCTCCCCAAAGTCCCCTGGTACATAGTTGTATATTTTTAGTTGTGGGTCCTTCTAGTTTTGGCATGTGGGATGCCGCCTCAGCATGGCTTGATGAGCGGTGCCATGTCTGTGCCCAGGATCCAAACCAGCAAAACCCTGGGCTGCTGAAGTGGAGCGCATGAACCCAACCACTTGGGTATGGGGCCGAGTCATTGATTTTAGGGTGAGTTTGAGATAACTTCCAGAAGCAGTCTGGCAAAAATAATAGGGTAATTGCACCTACCTTTATACTTATTTGTGGTTATAGAGGAATAATTGAGATAGAAAGAATGAGATGTCAAGTTGTGGTAAAGAAAAGCACAAAGATTTGCAGGCTATGTGCACCTTAATGGCTTTAAAATTAGGTTCCAGTCACCTGGTTTTTTTTTGCCTCTGCAGTTCACCCTGGTTCCTGGGATTCTTTAATGATCGAGCTGTAATAGAAGAGTGTTAGTGAGAGGAAAGCTTTGTCTCTTGTGCCCTCCTGGCTCCCCCCCCCCCCCCGCCCTCTTTCTCCCAAGGGAAAAGTAGTGGTTGGACTTGTTTCTTTTAAAGTCAGTTTTAGTTGTATTCTTTGGCATCTAGTTAAAGTGAGGTGGAGACACAATTGAGCATTCTTATTTTAGGTTTAATGGTGGGGAATAATAACATTAGCATCTGTCCTTTGATTGCTTTGTATGTGCCAGGTACTGTGCTAGGCTCTTAACATCTAAGTTTTACAGTGACCTGTATATCCAGTGATAGAATTCTCCATGGTTTCTGTGTGTCTTGTGAGCAGAGGCACTGACTGCTTTGGTTTTTGACTATCTTTTCAAGGATGCTTTTATAGTGAGCAGCCTTGGAAGACAGAGATAGTGTCTCTATCCCGAGCAAAGGGCAGGCATGCATAGTATCCATTTGAATAGATTTAGGTTCTCTAGGCTCCTTCCTCTTCTGGAACACAATCCACTGCCTGCGCAGGTGTCACTTGGCCTACTTTGCATCACCCTGTGGAAAATGGGACTGGGGAACTGCATAAGGAAATGCTAATATTCTGACTACTGATATTACTATGAGTCATAATGTTCATTGTCTCCAACCCAGGAGTCTCGGTTTTCTGCCAGCACGCATGAAACTGGCAGGCTAACTTGTCAGCTTGCAAGTAGGATAAAATCTCAGATCCTTCACTGCTCTTAACAGTTTTGGCAACAAGGATGGGATGTTGACAGACACATGGCTTGCTGGAAGAGGAAGGGTGAGGGCCTCATGGGCTGGGTAACAGAATTTGAGGGAAGTTCATGGAAATTGGTAGCAACTGGAACATGTTTACCAAATTGTTAAGTGATTCTCTACTTTATTGCCTGTTAATAAGGAGGAATTAGGGAGGTGGTTGTAGACTGAATACGAGGAAGTAGGTTCAAAGACAGCTGCCTGAACATTCCTCTGGGTGTTGCTAAGTCTCAACAACCCTCAAATTTCCTTTCTGGTAGAGGGAATTTTTTTTTACCAGTTTGCCAGTCAGACTCAGGTTCAGACTCCCCAATGAACGACAAGTGCTAAGATTTGTCCTGGCTGGACAGAAGGTTCTGCCTCCTTTGAGACAACATTTACACGTGTGTGCACCTGCACTTGAGTGTGAGAGGAGACAAATTTGCAAAGCTGTTAGAACTTTCACTGGTTTGTCTGGGAGATAAGATCATGGGAGTACATAACGTCTTAGGGCTCAGCCCCTCCTTTGGAGGAAGCGTTATTCCCCACTTCAGTGTCTGAAGCAAAACTACTGACTCACTGAGGTCCTCAATTCGTAGAGGTTTTCCTAACTTGGGCTTGGTTCACCAGTGGTTCAGCTAAGCTGAAACTGATTGTTTCCACTCTTCTTCTGGGGCTGTTCAGCCTTGCACCAGCTATGCAGACTGATAATGGATGTGATTGCTCTGTTCAGTGGACAGAACTCAAGACTCTTCTTATAGCTCTTGCCAGAATTCTTTTTCATGAAACTTGTATTTCTACTGACCCTTGGCCTGTTGCCAATGGCCTAGCTATTTGGTCTGCCACTTGGAAACTATAGACTGGCAGATTAAAGAGCACTTCTCTTTGAAGCTGTGAACTATGGAAACAAATTATAGCTGCTGATCAAACTGTCTGGATCACTCATGTAGATGCTCACAATAAGGGCCTGTTCTCTCATGAAACCCACTGGAATCAAGCTTCTGATTGAGCCTGCACTGCCTAGCGCCAGCATTGTTGCCTGGATCCATCATCATATAAGATGTGACAGCGCATCAGCTATCATAAACTGAATGCAAAGTAAAGGACTCTATGATGTGGAAGGTACCACTGCATGCAGACTTGTGACTCCTGCCAAAAGTTGACCTGTTTGTCACACAGTGAGAGAAGCCACGTTGCATGGGATGCAGCTCCTGCCTGGTTGGCAGATTGAATACATTAGACCTTTGACCTCTCTCTCTGAGGTATCAGTGGTGCCTTATTGCTGTTGACATGTTTTCTGGTTATGGTGTTACTGTTTCAGTCCAGTTAGCTGACTGGCCACACCACTGTAGCCCTTGAAACTAATCTGTATTATGCTTTTGGGCTCTCTGGAGCATTTGCAGTCTGATGGTGGTACACTTTTTATCACAGAGGCCACTCAACAGTAAGCTGATAGTCAGGATATCTGAGGGACCTTCCATGCTTTCTACCGTCCACAGGCATCTGGTATATGGATGAATGTTGAATGTTGGAACAGCTTCCTCCTTAGTAAGTTTGGTCACTGAATGTGGCTATCCCCAGAAAGGGATCATCTCATCTAGGTCGTTTCCTGGGTAATGATCAGGATGGAAGGGGTGGGATATAGCCCTTATACAGCCCTGTTTTGAAAATTCAGGTTTCTACCATGACCATTTCTAGGCATGATGTATCTTTTTTTCTCCTAGCAGCAACCCAGGCCTGTTGGTGTACCTTCTATGTGGTGACTTGCCGAAAGGTGGCCTAAGGGATTCGAACTTAATTCTGGTTCAGCCACCTGGATTCTCTTGTTGGGTTGAAATGGTCCTAGATCAGAAGGATAATGACCACTTAATTGAGTATGCTGCTTACTGAGTCCCCCTGCAGTGGCCCATGTGGGTCAGTGGGGACCATAAATGGGTTTCTGTAGGTTTTATAAAAATTCTCCTGGGGTGAATGCCCCCATGGCCGAGTGGTTAAGTCCATATGCTCCACTTTGGTGGTCCAGGGTTTCACTGGTTTGGACCCTGGGCGTGGACATGGCACCACTCATCAAGCCATGCTGAGGCGGCATCCCACATAGCACAACCAGAGGCGCTCACAACTAGAGTATACAACTATGTGCTGGGAGTATTTGGGGAGAAGGAAAAAAAAAAAAAAGAAGATTCCAACCGTTGTTAGCTCAGGTGCCAATCTTTAAAAAATGAAAAAAATTCCCTTGACCCTATTGCACCTGACATTTCCAGATGAAAGGCCTGATTGTGAGTAGGAGATGATTGGAAACAAGATGAAGTCATAGCTGCTGGAATGGGACATATTGATGTCATGGCAGTGCACGGAAAACAACAATCTCGACACCTGAGGAGGGAACACCTTAAACCCCAGAAGTTTTGGGGAAGGGAAAGACATTAATGTTCTTTGTCTTTCGGAACCACACTTGAAGCGTTCCTCATGGAGGAAAACACCCTGCTGTAGCTCTTCTAAACTGTTGCAGTCACATTAAATTTAATTGACTGCTGGGTCTGCCATCCTCCATTAGATAGCTATGATTGCCATTTGATTCTCATTCCCCTTAACCTTACTCAGAAGTCTATTGGAAACAGCAGGGGTTGGCCTCAGCTCCTGTACCTTCCTTGCAAAACACCAGTCAATGCCTCCTGATGCCTACTCCACCCCCATCCCATACCCTTCATGCAGAGATTCTGTGGGGAAGATTACTGGTGGCCTGGACACATGGAACAGTTTGGACTGACAGTCCTCTTCAGTCCTTTCAAAAACAAGGACTAGACTCAATTATTTGAAATGGACTGAAAACCCTAAGGCCTACCACTTGGCTGGGAGGCCATGTTGGGACACAGGTTGACAGTGTCTTCTAGACTGCTGTTGGTCCCACTTGGAAGGACCCAACAATTGTAAACAATCCTCTCTTTCTAGGTGCACTATCTCTGCCCTTAGGATTGTTTTTCTTATGTGGAAGCCAGTCATTACCTTGCCTACCTCTTGCACCTTTCAGTGTTTAAGGAAACACCACCAGTAGATCTTGTAGCCCTCAGATGACTGTCAAGATGTCTCCAAAATGAGGCTATCCTTGGTTTCTTAGGGAAGCTTCCCAGACTGATGACTGATTTGTTATTTATGTGCACCCTGTGGACCGTTATCTCCATGAGGGAAGTCATTCAGTTAGAATAGGTGGTTCGAAATTTATTCCTGACATTTTAGCTTAAGTGATCAATGATACACCTTGGCCCTGGAAAGCATTCAGGTCAACCTCAACTCATTGACCAGAGTTGTTAGGGATGATAAATTGCTTTGGACTTTTTCCTTGTGGGCCAAGGCAGAGTCTGTTTAAGTGTTAATACATCCTGTTGTTCTTGGATTATTGCCTTGGGCCAAGTAGAAAGGTTAATACAGAAATTTAGGGAGAAAGCCACCAGACTTTCTGAAGTAGACCTCGATGACTGGTGGAATTTCTTTATCTTATTTGGGTGTTGAACCCTGAGAAATATGGTTGAAATCAATGCTGAAGGTTAGCCTCATCCTGCTGCCTGTTGATAGCTGCCTTAATTAAATGCTGTTTGAGACAAATTGAATGGATTTAGTCCCAGCGTCTGTTAGATTAATCAGAGTGGCCTTTGGAGTGACATACTCCTGAGAAACTGTCAACAGCTGGGATAGTTAGAAGTGAGGGGTGGATATGTTGGGAGATAATTCTCTTTGTGTCTTATATTTCTGCACATCTTATGAATAGAGGCATTGATTGTTCCAGACTGTCTTTTCAAAGGCCTTGTATTGTGACCAGCCTAGATAATGTCTCCTTCCAGACCAGAGGGCGAGTTTGCTTACAGCCTGAAAGATAAGATAAAGATTCTTTCTCCCTCCAAAGCAAAGGGTAGGCATGCTTACTGTCCATTATAAAAGATTCAAGTTCCCTAAGCTCAGGGTTCCTCTCAATGTAATGTAATCCACTGTGTGTGTAGATGTCATCTGGCCCACTCTGTATTACCCTGTGGCAAATGCGACTTGGGAACTGGTGCAAAAAAAAAATGCTATACTCTGGTTACTGCTATTGCTGTGAATAATAAAGTACTTTCTCCTTGACCTGGGAGTCGTGTGTCTTCGTCCAGCGTCCATGAAATTGTAACAAGTTAAATTATTAGCTTGCAAGTAAATAGAGTGAAATATTAGATCCTTCATAGTTCCTACCCCCCTGTAAGGTGAGTAATCCTTCATTTTACAGATTGATTTTGGAGATGGTAATTATAACTAGTACTACTAATGTTTACTGAGCATTACTTTCTGCTGGCTTCTGTGATAAGTGTTTTATTTGCATTATCTAACCTAATGGATATATACCATCTAATCTGATAGCCATTCTTCTTATTTGCATTTTAAAGATGAAAATTGGAGGTGTAAAGAGGTTAAGTAATTATCTAATGACAGGTAGTCGTAGCAGGGCTGGGTTTGCAACTCATGTGTGCTCTACCCCAAAGTCAAGTCTCTGATCTTATGTATCCACACTTCTCAAATGGGTGTGCTAGGGAGTACTGAAAGCTAGAGAAGAAATATGCATGTCTTCTTGTAGCACCATTTACTGGAGTAACTTAAAAAGAAATATGTGGTTTTTTAAAGTTAAAAACAATTATGAAGTATATAAAATTTGCATGAATGTTAAATAGAAAATTCAATTTCAAAGAAATTGTAAGGATGTGGCTTGCTTTTCTTTGGATCATCTCCTCCCCTCCTCCAATGGCGGAACGTGTTTCCTTTCCTCTATCATTATGACTGCAGTAGTGGAAAAAATTAGTAAGTATTGCACTTTACAAGGTTGCCTTTTAAAATGCTGTTAGGTATTTTTTGATTCCTTCATCCTATTGTAGCTTTGTGGAAAACAAAAAGAAAGAACGAAGTTTTTCTGGTGTCCCTAGATTTTTCCTAAGGTCCTAGTTGTGGGACTTGAAACAAAAGGAATGATATTCTGGCAGAAGTAATAGAATTGATTCCAGCTAAGGCAAGCTCACCCCAAGTTGATACACATGAACTTTGTTTTAAACTATGTTGTATTTTAGAACAGGAAAACATTACTTAGTGATTAATTTGGAATAAGGTAGTAAAGTATTTTGTGAATACTTTAAATAATGTAAAAAAGTATTTTGCCAAAGCTGACTGGATATTTGATATAATTAAATAGTTATGTTTTTAACTGTGATAATGTATTGGGTTATATTGAAAAAAGAATTCTTATCCTTTAGAGATATATACTGAAATATTTATGATGTCCGGAATTTACTTCAGAACAGTCTGAGAGGGGTTTAGGGGTGAGGTTGATGGGGAGTGAAATAAGATTGGCTTTGACTTGGTAATTGTTGAGGATGCTATGTTCATTTTTCTATTGTCTCTACTCTTGTATATGCTTGAAATTTTCTGTAATAAGTAGTAAAAAAGATGTTCTGCCAAAATAAAAATGACTTCGGGGTGATTGTAAGCTTTCATGTAGTATCTTCATGTTCTAATGGACTATAGGATTAGAGAGGTGGTGATGAGACTATTACAGGAAAGTAATAACACAGCAATCATAGTAATGCTATGTAATCATAGCATTTTACCAAAATAGTTGGTAAATTTTTGCCTATATTTATTGTCCCTTCAAAATTTAAAGTAGTTTACTAGTTAAATTTTATTTGTAAAAACCTTAGCCGTACTCTTGGAATAAAGGTTTCCTAAAACTAGTCAATTGTCTAACCAAGATAACAGGTAGAAGCTTCTAAGGAATTAACTTAATGTGTTAAATTTGAATAAGTGAAGACAGGTGTTATTTTGTCAAAGGGGTACTAACAGCTTTTTCCTTCTTTTAACCAATATTTAAGCAAAATCAGAAACCTAAAAGGATGCAAAAGACCTGTTAAGCAAAAAGAAAAGGCCAGTGAGATGATGTCATTTTCTGTGTGTATTCGTAAAGTCTGTTTTTGCAATGGTTTTTTTTACTTTTTATTCTGCCTTTATTGTCCCCATAGAACAGCATGTGATGATAATGTTTAATATGGCTTTAAGAACTGAGAAATACTGCATAAGTTATTACTCTTCCCACTTATATATGCATGGAGAGTATGTAAAGTTAAAGTGTGGATTATGCCAAAATGAAGTATATTTTTATTGTTAAGATTAAAGATTTTGTTAGATCATAAATCCTACCTATAGTTCAGGAGTAATTTATCAAGATAAAAATATTAATATGCTAAGAAACAACCACATCCTTTCCTGGCATGTCTACTAAATGATTTTTCTTTTCTTTCTTTCTTTTTTAAATCAGTGCATATTTTGTGTGTGTGTGTGTGTGTGTGAGATTATAGCAGAACCTTGGCATTTCCAGGGGATGGATCCTGAAGGTACACTGACTTAGCATGGATATAGAGTCATCCTTTGATGAAAGGGCAGTGGTGACATACATAGCTGGCCCTAGGATTTGGTTCCCTATGCAGTCCTTCCGAGTTTTTAAGGAGAGCTTCACGAAGATACCTGCAAGGAACTCCCTGCTTGCCAGGGCACATCTTATAGTTGCAGCTGCTGTTTGTTACCCATGGGGAAAGTATGAAACTGTAAAGTTATGGATCTAGGTTGGTTTTCCGCCATTGCTTTAGCAATCCCAGATAGGATGCTCTGAGCTTGCCCAACAAAACATTTACTCAGCAATACCTCTCTTCTCATTGGTATTGTGGTCAGATAAGTGAGATAAAAGAGATGGGAATATCATGGGGTTTTGGTGATATTGGTGATAGTGCTTGATAAATGAACAGCATCCTTAATTCTTATTGCTTTAAATCTGTAAATATGTACCGAGAGTGTACCAGACATTCATTTGTTCAACAGATAATTGAATGACCTGACATGTATTATGATGTGAGGATGTGAGGAATACAGAGAAATATATATTACCTGACAATGTTTTCATTCATATTTTCACAGACCTGACAAAAATTTATTGAATAACTGCTCTGTGTGAGGCATTGTACTATGTAATTGGGAGATCACTACTTTATAAGGCAGCTAATATAGCTAATAAAAGTTTACCTCCTTGTAACTTATTGATTATCTTTAGACATACAGTTTTTCTTCCCCCATCCTCCACTATGTGAAGGCAACTATGTTACCATTAACTTTTATTATCTGAGCCCTAATTTTCCAGTTTTTTCCACCATTGTTATCACTTGGTTGCTTTCCTCTAGATGTGTTTACTTATTAATGGCGCACTTCAAAGGAGGAGCTTGGGAGTGAACACAGTTTTCCAAAAGAGGTTTAAAGTAGAGTAAAACAGCCTCCCCCTCTAGTTTTGCACATTGTATTACTATTAATGCAGTCACCTTACAATTTTGAGACCTATTTAATAGTTACTTAAAATACTGCACAAGCAGGGAAGGCATATCTCCCTCATCCTAAATTTAATTATTTGAATTTCTCAAGCTGAGTGGAGAACTTTATATTTCTCTTCATTAACTTCTGTCCCCTCTACTTGCTGTTAATCATTTACCTGGGAATTTGTCCCTCATCAGTTTTTCCTCATATTTCCTTTGGCTTCTGCGTCTCCCTTTCTTCTGGCTCCCTCTTCTCAACCTATTTCCAGTTTAAGAACTTTCCAGTCTTCCCTCAGTTTAAAAATGCCTTTCACTGATCTAGTGTCTTATTCTGAATGCTTCCAGATTTTTCTTAAGGGTCTGTCCTTGTTCCCTTCTCCTTTCCATTCTACCCCATCACATATTGTGTTTCTTTGGATAATCATCTTTTCTTTGGTTTTAAGTATGCGTTATATATGTGCTATTGACTCCCAAAGCAGCAGCCTCATTCCTGTCTTCTCTTGAACTCCATATTCAATTGCTTATGTAGGATGAAAGTCAAGTTCATTGGCATGGCTAACAAAGCTCTTTGTGATTTGATCTTGTGTAGCCTATACTTTTCCTGCAACCTTGTTCTATAATGATACTTTGATGCTTGTAATTTTCTTGAACTTATATCGTTTCATGTCTCTCTGCCTTTGTGAGTTCTCCCATTGCCTTTACCCCTTAGACTTTTGCATAGGCATTGTCTCTATAAAGGCTTCCCTAACAGTTCCTTACTCCCTCCTCTGTATTTCTCATTCTTATGTGTACGTCTGTCATTGCAGCTATCACATTACTTTGTAAATATTTGTTTACTTGTCTTTCTTACTAATTTGTGAGTTCCTTACAGCCAGGAACTGGAACTTATTCATTTTAGTATTCCTAATGCCTAGCACACTTTCTAGCACATAGTGTTTTCTCACTGAGTATTAATTGAACCGAATTAATTAGTTTTGAGCTTGTTAAAATAAGATGAAGTAAGATAAGAAGGATATGATTGAGTTTTGGGATCCTGATTTTGTCATCAGAATATTAGCTATTTTAGCTTTGTGTTGTTTGCATATGTAATGAACATCAGTCTGTTAATGCTCTCTGAGTGTGCTGAGATTTGAAATTGTGTCATATTGATCTCTCTGTTGCTAGTATCTAACGGTGCCTGCCAAATGTCAGGCTACCAATGTTTATTGAAATGACATAAATTAGATTGAAATTAGATGAAGACATTCATACTGCAAAGATATTATATGACTGGTAGCATTTTATCTTTATTTCTGTATTATATCTTTAAGAATAAATAAGAGAAATTTTGTCAGTTGCTTTATTGAAATCCAGATTTAGGAAGTATATGTTATATTCTGGACATGCAAGTCGAGTTATATATCAAAAAATGTTTTGGCATTGTTTATTCATAATGATCACACTCTTCTCCTTCAAAGGATTTATAGGCCAACATCTCTTTAAGAAATTGTTCTAAAATTTGGCATGAATTGATGGCAAAGTAATAGGTTTGTAATTCTCTTAATTTTTCTGTTTTCTCTCATCTTTTGAAGTGCTCCTAACATTCTTCCTATTAAAAAAGAATCCCCAAATATGTCTTATGGTTGTGTGGATCTTATTTGGCAAGATTTTTCAGTATCTTTGCACGTACTTGGTGCAAGACATAAATTTACAGATTCAAGAAGCTCCATGAACACCACGTAGGGTTAATACAAAGAAAGTCACACATAGGCACTTCATAGCCAAACTGCTGAAAACCAGAGATAAAGAGAAAAGTCTTAAAAACATCCAGAGGCAGGGGCTGGCCCCGTGGCCGAGTGGTTAAGTTCGCGCGCTCCGCTGCAGGCGGCCCAGTGTTTCGTTGGTTCGAATCCTGGGCGCGGACATGGCACTGCTCATCGGACCACGCTGAGGCAGCGTCCCACATGCCACAACTAGAAGGACCCACAACGAAGAATATACAACTATGTACGGGGGGCTTTGGGGAGAAAAAGGAAAAAATAAAATCTTTAAAAAAAAAAAACAAAAAAAAAAACAAAAAAAAATCCAGAGGCAAAAAAAGACATTCCATGAAGAGAACAATGACAAGAATGGTAGTTAACTTCTCATCAGAAACAATGGAATATAGGGGTCAATGGAATGATGACTTTAAGTGCTGGAAGAAAAAAATTATCAAACTAGAATTTTATATCTAGCAAAATTATCCTTCAAAAGTGAAAGTGAAGACGTTTTTAGAACATAAAACCTGAGAGAATTTGTTGCCAACACTCCTGCACATTATAAGAAATGCTAATGGAAGTTCTTTAGGCTGAAGAGAAATGATACCAGATGGAAATGTGGATCTATGGAAGAAGTGAAGAGCACTGAAAATGGCATATTACGTGGGTAAATATAAAAAATTATATTTCTGTTTTCATAATTTCTTTAAAAAGCAATTGACTAACAAAAAATATATATGACAACAGCTGAAAGAAAACAGTAAATGGACTCTCTTACATTATATGGGATGTGGTAATAATGTTAACGCAAGGTAAACTAAGTTATGAATGCATACCATAATTCCTGAACAACCGCTAATAAATGGAAGAATGATAGTTAAAAAGTCAATAGAGGAGATAAAATGGAATACTACAAATAGGCTCAACCTTAAATAATTCAGATAAGGAAGAGTGACTGAAGAGAAACAATTGAGACAGATTACAAACAAAAAAAAGATGGCAGACTTAAACTCAGGCATATCAGTAATTACATTAAATGTAAATAGACTAAAAGAATAATCAAAAGTAGGGAGTGTCACGTTGGATAAAAAAGAAAAACTGAACTATGTTGCTTACAAAAGGGATGTTTGACATATAAATATACTGCTTGATTGGAAATAAAAGGAAGAAAAAAGTTATACCATGTAGATACTAATCATAACAAAGCTGGTGTGATTAATTAATATTAAATTAAATAGACTTTAAGATAAAGAGCATACTAGAAATAAAGAAGTTCTGGCCCACTATTTTTCTATTTTCTGATCCTGGGTAAAGCATGTGGCTTTCTTTTGTTTTCTCATCTATAAATTTCAGTTAATATTTGAGCTCTTATCTTAGGCACTCTATCATCAATCCTTGTACTAGCCTTGAAAGATTATTATTATTCCCATTGTATGAGTGAGAATACTTAGGCTCAGAGAGGTTAATAACTTTCCTAGCATCACAGGGCTAGTAAATGGCAAAGCTTGGATTTGAAGCCAGTTCTGCTTTGATTCAGACTTGCATTTTTTCACTACACATTGTTTCCTGCACAGTCTACCTTCTTGAAAAGGACCATACCCTTTGCTTTGCTTCTGTGTAGATACAACTAATTGAAAGAGCTCTCCTGAAGTCACCTGCCTGGTTCATCATGCCCTTTTGAAATCCATTCTTTAAGTCATATAAAATTAGCTGTATTCAAATGTTATTAATAGGCTGTGATTGAGATTTTTCCAATGTTTGGCATTGTGATTTTACTATTCATCAGTATGTTTCAAAGATGTTCCTGTCCTGAAATATTTTGTTGTCTACACATCCAAATTCCCCTAAGTCAATGTTAATTTGCTTACATTTTGATTAAGGTAAATGAAAAAGATGAAGTGGCTTAGATCATTTGAGTCCACTTGGGAAAAAAGTTACATCTTAGGGCCTACTGTGAATTCTTTATATAATAAATTACATAATCCATGTTATTTGCCTCTTAGAGTTGTAGACTATAAATTACTGATATTTGTTTAGTCTTTTTCATCACATTTGTAGTGTCTGGTCAGACTGAATACTTATAAATTATAGTTTTCAGTCTATTAAAAAGCTAAGTTTGATTTGTTTGTGTTTGTTAAAGAATCTTACAAATCTCTAGATATACTTTGTTGCCTGAAATACTGTGAAGCCTGAGAGTAGGAGCTATATCTTTTACCCACTGTATTTCCAGACATTGCCGGGCACATGGTAGACACTCAATTAATTACTTTTTGGTAGTTGCTTTCTTATTATTTTTCCAATTATTGTCCCCTAAAAGTCTTGTGTAAAAATTAGTATGTAACGACATTCCTATAAAGGTGTGTTAAGTGTTTGCTCCCTCTTGTGGGTATAAAGGAGAATGTAAGCTCTTATAATGAATCTGTTCTCTAGTTACTCTTCTTAAAAGATGTCCTGTAAGTACTCTGTAAAATTTACCAAAACTTTTCTCTTTTTGGAGGGCTGTTAGTCTGTGCAACTTTATTAACTCAGTACATTTTTTAGTTCACATACACTCATAAAACATACAGAATTCATACTCAAGTATCATTTTTTAATGTCCAGGATAAAATTTGTGTACTGTTATTCAAGTCAGAACTTAACAGCACTTTTTGAGCACCGTCTTTCTGCTTTCTTGCATATAAATTAACTGAATCATGAAATAATTTTTTTGTTTTAATTCTAAAACTATATTAGATATTTCAGGATGTATGTGAGAGTATTATTGAGATTATTATTTCCTAATGGTGTTAAGCATTTCTTATTTTGATCAAAGTAAAAATAAAAATGTAATCATTTTGTTTGCCTTCACAGCTTTTAAAGTTAGAACACCTGACCAGTTTTTTTTAATGTATAATATTTTTATTCTAAAAAATTAATGCAGCTGAGACTATAAGCAGCTAGGCCTTGGGAATGTTTTAACGTATAGAAAAATCTTTTTAACACACGTATATATCCTTGATATTCTTTGCTCTATATACTTAGAGACTTTCGTATTACTTTCTTAGACCTCTTCATTTTATATTTACTTCTGTCATTAATAGTAGAAGTTGACTTTCATTTTGAGACTATTTTTGGGATAGAAACAGTGTTTTCACCATTTCGGAAGAATTGTACTCTATGTGCCAAAGACAAATAGCATGCAGTAAATGTGCACCGTAGTGTGGATGTTGGACTCTCAATAGGGCTCATTTACTAGACAGGTGACTTGCACCTGAAACCAGTCTCTAGCTGTGAGCATGATCGAAATCCTCACTTCAGCAAAATCTGAGTTTATCTGTCACTAAAGCAAACAAAAAAAAGAACAAAACTTTGTGGTGGTATAGTAGTCATATATAGCAAATATATAGTGAAGAGAGTCTAGTTTCATGAACTTGCACAAAATGAACACTCCGTGAAAGCAACACTCAGGTTAAGAAAACAGAATGTAAGTAGAACTCCAAAAGCCGCCTTCTAAAGTCAGTCTCCCTCCATGCTCTAGGATAACCCAGTACTTTGAATCTAACATTGTATATATTAGTTTTGCCTGTTTTTAAACTTTGTATGCATGAAACCATACAGTAGGCTTTTTTAAAAATTGTGGTAAAATATACATAATGTAAGATTTACCATTTTAACTATTTTTTTTTGGTGAGGAAGATTGTCCCTGAGGTAACATCTGTACCAGTCTTCCTCTATTTTTTGTGTGGGATGCCATCATAGCATGGCTTGATGTGTGTTGTGTAGGTCTGCACCTGGGATCCAAACCTGCGAACCTGGGCTGCTGAAGTGGAGCACGTGAACGTAACAACTACGCCACGAGGCTGGCCCTTTTTAAACTATTTTTAAGTGTACAATTCAGTGGCATTAAGTACGCTCACGTTGTTGTGCTCTATCACCGTCTATCTCCAGAATTTTTTTATTCCCCAAACTGAAACTCTATACTGATTAAACATGAACTCTTCATTCCCCTCTCCCTCCAGCCTCTGGCAACCCCCATTATACTTTCGGTTTCTATGGATTTGGCTATTCTAGGTACCTCGTGTAAGTGGAATTATACAGTATTTGTCCTTTTGTGTCTGGCCTATTTCACTTAGCATAATGACTTCAAAGTTCTTCTGTGTTATAGCATGTGTCAGAATTTTCTTCCTTTTCAAGACTGAATAATACTCTGTTGTATGTATATACCCCATTTTGTTTATCCATTCATCCATCAATGGACATTGGGTTGTTTCTACCTTTTAGCTATTGTGAACAGTGCTGCTGTGAACATGAGTGTACAAATAGCTGTTGAAGCTCCTGCTTTCAATTCTTTTGGTTGTATACCCAGAAGTGGAATTGCTGGATCAAATGCTAATCCTATGTTTAATTTCCTGAAGATATACTAGGCTTTGGTCATATATTTATTTTGTATCCTGTAACCTTATTAGTTTCCTTATCACTCTAGAAGATTTTTCTTTTTAAAGAATGCAGAGGATTTTCTATATATAGTCATTTGTCGGTAATAAAAGATATTTTTACTTCTTTCCAGTCCTTTTGACTTTTTTCTTTCTTCATCTTGCTTCATTGCATTGGCTGGGATCTCCCATACAATGTTGAATAGAAGTAGTGACAACAAACATCCTTGCCTTATTCCCAATCTTAGGGAGAAATTCTTCAGTCTTTCACTATTAAGTATGGTGTTAGTGTAGATTTTTCATAGATTTCTTCCATCAAGTTGAAAAAATTTCATCAAGTTGCTAAAAATTTTTATCATGAATGAGTGTTAAATTTTGTCAGACACATTTTTTCTTCTAGTGAGATGATCATATAGATTCTCTCCATTGGTCTGTTAATATGGTTAATTTCACTGATTTCTTAACGTTAAATCGCCTTTGCATTGCTAGAAGAAACCCCACTTGGTCATGACGTGTTGTCCTTTTTATGTATTCCTGGATTTGATTTTGTTAAGGATTTTTGCATCTAAGTTCGTGAGGAAAATTAGTCTGATCTGGAGAAACTGTGCTCTTCTGCTCCATGTTAGTGAGGCCAGCAGATCAGTGACAATGTGTATGAGCTACCTTAGCACCTTGAGCCATATCATAGCTAGACTTTTTGAGGGCAGTAATACCGGCTGCTTCTCTTCTGCCTTCTGAATTGTGCACACATTTTTCTTAGGGCTATTCCTGACTCTACTCAGGAAACCAATTTTCAGAAATTAATTTCAGCTTAGCTAAGTCTGAGACCAACAGATATCATCTTGGCCATCCCTCCTATGCCTCTTTGTTTTTCCCCTTGTTGTTCTAGGGATTACAATATATGTAACTTACTTAGCATAGTCTATGTTGAATTATATTATACCACTTCATGTATTGTGTGAGAATTTTATGAGTATACTTCCATTTACCCCCTTCCAGCCTTTGTTTTATTCTTGTCATGTATTTTACTTCTATACATGTTATAAACTTCAGAATTCTTTGCTATTATTTTTGCTTTAAAGAGTTGTCTTATAAAGAATATAAGAAACAAGAAAAAAATGTCTTATATTTACCCACATATTTGCCATTTTTGGCACTCTTTGTAGATTAGAGGTCCCACCTGGTATCATTTCCCCTCTGCGTGAAAAACTTTTTACTATTTTTGTATGCAAGAAAGATCTGTTGATGAGACATTCTCTCAGCTCTTGTTTATCTGAAAATTTCTTTATTTTGCTTCTCATTATATATTATTTTTTTTTATTCAGGATTTAGATGCAGTGGTAAACTTAACTGTGTTGGATATGTAAAACATTTTGTCAAAGAATCTTAAAGAAAATTATTTGGAAGATCAAGTCTCTGCCACTTCATAATTTTCTTACTTTTTTTTTTTTTTTTTTGATAGTAAAAGTCCATTTATTTTGCTTTTTATAACTAAAAATATTTAATTTATATGAAATTGACAATGAAATGCACTTACCTTAGGCAGACAATTTGATGAGTTTTAATAACTGCGTATACCCCTCTGTCACCCTAATAAAGATATAGAATATTCCCATTGTTTCAGAATGATTCCCTCATTGTTTTATTCTAGTCAATCCCCACATCTCATAGGAAAGCACTGTTCTGATTTCTATCATGGTAATTTTGCCTCTTACTGGACTTCATATAAATGAAGTCATACAGCATTCAGTCTTTTGTATCTTCTTTCCCTCAATATAATGCTTTTGTGTTTCATCCAAATATGAGTGTATATGTAGTTTTTCATTGCTGAGTAGTAGTTCTTTATCCAGATAAAGATGTAGAGCATTTTCATTGCTCCAGAAAGTTGCTCTCAAGACCTCTTCCAGTCAGTCTCCATGCCTTATAGGAAACCACAGCTCTGATTTCTATCACCGTGTATTAGTTTTTTCTGTGTTGGGCTTCATTTAAATGAAATCATGTAGCATGAAGACCTGTGCTCTCTGTGATAGTGACTTGTCTTGTTGCTGCTCAAACCCTTCTGTCTCTATCTTCCTGAAGTCGGTGGCCTTCTTGAAATCATATTGTCCTTAGCACTGCAACAGTGACGATGATGGTCTGCTTTGTGTTCTGCTCAGCTCTTCTAAGTGTTCTGTTTTTGAATATCCCTTGGATATATCTGAATTTTCTCATAATGTAGGGATGGCTCCTCTATCACTCTTTTCTTTCATTTTCCCCAACAATTCTTAAATTAAAAATTTTTCTCTGACATAAACTTGTTTTAATAAAAGTTAATTATTTTTAGTTTCCTAACTGAATGCTCTTTCCCTGTCTTTGTCTCCTCTTTCCACTTCGTATCTTCCTCTCTACCCCTTCCTTCCTCCCACCATTCCTGTTTATGTTTCTCTTACCAAACTATGAGCTTCTTAAGCCTGGAATAGAATAGGCGCTTAATAAATATAATGAATAAGTGAATAATAAGTCTTGAATTTTCTAAATAATATTAGTCAAGTTTAAGATTCATGGCTGTTTTACCCATTCATGGAGAGAGATTTTTCTTAAGAAAAACAAGATAATAATAAAGGCAAAATTCTGAAGAGTAGTTAACTTAGTGGGAAAAGGACGGTGATTAGGAAGTAGCACTTGGAAGGCTTCAAAGATACTGATAATGATATACTCTTATAGTCAGGTGGTAAGTGTAGTAGTATCAGTATTCATTTGGAAACTGGCTGTTCATCTTTATTCAAAATAGGGAGAAGTGAAATATAACTGACTATTATTAGGACCACCTGTAATTTAAGTAGGAAGATCTCTGAACTTGGGGTAAATCCCAAAATGAAATTCACTCGTGGCCGAGTGGTTAAGTTCGCGCGCTCCGCTTCGGCAGCCCAGGGTTTCTCCTGTTTGGATCCTAGGCGCGGACATGACACTGCTCATCAAGCCTTGCTGAGGCAGCATCCCACATGGCACAAGTAGAAGGACCCACAACTAAAAATATACAACTATGTACCAGGGGGCTTTGGGGAGAAAAAGGAAAAATAAAATCTTAAAAAAAAATGCAGTAGGAGATATTTCAAAACTTGGCTTCGATGACATTGGTAGGAAGCTCTCAGCATAACTAAGCATTACTAAGGGCTTATAAGGTCTATAAAGAATGGCGTAGAGGCTATTCCTTAGTTCTTGTTCTAGGAAACCAGGGAGAATTAAACTCTGTGGTAGTTAGTATCTGTTGCTGCTTCTGGGTTTGTTTCCAGGGGTATATTACCATATAACAAACATGGTTGGTTAGTAAATGGAGTCCTTTCAAATATTCTATTCTCCTCCTTCCTTTAAATCCTCTGTTAGACCTAGAGTCCTGTATTTATTGCAATTTCTATTAAATGTCTAAATGTTCCAACATATTTTTTGTTATAAAACCAGAATTTTTGCTAGTGTATGCACAGTGATTTAATTCATGCATATACTAAAGATGCACTGTTTAATTCCTTTGTAAGGCATTTGTTACCCCCAGTTATACTAGACATAGTTATAGGTGATGGAGCTACAAAAATAAACAAGACGCTGTTTATATCTTTGAGGAGGAAATATACACTTGTCCCTCGGTATCCACAGGGATTGGTTCCAGGACTCCCCTCAGATAGCAAAATCTTTGGATGCCCAAGTCCTTTAGTTGGCCATCCGTATCTGAGGGTTCCTGCATGTAAACATTGTACACGATCAGCAGTTGGTTGAATCTGCGGATGCAGAATCTGAGGGTATGGAGGGCTGACTGTATAAGCAAATGATTAGGGTATACAGTCACATGATGCATAAGGATGTTTCAGTCAATGATGGACTACATATACCACAGTGGTCCCATAAGATTAGTACTGTATAGCCTAGATGTGTAGTAGACTCTACCATCTAGGTTTGTGTAAGTACACTCTGGTGTTCGCACAAAGCGAAATTGCCTTATGACGCATTTCTTAGAACATATTCCTGTCCTTAAGCAATACATGACTGTAGTGTGCTAATGGGTATATATATTGCAGGAACTTTGAGATATACACACACACACACACACACAAGTCTAAGAAAATACAAGTAAGTAATTCTTTCATGGGTTAGAGGCTAGGGGTGGTTAGAGAAGGGAAGGCTTTACAAAATAAGCTGTCTTGAGTAGTAGAAAAGACGTCAAGGAGCTTTAAAGAGGAAATAACTTGAGCAAAAGGTGGGGGTAATTTGAAAATGCGTTAGATATGAGCCAATATTATTTGGCCATGCACTTGGGATAAAAAGATGACTAAGACATAGTTCCCACATTTCAGGATGTTGGCCTCTAGTAAGGGAGGCAGAAGAGAGATTTGTAAAGAAATAATTATAATATAGTCTGATAAATGCCCAGGTTTCTTTGGAGAGTAGTAGGGAGAAAGACCTAGATTACTAGAAGTAACCACTAGAGTTTAGTTTAGTTGGATAACTGAGGTGGCTGGAACTCTCTTGTCACATATTTTGTCTGATTTTTAAATTTGCTTCAGACAGGAGAGTAAATCCATTCACTGTTACTCTATCTTTGAGATTCCTTAAAAATTTTTTTTTGTTGAATAATAATATAAAATATTTACATGGTTACAAAGTGAAATCTATAAATCAAAGTATATTCAAAGCAGCCTAGCTCCTTTTCTTTTCCCTTCTGCCCATTCTCTCCCTTTTTTTAACATTTAAAAAATTATTCTTTATTTTGTCATTGTAAAAAAAAATAGAGGTGAATATGTTTATATTTTCATATTATAAATCTTAAATGATAGCATAGTATATAAACTTTCCTACAACTTTTTTTTCCACTCAAGGATGTATTCTGGAGGTCTCTTCACTGTAATATATAGAACAATTACTCATTCCTGTTTATAATTATGTAGTACTGATAGAGTATTTTTTAAAATGTAAATCTCAGATGTAGTATTTCACTCCAAACTACTGCTGTTGCTGAGCAGCAAACTACCCTATAACTCAGTGGCTTAAAAACAACAATTATTTACTCTCATTCAGGCATTTGCTTTGAGTTGACTGATGTAGGCTCTTTGTCTGGGTGGCCCTTCTTCAAGTTATAGGTCTAGTTGGACTTGGCTCCTGAGCAGGTTGGGCTCAGATACGTTCCATGCATATTCATGCTAAGATCCTCTTAAGGGACTGCAGATAACCCAATGATTATCTGGGTTCACATCTGTGATGATGACACAGATGTAAGAGAGCAAGCTGAGACTCATGATAGCTCTAAAGTCCTAGGCTCAAAATTTTCATAATGCTACATCCAAGCATATTCCATTTACAGAATCAAGTCATAGATACAAGCCTCTTAGTGTAGTTAGCTTCTTGGTGTAGTCTTTCCTGGCCAACCTATCAAAAATTTCAGTCCCTTCCCAATGTTTCATATCCCCCTTACCTGCTTTAATTCTCCGTATATCACTATCTTAAATATATGTGTGTATTTAAACTATTTATCTTGTTTATTGTCTGTATCCGCCTTTATAATGCATGTGTAATGAGAGCAAGGTTTTCTATATTTTCATTCACTGTATCCCCAGCACCTAGAAAAGTGCCTAGAACATAGTCAATGCTCAGTAAGTATTTGTTGAATGAATAAATGAAGGCATGAAGTGAAATAGGATTCGAGAGACTTATTGCTCATTAGTTTTTTCCCCCAATACCCTTTTTTTGTTGTTGTTGAGGTATACTTTTATAAAATAAAATGCACATATCTTAAGAATACAGATTGATAAATTTCAACATAAGAATACTCTTGAGACCATACCTCCAATTAAGATAGAGAAAACTCCTATCACCCTAAAAAGTTCCCTCATGTCCCTTTCCTGTCAGTTCTACCACCTCCACAAGCAATTGCTGTTCTCATTTCTGTTGCCACAGATTAGTTTTTCCTATTTTTGAATGTCATGTATATGAATCATATAGCATATACTCTTTTGTATTTCCTGTTTGCACTCAACATGTTTTTAGGTTTATCCATGTTGATGCATGAATCAGAAATTCACTTCTTTTTACTACTGAGTAGTATTCTCTTGTACAGATATATCACAGTTCATTTATCTATTCATTTTTTGATGGATATTTGGGTTGTTGGTTGCTTTTTGCTATTATGGATAAAGGTGATAGTAACATTTTTGTACAAATTTTTTTGTGGACATTTCATTTTATGAGAATTTTTATTTCTCTTGTATAAATACTTAAGAGTGGAATTGCTGGATCGTAAGGTAATGTTTTAACTATTTAAGAAAGTGCCCAACAGTTATTCAAAGAGTTTATCATTTTAGAATTCCTCAAACAATATATAAAACTTACCAGTTGAGTTTTTTTAATTTAATTTTTTTGAAAGTTAGTTTATGTGTTTTTACTAAGAGGCATTATGATAGGGAGAAAGAGTGAGGATGCTGGAATTAGTCCAAGGTTGGAAAAATGTTTTAAATATTAAAGCAGTCTTGTTCTTTGAGAAACAGGCTCCAAACTAGGGGGAATATACATGCATACGTATGTGTATATGTGTATGCATATGTTATATGTGTATGTGTGTATACACATGCATATATATATGTATATGCTTCAATATCTAAGGACAGAACTGTAGAATTTCTTCCTCTATGCAATATTTAACTATTTTATGAAGATTAGAATTGGTATTTAGACTGCTTGTTCAATATGGTGATGTAGGAGGCTCCTGAATCACCTCCTCCCATGGATACATCCAGTCTACAGCTACGTACAGTACACTTCCCTCTGAAAGAAATCCAGAAACTAACTGAGCAACTCCTACACATTGGATGAACAAGATAATATCCACTTTGAAAGGGTTAGGAAAGGCTGAGACACAATATTGCCATAAAACCCACCCCAGAAACACACAACTGGGAGGGAACCAACAGCTCCCAGCTTCTCCCTGACATGTGAAGGGTTTGGATCCCACATCTGATGCCCCAACTTTTAAGACTTCCACCTAAGAGTTGGGCCCCCAAATCATCTAGCTTTTGAAAGGCAATGGGACTTATGTCCATAGACCCACAAGGCTATAGTGAACTCAGAAACAGTTCTTAAAGGGCTCAGGTGGACTCACTGTGGCTCAGCCCCCAGGGCCCAGCACGTAGGCAGCAGACTGAAATGCTGCCAGCCTCTCTGTGAAACAGGCCTGTTTGCTTATCTTAAAAACTTTGGTCTGAGGGCAGGCTTCTAATTTGAAACCCATCTAGGGGCTGACTGGAATAGTCTCCAGAGACCATTGAGGCCAGCAGGCACCATCTTCCCACTCTCTGCCTTGCTTCAGGTCACCAGTCTTGCAGAAAGTAACTCATGCATACATCTGGCACTCTGATTGTTGTGGCTGCTGACAAGGGGATACCTCTTGATTGCCTGGCTCTGGTGACCAGCATGGCTTACATTCGTGAGTCCCACAGGACTGTAACAAACAGAAACAATTCTTAACCAGCTATCTTCCAGGGCACTGTGCAGAGGCAGCAGACAGAAACGCCTAGACTTTCTGTCAGAGAGGCCTATTTGCTTATCTCAATGCCTGTGGCCTGAGGGGGAGGCTTTTGTTTTAACATACATCAAGGGGCTGACTGCAATACTTCCCAGAGAATGGGGAGGCCAGCAGTTGCCATCTTGATGCTCACCCTCTGCCCTGCTTAAGATCACTGGTGGCTCATGTCTTGTGAGCTTTTGTATATATCTGGCACCTTGGCTTTTGTGGTTGCTACCCAGAGGACACATATACTGATAGCCTGGCTCTGGTAGTCAGCAGGGCTTACTTAATGTTCATGGGTTCAACCGGATGGTAGCAAACAAAGAAACAGTTGTTAACTTGCTGTGACCCCCAGAGCTCAGCGCAGCAGGAGCAGACAGATGAACCCATCTCCCAGTCTTCCCTTGAAAGAAGTATATTTGCATACTTTAATACCTGCTGCCCCAGGATCCAGTTTCCAGTGAGCCTGCATGTAAGTCTGACTGAGATCCTCCTCTTTTGGACACTCGCAGGTCTTGGCACACCCTTAACTACTGGGAGCCTCAACTACTACTAAACAAAGAAGGCTTCTTTGATAATTACAAAGGTTTGGGAGACAACCAAGAGCTGGGGCAGGGTTAAATGATGAGGTTCATCTCATTTGCAAGACTACTACTGCAAGACTGAGAGGAGTGGCTGCTTTATCTAATGCACAGAAACCAAAACAGAGGGTCAAGGAAACTGAAGAAACCGGAGTATATTTCAAATGAAAGAACGTGATAAAACCTCAGGAAAAGATCTTAAAAAAATAGAGACAAGTGATTTACCTGAAAAAGAGTTCAAAATAATGGTCGTAAAGATGCTCGCTGAAGTCAGAAGAATGCATGAACAAAGTGAGGATTTCAACAAAGAGTCAGAAAATAGAGGAAAGTACCAAAGAGAAATCAAAGAGCTGACGAATACAATAACTGAAATGATAAATTCAATAGAGGGGTTCAGAAGCGGACCAGGTGAAGTAGAAGAAAGGAGCAGTGGACTTGAAGACAGAGCAGTGGATTCATTCAGTCAGAGAGCAAAAAGAACAAAGAATGAAAAAGAGTGAAGATACCTTAAGGAACTTATGGGACAATATCACATGGACCAATATTCACATTATAGGGGTCCCAGAAGGAGAAGAGAGAAAGGGGCAGACATCTTATTTGAAGAAATAATGCCTGAAAACTTCCTTAACCTGGGGAACGAAACAGACATTCAGATCTGGGAATCCCAGAGAGTTCCAGATAAGATAATCTAAAGACATCTAATCTAATTACATTGTCAGAGTTAAAGACAAGGAGAGAATCTGAAAAGCAGCAAAACAACTTCTTGCGTACAAGAGAGTCCCCATAGGACTGTAAGCAGATTTTTCAGCAGACACTGCAGGCCAGAAGGGAGTGGCTAAATATATTCATAGTACTGAAAGAAAACAAATTGCCAACCAGGAATACTCTACCTGACACAGTTGTCTTTCAGAATTGAAGGAAAGATAAAGAGTTTTCCAGACAACAAAAGCTGAAGGAGTTCATCACTGATAGATAGGCTCTAAAAAATGTGGAAAGAACTTCTTTAAGCTGAAACAATAGAGTGCTAGTTAGTAATAGGAAAACATATGAATGTATAAATCTCACTGGTAAAGGTAAGTATATAGTTAAATTCAGGATGATCTGATGTTGTAATGGTGGTGGGTTGGTCAGTTATAAATTTAGTATGAAGATTAAAAGACAAAAATAGTAAAAATAACTATAACTACAGTAGTTTGTTAATGCATACACATGATAAAAAGATGTAAATTGTGACATCAGAAACATAAAATGTGTGTATGTGGGGAAGAGTGAAAATATAGAGCTTTAGAATACATTCAAACTTAAGTCGTTAGCAACTTAAAATAGACTGTTACAAATATGAGACGTTTTATGTACGCCTGATGGTAACCAGAAAACAAAAACCTATGGTGGATACACAAAAGATAAAGAGAAAGGAATGTAAGGATACCACTACAGAAAATCATCAAATCACAAAGGAAGAGAACAAGAGAAGAAGAAAGGAACAAAGGAACTACAAAACAGCCAGAAGACACTTAACAAATTGGCAGTAAGTCCATACCTATGAATAATTATTTTAAATGCAAGTGGACCAAATTCTCCAATCAAAAGATGTAGAGTGGCTGGATGAATACGAAAACAAGACCCAACTATATACTGCCTATAAGAGACTCACTTAAGCTTTAAGGAAGACACACAGACTGAAAGTGAAGGGATGGAAAAAGATATTCCATGCAAATGGAAACCAGAAGAAAGCTAGATTAGCTATACACAAAGTCATTATATAATGATAAAGGTGTCAATCCAGCAATAGGATGTAACATTTGTAAATATTTCTGTGCCCAACATAGGAACACCTAAATATATAAAGCAAATATTAACATAGCTAAAGGGAGAAATAAATAGCAATACAATAATGGTAGGAGACGTTAATACCCCACTTTATCATTGGACAGATTATTCAGACGGTAAACCAATTAGGAAATATTGGCCTTAAACAACATGTTAGACTAGATGGACTTAACAGACATATACAGAATATTCCATCTGAAAGCAACAGAGTATACATCTTTCTCAAGTAGACATGGAATATTCTTCAGGATAGATCACTTGGTTACAAATGTGTAGTAATTTTTTTCCTTCTGACACATTCATCAGAGTAGTAGGAAAAACCAAAAAGAGCTCCATTGAAAAGTGGCACTTTTATCTCCTAATTCTAAATCGGTAGGTAAAGACTAACTTTGTAAGTTCCTCACCTTGTCAGATTCTTCCCACAACACGTGGCAAATATGATAGCTTCATTGCTCTGTGACTGACAAATAATAAGATTCTTTTGATTATTGTTTTAATATAATTACAAACTCATCCAACAAAAACAACAGAGAAACAATATGTGAAAAAGACAAAGAATAGCCAAAGTATGATTACACTTGTATAGCCTTTTAGTTCAGTCTTTGTGGCAAAACCAAAGTAACAGGGGCAGCCTCGTGGCTGAGTGGTTAAGTTTGCATGCTCTGCTTCACTAGCCCAGGGTTTCGCCACGTTGGATCCTGGGCATGGACATGGCACTGCTCATCAAACCATGCTGAGGTGGCATCTCACGTAGCACAGCCAGAAGAACCTACAACTAGGATATATAACTATGTTTTGGAGGGGCTTTGGGGAGAAGAAAAAGGAAAAACAAAAATTATTGGCAACGGGGTCAGCGCCATGGCCAAGAGGTTAAGTTTGTGTGTTCTGCTTTGGCGGCCTGGGATTTCGCTGTTTTGGATCCTGGCCACAGACATGGCACCGCTCATCAGGCCGCCTTGAGCTGTGGTGTCCCATACGCCACAACTAGAAGGACCCACAACTAAAATACACAACCGTGTACTGGGGAGATTTGGGGAGAAAAAGCAGGAAAAAAAACCCCAAGAAGATGGGCAACAGTTGTTAGCTCAGGTGCCAATCTTTAAAAAAAATTAAACATATTGGCAACAGATGTTAGCTCAGGTGCCAATCTTTAAAAAAAGAACCCAAACACCAAACTAACTCTCTAGATGCTCCCTCTCTTTGGTTTCATAGGCCTTAAGATGTGGCCAACTTTCTTCTCTGAGTAGTTGCTATAAGTATAATCTCATCTCGTAAGATTTTCCTCAGAAGTAGGACAGTGTCCTCAGTTACCTTATATATTATCCATGTCTTTTTATAGCCCAGGGGCTGTTACCAGCAGTCCAGTCTGAAGCCTCTTTAGGCTAGAGTACTCATGTTCATTGGGTAGACTTTAGGAGGGGGATTCCAGTATGGTGGCAGAAGACATAACTATCTACAGAGATGGTCATTCAATATACATGAAAATTGCGTTTCCTTGCCATGCCAAAGAGTGAATTCAGACTATCCCCATGCTTTTTTTCAGGTCCACCATCTTTTTCCTCCTTTCTTTTTCATTCTTTAGCTGTACCACACCTGCAGATTAATGAAGATCTCTATCTCTTGAGTAGCTTAATAATACTCAAACAAGATAATCTCAGTTGACAATTTAAAGGAGAAAGACAACTGGTTGGGAAAACTTAATTCAGGAAAATAGCATCTGAAACCACCATTATATACATAGAAGCAAATTTATAATGTCGTATATACTGTCAAGTAGTGACATGTATATTCTAAATGCTATAGAAGCTAAGAAGAGAGTTACATAATGATGGAATGATAACCTTGGAAGATTTTTAAATAGAAGAGATGAAGTGGCCAAAGCAGAACGTACAAAGATGAGTCTGACATCGGTAGGTGGAGTGGACCCAAAGAGGAAAAATACGAAACACACAGAGAGCAATGACACTATCATAATAATTCAGGGGTTCTAAACAAGTGTAGTGACATGTGGAGTGGAAAGGAGTGACTTAAATACAACACTAGGAAAGAGTGAACAAAATTAGGTGACTGAATGGGAATGGGAGTAGAAGTTACTTAAGAAGTCATTCAAAGATGATTAAAGTTTATATCTGAATGATTGGGAGAATATTTCCATTACTGTAAACAAAAAAGCCTTTGAAGGGTCTTTCTCCTTACAATATTCCTCAGGGTTCTGGCAATAGGAAGATTAATGGCTCCCTAAAGGTGTTCACATCCTAATCTCAAGAACTTTTGAATATGTTTCCTTATATGACAAAAATTACTTTGAAGATGATTAAGTTAAGGATAGTTAGATGGAGAGATTATGCTGTGTTATCAGGATGGGCCCAATGTAATCACAAGGGTCCTAATAAGAGTTTGGCAAGAGGGTCAAATTTAGAGAGAAGGTGATTTGACAATAAAAGCAGAGAGAGAAAAAGGGTATGCAATGCAAGGCTGGGAGCCAAAGATTGAGGATAGCCTCCAGAAGCTGGAAGCTTCTAGAAGCAAGTAAACATTTTCTTCAAGAGTCTCCATAGGTAAAACATCACCATTGACACCCATTTTAAGACATCTGGCCTCCTTTATGTTGCTGTAAACTGGTCAGTTTTGTGGTAATTTGTTACGGTAGCAGTAGGAAACTAATACAGTACTATTCTCAGTCTTTTACTTGCTCTCCCTGGGTAATAAATATCATCCATACCAGTGGCTTCAGTCAGACCAATACACTAATGACTACCAGAAATATAGTTCCAGACCCACATTTCTAACTCATGGACAGCACATTCTGAAAATCCTACAGATGCCTCAAAAGTATTGGATTCAATTTGTATAAAGTTTAGCTAAAATTTTTCTCTCAAATCTGACCTGTGCACCATTGCCATGATCCTTGTTTTTTTCCCTAATATTTTTTTTATTATGATAAAGAACACATAATGTAAAATTAACTATCTTAACCATTTTAAAATGTACAGTTCAGTGGTGTCTCAAGTACATTCATATTGCTGTGCAAACATCACCACCATTTGCATAACTTTTTGTCATGTACAAGTGAAACTCTGTCCATTAAACAATAACTCCCCCATTACCTTAGTGCCTGGTAACCACCATTTTACTTTGTCTCTTTGATTTTGGCTACTCAAATGACATCATGTAAGTGGAATTTTTGTGTCTTTTTTCACTTAGCATAATGTTCTCAGTATTCATTCATATTATCTTTTCTGTGTTTAGATGATTTTTGTATTGAAACATTTAAATTCCTCTGTCATTTCCTTTATGTATATTCTTTAGATATTTTCTTTGTGGTTATCAAAGGGATTATATTTAACATCCTAAAGTTATAACACACTAATTTGAATTTATGTCAGGTTAACTTCAACACCATTCAAAATTTTGCTCCTTTAACAGCTCTAACCTGCTTGTTTCAGGTGTTGATATCCTAAAATTAATCTTTATGTATTGTCCCAAAACCTAAACTAATAATGTTTTTAATTGTTAATCTCTTAAATTATGTAGAAAACTAAGTAATGTAAGAGCTGCAAACCAAAGTTACAGTAGTTCTAGGTTTTGCACAAATATAGTCATGTGCTGCATAATGGTTTGGTCAGTGACAGACTGCATATGTGATTGTGCTCCCATAACATGAGCACCATATAGCCTAGGTGTATAGTATTCTATACCATCTAGGTTTTTATGAGTATGCCCTATGATGTTTGTACAGTGACAAAATTGCCTAACAATGCATTTCTCAGAATATATCCCCATCGTTAAGTGACACATGACTCTAATGATTTTTTAAAAAATATATTAGTTTTTGAAATCATGTAGAAAACAAAAAGTGGAGTTACACACCATTGTTACAATAATAGTAGCCTTTATAATTGCCAACATCTTTGTTTCATCATATATTTTTGAGTTACTGTCTGGTGTTCTTTCATTTCAATCTGCAGGACATCTTAGCACTTCTTAAAAGGGCAAGTCTAATGGAAAACTCTTAGTAATGTCTTAATTTCTTCTTTAAGTTTTGAAGGACGTTTTGGTACATAAAGGATTCTTTGTTGGCTGTTTTGTTCTTTCAGAACTTTGACTATACCGGCCCACTGCCTCTGCCCTCCAAAGGTTCTGATAAAAAATCTGCTGATAATCTTGTTGAGGAATGTATGTGACAAGTTGCTTCTCTCTTCATGCTTTCAAGATTCTATCTTTGTCTTTAGACAGTTTGGCTATGTGTCTCTGTGTAAATCTCTTTGAGTTCATCCTATGTGGAGTTCATTGAGCTTTCTGGATGTTTATATACATGTGTTTCATCAAATTTGGGAACTTTTTGGCCATTATTTCTTCAAATAATTTTTCTCCTCCCCCCTCTCTTTCTCTTGTCCTTCTGGGATTTTCACAATGCTTATATTAGTCTTCTTCTGGTGTCCCACAGGTCGTTTAGGCTCTATTCACTTTTCTTCCATCTGTTTTCTTCCTGTTCCTCATACTTGATAATTTCCATTGTTCTATCTTCAAGTTTTCTGATTCTTTCTTTTGCTTACTCAAATATGCCTTTGAATTCATCTAGTAAATTTTTTAGTTATTATACTTTTTTGTCTAGATTTTTTTGTGCTTTATTTTTAGCTTTATTCTCTTTATTGATATTTCTACTTTGTTCTTATGTTATCTTTTTGACTTTTTCCGTATTTTCTTTTAGTTCTTTGAGCATCTTTAAGATAGTTGTTTTAAAGTCTTTGTCTAGTAGATTTAACATCTTGTCTTTCTCAGGTGTGGTTTCTGTTGGTTCATTTTTTTCCTTTTGAATGGACCCTACTTTCTTGTTTCTTTCTATGCCCTGTGACTTTTTGTTGAAAATTGGGTGTTTGAATCTAATAATGTGGTAACTCTTGAAATGATTCCCTTCCCTTCCCTAGGGTTTGCTGTTTTGTTTGTTCATTGTTTTTGTTTCTTTGATTTTTAAATTGTTGTAGGCTGTCTCTGTTCCAGAGATTGGGCTAAGGTTTATACTTAAGATCTTCTCTGGGGCCTGCCCGGTGGTGCAGCAGTTAAGTGCGCATGTTCTGCCTTGGCGGCCCAGGCTTTGCCGGTTTGGATCCTGGGTGTGTACATGGCACTGCTTGGCACGCCATGCTGTGGTAGGTGTCCCATGTATAAAGTAGAGGAAGATGGGCACAGATGTTAGCTCAGGGCCAGGCTTCCTCAGCAAAATGAGGAGGATTAGCAGTAGTTAGCTCAGGGCTAATCTTCCTCAAAAAAAAAAAAAAAGAGAAAAAGAAAAAAGATCTTCTTGGGTCTCTTCTGAACCTTCACTTTTCCTTGGTTAAGCCCAGTGACATCCTTAATTCTGTATTTGTGTTTGCTTTTGAATTTCCTTGTTCTTAAATATCTGGTTCCCAAAAGAGGAAAGAGAGAAAAATGAAGAGGAGCAAGGAAAAAGGCGATGAGCCCTTTAAATATCCTGGAAGTCACTTTAGCTGGAGGGCTAAATGCAGAAATGGCTGCTCACCTCTGTGCCTCTGTGGTCAAAAGTGATAATCAGTGATTACTGTAGCACAGATTCCCTGATATTTGGAGGAGAGCATCCTTACTGCCCACCATGGCTCCCACAAGCTATGTCAACATGCTCCTTGAACACTTGCCTGGCTGCTTGCATTGGAGTGTGGGGGTAGGGCACAGGTAGCTGCTACTGCGCTAAGAACTGAAATTAATGGAAATTAAATGCAATTTACAGGCCACTACTTGCCCTGGATGTTGCAAGCCTTTGAATAGACTCCAGAGCTCCAAGATAATTACAGACAGATTCTGCCAGTACACCTGTGGTCTAGGTATGGAGACCAGGTCTGGGTGCTTCATTTTCTGCTGTCTTCCCAGAATCCTTTTTTCGAAAGCAATTTACTTTTGAATATTAACCTTGTATTCTGTAATCTAAATCTCTAATCACTTAGTAGTTCCAGAAGTTTTCTGTTATTGTTGTTGATTCTTTGTGATTTTTTAATATAAATAATCTTGACATCTGTTAACAATGACAGTTTTATTTTTTCCTTTCCAGTTTGTCTATCTTTTATTTCCTTTTCTTGTCTGATTACATTAGCTACAACTTCCAGTGTCATGTTGAATAGGTGTGGTGAGAAGGAACATTCTTGTCTAATTCTTGATATTAGAGGAAAAGCATCTAGTTTTTCACTCTTAAGTGTTAGGCTAGTTGTGGTTTTTTTTTGTATAGCTGTTGTTTATCAAGTTGTAGAAGTTTTTCTCTATTCCTAGTTTCCTGTGAGTTTTTATCATGAGTAGATGTTGGATGTTATTAAATCTAGTGTTTTTTCTTATTTTTTTGGTGAGAATTCATGGACATTTAGTTTGAAATCTGACAGACTTCATTGTTTTGCTTTTTAGTTTATTTACTGAAAGTCTTTTTCAAGTGAAATTTTTCAAGATTTTAAGATGAGAAGAAATTTTCTCCTCAGCTTTTCGTTATGAAAATTGTCAAACATACAGAAAAGTTGAAATAGCACAGTGAATACTTGTATACCTTCTACCTAAAGATTCAATAATTAATGTCTTAGTGTATTTGCTTTGTTTCTCTCTCTAAACAGTCATGGGTTGCTTAACAATGGGGATATGGTCCGAGAAATGCATCGTTAGGCAATTCCATCATTGTGTGAATGTCATAGGGTGTACTTACATAAACTTAGATGTCATAGCCTACTACACACCTAGGCTATCTGATAGTAAACTTATGGGACCACTGTCATATATACAGTCCATCGTTGACTGAAACATTGTTATGCAGTGCATGACTGTATACATATGTTGCTTTAACTTGTAGACATCATTATACTTCATTGTTAAATACTTCTGCCTGCAACTCCTAAGAATGGGGATAATTTTCTGTAAACACAATACCATACTTACATATAAGAAAATTAATAATTCTGTAATTTTGTCCAAAATCCTGTCAACACTGAAATTTTCCCAATTATGCCAAGAATTTTTAAAATCATGGTCCAATTGCAGTTCATATATTGCATGTGATAGTTGTGTCTCTAGTATCTTAGTTTGGAAGAGTTCCCTTAACTCTTTTCTTGGGGTATTGGGTGGGAGTGACATTGACTTGTTGAAAAGTCAAGATAGTCTTGTAGAATGTTGCACATTCTGGATTTATACATTTGTTGCTTCATGATGTCATTTGACTTGTTCCTCTATCTCCTGTAGGTCTAGAGGCTTAATTAGACTTAAATGGAACATTCTGGCAGAAGTATTTGATGGGTGATGTGATATTGTAAACTGCATATTTTATCACATCAGAAAGCTTATAGCAATATGTTGTCTCACTGTTTGTGATGTTTAGGTCGATCATTTGGTTCGGGTGATGCGTGTTTGGCAAATTAGCAAGTAATCTGGGGGTGATACTTTTGTTGTTGTTAATTGCCATCAAGTCCTCTCTGCCTTCTGGTGACACTATGAATGAGTGATGTCCACAATACCCTGTCCTCAACAGCCCTACTCAGCTTCTGTCGACTCATGCTTGTGGTTTCCTTTATGGAGTCAGTCCATCTCATACTTGGTTTTCCTCTTTTCCTGCTGCCTTCTACTTTTCCCAGCATTATCTTTTCCAAAGAATCCTGCCTTCTCATGATGTGCCCAAAGAAGGACAGCCTCTGTTTTATGATTTTTGCCTCCAGCCATAGTTCAGGTTTAATTTTGTCTAGGACCCACTTGTTTGTCTTTCTGGCAGTCCAGTGTATCTGTAGAGCTCTCCTCCAACACCATATTTCAAATAAATCAGTTTTTTTCCTGTCAACCTTCTTCACTCTCCAGCTTTCTCACCCATATGTAGTAATTGGGAATACAAGGGTGTGGATCATCTTAGCATTTTAGAAACATTCTGATCCCCAGCAACCTTTTGCATAATGGTTTTAGCCTCCATTCATGATCTTTCCCTGAATTAGGTATTACATTGGGAATGGCAAAATAGTAGTTTCCTCATTCAGGTATTTCTTCTATTCAATATGTTACAATCAAGTATAGCCATTTTTATTTTTGATATTCAAATTGCCCTATGCAGTGATTAGTTGGCCCAATATTTTATACACTATGAAGGTATTTGAATTGCCTTAACAAGGTAAATAAGGTTTTCCAGGGGTAGCTAACGATGCTCTTCTAATTGTCAAATCTAGTGGGCATTTGTGAGTCCTGATGATAAATCTCTTAATTGCATTTCAAAGTCGATGCATTAATCTAGTATTTTAGTACTTTTTTTAATGCAAGAATCCAATCTTCCATTTTAGACCTTTTTTTACATTATAAATTTGCCATTCTTGTTTTGTTGGCCAAATATTGTTTTCCAGTATATTCTTTCTGGGATTAATTTAGGACTTAGGCTTAATTAATATAGGACATGATTTCTTTTAAAAATATATGGGTTAATATGCATATATTTATTTATTTTTGTCCATTAATCATTGCTCAATATAATGACTTGCACATTTTAGATACTTACTGTTTCTTACCCATTATTACCTTTAATGGCTCTGGGAACTATGCCTTTTGTGGGAAGTCATCATTTAAATACACTTAAAATCATAGATGGTCTCCAAATACATCAACTGAATATCAAAAACCTTACCAATTTCAGTGTTTATAGCTTAAAAAGTTATGCTTTGTTTGTATATGTTTTCGATGTATATCTTCTCATAAATGTTCTTTTTCTGTAGCCATGAAAGAGTTGCTCAGTTCAGAAATGAAATTCCTTACAGGTATTGAATATGTTCCTCTGTGGTAGATGAAATTATTTAGATATTCTAGAAACTACTCATATAAGTGGGAAAGATGATAACAGTGATGAGCTTGTTTCTTATCTTGTGGAGAGCAACCCCAGCTCTGGAAAAGTACAGTAGGTGTGGCCAAGAATTTTTTGGAGTGTTGCTTTCAATTTATTGATATGTTTTAGTAAATATTTACTCAAAACTTGTGTTCTGTTTGGCATTGTGTGGGAATGGAAGGAAGAGAAGATAGGCAGATTTTTGGAATAATTAACTCAGGCATTACCATTAAAACTTAAGTTGGGACGGTATTTAAGCTCTCAGGCTTCCAAGATGATTTTACCAGCTGGAGAAGTTTGGAAGCAGTCTTCCAAATAGAGTAAACAGCATGTGCACAAGAACAAAACTGTTCTTGTAGTTGGTTGTATGACAGGATCACCTTTGGAACTTTTTAACATGCAGATTCTTGGGTCCTCCATAAATTATCTGAAAATGCATCTCTGGGAATGGGGCCTAGGAATTTTCATTTTTCTCTCATTTTTAAGTTTTACCAAATGAAGCTTGTAGGTTCTCCAGAGCAGTGGTTCTCACGCTGGTTTCACATTAGGATCACCTGGGGACCTTTTTAAACAATATGAATGCTTGAATCCCACTTGGATTAATTGTGTCAGAATCTCTGAGTGTGTGGGCTAGTGGCAATGATATTTTAAAAAAGATATCCAGATAATTCTCTTAGGTAGCCAGGATTGAGAATCTCTGGTCCAGAAGGTGATTCCAAAGCTGAAAAAGCAATAAATGTAATTTCCCTTATTGAGATTGCAGAGCCAAGTAGTGTGCTAGAATTTCATTTATTCCCCATCTAAGATGGTAATTCCATAACTGGATGGTTCATTTGAGATTTATCACAGTTTACAAGTCAAATTTATCCTTTTTCTTCCTTGCCACATTGGTTGCTCTTAAATTATGCCACATTTTAGCTTGCCTCACATATTAATCAGTTTGCACTGCCATAACAAAATACCACAGACTAGGTGTCTTAAACACAGAAATTTATTTTCTCACAGTTCTGGAGGCTGCACGTCCAAGATAAAGGTTTGGCTAGTTTGGTCTGGTGAGAGCTCTCTTCTTGGCTTGTAGATGAAAGTGGAGGCAGCCTTGCTTCCTGGACCCGTGGCATCCCTGAAGATGTCTAAATCACCTTTGGGGTCATTCTTCCCTTTTGTTGAAGGATATTGAATTTTCGTAGCAGAATAGCTCTATGGTTAGTCCTGTAAATTCCCAGCAATCTGATAACCTTCTTTCTTTCTGTCCTGTTTTTTTTTTCTGTCCTCTTTAGTCTCAGCTGGCAATGTTTCTGCTAGTATAATCACATTCCTTTTCAGGCTTCTGCTGAGGTGGCTGATTAAATTTGTGGTTCACACCCATACTAATCTCTTTATCAAATGCTTGTTCAGCCACACCTTCAGTGTTCTTTTAGAGCAAGCTTTCTCATTTTTTGCAATATGGATAGGCTGAGAATATTCCAAATCTTCAAGTTCTGGTTCCTTTTTGTTTAACAATTTCTTCTTCAATTCATCTCTCTCATCTCACATTTTATTGTAAGCATTAAGGAGGACCCAACCTGTGCACCCTCAGTACTCTCCTTAGAAATCTCCTCTGCTGAATATCGTTTCATTGTTCATAAGTTCTATCTTCCACAAAATACTAGAACACAATTCAGCCAAGTTCTTTGCTACTTTATAATAAGGATCACCTTTCCTTTAGTTTCTAATAACCTATTCCTAAGTTCTGAGACTTCACCAGAATGGCCTTCAATATCCATATTTCTACCAACACACTGTTCATAATTATTTATGTATTCTCAGATAAGGTGGAGGCTTTCTTCCCATCTCTTGTTTTTCCTTTCTGAGCTCTCACCAGAATCATCTTTAACAGCCATATTTCTACCAACAGCCCCTTCATAGCAATCTAGTTTTCTCATAGCACACACCTCAAAACTCTTCAGCATCCATCCATCACCCAGTTCCAAAGCCGCTTCCACATTTTTAGGTATTTATTAGAGCAGAACCCCACTTCTTGTTAGCAAATATATAGTAGTTAGCTAGGGCTGCCATAACAAATACCAGGGACTGGGGGGCTTAAACAGCAGAAATGTGTTTTCTCGCAGTTATGGAGACTGGAAGTCTAAGGTTAATGTTCCTCTGGTTTGGTTTCTCCTGAGGATGCTCTTCCTGGCTTGCAGATAGCTGCTATCTTGCTATTTGCTCTCATGGCTTTTCCTTGGCGTGTGTTTGGAGATAGAGCCAGTGAACTCTCTAGTGTCCCCTCTTATAAGGACACTAATCCTATGGTATCAGGGCCTCCTCCCTTATGACCTCATTTAATCTTAATTACTTCCTTACTTCAAATATAGCCATAATAGGGGTTAGGGCTTTAACATACAGATTTTGGGGAGTATATAAACATTCAGCCTAAATCTCATATTTTGGGACATGGCATTCTTACACAATCCTTTCCTGTTTTTTTTTTTTTTTTCTGACAGAAAAGCAATCTGCTTTATTATCCATGACTTGACTATCAGCCAGCTCCTTGGTTGATCTCTTCCTTGCTAGACATCCATTTCTTTCTTCTTCATGAAAGCATTCTTCTAAGAGGCCACTGGATGGAAATCAGTAGCATCCTTTGTTGTTAGCATGCTAGAAAGGAGTGTGTTTATCAGAAGTTATCTCTTGGCCAAAATTGAAGTTTTAACCCAGACTGTCTTGTGTTTACTTTTATATGAATAATAGAGAAGATAAAGTGGTGTGTTCTTCTCTCTTGTGTCAGGGCCCATGTTCTTTTTGTTGTTGGCATAGTGTTTTTAGAAATTTGAATTTCTTAGGCAGATTCCTCCATAGTCCATTTCACATCTTATCAAGTTACGAAACCTGTCTACCTCAGGCATTTAAGGAAGTGGTTCTCAAACTTTAGCATGAATCAGAATCATCTGTCGTCTTGTTAAAACACAGGTTGCTGGGCCCTAGCCCCAGAGTTTGTTATTCAGGGGTTTGGAGTCAGGCCTGAGAAATTAGATTTTAAACAAGTTCTCAGGTGATGTCTTCTTAGGCTCCTCTTGATGTGATAGTTTCTCAGACATTCCTTGTGTTTGATGACTTTCAGCAATTTTCAAGAGAATTGTCAGGTATTTTGTAGGATGTCCTTCAGCTGGGATTTGTCTGATGTTTTTGTCATCATTAGACTTGGGTTATGTTTTTTGGGGAGGAAGACCACAGAGGTAAATTACCGTTTTTGTTATAACGTATCATAACATGACTTAGCATTGCTGATACTGACCTTGATCACCTGGCTGAGATAGTGTTTATTAATTTTCTTCACTGTAAAGTTACTGTTTCCCCTGCATATTCTTTGGAAGGAAGTCACTGTGCATTCCACACTGAGGGAGTGAGGAGTTATACTCCACCTTAATGAAGACTGAGTACATAAATTATTTGGAATTCTCCTGGGAGATTTGTCTCTTCTTATTTACTTATTTGTGTGTGTGTGTGTATGTATATGTGTGTGTGTATATATATATGTCAGTCTGGACTCATGGATAGTTCTTTTATACTTTGGATTATAATTCAGTACTACTTTATTTATTTTGTTGCTCAAATTTTACAGCTTTGACTATGGGGAGCTGTGTCAGTTAGCTATTGAATCCCTTTGACATATTCCTACCATTGTGTGTTTGTGTGTTTTGTATTTGAGCACTTACTTACTTTCTGGCATTGCAAGTTGTTGCAGGCTCATGTTGTATATTGCCTGGCCCAATCTTAGAATTAGCCGTTTCTCCAAGGAATTCTGGTTCCTTTTATTGGAGAATGGTATTAGAAACCAAGATCTGGGTGCTAGGTGTTCTTGATTTTGACCTGCTTTTACTTCCCCAAACATACCATGATTTCATGCATTACATCTTTGGCCATGATATTTTCTCTGTACAGAATGGTCTCCACCTTTTTTATCTGCCTGGTAAACTCCATTTTATTTTTCAGTAGTCTGCTCAAGTACTACTTTTGCTGGAATGCATTCCTTAATTCTCTCTAAGTCATTTACTCTCTCTCTTTAATCTTTTTGTACATTTTGCATAGTGTTATAGCACATACCCTGCAGTAGTACTGTTTTTTACATATTTGCCCTCCTAGGCATTGAGCTTCTTCAGGGCAGTGTTTGGGGCATTCTTATTTGTTTAAAAAAATGCACAAAACAAAACAAAAACACTTGTCTTTCAGAGGAAAAGAGATGGTGGTGGTAGTAATTAAAGGGGAATTTGGATGAATGGTTTTATCAAAACTAGAGTCTGAAAGATTGCATACTACTACTGTGCTTAACTTGTTTTACTTTTAATGTAATTATTACTCAATGGAGGGCATTTGAAAAGGAAGATCATTTTGTATCAGAGTTTGGTACAAAACAAAAATAATAAATAGACCTGTAGGCACTTTAAGCAAGAAGGTATTTAATACAGGGAAACCTTTGGCTTGGTAAGAGAAGAAAGGTTTTTGCTCTCAGGAAATAAGTGATTATAGGAATAGCTTGAAACTACTGCCTATGTTCTCAGCTATTTGCAGTTCTGAAGTCAGTGATTTGTAAGAGCTCACTTGGAGGGCATGGCAAACTTCATGTCTTCAGTCTGATCAAGGTTTTCTTTTGCTGTAAGGCAGGATTATTTTATTTTGTTTCTTTGGTCCTTATCTGGGATTAACTGAATCTGCTGGATTTTTCAAATACATGACAACTCATGTGACTGTCTTTCTCTCATGTCCTATTTTTATCATTTTCTTTTAAAGCTATGTTTAATGCTGAGGATGGGTGCCGTTGCTAAAGATGTTGGATGAGTGGGAGATGTGTACTAAATATATAGAAATATATGTATGTGTCAGTGTGTATTTATGAGTTTGAAGGAAATTCTGTTTATTTTCAGGGAAAATCGTATTTAGTGTTCACTTTGACATCTTGTTAAACTTTTGCTTTTTAATCACTTCTAACAGATGTAAAAAGTTGTTTATATTCCTAGTACTTGCGTTCTTGGCAAATAGTGCTTATTAAATATTGGTTTGATTTTTTTTTTTTACCTCCTAGTTGTATTTGCAACACTGATGGAAAATCAGGGAGTTGAGGGTCTAGTTTCACATTTTGAATTTCTTTAAAGAATCTCGACCACATTTTAATGGCATTTCCTTGTAAACTAAAATTTTGAGTCTGGAATTTTAATTTTGTGTGGTCTCATTGATAGCTCAGTCTTGTTCAATATTTGTTTAACTACGTGACTACTGTATTAGTTTCCTATTGCTGCTGTAAAAAATTATCACAAATTTAGTGGCTTGAAACAACAGAAATGTTTTCTCTCACAGTTCCAGATACTGCAAGTCCAAAATTATGATGTCAGCAGGGCCCACTTGCTATGGAGGCATTAAGGGACAATCCCTACCTTGCCTCTTCCAACTTCTGGTAGCTGTCAGCATTTCTTGGGTTGTGGACACATAGCTCTAATCTCTGCCTTGGTATTCATATCATCTTTTCCTCTCTCTGTGTGTTTATCTCAAAACTCCCTCTGCCTCTTATAAGAATCACATTTAGGTCCACCCTCCTCCCCCGATGATTCAAGATAAGCCTCTCCTGTCAACACCCTTAATTTAATCACATATTTTGCCTTATAAGGTAATATTCATAGATACTAGGCCATTTTTTTCAGTTCACCATACCTACAGTTAAGTCAGCATTCTTTAGCACAGTGCTACAGTGTGCATCCGAAAGCTTGCATGTGGTGATGGTGCTTGTGCTTGAGAGTTGGGCCCTCACTGCTTTGTAAATAGTACCTGTGGTACTTGCAGGCTGCTCCAGGTCTGGAAGGGCTTGAAATAGCTGTCACCACTTACTTTTTGTCTGCTTTCAAGGCTGAGTTGGTGACTTTGTTACCCTGGCCTTGATGACCCCAGTAGCCACTGTTTGCCTGTGTCATGCATAGCAAAGTGACTAAGGGGCAGATATTCTGAGAATTTTCCAACCACATGGGCTTGCCTGAGATCATCTGGGTGATGGCCAAGTCCCTGGACTTCAGGGCATTGGGTTGTCGTCAAGCTTCTTGCCTGAACTGCAGTTATTCTTCTCCTACAACTCAACAAACTTGCAGGTGATATGGGTGTGGAATTCTGGTACTAGTGAGTAGCAGTTTGTGATGTGACTGGAGTGGTTGAGAAGGATTACCTGAGAGACAAAGCTACCCATTTCTGAGGGCAGGTCGTTTTTGCTGCATATTGTCCTGCCTGATGTCCTTCATGTTGATGCCCATACTCTAGTTGGGCAGGGGCTTGTGGTACATCTCTACAAACTTGACCTCCATAGTGATATTGCAGGGGGCAAAGGTCACCACCATGCTGGGCTTGAGGAAGCCTGATTCCACCCAGCCCACAGGCATGGTGCTGATGTTCCCGATCTTGTAGACAATATACAAGGGTTTGTTGGTAGGGCAGACAGCAGGAATGATGGAGTCCAGCACAGCTAGAAGTATCATGCCTGCCAAATTCTCTTCCTTTCTTAGTAATCTTCCAGTCTTTGAACCAGTGCATCTTGCTGCTAGTAGCCAGCATGTTGTCCCTATGTCAGCCTGAGGTGGTCATGAAGGGCACAGCCTCAGAGTTGTAGTCAATCTTCTTGATAATAGGCTTTCACCTCCTTGATGATCTCCTCAAAGCAATCTTTTGAAGAAGATAATTAAAACCATAATTTAAAAATACATAATTTAAAAATACATAATTTAAAATACATTAAGATGAGAGAAAAATAATATAGGGAGAGAGCCTGTTTCAATATCTTAAACAGAGTAGGCTATTTCAATGTATGTGTTGTGTTAGGAATCTGTCTATAGCCGGTTGCTAAGGAAACTTTTGACCTCTGTTTGACATTCTTTCTTTAAAAGAAAAATGAACCCCTGAGATTAAGTAGAATACACCTTAGTAATGTTTAAAATCTCTCCTTACCACTTGCCTTTTTTCTTTTTTAAAAAATTGACTTTGATTTTTCAAAATCTTAGTGCTGTATAAAATTTGAAGTTTTTCCTCATTTTATTTCTGGTGTTCCTGAGCTTATGGCTTTGGATGCACTACTGTAGTTCTTCTTGGTCACTTAGGCATCAACCCTAGTTTTTGCCTCTTAACAATGTTTTTGGTTTAATCTCAGTTTTGTCCTAAGGAGACTGTGAGTGAAATGGGGAATGGTTCTGTCCATCTTTAAAATTCTCAAGGGATTATCTCATGTAATAACATGTGGCCACACAGTTGAATTTACACAAAATTATAAAACTGTTTATCCTTGTCTTTGTATGCTTTAACTTTCCCTTTGTGCCTCTTCTCCCAATCCTTCTCCTTTTTTTCCTTTTTGCTCCTTTTTTCTGTTCCCTCTCCAAGCCATTATGTTTATAGGTTACATTTATGGTGCTTTCTGGCTTGCATTTCTTACTCACCACATCTCACTGCCATCTCTTTCTCCCATCCACTGATTCTGAGATGTTTGGTACTGTTTTCCAGGGTTTCCCTGTCGGATTAAACTCTAGTTGTTCACTGTAGTAGCTGGTTTAATAGCACCCATTTATAGGCTGCCTTCCTTTCCCTCTATAATAAGTCTTCATTTCTCTACCAGAGATTCCTGTACCTCTGAAGTAAACTACTTGCATTGAAATCTTGTTTCAGAGTCTGTTTCTGGAGGAACTCTAACTGACGCTTACATAAATAGACATATAATTACTCATCACAGTTGAGGAGAAATACTTAACCTTACTAATAGGAAATGAAATGCAAATTAAAACAATTACACACCACTTTTTACCTTTTAAATTAAGAAAATAATTTTATTTTACAATGAAAATATTCAATCCTATGAGACTATACTAAATTAAACATTCCAGCATTTTCCTCGAAGGAATGTAAATCTACACTGTACTTTTGGAAAACGTTTTATCAGCATGAATGTGAACACCAGTTAAAATATCCATAATTTGTAATCTACCAATTCCAATTCTAAAACTATATCATAGTGAAAACTTCTTAAATACAGAGAAATATTATGCAGAGATATTCCTCACATTATTTATAGTAGCTAACACATAGGAACAACTAAAAAGAATTATAAAAATAAACTCTCACACAGTCACATAATGGAGAGAAAGGAAAGCAATTAAAAAGCAATAAAGCAAGTCCATTTTTAAATTAGAATTTAAAAATTTAAAAATGAAAAACGGAGAATTTATAATAAAAGTATATACATTTGATACATATATCTTCTAAAATAGACCCCATTGTGTCGAATCAAACCTGATGTGATGGTATAGATATAATGACAGTGTAATAGATGAAATGAAAAGATATGTGGAAGCAAAAGCCAAAATTTTTTTTTCTCTTCATTAATTTCTTCTTTTATTTAAAGTAAACATCTATGAGCTAGGCACCCTACTGAGCAGATAGGGGCACATTCTCAGTGATATCTGGTGGACATATAAATTAATGTGAGGATTTGGAAAAAAAATCTGGTAAACCAGGAAAAATTAGAGGTGTTTGTATCCTACACCCCATTAAGTTCACTTTTAGATGTCTACTCAAGAAAAACTCTTGAACATGTGCACAAGAGGACATACAAGGATGTTTACTGCAGCATTGTTCTCTGCTTTTGCTATTGCAAACATTCTTTCTCATGAAAGCCAAAATAAACAAACTGTGTGATAGTCATACAATGTAATATTCTACCACAGTTTAAATGAACTAGATCTACATGTGCAAAATGTGTCCATATTCAAAATTTGTCCATATTTGAAAACATACCATTGTTTTTTAAAAATGTAATGAAAGAATAGATTCAGCTTGGTAAGATTTATATAAGACTTAAAAAATGCAATGTTCTTTATTATATCTGAATTCATATATATAATGTAAAAATGTAAAAACGTATTTGTGTAACTCTCAAACTTCTGGGGAGGAAAGAAGGAAAGGATATGGAATGAAGAACGATTGGGGACTTAAACCATCTGTAAACTTTTCTCACTTAAAAAATGGATTTGAAATATATGTGGCAAATAATAAAATTGTTAAATGTAGGTGAAGGAGTACACCAGGGCATGGGATGTTTTTCTTTTAATGTTTAAGAAATTGCTTTTATCATAAAACGAAAAGTAAAAGAGTGAATGATAGACTTTCTAATAGTACGGCAGGTTGAGCTGAAGACCCTCTCTTACACTAAATAAAATCAACCAACAAAATAAAATAAAACAGCAGCAATGACAAAAAATTAAATTTGGCAAGCAAGAAAGAACAGTTCTCAGATCCTAGAACCTGAAAGGGAAATCAATGCCAGTGCAATGACCGGTTGCTGAAGGCAAATGGCCTTTTAAACTGGATATAGATATTAGGGGCTAGAGACTGGTCTCATGCCTGGAGATGAAGCCTACGACCTTAGGCCTTTATGAGCAAGGAACTATAAAAGCCTGGTGTCTACCTCTGAAATAATGTCTAGTAAAATTCTACCCGTAGGTTCAGGGAAGCAGTAAAGAAAGTGAGCATTCACGTAGGAACATAAGGGAAAAGGCATCATCCTGAAAAAACTGGACCTATACGAGTATATCAAAAGGTTAAGATTCTGAATTCATACAAATAAGAAGATAGATGAGAAAGGAACATGTCCATATTCCTTATACATTCTTTAAGGCCAGCGTTACTCTGGTACTCAAATGAGATAAAGACATTTCAAGAAAAGAAGACTGTAGACCAAAATCCTCATAAATGAAGATGTGAAAGTCCTTAAAATATTAGCAAATTAAATCCAGGAATATAGAAAGAAGATAATACAGCATGACCAAATGGAGTTTATCTGAGAAATGTAAGGTTGACTTATCATTTTAAAGTAATCAATGAAATTTACCATGTTAATAGATTAAAAGAGGAAATTCATATCACCTCAATAAATACAGAAAGATTTTTGGCAAAATACAATGCCAAGTCATGGTAAAAACTCTTGGGAAACTATGAAGAGAGGGGAACCATAACCTGATAAAGATTATCTATGCAAAACCAACAGCTAATATGTAGTTAGATTGAATGCTTTCCCCTTAAGATAGGGATAAAGGCAAGAATGTCTGCTCTTATCACTTTTATTGAACATTTTACTGGAACTTCTGTCCAGTACAATAAGACAAACAAAAGAAATGAGGACTTCAATTTGTAAATTTGAAAAGGAAGAAGGAAAAAAGTACCTTTATCCATATATGACATGGTTATGTGCAGTTAAAATCATAAGGTATCTACAGAAAAGCTACTTAAAGTAACAAATTGATATACAAAGTCACTATACAAAAACGAGTTGTATTTTTATGTACCAGCCATTTAAAAAAAATTTAAAAATACCATTTACAGTAGCATTAAAAAAAACCACTTGGGTAAATTAATAAAGCATGTGCAAGGTGAATAGTTCTAAGGAAACTAAAACCTAAGTTAAGTGGACAGATTTTTATGCATCAGAAGTCTTAATATTGTTATCAGTTCTCCCCAAGTTGATTCTAGAGTCACTGCAATCCCAACCAAAATCCTAGCTGACTTTTTTGGTAGAAATTGACAAACTGACCCTAAATTTATATGGACAAGAAAAGACCTAAAATAAAATAGCCAAAATAATTTTGAAAAACAAAGTTGGAGTACTTACACTATCTCTTTTAAAGATTTGGTGTAAAGCTATAGTATCCTTATTGGCAGAAGATGAGACATATAGATTAATGGAACAGAATAGAGTCCATAAATGGATTCACACATATGTTAAATTAATGACTTGCGACAAAAGTGCCAAGATAATTCAGTGGGGAAAGGACTTGTTAAAAATTTGTGGTAAAATATGCATAACATAAAATTTGCCATTTTAACCAATCTTGAGTGTACGGGGCATTTGGTACATTCACAGTGTCAACCATCACCACTATTTAATTCCTAAACTTTTTCATCATCCCAAACAGAATGCTGTACTCATTAAACAATAATTCCTCATTTTCCTCTCCCACTAGCTTCTGGTAACCTCTATTCTATTTTCTGGCTCTGTGAATTTGCCTATTCTGGGTACCTCATGTAAGTGGAATCATACAATATTTGTCCTTTTGTGTCTGGCTTATTTCATTTTGTATGATGTTTTCCGAGTTAATCTATGTTGTAGCATGTATTAGAATTTCATTCCTTTTTAAGGCTGAGTAATATTTCATTGTATATATATATATATATACACCACATTTTGGGATATTTCACTGGGAGTGAATGTTTCTACTGTGAAATAATAATCAGTAGGAATTCTGATACTTGGTTAAATTTGCTAGTTAAAACAATTTTAAAGTATTAGAAAGCACCAATGAAACAAACAAAAATTTGTAAATGTAATAAAAGCCCAATATTGTCAAAGCTTTGGGAAATAGGTATACTCACAGATGGTTGATGGCATTCACTGTGAATTGGTTCAGTTTTTCTTATATGTTCAAGAACTGTGTTAGGTTGGATTTCTTAGATGCAAAGTCTCAGACAGGGATTTTTGTACAAGTAATTTACTGAGAAAGTGACTTCGGAAAAACCTGTAAGGGAGTGGGGTCAGAGGAAGAAACTAGGTAGAGATACGGTTTCAGAAGTCTATCTCAGTTTGTTCACATGGGGAGCTCTGGAACCTAGAATTGCACTACAGAATTATAACCACCCAGGGTTAAGGAGGCGGCACTGGTATACCTCTGCATAGGTATAACAGTTATACCCACTCTTGGGGAAGGGCATGTAACCTCTCGGGCATCTCTGGTTCCGTGGCTCCTGTAAGCCAAGGGCAATCCTCCCGAGAAGAGCACAGGTGTTTTGTTTTTTTTTTAAATTGTGGTTGTAATAGCTTATAACATAGTGAGATTTCAGTTGTACATTATTATTTGTACAGTTGTACATATAATTATCCCCCTTGACCCCTTGTGCCCACCCTCCACCCCCTTTCTCCCAGTAACCACTAATTTGTTCTCTTTGTAAGTACGTTTATATTCCACATATGAGTGAAATCATATGGTGTTTGTCTTTCTCTGTCTGGCTTATTTTGCTTAACATGATGCCGTCAAGGTCCATCCATGTGGTTGCAACTGGGATGATTTTGTCATTTTTTTATGGCTGAGTAGTATTCCATCATATATATATATATACCACATCATCTTTATCCAATCATCAGTCAGTGGGTACTTGGGTTGCTTCCACGTCTTGGCTATTGTGAATAATGCTGCAATGAACATAGGGGTGCGTATGTTTCTTTCAATTGTTGATTTCAAGTTCTTTGGGTAAATACCCAGTAGTGAAATAGCTAGGTTATATGGTATTTCTATTTTTAATTTTTTGAGAAATCTCCATACTGTTTTCCACAGTGGCTACGCCAGTTTGCATTCCCACCAGCAGTGGATGAGAGTTCCCTTTTCTCCACAACTTCTCCAACATTTGTTGTTTTTTGTCTTGGTGATTATAGCCATTCTAATGGGCATAAGATGATATCTAAGTGTAGTTTTGATTTGCATTTCTGTGATGGTTAGTGATGTTGAGCATCTTTTCATGTGCCTATTGGCCATCTGTATATCTTCTTTGGAAAAATGTTCGTTATCTTCTGCCCACTTTTTGATTGGGTTGTTTGTTTTTCTGTGCTTCATTTCTGTGAGTTCTTAGTATATTATGGAGATTAACTGCTTATCAGGTATATGATTTGCAAATATTTTCTCCCAGTTGGTGGGTTGTTTTTTCATTTTGATCTTAGTTTCCTTTGCCTTCCAGAAGCTCTTCAGTCTGATGAAGTCCACTTGTTTATTTTTTTCTTTTGTTTTCCTTGTCTGAGTAGACATGGTGTTTGAAAAGATCCTTTTAAGTCTGATGTCAAAGAGTGTATGGCCTATATTCCCTTCCAGAAGTTTTATGGTTTCAGGTCTTATTTTCAAGTCTTTGGTCCATTTTGAGTCTACTTTTGTGCATGGGGAAAGATAATGGTCTACCTTCATTCTTTTGCATGTGGCTGTCCAGTTTTCCCAGCACTATTTATTGAAGAGGCTTTCCTTTCTCCATTGTATGTTCTTGGCTCCTTTGTCGAAGATTAGCTGTGCATAGATGTGTAGTTTTATTTCTGGGCTTTTAGTTCTGTTCCATTGATCTGTGTGTCTGTTCTTGTACCAGTATCATGCTGTTTTGATTACTATAGTTTCGTAATATATTTTGAAGTCAGGCATTGTGATACCACCAGCTTTGTTCTTGTTTCTCAGGATTGCTTTGGCAATTCTGGGTCTTTTGTTGCTGCATATGAATTTTAAGATTCTTTGTTCTATTTCGAGCACAGATTTTTTGAGCCTTTGGCAGCTGATACCTGTAGCAAGTGGGAAATGGGTTCGAAGGGTTCCACGGCCAAGGAAAGAAACTTCGGGTGGGGCAGTTTATGCATCTGCAACTGGACCTATAAAACTCTTGTCATTTGTTTTCACTTTTGGTTCATTGTATCGTTAGGGTTAGATTGGGGAAGGTGGACCACTATGAGTATGGAAAAAAGGGTTTATTATGGGGATTATTCTTTACTCAATTGTGGAAAAAGCTGAGAGGAAGTAAAGATCCAGACAAACAGTCCGAAGATGAGAGAAAAGTCACTAACTAGAAGTCACAAAGGGAAGCTGGTGAAGAAGTTTATGAAAGGCTGCTGCCCCAGTGTATGGTATTGGGCCTGAAGTCATTGTAGGTTGTTAGGGCAGGCAGCTGGGAAGAAAAACTGAAATTCAGAAGGACAAGCTGAAACCATGTTTATATCTGATGCCACATCTAACCCTGATGATGTAGGTGGTGTATAGAAGAAGCTGGTACCTTTTGCTTTGTCCATGGCTGGAGCTTCAGAGAAGCTAAAGGATGAGAGCTGGTGAGAACTGAAGGAGCTTACAGGCCTCACTGTTAGTTAGATCATTTCCAGTTTTTCCTATTATAAATAATGCTGTAATGAATAACTCTGTACATTTATCGTTCTGCAAGTGTACAAATGAACAAGTTCCCAGAAGTGGGACTGCTGGGTCAAAGGATGTTTGCATTTGTAATTTTGATAGCTAATTTCCAATAATTGTCCTTCAGGGCTGTATCAACTTACAGTTCCCTTAGGAACGTAGAACACTGTCTGTTGGTACAAATCCTCACCAATAGAATGTCTGTGAAACCTGCAGAATTTTGCAAACTTACCATTTTCTTTCAAGTGTTTTTACTTTATCTTTTTTTTTTTTTTTTTTTTTTAAAGATTTTATTTTTTCCTTTTTTTCCCCAAAGCCCCCCGGTACATAGTTGTGTATTCTTCGTTGTGGGTTCTTCTAGTTGTGGTATGTGGGACGCCGCCTCAGCGTGGTCCGACGAGCAGTGCCATGTCCGCACCCAGGATTCGAACCAACGAAACACTGGGCCGCCTGCAGCGGAGCGCGCGAACTTAACCACTCAGCCACGGGGCCAGCCCCTTTACTTTATCTTTTAATGTAAAGTTCATTTTGTTCTCTCTTCCAGATCTCCTACAGAATGTTTTGCGTGGTTTATTCTCCTCTTTGTTTTTGCCATTTAGTCTTCTTTTTTGTTTGTTTTGTTTTTTCCCCCTCAAATTCTTTTCTGAATTTTGCTACCTTGTGCTTTCTTTCTTTCTGTTTTTAAATCGTCTCATCCTTGAGTTTTGATGTCTATCCTTACGGTCTTTATTCATAGAGTTCATCGCTTTGTTAAATATGCCACATTTATGGCAGAATGTTTGGTTACAAATCTGCTCCTTAATGTCATTTTTGTTGCTGTATTTTGGTGCCCTTTTCTGCCCTCATTATCGTGTTTGGTCTATTGGTATCTTTGTATTGATGCAGTGCCCCTTCCTTTTTCATTTCTTATCATTGCACATGTTGGATTTTTCTGGATCAGTTCCCCCATCCCCCCTACCCCCAGGAGATTCCTGTGGTGAGAAGGACCCAGAATATCTCTAGGTTCTGCAAACTAAAGTTTCTTTCTTTCTCTGCTACAAAGACAGATCAGTTCCTTCAATATGTTTCCTTTGTATGGTTCTTTTTGTAGTTCTAAGCTGCTACAAATGAGTGCATCGCTCTCTTGCTCAAAATCGACCGTTAGTCATTAGGAAGTATGTTTATTTTTTTGGCTGGTATTTTCCGACATCTGCCTGTACTGGGATCCTCATTTTCCAAGTGTGTTGTCTACACCTCTTCTTGCACACCTTCTGTCTGATCCTACCCTTGCTTTCCCAGATTGATTACTGATTTTTGAAAACAAGGAATATTATTTTGCGTCTTAGGTGAACTCCTTACCTTGAGGAAATATATTTTTTTCAAATTGAGGTGAAATTCACGTAACATAAAATTAACCATTTTAAAGTATACAATTCAGTAGTATTTAGTACATTTATAGTGTTGTACAACCAGCACCTTTATCCAATTCCAAAGCATTTTTATCATCCTGAAAAGAAAACCTTGTGCCTGTTACACAGTTGCTTCCCAATTCTTTCCTCCCTCCCAGCCTTTGGCAACTACCAGTCTGCTTTCTGTTTCTATGGATTTACTCCTTAGTTTTATATATGTTTTATATACATGGAATATACATTTTATATACATGGAATCATACAATATGTCATGTTTTGTATATGTGGAATCACACAATATGTGACCTTTTGTGTCTTTTTTCACTTAGAATGTTTTTGAGGTCATTCATGTTGTAGCGTGTATCAGTTCTTAATTGCTTTTATGTATGTATATAGCACATTGTTTGGACATCCATTGATGGACAGTTGGGCTGTCTCTGTATTTTGACTGTTATGAATAATACTGCTATGAACATTCGTGTACATATTTTTGTTTGGATAGATGTTTTCAGTTCTCTTAGGTAATATATATCTAGGAGTAGAATTGCTGGGTCATATGGTAACTACATTTACCTTTTACATTTTACAGTTTTAGCCATCAAAGTGTTTTCCACAGCAGCTGAACCATTTTACCTTCCCATCAGCACTGTCCGAGGGTTCCAGTTTCTCCATATCCTTGCCAATGTTTGTTATTTTCTGGTTTTTTTTTTGTTTTTTTTTAAAATTATAACCATCCTGGTAAGTGTGAGGTGTAATCTCATGTGATTTTGATTTGCATTTCCCTGACGATTAGTGATATTGAGTATCTTTTCATGTGCTTGTCAGCCATTTGTATATCTTTGGAGAAATATCTATTCAAGTCTTTTCTCCATTTTTAATTTGAGTTGTTTGTTTTGTGTTGTTGAATTGTAAGAGTTCCTTATCTAATCTTGATACCAGACCTTTATCAGACACATGATTTGCAAATATTTTCTCCTATTATATAGGTTGCCTTTTCATTTTCTTGATAGGGTTGTTTGGTGCACAAATATTTTTAATTTTGATGAAATCCAGTGTATGTATTTTTTCTTTTGTTGCTCATACTTTTGATGTCATATCTAAGAATCTGTTACCAAATTCAAGGTCATAAAGATTTACCCTTTTTTTCCTAAGAGTTTTATGACTTTAGCTCTTACATTTAGGTTGTTAATCTGTTTTGAGCTAATAGTTATATATGGTGTAAGATAGGGGTCCAGCTTTGTTATATTGCATGTGGATATCCAGTTGTCTCAGCACCATTTGTTGAATGGACTGTTCTTTCCCCATTGAATTGTTTGGGCACTCTTCAGAAATCAATTGGCCATAGATGTACGGCCTTATTTCTGGACTCTCAATCTTATTATGTTGGTCTCTATGTCTGTCCTACATCACTAGCACACTGTTTGGATTACTGTAGCTTTGCAGTAAGTTTCGAAATAGGGAAGTGTGAGTCTTCCAACTTTGATCCCTGCCCCAAGATTATTTTCACTATTCTGGGCCTCTTGCAATTCTGTGTGAATTTGATGATCAGCTTTTCCATTTCTACAAAAAAGGCTATTGGATTTTTGATAGGAGTTTCATTGAATCTATAGATTACTTTGGATAGTATTGTCCTCTTAGTGATGTTAAGTCCTCCAATCCGTGAACATTGGACGTCTTTTCACTTATTTGGATCTTTTAAAATTTCTTCTAGCAGTGTCTTATAGATTTCAGTTTACAAGTCTTCTGCTTTCTTGCTTAAATTTATCCCTAAATATTTTATTCTTTTAGACTATATCACAGAGGGAATTATTTTCTTAATTTCCTTTTCATATTCTTCATTGCTAGTGTATAGAAATACAACTGAGTTTTGTGTGTTGATCTTTTATCCTGAAACTTTGCTGAATTTATTAGCTCTAATAGTTTTTTAATGCATGAATTCATTAGGATTTTCTATATATAACATGTCATCTGGGAATAGGGATAGTTTTACCTCTTCTATTCTAATTTTTTTTTTTTTTAAGATTGGCACCTGAGCTAACAACTGTTGCCAATCTTCCCCCCCCCCCCCCCCGCCTTATCTCCCCAAATCCCCCTGGTACATAGTTGTATGTCTTAGTTGCACATCCTTCTAGTTGTGTCATGTGGGATGCTGCCTCAGTGTGGCCTGATGAGCAGTGCCATGTCCGCACCCAGGATCCAAACCGGCGAAGCTCTGGGCTACCACAGCGGAGTGCACCGACTTAACCACTCGGCCACGGGGCCACCCCCTCTATTCCAATTTTTATCGTATTTTATTTCTTTTTCTTGCCTAATTGATCTGGCTAGAATTTCCAATATAATGTTTCATAGAAGTGGCAAAAATGGGCATTCTTATCTTGTTCCTGATCTTAGGGTAAAGGCTTTTAGTCTTTCATCATTGATAATGATGTTAGTTCTGGGTTTTTCATGAATGTCTTTTATCATGTTAAAGAATTTCTCTTTTATTCATAGTTTAAGTGTAGTTATCATGAAAAGTTGTCGGATTTTATTTCTTCTACATCATTTGAACTGATTGTGGTTTTTTTGTTTTGTTTTTCCTTCAGCCTATGAATGTGGGCTAATTATTTCTCTGTATTTAACCACCGTTGCGATCCTGGAATAAATCCCACTTCATCATGGTGTATACCCTTTTAATATGCAGCTGGTTCCAGTTTGCTAGTGTTTTGTTGAGGATTTTTGCATCTATATCCGTAGTGGATATTGGTCTGTAGTTTTTTTCTTCTTGTGCCCTCTTTTTCTGACTTTGTTATTATGGTGATGCTGGCCTCATAGAATGACTTAGGAAGTGTTCCCTCTTCAGGTTTTTGGAAGAGTTATAGAAGGATTGATGTTAATTTTTCTTTAAATGATTGATATAATTCAACAGTGAAGCGATCTGGTCCGTGGCTTTGCTTTGATGCAAGGCTTTTGATGCAGTCTCTTTACATGTTATAAGTCAATTTGGACTTTTTGTTTCTTCTTGAGTCATTTTTGGTAGTTTGTGTGTTTTTAGGAATTTTTCCATTTCATCTGGGTTATCTAATTTGTTGTCATATAATTGTTTATAGTATTATTTTTATATTTTTATTTCTATAAGGTCAGTAGTAACATCTCCACTTTCACTTCTGATTTTAGTAATTTGAGTCTTCTCTCTTTTTTTTCTTAGTCTAGCTAAAGTTTGTCAATTTTGTTAATATTTTCAAAGAACCAACTTTTGGTCTTGTTGATTTTCTCTACTGTTTTTCTGTCTCAATTTCATTAATTTGTATTCTAATCTTTATTATTTCCTCCCTTTTGCTGGCTTTGGATTTAGTTCTTTTTCTATTCCTTAAGGTGTATTGTTAGATTATTGATTTTAGATTTTTCTTATTTTTTTTCACTTTTTTTTAAAAAACATTTTTTTTATTAAGATTATGATAGATTACAACCTTGTGAGATTTCAGTTGTACATTATTGTTAGTGATGTTGTGGGTACACCACTTCCCCCTTTGTGCCCTCCTCCCACCCCCCCTTTTCCCTGGTAACCACCGATCAGTTCTCCTTGTCTATATGTTAACTTCCACCTATGAGTGGAGTCATATAGAGTTCGTCTTTCTCTGTCTGGCTTATTTCGCTTAACATAATACCCTCAAGGTCCATCCATGTTGATGCGAATGGAGAAATTTGGTCCTTTCTTATGCCTGAGTAGTATTCCATTGTGTATATATACCATATCTTCTTTATCCAGTCATCAGTTTCTGGGCATTTAGATTGCTTCCACGTCTTGGCTATTGTAAATAATGCTGCGATGAACGTAGGGGTGCATGGGACTCTTGGGATTGCTGATTTCAGGTTCTTAGGATAGATACCCAGTAGTGGGATGGCTGGGTCATAGGGTATTTCTATTTTTAACTTTTTGAGAAATCTCCATACTGTTTTCCATAGTGGCTGCACTTTCTCACCAGCAGTCTATGAGGGTTCCTTTTTCTCCACAACCTCTCCAACGTTTGTCACTCTTGGTTTTGGATATTTTTGCCAATCTAACGGGTGTAAGGTGATATCTTAGTGTAGTTTTGATTTGCATTTCCCTGATGATTAGTGATGATGAACATCTTTTCATGTGTCTGTTGGCCATACTTATATCTGCTTTGGAGAAATGTCTGTTCATGTCCTCTGCCCATTTTTTCATTGGGTTGGTTTTTTGGTGTTAAGCTGTGTGAGTTCTTTGTATATTATGGAGATTAATCCTTTGTCGGATAATAGCTTGTAAATATTTTTTCCCAGTTAGTGGGCTGTTTTTTTGTTTCACTCCTGTTTTCCCTTGCCTTGAAGAAACTCTTTAGTCTGATGAAGTCCCGTTTGTTTATTCTTTCTATTGTTTCCCTCATCTGAGGAGTTATAGTGTCCGAAAAGATTCTTTTGAAACTGATGTCAAAGAGTGTACTGCCTATATTCTCTTCTAGAAGACTTATTGTTTCAGGCCTAATCTTTAGGTCTTTGATCCATTTTGAGTTTATTTTTGTGAATGGTGAAAAAGAGTGGTCAATTTTCATTCTTTTACATGTGGGTGTCCAGTTTTCCCAGCACCATTTGTTGAAGAGACTTTCTTTTCTCCATTGTAGGCCCTCAGCTCCTTTGTCAAAGATTAGCTGTCCATAGATGTGTGGTTTTTTCTCTGGGCTTTCAATTCTGTTCCATTGATCTGTGCACCTGTTTTTGTACCAGTACCGTGCTGTTTTGATCACTGTAGCTTTGTAGTATGTTTTGAAATCGGGGATTGTGATTCCTCCGGCTTTGTTTTTCTTACTCAGGATTGCTTTAGCAATTCGCGGTCTTTTGCTGCCCCATATGAATTTTAGGATTCTTTGTTCAATTTCTGTAAAGAATGTCCTTGGGATTCTGATTGGGATAGCTTTGAATCTGTAGATTGATTTAGGTAGTATGGACATTTTAACTATGTTTATTCTTCCAATCCATGTGCATGGAATGTCTTTCCATCTCTTTATGTCATCAGTTTCTTTCAAGAAAGTCTTGTAGTTTTCATTGTATAAATCTTTCACTTCCTTGGTTAAATTTATCCCAAGGTATTTTATTCTTTTCATTGGGATTGTGAAAGGGATTGAGTTCTTGAGTTCTTTTTCTGTTGGTTCATTGTTAGTGTATAGAAATGCTACTGATTTGTGTATGTTGATTTTATACCCTGCAACTTTGCTGTAGCTGTTGATTGTTTCTAATAGTTTTCCTGTGGATTCTTTGGGGTTTTCTATATATAAGATCATGTTGTCTGCAAACAGCGAGAGTTTCGCTTCTTCATTGCCTATATGGATTCCTTTTATTTCTTTTTCTTGCCGAATTGCTCTGGCCAACACCTCCAGTACTGTGTTGAATAGGAGTGGTGAAAGTGGGCACCCTTGTCTTGTTCCTGTCCTCAGAGGGATGGCTTTCAGTTTTTGTCTGTTGAGTATGATGTTGGCTGCGGGTTTGTCATATACGGCCTTTATTATGTTGAGGTACTTTCCTTCTGTACCCATTTTATTGAGGGTTTTTATCATAAATGGGTGTTGGATCTTGTCGAACGCTTTCTCTGCATCTGTTGAGATGATCATGTGGTTTTTGTTTCTCATTTTGTTAATGTAGTGTATCACGTTGGTTGACTTGCGGATGTTGAACCATCCCTGTGTCCCTGGTATAAATCCCACTTGATCATGGTGTATAATCTTTTTGATGTATTGCTGTATTCTGTTTGCCAGAATTTTGTTGAGGATTTTTGCATCTATGATCATCAGTGATATCGGCCTGTAGTTCTCCTTCTTTGTGTTGTCCTTGTCAGGTTTGGGGATCAGAGTGATGTTGGCTTCATAGAATGTGTTAGGGAGTACTCCATCTTCGTCAATTTTCTGGAATAGTTTGAGAAGGATAGGTATTAAATCTTCTTTAAATGTTTGGTAGAATTCTCCAGAGAAGCCGTCTGGTCCTGGACTCTTATTTTTGGGGAGGTTTTTGATTACTGTTTCTATTTCTTTACTTGTGATTGGCCTATTCAGATTCTCCATTTCTTCCTGGTTCAGTTTGGGGAGATTGTAAGAGTCCAGGAATTTGTCCATTTCTTCTAGGTTGTTCAATTTGTTGGCATATAGTTTTCCATAGTATTCTCTTATGATCCCTTGTATTTCTTTGGTATCTGTTGTGATTTCTCCTCTCTCGTTCCTAATTTTATTTATTTGAGATTTCTCTCTTCTTTTCTTGGTGAGTCTGGCTAAGGGTTTGTCAATTTTGTCAATTTTTTCGAAGAACCAACTCTTTGTTTCATTGATCCTTTCTACTGTCTTTTTTGTTTCAATATCATTTACTTCTGCTCTTATTTTTATTATTTCCCTCCTTCTACTGACTCTGGGCTTTGTTTGTTCTTCTTTTTCTAATTCTCTTAGGTGTCGTTTGAGGTTGCTTATGTGAGCTTTTTCTTGTTTAGTGAGGTGAGCCTGTATTGCAATGAATTTCCCTCTTAGGACTGCTTTTGCTGCATCCCAAATGATTTGGTATGACGTGTTCTCATTTTCATTTGTCTCCAGATAATATTTGATTTCTTCTTTAATTTCTTCAATAATCCATTGTTTGTTCAGTAGCGTGTTGTTTAGTCTTCACATTTTTGCACCTTTCTCTGCTTTATTCTTGTAGTTGATTTCTAGTTTCATAGCATTGTGATCAGAAAAGATGCTTGATATTATTTCAACTGTCTTGTACTTATTGATGCTTGCTTTGTTTCCCAAAATATGGTCTATTCTTGAGAATGTTCCATGCGCACTGGAGAAGAATGTGTAGCCTGCTGTTTTTGGATGAAGTGTTCTATATATATCTATTAAGTCCATCTGGTCTAATTTTTCATTTAATTCTATAATTTCCTTGTTGATTTTCTGTCTGGATGTTCTATCCACTGGTGGTAATGGGGTGTTGAGGTCCCCTACTATTATTGTATTGTTGTTGATGTCTTCTTTTAGTTCTGTTAAGAGTTGCTTTACAAATTTTGGTGCTCCTGTGTTGGGTGTGTATATATTTATAAGTGTTATGTCTTCTTGGTGGAGAGGCCCTTTTACCATTATATACTGTCCCTCTTTGTCTTTCTTTATCTGTTTTGCTTTGAAGTCAACTTTGTCTGATATTAGTATAGCGACACCTGCTTTCTTTTGTTCATTATTAGCTTGGAGTATTGTCTTCCATCCCTTCACTCTGAGTCTGTGTTTGTCTTTGGGGCTGAGGTGTGTTTCCTGGAGGCAGCATATTGTTAGGTCTTGTTCTTTGATCCATCCTGCCACTCTGTGTCTTTTGATTGGAGAGTTCAATTTATTTACATTTAGAGTGAGTATTGAAATGTGGGGGCCTACCACTGCCATTTTATGTCTTGTTTTCCGGTTCTCTTCAATTTCCTTTGTTTCCTGTCCCATGGTTTAGTCTGTTCTGATGGAGAGCTGCTACTCTCTGTTGTTGTCCTTCTACTTATCTCCTTTGCTGTTGGTTTTGTAGCCCCTTTCCTTTTTTGTTTTCAGGAATGAGGGTTTTCCTGAGCATTTCTTGAAGAGGAGGTTTTGTGGCAATGAACTCCCTTAATTTTTGTTTATCTGGGAAAGTTTTTATTTCTCCATCGTATTTGAAGGATATTTTCGCTGGGTAGAGAGTTCTCGGCTGCAGGTTTTTGTCCTTCAGATTTTTGAGTATATCATTCCACTCTATTCCAGCCTGTAAAGTTTCTGCTGAGAAATCTGCGGATAGTCTGATGGAGGTTCCTTTGTAGGTTAATTTCTTCTGCCTGGCTGCCCTTAGTATTCTCTCCTTGTCATTGACTTTTTCTAGCTTCACTACTATATGCTTTGGGGTCAGTCTACTTGCATTGATAAAGTTTGGAGATCTATTGGCTTCTGTCACATGAAGTTCCATCTCTCTCCCCAGGTTTGGGAAGTTCTCAGCCATTATTTCTTTGAATAGGCTTTCTGCCCCCTTCTCCCTCTCTTCTCCTTCTGGTATACCTATAATCCTTAGGTTGCATCTCCTAATTGTGTCGGATAATTCTCGGAGAGTTTCTTCATTTCTTTTTAGTCTTAGTTCTCTCTCCTCTGCCTGCAGCATTTCTATATTCCTATCTTCCAAATTTCTGATTCTTTCCTCCATATTATCGGCCCTACTGTTCAGTGTGTCTAGATTTTTCTTAATCTCCTCTATTGTGTTCTTCATTTCCAGTATTTCTGTTTGGTTCTTCTTTATAGTATCGAACTCTTTTGTGACATAGCTCCTAAACTCGTTGAGTTGTCTATCTGAATTCTCTCAACTCACTGAGTTTTTTAATGATGGCTGTTTTGAAGGCATCATCATTTAGGTTATATATTTCATTGTCTTTGGGATTGTTTTCCGTGTGTTTGTCATTTTCCTTCTGTTCTGGAGATTTAATATATTTTTTCATATTGCTTGATGGTGTAGATTTGTGCCTCCGTATAGAGACAGAGTTTAGTTACTGCTTCCACTTGTTTCTGTTGGTGTGGTGGGGGGACAGCTGTTTATACTGCACCAACCAGGAACCCTATCAGCTGTTGCTAACTGGGCCTGGGCCCATCCTCGCAGTCACAGTGATCCTGTGGGTTCCCTCTTCCGCTGTGGGGGCCGTCACAAGGGGGCTTCAGGCTGCTGGTGCCTACTGTTGCAGACCACCTAGACGTGCTCCCTCCTTAGGGTCTGCAGCCGTGCTTTGGGCTTTCCCAGCGGCCAGGGGCAGGATCACTTATATTTGCAGTGCTGTCACTGTCGGTGCCCACAAAATCTCACTTGTCCACTATAGGTCACAGCAGAGCTACGGACATCTTCTGCAGTCTGTGGTTAGCTCACCTAGCTATGCTACTTTTGTCCCAGGGTCTTCCAGCCTTATGGTTGCCGGGTGGGTGCTCTCTACTAGTGCTGTGCATAGGCTATTGCTGAGGCTGCTGTGAGACTGTAGAGTTTTCCCCTGGGCCACGGAGCCGGGTCGCTGGAACTCCACCCAGCCCCAGTCCTCTTGCCTAGGATCTCGGGGAGCCCCCTGCCCTGTCTGGGGGATAGCCGGAGACCTTGAGTTCAGTGGCAGCTGGCCGGCTGCTGCCTTGCCTGGGATTCTCCTCTTCGGGACCCTCACGGCGTTTTGGATGCTGGGAGAGACCTCTCTGCTAATGGCAGGTAGAGACTTTGCCTGCTGCCTGGATGGAACTCTGGAGTTTCCCCCCCAGGCCGCGAAGCCGGCCGCTGGAGCTCCACCCAGCCCCAGTCCTCTCCCAGGAGATCTCCGGTAGTCCCGAGCCCCTCCCGGGTGAAAGCCTGGTCAGTGGAGTCGGTGGCGGCAGCTGGCTGGCCACCGCGCCATTTGGGATTCTCTCTGGGAGCCTCCTGGCATTGTGGATGCTAGGCCGGGCCTCTCCGCTAATGGCGGGTAGGGGTTTTCCCCGCCGCCTCAGGTGTGTAACTCTGGAGCTTCCCTCTGGGCTTAGGTGTAATTGCGGGGGGCTTAGGTAGGGCTCTGGTCAACTGTTTCCACCGTTGCTCCTCTGGTGTGTGCTCCCTCCTGCCCTTGGTGTGTGGCGATGTTCTGGGGGCGTCCGCTGGAAGAAAGCCGCTTGCAGGTACTAGGCTGTTCGGGGGTCGGGGTAGGATAGTTTTTACCTATCTCCACCTCCTCCCGGAGGGAAGTCCATCCGCCTTCCGATGTATAGCAGCGTGGGTCTCTCAGGCATCCTGAGATGCTATATGGATATCCTTTGTTAAGCGATGAATGTCCAATTAGTTGTAGATTCGAAGCGGGAGAGACAAAGAAGACTACTCACGCCACCATCTTGGATCTTCCCTGATTTTTCTTATTTTTGAATCAAGATGTTTACAGCTATAAATTCCTTTTTGGTCTTAAAGGTATTTTGTATGATTTCACTCTTTTAAAATTCATTGAAACTTGTTTTATCACCTAACATATGTTCTGTCCTAGAGAATGTTCCGTGTTTGCTTGAGAAAAATATGTATTTCTGTTGTTTTGGGATGGAGTGTTCTGTCCTCTATTTCCTTCTCTCTAATTGTTCTGTCCTGTATTGAAAGTAGGGTTTTGACATCTCCAACTATTATTGTAGAACTCTCTAATTCTCCCTTCAATTCTGTCAGTATTTTCTTCATATATTTTGGAGGCTCTCTTATTAGGTGTGTATGTGTTTATTATTTTTTATATCTTCTTGATGGATTGTCCCTTTTATCAATATATAATGCCCTTTTTATTCTCATAAAAATTTTTGACTTAAAGTTTCTTTTATCTGATATTAGATAGCCACTGAAACCTCTCTTTTGTTTATGAATTGCATGCATATTTTTCCATCCTTTCACTTTTCACCTTTTTGTGTCTTTGGATCTGAATTGAGTCTCTTGTAGACAGCATATAGTTGGATCATGTCTTTTTATCCATCCAGCTAATCTCTGCCTTTTAATTGAAGAATTTGATCCATTTACACTTAAAGTAATTACTGATAAGAAAGTATTTAGTTCTGCCATTTTGCTATCTGTTTTCTATGTCATCTCTTTTTCCCCTCAAATTTTTCATTACTGCCTTCTTTTGTGTTTAACTGACTTTTTTTTATTGTACTGTTTTGATTACTTTCTCATTTCTTTTTCTGTATATTTTTAGTTATTTTGTGTGTATTATTTAGTTATTTTAGTTATTTTCTGTGTATATTTTAGTTATTTCTAAGAACCTATTCAATTTATAAAAATTTATTTTGAATTAATACCAGCTTAGCTTCAGTAGTGTACAAAAACTCTGCTCCTATACAGCTCTCTCTCTCCAACTTTATGTTGTTGTTATCATGACTTACATCTTTATACATTATGTGCCCATCAACATCAATTTATAGTTATTGTTTTATGCATTTGTCTGTTAAATCATATAGAAAAGAAAGAGGAGTTACAAACTAAAAGTGCAATACTGGCTTTTGTATTTACCTATGTAGTTACTTTTACCAGTGTTCTCTATTTCTTCATGTGGCTTCCAGTTACTGTCTCATGTCCTTTAATTTCCCTTGGTGAACTCCCTTTAACATTTCTTGTAGCATAGGTCTAATAGTGATGACCTGCTTCTGTTTTTGTTTATCTAGGTATGTCTTAATTTCTCCTTTAGTTTTGAAGGACAGCTTTTTTGGCTCACTGTTTTTTTCTTTTAGCGCTTCAAATATATCATCCCACTGACTTCTGGCCTTTGTGGTTTCTGATGAGAAATTAGCTGTTAATCTTATTGAAGATCCCTTGTACGTGAACTACTTTTCTCTTGCTACTTTCATGGTTCCTTTTGGCTTTTGATAGCTTGATTATAATGTGTTTTGGTATGGATGTCTTTGCATTTATCCTTCTTGGAACTTGTTGAACTTCTTGAATGTGTAGTTTCTTGTCTTTTTTCAAATTTGAGAAATTTTAGCCATTATTTCTTCAAATTTCTTCTTTCTGCTCCTTTCTTTGCCTTCTGGGACTCCCTGTTATGTGTATGTTGGTACACTTGGTGGGCTCCCACATATCCCTTAGGCTCTATTCGTTTTTCTTCATTTTTCTTTGTGTTTTTCAGACTGGATAATTTCAAGTGACCTCTCCTCAAGTTCTCTGATCTTTCTTCTGCCTGCCCAAAGTTGCTATTGAAACTCTATAGATAATTTTTATTTCAGTTATTGTAGTTTTCAGTTCCATAATTTCTTTTTGGTTCTTTTTAAAATAATTATCTCTTTATTGATATTCTATTTATTGACACATTGTCCTGGTTTCCATTAGCTCTTTGTCCATGGTTTCTTTGAGCTTTTTGAGCATATTTAAGATAGTGATTGACAGTCTTTGTCTAGTAAATCTAATGTGTGTTCTTCCTCATGGACATCATTTTTCCTTTGAATGGGACATCCTTTCTTTTTGTTTCTGCATGCTTCACAATTTTTTTGAAAAGTGGACATTTTAAACATTAAAATGTGATAACTCTGGAAATTAGATCCTTCCCCTTCCTCACGTTGCCCTCTCCCCACAAGGAAGATTAGCCCTGAGCTAACATCTGTTGCCAATATTCTTCTTTTGTTTTGCTTGAGAAAGATTAGCCCTGAGCTAACATTTGTGCCAGTCTTCCTCCACTTTATATGTGGGTCGCCTCCTCAGCATGGCTAATGAGTGGTGTAGGTCTGTGATGGGGATGTGAGCCATGAACCCAGGCCACCAAAGTGGAGCACGTTGAACTTAACCACTACACCACGAGGCTGGTCCCCTCAGTGGTTTGTTTTTGTTGCTTCTGTGGGTTATAGATTTTTGTTTGTTTAGTGACTTTTCTAAACTATTTTTGTAATTTTTTTTTTTGGTCTTAAGTGGTCTCTGTCTCAGTCTGCTCGGGCTACCATAACAAAATATCATGGAACAGAAATTTATTTTCTCACAGTTCCTGAAGGCTGGAAGTCTGAGATCAGGGTCCCAGCATGGTTTGCTTCTGTTCAGAACTCTCTTCCTGACTTGCAGATGGCCACCTTCTCACTTTGTTCTCACATGGCAGACAGAGAGAGAGATCAAGCTCTCTGATATCTCTTCCTTTATAAGGGGCACTAATACCATCATGAGAGCCCCACCTTGATGACCTCATCCAAACCTAATTACCTCCTAAAGGCCACATCTCCAAGTACCATCACACTGGTGCTTAGGGCTTCAACATATGAATTCTGCAGAGAGGGGCGACACAACATTCAGTACATAACAGTCTCTGAAATCTCTTTTTTTCTTTTATCTGTGGTCTACTGGTGTTATCAGAGAGATTTCCTTGAACATCTGGAGTGAAAAAGAAAATACAAAGAAAGAAGAGGAAAAAAGAAGAGTAGAAAGAAAATTGTTTCCCAATCTTTGCAGCCTGGCTCTGTGTTGGGCGCTCTAACCCTTAGCAGGCTCTTTACAACTCTGTCTTAGCCTTCACTTCCTGCTTGTGCTGAGTCTAGAGATGAGCCAGTAGTTTTCTGAGATCTTCTCTAAGTAGGTGTCCTGCCTTGGACATGTGCGTGGCTTTCTAAATTCTCAAATTGTTTTTCAGTGCCCTAATTTCCCAAAGAAACTCTCTTTCCAGCTTTTCCTCCAGGTTTTTGACATGTCTATTGTTTGCCTCAACTGTAATATTTTGTCCCACGTGACAGTGGGTTTTTCTTTCACCTTAAAATGTTTTAGAAGAATGTCCTCTATATAGCTGCTTTTTTGCCCTAAGAGAGTTCCAAGTTGATGAAACAAAGGAGAATGTCTTGAGTCAGTCCTTCAGGTATTCTCACACAGGTCACAACAAACGCAAATTCTTTGAGAACAAAGTCTACTCTGTTCCCTGTAGAACCAGGGACCAGGGTCCAACTGTTGGAATGTGGGCTAGTGTATTCAAGACTGCCACTGAGCCAAGAGTGGGGAAAGGGAAATAAAAATGCCACAAATCTTTCATACTGTTTTTATGTCACCTTGTTTCAACATTTGCTTGATTGTTGTAAGCCATTGACTATTTTCCAGAGTTCTGACAAATTTGATTCTGATAGTTTTTGCTCACTTTTTTGGTGTTTCTGTAGAGGAATGCATTCTTGGAACTAGCTTCTACAGCTGTCATTGAGGAAGTGTGTTTTTGCTTGCACTTTTTGATATTTGCTGCTGTGGGTCCACTCTGCGCTCCCTGTAGTTTTTCTCTCTAGTTCCTCCTGTGCAACTTCTGCCCTATCTTAACTGTTCAAAGCAACTTTTTTTTTTTTTTTAAAGATTTTATTTTTTCCTTTTTCCCCCCAAAGACCCCCGGTACGTAGTTGTATATTCTTCGTTGTGGGTCCTTCTAGTTGTGGCACGTGGGACGCTGCCTCATCGTGGTTTTGTGAGCAGTGCCATGTCCGTGCCCAGGATTTGAACCAATGAAACACTGGGCCGCCTGCAGCGGAGCACACGGACTTAACCACTCGGCCACGGGGCCAGCCCCTGTTCTAAGCAACTTTTATTAGTGTTTTTGAGTTTTTGGATTATCCCTGTCTTTTCATTTAGCTTAAAATGAAGATTGCATTTTTTAATGTTCTCTCATTTGTTTGCCTTTGTTGCTTTTTCTGGTATCCAGGATTCAAACTGTTCTCTTACCCCCTAAAATTCCTGCTTGATGTTTGTAGTCAAGCCTAATTTCACCCCAAATCCCTGGTAATCATTTATATGTTTTCTATTCTTATAGCTTTGCCTTTTCTAGAGTGTCATATAAATAGTATAGTATATAGTATGTAGCCTTTTGAGTCTGGCTTTCACGTAGCATAATGCGTTTGAGATTTATCTACATTGTTTTGTGTTATCAATAATTGGTTGATTTTTGTTGCTGAGTAGTTTTATCTTGTGTGAATGTACAGTTGAAGGACATTTGGGGTGTCTTCTGTTTTCAGTGCTTGTGTATAAAGCTGTTATATACATTCACGTATAATTTTCATGTGAACATGTTTTCATTTCTTTTGGGTAAGTCCTAGGAGTAGGATTACTATGTCCTAACTTTCTAAGAAACTGCTAACCTGTTTTCCAAAGTGGCTATATCCTTTTGCATCCTCACTAGTCATGTCTTAGGGTTCCAGTTCTTCTATATCCTTACCATCTCTTGATATTGTCAATATTTGTCTCTCTCTCTTTGTTGCATTTCCCTAATGACTGATGATGTTGAAGATTTTTTCATGTGCTTATTCTCATCTGTATATCTTCTTTGATGAAATTTCTTTTAAAATCTTTTGCTGTTTATAATTTATTTGAATTGAGTTTTGAGAATTCTTCTTATGTTTTGGTTATTAGTCCTCTGTTAGACCTATTTGGCAGATATTTTCTCCCAGTCTGTGGCTTGCCTTTTCATTCTATTGACAGTGTCATTCAAAGAACAGTAGTTCTTCATTTTAATGAAAGCCATTTTACCAATTTTTTTGGGTTGTGCTTTTGCTGTTGTATCTAAAGGTCACAAAAATTTCTTTCTATGTTTTCTCCTAGAACAGCACTAAAAATAGACTGAAAGTAATATATATAATTAAAAATTTTTTAGTATCCATATTAAAAAATTAAAAAGAAACTGGTGAAATTAATGTAAATGTCATGTTTTCTTTAAGCCAGTATATTCAAAATGATCATTTCAACGTGTATTCAACAGAAAGATTATTAATGAGATACTTTATGTTTTAATTTTTGCACTAAGCCCTACCCTGGTGTGTATTTAGCACAGCACATCTTAGTTGAGCCACATTTCAAGGGCTCACTAGTGATGTGTGTCTAGTGGCTACCATATCAGATGGCACAGATCTAGAAGTTCTATAGTTTTAGGTTTTATTTTAGATCTGTTATTTATTTTGAGTTAATTTTTGTATAAGGTGCAAGGTATGGATTGAAGTTCATTTTTTTAAATATGGTTGTTCATCAGAACTTTTTAATAGAAGTTTGTTCTGGGAAGTTAGAGGTTTAAAGATCATTCTGGGCTCTAAAGCTCAATGTTTAAACATGCTTTCTTTTGCTGCCTTATTTTATTGTTTTATATTTGAGTGAAATGTATATTATTTTGTAATTAACAGTTTTCAAGCTATTTTTGTAAAATGCTCAGAAATATTAGGCATTTAGTGTCTTGGCTTTATTTATTCAAGCTTCAATTACACATTATGCTATTTACCTCTTTAAGACTAATTAACCTCTGCATTCCCAAAGTTATATCTAAAGTTCTTATTTACTTTGTTTCCAGGCATGTACTGGCATTGAAAACATTGATGAAGCTATTACATTGCTTGAACAAAATAATTGGGACTTAGTGGTAAGTGTTTGTTTCTTTTTTCAGCTTTATTAAGATATCATTGACATATAACCTTGTGTAAGTTTAAGGTGTTCAGTGTGATGATTTGATATATGTATATACTGTGAAATGATTGCTACAATGTTAGTTAACACATCCATCACCTCACATAGTTACTTTCTTTTGTGGTGAGAGCTTTTAAGATTTACTCTCTTAGCAACTTTCCAGGATATGGTACAGTATTGTTAACTGTAGTTACCATGCTGTACATTATATTCCCCAGAACGTATTCATCTTATAACTGGAAGTTTGCAGCCTTTGACCACCTTTGCTCATTCTCCCCCCGGCCCCTGGCAACCACTAATCTAAACTACTCTGTTTCTGAGTTTGGTTTTCTTTCTAGATTTCACATATAAGTGAGGTCATACAATAGTTATCTTTCTCTGTCTGACTTACTTCAAGTACTTTTTTCTTTATTTGACCAGTAATCAAATTTTACAAATTCTTGAATGTCTTTAGCATTCCTTATAGACGGTTCAGCATACCATTGTGCATCTATAACTCTAATCTGAATGAATAAAATCTAAATGTTATGTCTTTAATGTGAAGTTCATATTTAGTTCAGTGTTAAATTGCTAAATTATTATGAATTCTTAGATAATTTAAATAATTTTAAAAGTTATTCTCTTATCTTATTGTGTATTATGGTTCGTCTTCCCCTGTAGTATTGAGATGGAGATGCTTGGAAGGAGAGAAAAGTCAGGCTTGTTTGAATGTCTAAACAACTCTGTTTGATGTTTTCCCCTCATTTCTTGGGGCCATCACTGATGATTACTCCTTTTTAAAACTGTTGAAGAAGTGGCATTCTGCTGTGGTTTTCCTTATGAGCTTTAGACATTTTAATGTAGAAGTGGTTTAGTTATTTTTGTAGGGGGCAGGGGGGAGTAACTCAAAAGGCAAGGCCCAGCACAGACTACACATTTACAAGATTGTAATTTATTTACAGTTGCAAAGCAGGCTAAAAAGGAATTGTACAGCAGTATAGGAGCAATATTGGTTGTATTGGGATGACACAGATGTCCCTTAATGCATTTGAAATCCTTAAAAAGCCTAAATTACAATTTTGAAGAAGTGCTGATTTTCAAAAGTCAAAACTAGAGATGTGTATTTCTAGAGCTGAGATTAGATATGTAGGTATATTCAGGTTCATACGTGGACTTACATAATCAACTATCAATTATCTATATGCTTTGTGTAGATTTACTACTATTAAATTTTTCTTTTCTTGTGAGGAAGATTTGCCCTGAACTGACATCTTTGCTGGTATTCCTCTATTTTGTATGTGGAATACCTCCGCTGCATGGCTGTTGAGTGGAGGAGGTCTGTGCCTGGGACATGAACCCATGAACCTAGGCCGCTGAAGCGGAGTACGTGGAACTTTAATCACTCAGCCACAGAGGCAGCACCTACTACTATTAATTTTTTTACTCAAACTATAAAAAGTCTTTATTTTCAATTTGTAAAAGTAATAATGCTCATTGTAATGAAATGAGAAGCTATAGAAATTTACAAAGAAGAAATTAATAACAACCTTTAATCTCATCACTTAGAGATAGTAATTGTTTAACTTTTTTTTTTTTTTCCTGAAGAATGTTCACCCTGAGCTAACATCTATGGCCATGGCCAATCTTCTTCTTTTTGCTTGAGGAAGATTTGCCCTGAGCTAACATTTGTGCCATTCCTCCTCTATTTTATATGTGGGTTGCTGCCACAACATGGCTCCTGATGAGCGGTGTGGGTCTGTGCCTGGGAACCACACCGGGGCCTCCAAAGTGGAGCATGCCGAACTTAACCACTAGGCTATGGGGCCAGCCCCTGTTTAACATTTTTGAGTATGTTTTTCCAGGGTGTTTTCTCTTCATTATGTGATTAATTTCTTTTTATACAAATAAGATCATTCTATTTCTACCATTTTGTAATCTGCATTTTTCACTTAACCTATCATGAATGTCTTTCTAGCCATGTAAATGTGACTGTTCATCATTCTTTTTAATGTGTTTTAATGTTTACATGCTATTTCATGGTGTGGTTGTAGCCTAATAATTTTACCAGTCAGTCCTAGACTTTTAGACATTTAGGATTTTTGCAATATTTCCTATTATGCACATTACTGTAGAGAACATTCTTGTACGTGCATCCTTGCATACTTAACCTATTATTTTCCTAGATGATATTGAATAAATTCAATTCATAATTGAATTTCTGGGTCAAATTGTATACATATTTTTAGGTTTTTGGATACTTATGGTTAAATTGCCTTCCGGGAAGGTTATACTAAATTTAATTTCTACCAACTGTATACACTTTGAGATTGCCTATTTCATTAAGCCAGTGCTTCGTTATTTTTTTAATATTCTGGCACTTGTCAAAATTTACAGATAGGTTCATATGGCCTGACTCCAAATCCAGATTTTTATCGCTGTGCTATACTCTTAAGAAAGCATGGTGTAGATGACATGTCCATGATTTCTATGTGTGTGTGGGTGGGGGAAGGGGCAGCAACTTATTTGAAATGATGTCCCCAGATTTCTAGACTGGCAGCTTCTTTTGCAATAGCAAGTGCATTGCTTTATTTAGTTTGTGTATGTTTAGGGTATCTTTTGGAGAGGCTGATGTAAATTATTGGTTGAGGTTAAAAAATCCCACCAAGCCACTCTTGCGCAGTACTGACGAGAGGGATATGAGGTGGAGTAAAGGGAGATTGTGGGCTGAAAGTAACTGACTCTAAGTCTCTGGTGTGAGAATTACCATTTGAGGGGGATGGATATAAGTTCTTTCCTTATCTGCTTCCTATTGGTCCATGTTCATTAGTTTTGAAGGTTAAAACCTTTGTTGGTTCTGGGTGTTTTTTCAATCCAATCCATGTAGAGTATTGCAAAAGGAAAATTTTCCCAGATAGTGTTAAATAATTGAATGGTACAGGTGTTCTCTAAGTATTTCTGTTATTTGATTTTGGAAAATATTATAATGGCAGTTGGGTTAGAAACACTGATGTTATGTTTCTGCAGAAATGCAATCTCACGCTGTACTGGACCCAAGCAAAAGCATCAGGCTATCTTTTGCAAGCTTAAACTTTGGCTTTCTTTTGATATATATGTCCTAGTTGGCTTTCCTTTGCAATTAATCCACTTTTGTCAAGTGAAGATTTTCTGTGTTTTGTAGCTATCTTGCTCTATAAATTTTCTCAGTTCTCCTATTTTTATATATCAGTCACTTGTCATTTTTTTCTTTCTCTCTCTCTCTCTTTATTTTTTTTGGTGAGTAAGATTGGCCCTGAGCTAACATCTGTTGCCAATCTTCCTCTTTCTGCTTGAGGAAGATGGTCACTGAGCTAACATCTTTGCCAGTCTTCCTCTTCTTTGTGTATAGGATGCCGCCACAGCATGGCTTCATGAGCAGTGTGTAGATCCACGCCTGGGATCTGAACCTGTGAACCCCAGGCCACCAAAGTGGAGCGTGTAAACTTAACCACTATGCCACTGGGTTGACCCCTACGTTGTGTTTTTTTAAAAATGAAACTTAAGTATTTTGAACAACCCAAACTTCTCATTAGGATCATGGAACTTTTTATATGTTGTTTTCTGTATTTTGCTTGTGTGTTATATTTTGTGTTTCTAAATTATGCTTATCCCTGCTCTGTGTTTTATGGGCCTTGTGGAACAGTTTGCATAATTTGAATCTTTAACCTAGGACATGTCTGTATTTTAACTTTCCTGTATATAGCAGTTAGACCTCTCCTTCAGGGTTTTTGTGCGCATTTTGCTAGAGAAGAGTAGAGGAATGTGAGTTAGGCATCACAATCTGGAATTGTGATGAATTTAAGAAAATCCAATAACAAGAAAACTCATTCTGTCAGTACTGAGTGCTTACAGTATATCCAAATTTATGCTAGATGCAGTGGGAGCTTAAAAAACACGTAACAATATGTGGTGTATGACTTTGAGAAGTGTACTGAAAAATTGATAAGACCTGGTCTTTTATACATGTATGTTATACTCAGAAATGGGAATAGTGTTGTGAAAAAATGGTTGCAAATAGACTATCTACTTTATAGATTTAGACACACAAAAACTATTCTATATGGAAATATAGCCCAGTCCCAGGAATTTTACTCATTAGCCACTTTCCTTGATCTGCACACTATTTTCATTATATAGCTATCCACAAAACAGTGCTTCCAAACCCTATGTTTTAAGTACCCCACAGTTGACTCTTCTTATTTTGGGACAACTACAGGTTGGGTTATATACTCTAAAATTCTGAAAACAAAATAACATGAACTTTAAGACTATTGGGAAGCATCTTGGGCTACTGTTTTACTTAACATGAAGCGTATTGTACTCTCCCTACCTCCATCTACCTCAGACTTTCATTTTTCACATTGTCTTGCACTTACAGTTAAGAGAAGATTAATGTCATTACAGTTGATTGCTTCCACACAGATGAATATTTTCTGTCTATGTCTGGAAAGGTGAATACGTAAGGAAGAATTATTGGCAATGAATAAAAATCTTTTACCAAAGGATTACCTTCTTACATGGAAGTGTACTGCATGATCACTATAAATTGTGATCTGGGCTCCAGAATTGACCCACTGCTCATTTTCTGTTTTCAGTATAGAAGAATATGGGCCAGTGGAGAATAGAAATCTGTATTGTTTGTTTTAATTTTGAGTAATCAAAATGTGAGACAGCTAACTATAGTGGTAAACCCATTGCATTAGTCTTGAATCAGGAGCCGTGGCTTGTCAAACCGCTTGTTGTTATTTTATTGAGTATGGCCTAGGCCAAGTTATTTCTCTGAACTTCTGAACATCTGCATATAAAATAAGGGATTTGGACTAGATCATGCTCAAGATCCTTTGATACATGAGATATTTGTGAAGAATCTGTGTCCTAATTTCTGTCAAGATTCCACAAGAAGCAGTCAATTATTAAGAGTAGTATAAGCAAGCATTTTAATAGAACTTTATAAGTTTGAAACACTTGTACACATACCATTTGTTTAATCCTTTTAACAGCTTTATCATGTAGGTAATGACAGGACAAGATGCTATGCCAGTTGTTTCACAGAAGGTCTGTATTTATGAAACTCCTTCAATAAATTAAAATTTCTAGTGAGCTCTTGGTGATCCAGGGAAGATATTTGGCATATACTTGATAACCCAATGCTAAGTGAAATAAAGTAAAAGTAAACATTAACCTAGCCATACTACATTTTAAGTACTCTATGCTCTTAGGAAATGACTTTTGAACTTTGCACTCAATTTCTGCTCTAGTGTGCTGCCTGTGCTGACATAGCTGTTTTGTTGAAGAAAGACTCTATTCAGAGTACTTGTATTTATCTTTAACTATGTGTTTCAACTTAAGGCAAAAATCAAATGAATCAGCCTATCTATTTTTGGATCGTCACTGAGTTTCTGGTCTTCAAAGATAATTTTGTATTAATAGAAGCTTATAATAAAGTCATAAACACTGAAGAGTCAAACCCAAGGAAAATTATCATGCACATAACCTGTCTCATTTTAAGATTCATTGAGGTGTTTTGAGACAATTCCATTCCACCAATTTTCACTTTTGAAGAAATGTGCCTTGATGATTATCCTAAAATTCCTTAGAATAATATTTCCTACTACCCTACTCAGGATGTGACTATAGAGTTCCTCGAATGTGCGCTGCTTTTCTACTTTATGCAGTGTTATGAACACCTGCAGTTCTATGAATGAACTAGTCTAACTAGTGACATAATGAGTCTCTGTCGTTGTCAGAAAGCAGCCAAGCATTGAGCTTGGCTTCATCAATGGCCATTAGACACTGTCTTATATTTGCACAGATCTTTGCTATGAGAGAAGAGAAGTTGCTACGAAGGAATATCTCATCATGTCAATTTCTCCTTTGCTATGGCCTTCTTTGTTTCCCTTGTTTTTAAGGGACTGTAAGTCCATTATTTACAGAATTTTTCAATTTCTCAGTTTGTAATTTGACTACCATTCTACTCCTATTGTCTCTTCTTTTATTGAGGGTCTACTTTGTGCTAGGTATCGTGTCAAGTGATTTACCCTGGATTGTTTCATTTACTCTTCACGGCAGTCTCAAAAGGTGGATAGATAGGTATTATCTGTATTTTATAGATGGGAAACTGAGGCCCAGTGAAGTTAAGTAAACTGTCCATGCTCACACGTCTGATAGAGGGTAAAATTGTGATTTTGAACCCAGATCTGTCAGCCCATAAAAATTTTCATAGCTTTAAAGTCATGGTTTAAGGTTATTAGATTTTCTGTACCCAGTGTTATTCTTTTCTGAACTCCTGTAGTCTTCTACCACTCACAACTAATTTCACATTGTCAAGTAAAAGACTTTTTGCTATACTTACTTAGTGGTATTTTTTTTTTTTTATTAAGATTTTATTTTTTTCCTTTTTCTCCCCAAAGCCCCCTGGTACATAGTTGTATATTCTTCGTTGTGGGTCCTTCTAGTTGTGGCAGGTGAGATGCTGCCTCCGCGTGGTCTGATGAGCAGTGCCATGTCCGCGCCCAGGATTCGAACCAACAAAACACTGGGCCGCCTGCAGCGGAGCGCGCGAACTTAACCACTCGGCCACGGGGCCAGCCCCCTTACTTAGTGGTATTTTACTCCAAATATGTTTATGCTTTGTTTTCAAATAGATTCTAGAGGGAAAGAATTGTGTTTCTTATTAATTTTGTCTTGGCACATGGTAGTTGCTTAATAAATGCTTATTTGACTGATTTTTGTCTCTAGCACACATTTTTAAGTCTATTTTCCATCTCTCATTTGGATATTTGAAAAGTCTTTGCTGTTAAGACTTCTGACTCTTACTGCTATTACTCTTCCTTACCTGGCAAACATAGGATTGGAGGAGAGAGGGAGGATAACTCAGATACCCAAGGAGTAGGATTGGGCCGATTTCATTTTCTCACTAGTAAAATTTAGATGGTCTCTACCTGTTGTAGCTTTTTGAGAAATATTTTTCACAAATAAATTCTTTCCTTTCCAGTTTTTTCCTAAGCATCTCATAAAAATCTTTTCCCCCCCTTCTGTTTATTTCTGGTTGTGCCGTTCTAACATAATGAAAGCGCATCATATAACCCAGTTTATTTGAAACTTTTTGTCATTCTGCTTCAGGAGAAAACTTAGTGTGATAAAAAACTTCTGCTTCTTAAAGTGTAACTAAGTGGATATGAAAGAATTGTTTTTTACCTTTCAAAGGAAAAGTTAAGTTTTTATAAACATGAAATTCCAGTTTACTAAACTCGTGGTGGTTCACATTATCAAATCAAAGCTGTCTGAGGTCCACATTTTTTTCCCCTGACTGCAACTTGACTTTCTGCTTATTTTTTTACTGGATTTTGCTCATGTTTTATTACTTTTCCTTTAAATGTAATCTAGTTCTAGAATTACTTTATTGCATGAACCAAACATCTTCTCTTTTATCAAACCTATGGTAGATAAAAGTTGAGAGGCTTTAGGACCTAGTAAAAATGTGGTGTGTTCATCACGTAGCAGGAAGGGATGTGCCCACTGTTAAAGGAAGTTGGAAATGTGGCTAATATTTATTGCTTTCTGATTTCTAGTACAACTTATCTAACCTATGTTTCAGAGCACAAACCATTTAAATGAAATAGTAAGGCGTCATCTCACTGCTGTGAAACTAAACTAAAGGCTTTATGCTAATTCTGAAAGAAGTAGTATATGCTACCTATGATTTGAACATTTAAAAGAAAATAAAAATTTAAATGGTTTTTGTTTTTAAATTTGTTCAGTTCAATCAGATGCACTTTGATCTTGATATTTTATAAAGCTTGCTAACCTACAAGTTAGCTTGAGTTTAAAAATGAGGTTATTTTCAACAAGCTGCCTTGCTGTGATATTTAACTAATTTATTTCTATTTCTGGAAGTGGTTGTAGCGAAGTCGGTGGTTTAGCGCACCTGTAATGTGAGGACTCGCAGTTCCTCCTGCTGGTTTCAAGGACCAGCCGACGTAAAGCAGAGTGTGCTTAGAAAAGAGAAAATAACACGGCAGTTAAGATATCTGTTTTTATAATTCTTTATATTTATAATGACAGTTTTTTAAAAGTTTGCTATTTACTGGTAATACAATTTGTTAAAAATTTTAGTTATACTTCTGTCTTTAAGTAAAATGGTAATTAAACTGTTCACATACAAAAATTTATACTTCCTACTTATATCTCCCTAGGTTCTCATTTTCTTTTATTTATTTTCTATTAAAATTTTTTTTTTTGAGGTAATGCTTAAGATCTACTCTACAGTTCAGTGGTATTCAGTGTATTCAGTGTTGTGCAACCACCAGCTCTCTTTAGTTGGTTTTGAAAATTCTTGGTATTTTTTTTCTGCTCTTTTCTTGCTCTTTTGTCCTTCTTTGTTTCTGGCTATGCATATATTAGTTTGATTTTGTCATTTAGCTTTTGGATGCTCTCTGTTCTGCTTTTTCCCCATCTTTTTTTTTTTGTATGTGTTTTCAGTTTGAGTAATTTCTATATTCCTATCTTCAAGTTCACTGATTCTTTCCTTGACTATGCCAATTCTGTTAATAAGTGTGTTGAAGAAATTCTTCATCTCTGTTACTATGTTTTTTTATTTCTAGCATAGTTTCTCCCTCTGCTGAAATTACCCATCTGGTCTTCTGTGTTGTCCATTTTTTTCAATAAGGCCTTTAACATATTAATCACAGTCATTTAAAATTCCCTGTCAGTTTTAACATCTGTATCCTACCTGAATCTGTTTCTGATGATTGCTTGTCACTTGCAAATGTACCTTTTCTGGACTTTTGGTATGCTTTGCAATTTTTGTTGAAAACTGGATATTTTATGTAGGATAGTAGAGACTAAGATAAATGACTTTTATCTCTGGAAATAGCAATGGCTTGCTTTATGCTAAGACTTTAGTCTAGGTGTTTGAATTGATCTAATTTTTTGAGTTGGGTTGTGTTTGAGATTTATTTTTCCTATGGCTTTGCTCAATACACCAAAGCCTTCAAATTCCTCTTTGATACTTTGTGTTTAGGATGTTGACTGGTTTGCTAGAGATTCTTTTTCCCCTCCCCAAATACCCCCAGTACATAGTTGTACATCTTTTTAGTTGTGGGTCCTTCTAGTTGTAGCATGTGGGATGCCGCCTCAACATGGCCTAACGAGCAGTGCCATATCCGTGCCCAGGATCTGAACCCTGGGCTGCTGAAGCAGAGCGCACGAACTGAACCACTCGGCCATGGGGCCGGCCCCCAGAGATTTTTTTTTTAATGCTCACTTCACCTTCAACTTTTGATTTTCTCTTTGTGATTCAGAGACGATGTGTCTCCTGCAAGTTACTGTTACTCTGCTAACTAGCCTGGCCATGGGGACTCGAGGGCATTCTGTTTTTCTGATAATACTTCAGCCTTCTGCCATCATTGAGTCCCTGGGTCTTGGGTTTGTGGCCTTCTCAAAGCTCCTGTCTCCCTCCAGTTATAAATCTGAGACCAGTATGTTTTCCTTCCCTTCTTCCTGGGGTAGAGGGTTTTTTCCGCTCTTTTCTCTCCTTCTGGTTGCTGTGGATATCACCAGTGCCCTCAGGTGACAATGTTTGTTCTTCTCCCCTCAGATTAAAGCTTTTGTTTTGTGAGGGAGATGGAAGGGTCCTGGCAGAGTTTTGTGCTGCTCTCACAGTGTCTGCTGCTCTTCTCCCTTTGTTCTGCACCTTGGTAGAGACTCTCAGGATTCTGCCAATTTTTTTTCTCTGAGCACTTGGTGGTGTTCGTGGAGAAAAAGCCTGTAAGAATTGCAGACCCCCTATATTTGGGACTCTTTCTCACCAGTGCACTGTTAGACTCCACCAATTTGTCAGTCATCCTAGTGTAGCTCTTAGCCTAGTAAAAGTGCTCACATCTTGTCTCTCTCTTCTTGCACCTGTCTTAGGTTTTGGGCCAGTTATTTGCCCTATGACCTTATCATTCCAGTGGGTTCCAGAGACGTCATGAACTCAGGCTTTCTCTCTCTCTCCATTATAAGGTTGGAAGCAATACTCTTTCCAATTCTCTAATGATCCATTGTCATTATTTTGAAAAACCACTGTAGGTTCAGATTGTATTTCTTCTTTCCCCAATAAGTGTTTTGTAGATGGTTTTAAAATTTCCAGAACCCGGGTGCTTTCTATTTTCTTGTTTTTGTTGTAACTTCTAGTTCCGTTGTATTGCATTTAGAGAGTATTGTTTACAACATTTCTGCTTTGTGGAAATTATGTTTCTTTGTGACCTAACATATGATTCATTTTTGTGCATATGTCATGGGCTTTTGAAAGGTGTGTTCTCTATTATCAAAATGCTAGAGTTTAGTGTATATACATAAGATCTTCTACCTCCTGTCTTATTTTCGTTTGATCAAGTTTTGTCCACTTGGTCTGTCTTGTATTGAGAGTTGTGTATGTAGTCTCCTACTATTAGTGTATTTCTGTGTCTTTAAATCTCCTGTAGGTTGTCCTTCATGAAGTGGTTGCTGTATTATTTCATGCATACATATTCCTAAGTGTAATATCTTCATTGTGAATTGTGGCTTTTATCATTAAAAAGTAGCCTTTGTCACATTTAATGCTTTAGTCTTGAATTCTACTTTGTCTAATATCAGATGGCTACCCCTACTCTTTTTTTTGTTTTTATTATCCTGATATTTTTTTTTTATTTTTAGTCATTTTGAATTACTCTGTCGTAGGTGTATCTCTTGTGTATATATATAGCATGTAGTTGAGTCTTGTTTCATGAGCTCCTGAGCTGAATTGAAAATGTTTTTCTTTTAGTAGTTGAGTCCATTCATTCTCTAATATGATTGATGTGTTTGGTCTCAATGCTGTCATATTTTTTAATTATGCGTGTTTTGCTGTATTTACTATACTTTCTATGAGATGTATTTTCTTTGCTTTTTTATAGTTTTATTTCATTTATAAAATAAATAGTATTGTTTAATTTATAAAATAAATAGCATTTTATTTACTATTTTACTTATAGTTCTTATTTGTAGTTATTGCTTTTATTTATAACTTATATTTTTGTTCTTGTGGTTACTTTTATACTTAAACATTTTTTAATGTTCTTAGTCTCATGTTTTCTTTTTAGTCTTTTATTGTGTGATTTATGAATTTTTAAGTATTCTTTAACCCTACTTTTGCCTATATAGCAACCAGTGTGCTTATTCTGTTTTCCTTTTTCCTCTTCTTTCTTGCATAAAATACTCATCATATCTTCTTTCACTAAAGTTTTCTTAGTTATCAGTGTTGGATGAAGCTCTTTCACTAGTAGATTTCTCAAAAAGGGCTAATACGTGCAAAATTTCACAAGTTCTTATATGTTGAAAACTATTTTTCTGTCACCCTGATATTTTAAGGACAACTTGGCTGCATATAAAATCTTTGGTTCATACTTTCTTTAACTGCGTTTTAAAAAACGACTGCTTCATTGTTGCCTTTACAGATTGGTTTGGAAATGCTGATGCCAGTCTCATTCTTTTGCTTTTGTAAGTTATTGATCTTTGCCTGGAGGCCTTGAGGATTTTATCTTTATATTTCAAATTTAGTAGTTTTAGTAGAATATGTATCAGAGTTGCTCATTCTAGATTAATTTTCCTCAGGCATTCAGTGAGCTATTCAATGTATATAGATTCTTGTCTTTTTGTATTTCTGGAAAGCCTTCTTAGGTTATTGTTTTAAATTTTAGTTCTGTTCCATTGCTTTTTTTTTCCCCAGGGACTTGACAATATAAATATAATTAATTAGTCTCTTTTCTGACCCTTTTAGTTTTTTCATTATGTTATTTTCATTCTCTTGGTTGTTTTTCTGCCTTTCCTCAATGCCCTTCATTAAATTTTGTTGCCATCCATTTTCCTTTGGACACCTTGTGATTTATTCTTCATTTCTGAGAGAATTTTGTCTTTTTCTTTGTTTTCCTGAGTACCATCAACTTTCTTTCATTTCTCCCTGCCTTTTTTTATTGTTCTTCTTCATAAATTTTGAATTTTCTGATTCAAGGTGGTTTTTCATATCCTCAGATGCTTATTTAAGTATATTTAAGTATACTCTTTGGAATATTGATTTACAGTTTTTTCCTGCTTCATGATTGTTTTTTGGGAGGGAGTTTTCCTTGTAAGTATTTATAAAATTTCATTTCCTCATTTTTGTACTAGCTCTCTACAAATTTGTTGAATGTGTGCCTATATTATTCATTTTTATGAAAATAGTGTGATTTACAAGATTTTTATTTAATGGCGCCCTCTTCTGTCAGTCTAGCAAAAAAGTTCAGGTATATTAGCCAGTTTTTTGGTTGTTTTGTTTTGGTGCCTGTGGTGGGGATAGAGGAGTGTTGAGGAGTAATGAGTGCTTTGACTTTATGGTTTTCTTTTGTCTTATAAGATCATAAATTTTCCTATTTTGCCTCTTTTCCCCTTTACCATTTGATTGCCAAAGGGAGCTTCTCACTTTTGTTTTGCTTTTTTGCTCTTTGTAGAAGCTATGTTTCTTAGACTGCCCCTTTCAGTCATCCCTGCCCCTTTCAATTGTACTTTTTTTGAAGTCCCTTTCCTGTAATCTTTGCTCTGATCTGTTTATACACTTTTTAGTGTTCTCAGACATATAGGGCTTAGGCTTTGAGGCGGTAGTTTTAGAGCAGTTTTAATCTTCTCTAGCTTCCCTCTTCTGTCTTCCCCTCAGTTTTTCTGGGTCTGTCTTTGTCGGGTAGCAGTGGGACTAGGAACATGAGAGATCATGTGCTGGGATTTGGTAATTTTTCTCTTTTTATTCACCGTTATTTTGAAGTTTCAATATTCTCTTTCTGCAACTCATGATGAGGGCATGGTTTTCATTTAGCATTATTTTCCCCTTGTTGTTAAGTATTGTTTTGGATGGTGTAACAGTCTGGATTCAATCAGGACATAGATAAACACACAGTAGGTTAAACAGGTAAAGTGTAATATAATGAATTATTAACTATGATAAACAAGTAAGTATAAAATATGAGGAAACTGTATTATACCCTAGGGCTGAGGGAGGGTAGGCCAGGAAGGACAAACTTAGAAGGGATTCAGACCTTGTTGGAGAAGTCATTCAGCCCACTGAATAGAAGAGAAGTTCACTGTTTGGCCAGGCCAGAACTGGTTTGAAGTCATTGGCAAATAATTGGCACCCTCTGGTGTGCAGATGGGGGAGCAAATCAGCAATCAGTAGTGTGGCTGTGTGGTGGGCTTGCATGGAGTTGGAGATCGTCTGGGCACAGGCTGCATGTGGAGGGTGAGGGACTTGCAGAAGGTGCAGCAGTGTGGTGTGAGCCCTCTGGCCACAGGCAGGCTGTGCAGAGGGGTTTGCAGAGGGAGTCAGGGTACAGGTATGTGGGCAGGAAACCTTTGGACACTGGTTTTCATGTTGAGAAGCCCGTGGAAAGATTTATCACTAGGCCAAGACTGCAAGGTTGCAGAGGGACCATGTTCTGGCCCATGGCTGGGGCAGAACTCCGTTGGGTGTCCTCACTCCCACGCTGCCGGCTCCCGTGCTGCAGCCAGAATTTGCAGGAGAGCCTTTTCCCTCTGCAGTGTCCTTCCACTGCCCTCTACTGAGAAAACTTAACATTGTGTTCACTTTCAGAGAGTGAAGTTTAAGGAATTCCTTTTTTTTGTTTTTAAATCACAGAACATAATTGAAGTGTGTCTTCAGACCTGAGAGTCAACAAATTGACAAATGACATAGATGGAAATATTGGATGACAGATAGTTAGGCAGCCTCTGTTGACTTCAGTTACCTGGAAGCCCCATCAAATTTTATATATCTGTACCTTTTTTCTTATTAAACCTTTCGTTTGGAATGCCACCCCTTGGCACTTCAAACCTTTCCTTCCTCCCAGCCTGTCACACATTTATCGTGCCTCAGGTACTGTACTTCTGTTATAATCTTGACCTTAAACTTTTCATTAGCAATCACAGCCACCTCTTTCATAATCTTAATTTCAAGCATCCCTCTTTTCCACCCCCATCTCATATCCTTTAATAACCTGAGTTGGAAAATCCTTCAAGCATACGAAGATTCGTAATTCATTGATCCTGCCACCACTACACTGTCTTTCCATGTAAAGACTAGATTTTTTGGTTCCATCATGTTAACACTGCTGTAGGGCCAAAACTTGAAGCCTGGGTCTTCTGACTCTAGATTCTGTTCAAGAAATAGCAAACAGTTTTAACGTGGAAGCCAACTCTGTTCAATGTTTTTGTTTCACTGTGTGTGAAGGCAGTTGATAGTGTCTGCCTCAAGAAGTGTATTAAGGTTTATGGGATCATGTCTAGAAGCAGGAAAAAGCAACATAATTGCTTCCACCATGGATGTATATTTCTTTTTGTAAACAGCTCTTTTTTGAATTGTCTTAAAAGTCAGTTGTTATCACTAGTATGTTCAAGTAGCAAATTTAGGTTTTGGTTTTAGACAAGCATAAATGGCGTTGGTAACATCTCTACTCTTACCACCTGCCATGATGTTCTGTAAAGCTAATATCATGAGTTTATCTCCTTCACTTATTAATTAATTAATTAATTCAGATATTATGTTGAGTCAGTACTATGTGCCAGCACTTTTCTAGGCACTGGGAAATATAGCAGTGAACAAGACAAACAAGGTCTGTGTTCTTATTGGAACTTAGAGTCTTGGGTGGGTGGGAGCCAGCTTATCTGCAAGTAGATTTATAAATATACAATATAATTTTAGAAAAATATAAATACCATGAAGAAAACCAAACGGGACTTAAGATATAGAGAGATGGTTATTTTGTGTTGTGGATTCAGGTAAGGTTATTTTATGGGTTAGAATTTTAGCTGACACCTGGGAGTGAGGAGACAGCCATGAAGAGTTATGAGGAAAAAGCATTGTCGAGATAGAGGGACGAGGAAATGCAAAAGCCCTGAAGTGAGAGCCAGTGTGTGTTTGAGGAAGAGATAGAAGTCTGATGTGGCTACAGTATAGTGAGCAAAGGAGACAGAACGGTAACAGTAGTAAGAACAAGAGATAGGGGCTGATTTTATAGGACTCTGTAGATGAGAATTTTGTGTGTATAAAGAACATTTCAATTTGATAACTCATAATCCAAAAACAATTTTTCTCATTAATGCATGGAACATTAAATACATGCTTAAGAATGATATAAAATTGTATTGGTTTGGAATACAAAGAAGTATTCTTTTAAAAGACCTCGAATGGCAAGCTATATAATAGCTATCAATGAAGAAACCATGGAAGAGCTCTTTATTGTTCTGAAGAAGTCATTTCGCAGACCTTCAGTTCTTTTTGTATCTACCTGTCTTTCACCATTTGGATTGCATTGATCTAGGAGCTCAAAATCTAGAATTTTACATCAGAATGAGAGTATTGGTTCTGATCACTCAGTGTGAATGGGTTAAGTACGCTTATTGAGTGTAATAAGTAATAAGGGTCAGTGCAATTAGTCAGTGTATCTGGACCCAGCACTCCTATTTAGGGTGACAAGACTCAATATACTTAGACAAAGTATAACAGGATCTTACATTTTTGGTCAGTAAGTGAAATGAAGTTCAGAATTCCAAGTAAGTTAGAAAGTATAATGAGGCCCTTGCATTCCTAGTCAGTCAGGAAATGTAACAGAGTCCAAATCTCTTACTTAGTCTGGAAATGTAATGCTCCAGCATTCCTAGTTAGTCAGGAAGTATAATAGTCCACTGCTTAGCCAGATATTGCTTAGCAACTGGTATGAAAGTTTGATGGAAAGGAAACAGAAACTATTGGTCAAAGTGAAGTTTTTGGAATTATGAATTTATTCAGGCCATGCTTTTGATTGATCTCCTTAAATTTATGTCTCATATTTGGCTTTTTCTTTTTACCTTAATAACTTCCTCAAAAAAATCCTTTACTGTCTGGCTTTTCATTGTCTCCAGGTATTTCTCTCTCTTATCATATTAATTGATTGGCTAATTCAAAATGTTGCTTTTCAAATAGCTTTGTTTCTTTTTTGTCTGCTAGTCAAAGGCCTAAAGTTCCTACCCATATCTTTCTAAAACCTTCAAGGCAAAGAAACAAATGAAAAACATAGTTAGGTTTAACCTATTTCTTCTGAATTTACTGCTATTAATTATATATTTAAAATATAATTATTTGTGTTTTAATACATGAACAATACATAGATAAAGTAAAAACTACATAAAAGTAACAAAGGAGAAAGTCACTTGTAATTATACAACTTTTGTTTGACATTTTGGTGTATTTCCTTCTGGTCTTTTTTTTTTTTTCCTGCTATGCTTGTATATAAGCATGCATACATATATATCACTTTTTCTTAAACTATATCTTAAAAATTTTTGAAATCTATGGATGAGAGAAAAATACATAAAAATTAAAGACAGAATTTTGTATGTATTTTCAGGAGGACTCAGGATTCAGTGTATCAACACGAGTCTTTTTCATTCACTGTCATATGTGGTTGCTGAAACTTGTTCTTTTAGATCTTGTTCTTACTGCTGCAGTAGAGCCATTGCTGCCCCAGATCTTTGCGCCCTGGTAATGCTATAGTTGGAATAAAAGTTTACAGTGACCAATGTGATAGTTCCTGTTCACTGTTAGTTATTTTTGTCAAAGTATACCACCCCTGTACCAAGGGGCTGTCCTGAGGGACTTCCAGTTTCAGCAATCTCTAGTGTCAGTACCAGTCTGTAAAACCATCCTGTTGTAATACAGCAAAGAATGTTTAGAAGTTGAGCATGACTTCATGATTTGATCTTTTTTGAGGGGTATTGGGAGGCACTTGATAGGATTTTGTTTTTTTAAAGTTGGCACCTGTGCTAACGTCTGTTGCCAATCCTTTTTTAATTTTTTTATTCTCCTCAAAGTTGCCCAGTACATTGTTGTGTATTCTAGTTGTGAGTGCCTCTGGTTGTGCTGTATGGGATGCTGCCTCAGCATGACCTGATGAGCAGTGCCATGTCCACGCCCAGGATCCGAACTGGCAAAACCCTGGGCCACCGAAGTAGAGTGTGCAAATTTAACCACTTGGCCTTGGGGCCAGCCCTGATTTTTTTATTTTTGCTTTTTAAAAATTTTGTTGAGGTCATAAAATAGTTTATAACATTGTGAAATTTCAGTTGTATATTATTATTTGTCAGTCACCCTATAAATGTTCCCTTTTACCCCTTGTGTCCATCTCCCAACCCCCTTCCCCTCTGATAATGACTAATCACTAATCTATTCTCTTTGTCTGTGTGTTAGTTTATCTTCCACATATGAGTCAAATCATGGGGTGTTAGTCTTTGTCTGATTTACTTCGCTTAACATAATACCCTTAAAGTCCATCCATATTGTTCTGATTGGGACGATTTTGTCTTTTTATATGGCTGAGTGGTATTCCATTGTATATATATATATATATATACACACTGCATCTTTGTCCAATCATCAGTCGATGGGCACTTGGTCACTTCCATCTCTTGGCTATTGTGAATAATGCTGCAATGAATATAGGGGTGTGTAAGTCTCTTTGAATTGTTGATTTCAGGTTCTTTGGATAAATACCCAGTAGTGGGAAAGCTGAATCGTATGGTATTTCTATGTGTAATTTTGAGAAATCTCCATACTGTTTTCCATAGTGGCTGCACCAGTTTGCATTCCCACCAGCAGTGTATGAAGTTTCCCTTTTCTCCGCATCCTATCCAACATTTCTTATTTTTTGTCTTGTTGATTATAGCCATTCTAATGGGTATAAGGTGATATCTTAGTGTAGTTTTGGTTTGCATTTCCCTGATGATTAGTGATGTTGAACGTCTTTTCATATGCCTCTTGGCCATCTGTATATCTTATTTGGAAAAATGTCTGTTCATATCCTGTGCCCAATTTCTTTTGTGTGTGTGTGTGTGTGTGTGTGTGTGAGGAAGATTGGCCCTGAGCTAACATCCATTGCCAATGCTCCTCGTTTTTTGTTTTTCACTTGAGGAAGATTAGCTCTGAGCTAACATCTGTGCCAGTCTTCCTCTATTTTGTATGTAGGATACCTTAACAGTTTGGCTAATGAGTGGAGCTGCTGTGTGCCAGGATCTGAACCCATGAACCTGGGTTGCTAAAGCTGAGCGTGTGGAACTTTAACCACTTGGCCACAGGGCCAGCACCCACCCCCATCCATCTTTTGATCGGGTTGTTTGTTTATTTGTTGTTGAATTGTGTGAGTTCTTTAGATATTTTGTAGATTAACCCCTTGTTGGATATCCGATTTGCAAATATTTTCTCCCAGTGGGTAGGTTTTCTTTTTGTTTTGTTCCTGGATTCCTTTACCTTGCAGAAGCTCATTAGTCTGATGAAGTCCCACATCTTTTTTCTTTTGTTCCCTTGTCAAAGTAGACATTGTATTTGAAAAGATGCTTCTAAGCCCAATGTCAAAGAATGTTCTGCTTCTCTTTTCTTCTAGGAGTTTTATGGTTTCACGTCTTACCTTCAAGTCTTTGATCCATTTTGAGTTAATTTTTATGTATGGCAAAAAGATAATGGTCTACTTTCATTCTTTTGCATGTCGCTGTCCCGTTTTCCCAACACCATTTATTGAAAAGACTTTCCTTTCACCATTGTATGTTCTTAGCCCTTTGTTAAAGATTAGCTGTCCATAGATGTGTGGTTTTATTTCTGGGCTCTCAATTCTGTTCCATTGATCTGTGTGTCGGTTTTTGTACCACTACCGTGCTGTTTTGATTACTATGGCTTTGTAGTATGTTTTGAAGTCAAGGATTATGATGCCTCCAGCTTTGTTCTTTTTTCTCAGGATTGTTTTAGCAATTGGGGGTCTTTTGTTGCCCCATACGAATTTTAGGATTCTTTGTTCTGTTTCCATGAGGAACATCATGAGGACTCTGATTGGGATTGGATTGAATCTGTAGATTGCTTTAGGTAGTATGGACATTTAACTATGTTTATTTTTCCAATCCATGTACATGCAATACCTTTCCATTTCCTAATGTAATCATCGATTTCTTTCAGTAATGTCTTATGGTTTTCATTGTACAGGTCTTTCACCTCCTTGGTTAAATTTATTCCTAGATATTTTATTCTTTTGCGATTGTAATTTGGATTGTATTCTTGAGTTCTCTTTCTGTTAGTTTGTTATTAGAGTATAGAAATGCAACTGATTTTTGTAAGTTGATTTTGCAGCCTGCAACTTTGCTGTAGTTGTTGATTATTTCTAATAGTTTTGTGATGGATTCTTTAGGATTTTCTCTATATGAAATCATGTCATCTGCAAACAATGAGAGTTTCATTTCTTCATTGCCAATTTGGATACCTTTTACTTCTTTTTCTTGCCAGAATTGCTCTAGCCAAAACCTCCAGTACTATGTTGAATAAGAGTGGCAAGAGCGGGCACCCTTCTCTCATTCCTGTTCTCGGAGGGATGGCTTTCGATTTTCTCCATTGAGTATGTTGTTGGCTGTGGGTTTGTCATATGTGACCTTTATTGTGTTGAGGTACTTTCCTTTTCTACCCATTTTATTGAGAGTTTTTATCTTAAGTGGATGTTGGATCTTGTTAAATGCTTTCTCTGCATCTATTGAGATGATCATGTGGTTTTTATTCCTCATTTTGTTAATGTGGTGTATCATATTGATTGATTTGTGGATGTTGAACCATCCCTGTGTCCCTGGTAAAAGTTCCACTTGATCATGGTGTGTGATCTTTTTAATGTATTTCTGTATTCGGTTTGCCAATATTTTGTTGATGATTTTTGCATCTGTGTTCATCAGCAATATTGGCCTGTAATTTTTCTTTTTTGTGTGTGTCCTTGACTGGCTTTGGGATCAGGATGATGTTGGCATCACAGAATGTATTAGGAAGTGTTCCATCTTCTTCAGTCTTTTGAAATAGTTTGAGAAGGATAGGTATTAAATCTTCTTTGAATGTTTGGTAGAATTCTCCTGGGAAGCTATCTGGTCCTGGGCTTTTATTTTTTGGGAGTTTTTCTTCTCTTTTTTAGGAAGATTAGCCCTGAGCTAACATCTGCTGCCAATCCTCCTCTTTTTGCTGAGGAAGACTGGCTCTGAGCTAACATGCATGCCCATCTTCCTCTACTTTATATGTGGGATGCCTGCCACTCCATGGCTTGCCAAGCAGTGCCATATCCGCGCCCAGCATCCGCACCAGCGAACCCCGGGCCACTGAAGTGGAGTGTGTGAACTTAACCACTGCGCCAGAGGGCTGGCCCTAATTTTTTGGGAGTTTTTGATTACTGTTTCAATCTCTTTACTTGTGATTGGTCTATTCAATTTGTCTATTTCTTCTTGATTCAGTTTTGGGAGATTGTATGAGTCTAAGAATTTTTCCATTTTTTCTAGATTGTCCAATTTGTTGGCATAAAGTTTTTCATACTATTCTCTTATAATCCTTTGTATTTCTGTGGTGTCTGTTGTAATTTCTCCTTTTTCCTTTCTAATTTTATTTATTTGAGGCTTCTCTCTTTTTCTTAATGAATCTGGCTAAGGGTTTGTCAATTTTGTTTATCTTCTCAAAGAAGCAGCTCTTTGTTTCATTGATCCCTTCTGCTGTTTCTTTTTTTTTGGTTTCTATTTCATTTATTTCTGCTCTAATTTTTATTATTTTCCTCCTCCTGCTGACTTTCATCTTTGTTTGTACTTCTTTTTCTAATTCTGTTTGGTGTCAGCTAAGATTGCTTATTTGAGATTTTTCTTGTTCGTGCAGACGGGTCTATATTGCTATTAATTTCCCTCTTATGACCATTTTTGCTGCATCCCATGTGAGTTGGTATGGTGTATTTTCATTTTCATTTTTCTCTGGATATTTTTTGATTTCTCCTTTATTTTACTCCGTGATCCATTGGTTGTTCAGTACTGTGTTCTTCAGTCTCCATACATGTGTCACTTTCCTAGCTTTTTTCTTGTAGTTGATTTCTAGTTTCATAGCATTATGGTCAGAAAAGATATTGATATGGTTTCAATCTTCTTAAATTTACTGAGGCTTGCCTTGTTTCCCAACATATGATCTCTACTTGAGAATGTTCCTGGTGCGCTTGAGAAGAATGTGTATTCTGCTCTTTTGGGATGGTGTGTCCTATGTATATATCTTTTAAGTCCATCTGGTCTAGTTTTTTCTTTAAATCTGCTATTTCTTGTTGACTTTCTGTCTGGATGATCTATTGATTGATGTGACTGGGGTGTTGAGGTCCCCTACTATTATTGTGTTCTTGTTAATGTCTCCTTTTAGGTCTGTTTATAGTTGCTTTATGTACTTTGGTGCTCCTATGTTGGGTACATATGTGTTTATAAATGTTATGTTCTCTTGGTAGAGTGTCCCTTTGATCATTATATATTGCCCCTCTTTGTCTCTCATTGCTTGTTTTATCTTGAAGTCTACTTTGTCTAATATAAGTATTGCTACACCTGCTTTCTTTTGTTTCCCATTAGTTTGGAGTATTGTCTTCCATCCCTTCACTCTGAGCCTGTGTTTGTACAGCTAAGATATGTTTCCTGGAGGCAGCATATTGTTGGGTCTTGTTTTTTAATCCATCCAGTCAGTCTGCTTCTTTGATTGGAGAATTCAATCTATTTGCATTTAGAGTGATTATTGATATAGGAGGCCTTAATGCTGCTATTTTATTACTCATTTTCCAGTTGTTCTGTATTTCCTTTATTTCTTGTCCCATATATTTTGGACTACCAATTCAGTTTGGTAGTTCTCTATGATGATTTTTTCTTTATTTATCATTTGTGTCTCTGCTCTGATTTTTTGTTTGGTGTATACCATGTGATTTGTATAAAATATCTTGTAGATATTCCATTTCATCGTCACTCTTGAGGTAGTCCATTTTCTGATAGTCTCTTATTTCCTTAGTCTAAGCTGATTCCATCCCTCTTCTCTTCCCCTTCTAAGTTGTTGTCACAACTTATTCCATCTTGTGTTGTGTTTGTGATTAAAATGATGAGATTATATTTATTTTCGATGTTTTTCTTCTCTTTATTTTTAATGTTATAATTAAGTGTTTACTATCCTGTTGTGATAGACAGCTGCAGTTTTCTGATTTTGTCTGTCTATTTATCTCCTTACTCAAGGCTTTGTAAACCCTTTCTTTTTTTTCAAGTATGGGAGCCTTCTTCATGAATTCTTGTAGGGGGAGTCTTGTGGCAATGAACTCCCTCAGCTTTTGTCTATCTGGGAAAGTTTATATTTCTCATAAAAACTATTTTTTATCATATCTGATGGATATTTTCACTAGATGAAGGATTCTTGGCTGAAATTTTTTGTCTTTCAGAATTTTGAATGTATCATTCCACTCTCTCCTTGCCTGTAAGATTTTTGCTGAGAAGTTCACTGAAAGCCTGATGGGGTTCCTTTGTAAGTTGTATCTGCCTAGCTGCCCTTGATATTTTTTCTTTGTCATTGACTTTTGCCAATTTTACTACTATATGCCTTGGAGAGGTCTTTTCACATTGATATAATTAGGAGTTCTACTAGCTTCTTTTGCTTATAATTCCAGCTCCTTCACCAGGTTTGGGAAGTTCCCAGCTATCATTTCTGTGAACAAACTTTCTGCTCCATTCTCACTCCCTTCTCCCTCCGGAATACCTATAATCCTTATGATGCATTTCCTAATTGAGTCAGATATTTCTCGGAAATTTTCTTCATTTCTTTTTAGTCTTAGTTCTCTCTCCTCCATCTGAAGTATTTGTGTATTTCTGTCCTCCTGACTGTCAGTTCTCTCCTCTATAATATCAGCTCTGTTATTGACGGAGTCCAGATTTTTCTTTACGTCATCCATTGTGTTTTTCATCTCCAACATTTCTGATTGGTTTTTCTTTATAGTTTCAGTCTGTTTGTGATGAATTTCCTCTATTCATTAATTTTGTTCCTGATTTCATTGAACTTTATTTTCTTGTAACTCGTTGTGTGTTTTTATGATAGCTATTGTGAATTCTGTGTCATTGAGATTGTAAACTGCTGTCCCTTCAGGGTTTATTTCTGGGTTCTTGTCATTTTCCTTCTGTTCTGGAGTATTAATATATTTCTTCATACTGTTGGATGGGGTGGATTTGTACCTTTGCATAGTAATAGTATCTTATCACAGCTTCCACCTGTCACCACTGGGTGGGAGGGGTCAGGAGCTGTGTATTCTAAGCCTGCCACAATCCCTGGCATCTATGCCTGTCCGTATAATCTATGGTGATAGGGAATATGCTGTGGTTGCCCGCTAGCTCTCTCACAACTGCTGCTGTTCTAACATATGCATGGAAGTTCTAGCCAACTGGCTGAGCTGGAGTGCCGGGTGGGCAGAAGGGCACTTTCTTTCTGTGAGCGATCCTGGGGGCATTCTTGCTCTGCCCTTGCTGTCTGCTCTCCTGTTTTGCTGGCTTGATGAAGGCTCCACCCTGCAATAGCTTAGCTACCTCTGTGTGGGGCTTTCCCACAGCATATGAGCAAATTTGGAGAGTGAAGGTGTTCCTGTGGAGAGCTGCCCCTCCTCCCTCTTTTCTCAGAGCTGCATGTGGTCCTGTGCTGTGGGTTGCTGACATTTGAGGAAGGAGAGGAGATCCCCTTACCTCCTTCCACTCCTTCCAAGGGTATCCAGCACCTCTACCTTCTGACATATGGCTGTGGGTCTCTCAGATGTCTTGTATTGTGTGAATGTCCTCTGTTCGTTTATGAATGTCTTTTTCGTTCTATCGTAGGGGTGAACATTTAAGGGAAGAGCTCACTCTGCCATGATGCTCCACTTTATGGTTTTTGGTTTTCGGTTTTTTTTTTTGTACTTTTTATTAAGATTATGATAGTTTACAATCTTGTGGAATTTCAGTTGTACATTATTGTCAGTCATGTTGTAGGTGCACCACTTCACCCTTTGTGCCCGCCCCCCCACCCGCCTTTTCCCCTGGTAACCACCAGTCAGTTCTCTTTGTCTACATGTTTAACTTCCACCTATGAGTGGAGTCATACAGAGTTCATCTTTCACCATCTGGCTTATTTCACTTAACATAATACCCTCAAGGTCTATCCATGTTGTTGTGAATGGGACTGTTTTATTCTTTTTGTTATGGCTGAGTGGTATTCCATTGTATATATATACCATATCTTCTTTATCCAGTCATTAGTTGATGGGCACTTAGGTTACTTCCATGTCTTGGCTATTGTAAATAATGCTGCAATGAACATAGGGGTGCATGGGACTTTTGGAATTGCTGATTTCAAGTTCTTTGGATAGATACCCAGTAGTGGCGTGGCTGGGTCATATGGTATTTCTATTTTTAATTTTTTGAGAAATCTCCATACTGTTTTTTGTAGTGACTGCGCCAGTTTGCATTCCCACCAACAACATATGAGGGTTCCTTTTTTTCAAGAACCTCTCCAACATTTGTCACTTTTTGTCTTGTTTATTTTTGCCATTCTAACAGGTGTAATGTGATATCTTAGTGTAGTTTTGATTTGAATTTCCCTGATGATTAGTGATAATGAGCATCTTTTCATGTGTCTATTGGCCTCCGTATATCTTCGTTGGAGAAACGTCTAGTCATGTCCCCTGCCCATTTTTTGATTGGGTTGTTTGATTTTTTTGTTGTTCAGTTGTGTGAGTTCTTTATATATTATGGAGATTAAACTTTTGTTGGATATATAACTTGTGAATATTTTTTCCCAATTAGTGGGTGGTTTTCTTGTTTCAATCCTGTTTTCCCTTGCCTTGAAGAAGGTCTTTAGTCTGATGAAGTCCCATTTGTTTATTCTTTCTCTTATGTCCCGTGTCTAAGAAGACATGGTGTCCAAAAGGATCTTTTTGATACTGATGTCAAAGAATGTACTGCCTATATTTTCTTCGAGAAGCCTTTTGGTTTCAGGTCTAATCTTTAGGTCTGTGATCCATTTTGAGTTTATTTTTGTGAATGGTGAAAAAGAATGGTCAATTTTCATTCTTTTACGTGTGGCTGTCCAGTTTTCCCAGCACCATTTGTTGAAGAGACTTCCTGTTCTCCATTGTAGGCCCTCAGCTCCTTTGTCGAAGATTAGCTATCCATAGATGTGTGGTTTTATCTCTGGGCTTTCAATTCTGTTCCATTGATCTGTGCACCTGTTTTTGTACCAGTACCATGCTGTTTTGATTACTGTCGCTTTGTAATATGTTTTGAAGTGGGGATTGTGATGCCTCCAGCTGTGTTCTTTTTTCTCAGGATTGCTGTAGCAATTGGGGGTCTCTTTTTTCCCCATATGAATTTTAGGATTCTTTGTTCTATTTCTGTAAAGAATGTCCTTGGGATTCTGATTGGGATAGCGTTGAATCTGTAGATTGCTTTAGGTAGTATGGACATTTTAACTACATTTATTCTTCCAATCCATGTGGATGGAATGTCTTTCCATCTCTTTATGTTGTCATCCATTTCTTTGAGGAAAGTCCTGTAGTCTTGTGCTATAGGTCTTTCACTTCCTTGGTTAAATTTACCTCAAGGTATTTTATTCTTTTTGTTGCAATTGTGAATGGGATGTTGTTCTTCAGATCTTTTTCTGTTAGTTCCTTGTTAGAGTATACAATTGCTACTGATTTATGTATGTTGATTTTATACCCTGCAACTTTACTGTAGTTGTTGATTATTTACAATAGTTTTCCAATGGATTCTTTGGGGTTTTCTATATATAAGACCATGTTGTCTGCAAACAGCGAGAGTTTCACTTCTTCATTGCCTATTTGGATTCCTTTTATTTCTTTTTCTTGCCGAATTGCTCTGGCCAAAACCTCCAGTACCATGTCGAATAAGAGTGTTGAGAGTGGACACCCTTGTCTTGTTCCTGTTCTCAGAGGAATGGCTTTCAGTTTTTGCCCATTGAGTATGATGTTGGCTGTGGGTTTGTCATATAGGGCCTTTATTATGTTGAGATACTTTCTTTCTCTACCCATTTTATTGAGAGTTTTTATCACAAATGGATGTTGGATCTTGTGAAATGCTTTCTCTGCATCTATTGAGATGGTCATATGGTTTTGTTTCCCATTTTGTTAATGTAGTGTATCACATTGATTGACTTGCGGATGTTGAACTGTCCCTGTGTCCCTGGTATAAATTCCACTTGATCATGGCGTATAATCTTTTTAATGTATTGCTGTATTCAGTTTGCCAAAATCTTTTTGAGGATTTTTGCATCTATGTTCATTAGTGTTATTGACCTGTAGTTTTCCTTCTTTGTGTTGTCCTTGTCTGGTTCTGGGATCAGGGTGATTTTGGCTTCATAGAATGCGTTAGGGAGTGCTCCATCTGCCTCAATTTTCTGCAATAGTTTGAGAAGGATAGATATTAAATCTTCTTTAAATGTTTGGTAGAATTCTCCAGAGAAACTGTCTGGTCCTGCACTTTTATCTTTGGGGAGGTTTTTGATTACTGTTTCTGTTTCTTTACTTGTGATTGGGCTCTTCAGAATCTCTATTTTTTTCTGCTTCAGTTTTTGGAGGTTGTAAGAGTCTAAGAATTTATCCATTTCTTCTAGGTTGTCCAATTTGTTGGCATATAGTTTTCATCGTATTCTCTTATGATCTTTTCTATTTCTGTGGTATCCGTTGTGATTTCTCCTCTCTCATTTCTAATTTTATTTATTTGAGTCATCTCTCTTTTTTTCTTAGTGAGGGTTGGTCTTTTTATTTTTTCAAAGAACCAACTCTTTGTTTCATTGATCCTTTCTCCTGTCTTTTTTGTTTCAATTTCATTTCTTTCTGCCCTAATTTTCATTATTTCCCTCCTTCTCTTGACTTTGGGCTTTGTTTGTTCTTCTTTTTCTAATTCTGTTAGGTGTCGTTTGAGATTGCTATCTGAGATTTTTCTTGTTTATTGAGGGGAGCCTATATTGCAATGAATTTCCCTCTTAGGACTGCTTTTGCTGCGTCCCAAGTGAGTTGGTATGGCGTGTTTTCATTTTCATTTGTCTCCAGATAATATTTGATTTCTTCTTTAATTTCTTCAATGATCCCTTGTTTGTTCAGTAGCATGTTGTTTAGTCTCCACATTTTTTCCCCCTTCCCAGCTTTATTTTTGTAGTTGATTTATAGTTTCATAGCATTATGGTCAGGAAAGATGCTTGATATTATTTCAACCCTCTTGAATTTGTTGAGGCTTGCTTTGTTTCCCAAGATATGGTCTATCCTTGAGAATGTTCCACGTGCACTGCAGAAGAATGTGTAACCTTCCTTTCTTGGATGGAGTGTTCTATATATATTTATTAAGTCCATCTTATTTAGTTTTTATTTAATTCTATAATTCCCTTGTTGCCTTTCTGTCTGGACGATCTGTCCATTGGTGTTAGTGGGGTGTTGAGGTCCCCTACTATTATTGTGTTATTGTTGATCTCTCCTTTTAGTTTTGGTACTAGTTGCTTTACATACTCTGGTGCTCCTGTGTTGGGTGCATATACATTTATAAATGTTATATCCTCTTGGTGGAGTGTCCCTTTTATCGTTATAAACTGCCCTTTTTTGTCTCCCTTTGTCTGTTTTGCTTTCAAGTCTACCTTGTCTGATACAAGAATGGTGACACCTGCTTTCTTACGTTCATTATTAGCTTGGAATATTGTCTTCCGTCGTTTCACCCTGAGTTTGTGTCTGTCTTTGGGGCTGAGGTGTGCTTCCTGGACGCAGCATATTGTTGGGTCTTGTTCTTTAATCCATCCTGCTACTCTGTGTCTTTTGATTGGAGAGTTCAATCCAGTTACATTTAGAGTGATTATTGAAATGTGGGGGCCTAATCCTGCCATTCTATTGCTTGTTTTCTGGTTCTCTTGCATTTCCTTTGTTTTTCACCACATAATTTTTTGACTACCAATTCAGGTAGGTAGTTTTCTTTATTGGCTTTCTTCTTATTTGTAATTTGTGTCTTTATTCTTGATATTTGTTTAGTGGTTGCCATGTGGTTTGTATAAAACATGTCATAGATGAGATAGTCCATTTTCTGATAGCCTCTTATTTCCTTAGATTAAGCCATTCCATCCCTTTCCTCCTCCCCTTCTAGGTTGTTATTGTCAGATTTTTTTTTCCTTCTTGTGTTGTGAGTTTGTGGTTAAAATGACAAGATTATATTTATTCTTGGTGTTTCCCTTCCTTTTATCTTTAATGTTATAGTTAACCTTTGCTAACTTGTTCTGATGGAAAGTTGCAACTTTCTGATTTTTTCTTTCTACTTTTGTCGTTTGCTCGGTTTTGTAACTCCTTTTCTTTTTTTGTTTTTTTCAGGTATGAGGGTTTTCCTGAGCATTTCTTGTAGGGTAGATCTTGTGGCGATGAACTCCCTTAACGTTTGTTTATCTGGGAAAGTTTTTATTTCTCCATCATAGTTGAAGGATATTTTTGCTGGATAGAGTGTTCTTGGCTGCAAGTTTTTGTCCTTCCTAGTTTTGAATATATCATTTCACTCTCTTCTAGCCTGTAGGGTGTCTGCTGAGAAATCTGCCAATGGCCTTATGCAGGTTCCTTTGTGGGTTATTTTCTTCTGCCTTGCTGCCCTTAGTATTTTCTCTTTGTCATTGACTTTTGCAAGCTTCACTACTATCTGCCTTGGGGTTGGTCTTCTTACATTGATAAAGTTTGGAGATCTATTTGCTCCTGTCACCTGGAGTTCCATCTCTCTCCCCAGGTTTGGGAAGTTGTCAGACATTATTTCTTTGAACAGGCTTTCTGCTCCCTTCTCCTTCTCTTCCGCCTCTGGGATACCTATAATCCTTATCTTGCATTTCCTAATTGAGTTGGATATTTCTCGGAGAGTTTCTTCATTTCTTTATAGTCTTTGTTCTCTTTCCTCCTCTATCTGCAGCGTTTCTATATTCCTGTCTTCCAAATTGCTAATTCCATCTTCCATATTATCGACCCCATTGTTCAGAGAGTCCAGATTTTTCTTAATCTCCTCCATTGTGTTCTTCATCTCCAACATTTCTCATTGGTTCTTCCTTATAGTATCAAGCTCTTTTGTGACATAGTTCCTGAACTCGTTGAATTGTGTATCTGTATTCTCTTTTATCTCATTGTTTTTTAATGATGGCTATTTTGAATTCATTGTCATTTAGGTTATAGATTTCAGTGTCTTTGGGGTTTTTTTCTCTGTACTTGTCATTTTCCTTCTGTTCTTGAGATTTAATATATGTTTTTCATACTGCTCAAGGCGTAGATTTGTGCCTCTGCGCATAGATAGAGTTTTGTTACTGCTTCCAGTTGCTTCTACTCGGGAGGTGGGGTGCAGCAGCTGTGTAATCTGCACTGACCAGGATCCCTGTCAGCTGTTGCTGACCAGACCTGGGCCCCTCCTCATGATCACAGTGGCCCTGTGGGGTCTCTCATTAGCTGTGAGTACACTTGCAAGGGAGCCTTGGGTTGCTGGTGCCTACTGTCACAGACCACCTAGACATGCTCCCTCCTTAGAGTCTGCAGTGGTGTTGTGGGCTTTCACAGTGTCTGGGAGCAGGTTGACCTAGACTCGCAGCTCTGCTACCATCAGGGCCTGCAAGACCTCACTTGTTCATATGGGCCACAGCAGGGCTATGGCTATCTACTGCAGTCTGTGGTTAGCTCACCCAGCTGTGCTACTTCTGCCCCAGTGCCTTCCAGCCTTGTGATTGCTGCATGTGGCCTCTCCACTAACGCTGTGCAGAGGCTTTTCCTGCAGTTGCAGTGGGATTGTGATTTTCTCCCCTGGACTGTGGTGAAGACTCAGTGGGACTCCAACCTGCCACCACCCATTCACATGGTCTCTCTGGGTCTCCCTTGCCCCCTTGGGGCCACAGCAGGACTTTGAGTGTTAGAGGCCACCAGCTGGTGGGTTGCTGCTCGGGCTGGGCTCCTTTTGTTCCCGGGGCCTCCTAGCATTCTGAATGCTGGGTGGAGCCTCTCTGCTAATGCTGAGTAGAGGCTTTCCATGCAGCTGCTGTGGGACCGTGGATTTTCCCACTGGGGTATGGAGCAATTGCAGGGGGCTTAGGTAGGGCTGTAGTCACCTGTTTCCACTGTCGCACCGCTGATGAGCACAGACGCCCACCCTTGGTGCCATGGCAATGCTATGAGTGTGTCAGCTGGTAGAAAGTTGCTTGCAGGTACTGGGCTGTCCAGGGGTCGGAGAGTTTTCACCTATCTCCACTTCCTCCTGGGGGGAAGTCCTCCCACCTTCCGATGTATAGCAGCATGGGTCTCTCAGGTGTCCTGAGATGCTGTGTGGATATCCTTAGTTGACTGATGAGTGTCCAATTAGTTGTAGTTTGAAGGGGGAGAGACGAAGAAAACTGCTCACTCCACCATGTTGCTGACGTCCTTCACTTTATAGTTTTAGAGGACACATAGTACAAAGGAGTTTTCCCTTTCCCAGCCCTGTTTTCTACTATTTTCATAAAGCTGATGACTTAATTGAGTCTCTGGATTGGGTATATGTTTGACACAAATTGTTATGGGTAAGTGTTAAAGCATAGAATTATGATTTATTTGTTGTCTTTGAACTTACATAATGGAAATTATGTGACTAGCTTTTTACCTCTTTTGTAGGAAACAGATTCTACATTAAAATCAATGCATGTAATATGTTATGAATTTCATTAACAACATCACCTATATAGTATTCTTACTAAAAATGTTTAAATAAATCTAATCATGAGAAAACAATCACACAAATCCAAACTGTGGATCTTTGTATGAAATATCTGGTTAAAATTGTTAATGACATGTAAAGCCAAAAAAAGGGAAAAAATGTGGGAAAACTCTTTTAGATTAAAGGAGAATACAGCTAACTGCAATGCATGACTTAACTGGATCCAGATCCAAAACAGTAACAACTGGAACTACCGAAACAACATATACTTATAAAGGGACAACTGGAGAAACTTTATGCATCTTAGATGCAATATAGTGTCAATATTCAACTTTTTGAATGTCCTTATGCTATTGTGGTTATGTAGGAGAATGTCCTTGTTCTTAAGGGTAAATGTTGGGATAGAGTTTCATAATGTTTGTAGTTTACTTTCAGATGTTTCAAAAAGAAAAGATATTTGCATATGGTCAGACAGAATGAAAGTAAAGTTGACAGTGTTAACAATTATTGAATCAATGTGAAAGGTATGTTGGTTTTCATTGTACTATTCTTTCAGCTTTTCTCTAGGTTGGAATTTTTCAAAACAAAAATGCTGGGGACAAAATCTCCACAAGGAGTAAACTCTGGCATTAGGATCTTGCAACTTTATTTTGGTTTGATTCTTATCTCTAATCATATCTTTTGCAAGAGCTTATTGAATACATTATATGGATATGCTCAGTAATTATTAATTGATTTCCTGCATTTTAATAATGGTGCTCCATGATTTTAGAATGTTTTACAGTTTAAAGAACGTATATACAGTATCATATACACTCTGTTCCCATTTTTTGAAATAGATAAGATAGGTGGTGTTTCTTTATCTTAGAAATGATCAATATGAGGTTTAGGAGAATGTGCCCAAGGTCATAGCAAGCTACCTTCATGCCCAGCTTTCTCTCCGTAGCCTTTGAGTCTTCTATCTAATCACTCATTAGACATTTCCACCTGGATATTCCACAGGTATCTTAAACAGAATGTGCCACAAGCTTCTTCCCTGTCTATATTCTGTGGTGTCTTGATCTACTTACACGGACCAGTCAGGCACCTGGGTATCATCCTACAATTCCTATCGTCTTATCTAATTGGCTACAAGGGGAGAAAAAATATGGAAAGAGAACTAATGTTTTTCATGTACCCATTCAATAACATTTTTGCTGGTTTCCATAAATCTTCTTAGATCCTCTCAGCCACCATTGTGTTTAGATGATGTCTCCATTTTTACAGTTCCATAGTAGAGATTAGGAAATAGACTCAAAGAAGTTAAGTGTTTGTCCTAAGTTATAGAGCTTGTAGGGAGCGACTCTGAGATTTGAACTTAGGTCTTCTAGTTTCTAAAGTCTGCATTCCCTCCAATGTTCCTAGCAAACTTCTCTGAAATCTTTCTCTTACTCTTTAGGATACTGCCATTGCTTAAGTCTCAGTTTGCATTACTGAATGATTCTACTTCGTCAGTCTTTCTGCTGTCAACCTTGTTTACTTTAGTTAGGCCTCCATACTGTTGACAGAGGAATCTTTCTGAAAAGCAAATCTGATTATATTGGTCTTCTCATTGCTGGGATGAAAACAGCAAACAAAGCACTTCATCTGATCTAGTCTTTACGTACTTCTCTTTCCTCTTCTTTACATGCCTCCTCACGTCTCCCCTACTCTTCACCCACACTGAAAAACTGAATCACAGCTGCTGTAGTTTGTCAAGACTGCATGACCTCATATTTGTTATTACCCTAGGTCTTTCACTCTGCCACATTATCTGTTATACTTCTTAAGATTCTAAAGTATAAGTTCCTACTGGAACTTCATAACACCTTAACTAGTTGAATTACGTGCTTTTTCTTTGCCCTTTGTGTATTCCTTTTTACAGATCTACATTTTAACTATAAAATTGTGAACTCCTTGAGGGTCATAGCTCACACATATTAGGTGTTCGGTAAAGGTTAATGGACCTCCATCTAATTGTAACACTATGAAAATACTTTTCCTTAGGGAAGGTGGTATGTATCACTTTTTCATAGAGTTGTTGTAACTTTTATATTTATTTGTTTTATTCATCCCCAGTATTGGAATGGTGATTGGGGAACTCGATTTCTACTTTTGGCTCTGCCCTTAATTTGGTATACTCCCTTAGGCAAGTCACTGTAACTTTCTAGGCCTCAGTTACCTTATCCAGTTAATGACAGGTTGAATTGAAGTAAATGTTTTATGACCCCCCCCCCACCCCCATCTCTCCCAGTGACTCTTATTTTATGATTGCATTTGGGAGGTTTTTGAGCAGAGATGTGACACATTGACAGTGGTGTTATAAGAGTTTTACTTTGATAGAATGTGTGGGGTGGACTGGAAGGGGGATAGACTGGATAGATGCAGAGAGACCAGTTAAGAGAATAATGTGGTATGATGAGCATCTGGGATAGGATCAGTATTTGGGAAAGGAGAAATAATTATGAGAGAAGCTTTACAGTTTAAAATGGTCAAGGTAGAGTAGAGGATGTTGTCTTCTACCCTCCCTCCTCCCCCCCAAATGGATTCCAACTTTCAAAGCCTATGTTGACTTCTGTAAGGAGCTAGATTTTCTATTTTGAGAGAAATGAAACTAGATAAGTAAATAGCTTGAATTTCTTTCTAATTTCTGCCTTAGCTTCAAAAGAGAATAAGAAATGGAACTTCATAACCAGAGACATAGTCATTTCCAAATATACACAGAAAATGTTATTTTCCAACTTGAGGAAACAGCTCCCTAAAAGCATAGAGAGAGGGTTATCAGTCAAAAGCAGCAGAAAGACAGGAAAAAGAGGCTTAAAAAAAAAGAAACTCAACTATCTGAACATGCTCATTGAGTTCACAGGCTTGTGAAGTTTGGGTTTTGGGATTTTCCTCACTGGGACATGCACTGTGGAGAAGGTCTCCTTGTTAGTATTATGGCAGTTGAACACTTAAATTTAGTATTTGTTGAGCTTTCATACTTGTTCTGCAGGGAGCTTTAGAAAACACCTTTACTGTACTGTGAGGATGCTACTGGTGCTTATTACCCCAGACAGTCAAGAAATCCAGAAAACTCTCTGGTATCAAAATTGAGAAGTCTGAGAAGTGCCGTGAGTGATCATTTTGTTCCTGTTGCTGCTGCTGGATTCTGTGCCAGTATAGGACAATGGTAGCAACTGTTGAGGCAGCTGTTGCTAATGTCTCTACCACTCTAAAAGCTCTAAATAATTGTTCTACTGGATTTGCAGGTATGTTGAGAGGATATGTGTTGGTTTCTCCCATTTGACTCTTCATATTTTCCCTGCCATACTGCACATTCATGTTTCTGATAGCAAGTGTATTAGTTTCGTAGGGCTGCTGTAACAAATTACTTCTACAAGCTTGGTGTCTTAAAACAAGAGAAATTTACTTAAACAATTTACAGCACTTGCTTAAAACAAGAGAAATTACTCTCTCAGAGTTCTGGAGGCCAGAAATCTAAAATCAAGGTGTTGCCAGGGCCACTCTCCTGACGGATCTAGGGGAGAATCCTTTCTTGCCTCTTCCAGCTTCTTGTGGCTCCTCATGTTCTTTGGCTTGTGGCAGCATAACTCCAATCTCTGTCTCCATCTTCACATGGCCTTCTTCCCTGTATGTCCTCTTTTTGTTTCTGATAAGGATACTCTCATTGAATTTAGGACTTACCCTAGTCCAGTATTATCTCATCTCAATCCTTACCTTAATCCCATCTGCAAAGACCCTGTTTCCAAATAAGGTCACGTTTTTAGGTTACACGTAGACATGAATTTTTTTGGCATGCTGTTCAACCCACTACAGGAAAGTGCTGGCAATTTGAGATAACTCTTATCAGTGGAAGCCTTGTTTCCTTTTGATCGTATTCATTCATTTGCTCAACAAACATTCAGTGAACCCCAACACTGTACCAGGGGCAGGTTTAGAGAAAGATGGACCAATAGATTCTTTGCTTTTAGGGAGCTCCCAATGTAGTTGGAAGACAGATACAGGCCTCAGTATCTGCAATACAATATGACAAGCTCGTTAATAGGGGCTTATACCAGGTGCTGAATACACTTATGTATTCTTCCTGTATTTGTTGTGGAGGGACCCAGGGAGGAGGAGGTAAGAGGAAAGTCAGGAAAGACTTAACAAAAGAAGTGGCATTTGAATCTTCAAGGAAGACAAGGAAGATGCTGAGACAAAAGTAATATCAGGTGTAAAGACACTGTGAATTGAAAGAGAGCGGCTTAGGAAATTGCAAGTTCTAAAGTGCCACTGGATCGTAGAATGTATCTGCAGGAATGAGAATAAATAATAAGTTTCTGTTTTCTTACAACATTGACTCCTTGATACTGAGTTGCAATAATTCTGTGAACACTGGCAAAGACAATATTATAAAAACTTCTCCAAATCTCTTTTCGTGTTACTCCTTCCTGGGCAAACAGAAAAGTTGGTATTTCTAACCCTTTTGAAGTTAGGTGGGGCATCCCTCCCTCCTTCCTTCCCTTCTTCTCTCCTTCCCTCCCTTTTTCCTCCTAAGCTATGGCCAATGATGGAAGCTGTGTTCATGTGGTGGAGCTGTATGATACTGGAGCAGCCTGAGTCACTGAGTTACCACCTGGAGGACAGTTATCCAGGAGAGTTGCCCCTACTTTCAGCAGGTTCTGCATGAGTGAGAAACTTTTTGATTTGCTAAACCACTAAAACTATTATTGGTTACTGCAACTTCTATTATTTCTTAAAACTTCCTGTAAGCAAGCTCCCAAATTAAGAGTAAAAATGGCAGAGGAGGCTAGTTGCTAGTTTTACACTGAAAATATATTTCAAATATAATTATATATTTCAAACTCACTCCATTTTTGTAATTATAAAAGTCATATGGGTTCATTTTTATAAAATTTAGAAAAATAAATAGAGTAGCTATTTTACCACTCAGTTACAAATAAATGTTATTGGTAATTTGGCTTAAATAAGTCTCTCTTCCAAATGATTCTTTTATAAATTATTTTAAGATTTTTAAATGTCATAAAATATTTTTATAAAGCATAGTTTTTATTGGCCCCACCATATCCTATCATGGAATGTAGTATTTAACCAGTCTCCAATTATTATTCGTTTGGTTTGTTCTAGTTTTTTTTACAATATAAATACCACAGAGAATATCCTGTAGAAAAATCATGTGAAAAACCCCTAATTGTTTCCTTAAACCAAATACCTAAGGATAGAGTTGCTGGTTTAAAGGGATCCCCCTCCTTGACCCTTTTTAATGCTTTTGATACTATACCAAATTAACCTCCAGAAAGGTTGCATCTATTTGCAATGCCACCAAAGGTCTACATAAAAGAAAACCTTTTCATTGTATCCTTAGCCACACTAGATATTTTCATGTGTATATATGTATACATACGTACATATATATACACACATATATATATTTGCCAGTCTGATAAGTAAGCATGTTCTCTTGTTTTAATTTTTATTTCTTTGGATGAGATTTTGTCCTTCCCAGATGTTGTGTTGGTCATTTATATTTATTCCCTGTGAGGTTTGCATCCTTTGTCCATTTTTTCATTTATTTAAAAAATGTTTTTAGTGAATTTCTACAACTCTATTAAAGACGTGGACTTTTTTTTTTTTAATGATCACGTATGTGCACCTGTTTTTTTCCTATTTTTGTCATTTGTTTAAATTTATGCTGTTCTGAGATGTCACATTTTTATTTTTGTGGGTCAAGTCTGTCAACTTCTTTTTGATTTTTTCCTTCGTTAGTATGCTTAGATAGGGCTTCTTTACTACCGGATCAGATGAAACATGCACATATATTTCTCCTAGCACGGCTGTGTTTTCACAGTTTTTCACATTTACTCTTTAATCCACATAGGTTCTGTTATTGTGTAAATGGTAATTTAACTTACTTTTTTCTCAATCAGTTGTTAATTTCAATTAACTAGGAACATTTTTTTACAGCCCCTGTTTTCTCCATGACTTGAAATGTCACCTTTTGCATATGTCGAATTTTTCTATATACTAGGGTTTCTTTTGGTCCCTTTGATTTTTAAAATCTGCTCTTGAACTAGCTTCAAGTGATTTTCCTTAAGGTGACTTTAGAAGATACGCTTACATAAGATGCAAAAATGTGTTTTCGTTACACTTCTTTTATGAAAATATGTTGCCTGTTTTCAACTGTTTTTTTCCTGCCAGATAGGCTTTAGAATTATTTTGTTTAAGTTACAAAAACAAAATACTGGTATTACTATTGGAACTTCTTTATTCTTATAAAGTAACTTGGGAGGAATTGGCAACATTCCTGTAGTCTTTTCTGTTCAGCGATAGCTTCCCATTTCTTCAAATGTTCTTCAGTAAAGTTTTAGATGTGTTTATTTTTTATTGTAAAGTGAGATGGGAAGCTATTGGAGTTAATAAATAAGACTTTGAGCTCTGGAGGAAGCCACAATATAGAATAGCTTATCTTTGTGATAAACTAGTAAGAAATTCTATTCAGATTATGAAATGTAGGTTGGCAAAACTTGGAAACGTTTTATGAAAGATGTACTGCTTGCCAAAGTGGTCACTCTGAATTAATCCTAGTGGTCAATCTGAGTGGATGTAATGATTGTCACAGAAAATTTATAAGGACAACCTTTTTTTCAATGTCTGTGTGTCTTACATGACAACCCCCAGACATCACGAGGAGAGGGTTAAGCAGACTGTGTTTACTCTAGATCTCTGTGATGTGGGTGCAGATATCTTCCATCAGCCTACCTGACCCGAAGAGACGTAGGAAGGCACCAAGGTTTGGGTGGTGTGTGCATGCCAGATTCTAATGACCAAACTATTATTTTTTTTGTAAGCTCACAATTCCTTCCAAGCTGCTAATAATGCTTTTTTATTTAGAATGATATTTTTCTTATTTTACTCACTTGCAAAAGCATTTTGGCCCATGCGGTTTAAACAACTGAAATGCTGGCCCTTGGTGTGTCAATAATTGGCAGCTCAGTTACAGGCAGTTACAGTTACAGTTACAGCTGCCCAGATGTAGGAGAGACAAGTGGAATTGGAAAAAAGAAAAGGGTGTGTGGGTAGTTTCTTGGTTTCCTGATACTTCCACTCAGTAGTACAAAATGCTCTGAAAGAGGAATGGACTTTTGGGAATGGGTGTTGTCTTTGACTGCCTTTAATCCTGAGCAGCAGTTGCAGTTTCCTACTTAGCCTGGCACTCATGCCTGTTTTCTGGTGGAATGTGTTGAGGAAGGCAGCAGATGGGTGTCAGCAGTGTTGAGGTTAGGCTCAAATGAGAGGCTGCTTAGTTGAGGGTGAGTCAATTTGTGGTTTCCAGTACATATGTTAGTATTTCATAGTAGGTAACACTGTGAAAGCCAAATTGTGAGACTTTATTGAACAAGTAATTAAAGGATAGTGCCTTTTTTGTGTATTCTGCCCCACCAAACAACAGATCCTTCAGACTGACCTGGTTCCATTTTTCACCTTTATGCTAGAGTATAGCTCCTTGCAGTAATGTACCTTTCCACCTCACTGCCCTCCACATAATGATTGTATCACACTACCTCTTTCACAGAAGTGGTTGTATGTTGCTGATGTTTTATTTTGGAATTTTATGTCTGAGCTCATAAGAGAAACTGGTATATGATTTTCTTTTCTTGTAATGTTGTTAACATATTTTGGTTTCAAGGTTATCTGGCTTCATAAAAGGGTTGCCAGATTTAGCCAATAAAAATCCCATGCATACTTAATACTAAAAAATATTTATCATTTGTCTGAAATTCAGATTTAATTTCTTGTCCTGTATTTTATCTAGTAACACTGCTCATAAGTAAAGTTCAGAAATGTGCCTCTCTCTTTTTTTTTGGAAGAGTTTGTGTTAGGTTGGTATTTTCTTCCTTAAGTGTTTGGTACCATTTATCAGTGAAGCTATCTCTGCCTGAATTTTGTTAGATTTAGGCCTAAATCTTTCATTTTTGGGGTGCTAATGTAACTGCTATTGTGTTTTTAATTTCAAATTCTAATTGTTCATTGTTGGTATATAGGAAAATAATTAACTTTTATATATTAACCTTGTATCCTCTAAGGATATACAATTCTTATTATATTTTCTATTATTATTATTATTTTCTTTTGAGGAAGATTGGCCCTGAGCCAACATCCGTTGCCAATCTTCCTCTTTTTGCTTGAGGAAGATGGTCCCTGAGCTAACATCTATACCAGTCTTCCTCTATTTTTTGTTCATGGGATGCTGCCCACAGTGCGGCTTGATGAGTGGTGTGGAGGTCTGAGCCTGGGATCCGAACCTGAGAATCCTGGGCTGCTGAAGCAGAGCACACAAACTTAACCACTACACCACTGGGCCGGCCCATATTCTATTGTTATTTTTAGTGTGATTATGATAGAAGTTAAACATGTACCCCTGGTCTTTTAAAACCCAATATAAATGAAGAGTTTTATCACTTTCCAGACAAAGCAAGGACGTTGGAACAACACTTTGTATCCAGTTAATTGCTTCTTATGTTTTATATATTTTGTTATATATTCTAATTCTACATACATTTTAAGTCTTAAAAGACATCGTTTTGTACTATCAATATACATTTAGATTACCTTCTGTTTACTCTTTCTGTTGCTTTTTATTCCTTTTGTATTTCCTTCCATCTAGTACCATTTTCCTTTGGCTTGAAGAATGTGTTTTAAATTTTGCTTTATTTTGGGTCTATTAACAATTCTTTCTTTTGTATTTTTATGTTACTGAGGTCGTAATAGTTTATGACATTGTGAAATTTCAGTTGTACGTTATTATTTTTCAGTCACCATATAAATGTTCCTCTTTACTCCTTATGCCCTTCCCTCTGGTAACCATTAATCTGTTCTCTTTATTTGTGTGTTAGTTTATCTTCCACACATGAGTGAAATCATACAGTGTTTGTCTTTCTCTGTCTGGCTTATTTCGCTTAAGATAATACCTTCAAGGTCCATCCATGTGGTTGCGAGTGGGACAATTTTGTCTTTTTTTATGCCTGAGTAGTAGTCCGTTTATATATATACCACATCTTTATCCATTCATCAGTTTAGGGGCACTTGGATTGCTTCCACGTCTTGGCTGTTGTGAATAATGCTGCAGTGTGTGTGTCTGTTTTTGTACCAGTACCATGCCCTTTTGATTACTATAGCTTTGTAGTATATTTTGAAGTCAGGGATTGCAGTGCCTCCGGCTTTGTTCTTTTTTCTCAGGATTGCTTTAGCTATTCAGGGTCTTTCATTGCCTGCTATGAATTTTAGGATGCTTTGTTCTGTTTCCATGAAGAATGTCATTAGTATTCTGATTGGGATTGTGTTGAATCTGTAGATTGCTTTAGGTAGTATGGACATTTTAACTATGTTTATTTTTCCAATCCCTGTGCATGGAATATCTTTCCATTTCTTTAAGTCATCATGAATTTGTTTCAATAATGTCATATGGTTTTCATTGTATAGGTCTTTCACCTCCTTGGTTAAATTTATTCCTAGATATTTTATTCTTTTGCGATTGTATTCTTGAGTTCTCTTTGTGTTAGCTCGTTATTACAGTATTGTATAGAAATGCAACTGATTTTTGTAAGTTGATTTCGTACACTGCAACTTTTCTGTAGTTGTTGATTATTTCTAATAGTTTTGTGATGGATTCTTTAGGGTTTTCTCTATATAAAATTATGTCATCTGTAAACAGTGAGAGTTTCATTTCTTCATTGCCAATTTGGATACCTTTTACTACTTTTTTCCTTGCCAGAATTGCTCTGGCCAAAACCTCCAGTACTATGTGAATAAGAGTGGTGAGAGTGGGCACCCTTCTCTCATTCCTGTTCTTGGAGGGATGGCTCTCATTTTTTTCCCCATTGAGTGTGATGTTGGCTGTGGGTTTGTTATACATGGCCTTTATTATGTTCAGGTACTTTCCTTCTCTACCTATTTTATTGAGCGTTTTTATCATAAATGGATGTTGGATCTTGTTAAATGCTTTCTCTGCATCTATTGAGATGATCACGTGGTTTTTATTTCTCATTTTGTTAATGTGGTGTATCACCTTGATTGATTTGCTGATGTTGAACCATCCCTGTGTCCCTGGTAAAAGTTCCACTTGATCATGGTGTGTGATCTTTTTAATGTATTTCTGTATTTGGTTTGCCAATATTTTGTTGATGATTTTTGCATCTGTGTTCATCAGCAATATTGGCCTGTAATTTTCCTTCCTTGTGTTATCTTTGTCTGGCTTTGGGATCAGGGCCTCAGAGAATGTGTTCTGTTCCATCTTCGTCAATCTTTTGAATTAGTTTGAGAAGGATAGGTATTAAATCTTCTTTGACTGTTTGGTAGAATTCTCCTGAGAAGCCATCTGGTTGAATTAGTTTGAGAAGGATAGGTATTAAATCTTCTTTGACTGTTTGGTAGAATTCTCCTGAGAAGCCATCTGGTCCTGGGCTTTTATTTTTTGGGAGTTTTTGATTACTGTTTCAATCTCTGTACTTGTGATGGGTCTATTCAATTTCTCTGGGAGATTGTGTGAGTCTAAGAATTTATCCATTTCTCCTAGATTGTCTAATTTGTTGGCATATAGTTTTTCATAGTATTCTCTTATAATCCTTTATTTCTGTGGTATCTGTTGTAGTTTCCCCTCTTTCCTTTCTAATTTTATTTTTGGGCCTTTTCACTTTCTTTTCTTAGTGAGTATGGCTAAGGATTTGTTGATTTTGTTTAGCTTCTCAAAGAAGCAGCTCTTTGTTTCATTGATCCTTTCTACTGTTTTTTTGGTTTCTATTTCATTTATTTCTGCTCTAATTTTTATTACTTCCCTCCTTCTTCTGACTTTGGACTTTGTTTGTTTGTCTTTTTCTAGTTCTGTTAGGTGTAGTTAAGATTGCATATTTGAGATTTTGCTTATTTGTCCAGGTAGGCCCGTATTGCTATGAGTTTCCCTCTGCGGACTGCTTTTGGTGCATCCTATATTAATTGGTATGGTGTATTTTCAGTTTCATTTGTCTGCTGATATATTTTCTTTTAAAGATTGCCACCTGAGCTAACATCTGTTGTCAGTCTTCTTTTTTTTCTTGTTCTTCTTCTCCTCCCCAAAGCCCCCCAGTACATAGTTGTATATTACAGCTGCAGATCCTTCTGATTGTGCTGTGTGGGATGCCGCATGAGCAGTGCCATGTCTGTGCCCAGGATCTGAACTGGTGAAACCCTGGGCTGCTGAAGTGGAGCATGTGAACTTAACAACTCGGCTACAGGGCTGGCCCCCATCTCCAGATATTTTTTGATTTCTCCTTTAAATTCTTCTGTGATCCATTGGTTGTTTAGTAGCATGTTGTTTAGTCTCCACCTGTTTGTCTCTTTCCTAACATTTTTCTTGTAGTTGATTTCTAGTTTCTTAGCATTATGGTCCAAAAAGATGTTTGATATGATTTTAATCTTCTTAAATTTATTGAGGCTTGCTTTGTTTCCCAACATGTAGTCTGTCTTTGAGAATGTTCCTTGTGCACTGGAGAAGAATGTGTATTCTGCTGTGTTTGGATGGAGAGTTCTATATTTATCTCTCAAGTCTTTCTGGTCTCATTTTTCATTTAATTCCACCATTTTCTTGTTGACTTTCTGTCTGAATGATCTATCCATTGATGTGAGTGGGGTGTTAAAGTACCCTACTATTGTCTTATTTTAAATATCTCCTTTTAGGTCTGTCAATAATTGCTTTATGTATTTTGCTGCTCCTGTATTGGGTGTATGTATAAGTGTTATGTCCTCTTGGGTAGAGTGTCCTTTTGATCATTATATACTACCCCTTTTTGTCTCTCATTGCCTGTTTTATCTTGAAGTCTGCTTCCTCTGATACAAGTATGGCAACATCTGCTTACTTTCGTTTGCCTTTAGCTTTGAGTATCATCTTCCATGCCTTCACTGTGAGCCTATATTTGTCTTTAGAGCTGAGATGTGATTCCTGGAGACAGCATATTGTTTGGTCTTGTTTTTAATCCATCCTACCAGTCTGCTTCTTTGATTGGAGAATTCAGACCATTTGCATTTAGAGTGATTATTGATATATGAGGACTTAATGCGACCATTTTATCACTTGTTTCCCAGTTGTTCTGTATTTCCCTTGTTTCTCATCCCATGTATTTCAGACTGCCAATTCAGTTTGGTGGTTCTTCATGATAGTTTTCTCAATTTTCTCTTTATTTATTGTTTATGTGTCTGTTCTGATTTCTTGTTTAGTGGTTACCATGAGGTTTGTATAAAAGATCTTGTAGAGGAGATAGTCCATTTTCTGATAACTCTTATTTCCTTAGTCTAAGCAGGTTCCATCCCTATCCTCCTCCCTGTCTAAGTTATTGTTGTCACAACTTTTTCTTGTTTTGGTTATGAGTTTGTGGTTAAAATGAACTGATTCTGGTTATTTTTGATGTTTTCCTCCTCTTTAAGTTTAATGTTATAATTAAGCTTTAGCTAACCTGTTCTGAAAGAGAGCTGCAGTTTTCTGATTTTGTCTATTTATCTCATTGCTCAAGCCTTCATAAACCTTTTTTTTTTCTTTTTTCAGGTATGAGGGCCTTTTTGATCATTTCTTGGGGGGGCAGGTCTTATGATGATGAACTCCCTCAGCTTTTGTTTATCTGAGAAAGTTTTTATTTCTCCATTGTATCTGAAGGATTGTTTTGCTAGATAGAGTATTCTTGGCTAACAGTTTTTGTCTTTCAGAATTTTGAATATATCATTTCACTCTCTCCTAGCCTGTAAGGTTTCTGCTGAGAAATTTGCTGAAAGTCTGAGAGGGGTTCCTTTTAGGTTATTTTCTTCTGCCTAGCTACCCTTGGTATTTTCTCTTTGTCATTGACTTTTACCAATTTTACTAGTATATGCCTTGGAGAAGATCTTTTTACAATGATATAATTAGGAGTTCTATTAGCTTCTTTTACTTAAAATTCCAGCACCTTCACCAGGTTTGGGAACTTCTTAGCTATTATTTTTTTGAACCACCTTTCTTCTTCTTTCTCTCTCCTTCTCCCTCTTGAATGCCTGTAATTCTTTTCTTGCATTTCCTAAATGACTTGGATGTTTCTCAGAGAATTTCTCCATTTCTTTTTAGTTCTTTCTCTTTTTCCATCTGAAGCATTTGTATGTTTCTGTTCTCCAGACTGCTAATTCTCTCCTCCATGATATCCCCTCTTATTCAAGGACACCAGATTTTTCTTTCTCTCTTCATAATGTTTTTCATCTCCAACATTTCTGATTGGTTTTTCTTTATAGTTTCAATCTCTTTTGTGAAGAATTCCTCTGTTCATTAATTTTATTCCTGATTTCCTTGAACTGTCTATCTGAATTTTCTTGTAACCTGTTGAGTTTTTTATGATAGATATTTTGAATTCTCTCTCATTTAGATTGTAAATTTCCTTGCCTTCAGGATTGATTTCTAGGTGCTTGTTATTTTCCTTCTGGAGTATTAATATATTTCTTCACAATATTTGATTGGGTGGATTTGTACCTTTGTGATAGTATCTGGTAACAGATTTTCATGGCTAATTTTGTGTGTCAACTTGGCTGGGGCCATAGTGTACAGATATTTGGTCAAACATTATTCTAGGTATATCTGTGAGGGTGTTTTTGGATGAGATTTATATTTAAATTGTTGAACTTTGGGTAAAGCAGATTGCCCTCCATAATGTGGGTGGGCCTAATCTAGACTGTTGAAGGCCTGAATAGAACAAAAGATGGATCCCTCCTCAACATGGGGGAATTTTGTAGTAGATGGCCTTCATAGTTGAAGTGTGACATTGGCTCTTCCCTAGGTTTCCAGCCTGCTGTCCCACCCTGCAGATTTTAGACTTTCCAGCCTCCTTAATTTCATGAGCCAATTCCTTAAAATAAATCTCTCTCTCTCTCTCTCTTCACATCCTATTAGTTCTGTTTCTCTGGAGAACCCTTACTAGTACAAGATCATTTAGCCTAGCCCCCTGATTTTTTCAGATTTGATAGCATAAAGGTTCCAAGAGAGAAAGCAGTTGGTCAAGGTCAAAGAACAAGTTATTGAGAAAGCCAGGGCATGAACCCAAGGCTCCTGATTTCCAATTCAGCACACTTATTACTTGAAATTGCCTTGCCCAGAGCAACAAAACCAAATGCATAAGCTCACCGTCTCCAACTTCAAATGAAAAATAAGCTTACTAATTGCTTTCTGTACATCAGGTCTTGTCCTAAGTAGTAGTCTCCATTTTTTCTCGTTAATTTTCACAACAGCCCTAGGAAGTAACTAGTATTATTGCCTTCTGTTTTGCGTATTGGGAGGTCAAATGATTTACTTAAGATGACACATTCAGTCAGTGATAGACCTGTTATCTGCACTAGATTTCTAACTCTGGTACTGGAATTATTAATTACTATTCTGCATTCTTTATATCTATTTCTTTTATTCCTGTCCCCTGATAATATTAAGTAGTGACAAAGAGATTTGGGTTTACTGAACGTATGAACTCACTTGCTATTTATGAGTTTTACAGTGAAACGCTTTTAAGTGATGTTTAACAGGCTTAGATATAACAGCAGCTAAAATTTTTAATTGTGAGCTTATATAAGCCCCCTCCCCACACCAAATAATTATGAATCATGAAATCTTTGTTAAATTTCTTTGCCATCCTTTTGAACCGATTCCTTCAGGTAACTTGTTTTCAGTGTCTGGTATTGCCTGAAGCTGTATAGGCTCTTTGTCTTTCCTAACCAGTTTTTTCTTCTTCAAAAATAAACTAATTGTAACAACTCAAGTATAGTGTAATTTTTTCTTTTCTTTGGGACAGTTTTAGGAAAATAACTTTGCCCTGCATTCAGTGTTATCTAAAATAGACCAAAGTATTGCAAGTGAGCTAGTGAATGAGGTGAAGGAGATGGCTCGAGTGGAATAATGAAGAATCTAGAACAGTGCTATCCAATACAGAAGCTACTAACCCAGTGTAGACATCTGAATTTAAATTAAATGATTAATAGTTATGTTACTCATTAAATTAAAATTCAGTTCCTCAGTTACACTGGCCATACTTCAAGTGATCAATAGCCACATGGGGCTAGTGGCTACAATATTATACAGTGTAGATATAGAATATTTTCAACATTGCAGAAAGTTCTGTTGGATAGTGCTAGTCTGGAAGGTGTTCTGTAGTCTCACGAATTCATTGCAGTTCAGAGATTTCTAGAAATGATCATATTGATGGTAGTAGTCAGCCCCCCTCATTGCCCCCCAAACTCCCACACCAGCCAGCACCTTCCCTTCTTCCACAGAGGCACAGATCAAAAATGGGTTGATTTGTCAGTTTCTGAGATAGATTTAGTGACCCAAGGAACTACAGTAAATATTAGTATTGCCTAGTATATTCCAGAGATTCATACTATGTTGATCTGAAACTCAATGTGCAGCCTCTTCTCTATGTCATTGTCAAGAAATAAACCCCCTAAATTGCTTTATGATGAAAAGAGCAAGACTTTTTGGAGTCAGAGAAGCCCGAGTTTGAATGCTACTGTGTGTGATCTTGGATGAATCACTTAATCTCTCAGAATGTCATTTTTCTCCTCTGCAACATGCTTGCTTTATAGAGTGAGGATTAAATGAGACAGGTAAAGATGTATAATTATTTTATATAGTGCCTTGCACATGACAGATGCTTCCTTTCCTCTTCATTCCTCTTAAAGTCCAAAAAGATATCTAATAATGAAGATTAATTCACTTAACACTTTCAGAAGTTCACTAGAAAATATTTATTGAGCATTTACCATATGCAAGCTCTCTTCTCTGTGTTGGGAATATAGCAGTGAACCAAAAGAAATAATCCCTTCCCTGATGGAGCTTACATTTTCAAAGGAGGAGATAGATGATAAATGATATAAATAATTAACGTTATTATATAGTGGGTCACAGAATGCTGATTCCTAAGGGAAAAAATAAAACAAGGAAGAAGGTTATAAAGTATTTTGGGTGGAGATCTGCAGTTTTTTGGAAAAAGTCCACAGGTGATAATTGAATAAAGACCTGGAGGAAGGGAATTAGCAAGTGAGCCATATATCTGGGAGCAAGAACATTTCAGGCAGGGGGTATAGTAACCACAAAGACCCTTAAGTGGGAAATCAGGTCTGGTGTTTTACAGGAACATCAAGGAGATATAAGTATGGCTTAGGAAAGGAGGAGGAGGTGAAATTAAAGAGATTACAGGAGTGAGGGAGAGTAAGGCATCTTAAAGGTGTTGTCTTTTTATCTCAGAATAAGTCAGTGGAAGATTTTGAGTAGAGGACTAACACGAGCTGACATATATTTTGATAGCTTTACTCTGGCCACTGTGATGAGAAAACACTGAAGGTGAGCAAGGAAATCTGTTAGGAAGCTATTACAATAATGGAGGAGAGAGAAGATAGAGGCTTGGACCAGAGTGGTAGCAGTGAAATGTGTTCAGATTCTGGATGTGTTTAAACATTTCAGTAATCAGTATTTGCTAATGAATGGGGAAGGAGGGAGTAGTGAGAGAAAGAGGGAATCAAGGATAACTCCAAACTGTTTTGGCCGGGCCTGCTTGGAAGAATGGAATTGCCATTTATTGAGATAAAGACACTTTCTATATTCTGCTTAATGTTGTATTATCTTATTTTTCCTCCTGATTTTCGAAGGTTTGGGGCTGTCTTGTCCATGTGTTATCTACAAAACCTGGCACAATTTTTTGCACAGAGTAATTGCAACCTACCCTCCTGAATTAAATTGATTTTAGGTGTTCATCAACCTCAAAATGGAGACAGTTATATTCAGGACTGCTAGTAACAAGGAGGAGTGTTTTCCTTAATGTTCCTGCTTATAATATAAAGCAGATCTGGCTTTTTGGCTTTGCCTAACCATCCAAAAGTCTTCCTTTGAATGTTGCAGGATGTCTACCTCCCTAGATCCCTAAAACTGTTAACCTTCAGCCATTTCTGTCTCTTTCAGGTTTTAGCTAACAAATTGAATCTAGAAAAGGCAAATTAGTTGACATTCTCCCTTGCCTCTTCCCACATTCATTGAACAGAGCAGAAGGCAATTATTTTATACTAGGTGGAAGAGAGAGAAAATGGTAGGCCTTTATGTGATTCTGACCGACATCTAAGTACCATCATGTTGCCTGAGGAGGGGCAAAAACCAAGGGAAGAGAAGTAAGTGATTGTCACAGAAACCTCATTTCTTGCATTTTGGTTTTAGTAAATGGGATCTCGGTTGTCAATTCCTTTTGATCCCAAGTATGGGGTTCTCCCAGTTTGCTATTTGGTTTTTTATTCACAGATGTTTATTTGACAAGAGTAAGTCTCCCAGGTACCATTATTAGTCTTAGGATCTGCCTTGTATTCCTTTGTGTTTGATTTGGTTTGCACCAGTCTTGAATCAGCATGTTGGGCTATTTTGATAGTGATATCTACTTGGAAGGATTCAGAGAACATTTTTTGCATTTGACTAAAAACAGATTGTGGAATGGTTGCATTTCTTAAATTGTTCTGCTTTCTGTTTTCTTTCTCTGAAAAAAAATCAAATTAGAAATTATTAAAACCAAATATTTGGCTGTTAGGAGCTGTTTTAGGATCGCCAATTGAAATTATTTTCTATTGCAGAAATAAACAGCAGGGTTAATGAAAAGAAACTTAAATTTAGAGTTAGTTGTAGGACTGTTAAAGTACTCACTTGTCTTCTCCTTTGGCCTCATCATCTAATCTGTAACTGATAGAGTATTTTGATGATGATATACCATTATTTAAACAGTGAAGAGAGGAAACATCTTCAGAAATAAGTTGTTTGCCATAGGGAAGTATTATGTGTGGAAAAATTTCTTTTTTTAGTGTCTATTCCTTGCCTTCAAATTTTGTGATTAAGAACTATTTGTAATTTTCAAACAAGGGTAAGTCTTAGTATGACAGTAGTTACAATAAAAGCAGCTCACCTTTAATTTAGTATTTTACTATGTATCAAACACCATTTAAACACTTTATGTGTTAAGTTTCATAAAAACCCAATGAACAAGTACTCTTATCACCCTCATTCTCCTGATGAGAGAACTGAGGCAGAGAGAAATTAAGTAACTTTCTCAAGATTACACAACTAGTAAATGATGGAGCTGGGATACAGCGGCTTTCTTGTTTGAGAGCCCTCGCTTTGAGCATATTTAATAACTTGTCAGTTTATGAAGGATCTATGCCTTTTGACATTAAGTAACTTCTGAAATAGTGAAAGGTTTAGGGGCAAATAATAGCTTCTGTATGTAATGGCAGAGTAGAAGATATGGGTCTTTAAAATATATACTATAAACTATTTATAGTTGCTCCCGAATATGGTTGTGCATCAGGATCACTTGAAGAGTTTGTTGGGGTGGGGGTGAGTGGCGGGGGGAAGATTTCTAGGCCTCATTCCAGACTACCTGAATTTGAATCATTGGGAACAGGACTTCAATATATCTGGATTTCTAGCCCAGCATGAGGCAGACGTTTATGCACCACTGGTGTATAACACATAGCAAAATAGATTAAAACAAAAACACTAGGTAATGGGATGGATAATTATGGTAACATTTTCAGAGCACTTTATGTCATTTAATCCTTATAACAACCTTGTAAAATAAGTTGGTATTATTACCTCCATTTTATAGGTGAGGAAACTAAATCTCAGAGTAGTCAAGGTAATATGACCAAAGTCACACAGGTAATACATACATGATAGAACTAAGATTTGAAAACAGATCTGTCAGACTACAGGATATAGAACATCCCATAATTGACCTGGTTAAATTATAATAGATCACAGGTCATAGAAAACTAAATACTGAATATGAATTGTTACTGTAGTTTTTTTCTTTGCCTAAAAAATGAAGATATAGGGGGCCGGCCTGCTGGCACAGCGGTTAAGTTCGCACGTTCCGCTTCTTGGCGGCCCGGGTTTCGCTGGTTCAGATCCCGGGTGCAGACATGGCACTGCTTGGCATGCCATGCTGTGGTAGGCATCCCATATATAAAGTAAAGGAAGATGGGCATGGATGTTAGTTCAGGGCCAGTCTTCCTCAGCAAAAAGAGGAAGATTGGCAGTAGTTAGCTCAGGGCTAATCTTCCTCAAAAAAAAAAAAAAAAATGAACATATAAAAAGAATATATAATAAGAACATATAATAAGAATTAGTGTTTGTGTGCCATCTTTTCTTTTTATCCATTTTCTATTAATCAGTAGATTATCATACGTGGTGAATTCTCCAGGGCCAACATTTCATTATTAATAATTGGGTTAATATATATATGTAACTGTAACTGAGGTTTGTATTGAAACTCAAATATCTGTATATATCTCCTCCTAGTTCTATGAGTACTTCTGCTTAATATTTTCCCTGATTTTATTTTTCCTACATACTCCTTAAATGTTGGCATTCCAAAGGTTCCATCACAAGGCACTTTGTTTTTCTTCTTTCATTGTGGGGAAGATTAGCCCTGAGCTAACATCTGTGCCAATCTTCCCCTACTTTCTGTGTAGGATGCCTCCACAGCATGGCTGATGAGTGGAGTAGATCTACGCCCAGGATCCAAACCTGAGAACATGGGCTGCTGAAGCGGAGTACGCAGAACTTTAATAACCACTTGGCTACGGGGCCTGCTCCTATGAGGCCTTTTTTTGGTTCACACTACCCCTCATTTCGGGTAAAACTTAATCCACTCCTAAGATTTTTGCAAATACTTAAAAAAAAATTGTGTTGGAAAACACATAAAATATAGACCATCTTAACCATTTTTAGGTATACAGTTCAATAGTCTTAAATATATTCTCATTGTTGTGAAACAGAGCTCCAGAACTTTTTCATCCTGCAAAACCAAAATTCTATACCCTTTGAACTACAACTCCCCTTTTTTTCTCCTTCCCCTAGCTCCTGGTAACCACCATTCTACTTTCTGTTTCCATGAATTTGACTACTCTAGGTACCTCATATAAGTGGAATCATATAGTATTTGTCATTTTTTGACTGACTTGTTTCACTTAGCATAATGTCATTGAGATTTATCCATGTTGTAACCTGTGAAAGTATTTCCTTCCTTTTTAAGGCTAAATAATATTCCATTGTGTATTCCATTGTGTATGTATACACCACATTTTCTTTATCCATTACCATGGATGGGCATTTCGGTTGTTTCTACCTCTTGGTTGTTGTGAATGGTGCTGTTAGGAACATGGATGTACATGTATCTTTTTGAGACCTTGCTTTCAATTATTTTGGCTATATATCCAGAACTGAGATTGCTAGATCATTTGGTAGTTCTGTTTTTTTCCAGATGCTTTTAAAGTGGATGACTCATGACTCCAAAATGAGTTTCTCCAACTCATACACCTTAGACTCTTAACAATCTGGTGGACATCTCTATGTGACTGTCTCATGTGTACTGTAAAATCAACACGCCTAAAATTGAAAGCCTCGAATCTCCCTATCCTCAACAGCTTGTTCCTTTGCTCATTTCTTGGGTTTATAGCATTCATTCATTTATTCATTCATGTATTCAATGTATGTTAACTCACCACCTACTTACCAGGTGCTGTTGTTGGTGTTGAGGACACGTAAGTGAACAAAATAAAGTCATTTGGAGCTTTCACTCTAGTGAGGGAAGACAGATAAACAAGGAGACAAATAAATACATAATTTGTTAGGTAGAGTGTCTTGGCTAGAAGGATTTCTTTTTTAGATGAGATGGTTAAGGGCGGCCTCTCTGACATGACCTTTGAGTAGAAACCTGACTGAAGTAAGTGAGGTATGTGGATATCTAAAGGAAGAGCTTCTAGGCAGAGGGAAGAATAAGTATAAGGGATTTATTGTGGGAGCGTGCTTGGCTTATTCAAGAAATGGTGAGGAAACCAGAGCAACTGGAGTAAGTGAACTCGGGGTTAGTGAAAGAAGATGATGTCAGAGAGACAGCCAGAGCCAGAATATGTAGATTACTATTATTTTTTTTTATTGAGTTCATCATAGTTTATGTCAATGTGAGATTTCAGTTGTACATTATTTCTTGACTGTCACCACGTAAGTGCTCCCTTTCACCCCCTATGCCCATCCCACAATCCCCTTCCCCTGGTAACCAGTGAACTGTTTTCTTTGTTCATGTATTTGTTCATATTCCACATATGAGTGAAATCATCTGATGTTTGTCTTTCTCAGTCTGGCTTATTTCTCTTAGCGTAATTCCCTCCAGGTCCTTCTATGTTGTTGGAAATGGGATGAATTTGGTTTTTTTTTATGGCTGAGTAGTACTCCATTGTGTATATATGTATACCACATCTTTATCCAATCATCAGTTGATGGGCACTTGGATTGTTTCCATGTCTTGGCTATTGTGAATAGTGCTGCAAGGAACATAGGGGTGCATATGTTACTTTGGATTGTTGATTTCAAGTTGTTGGGGTAGATACCTGGTGGTGGGATAGCTGGGTCATATGGTAGTTCTATTTTTAGTTTTTTGAGGAATCTCTGTACTGTTTTCCATAGTGGCTGTACCAGTTTGCATTCCTACCAGCAGTGTATGAGGGTTCCCATCTCTCCACACCCTCTCCAACATTTGTTATTTTTAGTCTTAGTGATTATAGCCATTTTAACCAGCATAAGGTGGTATCTTAGTGTGGTTTTGATTTGCATTTCCCTGATGATTAGTGATGTTGAACATCTTTTCATGTTTATTGGGCATCTGTATATCTTCTTTGGAAAAATGTGTGTTCATCTCCTCTGCCCCTTTTTTGATTGGGCTGTTTGTTTTTATTTATTGTTCAGTTGTGTGAGTTCCTTATATATTATGGAGGTAAAACTCCTTGTCAGATATATGATCTGCAAATATTTTCTCCCAATTGGTGGGTTGTCTTTTTGTTTTGATCCTAGTTTCTTTTGCCTTGCAGAAACTCTTTAGTCTGATGAATTCCCACTTGTTTATTTTTTCTTTTGTTTCCCTTGTCTGAGAAGACATGGTATTCGAAAAGATCCTTTTAAGTTCTGTGTCAAAGAGTGTACTACCTATATTATCTTCCAGGAGTTTTATGGTTTCAGTACTTATCTTCAAGCCTTTGATTTATTTTGAGTTTATTTTTTTGTATGGCGTGAGATAATGGTCCACTTTCATTCTTTTGCACATGGCTGTCCAGTTTTCCCAACAGCATTTATTGAAGAGCCTATCTTTTCTCCACTGTATGTTCTTGGCACCTTTGTCAAAGATTAGCTATCTGTAATGGGCACTTTTATTTCTGGGCTTTCAGTTCTGTTCCATTGATCTGTGTGCCTGGTTTTGTACCAGTATCATGCTGTTTTGATCACTGTGGCTTTGTAGTACATTTTGAAGTCAGGGATTGTGAGGCCTCCAGCTTTGTTCTTTTTTCTCAGGATTGCCTTAGCAATTGGGGGTCTTTGATTGCCCCATATGAAATTTTAGGATTCTTTGTTCTACTTCCATGAAGAATGTCATTGGGATTCTAACTGAGATTGTGTTGAACCTGTAGATTGCTTTGGGTAGTATGGAGATTTTAACTATGTTTATTCTTCTAATCCATGTGCATGGAATCTATTTCCATCTCTTTATGTCATTATCAATTTGTTTCAGTAATGTCTCATAATTTTCATTGTATAAGTCCTTCACCTCCTTGGTTAAATTTATTCCTAGGTACTATATTCTTTTAGTTGTGATTGTAAATGGAATTATATTCTTGAGTTCCCTTTCTGTGAGTTTGTTATTAGAGTATAGAAAAGCAACTGATTTTTGTAAGTTGATTTTCTACCCTTCAACTTTACCATAGTTGTTAATTATTTCTATTAGTTTTCCGATGGATTCTTTGGGATTTTCTATATATAAGATCATGTCATCTGCAAACAGTGAGAGTTTCACTTTTTCACTCCCTATTTGGATTCCTTTTATTTCTTTCTCTTGCCTAATTGCTCTGGCCAAAACCTCCACTACTCTGTTGGATAAGAGTGGTGATAGTGGGCATCCTTGTCTTGTTCCTGTTCTCAGAGGGATGGTGTTCAGTTTTTGCCCATTGAGTATGATGTTGGCTGTGGGTTTGTCATATATGGCCTTTATTATGTTGAGGTAATTTCCTTCTATCCCCATTTTGTTAAGAGTTTTTATCATAAATGGCTGTTGGATCTTGTTCAATGCTTTCTCTGCATCTATTGAGATGATCATGTGGTTTTTATTCCTCAATTTGTTGATGTAGTGTATCATGTTGATTAATTTGCAGATGTTGAACCATCCCTGTGTCCCTGGTATAAATCCCACTTGATCATGATGTATGATCCTTTTGGTGTATTGCTGAATTTGGGTTGCCAAAATTTTGTTGAGGCTTTTTGCATCTGTGTTCATCAGTGATATTGGTCTGTAGTTTTCCTTTTTTGTGTTTTGCTTGTCAGTCTTTGGTATGAATGTGTTAGGAAGTTTTCCATCTTCTCTAATTTTTTGGAATAGCTTGAGAAGGATAAGTATTAAATCCTTTCTGAAAGTTTGGTAGAATTCCCCAGGGAAGCCATTTGGTCCTGGGGTTTTATTCTTGGGGATGCTTTTGATTACTCTTTCAATCTCTTTCCTTGTGATTGGTCTATTCACATTGTCTGTTTCTTCTTGTTTCAGCTTAGGGAGGTTGTAAAAGTCTAAGAATTTATCCATTTTGTTGGCATATAATGTTTCATAGTATTCTCTTTTAATCCGTTCTATTTCTGTGGTGTCCGTTGTTATTTCTCTTCTTTCATTTCTAATTTTGTTTATCTGAGCTGTCTCTCTTTTTGTCTTTGTAAGTCTGGCCAGGGGTTTGTCAATTTTATTTATCTTCTCAAAGAACAAGCTCTTTGTTTCATTGATACTTTTTAGTGCCTTTTTTTGTTTCAGTAGCATTTATTTCTGTTCTGATTTTTATTATTTCTCTCCTTCTGCTGACTTTGGGCTTTGTTTGTTTTCTTTTTCTAATTCAGTTAGTTGTAATTTGAGATTGCTTATTTGGGATTTTTCTTGTTTGTTAAGGTGTGCCTGTATTGCAATGAATTTCCCTCTTAATACAGCTTTTGCTGCATCCCATGTGAGTTGGTATGGTATGTTTTCAGTTCATTTTTCTCCAGATATTTTTTGATTTCTCCTTTAATTTCTTCAATGATCCATTGGTTGTTCAATAGCATGTTGTTGAGTCTCCACATCTTTGTCCCTTTCTCAGCTTTTTTCTTGTAATTAATTTCTAGCTTTATAGCATTGTGATCAGAAAAGATGCTTGTTATTATTTTAGTCTTCTTAAATTTATTGAGGCTTCCCTTCTTTCACAGCATATCGCTATCCTTGAGAATGTGCTGTGTGCACTTGAGAATAATGTATATTCTGTTGTTTTTGGATTGAGTGTTCTGTGTATGTCTAAGTCCATTTGGTTTAGCTTTTCATTTAATTCCACTGCTTCCTTATTGATTTTGTGTCTGGATGATATATCCATTGATGTGAGTGGAGTGTTGAGATCCCCTACTATTATTGCGTTATTATTAATGTCTTCTTTTAGTTTGTTAATAGTTGCTTTATGAACTTTGGTGCTCCTGTGTTGGGTGCATAGATATTTATAAGCGTTATTTCTTCTTGATGGAGTGTCCCTTTGATCATTATATACTGCCCCTCTTTGACTCTCTTTACCTGCCTTATCTTCAAGTCTACTTTGTCTGATGTAAGTATTGCAACACCTGTTTTCTTTTGTTTGCCATTAGCTTGGAGTATCGTCTTCCATCCCTTTGGTCTGAGCCTGTGTTTGTCATTGGAGCTGAGCTGTGTTTCCTGGAGGCAGCATATTCTTGGGTCTTATTCTTTAATCCCTCTTGCCACTCTGTGTCTTTTTATTGGAGAATTCAATCTATTTAAGTTTAGGGTGATTATTGGTATATGAGGGCTTAATGCTGTCATTTTATCACTCGTTTTCTGGTTTCCCTGCATTTCCTTTGTTTCTTGTCCTGTGTGTTTTGGTCTACCCATATAATTATGTTGTTTTTTATGATGTGTTTCTTTGTTTTCTTCTTATTTATTATTTGTGTCTCTGTTCTGCTTTTTCGTTTAGTGGTTACCATGAGGTTAGTATTCAGAATCTCGTGTATAAGATAGTCCTGTTTCTGATGGCCTCTTATGTCCTTAGTCTAAGCCGATTCAGTCCTTTTCCTCCTCCCCTCCAAAGTTGTTTTTCTCACATCTTATTCCATCTTGTGTTATGAGTTTGAGTTTAAACTGACAAGATTATCTTTGTTTTTGGTGTTTTCCTTCCCTGTTATCTTTAATGCTATACTTGAGTATTTGCTCTTCTATTCTAACTCTGTCTACCTGTTTATCTCCTTACTCCATGCTTTATAACCCCTTTCTCCCCCCGCCCCCTTTTTCTTTCAGGTATGAAGGCCTTCTTGAGGATTCCTTGTGGAGGGGGGGTGTCTTGTGGCTACAAACTCCCTTAGCTTTTGTTTGTCTGGGAAAGTTTTTATTTGTCCATCATATCTGAAGGATATTTTTGCTGCATAAGAGTGTTCTTGGCTGTAAATTTTTGTCCTTTAAAGATTTGAATATGTCATTCCATTCTCTCCTACCCTGTATGGTTTCTACAGAGAAATCCACTGAAAGCCTGATAGGAGTTCCTTTGAGGGTTATTTTCTTCTCCCTTGCTGCCCTTAATATTCTTTCTTTGTCATTCATTTTTTTGTCAGTTTTACCACTGTATACCTTGCAGTAGGTCTTTTTACATTGACATATCTAGGAGATGTAGAAGGCTCTTCCACATGGATTTCCCTCTCTTTCCCTTGCTTTGGGAAGTTCTCTGCTATTATTTATTTGAACACGCTTTCTGCTTCATTCTCCTCCTCTTTCCTTCTGGAATACCTATAATTCTTATGTTGCATTTCCTAGTTGAGTTGGATATTTCTCGGAGACTTTCTTCATTTCTTTTTAGTCTTAGTTCTCCCTCCTCCTCTGTCTGGAGCCTTTCAAAATGTCTATCTTCAGTTATGCTGATATGCTCCTCTATGATGTCCACTCGAGCATTCAGGGAATCCATATTTTGTTTTATCTCTTCCATTATGTCTTTTATTTCTAATATTTCAGAGTGATTCTTCTTTATAGTTGCAATCTCTTTTGTGAAGTAGCTCCTGAACTCGTTGAATTGTTTCTCTACATTCTGTTCTATCTTGTTGAGTTTTTTGATGATAGCTGTTTTGAATTCATTTTCATTTAGATTACATATTTCTGTGTCCTCAGGGCTGAATTCTGGGTACTTGTTGCTGTCTCTCTGGCCTGGAGATTTGATATTGCTAGAGGGGGTGGTTCAGTTCCTACGCGTCCTGATATTATTTAGTTGCAGTTACTGCCTATTGCCACTTGGTGGGGGGTCAAGACCAGCATCTTCTAAGCCCTCTGCCTTCAGCCGAGATCCCAGGCAGTGGGAGTGGGGGGCCAGGTCAGGGATGGGGTGCTTTCTCCTGCGTGCACTCTAGTCTTTCTCACTCTGCTCTCACTACCTGCTTTCCTGGGGTGTTGGCTTGATGAGGTCACCCCCCACGAAAGCTCTCGCCCAGGTAGAGGTCTTCCCTCTAGGCCGTACGGGCCCTTGGGGGTCCTTGGTGTTCCTGCGAATGAACATCTGCTCCCCCCTTCCTTCCCTCTTCGAGCCTCCTGTAGTTGTGGTTTGCAGTTTTTAGGGGAGGGAGTGAAGTTCTCTCTTACCATGTTCTAGCTCCTCTGAGTGGTGCTACAAACTCTCCACCCTCCATCCTATGGCTGTGTGTGTCTCTGACATTTTTTGTGTTGTGTTAGGATGTCCTCTGTTGGAGTATGTATTTCCCTTTTCATTGTATGTTGGAGGGGAGAGAGTCCTGCGAAAGTTTACTCTGCCATGATGTTGACATCACTTGATTATTTAAGGTCAGAATAAGGACTTTAATGCCTTTCTATATCATCAGAGTATTTTGAGTGGGAAAAGGGTTTTATTTGACTTACTGACATACTGGCTGCTGTGTGAATAGGCAGTAAGTGTGGTGGGGCAATGATGCAAGCAGGGGGACTGGGGATCAGTTTGGAGGTTGTTGAAATACTAATCCAGAGGAAAGATGGTGCTTTAGATCAGGGTGGTAGCAGAGAACGTCGGTCAGATTCTACATTTTGGAGATAGAATAAAGGTGTGAGAAAGAAAAGAATTGAGGATGACTACACAGTTTTTGACTTGAACAACAGAATCATAAGAATTGCTTGCATTTTTGGTGATTGGGAGGACTGGAGCAGGAGCAGTCTACTCCGTCACTCAAGCCAGAAGCCTGGGCATCATTCTCAGCAATTTCCTCTTTTTCAATTCTTAACTAGCAACCCTGCCCAAATGATCTTCCTAAAGGGCAACTTTGAGGTGCAGTAGTTGCTTCTCCATTATCTTCAGGTTAAGTAAAACTTTTAATGCCTTTATACTGGCTCTCATAATCTAACTCTTGCTTACCTTTCCAACTAGCCTCTCACTGCTTCCTGACTCAAACCTTTGCTGAAGCCACACAGAACTACTTTCAGTTTCCTGGATAGATTAAGTAGATTCATACTTTTGCACTTAAAAAAAAAAAATCTCTCCCTGAATTCTCTCACTCAAGTCTCTTTTACCTAGAAGAGCCCTGCTTTAGCACTTGGTTTAGATACCATCCCTTCTTCCCAGCTGTTCTCCTGACTTTCAAATTACTTGCACTGGTTTGCCTTCATAGTATCTTAAATATATTCCTCTATTGAATTCCACAAGAATGGAGGAAAGACTCATCAGCTTCGGAGTCATACAGTAGAGTACTTGATGAAAGTTTAGAGGCTGGTATCATAGTGATTAAAATATTTGAAAAGTAGGAATTTGAAGGAAAATTTAGGAGAATTTAAATATAGTAGATGTTGGAAATAATCTGTTACAGATACTTAATGGAAAACTAAATAATTATTTATGAAAGATGATTTTCCTTTCTGCCCAGAAGGAAAGAGGAGAAAATGGTGTTAAGCATCTTTTTGAGGCCTCATTGACTTCCAACCATAATCTCATAGTCTTTCTTTAGAACTCTCCAATTTAGTGTGGACACTTAAATCTACTACTCTTGTTTCGTTGGCCTCTCACATCCATAGCTAGGAAAATTTTCAACCCCAAATAGACCCTTTTCTCATAGCTCACTTGATTAGCATAATACTAATGAGGTCTGTGAAATAATAGAAAATATATATATTGGTCTCTGCCCCCAATTCCTGGCACAGAGCTTCTAAAACCCTTGTAATTTCCTAAGTGATAAGAGCACTAGTAGTGTCATTTGTTCTAATATTTGGTCTTTGACCCTGGTTCCTGACACAGCTCTCCTAAATTCCCTGGAATTCCCCAGGTGATAGGAGTGTCTTTTGTTCTAATGAGGAGACTCTTGGGTTCCTGGCTAGCTTCATGATGGGGGCTGGTCACCAGAAAGACAGAGCCTTGATTAGAAGTCTGGAACTTTCAGTCCCATCCCCTTCCTCTGGGAAGGGGAGAGGGACTGGAGATTGAGTTAATGATTGATCATGCTTATGTAATGAAGCTTCCATAAAAATCCTAATGGTAGGATTTGGGGAGCTTCTGGGTTGGTGAACACCTGGAGATATGGGGAGGCTGGTATGCCTGGAGAGAGCATGGAAGCTCTGTGTCCCTTCCCACATACCTCACCCTATGCATCTCTTCCATCTGGCTGTTCCTGAGTTATATCCTTTTATAAGAAGCTGGTAATCTAGTAAGTAAAATGTTTTCCTGAGTTCTGTGAGCAGCTCTACCAAATTAGTGGAATTGAGGAGAGGGTCGTGAGAACCTCCAACTTAAAGCTGGTTGGTCACAAGCACAGATAACAACCTGGACTTGTTGTTAGTATCTGCAGTAGGAGTAGTCTTGTGGGATTGAGCCCTTAACTTGTTGGATCTGATGCTATCTCCAGGTAGATAGTGTCAGAATTGAGTTAAATTGTAGGGCACCTAGTTGGTGTCATAGAATTGATTGATGTGTGGAAAACCCTCAGATCTGGTGTCAGAAATGAAGTAGTGTTGTAGTAGAGTATTGAGAGTAGAGCAGACACAGAAATGAAGTAGTGTTGTAGTAGAGTATTGAGAGTAGAGCAGACACACAGGAGAAAGTGATTTTTTTTCCTCATACAAGGTCAAAGGGGAAAATCCCGCAACTCATAGCTGTACAATGATGGACTCTGTCAGAACTTCTCAGTGATCCTACTCAAGGCAAAAACATGAGAGAATGATTCTGTTTTGTTCACAGCCGTTGTTTCCTCAGTACTCAGAATAGTTCCAGGTTAGTAATTGTCAGATGGGTTAATGGTGGAATGAATTAATGAAATATTCAAATGAACGAATAAAATGAATGAGTGCTATGTACGTAAAACACAATGGAAAAATCATTAAGTAATAGGTGGTATGAGTCAGTTAAATTTTCTTGAAGAAAATGATTCAAATCTGGGTCTTGAGTTCCGTTAAGCAACAATAGGCATGCCTTCCTTTGTGATGGCATATTGTTTCTCACATTACATTGCAATTATTTCTGTAACCGCTTGTTCTGGGAGGAACATGTCCTGTCATCTTGTATTCCTTCCAGTGCCTAAAACGCTGCCTTGATCATATGAGGTGCTCATTGAATAAAAGAGTGAATGAATTTGGGTTGGTGGAAAGGAGAAAGGTTATTCTGTATAAAGCATCAGTATGAACGGAGGAGAGAAAGTCTGGGTTTGTTGGAAGAATTTGCTTGATAGCAAGATCAGAATTGTGAATGCTAAAATACCAAAACTTTGTGGGTCCAATACTTATTTAGGCATTTTGAAAATATTTGAAATCTGACAAACCATAGAGTCATAACTTCAAGTTGAACAAAAGTACACTAATTTAGAAAGTAATTTTTTATACTTTAAATATTTTCAAGAGATAGAAAAAAATGGATAATGGACAAAACCAAGCTCATATTGCAATAGTAATTATTATCCTAGTTCACAGTCTTTCCAAACATGTGGAATATGCAGAGTTGCCTAAATTGGTAATTCTGATTGTCTGCTAATAATATATGTGTGATTGTATATATAATGAAAATGTATTTATCACTTTTATTTTCATAAATTTTAAAATTTGATAGGTTTTCTTTTTCTGCTTGTTCATAAGTTCTTATATTTGAAATATACTTAGTATGTAGTTTCATTAATTACTGCAATCAGTAATTTGGAGATCAGCTAAGAAGGCTGCTAATAAGAATAAAGCTAATGATAATGGTATGATGTAATTGTTGAAGCCTGGAAAAATAGTGGTCTGTTAGTAACTTAATGTGTATTATATTGTTTATCATGTAACCTCATCTAATCTCTCTTTATTATTCTTTGAATACAAAGTGGAATTTTGGAGTGGATGGGAAGCAGGATTTATTGAAAGGATGCTGAGAAGCTCACACAGTTGAAGGAAAACTTGACCAACCAAGTCTTAGGAAGATCAGTAAACAGTGTTGCTCCATCAGAAACTCATCATGAGCCTGCCTCTTGAGCGCTGTTGTCAGAAGCACACAGCTTCAATCAGTCACTCATTCAAGATCGATATTCCAAGTAGAATCTGATTGGCCTAAGTTGGGTCATCATGATTAACACATTTCCACCACCACATGGGATGAGGCAAGAGTAATTCTCCAAAGGAAACACAGGATCTGTATCAAAAGAAAAGAGGGAAGGGATGATAGGCAGGTACACACCACAGATGGGTCATAATAATAGCTAATTGGGCAATGTGTACATCTGAGATTGCATTTTTCTAGCATTCTATGAAACTGAATTAAAGTAAAGTTTTAATATTCTTTTGTTAAATCAACTTTGTCAATGACTAATTTGCATACTTATACTGATTTTAAGTATATACAGCTCTATGAGTTTTCATGAATGTATACATTTTGTATCCACCTCCCTCCCATCAAGATTTCCATCATGTTAGGAAATTTGTTCTCTTTTCCAGTCAGTAACCCCCAATCCTGCTCCAGGCAACTACTAATCTGGTTTTTATTACCACACTTTAGTAGTTTTGTCTGTTCTATAACTTCGTATAAAGGGAGTCATACAGTATGCACTCTTTTGTGTTTGCCTTTGTTCACTCAACGTAATGTATATGAGATTTATCCATATTGTTGCATGTATCAGAAGTTCATTTTTATTATTGAATAACGTTTGTTTATGTGAATATGCCACAATCTGTATGTCTGTTCATTGACTGATGGACACTTTGGTTAGATTATTGTTTTGGTATTATGAATAAAGCTGCTATGAATAGTTGTGTACTCGTCTCTGGTGAACGTATGTTTTTATTTCTCTTGGTTAGATTCCTAAGAGTGGAATTGTGGGATTGTATGGTAAACGTTTAACTGTATATATAACTCTCAAACTGTTTCTAAAGTAGTTGTACCATTTTACATTCCTATGAGCAATGTATGAGAGTCCCAGTCCTCCAAATCCTCACCATCAGTTGGTGGTGTTAGTCTTTTTAATTTCAGCCATTTTACTGTTTTTGAAGTAGATTTCTTTGTGGTCCTCTTTTTAAAAATTAACTTTATTGGGAGCCAGCCCAGTGGTGTAGCAGTTAAGTTCACGTGCTTTGCTTCGGCAGCCCGGGGTTCGCCCGTTTGGATTCCAGGTGCGGACCTGTGCCCCGCTTATCAAACCATGCTGTGCCAGGTGTCCCATGTATAAAATAGAGGAGGGTGGGCACAGGCATTAGCTCAGGGCCACTCTTCCTCAGCAAAATGAGGAGGATTGGTGGCGGATGTTAGCTCAGGGCTAATCTTTCTAAAAAAAAGAAAGTAACTATTGAAGGTTAAATGAACCCATTTTAAGTGTACGCTTTGATGAGTTTTGACAGATGTATGCACTCTGTAACGTCCACCAGCACAGTCATCATCCCTAAATTTCCCTGTTGTCCCTTCGCTATCATTCCCCGCTCACTCCAAGCAACCCTTGATCTGCCTTGTTTGGAGATTAAATTAGTCTTTTCTAGAGTTTCATATACATGAAATCATATACTATTTTCTCCTATGTGTCTGACTTCATTCCTCTATTGTAATATTTTCGAGATGCACTTATGTAGTTGAATGTATCTGTAGTCTGTTCCTTTTTATTGCTAAGAAGTATTCTGTTGTACCCAGACAGTGTGGTATACCCCAAGAAACATTTGCCTCTTGGGCATTTGAGTTGCTTCTGGTTATTGGGTATTATGAATAAAGCTGCTGTGAGAATTAGTATACAATTCTTTGTTTTGGGCATATGTTTTCATTTCTTTTAGATAAATACTTAAGAATAGCATTGCTAGGTTATATGTTCACTTTTATACAAAACTAACCAAACAATTTTGAAAATGATTGTGTAGTGTATGAGACTTCCTATTACTCGACATTATTGCCAAAACTTGTATCATCTGAATTGATTTTAGCCATTTTAATAGGTATGTATCTTATCATGGTTTTAATTTGCATTTCTCTGGTGGCTGCTTAATTTGAACATCTTTTTATATGCTTATTGGCCATTCATACATTTTCTTTTCAGAAGTGTCTCTTCAAATCTTTTGCTGTTTTCTTATTGACTTGTCTTATTATTAAGTTAGAAGAATTCTTTATGTATTCTGAATACAAGTCGTTTCTCAGATATATGTGTTGCTAGTGCTTTTCCCAGTTCGTGACTTACCTTTTCATTTTCTTAATGGTGTCTTTTAAAGAGCAGACATTTAAAATTTTGAAATCCAATTTATCAGTCTTTTTCTTTCATCTTTTGCCTCCCCAATGTTGTTACAGTTTTCTATTATGTTTTCTTATTATCCTCATCTGTAAAATGGGTGCAGTCTGAGAATTAAATGAATTAATATACATAATCACTTAGAGAATGTGTGGCACCTGGTAAGAACTATATACTGTTAGCTTCCCTTTTTGTTACTACAACTCCTTCACTCAGAAGTTATCATTAAGGCTTTTGGATGCTGTCTGTACATCCCTGTCTCATCTCCTGCCTTCTCAAGAAATCTCTTTGGCATTTTCTTTAGGGGTCATTCATTAAAAAAAAATTAAAAGACCAAAGCCAAGATTTGCTATATGTGTAGGAGATGATTTGTATAAGCTACTGCAGTTTTATAATGCACCAATTTACCAGTGGCTTGGTTTCCATTCATATCTGATGTTTTAAGGAGATCTACAGGAATTTTTTCCATTTCCCTTTACCAAAAGGTCTAAAGCCCACCATGAGTCTGGTCATTTTCGTCTTCTGTTAAGGCTGAAGATAAGAATATTCTTACTCTCCTATGGCCACCTCTGACCTTGGCTTTCACTATGCTTTAAACATACCTCACGTGTCTTCAAGTGGATTCTGGGAAATGACATTCCAGAGTATTGTTCATATCAAATTTTGCTAAAGAGAACTTAGAAGGTAGATTCTCATTGTAGTATATTAACTGCAGACACGTGCCACATAACGACCTTTCAGTCAATGATGGACTGTATATACGATGGTGGTCCCATAAGATTAGTACCATATAGCCTAGGTGTGTAGTAGGCTATACCATCTAGGTTTGTGCAAGTGCATTGTATGATGTTCGCACAATGATGACATCACCTAATGATGCATTTCTCAGAACGTATCCTCACTGTTAAGTGACGAATGACTGTCCATTAAAAATGTCATGGACATAATTAGCATGAAAGCAATAATAATTATGCCAGAGTGGATTTTCAAACTTCTGTAAACTTGGTCAAGGCAAGATACTTTTCTTAAAATACACTGCAGTCTGATTAATATCCACTGTAGTGGTTTGAGTCGGTCACAGAAATAGAAATGTTGTCTTTGTTCTCTGTTACTTTGGCCAAATATTCAATCAGTCCCTATCATCATTTTCCTCTTTATAGAATGAGAGATATAATATCTTCCTAGCAAAAAAACATTAGCAATGGGATAATTAGCATTTAGCAAATGATATGTGGTTCCTCTAAGTATTTAGTATCATTTCTACTGTATAATCCAGGTTTTTATCCATCTTTTTTCTAGAGGTATCCCCTCTGTCTGTGCTCTCCTGAGTCCTAGATCAGGTACCAGGCATCCTCAAAGTCTAGCTTAGTACCTGGCAATGAATAGGCATTTGGTAAGTTTGTTGAACCAAACTTTTAGTTTTACCCTTTGTGTCTTGAGTCTTTATTGTTTCCCTTTCCAATGAATTCTGTTTAAGCTCAAGAAATCACTATTCTTAAAAAAAGAAAAAGCAAACAAAAACTTACTCCAGCTGTTCTTCTCCTTGTAGTTCCTATCTTTATACTTTTCACACTGTTTCAAGAGTCAATTATACTTACCTTCTTATTTCACATGTATTTCTGAGCTTTTTAAAATCTAGCTCTTACTAAAATTGTTTTCACATATTTTTAATAATCTCTTCTCAGGCCTCATATATTAGACTATTTTCATTTTTCCATTTTATCTAATCCCTCCTTGTAGTCCCTTCTTTGCTCCCTCTATGACACATTCCTGACCTTTTGCCTCCTAGCACGTCCATTTTTGTTGTTTTGTTTTTGTTTCTCTTCTCTTTTTCTTATACATGTGAATTCCCCAAGATTCTATTTTTGTCCCACTTCTCTTTGTCAAAGAAGAAAACTTAGGGAGAGAATGAAAATATTTTGGGGCTTCATTTATTTGCCTTTAAACAGATGTTGTTTCACTTAACGTAGCGTTGACTTTTTAAATTACATTTTTTCTCCATTTGGATATTACCTGAACTTCTCATAGTAAAATTAATTGTTGAATATATTTTTGTCCCTGCAAGAAGGCAAGCTGTGTTATGTCCATCAGTATATCTCCGTTGCCTAGCACAGAGCTTGGTACATAGTTGGCAAGTAATACATATTTGTTAAGTGAACAAGTAATATCCTACTATCACCTCAAAGTTAACATGTTCAAAATTGAACTCATCTGAGATTTTCTTTTGCTTCTATATCTACCGATTGTTTGGTGTCCAGATTAAATGCTATCTCTTTTCTGAAACTTTCCTTAATCCTCACAGACAAAAATTCTCTCCCTGTTCTATATTCCTTTAGCAAATTATACTTTTACTGTACCTTCATTCTGGATTACATTTTACTTATTTATGTGCAAAGTTTATGTATATAACGTTGAGGTCAGGGATTATCTTCCTACCCCAAAACAAATATATTGTTTAAAATGATCTGAGATCTTGGAAGAGGAAAAGGATTGAAGGTAGAGATGTGTGACTGTTCCTTCTGCATAGTATTGTCCCCTCTCCCATCTTGCTACTTTTCACTTATCCTTCAGTCATAGTTGGGACGTTATTTCATCCAGGAAGCTTTCTCTGAACCTTAATGAAGTCTTGAATATGTGGCTTTTCTTTGTACTCCTCTAGCATCATTCACTTAACAAATAATTATTGAGTGCCTTTTATGTACTGGCACTGCGCTTGGCAACGGGGATAAAGTGGTGAACAAAATTGATATTGTCTTTTCCATGATGGAGCCTACAGTCTAGTGAGCAAGGCAGACATAAACCAAGTAATCACCCAATAAGTAATTATCAGATGCTTTGAAGGAAAAGTATAGGATTCTTTGTGAGAGCAAACCTACTTAGATGGGGGATTGATCAGAGAAGAGTTTTTTGAAAAAGTGTATCTCACAGAAACCTCAATTATGATGATTAAGATTTGGCCATACAAAGAATGGGGAAAGGGCATTCCAAACAGATAGAGTATCTCCAAAGGCCCTAGGAAATAGAAGAACTTGATGCCTTTGAGGAACAAAAAGGCAGGCCCATTTTGGCTGAAATATAGTACTAGGTCATTATACAGATGAGGAAACTGAGGCTCGAGGAGGTTGAATGAATACAGAATATATTAAGGATCAGATTAGTAAATGGGAGAGTCTAGATTCAAACTTGGGACTTTATAAATCTTTAGTGTTCTTTCCGTTATACCTTGGCATTCCCTAGTGAAAATTTGAACAAAATCTTTCCAAACTCTGGTATTTTGTTTCTTTTCCAACATCACAGAACATTCTCATACCATTTTCTATTTTTTAGCAAAGGAGATATTTGTATGTGGAACCATTCCTGTCAACACAAAAGGGGTAGTTGACCTGGCGCACTAGGCAGAGATGCTTCCATTGAATTTGTGGCTTTGAAAACTGATGTTAGCATTTCCTTGACTCAAAGGATTTATGAGCCTCCAGAGTTGTCAGGGTTCTATGGTATCCACTGTCTATATTAATCTGTGTATTTCTTTGTTTTTTTGTTTTGCCAGTGGAACATTACAACTCTCAAAATTCATAGCAAGCATCTTACATTCTACTTTATTTCTGTTCAACAGTCTAACATTGTAAACTTGACCCACCTCTGGCAAATATTCAAGTTAATGTTTCACAAAATACACAAACTCCTTTTGGCAATTGATTTGCAGGCAACTGATAAAACATGGAAGTGTTAGCTTTTTTTTTCCTTTTTCATTTTGTTGTGGACGTTGATGGGGAAGGGGAGGTAAGAAGTTGTTGTGGTGCAGGGGCAAAGTTGAAAAGGTCGTTTTTTTCCTCTAGAGAATCTTCATTATTACTCTGCAGTGAACTGCTCACAATCCAGGATGTAATAGCCTGCTTGCTTAGTAGTCTTCAAAAATGTGCATATGATGTCACACGTTGCTATGTTCTGAGTAAATGGTGACTTGTTAACGTAAAGTTCAATTTCAGGAATGTTTTGTATCAGGAAACTTCCCCTGTGATGCTCCTGCCTCCTTTTGTAACCTGATATAATCATGGTGCTGTGTTTATCAAAGAACTTTTGCCCCTACATTTTTTCCTTCTGAATGTTCTTTTCATTAAGAATAATGATTATAACATGAAAGAAGGAATTTAATTCCTGAACTAGTTTTTAATTCTTATTGGAGTTTTTCATTTGTGATTTTCTATCTTACTCCTCTCAATGTGAGGAAGGAAATAATGTTAAAAAGTTTGCTTTAAGGTACTGATTTTACTTATTCTGACATCCTTAAGCATTGGTTTTGTGGGTGTTTTGCTTGAATGAAGACTGCGGAATTAAATTACTTTTTATGACTCAAGATTTGGGAAATATTATATGCCAAATGCATGTTTTTAAAATTTTCTAAAATACAGTTTTATTATAGGTAGTAGAGAAACGTTTAATAGAAAATATTTTGTATCATTAAGAAAACAATTAGTATTATGTTTAAATTTTCAAAGTATACTTATTACCCTTTACGGTGTCCCCGCCCCTGCCTCCCCCCAGCAGTTTTCTGTTACTTTAAATGATCATCTGTTTTTTTGTTTGCAGGCAGCTATCAATGGTGTAATACCCCAGGAAAATGGCATTCTACAAAGGTATGTTATAAAGTGCTTAATGGTAAGATGGGGATTTAGCAAAGCAAAAAAAGACAATTATTAATTTTTTCTTTTAATTTTTGATAGAGCATTTGATCTTTGGTCTATAAGTTCATTAATATAGTTACTGTTCTTTCAGACATGTTAATTATATTAATGTCTTAAAGTCTCCATCCAACTTTTAACTGTATAGTGTTATTTCAGATTGGGTGCTACCATTTTTAAAGGTGGTTTTATTTTAAGAAAGCTTTTTACGGTCGTCTTTTAATTCATAAGACAGAAGGAACCGAATCTTTAAACTGTTAGTAGTGAGAAAATGAGATGTGGCTCAGTAGCCCGAGAGCTAATCTAACTATCCAGACTTTATCTCCAACCTGACTACATTCTTTTTTTCCCTCCCTTTTGTTTTTTAAATTAAGTATATGATAACTTGGCAAATTTGAGTAAGTCCTTAATATTGAAACTTCCCAGAGCACGGAACTATTTTACCTGAAGAATCCAATGTTAACATGTGGAATGGTCTGTGTGGTTTTGTGTCATTGCCAGAAGGTAAAATTGGAAGATGGTGCCAAGAGAGCTACGATAGTTACAAAATAATTCCTTAAATTAAAAATAAATTTATAACTTTTCTGTCCTTAAAATTGGACACTGGTTCTGGATTAAAAGAGCACACTATAAAGTCATAGGAGGTAAAACTATTTGTCCTTCCAACTGTAGTTTAGTTACTTGACTTTTTCCCCCCTCCCCTCTCAATTCAAATTTTGGCTTGAATTTTGGTGGCTGAGATTTCTAAGTCACTGAAGCATGATCTGCTAAGTGCGGATGAAACAAACAGAAACAGCAGAGTAAGAATGAGGTTGTTTTGGAGAGGAAGAAAAATTACTGTTGCAAAAACATAAAAAATTGCAAAATGTGCTGTACTTTATAGGAAACTGTGTATATTTAGAAAGGAAGCAGAATTTTATTTGGTACCTGTACCATCCTTAATGATTAACAGTTTTTAGGTGAAAGCAATGATAAACAGACCTATTCTCCACCCTTTTTTCTAAACTGTCAGCAAGAGTTTCATTCAGAGTAAGTGTGGCTGATTTCCAGAGTCTGTACCAAATTTTTGTGGTGGTGTTTGTTTTTTTCATTCAAAAGCGTTCAATTCTATTGCAACCCTTGTCTAGAAAGCAAACCAGATGATTACAGGAGCTTCCTTCATGATCATTTTTTTCTTGGTTTAAAAAGTTTTAGACTGCTAAATATGGCTCCAGTTTTATTCTTGAGTAAATGTTATTCCACTTTTTGTGCCAAAATTTTTGCTCGCTAAACCCTTGTGGATTCAGCTGCTAGGTTCTGAGTACATATTGGATATATCTTACAATTAATAGTATTTGCTCTGAGTGAATTCTAGAAATTCTCTCATCCTTGGAAACATCCCATCTCTCCTGTCACAGATGATACTTTTTGCTTAATACATTTTATAACTAGAAATTCAGCACTGAATTGATTTCTCATAAGGTTACTTTAGTATTTTGGGTTTATCCTTCATCAGAATGGGTTTTGGTTTATTTTATTTGCTTAAGTTAAAGAAATGAATAATATATCTACAGAAGAAAGTCAGTTGTATCTAGTAATAGTCTTCAATCGTTTTCCTTCCTCACTTTGGTGTTTAGCTTTGAAATCGCTGTGGATTTGACATAACTGAAAACTCCTCTTTTATGTCTGCTGACCAGAGGAAAATGAAAGAGGGCTTTTTGTACTTTGTTGTAGGCTTAACACTGAAAGTGGAAGACAATAGTAGGAATTGTGTATGTAGGCAGTTAAAAGGATGTTCGTTTTGTGTTTGGTTTCTGTAGTAAAGTTGAATACAGTCTGTGAATTCAACTGACTCTCAATTTGTCAGTTTATACCTTAACAGAGAAAAGAGTTGCCAAAAAGAATCTTTTAAAAATATGAATCATTTTTGGAATGAGAAGAGCCCAATCCCTTTGCGTTTTAGCTTTTCTTGAAATCAGATTTTAGCATGACTTCAAAAGTAAGAATATAGTTTTAAATACACCCACTAAGTTCAAGGCAAAGAAACTAACATTTTTTTAATGTGTAAGGCACTGTGCTGGGTAGTTGACATAGTTTTCCTTACTCAATACTCGTTACAACCCTTAAGAGATAAATGTTCATATTTCATAGATGAGGAAACTCCACATTAGAGAGTTTACATAGACTCGCCCAAGGTCACAAGTGTAGTAGGTGGTGGAGTCTGGTTTGTCTCGTTTTGAAAGTCATGCTCTTTCTTTTATACCACTCTGTTCTCTTCAAGGTCAGTAAGCCAGGCATGTCACAACTTTTGTTTTAATACTTTTTTCTTTAGATAAAGGAGGTGAAATTTAATATGTGTATATAACCTCCTTCTCCCACAGTTTTGTTTTTACACTTATTATTTTAGTTGTAAGTGAGTAAAGGCAGATATTATTATCCCTCATTTTACAGGTAGAAAGAATAAGGCCTGAAGTCACTTGGCTCGGATTATACAGCATGATGTTGATGGAGTCAGGCGTATAAGCAAGTCCTCTGCCTCATCCTCCAAACCTTATTTCACTAGACAATATATTGCTAATACAACATATTTATAAAGTGTGTAACTTATGCAGTCATAAACGTAAACCATTCATTCAGTCATAAACATCTAGTGTGTGCATGTATTTTTACTATATCTTAGTATAATATTTTATTTATTCAGCATATTGTCCAGAGCCTTTTTAAAAATTATTTTTGGAGATAGTTATTGTTAGAAAGAAGTGTTAATGAATTGCTTGTATCAGTAGAGAGCAGATTCTATGTTTTCTAAAAATTTTATGAATTAATAGTATAATTTTAGTCATTGACTAAGGGGTGGTATTTATCAGACATTTATTTTATGACCCAGACAGATGTACTATATGTTTCTTTGTCCATTGTTTAATTCATTGAGGAAACCTAGAGAAGACAAAGCTTGTTTTCAAACCTTGACCATTATGCTTTCAATATGTATAAATGCTGGTTTTCTGATTTAGAAGATAGCCGTTTTGGCTGATTAGTTTTTATTTATTGTCTTCTGTGATGCCCATATTAAAAATCTGCTTTTTTCTAAAGATAAATTTATCTTTAAAACACGTGTTGTTTTTTTAACCTAAAGATTTTACCATGGGATGGACGTTTAAAAATTGAAATAAACAAGTGCAGAGTTTGTTTACTTTGCTTTGTTCACTGCCTTCCAAGGACCTGTGTGGTTTGTAAAGGAAAGTTGAGTAAGGATAAAAACACTCCTGTATAGAACTAAAGTAGATTTCTCCATAGAGTTTCCCTTCCCAATCAGTGTCTTTTTCTGTTGTTGAATTATTGATTAACTAGAAAAAAATAGTGATAAGGTCATATTATATGATGGCAGTCTTCATAGATGAAAAATCTTAAAAATAGTTTTTTTGGTTAACAATACTGGATGCCTTTGCAGTCTTTGGATGTCATTGAACGTTAGTCAGAACTGATAGGACCATTCATCAACTGGTAGTCTCTCTTTGTCTAATTTTTTTGGGATGCTTGTGAAAAACTATAATGTAATTTCGTTGTTTTTTATTGATCCTGAAATAGAGTAATTATAGCCAATAAGAAAATTTTCAAGTGATAACTTGAAAAAAAATTTTCTTTGTGGCTGACAGACATACCAAAAAGCTTGCTCTGATTAGAAGTGTTAAACTGTCTCCTAGTGTTAGAGTTAAGAAAAGAAAAAAAAAAGCACGCTAAGAATTTTGAAGACAGGGAATTTCATATAGGCAATCAGAGACACAGATGTGGAGCATGTTGAGAGTAAAATCCAGATATAATGACTGCAGGAAACATCTGGACCACCAGTCTCAGGTGGAAGGGCACGAGGGAGCCTAGGGGGTGAGCAGACTTATAGCAGCAGCATCCTCTGAGAAGATGGGCAGAGCCTGGACTGTGTGGACCAGGTCCAACGCACGCCATTTCAGGAGGCCTGCTTCAGGACCAGCCTGCCCAGGAGAACCCCCTGCTGACCACCGAAAAGCACAGTGACTGCTAATACTAGAAGAAAAAAGGGAGAGGTTGGGAGAGGTTTAGGTTAATACAAGTTTGATTCTCAGAGGAAAACCCTAGGAACATGGCCCCAGACATATGAGAAAGAAGTCCTCTCAGCTGATACTGGTACCTCTGACAGAAGGCAGAGACTTGTTTTGAAGTATCAAAAGAAGCTAGAAGCTTGCACTAAAGGGTGGTGCTGAAACAAAGTGGGTGCCATTGTTACAGTGTTGTCATTGCTAGGGTAATGTTGATAGGATCAGTGTGCAAATTGAAAAAGAAAATTTTTTGTCTGTGCATGCACATGTGTACTGCTGCAGTGCTTGTTTCTGTTACTGGTCATAAGGCCATGGTTGATATTTACCTGTTTATTCCACTATTTATTCTATATTCCCTCTGCCAGTGCTTCAGATAGTCAAGGTTCTTTACCTCTTGGGATATCTCAAATGTTCATTCTGTAAGAGTTGGAATCCTCAGTGGACCTGCCCTTTTTTTTTTATTGGTTGTAGTTTTCCATTAACCTTATTATTGGACATGCCCCAGAAAATAATCCATTGTGTAGCAGAAACCCAATTTTTTCCTTGGTAATCAGGACCAGTCACTTCAGTTAGTACCTCCACCTTTGCTAGTTGATTCAGTAGCATGAGGAATACAAAATGACTGAGTGGCATTCTCAAGTTCTAATTCAGTGGACAGATTGTGGAAACATTACATCTCTGGGACCTATGATCTCTGAACCACCAGATCCAAAAATTGCAGGAAGCAAAAATTCAATAAGTTATTAGGCGTAATAAGAGGAACCACTACCACCACTTATTCCCATACCTGTGTTTTCTTGCAATATATGAAGTGTCACTGTGTTTTGGCCGCTGATATAAAGCATATACCACATCCTTTAAGGTGGATCTCCAAGCTTTGAGGGTGTTGTCTTCCAACCTGTGCCTAACTGTCTTCAGCAGGCCATTCCACTGTTCTGTCATGCTAACTGTTTCTGGGTAGTAGTATACACAAATGATGCCAGTGCTGTACTTCTTTTGCTGTGAAATGAGTTTCTTGGTTAGAACCAGTGTTGTGTGGGAAGCCATAGATCAATAAGGCATTCCCTAAATCCATCAATGATGGTGCTGGAGGAAGTCAATATCGTATCCAAAAAAGTGTCTTTTTAAGTGAGAACAGATCGTTGCCCTCTTCATAATAGAAGCTGTCCCTTACCAGATTCCGGAGGAATGGTGCCATATTGGAGGCTCAGTAGTAGACTCTGTTGTTTTCAGTTTAGGCACTCAGTAGTTTCCCTAGCCAGATTCAGACTTGATGAGGGGAAATTGATGTTGTTGTGCCTATGCCTAACCCCCTTCCCTATTGGTGTGGACACATTGTCCCTTACTGCACTGAGTAGCTCTGGAGTAGCAAGGGAAGAAAGCTGACTGACATCAACAGAACAATGTCATCTTATCCACGTTGAGAGCCTTTTTGTTCAGTGGATAGCCTATAGGCAGCATTCACCTTGGAAACACATATGTCCATTCAGAAAGATCCATTTCCATATCTCTTCCCTAGACTTCTCTGTCACCCAGTTTTCCTTTTATTCTTTCCAAGTCCTGATCAGCTGGCCAACCCATTAACTATTGCCCATGCTTCAATGTAGATTTGTACCTCAGGCTCTCCTTCTAAATGAAGTAGTCAACCTGTGGTACAACCTTAAGTTCTCCCCACTGAGAGGCTTTTCTTTCACTACTGTCTTTCAGGTATGTCTTTGATTAGGGCTGTAATGTTTCAGCAGTCTATTTTTGGTTGGTGCCAGCATGTTATACATAATCATTTTTTACTTTCCCAGTCTGACTTTTTCTTCCTCACTTAGCTTGGTTATCTCTTATGTATTGATGGGAAGTGCAAGATAACAGCAACTGACCTTTTGCTGTGACATGCTTCTGACTACTGGACCCCAGAAAATTTGCCGAAGTGACAGGTGCCTGCATTTTTGTGGTGCATATCGTCTAATCTCTAGCGTGCATGTGTCTTACCAAAGTATCCAAGTACTTAAGACTTTTGCTCTTAAGGACTAGTGTACCTTGTCATCAGTAATGTTGTTTTGTGAAATGTTTAGGTGATCAAGATTTCTCCAGACTAGATTATTATGACAGAGAGCAGAAGAGTTGACATAATCCTCAGGAAAAGACATTGAAGGTATATTGTTGACCCTACTGTGTGAAAGCAAAATCCTTGTTGTGGTGCTTACAAATTAAAGAAAAAAATCTATGTGCAAGATCAATTGCTTTTTCTATTGTCCCTTTCTATGTAATAACCCTAACTCCATGGATCAGGAAGCCAATATGGAATGTATACCTGTTACTGAGTGTGTTTCTCCCAATTATATATTCAGGATCTGGGGGAAAAACTGCAGCGTAGGTTGACAGATTCTTTGAACCTAGTGTGAGTGGATTTGGGCGAAAACTTCATCTACCACTGTAGTCTTCCACTTTTATATCCCCAGGAATTAGTATAACTTTAGAGTTAGCATCTAGTAATCCCCTAAAGATCCAAATATTTTCCTTTTATCAATACAAAAATGCTCTAGTAAGTGGCTACAGGTCTCTTAGGGGAAGTCTTAGAGGAGAATTTACAATATATACATGTGGCTCTGTTGCATTGTCTTTGAGGGGACTAGGGACTTTATGTCTGTGAATCAACTTGTGTTTGGAAACTTGGTGTGGCTGTGACTCTGCATTGTGGTTATGGAAGTCAGGATTTAGGCTGCCAGGTCTAGGATTTCTACTGTTTATAGATCAAGTAGTATTTTAGTCAACTGACTTTTAATTTTTTTCCTTAGAAATACCATGTTCAATTAAGCACTATTAAAGATCTCTGCAGATCGAAATCTTCTGATTGCCACTTTTTGTCCAGGCTGTTCATTAACATAATTGCTCCCATTTTTTTCTTGTTAAATTCTGCCTTTTGACCTCTGTACTCTGGGATCTCATCATGTCCATTAGGGAGTCTTTTTCAGTGGTGACATCTCCCCATGTCATTCCTAACTCATGGAAGATAGCCACTGCAGAGTTTTTCAAGAATGCAGATTCTTTTACTACTATATTTCTCAGTGCTTTAGTGCAGTGTCCCCTGGGGCCTCATGGATGCTGTAGTAGGAGGAGGTGTGTATACTCAGGTTGTATGTGGTAAATCCACTCGAGCATACCTGTTTTTCTCAGCACATGGATTTCTTCTATGTTTTGCCAGGAAAGTTCAGGGATTTCATCCTTGTTAAATGTAGACTCCTTTGGGACTTAAGTTTCATTCAGTCAACAAGCAAATGATTAGAGGTACTTATAGCTGCTTAAGCAAACATGTTATATTTGGCTCTATCCAACCTCTTTAGGTTAAACTCACTTCAAGTTTATTTCCATACCTATTCCCTAGGTTTTTGCTGATATAATTTATCAAAATCTTATAATTAGTTTTGTATATAAACTGTCTTCTCTCAGTTAAGACATTGTACGTGTCTTCTTGGAGCATACCTAGATCTGATTTTGGAGACAATAAGGAGTGTTGGGGACAGGTTTTGAGAATAAGCATTCCCTTTCAAGGTAATTGTCTCAGGTGAGAGTATTAAGTCTTCGAGCAAGAGGAGGCTGACCTTCTCAGTCCGGGGGGAGGAGCTATTTCTGCTTACGAAAAAGGCTCAGAGAGAGACTCCAGGTGTTCAAGATTTTAATCTTCATTTGAGTCCACTTAGGTATCCTTCTTCTGCACATTAGGTCCCACCCTCAGCAAGACAGTGTCTTAACTTTCACAAAAGAGACTTCAAAAGTATATATATTCAACTTTCATTGTAATTCTGCAAGCTGCAAAGTTAAATTTTGGGTCTAATTCTTAGCAGGATAATACCTGTGGTTACAAAAATAAGAAACTCTTTTTAAAGGGCCACTTCAAAAGCTCTGTAGCTTTCTTTCTCTTCCTCTCTCCCTCCCTCCCTCCCTCTATTTGAGAAGAATTAGCCCTGAGCTAACATCTGTTGCTAGTCCTCCTCCTTTTGCTGAGGAGGATTGGCCCTCAGCTAACATCTGTGCCCATCTTCCTCTATTTTATATGTGGGACGCCTGCCACAGAATGGCTTGATAAGCTGTGCGTGGGTCCGTGCCCAGGATCCAAACTGGTGAACCCCAGGCCACTGAAGTGGAGCACGCTAACTTAACTGCTATGTCACCAGGCTGGCCCCAAAAGCTCTGTAGCTTTCTTATCCTGGATTGAACTGAAAGTTAAAAACCCTCAGTGTGTCATTTTCTTTTGTAAGTTCTCCATTAGAATCGGAAGCAGCTAGCCCATAGTCCTTGTTGTCATCATTATCACCATAATGGTCAAGTCAAACAGCTGTTTGGTCCCTTTAGGCACTTGTTTCAATAGGCATGTGATCATAATTGACTACAAGTGATAATTTAATTAATCATTATGCTAATACATGGCTTAGATCAGTAGTATCCCATTTTCCATTGGCAAGGAGCTCAGCAGTGCATTGAAGGTCAAGGACATAATCGAGCTAATTCCTTAATCCTGTTTCCTGGGACGTCCATTATCAAGAAAATGAAACCACACAAGGGTATTTCATCAGAGGGAATTTAATGTAGGATTGGTTACACAAGTATGGAAGACTGAAAGAGCAAAAAGGTAAAACTGAAGTAACCTTGATATAATAACTTCTTCAGGAAGTTACCACTCTTAGGTCTAGGGAACAAAGGGATTAACAGAACTTTGAAGCTCAGAGAGGCCACTTGGAGCTGAGGATCAGACTTCTGTGGAATGCATACTGTCCAGCTGCTACTGGTATCTCTGGGTATGTCAAGAAACTGGTTTAATAATGAAGCTGGTTATAGGCTGAAAAAAGCAGAAACTGAAAGCTAGAGGGTGATGCTGATGGAAATTCATGCAAGCAGAAGGAAGTCTTTACTCCTGTCCTCCTAACTACTAATCTCTTTCTGGGATCCCCTAATGGCAACATCTATCAGGAAACCATATGCCAAAGGAAAAACATAATTTTGCAGAATCCTAGCCCCAGCATCACAGAATAGACTATAGAAGGGTGTATTTGGAGTTAAGAAAACAGTAAGTCAGTGACCAGCCTCCTAACTTTAGCTATTTTTTTAAGTATGGAGAAGTTGTGACAAAATTTAGAGATGTGAAGTATCATTGCCCAGATTCTGTTCATAGCTACTTAGGAGCTCACTCTGAATTCCAATAGTGATGTTCTTTCCTGCTTTGGACATTTTCTCTGTTCCCATGTCTTCCTTCCGAGATTACTTTTCTTGAATCTAACAACTGCGAGAAAGGGTAGGTTTTTGTCTTTGGATCAGTGATTGCTAGAGTATCTGAACTCTGGTGAGATCTAAGCTAGTCACTTTCAGACTTTTTTGACTATGACCTATAATGAGAAATCCTTGGAATCCGAAACACACGTATACAAATATGTACTAGAATCAAAAGTTTTGTGAAACAATATGTGGTCCTAACTATTAAGTGACATACACTGATAATTTGAATTCTATTCTATTCTTTAAAAGACTGATCACAACTCGTTAAATCAATTATGTAATTTATGATTTGATAAACACTGATCAAAGCAATAGTGTGAAGTAAATATAAATACTTTCTCCTGCTCAATTGTATGAACAGTGCTTAATTTGCCATGTCTTTTCAATCTTGTTGTTTCTGTTCAGGTTCCCAGTCCATTGTTTATCCTTAAATTCAGGAAGAAAAGATGTTTTTGAACTGAGCTTGTAGTTCTCGTGGGTGGAAGATATACACAAAAATGATGTTTCAGTGGAAGCATTCCTCATGTTCCCTCCCTCTCTACTTCTCCCAGTGAAGGAAAAAAGTGACTATCTGTATGGTATATTAAGTCAGAGAAAAACCAAATTATTTAATAATTATTCCTTTATCCATTAGTTTGTCAAATATTTGAGTACCTTCTATGGATAAAATCTTGAGCTCAGTGCAGAGGATATAGCTGTTAAAAACACAAATATGAGCTTTGTCCTTGTGGAACTTATATGCTAGTGGGGAACTTAAGTGTCAAATGATTAATTATACCACTAAATAAATAATTATTGATAGTGGCAAGGAATTAGAACTAGTCTGAGGTAGTAAAACATGCTCTGAGTTGAAAAACATCCAATCTGAGATATAAAGGATAAATATAGTTAGCTAGAGCAAAGACGGACTTTTCGGATGGGATGGGAAGGAAAGAATATTCTTAGAAGTAGTTTATGTTCCCCCATGAAATGAGAAGGATCAAGGTGAGACAGAAGAAATGAAAGGCTGTTGTGGCTATTAGCATAGAGAGATGGAGATAGCATAGCACAAGGTAAGGATGGGAAGACAGGATTAAGATCATACAGGGCCTAGTATGCCACTTTATTTATACGAAGAGCAGAGTATTGAAGTATTGGATCAATTGGAGTATTGAAGAAAATGATATGAAGATATTTCTGTCTTTAATTTCACTCTAGTGGTGGAATGGAATGAAATGCAGGAAAGCAACGGCACGCATGGCAAGATTAGTTAGGAGGCTGTTGCATTAGTCCATACAAGAGGTGATTGTGGCTTGGACTAGAATGGCAGCTTCAGAGGAGAAAGATGGATGACTTATCTAAAAGATATTTAGGAGGTAGAATTGAAAGGACTAATTAGATGTGGGAGTTGAGAAAGAAGAAGGAGTCACAGATAATGCCAGAGGTTTCTAGCTTTAGTAGCTGATATGAGGAATAATGGAGGAGAATCAGGCTTGGGAAAACATTAGTAAGTTAAACTTTGGGTGTTCTGAGTTTGAGGTTTGAGATCTTACTAGGAACCAGGCACTGTGCTAGCTTTTCATACACAGTTTCTGATTTAATCCTCACACGTATTTTCCATTTTACAACTGAGATAGCTATTAAGTGGACTGAGCCAGGGTTTCATTTTTATTTTTTAAGAAGGGAGAAATTTGAACATGTCTAAATGTTATTGAGAAAAATCCAGAAGCAAAGGCCGTGTTGAAGATACTGGAAAGAAAAGGGACAATCCATAATGTAGAGCTAATGAGAAGATGATTTTAGATTTTGCATAGATAGAATGATGTCATCTCTATTTTATGGGAAGAGAGAAAAAGAGTACATTTGCAAGTTAATTTGTGGATTTGATGTCAGAGAGGTAAGGGAATTTCCTCTTGATGGCGTCTATTTTCTCTGCAAAGTAGAAAAAAAGATATCTTTTAAGACTGAAAAGTGAGATAGGGAGAAGGGAGGTTTAAGAATGGTAAAGTTTTGAAATAGTTTTTACGGAAAGTAGAAATAATAATAATTCAGTGAGTAAATGAGAGTGAATGTAGATGCTGTTCTTAATTCAGAGTTTAAAATGTTATTTTAGCAACATCGTAACAACATAAGGCAAAAATCTAATTAAATGCTAAATGATGTACATGGTACTGATAATAAACATAGAAAGGCAAGGATAGGAGGGAGAGTAATGTGGCCTTTAGTCACTCGGAAAGATTTCATGGAGCAGGTAGAACTTAAGTTAGGCCTTGATGCACAGGTTGGTAAATTTGATAGGAAGAAAAATACAAGCCAAGTATGGAGTGGGTCCTTAATGGTCATCTGTAATGATTTGGTTGATAATAATCCTTCTTTTGTGTCAATATTTCAGTGACTATGGAGGCGAGACTATTCCAGGACCTGCATTTGATCCAGCAAATCGCCCAGCTCCAGCTCCTCCTTCCTCTTCCTCTTCCGCGTTTCGACCTGTAATGCCATCTAGGCAAATTGTTGAAAGGCAACCTCGGATGCTGGACTTCAGGGTTGAGTACAGAGACAGAAATGTTGATGTGGTACTTGAAGACAGCTGTACCGTTGGTAAGGTTTTTCCTATCATAAAGCCTTCACCAATAAACAATTCATTAGGTATACGTTCAGTTCATATTCTTTTCTTTTGAGTTGACTGCCAACAAGAAGGGGAAAAGGAAAATTGAAACTGATATTTTTTTTGTACAGATTATTGTGCTCTATTTTGTGTTGAGATTTGTGTTGAGATTGACGTAAGTTTGAGAGTACGTTTTTTTTTTCCACATAAATGGAATGGTATATGATACTGTTTTAGGGCAGATGCACATCAAACATCTAAGAGCTTAAAAAATACCATATTTTTAAGTACATTGCTTATCGGATTTTATAGTTGAAGCTCACTGATTTTTCATTCTATGGTTAATGAAAGATCAGAAATAAGACACATTCCCATCATTCCTTCTCCCTGCCAACTGAATAAATGCTTCAGTACTATCCTGTCAAAGGAAAATCCAAGTGTTGTATGCCTGCCATTTTTGGACAGACTTTACCAAATTTCTATAGAGAAACTATGTTGAACTCATATGTGATTCAGATTATTTGATTCATGTTTGTTGTAGAACCAGAAGTTATATTAATTTCTGTTTTAATGTAGTTTTTCCTTAAATCTAAATTCCAGATATTTCAAAAATTTTGTCTTTGTTCCTTTAGGGTAGATTCTTTCTTAATTTTATTAATTGAGGTACATTGCAGAGAAAAGCAAGGCTGTTAAAAGTGATCATTCCCAAACGCTAATCAGATTGTTATTCCGTTATTTAAAGCCATTTAGAAACTTTCTATTGTTTTCAGGATAAAATTCAAATATTTTAACATGGCCTGTAAGTCCCTGCTTGTTCAGGCCTCTACTGTATTTCTGGTTTTCATCTATTACCACTCTCCTCCTTGCTCACCATGCCTAAGTTGTAATGGACTTCTTTCAGTTCCTTGAATAGGTTATTAGCCCACTCAGGGCCTTTGTACCTGTGGCTCCTTCCACCTGGATTCCTCTTCTAGTCCAGCCATGACTCCCTGTGCCCATCCTCATGCCACAAAATAGTCTCCTGTACATTCCTTTTTTCTTTTTGTTAAAAAAAAAAAACACATGATATGAGATCTACCCTCTTAACAACTTTTTCAGGGTACAGTATAGTTTTATTAACTATATGCACATTGTTATACAGCAGATCTCTAGAACGTTTTCATCTTTTTCTTTTTTTTTTTAAGATTTATTTTTCCTTTTTCTCCCAAAGCCCCCCGGTACATAGTTGTGTATTTTTAGTTGTTGGTCCTTCTAGTTGTGGCATGTGGGATGCTGCCTCAGCATGGCCTGATGAGCGGTGCCATGTCCGCACCCAAGATTCGAACTAGCGAAACCCTGGGCCGCCGAAGTGGAGCGCGTGAACTTAACCACTTGGCCACGGGGCCGGCTCCCAAACTTTTTCATCACAGAACCTTTTTAATGTAGTCCCACTTGTGTATTTGTACGTTTGTTTTCTGTGCTTCTGATGTCATATCCAAGAAATCACTGGGAATGTTACGGAGCTTTTTCTTTGTGTTTTCTTTTAGGAGTTTTATAGTTTCAGATCTTATGTTTAAGTCTTTAGTCCATTTTGAGTTAATTTTTGTGAGTGGTGTAAGATAAAGGTCCAGTCTCATTCTTTTGCTTGTGGATATCCAGTTTTTCCTGCACCAGTTGTTGAAGAGACCATCTTTCCCCATGGTATAGACTTGGCACCTTGTCAAAGATCGTTTGACCTATATGTGTGGGTTATTTCTGGGCTCTGTTCTGTTCCATTGGTCTATATGCCTTTATACCAGTACCATACTGTTTTATTTTGTAAAATGTTTTGAAGTCAGGAAGTACAAGGCCTCCAGCTTTATTCTTCTTTCTCAAGATTGTTTTGGCTAATCAAGGTCCTTTGTGGTTCCATATGAATTTTAGCATCATTTTTTCTATTTCTGCAAAAAATGCCATTGGGATTTTGCTAGGGATCATATTCAATCTCTAGGTTGCTTTGGGTAGTATGGACATTTTAGCAACATTAAGTCTTTAATCCATGAATGCATAATGTCTTTCCACTTATTTATTCTTTAATTTTTTAATCAATATTTTATAGTTTTCGTTGTACAAGTGTTTCGCCTCCTTGGTTAAATTTATTCTTATGTATTTTAGTCTTTTTGTTCTGTTGTAAATGGGATTATTTTCTTAGTTTCCCTTTTGGATTATTTGTTGTTAGTGTATAGAAACATAACTAATTTTTCTGTGTTGATTTTGTATCCTGCAACTTTGCTGAATTCCCTTATTAGTTCTAGTAGAGGGTGTGTGTGTATAATCTTTAGGATTTTGTACATATAAGATTATATCATCTGCGAACAGAGAGAATTTTATTTCTTCCTTTCTGATTTGGGCACCTTTTATTTCTTTCTGTTGCCTAATTGCTCTGGCTAGGACTTTGAATACTGTGTTGAATAGAAGTGGCAAGAATGGGCATCCTTGCATTGTTTATGATCTTTAGAGGAATAGTTTTTAGTTTTCACCATTGAGTGTGATATTAGCTGTGGGCTTTTCATATATGGCCTTTATTATGTTGAGGTAATTTCCTTCCATTCCTAGTTTGTTGAGTGTTTTTATGATGAAATGGTGTTGAATTTTGTCAAATGCTTTTTCTCCATCTGTTGAGATGATCATGTGATGTTTTTCCCATTATTCTGTTAATATGGTGTATCACATTGATTGATTTTCACATGTTGAACCATCCTTACATTCCATGGATAAATTCCACTTAGTCTTGATGTATGATTCTTTTAATGTGCAGTTGAATTTGGTTTAGTGTTTTGTTGAGGATTTTGCATCCATATTCATCAGGGATATTGGCCTGTAGGGTTTTTTGTTACTGTTGTTCTTGTAGTGTCTTTTTCTGGCTTTGGCATCAAGGTAATGTTGGCCTCATAAAATGAGTTTGGAAGTGTTTCCTCCTCTTCAATTTTTGGAGAAAGTTTGAGAAAGATTGATGTTAATTTTTGTTTACAATCCTTGATAGAATTCTCCAATGAAGCCACTTTGTGCTGAACTTTTTTTTGTTGGGAGATTTTTGATTACCGATTCAATCTCTTTCTAGTTATAGGTCTGTTCAGATTTTCTATTTCTTCATGATTCAGTCTGGGTAGGTTATATGTTTCTAGGAATTTACTTATTTCTTCTAGCTTATACCATTTGTTAGCATATAATAGTTCATAATGGTTTCTATGATCCTTTTTATTTTTGTGGCATCAGTTGTAATGTCTCCTCTTTCATTTCTGGTTTCTTTTTTCTTAGTTTAAGCTAAAAGTTGTCGATTTTGTTGATCTTTTCAAATATCAACTCTTTTGTTGATTTTTTCCTATTGTTTTTTCTATTCTCTTTTTATTTCTTTTTGCTCTAATCTTTATTTTCTCCCTTCTGCTAACTTTGGGCTTAGTTTGTTTCTCTTTTTCTGGTTACTTAAGGTGTAAATTTAAGTAGTTTATTGGAGATCTTTCTTCTCTTTTAATGTAGGTGTTTACTGCTATAAACTTTCCTCTTAGTACTGCTTTTCCTGCATCCCATAAGTTTTGATATAAGTTGTGTTTTTGTTTTTGTTTATCTCAAGATATTTTCCAACTTCTCATTAGATTTCTACTTTGCCCCATTGGTTGTTCAAGTGTAAGTTGTTTAATTTTCACATATTTATGAATTTTCCAGCATAAATGACATGTTAGGTTACAGACAAGTCTTAACAAATTTAAGAAGATTGAAATCATACCAAGTATGTTTTCCAACCACAATATAATAAAACAAAATATCAATAGCAGTTTTCCTTCTACCCCTTTCTTCTTAAATTTATCAAAACTTGTTTGTGACTTAAATGTCATCTGCCCTGGAGAATGTGTGCTTGAGAAGAATCTGTATTCTGCTGCTGTTGGGTGTAATGTTTTGTATATGTCTCTTAGGTCCATTTTGTCTACAGTGGTGTTCAAGTCCTCTTTTTCTTACTGACCTTCTGTCTGAAAGTTTGTGTTGTTGTGTATTTCTCCCCTCAGTTCTGTCATTGTTTGTTTCATGTTTTGGGTGCTTTGATGTTGATGTATATATGTTTATAATTGTTACATCTTCCTGGTGAATTGACTCTTTTATCATTAAATAATATCCTTCTTTCTCTCTTGAGACAGTTTTTGACTTACAAACTATTTAGTCTGATGTAAATATGGCCACCCTACTCGCTTTTGGTTACCAATTGCATACAATATCTTTTTCCATCCTTTAACTTTCAGCCTGTATGTGTCCATGAATCTAAAATGAGTCTCTTGTAGTTAGCATATGTTTGGATTTTGTTTCTTTAATCCATTTACTCATTCTGTCTTTTGACTGGGGAATTTTAGCCATTTACATTTAAAGTAATTACTGAAAGGGGAGGACTTACTATTGTCATCTTGTTAATTATTTTCTTTCTGTCTTGTAGCTTTTTTGTGCCTCTTTCTCTCTTGCTGTCTTCCTTTGTGTTGGTTTCTTTTGTAGTCTCATGCTTTGATTCTTTTCTCATTTTCTTTTGAGTATCTTCTAAAGGTATTTTCTTTTTAGTTACCATGAGGCCTACATAAGACATCTTATAGTTATAACAATCTATTTTAACCTGATCACTTCAATCATATACAAAAACTCTACTCTTTTACTCTCCCTCCCTTTTTATTATTGATGTCACAAATTACATCTTTTCATATTATGCATCCATTAACATATTTTATAGTTATAATTATTTTTTATACTTTTGCTTTTTGACTTCTCTACCAGCACCACTCTTACAGTAATTTGTATTTGCATACAGTATTCTGTAGTTGTCTATTTACCTCTACTAGCAAGCTTTATAGACTTATGTTGCTGTCTAGTGTCCTTTTGTTGCAATTTGAGTACTCTATTTAGCATTCTGCCTTCCTTTCTTTCTTTGGTGAGGAAGATTGGCCCTGAGCTGACATCTGTGCCAGTCTTCCTCTATTTTGTATGTGGGTCACCGCCACAGCATGGTTGATGAATGATGTGTACGTCTGGGCCAGGATCCAAACCAGCAAACACTAGGCTGCTGAAGTGGAGTGCACATGAACTTAACCACTACACTACAGGTCAGCCCCTATTTAGCATTTCTTATAAGGCAGGTCTAGCATTGATGAAGTCTGTTGGCTTTTGTTTGTCTGGGAAGATCTTTATTTCTCCTTAATATTTGAAGGGCAGGTTTGTTGGACATAGCATTCTTGTTTGGCAGGTCCCCGCCCCCCCCCCAGCACTTGGAATATATTATTTTACTCCCATCTGGCCTGCAAGATTTCTGCTGAGAAATCTGCTGATAATCTGATGATTGTTCCCTGTGTATGACAAGCTTTTCTCCTGCTGCTTTCAGATTTGACAATTTGATTTTAACATGGTTTGGTGTGGGCTCGGGATTCATTTTTGGGAGGATCCTTTGTACTTCATGAATTTGCATGTCTGTTTCCTTCCACAGATTTGGAAAGTGTTTGGCCATTATTTCTTCAAATAAGCTATCTTCCTCTATTTTTCTCTTCTCTGTAACCTCTGTAATGCATGTATTGGTCCTTGAATGGTGTCCCATAAGTCTTTTCAGCTTTCTTCACTCTTTTTCATGCTTTTTTCCTCCTCTGATGGGGGTAATTTCAAATGACATGTCTTCAGGTTCAAGATTCTTTCTTCTGGTTTATTAAGTCTGTTGTTGAGCCTCTTTAGTGAGTTTTTCAATTCAATTATTATATTCTTTAGCTCCAAAATTTCTGTTTGGTTCTGTTCTATCTCTTTGTTGATATTTAGAGTGAATTTGTGTTTTTAAGGTCACCAAAACCCATCTACTGATATTTGAAAAATAGATTTATTTATGTTTACAATAGAAATTAGTCAGAATTGACTGTGCTTATTACTCCTGTGGATTTTCAGTAATATTCCTAAGGCATTCTTGGTGTATTAGTAGGGAATACTTAAGTAGGGTGGTATCAGTTCTTTGCTTTCTTAGTTGTTAGTTTAGAGTATTTTTATTATCATAGGGGAAGGAATGCAGTGCCATATCACAGTTTTTCTTTTAAATCTTAAAATTATCCAAGATTTTTATCTGTTTTAAGAAAACTGGAATGCAGTCTAGTTAAAGTTAAATAAATTTTAACTGATATTTATGTAGCATGTGACTGAGTAGTTAACAGTGTCTTATTTCAAAGTGGCCTGGTTCTTATTGTTGATGGAATATTTGATGTATGGTGGAAGTTCATGGATATTTTGATCACTCTGAGTCACTTTTTCATTGGTTCACTCAGTTGGAGTGAAATCCCCTGCTCGTTTCAAGGATAGTGATCACAAATGCTGGCTTCTCTGGATTATGTATATTAATGTTACACTTTATTCTATCTTAATTTGGAGAAAATGACTGTGGAACTACTTTAAAGCTTTGTTATAGAAATTTGTGATAGAATTTCCAGGGATCACATCTTGTAAACTGTTGGGTTTATAATTCACTGTAAAAGCAGTGAATTTGGTTCATTGTGTCCAAGTATGGTAGAATAGAAGCAAACAAGTCATCATTCTGTTTGAAAACGAATACAGTTACAGATAGGGCCTGGCCCCATGGTCGAGTGCTTAGGTTTGTGTGCTCCGCTTCAGCCACTCAGGGTTTTGCTGGTTTGGATCCTGGGTGCGGACATGGCACCACTCATCAGGCCACGCTGATGTAGCATCCCACATGGCACAACCAGAGGCATCCACAACTAGAACCTACAACTATGTACTGGGGGACTTTGAGGCAGAAGAATAAAAACAGAAAAAAAAGAAATAAAAAGAAGATTGGCAACAGTTGTTAGCTTAGGTGCCAATCTTTAAAAAAGTTACAAACATGTTGTAAGTAAGATTTGATTCAAAGTGAATTGTAAACCAGATGTTGTTAGTGTATGATATGCACTTTCTCCTGCTTCTCCTACCTGTTCCAACTTTTTATTTGTTCTAGATTATAGTTATTCTCTTATTATGAATTACATGCCAGTCAGAGAATCATGTCATGCACCTTCTTTGTGTTCACTGTTGATTTGTTGATGTGCATCACTATGGAAGGCATACTCAGGATATTTGGGACTTGATAGAGGTGTTTTTCCTCTTTCACTTCTTCCCTTGTATTTGATTAATGAAGTTCTGTTAGTTTTATCACAGTTATCACTTGAATCCCTCTTTTATTTTGATCCCCTCTGTTACAGTTCAGGAATTAATTTCTTTCATGAGTTATTCAAATCATTTCTCTAATTTCCATTCTTTCAGTTCCTTTCTAACCATAGTATTTTATATAGTTGCCCTATAGTGATCTTTCTAGAATATAGATTTCCTCATGTGTCTTTCAGTAGTTCCCTATTTCCTACATTCTGTTTGATTTGCCTGTTCGTGTTTTAGTTTTCTGGAAAACTCATACTCATCTTTCAATACCCCACATAAATATTTCCCCTTTATGAAGCCTTTCCTAACCTCCATGGACATAGTTAAGTTGATTCATCTCCTGTGATCCCATAAAATGTTGTGTATACTTTTAAAATGGGTTTGAAAACATTTTAGTCCTTCTTTGTGTTTCCTATTGCCCTTCTGAATGTTAACTTCTCACACTCAGAGACCAGGTCTTATTCTTCTCTAAATTCTTTCTTCAAGCCAATGTTTAGCACAGAGTAGTATCTGTTGAGAAAATAAATGGCTCAATAAATGAGCATATGTATATTAATTCATCTACTATAGGAAATTTAAATAATATACTCATTAAAGTTTATATGATCTGCAATGTAATTGTTAGCTTATAGACCATCTTATTGTTATTAAGGAATTGGATAAATACTAACTTTTATGTATACGTATACATATTAAAATGCAAAGGGATGCTAAATAAGATAGTGTGGCTTTTTATATTACTACCAGGAATACAAACAAAGTATAGAAAAGCAAGCCTAAAGGCAGCCAAGAACTTTATATCACAGTGACACCTAGTGGTAATTACATTTATCTGTTAATGTTTTTAGTGTTCTATTTATTACTGCAGTTTCATTTTAGTACAAAATCCTTCTGGATTTTCTCATCTTGAATAAATTTAAAGAATTATTTTAAAGTCTTAGTTATTCTATAAAATACTATCTAGTCTGAAGTAGTGGGATCCTGAGGGTAGGAGTTACTGTGTATTATTATGTCTGTAATATCTAACAGTGGATTTAACATAACATACAGGCATTTGTTCAATAAAGTTTGTTGAACCAGTGCTGTCAGCAAACCTTGCTTGGCCTATTCAGTGTAGCCTTAGTTCCATTTCTGGAATGTATCAGAAAAATAGGTATGTTATTTGAACCATTTGCCTTATTTTCTTCTCTGTTTTTAATCTACTTTCTTAAAACTACTTTTATTATATTGGATACCATTTTAGTTTTAAAAAATTAGATGAGTATGGAAAGAGTTAAAACATTCAGCGAGTGCATTTTGAGCCTGAAAAAGTAGTTCAGGATATTTCAAACCAGTTTTTGTCTTGAATCTATAAACTTAGTGTTTGGTGTTAACTCCGCAACTCAGATTAACTATGTAATTTTTGGCACATACCTTAACCCCTCTGTGTCTCAGCCACTCTTTATGAATAGTAAACACTATATAAGTAGGGGTTTTTTGGTTATTAGTACATGCGAAAAGAAGGAAAGAGTAGCAATCTTATGTTCTTTGCGCAGATGTTGTGAGCATGAAATGACAAGAGAACTGATCATAGCTTGTACTTTTGGGGGAGAAAAACAGCAAATGTTGTGTATTAATAGCATTATTCTTTAGTTCTTCTGCAAACTGGTGTCTGTTGCCTGCATGCCAACAATTGTGCACTCCCCAAATTATTTATAAAATCATTTTAAAATCTAAATAAGCAGCATCTCAAATTGTGGTCTTAATGTGCATAGTTTATTTTAATTTATGCATTAGAAATGGTTCTTTAGTGTAGATTCACATTTTTAAATACTGTACTTTCCGTAAAAATTTTTTGAAATAGAGAACTATATGAAGAATGAAATGAATATCTTCCCTTTCTTTCATCCTTACTCCTTGCTGTTATCAGTTTGGTATATAGGTTAAGGTTGCCATTTTATAAAAGCCTTTAAACTTTACTTTATTTAAAATGATTGTTTCCCCAACTTCTTTCATCCGTCACATCACTTTTGTTGTCTTATCTTCAAAGCAGCGCAATAAAGATCATAAGCATAGACTTATGTTTCCTAACATCTCTATTTTCTGCCATCCGTCTTTCAGTGTCCTCTTCTCTGATACTTCCTTATCATCTTACTTTGAAAGATTCTAAGATAAGCTCTTTCTTTTTAAAGGAATAAACATACATAATGTAATGGCTATAATAGTAAATAACACTTTACTTTCCCAAGGTCATATTTAGCAATTACTCCTGCAAATTAGGAAGTAAATTCCAAAAGACTTTTGTGTGATCAGAATAATTCATTTTATTATAGATGTTTGTTGATTACTTGGGGCTTAATATGCTAAATTCTTGGGCTATGCTTAAATAAGGCAGTCTTTATCCTAGAGGACTCCACAGTCTATGTTTGGATAGGAGGAGGGAAGAAGACATGGAAATAAGGGGCATTTATCCATTCATTCACTTATTCATTCATTCATTTATTCACACATACACATACACACATTACGTACTGTACACCAGCCACTATGTTCACTGTGCTTACTTCCTATAATACAACCCTTACAACAACACTGTGAGGCAGATATTACTTCCCTTGTTTCAAAGATGAATAAACTGAGGCTCGGAGAATTCTTGAACCACGAATTCAGTCTTAAACTGAATCTAGAACTCATGATCTTTCCAATGAAATAATTTCTATTATGAAAGTATATACAGAGTGCTATGAAGATATTGAAAAGGAAGTAGTTAATTCAATTTTAGCTAGTGTCTTGAGAGTACGAGAAGGGAATATACAGGGTTGTGGGGGTGGTCAGGGAAGATTTCAGAGAGGGACCAGGCTATGAATATGAGTCAAAATATGACATGTGGAAAAAGTAGGGGGAAAGTTTATTCTAGGCTAGGACAAGCACAGAGGCAGGAATGATAATGGTGTGTCTGGAGAAATAATGAGGAATATGCACTCCTGAGCATAAAGTTAGTGTTGTGGTCTTCAGTTAGCTAAAAAGTACGCTTAAACAGAACCTCTCCTTTTCCACCGGTAACAGATTCATGCTACCCTTCTTTTGATCCTCAGTCCCTGCCTCTGCCCTTTTATACTCATTGACTTACTTATTTTCACATTACCTTGAGATAGCCAGAACCAGTATCCCCATTTTTTAGATGTGAGAACTGACAAAAGAGAGTAAGTGACTTGTTTCATGGAGATTAATGGGTTTGGAGGGATCTGTAAAAACTATTTGGTCTAACTGGCCATGAACTAAGCAGTCTTTTCCACATTTTTGTCTTAGGGCCATCTGGTATGTGTTTAAATACTTTTAGCAATGGGATGCTCATTCATTTTAAGGCAGTAATACCATTGTTCAGCAAGTCTTGACTAAAATTTTATAAATAAAAACACTTTTTACACCAATCACATGCAAAAAAAGAGGTGCCAGTTGTTTGTGTTCGTTTTTCCTTATGGTGAGCTGCCACCTGTAAGCTCCATTCCTTTGACCTCACTTTGCTTTCAGAGACAGATTATACAAGGTAAATACATTTTCTGTCTTGACAGTGCTTTAGATATTAAAAGATGGTACTATTTCTCCTCATTTCTTTAGGATAAACATCTTCAATTCATTCAACCGTTGCACAGAGTTGTGTTGAAATTAAAATGCATACTATATGGGGATATAATGTACAGCATGGTGATTATAGTTAATAAAGTCATGCATTGCTTAACAACGGGGATGTGTTCTGAGAAATGCATCATTAGGTGATTTTGTCATTGTGCAAACATCATAGAGTGTACTCACACAAACCTGAATGGTGTAGCCTACTGTACACTAGGCTATATGGTACTAATCTTATGGGACCACTGTCATAAATGCACTCGGTCGTTGACCAAAATGTTTTTATACAGCACGTGACTCTACTGTATTGTGTATTTGAAATTTGCTGAGAGTAGATCTTTTTTTTTTTTAAAGATTTTATTTTTTCCCTTTTCTCCCCAAAGCTCCCCGGTACATAGTTGTATATTCTTCGTTGTGGGTCCTTCATAGTTGTGGCATGTGGGACGCCGCCTCAGCGTGGTTTGATGAGCAGTGCCATGTCCACGCCCAGGATTTGAACCAACGAAACACTGGGCTTCCTGCAGCAGAGCCTGCAAACTTAACCACTCGGCCACGGGGCCAGCCCCTGAGAGTAGATCTTAAAAGTTCTCATCACAAGAAGAAAATTGTAACTATGTGAGGTGATTGATGTTAACTAAACTTATTGTGGTAATCATTTCACAATATATACATATATCAAATCATTATACTGTAACCTTGGACTAATGCAATGTTATATATCAATTATATCTCAATAAAATGGGAATAAATGCGTACTCTAGGTGCTAGTTGTTGTTACAGTCATTTTTTTCTGAGGCATCACTTTCAGGTACTTTTTTTTTTAAAGATTGGCACCTGAGCTAACAAATGTTGCCAATCTTCTTTGTTTTTTTTCTTCTTCTCCCAAAGCGCCCCAGTACATAGTTATATATTCTAGTTGTGAGTTCCTGTGCTTGTGCTATGTGGGACACCACCTCAACATGGCCTGATGAGCGATGTCATGTCCACGCCCAGGATCTGAACTGGTGAAACCCTGGGCCGCCGAAGCAGAGCGCACGCACTTAACCACTTGGCCACGGGGCTGGTCCCCAGATAGTTTTTCTCTTTAGAACCATGATTCATTTTAGGATGCCAGTGCTGCATGTACGATGTGACACTTACATTAGTGTCCAACTTGGGTTGAGAGAGTACAGTTGATCTATTCTCTTCCTTGATTGAGACATGTCATTTCTATTAATTTAACCTAAATTAACTTTTGGAACCACGTTTTCATGATGTTTCAGAGTCTCACAATGAAATGGTGATTGATGTTACTTCTCGCCCTGTGTGCTTTCTCTATACTTTATATATCTTTGTATGACAATTGTTCCATAGTTTCTTAACAAGTCTGTCTTTCTGTTAGACTGCGAGTTCTTTAAAAATGGACATAATTTCTTCTTATCTTTATATCATGCTTGGAATTTGGCAGTAGTAGGTGTTAATGAAATATTTGTCGAATGCATTTATTGAATAATGGGATGGAAACTTTTAGAGTTAAAAAGTATCTTCTCCTTTGCTTTTTCCTTTCTTATAGTTTGCAATATTTTCTTGCTGAGGACTTCCTTTCCTACAGTCCCAATTCCTGTACAGCGTGAATTTATGATTAATTCAGAGCATTTTACTTGCCTTTCTAAGGCCAGCTTGTTTGCCATCATAGTGAGCTGAAGTCTGGAGAAGAGAAAGCAATAGGAAGATGCACTTAATGTACGGCATGGCTAGTTATTACCTCTTCTGTCAGCTCAGCAATCTCTTGTAAAAACTTAGTGCATCTTGGTATTTTAGGATTGCTGTACTTTTGAGCTGATCCTCCTTCCTCCTTTTCTCACCCAACCCTCTCCCCTTTTAGTCATTTGTGCCATTATAGGATATTAGACTGTTCCACAAACAGATTTGGTTTGGGAACTCCTTTATAAGCTTGGAAAATAGATTTTAGTTTGGATAAGACCAAGGAGACCTACCCATACATTATTTAATTCTTAGTCTAAAGATATAAAGATTTACATTAATTCAAGGGTATGTGATAACCCAGGAAAAATAGAACAAATTGCCTGGCCCTTATTTCCTGGCTTGGTCATAACAATAACTCAAACACTGATATAGACTTATATCAGCCTGCGTTTCTCCAGGATTCTTAGGCATGTAGAAACCTTGAAATTTTTGTCTGTTTTTTTTTGTTTTCTCTACTCAGATTAGATCCTTTGCCCCTTAACTGTTCTGTCTCAGAAATACCAACTCTCAATCAGATAGCCTCCTAATTATTTTCTCTACCTGTAGTCTTTCTCCATTCTAGTTTTTCATAGTGCTTCCTGCTCTCCTTGTATTTGTTTACACACATTTATTTATTCAATAAGTATTTTCTACTCTGATCCAGGTACATTATTTGGTCCGAGTTATAGCATGGAGAAGAAAACAGGCATGGTATTTGTCGTCATAGAACTTACAGTCTAGTAATGGATATAGGCATAACCAATTTATAAAGAATAAATTGAAACTTATGATAAGTGATCTCTCAAGAATACAAATATAATCATGTCACTCCTGTGATTGAAAAAAATTTCATGTACCCTATTAACAGGCTAAAAAAGAAAAACCATACAATCATCTCAGCAGATATAGAAAAAGCATTTAACAAATTCAATATCCATTTGAAAAAAAACTCTCTAAAATTAGGAATAGAAGATAGACTCCTCAACCTGATAAAGGACATTTGAAAAAATCTAACACCTAGCGTACTTAATGGTGAAAGATTGAATGCTTTCACCCTAAGATTGAGAACATGGCAAGGATGTTCACTCCTGCTGCTTCTGTTCAGCATTCTTCTGGAGATCCTAGACAATGCAATAAGGCAAGTAAAAGAAAGAAAATACAGATTTAAAAGGAAGATTTAAAACAAGTTTTTTCAAAGTGATATAATAATCTATCTATAAAACCCCCAAAGAATCTACAATAAAGCTGTTAGAACTAATAATTGAGTTTAGCGTGGTCTCAAGATACAAAGTCAATACGAAAATCAATTGTATTTCTTTATATTAGTGACAAACAATTGGAAAATAAAACTTAAAAATAATACCTTTTTATAGTATTATTTAAAAAAGGACTTAGGGATAAATTTAGCAAAAAGTATGCAGGGCATTATACTGGAAAGTACACAACATTGCTGAGAAATGTTAAAGACCTAAATAAATGGAGAGATATATCTCCATCTCCATTTATGTTTATGAATTAGAAGACTCAATACTGTTAACATGTCATTTTTACTCATGTTGATCCATAGAATGAGTGCAATTTCAATAAAAATTCCAGCTTTTTTTAAAAAAAAAAATAGATGTTGATGAATTGATTCTAGTATATATTTATTTATTTATTTATTTTTTGAGGAAGATTAGCTCTGATCTAACATCTGCTGCCAATCCTCCTCTTTTTGCTGAGGAAGATTGGCCCTGAACTAACATCTCTGACCGTTTTCCTCTACTTTATATGTGGGATGCTGCCACAGTGAGGCTTGATGAGCAGTGCTAGGTCTGCTCTGAGGTCTGAACCTCTGGACCCGGCCACTGAAGCAGAGCGCACAAACTTAACCACTATGCCACCTGGCAGCCCCTGGTACTGACACTTTTGAAGACAGTTTGCTGTAGGATCTGTTAAATTAAAACATGTATTTACCATATGACCCAGCAATTCTCTTTCTAAGTATTTACTCAAGAGAAATGAAAATATGTCCCCTCAAAGACTTGTACATGATCTTCATTGCAGCTTTATTCATAGTGACCCCAAACTGGAAACATTTCAGTGTCTATCAACTGGTGAGTGGATAAACAACTTCTGGGACAGTCGTGCAATGGAATACTACTTATCAATAAGAAGGAACAAAACTGCTGTTTTAATACCCTCTGCTAATAGGTTTCATCTTTTCTGTTCCCCATTCAATTCTTTGCTCTACTGCTAGATTTTGTTAGTTAAAATCTGTAATGAATTCCCCATTTACTCAGTATACATGGTTAAAATCTGTCACTTGGAAGAACGTCTTGCAATAGTTATTAGTTGCTTTGTTCACCCTTTCTTTCTTGACTTCTGGGATGGAAATTGCCTCCCTTTGTTTTTAAATACTTCATTTCCACCCACATTCCTGCTCCAGTGTTCACTGTAGAAAATTAATGCAAAGTATGAAAAAAAGTAAAAATTGCCAGTAATTCTGCTTCTAACTACGGTTAAACATTTTGCTGCATTTATTTCCAGTTTCATTCTATTGTATTAAATCTATATTTTACAAAATTGAGATAGACTATATTCGATGTTTTATCATCTGCTTTTTTCACTTGTACTGTTACATCATGATCATTTTCCATATTTTAAAATACGCTTGAAGTTTTTAAAGCCTGTACCATGATTTATTGAACCATTCTCTTTTTGCTGGTTATTTTAAGTTCCTCTCCCTTCCTGATCTTTCACTAGAATATACAGCAGTGAACTTTGTTGAACCTCAGTGATTATTTTTCTTTTTCCTTCTTTTTTTTTTTGGAAGATTAGCCCTGAGCTAACTACTGCCAGTCCTCCTCTTTTTTGCTGAGGAAGCCTGGCCCTGAGCTAACATCTGTGCCCATCTTCCTCCACTTTATATGTGGGACGCCTACCACAGCATGGGGTGCCAAGTGGTGCCATGTCCGCACCCAGGATCCGAACCTGCGAACCCTGGGCCGCTGAGAGGCGGAACGTGCGACTTTAACCACTGTGCCACCGGCCAGCCCCTATTTTTCTTAATACAAATGCATAGATGTGCAATTCCACTTGAGAGGACATGTGCAGTTTTGAAGTTTAGGTGTATTCTACCAAATTATTCTTCAGAGGAGCCTTATTAGTTTAAGTTGCTGTCAAGAGTATGCTAATTTATACTCTTGCCAACAGTTTGTGATATTTAAAAAACAAACCTCAAAGACCTAAACATAAGGGACAAAATGATAAAAAAATTTAGAAGACAATATTAGGGAAAATCTTAATAACATTAGTTTTGGCAATGATTTCTTGTATATGACATCAGAAACACAGGGACAAGAGAAAAAGTAAGTGAATTGGACTTCATCAAAATTAGACTTTCGTACATCAAAGGACAGTATCTACAGAGTGAAAAGCAACCTATGGAGTGGTAGAAAATATTTGCAAATCATATGTCTGATAAGGGAGTAATATCCAGACTATCTGAAGAACTATAACTCAACAACAAAAAAAACCCCAATTAAAATCATTCCCATCACAAAAAAGAAATGATAATTATGTGACATGATAGAGGTGTTAGCTAATGGTACAGTGGTACACCTTAAACTTACATAATGTTATATGTCTATAAAAAATAATTTTTTTAGAAAAATGGGCAAAGGACTTGAATAGATATTTCTTCAAAAAAGATATACAAATGGCCAATATAGCACATGAAAAGATGCTGAACATCATGGATCATTAGAGAAATGCAAATCAAAACCGGAATGAGATATCACTTCAGACGCATTAGGATGACCATTATCAAAAAACCAAAAAGTAGCAAATATTGGTGAGGATATGGAGAAATTGAAATCCTTGTGCATTGCTAGTGGGAATATAATATGGTGCAGCTGCTGGGAAAACAGTATGGTGGTTCCTTAAAAGATTAAACATAGAATTACCATATAATCCATCAATTCCACTTTTGAGTAGATACCCAAAAGAATGAAAAACAGGACTTTTACAGAAAAACAAAACAAAAAGTGGAAGCAACCCAAGTGGCCATTGACTGATTAATGGATAAGCCAAAGTGTTATAAATGCATACTGTACAATATTATTCAGCCTTAAAAAGGAATGAAATTCTGCAATATGCTATAATATGAATGAACCTTGAAGACATTATGCTAAAAGAAGTAAGCCAGACAGAAAAGGACAATGTGTGTTATTCTACTTATAAGAGGTACCTAAAATAGTCATATTCCAGCAAGTATAATACTGATTCCCAGGGACTTGGGGAGATGGGAATGAGGAGTTATTGTTCAGTGGGTACAGAGTGCAGTGTGGGGTGATAAAAAGTTCTGGTCATGGTTATTGGTGCTGGTTACACAGTGTGAACGTACATTATGCCACTGAACTGTACACTTAAAAATGGTTAAAAGGGTGCATTTTATAGTATGTGTATTTTGCCACAACAAAAAAGGGAAAAAAGCTTTGCCAGTTTGGAAATAAATTTTATCCTATGTTTTCAATTTACTTTTCTTTTACTACTAATAAGTTAATACTCTGCTATGTTTAGTGACTGTTTTGTATGCAAGTTTATTTTTTCTATTGTGGCTTTCTTTTTTTAATTTATAAGAACTTTTCATATATTAATGAGATTATCCTTTCATCTGTCACTTGTTTTGCAAGTATTTTCCCCATTTACATTTTCGTTTGCTTTTCATTCATTGTGCTTTTGGAGATAAGGAAGTTTTAAAATTTTTTCACTGCTCGACTTTTCCTTCACAGTTTTCCCCTTTATGTTTGTGATTAGGAAGTCCTTCCCATCCTGACATATGACTCCAGTTTTGTATTCTACAAAGTACTTAAACTTAGTACCCTCCACATAGTGGATATAACATGGACAGGAGGATTTAGGACTGGAAGAGCCCTTAGAGGCTATTTAGTCTAGCTGCTTTATTTTACAGATGTGAAAACTTAAAACTCAGGAAGGTTGCCCTGCCATGGCCCCACAAATAGTTAGTAGCACACCCCAGAACAGCCAGTGACTGTCTTTTAACTTTCAGCCCAATATGCTTTTCATTAACCTTAAAATAATCTTGTTGTATGAATGGTGAGCACAAGAGTGTCTTTATTTGGGCAAAGGCTCTGCAGTACAAGAAGCAAAGAGGTAAATAAAAAACACAGTTGCTAATGAAAATTATTTGATAATCTTTATTGATCATTATGGTTCATAAATGACAGGAACTTTTGCTCCCTGTAGAGTTATTTTAAATACTTCCCTTATCTATTAATTGTAATCTTTAGGTTTCTTTCAATATAAAGAGAACATTAATGTTTGGGAAAAAGACTTCTGTCTTTTAATCTCACAGACACAGTGAAACATCAACCTTTAGAGCAATCTGATAGAGTGTATGCATTGTTGGGTATAATCTCAAGTCCTGTAAGACCCAGTGACACACTGTAAAGAACCTTGTAAAAATGAGCAGTATTTTCTGGAATCCTTTTGTTTCAGATCCCCCAAATATTTACATGTTTATGACTCTTTGATAATTATAGGTATTATGATCTTTTTGTTTAAATTTACATGCAGCAAGATATGCAGGGGCTGCTCTTTGAATCTGTGAGGTCAGAATGGTATACAGGGAAAAGCAATGGAGCATTGCCTTGTTGTCTTTGCCGTTAAATCACTACCTGTTCTTGGGTAAGTCAGATCCCAGAGCAGTTTTAAAGAGCCTCTGAGATTAGTCCTTTATAGCCCTGAAGGTCTAATATGCCTTTTCTGATACAGAACTTTAATCTGATTTTTCTCAAAAGAATAGCTTTCGTAGTTGAAAGAAGTATCTGTAGGGGCTGGTGGTTTATAATGTTTAAAATAAGGAAATGAACGGAGGCAGTAAAAGATTCTGATACTACAAAAAATGTTAATGGAAAAGGGGGAAGAAATTCACTGTTGAGAATTGTGCTTTGGAAGAATCCACATGAGATATTATTGCACATTTTGTTTCTTTTAGGTGACAGGTTTGATTTCTTTATTGTGTCTGCTGAGACGGGCTATCTCTTTTGGTGACAGTTTTGACATTTTGGCACCACCTCGTGTTGACATTTTTTAATTTTAAAAAATGGTTAACTGATGACATTCATGTGAAATGTATTCATAGCTTTTTTTTAAAAAATTAATGTGGAATTTGAGGCCCAGCGAGGGCCTCTAATTTGGCTAAGTCATTTAGTGATAAAACTAGGATAATGCTTTTCATCCTAGTGATTATAACATTGCAACAATGTGCTGTATTCTGCTTGGAAATTATTAGTACAGCCCCACTATCCAATTTTCACTACACATTTTCCTCTCTAAAAGGAAATAATTGGAATGTATTAATTTTGTTTTTTTAATTTAATTTAAATCGCAGATTCCTTCCAAATGACCTTGAAAGAAAGTAGTAAATTATATAGACAGTGTGTTTGTTAAAATTTGGGAATCTGAAGGAAAATAAAAACAACTATATAAAATTATTTGTTTCTCAGGCATTTAAATGGCAGATAAAGTGCTTGTAAATCTGTTTTCACTTTATTGGAGTGTAGCAGACTAAACAGAATGACCTTTTGCCAATTATTTCTTTGTTGGGCGGGCCAAAATCCCTTTAGAGTAACTGCTGACTAAGATTTGAGGCAGGCTTTTTCCTTTGTTTTTTTTTAGCTTTCTTGTCACTAAAAACTGGAAAGTTCAAGATAAAAGTTGCTGTTAAAAACAAAAAAGCAAAGACAATTATTATGCTCAGTAACATTTAAAATATCCATATTAATCTATAAAATAAATTGTTAAATGAAATAATTTATGATTCATGTTAACATAAAACCACGTGAATGTAAAACACCATAATTTCCAATGTAAGGGTAGGCATTATCATGTAAAATAGACTTAATATGCCTAATAATGGCCAAATATGCTTTCATGAGCTACATCTCTAACTGGTTAGTTTTTTTGAAACTGTTCAAACCTGGGAAAACATTGGCATTTTTGTTGGCAAAAACTTTGTATGAGAAAGAAGAAATTATAAGAATTTCTGTTTCTGCCCTCAGATGAGTAACTGGTATGGTACCTGCTGTAAGCACCTAGAAGACTCGACAAAATGTATAAAACAGCTGTTTTTAGGTATTAGACAACAGGCAGCATAATAGGCCTGTGAGCTCTGAGAAAAGGGAAACAAAAAGGTGAACTTTGTAGTTGCCTCTGATTTCTGCCTGGAGGACATTTCTAGACCACCGTTCAGGGAAGGGGAACCCAAACAAGGCCTAATAGTCTTGCCAAAGTTGAGAAAAAGAGCTAGGAGATCCACGAGGCTGAGATGATTGGAATCTATAGGGCAGAGTATTAGAGAAAAGAGAGCTACAGAGAGAAAAACTACAGAAATCTGGATTATGCTCCCCTCAAATCTTCGGCTCAGTAGTGATCTGTGTAGCGTAGGGTAAGTCAAACAATTCCTTCAGCTCACAGGTAGGGTTAGGAAATTGTTAAATTCCTTCCAGCCAAAGGAAAGAGACTGTTGAACATGTGGGACAATTAGTATAGACTCCAGTGGAATATTTTCCATATTAGCAATTAAAACTGAGAAATTTTAAAAAATTATTAATTAATAACATAAGTGAACCCTTATTACATATTAACATAAATAGGATTCTTAATGAGAAATAACTAATTTATAGTCTTATTTGATATTCTAATTTGATACTGTACCAAAACTTGGCAAGTAAGTTTCTTAAAGATTAGTTGCATTGTAAAATCTGAAACCACATCAATGAAAGTTTAGTATTCTGTTATATTAAAATTCACTGAAATATCTTTACTTTCAATGCATGATTTTGTAATACGAAATCGTCATTTGGAAAATATTGGTTCATTAGTTCGCAGCTCAACCAAATGTTGAGACATTACATTATATGATGTCAATGAATCATATTTGTTAATATCACCACTCATCTCACAGGAAAATATTTTAAGTATTGAGAAGCTATCAGGCTTATAGTGGCATATACAAAATTTTCAAAATTAAATTTTAGTTTGAAGGCTCAAATTTCATCATTGACAAAAAATTTTGTCAGTTGTTTTCCCTAAATTGAGAGGTTTATTTTGTTCATTTTTGAGAAAATAGCAAATCTGAAGAACATAGTGTGCAGTTGTTTGTTCAAGTAAAAATGGTGTTCTGTGGAAAAAAAATCAGTTCATCTCACAACCCTAGCAAGTGCTTTTCTTCAAGACAACCATTGTTCTTTAGTATGTAGCAGAAATGCTGTAATGGGTACTTCCTGTTTCATCACACACAGTATTAAAAGCATCAAGATTTAATAAGTAATAATTTTTGTACTTCATGGCTTTTTTTTTTTTTAATGCAAGTATTTGGTGATGAAGAATAAATGACTACTAGATCAGTTTAGTACCACTACTTTGATTTGTGGTAATGCACCAGCAGTTTCTTAGCATTACTTTTGTAAAGTCAGTCTCAAGGAATCCCATGCATTGGTGAAGCATGCTTTTGAGAATTACTGCTCTAGATCCAGCCAAAAAAAAGGTTGTAAAGAAATCTTAAAAGGATCAATTTGATGTGCATGAGATTTAAGGGCCTGTCAATATAAACCTTTACACTTTTTAAAGGCAAACCACTAAATGCAGGCACTCATTAGTGTAATTTTCATAATGTCTGGCAATAAGTAAAAAACTACTAGATATAAGAAGTAGCAAAATGTGACTCACAACCTGAAGAAAAATTAGAAAATAAAAGTACATTTATAAGTGGGAAAAATAATGGAATTAGCAGGTGAGGACTTAAAAACAGCTATTATAAACATTCTTAAGGATTTAAAGGAAATCAGGAACTTAATGAGAAAAGAAATGAAAAGTATTGAAAAATAACCAAATGAAGATTCTAGAACTAAAATATAAGATCTGCAATAAAAAATTTACCCAAAATCATTTAACAGACTAGATACTGTTGAAGAAAAGATCAATGAATTTGAAGATTCAGCAATAAAAACAGTGCAAAGTGATGTACACACAGCAGAAATACAGGTTGAGGGGAGTGGAGAATGGAGCCTGAGTGACCTGTGAGGAAATATAAAGTGGTCTAATGTATCTGTGATTAGAATCTCTGAAATAGAAGGGCTAGTATAAAAGGGGAAATTTTAAAGAAATAATAGTGCAAAACTGCCCTAATGTGATGAAAACTATAAATTCATAGATCTAAGAAACTTAGTAACTCCAAGCAGGAGTAATTCAAAATTGCTGAAAATCAGTAGAAGAAAAAATTTCAAAGTAGCCAGACTTGAGGAAACAAAGACTCATTCCATGTAGGGAAAGAGAGATTTGAAAATAATGACCACAGACTTCTTATCAGAAGCAATACCAGCCAGGAGACAATTTGGGGATATTTTTAGGTGCTGAAGGAGTAAAATGTCAACCTGGAATGCTTTATTCAACAAAGATATCTTTCAGAAATGAAGGCTAAATAAAGATAATTTTTCACACAAACAAAAGCTCAAGAAAGGTTAAAAGATGTTCCTCAGGCTGAAAGAAAATGATAGTTGGATGGAAAATTAGAGTAACACAAATAAATGAAGAGCACCAGAAATGATAAATATTTGGATAAACTTGAAAATTTTTCTTATTTTTTAATTTCCTTAAGATAATTGACATTTTAAAGTAAAAGTAATAGCAATAGATTGTGGGGTTTATCAGTTATGTAGAAGTAAAGGTATGAAAATAATAACAGGAAAGGGGAATGTTGTAAGACAAGTCCTATATTATTTGAAGGTGGACTATGTTAAGTTAAAAATGCATACTGTAAATCCTAGAGCAATCACTAAAACAATGGAACACAGATAGTTGTTATTAAATCAAGGGTTGAAATGGGAAGGAGTACCTAAAAATGCTCAATAAATTCAAATGAAGGTGCAAAAAGATGATAAAAGAAATAAAAAATCAGGACAAATATAAAACCAAGAGTAAGACTTTATAGGTAATTACAATACATATAAATGACCTCAAATTCTTGTTAGAAAGTAGAGATTGTGAGACTGGATAAAAAAGGAAAACCGTTTGTATATGTACAAGAAACTCACTTTAAACATAAAGCATAAGATTGAAATATGTATATATAAGAAAATAATCAATATATAAATGTTATGTTAACATGATATTATATTGTGTTATTTGATGAAATAGACTTCTGGACAAGGAATATTATGAGGGCTAAATGGGGACATACCATGATGATGAAAATGTCAGATCATCATGAAGATGTTGTATTGTAAATGTGTACATATCTAATAACAGACTTTGAAGGTATGTGAAGCAAAAACTGATAGAACTGAAATGAGAAGTGGACAAATCTGCAATTATAATTAAAGAAGACAACATTCTTTTCTCATAGTAATGTTTAGAACAATAGACAGAAAATGTTAACACCATATCAACCAGTTTGATCTACTTGAAATGTATAAAATGCTTCTTTTAACCATAGGAAAATAAATGTTCTTTTCATATACAGTTGCTGCATTCATTAAGGTAGGAAATATGCTTGGTGATAAAGGTCACAAGCAGTTTAAAAATATGAGGTGTGATTTATGGCATTGGAATTAAAATAGAAATCAGAAGAAGCTGGAAAACCCTGATATATTTGGAAATTAAACAGCATATTTCTAAATAAACCATAGGTCAAAGAAGAAATCACAAACGAAACTAGAAAATATTTTAAACTGAATTATGATGGAAACAGTGCATATCAACATTTGTATGATGCTGACAAAGTGGTATTGAGAGGGAAATTTATGGTTCAAATGCTTAATTACAAAAGAAGAAAGTTCTAAAAGTAATGATCAAGGCTTCCATCTAAGAAATAGGAAAAATGTCCCCCACTCCCACCCCCCATTTTTACTTACGGGAACAGGCTTTACCTTTACTCCTAAAACAACTAAAAATAAAATACCCCAAAACTTAGAGGGAACAAGGTCAGGAATAGTGTCTGTGCCCTCCTGCTAGATTGGAAAACCTCATAATTCATGAGGCACTGGAAAGAGTACTCAGAAGGCTCTTGTCTCAGTAGTGGGGAATAATTAGCCCTAGATTGAATACTGCTCAGGTGGTACCAACTAACGTCTTAAAAATAAGACTTGAAAGCATTGAATTGTTTACAAGTGACTTAACTGTATTCCAGAACACAGCTCAAGAATAATGATAGGAATAAAAAATATTCAGCACCCATCAAGGTAAAATTCACAATGTCTGGCATCCAAATAAAAATTCCCAGGCGTATAAACATGCATAAAAACCTGGCCTGGGTGGCGCAGTGGTTAAATTCGCACATTCAACTTCGGTGGCCTGGGGTTCGTGGGTTCAGATCCTGGGTGTGGACATGGCACTGCTTGTCAAGCCATGCTGTGGTAGGCGCCCCACATATAAAGTAGAGGAAGATGGGCATGAAAGTTAGCTCAGGGCCAGTCTTCCTCAGCAAAAAGAGGAGGATTGGCAGCAGATGTTAGCTCAGAGCTAATCTTCCTCAAAAAAAAGGGGAGAAAGATTTAAAATCTTAAATCATTAAAAATGTAAAAGTGACCCAAATACCATCTCAGACCCCTCTGGTATGTCAGAGATGAAAGAAATACCAGATGAGATTAACAGAAGATTAGACATTAAAGAAGAAAAGATTAGTGAACTTGAAGACATCACAATAGAAAATACTTTGGAAAAGAGTTTTTCAGTTTCCTACAAAGATAAAAAAACACTGGCCATTCCTCTCCTAGGTATTTACCCAAGAGCAATGAAAGCATATGTCCATTAAAGACATGTACATTATTGTTCATAGAAATTTATTTATAATAGCCTCAAACTGTAGAAAACCCCAATGTTGATAAACCAGTGGATAGATGGATAAATTGTTGTATGTCCATACAATGGAATACTACTTAGTAATAAAAGAAATGGATTTTTGATCCATGCAAAATGTGGAAGAATCTCAGACAATTTATTTTGAACTGGATTTTAAAAGTGTGTTCTGCATTTCCATATTTGTAAAATTTTAGAAAATTCAAGCGAATCTATAGTCACAGAAATCAAATCAGTGATTCCCTGGGGATGAAGTGGGGGTAATGAGCAGGAAATACCCATGGGCATAAGAAAAATTTTCAGGGTGATTGTGATGATGTATTCACTGTTTGGATATATTGTCAATACTTATCAAATGGTAGATTTTAAATATGGGCAGTTATTTTATGTCATACTCAATAAAGCTATTAAGAAAACTTTTTAAAATTTATTTTATTGAGGTCCTAGTAGTTTATAACTGTGCAGTTTCAGTTGTACATTATTATTTGCAGTCACCATATATATGTTCCCCTTTACCCTTTATGCCCGCTCCCCAACTCCCTTCCCCTCTGGTAACCACTCATCTGTTCTCTTGTCCATATGTTTGTTTATTTTCCACATATGAGTGAAATCATGCAGTGTTTGTCTTTCTCTGTACCAAAGGCCCATCCAGGTTGTGGCAATTAGGATGATTTTGTCCTTTTTTATGGCTTAGTAGTATTCCATTGTATATGTATACCAAATCTTCTTTATCCATTCATGAGTTGATGGGCACTTAGGTTGCTTCTACTTCTTGGCTTTTGTGAATAATGCTGCAATGATCATAGGGGTGCATAAGTCTCTTTGAATTGTTGATTTTAAGTTCTTTGGATAAATACTGAGTGGTGGGATAGCTGGATTGTATGGTATTTCTATTTTGATTTTTTGAGAAATCTCTATACTGTTTTCAATAGTGGCTGCAGCTGTTTGCTCATTAGCAGTGTAGGAGGGTTGCCTTTTCTCCACATCCTCTTCAGCATTTCTTGGTTTTTTGTCTTGGTAAGTATAGCCATTCTAACAGGTGTAAGGTCATGTCTCGTAGTTTTGATTTGCATTTTCCTAATAATTAGTGATGATGAACATCTTTTCATGTGCCTATTGGCCATCTGTATATCTTTGGAAAATGTCCATTTCTATATTTGGAAAAATGTCTGTTCATATCCTCTGCCCATTTTTTGATTGGGTTGTTTGTATTTTGTTGTTGAGTTGTATGAGTTCTTTATATATTTTGGATGTACGATTTGCAAATATTTTCTCCCATTGAGTGAGTTGTCTTTTCATTTTGTTCCTAGTTTCCTTTCCCTTGCAGAAGCTCTTTAGTCTGATGAAGTCCCATTAGTTTATTTTTTCTTTTGTTTTCCTTGCCTGAGTAGACGTGGTATTCGAAAAGATCCTTCTAAGACCAATGTCAAAGAGTGTACTGCCTCTATTTTCTTCTAGGAGTTTTATGGTTTCATGTCTTACCTTCAAGTCTGTGATCCATTTTGAGTTAATTTTTGTGTGTGGCAAAAGATAATGGTTTACTTCCATTTTTTGCATGTGACTCTTTAGTTTTCTCAACACCATTTATTGAAGAGACTTTCCTTTCTCCATTGTATATTCTTGGCTCCTGTGTCGAAGATTAACTGTCCATAGATGTGTGATTTTATTTAAAGGCTTTCAATTCTCTTCCATTGATCTGGTTTTGTACCAATACCATGCTGTTTTGATTACCGTAGCTTTGTAATATATTTTGAAGTCAGGGATTGTGATGCCTCCAGCTTTGTTCTTTTTCCTCAGGATTACTTTAGCTATTTGGTATCTTTTGTTGCCCCATATGAATTTTTAGGATTGTTTCTTCTATAACAATGAAGGGTGTCATTGGGATTCCTATTGAGGTTGCTTTGAATCTGTAGATTGCTTTAGGTAGTATGGATATTTTAACTATGTATATTCTTCCAATCCATATGCATGGAATCTCTTTCCATCTCTTTGTCTTCTGTGATTTCTTCCAGTAATGTCTTAAGTTTTCATTGTATAGGTCCTTTACCTCCTTTGTTAAATTTGTTCCTAGATAGTTTATTCTTTTTGTTGCAATTGTAATTGGGATTGTATTCTTGAGTTCTCTTTGTGTTACTTCATTATTAGTGTATAGAAATGCACTGATTTTTTTAAGTTCATTTTGTACCCTGCAACTTTGCTGTGGTTGTTGATTATTTCTAATATTTTTCTGGTGTATTCTTTAGGGTTTTCTATATATAGAACCATGTCATCTGTAAACAGTGAGAGTTTCACTTCTTCCTTTCCAGTTTGCTTTTATTTTTTTTTTCTTGCCTAATTGCCCTCGCCAAAACTTTCAATACTATGTTGAATAAGAGTGGTGAGAATGGGCACCCTTGTCTTGTTCCTGTTCCCAGAGGGATAGCTTTCGGGTTTTCACCATTGAGTACGATGTTGGCTGTGGGTTTGTCATGTATAGCTGTTATTATGTGGAGGTACTTTCCTTCTCTACCCATTTTTTTGAGTGTTTTTAACATAAATGGATGTTGGATCTTGTCAGATGCTTTCTTTGCATCTATTGACATGATCATATGGTTTTTATTCCACAGTTTGTTAATGTGTTATATCACAGTGAATCATTTGCAGATATTTAACCATCTCTACATCCCTGGTATAAGTCCCACTTGATCATGGTGTATGATCCTCTTAATGCATTTCTGTATTCAATTTGCCAGCATTTTGTAGAGGATTTTTGCACCTATGTTCATCAGCAATACTGGCCTGTAAGTCTCCTTTTTTGTGTTGTCCTTCTCTGGGTTTTGGGTCAGGGTAATGTTGGCTTCATAGAATGAATTAGGAAATGTTCCATCTTCTTCAATATTTTGCAATAGTTTGAGAAGGGTAGGTGTTAAATCTTCTTTGAATGTTTGGTAGAATTCTCCAGAGAAGCCCTCTGGTCCTGGAATTTTATTTTTTGGGAGGTTTTTGATTACTGTTTCAATCTCTTTACGTGTGATTGGTCTATTTAGATGCTCTATATCATCTTGATTCAGTTTGGGAGGTTGTACGAGTCTAAGAATTTATCCTTTTCTTCTTGATTGTCCAATTTGTTGGCATAAAGTTCTTCATAGTACTCATAATCCTTTGTGTTTCTGCAGTATGTGTTGTAATTTCTCTTCTTTCAGTTGTAATTTTATTTATTTGAACCTTCTCTTTTTTTTTTTAATTAGTGAGGCTGATTAAAAGAATTTTTTAAAAACCCTGGGTGAAGGTTTATTGATTTTGTCTTCTCATAGAAGCAGCTATTAGTTTCATTGACCCTTTCTGTTGTTTTTTACTCTCTATTTCATTTATTTCTGCTCTAACTTTTGTTATTTCCCTCCTTCTGCTGACTTTCGGCTTAGTTGTTCTTTTTCTGGGTCTGTTAGGTGCAAATTAAGATTAAGTATTTGATATTTTTCATGTTTGTTATGGTCGGCCAGTATAGCTATGAATTCCCATCTTAGGACTTTAAAGCATCCCATATGAGTTGGTGTGATGTATTTTCATTTTCACTTGTCTCTGTATTTTTTTATTTCTCCCTTAATTTCCTCATTGATCCATTGATTGTTCAATAGCATGTTGTTTAGTCTCCACCTTTTTGTCACTTTTCTAGCTTTTTTCTTGTAGTTGGTTTCTAGTTTCCTAGCATTATGGTCAGAAAAGTTGCTTGATATGATTTCTATATCCTGAAATTTATTGAGGCTTGCCTTACTTCCCAACTTGTGTATATTTGAGAATGTTCCATGTACACTTGAGAAGAATGTATATTCTGCTGTTTTTGGATGGAGGAAATAGTAAATAATAATAAATGGAGGAAAAAATATTTGACAATATTTAATATCCATTTCATGTTTTTTTAAAAAATTAAGGTTGCAGCAAAGTAAGAATAGACAGAAACTTTGTCAACTTGATAAAGGACATTGCTGAAGAACATACCACTAATAGAATGTTTTATTATTAAAGATTAAATACTTCCCTCCTAAGATCAGAGCAATGCAAGGTCCACTTATAGCACGTCTGTTTGGCTCTTTATAGATGACACACAAATGGCCACTAAGGACTGGAAAAGATTCTCAGTGTCATTAATTATTATTAATAATCAGGGAATACAAATAGAGACCACAGTGAGACACCACTTCACACCCACTGGAATGATTAAAATTAAGAAGACAGAAAATTCTTATTGTTGGTAGTGATATGGAACAACTAGAACTTTGGTGGATTGCAAAATGGTACAATTGTTTTGGAAAACAGTTTTGCAGTTTTTTATAAAATTAATCATATATTTATAATCTAGCAATTCCATATTTAGGTATTTACTCAGGTGAAATCAACACATACGTTTACAAAAGTGTTTACACAGTAATGTTCATAACAGCTTTATTTGCAGTAGGGAAAACTAGAAACAACCCAAATGTTCATCAACTAGTGAATGGATAAACAAATTGTGCTATATCCATATGTATTTGTTATTTGTTGCTGTGTAACAAATTTCTAAAAATACAGTGGTTCAAAAAAGCAACATTTGTTCTCTCACTGTTTATGTGGGTCAAGCATCTTAGCTGCTCTCTTATGGACTTCAATCAATATGTCATCTCAAGGCTCAACTAAGGAAGGGCCCACTTCCTTGGATCACTGATAGGGTTGCTGGCAGGATTTGTTTCCATGTGGGCCATTGAAGTGGAGCCTCAGTTCCTACTTACTCTTGGTGGGAGGCTGCCCTCAGTTCCTTGCTGTGTCTGCCTCTACGTAGAACAGTTCGCAACAAGGCAGCTGGTTTCCTCAGACTGAGCGAGTAAGAGGGCAAGAGAGGGTGTGCTAGCAAGATGGAAGTCAGTCTTTTGTAACCTAACTCAGAAGTGACGTCCCATCACCATTATTGTATTCTCTTCTTCAGAAGTAACTTGGTACAGCCCACACCCAAGGTGGAGGGGATTACGAAGGGCATGAATACCACGAGCTAGGGAGCTTTGCAAGTCATTTCAGAAGCTGCCTGCTGCACCATATAATAGAATACTACTAAGCAATGAAAAGGAACTATTTATTGGTACACACAACAATATGGATGAATCTCAAAAACATTATGCAGAGCAAAAGAATCCAGACATAAAAGAGAACAGACAAAACTAATCTTTAGAGTGAGAAGGAGGATCAGTGGTTGGGGTGGGTGCAGGCTTTTGTTTCAAAGGGCTATCAGCAAACTTTTTGTGATATAGGAAGTGTTCTTTATCTTGAGTGTGCTCATGGTTATAATGGGGTATATATTTGTCAAAACTCATGAATGAATTTTATTATAGGTAAATCATAATCCAATTAAGTTTTTTTAAAGTATGCTGTTGGATTCAATGGACTATTCTTTATTTCTTTTTTTTAATCTTTTTTCCTAGTTTTATTGAGATGTAATTGATATAAAATAGTGTGTAAGATTAAGGTTATAGTGTAATGACTTACATATATTGTGAAATGATTACCACAATAAGTTTAGTTAACATTCATCATCTCATATAGATTAAAAAAAAGGAAAAAAAAAATGTCTTTTTCCCTGTGATGAGAACTCTTAGGATTTACTCTATTAACAGCTTCCAAATATACCATACAGCAGTGTTAACTATAGTCATCATGTTATACGTTATATCCCCAGTACGTATTTACCACTTTCATCCAATTTCCCTACCCCCGACTCCCTTCCTCTGATTACCACAAATCTGATCCCTTTTTCAATGAGCTTGCTTTTGCTTTTTAAGATTACACATGTAGATGAGATACACAGTATTTGATTTTCTGTCTGACTTCTTTCTCTTAGCATGATGCCCTTAGGGTCCATCCATGTTGTTGCACATAGCAAGATTTCCTTCTTTTTTATAGCTGAATAATATTCCGTTGTGTGTGTGTATATATATACTGCATTTTCTTTATCCGTTTACTTATCAATTTGGTTGATAGATGTTGTTTTGGCTATTGTAGATAATGCTGCTATGAATTTGGCAGTGCATTCTCTCTGCGACATAGTATTTCTATTTCCTTCACATATATTCTCAGAAGTGGAATTGCTGGATCTTTTGGTAGTTCTGTTGTCGTTTTGGGGAGGACCCTCCGTACTGTTTTCTGTAGTGGCTATACCAATTTACAATCACACCAGCAGTGCACAAGGATTCCCTTTTCTCTACATACTCTCCAGCATTTGTTGTCTCTTGTCTTTTTGATGATAATCATTCTGTAAGGTGATTCTCATTGTGGTTTTGATTTGAATTTTCCTAATGATTAGTGATGTTGAGCACGTTTTCATGTACCTGTTGGCCATTTGTATATCTTCTTTGGAAAAATGTCTATTCGAGTCCTTTGCCCATTTTTAAGTTGGAGTATTTGTTTTTTTACTATTGAATTGTATAAGTTCTTTTTATATTTTGGATATTAACCCCTTATCAGATGCATGGTTTGCAAATTCAATCAGCTGTTCTTGATGACAGCTGCATGTCTTCACAATTTACGAGGTAGCATTTGGGGTTACTATAGTGTCAGTGCCATCTTGTGTTAAGATCTTTGGAGTTAGGCAGACCCAGATATGAATACTGGTTCTGAAACTTGCTGCATTCTAGCACTTCACTGCCATAAATTATTTTGGATATCATTGAAACAATAACTCCTGTTTATTGAGAAGCCCTACTGACCAGGTACTACACTAGACACTTATGTGTATATTACCTTAATGTAACTCAAAATAATCAACATTTTTTGAGTCCCTTGTGTGTATTGGACACATACTAATACAAAATATTTTTCCATGCCCTATGTCATTTATTACAGCAACTCAGTGATGTTTTGGGTTATCATCCACATTTTACAAAAGGAGAAACTGAGACGAACAGAGAATAATTTTTAAAATATGAAGAACTCAAGTTGCTGTCATGGTTCTGGTTTCGTTTTCTGTTCTTCTCTACCTGTGGAATAAAAGACTGATTGTTTTATGTGTTACCCAAGCTTGCTGCAAAGAGTAACTGGGACTTTAACTTAAAATCTCTTTTTGTTTTTCTTTTAAGAAACTTCTTTTAGCTTATGAATACTGAGTGCCTCCAACAGACTAAGTAGGAGGTGTCAGGTGAAGATAAGTTTCTAAGAGGAAGCACTGGGCAGACTTGCAAGAGCATAAGTCCAGTTCCCGTCAAGTACAGCCCTAGAAATAGGAACCTTAGTCACAAACGAAAAGGCATCGTTTAGATGTATTTGTTATAAAAAGTATGGCTCATCTTTCTACCATTTCCGTAAACAGAACAACTTTTTGTCTATAGTGACATTTTTTAAGGTCAAAGTTGATAAAAGTTTGTGCTTCTAAAATATAATGTTGAACCAGAATTCTTTTTATGATGTTTAATCACTATCCAAAGCACCCAGCTAGGAATTTTCTTTAGGAAAGTAAAAAAAATATCACTAAGGCCATGAGGGGTTTGATTGTAGCATTGCTTACTTAGGCAGCTGTGTTTCCCTGGAACTTGTGTGGCATTATCTTTTTTTCCCCCTTCTTTTCCTTTATCAGCACAGAATTATTTTTCCTCTTTTAATATGGAACATAATTACTTTCTTCAGTATTCAGTTACTTATAAATGGACTTGAATTGTGCTAATCTAAAATTATAGACTAGCACCAACCTAATAAAAGCAAATATATGAAATTTTCATACATGCTGATTCAGCAATCAGTGTAATATACTGTAGTAACAGAAATTAGCTGAATGATTTATAAGTAGACTTGATTCCTAAAAAATAATTTGTGGATCACTGGGAAAATTGTGATTCCTCACTGTTTCTCATTAGCATCATGTTCATTTTTACCTTTTTACCCTTTAGTCTTTTATCTTCACTGAGTAGAATGTTCTTACCTTTGGTTTGGCTCTCCTTCACAACCAACTGTACTTCAAGCTGGGTTTAAGTCTCATCTCTTTCACAAAGCCTTCTCTGACTCTTTGATCCAACACAATGTTTTTCTTTTCTGATATTCTGTTGCTTTTCTCTTTAGCGCAATTTAAATCGTCTTCTAGGTTATATATGTTGGCTTTATTTTTCAACTACTTTCATGGATGTTATCTCCTTTTATGCTTGGACCCTAGAGGTAGATAAGATAAGCAATCTTACTTCCCATTTTATGGATGCAAAAACTAAGAATAGATGAATTATTTCCTTTCTTCTGGATAAGGCTTAAACCCAAATTTTCATTCTAAAATCTGCTTTCTCTATACTATAATGCCTCTGGTTTTGTACTTTACTGCTCCTACGATATACTGAGCACATATAGATATTGTCAGTTGATTGGTTTAAAATAGATTATTTCTGTTCAGATCCCCAATCACTGATACCTATTTCTTTTGAAAAGCTGTGCAATTAATTAACTAATTGTGGAGTTTCCATCATAGTTAATGTTGAAGCCTGAGTTCTTCAAAGGGGCAACATGTTGTTTGATCAAGATTTGAATTTTAGACTACTGAAATTTTTCTTGTTCATTCCTTAGACAAATGTCATTGACTGTGCACCATGTGCCTAATAGTAATGCTAGCTCTGGATATGGCCAAATGTTGTTTGCATTATTTTGTTAGTAATATTCGGTCTCTTCTTATTTATACAGGAGAGATTAAACAGATTCTAGAAAATGAACTTCAAATACCTGTGTCTAAAATGCTGTTAAAAGGCTGGAAGACTGGAGATGTGGAAGACAGTGTGAGTTTCTTAATTGCCTAGAAATAAAAGAAAATTACATTATGTAATTGACTAAATGATATATAAAAACTGGTTTTTATTAATGTTGTTACATATGACAGAAGTAGATTTGGTAATACTAACTTAGTTTAAGGAATCAGCAAACAATGTTTTTCAAGCTAAAGCATTTTCATGGAAAACCAACAACAATTTTAAATGAGTTAGGTATGTAAGTGAAAACACTATATGGCATATTTTTTCTCTTTCTAACTATTTTATAGGAGTTAGTTTGGCACTCTTTTTGAGAGATTTTACCTTTTCCTCAAACCTCATAGGGTGTTGATAAGTGCTCTGGAATAATAGTTTACTGAACGATTACTTATTGGCCTAAAAAAGTCGTATACAGTGTATACATTTATACCAAGTATTGTTTATGGGACAAAGATAATAGGAAATTTTTTAAACTTGGAAAATTTAATTGATAAGAATATTTATTTCTTTGTTCACTTAGATAGTGGCAGGTACATGGAATGAATTTTATTTTAAGAATTTGCACAAAGTTTTGCAACTTTAAGGGTAGTCGTTGCCATTCCAAGGACCCAGTAGCGGCTTCTGGTATAAACTATTTCACACCCCTTTTCTTTTCATGGCAGAGGGAGTGGGGAAGGAGGGAAAGAAATGAGTTAACTCTAAAATTTTAAGTGTTTGAGGTGGAAACAATTATCATATCTTTTCCCACCAGTTACTGAGTCAGTATTTCAATATCCAGGAGTAAACTTAGAATCTTCCACTTTCGCTTTAGTTCTTCTTTGTCAACGGCTTCTGGTAGACATTGTGCTTATAAACATCTATGTGTGGGTTCATTTGATAAATGGAAATGTTCCGGTTATGTCAATAAGATATTTACAGGAATTTTAGGTTGGCAAGATATTTGCAGATTTAGCTGCCAGTTAGTGATGTGCTATATTAGGTATCAGCAAACTTTTTCTGTATAGAACCAGGTAGTAACATTTTAGGCTTTATGGGCCATACAGTCTCTGTTGTAGCTACTCAATTCTGCTGTCATAGCATGAAAGCAGCAATAGACAATATGTGAAAGAGTGAGCATGACTATGTTCCAGTAAATCTTCACTTATGGACACAAATTTTAATTTTATATAATTTTACATATCATGAAATACTCTTCTTTTGACTTTTTTCCATGGTTCAATGCTAAAAATGTAAAACCGTTCTTAACTCATAGGGCATACAAAAATAAGCAGTAGGCTGGATTTGTCCCATGGGCCATAGTTTGCTGACCCCTCGTGCTGTATGGCTGTTCTAATAGAAACATGGATTGAAAAATAAAAAGAAGTGCTAAATGAGTGAATCAACAACCTTGGCAGAAGTGAAACATCAAAATGCGTTAGTTTACATAGCTATGTCATTTATTCATTCATTTATTGAAAAACCTGTGGATATGAATCAGTCTTGCATGGTGTTTTCAGTAGTTTGTTAAGAGAAAGGCGATCATTTTTTTAAATATTCTTAAAGCTATGTGTTCTAATATTTGAACATAGTCTTTGTTACCAGTAATATTTCAGTTACTTATTTCTATGTACTCTTCCCTAGGTGATTCTGCTATTCCTATGCCATTAATTTTCTGATTGTTACCAAATTTATGTTTCCAGGTTATACTTCTGTGAATTCACATATCCAAATTGGTAGTTCACTTTTGTACTTGCATACCTTATTGGCATTTTTAACTTAAATGTTAACTTAAATGTTTAAAATAGAACTCTTGATTTTTCTTCCCCTGCCATTTCTCCACCAGTCTTTCCTAATAAATGTAAACACTATATAGCCACTGATAAATCCAAAAATATGGGCATCAATCTTTTCCCATTTCAAACATCACCTAATCCTTTGGTAAATCCTACGGATTCTATCTTCAAAATCTATCTCAACCATGGCCACTTTTTAGTATTTTTGTTGTACTACCTACTCCAGGCCATTGACATCTCGTGCCTGGATCAGTGTGATAGCTTCATCTTTGTTTTCCCCAATTCCTTTCTTGGGTTCTTCCAATGCATTCTCCACACAGCAGCCAGAGTGATCTTTAAAAGACATAAATCGAATTATGTCACTCTCCTGTTAAAACATAGCTTTTTATTGCACTTTGAATAAAATTCAAGCTATTCACCATGGTTTAAAGGGCATTGTATTATTTACCCTCTATTTACTTCTGCAACCACATCTTCAGCCTTTCTTACCTCACTCTCCATGCTGCAGCCATAGAAACCTCCTTTTAATTTTTCTAATGGGTTCAAGCTCCTTACATCTTTACCTGACAGATGCTATGTAACTGCCTGGAATGCTTTCCCCCAGTTTTTCACACGGGTGGCTTTTTTTCATCCTTCAAGTCTCAGCTTAAATGTTACTTTCTGTAATAGGCCTCTGTATAAAAGTTGGCTCATCCCAGCATTCTCCATCACAGTGCTGTGGATAGAGGGGCCTTATCTGTTTCTTTCACCATTGTATATCAAATGCCTAGTATAAGAGGCATCAAATAAGGGTTTGAGAAATGAATAAATGAATTAAAGAAAGTATTCATTTATTTAATCATGCCATATGTGATTTGAGAGGGAAAATTTATTGGAAAATCTTTGGATGATGGCATGGCAAAAGGACAGTAATGATTTGACCAAGTGGTAAGACTAAGCATTTATCAGTAATCCACAAAGTAAAATAATGAAAGATTAAAAGGTAAAAATAACTTACCTATGTGTATGTGCATGTGTTTTGTTTATTTGCATGTTAACTCTATAGAAGTAACACAAATCAGTTTCAAAAGGACTTACACATATTTGACAAAGATTCAGAACTTCAAGGTCTCCTGGTAGATTGTGAAGTTACAAGTAATTGCCTACTACAGTGTTTTTTTCAAATCGTGAGTCACAAACCATTTGAAGGCTGTGAAGTTACTTGAGTGGGTTATAGCCAACATTTTTTTAAAAAGGAAAGAAATAGAATAGAAGATATCAGAATGCATTGAAAATAATAAGGGTGAGTATTTTTTTTTTTATTTAACACATAACTAATGCAAGTCAAGAGTTAAGTCCCAGTGCCCTTGGAGTAAGAATAGGACCTCTCATGGAGGGGTCAAGAATGAGTTCCTCATGTTCTGTGCCTGGCTAAGGTCAGCCCTCCCCAGGTGTCCCTACTTCCATCTGCAGGGTTAAGAGGGATTCCTAGACATTCACTCACCTTACTTTCCAACACTTTCTGCCTTGACATTGTTGTTTGCTTTGATTCAGCCAGGACTAATTTTATTATACCTTTTCCTACTGTTTATGTCAGTCACTGCAAGCAGTCTAAGATTCCCACATCACCCCTTGTTCAAATGTCCGTAGTCCCCGCACAGCTCATTTCTGTCTCTATCCTTTTTCCCCTTCAGTGTCTGAAACCTTTTTGCTATGCCCTGTGGAACTAATTCATCACTAGCAAAATTCCTTCTTTCGTCAGCCTCTTCCCTGCACATTCCCTTTACCATCTTCCTGTGCTACAATCTGTCTTCCTGAGGACATTGTTTCTGTGTACCTTCTCAATGTTCATTGCTTTTCTCTAGCAGCCATCATTACCATTGGACTAACTGGTAAAAATGTGTGTCCTCATTGTTCCTCATTCCCACTTGCAGACCTTTTTCAGTCCTTTCTCTCTAAAAATCTTGAGCTTTGACTTTCATGTCAAAAGATATCACCTGCTCGTCGAAGTCATCTCCCCTCGGTTCGTGATGATTTTTAGTTCCTAGTTTATAATTGCTCTCTATCGTAATTCTTAGTAATTTAAATATCTTTGTGAATGATTCTTCTAATTCCTTGGCTTCTTAGTTCCTTGAACTTCTTTCCTACAAAGATCTTTATTTTCACCCTATGTCAGCCATGTCTTCCCAGGGTCTTATCATTGTAATTATGACAGTTGTCAAATCTTAATTTCAGGCTTTCATTTTCTGCTCACCATCTCTCAGCTTTCTACCTCACTTCCTTTAGTGTCCTAACAACAAGAATCCCTCAGCCCTATTCACACCTCCAATCCATTGTCTCTACCATCTTTTCATGATCATTACCTCTTTCATATCCTCTCTTCCTTCCTTAGAGTGGGTTAAATCCCATGGTCAGTCATTATGATCACTTTCTTGCATTGCTTCATGGATCTTGCTAGACAAAAATCCTTCCCTTGAGTAAATTCAGCTCTGTCTATTCTGTACCTCACAACTAAATGTGGCTGGAGACAAACAAAATCATGCTGACTGGTCTATCTTTAAATTCATGACCATAATGTTGTTAGAAAATCAAAGTATGTTTACCTGGTTTATCCATACTCTCCTGCATGGTTATTTTCTACTTAACCTCCTCAGACCTTTAAAGTACCTCTCCTCCATTCTCCCTCTCAGCTGGTGACTTTGCTTCCTATTTTGTTTCACTGATGAAATAAAGGCAATCACAAGAGAATTTCCACAAGCTCCCAGCTTGTTCTCTGTTTACTTACCTGCATCTTACACACATACTCTCCTTTTTCTCCCATTACTCTAGATGGCCTGTCCAATCTCCTGTCTAAAACCAAACCTCTGTGTTTGCTTTGGATTACATTCTCTATCCCCTCTGGCCTATTCAAGGACTTCTCTCTAATTCTTCCCTGTCTTTCCTACATCATCAGTATTTTGCTCTGGTAGAGCATTACCATTAACATTCAAACATGATGTTATTTCTTCTTTCTCTTGATCCCACCTCCCCTTCCAGAAATTGCTCCTTTTCTCTAGTCCCCTTGATAACAAAACTTCCCCCAAAGAGTTGTCTATATTTGTTGTCTCTAATTCCTTTCCTACCATTTCTCTTGAGCTCAATCTAAGCAGGGAACTGCTAATACTCTTGTCAAAGTCATCAATGACCACATTACTAAATTCACTGGTGATCTTACCAGTGTCATGGCTTTTAAGTGTCATCTGTATGCACTGTCAATTTTATATCTCTAATTTATTTCTATACCTCAGACCTGTTCCCTCAATTCCAGATTGATGTATCCAGCTGCTTTTACTTGTCTCCTGCACTTGAATGTCTAATACACATTTCATACTTAATGTGTCCAAAATGGAAGTCCTCATCTGTAGTCTTCCCCATTTCAGTTGATGGCAACTTCATTCTTCTAATTCTTGAGTCTAAAGTCTTTAGGGTCATCATTGACTCCTTTCTGTTGTAACACATAGCAGTTTGTCAGGAAGTCTTTCTGGTGCTGTCTTCAAAATGTATTCAAAATTCAGCTATTTCGCACTACTTCTGCTACCATCACACGGGTATAATCCATCATCAGCTTTAGATTAGTATATTTTATTAGCCTCCTGTATGCTTCTGCCCTCCTCTGTCAGCCCCTTTCCCATCCATTTTCAACACAGCTGACAAAGTGATCTTTTAAAAGCGTGAATCTAATCATGTCACCCCAATAGCTTCCCCTCTCATTCAGAGTAAAAGTCAAAGCCCTTACGTTAGCCTAAAGGGCTGAACCACATATCCTGCCCCTCCCATCACTATTACTTCTCTGACCTATGTCCTACCAGTGGTCATTTGGCTTCAGTTATGTTGGACTTCTTGTTGTTCATTAAGCATTTTGCACTGGCTGTTCCATTTGCCTGAAATACTCTTTTTCTGTATATTCTCATGATTTGTGTCCTCACTACTTTTAAGTCTTTGCTCAAATGTCACATTCTCCAAGTGAGAACCATCCTGATCACTCAGTTTAAAATTACATGACTCTCCAACCCTAATTTTTTCACCACCCCACCTGCTTTATGTTTAGTCAAAAAAATTATTGCTTTCTAATATTCAACTAAAAGGTTACTTATTTTATTTATTCCTACTAAAATGTAAGCTCCATAAAATCAGGGCTTTTAGACCATTCTGTTCACTGCTGTACCCTGAGTATTTAGAATAGTCTTGGCAGAGAGTTGGTGCCTCAGTAAATATCTGTTGAATAAATATGTATGTCCTGGGTTATGATGTAAAGATGTAAAAATGTGTTTCTTAGTGTGTATTGCTGTCAAAAAAAAAAGGTTTGAAATGTGTTAGCAAGTAGTTGCCATCAAGTTGGGAGTTTGAAAGCTACGTAGGAGTTTTATGGCAAGGAAATTTAGTGAAATTTGTATGGTTATCAAGATAGTAGGTCAGATATCGCCCAAGAGTAGTTTATTCACCCCAGACAGAATGCTTACCCCAAAAATTCTCTGGAGTAAGAGTTAAGTGACCTAAGTAGCACTTAACTAGAGGCCTCATTCAAGTCATTTCACCTCTCAGGCTGCAGCGTCTCATGTGTAAAGTCATTGGATTGAGGTGCTCTCTATGATCTTTTCCAGGTCTGATGATCTCTGAAAAGCTACATTGCTAATTTTTTGCTATAATGATCCTGAAATGAAGTGCATATTAGTTGCACGAATATATTTCTTCAATGAAGAAATTAATGAATCTCAACTGTGTTCTTATGTTTTTATGTCTCTTCATGAGGCAAAGAATTTGCATTTTAATATGCATATTTATGCTAATTTATGATATATATGGGAGAAACAAGGTTATTTGAATTTAATAGTTCTTCTGCATTACCCTGTTTACGAAATTGTCAAAAGATAAAAAGTCAAACTACAATATTGATAATCTTTCAAGAACCATAGGAAAAAAATCAACAGTCGATTTTTTTGTTTTTATGTCTTCTTTTTCAGACGGTCTTAAAATCGCTACACTTGCCAAAAAACAACAGTCTTTATGTCCTTACACCAGACTTGCCACCACCATCATCATCTAGTCATGCTGGGTAAGCTGTTTACTTTTCCTGGGAATCTGAAATGAAAAGTTTAAGTTGTTTTAAGCTGTTGTATAAACATCAAAATCAAATCAAATCAAAATCTTGTTGAGACTTTAGCTTACTAACAACTATTAACTATATAAAATTTCAAATTATTTGGTTTGGATAGTTTATTTGTTTGATTTTAGTGGTGTAATTTTTTTCCAAAGGTAATCTTTATCAAAACTTCATTTTGTAAAAAAGTAGTCAAAATGGGCACTTTTTTGTTTGAAGGGGAAGGACTAGAGTTGGAGGAAAGAGAATGAATGGCTGGAACTCCAGCCTCTGCCATGGCTAAAGAAGACTAATTTCCTTTGAGGAAAATTCACTGGGCTCTGGAGAATACAGCTTGAAAAACACTGATATAAAATTTTTATTAAGATATTCTCTCTATTTGGGGGCCGGCCCCGTAGCCGAGTGGTTAAGTTCACACGCTCTGCTGCAGGCGGCCCAGTGTTTCGTTGGTTCGAATCCTGGGCACGGACATGGCACTGCTCATCAAACCACGCTGAGGCAGTGTCCCACATACCACAACTAGAAGGACCCACAACGAAGAATATACAACTATGTACCGGGGGGCTTTGGGGAGAAAAAGGAAAAAAATAAAATCATCTTTAAACAAACAAAAGATAGTCCCTCTATTTGGAATAGAGGATCTCATTCTTTTTGTAGTTTTCACAGTAAAACTCAGTACATTTATAGAATGATCAAATGATTTTAATATTATATATTGTTATTGCTAGGTGAAGCAAACTGATATAAAGTAATTATGCTAGTAATAGAGTAATAATTTTTTTGAATATAGTGTCATTCCAGAACTATGTTAAAGTTATTTTCAGATTTTCACAATTTTTGTGCAAGTTTTCTTCGTTTTTAATACAGCTCTTTGATTTTGTGTGGTAGAGACCTGTGTCCCTAAACTTTGAATATTGTTAAACTTCTCCCCAGCCCCCCCCCCACCACCTACCAGATTTTTAAAAATTATGTAATGAAAGGAAAAAAATTCCTGTTTTTCTCTACCACACTGCTCATAGAACACTTCTGGCCATCAAATGTGTGGATATTTTTTCCCACACCGGGCAATTCTTCAACAGCTGGATGTTCTACAATTTAAATTCTGATACCATCTACCTGGAAATAGCATTAGATCCCATAGGTTCAGGATCAGTCTCACAAGACTGCCCCCACATCAGACACCAATTTCAAGTTCAGGTTGTTACTTGTGCTTCTGACCAACTGGTGCTAAATTGGACATTCCCACAACCTCCTTCTTGGATTCGATAATTTGTTAGAGTGGCTCACAGAACTCAGAAAAGTGCTCTACTTACTATCGTCAATTTATTACTAAGCATATTTTAAAGGATATAAATGAAGAGCCAGATGAAGAGATCCATAGGGCGAGATCCAGAAGGGTCTTGAGCACAGGAACTTCTGTGCCTGTAAAGTTTGGGGTGTGCCGTGCTCCTAGTACATGGATTCTTTCTTGTTCTCCTACAGAAGCTCTCCAAAACCCTCCAGCCAGGACTTTTTTATGGAGGCTTCATTACAAACATGATTGATTAAATCATTGTCTATTAGTGATTAACTCAATCTCCAACCCTTCTGTCTTGCCAAGAGGTTGGGGGGGGAATGGGATGCAGGTATCTGGAAGTTCCAACCCTCTAATCGCGTGGTTGTTTCCCCTGGTAACTAGCCCCCATCCTGAGGGGTTTTCCAAAAGTCACCTCATTAGCAAACTCAGATGTACTTGAATGGGACTTGTTATGAATAACAAAAGATTCCTTCCCCCTTTCATCTTTATCACTTAGAAAATTTCAGGGGTTTTAGGAGCTCTCTGGGGAAGAAAACCAAATATATATATCTTTTATTGTTGTTGTTGTTGAAGAAGATTCACCCTGAAATAACATGTGTTGCCAATCTTCCTCTTTTTGCTTGAGGAAGATTCACCCTGACCTAACATCTGGGCCAATCTTCCTCTATTTTGTATGTGGGTCCCTGCCACATCATGGCCGCCAATGAGGGGTATAGGTCCAAGCCAGGGAACTGAATCCCAGGCTGCCGAAGCAAAGCACGCTGAACTTAACCATTAGGCCATGGAGCCAGCTCTCTCTCTCTACTTTTTTGGTTAATGTTCTTGAAAACCTTTTGTTTTGTTTTATTTTACTTGTTAATTTTATTGAGGTGATACTGGCTTTTAACTGTGCAAATATCAGGTGTACGTTATTATATGTCAGTTTCTCTGTAGACTGCATTGGGTTCGCCACCAATAGTCTAGTCTTTATCCATCACCATACGTATGTGCCCCTTTACCCCTTTTGTCCTCCGCCCACCCCATTTTCCTCTGATAATCACTAATCTCTTTTCCTTATCTATGTGTTTGTTTATCTTTCACATGAGTGAAATCATACTGTATTTGTTTTTCTCTATCTGACTTACTTCACATAGCATAATACCCTCAAGGTACATCCATTTTGTCGCAAATGGGACGATTTTGTCTTTTTTTTTATGGCTGGGTAGTATTCCATCATATATATATACCACATCTTCTTAATCCATTCATCCATTCATGGGCACTTGAGTTGCTTCCACGTCTTGGCTATTGTGAATAATGCTGTGGTGAACATAGGGGTGCATAAATCTCTTTGAATTGTTGATTTCATGTTCTTTGGATAAATACCCAGTAGAGGGATAGCTGGGTCATATGTTATTTCTATTTTTAACTTTTTTGGGAAATCTCTGTACTGTTCTCCATAGTGGCTGCACCAGTTTGCATTCCCACCAGCAGTGTATAAGGGTTCCCTTTTCTCCACATCCTCTCCAACACTTATTTCTTGTCTTGTTAATTATAGGCATTCTGATGAGTGTGAGGTGATATCTCATTATAGTTTTGATTTTCATTTTCCTAATAATTAGTGAGGTTGAACATCTTTGTGTTTGCCTCTTGGCCATCTGTATATCTTCCTTTGAAAAATGTCTCTTCATATCCTCTGCCCATTTTTTTGATCAGGTTGTTCATTTTTTTGTTCTTGAGCTGTAGGAGTTCTTTATATGTTTCGGAAATTAACCCCTTGTCAGACATGTGATTTGCAAATATTTTCTCACAGTTGGTGGATTGTCTTTGTGTTTTGTTGATGGTTTCCTTTGCTGTGCAGAAGCTTTCAAATCTGATGTAGTCCCATTTATTTATTTTTTCTTTTGTTTCCCTTGCCTGAGTAGACATGGTATTCGAAAAGATGCTGCTAAGACCCATGTCAAAGAGCGTACTGCCTGTATTTTCTTTTAAGAGTTTGATGGTTTCAGGTCTCACATTCAAGTCTTTAGTCCAGTTGGAGTTAATTTTTGTGTATGATGTAAGATAATAGTCTACTTTCATTCTTTTGCATGTGGCTGTCCAGTTTTCCCAACACCATTTATTGAAGAGACTTTCCTTTCTTCATTGTATATTCTTGGTCTTGAGTCAAAGATTAGCTGTCAGTGGATGTGTGGTTTTATTTCTGGGCTCTCAATTCTGTTCCATTGATCTCTGTGTCTGTTTTTTCTGCCAGTATGATGCTGTTTTGATTACCATAGCTTTGTGTAATATATTCTGACGTCAGGGATTGTGATGCCTCCAGCTTTGTTTTTTTTCCTCAGGATTGCTTTAGCTATTTGGGGTCTTTTGTTGCCCCATATGAATTTTAGGATTCTTTGTTCTATTTCCATGAAGAATGTCATTGGGATTCTGATTGGGATTGCATTGAATTTGTAGATTGCTTTAGGTAGTATGGATATATTAACTGTGTTTATTCTTCCAATCCATATGCACGGAATCTCTTTCCATCTCTTTATGTCTTCTGTGATTTCTTTCAATAACGTCTTATAGTTTTCATTGTATAGGTCTTTCACCTCCTTGGTTAAATTTATTCCTAGACGTTTTGTTCTTTTTGTTGTGATTGTAATTAGGATTGAGTTCTTGAGTTCTCTTTGTGTTACTTCATTATTAGTGTATAGAAATGCAACTGATTTTTGAAAGTTCATTTTGTACGTTGCAACTTTGCTGTGGTTGTTGATTATTTTTAATAGCTTTCTTGTGTATTCTTTAGGGTTTTCTATGTATAGAATCATGTCATCTGCAAACAGTGAGAATTTCACTTCTTCCTTTTCTTTTTCTTGTCTAATTGCTCTGGCCAAAACCTCCAGTACTGTATTGAATAATAGTGGCAAGACTGGGCACCCTTGTCTTGTTCCATTCTCAGAGCATGGCTTCTAGTTTTTCACATTGAGTATGATGTTGGCTGTGGGTTTGACATGTATGTCCTTTATTGTGTGGAGGTACTTTCCTTCTATACCCTTTTTTTTGAGAGTTTTTATTGTAAATGAATATTGGATCTTGTCAGATACTTTCTTTGTATCTATTGAGATGGTCCTGTAGTTTTTATTTCTAATATTGTTAATGTGCTGTATCACATTGATTGATTTGTGGATGTTGAAATTTCTCTGTGTCAGTGACATAATTCCCACTTGATCATGGTATGTGATCCTCTTAATGTATTTCTTTATTTGATTTGACAATATTTTGTTGAGGATTTTTGTGTATGTGTTCATCAGTGATATTGGCCTGTAATTTTTCTTCTTTGTATTGTCTGTCTGGTTTTGGTATCACGGTAATGTTGACCACATAGAATGAGTTTGGAAGCATTCCATCTTCTTCAATTTTTTGGAATAGTTTGGGAAGGATAGGCATTAAATCTTTGAATCTTTGATAGAATTCTCCTGAGGAGCCATCTGTCCTGGACTTTTGTTTTTTGGGAGGGTTTTTCTTTTCTTTTCTTGTTTTTTGGGGTTTTTTGTGTGTGTGAGGAAGATTGGCCCCAGGGTAACGTTTGTTGCCAACTGTCCTCATTTTGCTTGAGGAAGGTTGTCCCTGAGCTAACATCTCTACCAATCTTCCTCCATTTTATATGTGGGATGCCACCACAGGATATCTTGATGAACCCTATGTAGGTTCCAAACCTGCAAACCCCAGGCTGCTGATCCAGAGTGTGCAAACTTAACCACTAACCACCAGGCCAGCCCCTGGGAGATTTTTGATTACTATTTCAATCTCGTTACTTGTGATTGGTCTATTCTGATTCTCTGTATCTTCTTGCTTCAGTTTTGGGAGGTTGTGTGAGTCTTAGAATTTATCCATTTCTCCTAGGTTTTCCAGTTTGTTGACATATAGTTTTTCATAGTATTCTCTTATAATCCTTTGTATTTCTGTGGTATCTATTGTAATTTCTCCTCTTTCATTTCTAATTTTATTTATTTGAGGCTTCTTTCTTTTTTTCTTAGTGAGTATGGCTAAGGGTTTGTTAATTTTGTTATCTTCTCAAAGAACCAGCTCTTAGTTTCATTGAGCCTTTCTGTTGTTTTTTAGTCTTTATTTCATTTACTTCTGCTCTAATTTTTATTATTTCCTTCCTTCTGCTGATTTTGGGCTTTGTTCTTCTTTTTCTAGTTCTGTTAGGGGTAGTTTAAGATTATTTATTTGAGATTTTTCTTGTTTGTTGAGGTCGGCCTTTATTGCTGTAAATTTCCTTCTTAAGACTGTTTTTGCTGCATCCCATAAAAGTTGGTACATTGTGTTTTTATTTTCATTTGTCTCCAGGTACTTTTTATTTCTCCTTTGATTTCTTCATTGGCCCACTGTTGGTTCAGTAGCATGTTGTTCAGTCTCCACATATTTGTGACTTTTCCAGCTTTGTTCTTGTGGTTGATTTCTAGTTTCATAGCATTATGGTCAGAAAAGATCCTGATATGATTTCAATCTTCTTAAATTTATTGAGGCTTGCCTTGTTTCCCAACATATGATCTATCTTTGAGAATGTCCCATGTGCACTTGAGAAGCATGTGTATTCCGTTTTTGGATGGAATGTATTATATATATCTATTAAGTCTATCTGGTCTAGTTTTTGGTTTAAGACCATTGTGTCCTTGTTGACTTTCTGTCTGGATGATCTATCCACTGATGTAAGTGGGGTGTTGAGGTCCCCTACTATTACTGTATTGCTGTCAATTTCTCCCTTCAGTTCTGTTAATAGTTATTTTATCCACTTTAGTGCTCCTGTGTTAGGTGCATATATATTCATAAGTGTTATATCTTCTTGGTGGAATGTCCCTTTTATCATTATATACTGCCCTTCTTTGTCTCTAATGTCTTTTTTTATCTTGAAGTCTGCTTTGTCTGATGTAAGTGTGGCAATACCTGCTTTCTTTTACTTTCCATTTGCTTGGAGTACTGTCTTCCATCCCTTCACTCTGAGACTGTGTTTGTCTTTAGAGCTGAGATGTGTTTCCTGGAGGCAGCATATTGTTGGGTCTTGTTTTTTAATCCATCCTGCCACTATGTGTCTTTTGTTTGAGAATTCAGTCCATTACATTTAGTGTGATTATTGATATAGGATGGCTTAATATTGCCATTTTATCTCTTGCTTTCCAGTTGTTATATATTTCCATTGTTTCTTTTCGCTTGTATTTCTGACTGCCATTTCAGTTTGATGGTTTTCTGTGATGATTTTTTCAGTTTTCTCTTTATTTGTGAATTGTGGCTCTGCTATGATTTTTTTGTATAGTGGTTACCATGAGGTTTGAATAAAAGATCTCTTATATGAGATATTCCATTTTCTGATAGCCTTTTATATCCGTTAGCCTATGTAGGTTCTGTCCTTTTTCCCTTCGCTAAGTTATTTTTGTCACCAATTATTCATTTTTGTGTTGTGAGTTTGTGACCAAATTGAAGTGGTTATAGTTATTTTTGATACTTTCTTTCCCTTCATCCTTTATTTAATGATTGTTTCCTAACCTATTGTGATAGAAAGCTGAAATTTTCTGATTTTGTCTATCTGCTTGTTCAAAGCTTTGTAAATCTTTGCCTTTTTTTTCCAGGTAGGAGAGCTCCCTTCATCTTTTCTTGTTAAGGCAGGTCTAATGGCAATGAACTCCCTCAGCTTTTCTTTGGAAAAGGTTTTATTTCTCCATTGTATTATTTTGCTGGATAATTTCCCTGGATAGAATATTCTTGGCTGCATAATTTTTCTGGATAGAGTGTTCTTGACTGATAGTTTTTGTCTCTCAGCATTTTGAATATATCATTCCACTCTCTCCTAGCCTGTGAGGTTTCTGCTGAGAAATCTGCTGAAGCGTGATGGCGATTCCTCTGTTGGTTATTTTCTTCTCTCTTGCTGCCCTTAATATTTTTCTTTGTCATTAACTTTTGACAGTTTTAATATTGTATGCCTTGAAGAGGGTCTTTTTGCATTGATGTAAATAGGAGTTCTGTTTTCTTCATGTAGTTGCTTGTCCAGTGTCTTCCCCAGATTTGGGAAGTTCTCAGCTATTATTTCTTTGAATAAGCTCTCTGCTCCTTTCTCCCGCCCTTCTCCCTCTGGGATACCTGTAATCCTTATGTTACTTTTCCTAATTCAGTTGAATATTTCTCAAAGAATTTCTTCATTTTTTAAAAATCTTAATTCTCTCTGCTCCTCCATGTGATATATTGTTTTTTATCTCATTAATTGTGTTCTTCATATGCAGAATTTCTGTTTGGTTCTTTTTTTAGAGCTTCAGTCTATTTGATGAAGTATTCCTTCTGTACATTAATTTTGTTCTTGACCTTGTTGAAGTGTCTTTCTGAGTTTTCTTGTAGCTCACTGAGTTTCTTTATGATGGCTATTTAGAGTTTTCTGTCAGTCAGATTATAATCTTCTATGACTTCAAGTTTGGAGAGTTTGGTTTCTGGAGAGCTGTCATTCTCCTTCTCTTCTACCGTGTTACTGTAGTTCTTAATGGAGTTTGATGAGTTGATCCTCTGCCGGTTCATTTGTGGTAGTAATCACCTTTCCACAGCTTTGGTTACTTTGGTTCTGAGCTGCTTCTGGTTATATTTGAGAGCCTGCGTTTTCCACCCTCCACTGCCTCTGCTAGAAGTGTCATCAGTGTCCTCCTTGTGCTGCTTATGCCTCTGAGATTGCTGATGCCTTGCTACTTTTGATATCGCTGCAGTCTTAGGTGTTGCCACTGGGGTCACCACGCTGTGAGCACTTCTACTGCTTCCAGGGTTCCTGTGTCTCGTGTTCTCCCACTTCCTCTCTGTGGGCTCTCCACGGGCTCGGGTGCTTCTGCCCCATGTACCACTTGCGCTGCTGCTCCTGGGTTATCTGGAAGTGCTGGCAGCATTGTTGCCAGGGACGCTGGGTTCTCAGATGTTACTCTTGATGTCGGGGGCCCAGGTTCTTGTATGCAGCCCCTGCTGCTGGTAGAGCTGGTGTCAGGGCTGCTGTTACTAGAGGCTTGGTCTCAGGTTCTGCTGTGGTTCCTGAAGCCTCAGGTTGCAGGTGTCATCTGCCAGTGCTGGAGGAAGAGTAGGGCTTGAGCTGCAAGTGCTGTTGCTGGCCCTGCAGTCTCTGGTCACTGGCGCCTGCCAGTATTCTTTTTGAGACCTCCTGTCAGGGCATCCTGTTCCTGCCAGTGAAATCCACATTTTGGTTGTTGTCGCCACTGCTGGAGCAACTGTACCACTGCCAGGGGTGGATGAGGGGCCTGGGTTGCCGGCACCGCTCTGTGTCCTGAAGCCTCAAGATGTGTGTGCCATCTGCCTCTGCTGAGGGAGGCAGGGGCTGCAGCCTCTGGTTTCCTGTGTTGGCACGCACTGGTGATCTGCTCTGAAACTTCGTTTCAGGACACCCTGCCCCTGCTGGGAAAATTTATGCCTTGTGGTCCCCGCTGCCCCGGGAGGGAATGGGAGCCAGGTCACTGTCTCTGATCTGTGTCCTGAAGCCTTAGGATGTGCACACCTCCCTCTGCCACTGCTAGGGACAGGAGCTGCAGCCTCTGATAGTTGGTGCTATGCGTGCACTAGTAACCTGCTTTGAGACCTTGCATCAGGGCACTGCACCCCTGCCAGGGAAATTTACGCCTCGGATGTAGTCCCCACTGCTGGAAAGAGCAGCGCCACTCCCAGTGGAGGGGGGAGGGTGGTCCTGACTCTGCTGTGTCTGGAGCCTCAGGACATGTGCACCACCCACTACCCCTGGTGGTGGGCAGGGACCAAGCCATGAGTGCTGTGTTTGCCTTTGTAGCCTGTGGTTGTTGGTGTGTGTGCTGGTGTGATGATCCGCGTTTTGGATGCCCGCTGCGGGGGAGGGGGGAGGGTTTCTCCCCTGTTCTGCTGCCGCCCTGACATCCACTCCACCCACTTCAGATGTGTAGGTGCTTGGATCACTCAGGCCTTCTGGTGTGCTGTGCAGGGAGTGCCTTTTTGGTCATTGGATGTAGACTGGTTGTAACTTAGAGGGGAGAGAGAAAGGGAGTGACTCACTCCACCATGATTCTGGCATCACTCCTTATGTATTTCTTATTGTGGATCATCTTGTCATAGGTAGACTGTAGCAAAAAGAATATTAAATTTGGCTCTACCAAAGTAGAAATCACTGAATTGAAAAAAGTTAAATCTAATGTATTTGTATTTGATAGTCTGTTAGTAATTTGTTTTAGTTTAAGCATTTAAAAATTTCTTGGGTTTCTCTCTATCCTCTATGTTCAGATCGCTTATTAATGGAAGTTGAATTTACACACAATTGTAAACAGCCAAACAGTACATGTAGTCCTCATGTTTATAGTAATGTTGATATAAACACTACATGAGATTAAGTTAAACAAAGAGTTATAGGTACGGTTCTGTATCTAGTCAGAACATTATTTTGTAGGTTACTTAACAGAGTGTAACCACTGTCATCCAACATGTGATCAATATAACTACAAGCAGATAGGAGACATCATTGGTTATAATCTGTTGCTTTCTAGTAGCATGATTAAATAGATTTATTAAAACATCTTCCTGGGCTAATGGAAATGTCCTTCATTGCCGTGTGGCTGACCTTAATTGATTGCCAGTTGCTCAGTCTCTAGGTGAGCAGGGACCTACAGAGCTTCTGAAATGCAATGTTTGTTGGAGAATGAGTACTTCATATAGCACTAAAGTAGTCTTCCCTATTTGGCTTTATGGATTTTTCCTAAGTTATAATGATACTATTGTTACCACACAAAATTGGGGTTCTCTGCCTGATGCACATAAAAAGCCAATTATTACAGCTTCAGCTTTTGAGAAAAGAAAACACTTTATTGCAGGGTCAACAAGCAAGGAGACAAGAGGGAAAAGCTCTTAAGTCTGTCTCCCCTATCCAGGGCTTAGGGCAAAATTTGTGGGATAAGTGGGCAGGGTGGTCTGAAATTTGGAGATACCTGATTGGAGGTAAGGAGAAGTGAGGTAAATGATGACCTGCGCAAGTGTAGTGAAGTTTCATGGCTTTTCAGGGGACATATGTTCACAAAGTGGTGGCATTAGCATATCTGAGGGTTAGATTTTCGGCCCCCTGACATCAAAAGGGTCACCTATCAAGCATTCGTGGAAGCCCAGTTGATGGGTTGGTGGTCCCAACTGGCCTGAACTGGACAAGGGGTCAACATTCAATTTCTGAGAAACAGCTCTTAATTACTCTGTTGATAAGATGGGGTCAGTTCAGATTGGTTCTAGTGGGCCCATGGTTAGACTATTTCCTGTGTTGGAACAATAAGAAAGACAGAAAAATTCAAAGTCAAACAAAAGACATAAAGCATAGAGTATCTAGGTGGTGGGAGAAGAGGCATGTGGAGGCTCCTGCTAGTGAAAAAGTCATATTAAAGCACTTTTTATTAGAATCTAACTAAAAAGCCAAGGTGTATTTCTTTTAGTGTGTTAATCTTTCTATAAAAATAGAGATTATTTTTCTTTTTGCTGTGATTTCATGGGATGCAAACAAAACAAAAACAAAATTCATGTAGAACCTTAAAAGCTAGTGGTAATAATTATTTTTAACTTGTGATTTTCATTTTGTGTTTCATGAAATAAAAATAATTTTTCTACTTCTTAACTATATGGTGGAGTCCACAAAACAATTTCCTGTTGTGTTATATAGCACATCATATTATCAAATGTGGTAGACAGATAAAATTTCTCTGTACGAAATTCCGTGAGTCAAATTGATTTTTTTTAATTTTTATTTTTTTTTTAAAGATTGACACCTGAGCTAACTTGTGTTGCCAATCTTCTTTTCTTTTCTGCTTTCTCCCCTAAAGTCTCCCAGTACATAGTTGTATATTCTGGTTGTAGATCCTTCTGGTTATGCTGTGTGGGGTGCGGCCTCAACATGGCTTGATAAGCAGTGCTATGTCCGCACCCAGGATCTGAACCAGCGAAACCCTAGGTCACCAAAGTGGAGCGCATGAACTTATCCTCTTGGCCATGGGGCTGGCCCACCAAATTGGTCTGTTTTTGCAGAATTTTGTTATAGTTGGTGTATTCATAGACATCTTATTTGTAATTTGTAACCTAATTTATAATCTAAAATGGAGAAAATAAAAGATAATTCTGATTTTTAGTGTTATATTTGAGAATTGGCAAATAAATAGCTCTGAAACTGGTAGAGGAAAATAGGAAGTTTATGAGCCAGCCCTGATGGCCTAGTGGTTAAGGTTTGGCACTCTCACCACTTTGATGACCTGAGTTTGGTTCCTGGTCGTAGAATCACACCACTCATTTATCAGTAGCCATGCTGTGGTGGCGGCTCACATAGAAGAACTAGAAGGACTTTCAGTTAGAATATACAACTATGCACTGGAACTTTAGGGAGGGAAAAAAAAAAAGGAAAGTTTATGTACATCTTATCCCCTTCCCTTGCTTCATCTCAGATTTGGGATCTTTTTAAATGGCATATTTTATTTAGGTGGTTGGTTTGATGTTTAACTAATTTTACGTTTTATTTCTCTGAGGTGAGTGAGTGGATGTTGGAAGATGGAGGGGAGTTGGATAATAAGCTGCCTATTAATTGCAGTGCTGAACTATGACAAGGTCCTGCTGCTGGCTTCCACTGTTTCAATTCCAGGTCAATGCCCAATGTTAGGTTCTTTCTTTATAAAGTATCCATTTTCTCTAACCAGACTAGAGAACATTGGTATTATAGTGTCACTCTTAAACAAAATTTATTATAACCAAATCAGGAAAGTAAGATGATTATAATCTATCTCTCCAGAGCAAAGACATCAAGGTATAATGAGGAAAATCCTGGATTTCAGTCCCAAATTGGCTGGGGCCCTAGATTTTTCATTTATAAAATGAGAAGCATTGTTTTAGTTGCCAGGGTAGTTGTAAAATTTCAGTAAGCAGGAGTAGTACATTATATGCAAGAGCACTAATTACAAAGCACAATAATCAAAATGATTTACTTATGCTAATAAATACCAATAATAATCTTTTTCATTCAACTCTTACTTGATTCTTACAACAATCCTTCAAGGACACAGGCCAATTTTGATACCTCTGTTTTATGGGTGAGGAAATTGAGGTGTTTAAAAGAGTTTTGTGGATTGTTTAAAGTTAACAGTAAATACTTCTGAATCTGAAGTCTCCATATCACTCTGCATTACTATAGGTTTTAGATTGTTGACGGAAATATACAAAGCTTTATCTTACCATCTTCTTTGGAGGCTGTTCTCTAGAATGAGATTTTTTTCTTCAATCTTGTGTAGGGGCAGAAAATTTTCCCTTCTTCCCTTCTAGGGTCTTTGGCTGGTCTAATAATTAAATTAACATAAGATAGATTACAAAAGAAAAACAAATTTAATTTCATATGTATGGGAATGCTGTATGGTATAGGGGCCTGGGGCTTCAAAGGGGAGGAGGGTAATTCCTAGGACAACAAGAAGAGCAGATGTTTGGTAATTAGATGTTTGCCCGGCCATACAGATAGGTCATTCAGATAACAAGTTATCTCTGGTAGTAGCTCTTTTTCTGGGCCAGCCCCTCCCTGTATCTGAATTATTTTAGGTAGTTAAATGAGAGGTAAAACTTTTTTTTTAATCTGCTGGGTCTGGATTGCTTTCAGCTCAAAATAGTCCACGTGCCAAAGTGGCACATTTTGGGGCAGCCTATTCTGCTCCCCTTCATTTGTAATTTGTCATTATATAGTCTTTGAAGGGCGTTTATATACCTTATTTCACTTATTGTAATTCTTCTCAAGAATATTTATGAAATTGCAGTGTGTGAATTCACTTTTAGTTATAGTACATTATAATATATAATCATTTAATAAAATGTAGATATAAAATAACATGCTGTTAAATTCTTTACTGACAAACCATTTTATTCTCAAGGTTTGGTGAGAACTATAGGTAGAGAGAACTATATCTTAAACCATGTGCTATAAAAATTTTTTTCTTAACTTGATTTTACTGCCACTAGGGGGTGCCTGGTAATTGAGTCTTATTTTGTACTTACAACTTCTTTCTAAAAAAAATAAAAAAAAAAAGCTAAGCACCTGTGATTATGATATGAGCACCTATGATTGAATTCTGTTTAGAATTATTTTAAAGTAAATTATGTTCTTCAGCAAACAGAATTTCAAGCCTTCTGAGAATTTGAGTGAACTCTTTAATCATAATCTCCATAATAGTTGAAAAGCATTTTAAAACCTTTTTTAATAAATCAGATTTAATAAATCACTAATTAATTGAAAGGTGAAGCAGTGCCCCTATGGCACAACTTCAAATTATACTGTAAATCATAGTAAAGTTAAAAGGGAAAAAAACCTGTTAATTATACATGTTTTATATTATTATAGGAAAGATTCAGTCCATCAAAGATTTATTGATTTCCTACTAGATAAAAACAAGCTCTATCTTCAAGGAGCTTATAACCTATTCATTAAAGGTATTAGGTTTTTTCTTAATTCATCTCTTTACAGAAATTTTCCTTCATTCTTGGTGTTCTTCTGCCACTCAGGTTGATTCACCCAATAAGCTCCTCTTTTCTTCATCTACTCTAAAGGTTGGTGTCCTGAGAGTTCTATTCTCAGCATTCCCTTTTACTGTATCTTCTCCCTGACATCTACTCTCAACCCTTCAATTTCCAAATATGTATAGATGACTCACAAATCTCTGTTTATAAACCCATATGTCCAAGTGCCAGTGGAGCTTTTCACTGGTCTGTGTCCCACATGTAATTCAAAATCATATGTCTAGATCTGAGACAAGCCTGAGAAATCTGTACTACTGCCTATATTTTTTGTCTCAAATGTACAGTGCTGCAAAATACTGCAGTGTATTCCAGGTAGGATGATAATTATTTAAAAGTCCATTGAGTTTGGCATATAAGTAACTGATGACTTTATTAAGATCATTTTTGGTAGAAAGATGAGAATGAGAATCAGATTCTAATAGATTTTAAGGGATAAGTGAGAAATGAGGAATCAGTTATTGTTACTTTCAGAAAACTCAGCTGTGAAGGGAAGAAGAAGTTGAGCAAGGAGTAGTGTCAAGAAACTGGAGAATTATCAGAAGTATGAGGAAAAAGAGACAGCAAATAGGAAAAATTTGAAAAAGTGAAACCAGAAAAGGGCTAGTGGCCAAAAAGGGTATGGGAGTGTCTTAGCTCGAGTTGCTATAACATAATACCAAAGATTGGGTAGCTTAAATAGCAGACATGTATTTCTCGCAGTTCTAGAGTCTGGAAAGTGCAAGATCAGGGTTCTGGCAAGATTTGGTTTCTGGCGAGAGCTCTTTTCCTCACTTGCAGACAGCCGCCTTCTTGCAGTGCCCTCACACGGCAGAGAAAAACAGAGCTGTGGTTTCTCTTCCTCTTCTTATAAAGACACCAATCCTATCAGATTAGGACCCCAACTGTATCACCTCATTTATCCTTAACACCTCCTAAAGATTGTCTCCAAATACAGTCATATTGGGGGTTAGGGCTTCAACATAAGAATTCTAGGAGGGATGCAGTTGAGTCCAAAGCAGGGATGCAGGGTGAAGTCCAGGTGTTACGTGTTGAAATGAAATTAGCTAGCAGGTTAGAGACTGTAGGAACTGTAGAAGAATAGAAAGTTGGAGCAAATGGAGAACATTTCTGGGTTTAGGATTTCAGAGCTGTTGTAGTAATAGTTGATGACAAAGTGCAAATTATAGATAATACTGAAATAGAAGATAGGTAATAGTTACAAGGATTTAAGGAAGTATGAATTGAAAGTATCTGGTACAGATAGTGACACGACAGTTATCATTTATGAAGACAGGCTTTTTGCTAAGCTCTTTATGTATGTTATTAAATCTTCACAGTAAATCATAAATAGGTATTATTGCCCACAGTTTGCAGATGGGGAAACTGAGTTAGTGATAGTGGTGAGGTGATGACAGAGAGTAGTTATTGGGAGTTTGTTTAGGTTCTTGTTTGAAGAAGGCTAGAGATACTGATTAACTTTAATCTGTGATAGAAAACATAAACCTAGGTACAAATGCTATAGCTAAAAGGGATAAACACTAAAGAAAAATAACCTGCATACTACTAGAAGAAAAAAGAATGAGAAAGCGTAGTCAGTACATCAGCAAACAGTGATATGAAAAAGAAGCACAAGAAAACAAGGAGAGTAGAAAACAGAAAAAAAAATCAATCTCACTATAGAATTAAATTCTCCTATTAAAGACAGAAGCTCCCTGATAGGATTTTGAAAATAGTCAGCTCTATGTTGTTTACCAGAGAAACATCTTTTAAAGAAATGACATAGAAAAAATAAAGGGACAGAAAATTATATTCTAGATGCTCCAGCTAAATATTAATTAAAAGAATGTAGTATAGCAATAATCACATAAAATTGAATTTAAGGCAAATATAGCATTGAGGGACAGTTTACCAAAAGGATATGCCAATTGTGAACTTGTGTATACAAATCAACAAAAATTGACAGAACTACAAGGAGAAATAGATCAGCCACAATCATACACAAACATTTTTCACAAACTAATGAATTAAGCAATAAATCTTTGTAGGCTATAGAAGATTTGAATAACTGAATTGAGCACATGTGGAATACTTATGAAAATTTACCATGTTCTAGAACACAAAGTCAGTATCAAAGAATCTCTGTCATACTGACCCCATTCTCTGACCATTATGCCATAAAATTAGACGTGAAGTAATAATAAAAGATACCTCTGAGATCCTCCATACATTTGGATACTACAAATAATTTACATGAAAACAATTTGGCATGGGGAAAAATGAAGTCATAATAGCAACCACTAGATACTTAGATAACATAAATGGGAGTGCTAGATAAGAAAACTGAATACAGCAAAACTGGTCCTTATAGGGAAATTTTAAGGTGGTTAATTAGAAGACAAGAAAGAAAATTGAATTATGTGTTTAACATAAGGAAAATAGAGAAATAACAATGGAGTAAGTCTGAAGAAAAGAGAAAGATTAAAAAGCAGAAATTAATGGTAGAGGTAATCAATAAGAGTAATAACTGTTTGCTTGAAAAGTCAAGCCAAGAAAAAATGAGAGTAAGCACAAATAAAAATATTAGGTATGAAAAAGGGGACTTAACTATAGATTCAGAAGAGATTTTTTTAATTAATAAAATAATTATCAAATTAATACTAAATTTATCAATTGTTTTAAAACAAATATACATAAATAATAATAAAATATGCATATCTTTATGCCAGTAAAATCTGAAATTTAGATGAAATGGAGATTTCTTTTTTTAATGAAGATTAGCCCTGAGCTAACATCTGCTCCCAATCCTCCTCTTTTTGCTGAGGAAGGCTGGCCCTGAGCTAACATCCGTGCCCATCTTCGTCCTCTTTATATGTGGGACGCCTGCCACAGCATGGCTTGCCAAGCAGTGCCATGTCCACACCCGGGATCTCAACCAGCGAACCATGGGCTGCCAAAGCAGAACGTGCGCACTTAACCGCTGCGTCACTGGGCTGGCCCTGAAATGGAGTATTTTATATAAAATATAGAATATTAAAATAAGTACAAGAGGAAATAGATAACCTAAAAGAAATAATAACCATTAAAGAAACTGAATTAATAATCAAAAATTTTGCATGCCGCTCCTTCCCCCTCCTCCACCCCGGAGGATTTCCGTAAAGAAATCTTACCAAATTCTGATGGAACAGATTGTCCTAGTTTTATACAAATTCTTCTCAGAGGGATTGCTACGTATCTTATTTTATAATACTCATATAATCTTGATACCAAAACCAGAAAAAGATAATACAAGAAAAAGTTATGGCTAAATCTCATTTATAATCACAGATAATAAAAATTAGTGGGTAAACTTTTTTTGTCCTCTCTAAGCCTCACCATTTAATGACCTCTTCTTTTTCCCTGTTCCTTTTCCACTGCATTCAAACTGCACCTCACCCCATGTTCAAATAGTCTCATTAAGATGAAAATGAACCAATAGCTCTCTTTTAAAAAACATAACTTGATTATGTCTCTCCCCTGCTCAGACGCCTCCACTATCTTTCCATCACACTTAGAATAAAACGCAAGTTCCTTACTATGGCCTGTAGAGAACTACCATAATCTTGTCCCTGATTCTCTCCATCTTTTATTACTCTCCCTCCGGCTCATAGCTTGCCAGCCACACGGGGCTTCTTAGACTTCTTTAAACATTCTAAGTGTGCTTCCACTTCCGGGCATTTGCACTTTGCTGTTCCTCTGCCAGGAATGATCTTCCACCAGTTAGCAACCTGGCTCATTCCTTCACTTTCTTCAGCCTCTACTCAAATGTAGAGTTTCTTGATTCCCCAATCTAAAACAGGCCCTCTGTTGTTCTCTCTTACTTTGTCTTGGTTTATCACGACAATGCAGTATATTAGTAACATTAGTAATATATTCATTTTCATATTTGTTGTCCATCTCCCTCGTCACAACATAAAGCTACAAGAAATCAGGGACTTTTTTTTGTTCACTGTAATATCTTCAGCAGCTAGAAGAGTGCCTGAACCATAGTAGGTAATTAGAAGTATTTGTGGAATAAATATTGTAAGGTGACACTTTCCTAAGGATATTTGCTCTTAAGAGAGACTAAAGCTTAAGAGTAAAGTTCTTATGGTGGAATACTAAACATCATGCAGAACAGAGATTAGATATTATATAGAAGATCTTACAGATGTCCCATAAATGTAAAGAGCTAGACAATCTCCACTCCTTGGCATGAGCTTAGCCTTTATTTTTGTCCAGTGTTCCTTATGGCCTTTCCCATCATACTGTGGAGTAATGGAAGAAGCTCTGGCTTTATACTCAGACTCTTCAGTCCTCTATCTGTCCTATACAGGTTTTGTGGTCTCGGGCAACATCTTTCCTCTATGAGTCTTAGTTTTCCTAGTATTATTTCATGTATGGCTGTCCTCTCTCCAACCAGATCCTGAGCTTTTGAAGAGCAAGAGCATTCTTACTCAGCATCTCCCTCAGCTCATGAAAGTGTCATCTACATAAGAGGGCCTTTAATGAACAAACATTTGTTGTAATGAATGTGAAAAGTTTTATTACCAATTGAGGAACGTGATTTTTGGTCCATGCATCTGTAGTCTGTCCATTGGCTGTTTTTCTGTCAAACTTATCATAAAATGTTTTTCAGATAAATGGAGAGTTCATCTATCATATTATTCGTGCAGGATATCAATTATTTACTCATTTACCAGGTATAGATTGAGTATTATCTTACCCAATACGTTCAGTCCTTGTTCTAGGTGCTAGGGATACAGTGAGGAATAAGACAACAAGGTGCCTGCTTGCATGGAGTTTACAATGTAATATGTATAGAGGTAAGGGTAGGGTGGGGGACCAGGCAACAAACTATAAACAAGATAAACAAGAAAAAATATCAGATGATAATAAGCGCTTTGCAGAAAACTAAAATTAAGTGACATGATAAGCAGTATTTGGGTGACTGCTATAGGTTGTAAGGTCAGGAAAAGGTCTTTCTGAAGATGTACCATTTAAGGTGAGACCTGAATGATGGAGGAGCCATTCAAGTGAAGGGCAGATTGAAGAGTATTCTAGGCAAGGGAAAGAGCTAGTGCTAAAGCACTCAGACCACGTATAAATACAGTTGGAGAAGGTGTAATATTTCTGGATTTGGACTTACTAATGATCATCTTGCTAGAAAAGGTAATAAAAAACAGTCTTTTCAACTTGCTTTGGTTTCCTTTTAATTAGTGATTAAAATGTCAAGCTCCATTTTAATTATATAGATTTTCTTCCTTTTTATAGCAAGGTGACAGAAAATAAGGTATCTGTTGTGTGTAGTTGTCCCTTTTACAAGTAGTAACTGAGTCTTGCTGCTGAATTTTGACCTTTTTATACTGGGAGGATGATTCCAGTTAATATTTCAGTAACTTCTATGAGGGTATGGTTGAGCTCTGGTCATGTAGTCAAGCATGTGGTCTTCTTGTGTGGCCTCTGAGTTGTCAAGTTCCTTTTAACTATGGCTTTGAATTAGTTGCTATTTGTGCAAGCATGACTAAATTCAGGGTGCTAATTGAGACTCCTGTGATAGTTGAGTAAACCACTAAAGTTAAAATGTATGGCATTTTTTTGTCCTTTGAAAACCATTGGTGTGAAAGTAGGTGACAATAGCCTTGAATTAAGTGAGAGTAAGGTGTTGTATTTTCCAGTGGGTGCTATGGAAGGAATCAAGGAATATTGAGTCAAGATATCTGAGTCTTAGCCTCTGCTCTGCCACAGAATCACTGTATGACATTGGGCAGGTCATTCCTCTGTTCTGGGCCTCAGCTGCTACCAGAAAATAATGAGGCTTTTCTAGATTCTTGGGGATCCATGATGCGACTCATTCTTCCTTTCTTCTAAGGTTCTTATCAGTGGATTATACACATAAAAATCGTTATCCATATTAGGAAACAAGCTGCTTTAATAGCCAGACAGGACCCAATGGGAGCATGTGGCTTAGACTTGAGTCCTAAGTGGGGTCTTTTACCTCTCACTTCAGATCTAAATCTTAGGATCCACATGCTTAGGTGGCTTATCGAAAGTTATGACTGGGTCTTCAGAGCCTGATGGACTGATGCAGTAGGCCTGCCTCATCAACCTGTTCACAGTAGGAAAGAGAGCTTAGAGAGCTCATGGCAAGCCTTGTCTAGGGTGTATCTACCACAGAGGGTAAGAAGTGGAAGAGAATTTAGTGCACTAGGGCATAGGAAGTGAAAGAGGAAGCTGCTGGTCTCATCCCTGCCTTCTCTGAAATTTAATTTAGTACAATGTGACCTTGTGAATAATTGCAATAGTCTCTTACTCTGAGAGAAGCAACTCTAGAATGGGGAAAAATTGCTGCAAGTGTTCTCACTAAAACTCTTCCTTTGTGGGGAGAAGTAGCCTGGGCAGAATTCTCCCTATAGATATCTGCAGAAGCTTGAAGAAAAGCAAATGAAACATTCTCATGATCTTTGAAGTCTCTTCTAATTCTGTGTTTGATATGTACTTCACTAGATCCATTAAGCGTGGTATAATAAGAGGAAAGACTAAAGTATTCCTACTCTCTCTCTGCTTCTTGTAATCATCCAGCAGCTGTGGTAATAGGTTCGCCTGTGCTTCTAGCCTTGGTCCTACCTAAGAGGTGCCACCCTCTGGGTGGTATGTATCTTGATACTCACACAAATCCAGTATACCTTTTGCCTCTCTTTTTCTCATTCGTATTGCTTTCATCCTGTACAGAGGCCATTCTAGACGCTCGTCTGCCCCCATTATCCCAACTAAGAAGGATAAGAGAGAAGTATCATGGAACTGTTGTGGGATTCAGTTACTAGAAGGGCATTCTGTGGATGCTTTCAAATAGTTGTTATCCTACTTCTGTTTTCCCAGCACCTCACAATCTCTGCACAAATGTTAATACTTGTAATATTTTTCACTCTTTTGTCTGTATCCTGCTGTTTCAGTTCTTGATGGACTCCCTTAACCTAAGAAGAGTCACATCCACAAGAGCTCTGACTTAGACTTAAGAGGAAAGCTCTAGGATATCGTCTGTAAAGGAGTTAAAGCAGTCATCTAATCCACTCCCATTTTATGAGTGGAGGAACTGAGGTCCTGAAGGGGGAAGTTAAATAGTCTATTAGGACTTAGCTTCTTCACCCAGAATTATCAGGATGATAATTTCTGCCTCCCAGGGCTTTGGAGAGGGGCACTGTGATTAAATAAGATGGCATATGGGAACATCAGACCTGGCACAGTGCAGGTGCTCAGTAGTTTCTCTTTCCCAGGTTACAGAGCCAGTTAACAGATGAGCTTGGACTTGTCTCTCATAGTACTCTTAACTTCAAACCACTCATCATAGTGCCTTTGAGCATTTCTCGAAAGGTCAGAGTCAGTAAGGTCCTCAACATAAAGTCTCATTTCAACCTAGTTCGTTTGTAAAGTAAACCAGGAGCAGTGCCTGTTGGCCCATAGTAAATACTCAGTAAATCCTTTAAGTGGATGAACGATGTGATGCAGCTCCTTCAGGAAGAGGTGAACAACTTCCAATGGGGGACTCCTTTGGCTTATATTTTTATTTTCAAACTGGGAAAAAAACCAGTAGGTTTTAACCTCTGAATAATTTGCTGAAATGTCATTTGAAATGGTTTTTCTATGAGTGTGTCTTCGTCATGGTGGCTTTTTAATTAATTAATATTTATGAGGTTTTAGCAGTGTGGCAGAGACCTTAAATGGCCTACAAATGACAGTTTTCTGAAAACTTTATATACAATTAAGTGTTCTGATTGGATCAAATTTTTCTTCCAAAATCCTTTCAAAACAACTTTTTTTTTGTTTTCACAAAGGATATTCATCTGTGAAAATGCTTTACCAGAGTTGTAATCAGTACAATATTTGATAATTTGATATATCATTCTTAAAGTAACTCATCATTTCTCAAGAATAAATTGATATAATGTTTCAAGTACATTATTGTGATTACTGTTCAACTTTAATTTTAGTGAGCATTAATATTAGATTTTGCAAAAGTGAAATTAGGAAGTATTTGGTTGGTAAATGTTTCTTAATATGGGGCTACTGAAAAGTGGCTCATTTTAAGAAGAAAACATTTCCCTAAAGTTATGCATTCTGAATGAAAGAAGAAACTTGTCCCCAATTAAAGCATTGTGGAGATCACAACACATCTAATTGGATTGATGTACCAAACCCATTTGTACAGTTTATTGCCTATTGATAGGTCGGTGACTGCTGAGATTAGCTTGTTAACGTCACTCTTTGAAAAAGAGCCGCAGGTATTTTCTATGGTTGATTTAATGGACAGTCAGAAACTTGGTCACTAATTCGTGAAACAAAAATCAATTTGTCTATAAATGTAATTTTTTTTGTTTTCTTCATATTTTGTCTAGATGGATAGAATTATGTTTTGACAGTTTTGTTATGAACTACTTGATGGATCACAATATATCACTATCACCATTAATTACCACATTTTGATTAATCTTACATACTTTGGTTAATACTGTTTGCTGCATCCAATATATCACTATATTGATAAACAGTAATTATAGACATAAGGACACCTGAACTTTGAAATCATCATGAAAAATGTTAAGAATTATGTGAAACCAAATGTTTGTTTATTTAGACATATTTAATTGCCAGCAAAGAAAGCAATTAAAAGTAGCTGCAGAGTAAGAGGCCAACCTTCGTTAAACGTGGTTTTAAGATTGTTACAGAACTTGTGGTGATGATAACATGGTGTCTTGGAGGATGTTAACAACTGTAGCAGAGTGTTAATTAAGAATGATGTAATCTGCAGCTCTGAATTATTAGCATCATATGTTAGTTTAGCTGGACAGGAGCAAAATCTAGTTTCAGTTATGTTCAGGGTTCAGGTTGTATTTATAGTGGAAAGATTAACATTTTATTTTTATGCTGTTCCTGAGACAATTTAAAAATCCTGAATGAAATACAGTCAAATGTAAACATCAAGTCCCTAGCTCATTTACATATGTGCCAGATTTTCAAACTGATTGCTATTTGAACCTAATCTGTCATTGCTGGCTGCATTAGCTACAACAAACATTACATTTACATATTGATTTCTTATTTTGTTTTAGTGTAAATAATCCATAATTATAGTAAATTTGATCTTTTGTTGACAAGAGCTCATATGACTCTGCAAGTTTAGAATGGAAATTTAAATTGCCATGTGTCATGCTTTTTAATTCAAAATCTTGATGTATCTGAAAAGATGATAAGATCATTGTAGATCATAAAGTATTCCCAAAGAGAGAAACTTTTGTAGTGCCTTTTGGAGAGATATAAATTGTAAAGTATTAATAAAAAATTCAATAACACATTCCAAGATTATTTACATTTTTATAATAAAAAGTCACAGTAATTTGAAAGAAACTGCTGTTTTTGCTTTAAGATCAGGTCATCTTTACAAAATAAAACCTATTGTAAATGAACCTTCTAAGCCTATTATTTTACATTGATATTTTTGTTTAAAATATCTAGTGCAAGAAAAGAAATAGCGTACGCACACAGCAGGAATGAAACAGGAGATTTCAATCCCTGTATTGGTGTTAATACTTTCCCTGTCTTAACTACATATACAGCATTGATTTGAGAAGTATAATTTCGCTGACAACAGCCCATATGTGTCAGTGGATATGTATTATTATTATTATTAAGTAACAATGGCAGCAAATTCATGGTTCCCATTTACATTGCTTAAAAGTGTGTTGTATTTTTGAAGTTAAAAATATGGGGCCCATTTCATTGCAAAAAAATGGTAGCTATCAGATTCTTCAAGTATTTTTTTATAGTTTACAATTTTTTTTTTCTGCTTTATCCCCCCAACCCCCCCGTACACAGTTGTATATCTTAGTTGCAGGTCCTTCTAGTTGTGGGATATGGGACACCGCCTCAACGTGGCCTGACGAGTGGTGCCATGTTCACGCCCAGGATCTGAACCCTGGGCCGCCGCAGTGGAGCACACTAACTTAATCACTCGGCCATGGAGCTGGCCCCCTATAGTTTACAATTTTTTATGGAGATAAAATTTACATACAATAAATGCACAATTCTTAACCATCCCCTAGTTACATGACTTTTGACAAAAGCATATTGTTTTCTGCTATGGATTTTAATGAGTGAGATTTTAATTTGGATGTGTATATACAGGTGTTTAAAAGAGAGCCGTTTAGAAGCCTGTGCTGAACTGGTGGCAGCTGTTTACCTGAGTGCTAGGAATACGGTACACCTAAAAGCCCTTATATTAGTCAACTCAGGCTGCTAAAACAAAATACCGTAGACTATGTGGCTTAAACAAAAGCTATTTCTCACAGTTCTGGAGGCTGAGAAGTCCATGAACAAGGGGCTGGAAGATTTGGTTCCTGGTGAGAACCCTCTTCCTGGCTGGCAGATGGCTGCCTTCTCTCTGTGCCCTCACTTGGCAGAGAGAGAGAAGAGAAAAAGCTCTGGTCTCTCTTCCTCTTCTTATAAGGACACTAATCCCATTATAGGGGCCCCAACCTCCTGGCTTCGTCTAAACTTAATCACTTTCCTAAGGCCCTACCTCCAGATGCCATCACATTGGGAGTTAGGCTGTCAGCATGTGAATTCGTGGGGAGACAGAAACCTTCAGTCCCTAACAACCCTGAAGCCCACGTCCGAATTTGCTGTTTTTCCTAGTCTGGTTGTTTAATGTCGATGGATTTATACTTTCTAACAATGAGTGCTTCCTCTAGAAGTGTTGCTGTTTTGATAGGAAGGCTATGGTTTAGTCTGGCCAAATCTTTTGCCCCCTGAAGACTTTAAGAGGACTTCTTGATTCAAGAATTGCTGGGAAGGAAATCCTTAAATTGCTGTTATTATTCTTTATGCAAGACACCCTGCCTGCTACTGTGCTACCCTATGAAATAGGGTGCTGCTGTTTGGCAGGAGTGAAGCCATTCCTCTTCTTAATCAGGAATTAGTGACAGGTGTATAGCTACATGATGATCAAATGATTGTTCCACTACCGTAATGCAGCCTTAAGTTAACCTTGAAAGATCGCCACATCATACGTATTAAAATAGCTATGTGCTTTCTGCATTAAGTGGATCACTAAAGTGCTCTCTCAAAGTGAAATAGACTCAGTCAAGATAGTAAATAAAGACTGTTACATTCATTTTCTTAATGTTGTTGCTTTTATCAGTACTTGACCCATGGAGGCTAATAATTTATGACTTTTGGTGTTCACATGTATAAAAGTGTCTATAGCTTCAGATTGATTTATTGGGGCCTGTGTGTTAAAATATGCTGTGCATTGTTTTTCTTTTATTAAAAAAACTGGAGGGGAGTATAAAATGTATTAAACTAAGCCAATGAATTAAAATGAAATTGATACTCATTAGAAGGCAGATATTTTACAGATGTTTCTGATAAATGTTCATAGTTAAATTGGAATGGGATCTCCCCAGGCAGAGGTGGACATTTTGCTAATCAAGAACACTGGGAACCCAAGACTTGTGGACAAAAAAGAAAGCAGAAAGAGGATGTCATACTAAAACTGTTTCTAGAATTGTGTTGCTGGCTTAGATATTAACGCTTAGTTTTAAAACTGAAAATCTTAGAGGAGTGGATATCTATCATCTAATCTGTTGTTTTATAGTTACCTTATATCTTTACTCCCTGCCCCCCAATTTTAAAATTAAGAAATTGGCTAGGAGAATTATGAGATATTACTTGTGAAAATGTCTAGCACTTTGCTTACTCATTGCTTAAAAATTTTAACATTCATTGTATTCTATTATACTTTTTGCCAATAGCCAATAGCTCAAAGCTTGGGGACAAATGTATATGATTCTCATTACATTTTGAACATTAATTTCAGTCTGTATTTGAGGGTAGAGCAGAAGTAGGTTTTAATGGCCCTTGTATGTTTGTAGAAACAAAACTATCCCCTTGGTGGTAAATGCAAATATTCGAACTGAAAGGAAAATCATAATGGAGAATAAAAAATTAAAAAACAGTGAGGGGAGAATAGATATTCTATGAAAACCATTTCTTGCATTGAGTTAAAATTCAAACTGCTTTTAAAAATTTTCTACGTTTGCTTACACCTTTACTTCTTCCTTTAATTGAAGCAAAAACATACCATTAAAAACAAAACAAAACAAAACTGGGGCCAGCCCAGTGACGTAGTGGTTACATTCGCGGGCTCCACTTTGGTGTACCAAGGTTCACAGGTTTGGGTTCCGGGCGCAGACCTAGTGCTGCTCGTCAAGCCATGCTGTGGCAGCATCCCACATAAGATGGAGGAAGATTAGCACAGATGTTAGCTCAGCAACAATTTTCACCAAGCAAAAAGAAGTAGATGGGCAACAGGTGTTAGCTCAGGGCCAATTTGCCTCACACACAAAAAAACTGTTTCATATTATTTCTCAACTACTGCTTTGGTTGGCAGTCATCCTCAGAGTACTCTAAAGGTCAAAAGTTGAAGTAGCATGAATTACTTTGCATTTTGAAAGTAAAAGACCGACAGCTTGAAGGTGGATTAACCATGGCTAACTATCCTCACCAACCGTTAGAAGACACTTGGAGAAAATTGCTCCTAGATGCCGCAACTTGAAGACTCAACTCATTCTGCTAAGCAGCAGCTGGAATCAGTTTGCCTAGATAATATTTTAGCAATAAAGTCTTTGCAAATTATGCAAATCACCACAATAAATTCTTTACAGCCTTGGGTCCCCCTGCTCCCCCCCCCCCCAAAAAGCATCTCACAAAACAAAGAAAACTCACTTAGTTCACATGTCAGATTCTGTGAAAAGCCTCTTTGGTTTAATTTAGGTATTCTTCCTCTGTATTTCCATAGCACCTTAGGAAAACTGGTATTAGAGTTCTTAGCAAATGGTACCATATGTGAATTGTAAGTTTGCTTGTCTGCCCATCCCACAATAAACTCCAAACAGAAATATGATCTTACTGGGTTCCCTTCTTGAGTACGTGAAGGGCGAATCATAAGAGTTAGACCTGGTCACTGCTCCTTATTTTGTGTGTGACGTTAAGCAAGTAAGTAACCTAACATCAGTTTCCTCATCTGTAAAATGAAAATGATAATAACTTCATAAAGTTGACAGGAAGCTCTTAATGCCTGATACATAGTAGCACTCATATAACGTTAGCCATTATTATTAATGGCTAAGTGAATGAATCAGGCCGGAGTCTAAGGTCATATATAATACCCTCAGCTTACTCCTCCAAACACATCATTCTCACAAGGAACAGGAATGTGGTATATCAACCCCCAAAAAGACCTGTGTGAAAAAGAACACCCTGAGTCTGGATAATATTAGGCTTAATATACAATTATGTTCAATGCATCAAAAAAGATTTTACTCTCTGAACTCTCGCAGAGGAATGGCACTAAAACATGAAAAGTAACTGTCGCAAAATCACCACAAATCCTTTTGTTAATGTTTCACTGTAACCTTGTAAGGTTTTAAAGTATGGGTACCCCTCGAAAGTGTTCTGTTTTCAATAAGTTATAACAGATCACCTTAAAACTTATATGTAATAAAAATTCCCACTTGGCTTTCTAAAATTTAATATTCATAGTTTTATGAAGTAAGGATTATTATCCTTTTCCTGAAGAGGAAACTGAGAATTTACAGAGTAATTAAGTGCTTAAAGTAGCACCTTATGTATGGTAGACACTCCATAAATACTCTTGAACGAATGAATCATTGACTTTTCAAGGTCAAATAACTAGCAAGTGATGGAACAGGGATTCAAATCTGGTGGCTGTGTGACTCCCAAGCAGTTTAAAGCCATAGGCATTTTTCTTGCCCTCTTACCCTATGCTAGGACCATTGAGGAATTGTAGAACGAGACTAAATTGATCTTCTAAAGTAGTTTGGCAGTCAGTGCTGGTCCTGGCAAACCTTTCTGCAAAGTTAGTGCACAAGTCTGCGAGTCAAGATCAAGAAACACATTTAAGGAATTGCATAAAGGCAAGCACTAAAAGTATTAAAAGTGTGTAGATTCGTATGTAAAGATAAAGGAGGATCTATGTAATAATCCAGACTTCCAGAATTCTGAGCTCCTTAGCCTAGCATTTGAAGCCCCCATAATGTATGTCCTTAAGGTTCAAGTTTTCTCTTTCACAAATTCTTCTTCACCTCCCCATAACACTTTTTCCTCCTTGCTTTCTGCACCTTTCCCTATGTTCTCCCATTTCCATCTCTGCTCAAATTAGTCTCTGTCTAAAATCATCCTACATATCTCCTGGTCAAATTATTGTCCATTCTTCTTCATAGTACTTCATAGTACTCTTTTCTTTCTCTACAATCCTCACATCTGTTTTAACCTCTCTGAATAGTCTGTCTTGAGGTCAGTGATTGTCTTTTAGTCCTATATTATTGCAAATATTAGGAATTGAATAATTATAGAAAGAACAAATGGTGAACTGCTAACAAGCAGGAGTCTTATTCATCTCTATATCTCCAAAGCAGCCCAGCCATTTCGGAGGTAGGATGCCGACATGTAAAGAATATAGAATCAAAGACAGTTTAGAAACTGGGTTCCATCTTTTTATAGCTGCATAACCTTGGGCAATTACTTAACTTTTCTAAACCACAATTTTTTGAATAAAATGGCATTTCATAGGTAGGCTCAAAAATTGAGAATTAGTAGTTCTTTATATGCAGTTCAGAATATGCAGAACTATTTCTTAAATATTTATAGGATTGAGTTGAATCACCTTTTAGTATGCTAGTTGCCAAGGGAAATATGGATGAATACTAAGATATTTGCCCTGAAAATGCTTATCATCTTGAATTCAGGACTTCTACACATGAAACAAAGCAAACTGTACAAAACATGCTATAATTAAGTATTTAATGAAGTGTATGATATAGAAATTCAGAGAAGAGGAGATCTTTAATAAATACAAATGGTAGACCATGAGGTATTCTGAAAGGTCTGCAGTATTTTGGAGTGGAGAGATAGGAAGGAGAATGAGAACAACGTGAACAGAGATTGAAGTGAGTATGGAGTGATGTTTTTGACATGAGGGGAAGTCAGCCAAGCTCTAGAGCAAAAGTAAAATTTTGGAAAATGGTTGTGAAATAGGTCTACCTATGAAAGCCTTTGAACTCCAAGTAGACTTTCCATTACTTGCATCTTCTGACCCCAAATTCTTTTAACATAGGTATGTTGAACATTGACCCAGCCTACTGTTTGAGCCTCACCGCGCTCCTTGCACGCACCCTTCGTTGTGATCACACTGAGCTTTTCACAATTGCCTGAACATGGTCATTTTTCTGCCCTTACTGCACTTAATGTCTTGCCATCATTTGGCATAATTGCTCATGTCCTCCTAATTCAAACAGTTACTTCTTGGCTCCTGTATAATAGACTTTCTTGGTTTTCTTCTTTTCTTACTGACCATTTATCAGTCTTCTTTACACTGACTTCTCTTCCTCTGCTTGATTTTCAGTTATTGGAATGCTCCAGGGCTCCATCTTGGCCTCTCTCATTTTCTTTAAGTGACCTGTTTCCCTAGGTGATTTCTTTTGGCCACAGAATTTAAATACTATGTATATGCTGTCAACTCTCCTGCTCTGAACTCTCTTTCTTGACCTTTAACTCTTGTATACAACTGTACGTGGATGTCTAATAGGCATCTTAAACTTAATATATCCAAAACTTTACTCTCAACTTCCCCACCCAACCTGGCCCAGTTTTCTCTTGTTAAATACAATTCCATCCTTCCATTTGCTCAGGCCAGAAACCTTGGGGGTTACATTTTTTCTCACACACCATCAGTAAATTGTCTGGCATCTACCTCTAAAATACATCTGAACCTGACAGCTCTTTACTGTCTCCACCTCTACCACCCTAGTTCAAGCCACCATCACTTTTTGCCTGGAGTAGCCTCCTATCTGCTCTCCCTGCCTCCACTCTTTCCTCACTGTAGCCAGAGCAGCTAGAATAATATTGTATAAATGTAAGTCAGATCTTAAGCATTTTCCTGTGTAAAACCCTCCAATGACTTTCCTTTGTAATTACTATAAATACCAAGTTCTTTACTAAGGTCTGCAAGGACCTACATGATCAGACTCCTACTATCTCTTTCTTATCATACCAGCCTCAACTTAAATGTCACTTCCTCAGAGATGGCTTCCTCAACTATTCTGTTGAAAATAATTCCATTCACCTCCCCCCATTACCTTTTATATTATAATCCTGTTTTATTTTCTTCACAGCACTTAGCATTCTCTAAAATTATTTATTTACTTGATTATCGTTTGTCTCCTTTACTAGAATGTAAGTTTCATGAAAGCAGGAATCTTTTTTTTCTTGTTCACCACTGTATCCTTAGCAACTAGAACGGTGTCATAAACATAGGTAGGTGTTCAATAAACTCTAAGGTCCTGCTTATCCTTCATATTTCAAGTTATATTTTTCTTCTCTTCTGTGCTTTCCCCCAATCCTTTTCCCCTCTCACTGAGGCAGAGTTAAGCACTTCCCTCTCAGTTTTCATTGTACTTTTTTTTTTCAATTTCTCAATTGTACCTATTGCGTTATACTGTGGCTGTTTCTATGTCTGTTTATTAGATTATGAAGCTTTTCATGGACAGGAACTATATATCATTTGCGCTGGTTTCCTTAGCGCCTGGAATAATGTGAGATTTTTGTTTTCAGTGCTAATAGTGCTTCTTGATATTGTTAAAAATGAATAAAACCGTGATTTATGTTTCTTAATTTACGTGGCTCATTTCATTTACTCTTCATGGTTCTGACACATTTCTAACATTTTGAAACTTTGGTGTAGAGTTTAATGTTCCTCTAAATTATCCAATTTCTGGTTTCTATGTATTACTGAGTCCTAAGTGAAAGCACACTTATTTTGAAGGAATTTTGGTATAGCAATTAAAGGTTTGTAGACGTCAATATCCTCTGAATTTTGGCTGAAATAATATTTTTATTCTTATACAGCATGCATGAACATAAACAATAGTTTCATATTTCTGTTTTTCTAGAACAGCTATTTCACTTGGAATTGAACCAGAGCCTTTGAGTATACATTTTAGTAGCGTATTTGGAATTTGATATAATTGACAAATTTGGTTCTCTTGGAAGAAATACGTATGCGGGCAATAGCATATGACTTGTAGAAAATTCTTATACGTGCAAAGTATGTAGAATTGAAGTTTAAAAACACCTTGGTAGAGAAGGAGTTAACAGGTTAGCTCCCCTTGGTTGTTCTCAGCATGCTCTCTTGCCTTTAGGAGCTGAAAAGATGCTAACATTGGGCCCAGACATGCCTGTGTGGAGGTTATGGTACTCCTGGGGTTTTTGCAGCTAGCTGTAAAGCAAGTTAGAACTTGTTCATCTCAGAGTTCCTTGTTTTTCTTTCAACCCTTTCAGTGCCCTGCAGGAGTCATTAAATCAAAACTTCATGCTGATCATCACCCACCGAGAAGTCCAGCGGGAGTACAACCTGAACTTCTCAGGAAGCAGTACCATTCAAGAGGTGAGTTATGTCTCACAGCTAGGGAATAAAGATAGCTCATTATAGCTAATGTTGACCCTGTTATAGAGGGCTTATCTGGTCTGGTTGGAATTTCTCTTTATGTTTCATTATTGGGTTCCTAATTTTAATTAACTAGAGCATCAATGATTACTGTAGATATATTAAATGACTTGACCTAGCAAGATAGATGTGGTAAATGAGAGCTCTTGATAATTCTTAAAATAGTCAACTTAAAACCTGCTTAAAAATAACTCATTATTATGTGATGTATTTCATTGTTGTATAGTAATTATTTAAAATATTAATTCGGAAATTGTTGACAGCATGCATTTTCGAACATGCTTATATTTTATTTGAAAGGATGTTCTCAAATATATTATTTATAATGTGTACCCTGCCTATTTCCAAAAGGAGTTTGAGGAGGCTTTTCTTAAACAGCTCCATCCCAGCCTTGGGGAGCATCCGTGAGATGCTGTTGGAGATCGTCAGTCATTTAGCTCAGAATATCTGAGAAGAGTCTATTTATAGTGTCAATATTTTCTTCAGCCTGGCCAACCAGGGCCACTGTTTCAAAAAAGAACCTCCCCCAAGAGAGAAGAGGTACCTTCTTGCCTGTGGCCCTACCCACCTAAAAGCCAGTAATTTATTTCCGTAAGGGGGAAAAATGTGTAGGGCTATGACAAGACTTATGTTTTGAATCATTGAAATGACAACTGTGTCACATTGTCTCTTGTAAGTTGTGAATACAGCAGTCATTTATCTACTAATGTTTTTATAAAGAATTAATCATGCTTAATCTTGGATTATTTCATAAATGTTTTCTTGGACTACATTGCTTAAAATAATTACTAATGTCATATTGAAAAACAAGCTGTTTTCACCTTAATCAGTTTTCAGAAGTGTATGAATTGTTTCAGTAATGGCTAGACTCTTCATGGTTTCCTTTCTTTTTGTTTTGTCAGTGAATTTCAACTTCTGAATTTGGCATAAATAACTCATTGCTTGAAGTTTATTTTTTCTGTTTATCACTTGAATAGTTTGTTGACTAGAAACTAAAATCTTAAAAATTATTCTTGGCCCCTAATTTGAATCATAGATTTGAGTTATTTGATATTTTTCCAGGTTTTAAATATATAAATTGACATTTCATTTTTAACCTATATAATATGTGTTCTATTCTGTAAATTAAAATTTTTAATTCCTTGAAGAATCGTTGTTTTTACATTAGAAATAATGTTTAACTATGGTTCTATCACAGAGTTATTCTGGGAACTTCATGGTAGTAAAACTTAAACTGTATATTAAAATATATAAATTTAGTTTCAAATAAATAACTCCAATTTAATCAAGAAAAGCAAAGATAATGAGTTAAATTTCATTCTGTTGATTTACTTTTTGTAATTGAAGATGAGTATAATGCAGGATGGATAAACATAGACAGCTTTATTTTTCTTTCTGAATGAAATTTTTATAGCTAAAATTTTACCTTTTTTTTCTTTTACAATTCCAGTTTCTATAGTTTGAGTGTGTTTCAACTTTCTCCCACAAGAGGGCAGAAAGGACTATTAAACTGATAGTCTAAAAATGCCATTCAATGTTTTCAAATTAGCTTCTCTTATATTAACAAAAAGGAGCATAATGGCCAAGTTATTGTTTGATTTACAGATAATTGGCATATTGCAGGGAGGAGACTTAATTTCACCCTTTTAAATTAAACAGGGAGATTTAAAAAGACATAAAATATTCATTAATGTTCGGTGATTATAAAGTAGTGGCATATATTTATTTTGCCTTTATTACTGTTTCGATGGGAAAATACTGCAAATATTTCCGAAATCGAGTTGGCCATACTGACAAGTTGAAATGTTTAAGCAGCGTTAATGCAATCTGCTCACACCTGATATCCTATGCAGAATGATTCAAAACGACTACATCAATTATTAAAAGAAATATTTAAAATTCTGCAAATGTGCCATTGTGTGCCACAGTTGGCTGAAACTGTTCTCCATGGCCTGCTATTTAGATTATCAAATTTATTTTAAGCTTCAAGGACTTGAAAACAGTAAATCTTTTTCATACCATTTTCTAAATCAAAAATATCCGAGAAATATTTTTGCAAAAACAGATGTTCTTATGTATTTCTTGGCAACAGTTTGATTTCTTCTTTTTCTTTTTTTCCTTTTTATAGTTGATTTAAAATAATGTTTTGAAATGCTAGTTACCAGGAAAAAATAAATGCAGTTGTTTCTAGTATCAGTTGCTTTTCCGTGAGTAGACGGGTACACATAGGCTCTTTTATTCTGTACAACTTAGAAAAAAATGTGGATTATACTGTCTACGCCTAGGATCGCACTCTAGGTCTAGTTCTAAGACTTTTCTCCTTCACCTTGTGGAATACCTGGGGGGTGGGGTGGGGGGGATTCAGGGGAACAAGAAGCTCTTATGCTGTAGTCATGCAACCCACAGTGACACTTAAGTATGTGCATTAATTTTTGTTGCATGATTGAAAATCAGCTTGGAACACAACAAAAATGTAATCTTGAAATGATTTTGCAGTATTACTTTATAAATGCCAGAATTTTTGCTGTTAATGTGGAAGCTTAATGATGCTGTATATCCTAAATTGTAAATTATTTTCTGTCACCAGTTTCAGAAATTTCTTTTCGATGTTGTTTAATAGGTCCAGGAATGAATTTTGACCAGTAGATAAAGGAAAGGAAGAAATGTAAAAAAACCAAAAACCTGATTTTTTCCCCAGTATAGTAATGTATTATTTTTGTTGTAGGTGGAAAAAATTACCAGTTATTGGTATTTTTAATTTTTGAAAGCCTTGTATTTTTAAAAGAAAGCTTTTGTAATATTTTCCCCCCGAGGGAAATTTCTATTAAATGAAATAGGATTGAAAAAGGCACTATGATTTCAACTTTTAATTAGACAAAATGTATTTTTAAAAATAGTGAATTAGAAAACAAAACTTAGAAGCAGTTTGTGTTTCAGATGAACTCTTCTGTGACCATATGTTCACGCAAGCTAGTGGTGATGAACCCACAGTTGTACAAATGTTTGTTCACTCTGGCTCTGTGGTGTTTTGCCTCACAATGCGTGACTTATGTCCTTTGGGTGCTCTAGATTTTAATTTAAGATAGTTAGATATTGAGGTTATTTTTTTTTAAGCTCTTTACAAATCCTTCCACTTACGTTATCCTCCTACTTGAGGAAAAGGCAATGATAGTATAAAAAGGTCAGAATGAAGAGTTGCAAGTTGTCATAAGAATAAAAATCTTTTCTCTTTTTCCATTATGACAAAATAGTTTATGAAAATTATCAAATAATAATTATAATAACTTTGTGACAATCTGTCCACCTTTTTGGGTCCTAAATTAGCTACCTGCCACACTTGAAACGAGTGAATTTTGTTGAAAATTTGAATACGCTTACCTTATTTTAATGAATTTTCTACACTGAGAATTCAGATTTTTAAACAGTTAATTTTACATACTTTAGTAATTCTGTCTAATACTATTAAAGATCTGTGGTTACAAATGTACTTGGGAACGGTTAAATTAAAGGAAAGAAAAGATTGATTTGCCTACTGCAAATCCTAAACCCAGGTGTGGAAAAGGATATAAAGTCCCTGAAATGAAGCCAACTTTTCTTGGAAACTAATTCTTTGTTGTCCATCTTTCTATTGCAAAACCTTCTATTAGGCAAAATATCCACTTTTCTTTATAGGTGTCATACAAACTTAAGGAATACACACATGATCCAGAATAACAATGATAAGAAACCTAAGTATTTTTGGTGTGGAATCATGGAGTATTACTTATCTATTATAGTGAGAAGCACGATGAATAGCTATTGGAATTATTTAAATCCTCTTCCAAGTTTCACTTTACCCTAGAATTCTCACTGTTCTTATTAATGTTGATTTAGTTCTTAATGGGAATGAAAGGGAAAAATCAACAACCGGTAAAGATGTAGCTTACATGGGATGGTAAAGCATTTCAATACTAATACAAGTGGTTGTCAAGTGGGAAGCCAATAGTTTAAATTAGCAACAAGAAATGAATTGTATACATAAATCATACCAGTCCTCAAAAGTAATCTTGCCTAAATAATTGTGAAATCGTGAGGCTGATTCTGATTCTGCAAATTTGAAACTTGTGTCGAGTTTTGTGTCTATTTTTCTGCTTGATGTTTTCTCAACTTGCTTGACTAACATGTATTTCGAATTATTCTCCTTTAATTCTCGAGATCATTAACAGTAATTAAATATGTAGTCGTTTACAGATTGTACTAATGAGCAATTTTTTAGTAGTGGGTTGACTATAACTTCTTAACTAAGATGCTTATTCTGTAAATGTTTTAAGTATAGTTGCTTTTGTTTGTTTGTTTGTTTTCCAGTATGGAGAGGGTAGGGGATGATGGCACAGAACTGAAGAGTAGGGTAGGAGAGAATGTGCGTATACAAGAGGGTAAAATAAATTGTGCTTATTTAATTAAAAGTTTAGGTGGTTTATTTTTACTGCAAGATAAACAGCATCTGTAAGCTCAGTTTGAATGAACCCATTTTAATTAGTGTATATCATAATTTGATTTTTAAAATTTGAAACCACAAATGACATCTTAGCAAGAATGAAAGAGATATAATTTCTTAAGCAACTGGGCAATGAATTCAAGCCTTTATTCAGCTTTCAGAAAGGGAGATCATGAGTTTCTTTTAAATATGCATATATATTATTAGTTTCAAGTTGGATTTTATAACCGAGATCTGTTGAAGTCATACCACTTCAAATGAACAAAGTAATGATCATTTTATAAATATTGAGAATTTCTATGTTTCTTGATAAATTAACCCCTTAGGAAATAAATTTAAGTAATATTTACAATGCAGCTATTTAAATCTGACTAGTCTTTTTCTCCCTCTGAAAGTGTTTTGAAATAATCTCTATTGGAAATTTTTTTTTAGCCCATGTAAGTATTTCTTAACCTACATTTTAAGAAGATAAAAACAATGAAATTGTGTTAATAAATAAGGACAATGCTTTGTCCTTTGTTACTTAAGATATGTGTATCCTAACATCTTGGCCAACCACATTTCATAATCTGTAATTTGTATGTTGGTAGTTTTGAAATGCTTGGGTTAAGAGAAATTATGTTCAGTTATCAGAAACTAATAAACATAAGACATTTTTATATGCAAGAAAAGGCAGAGAGTAAATAATTGCACTGGTGACCAATACTGTAATAATCCTGTTTTACAATATGCACTTGACAGGTTGTAATAGTGCTAATTGAAGAGACTAATTCACACTTGCTTCATTCTATTCAAAGGCAAAATCAGCAGCTTGTTTTGCTTTTGACCAGATGGTCCTCATGAACACCTACTGTGCACTTTAAGTGCTTTACTAGAATTACAAAGGCTGGGGGCTGCGTTCAACTCCAAATGATTTGAGGAGAGAGAGAGAGAGAGAGAGAGAGGGAGAGAGGGGAAAAAAAACCCCTCTGTGCTCAATGGATTTGGTGCAAGTAAATTAATTCTAGTGGACCCATTACACACTGAGCCCCCTTTTCAAAGCTCTGAGCCTCCTCGCTTGCTCTGTAGCAATGAGAAAGAGAAAGAGAAAGGCAGATTACTGCAAACAGAAATAAAAAAAAGCGGTATGAAAGGGAGAAAAGAGGCCTTGAAGCCTTTCATATCATTTGAGTTTTTCAAGTGCGTTATTTTTGGGGAGGGTGGATATATGAAAAGCCAATTGGAGTTTTTTTTGTTTTAAAGTGCGCTATTTAAGCACCATGAATATAGGCGTAAGAGCAACAGTTGACTGAGTTTACTGTGGTGATGCTTTGTGTCCGAGGATGAATCAAATTCATTATATTCAACTCTTTGTGTTTTAACATGAATGTAGGGTTAGTTTCACAAGACTGTGTCTGTTTAGGATAATTATAATTTAATATTTTCCTTTCATAAAGTTATCACTGTAGATGTCTAAAATTTTAATCAAAGCAGATTTTGTACATTGACTTTGAAGCACCCTGACAGTTTAAAATTCAAAGGAAAGCTTTTTTAGTTTTCAAAGGAAAAGAAAGGCTCATTCTAATAGCATTGAAGCAGAGATTATTATAACTAATTAGAAGTCACACATCTGTTAGCTTTTGGTTTGTGACTTACATATGTATTTTGTGAGTAAAATATATACTTTAAAAATATATTGCAGTTGTTGAATGAACTTAAAGGGATAAAATTCACTTAAAAGAGAACCATTTATTTGAGCCAACCATTTTTGCAAATCTCTACATGGTCCCATAAAAATATGTAATGTATTAAAGTACATTAAATGTGAATTGGAATTGTATAATTAATAATCCTAAATTGGAATATACTTCTAAACAAAATATTTTCACATAGTTCTTGTTAGCGTAATTCTGATTATTAACCAAAGGTATTATGAAACAAAAATATAAGCAAACCCAGTCTGTACAAATTTATACTTATTCCTTATCCTTAAAGCTGTTAGTGTACAATATTTTAATTTGGAATATTGACACTATAAAATAATTAATTCTTATTCTGAGCTACATAGATTAAGATACAAGGGATAGCATCTTAGAATACATGTCAGTTATTTTGTGTGTTTTTATATTTTGAAGTTTAATTCTCTTCTGATATATTTTTGTTGCATGGTTTAGTTTTGTTTGATAGCACATATTACTGACACCATATTTCAAGTTTATTTTAATTATAGCTATTAGCAAAGAATGCAACAAAATCATACCTATAATATATAACTTAATAATTGTAAATATTTCATAGAAAAGCTCATTTCTAAGTTTGGCCTGTATCTTTAAATAAATGTCTAGAGTTTATATTTAAAAAGGCATAACTAACCAATATGCTTTTTGTCAATACATTTTAATTACATTCTTAGAAAATAAAATATAGAAATGCAGAAACAACTGGAAAAATATTTTAGGTTTTATTTCTCAAAGACTTAATGAAGAAGTTAGCATGCCTTCTTTGATATTTAAAATAAAATTGGATTAATTTCCTGTTAATGTGGTATTGCTTTGAGACTTGCTCATTGAAATATAAGTTGTGGGTTGGGGAGGAATGTAAGGGGAATCCCCAAACCTTCAACCAACAAACCAGCCAATGAAATTTATAAGCAATGAGCTGTTAATTAATTGATATCCATAGGGAAAAAAGAATTTCAAGAAAAAATTTGAATGATTAGGAAAAACTTGCTGAAAAAAATTTTTTGCTATAGACTATTTAAAATAAAAGTAAGACTACAAGATTCTTTCTAGTTAGGTACCATAAAAAGTTATCTTTAAAGCCAGAACATCAGTTAGCGGAAGTGGATTGATCATGACCATGCAATCGCTTACTTCTATGGGGCTGGTTCTTTGGTTTCACAGACACAGTAGTTGGAATCTTTCTCCTCTTGCAGAAGAGTTTGTTTCAGTATTAAAATATTAACCCCTAGATTTCTGAATGTCAGAGATGAGGTTCTCTCCTGTAGGGTAAGGATTGCAAAAGACTACAGTTTCTTTATAGACCTCGGTAAGTACCACGTTCCTTAAGCTGAGACATAATTTAACATTTATGTATCCTTCAGCCATAAAATAAGAATAATAAGCTCCTCATTATTCTCCCCACTCCACCCCAGCAAAAAACAAAAAACAAGGAAGTAAATCAAAGGATGGATAAGTGAATATAAAGTGCGCATAAACATAAGATAGACCAAGATAAAGCCTGCATGTAGAAAATTATTTACATGTTTATCCCTATATACCAAAGGTTATTTGGCCAAAACATCTTAAAACATCTGTTTGTGGTCATTTTTTTCTTGTCTAATGTATTTTGTGTATGACTTAGATTATCTAATCAAGGCATTATTCTTTTTCAAACATAGTGTGGCAAATATACTTTAAAAATCCTGTTGCTTAATTTAGGGCTAAATTACTTGTTATCCTAAATATATTCTTCTTATTAATTTTTAAAACATTTTCTTAAAGAAAAAAAAGACTTTAAAAGCTCGTAGCAAACATTTTCTATAAATGACAAAATGTATTCCTTGCTTTGCGGTCATTGCGTGACCAGACGCTGGAGTACTGGATTGTTTTAAGGTTTTTACAGCTGCAAGGCAAAAGCATCTGCTCATTGCAAAGCCGGCATTGTTTAATTTTGACACTGACTTTTCCATGCGTCTTGTACCAAGCACTGGATTAGATGCCACTAAGATGAAATTTGTTTTAAGTTGCTCCCAAAGTGCAGCTGTCCTCATATACGGCCTTGTAGCTTAACCAAAACAGACAGATAGATCAATCAGAATCTTTGTACAGGGTCACCTCACTGGGCTAGGGAGGCTCAGAGGAAGAATGTTAATGATATTATTTATCGTGAATAAGTGCAAAGTTAGTTTCCAGGCTGATTTAGTCTATGTAGAAGGACACCCCCTCCTCCCTTTTTTAGGGCAGTAGGACCGTTATTAAATATTTAGCTTTTAAACTGGAGTCTAACGGTCAAACCTTAAGGTGCCTCTGTGTGCATTAGGCACTATTCTTCCATAGTCAGTTGCAAGAAAAACGATCAGTTAATTGGTCACTAAAGTAGTAATTGACTGAAAATAAAATTCAATCTGAAATGGCTCTGCTGAATTCTTGAAAAGTGGACATTTTTATAGAATGATAATTTTTCTTTAATGTTTCAAGTGAATGAAAAATGAAAGAGCACCTCACTTCCCGGGTTTCCTGGGATTGTGTGAATTTCTACCCAGCTGGTCCAAATTGATTGATACAGGGCCAAATATTTGTCTGCCTACATTTCAAAGTCTATAATTTGCTAATGAATTGTGGTAATAATCTTTCATCATACATGAAAGATTTAGCCAAACAATTTGCTAAGTATGTATTTTGATCATAAAATTTTTGGACTTACACCAAGCTTTACATCTATTTTACAGCTAATGCATGAGGGTGGAGGGAGAGCAAGGGGAGAAATAATACTGAACATGGACACTTGATGGAAGGGGATGAAGGAAACAAGAGGGAAGAAGGTACTTTGGAAATGAGTAATGCTGGGAAAGTCCTATGAGTGACAGTGGAAAACAAATTAGATTTGCACTTCGAGTGCAAAATAGAATTTTTTAAATGCCAGCAGAGTTTTAGCCTGTCGTGTTCAGAAGTATGGTATCCATGTAGATGAAGGCATGGAAGGAATCTTTTCCCTTTTTGACTATAGCTATTCCACACATTGATTATGGGATAATTTCCTAGGAACTCTATGCTAGAAAAGTCAAATGCTCACAAATTGGAAGTAATTGAAAGCATAAGAATAAAAGCCAGATGTTTGTCAGGGTTGATTTAGAGACTTAAAAAAAAAAAGAACAATGAAGAAACAATTGTGATTTGACTAGTTCTAGAAGAAGATGAGAGGAACCTTTTAGATAAGCTTTTGAAATTACTATGGGCATCCAGAGAATATTTTCTCCTGATCCAAAACAAAGACTGTACCAAAAAGAAATGAGGCTTATATTTGTGTGGGGATATTTAGGATTAAATAACCTCCATCTGGGAAACTGCAAACCTTATTTATTTATTTTGGGAGAGCAGCATAAGATACACTCCAGAGGAAGTCCAGGATTAGCCTATGGAGTGAGAGGACAAGAAAATGTTCTAAATAAGACTCTATCTTGTACATTGTAATTTCTCTTTCATTGTTGGAGATCAAGGTGCCATGACTTCCTAATTGACTGGTATAATCTGAGTTGTTTTCAAGTTGATCATGAGAATATTTAATATTGATACATTTTTTCTTTGCCTTGCAAGCAGATAGTTAAAAAAAAAAAAGCACGTAGCTAAAATGAGAGAGAAACCGTCTTATAAAACAGACTGAACCTTTCATTTTATAGATTTTAAAGATAAGCAGCTCTAGAATTTTTACACATCTGCTGGACCTCGTGAATATGTCCCATTTCCAGAGCATTAATTTGTGTCCATTTATGTAATTCTCTCGTTGTTCTCTCATAGAGCTAAGCTTATTCTAAATGTTAGTATAGTGAATATCTATCCAAGATGGTACCATTGGAAACTCTTAAAGTATTTAGGAAAGTTAGAGATCTATATGGCAAAATACAGCTTTATTTCAGATGAACTGGAATCTTGTTTTACACGTTGACTTTCTCAGCCTCTTTCCTTGTATTTTGCTGGCTTTTTTTTTTTCTATTTTATTGATTTCATACTTGTCATAATTTTTTTGTAGGTGTATTGTTATCACATTATGATAGTTACTGCAGTAAATATAGAAGAGATTCCATAATCGTTGTGAAGGAAAACATCACCAAAATCACATTTAAATAAAATCAATTATATGTGAGATTAGTGAGATTCCTGATTCTGTGGTTAACAGTTTTATTAAAAAACCATTTCAAAAAGAAATGCTAGAGTTATAGATTATGTATGTTAAATTCAAAATATGCTGTTGTCATTTGTTTCTAGTCCTTTTAGTATTCTGTTATCAAAAGTGCTTTACATTTACATACCTGCCTTTGCTGGCTGAAAATGTGCGATATTTCCTCCTAAGAGATATATTGATAATGTCTAATAATAATACTAATAGAATATTAGTTAAACATCAGTTCATTTCTGTTGAATTGGGAGATGTTTTCCTTATTCCTCACATTGTAAAAAAGGGAATTTTAAGATGTTTTTAAAGGCTGCTGTTTTCTTGCAGGTGAAAATTTTTGTTCATGAGAACAGATATGCGCATAGATCACTTGGAATTTGAAATTTGAGAAATAACAAAATGTCTTAAGAGTCTTGGTTTCTATTGGTAATTGTAATTTCAAATATTGTAACCAATTTTTGTGTGTAATGCATGGAGCAATGTGTAAAGCATGACTCTGAAGTAAATGTGATTGATATATTAACATGTATACATCATAAATTTAAAGGAATGCTGACTCCTTAAATTAGTCATCTTTGTTGTTGATATACATATCCTTTATTGCTCAAAAGTTATTCTAGATTTCCAGGAAATGGTTTTAGAGACTATGATGCCATCTTTTTCTTTTTTCTTTTTCTTTTTCTTTTTCTGTGTTTTTGAATGACCTCACTTATAGCCAGGCTTTGTCATCTGAAGGGAGGAAATTGATTTGTTGAAATTGTCAAAGTAATCTGAAGCCAAATGCTGTGAGCTAGGTGGTTATTCAATCTGGGTAATCAAATTTGTGGTTATTCAGGTTAGGTGTCTCTTTCCTGAGCTCCTCTTCTCCCCGTGAACATGTATCTCTCATAGCATTTACCACACTCATTTGTAATTGCTTGTTTACTTATTTATTTCCCCTCTTAGACTACGAGCCCCTTACGAACAGGAAAAGTGTCAAATTCACCTCTTTATTTCTGGGCCTACCACTGAATTTGTCACAGAGTAGGTGTACTTAATGAATGACTGAATTAAAAAAGAAGATTCTATAAATTGCTGAGATTATTTATAACTGAAGGCATTTGCAAAAGTGAAGTTATCCAACTATTTCTGTTTCAAGTATTAATGTTGACATGAATATGTACTTTCTCAAGGGGATTATTAGGAGAGGATCTCTCTGATTTGGCTATGAATTCTCACTTATTTGTTAAAAACGAGACTCAGAATAGATAGTTTGCACTAAAAGTATAAAATAGAACTCCTGCTTTAAAACAGATTTATGTCATCCTTAATTTGTAGTATCTGCCACGTATTTTCTTGGTGTTTTCTTTCTAAATGAAGTTAAAGCTCATTTTTAAAAAATGTTTTCTGAATCTAGCGATATAGTGTTACAGATTCTAATGACTCTAAGAGTTATTTCTCAGTTGGCAGTTAGTTAGCTGTGAGAGTGGAAAGATCACTGCACTATGATGTAGGGAATCTGAGTTCTAATCCTCTTGCCACTAATAAACTGCATGCTCAACTAGCCCTGAGTGGCCTGATATTTCTTTTTCATTTGTTTGGCTTTTTCATAATATAGAACTGTAGAAACTCAAAAGTTTTTGCTAGTGCAAATAGAAATGTCTTGGAACCTTAAAATATGCATAAAATCCCTGTGTCCTGTTGAACCTAGTATACGCTTCTGTTGCAGTGCTGCTGTCCTGTTATTTGTTTTGTGTTTGTTTTTCTTCTCGTGGTAGGCTCCTTGAGGGCAGGATCTCTGTCATTTAATCTTCACATTTGTAGCACCAAGTATAGTGCCTAGTGCCTTTTAAATGATTGTTGAATGAGCTAATATTTGCTTAGGTCGGCATCCAGTGATTGAAAAGAAATTTGGAAACTTGGATTCTAATAGCTGATATTTTGCTTTCTAGCTATATGAGTTTGGGCAGTTCATTTAACTATGCTGAGTCTGGGGCTTATATGAAAAATAGGAAATGCTTTCAAAGGATTTTTCTGGTTCTAAAATTTGGTGATAAAATGTGAATTTAGAAATTTCATATGTGCTTCAAGTTAGCATGGGGAGTGGGGCGAGAAAACTGGTCAGTAGGCAGTCACGGTGTGTGTAAATATGTGTATGTTTTACTATGGAATGTAAATATCCCTTTAATCCCTAAGGTGTTATTTAAGAGGTTACAGGTTGAAATAGAGGCCTCTGTTGCCATGATGTTTGAATTTCTGTAATTGGAGATTTTTTTTCCTGAATAATAAAGAATTTTTTGTCTTAAAGTAGACTTTTACCTCAAATACGTATTATGCAGTAAGACTTTAAAAGTGAATTGCGTAAACATAAGACTTCCTAATACATAAGATTTTTTAATACTGAGATGCAATGAAAATAAATGGTATTAATTTGATGTTATTAGCTTCACTTGTGGTAAGTGAATTAAAATTCTATGTGAATATCAAGGCTATGATACTGCCATAAGGGTAGACATACAGATCAGTTAAATAGAATTGGAAGTTCAGAAATAAACCCCTTACGCTTGAGGTCAATTAATTTTCAGCAAGTTTGCCAAGACAATTCCACATGGAAAGAATAGTCTTTTCAAGAAATGATGCTAGGACAACTAGATAGCTACATGCAAAAGAATGAAGTCAGACTACTCGGCATCATATATAAAAATTAACTCAATTGGATTAAAGACCTGAATGTAAAAGCTGAAGCTATAAAACTCTTAGAATAAAACATAGGAATGGGCTAGGCAATGGTTTCTTAGATATGACACCAAAAACACAAGCAACAAAAGGAAAAATAGGTAAAGTGGACTTCATCAAAATTAACATTTGTGCCTCAAAGGGCACCTTCATTAAAGTGAAAAGACAGCTTACAGAATGGGAGAAAATATTTCCAAATCATATATGGATAAGAGACTGGTATCTGGAATCTGTAAAGAACTCTTACACCTCAATAAGAAGAAGACAAATAACGTAATTTAAAAATGGGCAAAGGATTTGAATAGATATTTCTCAAGAAAAGGTAGACAGTAAGCACGTGAAAAGTTACTCAACATCTTTAGTCATTAGGGAATTGCAAAATAAAATCAGAACAAGATACCACTTCACACCAGTAGGATGGCTAGAATAAAAAAGATGACAATAACAAGTGTTGAGAAATTAGAACCCTCAGACATGCTGGTGGGACTGTGACATGATACAGTAGTTTGGAATAAAATTTGGCAGTTTCTCAAAAACTTAAACATAGAGTTACCGTATGACCCAGCAATTTCACTCCTAGATGTATACCCAGAGAAGTGAAAACATATGTCCACAGAAAAATCTGTCCATGAATATTCATAGCAGCATTATTCTCAATAGCCAAAACATAGAAACAATCCAAATGTCCATCAACTGATGAATGGATAAATAAAATATGGTATATCCATAAGTGGAATATTATCATAAAAAGGAATAAAGTACTGATACATCTATCACATAGATGAATCTTCAAAAAATTATGCTAAGTGAAAGAAGCCAGACACAAAAGACCACATATTTGTATGATTCCATTTTATGAAATACCCAGGATAGACAGATGTATAGAGACAAAAAGTAGATTACTTTTCAAAAAGTAGATTACTTTTTGTCTCTACTTTTGTCACTACTCAGGGCAGTGAAACTACTCTGTGTGATAGTGTAATGGTGGATACATGTCTTTATAGATTTGTCTAAACCCATAGAATGTACAACACCAAGAGTGAACCCTAATGTAAGTTACAGACTTTGGATGATAATGATGTGTCAGTGTAGATTAATCAATTGTCATAAATATACCACTCTGGTGGGGGATGTTGATAATGGGGACGCCTGTGCATATTTGGGGACATGGGATATAGGAGAAATCTCTATACCTTCTCAGTTTTGCTGTGAACCTAAAACTGCTCTAAAAAAATAAAGTCTAGGGGCCAGCCCCCTGGCAAAGTGGTTAAATTCGCGCCCTCTCCTTCAGGGGCTCAGGGTTTCGCTGCTTTGGATCCTGGGCATGGACACGGCACTGCTTGTCAGGCCGTGCTGAGGCAGTGTCCCATGTGCCACAACTCGAAGGACCTACAACTAGAATATACAACTATATAGTGGGGGGCTTTGGGAGAAGAAGAAAAAGAAGAGGAAGAAGAAGAAGAAGAAGAAGAAGAAAAAGATTGGCAACAGGTGTTAACTCAGGTGCCAATCTTTAAAAAGATAAATAAACAAACTCTATTAAAAAAAAATTAAAAAGTAGATTAGTGGTTGCCTGGGGCACCTGGCTGAGGGGGAAGGGCAGTAGGTCATGGCTGCTAACGAGTGCAGGTTTTTTGTTGTTATTTTGCTTTTGTTTTGTCATTTGTTTCTGTTTTTTACATTTCATTAGTAATAAACCACCAGTTATACAACACAATGCATTCAAAATATTAAATATATTTAAATAATTGTTTATTTATATGCAACAATTTTACATAATGAGAAATATAATGTAATTTACACACAGCACAGTGGTCTTCATGTGTACTCGTAGAATGTTTAATAAATTTAAAAAGTCAATTTAAATCTTCATATTTATGTGTGTACAAATTTGTTTTTGTGCACCTCTCTCCCTACTTAAGCTAATTTTCAGAGTTCTAAAATAATATAACAAAATAAATAGCATACTTGGCTTTCCAAAAAATATCTACATTTGCCATATATATGATTTTTCCTTTTTTTAAGATTGGCTTTGAGCTAACATCTGTTGCCAATCTTTTTTTTTTTCCTTCTTCTCTCCAAAGCCCCCCAGTATGTAGTTGTATATTCTAGTTGTAGGTCCTTCTTCTGCCATGTGGGACGCCGCCTCAGCATGGCCTGATGAGCGGGCCTAGGTCCACGCCCAGGATCCAAACTGGCCAACCCCGAGCAGCTGAAGCGAAGCGCGCAAACTTAACCACTCAGCCATGGGGCCAGCCTTCCGTGGTTTTTATCATAGTAAAATTTACAGAACATAAAGTTTACCATTTTAACCATTTTTTAATGTAAATTCAGTGGAATCAAGTACATTGACATTGTTGTGCAAGCCATCACCACTACCCATCTCCAGAAATCTCTTCTTCTCAAATTGAAACTCCATACCCATTAAACAATAACTCCCCATTTCTCTCTTCCTCCCAGCCACTGCAGCCGTCATTTTACTTTGTATCTCTGCATTTGACTGCTCTGGGAACCTCATAAATGGATTAGTATTTGTCCTTTTGTGACTGACTCATTTCACTTAGTATAATGTCTTCAAGGTTCATTCATATTACATCATGTCTTCCTTTTAAGACTGAATAATATCCATTGTATGTATATACCGTGTTTTGTTTTGTTTATTAACCCATTGAGGGGATATTTGGGTTACTTCCACCTTTTGGCTATTGTGAATAATGCTGCTGTGAACCTGGGTATACAAATATCTATTTAAGCCTCTGCTTTCAGTTCTTTTGGATATATACCCACAAGTTAAATGCTAGATCATATGATAATTCTATGTAAAAGTTTTTGAGGAACCGTCATACTGTTTTTCACAGTGGATGCACCGTTTTACATTTCCACAGCAATGCAAAAGAGTTCAATTTCTCCATATCCTCAACAACACTTGTTATTTTCAGTCTTTTTGATATAGCCATCCTAGTGGATGTGAAATGGTATTTCATTTTGGTTTTGGTTTGTGTTTTCCTAAAGGCTAATGATGTTGAGCAAGCATCATTTCATGTGCTTATTGGACATTGTATATCTTCTTTGGAAAAACGTCCAAGTCTTTTGCCCATTTGGGGCAGAGGGGTGGTGTTTCTTTAGGGAGTGCTGGAAATATTCTGGAATTTATTACTGATGATGGTTGCACAAGTTTGTGAATATACTAAAAACCACTGAATTGTACACTTAATAAAGAAACAAACGAAAACAAAAAATGGATATGGAGACCTGAGAGGTACACCTACACATTGAATAATTGTATCAAAAAGGAAGATTAAAGAACTAGGGATAATGCCACCAGGATAAAGTATATAAGAACACCACGTTTCAATTACCAATGTTTGCCAAGAATTTAAAGATCTCTTTTTGAGATAGTAACTAGATATCTTCCCTTTCTGTTAAGTTAAAGCAAGAGAAAATGGACCTTGTAATGTTAGAGGGAATTTCTCTTGAGTGTGATATTATTAAACATTGGAATTTTTATGGAATCATGCTCTGTAAGCATTTCTGTTAACTGTTTAGAAGGGGACAGATTCTTACTTTGTTTTTGACTATTTGATAGCAAGTCTGTTATACAACTAGAATAACATCCCAAACATTTTAATACCAACTTTTCTACATGGTGGTAACATGGACAGAGGTACTACTAAAGGGTGCTGATTACATCATCATACAGAGCTTCAGTAGCTAATTTTCATAGTGCTTCCATCAGTATTGTTCTGTTACTGTGAATTTAGTAGAATTGTATTTGAGTGTAGAATGAATACTTTGTATGGAGAAAAAAGATATTAATTATTCTGCTAGAAAAATGTGTTATCTGTGGGGAAATTACATCTATCACCTATAGTCCATTAGAAATCCATTAAAAAGAGGAATGGTTTTTATTTCACAATAATTTGTATGAACTTTTATGGAGATTCTTCTAGTTGGTGATATTCTGGTTGTTGACCTTAAAGTTGTTGATAACTTCATTGAGGGGAAGGAGGAGGAATCGTCACATCGGGTTAGTGTTTTATACTTTTCAACTCCCTTCCGCTGCCTTAGTTCATCTACTAGTGTCAGGCCTGCTTGATATATGGCAATGCAGGTTGAAAATGCCACGTCCTGAAGCTGTACAACACAATGGTCTTGATGAGGATGTAAATGGAGGACTTGATGGTCACTCTCCCTGCTATATAAATAGAGACTGGTGCAGATTATACGTATGTGATATCTAAGAGTCCCCAATAAAGTCATTGCTTTTTCTCTTTGTATGATTTGTAGTGGCTTCAGTGATTACATTTCCTAAATCTTTAATCCATTAACATGGTCTATACTGAACAGTAACCTACCTCACCCTCCTTCCGTCTGACTATATAGACTCTTTCCTCATGTGTAAAATTAGTATAGTGGTATTCTACTTCCCTGGCAGGTATAATTTAATTGTGAGGATGAAAGTGAGACCATATAGGTGAATGTAACTTCATTAACTCTAAAATACATTTTTTAATGAAGTATAATTGACATATAATATCCTGTTAGTTTGAGGTGTATATCATAGTGATTCGATATTTGTATACATTACAAGTCTAGTTACCATCTCCTGCCATACAAAATTATTACAATATTATTGACTGTATTCCTTATGCTGTACATTACATCCCTGTGATTTATTAATTTTGTCGTTTGAAGTTTGTACCTCTTAATTCCCTTCACCTATTTTGCCTGCCCCCGCAACTCCTCCTTGCTCTGGTAACTGCCAGTTTGTTCCCTGTATCTGAGTCTGTTTCTGGTTTGTTTGTTTTGTTTTTAGATTTCACATGTAAGTGAAATCATACGGCATTTGTCTTTCTCTGTCTGACATTTCAGATAGCATAATACTGTCTAGGCAATCCATGAGTCATTCTTACTTCTTTCCATGTACCTCAGGATTTACTATATGGTGTTACTTACTTGTCTCTGAACATGCCTCACTATTTCTTAAAAGGTTCATTTAACTCTTTGCCTTCTCTTTGACCACTTCTCTTCACACTGCTCAAAGACCCCTCTATATTTCAGGAAGACCATACTCAGCTGATATATCTTTTGGGATATCCTCTATATTCCTCTGTCCTGTTATAAATATAACCTCTCCTTACCTCTTGATTTTGCCCTCACATGCCTCAAAGTAGCATTGTGCCTCATACTCTCGTACACTCATTTGTGTAATTGTCTTAGCCCTTCATTCAGCCTATGTGCTCTTTCAGGACAGAGGGACTATGTCTTACTGATCTTTATATTCTCTACAGAACCCAACAGAATGCTTTAAGAATAGTAGAAGAAGAAAAAAGTATTTGCTGGGGGCCGGCCCAGTGGTGCAGCAGTTAAGTTTGCACGTTCCACTTCTCGGTGGCCTGGGGTTCACTGGTTCGGATCCTGGGTGCAGACATGGCACCACTTGGCAAAAGCCATGCTGTGGTAGGCGTCCCACATATAAAGTAGAGGAAGGTGGGCAAGGATGTTAGCTCAGGGCCAGTTTTCCTCAGCAAAAAGAGGAGGATTGGCAGTAGTTAGCTCAGGGCTAATCTTCCTCGGGGAAAAAAAAAAGTATTTGTTGAAATTGAGTTCCATTAAACCATTCTGACTTCAGCGCTTACGTGTACATCTATTATAGTGCTTATTGGTGTTAACTTGCAAAGATTTGATTGAAGTTGTTAGTTGTATAGTGCTGGAGCTAACTCCTGTCAGTACAAGAAAGGTGATTGTTAGATATTCAGAAATTTTGTGAACCTGATAAACTGTTGGTAACTTCAAAGCAGCCACAGTGAGGGTATTTACACCTTGGAAATCGGCAGACTCTTCAAATCATGCTTTTTGTTTTGGGAGAGCCAATTTACCAGCACACCACTGGTTGTGTGTCTCTAACCCCCAGAAGACTCTGAACTCCTTCTCATTGATTTCTGCCTCAGTGCCTGGCCTGTGATAGGAACAGTCTTTGCTGAATTAATGAATAAATAAGTGATTGAATATATCAGCTGTCTTATTCCTCTTCTCTCTGACTCCTGCTGGCAGAGACTAAATTTCAGAATCTAGTGTATTTTTTGAAACCAAGTTCTGAAATGGCCCATTGTTATGGGCTGCAGTTTTCTTTCTGCTTCAGAGTTTGAACCAAAAAAAGTGGCTATTGGATATTAAAGCTTTTAAACGTACATGTTTCAATAGCACAGTACGGATGGCATTTCTGTCCATTATCACCTTGTTAAGCTACTCCTGCTATGACTTTGCTGCCTACTAAGTTTTTGGCATCTATTGCTTAACTGACTGACTCACCTTTCAGTTTCCACGTTGGAAGCCAATAGTGTGAACCATCTCAAATTAGCTGAAAGATTTCCTTTCACATTCTAAGAGGTAACTAACTGATTACTTCTCTCTAGTCATAGATGATATAAATACTGACAAATGAAAATATAATGTCTTGGGACCTTAAAATATTGCTTTAAAAATTACTGAATTGAAACAACTTGTATTGTTCTTTCTCTTAATGTTCCTGTCAGTTTTATCAAAAGTAATGTTTATATAAAATTAAAGATAATGTTGAGTTGTTTGGATTTTTTAGTTTTTCTAAAATGTCCTCCATAGTCATGATGCATATGTTTAAAAAAAATAATTCTGTGTTTTCTAAACATTCTATGTGCCATCTATTGCCATCTAAACTTGAAACCATTTTTAATTTCTTTTAAATTTTGAAGAAGGTAAACACTATGTTCAGATCTCACCACTATTAAAAGAATAGGAATAGCAACTCTACAGTCTGAAGCTCTCAGTTTTATATTCTATACAGCATATTTATGTAACTTTTAGTACTTTAAATTCCTTTCAAAATGACTGAGATGTACAAGTATTTATTAAAAAGACTGAGATGTACCAGTGTGTATTAAATATGTATCAGATTCACTCTTGTAACCAAGGAGGTAAGTAGGCTAATTACTTACCAACATAATTTTTTATGTCTGAAGTTCTGCTCTCACTTTATACAACAGGTTAAATATTTTGTTGGTAAAATTGAGACAGACAGAAAGCGACATTAGACAACATGCATATTTGTTGGTTTTTTGAAAGTGCGAAAAATTTCAAACAGTTCTAATTAGGTGCAAGTGCACTCTGTCTCTAGAGGTACATCTTTCAGCATCAGCCACTCAGTTGCACATTGAAATTCTGTGCTGTGTGGATAATGTACCACAGATACTGAAGATGTTTGATTCAACAATAATAATAATGGAGTGATGACATTTTAATAAAACCTTGCCTCTTCTCTGGAAAAGTTAACAGAGAGAAGCTATTCAGAAAAATGGAAGATTCCTGTTGAGGTTAAAAATTTATAATGTGCTAGTATTTGTTTTCAAGTGTGTGTATACAAGAATACTATTGAATCATTTCGAGAGACTAATAAGCATTTAAAATTTACAATAAAACAGAAAAAATTAACTACACTTTGTTTTTCTGACAAAATCAAAATCATCACAGATTTTGGTAGAAAAGAAACATGCAACCAAGAAAGAATTTTCTTATGTCAGGCATTTTATAAAAATAATTAGAGTTCTGAATGTAATATCTGTAATCTATAGTGTATGGTCAGTTTGTATTTGTAGAAGCAGCTGTTTAGGTTACCATACAAAGTGACTTTCTGTAGACTCTGTATATAATTGATTTGCTTAAATTCTGTGCTTAAGAGTTCTAACTATAAGAATGGGAGACTCAGGACTACTTTAAGCTGATCTGAGCATCTTGGAGAGGGTTAGAAATTCTCTCAAAATTCTGACCCCTTCTGAGAGATTTTTGTTAGAGACTACTGCAGTGAGTAGTTGTTGTGACCAGATGATCCCATAGATAACTTTTGGCTCTAAAGTTCCTAGAATCTGTTTTGGATTTTCAAAGTATTTCCTTAATGAGATAAAGCATTTTAACTTCTGTTTGAAGGTATCCTTTCTATAAAATGCCTCTTACCTAAGTAGCAGAAAGAAGAAAACAAAGCAAAAATATTATCATTAATATTTAGTGACGAAGCTAATTGTCAACAACACTTGAACTCTAGTTTTACAGAACATTAATTAGATATTCCTGTTATCAGCATGTTACAGACTATCAGAGCTTAACATTTCTTGAACTTGGAAAACATTATTTTAGTCTTTTAAGATCCCCTAATTCTGTGTCATAATTAATTCAATGCGAAACAAAAGTGATTTCTTGAATACCTATTGTGTGTACTAGATAAATCACAGTGAAAGTGATTTTCCTTTTTTAGCCAGATTTTATCTCAAGGCAAAATATTACTTATTTTAAAGCAAAAGTGTAAGTTCCAGGCTCTAGAACTTATTCCTATTTAGGTCATTTATCAGAAATCGAATATATTGTCAGTCTGTGTGGTGGTGTTATTAGATGTTATTAACTGCCAAGATGTGTGGTTCGGACTCTACTTAAATGCATGTACAGAAACTATTTAGTTTTTAGTACCTACATTTAGAATATCTGTGACATACAAATTCATGTGGAAGTACATGCAATTACCAATATTTTTATATTTACTATATCTTTACATTTTAACTGCATAGTTATGATTTTATTAATCAGTAAAAATGTGTTTTCAGCAATACTAAGTAGTATTGGTAGAAATAAAATAGAATTTACTGAGAAATTATTTGCTAAGAATTATCACATTGGTTCCTTTATTTAAATGCAGAAGGCTCTTGCCTGCCTCTTATCCCTCTATCTGGAACATCCTTTGCATGATTGGCTCATTATTTAGGTCTCAGCTGAAATGTCATCTTAGAAAGACCTTCTCTGCCACCATCCCCCAAGTGTAATTAGGTGTCCACTCCCTTGTTAGTTTCCATCATTAAACACAGTTTATTTCTTTCTTAGGACTGATGACCAGTTGTAATTATGTTTTTGCTTACTTGTCTTTTCTATTAGACTATAGACTTCATGGAAGCAAAACTATGTCTCATTCCCTGGCATAACCTAAGCACCTAGTTCAACAGCTATAATAAAATTTTACTGCCTCTAAGAAACTTTTCCAGTCAAACTCACTGTATTCCTCTCCTGTACTGACACAGCACTGATACAGCACTGATCTACCACTTACTAACTCTGACCTTGGGAAGTTATTTAGCCTCTTCATGTTTCAGTTTCCCCATCTCTGAGAAGATGACATATCTCAGCGGTTTGTTTTGAAGATTAACTTTATTAGTGCATTTAAAGCTCATAACCACAATGCCTAAAATATAATAAGCACTTAAGTACATGTTTTAAATATTATTTTAAGGTGTATTATTGCCTGGATTGTGTCACAATCGTTTATCATTGTGTGCAGTGCTCCCTTTTTGTTGAAGGCATCAGGAGGAGAGTGGGTGGGTCTTACCTATTTTTCTATACTTCTGTATCTAGTACAATGTTCTGTAGCAAGTTAAGATCTAATTCAACACCCATTTGATGCTTGATTCTATTCCCTAGATATCTACAGAGTAATAATAATTCCTTTTTTTTTTATGTCTGAGTATTATTATGAGCTGGAAACAAACAACCTCATCTTTAGTCTTCCTTGTTCAGCAGAAGCTCCAGCCACTCAGGGCTGCTCTGCATTCTTCAGACACACACCCCTGCAACTTCTGCCTTTACTTGTTCATGCTGTTCTGCTCTGACTGCTTTTGCATTCCGTGACCATATCTAGAAAGTTTTTAAGGTCCATACTCAAAGATGCCACCTCCATAAAGCTTTCTCTAATCTTGCATAGAAGTAGAATCACCTTTTTCCTCTTGCTTCTTTGTTTATGACTTTCTTTTGATGCCTAATATAATGTAATATCTTAAATTTGGGACGTTTGTATGAAGATCTGCCTTTGTAAAAGAAATATAGACTTCTGCATTCAATAGGTATTCATGGTACTCCTGCCATGTGCTAAGCACCATGCTGGCAGCTTACAGCACAAGGATAATTTGCATTTGGACTTTCTGTCTAAGGAAATAAACCCATACGTATTAAGATATTTTGTAAGTGCTGTAATAGAAGTCCGTTGGAAGGTTGTAGGGCCTGGAATTAGCATTACCTACAGGGTTGAAGAAGGCCCTCTCAGGAGGCAACATTTGAAGTGGACATTTAAAAATGAGGAAGAGCCACAACTAGAAGGACCTACAACTAAAAATACACAACTATGTACCGGGGGTCTTTGGGGAGAAAAAGGAAAAATAAAGTCTTAAAAAAAAAAAAAAAGAAAAATGACTAAGAATTTTCCAAGTGGACAAGAGGAAAAAGCACGGAGTCATGAAAATAACACATTTTAAGAAAACATCATTTTTCTGATATAACTAGAAAAAAGATTTCTTTCATCTTCAAGTCCGGTCAGGGTCTTCCTAGCATAGTGCTTGACATATAGTAAATTTTTAGTGTTTGAATGATAAATGCAAGTGATATATGTCTAGCACAAACTAGCAAAATCTACTGTGTCCATCTCATGCTTCTGCTGTCTTCTAAAGTATCTTTCATCTCAGTCAATGTCTTCCCAAGTGGGAATATATTGGTGATATATTCACAATATCTTCCCCATGGCTACTACATAAAGCACTGAGTTTCTTCTGCCAGTTTAGTAACTTTAGTAAAATTTGTCTCTCTCGTAGTTACAGCAGAGTTCTTGCTGCTGATTTAACTGGCTCAGCTTGGGTCACATGTTCATCTTTAAATAACTTGGTGGGTGAGAGGATAATAATAATAAGTTATTAATTTGGAGAATTGGTGGGGGCCAAATCATCCTAAGTCCAATGGGATGCTTTTAGATTCTTTAAATTGAGAAATGAAATGTTTTTTATGATCCTATTTTTGCTGCTGTGTCTAAAATGGACTGCAGAAGGCAAAAGTGAAAACACCTACACCGGTGAGGTAATTCCTGTAAATAGTCCAGCTGAGGGATGATGGTGGTCCTGTTTTGGTTATGAATTAAAAGGAATGGATGGTGAGATTCAGGGGAAAATGAAAGATGATTCCTATATTGTGACTTGAGTAACTGAGAGACTTGGTGGTACCATTTATTGAAATTGGGAGGACCAGGTGTGAGGATAGTTTTGTTTTGTCCAGGTTACGTTTTCATTGTCTGTTAAATGTCTGTGTGGAGAAGTAGGTATCATTTTCTCATCTGTAAAGTGGAAATAATGCCATCTATTTAATAGGGATACTGAGAAGTGTGTTAATGTATAAAGCACATAGCATTTAATAGTTAGTTGAATGAGTGAAGTTGATATTCAAAGCCTAATAACTATACCCTTTAAAAATTGGAACTGGCTTCCTTTCCCTTGGTAATTTTGTTGCCATATTTAGCCATTACAAAACAATGTACTGTCTGTTGATTATCATATTTGGTGGATAAAGAATGTACTGTGTGTTGTTGATTATCATATTTGATAGATAAAGAATCTGGCATAGGAAAATTTATTTTTAAAAATCAATTAGTTGTACTTTATTAGATTATCCAGTTCTTGCCTTCTTCCTTATGTTTTACTCATAAAAACGGTGAGTTTTATGAAATGTGTAGTCTAGAGGAAAAAAGAATTCCCTATAGTACCCTGGTCAAACACTAATGAACTTACCCTTAGATATATGCTTGACATTGCCTGACCCGTGAGTTAAATAAAAATGACGTTGTAGTTTCAATAGCGTACACTTGCCTGGTTACTCAATCGCTATACTTGCCTAGGAGGCTAATGCTATTTGCACTTATGAGAGATTGGGGAAATTTCTGATGCAGTTTTTAGATTTTGCATTTTGGGATATCTTAAAGGCGGGGTTGGTGGGGAGGGAGTTGGTTAAAGCTGCATGGAGCAGGGGAAGAGCCTGATGTCAATTGTTAATTTTGAATGGGTGATGGCTATATCAAATAGTCTTTAATTATCCAAAAAATACAAAATAATTATTTTCCTTTTGTAGTCTACATATGTGGCCTAGATTTGCTTCACAATTCATACTTTTCTAAACTTAGTAATGTGAAATAAAATGAAGAAATTATCCTATACATTCAAGTTGACATTGAAAATTCTAACAATTTTTCCATCATGGTGCTATTTTTTTTAATTAGTCAGAAAGTACATGAATAATACTTTCATTGTAAATGACTCAGTAACTCAGAAGTCTAAAAAATAAAAACATGACAGTCTGTCTTTGTGAGTTGTGTGGTTTCTCTAAAAGAGCCACTTAGAAATGGAATGGCTGAGTTGAAGGTTACATTCATTATATTTTGGTACACATGGCCAAATTTCCCCCCTCAAAAGAACTTTACCTGCTTCTTCACCAGCATGCATGCATGTTACATTGTATTCTTACCTACAATGGATTATGTCAGTACTTTTGTTTCCCAATTGAAAGATGTGAATGGCATTTTGTTTTAATTTGCATTTCCATAATTAGTAGTGAACTTAAACAGTTTTCTTTGTGTATTGGTTTATCTTAATTATATTATGATTTCCCAAACCAAGTTACTTTACTTATTTATTTTTATTTATTGATTGATTTTGGGGAAGAAGATTGGCCCTGAGCTAACATCTGTAACCAATTTTCCTCTATTTTGTATGTGGGACGCTACCACAGCATGGCTTAATGAGCAGTGTGTAGGTCTTGCCCAAGATCCAAACCCACTGAAGCGGAGCATGCGAACTTAACCACTACACCACAGGGCCAGCCCCCCAAGTACTTTTTTATTCATTCAGTTAGAAAGTGATTAGTTAATTGCAGATAGTAATGGTTGAACTATAACAAGACTGAAACACTTAATTCACAGTGTTAATTGTAGTATAGACCAAGTATATGTTGTAGTGTGTAATTTATTGCACTTTTTTATGTATATCACAATTGGAATAAAATGTAGAGAGGCTGAATAGCATAGTGGTCAAAAGTATGGACTCTTGAGCCAAACCGCCTGGATCAGAATGCTGCTTCCATCCCTTATTATTATGTGACCTTGGTTACGTTATATATCCTCTCTGTGCCTCAGATGCTTCATCTACGGAGGAATGGATAAAGAAAATATGATTTATACATACAATGGAACATTATTCAGCCTTAAAAAAGAAGGGAATCCTGCCATTTGTAAGAACACGATGGACCTGGAAGACATTATGCTAGGAGAAATAGACACAGAAGAACAAATACTACATGATACCACTTATATGAGGAATGTAAAATAGTCAAATTCCTAGAAGCAGAAAGTAGAATGGTGGTTGCCAGATGTTTGGGAAGGAGGAAATGAGAAGGTATTAGTGAAAGGGTACAGAGTTTCACTAACACAAGATGAATAAGTCCTAGAGATCTACTATGAAGCATAATGTCTACAGTTAACGACAATGTGTATGTAAAAATTTGTTAAGAGGGTAGACCTTGTATTAAGTATTCTTATCACAAAATAATAGTAATGATAATAAATAAAGAGGGCAGGAGGAAACTTGGAGGTAATGGATAGATTTATGGCATAGATTATGGTGATGGTTTCACAGCTGTATACTTGTCCACAACTCATCAATTAAATATGTACAGCTTTTTGTATTTTAATCATACCTCAATAAAATACTTTAAAAAAAGAAAAGTTTTGAAAATAGTTAAGACGTGTAAAGTGCTTAGAATAGTGCCTGGTCATAGTAAGTGCTATTTGAATGTATGCTAAAGAAATTAAAGTAACAAATTTTATTGCAAATTGAGTACATGTAATTCTTTAACCCATGAAGATCTCAGCTTTGTGTGTGTGTGTGAAGAAATTGGCCCTGAGGTAACATCTCTTGCCAATCTTCTTCTTTTTGCTTGAGGAAGATTGTTGCTGTGCTGACCTCTGTGCCATCTTCCTCTACTTTATGTGGGATGCCACCACAGCATGGCTTGATGAGTGGTGCTAGGTCTGCACCCAAGATTGGAACCTGTGAACCCCGGCCCACAGAAGCCTGGCATGTGAACTTAACCACCACGCCACGGGGCCGGCCCCCCTCAGCATTTTTAATAAAACTTCATGAGGCAAAGATAGTTTTAATGATAAGACAACTATTCATGGTACATGTGATAATCATTATGATAAAGATATCAATAAAACATTAGGAGGGCACAGAGAAGAGACCATTATAACAGCTGCAACTACCTTTTATTGAGGGCCAGAGCACTTGATCTACACACTCTGCATATGTACTACATTTTATGCTCATGTCAATCCTGTGGGTACAGAAATGGCCTTATTCTGTGGTAGAGCTAGACTTGAACACTATTCTTTCTAACTTCAAATATCTGTGGGTTTTTCCTGCCGTATCACACTACTACCCACTGGGAGGCTTTGCATTTAAAAAAGCAAAACAAAAGAGGATTCCTTGCTTCTGGCTTCTCTAGAAAAATCAGAAAATTCTGGCAACACCAAACCACAGATTTTCCATAGCAGCAACCAGCTGTTCTGGAGTAGAAGCTGCCTCCTTGGCTGGAGCATGCTCTCCGATTTGCCCTAGTCCCCAACACCCCAATATTGATTCCTCAAAACTAAAGCTGAATGCCATTTGCCCACCCCATTTGACTCATTTATGTTACCTATCTGGCTGCTCTAGACACCTGCCTTTGAGAAAGCTGCTGTAGTGGCTATCAGAGAGTCTGCAACTTAGGAAGTGCTCAACAAATGTTTGTTGAATGGATGAATGAAAGAACCATAAACATGTACAAATACAGAAGAAGGTTTATCAGACTTACTTTAAAATGTACACGGTGATAGGAGTCTAGCTGTGCGTTAGCAACAGCTATTCCCGTCATCTCTTTCAATATACAGCATGAAGGAGGAGTGGTAATGTTGGGGTGTCAAAGAATGATGCTCTCAAATACCTGGCTTTCGTTGGATGATCGCCAGGCTGCTGCCACAATTTTCAAGAAAAGACACCCTCAAATTTGTTTAACTGGCACAATGCAGTGAAACATGACAAAAAATAAAATATGATCAAATGCACTTGCCATTTATTTTGGAATGCATGACAATATCTGTTCACTTGAGTGAAAACATAACAACACTCAACTGCATTTGAAGACAGGGTATCTTTGATCAAAATCTCTGAAATATCCCTTTGAGTTAGCTATTAGTATAATAAACTCTATTAATTTGTACCTGACAGTAATTTGGGGTTTATGATTATTTTGTCTAGTTGAACTAATGCATGTCCCAAGACTGTGAAGGAAGAGTTAGTCAAGTAAGTGAACAGTGTGGGTAACATTTCTTTGGCAAGGAATGTAAGGGGGAGGGATAGTGATCTACTGAAAAAGAAGAAACTTTTCTAGTTTTAGTTTTTAAGGAAGTATCGTGATACAGTAAAAAAGAGAAAGTGCCTCAAAGTCCCATAGATTTCCTTTTGAATTGTGCTTTTGCTGCTTGCTTGGAGAGTTTGGACCCCCAGTTGCTTTTTCTATAAAGAAAGAGTAAAAGCTGCATTGAACTTGATAGTAAGAATTAGAGAATATATACATGTATGTAAATCACCTGACAGAACCCTCGCATTTCATGTTTTCTCTGCCTGGAACACTCTGGGATTTGTACCTTCTCATTCAGGATTCAACCCGTCTAAAGTAGAGAATGACTGGTAGGAGTCTAATGTCGCCTTTCATAGAACTTACCTCATTCTGAAATTCTCTTGTTTCTATATTCACTTCTTTCTTTTCTGTCCCTATCCCCCCAGCCCTGCGCCATGCACATGCTATAGAGTGAATATGAGCTTTGTGAAGGCAGAGACTGTCTCTTAGTGACGACTACAGTATAGTACCGTCCTCATAGTAGGCACTCCATAGTTATTTGTTGACTGACTGACAACTGAATGAATGCTCATGAATTATTAGCACTCAGTGAATGTGCTTGTTAAACTTAGAACAAGTTTGTCTGTTGCTTTTAAGTCCAGTGAGAAATTCTCCTAGCACTTTGTTAGCAGTACATTATGTATTTTCTTTAAAAGTTTTTTTTTTTGGTGAGAAAGATTAGCTCTGAGCTAACATCTGCCTCCAGTCTTCCTCTTTTTGCTGAGGAAGATTGGCCCTGAGCTAACATCCATGCCCATCTTCCTCTATTTTATATGTGGGATGCCTGCCACAGCATGGTTTGACAAGCCGTGCATCGGTCTGCACCCGGGATCCCAACTGGTGAACCCCAGGCTGCCAAAGTGGAATGTGCGAACTTAACTGCTGTGCCACCAGGCTGGCCCCCAAAAACATTTTTTAATGTCACCCTAATTTTTAACAGTAATAAAAAGATGATCTGTTATTTGTAAGGAGACAGAAGTGTTTTATATTTAATTCTTAACTCTTCTCTGGTCCCATCTGCATTTTTTTTCATTCATTTATTCAGTCGTTTTACCTCCCTTTAAAAAAGGAATCCTATAACAAGTGTATTTGTATTGTAGATAACTAGTCACATATTTTCTTACCAACAAAATTTAGTTCCTTAAGAGAATATAGAGGTCTGCATCTTGTCTACCCATCACTTTCTTTGCTGTATTGTAATGAGCAAAGATTACAAGTGATAGATAATTATAGATGCTCAATAAGAACTTACTGAATCAATAAGGGACTGAGTTTTAAACTGATAGTGGTTATTATAGCTCCATTATACCCATCTCTCTCCAGCTCTGCTCATATGAATGCTTTAGGGATCTTGACCCAAAAAGAATGAATTAATTTTAAATCATCACTCTCTTAAATAGAAAACAGCTAGGTATACAGTTATTATAGTTATTATAGTAACACCTAAATCATTGTAATTGTTCCCAGGTAACCATTTTGTGAATGAATGAATGAATTGACAAATAATTAGACCCACATAATGTGGCAGCTCTGTAAGTCAAATTTACATTTTTAACTGAAGAATGTTTGAGTATCATGGATATTTAATGATCATAAAGTAGCCCATTATTGCTCTGTTTCCTTTCAAGTAATGTACCATGTACATGTATTCTATCACTATTCCTTCAATTTCGGCGTGCTAAAGCATATAGTTCCTATTGCTACTAACCAGGCTGCCTTAAAATAACCATTACAAACAATAAAAGTATAAGTGAAAAATTAATTTAGCACAATATTTCTGTGTCTATGTCCCAAGGACTATAAAGAAATAAGAAAGAGATGAAGCACGTAAGTAGATAGTTTTATTATCAATGGTATGATTACATGTTGCACTGTGTTCTCTACTTTCTTAAGTAATCTTACCACACTGTCCAGTAGGGTAGCTGCTAACCACCTGTGGCAATTTAAATTTAATTAAGATTAAGTAAAGTTTAAACTTATGTTCCTTAGTCACACTAGCTACGTTTTAAGTGCTCGGTAGCCACGTGGGGCTAGTGGCCACCCTTTTGGACAGTGCAGATATAGAACATTTCTGTCATTACAAGAAGTTCTCTTAGCAGCGATGGACCGTCATATACACAATTCCTTACCCTTTATTTTGCCACATTGTACATTAGATTTTTTATTTATAATTTGAAAATGAAGTTTAATATGTCCTAGAAATACTACCTTGCTAACCTCTTGAAATCTCTTTTCCCCAAAATGGTTGTTTTATCAACTGCATATTTAAATCAACATGTTCTCTTTTTCATTTGCTTTTCCATTTATTAAGATAGTCGATACCTGACATTTTCACCATTATTTAAAACTCTAAATTCTGTGATGAATACAGTTGAAGTAACGCTTCTAGGTATTATTCACTTTTAAGACAACACAGCATATGACAGTGTCTCCATGTGCCTCTTTTACCATATACAATGAAAAAATACTTATTAAATGGTGATTTTTCCCCCTTTATCTTATTAAGTAAATTATATGGTCCTTTTTTATGGAAGCCTCCGTGGTTAGAGATGTAAAACAGCAATTTCTTGGTTCTATAGCATGACATAGTTCAGAGCTGAGATTAGAGAAACCCCGTAGAGTTGTTAATACTTGAGGGCATCCCCAACTAGAAAAGTATGTGAATTTAGGCATGGGAGGAAGGAAGGATCTGCTTTAAATTTAGTGTAGGGTCACTGAATCTTAATGATAGATTAAACAAGGGAGGTGGAATAATGAATAGGGGTATGCAGTGTGTAGCACTAATACCAGAAGTCCATGGTTTGTGGCGGTTTTTTAATGTCCTTTCCCATATGGTTTTGAATAGAGTAGGTTATGGCAGGGATGAGCTAAGGAATAGCTTTGTTAATGAATAAATAGGAGTAATTTTTTTAACAGGAGACTTCAGGCAGTTTATTTAGAATGCCTGCTTATTTGATGAATCATGTGATTAAAAAATTTTTTTCTGATCTTAGTAATACACTAAGTGGGGATGCTAAGGTATTCCTGTTATTTTCTTTATAAAATAGCTATATTTACATTTCAGAGCCAGCCCTAACAGTGAAATCCGTGGGGTGGGATTTTAAATGCCTTAATTAAAAGCCAGTTGTAAGGTACTTCTGAGCGCTGGCAGCATCAGTCCTTTGGTTAGGGTTGGGTGTGCAGTATTAGACTTTCGTTCATAGTGTCAGTTCAGTTTGATAACCTTTAATTAAATTGTCATTTGGAACCGGTTTCCAACTCTACCTCATTCACCTAAAATTAAGTAGGTATGTAATTTTGGTGCCTGTCCTCTTATTGTAAGAGCTGCTCTTGGCCAAGGCAGCTACTTTCCTTAAGATATCCTTCCTGCCCTCCCACCCACATATCTCTCAGAGAGAGTTATGCTGAAAGCTGATCTTGGAAAGTAGCAAGTTAGAATCAGAAAACCTGATCAACACACTTTTAAATATCTCTCAGGGCTGTTCTTTGGAAGAGATTACTTAATATTTCCAAAGGAGAGGTTAAATAGGTTGTCTCTGGTGCCTGGGTTAAGCAGAGTAAAGGGAAATGTAACTCTCCTGACTCCAGGGCCCCAAATGCAAACACTAGCCTAGTTGTTCCCAAACTTTCTCCTTGATGTGGGTGACTTGAATGGTTTATTTTCACTTGATGAGCCACACCCCCAGGCCACTTTAGTATTCATGGCAGACTCCAACACTAAGTCCTTTTGTTGTCTTTGTTTTTTGCATTTTTTTTGTTAACAAGAAAAGATAAAATTATAAGAGTCCTGATTATATACTGAGGTTCCATTGCTGATGGTTCCCACCACTTTTTTTCAGCATCTCAGAGAAAGGCAAAGGCTTGGATGAGCAACAGAAAGCCGCAAAGCAAATGTAAACATCATGTCTGAGCATCAGTGTGGTGCTATCAGAGTGGGAAAGGATACACAGTCTTTATCAAAAGATAAAGATGGATCTTTGCCCAAAACAAGATTGTTAGCATTTAAAAAGCATTTGAAGCTTGCTGTAGAAGCGATGGTCTTTCCTTTAAGAAAAACATTTTTAAAGAAGAAATGGATTAAGAATTTTTAAAATCTGCATTATCATCCTGACGTAGACATTAACTAACTGAATGACATTGGGGCAAGCAGTTTAATTTGTCTGTGTGTGCCTGTGTGTATGAAATTTTAAAGAAAATGCTATTCTATAAAAAACAAATTAGCAGAGTAGATTAATGGCATTGCCCCACATCTTCTTCCTTATAGATGCAATTTTATTTTAGAACATACAGAGGTTGCAAATAAAACAAATATCCTATCAGAGTTTCACTTGTCCTAATCAAAAGCATAGAAGAGGGGTTGGCAGGAGTACCCAACTGTTGAGAGAGAAAAAACTGGAATAACAAGACAGGGCATAATTGATTTACTGTATATTTACAAAGTGGAAGAAACAGACCCATAGTGTGAATGTCTTCATATTCTTTTATTCCAGACAAAACTCTCACGTTAGTATGGGATGGAGACTCAGAAGGCATTGAGCAAAAGTTTATAAGAGAAGAGCCCTTGCTAACTGTTACATGATAAAGTTTATTTACTGTTTTAATTGTCTTCTTTTGCCTTGATCTGTTTTCCTTGAAAATTTTTCATCTTGCTGTTTCTTTCCCAGCTGTGTGCCATCAGGAACTGCCCTCTTACTGTGAAGGCAGCATTCAGTTGTTGAAACAGTAAGTGGCTATTTGATCTGGCAGTTGTCCTTCCTCTGCAGCACTTAGAAGTACAAACTTGACAGCCTGTAACTGCTCTGCATTGCCTCTTGCAGCACAACCGGTGTGAAAAGGCTCTCCTGACAGAGGTTTCACCCATAATTGGTCACTCTTACTTGTTACCACTTAATGCCCACCATTCAGAGTAAGTGTAAATAATCTCAGAGAATTCTTACACATTACAATTATAAAAGTGTCAGGTGGAAAAGAATTTTAAAGATAATTTATTGTAACCTTTTGTTTTACAAAAGAGGAAATTCAGGCTAAGAGAAGATATGTCATAGTCATGAAAGAATCTAGACTTTAGAGTCTCATAGAACCAAATTAAATACTAATCTCAGCATTTACTGACTGGAGTAAAATAGGCAAATTATTTATTGTCTTTGAGCCTCAGTTTCCTCATTTGTAAAATGAAGATAATAATATATGTAAAAGGTTGTTGTGAAGATGATATATAAACATAAAACCTTTTTATGGTTTATGGAAGATACTTAAATATTCAGTTGCTTTTGTCTTTTCTTCCGCTTTCCTTTTCTCAGGTCACTCAGATAATTAGTGGCACAGCTGAAGTGAAAACCAGGTTGTTCTGACTCCAAGTGCATGTCTTTACTTTGAATAAAAACAAAAATTAAAAAAAAAATTCTTATTACAGAAGTAATAGAAATTTAGAAAAGATAGATATACAGAAAATAAGAGTCATAATCCTATGATACAGAGGCAACAAGTTTTAACCTTTCTTGTATATCTCTTTTATGTGCATACATATAGTATACATACATATGTACATATACATGTGTGTATATATATATAACAATAACAAGCGTAAGTGTATATAATTTTGTAACCTAGTTTTTCTTTAATGCACAACTTTTAATCTTATTTAATATTCTTCTACACTGGGGTCAGCAAACTTTTTCTGTAAAGAGGTAGACTATAAATATTTTAGGCTTTGCAGGCCATACAGTCTCCGGGTTGCATCAACTCTGCCATCATGGTAATGCAAAAGCAGCCACAGACAGTATATAAACATATGGAAGTAGTGGTGTTCCAATACAGCTTTATTTGCCAAAACAGACAGGAGACTGGATTTGGCCTCTGGGCTGTACTTTGCTAACCCTGGTTATACATCCTCATTATAATGGCTGCATGATATTTCGTTTATTTATTTAACCTATTACTGGATATTAAGACTGTGTGAATTTTGTGTGTGTGTGATGATAAACAAGGGTGTAATGAATATCCTTGTAGCTAAATATATAGTGCACATGTATGATAATGTCCTTAAGATTAACTTATACACTGTTTCTTGCATTATATCAAATTGTCTACTAAAATTCAGACTTAAAAATCAAAACATTTCTGGTATACATGTATTTCTTGGTTTATGTGACCAATCTTTGAAGTAGTACACAAAGTTGAACTTTATAAAATGGTTTTAGGTTAAAGTAAAACTCGTTAAAATATTCTTATAATTGTTCCAATTATTTCTATTTAACTTAATTGGTGTTTACCTTTGTAGCAGGAATTATAAATTGGTTTATTTACTTGATTTTAAAAGGGGAAATTTGAAGGGCATTTATTGTGTGACTGATGTTTTATTCATTGCAGGCAGTAAAACATTTGCTTCTATGGTATCTGTAAGGCCATTAAATAGCTGGAAAAACTTTGCTCTCTCACTGTTTCCATAAAGTATTAAGAGGAAATATTGCCCTCCAGGACAAGGTCTTGACTGACTGATATGAGATTAACCTCTCACTGTTTTTCCTTTGGATCTTGTTTTAGCTAGCGTATGAGAGAGGAAAAAAACAAACAAAAACACTGTTTAGTCTTTCATTTGCTTCAAACATAGGTCTCTGGTGTTGAGGGATGTTTCTTCAATTCTGCTGATGTGTACAAGTGTTTCCAAGTTTATTTAGTGTGACCAATAGATCATTTGTTATAGATTTGCAGTTTTATTGCAATGTCCAAATATACATTATAGACAGAAAGCAATCACACTCAAGCTTAAGGCAGAAATACTGAAGATTAACACAGATTTTCAATGATAAAGATTATTACTTATCAATTATTAATTTCAATGCTATGAAATCTGTAGTAAAGAAAAGAGATAATGTCATCTCTCATTGATTTCTTGGATTAAAAATGATCACTTTATCATCCAAACAAAATTGTAGCATTTCTAGAATTTCCTTCCTTAACAAATTATTATCAATCATGTTGATTCTCAAAAGGAGTAGCCATCTTACAGAAGAGTTCGAAGAACTTCAGAATCAATAACCTAGAGAGGCATGGCTACAGAGGAGAGCCTATAATTCACACATCTTATAACAGTGCTTCGGAAACTTTGGCTTAGTAAGAATTACCTAGAGGGCTTGTGAAAACACAGATTGCTGGGCCCCAGAGGTTCCAATACACTAAGTCTGGGTGGGTGCCCGAATTTTCATTTCGAACAGTTTCCAGGTGATAGCTAATACTGCTTGTCCAGGCACCACACTTAGAGAACCACTATTATTGAAAAATAGCTGTTCCATTTTTTGTTGTTGTTTGTGATTCTGACTTCTACAACTTCACAATTTCTCTAAACCTTTTTTTTCCCAGAAAGCTCTTAAAATTGAGCATCTTTTCTTTTTGTGAAATATACTCAGCCTTGCTCATCTGTAAACATTTTCTTAGCACTTTAGGAATTCTCTTTCGAAGTCCAGGCTTAACCTTTAACTAAAAATATGAATTCATTTTAATAAATTTATGATCATTAGTTCAGTCACTTTAAATGTGATCTAACTTTGCAATTTTTATGTCATTTTCACTGACACCAGAGTTTTAGGATACGAGATTATGAATATAACCGTGTTTCTAGTAAAAGTGTTACGTCTTATCCTTGGTATTTTTTCAGGATGGCTAAAATCCATTTCCAACTATATGCATTCAAACTTGTTTCCATATCTGATTAGCTTTACTGTCATTCCCAGTATTCTCTTAAGATGCCGATTGCCAAATTTCTTTAAAGACAAGTAAGAGTTATAAAAGTTTTTAAAGTATGGTATACAAAGCAAAATTTAGTTACAGTAGTTGGAATGAAGAACTCAGAGGCTAAAGATGTTTTAAAAGAGCAGAATACAGTCAGTTCAAAGCCTGATTGAAAGCAACTTCAGTTTTATAGTTTTCTTCAAACAACATCTTCATTGTTTTCTGGAAAGATGGTATTTCAGAAAAAGAAGTGTCTTGAGTTACTGTTTTTATGAGGAGAGAATTGCTGAGTCTTTTAAATGGTTAATGAGAAGAAGTAATAGTTAAACACTTGGAGCATTGATTTCTGATTTGAATTCTCCAACACAGGCCAGCCCTGAGGGAAAGGGGAAAAAGAAAGCTTGCTAATTAACATTTGATTACTGATGCCACCTTCTCATTCCCCTTGCACCATCCGGTTTCAAGTGTTTTTGTTCAGGAAGGAGTTTTCGAAGAGTTTTAACTTGCATCTTAGTAAAACAAATCCATGTGCAATTGCCGCAAGTGTACAATGTTAAAAAAGGAGAAGAAGAAGAAAAATCCTTAGATAGGAAGTGTGTGTTCCAACCCAGTCTGGATCAGAAGTGATTGGTTTCTTAACTATAAGCCTTTCAGAGCACCAATGATTGCTAGGAAACTGGAGCTAAGCCTAGTCTCTCTGCCTTATTTTGATTTAAACACACACACACAAATACTTACTTGTTCAGTGCAGTTACTGTTGAGCAAACTCTTAACCAGAGCGTCATTTGATAATGTGAAATACTTGGAGGTCAAAATTTGATATATTTAAAATTTGGATACACTCAGGCTATAACATGACCAAAGGCCTTTTTCTTCTAAGATTGATAAGAGAATGAGACAAATGCCTGTAGTTTCAGGGTGCTTTTTTGTAAGGGCTGTAATTTGCCATAGTAGTCTTAATTCAGAAAATCTAGAAATGAGAGTGCTAACAAATAGATAGCTGTTGTAAACCCGTGGCAGTTAAATATTTTGTTTCTATTTTTTGCTATATTAAAATGTTTGATATGTGAAGAATCATGGGCCAGATTTCAAAATTTTAAAGATGTTCAAATAAATTAATAGAACTTTACAACTGTATCACTTAGCTAGACATATTCTGTCAAAACCATAGCCTCACTGATTAACATGTGGTTGATGGAATAGTTATTTCGGAAACCAGTGTGACAAGCTTTATTTTTAAACGAGGTCTTATGAGGGGAAAATATTATATAGCTCTTTTTTTTTAAATCTAGACTTTTTAGTGTAATAAAAGCAAAAGCTAAGATTTTTCTTCATCCAAGAAAAAGAACCACCTAAAATGCTTATTGTATCTTGATTTTTTACCTGAACTTCCTAGCACTTTTCCTTTTTGATGTGTTGTATTTATTAACTCTTTGCTATTTTTCTGCCATTTTCTAGCCTTAATGGTTTTAAACTTTCCCTCATTACTTGCTTACAGCATTAACTCCAATATTTTCATAAAATCATAGGATTTTAGAGCTTTGAAAATCAGAAGTGAGCTTGTATTCTCTTCTAACCTTGAGTAAACTCTCAGAGAGGTTCGGCCAACTTGCCCACAGTAACAGCTGGGCAGAATTAAGACTGGAAATCTAGTTCTCTGCCTCTCATTATGCCACAGTACCTCAGACTTTGTGACTTTCCTTTCTATTTTCAGAATCTACCTTCACTTAGGATATCCCTGAATGATATTTAAAATTCTCTGAAATGTTTTTCAATAGTTTGACCAACACTTAGCTCACAAGGAATGACTTTATTATAGCTGACAAAGTTATCCAAGTTTTATAGTTTTCTACTTGAATAGCTACAAACAACTTATTTGAAGCTAATTCTGAGCCTCAAAATTTAGCCTTTAGCAGAATAACTTTCTAAGAATTTTTTCCTGAGAAATTCTGATAAAATTTAACTAAAAAATAAAACCGTTTGAAAATTTATGGAACTCAAAAGAAAACTTTGTGGGAGATGAATATCTTACATAATTTTATATTGAGCAGGTCATAATAAAATGATCTTTTCCCTAATGCTGTGTTTGTTGTTGAAATTTCCACCATGAGGAAATACGAAGTTTCATGTGGAGATCACTGCTTGCTTTTTACATTAATTGTGGTTTATAAATAGATGTTTATTAAAAACGAAAAGCAGAATAGTAAGAAACAAACTAGTGGCATATTCTGTACCATTTCAAGTTAATCTGACTTATATTTTGTTTCTTAGTCACAGATTGTCTTATCTGAAGCAATGGGGAAGAAATGAAATTGTCCTTTGAGAATATCTAGAAAACAAACTGGAAAATCTATTGTCAATCTAGAACACTTGATCCAAATACAGTACAGTTTGTAACAATTTTAATGTTCAGCTAGTAATCAAAGCATTTATTAAATTTCTTCAGGACTAACTGAAACATTTGCATAGTTTAGCAGCCTGAAATCTCATAGATTTAGAGCTTAATCCATAACAAGAATTGAAAAGATTATAAAGGTTCAACATGATCTTGAGCCAATGCTCATCAAAGAAAATGTGTAAGACAAAAAGGCCCTTAGGAAGTGTTACCCTGTGAAGTGCCACTTGTCCTTAACCGAAATTTAAGACAAATCTCTAAAGATAAAACTCCATCAGAGGTAGCCCAATAATGGCAGCTGGGCGTGCCAGCTACAGCAACCCAGCCTTGTGTATGTGCTTTCTGCCTCTCTCAAGTGCTCTCAGGTCTTTGGGAGCAATCTCTTTCTTCTCCCCGCCACCACCCCCGCCCTTCCACCCCGTGCTCTCTCCTTCTCCCTTTCCCTTTAGTCCTTCCTCCCTCTCCCTCCTCTTTTCTTCCATCTTTCTTCCCTCTCTGAGAGAACTCTGTGTTCTTCATCTGTTTCATGATAACCTGAAATTTATCTGCATCATTTTATACATAGCTGTGTTTTGTCATTCAGGTTTCCCAGAATACTAATTTTTTAAAAGAATCATTTTTATTTTTGCTTTGTGTACATGTCAGATTTTTTCCTTCCCTGCTGAATTGTGACTTAAAATTTTAATTGAAGAAAACCATCAATAAAGGTAATGGAATTTTTATAACTCCATTAGTAATAAAACCATCGCTTATTTTGTACTTTTGCTATTTTATCACTTGTGTTTCTTCCACATGATGGTGAAACTTGCCTATGGTTACAGCGTTGATAAACATGGAATTACTTTTTAAAAACTAACTTGTTTTCACTTAAATTCTTGCTTAGTGATTGTGGTCTAACATCAGATTCTTTTGGCTTAATCTCAGAAACTCTGTGAATTTAGCTTTTTCATTGGAACAATCAAACATTAACCTAATATGCTTTACGTTGTACCCTCTCAGCCAAGTTCTGTCTGTATTAACCAGTTTATTCTATGACAAGTTGCTTAACAGATGTCATTCTAGGGAGAACAATGAAGCCAAATACTTGTGCAATGGCTAACATTACTCTAACTTTGATCACTTTTGTTCAGCACATCAGTCTGGCGTTGTGCTTTATACCAACATAACACTATAGCCAGAACATGCTTTTCAGGCTTAGAATAGCAAAGGAATGTTATTCAATTCAGTGCCGTTACAGATGAGTTAATGAAAGAAGAAAAATACTGTTTATTTCATAATACCATATTGTTGTGTTTTGGAATTAAGGTGGAATTTAAGGAATCCCAGTCCAAAGTTATTTGTTTATATAATCAACTCATAGTATTTGTGTATATTCTCCAGTGCTGGGGTGCTTGCCACCTTTCCAACAGAAGTAAATATTTGTCCTGATTTTTTTGCCAAAATAGCTGATAAAGCTTGGTGTATCTCGATGATATAATCGAAAAATTACTTTAAGAAACGAATCTTTTTGGCCTTGCGGCCTAAAATCTCCTCATACTCCCCTCTTCTGTCCTTTCCCTTTCTTTTATTAACAACGCTTTGGGTTCATGGAACACCTTTCTCCTTAAAAGCACTAATGTTTAAGCATGGCAAAATAGTCTTAGCTAGTGGAAGTGGTCAGAAATTAGTCCAGTTGCATTTGGTTAAATTGCTGGGTTGGTTGACTAATGAAAATTTCCAAACTTGATGTCATTGACCATAAACAAAATGCTGCATGGTAGACTGGCCATTGCTAAGAACCTCTGAAGAAAAGCTGTTTGTTTGAATTGAGTGGGGATCAAGCCATGCCCCCAAGCTCCTCAGTTCTCATTTACTAAGTCTTTTTTCACAGGTGTACATGAGAGATAAAAATAGATTGAGTTCCATGTTTTGTGTTTCTTTCTCTTTCCCCAGCGAATGTATATCTCTATTTCACTGGAAGGGTAACTTAGATGTGTTTATGTATAATAAACAGTAATATGATACAAAATGCTGTAATTGGACAACACGATACTTTAGGCTTCTGCATTTTTAAAACATGAATGAATCCTGCTTGTTTTCCACGTTGAAGTCACGTTATAGAACATATTATGTACAACATTTCAATACTAGCTTCATTTGTTACAGTAGGGTAATCCCATAATTAACTGAAGAGTTAATTAAGATGAATGATCTCTCCATTCTTACAATTTGATAATTTATTTTATTTATAAATACAGAATGAAATAGAATTTTTTAACCTATTTAGAAAAAAGCTGAAGAAAGATATGATACTTCTTAATTACTGGATAACATAGCATTTAACTTTCCAACATTTATTCTGATAAATTACTTACCTTCTCTCCTTTTAAAGTGAAAGGTATAATTTCGTATTGAGAAAAACAGTTTTTCATCTTTAACAATATTTAAAATGAAAAGTATCTTTACTGTATTTTCTTTGCAGGAGGGGCCTAAATAGTGTATTGATAGGTGGCTCTCAGTTAATAAATATTCTATTGAAATAGTTTTTAATTTGGGGCGACTTCAAAGAAATAACCTGTGCTGCTTGATTAGTAAGTTTTCATATCTTTGAAACTTACTTTGAACAATAATGAAAACTTCAGGTATTTCCCCCTGCCCCCTCCAAAAGAAGACTACCATCCTTCTCTCTCCCACATAGAAACTTGAAATATATCTTTTGTTTAAATCGTTGCACATCTTGAGTCATTTTAAAAATTAAATAGATTATAGAAATTTATAATTATAGTGTGTCCTAGGTGAGTGGTGTCCCTGAAGTTTCTTGACTGATAAGAAACTTAAAGCTGTCAAAGAATATAACAACGATTGGCAGAGGGGGAATGTTTCTTGAATTATTGTTTCATCTAGGCTTCATTGAGAATGTGCATTTAAATTTGAGATTTTTTTACAAAATTTTTCTGACTTGTGTTTTCCTGGTTTTAAATTCTTGTTTTGAATCCAGAAGACAACAGAGGGAATATAGTGTATATGACATAAATTGACTGGCAACTATGGTAAGTCATATGGGAACTCTATTTTAACTGTACTGTCCATTTCTTTTTGTAGGTAAAGAGAAATGTGTATGACCTTACAAGCATCCCTGTTCGCCATCAGTTATGGGAGGGCTGGCCAACTACTGCCACAGATGACTCAGTAAGTGACAGTTAAGTTATCAGTTTTATTTCCTCTTCTCTCTTTTGCCACTTTCAGTCTAATTGGCTATTGATAATAAGCAGAATCAAATGCTTTGAATGTTCTATTGAAAGAATTTTATAAATCATATAGTGTGAAAATAAAAAGAATTATAATAATTTTAATTCACTTGCAAAAGAGACATCATAAGCCAAGTGTGTGAGCATTCAGTTGGTAATGTTACAATATCTCTATCTGGAACTTGATTTTTTTTTTTTTAAGATAAAGATTTGACTCTAAAATTTATTTCCTCACCTGTAATATGGAATAATAATGGCTCTATAATGGGTTAAAAGGAAAAAAAATGCTGAAAAGTAAATTGAATGTAAAAATCAGATCCCTAGTCACACCAGCCACATTTCAAGTGCTCGATGGCATCATGTGGCCAATGGCTGCCGTATTGGATGCTGCTTGATTTGATTTAAACTTTTCCTTGATGAATAGAATATATTCAGACATTACTTATGAAATATCCTAAGCACAAAAAAATTTTTGCCTAAATTACAGATGTCTCAAAATCAACTTAATCATTATATTTAATTCTGAAACTTTGTTTCCTGTAGTAGACTGGTACTTTAAAAAATAGTTAATTTTTACAGTTAATATTAATAGCACTCTATTCTTAAATAGACCCATAATTTTCATTACAATAAAAAACTGGAAGAAATGCCTTTGGAAAACACTTTGTGGATTACGGAACTTTAAAAAGAATTGGAAAATAGCAAAACTTTTTTTAAGTGAAGCCATCCAGAAAAACAATTGTTTATGTTTAGCCACTTACATGTATTTCTAAACAACTGATTTTAACATTGATATTATAGTATATCATTATATACTATATATGTATAGTATATCATTAGAATTATTGACTGATTGTCCATGGCTAAAGAGTAGGGTTGTGGTGGTTGATTTTAGTTTGGTTTTTTTCCCCTGTTGGAGTGAGAAATTTGACAGAAAATGTGCTACATTTATCTTTACAAAAATAGAGTAATATTCATAAATGATAGCCTTCTGTTTACTTGAGGAGACATGAAGAAACTAGAAATGTTCTTAACATTGTCTAATAGCCTGCTACAAGAAATAATAACATTAATCGAAGAAAATAAGATCTAAGCATATCACTTAAATTCTCTGAGCTTCAGTTACCTCACTAATTTGCAGCACTGTTGTGAAAATTAGCAATTTTATGTATATAGATATACACACACAGAGTACTTGGCTCATAATAGACACTCAATAAATGAGTCAGTATTGTGATTAATATTAATATAACTCAGAAAATGATCACAGGCAAAGACTGGCTGGTTTAAGTAAATGAAATGGTATCTGAGATTTGCTTCAGAATAATCTGTGGGGTTGGGGGAGTTAGTGGGAGGGAGAGTTAGAATCCAAATTAGCCATCTGTTGATAATTGTTGAAGCTGGGCGATGCATATATTGTGTTTATTATACTATTGTCTCAACTTTTGTATATATTTGAAATTTTCTATAATAAAAAGTTTAAAGTAAAAATAATTGTCTAGGTTAAGAGCATGAGCATAAGGTAATAAAGTCTAGAAATGTGGGACTTCATAGGTTGGAAAAGCCAATTGCTCTTGGACCCCACCCTCGTAGAAACCAGATTGAAGTAGGCTTATCAGATACAAGTTTCAAGAGTGATAGGCAAATTCATTGAAATGTGGTAAATTCCTCTGTAGCATAATACTTTATACATTTTAGGTGTTAAATCATCAAACTGAGTTGACACAGTCTTTAATGAAGCCCATGTTTTAATGATTGTTGTAACATTCAATTTTTTAGCAAAGAGTTCTAATGCAGTGTCATCATTATAGGAAAATAGAGAAAGCAGCTAAAACTTACCATATCTGAGACTGAACTGCTACTTGGTGCTCTAAGTCACAGCAAATAGAAGAGGGAATCTCTATCAAGAGGCTTGATTCTTTTTGCCTCATTATTCACATTTGCACCTTGTCCCAGAACCTATGAAGTGATGCCTGCCCACACCTCCCCAGAGCAAATGTTGCCACATTGGCAGGACGTTGCCTTGAGCTGAATGATTTGATACAACAAAGATGTTTAGGGCCAGGCTGCTTTTAACTGGTGCCATAACAGATCCACTAGCTCCAGTGCTTGAGTTTTGGCAAAAATGGCTTATAACTGTAGTCTTCTAAGGAGATCCTAGCCAAAGAAATGTCATGAAACCTTTCTTTCATTAGGACTGTAAAAACTCATAACGCTGTGCTTGTAATCTATATTGTTGCAGGCAGTGGTGTTTTTATACTTATTTAAATCACTCAAGTGGAGGCATCTGCTACAAAACAAGGTTGTCTTCGCAGCTTAGGGCATGAATTGGGTACAGCTGAGAAATGTCAGCTGTGTAAACAGCCTGAAATGTGTTACCAACAAAAATATAATTAATTTCTTTCCAAGACAGTGTGCCATAACTTAATACTTAGAATGGTTTAACTTTCAGAGAAAGCACCTGAACATTTTCTTTCCAGTCCCAGGGCAGGATTGGTTATAAAGGCCATTAAAAGTGAGGTTAGTTTGCACTTTTCCTGCTCAGTTGCAGAAATTTGTTCAGCTTTGAATATATAGTAGCTTTAGATACCAGTGGCTGCCATGAATTTATGGAAATATCTTAGATCAAGAATTTAATGGATTTGGGATGATGGAAATGTTCTAAGATTAAATAGTGGCGATGGTTGCACAACTCTGTAAATTTGCTAAAAATCATTGAATTGAACACTTAAAAAATGAGTAAATTTTATGGCATATAAATTATACCTCAAGAAAGCTATTTTTTTTAAAAGAAGTTAATGAAGAACTAGATTAAAATACTTTTTCATTTACATTTTTATGTTGCATGAGAAATACTTTGCAATAATAACAGGAGATGTTGTCTTAAGTGTACTTCTCATTAACCTTCGACTTAGCAAACAGGACAAAGAAACAGACTTCTTATAATTAGAGTCTTGTATAATCTTGAGTCTCTTACAAACCTGATAGACTATAGTCTTCTGACGTTTTCAACACTACTCAGTGAAGTGAACAATCATTTAAAACTTTGTTGCCCCATCTCCCTTCAGAGTTAAAATATTTTCTTTGCTTGTAGTTGTACTCTAGTCGGGTATGGGATACTGTATGAATTGTCAATAACTCTTTCAGTTCCTTTGCACTCCTTCACCAGGGAAATAGGTATCTAAAGCTTCACCAGTAGGGGAATGTTTTCATGCTGTGACAGTTCAGCTGTGAGAACAAGGAGTTGCAAGAAGGCAAAAATCTCATTTTACAGTTTAACAAGGACACTCTTGGTTTCTGGAGAAATAATTTTAACACTGTGAACTATGTCTAGACCCCTTATTATAATGCCGACAATTTGAATATATGTAGTTTTAAAAATTCCTGGTTTTAATAATGCTTATACAAAGGAGGAAAAAACCTTCATATTTTCATACATTTTTGTTGTGCACCATTTTTTCTTTAGAGATTACTAATGGCCCTCTTCTTTCCATCATTGGCTAAGAAATGTCAACTCACAATTTGAGAAATTAAGAATTTTAGAATCAGAGGTCTTTAGACATGTGTTAGGAGTCAGAAATGTACTTATTAAATATTTTCACGTTGAAAATGAGATCGTTTATAAGCAGAACCATTACACAATGGCTTTATAGAAAAAACCACACAGTCCTCCTTTTTATTTTTTTAAATAAAAAAGAATTTCTGATTGAGAGTGTGTCATCTACTTTGATCTTTCTGATGGTGACCATTTTCTTCTCCCTGATGCATTGTGTTTGGCAGGTGTCAAATTAAAGACATTCCCCTGACACTGGATCCCCCACCCTTCACTTAATAGGAGCTGCTGTCTGAATACAGACTCTCACAATTACCACATACTTACCACATGGTGTTACCTACCAAGTAAACTCATAAGCCTCCGCTATAGTCATTCCATCCATTGCTGCAAGGTTAATATTTTTAAAGTGCAGAATGAATCACATTCAGCCTTGCTTACTTATCTTCAATGGCAACCCAATACTTGCTGATTTATGTACAGATTTTTATGCTGGCATTCACACGCCTTCATTCTGTGTGTAACACTTCCCTTCCAGGTTTATTTTCCCATACAGGCCCAGAGTAAATGCTCAATAAATATTCCTTGAATAAATTATTGAATTTGATACCATATATCTCTCAGCTTTAGCTAAATGCTCATTTTGCTGTTCCTCAAATATACTTGGTACTCTCTCCCACTTTATCATTTAATCATACTATTTCTTCCACCTAGAATACCTACAGCAATTATCACCTTCCTTCAAGACCTTTCTTTAAGAAACTTTGCCTATATCCCTCTTCCTGTGCCACCTTCTCCCACCCTCATAAAAATTAGTTCATATTTCTATTCTTCTATTCAAATTCTTTTCATTTTTCCTTTTTTCTTCTTTCTTTCCTTTGTTCCTCCCACGTGGCTCTATCACTCACCATCTGAGTAACCACAGACAACTTAATTAACCTCTTTGCATCTTAGTCTCTACAACTGTAGAACACAGATAATTACTCCTAGAGTTATTGTGAAGACTAAAAGAGTTAGTGGTTACAAAAATAATTACTCCTAGGTTTATTTTGAAGATTGAAGTAGTCATAGTACTAGATAATGTCTAGCATATGGTTAACCTTTGGCTAATACTACTTTTTTAATCAATCTATCTATTCATTCACTTGACATTTGTCAAACAACACTTACAGGCCTGTAACTATGCTGGCCCTTAAAGTTGCAAGGATAACGTCCTGTTCCTTGGGGATTGCAAAGTATAGTGTAAGACAGATATGTAAACAATGACAATTGAAGTTTATGTAAATACAATGGAGTCACAGACGAGGGAGAAACCAATTTTGCTAACAAATGGGGGTAGTGAAAAAATGGCTTCCCAGAGGCAGGGACATTTGGTTACACTTTAATTTGTATGCTTGTGTTCCTCCCTTTTGTAAATTCTAAGAATTGGGAGTAAGAACTGTCTTCCTCATCTTTGTATGCTCTGCAGGAGCAAACATAGTGTTTTATACATTCACTCATTTGAACTGTTCAGAGCTCCACTAAGTTGACACCTATGACAATAAGCAACTAAATGGTGAAGTTTTATGATTATGGTAACTTGATAAACTGAGAAGCAGATTTCTTTTCTTTCTAATAAAAATTAAATTATCAAAACTCAGTATTTCTTTAGTGGCAAATGGAATAACAGATTTAAGAGGGGAGGCTACACTGAGCTGATTTGTACCAGTGTGTGTTGGTGTGTGTATGTGTGTCAGAGAGAGAGAGAGAAATAAGTGAGCAGACCAATCCAAGTTCATTGAATCCCAATAATTGCTATTATTTGATAAGTTACTTAATTAATGAATTTCAGTTTCTTCATCTGCAAAATGAGGGCAGTGTTAACACTCTTGAAAGTCTGTTGTGAAGATTAAGTGGATTAACATAATAGGTAGAACCATATGAAAAGTGCCATTTTTTAAGGGGCAAAATGGTTGACTGTTATCAGTTTTATATGGTTTTACCTAATATGTAAAGCACATAATATAATACAGAGTTTGGCGATTGTGATTGTCATCCCAAATCCCACTCACCATCTGTTTTTGTAAATAACATTTTATTGGAACACAGTCACACCCATTTATTTATGCATTCTATACAGGTGCTTTTACACTATAACTAACGGCATGGATATATAACTGACAAAACCACATGGCCCACAGCCTACTGTTTGGCCCTTTACAGAAAAAGTTTGCCAACCCCTGGTGTAATGTCTGGCATTTAGTAGGCATTCAACAAACGTTAGCTCCTTTTCCCTTGGGTAAGCACCTTCTTTATATTGCATACACATACAGAATCAGAAGCATTCTTTGAGTAGCTTCAGGGTCATCTTATGCTATTTAAATTACTTTGTTAGCCTGTGCTAGGTCAGGCAGATTGAGGCAGTCTTTGGACATTTTCACTGGCTTTTTCTTTATTTGGCAAGGTCACGGATAATGTTGCTTCTGATGGTGGTGAGACTCAGTTGCTTCAGAGGGTTTATTGCCCTTGTCAACATATAGAGCCTTTTACAAATAACACAGGCAAAAACTAAACAGACGGAAAGAGCATCTTTGAAAGCAATAGAAGAAAGTTTAAGTTTAAAAAAAATGAAAAGTTGTGAAATGGACTATACCCTGAACAGAGAGAGTGAGAAGTTCGGGAGGGTGGATGAAGCACTCAAGGGACATATTTTCTCAGTAAATATGAGGGAGAACGCATGGAAGTGAGACAGTCCCCAAAAAGACATTTATAAGCACTAAGATCTGCTGCTGTGAATCTTAGTTTCAGTTTATTAAAATCCTAAACCTCTAGACTACTGCTTCTGCCTGTGAAGGGGTAACTGCTACAGGAATTGTTTTTCCTCTATAAACAACTAGAAGACTGGGTAAAATATGTGAAAAAACTGTTTTCAGATACCAGACAACAAGTAGTGCAGGACTCTGAAGAAGGAAACAAATGAGTCCTATAGTAGTCTTAGATTCAGCCTGGAAGCAATTTCTGGATCGCAGAGCAGAGCAAAGAAACCAAAACAAAACCTCGTGATTTTATTGAGTTTGAAGAGACAGAGAGTGATGTTTAGGGAGGTCAGGGCAGCTAGACTTTGCAAGGCAGAGTACTAGCAGAGAACAAGCTCCAGAAATCTGCGTAGGGGTCCCCTGGTCTTTAACTGAATGCTAATCTGTGCATGCATAGGGTGAAATTCCAGGAGACTGGGCAAAGAACAACTGCCAGGTAAAAGAACAATTCACTGGGAGCTTAAGGCAAACAATTCCCAGAGCTCACACAGAACTGGAAGTAGTTTGTTCCCACTAGCTATAGAAGAGACACTTCAGTGAATACGTGAGGCATTCAGGAAACACCCCCACAATACTCATACCTTAGTGGAGTAGATAAACTAGCCCTAGAGTGAAGGCTGCTCTTGGACTGCCCTTTTACATGCCTGAAAACAACCTTCAAAAGGAATAAGCTGGTTGACAGATAACTGCCTCTAAGAACAGAGTCCAGCATCCAATCAAAAGTTACTGTATATACAAACAAGCAAGAAAAGCTAACCCATAACCAGGAGCAAAATCAGTCAAAAGAAATAAACATAGAAGTGACTTAGGTAATGAAATTAGCAGATAAGGACTTTAGCTATTATGATGTGAAGGAAAACATGAATTTAATGAGGAGAGAATAGAATATATAAAATAGAATAATGTCACCTTCTGGAGATAAACAATATAATATCTGAAATGAAAATTTCACTGGATGAGCTTTGACAGCAGCTTAGAAACTGCCAAAGAAATAACAATGAACTTGAAACTATTATAATAGAAAATATATAAACTGAAGCACGTAGAGAAAAAAAGACAAGAATAAATGAACAAAGTATCAGTGACCTCTGGGACAAAATCAAGCAATCTACATACATGCAATTAGAGTCTATAAGGAGAGAAAAGATGGGGGAAGGAGGTCAAAGATAAAAAACATTTTGAAGAAATAATTGCTGAAATTTTTCCGTATTTGATGAAAACTATTAAACTTACAGATCCAAGAAGCTCAATGAATCCCATGAAGGATGAACACAAAGAATTATACATTAAGGAGTATCATAATCAAATTGCTGAAAACAAGTGATAAAGAGAAAAATTTGAAAGCAGAAGGAATAAAAAAATACATATTACACAGAGGAACAAACGTAGATTTTTAAAAGTACTGAAAAGTTAAAAAAAGTGACAACTTATAATTCCATATCAGGTGAAAATAATCTTTCAAAACCAAAGGCAAAATAAAGACTTTCTTTCAGACGAACAGAAACTAAGAGAATTTGGTGCCAGCAAACCTGCACTACAGGAAATGTTAAAGGAAGTTCTTTAGGCAAAAGGAAAATTATACCAGAATAAACTGGGATCTATACAGAAGTATGAAGAGTGCTAGTAATGGTAAAAATGTGGTTTAAATATAAAAGGCATTTTTCTTTATGTTTTTAATTTCTTTAAAAGATAACTATTGAAAGAAAAAATAACAAGCAATGTGGAGTTTTGAACATATTTACAAGTAAAATGTATGATAATAATAGCATAAAAGAATGGAATTGTACTATTGTAGGGTTCCTACATTATACACGAAGTGGTATAATATTAATTGAAGATAGTCTGTTATATTAAAGATGCATATTGTAAACCTTAGAGAAACCACCAAAGAAATAACAAAAAAGAATAGCTAATAAGCCATTAAAAGAGATAAAATAGAATACTAAAAAAACAGTAGAAAATAAAGCAGGAATAAAGAAAAAAGGAACAAAGAAAAGATGGAATACGTACAAAACAAATAGCAAGATGGTAGGTTTAAATTCAACCATATTGATAATTACAGTAAATATAAATGGTGCACAAAAGACAGAGATTGTCAAAATGAATTTTCAAAAGCAAGATTCAACTATGTGCTACCTTCAAGAAACATACTTTAAATATAATGACAATGATAAGTTAAACATAAATGAGTGGAAAAATATTTACTAGGCAAAAACTAAACATAGGAAACCTGTAATGGCTATATTAACATGAGACAAGATACAGAACAAAGACTATTACCAGGACTAAAGAAAGACATTTCATGATTAAAAGGATAATTTGTCAAAAAGACATAGTAATCTTAAATGTGTGTGTACCTAATAACAGTTTCAAAATATGTGAAGTAAAACTTGACAAGACTGAAAGAATAGGCAGGTCCACAATTATATGAGATTTTATATTCTTGTCTTAGCAATTTACAGGAAAATGACAGATAAAGATACAGAAGATTTGAGCCACACTCTTAACCAACTTGACCTAATTGAAATTTATAGACACTTCGCTGAATGATAGCAGAATGCATGTTCTTTTCAAATGTACATGGTACATTCATCAAGATAAACCGTAGCCTGGACCATAAATGAAATCTCAGTAAATTTTAGAGGATTGAAATGAAGAGTATTATCTCTGACCAAAACAAAATTAAATTACATAATTTATAATTTATGTAAATAGTCTTTATTCTTTTTTTCTTTTTAAGATTTTCTTTTTCCTTTTTCTCCCCAAAGTCCCCCGGTACATAGTTGTATATTTTTAGTTGTGAGTCCTTCTAGTTGTGGCATGTGGGACACCGCCTCAGTATGGCCTGACGAGCGGTGCCATGTCCGTGCCCAGGATCTGAACTGGTGAAACCCTGGGCTGCCAAAGTGGAGTGTGCGAACTTAACCACTCAGCCACAGGGCCAGCCCCATAATGGTCTGTATTGTTATACAAAATGTTTAGTAGTTTGTTTTCTTGTATATCTACATAATCAACAAAAAAGCTACTAAAAGTGACAAGTGAAATTAACAAGGTCATCACAGGCTACAAGATTAATATATAAAGAAAAAAATGTGTTCCTCTATAACACCAAATAACATTTTGAAAACGGAATTTTAAAAATGTTGTACCATTCATAATTCCATCCAAATCCATGAAAATACTTAGGGATATATAACAAAATATGTGTAAGATCTTTACATTGAAAACTACAAATTATCACTGAAAGAAATAAAGTCCTTAAAAATGGAGAGCTCTATCATGGTCATGGAACACTCACTATTTTTAAGGTGGTGGTTCTCCTCACACTAATCTGTAGATTCACTGCAATCCCAGTCAACGTATCAATAGCCTTTCTATGTAGAAATTGTTGAGTTAATTCTAAAATTTATATGGAATTGTGAAGGAACTAGAATTCCCAAAATAATTTTGAAAAAGAACAAAGTTGAAAGACTTACATTGCCTAATTTAAAAAAATGATACAGTGACCCAGCAATCCCACTACTGGGTATCTATCCTAAGAACCTGAAAGCAGCAATTCCAAAAGTCCCATGCACCCCTATGTTCATCACAGCATTATTCACAATAGGCAAGTCATGGAACCAACCTAAGTGCCCAGCAACTGATGATTGGATAAAGAAGATATGGTATACACACACACACACACACACACACACACAAAATGGAATACTACTCAGCCATAAAAAGGACAAAGTCGTCCCATTCACAACAACATGGATAGACCTTGAGGGTATTATGTTGAGTGAAATAAGCCAGACAGAGAAAGACAAACTCTGTATGACTCCACTCATAGGTAGTAGTTAACATATAGACAAAGAGAACTGATCAGTGGTTACCAGGGGAAAGGGGGGGTGGGGGGAGGGCACTAAGGGTGAAGTGGTGTACCTACAACATGACTAATAATAATGTACAACTGTAACTTCACAAGGTTGTTAACTATCATAATCTTAATTAAAAAAATGATACAGTATTCAAGGCAATGTGGTATTTGTGTAAAGGTAGACGTATAGATCAATGGATAAAATAGAGCATTCAGAAATAGATCTAGATATATGTTGTCTATTGATTTAGTTCAAAGATACTAAAGTAATACAATGGAGAAAGGAAGGTCTTTTTTTTAACAAGTGATGATGGAACAACTGGATATTAATAAGGACAACTTCAACCTTTGCCTTGTGCTATACACAAAAATTATCTTGAAATGGATCATAGACCTAAATGCAAAAGCTACAACTGTAAAACTGGTAGAAGAAAATACAGGACAAAGTCTAAGATCTTAGGGTAGGAAAAAATAGAGGGGAGGCTAAAAGCCCTTACCATAAAAGGAAAAAAAAGCTGATAATTGGACTTCATCACAATTTGCAACTTTTGCTCTTCAAAAGACACCATTTAGAAAAAAAAGGGAGGAGGCAAGCCACAGACTAAGAAAAAATACTTGTAAAACATATTTGGCAAAGGGTCTGTATCCAGATTATATAAAGAAGACTTAAAACTAAATAACATAACACAAGGGAATTTTGGAAGGTAATAGAAATTTTTGATATTTTGATTGTGGTGATGGTGGTTGCAGGAGTATATATATATATGTCAAAACTCCTTGAACTGTACACTTAAAATGCACCCATTTTGTATAGGTAACTGGACCTCAGTAAATTTTATTTTTAACTTGTGGGATAGGGTGAATATGTTGATCTGAGCTTATAACTGGTAAATGAGAAGGTGAAATGCAGAACAAGCTTTCAACTCCAAGTCTGCCCCCTCCCTGATGCCAGGGTTCTTTTTCTTGTACCATGGTATTTCCTGTGTGTTCCATGTTTCTCAAAATAGTCCGACTTGTAAAATATTCAGTCTAGATTTTTCCAGAATTGCACTCATACCAGTTTGAAGCTTTACAATTATTTAATAAAAGGCAGAAACAGAGAAACAAAATTTGCCTTTATTTTCCTTTCTTAGGTTAACACTTATCTTTGAATATAAGTGAATTTTAAATTTTCACTATAGCACTTTGGGGTGTGTGTGTTTGTTCTTCTAGCCATATTATTAATGTGGCAGAGAATGAGCAGCAATACTCTCTTTTGATACCCACAGTTACTGAACATAGTGATAGGTGAGTATATTAAGAGAGATTTATATGTGATTTTTTTATTACAAAGCATATTTGGTGTACATGATCTCATTTGAGCCAAGTAGTAGATTATAAGTAAATTAGTCATGATAGAAACAGTATACTGTGGAATACAGTTAATATCTATTATTGCAAATTTTCCTCAGGGTTACTTCAAACCACCTTTTCCTTCTAGCTAGTTCTTAGGAGAGTACTTGTAGTAACTTGCTTGTTTCCATACACTTCCCTCTATGAGACTGTGAACTCCTTGAGGGCAGGAAGCAGATCGTGTTTATCTTTGTGTCTCAAGTGCCTAGCATAGCCCCTGGTTCAAAAGAAACAATCGTTTATGTTAAATGTAACACTGAAAAGTCAAGTGATTGGCTCTAAATTGCAATAAATAACTGCTAGCCCAGTACTCCAAAACATATTACTGCTTTATCCTGAGGCACCCCTGTGCTTTTTCAAGAAACCAGGGTTTTTTCTTTTGTTACTGAGAAAGGTCTTACTGGAACCCTTGTACCTGGCCCTATTCTGTAAGGGAGAAATGGAAAGTTGTTTATAATACTTATGTGCACTGCTTAATCTCTGGCATTTGTGTTTGCAAGTTAACATGCTGTCTATTGCATTTGAACAGCTGTAACATATGTGATAAGATTTCTTAATAAGTCATTTTCTTGAGCAATGGAAATATGAATCTGAAGAGTAGTGTTCCCAGCTTGTTAAGTTGTGTTTTTAGACCCTTGGGTTTTAGATATAATCAATTGCTTATAATTCTCTATTTGAGAAAGATAGTTAAGATACCTTATAGCTTGATTTGGAGAGAACAGAGATTCCATGACATTTTTTAATGTGCAAAAAAAAGGGATGTTTGCAACTGTGTCTAATTTGCTAAATTCTTATAAATTTTCTAACCCAAAGAGAAGGCTTAAAATGGAAATTTATGCATGATATGTAGCCTTTTGAGCTGAAAGTGACTTAATCAATAGTGAAAGCAATTGCTACCCCACATCGTGACGTTGTTTAATATTCTACATGTAGAATATATAAGGGTTTTTTTTTGATGAACATGCACAAGAGATTGTTGGTACTGATCGTTCCCACAGCCAATGAAAGTCTTTTTGTTCTTTTATTGTATGTTTGTTGACAATTGTGATCAACATGGAATGAACTGCTTTACAGTTTATTACTTTCAAACTACAAATTTGAATGCTGTGGATTCAGATGTATAAAAGAGATAAAATTACAGACAGCTTTGAGTGGCAGTTACATATCAAACCTCACGGGGGTTTGACAGGCAACGAATATCGTTATTAGACGCTTTTTCCATAATTGCTGACATTTATCCAGTGTTTCACAGTATTTGCTAATGTATTAATGCAGTCAATCTCTGAGAGGCTGCACATGCCTTTTTAGCCCTGGCTTTTATGGGATTCTGAAATTCATAGACCCACAGATACTTATTCCCTGCTGGTTGCCGTAGTGACAGAGCTCAGAGATAAGCCAAGACAGAGCCCTTTTGTGATTGCTTTTCAGGTGACATTCAGCGGCAGCTTGAGTAGAGTGTCCTTTTATAGTTCCTGTAATTCAGAAAATGATAACAGCTTTTTGCTGCTTAGAAGAGAAGTCTGTGGGCTGCTCCCGGTGGGATTTCAGTTTGCTGTGCCACTTCATACCAACACCAGCCTGATAAAGTTCTTATTATTGTGGAGATTTCAAAGTGCAAGGGGACTGAATTAATTATGACGGGTTAGAAAATACAGGACTGGTAGTACAAATAAAACTTTAAAGAACCAATACGTGTTCCCCAACTATATGTAACAAATTAATTTGAACATTTTAAGCTATTAGTGATGATACAGTTAGGTGATGATAAGTAAATGCACCTGACTTCTAAACTGCTGGTGAGCCGTGCTAGCTGTTCCATCTCAAAAGTTAGAAGTTATCTTTCATTTCTATGTATCAGTTTTCCATTTTGAACTATCGATTCAACATTTTGTTGTTTAGAGACAGATAGCTGTATTTGGACACTTTCTTAGTCGTGGTTATTATGATTTCAGTACGCTCAGCAGTGGAATAATTAAAAATGAATATTTTATAAATAGCAGCTTATATAAAGTGCCTCAGATTCGGAACAAAACGCTGTTGATAGAACATGGTGACTGGCGGCAGGGGAGAGGACAGTTCATGAAATAACAGGAGAAAATAGAATCTTACCTGGAAAGAACATAGACATCCTAAGAAGCCATGTTTTGCCCTAGATTCTTGAAGCAAGGAGAGTTAATAGTCTTAATTCTGGAAGAAGAACTCCAGTAACAATGGATAAGTATGGGAAACCTTGAGAGCTGGAAACCAATGTCTGTGTAGTTGATGTTATTAAAGAGAGGCACAAAAAAGAACACCAAGAAGAAGCAGGAACACTAACCCAAATCAAACCATGCAAATCTGAAGGGAAGTATGAAGCGCCTAAATATCTTACCCCTGAAATTTAAATGTAATTCACAGTTAAACAGGAAGCAAGTAGAATGAGCTCAATAGAGAAGTAACTTGAGAATCTGAAGAAATCAAAAAGAATAGATGTGTTCGCTGACTTCTAAATTTCTGGTGAACCATGCTAAATGAACAGTATATGGATAGCACATGAATGAGGGCTCAGAAGAGAAATTTGGCCTAAAAAATCGAATTGGTTATCTTGGATTAGGTGTGCAGTTAAAAAGCTGGAGATCTGATTGGTTTTACTTGTTTCTAACCTTTCAGTCTCATTTAGAGCAGATGTAAACTCAACTCTCATAAAATTCAAATATTTGTAAATCAGATAAAAAAGGGTAACCTTCAGACTAGTGACAAACAAATATGACATTTTCAAATGATACTTAGTAGACCTTATTAACACTGTGTTACCCCGCGGGCTTTGTTGCACTCCTTACTTCTTATGGTTAACTTAATCATCATTTAACTACTTTGATATACTAAATAAGAGAGAGACAAAGAAGAGAAATTTGTAGTTGTATTATTCTATGGTGTGCTTTTCTGTGCTGTGGTTATCCACTTAGGATTCTCTCTCAAAATATAGTCATCCACTGAGATAGTCTTTAAGACCATATTCCACAATGTTTTAGAGGTGATAAATATCAGTTTATAATAGTTACTAAAACAAAACACAAAACAAGCAAGCAAACAAATCAAAAAAATGAAACCTATAGGATAGGGGAAAAGGGCATATTGTCTCAAAAAATGTAGACACTCCGTGTTAAGAAATGGTTATTATATTCAGAGAATTGGTTCTTTTTACTAATGTGACAACTTGTCCCCTGAATTTAGAAACTCAAAAACTTCATCATAGTTCTTGCCTATGTATAATGTTTATCTATTTTCAGATGATTATAAAGTCAAAATTAGTTTAATGAAAATTAACCTTTTGCAGTGTGACATCAGAGTTTTTGCAGAGAACATTAAAATAATTTTCAAAAACTGAAGTTTAGTTAATTTAATACAAAGTATGTTACAATTAAATATGGAATACTTTTGTCACTTGACCCTAAGAAGTAAAAAAAAGAAGTCTAGATGAAATGTAACCATTTCTCTTGACCTCAATAATTACTGTTTTTGTTGTTAATAGTAATAACAGGAACAATATCCATTTATCCTACTTTCTGCTAGGCATTTTCTGAGCCTTTGTATGTTTTATCCCTAATCTTCCCGTTAGTCGGTCCTGAAGGGTAGATGTTGCGATCTCCACATTTCTACACGAAGGCACTGCAGCTTGGAGTGGTTTGGTAACTTGTCCTACAATGCACTGATAAGCAGTGGTGTAAAAGGGGATCCTGGCCCCGGTTTGATTCTAGGGCCACCTCTTTCCACTCTCCCATAGAGATCTCCTTATGAACCTTAAATCCCAAGTTCTTATTTTTCCTTCCCGAGCATAGTTCCCCAACTTTACTTACTGTGAACATTCAGATATTTTCCTTAAAGAATCTGTCTTGTCCCCATAAGATTGCTCCCTTTGCCTTCAGCTCATCTTAGACTTGTCTGTCTGGGAATAATGATAACATTAGATAACACTTAAAAAATACTTAGTATATACAAGGTACTAATCTTAGCAATATACATATGATGGTATAACTCAGTTAATCTTCCTGACAACTCTATGAGGTAAAGGTTATTGCCCCATTTTACACATGAGCAAACTGAGGCATATTCATATGACCTCATAATTAATTAGTGGCAGTGGTCTTTGAACCCAAGTAGAATACAGTTCATGATCTTACCACACCATTTGCCTCTCATAGCAGATGACAGGACATCTGTGAAAGCCTATCCATCATCTGTGTTCTTCATCATGCTCTAATGTTCACTGTGGAACAACTCAAGGATGAGCATGCCACATTCATTGTGGCCATAATTCCACTTTCACGGAATGTGAGATGAAAGTGGAAACTAGGTTTTTCTATAATTTACTGTGAAGTGTGACCACTGTGTGCACCACATCTGCCAATTTTCTTTTCCTTTCTTTTAGTTTCCTTGGTCTAGAGACAGTTGGCAAGTTTGATTATTCATAATCTTTTAACATCCAAGAAGGAGAAGGTATTGTCATTCTAGCCTTTTTCATCTCTAAAGCTGTTAGCTGAGGGTCTACGGATTGATCCATAAAACTCCAGAAATGGTATTAAATGTTATCATCATTTTAAACATGCAAGATACTATGGCTAGTTATATAAAAACTTGTCCAAAGCCACAGAGATAGGATTAAAACTGGGAAGCTCCTTTATACTGAACATTAGAATATTGCTACCAGCCCAGTCTCACACTTTCAAATCAGATAATTGTGTGTAGAAAAAGAGCACTGGATTTAGGGGTCAGAAAACCTTGTTTCTAGTCCAAGCTGAGTAAGATCATCCCTTTACCTGTGCTCTGTACCCCATCCCCTTTTGTATTTTCAGAACTATACGTTATCGGTGATCTCTTCTTTGGTATTTTTACTAAAATGTCTTTGTATTAAATATTCTATCCACATTTAAACATGAAAAGCCTTTTTTCTTAAAAGAAACACCCATAAACATACCATAAAAATAAAGACAAAAAATCCTCTGATTCTAGCTACTACTTTCTGTCCTCTTTGCAGCCAAAATTCAGAACAAGCTATCCTGTAGTTACCATCTCCATTTTTTCTCTTCCACTAATTCTTCAACTTAGGCCACTCTGGCCTTCAACCCATTTCTCCAGAATAGCTTTTCTTCAGGTGCCAATGACTGCCATGTTGCTAAACTACGTAGGCCTTTCAGTCCTCATTGTACTTGACTTCTTAGCAGCATTTTTAAAAACTTTTTATTGAAATACATTCATTCAGAAAAGAGTACAAATCATAGGTGTACTTAACAAATTCTCATATATACCCTCATGTAACCAGTATCCAGATTAAGAGAGAACATTCCCCGCATCCCAAAAGCCCCTTTCCTGCCCCTTTCATCCAAGACATAAGACCGTAGATTAATTTTGCCTGAATTTAAATACATAATGGAATCATATAGTTGTCCTATTTGTCTAGCTCCTTCCTCCCTTGCTCTCTTTCTCCCATCCTGTTTTTTCAACCTTAGTTTATGAGATTGACCCATATTCTTATATCTATTCATTCTCACTGCTTTATAATATTCCATTATGTGGATATTCCACATTATTCGCCTATTCCACTGTTGATGGGGCAGGCATTTGGGTAGTTTCCACTGGTGGGCTATACTTCTCAGCAGCTTTTGACCCTGTTGAAAACTTGTCCTTCCTGAAATGCTCTTCCCTTGGCTCCCAGGATACCACACTTTCCTGGTTTTTTCCCTTCCTTCATGGTGCTCCTTTCTTTTCTGTCTCTTTTGGAAGCTCATCCTTCTCTACCCAGTCATTAAATATTGGAGTTCCTTAGGGCTTGGTTCCATGTACTCATTTTGTTTCTTTGTATCTTCTCCCTAGGCATTCTCATCACACCTGTAACTTAAATGATCACCCAAGTTATGGTAATTAACAAATTTATATTTCTAGCCCAGTCCTGCCATGTCAGCTCCAGATTCTTATCATCTCCACTTAGAAGTCCCAAAGTACCTTAAATTCAGCATATTCAAATTGAATTCATGTTCTTCCCTGGCCATACTTGGTCCCCTTCTAAAGTTACCTAATTCTGTGAATGGCATCACCATCCATCCAGATCCACAAGCCAGAAAGGAGCCACTCTTGATACTTCTCTCCCTTGCTGACCTTATCCAAATCATCAATTCCTGTCAATTTTAGCTCCTGTATATATCTCATTCATTCAATTCTTTCCATTTCCACTGCCAGTTCCCTAATAGAAGCTACCAACTTCTTGAATCTGGAGTATTACAAAAGCCTCCAAACTGGGCTCCCATATCCACCCTCACTTTCCTTCAATTCATTCTCCATGTTACATCAGGATAATCCTTTTCTAAAAAAAGACAATCTGCTCAAGTAATCTGTCTGTTTAAATCTTCCCAAATAAATACCAAAATCCTTAACATAACCCACCAGGCCATGCATAGTCTGATTCCTGCTTGCTTCTTTACCATTGTCTTATGTTATAGTGCCTCCTGTTCTCTAGCTACACTGGTCTTCTTTCAGTTCTTCTAACGTAGCATCACTAGGCCTTTGCAGAGGCTGTTCACTCTACGTGGAACAGCCATCCTACCCCCAGTCTCTCCTGTATAATTCTTACTCATTCTTCCAACTCAGCCATTTCTTCATGGGAGCTGTTCTTTCATTGCATTTACTACGGTTGTGATTTTATATTTTATTTAAGTGATTATTTCCCACTTTAAGCTGTAAGTTCCACAAGGGCAGATGTCTATTTTTGTTCACTATTGCATATCTAATCCCTTCTGATAGTAGGTGCTCAATAAATATTGATTGAATGAGTAGACCTTTCTGAGCCTCAGTTTCCAATTCTTACTACTATCCAACATTGTTGTAAGGTTCAAATAAGACAGTATATGTGGAAATGCACCTTAAAATATAACACACTAAGGAAATGTAAGAAATTAATATCATCATACCCAAGCAGATAGATTCTTGCTACTGAAGATTATAATTATTAAATTTTGTTGTGTATTGGAGTTATGCAAACAAACGGCAAAGTTACTGTGGTTTCAGTTCTCCTTTTGGTCTATTGATCTGTCTCTCCTGTCGTTCTGCCATTGCTGCCATGCTGCAAGCTCTAATCATTTTCTCCTGGTTTCCCTGTTTTAGGTCTCCCTCTCTCGCTTCCCCCAGTCTATCCTCCCTTCTGCAGTATAGTTACCTTTGTTAAATACATTCGCATCGTTTTACTCCCTTGCTTTAAATCTCTCCGTGGTGTCTCATTGTCTTCAGGATAATGTTTAAGCTCCTTAATGGGAAATAAATTGACCCTTCATGATCTGATCTATGCCTCTCCTTCTACCTGTGTCTCTCACCTGTTTGCACCTTACCTGCCCTCCAACAACACTAAACTACTTGTTTCTTAGATGTATTACCTTTTTTCTTGCCATTTTGCCGTTGCTTATGTCATTTCCTTCTCTTCTAAGATGTTTGCACTCCTCCTGGCCTATTCTTTAATCATATCATGATTTTAAGATTCAGCTGGTAGTCTTTTATGACATTTTTCCCTTGAAGTCTTCAGGCAAAGTTAAACATTTCCTCTTCTTGTGTTCTCAGAGCATCTATTAGGGGACTTACCACTTTAGTACTATTAGTTGCTTACACTTCTTATATATACATACACTTCACTGTTTTTTTTGTGAACCCCTCAAAGGCAGAGATACTGTTCTATTTATCTTTTTATCCATAGACACATAGTAGGTACTTGATATTTATTGACAGGGTGATTAAAGAAGGGTGACCAGGAGAAATGAGGAATGGTCAGACCTTAAAAGTGTGAAAAGATATGTGTGGTCAAATTCATGTTGTATATTGGATTCCTTCTATTATTGTTGTGACTGAGGTCAGCTGCAGAATCTTGATGCTGTATCGAGGGAGGAGTTACAGTGCGTTTGACTTTGGCTATAATAATAAGGCTGCTTATTGTGTCCTCAAGATCAGCTTAGCAGTCAGATGTTTTTATTGCACATCTTCTTACTATATGACACTTGAGTTGTACTTTGAGGTCTTATAAGGCAAGCAAGGTAAATACATATGAAAAGTTAAAGATATGATAATACTGATGTTATATAGTACGTAGGGTGAGCCTAGTAAATGTTCACAGAATAAGACCATTCATCTGTTTTTCAGTTGTAAACTCATTTTGTGTGGACTAACTCATTTTTCTTTCATAATCTTTTTAATCAGGCAGAAGAGTTACTGTTTTTCTCTCACAAATAATGAAACTGAGGTTCAGAGAGGTAAATGACTTTGGCAAGAACACCAGAAAGTTAGAAAGTTGTAGAATCTGGACTAGAACCCCGTTCTTCTGACTTGTCTACCAGAATGCCTCCCATGTAACCATGTGGCCTTTCTGGTTGGCTACACCAGCACAATGCCATTAGTGCATTGATCTGTGAGAAATTTTTTAACCTGGGCGAAAATTTCCACACTACAGTCAAAGCAGAACATTGTCCCTCAAATGCCACTGTTAAAATGAATGACTATAATCTAGCAGAGTCTTCAAGTGCTCTTTACTTGTTTGGGGTGGTTCAAGCTTGGTACTTGAGCTAGTTGATACTTGAGGCTCTGAGGAGATGAAACTCAATACAGATAAGGTCCACTATAGTTGGGAGATGGTGAGAACAGTAGGATTGTGGTGTAGGAGATCATGTTAATGAGCCTAGGGTGTGGAGACAAGGGTACAGTATGGAGTTACCAAATCTAGGATGATGAAGGAGAGAACCAGGTCCTAGAAGAGGATTTGGGAACAAGGATAGTCTAAAAAAAACTCCAGGCTGCCTCCCAGTTGTGCCCAATATTGACTCCACTGCTCCCAGATATACACAGCTATACCATCAAAGGTTCCCCAGGAGAGCCAGATTCCCTTCTCATACTTTCCCCAAGGACATCCCACTCTAGTAGAGGGTCAATTCTAGAGTCAGTTATTGCTGCTTGCCCCTTAGTTGCCTGTATGTGTCCAAAATGGACGCATACTGGTTCTTAAGCCTCAAGGAACCAACCTTGGTGAATACCTCCTGAGTTGGCAAAGCAAGAGGATGCTTTCGTTATCCTCCTTCCCTAGCAGAGTTCACACAGCACTGGCCATAGTAAGGTATTTTTTTTCTCCCAGGTCATAACGGAGTAAAGGTTTTAGTGTTGGGAGATTGGAGAAGGTCAAGTTTGGGTAATATTATTTTGGCTCTGTCAAATAGATTCGAATGTCATTTTAGCTAGGGATGAGTTCATATGATATCATTTAGGAGGCCCTTGAATTAAGTGGTGGTGAAATTTGTGAGTATGTTGAATGACAGAGTGTAGAAAAAGTGTGTGATGCATTGAAGCCTACAGGCCCAGCTCATATCTCCCCTCTGTAACTTGCCACCTGTTTGACCTCGGGCAAGTCATATAAGTCCTTTGGACTTTGGTATCCTTACCAGACAAATGAGTTATATTAGAAAATATGCATGTGACCATGTAATAGAAGATCTTATAGTTTTAGACAGATTTACTAATTTTGCTAAGCCTGTGTTTCCTCACCTGTCACATGGGAATATTAGCAGCTTTAGGATTAAATTAGTTAATTAGTGTGGATTGCCTGGCTAAACAAAAGTTAGTTTCTTTCATATGGGTGAACAGATGTAAATCTGGAATCAGAACAACTTGAATTAGAATTAAATTTCAACCCACCAGCAGCAAATAGTCTCTTAGGACTTCTGTTTCCTGAAACAAGAGTAATGATACCTACCTCATAAAGCCTTTGTATTAATGAGGAGTCAGGGGATGAATTTAAAGTGTTTGGCATGAATAGGTGCTCAATAAATACTGGGATCCTCTCCCTTTCTCTCTACCATCTTTCCTACCCCTGACTCCAAAGTTTTCCCCTAACTCTAAAATTCTCTGATTCTACACAATTCTAATACATGAGTCGGATGAAATGAAACGGATCAACTAAAACTTGGTAAATTTCAAATAAAATATGAGTCCTGAATGGCAGCCTTACTAGTGTCCTTTAAAAAAATAAAGCATTCCTTAAGTCTCAAATCATTTCTTGCTCTCATTTTGCTGTGAGATCTCCAGAGATTTTGTTTTGTTGTGTTTTTGAAGGAATATTTCCAACATTATTACTGTATGTCGATCAAAATAATGTTGTATAAATGACTTATTCCTAGCCTCTGGAAAAAATTTTTCACTTTTTAAAAAAGTTTTGTTACACTCACATTAAAGTTTTCTCTCTCTCTTTTTTTTTAAACTGTAGTACTTTTCAGTAAATTTATTCAGCTCAGAGTTACAGGTTGATTAGTTTTTTGAAAAATAGAACTTATAATTAGCACACAAAAGTGATTACTGCCTGTTTTGGAGAGTTAACACTGTAGCACAGCTTTTATTTTACAATAATTTTTTTTGCATTGCCCTAAATAAGTGCTGCAAGTATGAATCTGCCCACAAGACATGCTTGGCCCGGCATTATTTTATCGTGTCACAATATTTTGCAAAGGATTATTGAATTTGAAGATTTTCCTCGTTATTTTAAATACAAAAGATTGTTCCTGGGGGTGGGGCTGTGTATATACATGCAAGAACCAGTGAACCAGTAAGTAAACATATACACGTGCGTATAGAGGGATTACTTACTGGTTGTTGTATTTACCTGAGTGTGAGTCGTAAAAACTACAATAGTAAAATAATACTGGTGTATTATTATTATTCTTATGTGAGACATTATTTAAAATGTGTTAGGATCTTTTTATGTATACTGTATATTACTTGATAGTTTCTATACCAATTTGAAAATGTTTTCATTAGACACATTAAGCATCCTCATGAGTTTGAGAGCTGTCATATAAGTAGAGTTGAAATGACATTTGAATTACTCTAATTTTTGTGAAGTCCACAGAGGTGAAACATATTGGAATGCAAAAATAATTATACATAAACGTTAAATATGAAATGAAACTAGTGTGCCTTTATCAAAAAATGAAAATCTATAAGTTCAAATTATGTTGATGTTGAATTTGAGTATTCTATATTTTGCTTGTTTTGACTGGTGGTTTCAAGTCATCAGTGACTACTGAATTAAATTTATCCTGCTATCTTAGGTGAGAATCCTTTTAAGCCTTATACTTTTCATTCAGACCCAGAGGTCAATCAGACAGTACTCTGATGAAAGCTTTTAGTATTTCTTATCTCACTTTGGAGTGGTTTCCAGGGTTTTTTTTTTTTCTTCCGTAGGTAGATTATGTTTTTCTCTAAAACATTACAGGTATCTTTCATATTTTATCTTGGCAAGGAAAATGCCCATTTAAATTAAAGCAATAGACATTTATTATGTGCCTGCCTTAACAAAGCAACCTACCAAGACCTGTGGGGGCTAAAAATGAGAATATGAAACCCAGGCTGTGTCCTCAAGGACTTGAGGGTTCAATACCTAAACACAGAGAGGCAGGTTAAAAGAACCACAAACCAAGAATTCTGGAGATTCACAATAAGGGTACGGGACTTGAGCAGAAGGAGAAAAATCACTTGGCTGGAATAGGCCTGGCATGAATTAACCAGAAAGGTGAAATTCTTTGTTCTAGTTTCTAGATAGCACCCATTTATGCCGCTGTGCCTAACTTGGTAGAGTTAATTCAGATTCTATTTTTTCCAAGAGAAAAAGCCACAACAAGATACCCAGCAGCACTATGTTCATGTGCCGAGACCAAAACTGTTAGCATATCTGCCTGAGTTTTGACAAGGAATTAGTTGCTGCTGGAAAAATATCCAGAGCTCCTATGTTTGCTATCCAAAGAGTTCCACAGTGTTGTGGGGTAAATGGCATTCCGCTATTGACTAGACATGTGCCAAATGACTGGTGGGTACTCTCTATGCATACAAAGCAGGCTTGAGATGTATCCTTGCATATTTGAAGATTCTCTGGTCGTGATGAGCTGAAGTCACCACTGATTAATAGCTCTCTAAAATAATGAGGTTTTTCCACTAACAGAACCTCCTTATCAGACTTAAAATGAGGAGCCAGCTTGAGGTAAAAGCACCTTTCTAACCAAAGTTTTTGTCTTGATTTTCTGTGAATATGTTGTGATTATAGAATAAGGCAAAGGGCTTGTTTTGATAAGATCCTGGATTCTTATAATCAGTATTTCCTGTGTTGACTTTATATGCTTTTGTTAATAAATGACTTTCTAAATGTTGGAAAAAATAAGAAAAATAGCTTGAGATTTTTTTTTCCATAAGACACCCCTTCTGTATTTTGGCTTGAGAAAAATTCTGCATTTCTAATCCTCCATTTGTGTATATGATGATTTTAAAATTTGTGGAACTGTTAAGATACTGAAATTATGTTGTTATACCAAAATTACCATGGATTTACCACCAATGGATGTGATTTCCTGTGAACAAGCAATTAATTTCTTCTTTTGAATTCCTGCTCATTGTCATTATCTTGTCCTTTGCTTTTCATGAGTGTTTACTACTTCTAGATTTTGTTTCAGAGCTATTCTCCAGAAGCCCTACATTGCATCCTTCAGCCAGTTTGCTGATATGTGTGTGTGTGTGTGTTTTTGAGAGAGAGAGAAACAACATTGAACTCCTTTTAACTCTGACCAGGTAATGGACACTGAGTATTTGTGAATCAAATCATGCACGTTGTGGCAAATACAGATAACATTCACTGTTGTTTTGTTAGTGCACATTAGCATTGATTATCATGTGGACGTATTTATTTCCCAGACTTTGCAGATCTTTGTCTAAATAACAGCAGCAAATAGTGAAGTGTCCAGAGTTTAGCAATCATCATTTGGTGTTTCCTTGAGTTCAAATTGAAGTAAAAGTGGAATAAAAGATCATTTTATTTATTTTTTAAATTCCCTATCAGGAGAGAGTAATTAACTCAAGATCCACAATTAGCCTCACAGCAGTCCATATTAACTACCTCCAACCATCCCAGGTCTTTCAGAGGTGGCATAATTCTGAAATTATTTTGTACTTGAAACAGAGAGGCTTATAATAACTAGCTTAAAATACATGTGAGAGTGTGAGGTTTTTCCTTTTTCTTTTTGTGTTAATGTGTGTCCTTTATAATGATAATTTTCTTGTTTGCAAATGGAAAAAAGAATAAATATTAGGAGAGAATGCTTCCTTTCTGCCTAGCTATAAATCTATGCCTTTCCTTTAATAAATCTAGAAATAGCTGCTTTAGCTGGAAATTTCATTATTGATTTAGTTATATGACACAAAAGAATTAACAAAATGAATCAAATATTCAAGCTTGGGAGAGAAGCATGACGAAAACTTAGTGAGGCCCGCTCATCACCATTGCCTGCTGGTAAAGTATAATTGTCGGCTCTTTCTCGTTTGCCTTTTTGGTTTTGTTTGGATTTGAAGGAAAATGTTCAGTTGCAGACTATTCCTGCATAATTTAGATGTGGCACAAAGCTCGACCCTGAAAACCTTTTCTGTGGTTCTCTGAATGTTTTTTATGCAACCTGCTTTTACAGGTTTAAATTACATTCTGTGACACAGTTTTTGTGGTTGAATTAGAAACTTTTTTTTTTTTAGTTAAACCTGTGATAAGTAATTGTCACAGTTAGCGCCCTGGTACAATGCTAATTTGAAGTGACATGTCCATACTGGCCCTCCGTAACATGAAGAAGCCTAACAGGTGTGAGGGGTGTGGCTTCCCATGGGCTCTGTTGAACTTCTAACCAGAGAAAAATAGCAGAAAAAGTGAAATGAACCTTGAATAAAGCTGTCAGCAGTAATTATCTCAGCAACACTTTGTGGGGAGAAAAAATAATCACTGGTGCTTTTATAACCTGAACACACTGCACCCAAGATAGATTTTTCACCCATTTAACATAAACCGCTGAATACCTTTCAAGAGGTGTTTTCATAGAGCCTAATTAAACAATAACAGCAATAACAATTATCATCAAATAGAAATTGTTGGAAGGCATGCATTTGTTTTTATTTTAACATAGCTTCTCTTTGGTATTTGTTTAAGTAGTTTTGGTAACAGAAAATTTTTTTCCATGCTTCTTGTTTTGGTAAGCCATTATGGTGTGAGATCTCAAGTAGTAAATGGAAAATTTTATCATTTTCTGGGAAAGGACATGTTCACAATTAGAAAAATGCTTGGAAGTTTGGTTTTCGCTGACTTTGGGAGGTGTTCAGTGTATTGGACTGGCCCATATGAAATAGGATACTATATGTGAATGCGCTGAATGAACTGCAAGTCTTCATATCAGCACTGCTGCATACTCTTTTTGGAGAGGGAGAAAAAAACACTATACTTCTTGAGTGGAGTAGGATCCGATCTGTTCTCCTAGCACCATCCATTGTCATTCTCCTTGACAGCAGTATACTGTCTGTATATACTGTATAAAGTATACTTTAATTTGCTTACAAAATAATTCAAATGACATAATGACTATGTTTGCCTTACCTGAGAAGTATAGAAAAGTTAAAGTCTAATTTTTCTTTACAAATTTCCAGGCTATAGAAGCTTACTGTGCTAAAAAACAGATGAGATTTTGCAACATAAATTTCTCCCTCTCTTTCTTTTGTTGCCTTTCTATGTCTGAAAATAGAGTTATGGTTCAGGCACTCTAATGACATTTAGAGACATAAAATTTTTTCATAATTCAACTTTTCCATGTTCCTGTACCCAATAAATCAGAGGCTTAGCAAGCTAGCCAGGTTGGCTTACATTTAAAGTGGAAAGGATGTCATTAAAAAAACAAAACAAACTAAGAATCAATATATGTTAATCCTGACTCTGTTCTATTTATTAGCTCTGCGATCTTGGGTGAAAATGTGACCCTTCTATTTTGTGGAATGGGACTGTGGCCAACTATGCCAGGTGCATTCTCACTAAGGGGGTAACAAGGTTTAGGTGTAGCACAGTAAAATAGAACTAACATCGTCTACACTTCATTCACAAGCCTATATCTTAGAAAACTGCTAACTTCATCAAATCTGAAACTGTTCACCATTGGCTATATCCCTAGCATTCAGCTGAGTTCTCAGCGCAAAGTAGATGCTCAGTAAAGGTTAGTTAAGTGAACGAATAAAACTATTTTGCACTCTACTTAAAACAAGTTTAGTACTATTTATTTGTCTGTTCCCCAGAGTTACGTAGCAAAATCCCTACAACCACACACACACACACGCACATATATATAAACTCTGAAACCCTCACAACAATCTTTTGACTTAGAAACTTTACAGAGGAGGGAATTGAGGTACTGAGAAGATAAGAGAGTAGTCCGAAGTCATACTGCTATTAGCTGGCAGTGCTGGGATTTCAAACACTGGCAGTATGTCTTTGAAGTCTGAGTTGATAATCACTCTGCTTATTTAGCTCTCCAAGGAAGTATAGTTACCCCTGATTACCAAAGAAATTGCCTTACTGTGACACATGTTTTTCCAGAGACTTCCCTGTCACAGGTGCAAATGATCCAGGAGACATCGGGGTGAGATTCCTTCTTTATTCGATGGGACACTCCCTCTCCCCTTCGCCTTCTACAACAGCAGGTCTGCTGATCCATTGTACCTGTTGAAGCAGTGTCACTGCCTTTCTTGGGACTATCTCTTCCCCAGTGACAGAAATGTCATACAGGGTTGTGGCTTGGGCAGACTTCCACAAATGTAGGATGACAGAGTTTTGATCCCTAGGTATTTGGCTTTCCCCTCAATTGGGTCCAGTTCCTGGGCCAGGCTTTAGTCACTTAACCCCGACCCTGACTCACCCATGAAAGTCCTCTGTCTCTAAAATCCCCACTACCTCTTTCTTCCCAGCTCCTACCTGGGATTCTGGTCCTCCCCTCAGGAACTAGTTTACTAAAAGATGTTTATTTCTAGGAGACTTTTCCAAGTGTTACTAGGTATGATAGACTACAAAAAGATACCAGATGTTTTAGAAAACAGAAAATTTTGAGGTTAGGGAGTTTGTAGAAGGCTTTCAGGGGGAGATCAAGCTGAGTTTTGAAGAAATGCTTTCACTTACTTTTCTCTTATGATCCTAACATACCTATGAAGTGGGCAGATGGGAAAGAATGGGGAGGGAAACCAAGGCAAGAGTAACAGCAGGAGGAAGAGCCTAGGAGTAGGCAAGTGCGAGGCATATTTTTGGATCAATGAGCAAAGAAGCCTGTATACAGTATACACAAGTAGTTGGGAATAATAGCGAGAAATGTGAGCCAGGTGTGGCCTTGAAAAATTTGTTCAGAGTGAAAGAGAAGAGCTTGGAAATCACCTAGCCCAGTTTTTTTTTTCGTTTTACAAGTGATAAAACCGAGAGACGAGAGTTGATCAGGGTCACACAATGAATAAGAGGCAGATTTCGGATTTTAATCCAGGTCCTTTTCTCTATGTACAGTGTTCTTTCCATGTATTAGCCTATCAATATTTTTATACACATGGAATCATATCACAAGCAGTGTTGATGGGAGAAAGTCATAAAAGAGCACCATGCAGCCTAAGACATAAAAGAACAGTACCTGCTTTGCTTTAATGGTGGTGACAAAAGAAAAGTAGTTTATAGTCTGGTTAAATGTATTTAAGCTGAAAATTCTCAGTAGACTTAACTGGTCCCCCACAGTCACTGCAGCAGGTAGGAATACCCCTTTCTTGTGCCCCCAATAACCTATTTTCCTCTCTCTCAATCTTGGTTAAGTTCATCTCATAGGAATTAAATGGGAAACCTGTAGCAAGTTCCACTTTTGGATATCACTTGTAATATACCCTTTTAAAAATCTCAGTCATAAGCAGATAGTGAATGTCAAAGTTGGGCTCTTAGATGCACTCAGAGCCAAAATATATCTAAACTCTTCACTGGGTGGCACTTAGAAGAATGTCATACAAACTCTTGAGAAGAGATAAGAAACCTGCTAAATAAACTTACTTTGTTCACCTAGGAAGAAAATATTTTACTAAACATTGGTCAACATTTTCTGGATATCTTTGGTGTGGAAAAGATTAAGTAATGTATTTGGTTGTTCTATGTATGTTTCAGAACACATACTAATTAAGTTAAATGTAGTTGACATAAGGTGTTATAAAACACCTAACTTATACCAATAAACACTTAACCGATACCAATACCGTCATCTAGGCTTAAATTCTTAAAGACAGTAATTTAGGCATTGCATCTGAAAACACATATGTGATAATCCTTCCTTCTGATAAAGAGCCAAAGATATGAAGTGTTGTGTGGCTTTTGCTTTTTTTCAAAGTTGCAAAATTAATTAAGTCCACTATACTAGGCACTTTTTCACTTATCTTTTTAATGCTGTCAACAAAGATATTATTCCAGTTTCTCAGATGAGGCAACTGAGGTCTTTATGAGGTCAAGCAATTTCCTTGAGAAATGACATTAAATATCAAAACCAAGATCCAAGGCCAGGTTATCTCCCTCTAAGTGCCTGACATACAATAGAAACTTAAATGTTTATTGAATGATTAAGTTTTAGACTCTCGGTAACTATATGGTTAATATAACTTACTAAGCAACTATCTCTAAATTATGAAGTAATTATGGAGAAGAAGGGCAAGGTCAAGAAAAATCTGCGCATATTTAAGATTACTTTTTCCTCCTCACCAGTCAGTGGATTAGAAGCAATATACTTAATATATTCATTCCCTCTTCTGCCCTCCGCCAGAGGGTGCTCATAAGCAATTAAATGACAAAGCAGTAGAGACAGAAACTGAGAAACAAGTGCCATTTTAATTCACAGCATGGATTATTGGCCTCTGTGCAAAAGATTTGACTTTAAAACAGAATTCTTGATTCGATTGAAATAGCTTCTTTGGTTGAAAGTTGCCTTGCAAATAACAACTTGTTTGCCTTCCTGAGCTAGTATCTTTACACAGGTTAAACCTAACCATTCTCACTAAATAGATGTTAGAGACTGCCACTGGGCAGCGTTAGACTGCTGTAATAGGGCTATATTTCTTATATAACTTATGCTCTAAAAAAAGTACTCTAGTATTCTGAAGTACTTCAGAAGCTTTTCTAGTGCACTCACTAGAATCAATAAATAATAAAATCCAAGAATGTTATTATCGTCTATATATTTAGTTTATAAAAGTACATCTGTTTAGAAATTTTGCCAATTTTGTTGCAGTGGGCAACTCTTTATCTCCTTATGGTATAATCTGGTTTTAGGAGCTGGGCTGCAATGGAAGGTTAAAAAACAAAAAATTCTGCATGAGCAACCTTTTTTTGATAGAAAGAACTTAAGATAATGTTGGACCAGTGCAGGGAAGCATGAAGGTGGGTAATTATAATACGGAAAAGTAGCATCAGGTGATTCTCTTTGTTTTCAAGAATTCCAGCAGGTTAAAAGAAACAAAACAAACAGAAAAAACAGGTCAAGAGCATTTTAAATTATTTTGATATTTATTTCCCCAAATTTTCTTTTTAGAAATTTGAGATAATTAAACCAAGATAGTTACTAGTATTTTGCAGCTATCACATAGCTGCAAGAACATAGATAAGGTTATTTAGTATAAGAAGAACATAGATAAGGTTATTTAGTATAAAGACCTAGCTTAAGAGTTAAGGGAACATGCTTGTGTTATCATTAAGCAGATGTGTGACCTGGGACAAGCAACTTTACCTCTCTACATCTCAGTTTCTCCCCCTGTTAAATGGGAGGATTAAACTAGGTCTTCTTGTGAGGAGAAACTGTCTTTCATGTGAAATCTGTTGGGAATGATGGGGCTACCGATAGAAGTTTAAGACTAGGCTGCTGACAAGCTTCTCTCTGGAGATTCTCATTACTAGCTTGGAATGGAGCAGGTGGTGCTTGAGGGGGAGGGTATGGCAGCAGCACTTAAACCCAGCTAAGGCTTCAAGATCTGTGGTCTCCTGGCTTAAAATTTGTACCAGCAGATACCAGCAACTAATGAATTCTAAAGACTCTTCCAACTGTAATATCTTATGAGTCTAAAATGAAGCCATGTATAGCAGGCATCCTTGTTTCTTCCAGCTCTGCTTGCTTGCGTGATAACATTCTTGTTTATGTACATAGCAAAAAGCCTAAGAATTTGTTACTGTTGATGTTTATTTCACTAAACCATACCAACTTGCCAAATCAATTGAGGACTGTAACACAGCAAGGCCAGGTGGAGAAGACAGTTTTTGAACTGTTAACACAGGAGTTTTGTAGATAATTGATGTTGACCTGCACATCTCTTATAATATTCCATTGGTTCCAGATTATTGTTAGTCACTTCCCTTTTAACAGTGTGCTTTTTTATGAGGTGACTAAACTGCTGTTTAACCCTGTTACAAGAATGTGGCAGTGGGCTAGTCCAGACAAGTGAATGTGCACTTGGTAACTAACATTCTTAATAAGCTTGCTTCAACCTGCCACAAATTAAAGCTCTGTGCCTTTTCTACCACATAAGTGATTTAAAAAAAAAAAATTTGCATTGTGAATAAATAAGCTTTTTTGATTTGCACTGCAGTTGGCAGTAAATTAAACTTCAGCCTCATGATTTGGTTTGACTTAAAACTACCTTAATAATCGGTCTAGCTGAACAGTGAGCATTGAAAATTTTAAAGGGGTGATCCAGCAGTCATCTTCAGGGCTCCTTACTCATAAAAAGCTTTTTATCAGTCAGAAATGTGATCTAGTTGAAAACTCCGTGTCTTTTGGAGTCAAATCTGGTTTGCCACTTAGTAGTTGATTGATCTTAGACAAGTTGTTCTACCTCTCTAAGGTTGTTTAGTGATCTGTGCAATCATGATTATCTTTAGTTTGCAGGATTGTCATGTATAGACATATATTATGTTAAACACTTAATATGTAGTGCCTGACAAATTGATGGTATGCAGGAGTAGCTGTTTTAATTAAGCCAAAGAAAGTAATTATTTATCACACCTTAAGACAACATATAGTAGGGCCTTAATAGTTGTTTGAATTATTTTTAAATGGCTCTGAGATAAAACTGCTGGAGTTGGAATTTTAGCTCACTACTTGGTACGTGTGTGACCTTGGGTAATCTTCTTAATCTATTTAAGCCTTAGTATCCTCCTCTTTAAAAAATGGGGATTATAGTAATACCTATCTGTCAGGGTTATTTGTGAGATAAGTGGGGTAATGTATATAAAGCACTTTGTATGATGCCAATACGTATTAAACTCTCAGTAATAGCAGTTATTTTTAAAATATTTTAAAAACTACTGAGTGGTTTCATGGGGATTTGTATACATATTTCAAAACTTATCAAATTGTACACTTAAAAATGTGTATAGCTTGTTGAAGGTCATTTATACCTCAATTAAGCAATAATCAATGATGTGTGTGTGTATACCTTCTTTATATTGTGATGATTATATTCAATGTTGGTGCCCAGTACCATTCCCAAACCTGGCTGAAATTAATTATGCTGGTACCTTGTCATGATGATGACAAGCTTGAAATGTGGTTTTAAAAAACTCTTTCTTATATTAATATTCTTTTTAAAACACCAAGAAATTGTATTTTACCAACTGAATTTTAAAAGATACAAATAGTAAAGCTATAGTTTCAGAAATGTTAGGTTGTGTTCCTGAGTATATCACATACAGAACAAGGATCCTGCAGGTGACAGAACTGAATCTTCTTAGTGATGTATTAAGATCACAGTCCGTTAGAGCTGGAAGGGATCTGAGAGGTCATTAATGTGGGTTGCTCCCACATCTTACAAAACAGATTAAGGCTCCTGATGACTAACTCAAAGTCTCATAACTCATTCTCCTAAATTCCAGTCCACTACTCTTAAAATGTCTCAGTCTCTGTCATTAACAGTGAGGAGGTATGCAGGCTGCAAGTGTGTGTTTGGGAGAGCACTAAAATTTGGCTACAAAATAAAAAATAGTTTCAAGAACTAATTCATATTTTTTTTTTAAAAGATTTTATTTCTTTTCCTTTTTCTCCCCAAAGCTCCCCAGTACATAGTTGTATATTCTTCGTTGTGGGTCCTTCTAGTTGTGGCATGTGGGACGCTGCCTTAGCATGGCTTGATGAGTGGTGCCATGTCCGCGCCCAGGATTCGAACCACGAAACACTGGGCCGCCTGCAGTGGAGTGCGCAAACTTAACCACTCGGCCATGGGGCCAGCCCCTAATTCATATTTTTAAAGAAAGCGTTATTAAGAAGGGCCATATAAACACCCTGAGAGCCAAGCCTAAAATAATAATTCTCTGTTAATGACTTGTCAGAGATTGCCAGTCATCACTTATGATGATTTACAGGAATTATCTTTTGTACATTGTCTTAATATTTCATTTTAATTTGTTTATAAGGAAAACATTGTATACTTTCTTAATTACATAAAGGGAAACATTGAGAAGATTCTAAACCTTCACCAAAGAGTGTGCTTTTTAGTCTTGCCATTATTATTTATGAAAATTAATTTCACCTGTACACATTGCATAGTTCAGTGTTTCACAACTTTTTGGCCTCAGGATCCTTTTGTGCTCTTTAAAAAAATCATCAGAGACCCCAAAGAGCTTTTGATTGTATGGATTATATCTATTGATATTTGTTGTACTCAAATTAATATTGAGAAAAAATTGTGTTTTTTAAGATAATAATAAATTCATTACGTTTATATAAATAGCATTTATTATGAAGATTAATTGTATTTTCCAAAAAATAAAATTACTGAGTAGAGTGATGTTTTACACTTTTGCAAATCTACTGAATGTCTGGCTTAATAGAAGACAACTGGATTCTCATATCTTCTGCATTCAGCCCGTTGTTATATATTGTTTTGATTGAAGTATATGAAGAAAATCTGACCTCACGCAGATCTGTTGCTGGAAAAGGGAGGACTATTTTGGTCTTTTCAGATAATTGTGGATATTCTTCTTTGATACTAAACCAGAACTCGATAAGTGATAGTTTTCTAATGGTTAGTTTCAATGTGGAATCTGGAGCCATGTCAATGTACTTTTTGTACTTTGTTACAGCAAAATCCATTGCTGATTCTCATACTTTGATTAGATCCTTTACCCATGCACAATTTTATAACATCCTTCATTCATTGTTCATTTGGAGAGTATTGGTTCTCTGAGTTATGGAGATTTTCTAATGATGGCAGATTTTATTATATGATATCAAAAAATCACATCTGTTAATATCACCACTGATCTCGTTAGAAAAGTTTTTAAGCATTGGGAAGCTGTTGAGTTCATGATGACTGGTAGATTTCCAAAATTTTAACTTTTACTTGAAAATTCAAATTTTGTCATTGGCACTTAATACTGTCAGACTTATTCCTTGAAGTAACAGTCTTGCTTCATTCATTTTGGAGGAAAATCCTGATATATACCTAAATCCGAATAACCATAGTTTCTCTGCCAGCTGTTTAAGTAATAATAGTGTTCCATGAAAAAAGTACCTGGTTCAGCACACAACTCAGACAATTAACCAAGTGCTTTCTTCTCAACACAACCATCATACTCTGCTGTGCAGCAGGAGTGTTTAATGCATACTTCCCATTTGTCACATAGAATATTAAAAGACAGGTACTCAAGAGTCAAATTTAATTAAAAGTAGTAATTTTTACTGACTCAGTAGGGGCATTCTGAAGTGAAACTGGCATTTTTATCGTGAGAACATGACTGGAGACTTTAGCACAGTTAGGTACCACTACCTTAATTTGTGATAAGGTACCACAGTTTCACCCACCATTGCTTTGTTGGGTCTGCCCTCCTAGGCAGGAGGATTATGTACTTGGCGCATTCCACTTATTTCGCACCTCAAATTTTCCAACATAGAAGGAGAGCCTACTACTTGTACCTAATGAAGTCAATGGTGCCTTTCTGTACTTATTCCAAAAAGGGTACCTTGATCTCCACATTGTTAAAATATCATATAAGAAGTAGTTTCCATTTTTAAAAAGCTAGATGATTGCAAAATTTATCATCAGGGTAAAAACAAAATGAAAAGGTCAAATACCATCTAAGTATTATTATGAAAATTATATTGGCCTTGTGGAACCCCTAAAAGGATCTCAAGAACCCTATGTCTATAGACCACACTTTGGGAATCCCATGGCTTACGAAAAATACTAAGAAATTACTAAAGAAAAGTACTAAATACCTTTTATAAGAAGAAAATACTTCAGTTAGACTTTGAGTATTCACTAACTGATAGAATATCTACTGTTTGGCAAATGTATTCACCTTTAGGCCATCCTCATGGAAAGCCTGTTAGGAAAGGTAATATTATCCAATTTTGTGGAAGAAACTGAAGTCTGAGATAAAAAGTATTGATTTGAGTAAATAATAGAACAGTGACTAGCAGAAGTGAGCTTGAACTCAGAACACTCTGACTTTAGAAGTCCTTGCTTTCAAGAGAATCAGGAGACAAGCCAAGAAGATAAAGATGTGGAGCAACAGGAACTCTCACTCGCTGCTGGTGGGAATGCAAAATGCTACAGCCACTTTGGAAGACAGTTTGGCAGTTTCTTAAAAAGCTAAACATACTCTTACCATATGGTCTAGCAGTTGCATTCCTTGGTATTTACCCAAAGGAGTTGAAAACTTATGTCCACACAAAAACCTATACCCAAATGTTTATAGCACCTTTATTCATAATTGCCAAAACTTGGAAGCAACCGAGATGTCCTTCAGTAGGTGAATGGGTAAATAAACTGTGTACATCCGGACAATGGAATATCATTGAGCACTGAAAGGAAATGAGCTTTCAAGCCATGAAAAGACATAGATGAACTTCAAATACATGTTACTGATTGAAAGAAGTCAATTTGGAAAGGCTATATATTGTGTGATTACAACTAGATGACGTTCTGGAAAAGTCAAAACTATGGAGACAATAAAAAGATCAGTGGTTGCCAGAGGGGTGGGGGGATAGGGGGTGTGAGATGAATAAGCAGAGCACAGAGGATGTTCAGGGCAGTGAAAATACTCTGTATTATATTATAATGATGAATAAATGTCATTATACCTTTTACCAAACACATAAAAGGTACAACACCAAGAATGAACCCTAATGTAAACCGTGGACTTTGGGTAATGACAATGTGTCAGTGTAAGCTCATCCTTGGTAAAAAATGCACCATTCTGGTGAGTGATGTTGATAATGGGAGAAATTATGCATATGGGGGCGCAGGGAGTATAGGAGAAATCTCTGTGCTTTCCTCTCAATTTTGTTGTAAACCTAAAATTACTCATAAAAATAAAGTCTTAATGTATACAACAAAATCCTGTGCCATTCAACAGCATTACCCATTATGTATATATTATATATAATTATATATATATAAAATATGATCAATTGTAGGATCAATTAGCCAGTGAAATTTTAGACGTGAAAATTCCATTTTTTCCACAAACCTCTCCTCATTCCTAAGCATCCAGAAGATTATACCCTGAGATATGTGGCGTTTGTTTAAGTGTATAGAATTAAATACTAAAAGAAATCTTGACTTAACTTTATTTTGAATTTGTGAACCTGTTTTGAAGCTCTGCATCTGTGATGTAAGTCAGAGAATTACAGTCTAACATGGCCAGAAGAAAAAAACGAATAAAGCCTTGAAAGATATTTTGAAAATGAGTCACAGTTCTTCACTATATTGGGCTAAAACAATCTTGTGATTGAAAGATTACCATTACGTATAGGTTAATTAATTAATGTAATGTACGTAAATCTAAATTTTTAAAAGTAACCCTCTTCAGCTATAAAGTCAAACAAAACTGCAGTCCTAACCTTTTTCTATTTCCAATTTCTTGCAAAATAAATACCCCAATGATAATAGCATCAATCCTTTACAATTACATAGCAATTTGGTTTGACATACATTATCTCATTGAATCTTCATAACGACTCTGTAAGGGAGATAGAACAGATTGTATTACCCTATTTTGTAAATTAAGGACAGATTGTATTACACCATTTTGTAAGTCAGAAAACTGAAGTAGAGAAGTTCTAAGTGATTTTGCCCATAGTCATTGGGCAATTGAGTGATTTAGCTAGCCTGGAACCTCAGCCTTTTGACTTCACATCTTTTATGTAAATTTAGGTTACGAGCCCCAGCAAACATTTACTTTAGCCCTAACTTCTTGAAATCACTGTCTGAGTAATTTTTGTCCCTTCCAAGAGGTCCCCAGCCCTACAGAGACTACCCGGTGGAGAAGTAACCCCATCTTTACTCACTCGTATTCTTTTTTCTCTACGTGTTCTTACATGCATCTCTGCCAGTTGGTATATATGTTCCCTGAGGACAGACACTATGCTTTATATTTAATCAGTGCTGGGCACATAGTAACTCAGAAATTCCTGACCTTTTAATTTCCTCAGTGCGTTGTGACCAATAGGATCTGAAATAGGGTGATGCAGACGCCCACTTGGTCAGAAAGTGCTAGCCACTCTCTTCTTATCTTCAGGAATTTTTAGGAGCTATGGGGAAGGTTAATGTTGATAACTGTGGAGACAAGCCCGTGGAGGAGCTAGCCCATTTGTATTATCAGGTACTTTTAGTGAGTACTTTCCTTCAGCTTCTCCTAAAATATGCCCTCCTTTAACATACACATGACTGGGCTGTATGCAAATGTACTCACAGTGGAAGTTAATCATAACATTTCTCTTCTCTCAGTCCTAAAGATAATAATCATTGGAATGATAAGAGCTCTTATGCCTGTTTCAGTATCGTTTCAAAGCCAGATTTTACTTACCTTATCACATTTAAACCCTTTCAGAAGTCCATTGAGGTAGTTAGAGCAGAGTTTACTCACTTCAGTTATTCAATGAGGAAACTCTGGCTTAGAATAGATAATGACTTTTCTAAGATCAGGAGGCTAGACAGTACTTGAATCAAGATTGTTCTGGCTCTTGGTTCAGGTCTCTTTTTATTACACTACATTGCTTCTGATTGTCAGTGACATTTACCATCATTACTATTTCATTACCAGAGGGTTTCAGGGTGGGGGAGGAGGACTTTTTTCAAATGAAAAATATTGTGGAGGTAACATGGCTTGAAATTTAGCCTATACTTCTTATCCAGCTTAGCTTTGCTTTTGTTTGTACTAAAATGAAATAAATTGAGCTAGTTGTGACAATTATGTTGATGAATATTATTGAATAGAAATGACAAAATCGATGCAATTTTGCTTTTATTTATTTTTTTATTAATCAAGTCTTCTAGCATTTGTAAAGTACAATACAAAAACAAACAAAAAGCTTTAAACAGACTAAAGGAAAAATAATAATCAAACATGAGGTTTTTATCAGTATAATCTATATGACAGCACACACCTCACATGATTAGAAATACCTGGATATTGTGTCACAGTTTGAAATTCCATTCCAAAATTTGTCTTCAGATAATTAGTTTGATTATAACCCATGTTTGAGTTGTAGTAATGTCCAAACTATTGTGTATTTGGTTGGTCCCAATGAAATTAGAGATATTTGTCAGTTTAATTCACACCTCTCCAAAAGTCACTAGTGGATGTTTTCATTGTGCTAGTGGATACCCTATTTTATTTCTAATAATAAAGGAAACTTCACTTTATATCATTACGTTACATACACGTATGTGTCATTTCATGAACACCAAAAAACCCTCTTTTGACTGTTTAATATTGTTTTTAATTCTTTTATCTAGACAAAAGTGACATGCACTCATATTTGCTCATATTTGCCCAAATTTAATTTCAACCTCAAAATAGTTATTTAATATCTGACCCACTATGAACTTCAGTAAAAGCAAATGTATGTTGCTCTCATTATTTTGGTAAAACTAGACAGATTTTGGGGTAGTGTTTTAGATCATAACGGTAATAAAAGCAGTAAACTGAATGTGTACCAGGCACTGTGCTAGGTGCTTTGCATCCACTACAGATTCATAAGCTGCAGTAATCATCTGAAGCTGTGGATTAATTTTCATTAAAGCATAAATGACGTTGTTACCATGTGTGGAAACTTTATTTTTAAATGCATCCAGCAAACACTCTTCCAAGTACCCTCCAATAAAGATTTATAGAGACTGCCCTGGGAATTAGGAAACAGAAGTATTATTATACTAATCAGAAAAGTAACAGACACGCTGGGGACGGGGTGAATGTATATGATTAGCTTTATTTTAGGCTTGCTACAGTTTCCTGGAGCCCCAGTCTATTGTCTAATGAAAAATGGCCTTGGCTATTGTAATATCCCATATATGGAAAAATTTCAAATTCTCAAAGCCTTCCTGGTAATTTAATGCCTAGGCTACTGGAGTGAGCTTTCTAATTTAGCTTCAAAAATAATAGAAAATATCCAAAAAGTAGAATCCTTTTGTGAAATGTGGCCTCATTTTGTTTACACGTGATGGATTCATCTTTTTGCAGATGTGTCTAGCTGAATCAGGGCTCTCTTATCCCTGCCATCGACTTACAGTGGGAAGAAGATCTTCACCTGCACAGACCCGGGAGCAGTCCGAAGAGGTAAGCCTGTTTGCCAGCTTTTCACTGAACAGAAGGCCTGTCCTCCACCCACCTGCCCACTTCCTGTCCCTTTTTTATCTGCCACAGCAATGAATAGATAAAGTTAATGTAGCGTGAATAAAGTCTCAGTAAATTCTTGAAGACAGAAACTTTGCATGCAAGGTTATTGCTAATGTGCTCCTTCTTGTTCTATAAGTTTCATGTTTCAGCAGACAGAATTTGGGTGGATTGGTTGAAATCATTTTTAGTTAGAACTGTCAGGTTAACAAAGGGATTTTCTTTGCTGCTAACTGTATAGTTGAGTATATTTATTAGGATTGATCGTGAAGTTCCTTTAACTCATTGAGTTGGAGCACCTTGCGTGAGCCAGGCATTGTGCTTGATACTAGGTACCTATACCAAGGTACTCAAAGTCAAAGGTAATAGATTAGGAAACTAACAATAATGGCATAATGTAATAAATGCAGTGATCACTGCACACAGGGTGCTATAGAAACAAAGAAGGGGGCAGATAAGATTGAACATGTTTGTATATGTGATGTGCCTCTGTGTGTCTTTGTGGGTCTGAAGGATGTTAAAAGGCAATTATCTTTTCCCTGGCTACAAATAGCACTCTGTATAACTATGACTTTGGTTATAAGGGAATGGGAAAGAGAGCCTGGATGTTACAATTTATCTACTTAAAAAGTATTTATCAAGTTCCTACTGTGTGCTAGGAAGAGTCATCACCATGACTTAAAAGGTATATGCAACAGAGGTCATAACTAAATAGCACAGAGAATATTTACAACAGCATTTTCAGGCTAGAGCATGATCCAAGTGATTGAAAGCTTGGGCTGGTCCAGTAAAACCTTTTCCACTTACATTCTATTCAAAATATGATTGCAAATTTTTATCTAAATTGACTCTATGTTTTGGACACTCATTCTGGAAGTTGCTGCAGGATGTCTCCAGCCATCCTGAGTATGTATTTATATCAAATATGTGAAAGGGACATGGGACTGCATAAGTGAAGTTCTAGTCTGTGATCATCCTCGGAAAATGATAATTTCCTACTTTGATTTTTAACATTTTTAAGAAATCCACAAAGAAGGAAGGTTTTTCCACTGCTACAAATAATACTGTACTGTTTTCTTGGGCCTCTAAAAATATTAATTTCCTTTAAAGAGCCCACACCATTTTTTCTAGCACTTTATCTCACTAATCCTCATGAAAGAAAAGAAGATATTGAGTTTCACTGCTTGGCAGAAATTACCAGAAATAACTTATTGAAATAATTTCTTTCTAGTGCTTGAGTATATTTTTAATGGCTAAAAGTAGATTATGCTTCAACTCTTTAATGGATAAATCCAGTAATACTAAAAGGTGGCCAACTAACTCCACTCAAAATTATTAATTATTCTATGCTCTGAGAGGTGACAGATGCCTGTTTCACTTTCCTTCTTTCTCTCACCCTCACCATTATATGTGTTATTTGGGCGGTCCCTTCAGCAGAAAGAAGTTAGTGTCATACAGCGAGGAGTAGTGTTTGTGGGGCTGGTACACTCTTTAGGTTAATTAGAGAAGAAGGTAGAGTGGGGTCAGGAGGCTTTGCCAAACTAAAACAGCCACAGCCTTGGGAATATCTTAAAATCTGATTACCTGGCCTCAGTCCATTATTTTTCCTTTCCTGGCAAACTGTAAATACCTCCTCCAGGGGGCTGGTAAGAAATGGGAAAGAAGCTCTCTTGGTTTTTATCTTGTCATAGAATTATAAAACTGGAAGAGATTTTTTATTTGGTTTCCGCTCTTCCGTCCATTCATTCCTTATTCATTTACAGATTTATGTCATGTCTTCTAGATTCCAAACGTTAGGACCACAGTCTGTATGCTGAACGAGCTCACTCCAAATCTCCCCTCAGAATATACCTGTATTTTATATCCAATGACAGGGTTCTGTCCTCATGAGGCAACCAGTTTCATTGTTAAGCAGCTCTGTCTGTTGATATCTTCCTTGTATTAAACTGGAACCTGTGTCCTTTAGCTTCTACCCAGTGGTTCTGCTTCTTTCTTCTGGTTTTAACCCTTCTCCTATGTGACTTCATGCATGTCAAGACAGTTACCATTTTGCAGTTGACTGTCTTAAGCCTGAGGTTAGGAAAACAATATTGAAACCAGTAGTTAAATTCAAGTTTTGAATTTTATGGATTATAGTTATGTGTTCTCTAGCTAGGGGAATTTTATTTTTTACGTCCTCCTTCTGGCTCTACAAATAGATTTTCTTTATGATAATTCAACATTTTCTCTTTCCTTCCCATCCTCCTCTTGTTCCTGAGCCTCCTTTTAGTGATCTTCCCATTATCTCTGGGTACCTAGCTAGGTACTTATCTATCCTCTTCCCAGCTGGTGGGTGGGACAGTGTAGGGACCTCCTGGACGCAGGCTTCTTGGGAATTATCCAGTCCTCAGTTGACAGTGAAGAAGGAGGAGGGGTACCCCAAGAATAACAAAAAACAAATTTCAAATGTAGTTAATGTTAAAATTATTAGGTTATAAGTTCAGTTAAGGAAACATCTATTGAATGCTCACTATGTGCTAGTCAGATAAATATAAATTGACAATTTCATATTGTATAATTAAGGAGAAAATTGAGGCAAGTACAAGATACTAGGGGAACACAAATAAGGCAGGGAGTGTAACCTTCAAGAGTGTTTGTGAGCCAGCCCTGATAACCTAGCAGTTAAAGTTCAGTATGCTCAGCTTTGGCAGCCTGGGTTTGGTTCCCAGGCACAGAACCACACCACTCTTCCGTCAGTAGCCATGCTGTGGCAGCGGCTCACATAGAAGAACCAGAAGAATTTACAACTATACACAACTATGTACTGGGGCTTTTGGGGGAAAAAAGGAGGAAGAATGGCAGCAGATGTTAGCTTAGGGCAAACCTTCCCCTGCAAAAAAAAAAAAAAACACAAGAAACTGTGTTCCTATAAATCTCAGGGTTCCTGAGATGAAATAGGGTCCCTTGAAAGAAAGTTAAGGCCACAATGCATTCATTTAAAAAAATTTTTAAAAGGATATTTGCAGACAAAAAGCATTGTCCACCTCTGTAGCCCTAACAACTAGTGTAGTGCCTGGCACATACCAACCAGAGAATAAATATTTGTGAATGAATATTCTTTTAAAAAGCAGAAGAAAGACTAGAGGAGTTGACATCCAAGTTGAATTACAAAGAATGAGTCACAGTCAGCTAAATGAAGAAATGTGGAAATAATATTCCATTCAGAGGAACAGCATGATCTGATACAGTATATAGGGAGAGATGAGTGCAGTTTGGTGTTCATGCACAAGAAAGTGGGAAACAAAGAAAGAAAAGAGATGAGGCGAAGGTGAGTAGGTCTTACATGTTAAATTGGGAAGTTGAACTCTGGGGAGTTATAGAAGGCTTCTAAGGAGGGAATGATTTTTTTTACCCCCAAATAGAGTTTTTAGAGAAGAGTACTTTGGCTGCTGTGAAGAGGCTAGCTAAAGGGAAGTAAGACTGGAGACAGGGAAATCAGATATATATGCTAGTACAGGAAAAGATAATGAGATCCTGAACTAGAACATCATTAGTAAAAAGAGAGAAGGACATGAATTCAGGAAATATTTTGGAAGGAAAATCTGTAGGACTGGTGACTGATATGATATGTGGGAGAAAAGAGAGAGGGAAGAGATAAGAGTGATACCTAGGTTTTGGCTTCAATGACAGAAAAGATTCATTCAGTATTACATACCTTCTATATGCCTGGTCTGGTCCAGTTGCTTGAGATATAGCCATGAACAAAGCAAAGTTTTTCTGTAAGAGAGCTTGTACCTAACAAAACGAAATTGAACTCAGATAATTGCCCAAAATCTGTATTTCAATTTGTTTTTATTGAGTTCATAATAGTTTACATCAATGTGAGATTTCAGTTGTACATTGTTTCTTGACTGCCATCACATAAGTGCTCCCCTTCACCTGCTGTGCTCCCCCCACCCCCCTTCCCCTGGTAACCACTGAACTGTTTTCATTGTCCCAGTACTTGTTTATATTCCACATATGGGTGAAATCATCTGGTGTTTGTCTTTCTCAGACTGGCGTATTTCGCTTAGCATAATTCTCTCTAGGTCCTTCCATGTCATTGCAAATGAGATGAATTTGTCTTTTTTTCTGGCTGAGTAGTATTCCATTGTACCTATAGCCCACATCTTCTTTATCCACTCATCCGTTGTTGGGCACTTAGGTTGCTTCCATGTCTTGGCTATCGTGAATAGCGCTGCAATGAACATAGGGGTGCATATGTTACTTTGGATTGTTGATTTCAAATTGTTTGGGTAAATACCCAGTAGTGGGATAGCTGGGTCATATGGTAGTTCAGTTTTTAGTTTTTTGAGGAATCTCCATACTGTTTCCCATAGTGGTTGTACCAGTTTGCATTCCCACCAGCAGTGTGTGAGGAGGGTTCCCTTCTCTCCACACCCTCTCCAACATTTGTTATTTTTAGTCTTAGTGATTATAGCCATTTTCAGAGGTGTAAAGTGATTTGCATTGCCTGCTGATTAGTGGTGTTGAACATCTTTTCATGTGTTTATTGGCCATCTGTATATCTTCTTTGGAAAAATGTCTGTTCATCTCCTCTGCCCACTTTTTGATCGGGTTGTTTGCTTTCTTATTGTTCATTTGTGTGAGTTCCTTATATATTATGGAGATTAACCCCCTGTCAGATATATGATTTGCAAATATTTTTTCCCAGTTGGTGGGTTGTCTCTGTTTTGATCCTAGTTTCTTTACGTTGTAGAAGCTCTTTAGTCTGATGAATTCCCACTTGTTTATTTTTTCTTTTGTTTCCCTTGTCTGAGAGGACATAGTATTTGAAAAGATCCTTTTTAGTTCGATGTCAAAGAGTGTACTGCCAATATTATCTTCCAGGAGTTTTATAGTTTCAGGACGTATCTTCAAGTCTTTGATCCATTTTGAGTTTATTTTTGTGTATGGTGTGAGATAGTGGTTTACCTTCATTCTTTTACATGTGGCTGTCCAGTTTTCCCAACACCATTTATTGAAGAGAGTGTCTTTTCTCCATTGTATGTTCTTGGCACCTTTGTCGAAGATTAGCTGACTGTAGATGTGTGGTTTTATTTCTGGGCTCTCAGTTCTGTTCCATTGATCTGTGTGCCTGTTTTTGTACGAGTACCATTGCCATTTTGGTCACTATGGCTTTGTAGTACATTTTGAAGTCAAGGATTGTGATACCTCCAGCTTTGTTCTTTTTTCTCAGGATTGCCTTAGTAATTCAGGGTCTTTGATTGCCCCATATGAATTTTAGTATTCTTTGCTCTGTTTCCATGAAGAATATCATTGGAATTCTGAGAGGGATTGCATTGAATCTGTAGATTGCTTTGGGTAGTATGGACATTTTAGCTATGTTTATTCTTCCAGTCCATGAGCAAGGAATCTCTTTCCATCTCTTTAAGTCGTTATCAGTTTCTCTCAGTAATGTCTTAGAGTTTTCATCGTATAAGTCCTTCACCTCCTTGGTTAAATTTATTCCTAGGTACTTTACTTTTTTAGTTGCGATTGCAATTGGAATTATATTCTTGAGTTCTCTTTCTGTAAGTTCGTTATTGGAGTATAGGAAAGCAACTGATTTTTGTAAATTGAGTCTGTACCCTGCAACTTTACTGTAGATGTTAATTATTTCTATTAGTTGTCTAATGGATTTTTTTGGGTTTTCTATATACAAGATCATGTCATCTGCAAATAGCGAGAGTTTCACTTCTTCACTCCCTATTTGGATTCCTTTTGTTCCTTTCTCTTGCCTAATTGCCCTAATTGCTCTGGCCAAAACCTCCAGTACTGTGTTGAATAAGAGTGGTGATAGAGGGCATCCTTCTCTCGTTCCTGTTCTCATGGGGATGGCACTCAGTTTTTGGCCACTGAGTGTATTGTTGGCTGTGGGTTTGTCATATATGGCCTTTATTATTTGAGGTAATTTCCTTCTATCCCCATTTTGTTAAGAATTTTTATCATAAATGGCTCTTGGATCTTGTCAGATGCTTTCTCTGCATCTATTGAGATGATCATGTGGTTTTTATTCCTCAATTTGTTGATGTGGTGTATCACATTGATTGATTTGCGGATGTTGAACCATCCCTGTGTCCCTGGTATGAATCCCAGTTGATCGTGATGTGTGATCCTTTTGATGTGTAGCTGAATTCGTATTACCAAAATTTTGTTGAGAATTTTTACATCTCTGTTCATCAGCGATATTGGCCTGTAGTTCTCCCTTTTTGTGCTGTCCTTGTCATGCTTTGGTATCAGAGTGATGTTGGCCTCGTAGAATGTGTTAGGCAGTGTTCCATCCTCCCTAATTTTCTGGAATAGCTTGAAAAGGATAGGTATTAAATCCTCTCTGAAAGTTTGGTAGAATTCCCCAGGAAAGCCGTCTGGTCCTGGGGTTTTATTGTTTGGATGCTTATAATTGCTGTTTCAATCTCTTTCCTTGTTATTGGTCTATTCAGATTGTCTGTTTCTTCTTGACTCAGCTTTGGGAGGTTGTAAGAGTCTAAGAATTTATCCATTTCCTCTAGGGTATCCATTTTGTTGGCATAGTTTTTCATAGTATTCTCTTATTATCTGTTGTGTTTCTGTGGAGTCTGTTGTTATTTCTCCTCTTTCACTTCTGGTTTTGTTTATTTGAGCTTTTTCTCTTGTTTCTTTGTCAGTCTGGCTAGGGGTTGTCAATTTTATTTATCTTCTCAACGAACCAGCTCTTTGTTTTGTTGATCCTTTCTACTGCCTTTTTTGTTTCAATAGCATTTGTTTCTGCTCTGATTTTTATTATTTCTCTCCTTCTGCTGACTTTGGGCTTTGTTTGTTCTTTTTCTAATTCAGTTAGTTGTAATTTGAGATTGCTTATTTGGGATTTTTCTTGTTTATTAAGGTGAGTCTGTATTGTGATGAATTTCCCTCTTAATACACCTTTTGCTGCATCCTGTATGTGTTGGTATGGCATGTTATCATTTTCATTTGTCTCCAGATATTTTTTGATTTCTCCTTTAATTTCTTCAATGATCCATTGCTTGTTCAATAGCATATTGTTTAGTTTCCACATCTTTGTCCCTTTCTCAGCTTTTTTCTTAGAATTAATTTCTAGCTTTATAGCATTATGACCAGAGAAGACGCTTGTCATTATTTCAATGTTTTGAAATTTATAGAGGCTTGCCTTGTTTCCCAACATATGGTCTATCCTTGAGAATGTTCCGTGCACACTTGAGACAAATGTGTATTCTGCTGTTTTTGGATGGAGTGTTCTATATATGTCTGTTAAGTCCAACTGTTTTAGCTTTTCATTTAATTCCACTGTTTCCTTGTAGATTTTCTGTCTGGATGATCTGTCCAATGATGTGAGTGGGGTGTTGAGGTCCCCTACCATTATTGTCTTATTTTTAATATCTTCTTTTAGATTTGTTAATAGTTGCTTTATGTAGTTTGGTGCTCCTGTGTTGGGTGCATAGATATTTATAAGGGTTATTTCTTCTTGATGGGATGTCCCTTTGATCATTGTATACTGCCCCTCTTTGTCTCTCTTTACCTGCCTTATCTTGAAGTCTACTTTGTCTGATATAAGTATTGTGACACCTGCTTTCTTTTATTTGCCATTAACTTGTAGTATCATCTTCCACCTCTTCACTCAGAGCCTGTATTTGTCATTGGAGCTGAGATCTGTTTCCTGGAGGCAACAAACTGTTGGATCTTGTTCTTTAATCCATCTTGCCACTCTGTGTCTTTTTATTGGAGAATTCAATCCGTTTACATTGAGGGTGATTATTGATGTATGAGGGCTTAATGCTGTCATTCTGTCACTTGTTTTCCAGTTTCCTGCATTTCCTTTGTTTCTCATCCTGTGTGTTTTGGTCTACCCATTGAATTATGCGGTTTTTTTATGATCTGTTTCTTTGTTTTTTCCTTATTTATTTTTTATGTCCCTGTTCTGTTTTTTAGTTTAGTGGCTACCCTGAAGTTTGTATTCAGAATCTCGTGTGTAACATAGTCCATTTTCTGATGGCCTCTTATTTCTTTAGTCTAAACTGATTCAGTCCCTTTCCTCCTCTCCTTCTAAGTTATTATTCTCATATCTTATTCCAACTTGTGTTGTGAGTTTGTGCTTAAAGTGACAAGATTGTTTTTGTTCTTGGTGTTTTCCTTTCCTTTAGCCTAATGCTATACTTGAATATCTGCTATCTTATTCTGATTCTGTCTATTTGTCTCCTTACTCTGTGTTTTGTAACCACTTTCTCCCTTTTTTCTTTTTTCAGATATGAGGGCCTTCTTGAGATTTCTTTTAGGAGGGGTCTTGTGGCTACGAAGTCCTTCAGCGTTTGTTTGTCTGGGAAAAGATTTAATTTCTACCTCATATCTGAAGGATATTTTTGCTGGATAGAGTATTCTGGGCTGATGATTTTTATCTTTTAAACTTTTGAATATTTCATTCCATTCTCTCTTAGCTTGTAAGGTTTCTGCAGAGAAATCTGCTGAAAGTCTGATAGAGGTTCCTTTGTAGGTTATTTTCTTCTGCCTTGCTGCTCTGAGTATTCTTTCTTTGTCATTCATTTTTGCCAGTTTTACTACTAGATGCCTTGCAGTAGGTCTTTTTACATTGACAAATCTAGGAGATCTGGAAGCTTCCTCCACACATATTTCCCTCTCATTCCATAGATTTGGGATGTTCTCTGCTATTATTTCTTGGAACACACTTTCTCCTCCATTCTCCTTCTCTTCACCTTCGTGAATACCTATAATTCTTATGTTTCCTCATTGAGTCGGATATTTCTTGGAGACTTTATTCATTTGTTTTTAGTCTTAGTTCTCTCTCCTCCTCTATCTGGAGCACTTCGACATGTCTGTCTTCGCTTATGCTGATTTGCTCCTCTATGGTGTCCACACAAGCAATCACGGAATCCATATTTTGTTGTATCTCTTCCATTGTGTCTTTCATCTGTAATATTTCTGATTGATTCTTCTTTATAGTTTCAATCTCTTTTGTGAAGTAGCTCCTGAACTCATTGAATTGTTTGTCTATATTCTCTTTTACCTCATTGAGTTTTTTGACGGTAGCTATTTTGACTTCATTGTCATTATTTTGCTTATTTCTCTGTCCTCAGGACTGAATTCTGGGTGCTTGTTGTTTTCTTTCTGGTCTGGAGATTTGATGAAGTGCCTGATGCTGGAAGGATGGGTCTTCCCCATTGTGATATTATTTGATTCCAGTTACAGCCTATCGCCACTGGGTGGGGGTCAAGAGACGCATATTCTGAGCCTTCTGCCTTCAGCCAAGATGGTGCGGTGTGGGTTGGGGGAGGGGCACTGTCTCCTGCGTGCAGTCCTGGTTTCCCTGTGCTATCTGATCTCCTGGCCTCTTGGTTTGATGAGGTCACCCTGCCCAAAAGCTTTCACCCCATTAGAGGGCCTCCCTCTAGGCTGCAGGGGCCCTAGGGAGTCCTGGGTGATCCTGCGGATGCAGGACCCCTCCCCCACTTCTTCCATCTCAGAGCCTCCCGCAGCAGCAACCACAGTCTTTAGAAAGGGAGGGAGTGAAGAGTTCTCTTACCCTGTTCCAGCTCCTCCAAGTGGGGCTCCAGCCTTTCTGCCCTCCATCCTGTGGCTGCTGTGACTCTCCGAGGATTTTTGTGCTTTTAGGGTATTTTCTGTTGGAATATGCTTGCTCCTTTTTGATGTATGTTGGAGGGGAGAGATTCCCAGGCAAATTCACTCCTCCATGACACTCACATCACCTGTATTTCAATTTTTAAAACTTGATGAGACAAGTATTTAACTTGTCTGCCTGTGGTGCAATGCTGCATACTGTTTTCTTCTTCCACCATACTGTGGCATTGCACCACAGGCAGACAAGCCTAAATAGTAATCCTGTTCCTCCTGAACATCTCCATCTGAATGCCCACTGCAGATTCACTCTGTTTAAAACTGAACTTAGCGTGTCTTCCAAAAACCCATGTCCTTGCCCATGCTAATGGTCATCATCAACACAAGCCTAAAACTGTTCATTCCAGTCACTGAACGACTTGTTGTTCTTTGAAACTGTCGATTCAATTGATCTGATACGTGGAGATTTTTACAACTCTTTCCTTTTTGACTATTCAAATGAGGGTATTTTTGTATCAGCATCAAATTGTTATCCTAATTTGTTAGTTGAGAAGTTTCTTCCTGTTGGAGTTTATGTTCTGCCCATTTTCTTGATTCTACCCATGCTAACCTCTCCCACAGGATGGGAAGGATAAGAGATGTCTCTTGCATTTTTATCCTCTTCCTCACTGTTGGTTCCTTCTCTTCATCTTAAAAACAAGTTCAAATCTCATCCTAAAGAAGAAATATTCATTCAAGCCTGGCTCCCACCTGATTGGCTCCATCTATCCTTTCCTTCACAGCCAGGCTTCTTAGAGTAATGTATAAAGGATGACTCTATTCTTTATCTTCTATTCACTTAACTCACTATAACTTGGCTTCTTTCTCCCATGTAACTAAATTCATTTTAACTATTAGAGTCAGACAATAGTCTTTGTAAGATATCATGCTTTGCCATCTGTTTTCATTTCCACAGCCACCTTCGTAGGTCATTATTAGTCACATTCTGCAGTGGAGATGCAAAGACACATGGTCAGAGTCATACAGAAAATGGTAGAGCATTCAACACTGGGTCTTTTGATTATAAACTCAGGTTTCTTTGTCATTTTTTTTTTTGTCCTAATACTATAGCTGTCTCTTCCTTAATTCTCATCCTACTGAACCTGTTTACAGTTCTTGTCTCCATTGAAATTTTCTCAGACCTTGCTTCTAAGATTCTTTCTCTCAGTTGACTTTCTAATCTTTGACAGCTGTGTTTTTGTCTCTTTTACTGTTTCTCTTCCTTTACCAATTGAAATATTTATTTATATATTTACATATATATGATATATATTATATGTATATATATATATTCTATAAACTCTTATTCTTATCACTCTTCCTTTATTTTTTAACTGAGTGATCTTATTCATTCCTATAACCTCAACTATTATCTATATACTAATTACTTCCAAATCTAAATCTTTTCTGGGCCTCTTTCGTGGGCTCCTAAGAAGATTTTTTTCCAACTGCCTATTACATGTTTTAACCTGTTTGTCCTACAGCTTCCTCAAATTTATTCTGTGTGAGAACTGACCTCAATATCCTCCCTCACCAGACCTACCTTCTCTTCCCACTCAGTTACCCAAACTAGAAAACTTGGTGTCATATTTGCCTCTTCCATTTTTTCATCCTCAAATCAAATTGGTCACCAATTCCTATCATTTCTGCTCAAGTGTATTTTAAGTCTGTCTCCTTCATTCAGTTCCCACTGCTATGCTCAAGAATAGGCCCTCCAGGTCTCTCATTTGGAACTTTGAAATAAGTCTCCCTTGTCATATCTTCCAGTCCAGTCTGCCATATGCTACCACACTACCCAAACATACACACACACAGCCATCAGAGTTGTTCCCTTGAACAGTCCTCTGCCTAGAAACATTCGCTGATTTCCCTGTTGCCATCAGTAAAGTCCAAATACCTTAGCATGCCAATTTAAGGACTGACACAATCTAGTTCCATCAGACCTTTTGCCCTTAGTCCACATTCCTCTCCCAAACATAAAGCAGATGATTCGGTTTGCTTTTCTGAATTCTTCATTGATTTTTTAAGTATCCAGTTCTTTGCTTGAGTCTTTTCTCTGTCTAGAGTACAGTTCCCTCCCCACCAGCCTCCCATTGCACACACTCCATAACGTTGATATCTTTTTTAAAGGTATGGGTTAAATATTCATACTTGTGTGAAGCCTTGCGCGGTCGTCTTCACTGGTCCTAGAGTAACTTATCATTCTCTCCTTTATTCTCCAACAGCCTTTGCTTATACTTTTGTTGTATCTCTTATCACACTGAAAAAGACATATTTGCAACTAAATATATCTTCTTTTAGAATGGAAATTTCTTGAAGGCCAGAACCCATGTTTTATCTCTGTATACCTAGTTTTTAACCTGGTGCTTCATCATAAGTACTAGTTGGTGAAAGGAGCATCTGCTTCAATTATAGGCTTGCCTTGGTGCCAAATATGTATGATTTCTAAATTTTCAGGTAATTTTATTGAGATCATTATGGTTTATATCATTGTAGAGTTTCAAGTGTACATTATTATTTATCAACTTCTGAATACACTTCATTGTGCTCACCCCCAGTAGGCTAATTTTTATCCATCACCATAGATATGTGCCCCTTTATCCCTTTTGCTTACCCCGCAATCCACTTCCCCTATGGTAACCACTAATCTGTTCTCTTTATCTATGTATTTGTTATTTTCCACATGAGTGAAAGTATTTGTATTTCTCTGTCTGGCTTATTTCACTTAACATCATATCCTCAAGGTCCATCCATGTTCTTGAAAATGGGATGATTTTGTCCTTTTTTATGCCTGAGTGGTATTCCATTGTATATATATACCATATCTTCTTTATCCATTCATCCGTAGATGGGCACTTGGGTTGCTTCCACATCTTGGCTATTGTGAATAATGCTACAATGAACATAGGGGTGCATAATAAATCTCTTGAGATCATTCTAAATTTCTGTCTCAAAGAGTTTGGTTAACATGTCCTTTAGGAAGTTTGCCCCGATCCCTCCCACTTCCAGTGTCTTTAGTGCTCTCCTCTGAACATATCTGTCCTAATACTTATCACTAGGTATTATAATTATCTGTATATATTATATGATGTTGCTCGAGAGAGCATAGACTACGTCTTTCACACAGGTCCAGGCAGTGTGGCACTTAGTAGGGGTTCATGAAAGTTTGGTAAATGATAAAGGGAATAAATGAATGCAATAAACAGCCAAAATAGAATCACAGATTTTTTTAGCTGTTTTTAAAATCTGAATAAGTAGCTTCTCTGGATTCAAAGAATTTTAGGGCAGCAATGACTGAAGCAAGAGATTATCTGCTCTCATCAGCAAACATTAATGAAAAAAAGATTATTTATCTCATTTTTTGGGAAAAGCTTTTCCTAACCTGTTAGATGGCTGATAAGAAAAGGTGAAAGGATTGGGAGTTCTTTATACATAATTAAGTAGTTCATTCTTGCAGATACTTCAATAATTCATGTTTGAAATATACTTTTTTCAACAAAATCTGCTTTTTGGATACCTCCCTTTGAAGATGTTGTTGTGGTAGGATTTCACTTTTCAGGATCTTAAGAGATTTGGGAATTCTATACTTTGTGAAGACACAGTGAATAATGGGTTACACAGGTACAAAATTAAAATCCCTATCCTAGTATGAGGTAAACTCCTATGGCTAAACCTACTGAGTCAAACGGAGTAAATATCTTGGCTTCTTCATTTGGAGCTGTTAGACGTACTAGATCAGTAGTTTTAAAAGTTGTTCCATAACGTCCTGAGATCCTTCAGAGGTACCTGAGCTGTCAAAGGGTGATGAGGAAGAAAAGGCCAAGCCCAGGGCATTAGGCTCCTCATGCTCTCTCCTTGCATCACCACAAGTGGCCTTACTTTTATCTATTGTATGCGCTTGTTATTTTACATAATATTTTGCCTGGGGCCAGAGGAACAATGTAACCTTGTGAAAAGAAGTTTGAGAACCATTGATGAGAGATCTTTAAAATCCCTACCAGCTTTAAAATCTATGATTCTATGACTAGCTGAACTCTTAACATTCCCTCTAGTCAAGTTTTAGGAGTCTTTGATTGTAAGTTTCTCTCGGTGCTCTCTGAAACATTGTTATCTCTAAGTTAGGTCCTTCTGCATAGACTAAAGGATCAAATAGTTTCTCCACTTTCCTAACTTAAGTACGTAGCGACATATTTTAAAAGGTAGGAATTTCATTTGTTAAATAGTCTTTATAGACTGTATTTATTAAACATAGTACAGACAGGCATTTAGCCAGATACCTTGCTGGGATCCCCCTTCACAGTACCACAACTCAGTTCGAATGTTTTAAATCTCAGAATATTTTAGATCCCATTTTAACCTGGAGACCAGCAGCCTGGTTTATATTTTGAAGCTGATGTTTTTAATTGTAATACCTTAAGCCTCAACTGATGTTGCTGAAAACGAAATAAACAGAGCATGTTTATCAGTGCCCAGCATGTGGTAAATTCTCAATAAATATTTATTAAGTTGAAGCATCATATTACATATCATATTCAATAGCCTTTGGTTTACAAAGAGCTGTCATATGTAGTGTATTTCACGTTATCTTCCAATAACACTGTGAGGATAATATACCATATTGCACTAAGAAATTTGAGAAGTGCAGTAAGGAAGTGGCAAGTCTGAGATTGTTACCATTGCTTCTGCCTAGCAAATATAGATTAGTGTGAGCTTTTTGAAAGACTCATATACTAGCTTACTTCATCTCTGACCTCTCCAATTGTACCCATCTCCTCTTTTATTGAGCAAATATTTATTGAGTGCTTAATTGTGTACTATAGGGTAGAGATAAAACACACAAAAATCCCTGAAACTAATCAGGACTTTCCTTCAATAGCAAAGCACCGATGTTCATATGGTTAGTGATAGTGATGGAGATGACTTTGAAGATGCTTCTGAATTTGGGGTGGATGATGGAGAAGTATTCGGCATGGCATCATCTGCTCTGAGAAAATCTCCAATGAGTGAGTATTAATAGCTCTTTGGGTCCAGCTTTATAATTCTCCCTGCTAGTACAGAAACTTATGAAGAACAGTAAACTTAAAAATCTCATACTGACTTCCAGGTTTGGAAAGATAAAATATAGCAATTAGGCATTATTTATTAGAACCAGAACCTCTTAAGTTCGATTTTATTAAGGCAAGCAATTCCGAGTGCTTTAGTAAAATTCATTAAAAATACATGGAAATGTGACTTTTGCTTCATGTGTATAATTAATTATGTCTGTCTCTTTACTTTAAACCTAGAGGTTGGTAAACAAATAGCTTTACTTTCTGTGAATGTACTTGTTTCCCCAGATCTTATTGGAGATATCAGTTTTAAGAGCAGTAATATTACTTTTCTATTTACTGGCACCCATCTTTGGAAGGAAAAAAGTAAACTAAATGTGCCATATCTCTCACTTCCACTTTACAAGATGATATTGTAGAATCTCAAGCAGTGCTACATGCAAAATGGCTGTTAAGTCCTTAAATGGCTCAATTACTGTGTGAAATTAGGGAATTCCTGTGGGCAGAAACAGATGTGATATTTACGTAAAATTGACCATTTTCTTGATTAGTAGGTCTTTAAAATAATTCCAGATCCTTTTATATAATTTAATCACAAAAGTGTCATTTTAAGAAAACATTGAAATCCTAATTGATGACTGACATATCTAAAATGCTTAGCAGATTGTGTCAGTTGCTTTTCCAAAATTTATGAGCTTGGAATTTTTTTAAGGTTCTTACTTAAGGTCTGATGAAATCTTCTGATGTGTGTGAAGTTAAAACGTCTCCTCAGATATATCACAGAAGCTAAAATTTAATTTTATTTCCTCTTTATTGATTGAATATATTTCTTATATGTGAAATTAGATGTTATGTGGTTTGTTTTTTGTGTCTATTTGTTTTGGGTTTTTGTTTTTGTTTTTTCTTTTGTTTATTTTTTAGTGCCAGAAAATGCAGAAAATGAAGAAGAAGCCTTATTACAATTTGCAGCAGAATTTTCTTCAAGGTAGGATTAGTACATTAATATATAAAATTGATGTTCTTATAATGCTACTGTGATCTTTCTGGAACAATTTTAATCATAGATTGATTGGTTGTTTTCTTTTTTTTTTTGAGGAAGATTAGCCCTGAGCTAACATCTGCTGCCAATCTCCTCTATTTTCTGAGGAAGACTGGCCCTGAGCTAACATCCGTGCCCACCTTCCTCTACTTTATATGTGGGATGCCTACCACAGCATGACTTGCCAAGTGGTGCCATGTCCGCACCCGGGATCCAAACTGGCGAACCCTGGGCCACCGAAGCAGAACGTGCGAACTTAACCACTGCGCCACTGGGCCGGCCCCTGTTTTGTTTTTAAAGATTGGCACCTGAGCTAACATCTCTTGCCAATCTGCTTTTTCCTTCTTCTTCTTTTTCTGCTCCCCAAAACCACCCAGTGCATAGTTGTATATTCTAGTTGTAGGTCCTTCTGGCTCTGCTATGTGGGACGCTGCCTCAGCATGGCTTCATGAGCAGTGCTAGGTCCGCGACCAGGATCTGAACTGGTGAAACCCTGGGCCACCGAAGTGGAGTATGTGAACTTAACCACTCAGCCACAGGGCTGGCCCCAGATTGATTGTTTTTAATTTTTCCTTAAAGTATTCAAACTATTCATTTAACAATTTATATACTCTTGGTAGTGAAACACATAGTATTTAATGTCAGATAACTAGTAGACCATTTAATGCCACTTTAGAGATGTATTTATCTTATCTCCATATCTTTATAGAAATACAATAAATGAATCACTAATTTCTTGACTATGTTCTTGAAATATCTTGAAGATATTTCTTGACTATATTCCCCAAAGGATTGGGTTATACATTTCTAATTTTTAGTATATCCTAGGACAAAATATCCTTTAAAATAATATTAAATTGAAAGATAATTAAAAAATTTTAAATATAAGTTAATTAGTTAATTTTTTTCTTTTAATTTTTGTTTTGGAATCATGTAACATTTCTTCTCTTAAGAGTCTAATATAGGCCCAGCTTGGTGGCATAGTGGTTAAGTTTGCATGCTTTGTGTCAGCAGCCCGGGGTCACAGATTTGGATCCCAGGTGCAGACCTACACACCACTTGTCAACCCACACTGTGGTGACGTCCCCATACCAAATAGAGGAAGATTGGCTGATGTTAGCTCTGTGACAATCTTCCTCAAGCAAAAAGAGGAAGATTGGCAACAGATGTTACCTCAGGGCCAGTCTTCCTCACCCAAAAAAAGAGCCTAATATAAAATGTTTTATATGCATTTGAGATTCCCCTAAGGTGTCTAAGCAAAGAGGATTTAAATATTTAACCCTAAATTTTCATGTAAATAATATTTCTGTTTTCCAATGTAATATCATTTGGAAACTTTGCAAGATACCATTTTTTCCCTCTCTGTTGGACTTTTGGAATAAATGAACTAAAATGGAAAGTTAAGGCTACTGAAATTAGGAAAATCTTGTGAAAGTGGGTAGCAAGGAATTGCTACTTGTAAATGGCATAAGGTTTCATAGCACTTATTAAATCCATTCACTAGATGTACTTAAAATTACAACGTTCTAATATATCAGTATAAGCCAAGAAGAATTCTAAAAACCAGTGAAGCTCATTCTCAAGCCTTTAAAGAAATGTTTTAATGTTTGGTCTGTGCTTAAGAGACATTAGCCTCAACATTTGCTTAAAAGTTATTGGTTAGACTTGTGAAACTTTGAAGTGAATTTGAAGTGTATTTGAATTAATAGATGCAATTTTTCCTATAGATATGGTGACTGCCATCCTGTATTTTTCATTGGCTCATTAGAAGCTGCTTTCCAAGAGGCCTTCTATGTGAAAGCCCGAGATGTAAGTGCAGTCTTACCTTTTCTGATTACAAAGTGCGTCCCATAGGTTTACCACCAGGCCTGAGTCAGTGCTTAATGTTTTCTGTTTTTTTCAGATTGAAGACTTGATTTTGTTTCTGGTTCATCTACCAACCTAATCATCACCAAGATGCCCATTTCAGAGGGGCAGTAGTATAAATAGGATACTGCTGGCCTTGCAGAAGGCCTTTTTAAGCTCTGAAACAGGATATTTTTGTAGGGAAAAAAAAAGATGGGTATTCTTAGAAGAGACCCAGCTACATTTTTGTATTCTGTTCAGTTACATGATTGACAGGTTCTTGCTAAAGGATTTGTCCTTCAGTCTTTTCCCAAAATGATTATTCTATCTAATAGCATATATCTAATAACTGTAATATTTTTCCCAAAAGTCACTTTAGACAACAAAAAAGATTCTTCCTTAAATATAGAAATGGGCTTTGTGATCTTGAAATCAGGTAGATTAAAGTTTATAACAAGGATTCAGAAGGCACATTTTGAGCAAGAAGATTCTATGCAGTCGCTCTATTTCTATGTTAACACAGCAGTCAAGACTTCAGTAATCTGGCTCCTGCTTATCTATCCAGCTTCAGCTCTTCCCATTCCCTGCCTTACACTTAATACATCTAGCCGTAGTGTACTATTTATGTTTCCCCATAATCTTGCTCTTTTTTCATGTTTCCCCACTATCTATAATGCCTTTCATTCTGCTCTTTACCATGTTGAGTCCTACTCTTCCTCTGAGACTTAACCTTTCCTGACTCTTCCAGTACTCTCACATTGACCACACTCACCCCTTTAGTGCTTTACAATGATACCCTCTGTTCATCTTATTGTTACACTTACATTGCATATAATTATCCATTCTCTCTTTATATATATATGTGTGTGTGTGTGTGTGTATGTCTTCTCAAGAGATTTAATTTTTCTCTTTGGCAGTGACTGTGTACCTTACATCCCTATGCATAGTAAATATTTTGTATATTTAATGAATGAAGGAAAAAGAGAGGAAGGAAAGAATAGTGTGTAGAGTAGAAGGAAAGTTATTTGAATTAAAGAGGGCAAGGAATTTTGAGAATGGAGTTCAGGGATGCCTCTGAAATTTCTATTTTCTAGTTTATGTTAAACTCTGACCTAAAGAAAATTTCATTTGAAACAAATTTAAAAAATTGAATTCCAAGACAATAATTAGTGATCAAACTTAGAGCTATCGCTGATGGTTTAATGAAGTAGATTAAGAAATATAAACATGAACTGTTCTTTATCCTCAGAATAGTAGAACAGCCCATTGTAGAGGCTGTTTTAAGCATCTGTTTTTTAACTATTAAATCTATATAAAATGGACATTATTTTTGAGGAAATACATATTTATGGTAATACACCTTGTAATTTCCATAAATATAAGTTTATGGAAAATACTGAAAAACAAAAAGAAAATATTCTAACACAGGTTAATGGTTAATTTTATGATATATGCTTTTCCATATTTTTTATTATATGTTTCAATAATACATTTATGCTTATTTAATATGAAATTGAGTCATGTTATAATCCTGTTAAAACAGCTTATTTTTACCTTTTAATAGTATCTGGTAATTTCCTTAATTATATTTTATAATATTTTATCTTTTTATTACAACAACTTTTAATACAGAAAAAGTAAAAAGAATAAGAAAGAATAAACACCCAAATCCCTTATACCCATATTTAATAATTACTAAAATTTTGCCATATTTCCTTCTTCTATATACAGAGCATCCCAAAGTTTTAATGGAATTTTAGGGCTTAAAAAGTTTAACTGCTACACATTTATAAAAGAGCAGCATTTGAAATTTAATTATTTACATTTCTGTACTTACTTGGATTTGTGATTTTGATGAGTAAAGTTTTTATGACAAATTTTTCTTTCAGTTCCTCTCTGGTTGGAAATGGCAAACATTGACTGAAACCAAAAATATATTTCAAATTTATTTTTCAGAATTCACAAAAACAAACAAATGTAAAAGAAATATAAATAAGGTTTCTGATGATTTTTTGAAGTTTGTAGCAGTTAAACTTTTGAAATTATTAAAGCTTGAACTGCACAAAACCATTTGGGATACCCTTGTACATTCATTATTTTTTGCTGAACCATTTCAAAGGAAATTACAGATATCATATTATAGCCCTAAAAACATCTGCATGCGTTTTCCAAAAATAATGCTATTCTCCAACATGATCACAATACCATTATCACATGTAACAAAATTAACAGTAATTCCCTAATATCATCTAATATCCAGTACATATTCAAACTTCACCAGTTGTCCCCAAAATGTCTTTTTAACTACTTTTCTGGAACCACGATCCACTCAAGGATCACGAATTATATTTGGTTGTTAGATTTCTTAAATCTCTTTTAAGCAAGCACCCACCCCCTCTCTTTTTTTTCCATGATGTTTACTTTGTGAAGAGATCATGCATAGATGATTTATAGATTGATTAGATGACTTAGAGATTGTTCCAAATTCTGGATTTGTGTGATTGCCTTCTTGTGATGTTATTTGACTTTTTCCTCTATCTGTATTTCCTGAGAAATGGATATTAGGTCTAAAAGCTTTGTTAGATTCAGGTCAAACTGTTTTTGCAAGAATGTTCTGGAAGTAATGCTGAATACTTTATTATAATGGGATTTTTATTGGTTATAGAGTCTCTCATTGTATGGCCATGTTATTATATTGAAACAGTCACTTATTGTTGGATATAAATATGTTTGAGAGATTATCTAATTATAGCTGTAAAATAATCTGTTTTTCAATTCATTCCTTGATAAGAATGTATTTGGGATCTCTCTGTCTCTGCTTTCCAGCAAGATCGCTAAGCAGTTGAAGTCACCAGAAAATGTCAGGGCCTTTTGTAATGTAAACTTTAGTTCCCCAAATAGGCATAGACATCTTTTAAATCCATGTAAAAGCTACTGAGAGAAATACTGTGTATACTTTAAGCATTATAACTTTAGACGAAGATACTTATTTAAATATACAGTATACAATAGACAAAAGAACTTTTACTAAGTGTCTAACAATAAATTGGCATTTGGATTTATTCAGACTGTTGATCCCCAGCGAAGCATAAACTCTTGCTTATTGATTTCTGGATATTTCTAATGAAACAATTGATTGTTTGCTTTTGATTAGTATTTTGATGTTTTAACACATGAAAAATCATTGGTTCATGTAATTCAGTGTTTTGCTTCATATTAGATTTATACCAAAATCCACTGACCTTTTTGGACTCCTAAACTGTCTTTATCTTTCTCCCCTTGTCCAGGGCTTTTTTCTTTCCTCATTTCTCTTTTCAAGTTAAAGATCAACAGTTTATGCATCATTTATTACTTACTCTAAATTTAAGTAAAATTTATCCACATAATGGATAAGTTACTCAAAATTAAATCTAAGCAGGTACATTTATTATGGTCATCAACCAAATGATATACATCTCCTTTTAATTAAAGAGGATCATGTAAGTATAGAAATAGTACTGCTCCTTCGGATTTTTATGGTGCTCTGTGGTTTATAAAACATTTTCCTATACATATCTCATTTGAATCCCACAACAAACCAGTGAGATAGGGACATAATATCAATATTCCCATTGTACAGATGAGGAAGCTCAGAAAAGCAATATGACTTGCCCAAAGACACATCCATAGTAAGTAGTAGAAGCCAAATAAGAACTCAGGTGTTCCGACACAGGTAAGTGTGATTTACCCTGTACTTCACTTTTCAGTGCTAACTTCTGTACTGCAGGATTCAGTTATCAAACTTCATCTCTCCTTTTCAGATTTCATATTTGAGAGTTAAAACAAATCTTTTTCAATATTATTTTTTAAGACTTCTGAATGAATCATTTTTAAGAAAATTTGCTCATGTTGAGATATTTTAAGGCGAGTGTGACCGATACTGTGGCATTCTTACTAAATTTCTTCCATCTTAAATATCACATGTTTAATTTAAACTGTGGGAGGCACATTAATTTTACCAGGGCAACAGATGAGCCTCAAGCACCAGGATTCTTCACTTGAAGTGAGAAATTGAGTTCCAAGAGTAAATAAAAACAAGATTGAAGGTTTAAATCCTCTGCCAGGCTTTTTGAACTTATATACTCATTAAATGTTTATTGGAGTGGTGGGATTACAAAGGATTTGGGGAGCTTCATCAACTGGTATATAGTTAATCGCTAAGTAAAACACTACATTTGATAAAGTGTTTCTCACGATGCCACATTCAATCCATCTTAATGAAAATTGCTTCAAACTGATTTCATTTGAGAACATTTGGTGGTGAGAGTGTTCAAAGTTCTTTCTGCCTTTTTCATGAGGAATTTATAATACTGTCCAAAGCAGAGCTCCAACTTCAGTAAAACAGGTATTCTAAGTTCTTCTGTTTATGTTATGACAAAGTTTTGACTTCTGATAATGGATTGATCTGTTTTGTGACCTCTTTCTTTTCCCTTAACTATTAAGGTTGTTCATTCAGTTGAAGGCCATAAATATTTATCACGTGCCTACTAAGGACCTGGAATATAGAGGTTTCCTGCCCTTGAGATGCTCACAGTCTATGGAGAAGATAAAACAATATAAACAGATCCACATAATATAATATGTTATAGAAGCAAAGAGGAGAGGTACTTCGTCCACCTTAGAAGTTCAGGGAGATTTCTTGAGGGGGTACCTCTGACCTGAATCTTATACAATGAGTAATACTTAGGCAAATAACAGAATTCTAAACAGAAGAAAAGTCAAAAGCAAAGACAAAAAGATCAAAATGAGGGGATTACAACCAAAAATTTAAGACAGAAAGCAAAAAATGCAAGACAGAGAGTTGGATTGCAAGGCATGTGGCTGGGAAGATCAGCAGGGGCCAAGGCATAGAGGGGGCTATGATTCCTTGACATTTAAAAGATAGTTGTTGAATGAAGTTTATATTTTATCTTTATCTAAATGAGAGCCAATGGTTAGCCTCCTTAATTAAGGTTGCTGAAGAGTTGCCACTGGCCGCACCCTGATTCCCTGGGAGTTTCTTTCTTTCTTTTTTTTTTTTTTTTTGAGGAGATTGGCCCTGAACTAACATTTGTTGGCAATGTTCCTCTTTTTTTGGTCTCCCCAAAGCCCCGGTACGTAGTTGTATATCCTAGTTGTAGGTCATTCTAGTTCCTCTACATGGGAATCCACCACATCATGGCTTGATGAGCTGTGCGTAGGTCTGCACCTAGGATCTGAACCGGCAAACCCCTGGCTGCCAAAGCTGAGCACGCGAACTTAACCACTAGGCCATGGGGCCAGTCCCCGCTGGGAGTTTCTTAAAGGTTTTTCTCCTTATAGCCTCTTCACCTCTCATTCCTGCTACCCCTGAATTTTCCTCACAACAAAAAGTACCCTAGAGAATGATTAGACATTTGTAGTAACTAAAAGTCAACAGCCTTAAAGATCCCAGTGCCAGGGTTTATCTCCCAAGTGAAGGATTGTTTCTTTCCCAGCATTCCTTTGGAGACTGGGCTTTGATACCAGTAATCCTTTTCCACCTCCTTAGATCTTGACTTCAGACCCATGCTGTTTCCAAATATCGCACACAAATAAGTTAAGGAAATCAGTGCTCAGTTCTTGATTTCCCACTTAGTAACTCTGTGGCCCCAAACAAGTAATGAGCCTGTTTCCAAACTGGGAAAAAAAGGGAAATGATGATGATATCTACTTTATATGGTTGTTTTGAGGATTAAATGGGATGCTATCCATAAATGCACCCAACCCCGTGGCCCAAGTGCTGTTAAGCAGTTTTGGACAAATTTGACAAATGTTTGTAAAGTAGCAAAACTGATTTTCACGTGCAGTTCATGAACTAGCTCTAAGAACGATTCTAGAAAGGAATGTTGAGACTGCCTCTTAGCATTTACAGCAATTAATGAGTGCTTTGCTATAACAGTGCTTGTTAGTTATCAAATTTTATTACATTTATTTTTAAAAGTCAGCCCATTTTAAAGTAGTGCTGTTTCTACATGCTCATGTTAAAAGAAATGTAAGTACCATGACTGATGAATTTTTTTAAGAAAAATAAGTTCTACACAAATCTGAAACCATAGCTGTAGTTAATGAGTTTCTAGCACTCCATCATCCAGAAAAACCAGGCAAACAAACTTATTTGTGCTTTGGAAAATATGCCCAGTCTGTTCATCTTGCCTTTGTTTTCTTTTCAATTTAAATTCCTTAAATGCAGATGATGTCTTTAGAGTAATTTTATATGACAGCTAGAACAGCATCCTGCACATGTGTGAGATAAGAACTATGATGATAATATAGTTTTTTAAGTATGTTTTCGTTATACAAATAAAATGTTTGCTGTAAAAAAAAAAATACATATGCCTTTAAAGTAGAAAATGAGTTACCACATAATCCCAAATCTAAAAATAACCACCATTAAATGTTTTTACTTTTAAATGCAATTTTTAAAAAATCTCCAAACATGTATGTCAGTAAAAAGTTGATAGATTTTTCATAAATGCAACCATACCAAATACACTATTCTGCAATTAGATGTTTCCACTAAACGGTATATTGTTAGTATGATATTTAGAATTTGCCTCCAATTCTCTGAGTTATGAGATCTAAATAAAATTGTAAAAATCTTTAGTGTGCATATTAAAGTTATTTTTTAAGTTAGTTAAAAATTTATTAAATTAGTTTTAAGATATGCTGCTATGGGGGCCAGCCCCGTCGTGCAGCGGTTACGTTTCCTCATTCCGCTTCAGCAGCCCGGGGTTCGGCAGTTTGGATCCCAGGTGCAGACCTATGCACCACTTGTCAAGCCATGCTGTGGCAAGCCCACATACAAAGTAGAGGAAGATGGGCACAGATGTTAGCCCAGGGCCAGTCTTCCTCAGCAAAAAAGAGGAGGATTGGCGGCAGATGTTAGCTCAGGGCTGATCTTCCTCAAAAAGAAAAAGGATATGCTGCTGTGTAAAATGTTCTCGGTCTACTTCTGTTCACCATCTTTTTGAGAACTTTTTAACTATATTTGAAAAGCAATACAGGTAAAATTTATTAAAATATCAAAAGCAAGGCTGATTTCCGTTAATAGACTTTATCCATATTTTTATCATTTGTCCCAAAGGGCCCTCCCTGGCCCTAGAAGGTATTTCTTATTCATATTACCTATTTTAAAAGGGTAAAAAGTTAAATTTGTTTTCTAAGTATTTCACTTATAAATTCAAGAAATCCGTTTCATGTCTAATCTTAAACATTTTCAGTTAAAAATAAGAGATATAGGAGAGCTGGCCCTGTGGCCGAGTGGTTAAGTTCAGGTGCTCTGCTTCGGCGGCGCAGGGTTTCACTGGTTCAGACCCTGGGTGCAGACCTTGCACTGCTCATCAAGCCATGCTGAGGTGGCATCCCACGTAGCAGAGCCAGAAGGACCCACATCTAGAATATACAACTATGTACTGGGGGGCTTTGGGGGAGAAGAAAGGATAAAAAAGATTGGCAAGAGATGTGAGCTCAGGTACCAACCTTTAAAAAATAAATAAATAGGAGGGTGGCAGAAAGAGTACTAATCAGAATTCTGGTTCCCTGAGCATCAGTTTCTACATTTAAAAATTTGCATTGTAATACATACCTCTCAAAGTTGATTAACAAAAAGTTAATATACATAAAACATCTTTGAAATGTATGTGAAACATCTTTAAGATTATGTGCTTGTAGTAGGTGGACATTGAATAAATCAGGCAGATTTGGATTTGAAACTAAGCCCTGATACTGGCTAGCTATATATGCCTGCACTTTATTTTCTCTGAAATGGGGATAAAATTATCTTGGCAATGAACCCACCTTGGAATAATGCATCTCACCTTAACAGTAACCAAGTTGTTCAGATGCATATGTTAGAGAAGATGAATAGGCCTGTTGAACTGCTATGTATGGTACGTGTCAGGGAGCAGGATGAGATAGGGCTAAAGTAGAGAAGTAGACTGGGGTTTCACCTTTGGAAACCCCTGAATGCCAGCTAAAGACTTGTTGTTCGGCATTGGTCTTTTTTGAAAGTTTTGAAGAGGGTGACACTGTCAGAGCTGTACCATAGGAATAAGTAATATGGTAGCAGTTTGTAGGATGGATTGGAGGGGAGAAATTGGTGGCAGTGAGACTGCGCAACTGTGTACATTTGTGTATGTGTAGTTGTGGAGTGTCAGGCAATGATTAGAAAATCATAGTATAGTAATAACACAATGTAGTTTACAAACTTTTTGGCTTCTAAATTTCACAACCTGTTAGCTTTTGTGTACCTTTTTATATATAAGGGTGTTCTAGTATCCTGTTTCTCCCACACCATCCTTCAAGTGCCTAACAAAACAGGAGAGAATAATACTGCTTTCACTAATGTGTTCTGGCCTTTCTTTCTTCTGTGGAGCATTTCAATAGAATCTGTTGGTTCTGTATTTGCCTTGTCATTTGCTGTCTTTTATAAATAACTATATTAAGAAAATCAAAGTATTTTTGATACTAAGTAGTGTATAATATCTTTATTAAAGATATTTGAAACTTAACTTCTCTAGTATATATATTTATGAAGAACTCCAAAAATCACTAAGACAACAACCCAGAATGGGCAAGCAATATAAGCAGGTATTTCACAGAAAGAGAAATAAAAATGACTCATGAAATATGAAAAGATGCTTCATATTTTCCCTAATATAAGAAATACAGATGAAAACTACACTAATATATCATTTTCACCTATTATAATAGCAAAGTTTTTTCCACATATATTCTTAAGCATATGAGAAATAAGATAAATATATAGATATTTATTATAGCATTGTTTATAATAGCAAAAAATTGGAAACATCTTATATGTCATTCATACAGTGGAGTACTATGTAACCATTAAAAAGAATGAAGCCACTTCATATATATTGATATGGAATGATGTTCAAGATATATTTTTAAGTGAAAAAAGTAAGATGCATAATAGTGTGTACAATATGCCTCCTTTTGTGTTGTAAACATTATGTATGTGCATGGATAGGTAGATAAATAAGCAAAAAATAAAAAATACCTGGACCAAACGTTTGCTTTGACTTCAGCCATCCTATTGGGTCTCAAATATGTATAATATGGCACACATGGAATTTCAAGTAGATGTACACTTCACTATTACACTATTGTAAATCCTAGTAGGCTATCCTGTCTGAGTCAAATGGACTGGACTGCATGTTATCGGAAGGCTCTCCCTTATCTCTGCATGAAGACTAGACTAGGTGGCCACCAAGCAGCAACCTCCATGTCTTCTTTTGCCTTCGTTCAACCATGGTTCCTACTTGGCCTTCTGAGAATAGGGTCCCTCCTTTCTTATTAACCAGATGTACAAGATGGAGCTTTCTAAATGACAGTCATGTCATTTGCCTTGGGCCAGTGGTAGTTGTAATCCCTTAAAGTATAATTCAGGGCCCATTAGAGGCTGTGAGTCTTTCTGATGGGCCGAGAATTAATCCATAAATGTATATCTTTTCTTCAGATCTTATGGGTTGATGATACAGTTCAATAGGCTTGTCATTTTTAGGTACGACTAAGGCTTTCTTATAGTTAGCCTATTGTAGGAGTTAGGATTGGGTTTGGTTGCTTATAACATAAAAATTAAGATTAATAATGACTTAAACAAAAGAGAAGTTAATTTCTCTCTTCTTTTCAAAAAGTCCAGAGGTAGTCTGTCCAGCCCTTGTATGGCACATCATAGAGTCAGAAACTCAGCTTCCTTCTATCATGTTGCTCCACAGTATGGTACAGTTCAGGTTATGTCATGATTCAGGATGACTGTTGGAACTCGAACTAGCTCTTCTGCTTACATTGGCCAGAACTTAGTTACATAGCTACACTTGTGTAAAAGGGAGGATGAGAAATTATTCTTTATTTCAGTCAGCCATTAATCCAACTTAAAAAAATAAATAAGAGATTTCCTCACTAAAGTAGAAATGGAAAATATTTAGGGACTACTAACAGTCTCTGCCACTCCTATTAAGTGGATGGTTAGGAGTTACTACAGGTCTATATGCTTAAACTCCACTTAGCTTGTTCATGTAATTTACAGTATTCTACTTTGAAATCTACCAGACAGTACTAGACAGTAAAAGGTTACTGAACATGTGCACCGACAAATCAGTGAAATTCTGTGATTTTCAGCAAGAATGCATTATTATCAATACACTTTTATTGAAAAATTACTGTTAATTTATCTTCAATTCTTTGTTACTGTGGTTTCTCAACCTCCTGGAATGTGGAAACAGATGAGATAGGTAGGCTGTGGGTTCTTTTTCTCTTGCTCAGTGGACTAAAAGTGGGAGAGGGGAGTATTTGTTTACCAGTGCCTTTCAAAATGTGTACTTCACATTTCACACTCATACTGTTCTGCCTGTTTAACAGGCCTCTGGTTAACTAGGGGTAGTGTTATCCCTCTCAGAAGAGAAGAATGGAAGATCTGAAAAATGCTGCCTTCACTTTTATGAGGCCAGTTTTCCAGTCCTTAGTACTGCTCCTAAGTGTTCGCCTGGAAAACCAATGAGATGAGATCCTTGGTCTGGCCTGAAACTGTCTACTTTCTTGCCTCTGCACTCTCTCTCCTAGCCTCCCCAAAGAGCCTGCCTGACTCTCTACAGTTTGTTATAATGGCCAGTCACTTGAGCTTCTTATTCCTTATTCGTGAAAACTTCAGTCACATGTTGGTCTTCCTCAAATATATTTCATTACCTGAGTATTATAGACCGAACAATGAAAACTGCTAAAGCTCTGTACCCAATGGACATTTTTGAGCTTATTTTATGAAGACAGTTTGCTTTTACTTTAGGCTTGCTTTGTTTGTTTGTTTAACCTGTGACTCCCATATGAGAGTTCTCCCTACGTGAGACTCAAATACATCCGTGTCTTCAAAACTTCAGAGTGCTATCCCAGCATCTGCTTCAGGAAGTGAGAGGAAAAAGACACCATCCTGGCATCTCCTCAATTTCAGGAGCTGGCTCTTTCCTTTTGGAACCTCTCCAGTAGGTTGCTGCCTCTTGGTCCCAGAACTCAGCTTCGGGAGCCAAAAAAGGCAAAGTGTCATGATTCGTTCCATAGATCAATCTGCACTCTGTTTCTTTAAAAAGTACTAGCTTCAAGTTCTTTGAGCACAGTAGGACATTGACATCTCTGGACCTTTTCCAAACTTTTCTCTTTGCTTTTTTTTTGTTTTCACTCTTCTTTTCCTCACTATCACCTAAATTTAAAATTTAGCTCAAGTCACAGAGAAGTCAGTTACTATATCCTGCTTTTAAAATTCAGCTCAAGGATTACTTTCATAAAGAAGCAGCCAATCTGATGTTCATGCCTAGACCCCAGGACCAACTCTATTATAGCACTCAATCACCACTCCTATCTAGACAGAGTGTTGGACTTATGACCTCCAGAGCCATTATATGGTACTCAAGGCACAGAAAAGTGAAGTAGCTTTCCCAAGGTCACACAGCTGGAATTTGAACCCAGGTAGTGTGGCTTCATGCTGCCCTGCCTCTATTCTCACCGTATACTTTTCCTGAGGCACAGTTGGATGCTGGGCTGGACCTGTGAACATCCATATACAGGAACAGGGTTGTGGAAGTGATCAGTGTATTGGAATGATCCCAGTTAGAGACTAGATTTAAAACAATAAATAACACAGCTACAAAGGATATTTTGAGGTACTTGGGGAAATTTGAATATGGACCCTATATTAGATGATATTATTGTAACAATATTATCATCTGGGGTGTGCTAAAGATACTATGGTTTTGTAAGGGAATGTCCTTGTTTCTTAGGAGACAAACACTAAACTATGTAGAGTGGAGGAGTCATGATGTGTGCAAATTTAAATGTTCCAGGGAAGGAAGCATAAAAAGAATGATAGAGCAAATATGGCAAAATGTTAATAATTGATACATCTAGGTAAAGGATGAATGATTGTTTATTGTTATAGCAGTGTATCAGTTGTTTGTATCAATAAACCTTCCCAAACTTAAAACAAAAACAAAAAAATAATAATAGTGATAATGATGCTGATTATTATGGTGATAATAATGGTGATAGAAAAGAGGAAGAGGAGAAATAAAGTCAGGTCCCAGTTTACACAAAGGAAATTATTTTATTTTAAATTTATTTTTAATTCTTATACTGAAAAACTGAGCTACCATTTCTAGAAATAATTTGTCATATCAACTTTAAAATCATTGAACACACAGATTATGGATATTCTAGTACTCAAAAAGAAACTGGACAACTTTCTTTTCAGTCCCTCAGCAGATGTTTTCTGAGTGTCTGCTCTGTGCCTGGCTTATTTTGAGACACAGCCAACTCATTTCTTCCAGCTTTAATGTTCTATAGTTCTGTGATGCTAAATGTCTAAATACAACAGCTACTGTAGCTCAAGGCCAAGTCACATTGGTTGCTGTCAGCTTGGCATTTCGTTAGCATCAACTTAGTACCTTAGCTCCTGGATTTGAAAGTGAAGATTAGTGAAGCCTTGAAGGCAAGGACACAGTTACACATCCCAAACCCTGCTGCCAGTAGGAGAAATGAAGGAGCTGCATAATCTTTAATACATTTTCATGGCTATCATTTCTCTTGAAATTGTTTTCAAATCCTTTATTTTGCATGAATAGTTCCGGAATTTTCATCCTAATAGCTACATTTCATTCAGCACATACTACGGGCCAGACATTGTAAATAGGTACTTTACCTACTTCATCCACAATCCTTACAACACTCATCTTGCCCCATGGTCACACAGCTGGTAAGTGGCAAAACTGAGTTCAGCACAGAGCTTTCTGTTACTTTAAAGCTTGGAGACTTTCCTTTACACTGTGTAACCAAAACCTAAAGCACAAAGAGGGAGTCTTGAGGAGAGTGTAGCTAGGCTGCTTGCCTTTGTCATCTGCCGGACTTACCTCTAACAAATTAAAAAAAACAAATAAAAGATAGGGTTTTTTAAAATTCTCCAATCTTATCACTTATCATATGGTACTGCAATTAAATCTTTGCCTACCCATAGGCCAGTCCACCCTTCCACCTCTTTGAGGGCAAGGGGACTTTGTTTGATTCACCTTTATATTCTCAATGTCTAACGCATAGGCACTCCGTAAATGTTACTGAACTAAATTATTAATAGGCCAAAGGGAAAAATGGTTATAGTAATGGAAAACAAAACATTTTCTTATGCTTTTTCTATGTACTAGACACCCTTTCTTCACAAAAGCGATTTTCTGATGTGCTCAACCAAGTTCTCACTGATTCTGCTTGTGTTTAATTGAGCTCAATAAAATAATCAGAAATCTGAGTCGGGGGCTCATTTAGCTGTGCCTATAATTGAATCAGAGATTTATGTAGCCCAAATTTAATAGCATTGGCATATTAATAGGAGTCTATATTTTGCTTATTATGGTTGTCATAATAGAAGAAGAAAATTTTTGTTGAAAGCTTGTTATGTTAGAGAAAAAGATTATTTCAAGATTATTCAGTTTTCCTTTTGAAAGCGACTGTGGGAGTACCCCTAGCCTGAAGATCTTCTTCTGATACTCTTTTTATCATCTCCTTTCTCACAGTTTAGAGCTTAAAGTGAGAATTTTTTTTTTAAGTGTGTTTTCCTGGCATCTCATGTTTAACAGTGTCAGGGGTTTGTGTCCCTGGAACGAAAACTGTTTCTCCAGAGCCTTTTTTCTCCCAGCTTCCAGTGAAAAGAGGGGCGAGGCGAGCCAGTCGCTTACCACAAAGCAATGCCACCACAAAGGAAAGATTAAGGGTTTAGAGAGAGGTCAATGTGGGTTTTTCTCTAACTAAACACTTTCCTAAAGTTTCCTTGTGGAAAAATAATGAAGTCATCTCAGAGTTTTTAAAGAATTTTTATTTCTTTTTCACCGTCTGCATTCGCTTGTCTTCTCAGCATGGATGTTTAATCTTCCTAGGCTTTGTGAATTGGCCCAAATGAATAAGTGGTGAGCTGTCTCTCTAGGAGCTAGAGGCTTATTCTAAGGGCCTAATCACTGAGTAAACACATCTTTGCCCTCCCTCTCACAACTGCGATATAATAGTCGAGATTCTAGCACAGTAACCTGGATATTGCAGGGACCAATGCTTTGAAATGCAGAATGGTTGATCCTCCAAAACAGACAGTGCCTGATCTTCGCCTGCCTCTTTCTTCTTTTTTAAATTAAATATTGCCAAAGAGATGCTGTTTTATTGCTTGATATTGTGCATTAGTGCCCTGGATTTCCAAGTTTAGTTTCAGTCAACACTGTCGGCTGCACTTATAGAGAACTCTGCATGTCGGGTTTCTTAGTAGCCTCTTCGGCACATGTGTGTTTGGTTTGGAAGAGCATTTAAATTAAATCAGTGAGATAGCAATGTAAATCACTAATCTCTTTCCCAAAGTCTAAATGTTCCATTGCAGTGTTCTTGAGAGAAAAAGGCATTTTAAAGATTTAGCCATTGCCATTGTTTGGTTAGAAATATGCTGATTTAAAAGTGGACAGCTCTCTTGTTCCCAGTGTCTCATTAAATGTAGTTGCTGAGATACGATCAAGCAGAATTAGAGGTTGACATCCCTCTGTCTATTCAGCTGGAGAGCTCTTAAGAGGAGCTCTGAATTTGTTAGTGCCAGGTTCACGTTCCTTTGCCTAAAGCAGCAGATTTCTAGATTTGTTTACTGAGAGTGATTGGTCGTCACTGCTGCATTTGGTGTCCTTTTTTGCCAGAGGGCTGTGGTTGATATCAGCATTCAGGTTTCTTTCATCAAACATGCTGAGACCTCTTCTAGTTTAGGGATGCAAAGAAGGATGAAAGAGACCCACTCCTTACCCTAGAGAGATTTTGTCTAGAGGGGAAACTGGTAAACAGTTATAATACTAGTGGAGAAAGATAGGGGCCCAGAAAAGGAAGCTCTTACTGCCTGAGGGAATCAGGGGAGGTTTCATAGAGGCATTTGCTTTGAGCCTTAAAGGATGAGTAGGAATTTACCAGGTAAGTATTTCTCCAACAACGTATCTGATTACAAACATCCTAGAAGCCATCTACTGGTATCTGCAGACCACAACATAGATGAAGAAACCCTGTGTCTTCTTCTCCATTTTATCACCATTGCTTCCTGCTGGGCCCAACACAAAGAGTATTTCAACAGGTGCTTGCTGAAGGAATGAATAAATAAATTGACACATGGAAGCAGCTACTGTTGGAGTAGCTGAGCTACTTATACTCAGGAATCTTGTCCTTACTCCCATTACATGCTGTCTCTGAGGCCCCAGAAGCACTGATGTATGAGTGGCCAGTCTGGCATCTTCATATTCTCTGAGCATTCCAAGCCTTGACTACACTGTGGTTGATTTCCTGCTGCTGCTGTGTTATCAAAGAAACAACTAGGCTGGAGTCAGTCAATCTGAGTTCCAATCCCAGTTGTGGAATTTAGGGCAAGTCAGCTTTCTAAATCTCCCTTTCCCCTTATGCTAATAAAGTTAAGAATACTGTTTTACAGGTTTATTTTGGGGATTCAAGTAAATAATGGGTATGTAACTAACAGTGCCTCCTGTTCATAGTAGATGTTTTTGGAGTCTTAATCTACGTATGTTCTTCTGGCTAGCCTCATCTAGTATAAAATTTACCTTTGAAGAAAATATTTTAATGAGTACTTTTTTATTGTTATTATAATTTGGATTATTTATCAAGACGATTCCAAGCATCAGACTTCATTAACCCTTCATCAACATGAGCCTTATATTTTTCTTTAAATATCCTTCTTTTGTTTAGAATCCCATACAGCAAGTCTTTCTTTATTATCATCACATCCTTATTTAATGTGAAGGGAAAGACCCTAAGCTTCCTTGAAATTTTCTTTTGCCAGAATTTCACAGATTGGTTTGTGTATTGTCTTTACCGTAAAATTTTATCTTTCCATTTCCTGGTAACTGACTATTCTTAAACTCAGTTATTCTACAAGGCAGCACCAAGAGGTTAGTCAGCTGCAGTTTAGGCTCTTTAGTTGTCATTATTATTGTTGTTAAAGCTGACATGTTGCAAATTATGTTGCTCAATTTCAGTTTTTAGTTTAAATTATTTTATTGAATATCCAACTATGACAGAATTTTTAAGAGAGCAAATGTCATTTCTTGAAAACAAGTTTTATCTGGCAAAAGAGGAAGAATAATTTTCCCTATTGGAAACTACATTGGACATTTTCTGAAATATAAACGAGAAAGAATTCATGTGAAGTGAGCATTTTCCTATCCTCATTTCAAATAGCAATTAGATGTTACATGCTCTTAAATAAGGACTTTAATATGGGAACACATTAAGAGCTTTGATGTTACCTGTGGAACGAAAGCAAAACTTCATTTTAGACCTTTTCCTTTCAAGTAGAAGAGACTATTCACTGTTCAGATTAAAAACATAAAAAATATGTAAGAGAGATTTTGGCATTCAGTCTTAATCAGTATTTTTTCTCTGTATAGTTGAATAGTTTGAAGTTAATTTTCCCTTTACATATGAAGTATGTATTAAATATGAAGAATGGTAAATCCATTTTATATAAAGAAAACGCAATTCTACTGCGATTTCTGCTTGAGATAGGCTTGCACATGTTAACAGGAATCTGTGACAGCAGTCTGGAAAACGGAATGTAATCATCCTAGCCTCTTTAGAGGGTAAGGAAGCAAAATTTATTCCTATTAATAAATGCTTTAGGAACTCCAAGTGTCAGATACTCTTTTAGGGAATAGCATTTAATTTTTGTCTTTGCTGTTTGTATTGACTGATTATGCCTTTCCAAAATTCAGGAAATCTTACATTAATGGATATTTTAATTCATCAGTCTTTTCTCCTCTTTTCAGAGAAAGCTTCTTGCTATCTACCTCCATCATGATGAAAGTGTATTAACCAACGTGTTCTGCTCACAAATGCTTTGTGCTGAATCTATTGTCTCTTATCTGAGTCAAAATTTTATAACCTGGGCTTGGGATCTGACAAAGGACGCCAACAGAGCAAGGTAATACTCTTGTTCACAGGTTATAAGTTGGGCTTCTGTTTTTTAAAAAAAAAAGTTGTCATTGTGTTTGGTTTCTTATCTTAAACATTTTCAGCCTCAGCATGAAATTCTATACCATTACATTTAATTAGATAAAAGTTATTTCTTGTAGTAAACATGCAGTCATTTACAATTGTGAAAATATACCTTAACTTAGAAAAGATTTCTTCAAGAATAACCTGAAAGCCAAAACCAAAATCCATTGTTCTTGTCTTTTTGTAGTAAGACATGGTACATTTCTGTGTACTGTGTGTTCTAATGTTCTAATATGTTGTTGAATATTTAGAGAAAATCTGTGTTTTTAATGATGTTTAGAAAAGGCAAAGCAAGTCTAACATATAATCCTAGTAGTAAGTTTATTTTTTAATACTTCCAGTGAAGAAAGCAGGACATTCTGGACCAGTCCAGTGGAGTTGGTAATAGCTTAACTCTAGCATATGCTAATTGATGTAATCGCTTTATTGCACACATTCTTTTGCACACATCTGTATTCTCAATAGGAAAAAAAAAAATCTCTTTCCTAGCTGTCAGGATAAATTTACTTAGTTTGTTAATCGTAATATCTGTAAGTGATGACTAAGTCTTCATATTTTGCCTGAGTTTCCCATCTGAAATATATTTCATCATGTTTTTACACATGTAGCCATAACATCCTGTGATGCTACTTTGGGTGTGTTAACACAATCATAATCACAGGCTGCTGGTTTATGAACAGGGAGATTAAATTAATTCATTTCAAGGCAAGCCTATTGTGTTACCTAATTTAAACAATTATAGAACAATTAGAAATCATCTGATTTGTCTTTTTATTATTTTATGGCTCACTGATTTTTGCTCATCATTCAGACTTTGTTTTATGTAATCTGAGTCTGAAAAGAAAGATGATTCTTCCCTTAAATGTGAAGCAAAAGAATGTTGAAGCAATTTCTCCATCTAATACTTCATTTCTTTAAGCAAATGGTTAGGAAATTTCATAGGATGACTTCGTTCTGCCTTGGAAATGTTCCCTGTTATACATAAATAAAGAACCTTTAGCACCTGTATTTGTTTAAATTAAATCAGGTTATTATTCACACTCAGTTAAAGGTGATGAAAAGCAGTGCCAAAAACAGATAAAAATGCAGCATCGAAGGTCTTTCATGAGGCAAAATACATAGACTGGAGACTTGGCTAAATCTTTTGCCATTCACTGGCAGTAAGGAATCTCCTCCTTTCCTTTTATCCACAACTTGATGGAGAAGGAAACACTATTTCTAAACCATCTGTAGTGGCTAAGTTCAGTGGACTACCTGCTGTTATTTTGTTCTATCCTCCATTTAATTCCTTAGTTCCTTTTATTTTACAATGACAAAAAATTGCGGTGTAGTTTCTTTTGAAAAACAGTGTTTGAGGGGTTTTTTTTATGACTGGCAATCAACAGCCATGTAATTGCTTTGTTATGTTTTACTAAAGAAGTCTGTTAAGTAGCACAACTTTGATACACTAGTAATAAGAGTTTGCAGGTTACAGAGACACCTGTGGTGACCAAAGCGACAGAAGCTGCTTATTAGAAAGAGCCAGTACAGCTGTGTCCTATTAACTCCTTATGACACTTTTTTAAAACACAAAATAAAGGCCTTGTTTAAGGCTTTAGAGCTATTTCTCAGTGAATTACAGGGCTATGAAGTATGATAGGATATTTCAATCTACATTTTTTAAAATGTGGCATCCTATTATTAAGTTACTGTCATGAAAATAAAAAGAAGTGATATTAAAGACTGAAAATAGAAACATCCAGGAATTCAATTTAATAATCATTTATAGGAGCAAGAAACAGGGCAATGGGGAGAGAGAGAATGTAGCGATTTCTAGAATTTAAGATACTTGGCATCCTTATTCAAAATCAAATTCTATCCATATTACAAATTAAAAACTAAAGTATTACATTTCTCTCTATAAAGCAAAAAATAAAATTATGTAGCTACCTTTCTTATACACCTCCTTATTAGTACTGTTAAGGCAAATGGGAAAATACATTCATGCATCGTTAGGTGATTTCATCATTGTGCAAACATCACAGAGTGTACTTAACACAAACCTAGATGGTACAACCTACTACACCCTAGGCTATATGGTACTAATATGGTACTAGGCTTATGGGACCACTATTATATATATGGTCCTTTCTTGACTGCAGTGTTATTATGTAGCGACTGTACACAGTTTACAAATACAAGATGAAAACTCATTGTAATGCTATATTCCTAAAAGAGAGTAAAGGTAGATTTCCTTTTGATATATGAAATTGTGAGATAATTAATTAATTAGGCTGATTTATTGCCCCCAAAAGGGCTTAGCTTAGCCACAATTTCCTTACCACCTATCATAGATTCATCTAAATAAAATTGTCTAATTGAGTTTCCATTTCTATAATCTTTCTTGGATTTTTATCACCACATTTATTGTTTGTCATGAAAATTGGTGGCATCATCCATTTGATGCTATTAACACCAGGTAACAAAACGTCCAACTTACTCAATTTGATAGAAGACTGCTACACTAATATTTATTCATCAGTGGGCAATATATCAAAAGTTGTGCCACCGTTTGCCTATTACCAGACAGTTAAAATGAGACAGATTAATATGTGGAAATACAGAAGAGATTTCTAGGCATCACAAATAAGGTTGTTGCTGTGGGTTTCCTTTTAACTGTGATTTCTTTATTTCAAATGTAAAAATTTGGAAATAAATTTCTGATGGATGGCTTGTCTGGTCCTATATCTGGCTATCCTAGTTCAGGCTAATCATATAAATTTTGAGCCTGTAAGCCGTTATAGTCTGGATGCTTTCTTAGTGGTTTTCTGGGACTATTCCCTGATATGATAGCTGGGGACATTGATGCCCAAGATCTGAAGGGACTCGCTAAGTAAATTTACTTTTGCTCGAGAAATACTCTGATTAAGCCTACAGAAACATTAGTCCTCCACAATTTATTGTGAATCTCTCATGTGTGTAGAAGATAAGTGAAGGATATTGAACTAAGTGAATGCTTTGGTAAAGTTAACAGAATATGAATGTCAATTGTTATTTTAAGTTAAATTTTCTGATTTCTCTAACAAACCAAAATAAAAAAAGACAGATTTCTATAGAATGTTGCTGTTATACACCCCTGTGATGATGATGATGACTTGGATTTCCCACCTCCAAAATGATTCTCATAACTTTGTTTCTGAGTCGAATACTTAAGGTAACCAACCTATATCTGGATAAAACGGATTAGAATAATTTCTAGATTGATCTTGGAATATTCCAAATATGAACTGAGACAGGACACTTTAGCAACAATGATTATGTGCTTGGCTTCTCTCTCACTAAATTGTCATCTTCTGGAAAGGCTTATTCATTTTATTTGTCTCATTTAGCAGGGCACTTTACAAAATTTTAGGACAAAGAAACTCAAGCCTTTGGCAAATGAATTCCACCTAAGAATGTTGCTTATGATTTTGTTACTGTATATCTAAATAGAGGTTTCTTTCTTGGAAAACTCTGTACAGTCTTGTTGGCTGCCATGTCTAGTCAGATTTCAGGGCCATTCTTTCTTAAAGGAGTAGGCAGAAAGCCCTTGTTAGTTTTGAGAGGTGCTAGAATGTATAATTTCTTAAATATCCATCTGAAAATTGATCCTGATAGCAACTGGAGGATTTACCTGTAAATGAAAGAGCTAAAAACAGATAGATAATAGTAAACAAGGAGATCCTGCAAATCACTTCTGGAATTGGCTAAAAAGTATCTTAGGAAAGGTAAATTTCCTTCATGTTTATTCTTTGAGTAAACATTTACAGAATTTTTAATATGAACCAGGAAAGATGCTATGCACTGAGGATAAAAAGTTGGAAAAGATACAGTGCAAATGCTCAAAACACTCATAGTCTAGTGAACAAGACAGACATAAGAGCTAATATGTGATGTGAAGCACGTGCCAGGTTCTTTGGGAGGGAGTGTGGATGGACTTCTTACTGAGTTACTCTACCTGAGGGGCCAGGGAAGGACTTGAAAGAGGGAGCACATGGAAAGATGGAATTAGAACTTTACTCTTTCTATTAGGGATTTTTGTATTAGCAGCATCCTTAGTTTATTGGGTTGCAAATACTTGCTATTTTTACAAAAGAATATTGATATTTTTAAACCTCATAATTAGGTATCTGAAATGAAATGTCAGTGATTTACATAATTGTGGAAGAGAGAACAAATAGAAGCTGGCCAGCTGATGTAATGCTATGGTGGTCTGAACTGGATTGAGGATTGAAGTCAACCAGTCAGGATAGACAGATCCCAAGAAGTTATTTTGTTAATGATTCTTCCCAGTGTTGGCGTACACTTACAGATAGACAATGGAGCAGAGATCAGATAGTCTTTTGGATGTGTAACACAGAGAACACCATCATGGATTTAACTGATACAATAAAAATATTTTTAGTACAATATAGTCTTAGTGAATGAATGCTTGGGCTGTGAAAGAATAATTTCTTAAAATTCAGGGCAGATATCACCTCTGGGAAGTCTTGCCTCTCTCCATCCTTCTCTTGCCTCAGTCTAGGTTAAAATGCACATTCTGTATGCTCCCATAATATCCCTATACTGACTTGTGTGATGGCACTCATTACATTGTATGATTATTGTCTGTCTCCCTGCTAGGTTGTCAGCTCCCCAAGGGAGCTATCTGTAATCTCAATGAGTTACACAGTGCCTTTAAAAAGTAAGTGTTATATTGGTAAATAAACAAATAATCTCTAGTAGGCTTATTGAAAAATAAAAGAGAACAGCTTGGGTAATGGAAAGAGCCTTGGAAATGCTGCTATCTCCCTCCAATTGTGTGCTCTTCCCCCACAGCCATTAATAGGACTACTAAAGCAAAAGCCTTCCTTCTCCTTACAGAATGAACTAAAAATGGCTAGACTGGGTACCTTGTGTTTTGCTGGCTTTGTAGTACCCCAGAATGTTTTGGTCTATGCTCATGTGCCCCAGGCACCCACAGGCCGTCTGGCAAGAGGCTTGAATTCAAACCTAGATGAGTTCATTCAGTCGTTCCAGACTTTCTTTCCCAGACTCACCAAGTCTCTATGATATCTCTGAAGCAGTTGACCTCTCAAACTGGGCCATTGTGGATGATACTCTGAGACTTCTGCAATGGTGGTGGCATTGATTAAAGTAAACATGTCCATGGGACCATAGTGAGATATGCCCAGCAGCCGGGAAAGTTCCATTTGGGCACCAGCGGAACTAAATATAGATAGCACTGTATAAAGCGCTTGCACAATAAGCGTTAGTTTTCTTCCCTCTATCAGAGCTATTTGGACACCTACTACATGCATGGGAACATTGGCACATAAGTCCCCTCAATGCTAAGCTGTTATCTCTTGGCTGAAGTTGCTTCATCAAGGAAAGCCACATAACATAAGTGGCACAGTAAACCACCAACATTAACGAGTAATACGTGGGTTAATGGGTATCTCTTGTTCTGACCAGGAGGGCCCACAAAGCAAATGTCTCACTTAGTCCATCCAGTATAGGTACTGATTTTGATTATCTAATTCTAGAAAACTTAAACATTGAATTTGATTATGATAGTGCCAACCGGGTTATCAGCCAGCTATGAGTGCTGAAGAATGAGTTGCTTGCATGGAAGTTCCTGAGGTGAAAATGTTTCACATATCAGTGTACATGCTACAAAGTGTTAAATTAGGCATTGCACACTATTTCTTAGCAGTATTCAGAGTAACTGCAAACAGTTCCCTAGGAATTACTGACAGTGCCTGAGTTACACAGGTTGCATGTAACATATACATAGCATTGTATTAAGTTTTGCATACACAGTACCAGTGTTCACAGACAGAATTCTATTTTCTGTCAATATTAGCTTTTGAACTTAATGCCCTTGCATGCAGTATTGCAGGTCACTGTAAACTGCTGCTGCTGTGCTGACAGGTACTTGTTAACCTTAATATTCAAGTGATAGTTTTCCACATTACTTAATCTTTGGCAAGAGTTAATTGACTTAAAGCTCTTATTATCTGTGCAGGCTGTCTTCACCTGCACTTTCCATCTCAGTAATTAGCCATATTCACAGTGGCTTACTCTTAATTCTAAACTACTTGGTGGTTCATGCCTGGCTGAAGCCTAGCTGACCATGTTACTCTAACCCTACACTTCCATTTGATCCAGTAAGTACAGCCCAGGTGTGGGGTCTGCATCGGAGACACAAGCAGTGTTAATTTCCAGCTGCTCCCCTAGGAGCAGATATGGATTCTGCAGAAGTACCTGCTAAAACAGATGGACATGTAGTGGTCAGGGTACTAAGACTTCCAGAGGGCCTTCATGCCAGATTTCTGTATAATTTTCCCCAAACTTCTTTATGCCCTTAGTGCTACATTTTCCTTCCAGTATTTTTAAAGGAAATGTATTGCCATCCTAAACATCCCAGGTCAAGGGCTTAATTAAGGCTTTAAAATAAAGGTTCCAAAACACCAGGAGAGTTTGTCATTTTCTCCCTGGTTTGTTTTGTGAAGAGGGAGGAGAGAAGGTGAGGAGGAACCCCTCCTGTTCCATGATTACATCCTACCCACTCATTTTCTCCTTTTCTCCTCTGCTTTTGATTTTTAGTGGCGGTCTTAACAGAATGTCAAGATCAATTTGCAGCATGGTTTAACTCAAGGTTTGCGTTCTGCCAGCAGCAATTGTCCCTGCAAACAATGCCGTGTGTTCTTGTAACTTCAGAAGCTTTTAGAAGGATCATGGCAAGGGCAGCATCTAATGACTTTATTAGTGTAGGATTTCAAAATGGGCTCAGTAATTGTTCATATCTCTTTGTCAGCAAGTCATAATTACTGCTCAGCATTGTCCAAGGGTTCACTTGTGAATAGTTTCCTAATAGCACTGAAAGGAAGGGAAAGAGGGGAAGGATAAAAGGTGATGGCCTCTTAGGATTGAGAACAAGGCAGTCTGTATATAGAGGATGGCTAAACTGTTTATAATGTAATACGTATTTTACTCTTTTTAAAAAATATATTATCTTTGTAAAAATGTTCTTTGAGGTACTTTTAAATTACCAGTTTACAAGCCTTTTTTACTTTGATTTGGGTACTCGCCACACTGCTGCCTAGTACTACAATCATAGCTGCTTGGTGGTGCATGCATTGTGTCTGAATCAAGCATTTGCGTAAAAACTACAAATACTTTTCCTGGATGTTAATCTAATTAATGCTATTCAGGAAATAATACATTTAACTCAGATACAGTTATCTATGTGTTTTCACAGTCTCTGTGAAAACTATTGTTAGAAAAGAGTAATACAAAGGGGATACTGTTGACAAGACAATCCAAAAGAACAACATTGCAAGTTTGTATCAGATATCATTTTTCTCATGGCTAGACCTTTCTTGTTACTCTACTAGTGTTCTCCTTGGTCTTTCTTGTAAACACTCTCTGTTTCAAGTATTCCAGGAATCTTGATTGTGAGAGCCGCAGAATTAAAAGAATCATTGCCTTCTCAATATATATGAGTTTGAGCCTAACGCCAAGCCTTTGCTGCTTCATTTGTTCTGTTGCCAAGTGTTTTCCTGTCCTGTGACTCCTTGTACTCATGTATAGTTATGGGCAAATATTCACTCTCAATGGCTAGTTATCCTAGTACTTTAGAATATACAGATTCAAATAAATATGACTGTCAGAGGTACTTGATCCAGTGTTTATATAGATGACAAAACATGAGTTATCTAGGGAAACAAATTCTAAAAATAAGACATTTCCAAAATGAAATATCTTTTTTCTAAAAAAGTAATATACCCCATTGTGTGTTTTGCTTTTCTTTTTGCCTGAAATTGAAAATATCTCAAGAGATTTATTTATTTTCTTAACTGCCTTGTCAGTGTTAATAATTTTTATATTCATGGCTGTTTCTAAAGAATTTTCACTATCATATCACCTATGCCATTTAAATTGGTAGCACATTGCTCCTCTTTCATAAATACTGGCGGTAAATCACTCAGACAAATTATAAAAGTAACATTAGTTCAGTTGTATAAAACTGCCTATGGAAACTGGTTCCTCTGACATTTGTCCAGTATTTGTCTGTCAGCCTACATAAATACTCATAGAGGATTTAGTGCCCAATAATGATCTAATCTGCTAAATATACCACCAAAAATTGAAAGAGGAAATAACTGTTAGTCTGGAATTGGAGAGTAAGGCAGACTCCTGTTTCTTACATGTTTAGGTAATTGATTAGGGAATAGATTTGGTGTCTTCTCCTCAAGCATATGTTTGTATCTTTGAACTTGACTCCGTTATAGTAATAGAGAAAAATGACAGTTTTATGTTATTCACAAGTAAAGGGTTAACTATAGGAATTTTTAAAAAGCCATCTGTTAATTTATCTACTGTTGGCTGACTCAGTCCATAGCCACAGCAACAATTTAAAGAATCCTCCTCAATGGTCTCCTTCCGTGATCTTTCCTTTCTTCCATACATGATCAGCACCAAGAAAGTCCTCTTTAATGTACTTTTCTACGCCTCGACTAAGGAAAGAGTGAGGCAGGTTTACATGAACAGTAAAGTAGCTCAATCTGAGGAATTATCTTGCCCAGTCCCGGTATCGAATAAGGTTTTGGAGGCTCTGAGTAGCTCCCACATAAGTTACTCAACAACCACAGCAGCAAAAATTTATTATTTGGCTATTATGAAAGCTATGTAAGTATTAACTTATTATTCTTAAAGCAAAATCTACACTCATTTAAATATGTCAGTTGCTGTTGTTAAAAGACTGTGCCTTTCTATACAACTATTTCCTGTGTGTGCAGTTAGATGTCAGTCATAAAATTTAGAGCACTTAAGAAATGAGACTCAGTCAGTCCCGGAGTATGAAGAACAGACGTTATTAGGCGAGTGTTATAACATTTCTAGATCTTTTTCTCCTCTATAAAACTGGAGGGGGGTGGCTGACCTATTTGACCTTAGACTTTTGATCTTTTATCTCTAAAATTCTGTGGCTTTCTGATAACTTGGACACAACTGTTTTCAATAGAAAAACGAGAGGTAAGCAAGAATAGTTTTAAAAATAAATGTTAGTAAAGTTTGTAAGTAGATTATAGCATACTGCCCTTACCAGCTTATGATGATCTAGTCGGAGTGACCTTTGAGTGTAGCAAGGAGGCTACAATCATTTTCTGCCTCTTACACCAATAAAGGCAGTTTCCTTACCCTTAGAACTGTCCTCCAGGCTCATGCCGTTTGTGACAGGAGCTTCTCCTGAGAAAGTATCAATAGCTAAGAGCAAGACAATCACTATTGCTGTAAAAAAAAACTAAACATGTAATAACAACTGCAGCCATTAATTAGACACCTACTATGTGCCAGGCACTATATGTATAAGCTTATTTAATCCTCACTCTATGTACGTTATGCATTTAACCACACTTCTGCAAAGTAAATAGCAAAGGTCCAATTTCACATATGAGGAAACTATTTTTGGCTCAGAGAGGTTGTGTAACTTACCCAAGATCATGCAAATGGTTGTATGAGATATAAATCCCAAATCTACCTATGCTTTTCTGCTACATAATGCTTCTTGTCCCATGACCTTGTCAAGCTGGATTATTCAACAACAAAAATGTACTGAATAACTGTGTGCAAAGCCCTGTGGGGGATATAAGAGAAGTATAAGGCATGGACCTTTTGCTCAGGAAACAAACGTAAGAATCACCAAATCTTAGAGTCAGGGGTTAGAAGCGTTCTTAGTCAGCATCCAATTTGCAGCCATGCAGGCATTTTCCCTTAAAATGCTTAACAAATATTACTACAGTCTGTACCTGAATACTGCTAGGGAGAGAGTAATGGAAGATTCAAAAGACAGTATGTTTTTGAGGTGCTCTAAAAGCTGGAAAAGGTTGTTACTACAATGTTTCTTCCTATAGAGTACTGCTGCAACTTTCTCTCTTTTGGTTCTGGTTTTGCCCTTGGAATTCCCTGAAATAAGCCTAACTTCTCTTCTGCATTACAGTCCCTTTGTCAATTTAACCACAGCTATCTTGTTGCCCTAATTTTCTTGCCTTTTCTTACCAGACAAATTTATTTCTTTCCGTTGTTCCTCATATGATAGGGTGTCTAGAGCCAGCCCATTCTAAAGGTGCCAGGAATCAAGCATAGTACTCCGGAGGCTTGTCTGGTGCTATGCTATGCTCAATTCTGTTCTGTAATTTTCTTATTGACTCCTGTTGAACTGAGGGTGTCAACTACACCCTCTACCAGTTTTTCAGGTATGAGGCTGCTCAGAATGTGCTGGGTCTGAGTTGTTATTAAACCAGATCTCTGCTATTCTCTACTAACGCAATTGATTGACAAGATCTTTTTAAGTTTGGATTCTATTGAGTCTCCCAGGTTTTATCCCTCATAAATGATACCTTAACTCCTTATCATCTCTACTCCTGTTATCATTCTTGATAATCCTCTCAGTTCTTATACATGTCTAACTCCAGAAAAATTTTCTTCTTCTCCTTATTTACCACATTTAGATGTGGTCATCGATAGAAACTATATCACCTCATGTATTTTGATTTCAAACATCTGGCTCTGACCAGCACTTCCTATCCTACTTACTTGCTCAAGTATCATCATTGCTAAAGTTTTTTGATCTCATCATGCCCTCCAGTCTATTGACCCCACCACTTCACTCCATCCATCCTTTTCTGTCTCCAATATTCACTTCCCTCCTTGTCCTGTTTAGATGTCAAGGTCCATCATTATCACTTCCTTGTAATTTCTTAAACTCCCTCCCCTCTGTCTCCTCACATTGTAATCACTTTGTTGAACCCATGTATCCACCTTCTCTATGCCTGTGCCGTTAAGGTTGAACACTGCTAAAGACGGTCACACTGACTGATTCTTTTTTCTTTTTTTTTAAAGATTTTATTTTTTTCCTTTTTCTCCTCAAAGCCCCCAGTACATAGTTGTATATTCTTCGTTGTGGGTCCTTCTAGTTGTGGCATGTGGGATGCTGCCTCAGCGTGGTTTGATGAGCAGTGCCATGTCCGTGCCCAGGATTCGAACCAACAAAACACTGGGCCGCCTGCAGCAGAGCACGCGAACTTAACCACTCGGCCACGGGTCCAGCCCCCTGATTCTTTTTCTAAATAAACACAAACTTCAAATGAGTACACAGTAATGTTGAGCAAGCCTACTGTGATTCTCTAGTTAGTTCTCTTTCTCAGGTGAGATGTTTATTTCATACTGCTCCTTGTGCACTAAACATCTCATGTCCCTCTCTACTCCCATTCCCAGCTGCCCTCACTAGTTAATTGAGAAAACAGAAATCATCAGATAGAAATGATCCTAAGTTTTTGTTCTTCAGGTCTCAGTTTAAATGTCTCCTCTTCAAAAAGTCCTGATGAACCTTTCTAGAGAAGGTTTCTCTACCATCATTCTCTTTCACAGTATTCTCCTAGAACTCTTTATAATAAGCCGTTACTTTTCCTTATTTTTAAATTTTTTTCTAATTCTTCCACTAGAATATAAGCTTCGTAAGGGCAAGAATTGCATTGTTCTTTTTCACTTTTGTTTCTGACCATGATACTCAATAATTATTTGTTAGATGTTATAAGAATGCAGGCTCTCATAGTTAGTTGGCCTTGTTGTATTTTTAATAACCCATGCTGCCTCCCAGTCATCACTACTATATTCTTTCTTTTTTTAAAATTTAATTAATTTTTATTGAGGTAACATTGGTTTATATAACATTATATAGATTTCAGGTGTAGGTCATTATATTTCCATTTCTATGTAGACTACATCATATTCACCACCCAAAGACCTTTTGTCATCTGTCACTGTACACATGTGCCCTTTTACCCCATTTTATATTCTTTTTAAGTGTTCATAAACCATTTGTCTGAGTGACTTTTCTAGATTTTTGTAGGGGACTGAGGTTGAGTTTATTGCTCTGTGCTTTTTGAAAATCAAGGTACTTACTTGTCTTTAGGGACGCAGATTGCTCAGGTGATAGTCATTTCTATCATCATTTATTCTAACCTTTACTGTCCCGTTTATTCTTCCTATCCATTTCTTATCCGGTAAAGTATATATTAAGCATTTATTGTACCATATATTGGCTTGAATTGGGAAAACATTCTTACTCCCCTTATTTTCTCTCCTATATATATGTCTAAGTTTTTCCATTTAGCATTTATAATTTGCCTACTTAAAAATGGATATACTAGTTATATAAGAATAAATACAATATAAAACAGGAAAATAAAAAATAAAATCAGATGAAAATCAATTAAAAGTGGCAAATAATAAGTGTTTATAAACACCTGGGTTGACTTACATTTTGTACATAAACACTGAATTCAGCTCTGTAATTCTAGCAGCTGAAAGAGAAAAAGGAAATGTGATAAGCATATCCTCATTTATTCATCTACCCGTACAATATGTATTTGTTGAGTTTCTATTATGTACCAGGTACTGTGCCCTAAAGTTTACAGTTTACTATTTCCAGTTCTCATCATCTGATTAAAGGAAGCCTAATAGTTCATCTCAAGATTTCCTGGCACTGAATTTTGTTGCGTCATTTTCTATTTGAGAGCCATTAGAAAACATAGTAGACAATAACTTTTACTGTTGTTTTGCATAAGACAGATTATTTTAAATAGTTGTTTCTTAAATCAATCCCCTGTAAAAGCAGAGGGCTTTGTATTAAATCTCTTTTCAGTATTGGTGATTCTGTAGGGAGCTTAGGTGATGTGGTCCTTAAATATTCATTTTTGATGACCTAACTCATAAGAGGTATAGAGCTTAGAAGAAAAGCCTGCATAGTCAACCTGTCCATTCAACTCTCTGTCAAACATCAGCCGTCTCAGGTGAGCCTTTGTCAAGTGCTGGGTTGTAATTGATTCTTGCTTGAAAGCTTTGATGAGTGACTGAAGTGCTAATATTCCATGCTGTTGGTCATTTATCTTTTAAACACTTTCCTCCTGTGTGTGAGATTTTTTACTAACGCTCTCCCACATTTTTTTATCCAGTAGAATGATAGTTCTGTTCAAATACATAAGGAAATTATGTATAAATATCAAGGTTCAAGAGAAACTAACTCTGAAATCATGCTGGAAAGTATTTGTATAATAATAAAATCTCCAAATTTTGCAGTGGAAAAAATTGGAGAACATGACAACATGAAAAAATATATACCTTTACTTCAAATCTCTACCCTAGAATAGGGCATGATCTTATCTTATGGTGATGCTAATGGATACTATAGAAGTTCCATAGCAATATAATACAGTGCCAAGCATGCTGCTAAGCATAATTCCTTGTTTAGTAATATGAGTCTGAGATTGCTGTTATAACTTATTTTAGAAAACATTTTGCCATATCCTTAATTTGGGGCGGAGGGGAGAAAGGAAAAACCAATTTTGACCCTGAAGCACATAAGAGGGAGTAAAAAAAAATTTATTAATCCACAGACCAATTCTAAAAGCAAGTATCATTATCTTAATTTTATATATGAGAAAGCTAAGGCTTCGAAAGATTTGGTTATCCAGAGAAACAACTAGTAAGTGACAAAATCAGGTTTGTTTGACTCCAGAGTCTTTGTTCTTCCCACAGTGTTGTGCTGCTTGCAATAATTCCTACTTCGTACTTTCAGTCAGTGGGTGGTGACAGGATGAAATTATGTAAAAACTGCAGTATGCTCAAAATCAGGAGGGAAGCTTAGAGTCATGGACTTGTGGACCAATACCTGCTTATTTTGAGGGCCCAAATGACCTGTGGATGTGGAAGCACAGTGAAAGAGGTCTTGGAGACCATGATAATTCATGCCAACTGTCTTAATTAAACTGATTTCAGAAGTAGTTGGAAGAGGAAAAGGAAGGTTTTATGGTCAACATTGTCATCGTGAAGATAAAGGTTACTGAAGCATGAATTGGCCCAGTCATGCAACAAATACACATTAGTCACTAGGTGCTAGGAATGAGGAGGTGAGTAAGAGATGACTCCTGTTCTCCTAATAGCTGTCTAGGAGCACCATCTTGAAACACACAGTTCTTCCTGACTTCTAAGTACCCATTCCCTTCTCTGATTCTCTACAGCAGTTAGTCTGAACCACTAATCCTAGGCCCTGGTTGTATACCAGATTATGTTTCCTGTTTGGGGGCCTTGATTTATCAAACCCAAAATATCCTTAGTATCTTAAGGACAGAAACTATGTCTTATCTTGTCATATATTTAGTAGGCCCTCATAAATATTGATTGGTAAAAGGCAAAATGCAGAAGAAATATTGTCTGGCATTTAACATAAACTTGCTCTCTTACACAGCTCCTGGAAAATGCATCTACCCTTTACATTGCTAGAGAAGGAATTTCTGCATTTGATAAGAGATTGGATTAGGTGTTCTCTATTATCCCTATACAGGGTACTTAAAATAAATGTTTATGTTCTTACCAGTGGTAAGAAAAAAGATAGCCAATTATCTATTTATGATTATTGTCCCTCCAAAAACTTACTATAAATTAGTCCATGTAGATTAGCTACAGCCCTGCCATTAAACAGGCCTGTCAGTGCCTCAAAGCCTTTTCACTTGAGTGATTTATAAATGACAACAAGGAGCTAGATTAAGAAGTTATTTCGTTCTTTCAAACTCTGGCTCCTAATCTATTGAGACAATTTAACAGTTTACTGTTACTGGGAAGTCTAAGCCTCAGACAGGTGAGAGAGAGATGCTTTTTATATTAAATCTTCCCAAAAATCTCATCGTGTGTTTTCTTAAATTTGCCTTTAGTTTGACTGTGTTCTCTAACATGCCTATGATATTTGCATTTGTGTGGAGAGGCATATATCATCCTTTTAGAAAACAATTTGATAATATGTATCAATAGTCATTAAGTGATTCTGCCCTTTTACCCTGAAATTTCATTTCACACTTTTTTTCTTGAGGAAGTACTTCAGAATATTTATCACAATATTATTTATAATGATTAAAAAAAGAAAGAAAAATCTAATTTTAGGTGAATAGTTATGAATATGGCAATGCATACATCTACTCAGTGGAATATTATTCAGCCATTTAGAATGCTGGTTCATTGCTATTGTGTAGAAGGCTAAAAAACTGTATCCGCCCAGACAATGATTACCACACAAAGGAAAAGATATATTTGAACATAAGACTGATAAGAAATAGGCAAATGTGATTAACATTGTGTTAAAAGTTTATGGAATTGATATTACATGTAATTTTTCTTTATTTTTGTAAGGGAGTTACTGTCTTTCAAACCTGATATTTATTTCATGATTGGCTGTTACATTCACGTTAATGAAAACTCAAAAGGCATAAAACAATATGTAATAAAAAGTCTCCTACTTCGTCCTGTCTCTAAGTTATGCTCCCCAGAGGCAGTGTTATAAGTTTCTTATTTATCTATCCATAAATTATTCTAATATTTAAAAACCTGATATATGGGCTGGCCCAGTGGCACAGTGGTTAAGTTTGCATGCTCTGCTTCAGTGGCCCGGGGTTCATGGATTCAGATCCCAGGTGTGAACCTATGCACTGCTTGTCAAGCCATGCTGTGGCAGGTGTCCCACGTATAAAGTAGAGGAAGATGGGCACAGATGTTAGCTCAGGGCTAATCTTCCTCAAAAAGATAAAATAAATTTGAAAAGAAACTAGTGTATTTTTATTTTCCCAAATTTTACACAAGTGGTAAACACTATTTAACACCTTGCTTTTTCCATAACATTATACACTCCTGTGTCACTTAATGACAGGGACACGTTCTGAGAAATGTGTCATTAAGCAATTTGGTCATTGTTTGAACATCATAGAGTGTACTTACACAGATATAGATGGTATAGCCTACTACACACCTAGGCTATATGGTACTAATCTGGGAGCCCCGTCGTGTATGCGGTCCCTCATTGACCGAAATGTCATTATGTGGAGCATGACTGTATCTTAAAGATATTCTGTGTCAGTTCATAAAGAACTCTTTCTGTTTTATGGCTGCATAGTATTCCTTTAAATTCTATAAAATGATGTAATTTACTTAACAAGATTCTATTGGTGAACGTTTGAGTTATGCCCAATATTCTATTACAAACCTACAGTAATTACCTGTGCATAGAAGAGATTTCCACATGAAAATATATCTCTAGAATAAATTCCCAGTTGTAGGAGTGCTAGGTTAAGAGTATGTGTGCGTTTTTAATTTTAATAAATATTGGAAAATTGCCCACAAGGGAGTTGGTACCAATTTCACTCCTACTAACTGTACAATAGTGCCTGTTTTCCTGTAACCTGTATTACCAAGTTTTTTTCTCTCTCCTAATCTGACAGATGAAAAATCGTTTCTTAGTGTAGCTTTAATAGGAGTTAACTCACTCTGAGTTATTTTGACTATCTTTTCACATGTTTATGAGCCATTACGGTTTCCATTTCTGGGAGCTTTTATATATTGTTGGTTGATCTTTTTCTTATTGTTTTGTAAGAGTTCTTTATATATTAGGGAAGTTAGTCCTTTTTCTGTGGTTTGAAATTCAGATTTTTTTCCCCTGTTCATCATTTATCTTTTGGTCTTGTTGTGGTGTTTTTTGCCATGTAAAAATAGTCAAAATTATCAATTTTGTCTTCTATGCTTCATTCTGCCCCAGGTATACTAACCCGTATTTGCTGTTCTCTCTGCCTGGAATTCTCTTCCCAGAGATGTGTGTTTCACTTCCTCCTTCACCTTTTGAGTCTTTGATCAAATATCAACTTCTCAGTGAGACTTTTCGTGACTATTTCATACTGTAACCTCCCCTTCCCTGCATCATTTTTCCTCCATCACCTGGAGTTCACAGCCTTTAGAGGTATTTGTTGGTCTCACATCAGATTGCAGCTCACCTATACAAATGAAGTAAGTGAGAATTAACATCTTCAACATGGTCATCACATCAGGAGACTAGACACTGGATCCAGTGAAGCCACCATTGCCCCAAACATTTTGGGGACGACTTCTTTAAGAATTGCCTTCAGAGACAGTTTAAAGCCCTACAAGGAAAGCAGTCTTGTGTCCTCAAAGCAGTGTTTCTCAAAGTGTTGTTTATTAACCACTTGCATCAGAATCACATTGGCAGCTTATTAAAAAGGCAGTTTCTTGGGCCTTACCCCAGATGAGAATCAGAATCTCCAGGGGATAGAGCTGGGAACTTGCCTTTTAAATAAACTCCCTAGGTGATTTCTAGGCCATTAAAACTTGAAGGTCACTGCCTGTATAGTCAGTGTCCCCCAGCTTAGTCATATCTCTTGTTTACCTCAGTTTGAACCAAAGTCTTTGAACTCTTTCCAAAATTCAAAGCCACCCTCAAAGGACAAAGGGGCATGTGCCAGGGGTACTGAAGATCATTCCCAATGGGAACTCCAGAAATGAGCCGAACAATAGGATGGGCATGCAGACTTGTGGAAATGATGTTGTGGTAGGAGAGAAAACTCTTTGGCTGGCCTGGTTGTGGTATGCTTAACAGTGCTAGTCTCACTTCACACATTAAAAAACCTCTGCTTAAATTTCCCTATTAAAGGAAAAAGGAGAAGAAAGGAGCATTGTGTGCTGGTTAGATAGGTAGATGATCTGTAAGGTCCTTTCTCTATCTTATATTCTGGTTTTTCTACCAATTTACATAAATGTGATTGAACAAACTCTAGACACATGAATGAATGTGTGTAAGTAATGAGGCTTTTTGCTATAGCAAAAACTGCTAGTTTGGTCTGTTTTAAAGGGAAGAGCCTCCTTAGACCAAAATGGCTTTAAAAGTAGTAGCATAAGGTTAACAGCTGTAGTGTGTACAAACAACTTGCCCCAAACTCTTGAGTAATACTGGACAAGTCCTGTAGCTCAGTAACCTGAAGTTCTTTTGCTCAGTAACCTCCCATTTTGGAGAAATGTTTTACACATTCTCAGAATGACATTTAATGTGTTCAATGGCTCAAGGGTAAGCAGCCAGAAGTTTTGATATCGATTCTTGGTTTTAAATTAATTAACATTACTAAACATAAATATATTAAAAAGAAAATAGTTATTTTAGTTTCATATCCACTTTTAAATGTTTTTTAGAATTGCACAGCTGCAGCATCTATAATTGTGTTTTCTTATTTTCCAAAGATTAATATCTGCACCTTCATTCTCTGAATGAAAATAAAACCAGTGACTGTTTCTGTGTAATTAACAATTCTTTGATGCTATATCTTGCTATGCAAAAAATCTTCATTTTAATCCTGAAAGTAATTATGATAAAATGTTAAATATCATTATATAATTAATAAAATAGCTACCACTTTTAAGGGCCTACCATATTCTCGGCGCAATTCTGAGCGCCTTTTGTATCTTCTAGGAATATAAGTGTTTTAACGATAAGTGTTAGTCCCACTTTACGTCTGAGGCTCCTTTAAACTCATGGAAGTCACGTTGAAATGTAATAATCAGGAAGCCTCGGCAAAGCAGTTGGCAGCCTTGTGCCCTCCATTTTTTATAAAATGTGCCTCCTTTTACGTTACCTGGTATATAGTATGTAGACTGTAAATGTTTGTGGAATTTCATTGCCCTCCTCCTAAATTGCTGTGTTTCTTTTAGTATGTATTTTATTTTGGAGTACAACTTAGTAAAAGTCAGTGGCATGCAGTTATGACTTTAATAGAAAGAAACTAAACTATGTCCTGATTTGAATTAGAATGAGATTATTTTTTCCCATATCTGATTTATTAGTAATCCTGCTTTCTATTAGCAAGATAGAAAAGATGTATGCTTCAGAGACTGGAAATTTTACTAATGATTAATATATGCTAGCCATTAGATGTTCTGTTATTTTTATCCCCAAACTTTAGATTAAAAGATAAGATTTTGTCTTACCTTTCAATTTTGGATTCTAATAGCAAGAACTGGTGAATATGAACTACTAATTATATTTTGTTTCTTCACCAAGGCCAAAGTTTGAGACTTCCCCCTCCCTAACCACCCCTCCCCAACCCACCTCCCTCCACCCCCAGGGACCAATGAGTTGTTTTGTCCTACCTGATTTGTGAATAACCATCTTCTTTCATTCACTTTCTTTTCCCTTCCTCCCTCCCTCATTTTACCCCCTTAGTGAGGGCATTTATTCCTGGTCTTTTCAAATCTGTCACTTTAGCTTTTGGCTTTGGGAGTTGGTCTGGCAGCTTGTTATTTCCCCTCCTCAAATAGGTCTATGATGAGTAGGTTATTTGATTTATTAAAATCTTTTGTAATTAAAAAACAAAGCCATTTCTCCTTGCCACAGAACACTTGTCATTGCTTCTCCCATTGGGTTTGAAACTGCAGGAATCCAATTGCTGTGGAAACCATTTATCCCTTCATGACGCCTGGCTGTGATGAACACCATATGTAGTTAGGTTGGCAACTTTGGTGCTGCCACTAGATGCAATGGCACATTTTTATCTCTTCAGAAGGAAAAAAATACCACACTTAGGAGAATCACATTTTTCTCTTAAAATAACTTGTTTTTCCTGTGTCTGTTTTGATTCTAATGTTTTGAACTGGATTTTTGCTGCAAATAGTGTGCTGCGAGTGATCTGGAGAGGAAGAAGTAGAGCCTCCCAGCCATGAGACAGATTGATATCTGTGAAGTTCTTGTAAATGTAATGGAAGGTACTGACAAATAGGAATTTTGTAATTTGGGGCTGTCTGTTGGCTCTATAGGCTTGTGATGATTGCAATTTGAAAGTCTCAAAGTAAACATGATTCAGATCTTAAGAAGATTAATCAGATTAATTAAAATTTTAACAAAGTCTCTCTTTGATTAGAACAAATTGTTAGTTAAGGCCACTAGAAAACATCAAGTGACTGCGTGGTCCCTGTATTATATCTTAACTGCTTCCAAAATATTAGAATGATTTGCCAATACCTGGTAGAAAATTGACCACTTTGTTGTTTTTCGTAGTTAATTGAATGGCTAATGTGCCTTTGAAGCCTGTACCTCTCTTGAATATGTTTTGTTTAGTTTTGAAATTTGTGTTATATATTAATGTAAACCAAATAAGATTCCTACATTTTCATAATTATTTTCCTTTCTAACTCATTTTCACAAAAAGAAAATTTGGGAATACACAATTTACAGGCAAAATTGTCTTGAAATTGAATTCTTCAAACCACTAAGCCAGCCAGCCTGCTTGTCTGCCTGCCTGTCTGCCTGCCTGCCTTTCTTTCCTTCCTTCCTTTTTTGGGGGTGCCCTGTTTAGTTAGTACTTAATATCTCTTGTGAGGCTAGTGCTGTGATGGCATCTACTGTGTGATATCCACTTAATCCATTGGTGTGAAAGCAACAAGGACTTATTTTCTCCCTTTTGTAGGAAATGGCATTCCAACTGTTTTTTGACATCTTTAATTTCAGAGGTTGCCAGTGATCAGATCAGGGTCAAGATTGACTTCAAATATTTTAGTGAGAAGCGGAAAGAAAAATGAGATCCTGACTTTCTAGTCTCCTGATCTACACATCTCCATTGATGAATTAAAGCTATATGGGTGTGAAATTTGGTAGGGAGGCTTAGGCTGCTTGAGCACCTTTTATCCCATAATAGTTGTGGAATGTGAAGATCTGAATTTTCATGGGGGCACTGATATTTCATGGCCAACAATGGGTTTCTTAAGGACTTGTCATTTCAAATTGCCGTGAGGTCTGGTTATTGCTGCTCTAAATGTGTGTATGAACCTGCCTCCCGATGAACTTACTGTAGTGGTGCTAACTTGTCTTGACACTCTTGCCCACAGTTCTAGTGGCCCTTAACACGGTCTATTTCTGTAGTGACAGCACAAGTTTTGTGGAGAATTCAACCTAAATTTCTGGGATGAATTTCTATAGACAAGAAATATATTGGCTTTAAAAATTAAGAGGTTTGATTCTGTTTTGAATTTGGATATCCAATGAATCTGAGCACATGACATTTTAATGCCGTTTGTCTTTTCAAATAGATTTACCTTCTAATGCACGTGACGACAGGACTTTGCTCATCGGCTAGAACATACATTTCAGAGGAGTTGTTACCTAAAATATTATCATAAGGCATAAGAAAACACGCGATTTAAGTTGCCTTTCATGAACATAATTAAGAATTAATAAGCCAGTACCAGTGGCTAGTCCCCAGAATTTCCACTGTTTTGCCTTTGTGACCTATGTTATTAAAAGTCCATTATTTTTACAGACTTTATTAAATTGGATCTTATTAAAGCATTCTATATTTGCATTTGGTCTTTCATAATTCATTATTATTATGACATTTACTTTTTACCATCAGATCTGAAAACATATCATAAGCTACCCTTTTCTCTTGAAAGAAATGCTAATTTCAAACAGTCCTCTAATAGAAGAGAAAAGCTTTATCAGTTTTTTCATTTATTCCAGATCGTGTTAAGAATACTAATGCTAGACTTCGGTATGCTAATATCTCTGAGCTTTTTTTGGTCAAAAGCTTAGAATTATATTTATCCCATACTAAGTATGAAACTAAAAGACCTGCTACTACTGAAGAAAACGCAATCTAAAGTACAGTACTTGATTCTAAAAACTTATCAAAATGTTGCCAAATTCTGTTTAGACTAGGATGATACTAGTCAATTTAACTTTGTACCATGCAATATTTGTCCTATTTAAGAAATTCTTTCCTCTTAAAATTCATTTTGTTTGTTTTTCATATAGTTTAGGGTAGTACAGCTTGCAGTGTTTAAGACTAAAAATCCTATGCTGTCGGCCCCAACATTTAGGGTGTGCTTTTCTATATGATAATCATTTCTGTATCATTTATGATGTAATTGAAATCTCAATCTAGCAAGATTTTACATACTGAGATCAGGAGGCATCTAATTTTAGCATAACTAATAAAACATTTAATGGGTTTTTTGTTAGAGTACTGGTAAATTTATTAATCTCTGAAATGAAACTTACTTTGGATTTTGTCTCATTTTAGATTTCTGACAATGTGCAATAGACACTTTGGCAGTGTGGTTGCACAAACCATTCGGACTCAAAAAACAGATCAGTTTCCACTTTTTCTGATTATTATGGGAAAGCGATCTTCTAATGAAGTATTAAATGTGATACAAGGTAAAGTACATGTCACAAGGGGAGTAGAGTGTCTTCTTGTGTATTTAATAACTTATAATAGTTACCATCAAAGCTGACAGTGACTCTTTGTATTGCTGAATATCTTTGCATTTTAAAATATAGAACATCCTGCAAAAGAGCATTTTCAGAAAGTATAGGGGCTATGAAAAATGAAATATGCTACGTGAAAATCCCAACAGAAATATCTTAATAAAATTGCACAGCCCTTGGGACTTAGGATAATCATGTTAAATGTTTAGAATTGCTAAATTCTCTAAACTAGCAATTAAGTCATAATCAGTTGTCAAATATGACATTTCTTATATATTCATTGTTTTCCTGCTGTAATGTTGATTAGTTGAAATAATTGCTTATTTTTAGTTATCTAGAAAAACCAGTGACTAGATATTGTGAGTTGAATTGTTCACAGTGGCGCTTGTTTCCCCTTATTTGTATGAATTCATGTTTAAGATGCAACCCTGAGGCGTGAGGCTAGGATGCCTGTGAATTTAATCACAGTGCACATTCTTTACCAAAAAAATAAGTGATTTTTTTTTTTTACTGTTACTAATGTATCCCAGGGATTAGTATATAAAGTATTACCTTATTTGTGGCCAAACCTAAGATGAAAGCAGCACATCTTCTCTGTGCCATAGGGGAAAAGATGTTTCAAGTGCCCCAAGCTAAAGCTTGTGTGTGAATTACTTAACTTTTGTCCCTATTTAAATCAAAAGTTCGATAGCAGATAGTGTGATGGAAGTGGAGTGTAAATTCTAGTGCCTTTAAAACTCAAGTAAAACAAAACCTCTAGTATATTGTGTTTTCTCTATAACTAGAACACTCAGTTTCGTAAACAACGTTAAAGAAGACCTGCTGGGGGAACACATTGCACGGGGTAAATGGATAATGAAGACAATATTTCATGCCTGTTTTCCCTGTCAGAGGCAATATTACAATAGCTGGTGGTTCTCAAAGTGTGGTCCCTGGATCCTAGAGGTCCCCTAGACCCTTTCATGGGCTCCACAAGGTCAAATTTTTCAAGGTATTATTTTCATCATAGTAGTAAGACTTTTTATTTGCCTTTTTTACTGATTTGACATTTGCACTGGTGGCACAAAATCAATGTTGTGTAAAACTGCTGGCACCTTAGCACGAATCAAGGCCATGACACAAAACTGTACTAGTAGTCATTTTTCTTCACCTCCATGTATGTGCAGTTAAAAAAAGTATTACTTTTATTAAATTTTAACCCTTTTTATAGTTTGTGTGACACAAGGGGAGGTATGAAGAAAGCACTTCTGCTGCATTTTAAAGTACACTTTGGAGTCTCAAAGAAAAGCACTTGTGTGGTTGCCTGAGCAGTTGAACTCATCATTTTTTTTTAACAGAACATCATTTTTACTTGAAAATGACTGACAAACTATACTTATATAGCCTGAGTATTTGGCATACATTTTCTCTAGAATGAACAAGATGAGTTTGTCACTTCAAGTAAAAGAACTGATAATATTTGTCGCCAATGCTAAAATTTGAGCCTTTAAACAAGAAGTTACATCCTCCACCATAAGATTGACAGCTTAAATACCTTTCGATGACATCAGTGTTGATGTTAACAGATGTGATTTTTTGATATCATATAATTAGGTGTGTCAACATTCAGAAGAAATGCATAACTCAGTGAATCAGTATTTTCCAAGTGACCAATGCATGATGTTGCAAAATCAGGCATGGGTAAAAGATCCATTCAAAGGGCAAGATAGACCAAGTGGATTTTAATGTAACAAAGTACAAAAACTTCATGGATATGGTTTCAAATTCCTCCTGAACCCAACCTTGAAGGGACTGCCACTTGTCAGTTTGGGTGTATTAAAGAAGGAGTCCTCCCTTTTCCAACTACATATCTGTGGGAGGCCAGATTTGCATCATAAATTTCAACCAAGACAACACTGTAACTGGTTTACTGTAGAAGTAGATGTGAGAAACCAGTTGTGTTCTGTTAAGCCAGACATTAAAGAGATTTGCAAAAGTGTTAAAACAATGCCATTCTACTTACCAAATTTTTTCTTTTGGAACATAGAGTCATTTCTCATAAAAATGTGATATTTATATTAACATGTAATGGGTTTATTATTGTTACTTTTAAGTGAATTGATAAATATGTTTTAAATATTTGTTTTAATTTCTAACACAGTCAATGTTTGTAACTATAACCCACATAAATAAAAATTCTTTGGGGATCTCAGTAGTTTTTAAGAGTGTAGAGAGGTTTTGAAACCAAAAAGTTTGAAAACCCTTGCAATTGGCTCTAAAGGATAAATTTACCCTGAACTGCATTAATTGGTACGTTTTCTCTGTCTTGGATCATTTAGGGCTTAAGTATAAAGTATCTACAAGTCCACTTTGGCAGTGAGTCCTTACAGTTGGGGCTGAAGCATAGTTGATAAGCAGTTGCTTAAACCTGAAAATTAGTGGCCAGTAGGTAGTCAAGTATACAACTATAGTATTTTCCCGTTGATGATTCCAGTACCCTCCATAAAGTATTCATGCCCCACACCCTGAGTTTTAGTCACTACAGTTTGCAAATAAGAAATGGAAACCCAAAGATTTGCCCAGTAACAAAATCTACTTTGAAGGTGCTCCTAAACTTTTTTTTGCCATTTGTCATATCTATTAATAATAACTACCAGTGATTGTGTGTGTACTATGTACCAGGCACTTTGCATTATCTCTAAGCTTTCTAAGAATCCTACAGAGGTAGTGTTATCTTCATTTTGCAGATAAGGAAATTGATCTTTAGAAAGCTACAATCATTCGCTCATTCACTCATTCATTCATTTCCTGAGTGAATCTTTATTAAGCCCTTGTCATGTGCTAGGCACTTTTTGGCACTAGGTCATATAGTTTGTAAGTAGTGGAACTAGGGTTAAAACTATGACTACAAAATCAGTTCTGCTTTCTCAATACCGTGGTACCACACCAAGGTAGTATTTGTTCTCTAGCTCATTTATTGAGAGAATAGTGCTGATGTGACCAAATTAGATCATTTCTTTTGCTGAGGACCACAGATACTGGCTAACCCCATGCTGCCAGTGGTCATAAGGAAAAGTGGGAAAAGGACCATTGAAAGATCATATTAGTCAAGCCCTCCTCTGGAAGAACACCAGCAAGGATGCTTACTATTTGTTGTCCTGTTGGTGTCCATTTCATTAATGAGACAACAAGACCCCTTCTCGGGCCCTGGAGAAGGACAGACTTTTTTGCCTCTAGGGTTGAAAGAAGGAAAGAATTGCTATATTTTTGTATATCCTTATGAATTTCTCTCTTGTAGATGCATCCAAAGCAAATAACAGAACTTAATGCATTGAGGAAATGGCATATATGTGCTGTATGTTTGTTATGGACTTGGACAGGGAATAAAATAGCATTAGGTAAAATCAAACATTTTAAAGACTTTCTTCATAAAGATTATAGCATTGTTATTTGAAAGCAGATGACAGGGGAAAATACCAATTGGGCAAAAAAAGAAATTAATTTTTTTCAGAAATTGAATTACTGTTTGTTTCACCAAAGAATTTTTAGTAATAGAAGATAATTCTAAGTAAACGGTGTATTAAGGTGGCAAAGAGGGATAGCCTTTTGAGTCAGACTCATTTGGTTTCAAATCCTCGCCCCACCGGCTTGACCAGCTTGACCTTGGTTGACAGATTACTTGAGCTCTCTAAGCCTCATTTTCCTTCCCTTTAAAATCAAAATCATATCGACACCTTTACAACACTGTTGTACAGGTTAAATGAGGTAACATATATAAAGTGCTTAGCCTAATCACTGGCATATGAACGAATGGTAGTTGTTGCTAGTGTGATTAAATAGATAAGTTTTCATAACTTGAAAGAACTTTTTATCCTCATAACTTGAACATTCTTCTTTATAGTGTTAAAAATTCTTCTTATTAAGAAACTGCTCCCTCAAATCTGAATATTCTGAAATTTCAACTGCTAGTGTATTGCTTTACTCTTTCTTATTGAACATATGAAACTTTTCAATTAAAACATGAAAGTATTTTAACTAGATATTAGCATACTAGTCTGTAACTTTTTTAGACTGTAATTATTCCTTACTGATTAATTGTAGAATGACTTTCGTTTTATAATAGCTTTAATAATGTGAAGTTTGACCATCTCCGTGTGTTGCTAGGTAACACAACAGTGGATGAGTTAATGATGAGACTCATGGCGGCAATGGAGATCTTCACAGCTCAACAACAGGAAGATATAAAGGATGAGGTAAGGTGAAAGGTTAAGTAGACCTTTAATAGGATTTTGATGAGATAATTTGTCAAATGGTGATCTTGCCTATGTCATGATTGGTAAGTAAGGATGATGAAGATGCATTTCCAGATTAACCAAGGAATTTTATGCCATTGAGTTTACCTTTCACTCCATTCTTTTTATGACCCCAAGACCCAACAATTTGTTTGACTTTATGGACATTTATACTTTGCCAGATTTGGAGTGGTGGCAGGAGGTCAACTTGCAGGAAATGATTTCCGAAGCATGTTTACAGAAGAAAATACAGCCCAGGAAATCCTGTCTACTATATGGAGTTTTCACTCACTTTTAAGGTCTTCATACTCTTTTTAAATATTGAGGTTGGTTAGCAATAAACACATTTTACATTTGAACATATTTTTGAAGCACTGTAAGAATTAGTAAAAGATCTCCAGAATTCTGGATTTTTCAGTCTCCCAAACATACTTAGATGGTATAGGTGACCTGAGCATGGACTCTCAAATAAAATAATAGAAACAGCAATATTGATAATGACAATAGTAGTCAATACTTACAGAATATTTGTAATGTGCTAGGCACTATGCTAAGCACTTTACATTTATCATCTCACGTGATCCTCGAAACAACCCCGTGAGGTTGTATATGAGTCAGACAGAGTTCTGGCAGGAAACAGAAGGCACTTTCAAACTGGGTTATTTGAGAAGAGTTTAATAAGGGAACTGTTTGTAAAGATATGGGCAGGGTTTGTGGAAGTCAACAATGGCTAGTACCAACTCTAAGGCTCAAGGGACCATTTCCACCCCTAGACATAAAGGCCTAGGAGAGAGTGGTATGTGGAGAGAACTGCCTCTGATAGAGGAATATGGCCAGCCCTTAGTGACCTGGTTGGGAGCAAACCAGAGAATAGCTTCACTTTCCTTCCACACTCTCATCTCCTGCCAGTACCTCCTATTGACCTCACCTAACTAGAAGCTGAAAGGCAAGAGAACCTTGCTGTTCCTAGGTGGAGCATGGATACTCAGGGGCAAATGGAAGACAATCTAACACAGATTGGTATTACAATCTCCACTTTTCAGATGAGAAAACTGAAGATAAAAAAGGGTAAGTTAATTTACCCAAGGTCACACAGCTGGTAGGACCTATAATAATCTCAAGCAATCATTACTGCTTTATTAGTCAAGAAATTTCTGGCTTTGGAAAATAGCCTTAAGATAAAATATGAAACAAATACTAGCATTTCTTAATTTGAGGTACTAAATTCACAGATATTTATAAAATTATCCTTTTTAATTTTGTTTGATTGTAATTAAAAAAAAAAAAGATTTCCATAGAACAGTTAAGGGAGAGTTTGATTTCTGAGCAATGATGAAAAGTTTCCAGGTATAGTGAGTGTTTTCAATAGAATACCCTTGAGCTATTGCAAATGGGAAACATGCACAATTTTATTATAACCTTGTACTATTCTATTTCACTTTATTTACTTATCTCTGTCATCCATTAGACTGTGAGTTTGTTAATATCTTTGTGAGCAAAGGTCATATTGTATTCATGTTTGTAACTCTATCCCCTAACAGTGTACCTAGGACAAAGTAGGCACTCAATAAATGTTTGTTAAATGATTGAATAAATGAAAACTTGGAAGAATTTATATGAAATAATGTGACTTGAAAAAATGATACTTGATTACAAGGATATAAAACCTGGTGTATCCACATTAACAAATAGGAAAATTTGGAGTGCTGTAACTAGTTTAGAGTTTTAATGCTCATTAGGTTTCCTTTATTGCTGTAAAAATGTTAAGTTTGTAATTTTTCTTAATAGTCAGTGTTTCATTTACTCTGAAGGAAAGGTAGTCAGGTATATGGTAGAAAGGTGTTTATCTGTTACTCTATAAATTGACAGTGACATTTTGAAATAATGAAGTACTGTACTTAGGAATTTGTAATAATAGATGTGTTGCCACTCAAGATTACATTTATCCTGAAACAGGCATTGATTGACAATAATTCACTAAACACATTCTTCACCCATTTAAATCTTGAGTCTCATTAGTACTAGATCTACAGATTATGCTGTATAATAATATGAATGCACAATATTTGCATGCATATTCCCAGTTCATTCTTTCATCTTAATTTGTGTTCCTCATAATTCATTGGTAAAGAAATTGACTTTAATTCCTTTAATACTGAGCACAAAATTTAATATGAGGGTTACAGGAAAAAATCCAAGGCTCCATTAATTGAAATTTTTATTGAAATTTAACTACAAGAGGTAAGGCTTTCTCTTTGTTTTTAGAGTGTCTGCATGAAAGTTATCATTCAGGTCAAAAGTAGAGTTCCTAAGAAAAGCTTTTCTAAGTTTAAAGACTTCTTTTGGACTATGCAGAGATCATAATGATTTGGTATCTGCTCAGTATATGACGAGAAACACTGTCCCTTGTAATTGAGAATTTGCCTTTACTTTTTAAAAAATTTCAAATAAGACTTTATCTTAAGCTTGCAATTCAAATCATATTCTTGAACAGATTTGAAGGATGGCTTCCTAGGCCTGAGTTTATTTAAACTTAACTTTGGTTTACTTATACCCATCACTTCGATGATTCTATCATATTAAGGCAACCAAAGATGTCTATACTATACAAAGCTTTTATTAAAAGCTTTAATGAAACCAAGCCCAAACCATGTTCATACCCTGAATCATTCTTCAGTGGCCCAGAATGGACTAACCTTTATATCACTAATTATTCTATCTCTAACCAAGAAGTATACATTATATGAATCTCTGCTTTGACAAGACTGCCTATAGCTTTATTCGTAGACATTTTCATCAGTGGTATTAGTTTGGTTTTGTGTTTACTGAGCATCTATCAAGTATGTTAGCTCTGGACTAGGTCCTGAGAACAAAGAGGTGCCTTCCTCCAATGAAGGGCTGTTGGCAAAGAAGGGATGAGGAGAAAAGCAAATATTACTACATGGCTGTAGCCACATTTTAGAAGCTGTTTTTGCTTACAGCTTGGTTCCAAACAATAGATGCTTTCTAACATGTAAATAGATTCCATTTTTTTCATATGCACTAATTTTTTAGCCATGAGTAACCTAGAAACCTCTGATTATCCAGAGTTTATGGTACTTGGTTCCTGATCTATTTATTGTTTCATTCATTTGTTTGTTCATCCATTCAACACTAATTTATTTAGGATCCTCTATCAGAGGTGCAAGGATTACTCCTTTCCAGCCTAACCTCTCTAGTTAACTTGTATCTGAGCAGTAAGTAGCTCAGTAACTGTCATAATACGGATGGTAGAGATCAGGGCAGACTTCAAGGGCAGTTACATCATTTTCGTTTCTTTGGTAATTCTACGAATACACTAGGAGAACATGGGCAAAATATGCCAGAGGGGCACTGTGGGCTTATCTTAAAGGGTTCTGATTTGGACTCAAAAATAGTACTGCCACAGCACAGGGAAGCTATGCTTGTTGGCTCATGGCAGCTTTTTGAGTTGCCAAAGGAAGTTGCTGGCTCTGTGGTTTGCTCCATGGAATGTGTAGCTTTTTTGTCCTAACCTTTGTCTTCTATCTTAGTGTTTTAAGCACTCCACTCCTTTTCCTTTCTGCTGTCTAAAATCTCACCTTTGTCATACCTATTCTCTGTCTAGAGCTAACAATGGTAAACAAGATACAGATTCTGGCTTCTCTTGATGTTTTCTTTAAAATAGGAATAAGTCATCACAAGACAGAGAATAAAAACAATATATTTGTGCAAAAACTAAAGTGAAACTTATAAGACAGACCAACTTGTAAAAGGATCTTTTGCTATTAGTCTATTAAAAAATATATCTGGACTACTTCCTGAAGCTACCAAGAATACTCATTGGTCAATAGTTCTGTTAGGAGAGTTTTCCCTGATAGAGCTGTATATAAACTTTTATGTGAGATACAAAAAAAAAAAAAAAAGCAGTATTTTTAAACATCAGAATTCCACTGAAAATGCAAAAGTCATAGAAGACCTAATACCCGACAGTGACTGAGGAGGAACGGCTGAGTTAACTGTTAATGATTAGGGCACTAAATGGATATCTGAGTATACCATAGATGCCCTTCTTTAGGTCATTGCTTTTTTATTTTTATTTTTGAGATATAATTTACATATAATATTAGTTTCAAGTGGACAACATAGTGATTCAGTTTTTGTATATATTGCCAAACAATCCACCATAAGTCTAGTTAACATCCATCACTACACATAGTTACAGTTTTTTTTCTTGTGATGAGAACTTTTACGATCTACTCTCTTAGCAGCTTTCAAATATATAATATAGCATTGTTAACTATAGTCACCATGTTATACATTATATCTCCATGACTTATTTATTTGATAACTGAAAGTTTATACCTTTTGACCACCTTCACTTATTTTACTCACCCTCTACCCACTCCACCCCGCAACCCGCATCTCTCACAACCATTGATTGTTCTCTGCATCTACGAGCTCAATATCTTTTTCTAGGTGCCACATATAAGTGAGATCATATAGTATTTGTCTTTCTCTGTCTGACTGGTTTCACTTAGCATAATGCCATCAAAGTCCATCCATGTTCTTGGAGATGGCAAGATTTTCTGCTTTTTTATAGCCGAATAATATTCCAGTGTGTGTGTGTGTGTGTATACACACCACATTTTCTTTACCCATTCATCCATTGATGGACAGGTTGCTTCCATATCTGGGCTATTGTAAATAACGCTGCAATGAATACGGGAATGCAAATGTCTTTTCGAGTTAGTGTTTTCATTTCCTTCAGTTAAACACCCGGGAGTGGAATTACTGCATCAAATGGTAGTTCTATTTTTAATCTTTTAAGGAACCTCCATATTGTTTTTCATAGTGGCTGCACCAATTTCATCCCCACTAACAGCGCACAAGGCTTCCCTTTTCTCCACATCCTTGCCAACACTTGTTGTTTTTTGTCTTTAGCCATTCTAACAGGTGTGAGGTGGTATCTCATTGTGGCTTTGATGCATTTCCATGATAATTAGTGGTGTTGAGCACCTTTTCATATACCAGTTGGCCATCTATATGTCATCTTTGGAAAAATGTCTCTTCAGATCCTCTGCCCTTCTTTTTTTTGAGTTCATAATAGTTTACATCATTATGAAATTTCAGTGGTATATTATTTCTTGTCTGGCACCACGTAGGTGCTCCCCTTTGCCCCCTGTGCCCACTCCCCACCCCCCTTCTCCTGGTAACCACTGAACTGTTTTCTTTATCCATGTGCTTGTTTATATTCCACATATGAGTGAAATCATCTGATGCTTGTCTTTCTCAGTCTGGCTTATTTCACTAAGCATAATTCCCTCCAGGTCTTTCCATGTTGTTGCAAATGGGATGAATTTGTCTTTTTTTCTGGCTGAGTAGTATTCTGTGTGTGTGTGTGTGTGTGTGTATATACACACTCCACATCTTGTTTATCCGATTGTCAGTCCATGGGCACTCAGATAGTTTCCATGCCTTGGCTATTGTGAATAATGCTGCGATGAACATAGGGGTACATATGCTACTTTGGATTGTTGATTTCAAGTTGTTTGGGTAGCTACCCATTAGTGGGATAGCTGGGTCATAGGGTAGTTCTATTTTTAGTTTTTCAAGGACTCTCCATACTGTTTTCCATAGTGGCTGCACCAGTTTGCAACCAGCAGTGTATGAGGGTTCCCTTCTCTCCACAACCTCTCCAACATTTGTTGTTTTTAGTCTTAGTGATTATAGCCATTTTAACTGGCACAAGTTGGTATCTTAGTGTAGCTTTGATTTGCATTTCCCTGATGATTAGTGATGTTGAACATCTTTTCATGTGTTTATTGGCCATCCGTATATCTTCTTTGGAAAAATTTCTGTTCATATCCTCTGCCCATTTTTTGATCAGGCTGTTTGTTTTTTTGTTGTTCAGTTGTGTGAGTTCCTTGTATATTATGGAGATTAACCCCTTATCAGATATATGATTTGCAAAAATTTTCTCCCGATTGGTGGGTTGTCTTTTGGTTTTGATCCTAGTTTCTTTTGCCTTGCAGAAGCTCTTAAGTCTAATGAATTCCCATTTGTTTATTTTTTCTTTTGTTTCCCTTGTCTGAGAAGACATGGTATTCGAAAAGATCCTTTTAAGTTCCGTGTCAAAGAGTGTACTACCTATATTATCTTCCAGGAGTATTATGGTTTCAGGACTTATCGTCAAGTCTTTGATTCATTTTGAGTTTATTTTTGTGTATGGCATGAAATAATGGTCTACCTTCATTCTTTTGCATGTGGCTGTCCAGTTTTCCCAACACTATTTATTGAAGAGAGTATCTTTTCTCCATTTTATGTTCTTGGCACCTTTGTTGAAGATTAGCTGTCCATATATGTGCGATTTTATTTCTGGACTTTCAGGTCTGTTGCACTGATCTATGTGCCTGTTTTTGTACCAGTACTGTGCTGTTTTGATCACTATGGCTTTGTAGTACATTTTGAAGTCAGGGATTTGTGATACCTCCAGCTTTGTTCTTTTTTCTCAGGATTGCTTTAGCAATTCAGGGTCTTTGGTTGACCCATATGAATTTTAGGATTCTTTGCTCTATTTCCGTGAAGAATGTCATTGGGATTCTGATTGGGATTGCATTGAATCTGTAGATTGGTTTGAGTAGTATGGACGTTTTAACTATGTTTATTCTTCCAATCCATGTGCGTGGAATCTCTTTCTATCTCTTTATGTCATTATCAACTTCTTTCAATAATGTCTTATAGTTTTCATTGTGTAAGTCCTTCACCTCCTTAGTTAAATTTATTCCTAGATACTTTATTCTTTTCTTTGTGATTGTAAATGGAATTGTATTCTTGAGTTCTCTTTCTGTAAGTTCATTATTAGAGTACAGAAATGCAACTGATTTTTGCAAGTTGATTTTGTACCCCGCAAATTTACTGTAGTTGTTCATTATTTCTAATAGTTTTCCAATGGATTCTTTAGGGTTTTCTATATATAAGATCATGTCGTCTGCAAACAGCGAGAGTTTCACTTCTTCACTCCCTATTTGGATTCCTTTTATTCCTTTCTCTTGCCTAACTGCTCTGGCTAAAACTTCCAGTACTGTATTGAATAAAAGTGGTGATAGTGGGCATCCTTGTCTTGTGCCTGTTTTCAGAGGGATAGCGTTCAGTTTTTGTCCATTGAGTATGATGTTGGCTGTGGGTTTGTCATATATGGCCTTTATTATGTTGAGGTGATTTCCTTCTATCCCCATTTTGTTAAGAGTTTTTATCATAAATGGCTGTTGGATCTTGTCAGATGCTTTCCCTGCATCTATTGAGATGATCATGTGGTTTTCATTCCTCATTTTGTTAATGCGGAGTATCACATTGATTGATTTGCAGATGTTGAACCGTCCCTGTGTCCCTGGAATAAATCCCACTTGGTCATGATGTATGATCTTTTTGATGTATTGCTGTATTTGGGTTGCCAAAATTTTGTTGAGGATTTTTGCATCTGTGTTCATCAGCAATACTGGCCTGTGGTTTTCCTTTTTTGTGCTGTCCTTGTCAGGCTTTGGTATCAGAGTGATTTTGGCCTCATACAATGTGTTAGGAAGCATTCCATCTTCCCTAATTTTTTGGAGTAGCTTGAGAAGGATAGGTATTAAATCCTCTCCGAAAGTTTCGTAGAATTCCTCGGGGAAGCCGTCTGGTCCTGAGGTTTTATTCTTTGGGATGCTTTTGATTACTGTTTCAATCTCTTTCCTTGTTATTGGTCTATTCAGATCTCTACTTCTTGATTCAGCTTTAGGAGGTTGTAAGAGTCTAAAAATTTATCCGTTTCCTCTAGATTGTCCAATTTTTAGCATATAGTTTTTCATAGTATTCTCTTATATCCTGTTGCTATTTCTGTGGTGTCCCTTGTTATTTCTCCTATTTCATTTCTAACTTTATTTATGTGAGCTTTCTCTCTTTTTTTCTTTGTAAGTGTGGCTAGGGGTTTGTCAATTTTATTTATCTTCTCAAAGAACCAGCTCTTTGTTTTGTTGATCCTTTCTACTACCTTTTTTGTTTCAATAGCATTTATTTCTCCTCTGATTTTTATTATTTCTCTCTGCTGACTTTGGGCTTTGTTCTTCTTTTTCTAATTCAGTTAGGTGTAGTTTGAGATCGCTTATTTGGGCTTTTCTTGTTTGTTAAGGTGAGTCTGTATTGTGATGAACTTCCCTCTTAATACAGCTTTGCTGTATCCCACGTGAGTTGGTATGGTATGTTATCATTTTCATTTGTCTCCAGATATTTTTTGATTTCTCCTTTAATTTCTTCAGTGATCCACTGGTTGTTCAATAGCATGTTGTGTAGTTTCCACCTCTTTGTCCTTTTCTCAGCTTTTTTCTTGTAATTAATTTCTAGCTTTATAGCATTGTGATCAGAAAAGAATCTTGTTATTATTTCAATCTTCTTAAATTTATAGAGACTTGCCTTTTGTCCCAATTTATGGTCTGTTCTTGAGAATGTTCTGTGCGCACTTGAGAAGAATGTGTATTCTGCTGTTTTTGGATGGAGTGTTCTATATATGTCTATTAAGTCCATCTGGGCTAGCTTTTCATTTAATTCCACTGTTTCCTTGTTGATTTTCTCTCTGGATGATCTGTCCATTGATGTGAATGGAATGTTGAGGTCCCCTACTATTATTGTGTTATTGTTAATGTCTTCTTTTAGGTTTGTTAATAGTTGCTTTATGTACTTTGGTGCTCCTGTGTTGGGTGCATAGATATTTATAAGTGTTATTTCTTCTTGATGGGACGTCCCTTTGATTATTATATACTGCCCCTCCTTGTTTCTCTTTACCTGTCTTATCTTGACGTCTGCTTTGTCTAATATAAGCATTGCAACACCTGCTTTCTTTTCTTTGCCGTTAGCTTGTAGTATTGTCTTCCATCCCTTCGCTCTGAGCCTGTGTTTGTCATTGGAGCTGAGATGTGTTTCCTGAAGGGTGCATGTTTTTGGGTCTTGTTCTTTAATCCATCTCACCATTCTGTGTCTTTTTATTGGAGAATTCAATTCATTTAGGTTTAAGGTGATTATTGATATATGAGGGCTTAGTGCTGCCATTTTCTCACTCGTTTTCCAGTTTCCCTGCATTTCCTTTGTTTCTCATCCTGTGTATTTTGGTCTACCAATTGAGTTCTGTAGTTTTTTATGCTGTGTTTCTTTATTTTCTCATTTATTCTTTGTGTTTCTATTCTGCTTTTTTGTTTAGCGGTTACCCTGAGGTTTATATTCAAGATCTCATGGATAAGATCGTCCCTTTTCTGATGGCCTCTAATTTCCTTAGATTAAACTGGTTCAGTCCCTTTCTAAGCTGTTTTTCTCACATCTTATTCCATCTTGTGTTATGAGTTTGTGGTTAAAATGACAAGATTATCTTTGTTTTTGGTGCTTTCTTTCCCTTTGTCTTTAATGCTATACTTGAGTATTTGCTATCCTGCTCTGATTCTATCTGCCTATTTAACTCCTTGCTCCATGCTTTGTAACCCCTTTCTCCCTTTTTTTTCTTTTTGTTTCAGGTATGAACACCTTCTTGAGGATTTCTTATGGGGGGGAGTCTCCTGGCAACATACTCCCTTAGCTTGTGTTTGTCTGGGAAAGTTTTTATTTCTCTGTCATATCTGAAGGATATTTTCACTGGATAGAGTATTCTTGGCTGAAAGTTTTTGTCCTTCAATGATTTGACTATGTCATGCCAGTCTCTCCTAGCCTGTAAGGTTTCTGTAGAGAAATCTGCTGAAAGCCTGATGGGAGTTCCTTTGTAGGTTATTTTCCTCTACCTTCCTGCCCTTAGTATTCTTTCTCTGGCATTCATTTTTGCCAGTTTCACTGCTATATGCCTTGCAGTGGGTCTTTTTATATTGACATGTTTAAGAGAGCTGGCAGCCTCTTCCACATGGATTTTCTTCCCTGGGTTTGGAAAGTTCTCTGCTATTATTTCTTTAAACAAACTTTCTCCTCCATTCTCCTTCTGTTCTCCTTCTTCAATACCTATAATTCTTAGGTTGCATTTCCTCATTGAGTTGGATATTTCTCGGAGACTTTCTTAATTTCCTTTTAGTCTTAGTTCTCTCTCCTCCTCTATCTGGAACATTTCAACATGTCTGTCTTCAGTTATGCTGATACGTTCCTCTGTGGTGTCCAACGCTCAAGCGTTCAGGGAATCCATATTTTGCTTTATTTCTTCCATTGTGTCTTTCATCTCTAATATTTCTTTTTTTTCTTTTCTTTTCTTTTTTTTTTTTTTTTTTAGGAAGATTAGCCCTGAGCTAACTACTGCCAATCCTCCTCTTTTTTCTGAGAAAGGCTGGCCCTGAGCTAACATCTGTGCCCATCTTCCTCTACTTTATATGTGGGACGCCTACCACAGCATGGCTTTTCCCAAGCGGTGCCATGTCTGCACCTGGGATCCAAACTGGCAAACCGCGGGCCGCCGAGAAGCGGAACGTGGGAACTTAACCACTGCGCCACCAGGCCGGCCCCTCTAATATTTCTGATTGATTCTTTATAGTTTAAATCTATTTTGTGAAGTAGCTCCTGAACTCATTGAATTGTTTCTCTACATTCTCTTTTACCTCGTTGAGTTTTTGATGATAGCTGTTTTGAATTCTTTGTCATTTAGATTACATATTTCTGTGTCCTCAGGACTCATTTCTGGGTACTTGTCGTTTTCTCTCTGGTCTGGAGATCTAATATAGTGTTTGATATTGCTAGAGGGAGTTCTATTCTTTCTCATCCTGTCGTTATTTGGTCACAGTTACCGCCTATCGCCACTGAGGAGGGGTCAAGAGCCACATATTCTGAGCCCTCTGCTTTCAGCTGAAATCTCAGGGGCTGGAGCTGCACTGAGCAGGTGGAGGGAGGGGTACTTTCTCCTGCATGCTGTCGGGGTTTTCTCCCTCTGCTCTCCTGGTGTGTTGGCTTGATAAGGTCACCCCCTGCAAAAGCTTTCACCCCGGTAGACGGCTTCCCTCTAGGCTGCAAGGGCCCTTGGGGAGTCCTTGATGTTCCCACGAATGAACATCCCCTCCCCTGTTCCTTCCCTCTCGGAGGCCTCCCACTATCCTGGATCACAGTCTTTAAGGGAGGGAGCAAAAATTTCCTTACCATGTTCCACCTTCTCCGAGGGGGGGCTTCAGTCTCTCCACCCTCCGTCATATGGCTGCGTGAGTCTCTCTGACATTTTTTGTGTTGTGTTTGGATGTCCTCTGTTGGAAGATGGATTTTTTTGTTGTTGTATATTGGAATGGAAAGATTTCTGAGAGACCTCACTCTGCCATGATGCTGACGTCACTCCTCTGTCCATTTTTTAATCAGTTTTTTTTTGCTGGTTAGTTGTATGAGCTCTTTAAACATTTTGGATATTAATCCCTTATCAGATGTATGATTTGCAAATATTTTCTCCCATTCAGTAGGTTGCCTTTTCATTTTGTTGATGATTTCCTTTGCCGTGCAGAAGCTTTTTAGTTTCATGTAGTCCCACTTGTTTATTTTTGCTTTTGTTATATTTACTTTTGGTGTCAGATCCAAAAAATTATCACTAAGCCTGATGTTAAGGGGCATACCGCCTATGTTTTCTTCTCAGAGTTTTATGGTTTCAGGTTTTACATTCAAGTCTTTAATCCATTGTGAACTGATTTTTGTGTATGGTGCAAGATAATGGTTCAGTTTCATCCTTTTGCATGTGGCTGTCCAATTTTCCCAGCACCGTTTATTGAAGAGACTGTCCTTTCCCCGTTGTATATTCTTAGCTTCTTTGTCGTAAATTAGTTGACCATATAAATGTGAGTTTATTTCTGGGTTCTCTATTCTATTTCATTGATCTATGTCTCCCTTTTTATGCTAATCATACAGTTTTGATTACTATAGTTTTGTAATGTAGTTTGAAATCAGGAAAAGTGATGCCTCTAGCTTTATTCTTCTTTCTGTATGATTGCTTTGGCTATTCACGATCTTTTGTTGTTTCATACAAATTTTACAGTTGTTCTATTTCAGTGAAAAATGGCGTTGGAATTTTGATAGGGATTGCATTGAATCTGTAGATTGCTTTGTGTAGTACAGATATTTTAACAATACTAATTCTTCCAATCTGTGAGCACAGAATATCTTTCCATTTGTTTATGTCTTCTTCAGTTTTTTTCATCAGTGTCTTACAGTTTTCAGTATACAGATGTTTCACTTTTGTGATTAAATTTATTCCTAGGTATTTTATTCATTTGATGAAATCGTAAGTGGGACTGGTTTACTAATTTCTCTTTCTGATAGTTTCTTATTAGTGTATAGAAATGTAACTGATTTTTGTATATTGATTTTATATCCTACAATTTTTCTGAATTCGTTGATTAGTTCTAACAGTTTTTTGGTGGAGTTTTTAGGGTTTTCTATATATAATATCATGTCACCTGCAAATAGTGACAGTTTTACTTCTTCTTTTCTAATTTGGATGCCTTTTATTTCTTTTTCTTGCCTAACTGCTCTGGCTTAGGGCTTCCAATACTATGTTGAATAAAAGTGGCATGAGTAGGCATCATTGTCTTATTCTTGATCTTAGAGGAAAAGCTTTCAGCTTTTCACCATTGAGTATGATGCCAGCTGTGGGCTTGTCATATATGGTCTTTATTATGTTCAGGTACATTCCTCTACACCCAGTTTGCTGAGAGTTTTTATCTTAAATAGATGTTGAATTTTGTCAAATGCTTTTTCTGCATCTATTTAGATGATTATATGATTTTTATCCTTCATTTTGTTAATGTGGTGTACACTGGTGTACAAATCGCATTGATTTGAAAATATTGAACCATCTTTGCATCCCTGGAATAAATCCCTCATGATCATGGTGTATGTTCCTTTTAAAGTATTTTTGAATTTGAATTGCTGATACTATGTTGAGGATTTCTCCATTTATGTTCATCAGGGATATTGGCCTGTACTTTACTTTTCTGGTAGCATCCTTGTCTAGTTTTGCTATCAAGATAGTGCTAGCCTTATAAAAAGAGTTTGAAAGTGTTCCCTCTTCTGTTTTTTGGAAGAGTCTGAGAAGGATTGGTGTTAATTCTTCTTTAAATGTTGGTAGACTTCTCCAGTAAGGCCATCTGGTCTTGGACTTTTGTGTTTTTTTTTTGTTTGTTCTTAACTTTTGGTTATTGATTCAGTCTTCTTACTAGTAATTGGTTTGTTCAGATTTTCTCTTTCTTCATGATTCAGTCTTGATAGATTGTATGTTTCTGGAATTTATCCATTTCTTCTAGGTGATCTCATTTGTTGGTTATAATTGTTCATAGTGGTCTCTTATGATCCTTTGTATTTCTGTGGTATCAGTTGTAATGTCTCCTCTTTCATTTCTGATTTCGAGTCCTTTCTTTTTGCTTGGCGAGTCTAACTAACAGTTTGTCAAATTTTATCTTTTCAAAAGAACAGCTCTTACGGCTAGCCCTGTGGCTGAGTGGTTAAGTTCACATGCTCTGCTTCAGTGGCCCAGGGTTTCACCAGTGCAGATCCGGGGCGCAGACCTAGCACTGCTCATCAGGCCATGCTGAGGCAGCGTCCCACATGCCACAACTAGAATGACCCATACTAAAATATACAACTATGAACTGGGGTGCTTTGGGGAGAAGAAGGAAAACAAACCAGCTCTTAGCTTCATTGATCTTTTCTGTTGTCCTTTTAGTCTGTGTTTCATTTATTTCTGCTCTGATCTTTGTTATTTCCTTCCTTCTGCTAACTTTGGGCTTTGTTCTGTCTTCTTTTTCTAGATCCTTAAAATGTAAAGTTAGGTTGTTTATTTGAGGTCTTTCTTGCTATGAACTTCCCTCTTAGAACTGCTTTTGCTGCATCCCATAAGTTTTGGTATATTGTATTTCCATTTTTATTTGTCTCAAGGTATTTTGTGATTTCTCTTTTGATTTCTTCTTTGACCCATTGATTGTTTATTAACATATTGTTTAATCTCCACATATTTGTGAATTTTTCAGTTTTGTTCTTGTGATTGATTTCTAGTTTCCTACCATTTTGGTTGAAAAAGATGCTTCATATTATTTCATTCTTCTTAAATTTATTAAGATTTCTTTTGTGGCCTAACGTAATGTATCCTGGAGAATGTTCTAGGTGCACTTAAGAAGAATATGTATTCTGTTGCTTTTAGATGGAATATTCTGTATATGTCAGTTAAGTCAAATGTTTCCTTATTGATTTTATATCTGGATGATCTATCCATTAATGAAAGTGTGGTATTAAAGTTCCCTACTATTATTGTATTGCTGTCCCTTTCTCCCTTTAGGTCCCTTAATATTTGCTTTATATATTTAGGTTCTCCTATATTGGGCGCATAAATATTTAAAAAGGACTTTTTTTATCCAGTGATTTTCTCCATAGTTAGACCTAGATCACAGAATATAATAATGTCTCTCATCTGGATTTCTATATTCATTTCAGAAATAGTTACTGACCTTTTCCTATGTACCAGATACTATGTAGGGCACCAATAACACACCTGTGAGCAAGATAGACAGGGTCCTTACACTTACAACCCAGCAGTTCCAATAAAGTCTATGAAGTGATTAGGTAACTGGATGAAGCCTTGGGAATACCTAGCCAAGGTGAGCTAGACATAATGTTTAGGCAGCCTGACATGGAGTACACAGAAGGGCTTTTGCATACGCCCAATGAAAGCTATAAGGCAGGTAGAACAAGTGAGAATGAAGATAATAAGTCACTCTTCAGGTTCCTGCTATATGCAAGACTTAGGTCTGGTCTCTAGGGCAGTGTTTGTCAGTGCGATTCCTAATCTAAAAGAGTACTCAGTTGTCTACCAAGGATTCCAGGCAGTTAGGTGTGAATAAGCAATGTAATCAGTTTTGTTCACATTTATTTCACATTTTGAATTGTAAAATAAATTATGATATCTTTCCAAATCCCATTTCATTATCACATCTGTTACAATTTATTAGACTCCGCTTGTATGACAAGGATTGCATTGGTTGTTTTGTGTTGACAAACATTCATTTAACTGGGGAAGTTGACTTTGGCTTCTGAACTCTCATATCCTTCACATGTTATTGTTAGTTTTACGTTCATTTTTCCTTCCTTACTTTAGTCATATTATATTCTTAGTTTCCCAAAATTGATCATGGCTCAAATGTAGTTCATTGAAGCATAAAAGTAATGATGAAAATAGTCTAATACATGCTGTAAATCAGTATAATATAGTTCAAACTAGTTCAGCATGAGTGTAAACATAATTCAGAGAACTCTAGTGCTAGGATAGAGGATACCAAGGCATCTGACTCTGATTGTGATGCTGTAGCTGCCATGAAAGAAAATTTTGATTCTGAAGTGAATATATGAAAACTGATTGTGTAGGAGAAGCAATCTATTTACCCCTACTGCCAGTGTTTCTCTGTTATTAAGTTTTTCATAAAAGAATGAAGCCTTCAAAGTTTTCATTTCCTTATTAAGTAAAGCCCAATGACATACCTCTCTATTAAACCAATAGATTTTATTCATAACAATAGAAAAATAATGCTTACCACTAAAAATAAAAATAAAACTCTTATTGTTTAAGGCAGAGCAGTGACCAAATCACAGAGGAGAAATTGTTTACAAATTTCACTCCTTGAGGTAGAAAGGATGCAAATCCTACTACTGCCAACAAACTTTTAAATACAGCTACAACGTTAACAATTAAAAAATGTTCAAATGAGACAGCAGAGTGAGTTCCCTAGAAAGTACTTGATCAAATGGCACTGTTGGATGGCATGCAGTGGCAATAGCATGGTCTGTGGAAGAGCAATGGCAACATTGTACGCAGTATACTGCTTTACATTTAGATAAAACTACTAATGTGTGCAAGGTAAGAATTAGTTCTTGGCATATTGCTATATGTATGTATATGAGGTAGAAGTAGTCATGGCTCTTCATTCCCTTTATTAATGAGAACTGTATATTACAAGAGAGGTTTTAAGGTGAGGTAGAATAAGTACTGATGACAAATTAACTATACTTCAAAGGACACCATCCGGAAAGTGAAAAGACAACCCAGAGACTGGGAGAAAATCTTTGCAAATCCTGTCTCTGATAAGGAACTTGTATCTAGAATATATAAAGAACTCTTACAACGTAATAATAACAAGACAGCTTACCCCCATTAAAAAATGGGCAAAGGATACGAATAGACATTTTTCCAAGGAAGATATACAAATGGCCATAAGCAGGTACAAAGATGTTCCACATCATTAGTCACCAGGCAAATGCAAATCAAAACCACAGTGAGATACAATTTCAGTCCAACTACAATGGCCAGAATCGAAAAGTCAGATAACAAGTGTTGGTGAGGATGTGGAGCAATCTGAATCCTCATACACTGCTGGTGGGAATATAAGTTGGTACAGCTGCTTTAGAAAATAGTCTGGCAGTTCCTTGAGTGATTAAACATGATTACCGTATGATCCAGCAATTTCACTCTTAGTTGTATATCTAAAAGAAGTGAAAAGATATGTCCATACAAAAATTTGTACATGAATGTTTATAGCAACATTATTCAATAATAGCCAAAAGGTAGAAACAACCCAAATGTCCATCAAGGGATGAATGGGACAAGCAAAATGTGGTGTATACATACAAGAGCATATTATTCAGCCATAAAAGGAATGAAGTTCTGTTACATGCTACAATACTAGATAAATCTCAAAAACATGCTAGGTGAAATAAGGTAGTCACAAACCCCACATATTATATGATTCCACTCATGTGAAAGTTCAGAATAGAGAAATTAATAGAGACAGAAAGAATAGTGGTAGCTTAGGGTTGGGTGGGGGGAGTTAGTGGGTTTGTAGGATAGAAGAGTGATGGCTAAAGGGTATGTGGGGGATTTGTGAGGTGATGAAAATGTTCTAAAATTGACTGTGGTGATGGTTGCACATGTCTATAAGTATATCAAAAACCATTGAATTATATACTTTAAAAGTGTAAATTCTATATGTGAATTGCACTTTAATAAACCTGTTTAAGAAAAAAAACCTAACTGTAAGTTTAGCAAGGAAGATCATGGCTATTCAAATGACAAGCATTGCAGCTGAATGTCAATGCACACACACTAATTTACTAAAATGAATTTGTTGTTAGTGCCATCAAGTTGATTCCAACTCCTAGCGCCCCTGTGGACAGCAGAGTGGAACCCTGCCTAGTCTTTTTGCTCCGTCCTCTCACCTTCTAGCCCTTTATCAGACAGTGCTCTGCTGCTCTTCATAGGGTTTTCGCGGCCAGTTTTTTCAGAAGTGGGTGGCCAGGTTCTTCTTCCTAGTCTGTCTTAGCCTGGAACCTCTACTGAAGCATGTCCACCACGGGTGACTCTACTGGTATTTGAAATACTGGTGGCATAGCTTTTATCATCACAGCGACATGCGGCCGCCACAGTATGGAAACCAACAGACAGGTGATGTGGTTCCCTGAGGGAAACAAACCCAGGCTGCAGCGGTGAGGGCACCAATCTTAACCACAAGACCAACACTAAAATGAATGGCTGGTAATTAATAATATGTCCCACAAATATTGATATAGTATTGAGTAAAACAGTGAAAATTGCTAATATCTTACGCAGCTTCAAGTGGACATCTTTCTAATAGACTGTTTAAAATAGTGAAAAGGGATATAAGATAGTCCTCAGATAAATATACTGGTTATCTAAGTCAGTGGTCTCAGAGTAAATGTCACCTGAGAACTTGTTAGAAATACAGTTTCTCAGGCCCCACCCAAGACCTGCTGAATCAGAATGATGAGGATGGGACCCAGCACTCTGTCTTTTAACAAGCCCTCCAGTTGGCTCTGCTGCACACTAAAGTTTGAGATCATCTGATCTATAAGAAAGGTGTGAGCATAAGTTTTTGTAATGAGACATGAGATAAAAACTTATGACACATAATAAAGGTAAAAGTGCAAGGGCTTTTTGTTCAAATTTTCTATCTCATCAATCTACTCTTGTGGTATCCTAAAAATATTTTTTAGGGCTAAAAATATTGTAGTTTTAAATTTTGACAACAAAATATCAAGTTATCTTAAGAAAAAATGAACTGTGCTACACATGGCTTTAATCATCAAGAGTTTGATTCTTTCCATAAACTTGATAATTTTCTTCATTCTTCAGTGAAAGAAATTGATTATACATAATAGAGGATATTTCAAATCCCCAAACAAAAGCTTCAACAGAACATAAAGACATACTTTTTAGAGCAAATGCAACCAAGGAACGAATTAGGAATCTACTTACCACTGTCTGCCAGGGTTAGAGAGTCAACTTTTCATCTTTTGAGTGTGATAAACTCATTGACTTAAGACTGACAGAGCTTAAAGTAGCCCTGTCTGAGAAATCTCTCCATAATTTGAGTCTTTGTTTGATCAAAATATTTAGACGTAACTAAAAGAGCCAACAAGCATTTGCTTCTATTCTTAATAATCTCTAATTGGAATTTCTAAGTTATTGGAAATAAAGAAAAGAAATGCGATATAAAAGCTGTCCTATAGCTGAAATTAGGAGTCATCAAACTGGATATAAATAGCCTTGGTGAAATATTGCAAACAAAATCAATTACCTTCTAAATGATTAAAATAACTTTTATTAGTATTAATTAAATATTATGGCTTATTTTTCTTATCTAAAAATTATGATCTTAGATATCTTCCTAAAATTGGTGGTTTGCACATAGGCCAATATCATGTGCTCAGTATTAAGGTCCATTTTTTTACCAGTGAATTATGGGGAACACAAAATAAGATGAAAGAATGAACTGGGACTATGCATTCAAATATCGTGCATTCATATTATTAGACAACATAATCTGTAAATGTGATATTAATGAGACTCGATGAAGAAAAAATATTTTGACAAAATCCAACACACTTTCATGAAAAACACACAATAAACTAGGAATAGAAGGAAACTTCCTCAACATAATAAAGACCATATATGAGAAACTCACAACTAACATTTATACTCAATGGTAAAACACTGGAAAGCTTTTCTCCTAAATCAAGAACAAGACAAGATACCTGCTTTCACCACTGCTGTTCAGCATAGTAGTGGAAGTTCTATACAGAGCAATTAGGCAAGAAAAATAAATAAGCATCCAAATTAGAAAGGAAGAAGTGAAATTATCTTTATTTACAGATGACATGATCGTATATGTAGAAAACTCTAAAGATTCCACACAAAGAAAGTGTTAGAGCTGATAAATTTGGCAGTTGCAGGATATAAAATAAAAATCAGTTATATTTCTATACACTAGCAATGAAGAATTTGAAAAGGAAATTTAGAAGACAATTCCATTTACAGTAGCATCAAGAATAATAAAATTAACCAAGGATACCCAAGCCTTGTATACTGAAAACCACAAAATATTGCTGAAAGAAATTAAGACGACCTAAATAAATGAAAGTACCTCCCTGTTCATGGGATTGGAAGACTTCATCATGTTTAGATGACAACATTATCCAAAGCGTTCTACAGATGCAATGCAGTCCTTATCAAAATCCTAAGGGTGTTTCAGAAATAGAAAAACTCTTTCTAAAATTCATATGAAATTTCAAGGAACACCAAATAGCCAAAACAATCTTGAAAAAGAAAAACAAAGTTGGAGGATTCACCCTTCTCAATTTCAAAACTTACTACAAACATACAGTATCAAAACAGCGTTGGTACAAGCACAGGGACAGAAATATAGACCGGGGGCTGGCCTGGTGGTACAGCGATTGAGTTTGCACGTTCTGCTTAGGTGGCGTGGGGTTCGCTGGTTTGGATCCCAGGTACGAACCTACGCACTGCTTGTCAAACCATGCTGTGGTAGGCATCCCACATGTAGGGTGGAGGAAGATGGGCACGGATGTTGCCTCAGGACCAGTCTTCCTCAGCCAAAAGGAGGATGGTGGCAGATGTTAGCTCAGGGCTAATCTTCCTCAAAAAAAAGAGAAAGAAATATAGACCAAAAGAATAGAAAAGAGAACCCAGAAATATACCTTCATATGTATGGTCAGTTGGTTTTCAACAAGGATGCCAAGACTATTCAATAGGGAAGGAAGAGTCTCTTCAACAAATGGTGCTGGGAAAACTGGATACCCAGATGCAAAAGAGTGAAATGGAACTCTTAGCTAACACCATATATAAAAACTCAAAATGGATCAAAGACCTAAGTTTAAGAGCTAAAACTGTAAAACTCTTGGAATAAAATTTAGGGGAAAATCTTCATGACCTTGGATTTGGCAGTGGTTTCTTAGATATGACACGAAAAGCACAGACAATGAAAGAAAAAGTAGATAAATTGGATTTCATAAAAATTAAAAACTTTTATGCATCAAAGGACACTACTAAGAGAGTGAAAAGGCAACCCACAGAATGGAAGAAAATATTTGCAAAGCATATATGATAAGGGTTTAATGTCCAGAATATATGAAGAACTCCCACAACTCAATAATAAAAAGCCAAACAACACAATTCAAAAATGAACAAAAAACTTGAGTAGACATTTCTCCAAAGAAGACATACAAATGGCCAACAGGCATGTGAAAAGATGCTCAACATCATTAGTCATTAGGGAAATGCAAATCAAAACCACAATGAGATACCACTTCACACCTGCTAGAATGACTATTATTGAAAAGACAAAGAATAACAGGTATTGGCAAGGATGTGGAGAAATTAGAACCCTTGTACCTTGCTGGTTAGAATGTAAAATGGTACAGATGCTGTGGAAAACAGTTTGGCAGTTCCTCAAAAAATTTAATATAGAATTACCACCTAACCCAGCAATCTCTTAGGTATATACCCAAAAAGAGTTGAAAACAGGGACTCGGATACTTGTACACTAATGTTCATCTCAGCGTTATTCACAATAGCCAAAAGGAGGAAATAATTGAAATGTCCATCAACAGGTGAATGGGTAAACAAAATGTGGTATCTCAATGCAAGGAATTTTATTCAGTAATAATAAAGATTGAAGTACTTATACATGCTGCAACGTGGATAAGCCTTGAAGACCTTTAAATGAAAGATGCCAGACACAAGGGCAAATATTCTTTGATTCCACCTATATGACATATCTTGAATAGGCAAATTCATAAGAAGAGAAAGTAGATTAGAGCTTATCAAGGACTGGAAGTATAGGGTGGGTTGGGGTATTGTTGTTTAATGGGTATAGAGTTTCTGTTTGGGGTGATGAAAAAGTTAAGGAAGTAGATAGCAGTGATGGTTTGCACAACATTGTGAATGTACTTAATGCCACTAAATTGTATACTTCAAATAGTAAATTGTATATTATGTATATTTTTCCATAGTGAAAAAAAGAAAACACATACAATACGCATGGATGTTTATTACTTTTGAGTGCAGAGAAGTGAGAGTTTGCTGTGGGCTGGCAATATGTATTGTTGATTCTTGGGCTCAGTGGTTGCTGGATACTACTGGGAACTGACATAAAGTGGGAAAGATTCAAGCACTGCCATCATGAGCTTTAATCCTGAGCAGTTTATTACTCTGTATTAAATTCCCAACTTTTACCTCTTAGGGAAGCAAGGATGTCAATTGAAGTATCTTAAAGAAGGGAACAAGCATATGTTGAGTTTCTGCTGATGTCAAGCACTATGTTAGATACTTTCTGTGAATAATCTCTTTTAGTTTTTATGATAGTCTTAGGAGATAGTTATTATCCCCATTTTGAGGAGGAAACTGAGGCTTATGGAAATTAAATAATTTGCCCAAAGTCACACAACTGTGTCAAAACCAGAATACACACTTATGTGCTTTTCATACATCATGATCCCTTGTAAAGCTGAGTTATATTTACATTAAAGATTCGTGGGATAAACGAAGCAGCGCTCTTACCCAGATTAGGTAGACTCTGAAGTGGGCTGACCTGAAGGGTAGGGCAGACATTCCCAGATCCCAAATATCATATTCGCTTGAGTAGAATAAGAAGGTTTGTCATAACTGTCTACTCATGTGCATGGAATAATGCTCACTGTTAAAAACTTATATCCACACCCTGTTTCTTTACATTTGTTGCTCTTAAAGTGTCTGCTGATAGATCTGTTCATCCATGCTTGACACCTCAGAGTAGAAGTTAATAATTTGTCATATATGAAACTAATATAAAGAGATTTATGACAACATTGGCATTACAGTTCAACACACCTGTTCAGAGCCAGCTCTCCACATTTTTCCTTTCTTTGCCTGAGGTGGAGACTTCTTCATGGATTACAGTAACACTTTTTGACAAGCTTAGACTGGGTTGAGCTGCCTTGTAAAGACAGAACACCATTGATGATATCTCAGTAATGCATTCTTTTTTGATTTGGGCTGTCAACATTTATTACTGTAAAGGCACTCATTGTTAAATATCTGGCCCAACCTGTCCGCTTTTTGTTTTTAGTGACAGTAGAGTCTAACAAAGTATGTTATTTTTGTAGTTATGCAATATTAGCTAGTTCTGGGGTAAATATATCTAGTTATTCTATTTTCTTTTGTGTACCATTATTTTAAAAGTAGCTGTCTTAGTGTTCTCCAAATAAAAGTTAAAAGCTTCTTCTTCTTCTAAAGTCTTTTCAAGTGGCTATTGAGACCTTCCCAATGTCATAAACCTGACAGATACCACCTAAAGAAGTTGTTAACTGAAGCTCTCTTAAGGCAAATCCTTTAAAAAGATTCAGAAGAAACTTTTTGTGTCTTAAATGTTACACTACCTAAATCCCTATCTTTGGAGACAGTCATAAGTGTGATGAATTTTTCTTTCCCGCTAGGCAATATATGGCTATGTTTGTGAGGAGGAATTTGGGAGCTGAAAGTACATGTGCATTCTACCTTGACTTTTCATTTGTTTGCTACCAGAGGGCCTACCACTGGTTGTTTCTGGGGAGGGTTTTGTTTTGTTTCGTTTTGTTTTGTTTTGAAGATTTTCTTTTTCCTTTTTCTCCCCAAAGCCCCCCGGTACATAGTTGTATATTTTTAATTGTGAGTCCTTCTAGTTATGGTGTGTAGGATACTGCCTCAGCATGGCTTGATGAGCAGGACCATGTCCGCGCCCAGGATCCGAACCTGTGAAACCCTGGACCCCCGAAGCAGAGTGCATGAACTTAACCACTTGGCCACGGGGCCAGCCCCTCTGAGGAGGTTTTTAAAAGAAAAGTGTGAGGGGCAGTACTTTTCTTTAAGGAACTTACTATTTACAGTTGGAAAGCTAAAGCATATCCTTACGAAAATAGTTATATAACCTAGAACAATTCAGAAGGAGCAATCCTTATAGTCAAGAGAGACCTCTGAAGAGGTACGATTTGATCTGATGATGCTGGAAAGGACAAAATAATTTGCATGTGCCGAGGTAAGAGAAGAGAGCATTACAATGTGGAGAAAGTATGACCAAAATAATAGTGTAAGGAAGTTGGTCATGTTGGTCCAGTTTATATAAAGCAGAGAATTTGTATGGAAAAATAACAGAGAAGAAATTCAATTGCTTATCATTAGTATATTTTTGACTTTCCAAATCACTTTTCTCTGATTTTTATGCCTCTCATAGGGGATCCTGAGAATTCTTTGGCACTTTTCTTCTAGTTACAAATTTGCCTTAACTCCAGTTACCCTATCCAACTATCTATCATGCCAGCAAACAGGTAATTGCAGTATAGTATGAAAACACAGCAATGGCAATAAGTACAAAGTACAGAGGTGACACAAAAAAGATACCTTAGAGGAGTAAACATTTGAGTCTTAAAAGATGATACGTAGACATTCACCAGGTAAACCACCATTAATTCATTTCTTTGGCCCCTAAACCAACACATTTTTATTAAGGACCGTCTATATGCCCGCATTGTGCTAAGCACTAGTAGATATAAGGATGACACAGTCCTTTAGCTGTTCAGTGACATGCAAACAAAGGATTCCAGTATAATGATATAATTTCCATGATGGAGATATATGTAGGATGTTAAATCTGCCTATCAGAGTTAGAAATAAAGGCCTCATCAGGGGAAATGCTTTTAATCTGAAACCAAAAAATTAGCAACATTGTAGTAGGTAGACTTGTGGAGAAGAGTCTCCTGCAAGAAAGAAGGGTAATTTTCCAGTAGATGGTTGGATTGGAAAACCACATCATCAGGCAAAGGAGACACATATAATTAAATGGGGTCTACTTGGTTAATTAGGAGGAAAGATTTAATTTCAGATTAGATATTTCATATCAACAATAGCCATATATACCTCCCATTTCCTATTATAATCATCTTGTCTTTGCAGACCATTTTTACCGTAAAGCACACCAAAGTTAGTCACGGCAAAGAAGAAATGTTTCTCCACACTCCACACTTCTGAATTTTTGTTGTTGTTAGAGGTGTGTGTGTGTGTTTTACTCTCTGAACATATATAGGAAAACATCCTAGAGAAAATTTTAGCAGGGAGAACTATTTTAGCAGGAGAACTGTTCTTACTATTTAAAATAAGAATACTTTTGGAATTCTTAGCTGTGCACTATCATTTTATTGAAGTAATTCACTGCTTATGTGCTAAAATGCTCATCACAGCTTTGCACAGCTTTGGCGACTGGAACAAAGGATGCTTATGTACCCTTAAGTTAGAAGAGAGAACACTAAGGTGCTTGATGGAGAACAGCTGGAACTCTCATTCACTGCTGATGGGAATAAAAAATGGTTCAGGCACTCTGAAAACTGTGTGACAGTTTCTCAGAAAATTAAGTGTATACCAAACACACAACTCAGCAGTCTCATTCCTAGGTATTTATTAGCCCTAGAAAAATGAAAACTTATATTCACACAAAAACCTCTACATGTATGTTCATAAAAGCTCTAGTCATAATTACCAAAGCTGGAAACAACTCTAATGTCTTTCATTGCCCTTCAGTGGGTGAATGGATAAATATACTGTGTTACATCCATGCAATGGAATACTACTCAGCAATAAAAAAGAGCAAACTATTGATACGTACAACAACTTGGATGTAACAAAAGGCATTATGCTTAGTAAAACCAGTCAGTCTCTAAGCTTACATACCATGTGTAGTTCCATTGTATGATATTTTTGAAAAGACAAAATTGTAGGGATGGAGAACCAGTCAGTGTGTGCTAGGAGTTAGGACTCAGGAGAGCATATCACTACAAAGGGATAGCACCAGAGATTTTTTTGGAATAATGGGATTGTTCTGTATCCTATTTTGGTGGTGGTTACATGAATCTATACATGTGTTAAAATTCATAGAACTATACACTCAAAAAATCCCTTTTACTGTATGTTACTTAAAAAATAAGATTAAAAGCAAGGAAAATAAACATTCTTGGAACTGACTTTAAAATGGGCTTTAGCAAAATTTTATTGTGCTTTTATTTGTATTACTAGCTTTATTTGGATGCCTCTGATAATAGCTAACATTTATGTAATCCCTACTCTTGGGCGTAGGACTGGGCCATTTGCATCCTATAGTAAATTCTTCAATACAGGTGTTATTATATTTATTTTATGAAAGAGGAAACTGTGGCACAGAGCATTAAATGACTTTCCCAAGTCAGATACTAACTGGAAAAAAAATTTTATTTTATGCACAGCAGTTGGGAATGCACTAACTTCACCAGTATAGACTGCAGCCATTGGAGTAGTGGTTCTCGAAAGTGTGGTGCAGTGGTTACAAGCATCACAATCACCTGCAGACCTTGTTTAAAATGCCTGTTCCTGGGCCCCTGACCAAGTGAGTCAGTTTCTAGTTTGCTCTTGTATAAAATGGGGGTAGTAATAGTACCTACCTGATACGCATGTTCTGAAGGTTAAAGAAGATAATACATGTAAAGTATGCACTAGTGCCTAGTATTTAGTAAGCAGTATATAGATAAATATTATCTTTTGTTGTTATTTACTCTAGGCTGAGCTGAAAGGAAATTTAGAAATCATTTAAACTTAACTTCCTTCTACAGTTGAGGGAACTGAGTGTTGTATAAGTTATTTGCCCAAGGTAACTTACAGACTCAGCCCTTTTTGTTGATTGTTATTTTCTCTCCTTTTAGTGTTATATTTTCTTAATTGAAATTAAACATTTCTCTTGTCATGGGATATACAGTAGGTGTGTGGGAGTTGGGGAGTATTTTCAAGTGATTTTGAATTCTAGCTTTTTGTTTTTAAATAACAGTTTCTTTTTTTAATTGAGGGATAATTGACATATTATATTAGTTTCAGGTGTACAACTTAATTATTCATATTTTTATCTATTATGAAATGATCACTACAATAAATCCAGTTAACATCTATCACCATAGATAGTTACGGATTTTCTTTCTTGTGATGAGAACTTTTAAGATCTACTTTCTTGGCAACTTTCAAGTATGCAATACAGTATTATTAACTATAGTTTCCATGCTATACATTCCATCCCCACGACTTATTTATTTTATAAGTGGAAGTTTGTACCTTTTGATTCCCTTCACCCATTTAACCAACCCCCACCTTCTGCCTCTGGCAGCCACCTGTCTGTTCTCTGTATCTATGAGCTTGCTTTTTTTTCTTTGGGATTCCACATATAAGTGAGATCATATGGTATTTGTCTTTCTCTATCTGACTTATTTCACTTAGCATGATGCCTTCAGGGTCCATCCATGTTGTTGCAAATGGCAAGATTTCATTCTTTGTTATGGCTGAATGCTATTCCATTTATATATATACACCACATTTTCTTTATCCACTCATCCATCGATGGACACTTAGATTGTTTCCATATCTTGCCTATTATAAAAAATGCTGCAATGAACATGAAGGTGCATATATCTTTTCGAGTTAGTGTTTTCATTTTCTTCAGATAAATACCCAGAAGTGGAATTGCTTGATCATATGGTAGTTCTATTTTTAATTATTTGAGGAAACTCCATACTGTTTTCCATAGTGGCTACACCAATTTACACATTTTCCTTTTAAAAATAAATTATCCTATATGCTTTTGCTAGAAAAATGCTTCCTTAAACTCTTTTTCATAAAGCTCTTAAATGCATATGTATATATTTGATTATACTAATTTAGCAGTTGTAAAGGGTTGACCATGAGGAAAAGATGAACTAGAATAACTATGTAAAGTGCAAAGAATACAACCTATGGGATCTATTCACTGCATATATTCCAGGTGTAATTGAGACAAAGAATATACACGTTGTAGTCTTGAACTAGTTTATTCATGCAAAGCAATAGAAAGATTCACCTTTGCAACCAACCCAGAGTGTTTGTGAACATCTCTTATTTGGGAAGGAGGTGAAACCTTCTATCCAGCTTTTAAATCCAAATACCAATTTAAGTGTATAGCTGTAGCTATCTAATTACTGTTTACTTGGAGGCTGAACTAGAGAATTTCACTTTGAAAGTCTAGACCAGCCAACTATGGAGAACAATCCTTCATATGCTTAAGAGCCCTTTCATATTTGCTTCTCAAAATGACAGCCTTCTGTCAAGAAAGGAACTGTCTAACAAATAGCTGCCCACTCACTCCCCCCACCCTATTCCACTTTGGAAGAACCACCCATTCCCCATTATGATCTTTCTTTTTAACCACTGAAACAGTTTAGCTGGTAAAATGCTTGCTCTGCATTTCAGTGCAACAAAAATTCTTTCAATGCCTGCCATGTGCCAAGCTGTACTGGGTGATGTGGTTTCTGGCCTAAGAGAGCTTGCCGCTTATCTCTAAAAACAAAACCTCAGTACATGAAGCAATTAAAGAACAGTAAGTTTCAAAACAACGAGACATAGTCCACATACGAGTGGAATGGAAAGAAGTTAGTTCAGAAGGTTGAGAGATGAGAGTAGGCTAGAGGAGTCTGAAGAGAGATGTGGTTTGAATTAGGTCCTGGGTAACTGGAAGTCCTTGCCTGAGAGTACCTCATGCTCATGAATTTGAATCCTAGCTCTGCCACTTAACAGCTGTATAACCTTGAGAAAAATCTCTTAATCTCTTTGTGCCTCAGTTTCCTCAATTAGTAGTTACTTGATAGGATTAAATCCGTTGATACATGTAAAGTGCCTAAATTGGTAGCTGGCATCTAGTAAGTACTTAGGAAATATTTTCTGTATTATTATATAAACTGAGTTTGGAAGAATAAATAGGAAGTAATCATTTGGATTAAAGAGGAAATATATTGAAAAAATGTGGAAATATACCAGCTTGGATATGTGAAATGGCTTGGGACATGTGGGAAATGAGAAGCATTTCAGTAAGGCAAGAAGGAGGTGTTGGTACAGGGAAGGGAGGAGAGAGGAGGTTGAGAATGTGCATTAGGGCCACTTCTTGAAAGCACTTCACTGCTCTGCTATAGAGTTTGAACTGTAAAGTGTGGACAGTGAGTATTCAACACTTCTTTTAAGTAGGAAATTGACATGGTTAGATTGTAATTTAGGAAACCAGTGTGGATAGCTAGGCTATTTGCTTATCACTTTGTTCATATCTTTATGATGGTACTTACGTTGTTGTATTATTATGTTTTGTTTTCTTTTTAAGGTACAGTGCTTTTCAAAGTGTGGTCCACTGAGCACACATTTGTTACAAACACAGATTTTTGAGCTTCCATGCTAGACCTACTCAATCAGAATCTCTGCTCATGGGCCAGAGAATCTGTATTTTCACAAGTTTCCTATCTTAAAACTTGAGAACCTGTGGTTTAGCAAAAAGAGCATAGGCTTCAGAAGCAGATAGACCTAAGAATAAAACTTGGTTCAGTCCCTTACGAGCTACACGCCACGGGCAAATTATGTAGCTAACTCAAGTCTCAGTTCCCCCGTATGTCAAGTGAAATAATAATACTTGCCCCACTGCAGTATTTTAGGGATGAAGAGAAACAGCATATGTAAAATAACTAACCAATAATAGACCCTCATCTATATTGCCTTCCTTTCCAAGCTTATACATCTATCTCCCACAACTGGTGAGAGAAGGAAACTATGTCTTACTCATCTTATTGTTTCTAGTTCCTAATACAAAGCCTAACACATAGTAGATGTGCATAAATGTTTTATAAATGTGTAAATGAATGAGTGAGTCTTATGGGTGGGGACTAGAAGTTGGAAGACCTATTAAGAGACTAATGCCATAGTTTAAGCAAGAGCCAACAGGGGTCTGAACTGAGGCATCATGCTTGAAAAATGTGCAAGTTTCATCCTAGGTTACCAGGCAGATATGTAGCTTCCCTCTGGACTGGTTTAGCCTTAACATAAACTCTCACAAGTTAGCCCACTTCCTCTAAAGCAGACACTGAGACGGCAGTCCATCGTTTGAAATCCTGCCACTAAAGAAATTAGTAAACCAGTCTTAAATCCAGCTTTTCAGCTCACTCCCACATACCACTTCTATCCAGATGAAAAAGAATCTTTTCTAAACATCTCCACCGGAAATTCCAGAGACTTACATTCTAGCAAAGCAAGACAGTCTCAGTTAGGACTTGGAATTACTTGCTACTTGTGAATTCATCTCTCTGTTTTCATAGTCCTACAAAGGACTATCTTGAAATTTCTCTGTTTAAAACTTTTGATAACTGGAGTTTAAAAAACAGTCAGTCTAATATTTAGGCTCAGTCTTTCAGGTATGTTACCTGAAAGAATGTTGAGTGTCAGGTTTGCCATAATCCTTATTTCACTATTTTTGAGCACTAGCAGCTCATTAATGATTTTACAGCAAATCCGTTTAACAAATATAAAGTTATAATTCAGACGTCTGTGGAGCCAAATGCTCCTTCTTTGTTCAATTCTTAAGGATCTACAAAGTACCAGGCACTGTTGGGACTAGGAATATAGAGATAAACAAGAAAAAGTCTCTTCAATTTATTTAGGGCCTGAAGAGAGAAAGAGGCATGTAAATAGATGATGACAACTCTACAGGACAATACAAGGCTGGCTGTACATATCCATTCCTTACCATCTTGCTCTTCTCTATGGAGAGTCCATTGGTAATGAAATAAAGTAAACGTGTTAGTTTTTCCTATTCAGTTATTCAGCAAGTGGAAACAGTTTATTCCTGGGAAAATCATTCCATGACTATCCCCTACATTGATTCAAGGATTATATTTGCAATGTTTGAAAGAAAGAAAATTTAGAGGAGGAGAAACACAATAAGCATGTAGTTGAAGAGGAGTGAAATGGCAGAAAGAGCTCTAGATGAGGTCCCATGTGGCCTGCGTTCTAACAAGCTGTGTGACCCTGGGAAAATCACTTAAACTTTCTGAGTCTCAGTTTCCTCATCTCTAAATGGGGATAAAAGTCACTTCCTAGCCAACCTAATTATTGTGAGTATCACATGTGAAAGTGCTTTGTAAACTTTGAAATATAAAACTTTAAAGGATTAAAAGTCTTAGACAAAAATATAGATGGAGGATATTCATTAATACTTCCTCCATTTTCCTTTGCAAATACTTAGTTAATGATAGCTTTCATTAACAAGGAAATGAGAGCTTTTTGCAGAATGGAAACCACAGTGATAAATTAGGCCTTGGGCCAAGGAATTCATTTTTATCACAGAATGGATGTGGCCTTCTAAGTCATTCCTGATTCCATTAACAAAATGATAATTCCTTTCAGTCTGGAACCATAGTACATTTCAGAGCACTGTCCCACCATGTGTTCCTCTGTTTAATCCTCACAGCCTGGGTCACCCAAAAGTAGAGCAAACTTAGGGGCTTTTCCTGGGCCTTCATACTAAAGAGCCCCCCTCCTCTGTCAGCCCCTACAACCTGCAATTTAGAATGTGGTTACCTAAAGACAAACTAAGCTCTTATGGAATAAGCAGAGTAGGTTCACCAAGTAAAAAGACAGACAGGAAAAATAGAGAGAGATACCTTTTTAAAATTTAATATTGCAGAAGAATCAAAATAGTCATGAGAAAAATCAGAATTTTGTTAGACTTCTGAAACTTATTTTATAGTTTAGTATTGCTTGTCTTCTAAATTACATATGGTGCATAATCTGTGCGTAGGAGCTCTGATGTTCTTGTTTTTGGCCCTGGGACACCTATTAGAGCCCTGGTACATAGAGAGTGACTTGGATGGGGTATAGCAGTCAGCCAGGGAACAGTGGGAAGATGCTTCAGAGACCTGAGGCTCATGATCATACCATTTACCTATAGTAAAATGATGCTATCAATGAACAGTAATTTGCTCCAGGTCCTCTCCCGGGCAGTCCCTAGAAGAAATTCAGAGAAATTAACTGTTTGGCCTGAAGTTACACATCTAGTTATTAGAAGGAAGAGGATTAGTATTATTAGAATGATGATGATGATGATGATGATAATTATTAGGTATAGTAATTTATCAAATTTATCATTTATCAAATGCCCACTTCAGTCCCAGATACTGCGCTAGGTGATATGTATTTATCATTTCATTTCATCTTTCCAATAATCTAGCAAGGAGGTATTTTTCAAAATTGATCAGTGTTGAAAGAGGTCAAGGAGCTTGCTCAAGGACACAGAAATTAAATAGCAGACCTAGAATTCAAGTCTGTCTGTGTTGAAAGCCCATGACCTTTTCCCTGTACTGTTCTGCCATCAGGATGGAACGAGGACTAGAGTTCAAGTTGTTTGGCTGGAAGATGAATGTCCTGACTGCAGTATACCATGGAGCACTTCACTACGAGGCAGCACTTCATTTGAAGGCCAATTTAACACATCTTTTCAAGCAGTGCCCTCATCATTTATACTTCAAGTGCAGAAAAATAAAAATATTCCTCTCTCTTTTTCCACTTTAGAGAGCTTTGCTGTTGCTTAGTTCTTGGCTATGTAGCTATCAAGACAGCAGCTCATGTGACTCCTCTCTGTAATTTTGACATTTGGCATTTTGGGGGGAAAAATTCACATAACATAAAATTAACCTTTTTAAGATGTACAATGCAGTGGCATTTTGTAAATTTACATAACATAAAGTTAACCTTTTTAAGGTGTACAATGCAGTGGCATTTTATACATTCACAATGTTATGCAACCATTACCTCTACCTAGTTCCTAAACATTTTCATCACCCCCATACCCATTAAACAGTCACTTCCCCAACCCCTTCTGACCCCTACCAGCCCCTGGCAACCACTGTTCCACTTTCCGTCCCTATGGATTTGCCTCTTCTAGATATTTCATACGAATGGAATCATACAATATATGACTTTTGTATCTGGCTTCTTTCATTTAGGTCCCTTCACATTGTAGCATATATCAGTACTTCATTCATTTTTATGGCTGAATAATATTCCATTGTGTGGATATACCATTTTATTTATCCATTCATCTGTTGATGGACATTTGGATTGTTTCTACCTTTTGGCTATTGTGAATAATGATGCAATGAACATTTGTATCCAAATATCTGTTTGAGTCCCTGTTTTCAATTCTTTTGGGTATATACCTAGAAGTAGATTGCTGAGTCATGTGGTAATTCTGTTTAATTTTTTCAGGAACCACCAAACTGTTTTCACAGTGTCTGGACTATTTACATTCCTACCAGCAATGTACAAGGGTTCTAATATCTTCATATCTTTGCCAATACTTGTTATTCTCTCTCTCTACTCTTTTTTTTAAATTAAATAATAGCCATCCTAGTGGATGTGTTTTGATTTGCATTTCCCTGATGACTGATGACATCGAACATATTTTTATGTGCTTGCTGGCCATTTTTATATCTTCTTTGGAGAAATGTCTAATTCTGATACTTTAAAAATATGACATACTGTTTAAATATGTTGTTCTGTAAACAAGATTATCAAAATATCCCATGGCCTGAGAAATTTTCAAAAATAAGGTCTTAGGGGGCCAGCCCTGTGGCCAAGTGGTTAAAGTTCCTCATGCTCTGCTTCGGCAGCCTGTTCGGATCCTGGGCGCAGACCTACTCCACTCATCAGCCATGCTGTGGGGGCCTCCCACATGCAAAATAGAGGAAGAATGGCACAGATGTTAGCTCAGGGCTAATCTTCCTCAAGCAAAAAAAGAGGAAGACTGCCAACGGATGTTAGCTCAGTGCAAATCTTCCTCACCAAAAAAATAAATAAGATCTTAAATATGTGAACTCCAGTTCTATCCCAATTACACCATAAGGTGAGATTCAAAAAAAAAAAAAGGCTTCACCTCCTAAACACTAAAGAAGAAGTGGAGGCAGATTCTTACATCTTTCTGGTGCCTAATGAATTAGTCTGCTTACAAATAATTTAATCACTAAAATCTCTGCAACCACTGATCTTTCTGTCTATATAGATTTGTTTGCGTTTTCTCAAATTTTATGAAAAATTGAATCAGACAGTTTATACTCTTTAGTCTGGCTTCTTTCACTCAGCATAATTATTTTGAGATTCATCCATGTTGTTGCATGTATCAATAATTCATTCCTTTTAATTACTGAGTAGTATTCCACTATATGGATATACAGCAATTTTACAATTTGTTTTTGGTTTTAGTAATATTTTTTAATAGAAGTGGAATTTGCATAACACACCGTTAATTATTATAATGTCTATCATTCAGTGGCATTTGGTGTCTTCACAATGTTGTGCAGCCACCATCTAGCAATATTGACAATGCTACCTTTAAGAATAATTTAATTTATATTTAAAAATTTTGCATAAATGCCTTTTTTAAAACAACTTTAAAAAGGCACAGCAAAACAGGTCAAAATATGCTATATTTTTCTTTCTGATTAGCTCACTCACACACACAAGAATGCTTGAACATTCAGCTATACTAAAATGCAATATTCAAACAGATCCAGTGCTTCATTCATTGTTAGCCTCCTGGAACCTAAAACCGGCTGCCAACATACAGGACAAACATACAAATGTAGTCTCCAGTAGCCACTGAGCAATATCACAGCTATAACATTTCCACATGCAAGGTAATTGCCTGAGCTTAGTACCTGTCAGTCACTGAAATAAACACTGCAAATTTTACTTGTCTCACTCTAAATACTAATGTGCCTTTTAAGTCTCCAGTGGAAAGACTGTCAATCTGCACTTTGATTCAACCCTGTATGTGACCACTGTCGTCATCATAATCACTTTCATTTAGTAAAATCAAGTGGTCAAAGCTAAGAATGAGTAGTCTCATTTCTCACTAAATTGTTTCTTCTGTTTCTTGTTTTCACTGTTTTGAAAATGAAGCTGGGCAGTCTCATTTAATCTTACATTCCGGTGCTGTCTTCTTGGGTCTTGAGAGGAACCCACTTTGTGTTGGTTGCCTTCAGTAACTGACCCTAAGCCACTCAGTTCTGAGCACACCTCTTCTTTTGAGTCTCTGACTGAGATTTAGTCTCCATCAGAGATCGCAGTTCTCCAGACCTAGTCGTGATTGCTTTAAAATTGATGTAAAAACCACCGACAAATAGCTTACCATTCTCATCCTCCGAAATCCTATGAAGGAGAAATGTCACATTATGACAGAGGTTCCAGTAGCTGTCTGCTCTGAACAAGGAATGGTTTGACGAAAGCCCCTACTCCTGCTTTCAATAGTGTTGGGTTTTGGGGGTTTTTAATCTATTCAGCTGTTGACAGACATTTGGATTGTTTTTTTCTAGTTTGGGGCTATTACAAATAAACCTGCTATGAACATTTGTATACAAGTTTTTCTATGGGCAGATGCTCTCATTTGTCTTAGGTAACTACCTAGGACTAGAATGACTAAATCATATGGTAGGTATATGTTTCATTTAAGAAACCGCCAAAGTGTTTTCCAGAGCGGTTGTACCATTTTCCATTCCTACCGGCAGTGTATGAGAGATGTGGAGCTAGTGGCTCCACATCTTTGTCAGTGCTTGGTATGGTTAGTCTTTTTTAATTTTAGACATTCTAATTGGTATATAATGGCGCCTCATTGTGGTTTTAATTTGTGTTTTCCTAATGACTAATGAGATTAAGCATCTTTTTATGTGCTTGCTATCCAATATGTCTTTTTTGGTGAAGTATCTACAAATCTTTTGCCCATTTTTTAAATTGGCTTCTTTGTTATTTTTGCATTTTAAGAGTTCTTTATATATTCTAGACACAAGTCCTTTATTTTATAAGTAATTTGCAAAGATTTTTCTCCCAGTTTGTGGCTTAGTTTTCATTAGCATTTTCAATTGTCTTTAGGAGAGCAGATGGTGTTAATTTTGATGAAGTCCAATTTAGATATTTTTTTATCTGTCATGCTTTTGGGTCATATCTCAGAAGTATTGGCTATTGGCTAACCCAAGATCACTGTTTTCTCTTATGTTTCTTCCAAAAGTATTACACTTTTAGATTATGTACTTAGGTCTATGATCCGTTTGAGTTAAATTTTATGTAAATATGAACTATGGATTGAAGTTCTTTTCCTTGGGGAGTAGAGGGAGATATGGATATCAAGTAGTTCTGGCACTATTTGTTGAAAAGACTATCCCTTTTCCACTGAATTGCCTTTGCATCTTTGTCAGAAGTCAGTTGATCATATGTGCATAGGTCTATCTCTGGACTCCATTCTGTTCCGTTGTTCTTTTGTCTATCTTTACACCAATACCACACACAATTACTTTGGCTTCATAATAGATCTTGAGATCAAGTAGTGTAAGTCCTCTAATGTTCTTCTTTTCATAGCTGTTTTGGCTATTTTATAATTGATTGATTTCTACAAAAAATACTACTGGTATTTTTATTAGAATTGCATTGAATCTGTACATCATTTGGAGTGAACTGACATATAAAATACTGACTTTTCTAATCCATGAAAATAATATGTATCTTCATTTAGTTAGGTCTTCTTTAATTTCTCTCAGCAATGTTTTATAATTTTCAGTGTACCATTTTTTTGTCAAATTTATTCCTAAGTATTTCATATATTTTATGCTGTTATAAGTAGTATTTTAAAAATTATAAGTTCTGATAATTTGTTGCTAGTTTTTAGAATTACAGTTGCTTGTTGTATATCAATTTTAGATCCTGCAACCTTATCAAAATCACTTATTAGTTCTAATAGCTTTTTGGTTGAATCTGTAGAATTTTCCACATCTCTAATCATTTTATCTGTGAGTAAAGAGAGTTTTTCTTCTTCCTTTTCATTCTGGATACCTTTTATGTATTTTTCTTGCCTTATATTTGATGTGACTCATCATACAGTCATCTCAATGGATGCCAAAAAAGCATTAGACAAAAGCTAAGCCATTCCTGATAGAAACTTTCAGTAAAATAGGAATAGAGTAGAACATGAAAAAGGACATCTATAAAAAACCTACAAGCTAATATTTTATTTACTGGTGAAAGACTGAATGTTTTCCTGCTAAGATGAGGAAAAAGGCAGGAATGTCTGTTCACATCGCTTCTCTTCACCATTGAAGTGGAGATTCCAGCCAGTCTGTTAAGCAGTAACTCTCCATTCCCCCTCCCTTCAGCCTCTGTAATCTCTAATCCACTTTCCATCTCTATGAATCTGCCTATTCTAGGTACCTCATATAAGTGGAAACATACAGTATTTGTCCTTTTGTGTCTTACTTCTTTTACTTAGCAGAATGTCTTTAAGGTTTATCCATGTTATAGTATGTATCAGAACTTCGTTCCTTTTTATGGCGGAATAATATTCCATTGTATGTATATACCACATTTTGTGTATTCATTCATCTGTTGATGGAGACTTGGGTAGTTTCCACCTTGTAGCTATTGTGAATAATGCTACTATGAACATGTACTTATTGGCCATTTATATATCTTCTTTAGAGAAATGTCTGTTGAAATCCTTTGCCCATTTTTTAATTAGATTGCTTGTTTTGTTGTTGTTGAGTTTGAGTTGTTGAGTAGGAATTCTAGATATTAAACTCTTAACAGATACATGATTTGCAAATATTGTCTTCCATTCTGTGGGTTGTCTTCACTCTGTTGATCGTGTCCTTTGATGTGCAAAAGTTTTTAATTTTGATGAAGCCTCACTTATCTGTTTTTTCTTTTTTAATGCCTGTGCTTTCAGTGTCATACTGAAGAAATCATTGCCTAATCTAGAGTTATGAAGATTTTTGCCTATATTTCCTTCTAAGAGTTTTATATTTTAACTCTTAATTTTAGGGTTTTGATCCATTTTGAGTTGATTTTTTTATGTATATGGTATAGAGTGAGGGTCCACCTTCATTATTTTGCATCTGGGTATCCAGCTTTCCCAGCACTATTTGTTGAAAAAACTGTTCTTTCTCCATTGAATGGTCTTGACACCTTTATTGAAAATCAATTACCATATTTGTGAGAGTTTATTTCTGGACTCTATTCTGTTGCGTCAGTCATGATGTCTGTCCTTGTGCCAGTACCACAATATTTTGATTACTCTAACTTTGTAGTAAGTTTTGGAATCAGGAAATGTGAATCCTCCAACTTTGTTCTCCTTTTTCAAGATTGTTCTGGCTATTTGGGATCCCTTGAGTTTCCATATGAATTTTAGAATGGGTTTTTCTATTTCTGCAAAACTTCCACTGGGATACACTCAACTGTTTCTTAAAGAGATTTAAATAGTAAGAAAAAAGATTTATTAATTTACCCACAAAGCTCCCGTCTCCAGTTCTCTTCGGTTCTTTGTGTAAACCCAGGTTTCTATCTGGTATTATTTTCCTTCCACCTGAAGGACTTCCTTTAAGTTTTACTGTAGTACACATGCTGGTAATTAATTCTTTCAGCTTTTGTATATCTGAAAAAGTCTTTATTTCACCTTGAAAGATACTTTTACTGGGTATAGAATTCTAGGTTGACAAGTATTTTTTTCTGTCAGTGCTTTAAATATGTTGTTCCACTGTCTTCTCACTTATACTGTTTCTGATGAGAAGTCTGCTGTCATTCTTACTTTGTGCCCTTGTACATATTTTGTCTTTTCTTCTCTCTGACTGCTTTTGAGATTTTTCTTTTTATTATTAATATACAATTTGGCTATGATGTGCCTTGGTGTAGCTTTCTTCATGTTTCTTTCACTGGTGTTCATTTAGATTCTTGGATCTGTGGCTTTATAGTTTTCATCAAATTCTAAAAGATTTTGGCCATTACTTCTTTGATTTTTTAGTTTTTTTATTGTGGTCTAAATAGTTTATAACACTGTGAAATTTCAGTTGTACATTAATATTTTGTCAAACACCATATAAATGTGCCCCTGCACCCCTTGTGCCCACCCTCCCCCCTCCTTCCCCCTGGTAACCACTAATCTGTTCTCTTTGTCCATAAATTTGTTCATATTCCACATATGAGTGAAATCATATGTTGTTTGTCTTTCTCTCTCTCTGGCTTATTTCACTTAACATGATGCCCTCAAGGTCCATCCATGTGGTTGCAAATGGGACAATTATGTCTTTTTTTATGGCTGAGTAGTATTCCATTATACACACACACACACACACACACACACACACACACACATACCACATCTTCTTTATCCACTCATCAGTCATTGGGCACTTGGGTTGCTTCCACATCTTAGCTATTGTGAATAATGCTGCAGTGAGCATAGGGGTGCATAAGTCTCTTTGGATCATTGATTTCAAGTTCTTTGGATAAATACCCAGTAGTGGCATAGCTGGGTCATATGGTAATTCTATTTTTAATTTTTGGGGAAGTCTCCATACTGTTTTCCAAAGTGGCTGCACCAGTTTGCATTCCCACCAGCAATGGATGAGGGTTCCCTTTTCTTCACAACCTCTCCAACGTTTATTATTCTTTGTCTTGGTGATTATAGCCATTCTACTGGGCATAAGATGATATCTAAATGTAGTTTTGATTTGCATCTCCCTGATGATTAGTGATGTTGAGCATCTTTTCATGTACCTATTGGCCAACTATATATCTTCTTTGGAAAAATGTTCATATCCTCTGCCCACTTTTTGATTGGGTTATTTTTTTGTAGTTTAGTTATGTGAGCTCTTTATATATTATGGAGCTTAACCGCTTATCAGATATATGATTTGCAGATATTTTCTCCCAGTTGGTGGGTTGTTTTTTCGTTTTGATCTTGGTTTCCTTTGCATTCCAGAAGCTCTTTAGTCTGATGAAGTCTCAGTTGTTTACTTTTTCTTTTGTTTCCCTTGTCTTAGTGGACATCCTATTTGTAAAGATCCTTTCAAGGCTGATGTCAAAGAGTATACTGCCTATATTTTCTTCCAGAAGTTTTATGGTTTCAGGTCTTGTCATCAAGTCTTAGATCCATTTTGAGTCTATTTTTGTGTATGGAGAAAGATAATGATCTACTTTCATTCTTTCGCATGTGGCTGTCCAGTTTTCCCAACACCATTTATTGAAGAAGCTTTCCTTTCTCCATTGTATGTTCTTGGCTCCTTTGTCAAAGATTAGCTGTCCATTGATGTGTGGTTTTATTTCAATTCTGTTCCATTGATTTGTGTGACTGTTTTTGTATGCTGTTTTGATTACCATAGCTTTGTCATATGTTTTGAAGTCAGGGATTGCGATGCTACCAGCTTTGTTCTTGTTTCTCAGGACTGCTTTGGCAATTCAGGGTCTTTTTTTTGCCCCAAATAATTTTAAGATTCTTTGTTCTAAATTTTCTGTGAAGAATGTCATTGGGATTCTGATTGGGAGTGCATTGAATCTGTAGATTGCTTTGGTAGTATGGCCATTTTAACTATGTTTATTTTTCCAGTACATGTACATGGAATATCTTTCCATTTCTTTATGTCATTATTGATTTCTTTTAGTAGTGTCTTACAGTTTTCCTTGTATAGCTCTTTTACCTCCTTGATTAAATTTATTCCTAGATATTTTATTCTTTTTGTTGTGATTGTAAATGGGGTTTTATTCTTGAGTTCTTGTTCTGTTAGTTCAGTATTAGAGTATAGAAATGCCACTTATTTTTGTACATTGACTTTGTGTCCTGCAACTTTGCTGTAGTTGTTGATTATTTCTAATAGTTTTCCAATGGACTCTTTAGGGTTTTCTATATATAAAATCATGTCATCTGCAAAGAGCAAGAGTTTCATTTCTTCCATGCCTGTCTGGATTCCTTTTATTTCTTTTTCCTGCCTAATTGCTCTGGTCAAAACCTCTAGTACTACATTGAATAAGAGTGGTGAGAGTGGGCACCCTTGTCTTGTTCCTATTCTCAGCAGAATGGCTTTCAGTTTTTCCCCATTGGGTATGATGTTGGCTGTGGGTTTGTCATATATGTCCTTTATATGTTGAGGTATTTTCCTCCTATACCCATTTTATTGAGTGTTTTTATCATGAACAGATATTGGATCTTGTCAAATGCTTTCTCTGCATCTATGAAGATTATCATGTGGTTTTTCTTCCGCTTTTTCTTAATATGGTGTATCACATTGACTGATTTGTGGATGTTGAGCCATCCCTGTGTCCCTGATATAAATCCCACTTGATCATGGTGTATGATCTTTTCAATGTATTGTTGTATTTGGTTTGCCAATATTTTGTTGAGGATTTTTGCGTTTTGTTCATCAGCAATATTGGCCTGTAACTTTCCTTCTTTGTGTTGTCCTTGTCTGGTTTTGAGATAAGGGTGATGTTGGCCTTGTAGAATGTATTAGGAATATTTCTGTCTTCATCAATTTTTTGGAATAGTTTGAGAAGAATAGGTAATGAATTGTCTGTGAATGTTTGGTAGAATTCTCCCAAGAAGCTGTCTGGTCCTGGACTTTTATTTTGGGGGAGGTTTTTTTATTACTGTTTCAATCTGTTTACTTGTGATTGGTCTATTCTGATTCTCTGTTTCTTCTTGATTCAGTTTTGGAAGGTTGTAAGAGGCTAAGAATTTATCCATTTCTTCTAGCTTGTCCAGTTTGTTGGCATATAGTTTTTCATAATATTCTCTTATAGCCTTTTGTATTTCTGTGGTATCCATTGTAATTTCTCCTCTTTCATTTCTAATTTTCTTTATTTGACCCTTCTCTCTTTTTTTTTTTTTTTGTGAGTCTGGCTAAGAGTTTGTCGATTTTCTTTATTCTCTCAAAGAACCAGCTCCTTGTTTCATTAATCCTCTTTACAGTCTTTTTTGTTTCATTTATTTTTGCTCTAATTTTTATTATTTCCCTCCTGTTGAGTTTGGACTTTGTCTTCTTTTTCTAATTCTGTTAGGCGTAGTTTAAGATTGTTTATTTGAGCTTTTTCTTGTTGTTAATGTGGGCCTGTATTGCTATAAATTTCCTCTTAGGAGCACTTTTGCTGCATCCTATAAGAGTTGCTAGGCTGTGTTTTCATTCTCATTTGTCTCCAAAATTTTCTGATTTTTCCCTTTATTTCTTCAACAACCTGTTGCTTGTTCTGTAGCATGTTGTTTAGTCTCCACATTTTTGTTCCTTTTCCAGTTTTTTTCTTGTAATTGATTTCTAGTTTCATGGCTTTATGGTTGGAAAAGATAGTGGATATGATTTCAATCTTCTTAAATTTGTTGAGGTTTGCCTTGTTTCCCAATATGTGGTCTATCCTCGAGAATGTTCCATGTGTGCTTGAGAAGAATGTATATTCTGCTGTTTTGGGGTGGAATGCTCCATGTATATATCTTTTAAGTTCATCTGGTCTAGTGTTTCGTTTAAGTCCACTATCTCCTTGTTGACTTTTTGTCTGGATGATCTATCCATTGATGTAAGTGGGGTGTTGAGGTCCCCTACTATTACTGTGTTGTTCTTGTTGATATCTCCTTTTAGGTGTGTGAATAGTTGCTTTATGTACTTTGGTGCTCCTGTGTTGGGTACATACATGTTTATAAGTGTTATATCTTCTTGGTGGAGAGTCCCTTTTATCATTACATACTGCCCCTCTATATCTCTCTTTACCAGTTTTATCTTGAAGTCAACTTTGTCTGATATAAGTATGGCAACACCTTCTTTCTTTTGTTTGCCCTTAGCTTGGAGTATTGTATTCCATCTTTTCATTCTGAGCCCATGTTGTCTCTAGAGTTGAGATGTGTTTCCTGGAGGCAGCATATTGTTGGGCCTTGTTCTTTAATCCATCCTGCCACTCTGTGTCTTTTAATTGGAGAATTCAGTCCATTTACATTTAGAGTGATTATTGATATATGAGGGTTTAATACTGCCGTCTTATTGCACGTTTCCCAGTTCTTCTGCATTTCCTTTGTTTCTCATCCCATGTATTTCGGACTAGCAATTTGATTAGGTAATTTTCTCTGTTGGTTTTCTTCGTTTTCTCCTTGTTTATCATAAATGTCTCTGTTCTAATTATTTGTTTAGTGGTTACCCTTAGGTTCATGTAAAAAATCTCATAGTTGAATAAGTCCATTTTCTGATAGCCTCTTATTTCCTTAGACTATACTGATTCCATCCCTATCCTCTTCCCCTTCTAAGTTATTTGTGTCAAAGCGTTTTACATCTTGTGGTGTGAGTTTGTGGTTAAAATGATGACATCTTTTTTTTTTTTTTTTTTTGGTGTTTTCCTTTTCTTTATCCTTGATGTTAAAGGTAAGTGTTTACCCACCTGATCTGATAGAGAGCTGCCGTTTTCTGATTATTGCCTGCCTGTTCATCTCCTTGCTCAGGGCTTTGTAGCCTTTTTCCTTTTTTTTTTTTTTTATTTTCAGGTATGAGGGCCTTCTTGAGGATTTCTTGTAGCTGTGGTCGTGTGGCAACAAACTCCCTTAGCTTTTGCTTACCTGGGAAAGTTTTTATTTCTCTGTCATATCTGAAGGAGATTTTCACTGGATGGAGTATTCTTGGCTGAAAGTTTTTTGTCTTTCAGGATTTTGAATATATCGTTCCACTCTCTCCTAGCCTGTAAGATTTCTGCTGAGAAATCCACTGAAAGCCTGACAGGAGTTCCTTTGTAAGTTATTTTCTTCTGCCTTACTGCCCTTAGTATATTTTCTTTGTCCTTGACTTTTGCCAGCTTCACTGCTATATACCTTGCAGTGGGTCTTTTCACATTGACAAAGTTAGGAGATCTGGAGGCTTCTTTCACATGGGTTTCCAGCTCCCTCCCCAGGTTTTGGAAGTTCTCATCTATTATTTCTTTGAACAAGCTTTCTGCTCCATTCTCCTTCTCTTCCCCCTATAGAATACCTATAATCCTTATGTTGCATTTCCTGATTGAGTCAGATATTTCTCTGAGAGCTTCTTTTCTTTTTAGTCTTAGTTCTCTCCTCTCCTCCCTCTGAAACATTTCTCTAGTACTGTCCTATAATTGGCTGATTCTCCCCTCCATATTGTCAGCTTTGTTGTTTAGGGAATCCAGATTTTTCTTTATTTCATCCATGTGGGTTTTCATCTCCAACAATTCTGATTGGTTCTTTACGGTTTCAGTCTTCTTTGTGAAGAAGCTCCTTAATTCATTAATTTGTCTTTCTGTGTTTTCTTGTAACTCGTTGAATTCTTGTTTTTTTTTATTTTGAGGAAGATTAGCCCTGAGCTAACCTCTACCACCAATCTTCCTCTTTTTGCCAAGGAAGACTGGCCCTGAGCTAACATCCTCTTCTTTATATGTGGGAGGCCTGCCACAGCATTTCTTCAGCTTGGTTTCTGGGTACTTGTCACTTTCCTTCTGGTCTTGAGCTTTACTATACCTACTCATACTGCTTCATGGAGTAGATTTTTGCTTCCTCATGGTGCTCGTATCTGCTCACAGCTGTCAAATACTGCCACAGGATGGGGATCAGGTGCTGTGTATTCTGGGTCCAGCATAAGCATGGGCTCCCAAGCTCCAGCCACTGACTGATTTTCTCTCTGAGCGACTGATCGATGGCCAATCTAGAGCACTAGGCATGGGGGGTGGGGCGGGACTACTATCCTTCCCCAGCACTTCTCCCAGCTCCTGCTTGTCTCTCTGTACCGAGCTCTGGGTGATTTCAGGACTGTGTGCTTTCCCTTTCCCCACCACCGCTGCCAAGCTCTCTGCACCATGCTCTGGACAGTTCTGGGGCTGGAATACTGGGCGGAGGCACGGCACCTCTCTCACCTGCACACTTCCCCTCCACGGCTGCCACACTCTTTGTGCCAGGCTCCAGACGATTCTCGGGCTGAAATACTGTGCACTTTCCCCTCCACGGCTGCTACACTCTCCATGCCATGCTCTGGACAACTCTGGGGCTGTGCGCTTTCTCCACCACCACCAAGCTCTCTGCACCTTGCTCCAGACAATCCTGGGGCTGCACACTTCCTGTCACCGCAGCCCATCTCTCTCCACAGAGCTCCTGCAGATCAGCTTCTACTTCCTCCTGAGGATCCAACCCTTCCACTGCCTTCAGGCATATGACTGCTTGGGTCTCCCAGATGTCTTTTGTGATGTGTATGTGTCCTCTGTTGTTGTATGAATGTTCTTTTGGTTGTATCTTAGAGGGGAGAGTCCAAGAGAAGAGTTCCCTCCACCATGATGCTGACATCATCTCTTGGCCATTACTTCTTAAAATAAGTTTTCTCCCCCTCTTCCCCTACACCCTATTTTCAGGCTCCAAATACCCTTATATTAGACTGCCAAAAGTTATCTCATAGATAACTTTTCCAACTTCCTACCTTGCTGGGGTCCAAAATAAAATCTTCTGGTTCCAATTGGGCCTCTAGCTTACCAAGATGGGTAATCTACCTTGTCAGCTCTGATTTTCACTTTCCCTTTTATTTCTGGGACCTAGGAATTTCTCTTTCTTTCTTTTCTTCCTTTCTTTCTTTCTTCCTCACATGCTGAATAATACTTTTTAACATTTTTTCTATGTTTTATCTACTGTTTATATTGAAAGAATTTCAAATTATCTTGGTCCATACCTCTTTAGGGATAGATACCAGGGCTATTTCCCTGTTTACAAGGTCCTGCTTATTAGACCAAAGAGCAGGGTGTACATTCAAACCTGAGCATTCAGAACAAATAAATACCATTTGTATGTATGTATGTTTATATTTGTGTATGCATTTGGTTAGGTACTTGAAACAAGCCTAACTGCTATAGCCTGCTTCAACTTGACATTCAGAATTTTGCATTAGTCTTTTGGGAATTAACTGATAATTACTAATTTTAAACACCACTGAGATGTAACAAGCTACACTTAAATTCCATTTCAGGTTAACTTTCTCATTTAGGAACCATTTGACAGCTCATAAAATGTTTTCATTATTTTTAATGGACATTATTTTTAAGGAGTGGTGGTAAAATCTGACTCAGTGGCTACTGTCTCAAAGATAGAGAACTATACTGAGTCACTTAGTGTGCCACAGTGGGTTCCTAGGTTTGAATTTTAAGTCATTGTAATACTCAGAATAGGAAATATACATAAATAAAAATTACTAGTCTGAGGAATACTTAGAGGCTCCAGAATTTCAGGTATATAACTGTTGGGCAGTGACCATTCCAAACAGTCATCTAACAAATATGTATCGAATGCTTGCCATATGGAAGATAGTACCCTAGATGCTATAGGACATACAGAGTCCTTTCCTTCTGGGAGCTTACAGCTCAGGTAGGGAGCAGTGAGACAAATACACAAATGAGTGTAGCACAAAGCATTATGAGAGCAATGACAAGTTTGCTACAGATGAAAGGTTCCAGTAGAGGCTATCACTTAGTTCTGAGCAATCCAGCTTCTCACTGTGGGGTAAGAAGGAGTTTTTTCATACCAAGTAGCCCAAGCCGGAGGCCTGGCAGCATCTGAGACCTATTCCTGAACCTGATCACCCAGCTGTTCCACGTCCACACAGTAAACACTTATTTCTAGTCACTTTATTTTATGTGTCCTCTCAGATTTAGCAAAGGGAACCTCCACAAGGACAGCGTTTGTAGGACACAGGAGAAGTTCAAGAGGCACATCTGTAGGTTATGAGAGCAAATTTATGCATGATATATTAATCACACCATCTAAAATATCCTTAAAAATATAATCATATAGAATAATATGGGAAAAAGGCCTAAGCAGTGTTCTCTAAAATCCGAAAATTGGAGATGACTGTGAACAGGACAGTTGGAGAGGCCAGTATAAAATCTACAAGACAAAAAAGAAGAAATGATAGTCATTCTCAAGCAACTGCCAGACACACAGAAAGCTATGAGCATGGTGAAGTTTAGGAAAATTCATCGTGAGTGACATGCCTAAGCCAGCCCTTCTACTTGTGACGGTCAGGGAGAGCTGCAGGCAAGGGAAAGAACGTTGGACTGTGGTGGAGAAGAGAGAGGAAGCTTTCAAGACACCTGGATTCAAGTCTAAACTTTGCCACTGACTTAATGGGTAGTCTTGTGTCAGTCATTTACCCCCATAGGATTTCAGTTTCTTCACCTGTATAATGGCTTTTTTGGACATGTTGGTCTCTTATATTTCTAAAAGTATTTGAAAAGCTGGTAGGATTTTGAGTGAGAGAGCTGATGGAGCAGAAAGTCTTCAGGTGGAAAGAGTGACGTTATTTAAAGAACAAAAGGAAAATCTTGTAGAACTTCAACACTGAACTCTTGACAGTAAATCAGTAGACTCCATAAAATAATGATGAAGGGGATCCAAGCATGATTGTGTATGTCTTCCCCTTTTAAACTGCGGCCTGCCTCTGGACCCCCAGTGCTAGCATGATGCCTACTATAAAATGGGTGCTTCATGAATATTTGTGAGAGGAAAGGGAGGGAGGAGAAATGGAAAGGAGAGAATAGGGGAGGGAAGAAAGCAAGTTAGCTGGTTCAGGAAGTCCTCTCACAACAGGTGCCACATCTTGTGGCAGGGATCCCTGTATTTAATGGCCTTTCATATCTGCCACAGTCTGTTTTAAAACAGGGCTGTTTATTTAGAATGCTTTTATTATAAACTATGTTTGTGCTCAAAGGGCTTCCAGCTGTGATAGCTTTTAGAAGGTCCCTTTGTTGTGTGTACATAGTGTCATAAAAGGTCATTTCTGCCCAGCCAGTCAATTTCACTGACTCAGATGGGGCTGCTTTGTGGATGAGCTATATCTTTTTCTTCCTTAATTTTTACTGCAAATAATAAACATTTTATGCCTGGAAAGACAGTTCATTTATTCAACAGATGATTATTCAAGACCTCCCAAAAGCTAGGCATTGTGTGAAACACTTGGAATACAGAGGTGTATAATATAAACAAGGTCCGGGTGCAGGCCCAGTGGCACAGTGGTTGGGTTCATGCACTCTGCTTCGGCGGCCTGGGGTTTGCTGGTTCAGATCCTGGGCATGGACCTACACACCACTCATCAAGCCATGCTGAGGCAGCATCCCATTTAGAAGAACTGGAAAGACATACAACTAGGATATACAACTATGTACCGGGGCTTCAGGCAGGAAAAAAAATGAGAGAGGAAGATTGGCAACAGATGTTAGCTCAGGGCCAATCTTCCTCACCAAAAAGAGTGCTGCAAATTAAAGAGAGAGAGAGAGAGAGAGAGACAAGGTCCCTGCCTTTACAGTGCTTATAGTGTCATGGGGAAATCTCAGTTCAATAAGTAATTGTATGATAATTAATTAATGCAATTGTGATAAATGTTTTAAAAGGAAAGTCCAGAATGTTACGAGAAAAACCTAAACTAATTAGGAGGAATTGGCCCAAGAAAGTAAGATAAAAATTAAAATTTTAAACATCTTAAATATTTCCCCATTTGAAATATAAAAAGATAAAATTACTCCTATAGGTTGTTGATTACATTAGGCATATCTAAATTTGGCAAAAGAGACTTGTCCACAGAGGCATAGAATCCTTAGAAATTCAATCTTTTAATTTAATAAATGACTGAAAAGGGAGAGATTATTTACCCAAGAACACACAGCTTGCTCGTGGCAGGCTAGGACTTGAACACAGGTCTGCTAATCCTCCCATTACCTCTCCTCAGTGAATTAAAAATCAAAGACATTATATATCAAATATAGAGCAGTCATGACCAAATGAACTATTAAGTTATTCTGTATAAACTTGTATATTGAGTGGGAGAAGGAGTTTACAGAGTAATGAATTAGGCAAATACAAATATAAACAGAAATACACAAACTATGTCTTATCAAGCTGATTGTATCTGGTCATAGAAAAACTGTAATTTATAGACCAAAGTGGGAAATACGCAGTCAGAATTAGTGAAAATAAATTTAAAGGAATATGCTTGTATTTCTTTAAGATACAAATACTAATGGTTAAGTACAAGTCTCCAAGTAGAAGTTTATAAAACCCATTTTTATTCATGTGTAATATTATATGACATGTAAGTTATTATGACTGCTTTGCAGCTTGAGCGGTTTATAGGTTAGGTTAAACATTGTTCCTGGTATTTTGTTCTAACATATAATTTCCCTAGCGTACCCTTTCATCATAGATAGTATAGCAGTTAGCTTCAGGCCAGGAACATCTGATTCTTCCTAATTTTTTATTTGAAAGATTGGGAATCAGTGAAATGTTACTGTTCATATAAGAGATTATGGAATTAGTTGAATCACTGAAACTAAAAAGAGTGTGAGGCTTCAGGGAGAAGGCCAGTCTTCAATAGGTATCAGAGAGAGCACCCACGACTGTGCCTCAGCCTCGAGTGAACATAGGTTGAATTGGGAAGACAAAAAGTTAGAAAGTATTAAGTTAAACCATATGAAATTTCCATTTTTATATGTCCAAACAGTGCAATATTGGTGACTTTATATGATTCAGCCTGTTACACAAAATGACCAGAAAGGGAACCTGTACTCTAATGTCAACAAGTCTGGGTATTTATTAAATATAAGTACATGTGTATTGGCCATCATCCAGAATTTAACAAATGAGAAATTGTAGTCGTTGAATTAACTTTTAATCTCATATGAAATCACAATTTAAATGTAGGCAGATGGCATAATCATTTCAGAGGCTAAAAATATTCTAAAAGATCTTTCAATTGCTAAGTTAGCCACACTTCTTGAGTATGAATGTTATTTGATAACCAAGCTTTAGTGGTGTGGTGGGGACTGAAGTTAACCAGGGTATTTTGCTGTCACCCTCTTTCTGCGCTGACCAGGGGATTACTTCCTGGTCCTTTACTCTCTCAGTTCTTAGTCCCAGTGCTGAATCTCCAAGTTTACCTTTAAAAAAATCAGGAGAAAAGGGCAAGGGAACTAATCATTGTGAAAATGCACTAAGTATCAGGTGCTTTGCTAGACAGTTTATATATTATTGTGTTTAATTCTCACAACAACATAATGAGACAAATATTTCTTTTTTACACTTGGAGAAACCGAGACCTAGAGAGGTTAAATAACTTGCCCAAGGTCACACAGTTTGTAAGTGGTAAAGCTAGGCTTCAAACATCCTTATTTTCACTATATACCATGCTACTCATCTTATTGTTTATTTGTATTCTTATACACTTTAAAAGTGCTTTGTTTATTTTTTTTTATTTATTGTTTGCTGAGTAAGATTCACCCTGAGTTAACATCTGTGCCAATCTTCCTCTATTTTGTATGTGGGTCACCACCTCAACATGGCCGCCAACAAGTGGTGTAGGTCCATGCCCAGGAATCAAACCCGGGCCACCAAAGCAGAGCGTGCCGAACTTGACCACTAGGCTATGGGGCCAGGCCCAAAGAAGTACCTTGTTTAATTACAATAAATTCACACAGGAGTAAGACAAGGGGATTATCACTGTTTTTTTTCTCTTTAAAAAAAACTAATACAGAAAAATGCATTTGAATCTTTTCCTTTCTTTTAAGGACGAACGTGAAGCCAGAGAAAATGTAAAGAGAGAGCAAGATGAGGCCTATCGCCTTTCACTTGAGGCTGACAGAGCAAAGGTAGGTTTGGTCGAGGGACTTCTGAGATAAATAACTCAATCTTAAATAGTCTTTCATTATTTAAGTGCCAGCCCTTTTATCACTGTGATCCCCAAGAATATTGGGTTTGCAATGGAGAAAGCTAGATTCACTTAACAGAAAGAATATAATTCTACCCCGGTTCTTAAAGCATGGTTCATTTTGACAAGATAAAGTTTTTCAAGAATAATGAAAACTGAAAACAAAAATGGGCCACTAGTATCTATTTTATGTTTTTTAGTCAGTCTATGATAAAACCGAGCAATTTTTAAAAACCTCTTCAGGTGATGCTAATGTGCAGTCAGGGTTGAGAACCACTGGTTTATATAATGTTTCTTGAACACCTGCTTCTGTACTGGGCATTGAAGGAGGGGAAAATGAATAAGCCACAGTTTCTGCCCTGAAAAGAAGGCTCACAGGGGCTGACCCCGTGGCAGAGTGGTTAAGTTCACGCACTCTGCTTTGGCGGCCCAGGGTTCTGCCGGTTTGGATCCTGGATGTGGACGTAGCACCGCTCATCAAGGCATGCTGAGGCGGCGTCCCACATGCCACAACCAGAGGCATTTGCAACTAAAATATACAACTATCTACAGGGTAGGGGGTGCTCTGGGGAGAAGAAGAAGGGGAAATAAAGGAAGATTGGCAACAGATGTTAGCTCAGGTGCCTATCTTTAGGGGAAAAAAAGAAAGCTCACAATGTGGTGTAGAGTAGATTAAGTTAAGAACAGACAGCTGTAAGTAACACTTAGGCAAGGATCCTAAATGTCTAAGGAAAGCACTGAGTTCTATGAAGAGAGTGAACAGGAGTTTCATTGGGAAGTTTTCTAGCTTTTTGGAGAGCCAAGAAGTAGGAATGTGAACTGGCTAGAGAATAAGTGGTAGGGGAGAAGAAATAAAATATATTAGCAGCAACGGGCCAGAAAGCATGAGCGCATGACAGAGGTGATATGAATACAGCTGAATATTTAAGTAAAGGGGAGGTAGCAGAAAAGACCAGAAAGGAAGACCAGAGAAAGATTCTGAAGGATATTGAATGCCACACTACCCAGAGCTACCCAGGTGTTTGAATAGGAACCCAACATGATTAGGAGCTATGCTTTGTCGTTCCTTTTGTTTTCATTCTTGTTCCAGAGAGGGACTTCCATTACCAGCGTGTATCTCTGCGCCATGCTAGGAATGAGGTCTTTTTTTTAAGTAAACCAGTGTTTATTGAGTGCTGGCTCTCTTTCTCTTTTATTGACAGAGAGAAGCTCATGAGAGAGAGATGGCAGAACAGTTTCGTTTGGAGCAGATTCGCAAAGAACAAGAAGAGGAACGTGAGGTAGAGTATACCTTTTAGAAAAGTTATTCGAAAGCTAGGTTTATCTCCACTGCATTTGATACTGAGGCTGTTACTATTTCTTACAACTTACTTCTTTCCACTTTTCCCAGACTCATTTTAGTACAGAAGACCTAAGCTTCCTTAAAAGAATCATTCCTGATATGTTGTACGGGACTCTTAGAAAACTTGACCTTGTACTGTATTCATGGCTTTCCATTCCTTTTGGTTCCTTTCCCCTTTTCTTGCCTGACACATACTTCCATCCTTCCTGGATAGTGTCTCAACCCAAGGAAGCATACACTGTATTTTCTGCCCTTGTCCCAGGCTTCACTTTACCCACCAAAAGACCCTGTGAGTTACTTCTGCAACATCTTGCACTAGGCCTCTAAACATGAGAAATCCATTATAGAGATTTACCTAAAGTACAATGAGAACAAAGAGAAGGGGTGTCAAATGACTTCCTAGGATGGGTTTGCAAAATAGGACTTTTAGAATTTTTTTCTAGGCATGGGATTTATAGCAAGATTCACTTATAAAAAGAGGAGGCCATCTAACAAGGCATGAAGAGGCCTGGAGGGCCCTAAGTTGAGCTGAGGAAAACTCCGTTAGTCATCGTTCTTGGTCAGAGGATGCCACCTCATACTTATTCAACAGATGTTTTTTGAACAAGAATGGCGCTGAGCACTGAAACAAAGGATAATAAAACATTTTCTGCCTACAAGAAGAGATTACATCCTGTAGGGAAGATACAACATGTCTACCAGTAACAGCAAATCAAGGAAAAACACGCTAAATGACATAGGAGAAGTCAAAGCAAAATACTTAGGGAGTTCGGGAGCAAAGTACAAATCTTTTACAGCTTTGAGAATCAGATGACACTGTAGAAGTGATATTTGAACCAGGTCTTGAAAGATGTGTAATATTTCACTGTTTGCAAATCAAAGTTTATTCATGTTCAGACACTTATTGAGTGCCTGTCACACATGTACAAGATACTATGCCTGACAAATCGTAGTCTCTGTATGCTGAGGACTCTCAATAATGGAATGTAGAAAATATTTTGTTGCCCATCTTCTGTGTCTCAGGTACTCTGCTCGCTGCTTTATATATGCTTCCTCACTGACCACTGAAACAAGCTACAGGGTTAGAGATTTCTCTTTACAGGTGAGGAAAAACTCATTGAGAAGTCACACATAGAAATGGGAACAGGCGCCAGCCCCATGGTTGAGTGGTTAAGTTCGCGTGCTCCGCTGTGGCGGCCCAGGGTTTCGCCAGTTCAAATCCTGGGTGCGGACTTGGCACCACTCATCAGGCCATGCTGAGGCGGCGTTCCACATGCCACAACTAGAAGGACCCACAACTAAGAATATATAACTATGTACCGGGGACTTTGGGGAGAAAAAGTAAAACATTTAAAAATCTCAAAAAAAGAAATGGGAACAGCTGAGATTCTCACCTAGGTCTTTATGACAATAAAGCTCATGCTCTTTCACTTCATTCCAGTACAAGGCCATATATTATTGTATGTGTCTATAGAATTCATGTATGCAGAGTTTCACAAAAGTTTAGATAAGAAAGAGATTTGTCACTATGCTTTTAGGCTATTTCAAGAAATATAGTGTAAAAATTTAGGACTCTCACTCTTTCATGCTCTCTCTCACACAAGCTCGCTCTCTCTGTTAATAGTCTATCTTCAGCCGTATACCTGCTAAATGTCAAGTGTAGACAATGAACTGCATGTTCTGGAACTAGAACTTGGTAGCATATGTACTTTCTTCTGATGATTTACCTTATTTGCCCTGAGCTAAAATTTTCTCTCTTTCCAAATGTAGAAAAAGCCTATCCTCTCATATAAGACCCCATCAACGTCCTTTAGCGTAGCTCCATATATATATTCCAGCTTTACACATGGGAGAGAATGGGGCACAAGGGGAGGGAGGACAACTCGTATTTTGCAGCTAGTCATTGCTTGCACTTGCATTGATGTGCTCTCAAAAACGAAGTTCAGGTGATGTTGTGAATGCTACCTGCCCTCCCCCAGAGAATCACAATTAAAGGCTCTTATAAATACCACCGTTAAGAAACTGTTTAGAGGCTGTCCCTGTGGCCAAGTGGTTAAGTTCGTGCGCTCCCCTTCAGTGGCCCAGGGTTTTGCTGATTCGGATCCTGGGCGTGGACATGGCACCACTCATCAAGCCATTGAGGCAGCGCCCCATGTGACACAACCAGAGTGACCTGCAACTAGAATATACAACTATGTACTGGGGGGCGCTCTGGGGAGAAGAAGAAGGAAAAAAATAAGAAAACTGGCAACAGATTTTAGCTCAGGTGCCAATCTTAAAAAAAAAAAATTATCTTCTGTTTATCTTAATTTAATTCAGTCTTATCCAAACTTACTTGACTCTTTTTTTCATGGAGCACTGATTAACATATTTCAGCTCATTAGCGTACAACAAACGACTCTGGGAAAAGCTGGTATTGTGCAACCTCTGAAGAAACTGAGACCCGGAGAGACTATGCAGTTTGCCTATGGTCACCAAACTGGTTGGACACATAATTTAGACTAGAAGCCAGGTCACCTGACTTTTCACAGTAACACTGCCTCCCCTTCTAACCAGAAATCCTAATCCATGTAATTGCACTGAGAAACAAGAGTGGTTTTATTATTTTGATTATCTCTAGTATTTCAAAATCCTTTAGAAAAATGAAGTATTGAATAGGCAAATCACCTTGGTTACAGGGAAATTCCTTAGTGGTTGGCCTCATTTTGCTGTGTGGTAACTGTTGGAGTGCAGTCAGTAAAATCTCGGAGGCATTTTGATCTAGTCCTTGGCTGTGATAAGGAGAAGGGCTTTAAGACTATTCCGAAGGACAGAGAAAGAAATGACAGCAAAAATCTCTCCTGTTTTACTAATTCATCTATTATTCTTTCCAAAATGAGTTTCAAGTAGCTTACATAAATACATGTGATTCAAATGGATTTAAAAAGAAAGAAAAGATAGAGTAATCAGAAACTAAGTGCAAATAAAGGAAGATAAAACCAAAGGTAAGATTAACATGTTGACAACAAATAATCCAGCAGAAGCACTCAATGCATGTGATAGGGTTCTGAACATTTGCGCAAGATGAGCCACAAATTTTGTTCTATACTTTTCTTGGGCTAAAATAAAGGAAAATATGATTTTTTTACAAGTTTCAGTCTGTCTATAACATCAGATAAAGGCCAGTCTCTCAAAAGCTGTCCAGATTTTTCAAGCGCTAAGACCTTAGAGCACTGTTTCCTGTGGTTCCCCTTCAAGAGGAATCTGTGCAGTACGGTGAAGACTACCCCAACCATATCCAGTAGCTATAATGGCAATAGCAAGTCATGTATAACAGCTTCTTATCACTTTATGTAATTCAAAGTCATAAGGCCAAAGTACAATTTAGTAAAAGGATTTCTGCAAAGGTCCAGATAATGTATTTATCTGGTAGTCCAGTTTAAAGGATGGATTTTATAGTAACTAGAAAAATGTATGAATTACATGTCCTTTAAGAAATCCTTCCTCAATATTGTTTTTTGCCACTGAACTTTTGATAAGTAGAGAAAGCTTCAACTAAGACTTTTTACTCCCAGGTCTTTTTAATCAATCAATATTCAGCAAATATTTGTTAATCTCTTTCTGTGTGCAAATCACTAAATCAGGTGCTGTGGATACTATATTGTTTGTGTGAGATACTGCCCCTGGCCTGAGGGAGCTCACTGTCTAATACAGGAGGATGGGTGAAGATAAAATAACTATAGGAAAAGATACTATACGTTATAAAAACCATTAAAATAACACAGAGTGCTGAAGATATTTGGAGAAAGATGACTTATAGGACTAGGAAGGCAACAAGCAGGACTTCACGGAGGGAGCAGGCTTTGGAGAACTGGTAAGACTTTGATGGTTAAACGTGAAGTTAGAAGAGCATTTTGGATGGAGTAATGAGTAAATGGATGGTTGGGTGGCTGGAGAAGGGTAGGACTGGGTAATAATAAACAAAGGGAAAAAGGAACGGGGCTTCCTCAAAGAACAATAAATGGACAAATTTAGAACACAGTCTAATAATTAGAGAGAAGACTAAAAGGGCCAAGTTTTGGAGAATCATGGGTGGGAGAGAATGGGCACAAACCTATTCCCTTCTGCTGGTTCCCTCAAACAGAAAAGAAAAAGTTGCATTTTTCCCCGTCTACCCAGAGTTGTTTCCTTTTACATCTTGGTGCCTTCTCAAGTAGAAAATATTAAGTAATAGTAAAGGCCATGAAATGAGAGAACAGAAGAGCATGGAATTAGAAGGCTTGGTCCTTCTCTTCCGTTTTCTAATTTGATCTTCACAACCTTCCTACAAAATGGGTAAAGGAGATAGTATTATTACCATCTTACAGATGAAGAAAGTAAGATCATAACAGGATTAAAAAGCCTGTTTTAAAGTTTTTACCTAATATTTGCCTGGTAAAAGCAGAACCAGAGCTCCTATCCAGTATTCTTTCTACCTGTTACCTCACAATGGATGAGTGAAGGTGGGACCATGAATAGGTTATTAAAGTAAAACTACTCTTTATATTTTATGTTTTTATCTTATGTAAATTGCTTCTTGTCACTCATGATCTTGAGTTAAGCAAAGATTTCTTAGATCTGACACCAAAAGCACAATCCATAAAATAACGAATATCTAAATTAGACTTCTTCTAAATTAAGAACTAATACTGTTCAAAAGACACTGTTAAGAAATTGAAAAGACAAGCCACAGACTGAGAGAAAATCATATATGTAATGTCCAGAATACAGAATGAACTTTCAAAATTCAATAATAAAACAAATAACCCAAGTTTAAAAATGGGCAAAATATTTGAACAAACACTTATCAAGGGGAAATAAGCATGTGAAAAGATGCTCAACATTATTAGTTATTAGGGGAATGCAAATTAAAACCCACAATATATATGCACCAATTAGAATGGCTTCTTAGAAGAAAAAGAGATAGTAACAGGCAAAGATGAAGAGCAACTAGAACTCTTAAACGTTAATGATGGGAATCATTGATGATAGCTCGTCCACTTTGGAAAATAATTTGGCACTTTCTTATATAGTTAATATACACATACCATATGGCCCAGCAGTCACACTCCTAGGTTTTTACACAAGTGAAATGAAAGTAAAAGTAAAATTTATGTTCATGCAAAACTGTACACAAATGTTTATAGTGGCTTCATTTGTAGTCACCAAAAACTAGAAACAAGTGTCCATCAACTAGAGGAGTACTCAGCAATAAAATAGGAACAAACTACTAATATATTCAACAACATGGGTGAATCTCAAATGCATTACATTAAAGGAAGGAAGCCATTTACATGATATTTATAATTACATTTATGTAACATTCTATAAAAGGCAAAACTAGGGACAGAAAACAGATTTGAGGTTGCCAGGGCCTAGGGCTAGGGGAATTTAGGGGCAGCGGGTGATAGAACTGTTCCTTTCTTCATTAGCGACGATGGTTATACAAATGTGTGCATTTGTCAAAACACTCAGGTGTATACATTTAAAAGGATGCATTTTTACTGTATATAAATTATACCTTAATTTACTGTATATAAATTATACCTTAATTTAAAAATGGGGGAAAAATCATTGAGTGGGCTACTCAAGGCCATCTGTAAGTTAATCTTCAACTCCTACCCCTTTCCCCCTGATCATTCTGCTCCAGCCACATAGGCCGCCTTGCTATTCCTCAGTCAAGCCAGGCACCAGTTGCTATGACTTCTGCCTGTAACACTTCTCTCAGATCTAAGTGTCCATGTGACTCCCTCTCTGCTTTCGGCCTTTGCTCATGGAGGCCTACACTATTTGGTTATTGAGGCTTACAGTATTTAAAGTTGTACCCCTCCCTCCCTTTACCAGCACTCCCTGCACTCTCTCCAGAGTGCTCATCACTATGTGACAAACTGTATGTTCTTCCTATGTGTGTATTTGCTACCTTTCTCCCACCTTACTAGGCTCCATGTGAGCAGAATTTTTTCATCTATTTTGTTCAGTGCTGTTTTCCCATCATCTAAAACAGGAGGTGCTCAGTAAGAGTTCATGGAATTAATGAATGTTAGCTTTAGCCTATTTCACACTCTGCTTCAACTGGCTATAAACAGTTATTTGGTAGGTACTCATAGAAGCCTAGAAGATAATGTGTATACACATGTATTTATGTATGCATGTATGGGTGTAAATCAAGCCAGTCTTTAATTCTTACTGTAGGAGATTGGTATAAGTGTATATTATCCTTCCTCTTTAAAAATGTAATTGTGTAGAAACAGTCTTTTCTGGCTAGCTATCTTCACTGCCTAATTTCTCTTTGAAAAATCCCCGTTTCTCATCCCTCAGATGTGAATGCTTTGAATATTCATATATTTTTAGTAAAACAAAAAGTCCAAGATCAGTTAATATTTCCAACTTATATTAGGTTTCCTTGTTTTATTACAAACCTAAAATAATGCAAATAAAAACTCTATTTGTTGAGCAAGCCAAATTGAATTTTAACAATGGTGTTTACTATGACTGCTGTTCGACTGTAGGTGTCCTTTATATCATCGTTTTACAACAATGCTTACTTATACAAGCCCTTTGTTTCCAGCCAGTATGTTTGAAACTGAGCTACTGATGTATTTTTGTGCTTTTTCGCCAGTAGAACTTGGGTTTTCAGATCCCAAGGTTGCCGACTTACCTAATATTTCCTCATTGTTTTCCACATTGGACCACGGATGTGGGCTCTCTGAGGTCGGTTTTCATTCTAGGGAAAAGCCCTAGAGACTGGGGGCGTTGAGGAGCAGACAATGTCTGCACAATGAATGGAGTAACGAGCTACTGTTGTTTATTCTTCTGTAGTATAATTGGTTGAGTTCAGACAATAATGTAGCATCTGTTATTATACTGTGCAGGGAAACGTCAAAATAGAACGCAAGCAGATCGCTGGATTAAAGGGAGAACAGGAGGAGAAACCAGGAAATATCACAATAGGTTCTGATTTAAAGTAGGTGCAAGGGGAATAATGATAATAATAACACACCAACACAGGCTGTCATCTGTGGAGCACAGTGTTACAGTGTGAAGGTCGATGCTGGGCACTTATCATTTGAGCGCTGGCCATGTGTCAGCACTCGCTAAGTGTTTCATAAACATTACTGCATTTTATACAAGAACCTTTGTGAGGAAGATGTGGTCAGTCCTACTTCTTATATGAGGTAACTGAAGTTCTTAGACAGTCATGCCTAATGGCCAGGATTTGAACCTCTTGTCTGTCGTACCCAAAGCCTATTTCCGAACCACACATTACATTTAAAGATTACAGTTTTTCAAACCACAGTGTTAGAAGTCAGGATAGCGATTTAACTTTGAGGAAGGAAGTTCTCAGGAAGGGGCAAAAGGACTTCTGCGATGCTTGATCAGGGTGCTAGTTATATAGATGTTTGCTTTCTGAAAATTTAGCAAGTTGTACACTTAAGATTTGTGTACTTTTTAAACTATGTTATATGTCAATAAAATCTTTAAAACAATGACAAAATACATGACTTTGAACAAAAGATAAAGCTTTGTACGATATAACACTGATTCAAATTTTGTAATCCCCCTTAGGGTAAGTGGTATTATCTAACGCCTCCAGAAGGAAAATGACCTCAGAGTCATCGGAAAGACTAGCTCTCTCTATACACTGTAGAAATTTTTAATGCTTTTTTGGGTAATACTTCAGTATTAGAACCAACCAAATTCTCCTGAATGACATAGAAATTAATTTCTTATCCCTACGGGTGTCTGAGCAAACCTTGTTTTCCTGTTAGTTATTTTAAACACATTTTTTAACAGATAATACATTTAAACAACTCAGAAGTCAAAAATATAAAAAGCATATTCAGAAAATACTCACTGTGACTTCTTCCACCCTGTTTCCCCCACCCTCTTTAGATTACCATTCTTATGTTTCTTTCTATTTGTATAAGTTTACTGATTTTCTCCAAAGAACTAGCTTATTTATTAGTTAACTAGTTATGTTTTTCTTTTCTTTTTTTTGTAATAGGTACCTTTATACTTTTAGCTTTAGTAATTATTTTCTTCTCAGCTTTCTTTCCATTTGTTTTATTGGGGTTTTTCCCTAGCTTTTTAAGTCTAAGTCTTAATTAACTTATTTTTATTCTTTCTTTTTGAATGATATAAGACTTTTAAGGCTATGAATTTCCTCTAAGCACTGCTTTAGGTGAATCCCATAGATTCCAATATAAAGCGTTTTAACAATCCTTGTTGTCTACATATTTTATAGTTTTGATTTATATTTCCCCTTTAACTCAAGAGTTAATAGAGTCTTTTATGTTTTTCCTTCAGTTGGAAGAGTGACACCAACTTTGAAAATTGCTGTTGAGGATTTAGAAAACATAAATCCCAATTTCTCTCCCTCACATTACTTGATTATAATAGTTATAGATTAATTGGGGGAAAAAGTTTGTTTTTCTGTTGATGACAAATTGGGAACATGGAAATGTCAAAGTAACTAGGAAAAGAATATAACTGTGAAGCTGAACATGCTAATACCAGGTTTACTTAGCACTCGGAGTGCTAGAGATAAAAGGTTTTAGTGAATGTCTGCCATAGATTCTCACATCAGAGACCTTCTAACCTCTTCCAATGGAGTATCATGAATGTGAAACAACAAAATAATGTAGGTGGAGAACTAGGAAACCTGGATTTGAGCCCAGCTCTAGCCATGAGCTCTCCCCACAGTTTCCCTATTTGAGTCTGTGTTCTTACCTGTAAAATGAAGGGTTTGAGTCATCTCTAGGTCCAGAAATCTAGACTTGGTCAAGTCCCACAGCAAGTTAGTAGCAAGGCTAGAACTAGGACTGTGGTCTCCTGCTTCCAATAAACCTGGTATTTTAATTTCATTCCATTCTATTTTATATATTGTAGCAAAATATGTGTAACAGAAATTTGCCTTTTTCACCATTTTTAAGTGTACAATTCAGTGGCACTAATTACATTCGCAATGTTATACAACCATCACCACTATCTATTTCCAAAATTTTTTATCACCCCAAACAGAATCTTTCCATTCCATTTTAATGCCAATATATTATCCACTGTTCTACAAACTCTTCAGTCATTTCTGCTTGGGAAATGTGTGTTTTTCAAATATAATATATGTATATTTATGTGTGCATATATATATGTGTGTGTCTTTTGTCAATGCTATTAATAGCCTTAATTCATACCCTAGAAAGGAAACAATTGGGTATTTGATATCTATTTCCTCAATCACAAATACTTGAGCCCTTCAGTAAAAAAAAAAATTAAATTTACCCTTTTTTTCTATGTAGTTACCTATCGATTTAATAATGTGTGTCATCAAGGTAGGATTTATTTTAATTCATTGCCTATTGAGCTAATATTAAGAAAATGAAAAACACATGCTTCTATTGTTCAGGCATTAGTCTTGGTTAATAAATGGGCAATAACTTTTTGATGAGTTTCTAGAAAGCAACAGCTTTTTTCTCATCCCTCCCTCCCCTGTTTGCCACAGCCCCATCCATCACACGGTTTAACACCTGGTTTTTGCCCTCCTTAGGCCATCCGGCTCTCCTTAGAGCAGGCCCTGCCTCCAGAGCCAAAGGAAGAAAATGCTGAGCCCGTGAGCAAACTGCGGATCCGGACCCCCAGTGGCGAGTTCCTCGAGCGGCGTTTCCTGGCCAGCAATAAGCTCCAGATTGTCTTTGATTTTGTAGCTTCCAAAGGATTTCCATGGGATGAGTTCAAGTTACTGAGTACCTTTCCTAGGAGAGACGTAAGTTCCCATGCCTATCTTGGGAAGTGTGTCCAAATGGGAGATATCCCATCATTAGGGCTGGACAAAGTAGTCCAAAAAATGTCCCATGTTGTAGCCTACCGCAAGACCACACACCCAGGAGGCCTTTTTTGTTCTGCACACCATTCTCTCCTCAGCCTTTAGAGAAAGTATGACTTCTCAGTCCAGCAGATGTGTACCCAGTAGCCTATGTAAGAAATTAAGTACTAGGTCTTTCTCCCTTCCTAGCTATTTCCCCTATTCCAGCATTCATACAGGGTTTCCCAAGATATCATCTCTGTATACTTCAGAGTAGATCTGAGAAGTGTGTGCTTAACAGCTTAACAGTTAGATCAGGGCCAAAGATTATAGGTTCACTAAGTCATGCTAAACCAAGAGTATTTTGTGATTTGATAGTTCTTATTAGCCTGGACAGTCAGGGAGTGTGACGTGTATTTACTGTGTATCTATATTCCAGCAAGGTATTTGATAGTCTCTCGTAGTATTTTGGGCCAAAGTAGAAAAATATAAATCTACAGTTAGGTAGATTCATTGCTGATTAAATGGTAATGTCCAGAAAGTGTTGACTAAGAGACTGCTCTCTTCCTAGAGGGAACCAAGGGGTTCTGTATTTAATCCTTTATTACTCACCATGCTTCTTGGCAACTTAAATGAAGACTTTATCAGATTTATGGATTATGAAAAATAAGATTCAAGAAAACCTTAAAATAAACAATCAACAAAAACAAACCCAGAAAAACCTTATAGAAATTATATATAAAGACAGAAAGAGGAGGTATAGGTTTAGGTTTAGACCTAACCTGCGCTTAGGTTTAGAAAATCAGTTGTTCAAGTTTGGAATGGAAAGACCATGCTTTAGCAGAGGTTATGGTTGAATTAAGCTGAATATACATTCATAATGTGTTGTGGCTACCAAGAAAAAGCCTGCTGCATTTTTAGAGATATAATCCCAACAAGAGGATAACTTGATGGTCCTATTCAACTCTGTACTAGGATAAACTACTCCTGAAAGAGTCCTCTGACTCCATGCTGGAACTCCATGCTGAAGCCTAAAGAAACAGGAGCATGTCTAGAGCAGGACTGGTAGGAAGGTGAGGGAACTGGAAAGCATGTCATTGGAGGAACGTTTCCTCTAGAGAAGGAAAGGCCGTGAGAGACATGATTGTTGTCTTCAGCTACTTGAAAGCCTACCGTGAGAAAGGGGGATCTGACATTGCAAGGCTCCAAGGACAGAACTGGAACCAATGAGTTGAAAGTTACAGGAGGCAAATTTGGCCCAATGTAAGGAAGAATTTTCTAAGAAATGGATATCGTGTGTTGTGAAATAGTGATTTTCTAGTCATTGGAGACAGACAAGCACTACTGAATGATCCATTTTCAGCAATAATGGGTATGTACGGAATAGGATTCATTCCTGATGTTCCTACTTTATATTGGATGGGGCTCGAACTAACTTACCTCTGAGATACATAGGAAATCTTAATATTCTGTGATTCCATTATGATCTAGTAATATGAGGTCTGGTAACCTAGACCTCATCTAATACACCAAAACCCAAGAATTTGGATAAGGTTCACCTTAGTTCCTCACATTGGCTATCAGGTTTGCAGGACAGAGACAGAAACTTGTGGTATATGTTTAGCTTTACCACTCAGCCCCAAATCCTCAAGGTGGGATAAGGACCCCACCACTATGTCTAAGCCAAGGAGACTCAAGTGGACCCCAGGTGCTGGCCATTGGTCCCTCTCTCACTAGCCCTGTCTCCTGCTCTGAGCTCTTCTCTTTTTTCATATATAAGACATACAAACATGCAAAAGGGAACACATGGATGCACATGCTCTGTGGACACAGCACATGGCCAGGTAAGAAACTACCTTAAATTCTGACACTGAAGTTGAACTCTAAATGTGTGAGCACTTAGAAAAGAGCCACTATCAAGGGGTTCAAGAACAGCCTGGTTCTCATACTTATGTTCTGTGTTGAACATCTCACCTTGGAGAACTTGTAAAACTTAGGAGCTAAATTAGTCCCTCCCAACCCTTGGGTTTTGGGTTTTTTTTTAATTGAGGTATAATTGACACATAACTTTATATTAGTTTCAGGTATACCACCTAATGATTTGATATTTGTGTACATTGTGAAATGATCACAACAGTAAGTCTGGTTAACGTTTATCACCACATCACCACACATGATTATAAATTGTTTTTTTCTTGTGATAAGAACTTTTAAGACCCCAACCTTTGGTTTTAAGTCCCCTCCTGGGCCTCATCTGTAAAATAAAAGTACTAGAAGAGATGGAGACTAAGGACCTTCTTGGCTTTTAAAATTGAACATTATTTTCCTTCAAATTAATTTTTAAACCTCATTACTGGAGAGTAAGGTGGAGAGAACAGTCTGTTAAAAGGAGCTGGGTGACCTCTTCCCACAGAGTGACAATGTGGGCCATGGAAAGTTGCTGTTGTAAATACGCAGGGGAACTGAGAAGTGAAATGTAGAGGGTTCTTGGGGCTGCTACCTGACTGCCTTGAGCCCTACTGACTAAGCAGCCTTTTTAGTGCAGACTATGTTACGTGTCAGTATGGATGAGCCCTAAATGGAGGGGCAGTCACTTAGTCTTAGAAAAAGTTTCCTCTTGATTTAGAGCCCAATTAGTCACCCTTTGTTTTATACTGCTGAAGAACTCTATTAAATCTGGTTAACCATCTCTTCTGTCGGTGTTCCTTCCACACCTGACCCCATTTCGACCTCCCAAGGCCAATTTAGACAAAGTTTGGCCCAGTTCCCCAGAGAAGAAGTCCAACCAGAGGTTTGCTCCTATAGGAGAAATCAAGAGCTTCCCAATATCCATCACAGACCCATTTTATGGTCCTTGGTCAACCTGAAATTATCTGCCACAAAGTGACTTTTCTAAAACCCCACTCTGATCATTCCCTTTCTTGTAAAAACTCTTTAATAGCTCCCTACTGCCCTAGGATAAGTACAGACACCTAGAATGTTTTCAAAAACTTCACAATCTGTTCCATACCCACCTTTCTGCCTTAAATCCTGCCACTCATTACTTATTTCCATCACCAAGAGATATGAAATTGCTCACTATTCACTAAAGACACAAGACACTCTCATGCCTCTTGTGCTCTGTTCTCTCTTCCTTTAATATCTGCCCTCCCCACTTTTCCTGGCCTGTTTGAACTCATCTTTTAATGCCCAGTTCAAATGTCATCCCCTGTGGGAAGCCCTCCCTTCTCCCAAGCTCCTCACCCATGTTGTCATTGCACTTTGTACATGCCTCTCTCATAGCACTTGTCCCATTGTTCTATAATTATTTACAGAGACTGTCCATGTCGTGTTCATGTCTGTCTCCCCTCAAGTTCCCAGCGTGGTGCCTCACCCATACGCATTCACCTATTGTTGTTGAATGTTAATGACCTTAGGTTTGATCCTAAATCTCTGATTCCAGAGTGAACTAGAGAGGCTTTTCCAAATGAGAACAGATGCCCTAGGCCCACCCAGATTCCGGACCCAGACCTAAACCCAGAAAGCCCACCCAAGATTCGCTAGACCTCCTAGAGCCCGGGGTAGGGTGAGAGTTAATGGCCCTTCATCCTTCTCTGAATGCTCTTTCAAGTCAAATGACTAGTGTTTTTGCAAGGCTATTCTGTAACAGCCATCTGTGTCTGCAAGGATTAGGATCTAATTTGTAAAAGTCATATTAAATTACAGCCGAACTAAAGACTGTTAAAAAGCACATCTTAAGACCTTGCCCCTTTAATAACAAATAACATAAGACTTAATTCTAGGAGTCTTATTGTGTCTTCAGCCTTTTTTCCACAAAGCAAAGACTGGTTAAATGATCTTCTGTGCCCCCGCATCCCAACCAAAACAATACTTCATGTTAAGATTTCCCAGCTGTCCAACTATTTACTAAATGTCTGTGGGTGTACCACTGGACTGAGCACTGTGCGACCACCAAACTAGTGGCACTCACAGGCCTTCCCCAGGAAAGCTGACTGTCAACATGCTGAGAACGTTAAGTTGTTTGTTTTTGTTATTTTGTTCTCCATTTTGCTAATAACAGTTACCAAGAGAAGTTGTCTTCACTTCCATAGCTTTGGCCATTAAGCTCTACCTCTTGGCTATGTTAGAGCCATGAGAACATCAGTGGCCCATTTGCCTTACTTGGGCATTGCGAGGTAGTTGATATTGAGATGGTTGAGTCCTGAAAGCTGAGGAATGACACTGATCCCCACTGCTACTCACCCTGCCTGGGAGTCAGAGGGAGGGCCCTGCCAGTCCCCTAGTTCCCCTCTGGACCTACAGTGGCCCCACGCCACTCAGTGTGAGGTTGTCAATATCCCCCAACCTTCCTCTTCCCTTTTTCTCTCCTTCTTTTCCCACTCCTCCCCTCTTCTTTCTAATCCTGTTTTACCCTTTTATCCTCTCCCCCTTCTTTCCACTCTTGCCTCCTCCTTATTTGTTTATCCCAAATTCTTCCCCTTCCTGCTGCCTATTTTCCTTCTTTTGCCTACTCATCTCTGCATCACTCAAAGAAGCTCCACGTGCAGCTGGAAGTTGAGGTCTTTCTATTTATAAAATGACTGGAGTGTGCTAGGAAAGGAGGATGGGAGTGCAGGTTAGCTTCAGGACTAGTGGCTTGTGTGCCTTGTCACTTAGGTAAGCACATGGCCCCCATTCTTGCCCCAAGAACTTTTTATAGATGTGAACCCCTAAAACAGACAAACATGCATTCAAAAATATGGCATCAGACATTTTATATTCTAAAACAAAGGAATGAATGTATTTGTATTTTCCACCAGCTTTCTAGTGTTTTTTTTCAGTAACTATAACTCATAATTTTTTTCTTTCTCCCTCTAATGTTTAAAGGAACAGGAGAGTAAGTATAAACAAGCTTCTACCAGGGTTTTTTGACAGAGCAGGCCCTAAGTAAAAGTTTGTTTAAATGAACTGTGGGTAAAACCTTACAAATTTAGTAATACAAATTCCTTCCTCTGTCACCCATCCACCTTTATTACTAAGCACTAAGCTCAGCACTGAGAACACAGTGCTGAAAATGACATAGTTCCTACTGTTGTAGAACTTACAGTCTGTATCCAGAAGCTCCTGCTGGATGACGTTTGACTTCATCAATAACACAAGGATATCCTATTTGCCACCCTAAGGAAATATAAGTAGTTTAATTTGCATTTCATTTATGTATTTGTTCTTTCATATAACAAAACATTTGCTGAGCAAACTCTCTGCCAGCCTACATACCAGATGCTAATGATACGAAATAAAAGAAATTGTTACTGACCTTGAAGAGTTCACATTCTAGTGAAAACACACATAAAGCAAATTGCGCTATGAGTTCTACTCACAGCTGGAAAGATAGGTAATTTCAGCCTGCGGTGGTAAGGGAAGGCATTAGAAAGGAATTGAATTTGAGCCTTGCACAGGGAGAATGGAAACAGAATAGCATGGTTAAAAGTAAAAGTCTTGGTCATAATTAGACCTATATCTGAATCCTACTCCATCACATACCTGCTGTATGACATTGGACAACATACTTGCTCCTGCCGAGCTGTTATTTCTTCGCCTTTGAAAGATATGATAATATATAGCTCAGAGAGTTGTAAGAGTTAAATAGTGAATGTAAACTACTGTGTCCCTACCACATAATAATAATATTATTATTATCATATAGATAACCAATAGTATCTGCTGTAACTATCCTAACTGAAGAAAAGCAGAAATGGTGGGGAAGGCTTAAAGCTAGACAGCAGAGTACCTAGGAACTCTCTAGAACAACGGTGGATATTTGTGTTCAAGAGCTAACACGAAAACCCAAGTTTTCTAATGGCCATTGCTTTTTAAGATCATTGGGTAGTTTTCAAAATCTGTTAATAGATTTTAGAGTCTACTTTAAAATTAGAGTCATAGAACAGTAGCTCTAGAAAATCAGCATTAGAGACCACCTAGTAAATGCAACAAATTACAGCTCCAAGCACCAATATTTAGAAATATTCTGTACTTAGTGAATTTCATATGTTAATACCTCTAATACTGCAGTGGGATTGACTTTCAATTTATATTAGACTGAGTTTGACTAAAAAAAAAAAAGAAGAAGAACCAGAAAGAAAAACACTAATGCCATCAAACTACTGATATCTTAATAGCTTTGTTTTCAAGCTAAAGCAAGATGAAGCATCTAATCAGTAAACACATGTTAGAGTTACTCCTGCTGAGCGTGCTCCATGCCCCTCAGGTGTTTTATAGCACCATGTGTAATTATTTGAGATTTTCAATATCCCGAAATGATCAAGATTTAGAGAATAAGAACTATGACTGTGGAATGGAATGCAATTAATATCTAGCTGGTCACAAAATAAATCCTGCCTCTCCCCTTCCCTAAGTCTGTTCTTTTGCTCTGCTTCCCTCCATACCACTGCCTAAGTCTTCATAGCCCAGCTGAAACCTGTAGTTTCCTGTTCATCTCCCTGACTCCAGTCTTGCCTACCCCACCTGCCATCTGTCGATCCTCCCCGCTGACTCTAGGTATTTTTCATAGATTTGATGATATATCATCTCTCTCCTGCATAAAAGCCTCCAGTGCTTTAATGGCCTACAGGAAAAAGTCTGAACTCCTTACCAAAGCTTTTAGTGCCATTCAGCAGATGGGGATCGTGAGGGCCTGAGGTGAAGTGACTTGCTTGAGAACATTCATTCGGTTAATGACTACTCAGGACTGCAGCCCAGGCCTCTCAATTGCTTTATTTTCAAAAGTGATGTTGTGAGGACAAATGCTCCTGGAGTGTTTTGGCCACAGGACATTTGAGTTTATAGGTTGAAACCAATTGGTAAACTGTTTACATAATATTTATAACAAAAGAAACTAAATAGCAAAAGGTTTAAAAGAATAATATAGCTGCTTCTTTTTTTCTAAAGATTGGCACCTGAGCTAACATCTCTCGCCTATCTTCTTTTTTTTCCCTTCTTCTTCTTCTTCTCCCGAAATTCCCCCAGTACATAGTTGTGTATTCTAGTTGGAGGACCTTCTGGTTGTGCCATGTGGGATGCCACCTCAGCGTGGCCTGATGAGCGGTGCCATGTCTGCGCCCAGGATCTGAACCCGTGAAACCCTGGGCTGCCGAAGCAGAGTGTGTGAACTTAACCACTCTGCCGTGGGGCTGGCCCCCAGCTGCTTCTTAAAGAGGTCTATATATGAAACTCTGATCTGGCATAACAGCAGTCTAATTAAAGGGAAAAATACTCTTTCTAGCAAGGGTGGTTTATATTTCTTCAGGTTATTCATTTTGTTTAAGAAATGACAACAATGCCTTACACATTGAATCAATCTGAAAATTCCTAGATTTTAGGGGTCCCTAGTTCATCGTTGGAATGATTAAAGAGATGGAATAGAGGGAAAGCAATGGTATAGAGAAAGGAGCATTGGACTGGGAATCAGAAGATCTTTTATTAGCTCTGCAACCCTGAACAAGGCACAAGCCCTCTCTAAATCTCAGTTTTCTTCTCTATAAAATAGAAGCAATAAATTCTGCTTCTCCCATGGCTCAAATAAGGCAGTGTATATAAAAGTGCTTTTGTAAACTGACAGATACTGTCCAAACACAAAAAGTGATCGTGATTACCCAATAGCCAAATGTTCAGGGTAAAATTTTTTTCCTTTTTTTTTCTTTTTGTGAGGAAGATTGGCCCTGAGCTAACATCTGTTGCCAATCTTCCTCTTTTTGCTTGAGGAAGATTGTCACTGAGCTAACATCTGTGCCAATCCTCCTCTATTGTAAGTGGGATGCCACCACAGCAGGGCTTGACAAGGGGTGATAGGTCCACACCTGGTATCTGAACCTGTGAACCCCAGGCCACCAAAGCAGAGCACGTGAACTTAACCACTATGCCACCGGGCCAGCCCCTAAAAATTTTTTTAAATAATAGTATTTATCAAGGGCCTACTATACTAGGCAGTATTCTAAGTGCCCTGCATGCATTATCTCATTTAATGCTAAAAAGTACTCAAAAGGTAAAAATTCATACTGTCCTCACTGAGTTGGGGAAACTCAGGCACAAAAGAAGTAACTTGCCAGTGTCATAGTAAATATCAGATCAGAATCAGATACAAGCCTAAGTGTGTGACTCTAGAGTCTGCTCTTAATTCCTCTGCCATATGCCTCCTGAGCCAAGTAAGGAATAAATTAGTGAGGTAGTTTGTCATCTAGGAAAATACTTTCCATGTGAAAATGAAGTTCAGTTTTATACATTTGGAAAGATTTCATTATCTTTAATTTATTCATATTGTCTTTGTAATTCCTATTCCTAAGTCTGTTTCCACACTGTTTATCCAACAAACTTTTATTTTGCCAGGTACTGTGTGCTAAGTGCTAAGGAATAAAGCATATGGTCCTCGCCTTCAAGAATACCCTGGCCTCTCATACAAATAATCCTCAGTGTCTACGTCCTAAGTGTAGTCAGACAAAAAGGGCAATAGAAGTCAGAGTTGGCTAAGATCTCTGCTTGCCTGGGTAACCAGGAAAGGCTTTGTACAGGAGGTAGCAGGTGAACAAAACTTTGAAATGGATAGGATTTTGGTGGGCTGAAAAAGGGAGAACATTCTCCGGCAGCCAGGAGAGCTTGAGGAAAGAAGCTAATGGCAAGTGCAAGGTATGGCTAGACGGTGGAGTGTAGACCAGATTGATTGAAATATGGAGTTTGTATAGTAAAGTTCTGAGAAAAGGCTGAAGGAAGAGTGTATAAAACCTAGGATACCTGGCAAGGGAGCTTGGCTTTATTCCATGTAAAGTTTGTTGAGCAAGGGAATGGCATGGTCATCATGGTTATCACCAAAGTAAGAATAATTACCCATACGTTGCTCCATAATTTACACATTCACATTGCCTGGCACACAGTAGGTGTTCAATAGATGTCAGTCCTCTGATTTCTTCTCTTTCTACCCTTATTATCTAAAGGATCTTATTCAGTCTTGTGGCTTTAAATGTCACACATATAGTTAAAACTCCAAAGTGCGTATCTCCAGCGCAAGCTCTCTCCTGGACTCCAGATGCTTATACATACGACTGCCTACTCAACGTCTTCACTTGATGTCTAATTGGCACCTCATAGTCAAAACTGAACTCCTGATTCCTGCCCTCCCTGAAACCTGCTCCTCCCATAGTCTTCCTCATCTCATTAAATGGTAACTTGACTCTTTTTGTTCAAGCCAGAAAGCTTGTAGTCATCCTTGATTCCTCTTTCTCTTATTTCTTCATCCAACTTATAAGCAAATTCTGTTGGTTTTACCTTCAAAATATATCCAGAATCTACCTCTCACTGCCTCCACAGCTAAACTCTAGTCCAAGCCACTGTAATCTCTTGTCCAGATTATTGTAATGGCATCCTGACTGGCTTCCCTGCCTCCACCCGTGCCCTCCCCTTTCAGTCTATTTTCTAAAAAACAGCTATTTTTATTTTTTTGGTGAGGAAGATTCACCCTGAGCTAACATCTGTTGCCAGTCTTCCACGTTTTTTTTTTCTGCTTGAGAAAGATTAACCCTGATCTAACATCTGTGCCAGTCTTCCTCCACTTTGTATGTGGGATGCCTCCACAGCACGGCTGATCTGTGGAGTAGGTCCATGCCTGGGATCCAGACCCACGAACCTGGGCTGCTAAAGCAGAGTGCTTGGAACTTTAACCACTTGACCATGAGGCTGGCCCCCAAAATGATGGTTTTTTGGGGGTTTTCTTGTTTTAATATAAGGCAGATCATTTCACTTTTCCTCTCAAAACCCTATAATGGCTGCACATCTAGTTTAGAGTTTTTGAAAGGCTGTCCCTGATGTGACTCCCTAGCATTTCTCTGACCCCACTCCATCTTTTCCAGTCACCCTGGCATCCTTGCTATTTGTGAAACACCATGAAACATTTCCCTACTTCAGGGCCTTTCACTTGCACTTCCTTCCTCTGCTACACATACTGCTCAGGCCCTTACTTCCTTCAGGTCTCTGCTCATTTCATTGAGGCCTTTTCTGAACAACCCATATAAAATAACCATCTTCCTTCCCTCCTCTCCACTCCCTCCTTCCCTACCCTGCCAGACTGGCAACCCCTCTGCCTCTTCCCCTGCTTTCTCTTTCTCCACTGAACTGATCACCATCTGACATAATAGATATTTAGTTGTTTATTGTCTCCTCCCTCCTAGAATGAAAGCTTTTTGAAGGCAGAAACTTTACTTTTTCACTGCTGTATACCTGGCACCTAGAACAGTACCTGGAACCTATTTGATGCTCAGTACATATCTGCTGAATGAAGCAAGCAAATAAACAAACAACCTGTGAAGTAATAATAATGCTTTATACCATTTCTTGAGTTCCCCACTGTGTGTCAGGCAACAGTGTTCCACTCTTTACAGGTATCGTCTAATTGAATCCTTGCAACAACCCTTTGAGATTGGTATTATCCTACTTTATAGTTGAAAAAATCAAAAGCACAAAGAAACAGATTTCAAACCCATGTCCAAAATCTATTATACAGGGCAAATATTATTTCCATTTTACAGATACTGAAACTGTAAGTTAAGTATTTTGATCACATAGCCAAGAAGTGGAAATTAAATATGAAGATGCTGATTCTTTCTGTTATATCTCACTGGCAGCCTGGAAAGATGAATTGACATGGAGGAAAGACTGAAGGCAGAAGAATAGTCAAGAATGTTGCAGTACTTAAAATGAGATTGATAAGAATGCAGCCAAGCAGGGGAGGATTAGAGAGATGTTTGTATATAGTCTACTAAGGCCTGGACTAAGTATTTTGATAAATGGTCTATATAGTCTACTAAGGCCTGGACTAAGTATTTTGATAAATGGTCCATAGCTTCTCCGGTCCTCTCTATACTCAGAGTTGGACAGATCTTTGTTCTAACACTGGCACTTCCATCTATTGGCTAAGTTACACTGAGTACATTATTTCTCTTTTCTATATTTCAGTTACTTCATCTTTCCAATGAGGATACTGTCCTGTGTCCTCACAGATGTATTGTGATGATAAGACCAAAAGTGATAATGAAAACACTTGGTAAACGGCAGACAGCCATACCATTTGATTTGGTAAGGCTGAGTTTCTTTCATCCGTCTCCAGCAAGTCACTGCTTTTGACCTGTCTCTAGCCTTTAAAAAATAAGTTTTTAGACACATTCCTCATTCTTAATATGAAGGTGACCTGTACTTTGTCACTTGTGTTATAACAGCCTCTTCCCTGGAAGAAAGTCCACTATTTATTCCAGTCCCCCTAGTGCAGGAAAAATGTGTTCTGAGTATTGGCAGTCATGACAGGGAGACAGCGTGATGATATAAAGAACCAGTTGGCAGGTGGACCTTGGAGAGTCACGTAACCTCTTAAACTGGTTCCTTCACCTGTAAAAGCAGATGATAATAGCCGCGTATGAGGTGGTTGTAAGAATTAAGTGAGGTGATTTGAGGCCATGACAGGTACTCAGGACATGTAGAACTTGTGCCGGGAAGGAATAACACAGCTCAGCAACTGGACTTGCCCCTGGGCAGGGCACTGTGTATAGGATGAAACCGTACCATCTCACTTTCAAGTCAGACTTTCCTTTAAGGAAGTGTGTTCTCTCCTCCTCCCTCCACATCGCTGTTTCCACAGAGCTGAACCCTCTAAGTTGGGATTGCATGGAAATGTGACCAAACACCAGAGAGGTTTTCAGTGAAGTGTGTTAGTACAATTTTCTGCTTAGTTTCAAAATGAGTTGGGTCTGAGCCTTCCAAAAGTGGGTGAATCTCTGAGGTGAAAGTTTTCTGTGAAATTTTTGTGGCTGATTTGGTGACCTCTTTGGTTCTTACCGCCTTTTCCAGCTCTCAGTCAGACAGGGGAATCAACTATTATTCATGTCTTACTCTGTGCCAGGGCCTGGGCCAGGCACTTCAGAAAGTAATCTCTCGTTTACTCTTTATACCAACCTTAAGGCATAGATACTAGCCCTGTTTTACAAATAAGACAGTTGGGTCTAAAAGACATTAAGTAATGTTTCCAAGATCACATACATAGTAACTGACATAATTGTGATTGAACCTCCAATGCCTATGCTTTTATCCTAAACAGAAAACTTTTCCATGTAATGTGTTGGGGGGTCGCCATACCTCCAGGTTCGATGATTTCCTAGGAGGACTCACAGGACTGAGCATGTAGTCACTCTCATGGCTATGATTTACTGCAGCAAAAGGATACGAAGCAAAATCGGCAAAGAGAAAAGGCAGATGGAGTGAAGCCCAGGGGAAACCAGGCAAAGTTTCCAAGGGTCCTCTCCCAGTAGAGTTACACAGGATGAGCTGAATGCCCCCAGCAATGATTTGAGACAACACATGTGAAATGTCACCAAGCAAGGAAGCTTATTAGGGACTCAGTACCCAGGGTTTTTACTGCGGGCTGATCGCACCTCTACCTGGGTACCAAAGTCCAAAATCCCAGAAGGAAAGCAGGGGTTCAGCATAAATGTTGTCATTTGTACGAACAGTTTAGGCACAGTGAGCCACTCTTACCAGTTCGGGAATGGTGGGAACCCTCCCAAAAACCAAGTTCGCAGATGCCAGCCAAAGGCCAAACTTGTAAGCAAGCCTTTCCAAGAATAGTAGTCAGGCCTGCTATGTTAACTCTTGTCTGCACAGATCACCCCTCTTTGCTCTTGACCAAGGCATCTTTACAGAAAAATTATGATCAGTAGGACTCTACACACAGATGAGAACAAACTGCAGTATTGATCTCAGTTATGCTTTTTAGGGGTCCTGGACTTAGCCAGTTAAAACAAAGCCCATTAACTGTAAAGGTCTATCTTAGAAAGCCAGTGGCTTCCTCTTTAAGTTTCTGTATTAACAATTTTTTTTACGTGGCCCAAGGTATCAATTCAGGTACAGCACAATTCTGGCTAAGTTGAAGGTGACCTGAATTCCTTCTAGAGCTCAGGCAGTGTCATGATGTCAGGGTACACACAAGAAGTACAACCCCAGAGGGCACACGTGATACCCCTGGAAACAAAGTTTACAATTAGCACTTCAAGCTGGACATACATTAGTCAGGTCCACTGCGGTACCTCCCACCCTTGGGTTCTCAGTCAGTCCAAATAATTTAGTTCAGCCATTGGTTTCAGAGAGACTATCCACAGCGGTCAGTCTCAAACACTTTCCCTTATCCATGACACCAGTTCATCCGCCTCAGGAGTGCAGGCGACATCTGGAAGTGTTCTCTGTGGAAGTATATGAGCTGGGGCCACCCCTGCTGTCTCATAGTCACCACTGTCATGTGTGATGGTAGACAGCACTCGCAGCAGCTTGGAAAGGTGACATGGGAATTTTCCTTCAGGAAGGGGGAAAGTTTCCAGGAAGTTTTGAAGAGCAGAGATTTTTAATGCCTTCCTCCTTCCCCCCCAGGTATCAGGGTTTTATTTTGTTTGTTTGTTTTTGTTTTTTCTCCTTTGTTACAAATTCAGTGCATTCCATTTAGCAATCATAATTTTACCTTTTTTTTTTTTAATCATCCCCTGTTCTCATCCAAACCTTTCCTCTGAAAGGATTGTGGTATGCAAGAGGGACAAAAGAGTTTTATAGAAAAGTATTTTTATACAACTTAACCAGAAAAACACATCATGTTTAGGAATTGGTCAGGACAAAATCCTGAATTATAAAAAATTTTCAAAATGAGTTTGCATAGCCTCCTACCCCTTTCATCCTGTTCATTTATCCAGTGAACAGCTAGAAAAGATGAATCCCTTTTGGAGAACAGCAGTATTTAATCAAACTGTCTTTCTAAGGTGTGTGTACCAGGAAAAAGATGAGAGAAGTCGAGTCAAGTTATGTATTAGTTCATTGTTGCAAACTACAACTTACCTGGGAAGTCAGACGCAAGTCAACAGCAGCGAGCATCTCCCAAAGGAAGTCAGGAGTCTGACCTGTCAGGAGTGGGCACAGGCGTCATGCTCCTTGTGATGTGCCCTCCCCTGACTTGCAGCTTTTGGCAGGAGTAACAATTTAGGAATGCAATCAGTCTCTGTATCAAAATATGAGCCAATTAGCAGCTTGATTTTAGACGGTCTCATCAAAAAACAAACCTTTTCCTGTGGGCATTTGTATGTGACCCAGACCATGCAGACAACATCCATGATGTTTTCAGTTTCAGGCTCCACAGAGAGATGTCCTGTATCCACAGTGGTCCCCGAGTCAAAGTCCTGTTCATCGAGCCTCTGCCTGCTTTCAGTTCAGCATAGCACATTGTGATGCTGAAACAGCTCACAGCAGACGATATCAGGTTTTTGTTTAGAGTCAGGTCCAGATAACTAGGATCTGTGGATTCAGGATTCCAAAAGAAGAAGCCAGCAACTTCTCTTCAGCAGCAGCAAAGCCAAGATGCTGCAGGGCCAGACAACTGTGTTCCAAGTTCAGGTGACAAGCAAGGCTTTCCTAAGCCCTTTTGGTCTTGTCCAAATTTTACCTACTCAAAAATACGCACATCACACTGGAGAATCATCAGCCTCTAAACATCAGGCATCTGATTTTATAAGAACTCCTTAGCAAACTAAAAACTGCTTTTTAAGACTCCCAAGATGTATCTCCATCTGGAGATTGCCTCTCTTTTCCATGTTGTTTCCCTTTTTCCAGAGGCTCCAATGAGCAAAAGTCATTAATTCTGGAGACTTGTTTCCAATCCACAAAGAGTTTAAATTCTAACCCACTCACCAGTGGCAAAAAGCAGGGAAATTATGTTCTACTAACACTTTTTCTTTGCAGATTTCCCTGGTTGGGATGATTCCTCTGCGTTTATGAAATTAGAAGAATATAATGCTTTATATCAGTTTTTACCGTATATCCAGATGCAATAGCCACAAAATAGAAGCCAATTATTTTTTTTTAATTCCCTCCTGTTTTTCTCATTGCCAATTTTCTCAAACACCTAGTAGTAAATTTAGTGTTTAAAGGGTTAATATTAAAGTTTCTGGGGGAAGATCCCTGCTGGCATGCATGGGAAGTGGGGAAGGGAGCAGTACTTGGCAGTTGCAGGAGAGGTGACAACAGCTAAGCTGAAGAAATGGCTAAAATGTTTTTCTCCCTTTTTTCCCTCTGGTTTATCTGAAATTGTGCTCCAGCCCTGGATCTAGTTTAATTTTTTTTCCTCCGACTTCAAGGAGAGAACAATACAACCTTTAAACATTTTTTAGCCCATCCAAAGCTCACCTTGGGGAATTTTGTGCCCCTTTCTCTTGCCACCTGAAAGAGAGAATAGAAACCACAGGTGTTACAAACCTGCATCTTTTTCCCCTCACAGAACAGTCAGAAGCAGTCAGGGGAGCCAGCAAGTCAACTCTCCTGGAATTGGATCTTTCATTTTTAAATTCCGTAGGTAACTTCTACCTCTCACAACAGACAGCAGCTCAGCTGCTGTTTCATACCATGGATGAATGATTGCATGTCCTCCCAGGCACCAAAGGTTCATCATTCCCTGCCCCTTCATCTTTTCTTTTCCCAAACAGTGCTTTCCCCATATTTTGATGAGCTGAGTCAGTCTTTTGAATCCCACTTCTGACACCAGCTGTGAGGGGGGTAAGGGAGTGTCCAAGATCACTCCAAGATTTGATGATTCCCTAGCAGATCTCATAGAACTCAGCCTATAGTCATACTCATGGCTATGATTTATAACAATAAAAGGATACAAAGCAAAATCAGCAAAGAGAAATAGCACATGGGGCTAAGTCCAGGGGAAAGCAGGCAAAGTTTGCAAGGGTCCTTTCCCAGTGGAGTCACACATGACGCACTTAATTTCCCCAGCAATGATTTGAGACAACACGTGAAATGTTGTCAAGCAAGGAATCTTATTAGGCACTCAGTACTGAGGATTTTTATTGGAGGCTGGTCACATAGGTGTCCTCTGCCTGGCATGTACCAAAATTCCAGAATCCCAGAAGGAAAGCAGATGTTCAGCATAAACTGTGTTGTTTGTACAAACAGTTTAGGCACAGTGACCTACTCCTACCAGTTCTAGGAATGGTGGGAACCCTCCCAAAACCCAAGTTCCCAAATGCCAGCGAAGAGCCAACTTTATAAGCTACACTTTTAAAAGAAAAGCCATCAGACCTGTTAGGTTAACTCTTCTCTGCACATGTAATTTCATTTTTTAAGATATTCACATTTCAAATTCACTCCTGGGGTTTACTACTGGATACGTAGTAGAATTCTGTAAACTGGGAAACTCCTAACCATTTGACTTTGCCTCTCACCTTCACTTGTAACAGAATTTAGTCCTGTAGCGAAGGATAAAAGTAGTCTGAGAAGAATACCAATAAGCACCAGTTAACTCCCTGTATTTTCTGCTGAAAATCTTGAGGAGAACCTGAGGGAAGCACAATCCCTGGAGATGGCCATCTCCTTGTTTCTAAGATGCCAACAAATTCGATGTAAACTTGCCCAGAAATCTTAATGGTCTGCTCAGAGCCGCTACGGTTGTCCTTGAGGCTGCAGCCACTTTCCCTCACTGCAGAGGGACAACACTTTTTTCAAACTGACTACTTAAAATAAAGGGGGAGTTGTTGGTATTTATTTTTCCTTGCTTGTTTTACAAGCAAATACAAATCAACACTGTAAGGATGATTTATTTAACACTGCCTCTTCTTTTCAATCACCTTTTAGAGGCATTGTAGCCTGAAACAAGAGCATATACAGGCTGTGGAGTCAAATGAACCTGGCCTTGAATTCTGGATCAACTCTTCATTGCGTGATCTTAAAGAGGTTATTTAATCTCTTGGTAAAATGGGAGTAACAGTACCTACTTCAAAGGGTTGTTGTGAACACTAAATGAAAGAATGAATGGCGCCAGCCCAGTGGCATAGCGGTTAAGTTTGCATGCTCCACTTCAGCAGCCCGGGGTTCACAGGTTCAGATCCTGGTGCTCATCACACCATGCTGTGGTGGCATCGCACGTAAAAAAATAGACGAAGATTGCCACAGATGTTAGCTCAGGGCCAATCTCCCTCACCAAAAAGAAAAGAAATGTAAAATGTTTGATACGTATAGTATTTAACAGAGTAAGAATCTAGTAATAGTAACTGGTATGTTGGTAATGGTGATTATTTCTCTCGCCAACCCCATTCCCTCCTACCTATCCTTATTTTTTTCTTTTATGTTTTGGTTTCAAGAGGATAAAGAATCTTTGTCCAATATTAACTGTTTGGAAACTACCAGCTTTCAAGTAAGGATATCAAACAGTCTGCCTTACATGTGTAATAACAAAAGGTTGAGAGTGGTGTTCAACTACAAGTAGCTAGGGTTTAATATCTGCCTTCTGTTTTACCAAACTAGCAGATTTCTCTCATAGTTGGAAACGTTCCTGAGTTAGTTTACAGTCTTTTTCCTAAGGTGAGAGACAAGCTTATTTCCTCATGGAGATTTTTACCTCATTTATGTCAGGGTCCTCCAGGCCTGCTCTCTGTATGCTCATTTAGGGCAGTAGCTATACTGTGTCTTATTTGCCTTTGCACCCGCAGTCTCCAGCACAGGGCCTGCACAGGCCTACCACAGAGTAGGTGCTCACTGAACTGTGGGTGGATGGAGGAGGGATGGAAGGATGGATGGATGGCGCACACTGTGGAAGGTGTGATGATGATTATGACACAGTCTTGGTCTACAAGGCCAAGTCTGATACGGGCAGGAGATCACTCTAGCAGGGACAAGGCACATACTGCCAAGCTAGCAACATGAAGAATACACAGATTTGGGTGAACAAAAAGATCTGTGTCAGTGGAGCAAATTGTGATGAGCAAAGTACGTACCTGAGGTTAAGAAATGACTGTATTCTTATTCTCTTCTGTAGGCTGTGGGAAACTGTTGGGTTTAGAACTGAGAAGTATAGTCAGTTCTCATTTTTGCAGTAGTTATGTTGTATAAAGTTGCTGCAAACACTGAATTAGCAAATACTCAACCATTGCTCCTAGGGGAAATATAAGGTTAAGTTCCTAAGAGTCTCTAATCACAAATTTTCATCAACCAATCAATACATAACCTTGTTTTATGTGTGTTTCTGTTTAAAGACACCTTATTTAATATATAATGTTGATTCATTAACAATGAACTCATGGCCAACAACACTATAACTCGTGCCCAAATGAAGCTTATCTAACACACAGTTTTCTCCATAAGGCACATCACAGCCTTCTTGCACTTAGGGAAAGCACTTCAGCATTTTGTTTGGAGGCCATTTTAAACAGCAAAATCACCAACAGAAAGCAGAAGCATGCAAAAATCGTGACACTAAATATCCCATGAGAAGAAGATTTGTTAACACTATGAAAGCTAAAACAATAAGGCAGAATATTGCCTTGTTTGACCTCAACTGGGAACATGTGCATCAGGCAACTCAAATTTTTCACCACTCTGCACACGTTCTCAAATGGCCTTGAAAGTGCTGCAAGTATTGACTTAGGGGTTACAGATAAATTTTAACAAGTAGGCAAATTCACAAATATGAAATCTGGAATAATGAGGATTGATGATAATATGTGAGCTATGCAGCCTTTTAGGAACATTTGCATAGCATTTTGCCATTTTCAAGACACTTTTACATGTAATTTGTAAGTTAGCTATATTCATTAATTTGATAAACATTTAATACATAGTTAGTTTTACCAGGTACTTGCTAGGCACTAAAGATACAAAGATATGACCAAAGGCCTTATAAATGAGCAAACCAATCAAGATATTCAAAGGTCAAAAGTGCTGTGACAGTCTCTGCCAGCTATAGTGGGAACCCAAGGATAGCAGAGGGTTTAGTTCTACTTGGAGGTCTGTAAAACTTCACAGAAGAAACAGGGTTTGAGCCAGTATTTTTAAAAAAGGAGTAGTGGAGTACTTCTCAGCAATAAAAAGGAATGAACTCTTTCTGGGTTTTTTTTAAGGTTTTGGGGTTTTTTTTGCTTTTTCTCCCCAAATCCCCCCAGTACGTGGTTGTATATTTTTTTAGTTGTGGGTCCTTCTAGTTGTGGCATGTGGGATGCCGCCTCACCGTGGCCTGATGAGCGGTGCCACATCCACGCCCAGGCTCCAAACTGGTGAAACCCTGGGCCACCGGAGTGGAGCACGTGAACCCAACCACTCGGCCACGGGGCCGGCCCCAGGAATGAACTCTTGATACGTGCAACAACTTGGATGGATCTCTAAGGGCATTATGCTGAGCGAAAAAAGTTAATCTCAAAAGGTTATATACTGTATGATTCCATTTATATGACATTCTTGAAGTGTCAAAATTATAAAGAGGGAAAACAAATTAGTGGTTGCCAGGGAATAAGGAGAAAGAGGGTATAGTTATAGGGGGTGGGTATGACTAAATTTTGTGGTCTCATTCTGCATCTTGATTGTGGGGGTGGTTACGCAAATCTGCACATGAGATAAAATTGCATGTAACTATTCACATGCACACACTCAAATGAATACGCATAAAAACTGATGAAATGTGAATAAGGCCTATAGCCTAGTTAATAGTATCATACCAATGTCAATTTCCTGGTTTTGATGTTATACTATAGTTATATAAGATGGTACCATTGGGGGAAGCTAGGTGAAAAATACAAGGGACTTTACTATTTTTGCAACATCCTGTGAGTTTATAATTTTTTCAAAGCAAAAAGCTTTAAAAAAATAGGAATGACCATTTGCTGAGCAGACGTATGAACAAAACCCTAGGAATATAAACCAGCATGATGTTTGGGGAATTGCACACAGTTTGCTCTGTTGGAATTTAGGATATGAAGTTGGGCATGGAGGGAAATGAGATAGGAAATGAAAAAATACTGAAGAATCTTCTATGCATTAATCCAACAAATATTATTTGAGCATTTCTTATGCACAAGACATTGGGGATATGGTAGTGAATAGGCTAGACAAAATTTTTGCCCTCACAAAATCAATTCCAGTGGAAATTCACACTAGTTAAAGTAGATGTTAACCCTGTATTAAAGATAAGAAATTTAGGCTTAGAGCTGCCAAATGGCTAACACAAATTGACAAAGCTAATAAGTTGCAGAGCAATGGCTCCACCTAGGTCTTTTGATTCCACATTTCTGCCTTTTCCCTACTGTCTCAAACTTGTTGACTATCTTTATCTGGAAGGATTAGAGTAGGGAGAGCCTGGGAAAGGGAGACCAGATAGAATTATTGCAATAGACAAGACAACAAGCTGTGGGAGTCTGAACTAAGATGGCAGCAGTGGGGATGAAGAAAAGGTGGTGGAACCAGGATGAAGGAAGAATCTATGGGATTTGGTGATTGTGTAGCTATGTCAGGGTGGGGAGGGTAGGAAGAAGAAGTTGTCAGAGATGACTTAAAGGTTCCCAGCCTGAATGACTAGAAAGATGGTAGTTACCAAGTGCAGACACCAAGAAAGGCAGAGGAGGCAGATTCACTGGGATTTGTTGAGTCTGAGGTACCAGGAGAAAGTCTAGGTGTTTTCTAACAGAGAGTAAAGAGATTTAAACTGTGAGACTGGCTCAACACCAGAAAATGCCCCTGGCAGTGACTGGAGCGGATTTGAACGAGATGAGTGTTAGAGAGACAGTATAGGGTAGTGGTTAAAAGATTGGTTTCTGGAATCCCAGGCTGAATTCAACTCTGCCGTTTCCTAGCTGTTTGATCTTGAGCAAATTACTTAACCTCTGTGTAGCTCAGTTTCCTCATCTATAAGATTAGGATAATAGTGATATTATCTACTTCACGGGGCTGTTGTAAAAATGAAATGAAGTGATATTTCTAAAGCACTAGCACATAGTAATGCTCAGTAGTCTAAGCTGTTATGATGCAGTTGATGGGAAAGAGAGGAGAGGATCTTGCTAACCCACCGAGGTACTGAGAGAACCAGTGGTATTATAGAAGAACACCCACCATTGCATGCCCCTGACCCGATCAAGGAATACACAGGAGTTTTTAAAATATGTTTGAGGCAATTACAGCCATTTCAAGGGAGCTGAGTGAAATTCAGAGCCTTAATGAAATCTGCTTTTGCCCCTTTCTGAAGGACTTGGAGTAGTAGGGAGTGATGACAATGAATAAAGCCTTTTTGTGTGTGCCTTTTATATGCACAATCAACTGTATTCGTTCTCTGAAAGATAGATATTCTCCCCATTTTACAGATGAAGACATAGAAGCTTAGAGAGCGTATATTTCTCAAGGTTGCACTAAATGTCATTACCAGTATTTGATTCCCAAAACCCAGGTCCTTTCCCCATGCCATGCTGAATGTAATATGGAGTTACTGTTACTGATTATGTATAGGTATGTTGATGTATTTAAACCTTTACAAAATTATTTACTTTGCCCTAGAACTTAATTTTCTAAGGTGTTTATAAAGCACTGTCCCATTCAAAATTGCTATATCAGAAATCAAATAAACTTTTGAAGGCCTACATACAATCCAATCTAACTCCATCCAGCCATAAATAAAAAATCATTAGTTCTGTGCTCAGTATTCCAGGTGCTTCTGCAGACACGCTTTGCTCGCTTAACGTCTGTATAATAACCCATTGTAAATACAAACAACTGCCAACGTGTATATGCGCAGATTAACCTTTTCTAGACACTCCTTGTAATTTTCAAAGCCAGTACTAGAGTTGGAGAAAGCGTTAGCACATGCATCGACAGGTCATATCCCCCGGGCCTCGCTGCAGTGCCAGCTCCACTCCAGCTCCAGCCCCAGTTTACCCAGACCACACCCTGCTCTTCACCCAGAAGCAGGACCTCAAGGCTTCAGGTTTAATGTCCATAACTGATCCCAAACCTGAAGATTTTTTTGACATTTCCCAGTTTATTTCACTTTCCTTCTTCTGATTGACTTTATGTAAGAGCCTTGTGTGAACAGGCCTTCCTCATGCCTGCACTTTAGATTATGATGACTAAAAAAGACGATGTCGTATAGGTGAAAAAACCAAGAGGCAAAGAAGTGAGTAACTTGACCAAGGCCTAGGGAAAGCAAAAGACACCAAAGGCAGAAATGGTTGACCCAGGTTTACATAGCCACAAAGTGAGTTAGATAGACATTTTTTAAACAAAAGAAGACCTGTACACATCACGTCTGAATTATTTGGGATTATGTGTAACTCATCTCAGTGTGCCCTAGTACAGTGCCTGGCACGTATAAGCAACTAATGCTGGTTTATTGTATATGAAAGTGTAAGTCAGTAAAGTGGGTAATTATACTGTAGGAAACAGTTGTGCATATTAGAATGAGACAAGAAAGAAAGATAAATATGAAGCTAATTGACCCCCGGGACTGAGTTAGTTGTTTACCTTCCTCGTGCTCCCTTGCTGCCCTCTCCCCTTTTGTAGCCTTTACTGTTCTGAATTGCAATGGGCTGATTTCTTGTCTGCATCCTGCCCTAAACTCTCCACTCCTTGAGAGCAGAGATAGTGCCTTGTTCAGTGTTATATCCTGTGCCAGCATGGTTTCTGACACTGTAGTAAACACTCAGGAAATATTTGTTTAGTAAATAAATAAGAAGAAATAAAATATCCCTACCCACTCATGTAGCCACTGTTTTCATTTAGTTTTGGGTTTTGTATTTTCCATCTCACCAAGCGGAAACTCATGTTACCCTAGTGGCTTGAGGATAGGCAAGAGAGGGGCTATCACATTGTAGTGACATTCACCCTCACTTATTCTGGGTTTCACCCTCCCTCCCCCCAACCCTGGCACATGGTCGTGGCAGGGAATTCCAGAGTCTGGAGAACAAACCGTGGAGTCCCTGGAATTTAAGCTCCAGAAGTCACCCATGTAGTTAAAATTTTCAGGTGTTTTTTAACAGCCAATTGTCAGCCTCTCATTTTGACATCTCTAACGGGACATTCTCAGAAGAATATGATGTAGTAGGAAGGGGACTAAGCTAGGAGCCGTGCATCCTGGGGCAGAATTTTGATTCTTCCAGCCATTTGTTGTGTGATCTCAAGCAAGATACATCCTCCTCTGGGTCTTATTTTCCTCATCTGAAATATGAAGAGATTAAAATAAGTGCTTTCTTAATCTTCTTTCAGCCCTTATACTGTGTGATTCTATGATTAAATGACCTGGATACAGATAACACCTGCCCCTTTGACAACTGTCTTCTGAAAACTAGAGCAAAACCACGACTTCCTGGTCCTACTGGCTTTATTTAAGATCATCTTCTCTCGCTCTTTTTCTATGAGAATGTCTCTGTCCCTGGCAGTTTATGGGGACTTAAGCTTTTATCTACTGTAGCTGGAGGCTCCTATAAGCTGGAGCTTTGACAATATTTCACATTTATTTATCTGAGCCAGAGCTTAGGATCAGGTGGCAGCTAAGTCACTTAAGGTTATTCAAATGCATTGAAAATGTCGCTTAATAATTCAGAACCAGTTTTCTCTGTTTAGAGTATTAAGATTTTTTAAATCCTTCTAATTAGCTAATTCCAACAGCAGTTTAAATAGGGAAAAATCTGTCCCTTCTGAAAGGGCAACTGATGCAAACTTATTGTCAGTCCCTATGTCTTTGCAGCAGGACTGACTGAGGCAAGGACCAGAGAGAGCAGAGCCCGGGGAACCTGCTGGCGCGAGCTGCTAATGGTGTCACTGACAGGCTCTGCCTGCTGTGGGAGTGAGGCTAGGGGAGGAGGTCTGGGGGAAGCAGCTCCTCTTGACTCCTTTCCTGGGATTGGTGGATGCTCTAGGGAGGAGTGGGGAGCCTCCATTCAGCCATTCAGTAGGTCAGTCTTTCAGCAAACATTTATTGAATCCACACTGTTTCCTGCCGTGGACTAGGCCCTGGGGATAGATAGCCAGTGAGACCTCATTATATGCCCTCAGAATTCAACCTAACTGAAGAGACAACTCACAGACATCTGCAGAATTACCTGAGAGGCACAATACATAGATAACCCAGTGTGAGACTGCAGCTGCTCCTCTGAGCTAGATCCTCAGAAATGGGTTGCTTTTCCTGGTCAAAGTATAGGAGTGCTGTTTTAGCAAAGGACAAGGTTGGCATTGCCAATGTCTACATTTCACTTTAAACACTGACCTTGAGTCTGCCAGCAGACCTTGGCAGCACTTTGTCTGGGGAGCCCAAGGTGAAACAAAGGTATCAGCACAACAGACGTTGATTGACCACATGCGGGGCAGTGGCATAGGCACATGAGGGTGAGACCACAATGAGCATGTATGGCCCAGGGAATGGAAGAAGATGCCACCTATGATTAACTCTGTTACAAGGAACAGGAGAAAGATTAATTTAGGTTCTGTCACTTAAGCCTAGTTTTGTGGATGAAGTAACATTTGAGCTGATCCTTGAAGGATATGTAAGTTTTCACCAGGTGAAATTGGGGAAGAAGGACAGTCCAATAGAGGAAACAACATAAACAAAGGTTCAGGGAGGAAAAGACATATTTGGGGAATAGCAAACTGCTGTAATTGGCTGGAGCATAGGGTCTGAGGGGATAGTATTTAGAGAAAGAATGTAGGTACCAAGTCACCACTACCCTTTCAAAAAGTTTAGGCCCAGATATCACTATTTGATGTATTTTTTCACAATAAAATAGAATAAACATCTATTTTGCTACTTAACTCTTAAAATGTTGTTAATAAAGGCTTGCTCTGTGTTTTTCTGTGTTCCATGATGTGCATTCTCTGATTTGATCGTTTATTCAACAAGCATTTATTGAGAGCATGTAATACACCAGGTTTTTTGCTGGAAGCTGGAAACACAGAAACAGGAAACATACAGTTTCTGTCTCTAAGTGGCTCAGTCTTATCCAGGAGACATTCGCATTAAGTACAGTGGAAGACAAGCTGTCTTGATGCTCATAGCAGGCGTATGAGGTGGTGCATCAGATGCAATGTCCTTATTTAACAGACAAGGAAACTCAGGAGGAAAAGTGACTTGTCCAAGGTCATACAGGGAGTCAGAAGCAGTATGGTAGGGTTAGTGGCCAGGTTCGCAGTCTCCCAGAGGGTGTTGTTCGCCTTCTTTCCTCTTCTACTCTGAGCCCTGAATATATCCAGCCACCTTCAAGTACTACTTCCTCAGCATCTTCTCTCCTAAATACTTTTGCTTCTCCTGGTGGTACTTTTCCTTAACTCCAGGAGAGAGTTTGGGAGTTTCTGGTAAGTTTGGTATTATACAGGTGCCTGCTGGACCAATCTTCAAAGAAAACACCTGCTCTGTTCATGGTTCTTGCCTTCCAGTTTCATAAGCTTTTGGGCAGATGAAATGTAATATCAAAATAGCTCAGAGAGCGCCTTGGTAACATTTAAGATATTGAACGTGCTGCATCTGGTAACTAGAAAATTTAATGATCTCCTGCTGTTTTGGTAATTGGATAAGTAAATACATCAGAATAAATCACACCGGCAAGTCTTTTGTATGTCGTTAGGGACTCAACTCTTTTAACTCCTGTTCAAAGCGCCAACTCTTGAGCGGTGTTCGCATGCAGAGTTACGCACGCACGCACGCACCAGCTCGCATGGTCCTGCTTGAGTATTAAAATGCATTCAAAATGCTCACTTTCTCCCTAGCCGCTCTACCTAAAGAACACATCGAGCATGCCACTCTAGATCTCTCCAAAGCCAGGGAGAAAAGGTTTTTTTTTCAGAAGTTTAAACTAAACCTAAGAAGACATTCAAGCCTTTCACGATCTATCTCCAAACTATCTTTCCAGCCATGTGGTCCATTAGACATGTGCTATGAGCCTTGCCGGAATACCACCCATTTACAAATTGGGAAAATGGGGCCAAAGCAAGAGGGGACCATCCTGTCGCAGTTAGAAATCCTGTAAGAATTTTAAGTAGGAGAGAGACAGGATCAGATATTTTTTTCAACTCTCTCTCTCTCTCTCTCTCTGTCTCTGTCTCTCTTGGCAGTGCGAAGGAGAGACCCAGAGGGAAAGGGTCTTTTGGAGTCTATTAGGTGTTAGGTGATGTTCTCACCAGCTTACAGATGAGAAATTTGAGTCTTCTAGAGGTTAAACGACTTGCTCAAGAGCATACATGCAGAACTAGGATTCAAAACCCAGCAGTGCTTTGTCTTCCTGCCTCCTAATTATCACTTAATCCACAGCTAGGGGTGAAACTCTGGGGCAAACAATGATCAGGGTTTCTCAAAAGGTTTTTAAGCTGAGGTAACCGTTCTGAACCTAAGGGGTTAACAAGTTTTTCTCCAAACACGTGGTTAACGTGGTTAACGTTGTGGACCAATCTTTTCTCAGAGGCATCTTAGGAACCTCTTAGTCAAGGACCTGGCTGCCCTCCATGCTATCAGCCTCCAAAAGTGAGGCATGTCCCCTAGATCGGTGCTTCCAGGCTTTTTCAAATCAATGGCTATGTTGAAAATGTTTGTGTGCCTCATTGGGGGAACCATACTAGGATGCTGCGGGTCAGAAGCAATCCAGCCTTGAGGATTGTGGCTGCCTTGGGGGGTGAGGAGGCCAGCATCTTGGCTCACCTGTGCCCTGGCACACTGCTGGGGCTAAGGTGCACTAGATTTCTCTTGCCGCACACCAGACTCCTCATTCGTGAATTGGCCTCTGCCCCGTGTATTAAGCTTTCAGGCTCAGCAAGCCTGCAAACTGCTCGGTAAAGCAGGACTTTTATTTACTTGAAATCGTTTTTCCAGAACCCGAGAGGGAATAGTCTTGGGAACTGGCTCCCCAGGATGAGGAGACGTGCCTATTCTTACTCTCTTTGTGCTCTTTATTCTTTTATTCTTTTTATGTTCACTCTTCTGTTTCTAGACTAAAGAAGCTTTCTCCTCCCCACCCCACCCCACCCCTCTTGATAGAAGCCCCTCTATTCCCTCTGGGCCTCCCCCACTGCTGTTGTTTAGTAGTATAGTGACCAAAGCCACCATAGGGATACCAATGCAAAGAGAGGGTCACATCTTTTGTTTGGTGTTCAGGGTCTCCCTGACAGTGTGCCAAGTTTGAGGCCATTTTGACATTAGTAACACTTTAGAGTTGGTGTCCTCATTAAACAGCCTGTCTAAAAGCACAGGCTGGGAATGAAGAATCCAGATTTGGTCCCAGATCTGCCATGAATGCTGAGTAGCCTAGGGTAAGTTCTTTCCTCTCACTGGGGGTTTTCTGTCCCCATCTGTTACAGAGATGACCTCTAAAGACCCCTCCAGCTCTAATAGTCACTAGGTCTGTGATAATTGAGGAGCGAGATGAGTGAAATTTGCCCAAATGCCTGAGGTAGTAATATACTCTGTTATGAAGAGACATGTGCTTCAGTTACACGAAGGGAACAGTCCTTCCAAGCAAGAGACTTAGAATAGTCTAATATGTGACTATAGTACTAAAATTATCTAATGTAGTGGGTAAGAACAGACTTTGGAGCCAGACCTAGTTTTAAATCCTTGCTACACCACTTCCTGCCTGTGCAATCTTAGACAGGTTATATAATCTCTCTGAGCTGCTATTCCTCATTTTTAAAGTGGAGGTAATAGTACCTCCCTCTTGGGGTTGTGTAGTGCTTATAAAGCACTTAGAACATTAGCACCTAGCAAGCTCCCAATAAATGTTAACTGTTGTTATTATTATCATGTGATAAAACAAAGAACAGATAGGGCAGCCCACAAGATACAATTTCCATCCCTTTGTCACGTTAGTCTTCTCTCCCTTTGTTCTTCCGTTAACTTTTCTTTCATTCTCCCTTCTCACCTAAAAAAAAAGTCAAGGAAAGAAAATGTCCTGTAGGCACCCTATGGTCTACAGCTACAGAAACCCACCCAACCTTACTCTCTAGCACCCTAGTTGTTCTACTACAGTTTAGTAATGGAAAGAGGAGCATCCGTCACTGTTTCCTGGAAACCCTCCACCCAGTGCCACTTCTTTCATGTGATCCAATGAGACATATTGGTCCAGAAACTACACAGGAATCCAGGATGGAAATAAGCCATAAGGTAGTCCCACAGTGGGACCCTTCCAGGTTAGAAGTTCCTTTGGGGGTTGCATTACCACCTGCAGCAAATGTAGAGAAGTTGCTAGAAGCCACAACTGGCATTGTTGTGGTTGATGATGATGATTATGGAGATGATGATGATAATGATTGGCAATCCCTTAATGTTTGCAAAAGACTTTACAGTTACCACAGACTTTTCACACCCTCATCAGATCAAGATTAAGTTCTCCCTCTGATACTTTGTGGGTGTAACGGCCCTCTTCAGGGATTCCCAGCTCATCAAAAGGTGTTTAAAGAAAGTGGACAATTAGCTGTTAGGACCAAATTAGTAACAAAAGATAGCCTGTGTGCCTGTGGGAAACGACAAAGCCCGTACCACAACAGGGACCTGAGCCATGACACAGCTGCAGAGTGCTCGCTTTCATTATGCCCAAGGGAAAGTCAGTCAGTCACATTAACTGTCCCCTGTTTAGAAGTCAGATGAGGGGTCGGCCTGTTCCACTTTGGCGGCTTGGGGTTCATCAGTTCGGATCCCAGGTGTGGACATGGCACTGCTTGGCACGCCATGCTGTGGTAGGCATCCTACATATAAAGTAGAGGAAGATGGGCATGGATGTTAGCTCAGGGCCAGTCTTCCTCAAAAAAAAAAAAAAGTTGGATCAGAGGTTAAGAGGCAACGAAGATACAGTCTGGAAGCTCACAAACCTGAGTGCAAATTCTTGCCTTCTCTTTCCTAGCTATGTAATCTTAGGCAAGTCCTTTAACCATTTTTGACCTCAGAGAATCCATTTATAAAATAGGAATAATAGGAACACTTAGCTCATAGGATCGTTGTGACCATTTAATTAGATACTATATAGAACAACTAGTATAGGGCCCAACACTTCTAAATGCCAAATAAATGGTAACTTTTTTGGTGGTGGTGACATTTATAATTATTTTTTAAACTTTTGATATTTAATATGCATGTTTTTTCTCATAGAGTAGCTAACAGAATAGGTTTCTCATAGCATATCAAATTGATCAGTTGTTCTCCCAAGTTCAAAGTAAACGCTAATTTTGAACAAAACCAAAAGCAGATATATTCAGCTTCACTATAATCTGGGAACGTACATTTGCAGCCTTGTGCTGCCTCAGAGTAGAAGGAACTCGGGATTTGAAGTGAGAAGACCTGGGTTCAAATGTGAGCTCCACCAATTTCTAGTTGTGTGGTTGTGTATAAGTAATGTCCCTATTTGAGTTTTGGTGTCCTCATCTGTAAAAATGAGGATAAATTAGTCCAGTCTCTTAGGATGACTCTGAGGTTTAGCTAATGTATGTGAAAGTGCTTTGAGAGCTGTAAAATAGTAGTCATTACTATTATTTATGCATTCTTCAGAAGGAAGCACATTCATTTGGTGTTCAAATAACTTCGTTTTAAAGAAGCATCTCTTTAAGAATAAGCTTTGTTGTAGCTTTATGTTACAGGTGGGAAATGCATTTTAGAATTGATTTATGCCCTGACTCGGCGACTCTGTCATCTTCTAATGAAGGCTGAACAGACTTTGGGAAAAAGGAGCTGTGACCCTTGCATCAAGTTACATCAAATCATAATTGTTAAGCACTTGCTTAGTGCTGTGGGGATATTTGGGGTTTAAGGGCCCTTAGATAATACCCTCCCACTTAACTAGTTCGAGACTAATTGAAAGACATAAGACCAATTGAAAAATAGACATAGGACTCAAGGGGGGATAAAAATATCACCTTTGATACTGAAAAAGTTGATTATAGATTGTAATTTGGGATCTGCAGCCAAGGGGTTGATATGTTCTTTGTCCCTAAGTTAGAGACTTGCCTTCTCTTGTACCCAAGAGTCCTTGGCACAGCTGGACACTGCAGGCCCTTGTACCTTGTAGCTGGAGAGCAGGTTGGCTCTGGAAAAGGAAGAAGAAGGGGCTGAGCTCAGATTCTTCTCTCATACTCACCAAGCAGATAGCTCTCTTCTCACCTGTGTGAGAGAGAGGGAGAGCATCCAAGAGTCCCTTCTTGGGGAAGCATGAATGTGAAATAATTCCTTCATGGGTTATGTCAAAAAAAGGTCTCAGTTTTATAAATAAAGAAAACAGTGAACCAGAAAGTTAAGTAACTTACCCAAGATCATCAGATAGTTAGGAGGTTATAGCATTGGGGATCCAACCCAGGTCTCTGTCCCTAGACCACACTTCAACCACTCCAGCCATTAGGGAGCTCACACCATACAGGTGGCATCTACTAAGACATGAAGAAGGCATTGAATCGTAATAGTTTCCGTGTCTCAGGTTCTGTGATGGCTGTTTTAATCCCTACAACCCTTTCACCCAGTGGAGAAGGAAGCTGGAGCTCTAAGCATCTTCCTGACATGGCTAAGAGATGAAATTTGAACCCAAGTGTTTCTATTTCCAAAGCCCAACTGCAGCCCAGTTTACTCCATTGAATCACTAATGCCCACATTTTTTTAAATGCAAAAATTAAAGTTAGAGAAGACATGTGGCTTATCCAAACTTGTACCACTAGAGCCAGAACTGGAACCTGTACATTCTGGCCCTTTACATCCAGACAACATTAGACAGTGCACAGCCTTGGCAGTCGGTATAGAGGACTATGAAGGAGGGAGAGCTTGCTGACGGCTGCGAGGGGAGGGAGGACTTTCAGGAGGTGATCCATAACTAAGGGGAGGATTTCCTTATACTTGGGGAAGTTTTTTTGTGGTGTGTCTGTGTGGCTGTCTGTGTGGTCTGTCTGTCTGTATCTGATGTAGAGGATGGAACCTAGCTGTCCTTCACATCACTCAGGGGAGAGGAAGGAGAAGGGACATGGGTGAAATTCCAGTGTTTGCTCTCTGTGTGAGCTACAAAAGGCTTGTAAATTTTCTGCTGGTGTGGCACGTTGCTCCTAGGGGTCAGGCTGCACAGGGCTCCCCCTGCTCACACTACTGCTAGCACACAGTCCCAAAAATGGTTGGTGGTTGTTCGTCATCAGAGGGGAGCAGGCAAATACTAGAGAAAATCTGAGAACAGAGCTTTTCTCCCCTTGAAGATGCTAGAACTTTCTGAAATGCAAATTCTACTCTAAAAGCAAGAATACATTTTGAGAAACTGTTGGTGGTTTATTGCTTCCCAATTTCACACACTGAACCTGAGGGCTGTAACTCATGGAGTGAGAGGGAACTCTGATAGGCCACTTGTGGGAGGTGGGAGAGGCAAGGAAACAAGACAGAAGGCTTGGGTTCTGGTTCCGCCTCAACCACTTATGATGTGTGATCATAGGCAAACCCTATCTCTGGGTCTAGTTTCTGAATCCACAGAGTGGGGCTTATTCCCAAGGCATGATTTCCAAGTCCTACTGCAGTGCGTTTCCCCATAAGCTGTTAAAATACTTTGGGAACCTTAAAAAGTTCAACCTAGTGGTTCTTTTTAAAGACTAATTTTTTAGAGCAGTTTTAGGTTCATAGCAAAATCGAGCAGAAAGTACAGAGATTTCCCATATACTCCCTGCACCGACACATGCATAACCTCCCCCATTATCAGCATGCCCCACCAGAGTGGCACACTTGTTAAGATCTATGAACCTACATTGATATCATAATCACCCAAAGTCCATACTTTACATCAGGGTTCACTCTTGGTGTTGTACATTCTATTGGTTTGGACAAATGAATGACGTATGTCTCTCATTACAGTATCATACAGAGTATTTCCACTGCCCTAAGAATCCCCTGTGCTCTGCCTATCCATCCCTCTCCCCCCAACCCCTGGCAACTAGTGGTCTTTTTACTGTCTCCATGGTTTTGCCTTTTCCAAAATGTCACGTAGTTGGAATCATACAGTATGTAGCCTTTTCAAATTGGCTTTTTTCACTTAGTAATATGCATTTAAGAGTCCTCCATGTCTTTTCATGGCTTGACAGCTCATTTCTTTTTAGCAGTGAATAATATTCCATTGTCTGGATGTACATAGTTTGTTTATCCATTCATCTAAGGAAGGACATCGTGGTGGCTTTCAAGTTTTGGCAATTATGAATAAAGGTGCTATAAACATCTGTATGCAGGTTTTTGTGTGGACATAGGTTTTGAGCTGTTTAAGGTAAATACCAAGGAGTGCAATTACTGGATTGTGTAGTAAGAGTGTGTTTAGTTCTATAAGAAACCACCAAACTGTCTTCCACAGTGGCTGGGGCCATTTTTCGTTCCCACCAGCAGTGAGTGAGCATTCCTGTTGCTCCACATCCTCACCAGCATTTGGTGGTGTCCATGTTCTGGATTTTGGCCGTTGTAATAGGTGTATAATAATATCTCATTGATGTTTTAATTTGCGTCTTCCTGATGACATATGGTAGAGCGTCTTTTCACATGCTTATTTGCCATCTGTATATCTTCTTTGGTGAGGTATCTTTAAGATCTTTGGCCCATTTTTTAATTGGGTTGTTCATTTTCTTATTGTTGAGTTTTAAGAGTTCTTTGTATATTTTGGATAATAGTTCTTTATCAGATGTGCCTTTTGCAAATATTTTCCCCCAGTCTCTAGCTTGTTTTCTCATTCTCTTGACAGTGTCTTTTGCAGAGCAGAAGTTTTTAATTTTAATGAAGTCCAGCTTATCAATTATTTCTTTCATGGATTGTGCCTTCAGTGTTGTATCTAAAAGTCATTGCCATACCCAAGGTCATCTAGATTTTCTCCTATGTTGTCTCCTAACAATTTTATAGTTCTGTGGTTTACATTTAAGTCTGTGATCCATTTTGAGTTAATTTTTGTGAAGGGTGTAAGGTCTGCATCTAGATTCACTTTTTTGCATGTGAATGTTCAATTGTTCCAGCACCATTTGCTGAACCTAGCATTTTTTCTAAATGTGAAAATATTAGATCCAGACTTTCCTTTATTCAATTTTAAAATAAAATTAATTAGCAAGATTAAATTAAAAGGCTTGATAATAATACCTGCCCTACATGATTGTGAATTAATGTTTATGTAAATACCTTGCAAACTATAAGTTTCTATGCATAATTACTGATACTATTATTTTTAGTATTATTCAGCTCCTGCCCTCGAGTAACTCCCAGCCTAGTAATAGTATTATATTTATGGTTAAGTGTTAAAAAAAAAAAAGTAAGAAGCAGAATGGTGTGGCTAGAAAGTGCCCCAAAAGAGAAGTCAGAAACTCTGGGGTACAGTACTGCATCTGCACCTTATGAACTGTGTGACCAGGGCCAAGTCACTTGACTTCTCTGAGCCTCAGGTTGCCCACCTGTGAGATGAAGGAGTTGGACTGTTTGGCATTTAAAGAGCTTTCCCACCTCAGCATTCTGGGGCTCACTCAGTGGGGCCAAGACGGAAATCTGTCACGTTGGTTCACATCTTTCTCAGCAGCAATGTTATACTTTTTCAGAAAAGTAATAAAAATAAGATGTATATGAAAGTTCAAACTGCTGAGAAAATTAACCTAGAAAAGAATGGCTCTGTTTGGTGGAAAACATGTCCCATTTTTGCTACCATAAACATGTTTCACAAAGCCAATTTGCTAAAACATTAAATTAGTTAGAAAATATATCCATTCAAGTTTCCTAAGTATAATGAATAAAATGTCAAGATGGTTGACTTTCCTTTTCTAACATACACAGGCCATACTTATCTGAGAATACTCCCCCTCCCCCAAGGAGTCCCAAAGGATGGGTTTCTCTGTTGATTTAGAGAGTCAATAATTCAGTAAAGTCCCAAGTAAATGGCAGAACACAAGCTCAGATTGGGTTTTTGTATTCGTATTTTATAAACATTTCAGGATTTTTTTACTGACCCTTGACCTTTTGCCATTCTTAAAGTGAAGATCTTATATCCTGGAAGCTTGGTTAGAAACAACCTCAGGGTCATCTCATCCCACTTCTTTTTCTGTGTGGATCCTAGTACTCTTAGCAACACCTCTGGCGGAATAGTCTAGAGTTAAACATATGTATTCCAAAGCTAGATTGCCTTGATTTATATACTGGCTCTGCCCTTAATAACTTTGAGACCTTGGGCAAGTTACTTAATCTGCACCATGACTCAGTTTCGTCATCTGTAAAATGGGAATAATAGTTGTACCTACCTCAGATAACCTACCTCAGAGGGTTATTATAAAAATTAAATTATTTTATAAATATGAAGTGAGTGGAATATGCCTGGTACAAAATAAATCATCATCTCCAAGTAAGCCATTATTTGAATGCTTCTAGGGACAATAGAGCGTGCACTCACCTCTCCCCGCCCTACCCCTCCATTTGTCCAAGGCAACCCATTGACTTCTTGGCCAGAAGCTTTCTGGTTATCCTGAGCTTTGGAGTCAGACAGACTTGACTTTCAAATCTTATTCCACCTGCAACCTTGGGCAAGATAACCCATGGTGTCTTCAACTGTAAAATGGCAGCAATCATACCTACTTCACTTGGCTGTTTTGAGGACTAGTTAAGGTATTATATATGAAGTACTTAGCATGGTTCCGGCTACATGGTAGGCATTCAATAAATGATAATTGCTGCTATGATGATGATGATGATGATGAGCAAAAAGAAAATAAAGAACAGAAGGAGGAGAAAGAAACAGTAGTAGCCATACCAGCAGTTGCTGCTCTGATAAAACAGTTCTTTCCACCAGCTGAGTTCTGCTTCCCTGGGATTTTACCTCACCAGTCCCAGCTCCACCCACTGGAGCTGCACTGGACACACCTACTCTGTCTACTTGTCAGCCCTTCAGATATTGACAGAGGGCTGACACAGCCCATCCCTGGGCCTGTAGCAGCACCACACCACCACTGCTCCGTGCTCTCTCTCCGGGAGACATCTCCCCTTCTTCAGCTCTTTTTCAGAGAACGTGGTTTTTAGGCTCCTGCTTACCAGCAGTTCCCTCCTGGCATGCTCCACATCCTTCTTGAATGAGGCCCAGAGCACTGCAGGATGGTTTCACAATATGGCCCCTCTCTTGCTGGGGAGAAGCATGGTGTCGGGTATACCCCTAGGTTCCCCACAGTCTCTTTGTCCACACCAGGCAAATCAGAATGGAAACAGATTGTCCTTGTTCACTTTGAAATTTCTGTCTGCAGTGACCTTCAGAGCAAAAAATTTCTTGTTATCTGGGGCACCAGAGGGAGTAGCCCCAACACAGCCATATTTGCTGTGAAGCAGTCCATTGGTGGCAAAGCCCCTCTAAACTATAAAAGGGGGTCTCCAGATCTTGAGGCATTACCCTATCAGGGAAAAGGGGGCACTTCTACTGGCAGCAGGTTAGAAATAAGAAGGGCAACGTGGTGCAGACCTGGGTTTCAGGAGGCTTCAAGGAAGAGCTCCAGCTTTGAGGCTAGACAGACTGGGGCCCTTACCCTAGGCAGCACTCCAGCCAGTAATGGCTCCCACCCATTGAGCCCTTACTGGCTCAGGCACTGTACCAGAGGCTTCACCAACATTATTCCATTTAACCATCACAACAACCCATAAAGGAGAAACGGTGATTATTGCCATCTTACAGCTGTGGGAAAACTGAGGCTCTCTGGTTGTGTAACTTCTTTAAGGTCGTATAGGCAGTAAGCAAGACAGCTGGGATTTGAATCTAAGTTCGCTTCACTTTTTTAACCATTATTCTGAGTAGTCATACCCTTACTTTCCACGTAGCCTTAAACAAATGGCAACCACTTTGAGCCTCAATTTTGTCATCTCCCCCTACCTTGCGTGGTTGTTATAGGGATTAAATAAAATAACATATGTAAAGGGCCTGGCATGTAATAGGCGTTCAAGAAATTTTAGTTTCCTCCTTCTCAAGTCCTAGCTCTCCCACTTAAAGTGACTGAAAAAAGCACTTAACTTTTCTTGAACACAGTTTTCTCGTGTGAAAACTGGGTGTGGTTTCTGAACCTCTAACCTTGCAAGTTGACAACTCAGGCAGGGTATGCACAGCTCTGACACTGTTAAGATTATGGCTTCTCCCACAAACATCAAATTTCCAGTTATAAAATTAATAAGTCATGGATATGTAATGTACAGCACAGGGAATATAGTCAATAATATAATAACTTTGTATGGTCAGAAACGGTAACTAGACTTATTGTGATGATCATTTTGTAATGTATATAAATATCGAATCACTATGATGTAAACTTGAAACTAATAGGATATTATATGTCAATTACACTTCAATACAAAAAAAATCATATTTACAAACCACAAATAACACAGTAGAAGATGCCGGAAGAGCTCTGGCATGTTAATTAAGAACAATAGCGGAAGCAGCTGGGCAGAAAATGCCAACGAGTCAGAAGCAGAGGCAGCCTAGCTCTGTTTGTTGACAGAAGCCAGCGCAGTATTGTACGTTAATTGGGGAAGTGGGTAAACATTTGCCAGCAGCTTGCCCCCCAGTGCATTGGAAGACAGACAGCAGGCTGGGCCCTCCCCACCGCCTTGCCTGCCCATCTGCCCACAGCCCGAGAGATACCAGTAGAGCTGCTGTGCTCTGGGTTCCTTATAAGCAGAGAGGATTCTGGAGGCGGATGTGTCTCCTTAATGACCCTCCTGGGCATATCAGGTTTCCATCTGGATACAGTCGAAGAAAGTGTTCCTCCTTCAGCTCGCCAGCCTGCCTATGACACTCAGCCCCCCAGGGCCTCCACTCCCCCTCGGCTAGGAGAAGACAGTGGAGCCATCTCATTAGGTGTGGCTTCAGTTGAGCAGAGGACAAGATTGCCTGCCTCAGATGCTGTAGTCTCTGCGCATGGGCCCAGAGCTTCTGTATCAAACAGAGCAGACTGCTTGGCCTCCCATCACACACACTCGGAGCTGCCCAGTCATCTGTGTGTCTGTCCATCCCTACAGTTACTCACAGGTACAGCAGCCGTCATTGAACACCTGTTCAGTGCCAAACACGGTGCTAATTACATATTTTTTCTCATTCAATCCTCACATCAGTCCTACAAGATTGAGACTAACTCCAAAACCATAAAGCTAATAATAGCCAACACAGCTGTGATTGAAATCAGACTCTTTCTGTTTCCAAAGCCCATTGTCCTTTCCACTAAACCAGTCAGTATTTGTCAATTTTTTTAAATTCATGTTCCCTTTCGATAAACAGGAAAGTTTTGTTTCTCTCTCACTCTCAGATTCAGAAGTCCTCCACATCCCATCTCTGCCCCTGGCCTAGGAGGTTATAAAAGTTAAATAAATTAGGTAATTTGGGATCCCTGTATGATTAGCATATCCCAACTGAGCCAAGATTTTGTCTAGCTTCCCTTTCTATAGTTTATATTATGAAATGATGCTTTTTTACTTCTAAAATAGAAAGTTATATTATGACATTGACTCATTTTTTCAAACTAAATATCCCCACCACCAACAACAACAAGGAGATTGGGCTATGCCTCCCTGGGGAGCCTCTCCGCAGCACAGGAGACAGCACCTTTGGGCATGGTGGCGTGGGCATTCTACAGTGTATACAGGTAGGGTTAGTAGAAACATCAGCACCAAAGGCTTCTCTCTTTTCTCACTGAGCAGAAAAGGCCCTCCCTGCGGTCAAGAGTTAAGCAAGCAGAAGTCCCTGGGAATACCAGTCATTGTTTAACCCGAACCATTTCCTGAGGGGCCTCCTCTTCTGCTGGCCAAGCTGAGCTGTGCGGGTGGCAAGGGACCTCCACCTGCCCAAGAAGAGGTCCAGTCTCCTGAAGCTATGCCCTGAGATCAAATGCCAGTTCTTCCACTAAACTCTGAGACTTGACCTCTCTGAGCCCTGGTTTCCTCAGTTATAAAATGAGAATGACAACATCTGCATTACAGGGTTATTTAGAGCATCAAATAAGATGATAGATGTGAAAATGCCCATGCCAGTGCATAGTAGGCTCAAAATCAATGTGCATGGGTAGGATCTGAATGCCATGTGGAAAAAATAGTGCTTGTTCCAGTCTTTTGAATATGTGTTTTCTTTCTTTTTAGGTAACCCAGCTGGACCCAAATAAGTCATTATTGGAGGTAAAGTTGTTCCCTCAAGAAACCCTTTTCCTTGAAGCAAAAGAGTAAACATGGCCCAGCAGTGGAACCAGCCCTTCCTGGACAAGCCGGAGGCTGCGTCAAGAGAAGGCTCCTCACCAACCCACCTACGCTCTCGTCTCACTCAATTCAGTGTCACACTTCTGCCTCTTGCAAGATTGCTGGAAAAAAGTAATAATAAACATAGCTACTTAAAATTGCCCATCCACGAGTATATGTTCCCAACCTCGTTATAGAGAATTACAACTCTGCCACCCTCCCCTACCCCCTTCACCTCACCCTCATTCACTGACTTATGCACCGTTCAAGTGTGAGTGATCACAGAGTAGAATTGTTACCTCTCCAATGCCCTTCTTCTCTCCACAGTGTCTAGGACAGTTCTGTGACAGCAGGATGTTCTGTGACACCAGGATGCTGTGTATTTGCTATGTCTCATTGAGCCAGGGCTTATATGCCTCTGCCTTTTTATTTTCATGACTGGATTTCTACTTTGTCACCTAATTTTAAAAGGCAGGGGTAAAAAGTCTAATGGGATTTCTTGGTATGGAGATTAAACATTGTTGTAGGAAAAAAAGCATATCATTTTTGTTGGTACTTTCTGACTTCTTTACTAAGATATAAGGTTGAGTTTGAGGACTGCATTTGACATATATGCAAGATATTTACTACTGCTGCCTTGAGTCTCCAGGTTCCATCTAGGAGGTATCTGCTGTTCTTTACAGCGTGAGAAACTGTTGAAGTGCACGATATTAGTGATGAGATAATGTGAAGAGGACCAGTACCAGGACTTCGGTATCTGGCCCGGCTGCAGGAAGCTGCTGATAGGTTTGCATTCGGGCAGTTAGAACCTCACGGACACCAGCTCCCAGGTTGCTGGTCCATCAGTGTGTACGCTGAACACAATTTTCCCGTGTTTCTCTCCCTCTTCATCACGCGTTTGGACCTTCTCACTTGGTGTCTTAAGCACCTTGTCTATCGCCAAAATCTGATCAGCTGCCTCATGGACTCTGAGCCCAACTGTAATAAGGAACTTGATCCACTATTTCATTCTTTTAATGTTTTAATATTAAATATTGAACTCCTATCTCAAATGAAGGGGTGTCATTCTATGGCTAAGCATTCTGACTTCATATATTTGAGAGAGCAAACAGGGGCTCAGCTCAGAAGACATGTGTTGCATGAACCTACATATAATAATTTTGGGGTGATTTAGTAAATGTGGATTTTTGTTCATCTCTGGATTTGGGGTTTAGAGTTTAGTTCATGGAAGCGCTGTTTATGTCTTCACGGCCAATGATTTCTTTTCAGTCTTGGAATGTTTCTCCATATCTATTTTGTGTCACCTGTGGTCTCTATCCTGGGGTTGGGATCCTGATTTGACATTTTGTACTTGTCCAAAAGAGAGTATGAGTGCTGGATTTTTTCCCCCAGCCCAAGCCAAGGGGTTCTCATAAGACTCTAACTGAAGCCCGAGATATGCCTGGTCACTTTTCCCTCTGCCCAGAAGTGGGCACTGGCCGGGAAAATTCCTCCTTGTGTCTTTTCTCTGATACTCCAGCCAGGGACCTCCCCTGAACACTCTCTTAAAAGAAATGTGTTCCTAACAGACTAGTGCTGTGTGTGTGTAGGTGCAGGCTTTCTCTGGCCCCAGTGGTCTCTCCGGGGAGGCTGAAAGGAAGAGACCCACTGTGGCCAAGTTCAACCTGAGCACTTCCTCTCCAGCTCCACTCCTACCTTCCTAACCTAATGGCCCACAAGACAGTCATGTCCAATGCTAAGATAGACTAGAGCATGGGGTCTTCTTTTTCCAGGTAGACCCTGTTCTGGAGCTGCCCTGGAGAAGCTTCTGCCCTGAACTCAGGCCACAGTCAGGAACAGCAGCAAGGGTGGGGGCAGAGATTGGAGAAATGAGACTCTGAATTCACTTTCACGTTTAACCTATTCCATCTGATTTGGGTTTGACTTTATCATACTATTCCCCCCATCACCTTCACTTCTGTATTCCAATAACATACATTTTACTCTGAAACCAATTTCATCAAAGTTATTAAATGCTACTTGAATGTGTATGAAGTTTACCCTCCCTTTTTCAGCCTTGTCTTGGAAGGTTCTTCTTGCTCAGTACCATGAAAGGCTATCCTATAGGCCCCATTGCTGGGAAAGGCCTCAGCTAATTATCACTGTTCCCTCATGTCATTCTGCTCTACGAAGCTCTAGAACAGGAGGCCAAACAATTTTGTGTCTTTTCTTACAACATTAAAATGACTTGCATAAAGTTAGATTCCAAGAAAAACAGTAAGGACTTGTTATCACCACAGAAATAGCAATGTCCTTTGCAATTCTTCCTCCTACCCTTAATCTTCCTTGGGCTTTACATTCCAGCCATCAGACACAGTCAGTGACTCAGTCCAAATATTTGCTTGGTCTTCTTATGCCCAGCTGTTTATAGTGAAGTTCCAGGGCTCCTTATCATTCCCACCCCCGTTCCAGTTCACTCCTTTGTGTTTCTTGGATTAGCGGTTGTACGTTTGAAGCATTCGTTTGAAGGTTTAAGGAAGCATTGCCAGTTTCCCACTGCTCTCAGAAGGTGCAGGTGGGGGCAGTGTCTGGTTGGCCGTGTTGCCATGCTCTGGCACCACTGGTTCTATGGGACACACAGGTGATCATCTCTGAATTGTAAGCCTGAGTTGGATGAGAGCATCTTTTATGGAATCTTTCTTTTTTAATGTAGAAGAATAGGTTTAGGCTTTCATAAATTTTCCTTGGTGACATTAGAGACATAAAATAAGTTTGCAGTTTCATTAAAATTGCTACTACCAAAGACATCCTGACCTGGATGTGCTGGTCAATGGGGTAAGTTTTAAAGAGATTGCAGAGCTCTGCAGATTTCCCCAAAGCTCGGAACTTATTCATTTGGATGTGGGAGAGGGTGTTGATTGTCTCCATGAGCAGCATCACTGATTGATACACTTCCACCGTCCCTCTCAGTCCCTCATCCACCCAGTCTTGGATCCCACAGGTAGATGGGATGTGGAATCCTAAACTCAATCCAGGAGTAACTCACATAGGCATTGCACTTAACAATCTATGTGACCCTTTCACATGCATTATCTCATTTAATCTTTTATAAAATTCTTGGAGGGTGATCTCACATATATCACACATTCCAGAGACTTCAGGGTCTTCAGTTTGAACGTTGGTTCTCCCACTTAATAGCTGCATGACTTTAAATGAGTAACCTCCCTGAACTTCAGTGTCCTGATAACATTCAGATAGCACTCTGAAGCTTACCACACCTTCCACACACATCCTCACAGTCCACTGCAGTGAGGGAAGCAGGGCAGAGGTGATCAGTCCGTTTTTGCACATGAGGCTCAGAGGGCAGTGGCTTGCCTAAAGTCACACAGAATGTTGGTAGACATGTTAGGGCTCAAGCCCTGGGCTCTGATTTTCTGGTCCACAGCTCTTTTATAAAGAATCTCTAAATTTCATGCCCAAGAATGAATCTTGGAATCCCCTACAATTGTGTCCAAAAAGTTAAATGTGTACCTTTCTGTATTCTTCAGATTCTCAGTGGGCTCTATTGACCCCAAAAAAGTAAGAACCACCATTTACATCATGCAAACATCATCAGACTATTTGCTTATTTTCTTCAAGCCATATTTTTATTTAAAATCCCCAAAGAGGCTGGGATGCAACAGGTAGGCTTTCTTGCCTTGAACCTCCCTCTGCATTTAGTGCTTCTTCCTCATCTCAAATAATTTACTTTGGAAGATGGCCCTTAACAACCCCAACTGGCCATACAGCTCCTCTCTGCTGCATTTTGAAAGTTTGGTCTGAAAGGAAACACCAATAAAAGACACTGCTCTCCAGTCTTCAGTATGGTAACTCTTAATGTGTACACTATGAGTTGTGGTTCTCGGTTTCAAGAGGTGATATAATATGTGGTTAAGAGAAGAGCCTCTGGAGCCAAATTGCCTGGGTCCAAGCCGCTCCTGCACTTACTAGTAGTGTGCCCTTGGGTAGTCACTTCACCTTCCTGTGCCTCAGCTTGTTAGCTATAACATGGAGATAATCACAGTACCTGGTTGACAAGGTTGTGAAGATTAAAGGAATTAACACAAAAGTTAGTTAACATGTAAAGCAGTTAGAACAGCTATTATCTGGTCTACAAACTCATATGGGATCATAAAAAGGAGAGTGGGTGATGACAACAGTGAGAAGTGTCAGATTATGGGGGAGGACACACAAAACGTGAAAAGCAGACATCAGAAGTCCAGGAGCACTGCTCCAGGGCCCTTCAGGGAAGGTCACTGTGTTACTAGTATCCTTAAGGATGAGCCTGGGGCATGGTGGGGAGCAGGGGAGAGGACTAACTTGCTGAGTGCTTAGAATGTGCCGGGTACTGGGCTTGGAGCATGACATACATGAGCTCATGTAACCCCACAACAACCCTGCTGGTGGGTGGTCTTGACCCCCTTCAGAAGAAGCAACAGGCTTGAAGAAGTGAAATGACTTGGGCCCGAGCTCCACAGCTAATAAAGAGGAGAGCAGAGCTTATGACCCAGCCCTGTGACTCCAAAGTCCCTGCTCTGTTTATCACAATGTGGTACCTTCAAGGAAAGTATGACATAATACCAAGGCACTTCAAATCGTAATATTTTTTAAATGTTGGTTGATGCAAAAAGGGGTAAAGGAACATTTTTATAGAAAACTCAGCTTTTCAGAGTGACTCATTCCCCAGTGTGTCAGGAGCCAGAATGTAAGCAATGCCTTTTATTTTTAAGCACATGCAGTGATTTGAAAAGGATCCTGTAAGTTTCTGCCTCTTTGATGTCTCCAGAATCCATTCCCTGCTCCTTCCTCCGTTATCCCACTGACATCTCTTCCCTTTGGACCTTTATCATCTCTCACCTGGGTTACAAAAGCTCATCCTAATTGATCTCCCTTTCTCCTGTCCCTTCTCTTCTAGAGCAGTCTCCACACAGCTGCCAGAAAGAGCTTTCTAAATACCTGCCTCCCTGTGCCACACCCCTGCTTTGATCCCCTCAAAGGCTTCCCACTGCCCTCTGAATAAAACCCAAACTCTTGGCTTGGATTTACAACTCCTGTCATCTGGCCCCTGTCTCCCTCCCCATCTCTATCTCCAGCCATGCCCTTAACACACATCCTGAGCTACTTGCACTCTCCTGAAAGCAGCAGCTTTCTACCACCCCTGCCCTTGCACACTATTCCCTCTGCTCTGCATGCCCTTCCATCACCACTAGACTCCTACCACCATCCATCCTTCACTTTCAGTTTAGCCTTCACTTCCTCCAAGATGGTTTCCCTAGCCATTGCCTCACCCTCAGGTTAGGCGCCTGTGCTGTGACTCTTCAGCCCTGTGCCACCCTTTTCCTAGCACTGGGTCACTCTGAACTGTAACTCTTAGCTCACATGTCCTTCCTCCCCCTACCCCCAGACCGTGAGCCCCTAGAAGGGTCTGAGTCACTTCATATCTTCAAGGCCTAGTGAAATAACTAGTACATAGTAAGCACACAGTAAATTTGGACTTATTGACTGAATTTAAACAAATAATGATGTCCTTGTATTAATAAGGTGGTCACTTCATCTCTAACATCCAACTCATCTGGGAACATTGTAAGGGCAGAGACCAGGTCACAATCGTCTGTTATTTCCAGAGCCAGACTGGGGTCTGGCATGAAGCAGTCGTGCACCCAGTGGTTACTAAAACACTTAATTAATTGGAACTGGAGCAAAATCAACTGGAGCTGCTGAGAAGAGATGAAGAGTGAAGGAATTGGTGTTGAGTGAAGGCCTCGGTAAGGCCTGCACAATGCCAGGGGCTTTATACACTCTGTCCTCCCACACCATCCTCAGAATCACTCTGAGGTCACCGCTATTAGTGTCTTTATTTTACAATTACGAAAACTGAAGCTGAGAGAAATTATGTCCCTGTCCCAGAGACACACAGCTAGTAGGGAGGGGAGCTGAGCTTTCCCTCTGAGTCTCAGCCCAAAGCTCATGCCTACAGTGTTTTCTCTCCGCGATGAGGCCCCCCTCTCTGAGCTGCTTCAGTAGCTGTACCCTCTAACCCGCAGATGACAGAGTATAATAAAAATCCTCAAATGCTTCTCCGCTTGCCTTCTAGGATGCTGCACTTCGCTAGTATCCTCCAACCTCTCTGAAAGGTCCTGCTCTGTCTCCTCTGCAGACTTTCCCTGCTCTGCTTGCCTGCAAAATGTCAGCAGCCCCTGACTTTGCCATCTGCTCTTCTCAAACTCTTCTTAAAGAAGAGGCAGTTTTTACTTCAAGACTCAGCTCAGATTTTGCCTAAGGTGTAAACTCCACGAAGGTGGAGTCCATGTCAGTCTGATGTGTTGTTTTATCCCTTGCCATTGGCCTGGCACCGTGTAGGTGCTTGGTAGATAGCTGTTGATAATAGTGAACATTGACGACATGTTTATTGCATGCCAGGCACTAAGTGCTTTACTTGTATTAACTTATTTACTCCTCATAACAACCCTATGAAGTAGGAGCTATCAGTAGCCCCACTTTATTGGTGAGCAAACTGAGGCACAAGTGATTAAGTAATTTGCACAAAGTCACACAGCTAGTAAACCGAGGAACCAGGAGTCAAATGCAGGCACGTTGGCTCCAGAGTTCAGGCTATTACCGCTCCACTCTACTCCTCCTCCTCCAGGAAGCCGCCTGGAGTCCCCAAGACAAGTTAGGGGCCTCTTCTAATCCCCAGGTTTGACCCTAGCAGAGCACTTATCACATGATTGTGATTATTTGCACAGAAGTCTCCCCGTGTGGCCTGTGACATATCTTTCCCCCTCCTGGCACAGGGCACAGACAGTAAATGTTATACGAATGAATGAACTACAAAACCATGCTGTGAGGGGGAACACACTGTCCATTTCATATGTTGATAAACAGACTTACAGAGGTTAAATCATTTGCCCAAAGTCTCATAGCTGCTATATAACACATTGTCTATCTCCAAAGCAAATATTTTGTCCACCATGCATTTTCATCAAACGAGCATTCAACTTAAGTACTGTTAAAGGCCCTTTGCCTTATGGAGACCAAGTCAGTTTTGACTCTTTCGTTCATCATGTAGGCTTTTCGTTAAATACTGGGTTCTCAGCCTCTACCCTTGGCCCAGAACTCCTAGGCTGGGGTGGGGCCACCAGTTTCAGAGCAGTGTGGTCAATGCTAGAGGAGTTGCAGAAGCTGTGGGGACCCAGAGGAGGCTCCCGGTGCAGGCGGTCAGATAGGCTTCTGGGGAGAAGTGAACCCCACCTAGGAGCTCTGGCCAGAGTCCACTCTGTGCTAAATGGCCTGCCCAAGTCTGACAGTCTGAGATCCCAGAGTTAGAAAATAGGAGCCTCCTACAGGATCAGAATGGAGGCTGCCCCTCTGGGATCAGGGCTCTAGGCCCCTGGAAATGTTATCTGCCTTACTTGCACACACACTGGTAACATTTGCATAGGATTCTTCTGAGGAGTTGGCAACAAGAAGAGTCTTACTGAATCTTTTCTCTGTGTTTTTGGGGGTTGGGTGGAAGCCCATGTAAGAGGAACCAGGTGTAGAGGCCAGGAACTTTGCTGTATTTCCAGAGGTGGGTGCCAAGGCCTAAGCTGGATGGAGCATGCCACGTGGGAATCATCTAGCTGGGTCTGCATAGTCCCTTTCTCATTTCAGAACATTTCCAGACACAGCAGGTCTACCTTTCCTCTTGCTACAGATGGAGAAACTGAGGCACAGAGCAGTGAAGTGACTTGGCCAAGGCCTCCATTCTGGCATACTTTCAACTACACCAAGCATTAGGGAGGAACTGGCTTGTGCAGCTGATGCCTACATTCTTCCGTTTCCTCTTATAAAAAATGGGGTGCATTTTATGAGGTTTTTACATGCTATGGGAGGTCATGGACACACAAGAACGTGTTCTCTGGAATAAAGGTGGTACTGTGCCACGGTGGCGCAGAGCCCAGCTCCTGCCTTTGGGGAGCCCTACCAGGAACAAGTAGTGCCAGGGTGTGCCCCAAATAATGGAGGCTCTGAGAGGAGACAGGTAGGGGGTGCTTCCAGAGGCAGGGGAGGCCTGGGCTGCGCTGCTCCATCCTTACTGGGCAGTACCACTTTGTGCTTCACGGCAAACACGCTCTGGTTAGTGGAGCCCCCAGAGAGGGTGGCGAGTGGAGTGGGTGAGGTGACCCAGGGAGGGCGATGGCCCAGAGTCCTCTGCGACCTTGAGCAACCCAGGCCTGCCAGAAGGTCTCTGAGCCTTGCAAATCCATCGGAATTCTGATTCTGGAGAGAGTTTTCAGATTATGGTTCAAGAGCAGAGGCAGCTCCTGTCACCAGCTCCCAGCTCCCCAGTCTTCCTGCTAATGGAGGCAACAAAGGTACTGAAAGGGAACAATTTCCCTCTCTGGAGTGAAAGCAAAGAGAGGAAATCATTCATTCAGGAACTGTCTAACAAATAATAATACCCAATATACCTTGAGTGTTTACCTTGAGTGTCAGACACTGAGAAGGACTTTACATGACTTGTGTTACTGAATCCTCACAATGACCCCATGAAAGCATTATTTTTACTCCCATCTTACCTAGAAGGAAAGGTGACAAATGCAGGACTCCAGCCCACGTCAGGCTCTACACTGGCAGCTCTGCTCAGCCAGGTCCTGTGACCAAAGGTGCTGAGGATACGTGAAGGGTGGGGCCAGCCTCTTGACCAGCAGTGACAGCATATGGGTTGGTCCTTGGGGGCAAAGGGTGCACAGAAAGGAGTCAAGAAGCCCCCAAGGGAAGAGGTTCCAAACACTAAAGGAAGTGATTCCTTCCTCCACCCCTCCTACACCCATCCCCACGGGGTCAGTTCTAGGGGTGGAGAAAGTGGTCTCCACTCAGCCTCCTATCTCCAGCCAGTCTCCTCTGTAGATGCAAAGAGCAGCTTTCATTCCCTCCCCCACCCAGCTGTGTGACCCTGGGAGAGTCACCTACTCTCTGTGCCTCGGCTTCCTCTGAGATGAACTGGAGATAAAGATGGGTGGCTGTGTGGTCTCAGAGAGGGCACATGCACAGGAATTGGAGAGCTTGCAGGATCAGGATGTGCCTATTGTGCCCCCGACAAGAGACAGTGGGGGCATCCTGGGGGCTGGGTCCTAAAGGGTGAGTAGTTTCCAGGGGGGACTCAGAACCTGCAGGAGGTATCTGTGCTTCTGTGCCACCTCAAGCCTGGAGTCTGAACCACCCATTAGGGCCAAAAAACATACTTGTGAGCCAGCTTTCCGACCTCAACACAGACCCTGCCAGGAAAGAGAGTTAACATATTGGGCTCCAAGCCAACCAGTATCAGCGCTGAGCCAGTCATGCAGCTTGGAACTCGCCCACCATACACAGCCTGGAGGGAGACTGCGCTGTCCCCTGTCCCAGTGGGAAATGCGAAGTGGAGGGAGTAGGAGGTGGGGTGGTGGTGTTGGTGGTGGAGGAACCCAGAGCAGAATTCTTTGAGGGAAAGATGCCAAGGGTGAGGAGGTAGGGGCTGGGGGATAGATTAGGTCTCTGCCTCCTAGCCCTTCCCTCTCTCATAGCTTCATTTTCATCAGTGACCTGGGGGTTACAGGCTGGGAGTATGCAGTCTGTCGAGGCACTTCCCAGGAATGGTCGGGACTCAACCCCAGGCTGACCCGGCCCAGGAGCCTAGCCGTAGTGCCCTTCCTCTTCACAATCTCCTCCCCCAACATGTGGTGGCCCGGCTGCTGCTGTTCTCCAAGCAATCCGATTCTGGAGTGGCCAGCAGACAAGCCCAGAGAGGGCTGGCGACTCACCCGTGGTCACACAGCACAGCAAAGCTCCCAGTCTGGGTGGCATGGGGCCCCCAGGGCTGATTCTCGGAATCGCTGTTTCCAGAGGCCCTCTTGGGAGATGGGGACCAGGAGGAGGAAGGTCGGAAGAAGGCCGCTCTGTGGGTGCACACTGTCCCCAAAGCCCCGGGAGGACCTGCAGCTCACTTGGGCCTTTGCACAGTATCGTCTGTGCAGAATCACTCTCTCTCCCTCCCTTGCTGGGCTTGGTCAATGCAGGGTCCTTCCAAACTCAGCTTCCGGGAAACTGTGAGAACTAAGGTAAAATGGGGGAGGGGTCAGGAAGGAGGCCAGTCTCCTGAGCAATATACTATAATCAGTGACTTTCTTATGCTCCTGCCATAACCAGTTAGACGCTGTGAGGGGTGAAAAGATTCCATTCACAAGAGCCGTATAAAACACCAAGGAACATGCTTAAGAAACAGAACCATAGGAACAAAACAACAAAATTTACAAAAGGACATAAAAGTCATGAATAAATGAAAGTCCTACGGTGTCCTAGATGGAAGGAAATATTGCAAATTGGGAAGATGCACGATCTCCCTCAAATTAATTTCTAAAGGCAGTTAAATCAAATTTCCAAAGAGTTTTTTAAATTTTACTTTCTTTTGGGACCTAGCTTTAAAAATTCTAAAATACTCATTCAGAAGACTGTCTTTCCACAATAGCCATGAGAAGTTTGAAAAAGAAGATCAGGAATCAGAAAGATGACTTGCCCACCCAAGTATTACAGAACTACAGTAATTAAAAGAGTGAGGCTGGTGCAAAAGGGAACAGCGCCCTAGAGGGGAAAGTGCTGAACCGCCTAGAGCCATCTGGGAACTTAGGACGTGGTCTACGGTGGGGGGAAGTGTGGCTCATTGGGTAGTGCTGTGCTAACTGGCTAATCCCTTGGGGAAAAATTAAGTTACAGCCTTACTTCACATCTTCCGCCAAATTTAATTTCAAATGAACTAAAGATATAAATCCTGACTATCATGAAGAGGTGTTACTATAAAATAGAGGTGAACGCTCTTAGAAAGTTAGATTTGAAAAACCCTTGTTAAGTATGATACTGTAAGCAGAATCTATAAAGAAAAGATGACAGACGGCTACATTAAAAAAAATTTAACTTCATTATAGCAATAACAAAACAGGATAAAAACAAAAATGGAGAAATGCAGCAGATGTTACAGATAGGAGGGCACTACCCTCTTTAATATATAAACAGCTATCATAAATTAAGGAAAGGAGAAGCTCTATGATAGAAAAATAAGCAAAGGATACACACAGTTTTTTTTAAGGCATGAGTGACTAACACACAGGAAAAACTAACGCATAACTAAGGAAATGCAAATTACGATGGCAAAAAAATCTTTTTTCCTGCTTGAATTGGCAAAGATTTACAAAATCAGCAAGATGCACTACTGTTGTGTTCGTCAAGACAGCCTTTCCTGAGGACTGACAGGTAGCTATCAAAATCCTTAAAAAACAAAACTAAACAAAACAAGCCTCTGACCCATCAATCTTATTTCCAGGAATTTATCCTAGGGAAATAATTAAGCAAATTCACAAAGAATATTCATTGTAGCAATGTGTATGATAGCAAAAATTGGAAGTAAACTAAATACCTATTGATAGGGAATTCGCTAAATAAATTAAGGTATATCCATACAATAAAATATTAAACAATTCTTTACAAAGATTATGTAGATATGAATATGAAATATGAAAAATCTTCATTTGTAAATTAGAAAGCAGGTAGCAAAAAGTGTATTTTTGTAAATGTAGGTACACAGGAAAAATATTCCAAATATGCTTTGCTAAATTGTCTAAAATGTTTTATAATGTTTTACTTTCTCAGAACAAGCGTAATAATGTTTCCATTCGGGAAACCTAACGTCGTCAGGAAGTCTCCTTTGACCCTCTTTTCCACACTTCCATCTCTGCCTGTTCTCAACCGTGAGGTCATGATAGGTGACTGTGTTCCCAGTTGGCCAAGAGCTCTTTAAGGGCCCATCATGGTTGATTAGTCTCTGATCCTCAGGGCCTGGCACTTACTAGGTGCTCAACAGGATGAAATGAATGACTCGTTTTCTCCTGTTGCCGTGAAAGATCGGTGAACCGAATGGAATCCAACCGATTAAAGCCGCTAGCTCTGACCCTACTATCTCGGAACCGAAGGTGAGAAGAAAAAAGCCTGAGAGTGAAAGTCGGATCTGGGTTCCTATCTTCCCGGAGGCTCAGCAGCAGCGGGGCAAGTTACGTCGTGTAGCTGAATCTTGGCGGACTTGAGTCTGAAACCTGGAACGTCACAACCACCCCCACCAGCAGGATTGCGTACCAAGCAAGACAGCACACATCAAGCGTTTAGCAGAGTGGTAGTACACAGTAGGCACTCAAAAATAGAAGCGAATCATTGAGCGATGAACAAGTTTGTCTCGGGCTCAGAGGCGCCCAACCAGAAGGTTGTGGAGATAGGAAGCCCGGCAACGCCGCGTGGCCTCCTCTCCTGCACGCGCCCTGCAGACGCCCGGGCTTGCTGCAAAGGGCGGCTGCAGCCGCTGGGGCTCTGCGCGGGGGTTTCCGCCGCGCTGTCAGCACCGCTGCCCTCGCTCCGCGCCTGCAGCCCGTTGGGGGTCGAGGACCAGGGAAGAGGCTGATCACCGGCGGGGCCCGCAGCCCCGAGGGCGAGGGTGCAGAGAGGGCCAGGCCAGACATCCTTCCACCGCGCCCAGCCCGAGCCCGCGCCTGGAACCGTGCAGAATTTGGGCCTTGGATCAGGCTCTCCCCTGGTACTCCTGAGTTCGAATTCTGCTCTGTCCCATACTAGTTGTGAGATGTGGGACAAGTCACCTCACCTCTCTTGAGTCTGTTTTCTCACCCAAGTGGGATAATAGGACTTACCTCGCAGAGGGTGGTGAGACTTAAGTAAGACCCTGTAGGGGAAGCGCGAGGCGCAGGGCCCCTCGCAGAAGAGCGCCCGAGAAATCAAGCGCCACGGTGGGAGAGGTTCTTTCTGGCCGCAAAATTGTGCCCTGCTCCCTGGCCCTGGCCTAGGCCGTGTTCGTGGCTTTGACCACGTAAATGGGCCATTTTAGCGGGGTCGAGAGCGAGGACAGCAAACGAGGCTGCGCTTCTCCCTGTCCACCAGGAGCACACGCAGCTGAGAGTCTTAATTCACGTGGCTCGACAGTTGATCCGGAGGAATATGTCGTGCTGTGTCTGTGTGTATACAGGTGTGTGTGTATCCCCGCGCGTGTTCGTGCGTACGAGAGTGCCTGTGGTTGTGCGGGAAACAGCGTGTACCGGGCGGCCCGCGAAGATTCTTCTCCCAAAGGCACCTTCCGGCTTTTCTCCGCGCCCCCTTCGCGGTAAAGAGTTTCAGCCAAACTAAGGGAATCTGGCGTGGCCAGGGGAGGGGTGGGTACGGGAGGGGCCACTCCATCCCGGAGCCACTGGTTTGGGGATAATTACTTTTAATGTCAGAAAGATTTAGTTTAATATCATCTCTATTAGGCTGCCGGGAGGGTAATTAAACGGGACGCGCCGCAGCCGGCGAACAGATGGCGTCTGCTTGCTCCGAGGCCGCCGGCAAACAGCGCAAAAGTCAATGCCTCCCGGGTCCCCCGTCAGCGCCCCTGGCCCGGCTCCTACTCAGCGCCACCAAGCCATGCCTCCAGCCCCCTGTGCACCCTCAGCCTCTGACTCCAGCCTCACTCCGGGTCTCCACCACGGCCATCCCTTTGGACCCCACCTTCGCCTGGGCGAAAGCATCGGGGATGGGGCCAGCCGCGAACACTGGTGGGTGGACTTCCGTGCGTGGCTGGGAGCGCTCACCCGGGGCTCCCAGCCCCTTGCACAGCAGAGGCATCAGCAAATGATTCTGAGCTAAGAGGACCTGCGTGAGTGAGTGTGTCCGTGTGTGATTGTGAAGACGGGCTTTCTGTCCTCCGCTGCCTCATTTGTACGGGAGGTCTGGCTTTCTCTGCCCAGAGTCCAGCCGCCTGCAGGGGCCAGACCTGGAGCAGGGTTAGGTCCGTGCAGGAGCGAAGGCACATGTGCGTGAGCATATGCTATTGGTGTTCCGTCTGTCACCCAGGTAGGAGTCTGGGTGTCTGGGTGAAAGGTCACACACCAACTGCATGTTCCAGGATGAGGATATGCTTATGAGAGCGCTGTGAAGTTAATCGAACTTTCTGAAGGGATCCTCTTGGGTGGGAGGGTGGCCGGGTCAGAGGTGAGTGCACCCTGTGCGTGGTCACTGCATGCAGGTGTGAGGATGTGTCCAAGACTTTTGCAGAATGAGGTCACACATACCAGTTGTGTGTCCAGGTATGATGCCACACTCTGGTGTATGGGCAGCCCCTGCTGCCTCAGTCTGGGCATGCTCCCTCACTCCTGGCCGCTCAGCCAGGCCACCCCCTTCCGGGCTGCTCCCCTCTGTGAGCTCAATTCAAAGCAGGACTAGCCCGGGAGTGGCCTGTGGAGGTGTGAGTGCACGCCTCCCTCCATGACACATTCACTCACATGAGCACCTGGGGCATCAGAAGAAAGGGTGTGGGTCTCGAACCTGTTGGGCTGTGAACAGGAGGGAGAAGGATCCACCGAAGAGAGAGGCACCTGTCCTAAGGGTGGGCAGATTCCCTCTGATTGGGCTGGGTTCCAGGATGTGCCGTCTTCCTCTCCTAAGAAAATGAGGTCCCTTACATACTAGCAAGAGAGCTCGGGGTTCCCAAGTCCTGGTGGCTGGACCCTTGGCTCCCACAGGTTTACTGGACCGAAGTGAGGGACTCTCACAGTGGCCTGGCACGAAGAGGGGTCTCTGGCCCACCGCCCTCCCGAAAGCTAGGCAAACTTTTGTAGTTCATTTCGTTTGGCCTTAAAAATAACTTCTCGAAAACTTTGTCCGAGGTAGCTCCGGAAGGAGGCGCCCGGCCTGGCGACCCTGCGCAGAATCCGGCCGCGGTCCTCTCTCCCCCACTCACCCCGTGCCAGGGGGGCAGTCAACGCACAGATTTCCTTGACCTCATAACCTCAAGGTGTTGGAAGGTGGGGTCCGGGTCCTACGCTCCTGCAGGACATACTATCCCAGACTCACTTTCTTACCATCACTGCACAGCGGGAGACCCTACAGGGGCGGACCCCTTTCTCTCCCCCAAACACCTTCGCAGGCCCCAGCGAGTGGAATTTGCTAGGGGCGAATGACCTGGTTTCTAACACTGCCACAATCTCTGTCCTGGTCGAAGAGCGCTCGCGCACGGGCCGGGTCAACTTTCTGGAAGCTCTCCGCCGAGCTCTTCCGCATACCACTCTCCCCACTCTCCCTCCTCCCCCCTAGCCTGGCCCTCCAGGTCGGCTTCCAGGAGGAAGCCGCGCGAAGTTCCGCGGTCTGCGGTGGGGCTCCGCTCCCTGTGCCTTCCTTCCCCAGCCCCAGCCCCCGGCGTCAGAGGCGGCTGGGCTGGCAGGGCGCGGCCAGCACTCGTGCCAGGCGGAAGGGCTTGCGTCCGGAGACCCCAGGGCCGAGTCTGCACGCCCAGTACGCCCGCGCCCCAGACCGCGCAGGCCAGAACCCCGCGGCCCTGGAAGTTTGAAAGAGCAACGTGGAAACGCATGGTCGGGAGTGGAGGGAAAACTCATTTTTCTCATTAAACGAATTTTCTTTACTCTGAAGGAGATAAAGAAAAGTAGAGAATAAAAATGTGAAAGAACATTAGAAGGACATTAGAATGAGGAAAAGACCTGGGGTGGGGGGGGGGGGGGGGGGAGAGGCACAGAGAATCACAGCCAGAGAAACCCAAGGCGATCCCGTCCGAGGACCGCGGCATTAATTCCAGATGTTGCCATTCAAAAGGGAAAGAAAATCCGAAACCTGTTACCTCCTCTGCAGACCGAGCTGTACCTCAGGCCGTGACGTCAGGACGGGCGAGTAAGGCGAAAGTTAAAAGTACTCCTGGGGGCCCGCGGCGACCTTGTCTGCAGCCCGGAAGGACCGACAGATGGATGCGCACCCTGCGTCCAAAAGGATCTGGGGAGACAGAGAGGCCACTTTTAACTTTCGTTTAAAAAAGAAAATTAAACTGTTCGTTAATTTAAAACAATAACGATGAAAAGAATCCCACCACCACGAAAAGGAAATCGAGATGCTGCAGAAGTGAGGAAAGGAAAGAGCAAGAGGGGGCAGAGGGATGGGGCTGGGGGGAGGGGAGAAGAAAGGCGCAGAGCGCAGGGGACGCGGCGGGCGTGGACGGGAAGCGCGACCTCATTCCTTCTCTCCCGACTTCCTTAAGAACGAAAATCCTCGTAAACCACACTTACCCTCCGTGCTGCCTATCGTATCAGGACTTGAAAATAAAGGACCTGCGTTTTAAGGGCAGTAGGGGAAAAAACAAAATAGCCTCCAACTACTCCAAACGCGTCGGACTTGGGAGCGCGCCGAAACGGAGCCGGAAGGAGGCAGGAAAAATCGTCTTGGCATTTATGCCATATGCACCCTCCTCTCTCCACCCCCACCCCGACCACAGTAATTGAATTGACACCTGCCCCCATCCCGCCCCCGGGCCGCCAGGGCCACTTGGGAAGGTCGGCCTTGCCAAGCGCCCCGGGCCAGTGAGAGCGGCCCAGCCGAGCCCGCGCCCCAGAAGCCGAGGGGTTACACACGTCTACGTAGAGGCACCGGACACGGTAATTAGGCGCAATTCACACGCTCTTGGGCGCACGGAAACTACTTGTCACGATATTTTCAACGCTCCTCCTTGCCCACTTTTTTCCACTCCTTCCCTGGCGCGCCCCCTCCCCTCCCGGAGGCACTCGGTGGAGCTTTTGGAGTTTCGAATCTTTCGGACACTGTAGAATGCGGGGCTCCCCGGGCGCGGGCCCCGCCAATCAGAGCGCCGTCTGCCTCCCCTGGCCAATGGCAGGCGCCACATTGTTGTCCAATTCTGTCTAATGGAGCCCTAAGGAGCAACAATAGAGCGGGCGAGCGGCTCATTGAGAGTCTGGCAGCGCCGGGCAGCTGGGGCCCGGCTGGACGCAGCGTGCGGCGCGCTCGGCGAGGGGACCCTGCGCGGCGAGGGCCAGGTCGCGGGTTCCAGCCAGCCGGTCCCTAAACGGTCCCCCGGCTCCGATTTCCGACGGAAGGGCTGGACTGCGCAGCGTTCTGAGGGGGTCCGGAAGTTCGGACATGGTGACTGGAGGAGGGTGACGTGGTCACATAAGGGGCCGGGGGGCAAGGGGAAGAGGCCGAGAGCGCCAGCGTCGCGAGCGGAGCTGGGAGGCGCGTGCAGCGCCAGCGGAGGAGGAGGACCCCCGAGCCCAAGGCAGGTAGTTGAGGGCCACAGGGAGGGCGGGGGAGGCGGCCCGGCCAGGCCGGCCGTAGGGAGTGCGCGGCCTCAGGGAAGAGGCAGCGCGCATAGGGAGGGGGCTAGGATCCCCGGGCGGAGACACCAGGGTTGGGGCCCGGGCTCCGGCGGGGACCGGCGGACCCAGAGGAGGCCGCGGCGGAAGCGCTGAGCTGGGCCTGCTTGGGCCTTCAGGGGCCTCGGCGCAGGTGGGACTCCGGTGTTCGCTCAGGGCCGGTTCCAGAGGCGACTCCCTTGCCTCGGTACTGCCTGCTGGGCCATCTGAGTCCCAGGAACCCAACTCCGAGACCAGAACGCGGGAATGTGCGCCCGAGCGGGGTCCCGCGGGGCCCCAGGATGGGGAGGGCGTGTCTGACGACTTGGTCCCTAAACCGGGAGGGGAGGGGAAGGCCCCAAGAGACGAGCAGCAAAAAGGATCTCCTTCCTGCAGCGCCTAACTTTTGCAAGATACTTTTTCCTCCTCGACTCCTCCTCCAGACTCCAAGGCTAAAAACCGTGCCGCAGGTTTCACCCCATCCCCACCCCCAGCCTGCAGGCCTGCGGGGCTTTCCCTCACGCACACTTCTTGGCCCCGCGTGGGCCCTGCGACCCAGACAGCCTATCAGCTGTTCTCGCTGTTTTCCTCGTCCCTCAAGCTTATCTTTGGGCAGGCTTTGCCTATCTAAAGAAAGTTTCTCTGACTGAATTTTCACTTTTCTCCTCCCCAGGCCTCCTAAACTCAGCTCCACTCGCGTTTTCTCTCCCACTTTCTGGAGGCCGCCCCGTGGAACTTGTAGCCCCCACCTCTCCCCGGGTCCCCGGCCTCGGCCTAACTTTGCTCCCGAGTCGTTTGTTTCCCTGCTCTCACGCCACTTGCTAGAGCTCTTCCTTCTGTTCCTGATTTTTCTCTCGAAATCTCCTGCTCCCACCAGCCAAAAAACCCCCTCCGCCCACCCAGCAGAACTCCATGCCTCGCTCGCTCTCTCCTCTTCCACAAAACTGAACATTTCGCCTCAGGTTTTCCTGTTTTGCTCTCGGCATCGGTCTAACTGTTGGGTCAAAATTTTCTCTCTAATCCGAGTCCCATGAAACAAACCTTTCTACCTGTCTCACCCCAGTTAAGCTACACTTTGGGGGATTATATTTTCTCTTCCGAACCCTCGTTCCATCCATCTGAACCAGTGACTTTCAGTCTTTTTTTATTTTTTCCAGAGGAACCACTGATTCAAACGAAATCTTACACCCTGAGCATAAATCAGATAGAAGAAGAGCTCTGGTGGGGGTGGGGGTGGAGGAGCTCGGCCTTGCAGGGGGCTCCGAGGGCACCTGCTGCCAGCAATCCGACAGTCGCTAGCCACACTCCCGGGGCCGCGATTTCCCCGTCTAAGCCTGGGCTCCAGGAGAGCGCGCTTGAGCTTAGCGCCCCAAGACGCCTCACCGCACGTCTCCCCCTCCCGCCGTCTTCCACGCCAGGTCCTGCCATGGAGCTGCGCTCGGAGCTGCCCAGCGTGCCAGGCGCGGCGACGGCGGCGGCGACAGGGACGGGGCCGCCCGTGGCGTCGGTGGCATCGGTGGCAGCGGCGGCGGCGGCCGCCGCTTCGCTGCCGGTGAGCGTGGCGGGCGGCTTGCTACGGGCGCCGCCGCTGTTGTTGCGGGCGGCGGAGAAGTACCCGCGGACCCCCAAGTGCGCGCGCTGTCGCAACCACGGCGTGGTGTCGGCGCTCAAGGGCCACAAGCGCTACTGCCGCTGGAAGGACTGCCTGTGCGCCAAGTGCACGCTCATCGCCGAGCGCCAGCGCGTCATGGCGGCGCAGGTGGCGCTGCGCAGGCAGCAGGCGCAGGAGGAGAACGAGGCGCGCGAGCTGCAGCTGCTCTACGGCACGGCCGAGGGCCTGGCGCTGGCCGCCGCCAACGGCATCATCCCGCCGCGACCCGCCTACGAGGTCTTCGGCTCTGTGTGCGCCGCCGACGGCGGGGGGCCGGCAGCCGGAGCGCCCGCGGGGACCGGAGGCGGCGCAGCGGGCGCCGGGAGCTCAGGTGAGGACGCGGCCCGGCGGGGAGGAGATGGGGGCAGGGACGCGGCCCGGGGACTTGTCTCGGGACTTCTCCAAACGCCCCGACTTTGAGACGCCCCGCACCTCGCACCCAGCCCCAGAGTTTGGGCATAAACACAGAAACTCTTCTTTCATCCCCTTCTCAAGCATTTGCACTTTACTCCTTCTTTCACTGCGGGCCCAAATGTAAACGCTTTGATCTTATCTCCTCTCGGCAAACGCAGGCAGGTCCCAGCTCCCCGGCCCGCTTGGCTCGGTCTTCTCCCCAGAGCGGAAACCCGCGCGTCTTCTCTTTTCCTTGGGTCTGTGCTTCTCCAGGCGCCGTGGTTCCCTCCGCTCTGTCCCAGTTTTCTCCAGAAATCAGACCCTCTCCGCGCCCCCGCCCCCGCCCCGCATCGCTTTCTTTAGGCGTTGAAGACACCGCATTCCTTTACCCGGGTGTGACTCCTTCTCCGTTGTTCCTAATGCTCCCTGACAACCGCAAGCTGCGCCCTGCTCCTCCTTTCTAGCTTCTTCCCCACTCGTCCCCGTTTGCTCGGAGTACGCGCTGTCTCACTTCCCTCAATCCCCTTTCCTCTTCTCCGTCTGCTCCCTTGCCTGGCCCCACCCTCTTCTTCAAGACTCCTTGGCTTTTTCCAGGGAGGGAGAAAATTAGGCAGGGCACATTCTGGGGCCCTCTCAGCTTGGGAGGAAGGAATTCCTTAGGTCTTAATTTTGGAAAGGGTGCATTAGAAACAGAGGCTCTACTTTTGCCTGTAGAGAGGCTTGGGATCTCATGGATGCCCAAGGCGCCGTCCTTTACAGGCTGTGCTGCCCAGGGCCAGAGGGGCACCCAGGCCTGGGCTTGCTCTCGGAATCACGGAGGTGGAGTGGGGTCTTCTATACAGTGTGTGGTGTAGGTGGAAGATACTTTGGCTCCTGCTTGAACCCTGGGCCAGACCACTTCTCCAGGGCAGGGCAGGACTAGAAGAGGGATAAGGGTGGAGGCGTTGGGGCGCAGATGTAGGAAGAGGGGCACTGGACCTTGTGTTTACAGGGCACAGGTGATTGAGGTGCTGGGAACAGAAAGGGAGCGCGCCCTGAGGGCAGGGGGAGAGACTGGGCTGTAGGGGCTCCGAGAGGAAGTAATGCCATGCCGGAGCAAAAGGAAAGAGGGCACTGGAGCCCAGTGAATGAGGGTCGTGGGGCTCAGAGGGAAACTGGGATCCAAAGAGCTGGGTTGCTGTGGTGCGGTCGGCTGCCCACTCCTAACCTCTCCTAACATGCCCTTTTCTCCCCTCCCAGAAGCCAAGTTACAGAAGTTTGACCTGTTCCCCAAGACGCTGCTTCAGTCAGGCCGCCCGGGCAGTCCGCAGCCGCCGCCAGGCAAGCCCTTATCACCCGACGGCGCGGACTCGGGTCCGGGGGCATCGTCCCCGGAGGTGCGGCCGGGCTCGGGTTCGGAGAACGGCGACGGCGAGTCCTTTTCAGGGTCGCCCCTGGCCCGGGCCTCCAAGGAGGCAGGTGGGAGCTGCCCGGGCAGCGCTGGCCCCGGAGGCGGCGGCGAGGAGGACAGCCCGGGCTCCGCCAGCCCTCTGGGCTCGGAATCCGGTTCCGAGGCCGACAAAGAAGAAGCAGAGGCCGCGCCCGCGCCGGGGCTGGGCGGGGGCCCGGGTTCACGGCAGCGGACGCCGCTGGACATCTTGACGCGCGTCTTCCCGGGCCACCGGCGAGGCGTCCTGGAGCTGGTGTTGCAGGGCTGCGGCGGCGACGTGGTGCAGGCCATCGAGCAGGTGCTGAACCACCACCGCGGGGGCCTGGCGGCCGGCCTTGGCCCCGCCGTGCCTCCCGAGAAGGCCGCGGTGGGTGCCGTCGCAGCAGCGGACGACGCGTGGCCGGGCCGCGTGGACGCCGCCGCCGCGGCCGGGGGTCCCGGGCTGCCCGCGCCCCTGCAGGCCGGCCCCGCCGTCCCGCCGCACCACAGACCTTTGCTGGCCGGCGCCATGGCGCCCGGGGCGCTGGGCTCGCTGAGCAGCCGCTCGGCCTTCTCGCCGCTGCAGCCCAACGCCAGCCACTTCGGCGCCGACGCGGGCGCCTACCCGCTGGGCGCGCCGCTCGGCCTCAGCCCCCTGCGCCTGGCCTACTCGGCGGCGGCGGCGCACAGCCGCGGCCTGGCCTTCATGGCTCCCTACTCCACCGCCGGCCTCGTGCCCACCCTCGGCTTCCGCCCGCCCATGGACTACGCCTTCAGCGACCTCATGCGCGACCGCTCGGCCGCCGCCGCGGCTGTGCACAAGGAGCCGACCTACGGCGGCGGCCTCTACGGGCCGATGGTCAACGGCGCCCCGGAGAAGCAGTAGGGCGAGGGGCCCGGCAGCCGGGCTGCCGCCGGACAGGCGCCCCAGCCTGGTCCCCGCGGGCGCCGGCCCCCCGTCGTCGGCGCGCTCTCTGCGCCCCAGCTGGGGTCCTTTCGCTCCAAGGTGGCTTTCGGTTTTGGGGGGGGGGGTGGGGAGAGCCGAGCAAGGAGAGCAGCTACAGATACAGATGTTCTCGGAGGTGTGCGGGGCCCGGACCCTCACCCCCGTCCCCCTCCTCAAGGCCCGCCGCCCTTCAGAAGGCCGGGAATTCTGGAGAATTCAGAGGCTGTGGCCGCCTCGCGCGCCCCTGCCTCCGCTTTTGCTCTGCTCCTCCCGCCCGCCGCGCCCTCAGACGGATGGCAGGATAGTCCCGGAGTCTGTCTTCTGTGTCTCCTCCCCCCTTTAAAAAAATTTTTAAATATCCTCTCTAACAAATATAAATTTAGGATGTATAAATCTCTTGGCACTGAGTCGAGTCTTTGGGACACACATATATATCGATATCAATTGTAAAAAAAAAAAAAGGAAACAAGTTCTAAGGTGCACTTTTCTCGTTGCGGTATTTGTCGCTCTCTTTGTTGCTTATGCCGATAAGCATGGGTTTCCTTGGTGCAGTGTGAGTTTTTATATATGTATAAATCTATATATAATCTATACATATATATACAAGCCAGTGTATAATGTTATAAAATGGAATTCTAAGTTATTAATTGTAACTTGTAGGTGACCTCGGTATTAACGTGAAAAACATTCAAAAACGAGCAAAAAAAAATGGACATAATGGAAAAAAATTAGACTATGCGCGCATTGTACTTATCAGGTTTTATAGATTAAATATATTGTAAACTCGGGACGAATCCCGCCCCCCACCCCCACCCCTCGCCTGCGGCCGGTCTCTCCCTAAGGAGCGGTCAAGGTGCGCGCTGAAGCAGGAGCAGAGCAACGCGTGACTGAGCCAGAGCCGCCGCGCGAGGGCCCATCCCGCCGCCCGGGACCCGCCAAGCGCCCGGGCCGATGGGCCGGCAGCCGGAAACGCTGCTGCAGAGAATGGCTCACTTTGTGCTTTCCTTTGCATAGACATGAGCTAGAAATAAATGTTATTTTCTAAGAAAACGCCGATCCCGTCCGGCTCCTCGGGCGGCCGGATTCAAAAGGTCTTAATTTCCCGTCGGGCCGCGGGGCCAGGGAGAAGCCTGACCGAGGTCCAGCTGGCGCTCTGACCCTCGGGGATGCGGGGCTCGGAAACTTCCCGGGGCGCCTGGGAGGGCCGGCCGACGCGAGCGGCGCGCGGCTCAGACCTCCGGGAGCACGGCGCCCGCGGCGCGGCTGGGACCCCGGGTCTCTCCCGCTCCCGGCTCGGGCGCGCGGGCGGCGGCGGGGTCGCCTTGCTAGTGCTCTCGGCCCCGGAACCTGAGGGGCTGGCTGCCGGGTTCCCCTTCTCCCCGGGGCGCAGATTTGGGCGCAGCCGGGTCGCACACCGCGCGCCTCCCTTCTCAGAGAGGTTTGGAACCAACGGCTGCGGCGGCGGCGCCCGGGGAGGGAAGGCTGGGACCGTTCTCCCACCCGGGCTCGCGGCCCGGGAGTTATTTTGGGGTGGGGGGATGGGGTGCTGCCCTCGCCCGAGGCAGCGTAACCCAGAGTGGCGGTGAGGACGCACCTTCCAGCCGGATCTTACCCCGAACCCCTTTCCTTTCCCTCCTCACGAGGAACAGAGGAAATTCGCCGCTCGGTCCGACCCCTCCCGCGCCCTCCCGCTGTCCGTCCCGCTCCCGGCAGGGAGACGCCCCCTCACAGGCCGCCCCCTCCCCTCGGCTGGGCCCGGCGACATCCCAAGGTAAACTTCTGGGGCCGGCTCGAGTTCCGCCGGGCGGTGAAACTTAATAGCAGGACAAGAAAACGGTTTAATAAAGAAGGGCTTTAATAGGGAACTAATTTGATTGAGTTGCCTAATTCCACTTTAATTGGAAAGGGGTTTGGCTGTTTGGTTATAAAGTGCGAGGGTGACGATGAGATGGAAGTGGGGGGAGAAGGAGCGAGAGAAAAAAGATGGGGGCAAGAGAGAGATGGGGCGAGAAAGGGGATGAGGTAGGAAGGAAAGCAGAAGGAGAGGGGAGAGAAAATAGGGAAGAATTACTTAGAAGGAGAGGAAGGCGGGAGAAAGCGCGCGGGAGCTTCTAGAAGTGTGAACTTCCTGGCCCTTCGCCGCCGCTCCCTCTCCAGCGCCCCGCGCCCTCCTCCCACTCCAGGTTTTCCGGGGCCTCGGGGCCTCTCCCGGCCCGGTTCCAGCCGCCCCCTTCCCGGTCTGTGCCCTCATCCCCACCCAGGGTGAACCTAAGATGGGTCTGGGTCTCCTGGTTTCAGGAGGGACCTACACGGGGTCTCCCGGAGCTCCTTGGTTCCCGCTTGTGCTCAAGCCAGACCCGAGGGGGCGGCCTGTGGGCCCGCGTTACCCACTCTCAACACCAGGAGCTTCGTAGATTTCAACATTATTATTTTAGTTCGTCCTCGCAGCAAACCCGGAAGAATCCAGTGAGTTGTTTATTATCGGCTCTGTTTTACAGAGAAGGAAACTGAGGTCCAGAGTGATTTAGGGACGTGTCCAACCGTCTGGGGACCCTGGATCGCTTCTCGTCTCCACTGTCCCCCTGGGCCGCCTCCTCCTCCTCTCGTGAAGCCATCGCTGCTGGCCAATGGTAGGGGCTCTGCGGAAACCCCCCTCCCATGGACGCAGGCGGCCCAGAGAGGGGAAGCAGCTTGTCTTTAGCGCCCAGGAAGGCTGCGGCCTCAGCGGGGCCGGGAGCATCTTCAGTAGAGCTCATAACGGGAGTGGCGGAAGTTGCAGCGTGCGGAGTAGTGGGGCTCCCGGGTTCCTTGCTTCCGCCGGGCGCACAGCCGCGGCCCAGGCCCCGCGACGGAAACCCAGGGCGTTCAGTCACAGCCTTGACGCCCGGCAAAGTCCTGCGCCCACGCGCGCCCCTGACCCCACTGCCCACTGCGCAGTCAGGAAGACTGAGGCTCAGAGACCGACAGTGACTGGCCCAGGGTCGCACATCCAGGCTCTGAGGAGCCGGAATCAGAACCCGGGACGCTCAAGCCGGGTTGCTAGCTGACAGTGGTGGGAGTGGGAGTGGGAGTGGGGGTGGGGCGGGGGAGTAGGCGCCTAGGGTTCAAAGCATCCGCAGCGGTGGGAGGGATCCCGGCTGGGAGGAGCAAGGGGTTCCCCGGGGGGTCGCGGTCGCGGGCAGCGCTCACACGCACCCCTGACAGAGGACAGAGGCGGCAGCTTCGCCTCTTTTCTGCGGGGAGGTGCAGGTGGGGTGGGAGTTCTCTTCCTGACCTCTACTGTCCACGTTTATTCCCAAACTCTCCCCTAAGTCTGCTGGAGGCGACCCCGGCCTGGGCACTGGAAGGACCTGGGCGTGGACATCCGTGCGCAAGCTCCGACTCACCGAAGTACTAGTCGTTTTAAAATTATTTTTGTCCTCTTCCTCCTCCCCGCTTCCCTTTCTTCATAATAGCAGCAGCTACACACTATTGAGTGCCTACTGTGTGCCAGGCTCTGTTCTAAGCACGTACGCCTCAGGATCCTGCTCAGTGGGTGAGAAAAAGCCAAGAGCTGGGATCCAGGCTCTGTCGCGGGCTGGGTTTTTTCATCCACGGATTACTTCAGTCAGCAAATATTTACTAAGTACTTACTGTGTGCCAAACCCCGTTCCAGGAGCTTGGGACACAGGTGTGCAAGACAGGCATCATTCCTTCCCTCTAAAAACTCACAGCGTGTTGGGGGTAGGGGGAGGCAACTGAACAGGGAAGGATGGTTGATCCCGTGCGCCAGGGGTCAGGGAGGTCTGCCCGGGACAGGCGAGTCAGAGTACTTCACCTCATTTCCCTTAATTAAATGGAGCTAATAGTTGTGTCTGCCTTGCTGAGTACTGTGAGGATTAAATGAGATAAGGTGTAAAAAGCTCTTAGCCCAGTGCCTACTCACTAGGCCTTCATAATTGTAATTCTCAGATCAGTTGGTGTGCATTGTCCCATTTCTCAGAGGAGTAAACAGCTCAGAGGAACCAATGACTAGAGCAAGTTCCACATATAAATGTTCCCAAGTGTCACAGAGACGGGTCATCTGATGGGAGAGTGTGGGTTCCAGAGGTGGGAGCTTCTGAGAGATGAGGCTGCAGCTGAGTCCCGAGGGCATTGGTGAGGGGCAGCGTTGTGACCCATGGCAGGAAGTTGGTGAGGGAGTGAAGGGTCCCTCTGGAGGAGCAGGTGGAGAGGGAGGAGGTGGGGACAGGTTGTGATGTTGGACAGAAGTCAGAGATCAGATCATGGAGAACCTTGAGTGCCAGGGTAAGGAGCTTGGGTTTCAGAGTAAGGGTCCTGGGAGCCACCGACAGCACTGTCTGGTGAGGTTTGCATTTGGATTGAATAGATTGTTAGAAGAAGCCCTCTGAGGAGGAGCCGTAAGAGAAGGTGGCACTAAAAAATGACCAGTGGGAGCAGGGACAGGGAGAGAAGAGGCCTCAAGAACTGCTGGGAGCCGGACTCTCCACTGTTGGTCCAATGTAGGGGTAAACCAGGAGGAGGGCTCTTGGCTGATTCCCAGGTGTCCGTGCTGGGTGACTCATTGTGGGTGACACTCAGAGTTCTGGGCACCTGGAACAGAGACAAGATCGGAGGGTGAGGAAAAAAGTTCAGTATTTAACCTACAGAGTTTGAGGGGCTTATGGGGCCTCTAGAGGTGGACACCAAGTGGTAGAAAGAGCCAGCATGTGCGTGGCAGCAGGGCCTCGGGAGAGATAAAGCAGCCCAGCACCACCCCTTCCCCCCACAGGACACAGGACTCCCTTCGCAGAGGCCTGGGGAGGGCAGTGTTGAGAATGCAGACACTGCGCTTCTTTCAACCTTTCTGTTCATGCCAAGAAGGCTGGCCTCTTACAATCATTCTCTTAAAATTTTGCACCCTGTTAAAAGTCATTCTTCTGGGGCAGGACCCTGGGCAGCCTGTGCCTGGATTTATTGTGACACCAATGAAGCTTGAACTTTAGGGCTCCCCACCTGTACAGGTCCCTTTCAACCTGTCCCCGCCCGCTCCTCCCTGAAGCTGTAGCTTCAGCGGCTTTTCTGCCCTCTCCCCGCTTGTCCACCCCACCTCCCGTGCCCCTGCACTCTAGCCACACGGAGCTCCTCAGAGGCACCTAGCAGACCATGAACTTTCCTGCTTCTTTGCCTGGAAAGCCCCTCCCTTTTTCCTCTCCTTTGGGGACCGTCCTTACCTTCCCCAAGGCCCAGTGACACCCATGGAGCTTAAAGTTCAGGACTCCTCACCTGTACAGGTTCCTTTCAAGGTCTCGCACTTTGTGCATATAGTCAAGTGACTTCTTTTCCTTCAAGTTTCAGGCCCCATTAAAAACTGCATCTGCCACTGCCCAGCCTAGGTTGCACCTTCTGGCTTCTTATTGCTGTTAACTATTGATGCATAACAGGTGGCCCCAAAATTTAGTGACTTAAAACAGTAACCGTTTTATTATCTCATGATTTTGTGGCAGGGAGTGGCTGGGTCATTCTTCTCTGTCCATGTGATGTTGATGGAGATCTCGTGGTGGTATTCAGCTGGTGGATGTGTTGGTCTGGAGGGTGACAGCTTCAGTCACATGTCTGACACCTTTGCACAGATAGCTGGAAGGCTGGGCTCAGCTGGACCATTGATCCGAGCGCCTACACGTAGTTCTTCTGTCACGGTGGCCTCAGGTATCAGACCGCTTACGTGTCAACTCAAGGTTCCAAGAGCAGATGTTCCAGTGAACAAAGTGAAAGCTACGTGGCCTTTTATGACCCAGCCTTAGAGGTCAAGGAATGTGACAAAACTCTACTATTTGCACGTGACTGACACCCAAGTCATACTGACTTAAAAAGGGAGTTGATGTGCTCCCTGCAGCCAGTCCTCAGGCTTCGGCAGGGAAGAGGTCAGCCTGCTGGAAAACCAAGCTTTTTGGAAAACCAGGAAAACCAGGATAGCTGAATGTTTGCCCATTTTAGCCCTATAGTGGCTTTGTTTTAGCATTTTAAGGAAGAAGACTTTATAAGGCATGCTACTTGCTTTTCTGTGCTCTTTTCTAAGGAACTCTGAGATGCCCCACGCTTCCTTCGATTCCAGTTCATCTCGGACGTACCGTGATAGGGCTGTGGGATATTCTCAGAGTGAGGGTTCATTGGCCTTGCCACAAAAAGACTCAATATTTCTGGGATTTTCTGATGCATTTTTTTTTATTTTGGAAAACTTTCAGCATATAAGGAGAGAGTATAATAAATCCTAGTATATTCATCACAAAACTTTAATTATTAACATTTAGCCATATTTGTTTTGCCTAATTTTTTTCTTTGGAGAATTAAAAGTAAATTACAGACATTGTGAAATTCCACTGTGAAATGCCTCACTATGCATCTCTAAAACATGAGACATTTTCTTAGAAAACCACAATATCATTAATACACTATCAATATTAAAACTAATCTTTATATTGCCTAGTACCCAATATATATTAAGATTTACCCAGTTACCTCCACTGGGGACATCAATACATACATAGATACATATAATTGATTTCTTCAAACCAGGATTTGGTTGTCTCTCACAGACACTCTCAGAGCCCCACTCAGATCTCTTGCACCTTTAGGTCCACTGATTTTCAGCTTCCAGGACCAGTTTCTTCATGTCTAAGGGCTTTTGTTCCAGAACCACAGTCTTCTGGAATACTGGCATAGCAGAGTTGGGGTGGTGCTAGAGAATTTAAAACAATAATAATACTGACTACAAGTCAGTCTGCTTTTTAAATTATCACCGCAGCCCAGCAGTTCTAAACAATCTCAGAGATAAAATATTACTCACCTCAAAAAACTTTTGCTAATGGTCAAAGTTCTAAACAATCCTTGAAGTGAAGAGCGTAAATGAGGTGCGGGCACGTGTATGTGTGCGCCTGCATGCGGATACACACACACACACACATAAAGTATGTCTATATATTTCTTTATATGTATCTCAAAGTTACTTTATTGTTTTTTGTGTTTACATGCAGTAAAATTGACCTTTTCATAGTATCTTCCTAAAAGTATGATGACGTATAGATTTGTGAAAGCACCATCACAATCAAGATTCAGAACTTTTCCATTACCCCAGAAACTTCCCTGTGCTGGTGCTTTATAATCAAGCCTTCTCTCCAACCCCTTACCTTGGCAATCACTGTCCTGTTCTCTGTCTTTACACTTTCTTCTTTTCCAGAATGTTCTATAAAGGGAAGCAAACAGTATGCAGCCTTCTGAATCTGGCTTCTGTTGCTCAGGGTAATGCCTTTGAAGTTCATCCAAGGTGTTGCCTGTGTCAATAGTTGATTCCTATTTATTGCTGTTTAGTGTTCGATTGTATAGCTGTAGCACAGTTTGTTAATCCATTTACCGTTGAAAGACCTTTGTGTTGTCTCCATTTTTGGTTACTATGAATGGAGCTGCTGTAAACATTCACAAGCAGGCTTTTGTGTTATCCTAAGTTTTCATTTGTCCAGGGTAAATACTTAGGAGTATGATGGCCAGGTCATATGGTAAGTGCGTGTTTAACTTTATAAAATAATGCCAAATTGTTTTCCAGAGGAGCTGTACCATTTTGCATTCTCACCAGCAATGTATGAGAGTTGCTGCATCAGTGCACTTGGTTTGTCTTGCTCTTTTTTTAAGCCATTCTAATAGTAGTGTGGTGGCATCTGATTGTGGTGTGTTTTTTATTTTAAAGATTGGCACCTGAGCTAACATCTGTTGCCAATCTTTTTTTCTTCTTCTTCTTCTTCTCCCCAAAGTGGCCCCCCGCCCCGGTACATAGTTGTATATTCTAGTTGTTGGTCCTTCTGGTTGTGCTATGTGGGACGCCACCTCAGCATGGCTTGATGAGCGGTGCTAGGTCTGTGCCCAGGATCCAAACCAGTGACACCCTGGGCTGCTGAAGTGGAGCATGCGAACTTAACCACTGGGCCACGGGGCCGGCCCCTGATTGTGGTTTTGATTTGCATTTCTCTAATGGCTAATAATCTTAAGCACCTTTTCATGTATTTATTTTCCATCTGTATATCTTCTTTGTTGAATTGTCTGTTCAAATATTTTGCCCATTTTTTAAAAATTTAGTTGTTTGTTTTCTTACAGTTGAGTATTTTTAAATAACAGCTTTATTGACATATAATTCACATACCATACAATTTACCTATTATTAAAATGTACAATTCAGTGATTTCTAGTATATTTCCACATCTGTGAAACCATCACCATAATCAATTTTAAAACATTTTCATCACCCCCCAAAAAATTCTGTGCCCGTTAGCAGTCACTACTCATTTGTCCCAAATTCTCCAACCCTACACAGCCACTCATTTACTTTCTGTCTATAAATTTGTCTATTTTGGAAAATTCATATAAATGGAAACACACAACATGTAGTCTTTTGTGTCTGGCTTTTTTCACTTAGTGTAATGTTTACAGGGTTCATCCATGTTGTGGCATGGATCAGTACTTATTTCTTTTTATTGCTGAATAATATTCCATTGAATGGATATACCACATTTTATTTATCCATTCATCTGTAGATGAATATTTGAGTTATTTCCACTTTGTGGCTAATATGCATAATGCTGCTGTGAACATTTATGTACAAGTTTTTGTGTGAACATATATTTTCATTTCTCTTGGGTATATACCTAGGAGTAGGCTTTGCTAGATGATATTATAACTCTATGTTTAACCTTTTGAGGAACTGCCAATCTGTTTTCCATAGCAGCTTCACCATTTTACAATCCCACCAGCAGTGTAACAATAGGGTTACAATTTCTCCACGTCCTTGTCAATACTTGTTATTATCAAGTAATTGATTGTTGTCTTTTCACTTTCTTGATAGTGTCTTTTGCAGCACAAGTTTTTAAATTTTGATGAAGTACAATTTATCTATTTTTTCCTTTGTTGTTTGTATTTTTGGTGTTATATCTAAGAAACCACCACCTAAACTAAGGTCATGAAGATTTACACCTATATTTTCTTCAAAGAATTTTATAGTTTTAGCTCTTATACTAAGCCTTTGATCCATTTTGAGTTATTTTTTGTATATGGGAGAAGTAATGGTCCTAGTTCATTCTTTTGCATGTGGATATCCAGTTGTCCAGGCACCATTTGTTGAAAAGGCTATTCTTTCCCCCATTGAATTGTCTTGGCACCCTTGTCAAAACTCAATTAACCATAAATGTGAGGGCTTGTTTCTGGACTCTCAGTTCTACTCTATTCATCTTTGTCCATCTTTATGCCAGTACCATGCTGTCTTGATTACCATAGCTTTGTAGTAAGTTTTGAAATAGCAAAGCGTGAGTCCTTTAACTTTGTTCATCTTTCTCAAGATTGTTTTTGCTATTTTGTGTCCCTTGAATTTCCATATGAATTTTGTGATTAGCTTGTCAATTTCTACAAGGAAGTCAATTAGAAAATTCACGTGGATTGTGTTGAATCTGTAGATTAATTTGAGAAGTATTCTCATCATAACAATATTAAGTCTTCTGATCCATGAACTTGGGATGTCTTTCTATTTATTTGGGTCTTCTTTAATTTCTTTCAACAATGTTTTGTAGTTTTCAGAGTATAAGTTTTGTACTTATTTTGCCAAATTTATTCATAAGTATTTTATTCTTTTTGATGTTATTGTAAATGGGATTGCTTTCTCAATTTCATTTTCTGATTGTTCATTGTAAGTATATAGAAATACAGTTGATTTTTGTATATTGATCTTGCATCCGGCACCTTTGCTGAACTCATTTATTAGTTTTAACGGATTTTTTTGTGGGTTTCTTAGGGTATTCTATACAAGATTATGTCATCCGTAAGCAGAAATAGTTTTACTTCTTCATTTCTAATCTAAATGCCTTTTATTTCACTTTGTTACTTAATTTTCCTGGCTAGAATCTCCAGTAAAATGTTGAATAGAACAGTAGGACTGGACATCCTTGTTTTGTTCTTGATCTTAGAGTGAAAACATTCAGTCTTTCACCATAAAATATGATGTTAGCTGTCATTTTTTGTAGATGCCCTTTATTAGGTTGAGGAAGTTCCCTTCCATTCCTAGTTTGTTGAGTGTTTCTATCATGAAAGGGTGTTGAATTTTGTCAAAAGCTTTTTCTGCAACAATTGAGATAATCACATGGCTTTATCCTTTATTCTACTGATATGGTGTATTATATTAATTGATTTTTGGATTTTAAACCAACCTTATATTCCATGACCACTTGGTCATGGTGTGTAATCCTTTTTGTATGTTAATACTGCTAGTATTTTGTTGAGAATTTTTGCTTGTATCTTCATAAAGGATATTGGTCTGTAGTTTTCTTGTGATGTCTTTATCTGGTTTTGGTATCAAGGTAATACTAGTTTCATAGAATGAATTGGGAAATACTGTTCCCCCTTCTATTTTTTTGGAAGGGTGTGAAGAATTAGTATTGATTCTTCTTTAAATGTTTGGTAAAATTCACCACTGAAACCGTTTGGGCCTCAATTTTTCTTGTGGGTATTTTTTTGATTACTACTTTGATCTCTTAACTTGTAATAGATCTATTCAGATTTTCTATTACTTCTTGAGTCAGTTTCAGCAGTCTGCATCTGTCTAGGAATTTGTGCATTTCATCTAAGTTATCTAATTTGTTGGCATATAGTTGTTCACAATGTTCCCTTACAATCCTTTTATAAATTTCTGTAAGTCCATTAGTAATGGCCCCTCTTTCATTTCTGATTTTAGTAATTTGAGCCTTCAGTCTTTTTTCTTGGTCAATCTAGCTAAAGGTTTGACAATTTTGTTAATCTTTTAAAAAACCCAAGTTCTTTTTTAACTTTCTCTATTGTTTTTCTATGCTCTATTTCAGTAATTTCCACCCTAATCTTTGTTATTTCCTTCCTTCTATTTGCCTTGGATTTAGTTTGTTCTTCTTTTTATTGAGTGTTGAGCATTCTTTCTATATTTTGGATACAAGTTCTTTGTTAGATATGCGATTTGCAAACATTTTCTCCCAATCTGTAGCTTGTTTTTTCATTCTCTTAGCAGTATCCTTCACAGAGAAAAAGTTTTAAATTTATTTTAAGTCAAATTTATCAGTTTTTAAAGGATTGTGCTTTTGATATCATATCTACATACTCTTTGCCTATGTCAGAGTTACAAAGATTTTCTCCAATCTTTTCATGTAAAATTTTAATAGATTTACATTTACCTTTAGATCTATGATCCATTTTGGATTAGTTTTTGTATAAAGCATGAAGTTTAGGTTGAAGGTCATTCTTTGTCATATGGATGACCAAATGTTCCAACACTATTTGTTGAAAAGACTATCCTTTCTTTATTAAATTGTCTTTGCACCATTGTCAAAAGATCTATTGGCCACGTTTGTGTGTGTCTATTTCTGGACTCTATTTTGTCCATTGATTTATGTATCTAGCCCTTTGCTAATACCACACTGTTTTCATTACAGTAGCTTCATAGCAAATATTGAAATTGAGTGCCACAAATCTTGCAAATTTATTCTTTTTTTCAAAATTGTTTTGACTATTCTAATTCCCTTGGCTCTCCGTATAAATTTTAGAATATGTTTGTCTATATCTACAAAAGCTCCTTCTGGAATTTTGATTGGAATTGTGTTGAATCTATAGATCAATTTCAATTTCAAGGGAGAATTGAAATTTTAGCTATATCGAGTATTCCAACCCATGAACATGATATGTCTCTCCCTCAGTTTAGATCTTCTGTTATTTCTGTCATCAGCACTTCATGGTTTTCAGCATACGGATTCTGAACATATTGTGTTAGATGTATACCTAACTATTTCATTCTTCGGGAGGAGCCATTGTAAGTGGTATTTAAAAAATTTTATTTCCAATTGTTCATTGCTATTTTACGGATATATATTGATATCTGAATGCAGACATTTTATCTTGTAACTTTGCTAAACTCACATATTAGTTATAGGAATTTTTTGTATACTCCTTGGGGTTTTTTACATAGGTAATCATGTCATTGTAAATTGGGATAGTTTTACTTCCGTACAATGTTGAATGGGAGTGATGAGAGTAGAGATCCTTGCCTTGTCCCAGTCTTAAGGGGAAAGATTCAGTCTTTCACCATTAAATATAATATCAGTTCTGAGTGTTCTGTTCTGGGTTCCAGATGGCCTTTATGTCCAGGCTGGGAGATATGGGAGGAGTAAAAAACAAGGAAACTCTCCACTGGGCTAGGGGTTCTTCACATTCTGGTTTTCTTCCCCAACTCTCCTGCTATTATTTACTTTTCAGAGTTCTCAGATGGCTGGTCCCTGTGTTCTTTCTGGGGTTTGGTTGCATACAGTGGGAGAGACAGGGTGAAAAGTGCTTATTCCATCTTAACTGGAATCAGAACCGAATGATCACTTTTTAATTACTTATCCTTTGACAAGCTCTGTATTCTACATGGAAGTTAATTTAGAGGAATCCAAGCTATACAGTCAACCCCTAACATGTGCAGATTCAGCTACATGCATTTGTTCCAAGAGTAAGTCTGTAAACGTTTGGAATTGCTGGAGCTTGCTTAGGACCCAGTTCATTTCTCCAACCTCTGTAGAACTACTTATTCTTGTGTTTTAATAGCAGATTTGAAACAAATGATAATAGCATAGTCTGTATAAAAATGAGGAATCAGAACTTGAGTTACTTAATTCTGTTACTGTATGTGACCTCTTGGAGATTTTATTTGTGTTTCAGTTTTAAAACTGTGAAATTTGAGGTGCAACATTTTTGTTTGGTAAGCATGGTGTAGTTCAGGTAAAAATCAAAAAATATTAATCCCAAATCCTTGTTTGTGCCTTGTACAATCTTTCTCTGAAACTTTATGGAGTTCAAACTTTTGGAAGTTGTTTTTTGTTTTATTTTATTTCTTTATTTATCTTTTTGCTGAGGAAAATGAGCCCTGAGCTAACTTCCGTGCCAATCTTCCTCCACTTTATATGTGAGTTGCTGCCTCAGCATGGCTGATGAGTGGTGTAGGTCCGCACCTGGGATCTGAACCCACAAACACAGGCCATCCAAGCAGAGTGTGCAGAACTCAACCACTACACCCCAGGCCATCCCCAGAAGTGCTTTTTAATGTGTGACTTTTAACTTTGGGAAAAAATTATACATTCTTTTTAGTATCACCTCATCTTTAAAAATGCTGCTGGATGTAAGTATGTCAGTGAAACAGGTTATCACAGGCAAATGAAGCTGTGTGCACAATAAGGACAACATTTTAGAGTTAATGTTAACTTTTGAAATACTGTGCAATCTAAAAGAAAGCATGGACATAAGAGGATCAACTCATAATCTGTTCTTTGCTCCACACGATTTGTTTTCTGAATTGTATTTTATTAATTGGTGTGAAATTTTAGATGAGGTTAAGTCACAAAAATATTTGCAAAGAGCCAGAATCAGTGTTGAACAATGTGTGGTAAAACTTGCGCTTGAAGAACAGCACATAAAAATTGTGGAGAAGGCCACTGACTATGCAATACAAAAGGCAGGGAACAGATATTTATAAGGGAAAAAAAGAGTCAAATTTTGAAGAAGAATGCCAGGATAAATGACAAAGGATGCCAGAAGAAATGCAAAGACAATGTTTGAATGCTTTGATCATTTCTACCAAGAACCAGACACTCATTCTAAGGCAATGACTCAAATAATGTCAATATTTGCTATCATTCAGCCATTTTATCTCATTTAGCAGGATAAAAAAAGAGGTGTTTACCAGCATAGTGGAATGGTGAAGATACTCTAGTGGAAGTTTTTGACTTTGGAGACAGTTGAAATCCACTAGAATTCACCCCTCAATACAAAGTACAGTCGGCCCTCAGTATCCCCAGGTTTGGCATCCTCAGAGTCAACCCAGCCCACGTGGAAAGGCCTATGATGGTTGTGTGTGCACTGAACATGTACAGACTTTTTTCCCTTGTCATTATTCCCTAAACAATACAGTATAACAAATACTTACCTACTATTTACATTGTATTAGGTATTATAAGTAATCTAGAGATGATTTAAAGCATACAGGAGGATATGCATCGGTTATACGCAAATACTACATTTTCTATAAGGGACTTGAGCATCCAAGGATCTTGGTATCCACATTCTGGGGAAGGGGATCCTGGAACCAATCCCTCAAGGATACCAAGGGACAACTGTAATATACAATATTATAATTTCTGGAATTTGCTGTGAAATGAGTTTTAAAGAATCTCTGCCAAACTATTTATAGGTTGCTTCATGTAAAAGAAACTTTTCAAAATTAGAACTAACAGAAAGAAATAAAGATAAGTTGATAGGTTATACTGTCTATTTAATATGAATTTGTGAAGAAGATAATTTTGATGATGTCACTGGCAAATTTGCGAAAGGTAAGGCTTGAAAACAAATTATATTGTTATTATTCCTTATTGCAATAGATCAACAGGGGGTATGTTTCCCCCTTTTTTCAAAAACTATGCTGATGTATTTAGAAAGCATTTGTCTTCTTTTTTCTTTTTTGATATTGTAATACTTATTTTATTTATTATTATTATTTTTTATTTTAATGGCATGATTATACATTCAAAGTTCAACAGAAGAAACTTTTCACTGTCTGTATTTCTTTTCTATCCATGATTATTTTTTCATTTTATATCATACTAATTATTGAAAATAATTTTTTCATGTAGAGAAAGGGGCTGTTAAAATGTGACCCATCGCAGGTGTCAAATACGTTAGGTATACCACTGGTAGAAGGTTGCTTTACCTGCTTGCCACATGCCAAAAGTGCCAAGGAATTAACACTCCCAGGGACTGGTCCTCTACAAATGACTTTTAGGAGTTGGTATGTAACTATTTCAGCTCCCTTGCCCTCTGGGTGGGATAATTCTGAGTCTTGGGTTTTGTGCTATTTCCCCGAGTTTCCTTGTGAGATTGAAGTCCAGTTGCCCACTGTAGTGGCTGGCTTAACAGTAAACCCTGATTAGCTCCTTTCCTTCCCTGGATCACTTTCTCACTTCCTTTTTGGTTCTCCAGTGCCCCCAGTAACACGTGACAAATTCACGCGTGAGAGTCTGCTTCTGGGGGACCTATTATCACTTAATCTAAAACAGCCCTTCAGCTTTTTTTTTTTTTTTAATGCCAGTGATTTACTGAAGAAACCGAGGCAATTGCCCTCTTCAATGACCCATCTTCAGGATTTGTCTGATTGCTTCTTCATGGTGTCATTTAACTTCTTCCCTTATCCCCTGTATTTATGGTAAACTGGAAGTTAGACCCAAAAGCTTGTTTAAAGTTATGTAAAATGTTTTTGGAAAAAAATATTTCGTAGATGATGCTGTTTATTTCATACTACATAGCATCAGAATGCATACCATGTCTCATTGTCCCACCAATAGTGATATTACAATTGATTAGTGAGTTCAGGTGGTAACAATCTGACTCCTTCATTATTAAGGTGCCCCTCTTATGACCTCTAAGTAATCTGTGAGTTGATAATTTGACACTTTGCAAATATCTAGTTCCCCATTGTGGTAGGCAGAATAATGCTCCTCCCCCAAAGATGTCCATGTCCTATTATCTAGAACTTGTGAATATATTGTTATGTAACAAGAGGGAAGAAAGCTTGAAGATGGCTATAACTAAGGGTGGTGACCAGCTGACCTTAAAATAAGGAGATTATTTTGTATTATCCAGTTGGGTCCATTGTAATCACAAGGAGCCTTTAAAGTGAAAGATGGAGGCATAGAAGGGGTCAGAATCAGAAGGAGATCTAAAGATGCTACATTGCTGGCTTTGAAGAAGGAGAAGAAGGCAACTAGCCAGAAAATGCAGGCAACCTCTAGAACCTAGAATAGGCTAGGAATTGGATTCGCCCCTAGGGCCTCCATCAAGAACACAGCCCTTGTGACACCCTGATTTTAGCCCATTGAGACCCATTTCAGACTCTTGTCATCTAGAACTGTAAGATAAGTTTATATTGTTTTAAGGCACTGAGTTTGTAGTACTTTGTTACAGTAACAATAGAAAACTCATACACATTTCATCAAATGTGTTTTGCATCCATTGCTCATCATTACCTAGAACATTATTCCATGAGGGGTTGCAAAGAAGTGTTTTTCTAATTCCATCATCATTTTCTAGTTGAAATTCTTTTGTGAGGAAAAATCTTTCCTTATCAAACAAGGCTATTTGGTTACAAGAAATTTGACATGCAGTTTGAATAGGAAAGGTAAGCTAGATGCTTCACAATTTTCCAATAATTGCCAATATTCAGAGTTAGGAGTGGGTATAGGACCTACGCCCAATGGTGATAAATGCGTTTTCTAATAGTATCGTTATGATATGTGTTGACCTTGGTCAAGACACTTAGTTTCTCTAAGCCTTATTTTCCTCATCTGCAAAAGGAAGATAATAACAGTCTTGCCTCATAGTGTACTGTGAGGATTAAATAACAATAACAATAACAACAATAATAATAATAATTTATGCACCTAATAACAGATCCTCAAAATACATGAAGCAAAAATTGACAGAGTCGAAGAGAGAAACAGACACTTCTACAATAATGGAGACTACAACACCCTGACTTTCAATAATGGATAGAACAACCAGACAGAATATAAGTAAGGCAGCCTTAAAAAGGAATGAAATTTTTTTTTAAATTTTTTTATTGAGTTAATGATAGGTAACAATCTTGTGAAATTTTAGTTATATATTATTGTCTGTCAGTCGTGTTGTATGTGCAACCCTTCACCCTTTGTGCCCACCCCCACCCTTTCCGCTGGTAGCCACTAATCTGTTCTCTTTGTCCACAGGTTTAAAGTCGTCATATGAGTGGAGTCATACAGAGATTGTCCTTTTCTATCTGGCTTATTTCACTTAACATAATTCCCTCAAGGTCCATCCATGTGGTTGCAAATGGGACGATTTTGTTCTTTTTTATGGCTGAGTAGTATTCCATTGTATATATATACCACATCTTCTTTATCCAATCATCTGTTGATGGGCACTTAGGTTGCTTCCACATCTTGGTGATTGTAAATAATGCTGCAATAAACATTGGGGTGCATAGGACTTTTGGAATTGCTGACTTCAAGCTCTCTGGATAGATACCCAGTAGTGGAATAGCTGGATCATATGGTAGTTCTATTTTTAATTTTTTGAGGAATCTCCATACTGTTTTCCATAGTGGCTGCACCAGTTTGCATTCCCACCAGCAGTGTATGAGGGTTCCTTTTTCTCCACAACCTCTCCAACATTTGTTACTATTTGTTTTAGTTATTTTTGTCGTTCTAATGGGTGTAGGGTGATATCTTAGTGTAGTTTTGATTTGCATTTCCAAAAAGGAATGAAATTTTGATACATGCTACAACATGGATGAACCCTGAGGATATTATACTAAGTGAAGTAAGCCAGACACAAAGGGACAAATACTGTATGATTCCACTTATATGAGGTATCTGGAATAGACAAATTTATAGGGACAGAAAGAAGAACAGCAGTTGTCAGGGGCTGAGGGGAGGGGAGAATGAGGAATTGGTGTTTAATGGGTACTGGGTTTCAGTATGGGGTGATGAAAACATTCTGGAGATGGATAGTGGTGATGTTTGTACAACAACGTGAATATTCTTAATGCTGCTGAACTGTACACTTGAAAATGGTTAAAATGGTAAAATTTATGTATATTTTACTGCAATAAAATACATTAAAAAATATAATACTAATACTTATATAGAGCTTGCTATGTTCTAGGCACTGTTCTAAGCATTTTACATAATATAAACACATTTACTTAGCATGTAAGTAATGCATTTAGCATAAAGCCTGGCACATAGGAGCTGCTTGATAAATGGGAGCTAATAATAATAATTACTGTTTGTTGATGATGACAATCCCCATTTGGAAAATAAGAGACTGAGGCTTGGGGAGTTTAATGGACTTGCCCAAGATCACTCAGCCTGAAAGCGATGGTTCAGGGTCTCCCTTTGACTTCCAGACTTGAAAACCCTCACTCTCTCACTTTTCTGCTTCCCATGAATTACTGAGTTTTATAGCCAGCAACTGACAGCAAAGGTAGAGAGGAAAAAATTCATCAGTGCAAACAAATAGTTGTTAGCAACCAAGATTTTTAATGCAAGAGAAAATTATAAAATCAGAAGATTTGTACATGAAAAGATGCTCAGTATTACTGTCATCAGGGAAATACAAATGAAAGCTAAAATGAGATGCCAGTACCCAACCATTAAAGTGACTAAAGTGAAAAAGAGTGATAACATCAATTGTTGGCAAGTTTGTGGAGCAATTAGAACTTTCATACATTGTTGGTGGAATGCAAAATAGTTCAGCGACTTTGGAAAACAGTTTGGCAGTATCTAATAAAGTTAAAAACACAAGTATCATGTTTCCCCCAAATCCTACTTTTAGGTATTTATTCAGGAGAAATAAAAACATATGTCCACATAAAGACTTGTACAGGAATGTTTATAGCAGCTTTATTCATAATAGCCAAAAGCTGGAAATAACCCAACTGTCCATCAACTGGTGAATGGATAAACAGATGGTGGTATATCCATATGCTGGAATACTAATTCAGCAACAAAAATAAATGCAATATTAATATATGCAAAAATATGGATGAATCTCAAAAACATTATGCTAAGAGGTCAAACGCAAAAGACTATATCATATGATACTACTTATATGACATTTTAGAAAAGGCAAAACTAAAGTGACAGAGAGCAGATTGGTAGTTACCAGGGACTGAGGGTCAGGAGAGGGGATCAACTGCAAAGGGGCATGAGGGAATATTTTAGGGCATTGGATGTTAGACAATTGTATCCAAAATGAGTGAATTTTATTGTATGTAAATTATGCATCCATAAAGTTCTTAAGAAATCAAATGAGTTAATTAAAACTCTGATAATGTTAATTTTTTTCCTTGTGTTTTATGATTTTTTAAATTTTTTTATTAAGGTTATGAAAGTTAACATCCTTGTGAAATTACAGTTGTACATCATTATTAGTCATGTTGTAGGTACACCACTTCAACCCTAGTTCCCTCCCCCCACCCCCCTTTCCCCTGGCAACCACCGATCAGTTCTCTTTGTCCATATGTTAACTACCACCTATGAGTGGAGTCATACAGAGTTCGTCTTTCTCTGTCTGGCTTATTTCACTCAACATAATACCCTCAAGGTCTATCCATGTTGTTGTGAATGGGATGACTTTGTCCTTTTTTATGGCTGAGTAGTATTCCATTGTATATATATATATACCACATCTTCTTTATCCAATCATCAGTTGCTGGGCACTTAGGTTGGTTCCATGAGTTGGCTATTGTGAATAATGCTGCGATGAACATAGGGGTGCATGGAACTTTTGGAATTGCTGATTTCAGGTTCTTAGGATAGATACCCAGTAGTGGGATGGCTGGGTCATAACGTATTTCTATTCTTAACTTTTTGAGGAATCTCCATACTGTTTTCCATAGTGGCTGCACCAGTTTGCATTCCCACCAACAGTGTATGAAGATTCCCTTTTCTCCACAGCCTCTCCAACATTTGTTACTCTTGGTTTTGGATATTTTTGCCATTCTAACAGGTGTAAGGTGATATCTTAGTGTAGTTTTGATTTGCATTTCCCTGATGATTAGTGATGATGAGCATCTTTTCATGTGTCCATTGGCCATCCGCATATCTTCTTTGGAGAAATGTCTGTTCATGTCCCCTGCCTATTTTGTAATTGGGTTGTTTGATTTTTTATTGTTGAGTTGTGTGAGTTCTTTGTATATTATGGAGATTAACCCTTTGTCGGATAAATAACTTGTGAATATTTTTTCCCAATTAGTGGGCTGTTTTTTTGTTTCAATCCTGTTTTCCCTTGCCTTGAAGAAGCTCTTTAGTCTGATGAAGCCCCATTTGTTTATTCTTTCTATTGTTTCCCTCATGTGAGGGGTTATGGTGTCCGAAAAGATTCTTTTGAAGCTGATGTCAAAGAGCGTACTGCCAATATTCTCTTCTAGAAGACTTATTGTTTCAGGCCTAATCTTTAGGTCTTTGATCCATTTTGAGTTTATTTTAGTAAATGGTGAAAAAGAATGGTTGATTTTCATTCTTTTACATGTGGCTGTTCAGTTTTACCAGCACCATTTGTTGAAGAGACTTTCTTTCCTCCATTGTAGGCCCTCAGCTCCTTTGTCAAAGATTAGCTGTCCATAGATGTGTGGTTTTATTTCTGGGCTTTCAATTCTGTTCCATTGATCTGTGCATCTGTTTTTGTGCCAGTACCATCCTGTTTTGATTACTGTAGCTTTGTAGTATGTTTTGAAGTCAGGGATCGTGATGCCTCCAGCTTTGCTCTTCTTTCTCAGGATTGCTTTAGCAATTCGGGGTCTTTTGTTGCCCCATATGAATTTTAGGATTCTTTGTTCAATTTCTGTAAAGAATGACCTTGGAATTCTGATTGGGATAGCGCTGAATCTGTAGATTGCTTTAGGTAGTCTGGACATTTTAACTATGTTTATTCTTCCAATCCATGTGCATGGAATGTCTTTCCATCTCTTTATGTCATCGTCAATTTCTTTCAAGAAGGTCTTGTAGTTTTCGTTGTATAGATCTTTCACTTCCTTGGTTAAATTTATCCCAAGGTATTTTATTCTTTTTGTTGCGATCGTGAATGGGATTCAGTTCTTGAGATCTTTTTCTGTTAGTTCATTGTTAGCATATAGAAATGCTACTGATTTATGTATGTTGATTTTATACCCTGCAACTTTGCTGTAGTTGTTGATTGTTTCTAATAGTTTTTCTATGGATTCTTTGTGGTTTTCTATATATAAGATCATGTCGTCTGCAAACAGCGAGAGTTTTACTTCTTTGTTGCCCATTTGGATTCCTTTTATTTCTTTTTCCTGCTGAATTGCTCTGGCCAAAACCTCCAGTACTATGTTGAATAAGAGTGGTGAAAGTGGGCACCCTTGTCTTGTTCCTGTTCTGAGAGGGATGGGTTTCAGTTTTTGTCCGTTGAGTATGATGTTGGCTGTGGGTCTGTCATATATGGGCTTTATTATGTTGAGGTACTTTCCTTCTATACGTATTTTATTGAGGGTTTTTATCATAAATGGATGTTGGATCTTGTCGAATGCTTTCTCTGCATCTATTGAGATGATCATGTGGTTTTTGTTTCTCATTTTGTTAATGTAGTGAATCATGTTGATTGACTTGTGGATGTTGAACCATCCCTGTGTCCCTGGTATAAATCCCACTTGATCATGGTGTATAATCTTTTTGATATATTGCTGTATTCAGTTTGCCAAAATTTTGTTGAGGATTTTTGCATCTATGTTCATCAGTGATACTGGCCTGTAGTTTTCCTTCTTTGTGTTGTCCTTGTCAGGTTTGGGGATCAGGGTGATGTTAGCTTCATAGAATGTATTAGGGAGTGCTCCATCTTCCTCTATTTTCTGGAATAGTTTGAGAAGGATAGGTATTAAATCTTCCTTGAATGTTTGGTAGAATTCTCCAGAGAATCCGTCTGGTCCTGGACTCTTATTTTTGGGGAGGTTTTTGATTACTGTTTTTATTTCTTTACTTGTGATTGGTCTATTCAGATTCTCTATTTCTTCCTGATTCAGTTTGGGTAGGTTGTATGATTCTAGGAATTTATCCATTTCTTCTAGGTTGTTCAATTTGTTGGCATATAGTTTTTCATAGTATTCTCTTATGACCCTTTGTATTTCTTTGGTATCTGTTGTGATTTCTCCTCTCTCGTTTCTAATTTTATTTATTTGAGACTTCTCTCTTTTTTTGTTAGTGAGTCTGGCTAAGGGTTTGTCGATTTTGTTAATTTTTTCAAAGAACCAACTCTTTGTTTCATCGATCCTTTCTACTGTCTTTTTTGTTTCAATATCATTTATTTCTGCTCTAATTTTTATTATTTCCCTCCTTCTACTGTCTTTGGGCTTTGTTTGTTCTTCTTTTTCTAATTCCTTTAGGTGTCGTTTGAGGTTATTTATGTAAGGTTTTTCTTGCTTATTGAGGTGAGCCTGTATTGCAATGAATTTCCCTCTTAGGACTGCCTTTGCTGCGTCCCAAATCATTTGGTACAGTGTGTTTTCATTTTCATTTGTCTCCAAATAATATTTGATTTCTTCTTTAATTTCTTCAATAATCCATTGTTTGTTCAGTAGCATGTTGTTCAGTCTCCACATTTTTGGCCCTTTCCAAGCTTTATTCTTGTAGTTGATTTCTAGTTTCATAGCATTATGATCAGAAAAGATGCTTGATATTATTTCAACTCTCTTGTATTTATTAATGTTTGCTTTGTTTCCCAAAATATGGTCAATCCTTGAGAATGTTCCATGTGCACTTGAGAAGAATGTGTAACATACTGTTTTTGGATGAAGTGTTCTATATATATCTATTAAGTCCATCTGGTCTAATTTTTCATTTAATTCTATTATTTCCTTGTTGATTTTCTGTCTGGATGTTCTGTCCATTGGTGTTAATGGTGTGTTGAGGTCCCCTACTATTATTGTATTGTTGTTGATGTCTTCTTTTAGTTCTGTTAAGAGTTGCTTTACAAATTTTGGTGCTCCTGTGTTGGGTGCATATATATTTATAAGTGTTATGTCATCTTGGTGGAGCGTCCCTTTTATCATTATATACTGCCCCTCTTTGTCTTTCTTTATCTGTTTTGCTTTGAAGTCTACTTTGTCTGATATAAGTATGGCAACACCTGCTTTCTTTTGTTCATTATTAGCTTGGAGTATTGTCTTCCATCCCTTCACTTTGAGTCTGTGTTTGTCTTTGGGGCTGAGGTGTGTTTCCTGGAGGCAGCATATTGTTGGATCTTGTTCTTTGATCCATCCTGCCACTCTGTGCCTTTTGATTGGAGAGTTCGATCCATTCATGTTTAGAGTGATTATTGAAACATGGGGGCCTACTGTTGCCATTTTATCACTTGTTTTCTGGTTCTTTTGCATTTTGTCCTGATGGAGAGCTATTACTTTGTGTTATTGTCCTTCTGCTTATCTCCTTTGTTCTGGATTTTGTAACCCCCTTTCCTTTTTTTGATTTTTCAGGAATGAGGTTCTTCCTGAGCATTTCTTGAAGAGGAGGTTTTGTGGCGATTAACTCCCTTAACTTTTGTTTATCTGGGAAAGTTTTTATTTCTCCATCGTATTTGAAGGATATTTTTGCTGGGTAGAGTATTCTTGGCTGCAGGTTTTTGTCCTTCAGAGTTTTGAATATTTCATTCCAATCTCTTCTAGCCTGTAAGGTCTCTCCTGAGAAATCTGCTGATAGCCTTATGGGGTTTCCTTTGTAAGTTATTTTCTTCTGCCTGGCTGCCCTTAGTATTTTCTCTTTGTCATTGAGTTTTGCTAGTTTCACTACTATATGCCTTGGGGTTGGTCTTCTTGAGTTAATAAAGTTTGGAGATCTGTTGGCTTCTGTCACATGAAGTTCCATCTCTCTTCCCAAGTTTGGAAAGTTCTCAGCTATTATTTCTTTGAACAGGCCTTCTGCCCCCTTCTTCTCTTCTCCTTCTGGTATACCTATAATCCTTATGTTGCATCTCCTAATTGAGTCGGATAATTCTCGGAGAGTTTCTTCATTTCTTTTTAGTCTTAGTTCTCTCTCCACCTCTGTCTGCAGCATTTCTATATTCTTATCCTCCAAATTGCTAATTCTGTCCTCCATATTATCGACCCTACTGTTCAGAGAGTCCAGATTTTTCTTAATCTCCATTATGTTCTTCATCTCCAGTATTTCTAATTGGTTTTTCTTTATAGTGTCAAGCTCTTTTGTGACATAGCTCCTGAACTCATTGAGTTGTCTAACTGAATTCTCTTTTAACTCGTTGAGTTTTTTAATAATGGCAGTTTTGAAATCATCGTCATTTAGGTTATAGATTTCATTGTCTTTGGGATTGTTTTCTGGGTGCTTATCATTTTCCTTCTGTTCTGGAGATTTAATATATTTTTTCATACTGCTTGATGGCGTGGATTTGTGCCTCCGCATAGAGATAGCGTTTAGTCGCTGCTTCCACTTGTTGCGACTGGTGTAGGGGGGGCAGCTGTTTAGACTGCACCAACCAGGAACCCTGTCAGCTGTTACTGATGGACCTGGACCCCTCCTCGTAGTCACAGTCGTCCTGTGGGGTCCCTTGTCAGTTGTGGGGGCAATCGCAAGGGGGCCTCAGGCTGCTGATGCCTACTGTTGCAGCCCACTTAGACACGCTCCCTCCTTGTGGTCTGCAGCGGTGTTGTGGGCTTTCCCAGCAGCCAGGAGCAGGATCACCTATAATCGCCACTTTGTCCCTAACGGAGTCCACAAGATCACACTTGTTCACTATAGGTCCAAGCAGAGCTATGGGTATCTTATGCAGTCTGTTGTTAGCTCACCTAGCTGTGGTACTTTTGCCCCAGGGCCTTCCCGCCTTGTGATTGCCAGTCGGGACCTCTCCACTAGTGCTGTGCAGAGGCTTTCACTGAGGCTGCTGTAAGAACCTGGAGATCCCCCCTGGGCTACATAGCCGTTTCACCAGAGCTCCACTCTCACGGGATCTCTGGGAGCCCCTTGCCTCGTCTGGGACATGCCAGAGTCTGTGGGCCTGGCGGTGGATTGTAAGCTGCTGCCTTGTGGGGAATTGTGCCCTAGGGAGCTTCCTGGTGTTCTGAATGCTGGGCGGAGCCTCCCTGCAAATGGCGAGGAGAGGCCCTCCCTGCTGGGGGGGTGCGGGAGCCTGGAGCATCTCCCCTGCTGCAGAGCTGGGTGTTGGAGCTCCACCCAGTCCCCAAGCACGTCCATGGGAAGTCTGGGCACCCCCTGCACCGACCCGTGCACCGGAGACTGTGGGCCCAGCAGCAGCTGGCAGTCTGGTGCTGTGCCAGGGAATCCACCAGCTGGGAGCTTCCCTTTGTTCTGGATTCTGGGCGGTGCCTCCCTGCTAATGGCGAGCAGAGGCTTTCCCTGCCGGGGAGGTGCGAGACCCCGGAGCCTCCCCCTGGGCCACAGAGCCAGGTGCTGGACCTAGAACCGTGTCCCCAAGCACGTCCACAGGAAGTCTGGACGCCCCCTGCACTGACCTGTGCGCCAGAGACCGTGGGCCCAGCAGCAGCTTGTGGTCTGGTGCTGTGCCGGGGAATCCACCCACCAGGAGCTTCCCTTTGTTCTGGATTCTGGGAAGGGCCTCCCTGCTAATGGCGAGCAGAGGCTTTCCCTGCCCGTGGGTGCGGGACCCTGGGGATTCCCCCTGGGCTTAGGTGTAATCGCGGGGGGCTTGAGTAGGGCTGTTGTCATCTGTTTCCACCATTGCTCCACTAGTGAGTGCACACTCCTGCCCTTGGTGTGTGGCGATGCTATGGGGGAGTCCGCTGGAAGAGAGCCTCCTGCAGGAACTAGGCTGTCTGGGGGTTGGGGGTCGGGGGTCGGAGAGTTTTCACCTATTTCCACCTCCTCCCAGGGGGGAAGTCTGTCTGCCTTCCGACGTATAGTAGTACGAGACTCTTAGGCATCTTGAGATGCTATCTGGATATCCTTTGTTAATCAGTGAATGTCCAATTAGTTGTAGATTTGACGGGGGAGAGGCAAAGAAGACCACTCATTCCGCCATGTTGGTCCCGCCTATTAGCGCACTCTTATTGCAATTGTCCTCTTAATTGGGTTGGTACCCAGTGTAGCTGGTTGCTAGGCTCAGGGGCGTACAGTTGTGATAGGCCTGAGGCCAACAAGGCTGATGTCAGTTCTCTTAGGAGTGCAGCTGAGTAGGGCTAGCCCTTGGCATGGAGGCACTCAGTTGTTTCAGGCTTTGGAAGGTGGGGCTGATCCTTTTTATGGCCATTTGTGAAACACAAGTCTTCTGCTGCTGATAAGCCTCACCCCCTCTGGACCACATACACTGTCAGCACAGTCCTGGTCCGTGCACACTTCTCAACCCCCTGGAGTGTACCCCACCGCCACACTGTAGAGGCCCCCACCTCTGCCCCATTGCCCCCCACAGTTCACCAGGTCCTCACACAAGCCCTGCCCCACAGAGGCAGACACGTTTGCCTGCCTGTAGAGGATCAAGGCATTCAGTCAATGCAGGCTGAAAAGTAGCCTGAGGGCTTGCTGTTAGGTGGGGCCAGTCCCTAGGGCGGGTTGCCTGCCCTGGCTGAACTGGATTAAATCTGTGCTCTAGTGGGTGTGGCAGACCCCTGGGCTAACAGCCTCACGCACCTCAATGGCCCCCACCAGTGTCCGTAGCAGCACGCCTGGACCAGCTCAGAACAACGGCCCCCACCAATGTCTCAGTCTCCGGAGAGGATCCTCCTCTCACTAAGATGCCCCCAGAGCCCACAAGGTGAGTCTCATTTCACTAAAGGACAGTTAGCCTTCTCTCTGGTGATTTTAGGTTGCTGCAATGAGTGAGTTTGTGCGTGGGCCCTTTAAGACCCGGATCTTTTCAGCTTTCGGCCGATAGCTTTTCTGGGGTGTCCTTGCTGCAGTTAATAGCCAGCAAAGCCAGACAGTAAGGCCCCCCCCTCAGTTGGGCTGAGTACAAAGGATGGTTATAGCAGTATTGCCCCCGCTCTGGACCTCACTCCTCCAGGGAGGGCTGCGTACCTTAGGTTGGCTCCCGCCTGGCCAGCTGAGAAGCTCTGCTGCTCCCAAAGGTGGCTTTTTTCCTCTCTGGCCGGAGTTGCTGCCTCTTCTGCTTTCGTCAGGACTGTCCCTTGTTGTGGGGGTTCTTTTTATCCAGTTTTCAGTTTTCAATCCAGGGAGATTCTTCCTAAAATTGTTGTAACCTGGTTGTGTTTGTGGGAGGAGGTGAGTTCAACCTGATAATGTTAATTTTAATTAGAAATATTAGTATAAACTCATGATTTAAAAGAATATTCAACTTTCTTCATTCTGTCCAATGAGAAGGCCTAGAACCAATGACAACCTAGAGCAAAGAACACTCCTATCACCCAGAATTTGGTCTCTAATATTATTCCCTCACCATAGCACCATGGGGAACCAGGGCTTTTTGGAAAAATGGCTGATTCCAAGTCACAGGCTGGGAATGTACAAGATAAACCTGGGACACTCTCTTTTACTAGAAAGTAATGACATTATCAAAAAAAAAGTAAGTGGGGCCGTGTCAAAAGCACACAGAAGCCAGCAGGGGCTTCTCTTGGCCAAAGATGAGATAATGAGCGTCAGAATTAATGTTGACTGCAATTGATTGAAGCACAGATATGGCTCTGCCCTCATGAAACACACAATTTAGTAGGGAGACATACAGTAATCATGCAAATAGGCATGTTGAATTAGGCAGGCTAGGCTAGGCTATGCCTTGGTAACACCCCCAAATCTGCTTAACATAATAAAGAAAAGAATAAGACACTATGAAATAGAAAAAAACAGTCTTGAAAAAGAACCAGATAGAATTTATAGAAATGAAGAATATAATCATTGAAATTAAAAACTCAGTGACCAGACTACACATCAGATTAGACACAGCCAAAGAGAAAATTAGTGAACTGGTAGATAGATCTGAAAAAATTACCCAGAATGTATACATAGATATAGAAATGGAAAATATAAAAGACAGGTTAAGAAAAATGGAGGATAAAAGAGAGAGTTCAACATTCAGCTAAGAAAAGCTCCAGAAGATTAGAAGAGAGAGAATGGACAGACAATATCTAAAGCAATTTTGAATAAGAATTATCCAGAATTCATGAAAGACATAAAATCTTCAGGTTTGGGAAGCCTAAATATCTTAAGCAGGATAAATAAAACAATCTATACATACACACTTTGAAGTGAAACTGAAGAACCCTAAAATCAAAGACAGCATCTTAAAACAATAGAGAGAATAAAGAGATTAACCACAGAGAATGACAATTAGACTAACTTTAGACTTATCAAGAACAACAATAGAAATGGTGGACAATAGAACAACAATACAAGACGGATGGTATTACATCGTGAAAGTGCCTACAGAAAATAAGTATCTACCTAGAATTTTATTCCCAGGTAAGCTAGCATTCAAGAGAAAGGGCAAAATAAAGATATTTTCAGAAAAATACTGAAATATTTATTAGTAACTAAACTGTGTTGAAAAAATAACTAAAGGGTATATTTCTAGAAGAAGGAAATCTAACTCAGGAGTAAATGTACAATACAATAATAAAAAATATATAAATACATGGGTTTACTAGAAAAGAACTTATATACAGTGATAATAAAAATTAATTTTTAGTGGAATGGTCTAAATAGAAGTTGGAACACAACAGTATAAAATGATAACATGTATATTGGAGTTAAAGATTTAAGTCATTTTATTGTATAAAGGATGGTAGAGATATTATTTAACTTTAGACCTTGTTAAGTCAAATATCTGTATTAAAATTAAGGGTAGCTTTAAGAATAGAAATAGAGTGTATAATTTTAAAACAATTAGAGAAAAAGGAATAAAAAAACAGTCAACCTATTAGAAGGCAACAGAGGAGAAAACAGAAGCATTAACAAAGCAGGAAATATAGGAAGCCCCAAGTTAGACGGTAGAAATAAATTCAAGCATATCAGAAATCACAAAAATGTGATGGACTAAACACATTCAGTTACAGACGGAAATTACCAGATTGGATTGAAAAAATACAGTCATATGCTTTTTAGAAGAGAGGTTTTTAAAACATAAGGACATAGGTGAGGCATGTCCAGAATTTGCTGCACTCTCCCCTTGCACTGCTCAGATCCACTCTGTCCCCACGTTAAGTCACTCTTATGACTGCCCCCATAGGTTGATCTAAATGCCTCTTCCAGACCTCTTTGTCGCTGATCTTCCACTGTTCCTTCCTGACGATACATCCAAGCCTTTCATCACTTCCCAGGAGTCTCTCTCTCTCTATGTATATATTTACATATATATATCTCCTTACCTCTGACCCTGCCACACAAAATTGTGCTGTGTACTGCTTGAAGCTCTCCCCAGTAGGATGCTTTCTCCTCACTCCTGTCTCTTGGAGCCACCCCTGAACGGGCTGTAGTGTAGAAGTCTATTTTCAATTTGCACAAACATGTTAAGTCTACCCATTTATGAACCAGGACCAGGTTTTTTCCTTCACATCAGCTGCTTGTTGCAAATCTCCTAAGAAGCCATAGGTGAAACTGATGGAGAGGCTGTAATGCAATAAAGGTGGGAGACATGGGATTTGGGTCATGTATTTGTACCTTCTGGAACTTCTTAAGCCCAATACCAAATGTATCATTTCTGTTGTATGATAGAATTGTTGGTGGATCTGATGATGCCTAGCTCTTTTTTTGTGTGTGAGGAAGATTGTCGCTGGGCTAACATCTGTGCCAATCTTCCTCTATTCCATGTGGGATGTGACAGAGTGTGGCTTGATGAATGGTGCTAGGTCTGCGCCCAGGATACGAACCTGTGAACCCTGGGCTGCCAAAGCAGAGTGTGCGAACTTAACCAATCCACCACCGGGCCAGCCCTGATGATGCCTAGCTCTTGATAAGCATCTCTGGTTTCATAGTCATCTGATGTTCTAGGTCAGGTGCTCAGTTTCCCCTAAGGCCCAGTAGCACGTCAGGAGCTTGTCTTTGAATAATGAATACTTCTCTGCTGCAGAAATATGAACATCATTCCTCCAGAGTCCTAGAAGTCTACATTTTAACCTTTATTTTGGGCTTGTCAGAGATTCCACGTGGTCTTCTATCTACTGTGGACACTTCTAATACCTACGGGTCTATTGGGTCATATGGCCCATGTGTCAGGGCAGCTTTTACATCAGCCTGAACCAGCTGTAAAGCTCTCTCAAAATAGGTAAACTTCTAAGTCACCCAATAAATAGATTAGAACATATACCTAAATGTGGGCTGTCTCCAGAATCCACAGGGTCTACCAAGGGCTGAGCCTTTTTCTTAGTTGTAGGAGATAAAAGGTGTGATAACGTATCCTTTACTTTGGGGTGGTGGGATGTCCGAGAGTGCCCTATGCCATCGGCCTACTAAAACTGTTATTGATGTGGCAAGCCCCTTAATCTTTGTGGGGTTAATCTACTCTCTGGCACACGTGTTTCTTTGCAAGGCATCCAGAGTACTTCTGCTCATGAGAATCTGATTACGATGATGTCATCAGTATAGTGGACCAGTATGATGATGTTCTCCGGAAACGTCAAAATGATCAACGTTCCTTTGACTTATATTGAGACAGAAAGAAGAAGAATTATAGCCCAGGGGCTAGAAGGTTGATGTGTATTGCTGTTCATTCTAGGTGAATATGGAATGAGAACTGCAAACTGCTTTTGATCTTACTTTCTGATGGGAATTGAAAAGAATACATTTGCCCCATCACTAGCTCCATACCAGGTGTTGGTTGATTCTGGTAGAGATATCATATCTGGCATAATGGCTGTGGTTGGATCTACCAGTTGGTTAAGTTTCTGGTAGTCCACTATTGTCCACCATGATCTATTTTTTTGCAGGGGATACAATGGTAAATTAAAGAGGAATGTGGTAAAAAATCACCACCCCGGCATCCTTTAAATCATTGAGGGTGGCACTGATTTCTGCCATTCCACCCATGATGCAGCTCTGCTTCTGATTCCTTCTCTTGGCCAGGGCAGGGGACAGTTTCAGGTGCTCTCACCTGATCTTTTCTCACACGAAGAATTCCACTGTAGGTTGGACTTGGGCCAAGACTTCATGTATCATCTGGCCTTCGTGTAACCCCAATCCAGCAAGGGAGCCATGATGGCATGTTGGGTTTCCTGGTAAGAGTGCTGGTTCAGGCGCTTCATTCAATGGCTCCCAAGAGACTTGGATGTTTCCCTTTCTCCAGTATGTAATTAGTCTGGTAATTGGTGATAGGGCTTTTGCTGAAAGGGGATAATATGTATTGTAATACTTTCTATGGCATTGCTGGACCCTTCCTCAAGGGGACCTGGCCTCTCCTTCAATTAACAGACACTGGATCTGAGAACTGGCTCAAGTCTGGAAACTGAGCAAGGGATCATTATTTTCCATTGTGGCAACTGATTAATAGTCTTCTGATTCCATACTCCTAATATCTTTTGGTTTGTAGGTCAACACTCTAAATGGCTGCCAATCTATCTCCTCTTTGGAAAGACTATGGTCTATTAGCCACCACATATCCCTGTGGGTTGATGTCTCTGGTTACCATTCCAGTTTTGTTGCCCATAACACCCACCTTGCCACTAATGTTTAAGTGCCATTACCTGGCCTCTGATAGTTCAGAATTCTATCTTCTCATTGACATTAGGTAGCCCAGTTCCATAGCTGCATCTTTACCATCAACTTGGCTCACAGAGGAAAGCTACCACCGAGTTTCTTTTTTCCTAAAGATTGGCACCTGAGCTAACATCTGTTGCCAATCTTCTCTTTTTTCTTCTTCTTCTTCCCAAAGCCCCCCAGTACATAGTTGCATACTCTAGTTGTAGGTCCTTCTGGCTGTGCTATGTGGGACAACACCTCATCATGGCTTGATGAGCAGTGCTAGGTCCATGCCCAGGATCCGAACCAGTGAAATCCTGGGCCGCCAAAGCAGAGTGTGCAGACTTAACCACTTGGCTGCGGGGCTGGCCCCCTTCCACTGAGTTTCTCATAGTGCGTTCCTTATTATTCCATGGTGCATGTCCACTTAGTATGGTGAGTGTCCTTTTTGCCCTCTTAGAGAACTTAGTCAGTTGTCTTACTGCCTAAGAACTTAGCTGTCTGGTCTTACATCATAAATCCATTCTAGCATGCCCACTACGAGGAGCCTTCTGACCTCTTCCATAATACTCTGTCAAGGCAGTTATGGTATTTCTACCTCATTTACTATAGGCCATTGTCATCTCCAAGTCTCAAGGAACCATCCCAGCAACGTGTTAAGACTGGCTTTGAACATCCTTGTCGGGATGTGTAGTCTTGAGTGATAGGAGCACCCACTTCAGTAAACTCTCTCCTATCCAGCCTTATATTCTCCCTCCACCATGGCCCAATGCCCTCAAGACACACTCTCACATGTAATCTTCCAGTTCCTTCCGGTATATATTAGTTAGTTCCTGCAGTTTTGATGGTGAATAATGTCTTACCTCCCATACAAGGAGCAGTACTTCCCCATCAAACCGTGCTGAGATCAGACCATAGTTTTTGGCCTACATGTCATGGGCATTGGGGTAGGATAAGGGGAGGCAGGAGGACAACCATTGTCTTCGAAGGCATTTGCCTTAGGGGAGGACTTTGCATGGTCTCTTGGCTACTCAGCCACGGGGCCAGCCCCTCCAGCGTCAATTCTGTTACCAACTGCTTAGTTTGGGTTTCCCTAAAAGTAGATCCTGAGACAAGAATTTGGGTGTAAGTAGTTTATTTGGGAGGTGGTCCTAGGAAGCATCGAGAGGGTGTGGGAAGTGAGACAGGAAATGGAGAAAAGCCAATGAAAGGTATGCTAATGAGTGGGTTACCTCTGGTGTCACTTGGAGCTCAGTCCAATTGGGGACCCTCTGAGAGGCTATGTGGAGCACTCCTTGCAACTCTCCCGCTGAGGGGTGGGAAGCAGGAGGTTTTATCCAGCCACTTGCAAACCTTCTTGGCTGAGGGTTGCTCCTGGGGCATTAACTCCTCAGCATTTCTGGCCTGCCCCGCATGTGGCTGAGAAGACTCCAATACTAGAGGAAGTGCTCAGGCAGAGAGACGCAAGAAGCTGCTGCCATCCTTGGAAACCATGCAGGTGACCTCTAGGGTGGGCCAAGGGGATGTGGGCTCCAGACAGCCAACATCTGCCTTCTGATCACAGCCACCTCCTCACTGGCATCTCCCAAGGCTCCAAGCTGACCGTGCCATTGTGCTGTTTCATATCCTGTAGTGACTTCCTGTAGTTCCCAGAATAAAGTAGCTACTGTTTCCTGAGGGCAGTGACATGCCAGATGTTGGATGAAGATCTTCTCTGGCATTAGTACGTTTTACTTTACAAGAGCCTCATTACGTTCATTCCACTGAGGAGAAAACTGAGTCCAAGGAGGTGTGATGCCTCAGACTGGCACAGCAGCTCCTTCATAATGCTGCCCCTGCCTGCTCCTCCTCCCCTCCGAGCCCTCTCCTTTGTCCCAGCCACACCAGCCACTTGCAGTTCCCCAAACTACCCCATCTTCACACCTCCCTCCCTTTCTATGTGCAGTTTCCTTGGTCTAGAACGCTTTTCCTTTTCTAAGTCTTGCAAAGACTTTCCTGTAATGCAAGACTCAGCTCAGATGCACCTCCTCCAGGGAGTCCTCTTGGCCCTGCCAGGCTGGGTTAGCCCCTCCTTGGTGCTGCCACAGTGTCTGTGCTCTCCATCGGAAGACTGACCTCTTGACCTTCTGTTTGCCTGTTGACATGTTCCTGGCCCTGCCAGGAGAGCCTGAAGAAATACTTGGTGGATATCTGACAGGTAAATGATCAGCCCACGCATTTTAGTTCTCACTCTTTGCTAGCTCGTGCCGTTTCCCCACTTTTTTACATTCCTAAGTTTTCCCAAGGCCAAGCTGTGGGCTTCTAGGGGGGCAGAAATCTCTGTTTTTTTGAGAGTCAGTCTTCCCCGGAGTGGAAGCTTCAGGAGGGCAGGAAACAGTGGCTCTGCTGGATGAAGTGCACCCCAGCACCTCGCCCAGGCCTGGCCTGAAGCGGAGCTGAATGAAGGAAGGACGGGATCATGAGTACTCTCTATGGCGAGCTCACTCACTGTGCTGTGTGCTGAGGAGGGGAGATGAATAAAGCAAACCACATCTCTGTCCTCGAGTCTGGGTTCCTCCAGAGGCCGACCCTGAGATAAGGGCTCTTGTGCAAATAGCTTACCTGAAAGGTGGTCCCACAGAGCACTTCCTCAGGAGAGAGGGAGGTGAGACAGGCAGGCAGTGAGCCACCGGAAGTCCTGTCATGGAAGCAGTTACCACAGCGAGCAGCTGGAGCTTCATCCCACCAGGACACTCTGGGAACCCCAGGGGGGAGAACAATGCCTTAGATTTATCCCACCGAGGGTGAGGGAGCTGGGGTGTTTATACACCAACTCCTGTCGGTCAGTGGTTGAGGGCTGGCACGTGGGTGGGAAAAACCGGCTGTGGTAGCCAGAGCAGGCCATTAGGTAAAGCAGTGCAGATGCTGGCAGCTGGAAGGTGGGAAGGAACAGGAAGGACAAGGCTGTGGGTGGGGCATGGAGAGTGACTGCTCCATCTAGTGAGTGACAGTCACCTAAATATGTCGCTACTGTACAGCTAGGCTCCAGATCAAAACTCAGACAGGGACCAGGGAGGTAACATAAATGAGAGAAATGCCTGGTTGAGGGCTGTTGCCTCTCTGAAAGTTGCGTACATGCTCCACTTTGTCACTCCCTCTTACTCCAACAGAAAGTCACTAGGAGTTTGGAGGAGGATAAGCGTGGGAGCCATCTTTAATCCTAGCCTGCCACTGCGGCTGTCACCCACCTTGAGGAAGGGGCTGTGGTGAGTGGAGAGCGTGTGTCTTCTGGAAGTGGGAATGAGGGGCTTCTCAGCTCCAGCCGCTCGGCACCAGGTGGAAATCTGGGCTGCCGGGTGATGTGGGGTCAGATCTGGTTTTTTAAAAGAGAAGTGGTAACCCAGATATTTATGTGAAATTTCCTGGTTTCAAATGTGCTGGGTTGAATAGCGTCCCCTCAAAATCCATGTTCATCTGGAACCTCAGAATGTGCCCTTATTTGGAAATAGGGTCTCGGCAGATGGAAGATGGGGTCTTACGGTTTAGGGTGGACCCTAATCCAATGATTGGTGTCCTTATAAGAAGAGAAAACAGGGACTTAGACACACAGAGGAAAGATGCCCATGAGAAGACAGAGGCAGAGATTGGACTTATTGGGTCACAAGCCAAGGAAGGCCGAGGACTGCCAGCATCCACCGGAGGCTAGGAGGAGTAAGCAAGGATTCTTCCCTAGAGGCTTTGCAGGGAGAATGACCCTTGAGTTTGGACTTCTAGCCTCCAGAACTGCGAGAGAATAAATTCCTGTTGTTTTAAGCCAACCAGTTTGTGGTACTCTTACAGCAGCCCTGGGGAACTAATATAGTTGGCAGTGTTTATTTTTAACAGCTTAGTGCTGGCCCCACGGTGAGGGGAAAACACCGCATAGGTGGAGGCCGAGCCTGGTCCCTGAGTGGTCAGTTTACGCCCTTGGCATCGGGACCTGCTGTGGACAGAGGGCAGGGGAGCTCCAAGGAGGGAGCCTGTAATGGTGCCTGGGGAAGGCAGGGAAGGCTTCCCAGAGGAGGTGGGTTGGAGGAATGTAGCCTGAAGTGTCCCTAGGCTGACGGGGGGAGGTGGACCTGAGGGAGTTTGGAAGAGCAGGGTTCACAGGATATGGAGGTGGCTCAAGTGTGGCGTGAGAGAGAAAAGCACTGGGTCATGCTAAGGTTTCAGGCTTGGTGGGCTGAGGGCATGGAGACAGCAATGTCCAATGTGGGGAGGGGGAGCACTTTGAGGGGAAGTCAGCTCAGTTTTTGACGTTGTGAGCTAGAGGTTTCTACACACAAGTGGAGATGGGGAGGAGGCAGTCAGGCATGTGGGTCCGTGCTTAGGAGACGTCTCTAGGCTGGAGACAGAGATTTCAGGAATTGCCAGCAGGGAAGGAGAGGAGGCTGCCAAGTGGAGATGTGCTCAGAGAGGTAGGAGGGAAACCTGGAGCAACTGGCATTGAAGGAGCATGGGAGGTTCTCGAATGCTGGAAGGTCAACATCGCCCCAGGCTGCTGAGGGGTTGCTTTGGCAAATAGAGAGAAGGTTTTCTTTTATTTGCCTCTTTGAGAAACTCACAAGGCTTCTTTGGAGAAGGTCAGAAACAGGGGGGACAGGGGTCCCCTTTTTTTAAGAGGAGTGGGGTAGGGATAGGAGCCAGGGGACAGAGGAAAGGAGTGTATGGGCTGGAGGGGAGGAAGCAAAGATTGTGGGAGGGCGACCCTCTGGTGTGGGGGGCAAGCTCAAATGCTGGTGGGCACGTGCCATGAGAGGGAGGAGGTGATGGGTGAAGAGGTGCATGGGGTGGGAGGTGCTTTGGGCTGGAGGAAGGATCCCGCTTTCCAGAGGGACAGAAGGTAGGGGCAAGGATGGCGGAGGATGCTGGCAACTGGTGAAGGGGAAAAACTGGTGAAGGGGAAAGCTGGGGGGTCATTTGCTTTGGGGCCACAGCTGACTATGAGGCAGGGCCTGGGCTCACCTGCTGAGGGTGAGGGCTGGAGGTGAGGGCGATGCACGAGGAGAGAGGACCATTCAGCTCCCAGTGGGCACAGCAGGGGCTGCCCAGGGGCTCCTTGAAGGAGGCCCCACAACTCACCGTCCCAGGAAGGCCTCATGGCCTCATGCATACTTTCTTCTTGAGGTGCACGGTTGGGGAGTTCTAGGGGCTTCATTCTCAAGTTGTTGGATGAAAAGACCAACCTGTATCTGGGTGCGTCCTCATGGGAGACTCCAAGGCTACAAAGCACAGTGGCAGATCCCATTTTAGGCTCGATTATTGAGTATCTGCTGTGTCTGAGGTATTGGAACACCCATTATTTCTTTTGCTCTTTGAAATAACCCTGTGAGAGTATTATTATTCCTCTTTTAGAAATAATATTAGAACTCCTTGCTTGGAGCACCCTGTGCACCAGGCTGACCGTTTGCAATGGTCACTTCATTCCATCCTCCTGCCCCACCCGGCTCAGGAAGAAAGGATGGTTGTTATCCCCATTTTGCAGATGAAGAGGGTGTGGCACACACACACAAAAAGATTGTCAGGGGCTGGCCCCCTGGCCGAGTGGTTAAGTTCTCGCACTCCGCTGGGGCGGTCCAGGGTTTCGCGGGTTGGGATCCTGGGCGCGGACATGGCGCCGCTCATTGGGCCATGTTGAGGCGGCGTCCCATATACCACAACTAGAAGGACCCACAACTAAAAGTATACAACTCTCTACTTGGGGGATTTGGGGAGAAAAAGCAAAAAAAACCCCCAAAATTGGCAAGTTGTTAGCTCAGGTGCCTATCTAAAAAAAAAGAAAAAAAAAGAGGGTGGGGCGGAGGAGAGAGTTAAGGTCCTGACCCAGGGGCGCACCAGGCAGCTGGGGCCAGGCTTTTGGAGACTAGGTGAGCCCTCCTCCTGTGCCACCGAGTGCCTCAACTGTGCCATCTGTTTTGTGTGCTCACTGTCCAGATGTTTGTCCCTACCAGGCTGGAAGATGTGGGCGTGGGGCATGAGCAGGACCAGGATCTCCTCCTTTTGTCCCCAAGAGGGACAGTGAGCACGTCCAGCAGACCTCCCACCACCGTCTAGCTCTGTCCTTTCATTCCTGTCAGTAAGCTCCTTGAGAGCAAAACATGGTGTTGACCCACCGCCGAGCCCCCAGCCCAGGGCCTGGCATCAGGCTGTGCTCAGCAGGAAAGTGTGGAACCAAGTTTTAGTAAATTAGGCTGAGCAGGCCCTTCTGTCTGCTGCTAAGGCAGTGGGCTTGGTGGAAGAAAGAGTCAAACGACCTGGTTTTGAATCCTGGCCCTGGTATTAGCTGGCTTTAGATCCACGTGCTAAGTCATGCAATCTTCCTGAGCCTCAGTTTCCCCATCTGTAACAAGCGGGGAATATTTTTCAGTAGCACTCCACAATCCTGGAAACCGAGGGCCCCTCTCCATGTTATGAGGATTTCACAACAAAAGATAATAATAGTTGGCGTTCCTTGAGTATTTACTATGTGTTGAGTGCTATTACAGCGGCTTATGCGTGTTACCTCATTTAATCCTCACAACAACCCGGGGAGGCAGGTAAGGAAAGAGAGGCACAGAGAAGTTAACCCAGCCAGTAAACCAGCTAGTGCCAATTCTGGGACTTCACAGTTGCCCACGTCATCTCTCATCCTCAGTGTCCTCGTCTCTGTGACGGGCTCAGGATACTCTCTCACACATGAGCCAGCAGCACTTTGCACGTGGGAGGACTCACTGTGAGTCGTGCTTCCTCCCTTTATCGCTCTGCGGCTTCCAGGCTTGCCCTTCCCGAGTGTCTGTCTGTCTCCTCTCCCTTGATTTTTCTCTGTCGCTTTTTTGTGTATTTTCTATCCCTCTCTAGGTCTTTCTAGCAGTCTCCTACCCTCTCCCGCCCCCATCCCCAAGACCCTCTTGGTTTTCTCCGCCTGTCCTCTGCTGCCCCCGTGTGGCTCAAGGTGGAGAGGCCGCTCCCGGCGGAGCCCACCCCTCCCAGGGCCGCCGCGCGCCGCAGCACGCAGCTGGAGGTGAGAGCTGGTGCGTCCAGATGTGGTGCCACCGCTGCAGGCTCCTCCTCTGCATCCATCCGCCCAAGGGTGTGGGTTTGGCGCCGAGCTTCGACTTGCCTCACTCCTGGATCTATTCTGACCTCGTCTGGTGTAGGGGACAGAGTTCTGCGTGAACCTCCTGCCCCCGCCCAAGTAGCCTTGATACCGACCCTGGTATCAGTTTCCCCACATTAAACCCAGCATATATGGGGTTAAAACCAAAACACTCATTCCCTGCTTACTCTCTGGCTTCCTGCCTCCAGAATCCGCTATCCTCCATGGAGACAGACACCATCAAGGACAAGCACCTGGACTATCTCCTCCCCACAAAGAGATACAGACTGGTGGGAAAGCTGCTGACCAGCAAGGTCACAGGCTTCCTCCTCTCTGCAAGTGTCTCAAGGCCGAAGACAGGCTGGTGGGAAAGCTCCGACCAGCAAGGCCATATGCTCCCCCTCCCCTACCTAAAACCCCAAATAAAAACCCTTCCTTTTAGCTTTTTCGGAGAGTTTGGGATTTCAGCGTTAGCTGCCCTCTCTCCTTGCTCAGCGCTGTGCAAAAATAAAGTTCCTACTTTCTTCCACCACCCCCGGTGTCAGAGATTGGCTTGCTGCGCAACGGGTAAGCGAACTCACTTCAGGTTCGGTAACAGCCATGGGAGCTGCCCAGCTCCCTCCTGAGACTCAACCGCTTTGGCCTGGGTGCACGAGTGTCCCTGCCACCTCTAGAATTCGGTGAGATTTGAACTCAAGAGTTATGATGGTCTTTCGCTAACCTCGTTCACCCTACGGACACTGCCCCCCCCCCCCCCCCCCGCCCCCTGCCCAACACCCAGGGCTTTCCCTTTTAGTAGTTGCTGTTGTTGTAACCGAAAGTTGAAATGCATTCCCAGAGGAATTTATTCGCCTCATGGCACATTGCCAGTGAGCGACAGCATACGGATTAGAACTCACGGCATCTCCAAATACTTTTCTTACACTACCCAGCCCCTTCTCAGAGCTTAGTTATTCCTCCCGTCAGAAACCTGACCGACAGCCTATCCTTAAATTGCTTTATACGGTTTCACAATATCTAACTCTTTCATGTGCTTAAATATATTTTAAAATTGCACAAGAAATGTGTGGTAGTTGTAGAAAGATCAGGAAACATAGCAAAGGACTTCCACTTGACAGGTTGACAACAGGTTGGACACATCCGGTCTTTCCTGAAACGCCACTAAAATGACAGCAAAGAGATGTTATTAAAATATTTAAAGCCACAAGGACAAAGAGAACAGGAGAGGACGTGACAGCAGCAGCATTTTGGAAGCTGGGAGCAGACAGCAGACCTTTGACTCAACCGGCCTCGGAAAGCTGCATCTTACGGCCCCATGGGTCTATGCAAGCAACTGGTTTACACTGGGAGCCCTGAAAGGGCTCAGGTACTTCTAGAAGTAGGTGGGGCTGAAAACAGAGAGCAGTTGGAATCCTCGAATCCTTCCCCCTGGGGCCAGATGACCCCCTCCCCCAACTTGGGCAGAAGACTAGAGGTTTACTCTTTGGAGCGGGTAAAACAGGGTCTCTGGCTTGGGGAGGGGAGAGGTGAGGGTGGGAAAATGGCGGATTAAATGAATGTTTGTATCCTGAATATTGATTCCCCAGCACAAAACTCCTTTGCCTGCCCCTCAACTCTTGGCACCTGGCAACCAGGCAGATGCCTTCATCAAGGCAGGAGACTGCAAGATGGCACAGGGCAGGTGGGGCGGGGTGGAGCGTGCTTAATGAACTGGCCCAGACTCTCCTGCAAGATCCACTGTCAACGAGCCCGACCCATGTGCACACGGCTCCAATCGGCCTTTAAAAATTTTTTCTTTTAACTATTTTTTGGCCTAATTTCAGACTTAAAGAAAAATCACAAGAATTCCTGTCTACTCGTCACCAAATTCCTCTAATATGTACATATTATTTTTGACTGAACATGATGACCCTTTACCCCTGAATAATTCAGTACCGGTTTCTCAAAACCAAGGACGGTCCTTTTAACATGGAAATTAACGTAGATTCAGGGCTGTTATAGATTGTATCAACAGACCTTATTCAGATTTCACCAATTGTGCCAATAATGTCCCTTAGAGCAGAAAATCCCAGCTCATGTGCCGCATTTAGTTGTCATGTCTCTTTAGTCTCTTTTAATCTGAAGCGGTTTCTCAGTCTTTCTTTGCCTTCATGATGCTGACATTTTTTCCAGAGTACGGGACAGGTATTTTGCAGACTGTCCCTCAGTTTGGGTTTCTCTGATGCTTCCTCCTGGTTTATGTGCTCCTGGCAGGAACATCACAGAAATGAGGCATGTTCTTCTCCGTGCATCATATCAGGAGGCACTTGGTGTCTATTTATCCCACTGCTGGTGAAATTAACTTTAATCACCTGTTTAAGGAGATGTCGGCTGGATTTCACCAGTGTAAAGTTATTGTTTTTCCCTTTATAGTTAATAAGTATCTATCACTCACTAGTTTTCGCGTCACTGATGATTCTTGCCTGAATCAAGTGTTATCAGGTAGTAATTTTCTAATTTCACCATTCCTTTTATATTTGTCAGTTTTCTGGTATAAGGAAGAGTTTCTCTTCTTCCTATATATTTTTTATAAAGTTATATTAATATGGACTCAAGGGTTTTATTCCAATCAGTGAGTTATAGTCTGTTACTATGGAGATATCTATCTTTATGTCTACCCAATTTGTTCTGGATTTTTACAGTGAGAGCTCCTCCAGGCTGGTTCTCGTGTCCATCATTATGTCATTCTTTGAGCACTTTCTGTCACAAAGAGGTCTTCTGGACTCATCTACCACTTTCTCTGCCCTAGCTCAGGAATCAGCCATTTCTTCAAGGAGCCTTGGTTCTTTGGTAAGGCCTCACATAAAGACCACAACGGAGCACTGAAGAGTCAAGGAAAGCGCCTAGTAGAAAACATGGAGACAAAACAAAATAAAACCAGTGAATAAGCAAACAAACAGATAAAATCTCCCTGGCAGAAACAGAGACCATGTAGGGAGATAAAAACTTAAGAAAAATCCAATACTATCATAAATATTTTCAGCTTCAAGAGAAGCTATTGCATCCATTAAAGAAGGACAGGATGCCATAAAAAGAATGATCAGGGAGGAAAAAACTCTTGGATGTTAAATATTTGGGAGCATAAATGAAAAACTCAATTGAGGGGTTCTGGGATAAAGCTGAGGAGATATCATGAAAGGTGAAGCAAAAAGACAGAGACGGGAAATGTAAGCGCAAAAATAAAACAGAGGTCCAAATTCTGAAAGGTAGGGGTTCCAGAAATAGAGGAGAGAGAAAATGGAGGCAAGGTCTGTGTTAAGAGGGGCCTGGGTGTTGGTGGACATGGGCAAACTCAGCCTTTTAACAAAACAAGGGAGACGGCCACTGTTTCGAGGGATGTGAAGGCTGGTGGGCAGTGATGTGCTGGCAAATTTTTAGCAACCAGCTCTCCAAAAATGTGCGCATATATATGCATCCGTGAGTCTATTAGAAATTTTACTGATATGAGTAATGCAAAATTTACAGTAATAAAATATACAATATTCTTTACTGTAAATTCTGTATAGCAAATTGATTCTCACAGAATACTTTCACTAATTTTTGCCAAACTCTTATATCTGGAGCTAACTGGTGGTCGTGATGCAACCAGAATTTGACAAACAGATTTGCATTTCAACCTGCTCTTTTTCCATGTAAATTTATTGTCATTAAACGTGATATATGTTCTTCAGTAAAACTGTTTTCCAAATCTCATACAAATTGTGGTCATTAAATTTAAACCTCTTTCAGCTTCAGCACCACATATTTTGCAATTTCACCTGTTTGTTAATGATGTGAATAACTTCTTTGCTGCATTAGGTAATAGTTTTCAAATGCTGGAAAAATATTTCCTCACTACTTTGTGTGATTTATAGTGTAACAGCTACAGACCTGACGTGTTAATAATCTGCATTATTAACATTTCCCCCATCACTTTCGGATGTCTGGACAAGAGGCCAGCGAACTCTTTCTGTAAAGGGACAGAGTAAATATTTTAGGCTTTGTGAGCCTCATACGGTCCCTGTTGCGTATTCTCCTTTGTTATGTTTTTTCAGCATTTAAAAAATGTAAAAATCATTCTCAGATCACCAAACCAAAATAGCGTGTTGGCTGTGATTTGCTGATTCTTGGTGTAGACAATTAACAAAACAACTCGAGCCTGACTTTGTGGTGTTTGCCAATTTCTGTTGCGTAAATACTCTCACCAGAGCTGATTTCGGGTTACCCATGTGACGTCCCTGAGAACAGAGTTGGGGAGAGATGTGCACACCATTATATGGTACTTGTGCCACACGGGTACAGTAGATTTAAATACCTCAAGAGCATAGACAGTAGTAAAATGTAATAAAATAATTAAGAAGTAATACCTTTTGAATATCACCTCTGTTTTTCCATACAGCTTATTTAATTGTAAATGTATACAATTTACTTTTTAATAATAACAGTATTTAACAACTGGGGAGCAGGCGAGGAGCATGGCAGATGTCTGGTGGGGTCTGAAGATGGGTTTAGTCTCTAATCAAGGTCAGAACTCAGTCTATAGATAAGGCCAGGCTCAGGGTGTGACCTTCATCACAGCTCAGTCTTTGCGGGGCTCCGTCTGGGGTTAATTTTGGGGCTTAAATATGGCCTGGGAAAAGTTGAGTGTCTCTCTGGTGAAGCAGACTGACCCCTCCTCAAACCCAGGCATCTTCATTTACAAGCCGGGGAACCAGCTCACAGATCCCAGGCTAAGCAGAGGCGCAGCTAAGGAGGATTTTCCCAGTCTTCCGGGTGAAGCCTCCCCTCCTGTCATCTCTGTACTTCCCACTAGAGGGCAGCAGAGACTTGACTAAAAAGGAAAATGTTAGCAGACCCTTTACCCAGGAACAGGGATGAAATCTGTACCAGGCTTCACCCCAAGACCTGAGGGCTGGGAGAAGGGTTCCCCCTCTACTCACATGACCGTGATGGTTCCAGGCACAGCCTTCTTGCCGAGGCTCAGCTTCCAGGGTCAGGGAGCCAGATTCTGGAAACCTGACTAACCCTGATCCCAACCTCTTCCCCAGCCTCAGCCCTTGGCATTGTCTCTTTGGCCAAATCATACACTCCTGGAGGTTGGGGGTGGGGTGACTGCATTTGCACTCCCAGTGCCTGGCATAGCCCAGCACCGAGTGCTGCTTAGGAAGTGTTCATTGAATCAGTACTTGGATGGTGGGGCAGTGCCATATGTGGGAAAGACCCTGGCTTTGAAATCAGGTAGATGTGATTTAAAGTCTAGCTCTAGCTGTGTGACCTTAAGCAAGTCACTTAGCTTCTCTGAGCCTTTAATTTGCCATTTGTAAGAGGAAATAGTCTTACCTAACTTGAAAGGCTATTGGAAGGATTAAAGGAAATGACATGGGGATGGACTCAATACATACTAGTTGCTTAATAAAGGGAACAATTATTATGGTGCAGTTTTGAGGAATAGTGAGTAATCATGTGGGGATAGAGGAATAGGTGGGAGATGGAAGATGTGGGAGTCAGAGAAGGAGCCTGAATGCCACGTTGAGGACACAGGGTTTTCTTCTGTCTACCATGGGGGGCCCCTGTGGAGCTCTCCATCTACTTGGTGAGATGGAACCAAGACACAGGAAACCTCTTAGCTCAGCTCTTCCACAATCTCACTTACTGAGAATCCAGCATGCACTCGCGAGCACGCACGCGCGCGCACACACACGCTTTTAATTTGGAAATTATTTCAAATATACGGAAGAGTTGCAAGTATACTAGAAAAAACATCATATCCTTTTAATCCGGAATCACTATGTAAACTATCGCATTTGCTTTATCATTTCCAGCCTCGCTCTTCCTCTCTATTATTCATTGTTCCCGAAGCACCTGAGAGTGAGGTGCACACGTGTGATCCTTGGCCTCTCAGCACTTCAGTGTGCGCTTTCAAAGGACAAGGATATTTTCTTATATGGGCACAGGACAGTTATCAATTTCAGCACATTTTTCATTGATTCAATACTTTGATCAGTTATTGACTGTGTAGGCAGAATAATGGCCCCACAAAGAGGTTCACGTCCTAAATAAATTTGTGTTGTTTTAAGCCACGAAATTTATGATAATTTGTTACAGCAGCAACAGAAAACTAATCCTAATACTTCCATCAACTCCGCCTGTCTTGCAGTTTTGTCAGTTGACCTACTAACGTCCTTTCTGGCATTTTCTCCCTCGAGCACACGATCGCACGTTGTATATTTAGTTGCCCTAGTGCTTTAGTCTTCTATGACTTGGGACAGGTCCTCAGTGTTTCTTTGTCTTTTATGACAGTGACGTCTTTGAGATCCAGTCTGCCCCTGCTCCTTCAGTGGAATGTTTCTCATGTGGGCTTTGTCTGATGTTTCCTTGTGATTAGATCCAGGGGCCACAGCAGCGGCTGCAACACTGCAAAAGTGATGCTGTGTCCTCAGGGTCACCTCAGGAGGCACTCGATGCCCATCTACCTCTCCTTTGCGATGTTAATTCTGATCCCCTGGTTGAGGTGTTTTTGATACAGGGCGCCACTGAGAAGCATCCCCTGTGGTGGGAACCGGGGCACTTTGCATCGGGTTTGTCATCGCTCTGCTGGGAACTGGGCAAGAGGAGATAAGTGATACCTAATGCTTGCCCTGGAGGACTCCACAGCCTCCCAAGGAGCTCCCAGACTAGCGGGAGCCAAACAAGTAGGCTCATTGATTCATGCATTCATTCCGCACGTATTTCCCGAGCACCTGTGTGGGCCAGGGCCGGGATACAAAGGGGAGCAAGAGCGAGCTGGCACCTGCCTTCGTGATGCTTATCCTCTAGCAGAGAGGATGACTGGTGAACAGACTGCTGTGTCCCCGGCGTCTAGGCCTGTGTCTGTCCCATAATAGCCGCTCAGGAAATAGGGGTTGACTGACTGAATGAATTGCTGGGCGTCAGAGCAGCATCGGCCCTTCCTAGAGGCAAGGTTTTGCCCCTGCTCCCTTAGGTGAAGAAGCTCAGGCTCTGAGAGGGGAAACGGCCCTCCAGGGCCAAACCAGGTGGCTTTGGGGGTTGTAAGCCCCGACCCTCCCGAGCAGAGTGGGCCGGCAAGTTGGCGTTTCCTCTCCAAGGGCAGCTGGGGGTTGGTTCATCTCGGAAGGAGCTTTCTCCCCCGCCTTCCTGGCGCGCTGCCTCCTCTCCCCATCCTGCTCTGGGGCCTGGGGCCCCTGATTGGGCCTGTGGTTATTTAGTCAGCGATAATATTGGATTTACTTTCATCTCTGAATTGCATCAAATGTCGCCAGTGACATTTAGCTGACACACAAGGAGGAGGCTGGCATTTTTAGATTGTCAGCGTGTTACAGACGTGGAAGCGGAGTGTGTCGGGGCGTCTGCTTTATTGTTAATTAGACGGAGCCGCGAGGCCTCCTCAGTGAGCTGGTGGAGAAGCGCTCTCACGTCCCACGCCTCAACCCGATTTCAACGCCCTCCCAGAAATCAACGAGGCCCTGCCAGTTTTCCCATCGCAAAGGGGAATTCTTTCAGAAGTTTGGGAAGCAAATGACAGAGTGAGTTGTTCTCCATCGGTGGGTGTCTTTTATATTTCAATTATGCCCTGACAACTTACTCTCTGTCTACTTTGCAACTGAGAGAGAAATTGAAAGGAAACAGTCAGGATTGGATAGCAATTTATATTAGTTCAACACTACACGTCAACAAACATTCACTGAATGCTTCCTAGCTGTCTGACCCCAGGTTAATTCCTTGGCCTCTTTGCCTCGGTTTTCTCATCTGTTAATTGGGGGTAATAATAGCTTACCTCATAGGGCTGTTGTGAGATGTAAATGGACTGAAATATTCAAAGTGCTTAGAATAGTGCCTGGCATGTAGCTGGAACTGTGTCCCTTTCTGCAACCAGTACTAGCAGTACTATTACCATGGCTAGTGTGGGGGGTGCTGAGGAGATTCAGAGCCGTGGAAGATTTGCCCCGCCCCTCAAGAAACATACTCTGATGGAGGAGATGGACATACCAACTCCTCAGAGTCTAGGATTGTGTTATTTCAAGATTCTAGGATTATGGGACTTAAAAGTTCTATGATTGCATATTTTTAAGATTCTTTGAATTCATGGTTCTAACATTCTATGGGTCTGTGATTCTAAGGTTCTGTGATTCTATGTGTCAAGAGGTGATCTGAAGTGACAAGCACCAGCTTGTTGTTTACCAAACCCATTTCCATCTCCTCCTGGGCACACAGGCTGTTTTTCCAGCCTCCCTTGTAGTTAGGTGTGGCTGAGGGGCTGAGTTCTGGCCAAGGAAGGTGGGTGGAAGTGATGGAGGCCAGCGCTGCCAGGCTCGGCCTCTGAAACCTCCTATGGAATCCTCAACACGCTTTCTTTCTCCACCTCCTGACTGAGCGGAAAACATACCAAGGACCTATCAGTGGGCAGAGCCACAATGTGGAAGGAGCCTGGGTCCCTGAATTAGCATGTGGAAGGTTATCCAACCAGGAATGGGAACAGGAACTAAACTTCTGTTGTGTTAAGTCACTGAGATTTCAGGACTTATCTAATTTGGCAGCTGATAAAACTTGAATACATTCAGGCATTCTTTAGGGGTTATGAGAAGTCAGCGGTCATAGAAGTTTGGGCAGATGAGAAGGCAGGTGGGAACATTTCCTGACAGAACTTCCTTCCCATCCTTTCCCCATTGTTTCCCATCTGCACCAGTTCTCTCTCACGCCTTCTCCACCCCTGCAGCTGGGTTGAGACATCCCCAATATGCAGGTCCAGGCCCAACCCGTCTTGAGCCAAGCTCGGCTTTTAGCAGGAGGGGCGTATGTCCGTCTGCCATGGTCATACCCTGTGGCCAAGGTCCCTGCCTCTTCTCACCTTGCAACAAGCATGGAAACCCAGCTGGAGCTGATGTTGTCATTGCTCTGACTGTGGGGCCAAGGACTCCATCCTGCAGGCAGCCTGGGTCTCTCCTGCTGGCCCTCCTTCCATTTCTTTGTTGGAAGGAGCCGGGCACAGCACTTTCCCTGGGGGGGGGGGAGCAGGAAGTGGGGCCTCTGCCTGTGCTCTCACCTCCCTCCTCTGTTGCTCGTACCTGTGCGACTCTCCCCCCATCCCCAGCTCCTCTCCTCTGACAGTGCCTGCCAGGCCGGGCGGGCTGCTTCTCCCTCTGCAGTAAAGCAGCCTCCGGCTCAGCCGGAACTGTGGTCTGAGGACACGCAGCACCCCCAGGAGAGGACAGAAGTTGCTTCAACAGAACTAGGAACATAGTCTGTTCCTTGTAGGAGGAAACCTTCTATAATTTATGTGTAAACTGCCCCGGGAGAGACTGTGTTTTCAGCTTGTACTAACTCAGTAAGGAAGTGGGCACACAGATAAGAACCTTAGCTTCTGCCAGGGCCTGGCTTACAACCTGGCATCTGAACTTTAAAAACAGCCTTATGAACTTCAGCCACTCAACTACAAAGGCCGTGGAGGTCCGGGGAGAGGGACACGTGGAACCCTGTCCTCTCTGCCTGGAAGACCCCCCCCCCTTCTTCTCTGTCTGGTGAGCTGGAGCTCCCAAGCCACCTCCTCCAGGATGTCTTCCTTCATTCCCTCAGACAGAGTTAGCCACTCCTTCCTCTATGCCTCGGTTTCCTCATCTGTTAAAGGCAGCTGCCTCTTCTCAGGGGCACACTAAGGATTAAATGAGATATTACATGTCACAGGGCCAGTCCAGGGCCAGGCCCTAGTGAACACCCAGTTCTATTAGCTGTGGCTCTTGGGGTGGGAGTTGGGGTGGGTGTTAGGATGGCTCACTAGGATTCCAGTTTTCATGGAGATGCACTGGGGTTTTTCCCAATAAAGAAAACTTTGACTTCAGGACACTAATATTAAGGACTTGAATTGAGGAAAAGGGGACCAAGGCTGTCCTTGAAGTCTGGGAAGGGTATCCAGGAGAGGCAGGAGCTGGGCTCAGTCATCTATCTTCACTGGAGGAAAGCATTTCTGAGTAGGGACCCTGAAATGTCTCCCAACCCAGCCCTCCAGCAAACACCTGTCCCAGGCTCCTAAAGAGAATGGCACCTGTGCTCAGTGGAAACCCATTAATGAGAACTGGAGCAATCTGGAAACCCACCAGTTTACATGTAATGAAGCTGAAGTTTGGAAAGGGTAAGTCAGCTCCCCAAGGTCACACAGCCATTAACTAGCAGAGCTGGGGCTGGAACTTCAGACCCTAGGTCTTTCCTTTGGTCTGGTCCAGGGTCCACATGGGTGAGGGCAGCAGCTGTAGGGCAGAGAACTCAAGAGTGGCCTCCTAGCTGGCAGTACTCACAGGCGCAGCCAGAAAACTCTGAGTGCCACCAAACAGAAACCATGAGCCTCCCCGGGGGCCAAGAGAAGGAGGCTAGGGTCTTCTGGACTCATCATTCCTCATCCCCAGGATGGCCTTCTCCTCCAGTTGGCGTGGCAGGGAAGCCAGCAACATCGCATGTGATGCCTGCTCCCTGCAGATTAGCGCTGTTTGCAAGGGCCACGTACACTGTGCATTTGCTCTCTGTAAATAACAAAATAAAAAGGCAAGGTCTGTCACTGTGCAATTCCACAGTCCCCATACAATTCTGCTGCCCCATGCAATTCTGCTGTCCCCGTGCAATTCCGCAGTCCCTTGGAGCAGGAGGCTTCCAACTGAAAGATGTTTAGATACTAACGGATTCTACCCGAGTTGCCATCTAAACAGCAAACACCTTTGCAGCTCCATAAAATCTTTGCCATTTCAGGTGGGTGTGGGGAGAGACGGCGAGCTGGGCGGAGGTGGGCTTTCTGTGCTGTAATTTTTAGAGCTGGGAGGGAGGCCTTAGAGATCTGGGAGAGGTTTTTCAGGTTGGATATCATCTCAAAAAATGGAAAGAGGTGATGATTCTTTAATGGCAGAGCAGAGATAAAAGGCTAAAATATTGACGTCCCCTTTTTAACCTGAGTTTTACAGGGACGAAATTTAGCGTCCATCTTCCGTTCCATGCTGTCAACCTTATGGCGGCACCCGGTTACAGACGGAGCTGCTGTAATGTGCAGCAGACATTTTATTTCTCTTGTTCACATGAGTCCTCTCTCGAGTGTCACTGAATCCCTGACCAGTAACTGGCTCCATCGCCCGTGTAGCAGAGGTGGCCTAAGTGACGTAGAGCTTTGAATATGTGGAAGGCCTTTTTTTTCCCCCTTCTTTGTGGCTGCTGCAAAGTCATAAGATACGTGGACTGATAAACTGATCTCTGATTAATGTGAGCTCATAAATAACCTCGGGATGTGAATGTGTCCTGAGAATAGGGAAAGAAAGTCGGGAAGAGGCCAACTCAACGCAAGGGAGGGGAGATTATGGGATGGCCCCCAGTCACGTGATTGGAGGCAGCCGCAGAAAGAAAGGCACAGGTCTTCCCTGAGACACCACTGGGCTGTGGTCTCAGATCTGCCGCTTTTGACTGTGGGGCTGGGACGGTCACCTCACCCCTCTGAGCTTCAGTTTTCTTATTGGGGAGCAGGTAACAGTGCCTGCCTGCTAGGGATGACATGAAATAAGGAATGCAAAGTTCCAGCAACCAATGGATGCTCAGTAAATGCTGGTTTTTATCCCCTCTGGTGGCAGGTGGGTTTCGTCCAGCTTGGGTTTGCTGTGTTTCTGTATTTTCTTTCTCTGTGTGTGTCTCCTGACTTAGAAGCTGGGCAGAGCAGAATAAAGACACTCCAGGGGTAAGGACATTGTGTGTCCTGTTTTCTATCAAACATCCAACATTTTTGAGGTTTGGAATGTTGTGGTACAGACTATTTCTTAATATAAGTAATTCATCAGCTGGAGATTAAAACTTAAAGGACTCAGCCCTTGGTTCCTGGCTTGACGACTGTTGGTCATCGGTAACTACCTGTGGTGGAATGTTGGCTCAGTCGACACTCAATGCCCACCCTCTAGCGGCCTCAGGTCTGAGTTCCTCACAGGAAACACGTATTGGCCACCTGCCTTGGAAGTGGCTGAGCAGTTACTAAAATACCTTGGACTCGGAGAGCCCTTCAATTTCCTCAAGTAAAGGATCTGCACAACACGCGAGGGGTACACCGAACAGAGAGGAGGTAATGGTCTGGGGAGTCAGGAAGTCTTCACAGAGGAGGTGACATTTGCACTGGGTCTTGGAGATGCACGGGAGTTCTCCAAAAGGAGAAAGAGGAGGAAAAGAGTGCTCTGGGCAAACAGGACGTATAAAACCCAGAGGCAGGAAAAGTGAGCTGCAATTGTGACCCAAGGGAACCTCAGAATGACAGCAGCTCTGCAAACCCCAGGGGACAGGGCTCTGGTGGAGCTGCAGCTGGGGCTGCTGCTCATCACGATAACATCAGTTAGCGTTTCTGGTGCACGTAGGCTGTGCCTGGCACTGGAGGTGCTTTACACACATGAACTCCTTTCATCTCCATCAGGGGTATGAGGTAGCTACTGTCTATCCCCACTTTAGAGATGAGGAAACTGATGCCCACAGAGGCTAAATAACTTACCGAAGATCACGAAGCTAAGGTGACACACACCCCTCACCTCCCTTTCCTTCATTTCAGTGCTCTGCCTTATTTGCTGTCTCTCATCAGAGAAGTGTGCTGCCCACAGATTTATTATATGATAAGGCCAGAGTGAGCCACTAATTTGGACGTCATTATTCAGCTGGGAATGGGGAGGGGAGGGAAGAAGAAATTACATGTGATGACAAGATGGAAAATTAGAGGTGGCTAAAATTAAGTGATATTACTCACATCCCTCAGACCTACTCCCACAGCTGTGTTTCCTTCTGCTTTCTTCCTTTTTCTCTCTTCTGGTTTTCAGTAGGGCTGGTCACAAGTCGCTGGTGATAAGAAACAGAGATTTACAGCGTCCAGAGTGGCCTTCCTGCAGGCGCTGATCTGGGGGCAGCACAAACACCCTGGTGCAGGAGCCACGTTAATTTCTGCCTGCCTTCTTTGTCTTTGTCTTCTGAGGCTTGATTTTAAATTAATTTTTTTTCCCCTCACTCGTTGGAGACACCGGGGATCCGGATGGGGAAGTTTGTCAATAGGGATGGTGGGTGGGGGCGGCTGTGGGATGGAGGGGGAGGAAAGGAGGAGAGAGGGGAAGAAGGAGGAAGGGGAAAGAAATAGGAGAGGGAGAGAGAAGGTGGGGACTGAAGGGGAAGAGAGGGGGAGAGAGGAGGGGATGGTGCGGAGGGGAAAAGGAGGAGGAGGAACTGGGAGGGGAAGGAAGGCGACGTGGAGGAGGAAGGGAGGTGTCGGATAGATGGTGCTCTGGGGACCCTCTTCTTCCTGCCTCTCTGCCTGCCTCTGGGGTTCAATACACTAACAATGAACCTTTGGAAAGAGCAATTAAGAAACAATCCCATTTACAATAGCATCAAAAAGAATAAGATAATTAGGAATAAATTTAACCAAGGAGGCGAAAGATCTGTAAACTGAAAACTATAAAACATTGGTGAGAGAAACTAAAGAAGACACAATAAACAGAAAGATATTCTGTGTTCATGGATTGGAAGAATTAATATTGCTAAAATGTCCATACTACTCAAAGTGATAGACAAATTCAATGCAATCCCTATAAAATTCCAATGGTATTTCTCACAGAAAAAGAAAAGAAAATCCTAAAATTCATATGGTACCACACACACACAAAAAAAACCCAAATAGCCAAAGGAATCTTGAGAAAGAAGAACAAAGCTGAAGGCATCACACTTCCTGATTTCAAACTATATTACAAAGCCATAGTCATCAAAACAATATGGTATTGGTATAAAAACAGACACATAGATCGATGGGACAGAATAGACTCCAGAAATAAACCCACACGTACAGTCAAATTAATTTTCAACAAAGGAGCCAAGAATATACAATGGGGAAAGGACAGTGTCTTCAATAAATGGTGATGGGGAAACTGGACAGCCACATGCAAAAAAAAAAAAAGGAACTGGACCACCATCTTACACCATACACAAAACTCAAGTCAAATGGATCAGAGACTTGAACATAAGACCCGAAACCATAAAACTCCTAGAAGGAAACAGGGGGTAAGCTTTTTGGCATTGTCTTGGCGATGATATTTTGGATTTGAAACCAAAAGCAGAGGCAACAAAAGCAAAAATAAACAAGTGGCTCTATTTCAAAGTAAAAAGCTTCTGCACAGCAAAGGAAACCATCAATAAAATGAATAGGCAACCAATAGAATGGGAGAAAATATTTGCAAATCACATATCTGATAAGGGGTTAATGCCCAAAATATACAAGGAACTCGTAGAACTCAACAGCAAAAAACCCCAAATAACCCAATTAAAAAATGGGCAAAGGATCTGAAGAGAGAACTTTCCAAAGAACACATACAGATGCCAACAGGTACAAGAACAGGTGCTCAACATCACCAATCATCAGGGAAATGCAAACCAAAACCACAACGAGATATCACCTCACACCTGTTAGGCTGGCTGTTATCAAAGAGACAAGAGGTAAGTGGCAGCCGTGATGTGGAGAAAAGGGAACCCTTTCACATTTGGCGGGAACATAAACTGGTACAGCCACCATGGAAAACAGTATGGAGGCTCCTCGAGAAATTAATACTAGAACTACAATATGATCAAGCAATTCTGCTTCTGGGTATATATCCAAAGGAAATGAAATCAGGATCTCAAAGAGCTATCAGCACTTCCGTGTTCACCGCAGCATTTTTTGCAATAGCCAAGGTATGGAAACCACCTAGGTGTCCATCAGTGGATGAATGTGTGAAGAAAATGTGGTATAAACATACAATGGAATACTCAGCCTTAAAAAGGGAATCCTGCCATTTGTGACAACATTGGCAGGGCATTACGCTAAGTGAAACAAGCCAGACAGAGAAAGACAAATACTACACGGCATCACTTCTATGTGGAATCTAAAAAAAAGAGTCAAACTCAAAGAGACAGAGAGTATGGCGGTGCTTGTCAGGGGCTGGGGCGGGAAACAGGGAGAGGCTGGTGAACTTTCAGTCATCAGATGAATAAGGCCTGAGGATCTAACGTAGAACGTGGTGACTATAGTTGATACTACTGTATTGCGCAACTGAAATTTGCCAACAGAAGCAGCTAAGTGTTCTTACCAAAAAAAAAAAAAAAGGTAAACGTGAGGTGATGAATATGTCAACTAACTTGACGGAGTGACTCCTTTCACAAGGTGAACACATGTCAGATCACCATGTTGGACACTTTACATATATTCCACTTTGTCAATTCTACCTCCATAAAGCTGAAAAAATTAATCTTAAAAAATTTAAGAAAAAAAAAAAGACAGTATATGTGATGTACCCAGAACTGCTCTGGGCTCAAAAACATTAGTTAGAAGAGACGATGGTGAAGTGGTTGAAGGCTTAAGCTCTGTAGCCAGACTTCCTGGGGTCAGTTCTGGCTTTGTCACTTGTAACCTATGTAAGCTTGGGCAAGATCCTGACCCTCTCTGGATGCCTCGCTGGTTTAACCCAACGGTGCAGACTGGGGATATCAAGCCTCAGGACCTGCGAGCCAGCCCGCTCGCCTGGACTGCTCTGCAGGGGGGCAGGGGCCCTACCCCATTCCTCATGAGAGAGTAAGGAGGCAAGAGAAGCAGGTGAGGAGGGGAGGGAGAAAGCTAGCATTTCTCGAGACTCACTGTGTTTCACACTCAGTCACTTATTCAACAAGAATTTCGTTGAGCACCTATCCTACGCTGGGGGGCACTCTAGCTGCAAACAAGACGGAGGAGGGCCCTCATGAGCTTACATGCTCACAGGGAAGACAGAAAGGAGGCGAGTGAACAGACAGACGGGGTGACCTCAGACTGCGGTTTCACCCTGGATATGAGCCAGATGGTGAGATGGAAGAGACCGGAACACCTCCTCTGGGCTGGGTGGTCGGGGAAGGCCTCTGAGAAGGTCACATCTGAGATCTGAAGGGTGACAAGCAGAAGTGGCCATGTGAAGTTCTGGGGAATGTCATTCCAGGCCCCGGGCTAGGATTCGGTTATGAGATCTCACGTACTCCTCACGATAGCCTCAGATGTAATTACCCCCTTGGACAGATGAGGAAACTGAGGCTGAGAGCTTACTCGCCTGGGGAAGTGGGAGAGACAAGTTGAGCCCAGGTCGTGAGACACAAAGTGCCCTCTGGGGAGTGTTTTTGTGAAGAAAATAAAGGTAAAAGCCCAGCATTTTATCTTGTAGAAATAAAGGATTAAATGGGGAATGCTCATGAATGATGCATTCTTAAACACAATTCTCTCCTTAAGAGGGTCCTCAGGGCAGGTTTCCCCCTTCCACATCTTTGCCAGGCCAGCTTCTCAGGCTGGAACGTCTTCCTGCTCCTCTGTGCCCATCCACATCCTCCCATCTCTCAGGGCCCAGCTCCAGCTCCACTCCTCAGGAAACCCTGCGGGAGGACCCCAGGCCCTGGCATATCCATAAAATGCCTTCCAAAGGGGGAGTTTCATCCAGGATCAGCCAGCTGCATAGGGGAGCCAGAGGCAGGAGTCTGGACTCAAATCCAGTCCCCCGGGTGACCCCCTCCTCTCTCCCTCATGGGCACCATCCGGAGCCGCCTGGCCTCGTTCACCCGTGCCCAGGGGCAGCTGTGCACTGCCTGCTGCTGGCTGTGGTTCCTGCCCCCTCCCTCTCCCCACCGCCCCGATTGCCTTCTGGAAGGAAAGAGTTTTTTTTTTTTTTTGCAGAGATGACTCTATTCTTGTGGCCATAGATTACTCCTGACACCTAATTACTGTATATTATCGTGCCATAAAATGATGATTGGAGGTGTCACTGTCCCAAATTTGTGCTCATAAAATACGTGTTCTTTTTGTTTTCCTCCTCTGCATTTGTCTGGGAGAAAAGACAGGCAAATTTATTCCAACTTTTCAGAGGAACTTTAAAGCGCAGGAACAGAGGCGTTTTAGAGGTGGGTGGTTTTAAAAATACCCTGCAGAGGCAGGAGGCCCCAGCTCTGCTGATTCTGGGTGGCCCAGAGGGAAAATGAAGACCTTGGTGAAGACGTTGACTCCTTCCAACCTGCATTTCTCTGCCTTTGCTGGTCTGGCAAAAACCCTTCCTCCATCCTTTCTTCCCTCCCTGTCCCCCACCCCTGCCTCACCCCCACACCTCCCCATCGGGCCTTTCTAAGGAAGCATTGGAATGTGGTGGAAAAGGTTCCCATTCTAATGTCACTCAGACTTGGGTTCAAATCTTGCCTCTGCTGCTCCCTAACCCTGTGACCTTAGGTAAGCCATGCCACCTCTGGACTCTTGGTTCCGTCACACGTAAAATGGGGAATAACAAATACTCCCTCTGCCTCACACAGCTGCTGTGAGGATGAAGAATAAAACAGCCGTAGAGGTAAAGCACCTGCTGAGGGGCCTGACACGAAAGCAGCTCAGCCCCTTACCTTGCCTTGGAACGTTCTCCAGCCTGTTCTCCCTAAGAGGGCCCTGGAGTCCTAGAACCACTCCTAACCTGACCAGAATTCCCCTCTCCTACCAGCTCAGGCTGCCGTCAGCAGCCAGTAGGAGAGCGAGCTGATTACGCTGGTTGGCACTGGGGGAGAGTGCGACTGCGCTCTGCTTAGCCTGCTGGGAGAGCGAGGCCATTCTGAAAGAGCAACACTTGCCTATCAGTGGGAGGACCCAGAAAAGTCAGCCTGTCCCGCCTCCTCCCTGCACGCAAGCTCCCTGCGGGGGGCTCTCCAGCCTCTTTGCCCATCTCTGAGGGATGACCTGCCTGCCTCCTGAGGTAGCCTGCTAGGTTCACCTCCCTGAGGCCTCACGCTGGCCCCCAGCCCTCGCAGAGCTAATATTTCCCCTGGGCGATGGGAGTGGTGCTTTAAACCAGATGACTGTCTCATGAATCCAAACCAACCTGCAGGTGACTCCCAGCCTTAGGGGGGGGGGGGGGGGGGCTTGAGGACGTCTGGTGGGGGTGGAGAGGACGGCTGCCACAGGGGCCCTTACCGCATCTCCCCTCTGCCTGGCACACACCTCCCCTCTCAGGCGCAGCCCAGGAGCCACCTGTCTGAGAGCCGTCCTCAGCCCTGGCTCCGGGCACTCGTCTCCACCCCGGGATCTCTCTGTTCTGGACTCCTGCCTCTGTTTCACTCTCTCCTCAGTCACCCTGGGTCAGCAGCCCTGTCTGGGTCTAGGCCACCTTCTGGCCTGGGGTGCTGACTCTCAGAGCACCCTGCACATTCCTCAGGCTTGTTCAAAGGCTGCCTCTCTAGGCAGGCAGCTTCACGGGGGCAGTGGCTGGGTCAGCCTGCTCACTGCTGTATCCAAGGCACCTGGTACAGTGCCTGGCACACAGTAGGTGCTCAGTGAACCATCAGAGTAACGCTTACCTAGCAGTTAGTATGTACCAGGCACCGTTCTGAGCACTTTACATGTATCAAATCATAAAATTCTCACCACAATCTTATAATGTGGGTACTGTTGTCATGCCAGTCTAGCATGGCGATTAAGAGCAGTGATCCTGGAGCTAGATTACCTGGATTTTTATCCTAGCTCCACCACTTACTTCCTGTGTGACTTTGGTTGAATTACTTAACCTTTCTGTGCCTTGTTGTTAAATAGGGATAATAACTGTACCTACTTCATAAATGGGTTGCTAGATGGTTTAATGAGTTCACACAAAGTGTTTACATACTAGGTATCATCCCCAATTTGTGGTGGCAAAACCTGAGACGGAGGATTTTGGTAACTTGCTCAAGGTCACACAGCTGAGAAGGGCCAAAGGTACGACTCAAACCCAGGCGGTCGGGTTCCGGAGTCAAGGCTCTTCAGCTCGGCGCTGTGGCTCTTGTTGGGGAGGAATGGAAGGCCTGGCTCCCCGGTGGCGGCACGGGGCCAGCTCTCTCCTCGGACGCTGCCGCGGAGCAGGTGTCGGGCCTCCGAGGCGCTCCCGGCCCCCGGCGGTGCGAGCGCAGCGCGAGGAGCTCCTGCGGGCGAGGCTCACGCCGGGCGGGTGGTCGGGCGCGGCCGGGGGCGTCGCAGCCTGTCCCCGCGCAGCGACTCTCCCTCGGCCGGCCGGGGTGAGCGGCGGCGACGCGCGCAACTCCGCTCGGGACTTGGAGGTCACGCGCCCACGGGCTGGCGCGAGGCCCCGGGGTCGGGGGGTCACGCACGGGTCCGGGCCAGGGGGCGGGACCCCAGCTCCCTGCCCTTGTCCCTCGCTCTTCCCCAAAGCCCGAGGCCAGAGTTCGAAAGGCTCTAGAAACCAGCAAGTTTGGGCCCCTAGAAGCTTCCACGGGAGGCCTGGGTCCCAGTCCCGGTCGTCCCACGGACGTAGTGTGTGACCTGGGGCAGGTCGTCCCCCTCTCTAGCCCTAGCGTCTTGTCCAAGGAGGGGGCTCCCGCGGCCGACACGTCCTGAGATTCTGGAGCGGGCCCCCGTGTCACTGCAGCGTCCCCCGGCCGGGTCGCAGCCCGCCCTTAAAAGCCACGCGCGCGGGGTCCCATCCCCTCCGCCGGGCGGGCGACCGGCAGGGGGCGCTGCGGCACCGCGCTGCTGCCCGCGCGTCCGCCCAAGGACAGTGGGGACGCGGCGGCGGCGGCGCAGGGGCAGTGGCGGGCTGAGTCCGGCCGCGCCCACACTGCCGTTGCGAGACCCGGTCCGGGGCGTCCGGGGTGGGGGCGAGTCGTCTGGCGCCCCACCGGCCCTTAGCCGGTTTCTGAAGTTCGGTGTGTGGGTGGGGGCGGAGCGGGAGCAGACCTCGCTGTGTGACCTTGACCGGTCACTGCCCCTGTCTCGGCCTTGGTTTCCTGTTTCTGCAAGAGAGTTTCTTAAGAAGCCGATGAGACGTTGCGTCTGAAAATGCCTTAGGAAATCTGAGGCCCAGCCTGGATGCAAATCGACAGGCTTTTACTGAAAAATGGCTGTACCTGCTCACCGTATCTGTCCTTTCAGTTCCGCACCCTGCCAGCAACCATTTTAGCTGTTTTTACCTGTGTTTTTTGTTTACCCACAAATTTCGAAGTAATATGCTTGTAGTGCTATTTCTTAATTTACCAACTTCAGACATTATCTGTTGTTTTCCTGTTGGAATAACTAAGGAATTAGCTGTGTTCCGGCCCCATCCGTCTGCCCCATGTATCTGGAGCACTATTTTTAGGTAACTCAGTGATCAGCGTTCCTGTTAAGAAAATATGGCTCTTCATTTCCCCAAATGCTCTGTCAGAACTGCACTCCATGTTTCTCCCCGGACTGTCTCCCACAAAAGCTGTGTCAGGTTCTGTATTCTGTCCTGGGCTCCCTTTCCCAGAGGTCTTCCCGCCAAGCTGTCTGCAGGCGTGGTCTCCCCATGCCGTTTCCTGGTCCTGTCTCTGTTGATTTCCTCCCTTCTTTTGGAAACTATAGTTGCTTCCTAAGGAATCGGGCAGGGGTGGGAAATTTTCATATACCTGGACTTATCTGTGTTCTGTCTTGCCCTCGATGGATAATTTAGCCAAGCATAGAATTCCGCCTTGGAAATTCTCCTTCAGACTGTCGGTGATCTGCTCCACTGTCTTCTGCACCTAGATTTACTGTTCAGAAACTTCATGCCTTCTGACTCCTTTTTATATATAATTTTTTTTTCTCTGTCTCTCTGGACTTTTTTTTAGGATTTTCTCTTTATCCTTGGAATTCTGGGATTTCATGTGACACGTCAGTGACTTTTGTAATTCATTGTGCTCAGCCCTCGGTGGCCCATTTCAGTCTGGAGATTTGTGTCCTTCAGTTCCATGAAACTTTCTTTTGCTTTCTCTTTCATGATCTCTTTCTGTTTCCTTTCGGGAGCTACCATGAGTCCTGAACCCCCAGGACTGATCCTCAGGTCTCTTTTCTCTTCTCTCATATTTCCCTTGTCCTTGTCTTTCTCTTCTACCTTCTAGATTATTTCCTTGAATTGGCATCCCGATCCTTCTATTGAATTTTCTATTTCAGCTATCATAGTTTTAATTTCCAAGAGTTCTTATTTATTCTGTTCTTTCCTCCCCCTGCCCCAACATAGAAACAGCCTCCTTATTTATCTCTCTGAGGACATTACTTAGTGAACTTTTCCTCCTGTTCCCTGACTTATCTCTGTCTCCTTCATTTTCCCCATTTTGTTTGGTTGGTTTGTTGTGGTCTCTCTCGGCTCTGTGTCCCTCCTGTTGGAGATTTCTCTGACATTTTGTGGTCCTAGGCTTTTGTCCATAGTTAAGGATAAGGGTCTGAGAAGTTGACGGTATTGGATGTCCTGTGAAGGCAGGTGGCCAGTTTCCCTTTCGGTGGACCAGGCCTTTTGGTTGGGGGACACATAAATATCAACACGGGGAGTTCTTTTCTCTGGGACTGCTCTGCTTCTCCAGTAAGGCAGGATGGATGTGGTTAAGAGCGTGGTTTCTGGAGCCAGACTACCTGGGTTTGAATCCCAGCTCTGCTGTTTACTAGCTGTATGACCCTGGACAAGTCACCGGATCCTCTGTGCCTCAGTTGCCTATCCGCAGATTAGGCATTGTAAGAATACTGCCCCATGGGCTGTTGAGTTCATCTGCGTAAAGCTCTTAGCCTGGCGCTAGTGATAGGTCTGGGGTTACTGCCTGCAGCCACATTCTCTGCAGAGTAGGGGGGGGAAGGCCTGTGGGGTCTCATTATTCCCCTAGGGAAATTCTCAGTTAATCCTCCTGTTTTCAGCCCTTTCCAGCCTCAAAATCTTGTCTCCTACTCCTCTACCCCCTTCTGGGCCCTGCAGTTGGCGTTCTTTTCATCGGTACAGCTTCTGCAGGTCTCATCTGACTCAGTAGAAACTGGGGCAAATTTGATTAATCAAAAAATTGTTTCAAGTGAGAAATCATTAAAAAAAGAAACACATATTGTAAACATTTTGTTTTAACCTAAAACATACAAATGCCTATTCTCTTATTTTTGAGTGTGGGGCCATTAACTGGAGTTCTATAAGGTCTTCCTTGCACAAACCTCAATGCCTAAAGCAGGGTCTACCATTTCCTGATTTGGCTTCTTTATAGCGCAGCTAAAGCTTAAAGGAACTTAAGGAAGTTATCCGAATGCAGATTCCTTCTAGATTTGTATAATTTCCTCCCAGTTTGTTACAATTTATTGTCTGTAACTCATCTGAGCATTTTTTTTAATAGCACTCTGCCTTCACTGAGTCTTTCAAGGCATTCAGCTTAGTTTCATAAAACAACTCTGCTTTCACAGCCGTATTTTATTGGTTTATTAATATTAAATTGAATCACAGAATTACAAAACCGAGTATCACTGCCATAAATAGGTTTGGGAATAAGCACTTGTTTCTGGGAAAGCAGATGGGTTAACTGGAAGCGATGTATGTGGGTATTCTAAGGAACATCCTGCCAGACAGGGGTGTTCAGCCCACAGTTTATGGAGAGCATGGCAAGCGTGGCTGTTCCGAGAGGGCTCGTTCGGTGCTGGTGGAACAGAGAGCTCAGGCTGTGGTGTGGCTTCCACCACCCTGCAAACTAAGTCCCATTCACTCCTCCATCCCCTTTCAACCTTACAGAAATGTGCTGAACTCTCTCATCCGTCAATGACCCCTGCCTCTCTTCCTGTCCTCTGGGTTTATATCTTCTCTTTTCCTTACTGTCATTTTAAGGGGAGGGGGTGTCGAGAGGGAGAAAAGATGAGCATTAAAGTTCAAGCTGCCATTTGTATCCAGACAATTCTCTCTTATTTAAGACTCCCAACAGCCAGTGAGTGTCAGAGCCTATTATTATCCCCACAAAGGTCACACAGCTGTAAGTGACAGAAGCAAGTTTCAAACTCAGGTCTGTCAGAGGCTGTAGTGGATGCTGTGGTGCTTTGCCCAGATCCCCTCTCAGGGTCAACACACCATCGGCCAGCTGCTGGGGCGTTGGTTGCTGGTGGCTCCCTGGAAATTGCCCTTGGCTGTAGGAACTGCCTCGCCCTGGCGGAAGTCTTTCCTCTGGAGATCACCGTGGCCCGTGACTGGCTGATGCAGGGATATGAAAGCCCAACCCTACTCCCTCAATTTGGGACAATTCTCAGGGGCCCTCCCAGCTCCAAAGCTCCTTGTGGGGTGAGTTGAGACATCAGTTGCAGTTTGATGTGGGTCAGCTTGACCCTCTACCCAGTTACAGGTGTGACACCAGAGCACACTCTCCGATAAGCCCTTGGCACACAACTCCTCGCTTCAGAGTCTGTTTCTAGGAAGCCCAGTGAAAGGCAGAGGCCACGGTCCCTGATCTTTCGCTGCCTCTTCAGCTAGTGGAGACCCTGAGATCCCAGGGGCGGGATTTATCAGCAGGGAGAAGACAACTGCGCTGAGGTGGTTGTTGCAGACTTCAGGACCCAGCAGGGGCTGACATCCCCCTGGAGGGGCAGGGGTGGCACATTCCCTGGTGTGGTTGGAGGGCAGGGGGTGGGTGATGAGGCTGAGCCGGCAGGCGCCGTGCAGGTCCAGGTCCTCGAGTATTTGCAGTCAGTGGAAGTTGTCCGAGTGTTTGACACAAGGAATAACGTGGTCAGATTGGTGGTTGAGCAAGATGATCTTGACTCCAAGAAGGGTAGTAGGGGGCCAGGTCGGGACAGGGAGGGTAGCGAGGAGGCTACTATAGCGGTCCAGGAGGGAGAGGATGAGGCCTGGGCCAGCGCCCTGAGGATGCAGAGATGGTTCTCAGACTGATCGCTACCCGCCAGCACCCGCAGTTCCTACTATCTGCTCTTTGTCTGTACTTTCTAACGTGCCACATGATGAACTTACTTGTCACAGTTATTATGTGTCTCCCTCTCCTATAAGGTAAGCTCCAGAAGGGCAGGGATTTTGTCTGTTTTGTTCATTGACAGTGATAGAAGAGTACCTGGCACGTGGCAGGTGTTCAGTGAGTAATAACAGTTGGATGGATGGATTGTTGTGAGGTGTGGGGGACCAGGACATGGCATCAGGGATGCTCCTTTGGCTTCTGCTTGGGTGCCTGGATGGCTGGTGGGGCCCCCTGAAACAAGGTCGGGAAGAGGGGCTCCATTTTGCATGAGCTGAGGGGCAGGGATGGGAAGCAGGGTGAGTCCCAAGTGCTGATGTCCAGCAGGTCTCAGTCCCCGTAGATTTGAATTTTCTATAGGGTGACCAGAGGGCTCGGGGTAAAAAGGGACTTCAGTAGGTTCCTAGTTTAAAATGCTACTTATCTATTGCCTTCCTGGCCGAGTCCCTTTCAGCTGAGAACCATGAGCCCTGAGCCCTGCTGGTGGCTCTCCCAAGAATGAGCTCCGTGTGTGGTGGGGTCCTTCAGCTCTCTGAGCTTCAGTTTCCCTCTGTCAGGTGAGGTGAAGCTGTTCACGCTGAGAAGACCTCCTGGCTCCCTGCCAAGGTCTCCTCCCTTCTTGGATGGTTTCCAAGGCACCGAATGGTGCATCGCATTTGAGTCACTATGGGCCTGGGGAAGCTGTTTGTCACAGATAGGGAACTGGCTTATGGACAGGAAGCACGGAGAGAGCTAAACAACTGCTTTCACGGGTAGGAAGCATAGAGGATGGGGTATCCACGGTGTGTTGGAACTTGTTTATTTGTTTGTTTAGTTTTGATGTTTTTCTTAAATGACCCAGAGAGGATCTTTCCAAGTTGCCCTGGTTTCTGCTTGGATGTTTAAACGCAGGAGTTTGGCCTCACAGAGTCAACATGTGCAAAACCCAGCTCGTCCCCGCTCCTCCCAAACTGCTTCTGGTCTCTCGATGCTGCCGCCATGCTCCATCTGAACGCTTGTAATCTCCTCCTCCTTCTTTATTAGCTTTCTTTTGTTGTTGTTGTTGCATGGAAATACCTTTATTTTGCCTTTGCTCTTTACAAAAAGTTTTATTATGGAAAATCCAAACTTGTGCGAAAGTAGAGAAAAGAATATATGAGAGAATAATGAACCCACATGTACTTATCATCCAACTTCAACAGTTATCCCCCCCGTGGCCTATCTTGTTTCATCTGCTCCTGCCCACTGTCCTCACCCTACCATGCCCTCGGGTTATTTTGAAGCAAAGCCCAGACAGCATATCATCACATCTATAAATATAAGGATGCATTAAAATATGTAACTGTAGAAATAAGCGAGTCACAAAAAGACAAATACTGTATGATTCCACTTATATGAGGTACTTGAGTAGTCAAAATCAGAGAGACAGAAAGTAGAATGGTGGTTGCCAGGGGCTGGGGAAAGGGGAGAATGAGGACTTGTCTGATGGGTACAGAGTTTCAGTTTTACAAGATGAACTGAGTTATGGAGATGGATGGCGGCAATGGTGACACAGCATTGTGAATGTATTTAGTACCACTGAGCTGTTAAAACTGGTTAAGCTGGTAAATTTTATGTGAATTTTGCCACAATAAAAAAACAGGAAGAATACATAACTACGAGGTCATTACCATATCTAAAAAAGCGATTAAAAAACTCCTTCATGTCATCAAATATGCAGTTCATTTCAAATTTCCTAGCTTAACTCATCATTTTATTTCCTTTGTGGTTTGTTTGATTCAGCATCTGAGTGAGTCCCATATGTTGCAATTGGCTTATAGTTTTTTTAAGTCTCTTTTAGTCTGTAGGTTACCCCTCCTCTTATTTTGCCCCAGCTATTTATCTGTGGAAGAAACTGGGTTGTTCGTCCTGTTCCCACGTCTGGGCTTTGCTGATTGTGTCCCATGGTGTCATTTGATATGTTCTTCTGTCCCTTGCGTTTCCTGTATCTCAGTAGTTAAATCTCGAGGCTTCATCAGATTTGACTTTTGACAAAGAACACTTCAGAGGTGGTGGGGTGAACATCTGTCAGGAGTCACACAAATGTCTAATTGTCGTGTCTCTTTGTTGTTAGCAGCCATTGTTGACTGTTGCCTAGATCCATTGTTTCTTCAGAGTTTGCATAATAGTAATATTCTATTATGTTTTTCTTTGTGTAGCTGGACTTCTGTAAAGAGAAACATCCTCTCGTAAACGATTTGGATCCTCTAAGGTACGGTTTATACAGGAAAGCAGGATAAATGCTTGATTGTTTCCCTTTATTTTCAGTTTTTAAAATAATGAGTTGGTTTTCTAGCATTCTCCAAAGGTGGCCAATGAGATTATTTTGTATCGTTATGAACTCATGGATTTGAATAAGTGTGATGTGTTTCAATCCATTTCAGTTTTTATTTATTGATGCTCAAATGATCCCATCCTTGGTTAATGGGAGCCTCTTCAACTTGGTTTCTGAGTCCTTTTGATATTGGCCTCAGGAGCCTCTGCTAGCTTCCTTGCTGTCTAGAATAAGACATTCCGTTTTGTACATTTCCTGCCCCAGACCTGCAATCATTTTTCCAAGGGCTTGGGGTGAAAAGGGCCTTCAATAGGTTCCTAGTTTAAAATGCCACTTATCTATTGCCTCCCTTTCTTTTTAGTGGGAAATGGTATTTAGAGGCCACAGCCTGGGTTCTACGGATTATGTTATTTTTTAATATTATATTTGATACCTAAAAGAGTGTATGTACCATATATATAATTATACAGCATCACAATAAAGTAGCTACCCAGCATCCAACACCCAAGTTAAGGACTGGAACGCTATCAAACCAGTTCATCTTGTGTGTGCTCCTCCTTTATCTCAGTGCTCAGCCTCCATCTAAGAGGGCTGATTGTGCATTTATCATTCTCTTGCTTAAAAAAAGTTTTATAGATATGTATGTGTCCTTAAATATACATGTTAGTTTATAGTTGTTTTTGAGCTTTATAAGAATGATATCAGGAAGTATGTTCTTCTGTGACCTGGCTTGTCTTTGCTCAGTGTAAATTACCATAAGTCTTAGAAATATCCTGCTGTGTTTTTTAATCTGTAGTTCATTTATTTTCAATCTGTATAATATTCCATTGTGTGACTATACCATAATTTGTTTTATCTGTTCTCCTGTTTGTGGACATTTGAGTTATCTCCAGTTTTTATTACAAATATTTTGCTAGGATAATGCTATTACAGATAGTCTTGTTCATGCCCCTGTGCACATGTGCCAGAATTTGTCTAGGGCAGCGCTTATGAAACGTTAGTCTCAGGATCCGAAAGAATTTTTGCTTATGTGAATTATAGTTGTAGATATTTATTATATTGGAAATTAAAACAGAAAAATATAACCATTTTATTTATTAGTTCATTTTAAGATGACAATAACAAGTTCAATATATGTTAACATAAATCATATATTTTAGATGAAAAATAACTATATATATATATATATATTTTTTTTTTTTTTTGGAATATTAGCTCTGAGCTAACATCCACCGCCAATCCTCCTCTTTTTGCTGAGGAAGACTGGCCCTGAGCTAACATTCATGCCCATCTTCCTCTACTTTATATGTGGGATGCCTACCGCAGCATGGCTTGCCAAGCAGTGCCATGTCCACACCTGGGATCGGAACCGGCAAACTAAGGGCTGCCGAAGCAGAACGTGCTAAGTTAACTGCTGTGCCACCGGGCCGGCGCCAGTATATTTTCTAAGACAAATTAAATGAGAAGAGTGGCATTGTTTAAATTTTTGCAAATTTCTTTGCTATCCGGCTTAGGAGAAGACAGCTGAATTCTCATATCTGCTTCTGTGCTCAGTCTACTGCCGTATTATAATCATGCAGCTTTTGAAAAACTCCACTGTATATTCATGAGATGGGGGTGAAAAAGTCAAATAATGTCTTTTGAATGCATTTTGAAAATAGTTTTGACCCCATGGATCTCCTGAAAAAGTCTCAGGGTCCCTGGACCACACTTTGCGAACTCCTGCTCTAGGGAATATCGGTCTCGGAGTGAAACTGTGGGTCATAGGGTTGCATAGAACATATGCAAATGTTCAGCTGTATACGATAATGCCAAATTGTTTCCCAAAATGGTTTTAGCAATTAACACTCCCACCACCAGCGTCTGAGAATTCACATTGATCCGTATTTTCCTCAACGCTTGGTGCCATCAGACGTTCTAACTTTCACCTATCTGATGAATATGAAGTGGTATTTCATTGTGGTCTCTGTGCCCCAGTTTCTTCCCACTTCAGTCCATCCTTCTCACGCTGCCAGATTAATCTTCTGTGATGATGTTTTTGATCGTGTTATGTTTGTGTCTCCTCAAAGACTCTCAAAGGCTTTTACTTTTCTTTCTTTCTTTCCTCAACTGAACTAGGAACAACTGTATCGTTCCTCCCTTCAGCGCTCCTTCTCCAGAGGCTGAAGCAATCAGCTGGGGCTTCCTCTACATCATTACTAGCTCTACGCCTTCCAGGCAGATGCAAATACTTGCTGTTCGCAAATAGGCCCGGAAATTTCCCCCTCCAAGTTTTTGCCCACAATATCCTTCTGCCTCAAACACCCTCTCTGTTCCACTCTGCCTGTTGGAATCCAGTCATCTCTGATGATGTTTGGCTCAAATGCTGCTTCTCCCAAGAGGCTGCCCACATCTTTCCCTCCTCTGAACCCCGCCACACAAGGCTTGTCTGTCTCTTGTTCCTTTAGCATACTGCCGTGGGTTCTAGTTAGGAGTGGATGTGTTTGTCACCCCCACTAGTCCAGGAGCTTCTTGAGGTCAGAGACTATGTATTCCCCACAACCTCTAACGTTGGACCCGGAATAGAGTAGGTGCTAAAAATCTACTTGTTGTCAATGTCTCTGTTTTACATCTGAGGAAATGAGGCTCAGCTGGATTAAGAGTTCTAGGGGCTTTCTGTATAGCTGGGGAGTCAGGACCCTATATAAAGATACAGCAATACAAGGTGCTCTCTGACAAGGGGTTTTATGGGGCCACTCTGTCAAATGAGGGAGCAGAGAGAAAGGGCTATGGGAGCTCAAAAGAGCCAGTAGGACTTGGAGTGCGCTTGGAAAGATGATGCTGTGGATGAGTGAAGTGGAGGCACACTGGGCCTCAGTTTCCTCTTCTGTTAACTAATACCAGGACTATCTCTGCTTCTTTATCGGGAATTTTATGAGGAAGAAACAGTGCTAAACAACAACTCTCATTTATTTAATGCCTGTATGTCAGGCACGATGCCAGGCTCTATACATTATCTCATTTAATCCTCACAACAGTGCTGTACATTAGGTATTATTATCCCCATGTTCCAGATGATGAAACTGAGCTTTAGAGAGGCTACATGACTTGACCAAGACCTTTGTGCTAGGGAGTAGTAGGGCTGGGGTTTGAACCCAGGTCTCTTTGGGCTGCTAAGGGTTTCTTAGTGACAATGGTGGCAGTGTGTAATGGTGTGTGCTGTGATTTCACATGAGTATGGGCTCTGGGCAATGCTGGTCTGCAATGAGCCAGGCCGTTTTCAGGAGACAGATCAGGGAGGGTCAGACCAGCTGGTGATGTTACATTTGCCAAAAGATGTGACGGAGAAGAGAAATAAAAGGTGGGTTCTCAGGAGGGGTGGGGAGTGGCAGCAGAGGCAGCACACAGCGAACAGCCATTGGCACCTGCTGCGTGCCAGGCTCTGTGCCACTCTCTGAGGTCTCAGCAATGGAGCTGACCTGATCTTGCCCTCAAGGAGCTGAATCAGGGGAGATAGACATCCTGACAGACACCAGTCCTGTGCTGTGTTCTATTAGGATGCCGAGGCTGCATTCCTAAGAAATCTTGTGTTATAAAAAATGGAATAATAGTGACAATTGCTTCAAAGGGGAGAAGGAGGTTAAGGGCTAGATAGTTTCAGACTCGCTGTAACAAAGTCATTTTTCCTTCAGGAATGTCAATAATAAAGGTGTTTTTACAGCTATAACTGTATGGTTGCAAAACCTGAACATCACAGAGCAAATCCAGCCTTAGACGTCCTCACACTTTTGCTCAAGAGGAACAGCCTTTCTTTTTCTGTCACCCAGCACTGTCGCTAGGGCAGACTTCTCCCACCTTCCATTTGCCTTGACCATCTTCTGCTGGAGTAACAAAGGGCCAAGCCCCTCCAAGGAAGCATCCTAAAGACATGGGGACACTGCCTTCCCCTGCCCCACCCATCTCCTCCACTAGTTCCCCTGTCGCAGCTTCTTCCTCTCCACCGTGTCACAACCAACCGTGATCTGCTCAGTGTAAATCATGCTCTCTAATTAAAGGATCACATTATATTTAATTTGCATTTAAAAATCTCACCATAGGAGAAATTCTTACTGGCTGTAAGAAGAGTAGTGGGGATATGTAGAGGCAGTGTCCTGTCACCATAAAGAGTGGGGCCCCTGGAGCCAGTCTATGTGAGTTGAAATCTTAACTTTGCCACTTAATAGCTGTGTGACCTTGGACAAGTCACTTAATCCTCTGTACTTCTCTAAAATGGGGAGAACGGTAGCATCTGCTTCACATGGTTGCGAGAATTCAAAGAGACATGGTTGTGAAGTCTTAGCACATGGTCAGTGCTTAATAAATGTTAGCTATTCTGCAATGCAGAGAGAGGCAGTAGCCTGGGGAGTGAGCGAAGTCGTTGTGGAGGAGGAGAGCCTGGGGCTGGACTTGTAGAGTGAACAGTGTTGGACAGGAGGATGAGGCAGAGGGAGCAGAGAGACACAGCAAGGCTCTTTTGAGGTCCCCAAAGGGGTCTGGAATGACCAAAGCCATGATGTCTGCTTAACCCTAGCTACGCTAACAGATGAAACTTTGACAGGTCAATGGCTTAACATAATAGATGTTAATTTCTTGCTCACATAAAGTTCAATCAGTGGCAGTAGGGGAGGAGGGGTACTCTGTGCCTGACCTTTATTAACCCAGGCTCACAGAAGCTCTGCAACCTCCCATGTGGCTTCCAAGGCCACACTGGGCATTGACTTCCAGCTGGCAGACAGGGGAAAGGAGTATAGAGGATCATGCAGGAAGGTTTTATGGCCAGGCTTGGAAATGGCACACATCACTTCCTCTTATATTTCATTGGCTAGAACTTAACACATGGACACATCTAACTGTAAGGGAGTTTGGGTGATATATTCTAGATGTGTTCCCAGAAGGAAAGTAAAATGGATTTGGTGACTAACCAACTGGTCTCTGCCCAAGGTTCTAGCGCTAAGAGGTGCACCAGCCCCTGGGAGCAGGGGTTCAATGGGAAGGACTCAGGAGATGAGCTGATGAGCTTGATTTTGGTCTGAGGACAGTGATGAGCCATTGGAGGGTGTTCATCAGGGGAGCGACGTGGTCAGAAAGTACCAGGGGATTAATTGGTTCATTCCACTGCAAGGTGGAAGGATGTGGGAAGGCAAGGAGGAGAGTTGGATGGGGAAGGCCAGTTAAGGCCTGTTGCAGGCATCTAGGCAAGAGTTGGTGAGGCCAGCACTCAGCCATGACCATGGGATGGGCAGCAGGAGTGGCTTTGCGAGAGTTCAACGGGCAACAGTTACTTAGAAGACGCCTGTTATTTCATGATCATAGTGCTCAGTGCTGTGGAACATATAAGGAAAATGAACCAGACCTTATCTGTTGGGAGCATACACTTATTTACAAACTGACAAAGATGGCTTTCAAGTGTCAAAACTTTGGAGTGAACTGGCCAGAGTTATCCTGGAGTGGCCTTCTATGCACTTAACACTGTCATCTACTTCAGTCTATCTCTGCGCTCGCCTTCTCTCTCACTCTCTCTTGCTCTTGCTCTTTCTTTCCCTCTCCATATTTCATCTTTGCTTCTCTTTGTGTTTGACTTCATTCTCTCAGGCAGGCTTCCTCTACCAGCCTAGAACCATAGCTGAGGCGAGGTCCAGGCTCACATTCCCACAGCCTAGCAACAAAGAGGCGTAAATATCTGATTATGGCTTAGAGCAGTGGTTCTCACACTTTAGTGTGCATCTGAGTCACCTGGAGGGCTTGTTAAAACACCAACTGCTGGCCCCAGAATTTCTGATTTAGTAGGTGTATTATTTCGCTAGAGCTGCCATAACAAAGTACCACAAACTGGAGTGGCTTAAACAAGAGATATTGATTTCCTTACACTTCTGGAAGCTGAAAGGCTGAGATCAAGGTGTTGGCAGCGTTGGCTCCTCTGAGGGCCCTCTCCTTGGCTTGTAGCTGGCCATATGCATATGATGTCTTCACATCATCTTCCCCCTGTGTGTCTGTGTCCTAACCTCCTCTTCTTATAGGGACACCAGTCATGTTAGGTTAGGGCCCACTCCAGTGACCTCACTTAACCTTAACTATCTCTTTAAAGATTCTATCTACAAATAGAGTCATATTCTGAGGTCCTGAGAGTTAGGACTTCAACATATAAACTTGAGGAGGACACAGTTCAACCCGTAACAGTAGGTTTGGGGTGGGGCCACAGAATGTGTGCATTTCTAACAGTTCCCCAGGGGCGCCAATGCTGCCGGTCCAGGGACCACACTTGGAGAACCGCTGGCTTAGAGTGGTTCTCTCCCCTGGTATATATGCACTTGAACAGGAGTAGACTTGGGTTCACATAATTATAATATTAATTGGAAGAAATGCCATATATTTGTAACTGGCAAATGGGGGAGAGGGTTTTTAAGTGAGGAACTTTTGGCATGTCACAAATTAAATGGCACTGATTCATGGCCCTTCAGGAGCATAGAGCAGAAGAAAGGGCTCAGGCTTTCACACTGGAGATGTCATGGATCTAATCCTGGCATGGCCCTTCTGAGCTAATTTTGAGCAAGCCACATAATAATTCTGAGTTTCAAATTATCATCCATAAAATGGGAGTGAAAATAATACCTGTAGGGTAGTTGTAGGAATTAAATATAATAATTTATGTAAAGGGTGTGGCGCTTAGTAAATGGGAGCTAGTACTGTTGTTTTTTATTTATCCATTTGCACGTTAAATATGTGACTGGGGGTCAGAAGACATGAGGTCTAGTCCCAGCCCTGGAACCCAGCTGTGTGCCCTTGGGCCCCACTTAATCTCTTTGAGCCTCAGTGCTTTTATCTGTTAAACAGGGAGGAATGTCTCTCTCCTACCGTCTCCAATCACGGTTGTTTTAAGGACCAAATAAGATAATGTGAAAATGCAAAATTGACTAGACTGTGCTCCACAATGGAAAGCACTTATATAGTTTCTTTTTGTAATAGTCACCAATAGGAGTAACTACCTGACTCCTCACAGTTCCTTCTTCTCTAGAAATAGTGTCTGTGCTACAAAATCTCACCCACCTGGCCAGAGGCGAGCCCCTTACTTAGCTGGGCCTATCAAAGGGCTTCTTTGGAATTTTTCAAAATGGAGCGAAGGTAAGAAAGTTCTAGGGCCTTTCTGATAGTTGGAGTTGTGAGATGTGAGGCTTTGGAGGTATATAGGTCGTAACATTTCATGCCATATGGGGAAAGCCGTGCCTTTCTTGGCTGGAATGATGCCAATACGCAGAGAGAGGCCAGGCGGCACTTGAGGCCCTGGCTCTTGTGGTTCCGGACACCCAGCTGTGCCTCAGTCATAAGAGATACCCTAGTATCCTATCCTTTTTATCTAGGAAAGTTTCCACTGGGTGTCTGACACTTGTAACCCTGACAAATGCATTATTCACTCAACAAGTATTTATTGAACACCTATGCGATGCCAGCCACTGAGCCAGATGGTAGTCAAATGACACAACAGATTGGCAAGGCCGTTTTCACTTCCCCCAGGCCCGATCTGCCTGCCTCCTCTTCACTCCTTAGCAGGAACCTGCAGAGTCCGCCTCCATCCTCTGCTTAGCCAGGTCTCTGGGCAGAATCACAAAATCTTAGTCTCTTAGAATTGGTGAGCCAGAGAATAGTTAAATTGTAATTCTCACAGACTTTGGGGAAAACTTGCATGGAGGATACAAAGCCCTCTCAACTCATAGTCCATAGGGCAGGACCTGGGGTCAGTATTTTTATAAAGCTTCAGAAGTGTACCTCATGCAGCCAGTCCCTAGGCTTCTGTGGTGGAGGCCCACGTGCTCCTTCTTCTCCTCTTCCAAGAACGAGAGAAACTGGGCAAGGAGGGGCCAAGGGACAAGACTCCCAGGGGCAAGAACTACATGGCTCAGCTTCGCTATCAGCATGACTTGTTTCCTCATCTGACAATCAGGATTGGTGGAAACTTCTGCCCTGGGGGATTGTTCTGAAGAAGAATTTATTTCCTTCTCCAGTGGTTAGGTCTCCTCCAGGAGGGCAGGCCTTCAGGCATTTTCCTTGTTTTCCCCAAAGGGTTGAGCACGTGGATGGTGTCCTGTAGATGCTTGTTGATGGCCCAGCCCCTCCTCTCCACCTCCACAGCCACCAGGTGAGGCCTCATCCTCACCCACCTGGGCTGTGGTCCCAGTCTCCTCTGGCGTCTTGTCTGTCCCTCCCAGAGATCACACATGGAGGAAGCCTGGCCCTTCCCAACCGCTCCTTCTAAAAACTCCATCAGGTTGCTCAGGCACTCTGTCTGGGCCACCCACGTGCACCTGGGCCTCTGTTATGCAGGAGCTCTGGGTCAGTCCTCAATGGGCTGATTGCGGTTTCCTCCTGGGTTGGTTTCTTCCAGTCTTTAATCTCAGTCCTCCAAAAGGGCTGGTGCTGGATGATAGAGACCCTGGCCTGGGCCTCAATTCCAGAGCTTCTTGAAGCCTGCCTTGTAACAGAGTGAGCTGAGAGGAAGCACTTGGAATCTTGGGGTCAAATTCCTAGTTAGGTGGCCTGGGGCAAGTTGCTTTTCCTTTTTGGGTGCCTCGGCTTCCTCAGGTATCAAATGGGGGATGCTAGGACTTGTCTTGTAGGATTCTGTGAAGGTTAGAAATGCCACAGTTGCAGTGCCTGGAAAAAAGGAGTTGTGCAAGAAGTGGTAGCAAATAGTATTACTTGGCTGTGCCTGCCTCCCTCACTAAGCTGGCAGCTCTTTGAGGGTGAGGACTGTGCTTTCGTGTCAGGTCATAGTTCCAGTCTATTGAGTACTCCCTGGGAACTGGGCAGAACTGTCATGGGGTAAACAATGATACTTACTTCATAGGGTTGTGTGTGGATTCAATGAGGAGGTTTGCCCCCATTTTCAGATGAGGAAACTGAGGCTCAACTAGGTTAACTTCCTTTCTTCACAGCTTTGTGTCTCTCTGTCCCTGCACAGGGCCTCACACAGGGCAGACGCTTGAATGACTGTGAAATTGCAGCTCCTGGCATAGCGGTGACGTGGCCCTGCTCACAGCGTGTGGGAGAGACACAGGCTTCCCAGCCCCTGTCCTTTCCTTTCCTGGCCTCCCTGGCAAGAAGGGAGGGTATAAGTCTGTTGCTGGGCAGGCAGTGAGGGCCTCAAAAGTCTGGGGGCCAAGTGCAGGGCAGGGGAAGCCCATCAGAGGCCCCACCCTTGGTGGGGGGACATTCCAAGGAGACAAAAAGCGATCTGTGAGGGCTTGAGTCAGATTAAAGTGGAGGGTGGGGTGGGGGATGGTAATAGAAAGGTACAAAAATCCATCTCTGCTCTGATTGGCAGTTTTCCGTTGATGACAGAGGGGCTTGGTGCTCCCTTGTCTCCTTCCGGTTGTTCCTCTTACCCTATTTTTTCGTTAGATCTTTCCGACGATGGAGCTATACTTGTTTCATTTTATACACGGGGCCGCTGAGGCCCACTGAGGGAAAAGACCCATTCAAGGGCACATAGCCTGTGCATGAGGAGAGCTGGGTATAATGGTGCTGTACTTGGGGTCAGACAGACTGATCCCTTCCACCATGGGCAGCACCATGACCTTGGACAGATTACTTTAACCTCTGTGAGCCTCAATTTACTCACCTTTAAAGTGGGGATGTTAATAATCTCCACCCCCTAGTGTTGGCGTGAAGGTTAAAGAGGGGCATGAACGCACCTTGCCTAGCACAGTGCCTGGCCAGAGCACATGTTCAAAAATGTGGGTTCATTGCTTCCTTTGACCTTTGGCTCCACTTTTCTGTTTTTCAACTGCCCCAGCTTCCTTTCCACTCACCTTTTCTTGTTCTTTGGGCTCTTTACACCACACTGTCAGCATGTGGTTCTGCTGCATGGTTCTTTCTTTCAGCAGCAAATGAGTGGAGGGAGAGCTCAGAACCTCAGGAATCAAACCACACAGAATCCATCCCAAAGGAAACAGTGAATTGACCCACAAGAGTGACCTGCATGTGATTTCTGATTTCATTTAGAGGGTTCAAGGGCTGTGGGAGGAGAACTGAGTGGGGAGCTGGGAGACCGGGGTTCAAGTCCGAGCTCTGTAACTGAGTAGCTGTGTGACTCTGGGCTGGTCCTTTCTCCTCTCTGGCCCTCAGTTTCCCCATCTGACAATAAGGGGGCAGGAAAGGGGAAACTCTGACTCTTTGAATTTCTAATTTTATTCTAATTGTATGTTTCAGGGAGGAATAACTGGGCCCTGGATGTGATGTGATGAGTGAATATTCCTGATGAGAAGTGGAAATAATTCATGGTTGAGAGCTGTGCCTCAGATCAGAGTGACAGGATACATGGCCAGGCTATATTTTCCAGCAGATTACGTTAAAAGCTGTGGCCTAAGACTCTAAAGTATGAAGACAAAAGGAGAAGATGACACAATATCTTTCTAAAGAAATATTTTCCAGCCAAACGGTGCAGCAGATGACTTCTAGGAATTTGTTCTTGTTCTCTATTGAAGGTGAAGAGTTCACAGCCTTCAAGGAAGCAAGAAGACGTGGGATGGAGTGAGGAAGCCAGCTGCTGGAACTCTCTGAGCCCCAGTTTGCTCGTCTCTAAAATGGGGCTGATCTGTCTTCCCAGGGTGGTCATTTCAGGTTAAATGAGGTGTTGAGTGTAAAGGCAACCCTCACACAGCATATGATTCCTAGCTAGGGGGATCTGAGTTCTGGTTCTGGTCCTGCTAGGGTATGGCTGGTTGGGAGGATCAAAGAGATAATTAGAGGGATTGCCAGTTTCCTAATGGGGAGCCAAAATTGCCATTTTAGACCAAGCATGTGGCCAAGGTGACAACCTCACCATTTCATTTCTTCACGTTTATTTATTGAGCAAGATTGGGGGGCATGTGTGTTCTGTGGAGCCAAAGGAGGAGCTTGGTGGTTAGAGAAGGAGAGACGGAAGGCTGAGACAATCAAGGATGAGAAAGGAAGGGTTTTAGTGACCTGGGGTGAGGGCAAGGAGAGAGGAACAGCCTGTGCAAGGATGTGGAGGCAGGACCAAGTGTGAAGATGCAGGCTGGGCTATGGAGAGGGGGTGGGTAAGGAGGAGGATGGTGTACTCAGCCTGCCTTGACCTTGGGAGGGAGTGGAGAGCAGGTCTCCTTGTCTGCAGAGCATGCGGTCACTAAAGGCTGCGACCCACTGTGAGAACTCAGCACCTCTCGTCTAGTCCTCACATCACCCTCCAACCCTGCAATGTAGGGGTGCACACCCCAGTTTCTGGGAAGTGGTCAAACCACTTGCCTAAGTTAATTGTCTGGCAAGTAGCAGAGCCAGGATTTGAACTCAGGGCTCCTGATCCCCAGTCTGGGGAATTTTCTCAGCTCAGGGTCGGGACTAGGGTAACTCAAGCGAGGTGGCTGGGGTGCAAAATTTAGGGAGGCACTTGCACAATCCTGAGAGTGAGTGCCTCCTTTCTTTCTCACATTTGTCACATCTAAGTCCGGCCTCCTCCTCTGCGGGGACCCCTCTCTTCTCTCTAACCTTCTTGGCAGCAGAGGCAGCAGGCTGCAAGGACCTGCAGCCGGGCTTGGCTTTGCTCCTGACCAAGTGGGAGGCATTAAGTTAATGGCCCTACAGGTGAAATCAATCCAGTTAAAATGATGGCCTGCTCCTTCCCTGTCCCCTTAGAAGCTAGCCATGCAAGATTTTCTGTTCTCACTCATCTCCTCAATTCATATGTCCCCTAGGTCCACTTTCAACCACTGGAGTGCCTGGCACAGAACTGGGTGGGACTGGTAGAGAGGGGCAGGAGCCTCTCTCTCCTTGCTCTGCTCTGCAGCCTAGGCCAGCTGTTGTCAGAGGCCGGGAGGAGCTCAGAAGTCAAGTTTTGGCTCTGCCATCTCCTGACTCTGTGACCTGGGCAAGTCTCTAGGCCTCTCTGAGTCTCCTGTTCTCCTCTATGAGGTTGGTAAAATGATTTTTGCCCTCCAAACTTCCAGGCCACAAAGAAAGGTTGATGTGAAAATTCTTTAAAAGTTGAACAGGAGTGAAGCAATATTGGAAATAATTGCTAGCACCTTTATAGTACTTACTGTGTGCATCCATAACTCTATGATATGTCTACTATCACCACCACCATCATCATCCCCATCTGGAAGAGGAAGGGAGCTGAGGCTCAAGGAGTTAAGTAGCTTGCCTGAGGACGCACAGCTAATAAAGAGGAGAGCTGGGTTCAAAGTCCGACAATCCAGCTCTAGATCTAGGCTCTTAATCACAATGCTATTTTTTCTTCTGGGACCTTTCCAACTTATTTTTATTTTTTATTTATAGTTATTTAAAAAATTTTTTTGCTGAGGAAGATTCACCCTGAGCTAACAACATCCATTTGCCAATCTTCCTCTTTTTGCTTGAGGAAGATTCACCCTGAGCTAACATCTGTGCCAGTCTTCCTCTATTGTGTATGTGGGTCGCTGCCACAGCATGGCCGCCAACGAGTGGTATAGGTCTGCACCAGCCACCAAAGCGGAGTGTGCTGAACTTAACTACTAGGCCACAGGGCTGGCATCTCCCACTTATTTTTAAATGTTAATTGAGAAGGATCAGTTGCTTATTAAAGGCCATGCACTTTGCATATATTTTTTTCATTTGATCTTCCTGAGATGATAGAAATTATTCCCCCATTTTGCAGATGAGAAAATTGAGACTTAAAGAGGGACATATAGCTAGTGAGTGGAGAGTCAAGATTCAAACCAAGGTCTGTCTCTTCTAAAATAATAACAATAGTAATGACAACATGATAACATTCATATTAGTAATAGTTAGCAGCTGGACACTGCCATCAGTGTCAAGATAACCTGCATTCTCGTCTTGGCCCTGCCTCTGATCTACGTGTGACCTTTTTCAAGTCCCTCCCCTCTTGAGGTCTCACATTGCAATGTCTGGTTCTCAGGTCCCTCCAGCCCTGGCAGGCAGTGATTCACCAGGGTTGGCAGTCTGAGGGCAGCTGATTCCCTCAGATGGAGCATTTGTTATCTGTACATTGGAAATATTTATGTGTCTCAACTTAATTAGTGAACAAGCATAATAATAATAATAATAAAGCCATCCTGGAAAGGGAATTGCTCTTGGAAACAATTGTTTAGACAAAACACCATTTGTTCCCAGCTCTTGCTCCCTGCTGGAATGGTAGGCCACTTGTTTTGGTGACAGATGCCTTTTGACTGGGGTTTTGGATCATGAGCAGCTTGTGGGCTGGGAGTGGGAGTGGGAGTCGGGGATGGAGCTGGCCCACTCTCAGCTGGCCTTGGAGGGGATTCCCAAAGTCTCCTGAAAGTGGGGGTACTCTCCAGCCACCCTACACCACGGGGGCCCCAGAACTCTAGGACAGGGCTAACCCCTCAGTCCTGATGTTACTGAGGTCCTGAGAGTCACAGTGACTTGCCCAAAGTCACTCAGCAAGATGGTGGCATCAGAACTAGAGTCCACATCTAGTTCTTTTCATGTGGCATGTGGTCTTTGAGGGTATGATAAAGTCACTTAACCTGGCCTATTTGGTATCTTGTCTGCCTGCCCGTGCATGAACCTTGTCAGGAATTACTATCTCTTTGTGTCCTGCCACTGACCCTAAGTTTACTATCACCCTCTGGCCTAGACAGATATCAGGGGGGCTGGCACTGGTTATGTGGCCCAGTAGAACATGTTTCTGGGGTCAGGCAGGGTAAGAGGGGCTTGAGTCAAGCGTAATGGTTTTGGTCTTGGTCATGTGACTTCTTTGCTTGTATGTGATTAGTGGGTACCTCCATTCACCAGCGTGTATAATCTCAGATTCCTCATTTATAAAATGGAGCAGTAATCTTGGTTCTCTACACCCCATGCACAAGGGCACTGTGAGGATCAGTTACATGAAGAAAGAAAGAGTGCTTGTAAACTAAAGAGTGATATAAAAATATTATTGACAATAATGGCCAACATTTATCATGCACTCTCCATGTGTGTATTGGTTGAGGTAATTAACACTTGCTGCTGGAACACACAACTTTCCAATCTCAGAGGATTAAACAACGAAAGTTTGTTTCTTCTCTAATAGTCAGAGGTTGGCCAGGTGGCTCTTGGGAGAGCTTTTTTCTAACTTTATTTTTCTGGAGTCTTTCCCTTTCAGCCTCACTGACAGGGTAAGAGAGGCACGGAAGGTGCATGGTGGGTTTGGAGCCAAGGCTGAAAGTAGCATGTCTCACTTTTGTCCACATTCCATTGGCCAGAATTCAGTCCCATGGTTCCTCATGGGAACCGGGAAATGAAGTTGCGCCCAGGAGGAAAATAAACCTATTTGCTGGACACATTGCATTTTCTCAGCTACAATGTGCCATGCACCTTGTTAATCCTCATAACAATCCTCTAAACGGCTTTATTATCCTTTTTTTTTCCAGGTGAGGAAATGAGGACATAGAGGCTCAGAGGGTCAGATGACTTACTGAAGATGTCAAATTAACGAGAGTGTGGTGATCTGCATTCAGTCTGTCTGGCTATTTTTTTTCTCAGAGAGAGAGAACTTCCAGCTGCAGTGGATCAGTTTAATTCATGTTATTTGTTGAGTGCCCTCTGTGTGCTGAGTGCTGTGCTGTCTCCTATAAAACGTCTCCAACATTCCTCTTCCTCTTCCCCAGGCTGAGACTACCTTTATTTCCCCAGCAATTCCAATTCTGTCTAGTCTTTAAGGTTCAGCTTTAGCCTGCTCCCTTCAGGAAGTTTGCCCTGATTACCCCAGGAATCCCTTCTTTCTGAACCTCTCTTGAGTGCCCCTCAATTCCAGGAAAGAGTGTGCAGGAAAGAGTGAGAGGCAGAGTGGATCCTTTTGTTTACCCCCAGGAATTGACAATAAGTTTATAGCTTAGAAAAAGGACACAAAGTCCCCACATTTTAAAGAGACTGACCAGGAGTCAGGGTGGCCTTCTTCTGGCTGAGAGGCTCCTGGTTAAAAAAACCAGCCCCACTCTGACCTCTTCCCCCTAGAAGAGGAGGATTGCGAGAGGGAAAAGCTGTTTTTCATCTCGTTTCCTTGGGGGAGACAAAGGATTTACCCTCCCTGAGACAAGGCCCCAAGGAAAGGACGGATTGACATTTTGTTTCTCCGTTTAACTACCTGGCCTTGCTCTGGTGTAGCAGCAGAAACGCAGAGGAGACAGGGAGTTATTTGGCCAGATAAATGGGGCAAGGACAGCCCTCATACCAGTTCAGGTCTTGAATTCCTCACAGTCCTCTGAGTAGAGATGCATAGAGATTAGGGACCTCATGCAGTGACGGGCATCAGGAGAATGAGTTGTGAGACCATGATGGGGGTGTCAGCCCAGGATGAGGCAAATCTCAGTGGGGATCACCAGTATGTAGTGGAGCTGCTTGGAGAGGGCCCTCATCAGCAGAGTTTGTGAGAGCCTCTCCACCACCCATAAGGAGCCCATAGACAACAAACCAGATCCATGGTGAGGCACAATTCGAACACCACCTCACTGTGAGCTGTCACACTAAGAGTCTGCTACCTCCTGCCTTCCTCCTCACACTCCAATACTAGAGCAGTGAAAGAGGGAAGAGGAGCTGAGTGAGAGCAGACCCTGCCCCATCGACTCGACCAAGATCCTTGAAGTGGGTTAGAGATGGTGTGGGAAGGAGGCATGGAATGACAGGGGTGGGGTAGGAAGAGCTTTGAATCAAACATAAGAATAAAAAAAAATAACTAAATAGGATTGAGTCCTAAAGAACCCAAATGAGACTAGTCTAATAACTGAAAGTGACTGAAAACTTATGGCCTCAGACCGAGAGTTTGTTAAGGCAGCCTGCTACCCAGCAGGACAAGGGAGGGTTCAACAGAACACAGTTGGTAGCAGTTATTGGAAAAATAAAACTTTCCCAGGTTTATACCCCAATGAACTGAAACTCACAGTAAATCAGTTTCATACTTATCCATTTAGCTACTGTTTGCTGAGCTTCTAGTCTTTGCCAGACAATGCTCTTGGCACTGGCGATTCCAAGGAGCTTATCCTGGTGGGGAGACAGACACGTGAAAAAGGAACTGTTCGGTGTGATAAATGCTATGAGATAGGATGGTGGAGTACAGTGGGGCATGGAGGAGAGAGGAACTTAGCTATGGTTGTGTGTTTCAGGGGAAAGAGTAGGGACATTTTTCTGGGGTCTTGAAGAATGAACAGGAGTTGACTAGGTAGCTGCACTGGGGAAAGATATCCATGTACAAAGGCACAAAAACATGAAATAATGGGACACATTGGGGGAACTGTGAAGAATGTGTTTGAGAAATGCATAAGGGGTATTTATTACTACCATTTTGCTTCTTATTTTCCTTGTATCTCCTTTGCTCAACTGGACTGTAGGCTCCTTCAAAGAAGAGCAATGTCAAATCTCAATTTTATCCCCTTACTACAACTAGCACAGCTGTTCAATTACAACACTGAGCTGCTTGTCACTGGAGGTAATCCAGCAGAAGTTGCATGATTCTCAGGGCTTGAGGAATCCTGCAATGGGAGGGACGTAGATGGGCCTGGATGTGGCTTAGGGGTAACCAGCCCGCTGTCTAGGCTTTGGTTTCCCCCTCTGTGTGCAAGAAAGTTGACCAAATGATCTCTAGAGTTACCTTGAAACTAGTCTAAATTTAGAATTTGGGAGATAAGAACAGTGGATTGGAAGTCAGGAGACTTGGTCACTAGTTCTAGCTGTGCCATTGGCTAAGGGTGTGACCTGCCGTTTCCCCTCCAGGCCTCAGTTTCCCTAATTGTAAAATGCACACTGTGTCAGTAAAGTCTCTTTTAGCTCCAACATTCCATGCCCTCCTCACTGAATTCAGTTGACCTTGTCCTAGCCTGGTGTCCTTGCTCAGGAAGGCCTCACTTTCCTCAATATTATTCAGACACATTTTCAAACTCTATGGGGTAAGGGAGGGAGATTAGGGCCAGGAGAGGGTATTTGAGTGAGGCAATGAATATTTATAACAGACGCACCCACCAGAGGACACATTAAGTCTTGCAGCATAACAAAACTGAATTACCATGAAATAAACTTTCTTAATTAAACCAATTAAATTTTTTCCCAGTATGTAATTTAGAAACTCTGATAAACCCTGGTTGAAAAGGTTTGTTTTAGCCTTAAGCTGGCTGAGAAAGCAGGAACATCTGGTAAGTGGTGGAAAGGCCTGTTTAGGCTCCAGGCCATGGGGGCAGCACTGTGGAGCTATCCGTGGTGCTGAAGCAGCCTCTGCCTCACGGCCCCTGTAAAGGACACAGGCAGGCCAGGGCTCAGTGGTGCTTAGGAGATGCCCTATTTGAGGACAATGCCTTTCACTCTAGGCATGGTGCACTTTTCTATTCCTGTGCTTGACAGTAGCCACTCAGAAGTTAACCATGTGTTCTCCTCACCCTCACAGATCCACTAGAGTTTGAAAAGATGCCATGAATTTTCTCAAGTTTATGGAATCCCAGACTCTTATAGCTGGGGGGCATGGCCTGGTCTAACTTCCTCATTACAAATAAAGGAAATTGGTCTTCAAAGAGTTCAAATGACTTGACCCACGTTCACGTAACTTGTCAGTGACAGAATTGAGATTCAAGTGCAAGTCTCTGACTCTAAATTCTTTTTTCACTAGGATGTTCCCGCAGTCAGAGAAACCTTTGGAGCCAGGGGCTGTATCTTATTCACCTTTATTCTCATCTGGAACCTATCTTAGTGACTGGAAAACTTTTTGAATAAATGAATACATGTATGCTCTTTCTATTTCTCCAAATACATTCAGTAGCAACCTAACCATTATACCAATCACACTAACACAAACCTTAACACTTGTAAGATTATTACATTTGACAAAGTGCTTTTTGTCTGTTATCTAATTTGATTCTCACAACAATTCTGGAGGTACAATGTTAGTCTCATTTTATGCCAAAGGAAACTGAGGCTTAGAGGTCTAGTGTCTTGTTCAAGGTCGCATGGAGAGTCAGTGAAGAAGCTTGGAGTAGGATCCAACTCTCCTGATTCCTAGTCGTGAACCAAGAGCTGCACTTAGCACATCAGGGGACAAAAACAGAAAGGTGGTGCGTGGCTCCTGCTCTCAAACTATGATCTAATTGTAGAGGTAAGTTATACCATCCAATGTGTGGAAACAAGGTACAGGTACTCAGGAAATAGGTAATGGATGAGGTGGTATGGGCTAATGTCGCCATTTGTGACTGCTCTGGCATTTCAGGAAAGGAAGTGATCCCAAAGGCCTGTGGGAGATTAGAGAAGTCCTCAGAGAGCAGGTGGGAGCCAAACTGGCACTGGAGGGTGAGTGTGATTTTGGTAGGTAGCAAAAACACCATTATTGTGAAGTCAAGCAATTTTAACGCTGGAAGAAACTTACAGGTGATCACCTCCTACCCCTTCATTTTATAGACAAGGAAACTGAAATGGAAAGAAATGAGGGACTGGTTCAATATTGTAAAGCCATTTACAGTACTTTTGTGTAGATACTAGGGACACAAGGCAGGTAAGACAGAGTCCCTGCCCTCAGAAGATCCCCAAGCTAGTAGGAGGGACATGGGAATGAGTAGGTGCATTCAAGTGTCACAGAGGTAATGGTAGAGTCTATGTGGAGCCTATTGCAGTTGCAAAAGAGAGGGCACTCATTTTATAGAGTAACACACTCAAAGCTCAAAAGATTTCCTTTGAACTGGTCAAGGTCAATCAAGTTCAGGTAGAAAATGCCAAAATCTATCTCCTAACTTCTGAAACCACTGACTAGAACTTCTGCCTAGGAATGGATTAAACTGGAACAATGAGAGAGGCAGACACTGAATCTGGAGTCTGAAGGCTGAGGTCTAGTTCTGGCTCTGCCTCTTTCTGGCTGTGTGGCCTTGGGCTTGCTACTCTCACTTCTAGGAGCATCAGTTCTTTCATTATAAAACGGAGCAAGGGGCAACTTTGCCCCTTTTCAGGATGGGGATGATCAGAGGAAACATCTAAGCATAAGAGCTTAGTTAATTATAAAGGGATAAAGCAATATATATGTTAATTGTTGTTATTCCTTCTGTGTAGAGCTTGATGCAGAAGAAAAAGTTCTGGATTGTAGTTGAGTCTCCTCTCTGGGCCCTTGCTTTCTTGTCTATGGAACGATGTGATACCTGTCCCATCTACCTTACAGAAATGGTGTAAAGTGAAAAATACCCACGATAATAAAATGATTGATGTAAACAAACAAAAATGACTGCGTTCCTGGATGAAGATCAATGACTGAGCAGAAGGCCAACTGGGCATTGTTACTGTAAACTCATATTTGTACCTTGAATCCGTTTACAAAGAGAATTCACAGCCATTATCCCATCCAATTCCCTCTACATCTCTGTGAGATGAGCCTATAGGGATGAGCCTATCACAGATGATTAGTTTCATCTCACAGAGGAGAAAACTGAGAGTCAGAAGAAGTGATGAGCCCAGAGGCTGAATCTCAGTATAGCCTCAGCATCACCTCCTCTCCTTCCTTTGCAGCAAATCCCCAGTTTCCTGGTGTCCAGAACTCTTCATGGAAGTCCGTTTGGAAGACAGGCCAAAGTCATGTTCTCTTGGACCTTCCCCTTTCCTTGGGCAGCAGTACTGGTGTTTTCCCCCATTGAGTACTTAGCCCTAGGGGTGCTTGATAAAATCTCTTTTCCAGAAATGGGTTGGTAGCCTCACCTTCATAGGGTGCCCCTGCAAACTAATAAATGGAGCCACCTGTACCTTTTCCTTTGTTCAAAAGCTTCCAGATGGGAGGCTGGCACAGCTGGCACACTCCTTAGGATGCTTTCAGCTGCTCAGGCTGTCTCAGCCAAGACATACTCTCCTTTGTTCCTGATCTCAGTTGAGGACTGTGCTCCCCATTATGCAGGCAGGAACCTAGGGGTTGTTGTCCACTTCTCTGTTCATGTCCGTCTTTTGCTGAAACCCCCCAGTGGCTGGATTAAGCCAGTCCCCATGTGTATTCCCTTCCCCTTAGAGATCCTAAAGAGAGGGGAATTATTCTATTTTGGGGGTTTGTGGACATGATTTAATTGTGTTTTGTTAGGTTTACTGCAAAGAATTTCTTCCATACTGTGGCTATGGAAGTTTGGGAGACTGTTAAGCCGGATCCTTCAATGGGGCTTGAATATACAGAATCCAGGAAGTGGGGCTTGGCTGAGTCTTCTCTCATCAGATGCAGGATTTGGGTGTGAAGTATATAGATCCAATTAGCAAGGGAAGGGATTATCAGGACCGGAGCTGGTCCAGGCACAGGGAACACTAATGCCTGCCTCCTGGGGAGCAATTATTGGTAGATGATTATCTTTCAAGGGTAGTCCAGGCACCTTTCTTTCAGGATGCTTCCCTGATCTCCAGGCTGAGTTAGGGGGCTTTTCTCTGGGCTCCTGGATGCCTGGGCTTCTCTCTGCCCCAGCCCTTATCACATTGTGCTGCTGTTGTCTGTGTTAGTGACTATCTCCCTGCACTAGGCTGTTAGCTCCCCTAATGCTCAGTCTGGTTCATCTTTCTATCCAGCTCTCAGCACAGGGCTCGGCACACAGTGGGTTTAGCATTGTGATTAGGAGCATGGGCTCTGGAGCCAGACTACATGTGTTTGATTTCCAGCTTGAGCACTTACTAGCCTGAAGACCCAGGGCCAGTTACTTATCCTTTCTGGGTCTTCATTTCCTCATCTCTAAAGTGAGAGTAATGATGGTAATTATCTCATAGGGTTGTTACACGGGTTAAAAATGTAAAGCATTTTGAACAGTGCCTAGCACAGAGTAAGTGCTGTATGAGGGTTGGATATTATTATTTGAATCCTGATTCTGTATTTTGGGTCTTCACTTTATGTAAAGCAGGCCCACCTGCATTAGGAGGTATGATTCCATTCCTCCCGTCGCCCCAGCCCTGCTGTGGGAATGAGTTCCAAATGTCTGGGGTTAGAGGGTAGGGCAGGTAGAGGAAGACTGCACAGGAGAAGTTATAATTGTTTTGCAAAATTTTACCCTTAATAGAGTTTCTGTGTTCTGTAACATGAGATGCAATTAGACTGACTCCTCCTTTCTCTGCCCCTAATCTGCTCATGTGACACCCATTACCTGGGTCCAGCGGATGCTGAGAGGCATTAGTGTTCTAGGTAGCAACAGGAAGGCCTTCTGAGGGATGATCCAAACCAGCCTTGACTGGTCTGTGTTGAGTGGCCTGGGAGGGCGGGGAGGTTGGAGGGCAGCCTGTGGAGAAGGGTGAGCAGAAAGTACCAGAAAGTTTCCTCCTGGGGAGGCTATGGGTAGGATAGTCCTACCGGATGTGTCTGAAGAACACAGCATCTGGCACTATAGGGATGTTTGTTAAATAAAATAAAATGCGCCCCCAATCAATCTGACGAGGGAAGAGTCCTTGAATGGCCTTTGGAGTCTGGCAGTCTTGGCTCTGCCACTTACTGGTTGTACGACCTTTGGGAAATTCATTTGCCATTTAAATCTCAGTTTCCTTTTCCAGAAAATGAGGGGCTTAAAATCAGTATTCTCAAACAAAAGTAAAGTCAGCATTCTTAATCTAAAGCAGATTCCTGGGCCTCACCCAAGAGACCTTAATTAATTGGACTAGGAATGGGGCCAGGAATCTGTACTTCTGATAAGCAACCAGGTGATTGTAACAGGTGGACTACGCTCCATGTGAGCAAATTGCTTCTTCCTGGATTTAATGTTATAGGTCTACAATTTTCTTAAAATTAAGTTACACATCTGACAATATCAGGCCCCCGCTTAAAACTCTTCAATGACTCCTGTCCTTTTTAGGTTAAAGTCCTACTTTCCTCACCTGGCTTTGGTGCCGACCCCCAACTCCGTGTCTGGACTTATCTCACGCCGTTATCCTCTTCCACTCCAAGTCTAGCCATACAAGGACTGTTTGCAGGGTGTATGTTTCCCACCTCCACCCCTCTACTCAAGCCATTCTCCCTTTCTGGTACATTCTCCTCTTTTCTTTCTTTTAAGGCCTTGCCCAGTCTTACTTCTTCCTGGAAGTATTGCATAACCACTCCAGCCACAGAGATCCCGTTTACCTCTGAACTACAGAAGCACTGACACTTGGTACCACTCACTGGTCATGGGCAGACTGCTTTGTATGGTTATTTATTTGTGTTTTGGATTTATCCTGCCCTCCCCGCTCGCCCCCCCCCCCCCGCCATTAGACTATAAGGTCCTGGAGAGCAAGGATTCATTCATGTTGTCTTACCCCTGTTTTCAGTTAGCGGAACATCATAGACATTCAGCCAATGTCTGAAGATCAGTGATCCCTCTCTCTCAGAGTGTGGGGCCCCAGACTCTGAGTTTGCTAGTTGGTTGTCCATCTTGGAGTGAACGAGTTTGTTAGCTGGGAAACATACTGTAACTGCCAATTACAGAATAAAAGAAAATTCCATGGCTAGCAATATTATTTTCACTTCTGAACTTGCCATCCTGAAATTATCACCCATTAATGAGAACAATGGACTGGTCTTTTTGCAGGTTTTTTTTGAGGAAGATTAGCCCTGAGCTAACTACTGCCAATCCTCCTCTTTTTGCTGAGGAAGACTGGCCCTGAGCTAACATCCATGCCCATCTTCCTCTACTTTATATGTGGGACGCCGACCACAGCATGGCTTTTGCCAAGTGGTGCCATGTCTGCACCCAGGATCTGAACCAGCGAACCCCAGGCTGCCGAGAAGCAGAACGTGCGTACTTAACCGCTGCACCACTGGGCCGGCCCCCGGGCTGTTTTATAATTTGTTAAAATTGGGAACAATCTATAGCCATTATTTAATAATATTATAAATGATTACATAATTTAGTAATAATATTTTTTTCCCCTAGCTGTTTAAGGAAAGTGTGCCTATACTCACGTGTGTCTGCTTAACAGACATTACACAGCTAAGGGGCATCCGTGGGAGATGAGTTTACTGAGCACTTCTGGTCTCTCAAAGCCCCACCCAGGACTCCTTTGTCCTCCCCTTCTGCCTCGCTTAACCTAGGCCACATGGCTGTCACTAATTCTACATGCTAACAGCATTGCACCTAAATAAATAATTATGATTTTCAATTAAGGAGCCCAGGACCTCTGGGAGCCAAGCTGACCCAGACACTGGGAGGTCCTGTGGCCCCAAGAGGCTACAGAGGCAGCTGCAGATTTTCCCTTAGCTAGAGCAGCCAGACCCATCCCAGATTAGAGGGGCTTTCCAGACCTGAGGCTGTGGGCTGTAATTTGCCCACTACTCTCACCGCCAATCATTGTGACTTGGAGAAAGCGGCTCTGGCCTGGGAGTCAGATGACTTAGCACTAGACCCACCTTCACCTCTCGCCTGCCAGACCATTGTTTCTCAAACTTGAATGTGCCCATGAAGCAACTGGGGATCTTGCTAACATGTAGATTCTGATTCAGAAGGTTTGGGGTGGGGCCCGGGATCTGCATTTCTAATACGCTCTCAGGTGACACTGATCTGCTGATTCATGGGCTGCACTTTCAGTAGCAAGGAGCCAAACCATGAGCATTCCCCTCTGAGCCTCGTTTTCTTTGTCTTCAAGATGAAGGTGCTGGATGTGGTAGTCTCTGAGAACCTGTCCAGCTCTGATTTTCAGTGATTCCATGATAAATAATAACCATGACTTTTGTGGTCAATGTTTATAGCAACTTTATTCATAACAGCGAAAATATAGAAACAACCTGTACCTCCATCAAACTGGTAAGAGAATAAATAAATTGTGGCATACCCATACGATGGAAAATTATTCATCAATAAAAAGGAATGAAATGCTGATACAACACGTGGATGAATCTCAAATGTATTATGCTAAATAATGAAAGAAGCAAGACACAAAAGACAACATAAGGTATTATTCCATTTATATGCAATTCTAGAAAAAGAAAGCTATGAGGACAGAAATCAGATCAGTGGTTGGTAGGGCCATGAATGGGGGGAGGGTAATGATTGAAAAGTGACATGAGGAAAATGAGATGAAAATGTTCCATGTCATGAATGTGGTGGTGGTTACATGACTGGATACCTTTGTCAAAGCTCCTTGATCTGTACACTTAGAATTGGTGAATTTTATGATATGTAAATTATATCTCAAGAAAGTGGACCAAACCCATCCCCCCAAAAAAACCCCACAGCTACTGTGTATTGAGTACCTACTATGTGCCAGGTATTTTACAGAGATTGTTTCCCTTCCTTTTAATACCCCATTCAAGGCAGGATTATCCCCAGGTGAGAAATCTAAGTTCAGAGGGGAACTGACAGCTTTCAAAGAGGAGGCAGGATTTGAACCCATGTCTGCTGACTCCAGGATCTGGACTACTTCTGGATGGCTGCCTTGGCTCCCACACCCCTCAGTCCTTTCTTGCAGCCTAATGAGTTCTAAAAGTTATCCCAGGGTCACGCCTGGCTCCTGGCCTCTCTATCAAGGACTTTCATTTGAACAGATATTATTCTTATGCATCTCGTTGTTGAACACGGAACACACCTTATTTAGAACGTACCCCTAAAGTGACCTCGGCAGCCTGGTGGGTACGGTAAATCATTGATACACACCTTGTTTTATATCATTTTTAATTAGGGAAAAAAGGTTCTTCTGGAAAAAAAAGTTATTAGGGGGAGTGGAGGGAACGGGCCCAGTGGGGAAGGTGGAGCTCCTGGTTAGGAGGTGTGGACAGCACAACCCCATTGGCTTGTCACAATTTACCTGGGAGGCTGGGATTATTTTCTTCTCCATTTTACAGATTGAGAACATACGGCTCAGAGGGGTTGAGCAACTTCTCTGAGGTCACACAGCTTGTGTGGCCACACAGCAAAGGCCAGGCTTGAACTCTGTTCTTGTGACTCCCAGTTCCATGCCTTTCCCCTTTTCCCATAGCAAGGAGAAGACAGCCCTGCCCTTGTAAAGTTAATAGGGATACGGCAGCTGAGCCACAGCTGTAAAAGAACTCTGAAAAATAGGCTGTAATCCTGTTGACTCCATGGAGTAGCTCAGAGTAAAATGAATTCAGAGGAGAACTGAGCCACAGAAGGCAGAAGCAGTCAGGGAAGACGTCCTGGAGGAGGTGAGGCTTGGGTAGGTTAGCCATGGAGGTTGGGCACAGCTAGGGCAGGCAGAGGTTGGGGAGTTATATTTGTGTCTCCACCCTCAGCTCCCTAGGAAGACCTTGATCTGAACCATGGGGAGAAGACTTGAACCATTGAGAGAAAACTTGGGAGGTGCTGGGCCGGAAGCTGGCCAGGATGGCTGGAAAAGCTCTCCGCTGTTCTTTTCCTTCCGGTTCAGTCCAAAGGGCGTGTTTGGGAAGGGGAGGCAGCAGGAAGGGCATCAGTCACAGATGGGCAGAAGGGAAGTAGAAGGGTGTCCTCAGCCTTCCAAAAGGCCCACCTCTCGGTATTGCCAAGATGGCCAGCAGGTCTCCCCACTCAGGCCAGGCACCAGATCCTGCTGCCCTAATGGCTCCAGATGTGGCCTAGGAGCTGCTGTATATTACTCAGCCACCCCCTACCCTGACCCCACCCTCACCTGGGACCAGACCACTCTTCTGGGCACCCAGGAGGCCTGTTGGCTCCAGCAGCTGGTGCAGGATTAATAATTGAGGCTCTCCCCTGAGCCCCAAGTCCATCAGAGACTATCTTCCTGCTGTCTGCTATTATGGTGCTCTGATCAATTAGTGGGAAGAAATGAGGTCGGAGAGAGCAGGTGTGGGCTTGGCTTTGTTTCTGGGGAAGGGCTCGGCTGGGCTGGGGCTGGGGCCAGGGTGGGGTAGCGACGATGAGGAGATAGTTGTCAGGGCTTTAGGCCGTGGGCAGCAGAAAGGCGAGTAGACCACAGCAAGTACAGGGCTGTTAGCTCAGAGGGCTCGGCCTCACTGTTGCCAAGAGATAAAAACAGCATTTGGAAAACATTTGTGCTCCAGGCTGCACAGGGCACTGGGATGGGCCCATTAGCCACTTAATGTCCTGGATAATGACCCTCGGCTTCTGAGAATGTCAGCTGGAAACCCAGACTCCACCAATGGTGTGGAAACAGGCCAGCGTTCTTGGCCTCATGTTCAAAGCCCTCCCCATCTAGCCACCAACCTCGCCTGCTCCGTCTATAACCTTCCTCTCAGGTGGCTCTGTGCTCCAGGAACCTGAGCATGTCCTAGGCTCTCTTATTTCCCTTCCTTTGCTTAAAATGTTGCCCCCTTCTGCCCCACTCTGTTCCATCGTTGCCTGGTGAAACCCTCCTCATCTTTCAGGCACCGCGTCGTATGCCTGCTTCTTCATGAAGCCTTCTCTTACAGCCCCGTCAGAAGTTGTCTCTTGCCCCTGACCTCCAGGATGTCAACGACATTACCTTGTATTAAGAGAATCTGAGTCATTCTCATCTTCTTTTCCTGCCTGAGAGCACTGGAATCACACAAAGTCATGACATGTCCATCTCTGGACAGCTGTGTTTGACTTGTTCAGAAGACCATGACTTGTCCAGCATGACTTCTGGCACACAGTCAGACTGAGGAACTGTTTGTTAAATCTAATACCCCTCTGCACACATGCAGTCTATTTCTCTATTACTCTGAACACCTACTGAGTGTGCAACTTCGTTCACCCATCGATGCCTTTGCACCTGCTCTTCCCTTTGGCTTAAGTACCTTTCCTTGCTTTTCTCTCTGGCAAGATCCAGCTCCAAGTCAGGTTAATCTCTGCTCTCTCTGTATCTTTTTCTCTTGTTTTTGAGGATGTGATTCACACTGTGCTGTGAATAAGGCAGGCTTTCCCCCCTCAAAAGACTTACAGCCTGGCAAGTAGCAAACAGCCATAGTGCAATCTTCAAATCAATCTAGGGTTGACTCTCAGGCTCCAGGCTTTGGTGTTGCAAAAATTCAAATAGCATAAAAGGGTAGGTAATAAAAGATTTATTTTCTCCAAAATCAGAGCTGCTGCTGTATGGCAAAACTCGAGGGGACTCCGTTGCCATTGTGGTCTAGGTATGTGGCTCCAGCTGGGCTTGCACAGTGCACAGGCTTACAACCATACCGGCAGCCTGGCTTTAAACCTTCAACTGCAGTTCCATTCCCCAGAGGTAACCACTGTCACATTTCTTGTGTATCATTTTAGATGCTCTATGCAAATGAAGCATTTGTGTATGCATCCTGTTTTACTCAAATGGGATCACATCATACACAGTCTTTTACATCTTGCTTTCTTAATGTATCTTGAAAATAACTTCCTTTCAGAACATCTGGATCTACTCGATTATTTTTAATAGCAGCATACTATTCGTTACATGCATGTACCTTAATTTAATCACTCCTCTATTGATGAACATTTAGGTCGTATCTAATTTATTTTAATGCTCTAAACAATACTGCAACAAACATCCTTGCAAGTATGTCTTTGAACACTTGTAGGTGAGTTTATCTGTGGGACAAATTCCTAGAAGTTGAATTGCTGAGCCAAATTGAAAGAGGTTTCAAATTTTGATGGACATTACCAAATTTCCCTTCAAAGACTGAGCTGAGTCTCCCAAGATGAGTAGGAACTACTGTGGTAAAGTCTCAGGCATAAGCAACAGCATGAGATGAGGCGTGGGGGCTTGTTTGGAGGAACTGAGTTGTGTGGCTGGATTGTAAAACAAACATCACTGCATGGTGAACGACGAGGCTAACCTCTGTGAGGCAGCGGCCAAGCCACTCAGGGCATTGTGGGCTGGTCTGAATCACAGAGGTTGGCAAACTGGCTTGCTGTCCACATTGGGCTCACCACCTGTTTTTGTAAATAGAATTTTATTTTTTATTTTGCCTGAGGAAGATTTGCCCTGAGCTAACATCTGTGTCAATCTTCCTCTATTTTGTATGTGGGTCGCTGCCACAGCATGGCTGCTGACGAGTGGTGTAGGTCCGTACCTGAGAGCAGAACCCCGGCTGCTGAAGTGGAGCATGCTGAACTTAACCACAGGGCTGGCCCTAAGGAGAATTTTATTGAGATGTGTCACACCCATTTGTTTACTTACTGTCAACGGCTGCCTTCCTGTAATAGCCCAGTTGAGTGGTTGCAACAGAGTACATATAGCCCACAAAGCCTAAAATATTTACTACCTGACTCTTCACAGAAAACGTTTGCTGTTCTAACCAGTCATATTGGCCCAAGAACAGTAGCAGGCATTGGAGAGTTTCAAGGAGTAGAGGGACGAGGTGAGATTCACATTGTGGAACACGGTTGCTATGTGGAAAGGATTCTGGGTAGGGCGATTGAAAGAGCAGGAAGGAGGCTGGTACAGTGACCCGGGTGAGAGATGATGGGGCCTGGAATAAGGCAGAGGCGATGTGAATGGAGAGAGGAGGGTGGGTTTGGTGGTGCTTGAAGAATAGCTGGGTGTCTGAGTGGGAAAGGTCCACTGGAGAAATCAGGGATGTTTGGAAGACGCTGTGTCCTGGCGTTGACATGTGTGACAGATGAGTCAGACACCTCAGAGCCTCTAAGTCTGTTCTGGTTGCTGGTGCCAGTGCTCGGGATATGGTTGCCCTTGACCTAGTGTCTCTGGTCTCTCTCGACTTGAAGGACCGACTTCCTCTAACCTTTAAGCTGGCATCAGCAAAAGGAGATGCAGGGATGTCTTACCTGCTGTGCTCAGTTTTTATCTTTTCTTACAGCACTAATTAAGCTTTGATTTTATATTTAAGCCATATTCTTGATTTTCTGACCATTTAAAAGTTCTTCATCAAGATGACTCGAATGACCCATGAAGTGGTGGGGAACTTGGGCTCATGGGATGGATCAGGCTGCTATTTTGCTTTTACCCAGATTCATGAAGATAATCTTCTGGACACTTCCCACAAGAGAATACTTTCCTCCCTCTTTGAGGTGGTGGGGGTATCCCATTCAAATCAGAAGAGTTAAGTATAAAGAGCAGATGAAGAGCTGGGAATAATGATTCACTAGGCTCTAAAAGGGTAGCAATAAGAGATCTTAAGAGTACATTGGAATCAGCCTTTCCAGAAGTCAGTGACAGTCTCAGAATCACTGTTGTCTGAGTCATAAGGATTATGTCTTAATGACAACAGAAGACAGACCATGGTTGTCCAGATAAAGGCAGAAAATAACAAGCTGAGTTCAAAGAGGCCTGTGGTACTAATTGCTCTGACTTTTAAAACAGAGCAGTCTGGGACATCCTCTGTAAATTTTAAGATTGACATGAACTGCAGTGAAGCAGAGAAGAGAAGAGGGAGAAGGAGGGAGAGCAGAGGACAGAGAGAATGAAGAGCAAGTGACTAAGAATGGAGATGGAGAAGGGGAAAGTGAATGAGTTCCTTGCATAGTAGGTGCAGGTGAGTTCATTCCTGTGCCAGGAACTCCACACTCATGACTTATTTATGCCTTGTAATAACTCTGGAGTGTGGGTAGTATCGCCATCATTTTATGCACGAGGAAACTGAGGTTCAGGGAGGGCGAGTAACTTGTGCAAAATCTCCCAGAGAATAAGTGGCAGAAGTGGGGCTCGAACCCAGGACTATCTGACTCCAAAATCTGTGCTCTTTCTTCTACACTCTACAGGGCTGAGGCTGGGTCATGTGTAGACTAGGGCAAAGGGAAGAGAATTTGGGGAGGCAACAGGGCTGCAGGAGGCTCACAAAACCCAAGTGCTTGCCAAACTCAGCCCCTCATGCCTGAGCAGCCGGATGATTTTTCATAAAATAAAAGAAGTCCCTGAATTGAGAAATATGTGTGTCTCCTAGATTGGATTGTGCAGTGAACAGTAGCCAGAGCAAGCAGCAATCCATCACGGCCTGGCGTTGGCGGGTGCTGCCAGCCGGGGCCCTGGTGGAACTGTTGTGAAGGTGACCTTGGGAGAAAGCCAGGGTCCAACCTCCAGCTGCCTCCCAGGAGTCTGGGCATGGGGTGGAAGGGAGTGGGTGACAACTTTCTTCCTTCCTACTGCTGAGCTGTTTTCCTCCATTTTCTTTTGAGCGTTTTGCATGCTGTGCCAATGCTGGTCTGGCAGCAGCTGGCCGGGTCCCAGGAGCTGAGGATGGGACTGAGCCTGGAGAGATGGATTGAGCCAGCAAGACCCAAAAATCTTACACTGAGACTCAACTTATAGGCCCTTGTGACCCCAGACCTAACTGTCCTCCCTTGTTGGCTGAGGGTCCTGGTGTGGGGCCAGTCAGCCTGAGGTGACTCTGGAGGGCATCCCCTCACCCAGGGAAGGCCAGTGGTTAGGGATTCTGGCTCTGTAGTCAACCAGACCCTGAGGTCAAGTTCTGATTTGATTGCTTACCTACTATCTGTGTGATTGGGCAAGTTACTTCACTTCCTAGCCTCAGTTTCTCCATCTGTAAAATGAGGATTCTTAGTGTCCACGGGAGAAAGAAACAAGATAATGTAGGTAAAGCCATTAGTAAATGCCTCATGCACGGTACGTATACTGACAAAATGGTAGTTATTTTAATTATGTCCTTTATTCCTCAGGGCCACCCTGTCAGATGGGGATTATTTATTCTATTTTACAGAGACCCAGAGAAAGACCTCTCTGTGCTTTTGTGGGCTTAGAAAAGACAGAGAACAAGGCCCACTTTCTGGAACCAATGTAAGCTTTGATATCTTATTATCTCCTGCACCACTGTTCTCTCTGGCCTCCTGAATTCTTAGCTACCTCAAACTGAGTGCCCACCCTGTTCCAGGCAGTACCTTAAGCTCTTTGCAAACACCAGCATGAGTTAGGCTACCACTAGCTGCTGTAACAAAGAAATCCATGAAAGCATAACAGTTCAAACACTGTAGAAGTTTATTTCATCCTCCAGTAAAGTCCAGAGTGTGTGTTCCTGATTGATGGAAGCTCTCCTCCAACTAGTGAGTCAGAGACAATCGTCATTGTCCTCACTTTACGCATGAGGAGCTCAAGGTTCAAAGGGGTTAAGTGACCTGCCCAAGGTCACATAGCTAGTAAGTGACACGTCTGAATGACACCAAAGCCTAAACTGTTAACCACTAAACTCTAAGAACTGTAAAGAGATGGTGTCATAATCATATTTTTACTTTCCACTGGGAAGTAGAAGGACTTATTTTAAAGGATGAGAGGGCAGAAGGTTAGCGTGCTATTTCAGGCGTTTTGTGTATATTTCAGAGAGGGAGAGCAAGCGCTAAGGGAGTGGAAGCGCCCTCCAATCTGCTGACTATGACCAGGAACCTTGAGTCTTTCTGAGTCCCAGTCACATTCTTGTACCCAGGAGCCTGCATGGTCTTGCAGAAAACTTGTACATGTTAGCGTGTTTAAGTCCCAGATTTGCCCTTGATCTTGAACAAGACTGAACCTCTCTGAGTCTTATTTTCTTATTTCTAAAATGGTAATAATAGTGTCTGTCTGCACTGTAGGAGTGTGTGTGTGTGTGTGTGTGTGTGCGCGCGGCACACAGTAGGTGCTTAATAAGGGTGCCTTATTATTTTGTTGGGTGCCAGCTGAGGGGTGGGGTAGTGGGCCATTATCACAGAGCAGAGGATGAGTGGAGGGCAGAGGAGCCCTCCTCAGCTGAGGTGCAGAACGGTGTTCCTCTAAGGATGTGGAAATTGAGGCTAAGGGGCGGGGGACTGCCTTTCCCAAGGTCACACAGCCAATTAGTGGCGGCAGCAGCAGGACTCCTGGCCCAGAAATCTTTCCATGGCTCAGCCTCAAACAACAGCCTTTGGATTCCACACTGCAGCTCTTCTCTGATGGGTGGAATGACAATCCAAGGGGCCCAAGAGCCGCTCTGACCCAGAGTCCCTTGTTGAAAGATGAAGAGCGACTGAATCTTCAGCAGTGGGTTGGAGCTGCTTCTCCCTTTCCTTTTCAAGATCATCCCATAGATAGCCAGGGCCTGAGAGCTATACTGTGGGCACCCACCAACGACCTTGCCCAATTCGTTGGCTAAATGCATGAGGATTAAACTCACCTGTCAAGTTCTCCATGGCTCTCAGATGCCTTCGAAGTTCCCTGGATCGAGGAGTTGAACTATTCCGAGTCTGGCCTAACGTGCCTGAGGGTCTCCTGAGAAGGTGCTGCCCACTCACACCCCCAGCTTCCCTACTCCCTATCTCACTGGCCACTCCACGCCCTGGCCCAGCCCTCATCCTCCCTGATGGGGGCCCTGCAGCAGCCTCTGCTGGGTCTCCCTGCCCCCCATCTGCCCCCTCCAACTCACTCTCCAACGGAAGCCAGAATCGGTTTTCTTGCCTTGTCACTCACCTGTCTGAAAAACACTTTTGGTTTTTCTCTGCCAACTGGATGAAATTCCAAACTTGCTGGCTGAGGATATCATTCTCACCCTTTACAGTCCGAGCCCTGCCTGTCCCTCTTCTGTCATCTCCCACATTCTCTGCTGGCCTCATTCCCTCAACATGCTCCGCACATTCCCAGTTCCAGGCCTTTGCCTCTGCTGTCCCCACTGCCTGCACGGCCAGTTCTCCCTCATCTACCTGGCCAAAGCTCTAAGGCCTAATCGAAACACCTTTCCCTTCCTAAACAGTCCAGGTCCTCCTTCACTGGGCTCCCATCACGCTTTGCATGCTGTTCTTTCATAGCACTTCTCTCATCGGGTGGTTACTGGTGTTTACCTCTCTGCCGGGCCCCTTAGCTCCCCATTGGGCAGTAAACTCCTGGAGGACAAGGCCTTAGGTCTCCTTGGTTGGTGTGTCCAGGTCTAATGGCTGCGCTGTACCAATAAAGCCCTGCTGATTGCCAAAATATTGAAATATTTTTATACTGATTGGCAATCGCTGTCCTGGCCTTTCCCTCAAGATGCTCAGCCCTCCTACAGGCCAGCAAGTAAAGACTTAATAGTGGGCACAGCAGGGGGCTCCTGATGCTACATCTCTCTTCTCACAGGGAATGAGCCCAGTCCCCTCCTTCTCTACCAGACAACACGCTGGTTCCTCTCAGGTCTTGACTTCCAGCTCGTGAACAGTCTCAGTGGCTTTGGAGGCCCTGATCTTTGGCAAGCAGCAGAAGGCTTCCCTTCAAGATGCCCAGGTCTGAGAACATGGCAAAGTGTGGCCCTTCCCTGGGGGCCTAGCTTGGAGGCAGGCACTGAAAGCTTTAGATTTCAGACCACAGGCTATAGGTTGGGGAGGTCTTGATAGCTCTGCTCAGTTATGGAACCCATACTGAGTGCTTGGCACCAAGCAAGGCACTGGGTCTCCAGAGCTGCGTCAGGGTGCACCTAGCCCTTCAGAGTTCACAGCCTTGATGGGGAGACAGGCAGGTAAACAGACAATACCAGCCTGGGGTCATGATAGCTGTGGGGGTTGCGACGGGACCTCCAGAGGCCCAGACTCAGGAGGGCTCATTGGAGAATGGAGAAGGTAGGCTGGAGCTGAGTCCTGAAGGACTACACAGAGGAGCCCTGCCCCAGGGTGCCCCAGTGCAGGCCACCACCCTCCTGAAGGAGCAACGTTCTGTCTCATGGCTGCTCTTCTCCTGCCAGACCGCAGTGTGAATAAAGGCAGCGATAACCAAAACGTAAATAGTGCTTACCATGTTTTAAGTGCTTTATATATGATAACCCATTTAATCCTCACGATGACCCTATGAGGTAGTTGTAATCAATATTCTCATTTTATAGATGGGGAAATTGAAGCGAAGAATGTTTTTATAACTTGTCCAAATTCTCAGAGGTAGGATGTGGCAGAGCAGCCAGGCAGTGTAGTTCTAGGGTCTCTGTGGGCTTAACCACCACACCACACTGTCTCAAACCAGCTCCAGATATCACTGTTGGGGCCTCATCTTTGTGGTCAGCAGGAGGAGGGGATGCCTGAGGCGTCTGGAAGACCTTTTCCTCTGGAGTGTATCACGCGGCTGGTAGTCCCATGGTCTCAGGCATCAGGCACCTTCTGACACAAGCTCCAGAGAGCCCAGGTGCTACGTGTCTGTTGGGGGTCACAGTGAGGGCCCCAGCCACGGGCAATCACACGCCATCCCCTTGAAGCCAGTGTAAACTCACCACTTACAGGAGCTTCCAGGAGCCCAGCCTTGAGAGAAGGTCCTTGAGAGTCATTGTTCCCCAAACTGGCCTCATCCTTTCTTGTGTCTGCGTCCTCACAATGCTCCCCCTCTCCTCTCAGGGAAGGCTGCATGGAGGAGGTGACATCTAAGTTGGATTGTGAAGAGCGAGGAGGAGTCTTTCATGCGGAGGAGAGGAGCACAGGCATTTCAGGGGGAGGGAGTTGCCCGAGCACAGCATGGGAGTGTGAAACAGCACTGTGTGAATGGGGAATAGGGAGGGCCAAGGTCAGTGATGAGGCTGGGAAGCTGAGTAGAGGCTATGACCTTGGCCTTTAGTCATGGGCAATGGGGAGTCACTGAAGAATATGGAGCAGTGGAGTTTCATGGATGTGCTGGTGTTTTAGAAATAGAAATACCACAGAGCATGGTTTCATAGGTGGGACTGGTGGTGGGGTGGCCATAGTCCTCCTACAATAACGGCCTGAATTAAGGTGGCAACAGAGAAGGGGCAGCCAAGAAATGCCTTTAAGGACTTGAGACTGTTGATTATGGGGCAAAGGAGGGGAGGAGTTGAGGCTGACCCTCAAGTTCCTGGCTCGGGTGGCTGGGGGATGAGTTCTCAGGAGGAGGGGCGCATCTGGGTAGAAGGCAGTGAGATCTCTTTTTGGACTCTGCCTCTGGCAGGGCCCACGTGGAGCTGTCCCCTGGGTTGTTGCCTATACAGGTGAGCTCAGGAGTGGGCTCTGGTCTAGAGATAGAGATCCAAGAGTCCTCAGAGGAGGGAAGAACCTGAAGCATGAAATCCCTCAGGGAGAGTATGGCGATGACACCAGGAAGTAGGACCAGAGACTGTGCCCCGAGGAAGACCAGCAGTTCAGGGGCGGGCTGCAGAGGTGCTGTCCTCAAACTGCAAGGTGTAATTCGTTCATTCAGCAAACTGAGCACCTTCTATGTGCCAGGCTTGCTCTTCATGCAGTGAATGCAGCAGAAAACAAGACAGAAAAACCCCTCCCCTGCAGAGGGGGAGGTGGACATGAACAAAAGTAAAATATGTATTATGGCAGCTGGTGGTAAACACTCCAAGGCCAATTAGACAAAGGAGGTAGGGAGGGGCAGGTGTGGGCTGCAACTGTAAACGGGGGAGGTCTCCCTGAAAGGGTGACATTTGAATGAAGATTTGGAGGAGGTGAGTGAGATGGATATCCAGGGGAAGACTGTTCTAGGAGGAGGAAACAGCAAGTACAAAGGCCCTGAGGTAGGAGTATGCCTGGCATGGGGGAGAAATATCTGGAGCCCATGTGGCTGTCATCAAAAAATGTTTAAGTATTATTATTATTATTTAATGATTATGCCGTTTTTGGTATCTATTCCTGCTCTGTATTGCAATGATTTTTATAGAGGTGATCTTGGGCAAGTCCCTTAACTTCTCTGTGCCTCAGTTTCCTCATCAGTAAAATGAGGATAGTAATAGTATCTACTTGTTGGTTGGAGCAAATGAATTTGTACATATAAAGTACCTTGCACAGTGGCTGGCACAGAGTGTTTGCTGCTACTCCTATTATTACCATTATTATTTTTATCAGCAGCATCTCCTTTCTCTAGACTGTGAACCCTTGAGTACCACGACTGTGTATGGTTCTTCCCTGCAGCCTAGGGCTAGCCCAGGGCAAGGCTTACAGTGTGGGCTCTATAAGGGGAGTTTTTGGACAGAACAAATGAAAAAATTAAATGGCAGGACACTTGAAGGAGCCAGGTCCCTGCTTGCCCCTCCCCCCAGCTCCCCAGCCCGTGGAGCCGCCGCTGAGCCTGGGCCTTGAAGCAGTCTCCTCCTCAACGTCGGCGCGTGCAGAGCCTGCAGGCCTGACAATCTATTTGTTATTAGGATAATAAATAAACAAGTTGCTTGTCAGCACAGGGACTGGCACGAGCGCCTTAGAAGATAAATGTGACTCTGAAATAGACAAATATTTACCATCCTCCAGACGAAGTTGTCAGCCCTGCTAAAGGCCTCCGGGGCTTAGAATTAAAGTGAACGTTAGATTTTTTCACCCTAATGGAAATGTATCAGTGTACTTCTTCAACACAAAGAGTGTGAAATTGCCTGTCCTTGAGCACCTACTATGTGCTGGGGCTTTCCCTCATGCTCACCACACCCTTTGGGGTAGGGATTGTGATCACCATATGGAACGAGGAAACTGAGACTTGAATGAGTGAAATGACTTGCTAAAGGCCAGGAGTTGGTGGTGGTTGAGTGGGATCTGAACCTCACCCTCCCACCCAGGCTCTGAGTTGGAGTTTCCTGTGGCCAGTATGTCAGGATCCTTAGCCTTGCGGGAGCAGTGGAAGCCAGGAGGACAAGCTGCTCTCCTTGATGACCCTGGGGTCACTTTTGCTCCATGGAATAGACAAATGGGGCCCATGTGGGACTGTGCACCTGAGTGGGGTGGTCACAGCAGGATGGAGAAAGTTGTTCGAGTTATAAGACTGCAGAGCATCAGAGCTTGGAGAGACCTTAGAATTCATTGTACAGATGGAGACCAAGTTCTGGCCCAGCCCTAATACATTAGCTTCTGCTGTGTGTGCAGGAATCAGGCGACATGGTCCTCATTTTACAGATGAGGAGACTAAGGCTTGGATGACTGGTGACTTGTCCAAGACTACATGGCCATGAAATGGCAGCCCCAGGGTTCCAAAGTGGAGCATCGCCAGACTGCGCAGGTAGAGTGAGTGGGGTACCTACCTGCCAGATGCCAAGGTTCAAGTTCTGTCAGTTATTGCTGTGTGACCTTGGGCAAGTTACTTAGCTCTCTATGCTTGTTTCCTCATCTCTAAAATGGACATAACAATAACTTGCCTTGTAGGTTTGTTAGGAAGAAGAAAAAAGTATGTGTAAAGTACTCAGACTGTGCCTGATACGTAGCAAAATATTAGTAATTATTATATAACAATTATTATAAATATTAGTAATTATTATCTTTATTGAGTTGTGTGTCAGTCACTCATTGAGCAAAATTTATAAGTGTCTGAAGCAGATGCTGTTAGTGCCCACCCTCATGCCCCCAGTGTTGACCATTTCTGAGCACATAGGGGAGGTGAGAAGTACCAGGGTGTTAACATCCGGCCTCCCCCAGAGCGGCTCTCAGCCAATGAGTGATGGAAGTTGGTAGATAAATACCCCACCTCCCTGCCCCTCAGGTGGGATAACTCTGAGACAGGAGTTCTACACTGCCTCCCACAGTTAGGTTCTACTTACTCATGGAGGTAACTTGCCTAAAAATGCTCCATTTATTGGTGCATTCTCCTCCCTGCCTCACTTGCCAAAAAGTCCCTTCCAGTGTTTCCTGGGGCCATTTTTCAAATACACTACCTGAACTTGAATCCTTGTTTTAGAACCTGCTTCTGGGAAAACCCAAACTAAGACAGTTGCTAATGTGTACCAGATCCGATGCTTGGGACTGATTGGGTAGATGAAGTGGGGATGGGGAGTTGGGGAAGAAATTTCTGGCAAAGGGAACAGCATCAGCAGAGGCACAGGGATGTGAGCAAAGTGTGCTTGGCAAAGGGTGAGGAGAGCAGTATCGCCGCGCAGAGGGCTTACTGCCTTACAATTTGACTTTCGGTTTGGCCACGATGGGGACAGGCTTAGGAAAGTTCCCTCAGATGGCCACAAGGAAGACTCTGCCCAGACACTGGTCTCAATTTAATATTTGAGGACCTCTCTGCAAAGGGTGAGGTGTCCACCTGCCTTTTTTCTGGATGTCTCCAAATGTGTTCATCAGCTTAAGGTTGGTTTTAAGCAGTTGAATTTCATTAGAAAATACCAGTACTTGCTGATGAACCCACTGCAGAAGGTTCAACTCAGAAGCTGTGAAGCCAGCTGAACATTCTGTGGACCTGTGCTGGCAGGAGGCTCAACTCAGTCCTAGAAACGACCTCTGCTCCGCTCAAAGGGCGGGGCAGAGTCTGCCCTCTTCCTCTCCCTGAACGAAGCTTTCCTTTCCTCAGTCCCTCCCCCAGGAAGTGCCCGTTCCACACACACACTACTGCTCTTCTCAGGCCCCTGCAGTTCTTTTTGGATGTGCATTCTCTTTGTTATCCAGTAGGGTGAACAGTCCCTGAGCTCCAGCATACTTGAGCATGTCTCGGCGTAGGCCCTGGGGACCCAAGGATGCCTCAGAAGTAGGTCTGTGCCCCCAGAAAATCTCTCATTCTGGACAAGGCAATGGACGCATAAACTGACATTGGCTTATATGGTGAGGAAGATGTCACAGCAGAAAGTCAGAGGGAGGGGTTAATCAAATCTAGGGAATAGGCCATGAAAACATCTCCGAGCTGATGAAGTCTAAGCAGGGTTTTGAAGGATGCAGAATTGGGTACTGCTCTTACTCGATCAGGTGTGTGCCTTCCTAAGAGGATGAGCATCAGGCTCTGCCAAACTTTCGGCTTCTTCCCCTAGCTCAGACCCCCCACAAAGCCAGGTACACTCAGGCTCTACCCCCATACTCAGCCACACCTGGAGTCTCACCTCCTCCTGGTGGGGAGCAGGAAGTAGCTGAGAACCTGGACCTGGAGCTAGCATTGCCCCTCCCCACCCCCACTTTGCTTTTGAATCCTGAGCCAGAGTTCGCTTCCCAAACTTGTGAGCCCTGGGGCTCCTTTAGTTTTGCCAATGAGACTCTCACATTTCAACTTTCTTCTACCTCAAATGAACTTCTGCCTTAATCCTCTGTCCTGGGTTTAGACAGTCTTTATTTCCTTTTGTAGTTTGGGACTCTTACACGAGCATCAGTCCCAAAGTTCCCCTTACCATTTCCCCCAAGCTTCTTGGAGCGCCACCGTAGAGAGACTCCTGCTATCCCAGGATTCCAAGGTGGACGTGCAGATTAGGTTTCCATGGTGACACCCACCGGGCAGCAAGTGGAAGGCGACATAACTTACAGATGGAGCACACAGGCTTTACCCTTAGAGAAGCAATGGTTTTGAATCTGGATCTGCCATTTCTTTGCCATTTGACCTTAGGCAAGTAATTAACCTCTCTGAGCTTCAGTCTCCTCTTATGTAAAATGGAGACATAATAACCTATCTCACAGCAATAAGAAATAACTTACATAAAAGGCCAAACTTAGTGTCTCTCAAGGAGGCAAGAGGAAAAGGTGGTCTCACGCCTTCTGTCAACACACAAATAGCTATCCTCCTCTGGGCTGGAACCCTCTCTGCAGGGCTGGGACATCCTATTCCACCGGTTTTGTTTCTTTGCTGTCTTTCCTCTCTAGGCTAGGAGATCGTTGACAGATTCCAAATCTATTATCTGATTTATTTTATCCTCAAAGTATGAGGTGGTCCCAGAGAAGTGGAGTGAAGGTCTCAGGGTCACACAGCCAGGCAGTGTCTGAGCGGGTCCTTGGACCTGGGTCTGGCTGAGCCCATGCTGCCATTCTGCTAAGTTGATTTTTTAGAGTCTGAGAGATGCTGGAACATTCTGATAGAACATTCTAAAGTGGTGGAATATTTCAATCAACCAGCTTGGTTCCAGTCTCAGCTTCTTTCTACTAATAAATTCACAATTAGTGACCTGGCTTGAAATTTACCTTTGCATTTTCCATGAAAAGTCTTAGTAAATGTAAATATTCCTGAAGGAAAAAACCTGCCATGTGGATGTTTAATTGATACTAAATATATTAATATGATGTGCCCATGGCAAAGATTCATATTCATTCATAGAAATGAGTTATTCCAAGCACGGCTTTGATGGGCAGTAAAATATGCTACTTGTAGAGACGTGGGTCAGACTGTATTTCCCTGCTTTCATTCTGTCATTCTCATTCGTCTTGTCAAAATCTCTGAGTCCCTGCCCCACAACCAGCCACACTAACTCTGATTACATTCATGCATCTCTTAACAATGGGAATATGTTCTGAGAAATGTGATGTTGGGCAATTTTGTCATTGTACAAACATCAGCGTGTACTTACACAAACCTAGATGGTATAGCCTACTACTCACCTAGGCTACATGGTACTAATCTTATGATACTGTCATATATATGGTCCCTCGTTGACTGAAACATGGTCATGTGGTGCATGACTGTATTTCTTTTTCACATGCTTTCACAATGGGACAGCTCCTTGTCCCTGCCAAGCCCTGTACCATTACTCATGTTGAAGATGAGGGCAAAGTGGTGAAGGGGAAGAGTCCTGGAGTCCAGTGGTGGATACTCCACTGACTCTGTGTGTCCTTGGACAAGTTATTTAGCATCTCTGAGTATTTAAATGGCATGCAAGTCTCTCTTTCGTTGTCCCAACTCACTTTTATAGCCTCAGCTCCCATTTATATTCCACATATCCCCTAAATCTTCTAGTCACACCTGCTGACTTCCAGTTCCAGGAACACGCTCCATGTGCTCCTGCTTCCTCCTTCACCAGGAATGTTCTTGCTTTCTTCACCACTAAAATCCCATGCACCTTTCAAGACTCAGACAAGAGGCTCTTTTCTCCATAAAGCTTTCCTCCCAGTTGGCTGTGAGCCTCCCCTATCATCTCTTTAGGGGCTTTTAATCAAATTCTACCTGGCATTAGAGTTCTTGTAGACATGCCTTGTTCCTGTTACTAGATCACAAGCTCCTTGAAGGCAAAGCTAATACATTCTATATTCTTGTAAATCCATACTGTAGACTTGGGGTGTACAGCTACAAGTGGAGAAGCTGGAATTCACACTTTGGGGTTCTGACTGCAAAGCTCTGCTTCCATATCCCTATGGAATGGAAGAAAGAACGTCAATTTCCTTGGCTTTCAAAGGCAGATAATATTCTGTGCTTTGTGTTACCTGTAAGGACGAATTACAAACTCTGAAGTTCTGTCATTCTCAGGAGGTTATGGGATGACTCTGGTTTTCTTGGGTGAACAGGCTGGAAGTTTAGCAAGAATTCAGCAGCAGATCTATGTCAGGGACTTCATCATGGAGCCCAAGGCTGGATCTTGGGGACATCCAGGCCTAAGAGTGACAATCCCTCATTCTTGGTCTCTGGAGCTGGGTGGGGCTTTGAGGTTGGGTGGGATTCTGAGCTGGTTCCAAATCAGCCTTTTTACACCTCACCACCCACTCTCCCAATCTCTTAAGCATCCAGTGTCTCTTCAAGAAACATTGATTGATCTCTTCTGTATATCATGCACTGAGCTAGACCTGGAAGTGCAAAGATTAACCAGACAGTATCTTTGCACTCAAGGATAGACAGACATGTGAACAGACAATGATAACCCAAGGAGACATATGTTATGGTAGAGGAAAGCCAAGGGATCACGGTGGCCCAGAGCAGGGGGCCCAGGGAATCTGAGAGATCACACTTTCTGCTACTTGCTCTCTTTGGACTATGGAGGATATTAACTCACAGTGAGATCTTAGACAGATCATACTTAGTCTCTGGCCTTGGTTTTCATTCTCTACACAGGAAGGCATTTGGGCAGAATGACCCCTCCAGATCTTATCCCACAATTCTTATCTCTTGATGACTCTGTGCTCATGCTGCTGGGCACCACGCTAGTCCTCATCATACCCTCCAAGTTTCTCAAGAGGGCAGAGGCCTCCTCAGAGCTCCAAGCTCCATCAGGCAGAAGCTCTGGAATTGGAGGATTGACTCTAGGTCTTCAGAGAGGTTCCAGGCCTTCTGTTGGTGTCTCAGTGCTGGACATGGCCAGACCTGCTCTGGGTACATTGCCTGACTTCTTGCTATTTCATGGGAGAGGGTGCTCTGTGTGAGCATTGCGCTGGGACCTGGGAGTGCAATGGTAAGCAAAAATAGATGCATTTCCTAACCTCATGGAGTTCACAGTATAGTTGGGAGGGCAAGTATTAATAAAATAGTCACATAAATGAGTGTATAATTACATCCTGAGATAAGTGTTTGAGAGCAAGAAACATGGCCCTAGGAAAGTAAGTATAATAAGGATTGAAAAATGCCAATGGATTTAGCAGCACAAGGTATTATTGAGAGCTGTTTTGTAAGAGTGATGGGTCCAGAAGCCACACTGGAGTGGACTGAGGAGCAAATTGGAGGTAAGGAAGCGGAGGCGGTCAGTGTAGATAACTCTTGATCAGCGAGCGCTAAAAGAGCTGGAAGGAACATTAGTCCTTTCATGACAGGATCTTTAGAATGGCTACAAAGAGATTAACAGGTGTCATACTTGTAACCCTTAGAACAATTTTGTGACATGCAAAGGTCATGTTTTGTTTCCATTTGACAGATGAGAAAAAGGGAGATCTAGAAAGATTTTGTGTCTTGAGTACAGTATTCATAGCAGAGCCAGGACTGGAATTTCAGTCCCTAGAATCCCTGCCCTCCTTCTTCTCTCCAAAGGCTGGCTGTTTAGAGGTTATCTGAATGAAGGTGGATTGTTTTCTTCACACTCAAGATTTCTTTATTACTTCTTCCCTCAGCCTTAAAGATTCAGGACCATGGCCAGCACCCAAACACCTTTCTACAAATGCTGAAAAAACCCTAGAGCCTTAGCCAATGAGATCAGAACTAACTTTGCAAGCTGATTTTCCCAACAAACACCAACTGAACATCTACTAAGTATCAGGTAGTGTGAGAGATGCCAAGGACACAGAACTGGAAAACTGCCCTTAGGGGGCCCCCTGTCCATGATGGGAAAGACACGGACATGGATAATCACAACAGGGTGTGAGATGTGCAAGGGTTATGCGGTCAAAGAAGGCTTCCTGGATGAGGCCCAGCCTGAGATGAATCTTGAAGAGAGCAGATGGCAGTGAGGACCCACCGAAGGGTTTTATGCAGGGCGTGATAAGGTCACATGTGTGTTTTAGAAAGTTCCCTCTGGTGCAATGTGTGAATAGAGAAGAGGGTGAAAGAAGACAAGGATGACTCAGGAGACTGAATTAGAGGAAGGAGTCTCTCCAAGCACATCCTAAAATGTATAGCCAGGTTTTCCTCTCACTTGCAAGAGCAGAGGAAACATCCTGGGTGTTGTATGTTTCCTTTTGGCTCTGGAAAGCTTCACCACCTTGACTGGCTGAAGCTGACACTGTGAGAGAATTGTGCTCCTGGTGGACAGGAGGGAAACGAAATCCAAAGAAAAGGGAAGGGAGGAGAGTTTAACTTGTTGAACAGTGACTCTGCATCAGCACCATGCTAAGTGCTTTTCACATATTCTCATTGAATTCTCCCAACACCAGTTTTCAAAAAGAGAAACTGAGGATCAGAAAGGTAAATTAACTGTGGCCCATGGCTACACACAAAATAAAAGGAAGAGCCAGAATTTGAACCCAGGTCTGTGTGGCTCCAAACTCCTCACATTCCCTGCTCGTGCGTATGCTATTTCGGTGTGAAAAGAATGAAGTGGAGACCCAGCTGACAAGGGAGCAGAACAACTGCTCCTGGGCCCCCACTCCTGCAGCTCCTGTTCACACACAAAAGAATAATCACCACAGGCATTCTTTTCTCAGCTCCTAAATCCAGGAGCTTCAGAAGGCCACAAATGGACTCAGAATCTGTGACACGGTCCCTCCTGGGCTGGGCAGGCTTTGCTTGCTCTTTACCACTCCACAGTACCCTGTCTTGCCGAAAAGAGTGCTTCTGTGTTCAGGGCTGAGTAGATGAGGGATTTCATAGTGGTGCCAATTACCTGTTTTGACATCCCTGGGGTGCCCTTGGCCCCCAAGTTTTGGAGGCTGTGCCTTTCTCTCTGGGCCTTTTGCGGCAGCCGTGGTGGCATCTGCCGCAGAGCCCGAGGAAGCTTTATGGAGATGGTCACACTCCAGTGCCCAGCCTACTTGTTGGAACTTTCCAGAAATATTGCACTGCAGACATTTTCCACGCTGTTATGCTAATGGAATCAGGGAAAATCAATTGTCCTTAAGGAACAGGGGAATGAGACGTGCTGTAAATGCCACAGGAAGAGTGATTGGTTGATTGCTTGCCGGCGATCGGAGCGCGTCTCATCCCTACATTATTCTGATGAATTTTTATGGCATGCCTCCTCTCTTGCCTGCTCCCTCCCTCCACCCCTGGCCCCCCCCCCCCCCCCCCAGCTGGGGAAGAAGGTTTATGGCTTGCAGCTTCTCAGTTGATTGAATGCAGCTGGCATTGTTGCAGCAGAGGACAAATAGGTACATTTGCTTTACAGGCTGAGAAAAGTGGGTCTGGAGAAATTGCACCACCACGTCCCTCTGCAACAAAGGCGCCCTTAAAAATGCAGATATTTTTTATGAAATGACTTTACTCTCCTTCTTGGCTGTCCCTAATCTTCCTATCAGAGGAAAGGGCACAAAAAAAAAAAAAAAAAGGTTGGGGGAAAGAAATCTATGGCTTTCAATTCTGCGGAAATCCGATTTTTCATTCTTATCACAAAGGAAGCTAACGAAGGCATTTCATTAGTATTCATTTTAGGCCGATGTGATTTTCTCCTCTTTGCTAACACAAAAATAAATAAATAAACAGTCGAGCCATGTCTGGGAAACTGCCGACAAGGCGGCTTGGAGCAGAGGTCAGCATTTTCTGGAATGAGTCTGTACCGCATTGAGCAAGGTGGCCAAGAAAATGGATCCGGCTCAAATAAGGGCCATCTAGGGCAAGGAAGAGAGAAGATGTGGGTGGAGATAGGTCCCTTGGGTTTCAGAGCTGGTGTCCAGCTTGGCCGTGGCAGTTTGTGGACTGGAGAAAGCAAATAGGCTGTGACTGTTGTTTTCCACAGAGAGTTTGCTGTGGTTCTGGCTGCGGTCCTGAGGCACGGGGTGTTTCACATCTGGTCAGGGCACTAGTGAGTTCTTTCTATTGTTTGTCCTTTCCGGTTTCTTCCTCAAGGGCAGCTAAACCCTATTGAGGGCTGGGAAATCATACTGGGTGAAAATCTGGGAGTGTTTGCCTGGGAAGAGGAGATGTGGGGGCTGCTGTCTTAATCCATCCAAAGAAGGTGCAGTGGACAGAAGAGCTGGCTTATTGCACTGGGCTCCAGAGGGCTAAAAGAGGATCTGTGGGTGGAAGTGACAGAGAGGCAGAGGAATCCACCAGATTTGAGATCAACCTTCAGATCAAGCGTTTTGTGGGTACGTCCACAGGCAAGTTATTAATGTCTCTGAGCCTCAGCATCCACACTTGTAAAATGAAGTTTATTGCTTTCAGATTACTGTCAGGTACAGTAACATGCAGTGCTGGGAAGCTGGTATCAGTGGCCTCTTTGTAGAGAAGGGGAAACCCAGGTTCAGAGAGGTGGTAAGTCGCATGACCTCTGGGAAGCAGACCCCCGGTCTCTGAGGCCAAAGTGCTTCCCCTCCCTCAGCCAAGGGCCTCCTGGATCAGCTGCTTCTCGGGCTGCTGTGAGGAGGAGGTGAGATACACAAGCAGAAAGCTCTTTGTTCTCAGATAAAAGTTCTTACTCAGTTTGCCACAAATGCAAGTCATTCAGCAATTCCTGACTTGTCCTTTGACTCTTCCTGGCCCTGGCCTGCGTATCGCTCCTTCGTGGAACTTTCTCCCCTGCCTTTTCTATTTGGCCAAGTCTCACTCCTCCTTCAACTCAGATGCCACTGCTTCTGGGAAAACCTCCTGGAGACTCATGCAGGCCTTTATTCTTTCTGTGTTCTTGTGGACTCACTGTGCAGTTGTTTGTAGAACCATAACTGTAATGTTAACAAAAAGCAGTGGAATCACGGAGTCAAGCTGACCTGGGTTCAAATCCCACCATTGATGTGTAATCATGAGTGAGTTACCTAAACTCCATGAGCCTCATCCTCCTTGGTCAGTGGGGACAGTCATAGTAACTACTTCAAAAGGCTCTTTCAAGAAGTCAGTGAAAACTGCTTGTAAAGTACTTTCCTCTGTGTCTGGAACATAGGCGAACTTAAGCAATTCAAAATGAATGAATGATTGAATGAACAAATGAATGAAATTTCTTTCTGATTGGCTAGAAATCTTGATAGAGAAGACTAATGACACTTTTTTTTTTCCCAGTTCCCTCACTCCTATCCATTTTCCCTGGGCCTTAGCCCTCCTTGCATGTCCCAAAATAATAGCTAAGCCAATAATGTGCCAGACAGTTAGTGGCAGGCCCAGGATAGAGCTAGGGTCTCTGAAGCCCTGGTCTAGGCTCTATTTCATTGGCCCCCCTTCTCCCAATCAGTACTGGTAGCTCGTCAGGGGGTGGGGGGGTGTCCCATGTTTCTCACCTGTCTCCCCTGCCATGCCTCCCACAGGTCAGTCCCCACTGTGGGTGGCCCCTGAAGTGGTGTGACAGGAGGGTCATGGGGCTCACTGGCAGGGGGAATCCAGAGCCCAGTTCGACCCCTGCCTGCCTGTGTGACCTCGAGGCTGTCAGTTTTCTCGTCCATCACGGGGTGAGAATACTTTCTGCCACACCTACTGCACTGGGCTATTGTTGAGGAGAGAGAGGAAGAGGAGGAACGGAGGGTTCTTTGTCAGCGCGTATTCATCTAGGAGTTGAAATGATTGCTGCCGTTGCTGTTGTCCTTGTTGTTGCCTCCCACAGTAAAAACTCCCCACAGTCAGGGTCCTGGAGCCAGTCCTTAGAGGAGATGGCTCTGCCCTTGAAAGCCACTCTCTCAGTCTGGCAGTTCCTGTGGGTAATTTGAAACTGGGGCTCAGAGAACTGAACTCCAGTTAATGGTTTTCAATAAAGAATTAAGTGCTGCTCGTCAGGCTGGCGCTGGGGCCGGCTTCCCGGAAGGGGGGAGAGGGCTGGTGGAGGGGCAGTCGCACGCGTTTGGGGATGAGTTTGCATTTTCCGGTCAGTTAGGCAGCCTGATGAAAAAGGGATAAGATCGGCCGCAGCAGCCAGAGGGCGGAGTGGAGGAGGGGCAAGAGAGACCCGACCCGTACCGCGCGGGCTGAAGGGAGGGAGCAGTGGTCACCGCCATTAGAGCCACATCAGCTGTTTCCACAAAAAGCCCGTCTGTCAGGCACCTGCTAGTGCCCGCTCCCCTCAGGGCAGCCCCTATAGGAAGGAATGCTGAAGGTTTTTCTGTTGGTGCTGCCTCCCGCATCAGACATGGCCTTTGTAACAACCACAGCACTTGCCTCATACTTTCTGCATAAAATAACTCCTTAAAGTCTGATGCACAACCCGAAGGGCTTGCATCACTCTTGTTTTGCAGCTGAGGAAACTGAGGTACAGAGAAGTTAAGTAGCTTGCCCAAAGTCACACAGCTTCTGAGTGGCAGATCTGGGCTTCAGACCCACGTAGACTGGTGCCAAAGGTTATGCTATATAACCACTGTGCTGGATAGTGTAACCTGCTGTTCTCTGTTGGGGTCCTCAAGTCACTTTTATCTCCAGCCCGTGAGGTTGGCAGGGTAGGGTCATTAGCTCCACCTCACAGAGAAGGAGCCTGAGACTCTGGGAGGTGTTGTTCTCAAGCAAGGGAGACTGGAGCGAGGGCGGGGAGGCGCCCGGACACGGGGAGTGAAGTAGAAGGGCCCCATTTGCAGCAGGTATTGAAAGCCTTAAAAATGCTCATACCTTCTGACCTGGTATTTCTGTTTCTGGGAGTCTGCTCCAAGGAAATAATCCTGCTAAAAGAAGACAGTTCTAAATGAAAGAAAAGATTGATTATTTGTCATATCAAATGATTGGAAACAATTTAAGTACCCAATTGTGGGAAATGGTTAAATAAAGTCCGGTGTTTGCACCTGATTTGACAGACCGCAGTTGTGAAAAAATAATGGTTCTGAAGGTGATGCAGTAACCTGGAAAAATGCTTATGATATAATGTTAAATAAGGAAAAAAGTAAGACAAAATTTTATGAATAATAAAATCTCAAGTATGTACCAACCATACAGGAGCTATGCGAAATAATAGCTGTTGTGTTAGGACCAGGAAATTGTCAGCACTTTTCCTGTTTTTCCAACTTTCTATAATGGGTGCTTTAATTCTAGATAAATTGATGGACTTGGTCCAGGGTATCATTGGATGACCTATCTCTCTATGCCTCAGTTTCCTAATTGGTAAAATGTGGCTAAAATCCGCTTCTTTTCAGGATTGCTATATTTAATGAGATAATAGGTAAAATGCATCTAGCACAGAGCCCGTGAATCAGAGGAGTAAGTGATGTCAGCTACTCTCCTGAGACTTCTTCCATTTCTCACATGTTGTCTTCTGACTTACTGAGGTTTACGTAGTGAGGTTGGGACAGCCAGGTCCAAACCTGTATTCCAGAAATGGAGGCTCCTCAGAGTCAGGTGTAGACATGTCACTCTTCCATCACCTGACACCAGCCAACAGAATGAAGGCTAGACCCTCCAAGGAGGGTCAGATGGACCCCAGGGCCCAAGGCTGCCCCTGAGATTTACTCTCCCCCAGGGCCTCTCTAAGCAACACATATCACTAAGCTAGCCTTCTGGATAGCATCTCCCCAGAGCTTCTGGTGGGGCACAAAGACTTGTGTGTTTCTGAGGCTGCCTGCTGGGGGCCCACAGGTCATCAATTCCCTCATCCATTTGTTCACTCACTACTCATTCACTTACTCACTCTCTGAGTCATGTAGAAAGTCAGCTACAGTAGATCTTTACTGAGTGTTGACTGCATGTTTCCTGGGTGTAGGGGTGGGGGTGTCTGTACCAGGGGCTTTCACTTACTGTCCTGCAGAAGAGGTTCACTCAGCAGAGCTTGACAATTTTAAAAAGCGGGATGCGAATGAATATCTTCTCCCATAGTCAGCCAGTCAGTCCCCTGGCTCTGCCAAGCTTGCCTCTTAGTGCCTTCAGATCCAGTTCTTCTGCTTCAGCCTTAGCTTCGGCCACTCCCTCTGTGCCGGAGTCATCTTTATGAAACCCAAACCTGACCTAGGAGAGCATCCCAGCTCTTCAGCCTGGCAAAACTTGTCTCTCGTGGTCTGATCCCCCACCACGTACTTCAACACACAGCTATTGCCTGCTTCTCCCTGCTCCTCAATGTCCTTTTGTGATTTATGCTTTATACACTCTTCCTGCTTCCTCGAATGCCTTTTTCTGCATGGCAAACTCTTACCCATCCTCTAAAATCTAGCTCAAACCTCCTCTCCTCTTTGGCTCCCATATGAGATTTGCTGTCCCCCCTCTGTGCCCACCTCCCACTGCACTGCAATAATTTCCCAGTCTGTACCCCTCTGGCTCCCTTCCTCCCAGGACTGTGCAGGCTTCAAGGACAGGGACCATGTCTTTTTATTTCTGCACCCCCTGGAGCTTAGCTCAGAGCCTGGCACAGGCAGGAGGCTCAGTGAGTGTTTGTTGAGTGAATTATGGATGACAGTGTGATCTCAGGGCCTCCACGAGGGAGGAACAACAGGGCCCCTTGACCTCTTGGGAATGGAGAGTGTTCACAGCTGAATTCTCCTGGCAGACACTTTTCAGCATCACCAGCTGCTCACTCCCCAGAGGCCCTGTCTCTGCTTGGCTCCTCGGCGGGTATAAGGACATTCAGCCATAAACCCACCTAGCCGTGGGATTGCAGCCACTGCCTCGTAGGGAGCTCACTCTGACAAAGCCTTGCCCTGGACAGCTGTGTTCAGGAAGTCTCTGGATCTGGCCCTGCCTCTTGCCAGCCCCAGGCCTGCCTCTCTGCACCCTCGTGCTCTATCCTGCAGCCAGGCTGAAAAGTTTCCTGAAGACATCTTGTGATTTCTCTTTTCTTTATGATTCCTTCTGCCTGGAATATTCTCCACCTGCCCACCCCTCCACCTTTGCCCAGTGAACTCCTGCTGGCTCCTCTGCTTGGTTCTCCTCTGGGCCGGGGGCCTGCCCTGTATACCTCCCGGGCTCTCTGGCACCTCCCTCACTGCACTGTTCACTTGGTGTTGTCGTTATCTGTTTATTTTCTCAACAAGCCTGGGGGCTCCCTGCGGGCGGGGACTTGGTCTCATTCACCTTGGAGCCCCTAGTACCTGGATAGTGATAGGTGCTCAAGCATATGCAGCACAAGGATGTGCTGGCTGGCTGGCTGGTGGGACGGCTGTGGGGGTGCACTGTGCCAAGACCCTTCCCTGTTGCTCGGAGTCCAACTGTAGTGTGCACGGGGTGGGAGTTACAGTGTATAAGAAGACACACCCAACCCTCGGGCTTGCAGAATAAGTAAAACACACTGGCAGTGAGGGGGAGCTGAGAACACTCCCAGGTACAGCCATAGGTTCAAGAAAGACCTGGGCTTCAGGACCCACCCTGCTTCAAACTGCCTCTGCTATCTCCCCACCTGTCCAAACTTGTTTTCTGATCTCTAAAATGGGAACCACAGTGGGTTCCCTGAACGCTTGCTCAGCCTGCCTAACAGAGTTATTGTGAGGATCAAGCACAACGATGTCTCTGAAATTACTGTGTAAACTATGAAGTGCCGGGCCTGTGTTTTCACTCGCTCTGAAGGGGAAAGCTCAGTGTGCTGTAATGTGGCAGTGCCCACTAGAGGGAGTGGCAGAGCAGGCCAGGCCCTCCTCGGTGGAGCCATGTAGGCAGGAGGGGCCAGTTCTGGGCTAGAACCTGGACTGGCCCAGAAGGAAGGGACACAGGGTCCAAGACACATCATGTGAGGCCCCAGGCTCCCCTCTCCTCAGCGTTTTTCTCCAGATTCAAATGACATCTGGGTTATCTCTGAAGTGCTAGAAAAGAAAGACATCAGAAAAGCCCAGCCTGATGGCACAGGAAACAGCCCTAACTCTCCACCTTATTAATATGGGTGGCTATGGGCAGGGTATCGGGTTCTTTTCTTTGAGCTCTGTTTTCTCTGTTTAGCTCAGGAGCCAGGATTTCAGGACTCTGAGGCCATTGTCTGGCTGGCATAGGGCACAGCTACTGAATTATGGAATGCCACTTCAGTGGGACTGGGCTGAGGTCTGTGCCGACCTCCCTGCACGGATGCCTGAAACCCACAGGCGCGGCCTCACAGTTGATCAGCTCCCTCTTTGCTGGGGGCGGGGGGGGGGGGGGGGGGGACGGGCGGTGCGGGGACCAGACAAGGAGGCCAGCTGGAGCAGAGCTCTGTAACCCAATTTGCCGTGCAGAGAAGCCAGTCTGTCTGGCAAGAGCTAATTGGAAAGCTGCTTCCTCTAAGCCTGGACCCAGGAGGGCACTAGGCCTGGCTGGGCGGGGCCCCCTGGCTAGGCCCACATCACTTAGTGCTTTGTGGGAGCCGCTCCCAGCAGGAAAGCACTTAGCCCTGGTAATTGGCCAGGCAGGCTCATCATTAATTCATACCAAATTGTATTTCTTCTTTTGAGAGAGAGAGAGACACACACACACGGGGAGAAGAGTGGGGATAGGTGGGAATAAATGGGTTTCTGAAGGGAGGAGTCTGTGTCAGGGCTTGGTTGGAGCAGTTTCCACTTGGGGAGAAGGAGCTCGGGGAGTCATTTGCTAACTTGCTGTTGACCTGAGAAAGTCACCTTCCCACAGGAGGTCTCAGTTTCCTAATCTGTGGTAGAAGACAATAACCATGATCTATCTACCTCAGAGATGGCTTTGGAATTAAATACAGATATGAGAGATGAGCGCTTTTCACACGGTTATTTCAACAGGCCCAGGGAGGCAGGGAGCCATTTACATTTCATGTAATTATTGATATAGAGTGGTTTATCTCTATCATCTTTTGGATAGACAGTATTTTTTAATTACTCCATTTTCTCTCTTTTGTTGGCTTATTAACTCTTTGGTATGTTATTTTAGTGATTACTCTAGGTTGATGGTATACATTTTTAACATCACAGTCTGCCTTCAGGTGACATTGTAACACTTCACGTAGAGTATTAAGACCCTTACGATAGTCTACTTCCATTTCTCCCCTCTAGACATTTATGCTAACTTCTTTGTCATACATTATACTTATAAACTCTACAATACATTGTTGTTATTTTTGTTTAAGTAGTTGTCTTAAAAGTTTCTTATTGTGGTAAAATGCACATAACATAAAATTAACCGTCTAGCCATTTTAAGTGTACATTTCAGTGGTATTAAGTACTTTCATAATGCTGTGCAAGCATCACCACACGTCCATCTCCATAACTCTTTCACCTTGTAAAACTGAAACTCCATACCCACTAAAGTCAATTATCTTTTTAGAGATTTAAACAGTAATTTAATAATCTTGCACATTTACCCATGTAGTTGCCATTTCTGGTATTTCTCATTCCATTGTGAGGATCCATATTTCCATCTGGTTTCATTTTCCTTCTGGCTGCAGGACTTCCCGTAATATTTCTCATAGTGATGACTTCTGGTGATGAATTCTTTCAGCTTTTGTTTGTCTGAAAAAGATTTATTTTGCCTTCTTTGAAAGATATTTTCACTAGGTATAGAATTCTAGGTTGGCAGCTTTCTTTCTATACTTTACAGATGCTCCTCTACCATCTTTGGCTTTCATTGTTTTTGATGAGAAATCTGTCACCTTATCTTTCTTCCACTATACATAAGATTTCTTGTTTCTATGATTGCTTTTAAGGTTTTCTTTTATTACTAGCTTTTAAAAATCTCATTATGATGTGTCAGTGTAGCTTCCTTCATTTTTCTTGTGTTTGGGGTTCATCGAGCTTCTCAGATCTGTGAGTTTACAGTTTTCCTCAAATTTGGAAAAAGTTTCAGCCATTATTTCATTAGATAATTTTTCTGTCCCCACTCCTCCTTCATGGACTCTAATTACACATATATCAGGTTGCTTGAAGTTGTCCCGCAGGTCACTGATGATCTCGTTTTGAAATTCCTTTTTTTGCTGTTTCATTTTAAATAGTTTCTATTTCTTTAAGTTCACTAATATTTTTTTGGTGAGGTCTAATCTGCCCTTAATCCAATCCAATGTATTTTTCATCTCAGACATTATAGTTTTCATCTCTAGAAGTTTAATTTTGGTCTTTTTTATATCTTCTATGACTCTATTTGACTTTTCGAACATAGGTAACATGATCATAATATCTGTTTAGTGTTCTTGCTTCCTAATTCTGATATCTGTGTCAGATCTGGGTCAGTTCTGATTTGATTGATGTTTCTTTTCAGTGTGGGTCATATTTTCCTGTCTTTTTGCATGCCTGGTAATCTTTTATTAGATTCCAGACACAGTGCATTTTACCTTGTTGGGGGCTGGATATTTTTTGCGGTCCTTTAAATATTCTTGAACTTTGTTCTGGGATGCAGTTAAGTTACTTGGAAGCAGTTTGATCCTTTTGGGTCTTGATTTTAAGATTTTTTTAGGCAGGACCAGAGAAGGTTCTAGTCTAGAGCTAACTATTCCTTATTATTGAAGTGAGATCCTTCTGAATGCTCTACTCAAAGTTCTGTGGATTACGAGTTGTTTTCTTAAGTTGGCTTGTGGGAACAGGCACTATTTCCGACCCTACATGAGTGCTGGGCACTCACACACACGCATTCAGTACTCGAGGGAAACCTCCCTGGAGCTCTGGATTTCTCTCTCTATGTAGCGCTCTCTCTCTCTCAGTACACTGTCTTGTGAACTCTTGTTGTCTTGCTCTCCCTGGGCTATCAGCTCTGACTCTTCACCAGATTCTTCTTGGGTTCTCCCTCCCTGTTCTGAGACCTAGAAACTCTCTCAAGGCAGTCAGCTGAGGCAATTGTAGGCTCCACCTTGCTTGTTTTTCTTGCTTCTAGGGGCTGTTGTCTTTCACTGCCTTATGTCCACCATCTTGAAAAGCATTATTTCATATATTTTGTCTGGGTTTTTTTTTTTTTTTTTGGCTGTTTCTGGTGGCAAGATAAACCCTATCCATGCCACTTCATATTGCCAACAAACGGAAGTTCCAAGGAGGGAGGAAATGGGGACATTTTAAAGAAAATGTGCTCCTACCTCTAAGTCTTGATAAGATGGGATTTCCAGGGCAGGCTACAACAGGGTTTGTTAGACAGAGTGGAAGATAGCAATGAAGAGGCCAAGATTCCAAGTCCTGGAATCTGTTCCTGACTCTCCTGCTTCTCATAATCTTTAGGACAAAGTTAAAAATTCTTATCGTATTGTTCAAGATCCTTCCCAATGCAAGCCTCCAAAAGGGCCCCTCAGAGAAGAGAAAGGAGCCCAGGAAGGAAGAAGGTTGATAAGTGAAAGTTAAAATTTGTGTAGCATTCCATTTAATCTGAGGGGAAGAGGGACCAATTTATTAAGCATCTCACCAAATCAAGTATTGGTACAGGCACTCTGTGTATGTTACTTAATTTAATGGTTTTAGTTGATTTGGAGCCACTCCCTGAACTCTGATTCCAGCCACACACCTAACCCCTGTTCTCAGACTGAGATGCCTCTGTTCAGACATGAATCCTAAGTGTGGTTCCAGATTAAGTTCTGATGCCAGGATGCATTGGGTCACATGAGAAAGAGTAGAGCTCATTCAGTGCATCCTATTCCTACCATAGTAAACTCCTTAAAAGGTTTTGTGACTAACAAGTGGGGGTCTCTTCCTTCCTCTTGGTCTCAGTTCTCCTTTTTAAAAGCTGAGAGTCTCAATGATATCAACACTGAAGACTGTAACCATGTTCTTCTGAGATTGACTTGTGGAGATGAACAATAGCACATTATTCCCTCAAACCCTTGTAACCAGCTCTGACCTCTATCCAGGCTGACTCTGACATTTCAGCTCTCTCAGAGCCTACTGTGAGTTTGGATCTGAAAAGGACAGGAAACACCCATTAGAAGTAATTTTGCCCAAGCCCTTAAATAGGAAATGCAATCATGATGCTTTCTTTATGTTATTTTGTTGTTTGTCTATACCTTGGTAAATCATTTAATCATTCAACAATTATTTTTTGCCTGCCTACTATGTGCTAGGTGGTTTTGTAGTTGCTGGGGATAAATTAGTGGATAGACAATAATCCCTTCCCTTGTGGGCCTTATATTCTAGTGGTGGAGGAGAGAGAATAAATTATAAATGCAATAAATAAGTAAATTGTGTAGTATGTTAGTACGTAATAAGTGGTCTTGCCTATGAAAGTCATCACCACAGTGCCTGATACACAGTAGGTACCCAAGAACCCTTTCTGAGGAAGCCAAGGTGGCTTCTTCACATTGGGAAGCCATGGGACCTGAGAGGAGAGTATCTGGCATCGGAAAAAGTACGGTTAAGGGTTGAAGACGGGGACATGCTTGGGAAATGGCTGAGGTGCTACCCCTAACAAACCTACGTGGTTCCTACGGGGAGAACGCGCCAAGCTTTCAGCACCAGCAGATGGAAGTCATGTCAGTACCACGGAGAGCTCCAAGGGAAGCCAACCTCTGAAGCAAGGGATTGCCCTGGCTGCTGATCAGCTGATTTGCCTGGCCAACTCGACCCGAAGCCAGGGTAACTCTGTCCTAAATTCAGGCCAGGATGTTATTTGAGTCTGAGTCTCAGAATTGGAAGCTAGTCCATCCCAGCCTCACATTTCTTGTTGTTGGAGTAATTGGCAGAATCTTGTAGCAATAAAATCTCTGGAATTGTTTTCTGAACACCTGGATTTGAATCCTAGTTCTACCACAAACTATCAGCATGACTTTGGACAGGTTAGTTAGTTTTTCTTCTGTAAAGTGAGGATAATGATGCTTCCAGTGGTGTTGTGAGGACTAAGTAGGATAGAGCTAGCAAAGCACCTTGTGCAGTGCCTGGAACGTAGAAACCAGCTTGCAGCACTTTGTTGAAGGGTGAGCGAAATCTCAAGCAATGTTAGAGCCTCTCTGGAGGTGATGCATAGGATCTCACAGGTGGATATGGAGGAGAGGACATTCTAGGCAGAGAAAACAGCAGGAGCAAAGGCAGGGGGCATGAGAGTGGATGGCTTGGCCAGGAAATGGAGAGAAGTTTAATAAGATTGAAGCTATTCAGCTGTCACTTTTATTCTGAAGCCTCCTAAACCACTATTTTCAGCACAGAGCACTCTGTTGAACCTCTGGACTTTATTTCCAGCTAGCCTATTGTGCATCTCAGTTGAAAGATCTACATGCACCTCTGACCCAACTTTCCAAAACAGAATTTATCACTTTCCTCCAATGTGCTCTCCTCAGATGGTATGTTAGAAGGAAGAAGTGTGCCTTATGAATGGCCTTAAATTGGGTGAAAGTTTTCGTAAAGGAAATGGTGACCTTATTCTACTTTCCAAGTGAGCAGAAAATGAGAATGGCTTAACCTAAAGCATGAGATAATTGGGTTAGAGAAGGAAGAACTTCCAATATTATAGATTGTTAGGAGCTCAGGAGGCATGATCAAGGGAAGCCATGCAATCCTCTTCCCTGAAGAGGAGACATTATCGTCTAGCTGGAATATTGTTCTTCATCACTACTTAGTTGTTATTATAATAATTGAATTATTAATATCCATTTAACAGCAGTTTACATTTGTATAGAGCTTTACAGCTTGAAAAAGGTCTAATTTGATCTTAATCGCCACCCTGTGAGGTTATCAAGACAAGGATTATTAACTCATTCCCCCTCTGCCCTCATTTTATACCGAAACTACAAGCCACAGAAGTGATGCAATTGGCAAGAAATCAAGTAGCAGTCAGGAACAAAGGGATGGCTCCCAGCTCACACCCAGACCTATGTTTTTTTCTAAAACAGTACTCAGACTGTCAAATGAAAACAATAAGAATGACAGTTGAATATATGGCTAAAGATCCATACGGTCCTTCTTCCTGGTGTTAGTTGCTGCAAAGAGTGGGAGAACGAAAACCTTACCTCAAGTAATCCAGGAGTTTTGGTTCAAAGCTCCAGAGCTAGGTTACCAGGAGGGAGGGAGGGCCCGATGCCATGTTAGCTTTAACCAAGAGACTTAGCAATGACTTATTCCTCACGTGGTCTAGGACGTGACAGTTTACGCAGCATTTTTACGCCCTCTACCTCATTTGATGTGCTCCCACCACCCCCTGAAAGATGTGTCATGGTTATTACCCATTTTCCAGACGAGGATGAGGAGGCTCAAAGAGGTGACTGGTTTTGCCTGAGGCCCCTGGTCAGCGACTGAGCTGGAATCTGAATTTGCCTTCTCTGGCCTCTTGGTTTAAACTCTTTCTCTCACTCTTTCTGCCGCATCCCAGCTGCCTCTGGTCAGACCCGAAAAACAAATCCTGTAATTGAGTTGGAATGTGGGTGCTGGGGCCTGGAAGACAATGTTTCCTGCTTTTCAATCTGTTCTTAATTTATTAAAGTGATGAAATAAGGAAGAGGCCCAGAAGGGGTGGATGTTTTCCATCAGTGAGTCACGGGAACGTGCAGAGGCAGAGGTCAGGAGGAAGGCGCTGTTGCTCTGGCAGCTCCTCTCCCCTGGCAAAGCCCACACAGCCGTGTTGGGGGCGGGGCATCTGCTCAGAGCCACCTCTAAGAGCAGCTCCCACAGAGGACTCTCTCCCTCCCCATAATGTTACTTCTGACCACCTGAGCACTTTCCCTCTCATCTGACAAACTCCTAGTGTCCTAGGAGAGAGACCTAGGGAAGACAGAAGGAGGCCTAGCCCAGCCTAAGGGGGATCAAGAGAGGCTTCCTAGAGGAGGTGACCGTGAAGCTGAGACTTGAAAGGTGAAGAGATATTATCTGGGTAAAGGGGAGCTGAGGAAGAGAAAGCATTTTCCAGGCATAAGAAACAGCAGATGAAGGGCTGGAGGTGAGAGAAAGAATGGCTGGAGCCAGCAGGCTTGAGAAATGAGGTTGGAGTGGCAGAGGGGTTGGCAGCACCCATATCCTGGAGGGCCTTCCATGTCAGGCTGAGAAGTTAGAGTTCCTTCTGAGGTAGAGTTTTGTTGTTAGCTCAATTTCTTTGGCCGTGCATAGAGAATGGATTGCAGGGGGGCCTGGGAGTGGCAGCCAAGGCAGGAAGAGTTGTGGGGCCTGAGCTGGGGCAGTGGGAATGGGGATAGAGGAGGCAAAAAGGATGGAGGGATGGAATGGAATCTTATTAGACAATAGGACCCTTTTGTGGATGATGATTGGATGGTGAGTGGAGGGAGGGAGAGGAAGAAGCTGGCTTAGCCCAGCCTTGGTGACTTGGCCCATGTGGCCACTATTGGCACCTGTCTATGTACAGTGGCTTTGAGAACCACATTCTCTAATTGCCATGCCTACCAGGCTGCCTTCCATGCACTAGGCAAAAGATTATCTGTGCCAGGCTCTGTGCTGGGCACTGGGTGTGCAGTGATGATTCAGAAGCAGGCCTTGCCTTCCAAGTGAAAAGACAGGCCTACAAACTGTGATGACCACATGGTGTGATGCGGCTGAGACAGAAGACTTGCAGGAGCCCAGAGGGGACACCAGAGGGAGGTTGGGAATCAGAGGAGGCTTCCTGAAAGAGGCTAGTCTAGAACTACTTCTTGAAGCCTTGGTAGGAGGTAGCTGGGTGACTGAGGGAGAACAGACTATTCTGAGAACATAAAAGGGGTTGTGAGAGAGCGTGGTATGTTCAGGGAGATGAATGAGTGGAACCAGCTGTGGGGAGAAGGAGACAGGCGAGGCTGGGCTTTCCTGGCCTGGCTCTTTGTGCACTCTGCCCTTTCAACTTAAGATACTTTTCTCTTCGGCCCACCTCACACCACTCTTCAAGGTTCACTTCAAATTCAAACTCTCTCTTGAAGGCTTCTTTGATACCCTCCCTGGTCACAAGTAATTTATTGAGTAGCTACTAAATGTTCTTTACATGTTTTATTTTTTTATTCATTACAACATCCATGTGAGGTCAGCAATTCAGTTCAGTTCAACATCTATCTACTCCCTACTATGTGCTATGCCCTGAATATACTGAGTAAATCAGACATTGTACCTGCCCTCAGGTAGCTCGCATTCTAGTGAGAAGACACCTCTGTTAACAGACAATTTCAATAAAAATGATATTGGGTTATATTGTCTCAGTTTTGCAGATGAGGAACTCAGACTCATATTTATTTATTAATTGACTTTTCTCAGGGTGATAATGATAGTAAGTGGAACCCAGCTGTGGGTAGTATTGAAGTCAATGCTCTTTCCCCTGCTCCAGACCACTTACCATGGTCTATCTGCCTTGAGGAAAGGATAGATAAATGAAGAGATACTGGGAGATTTGACTTATCCCCATACTTGGTTTTTTAGCTCATTGAAAGCAGGATCCAGTGTTGTAAAGTGGTCCTGCAGAGAGAGATCTTGAGAAGGGGGATGGGAACTAGCACTTAGAAAGTGCTGACTGGGGCCAGTCCTGTGGTGTAGTGGTTACATTCGGCACTTTCCACTTCGGTGGCCCAGGTTCATGGGTTCCAATCTCAGGTATGGACACACACCACTCATCAAGCCATGCTGTGGCAGCGACCCACATACAAAATAGAGGAAAGATTGGCACAGATGTTAGCTCAGGGCCAATCTTCCTCAAGCAAAACGAGGACGATTGGCAACAGATGTTAGCTCAGAGTCAATCTCCCTCACTCCCCCTGCTAAATAATAAAGTGCCTACTGTCCCCTTGGTGTACTCATGCTGGTCCCACTTCCCACTCATGCGCCCCTTCCTCTGTGCATCTGGCACCCTCCCACCCTCATCGACCCTGGTTCTTATCTCATGGTGAATGACTCTTGGTCACTTCCCATTCACTTGTTTATTTTCTCTACTTGATCAGTTTGGAATCTTCAGAGGCCAGGATAGTATGTGGGCTGTTGTCAGAGTTTGGTAATCTTGAATTGGATTGACTTGAATTCTCCTTATTGATTTTCATATTCTGTTACAGAGTCTGCACGTGTCCCTGTGAGTATTTGTGTGCGTTGAGTCTGTGGATTTCTCTGTGGCCTCAGCCATAGTTTGCATTGTGTGTGCACGGCTCCTATGTGGGGCCTTGCATTGACTCTGCATGTTTCCTGCAAAGGCATCCACAACCCCTTCTGAACCCTATGGCTCCTCGCCTACATCAGTGTCTTATGCTGACCAGCCCTAAATGTCCCTCTCTTCCAGAAACAAATTTCAGGGTAACTTGTGTCTGCTAGCCCTGACTGAAATACTTCTGAACACCCTGGGGTTTAAAGCCTGGCTTCTTGGAATGTATCAAGAGCCTGCACTTGCCAGCTGAGCTCCCCAGCTCTGTGACTGCTGACAATGAGAGTGGTCCCGCTTGGTTCTGAAGGGGAGTGAGCAGTAAGCGATAACACTGAACTCAACCCCCTGCACTGTCTGCTGCTCGCAAAGCACCCCAGCTGGTTTACAGCTTCTCTAGGGTGCTGAGCTTTTGGGGGGAGGGATAGAAAGGTAGGAATTCGGAAATTTTTGTCTTCAGACAGTTTGTGTTCCTGGGTGTATAAGAAAGTCCTCCACCCCCAGCTGATCATAGTGTTTTAATGACTCAAAATCATGAATATTAAACCGAGGGAAAGTTGACAGTATTTAAATGAGCATCATTAAGAGACACATAAATTAACAGGGTTTTTAGTTCTTGTGGAACTGCCGTTTCAATGTTAATTAAACAACCAGAGTGCTCGGGCGCTTTTGCAGAAAACTGTCCCCAAAGTGTGCTGCAGAATATCATTATGGGTGGCTGCCTTGCTGTTTAATTATTTCCAAGTTGATTCTTTTTTTGTTCATTGCTGCAGTGGTTTTATGCTTGTCTTGCATTTGGAAAAGGTGAGGGGGCTGAACCTCCAAGAAAGCTACGGTGTGATCCGTCAGCCCCATGGAGAAGACCTGAGCTGAGCAGTGCTTGTCCTTTCACACCGGCCCTCTGTGAAGGAAACCCCAGATGACCCTTTGGGCCTCCTGGTGGACTGGTCCATGCCTGAGTCTAGGAGGAACCTGGATCCTTAGTTGGAGATAATCTCCCTCTTAGAAAGTTCTCTTCCCGAGATGGGGAAGGAAAGGCCTGGGCGATGGTGAGAGAGGAGGTATAAAGGGTCCCATGGCTGTGTTTGAGGCAGTGTGGAGTGGAGGAGCCAGGAACCATGGGGTCTGCTCTTGAATCCATGGGTCTGAGCTAAGTCCAGTCTCTTCAACTGTAAAATGAGCAAGTTAGAGTAGATCATGTGTTCTCAAAGAGGACTATATTGCCCCCAAGAGGGCGAAAAGTGGTTCTTGGGGGTTGAAAAAAGTTTACTTTTTTTTTAAATGTGTAAAACACAGATATACATAGAGCACATCAACAGATATACAGTATACCTGTGGTATTAAAGTTTCACGGCGGGAGGGAGAATTAGGAGAAAAAAGCTTAAACAAACTTTTTAGGTAGGCAATAATGGAGAAAAGATTGAGGATAGCGGACTGGATGAACCTTAGGAGCTTCATCTATGAAGAAAATAAAGTCCTTTGTGAGGTGGCCAGATGGCCACATGCTCTGGGATACAGAAGTGATCTCTGTTAATACCTATGTGAACTTGGCTGGCCCTTACCTCCCCTGGGCCTCAGGGGCCTAGTGTGTCAAATGAGGACATTCATATCTTCCCAGTCCAAAGACAGGGGGCTGGACCAAATGAACTTTTGGCCTTTAGAAACCAAGGAAGCAGCTGGTGGAGTAGAAGGATGCAGTTCTGGGTCCTGAGTGGGCTGCAAAGGCAGTGTGTGGCTTCCGGAACCAGTCTGCTGGCATCAATGCTCAACTCTACCACTTAAAAGCTGTGTAACCTTGAGTGAGTTCTTAACCCCACTAGTAAAATGGGGTTAGGAACAGGACATACTTTATAGGAACAGTACATGCTTTATAAGGTTGTTGTGAGGATTAAGGCGATCAACACAAAGAAAGAATTTAACTGGGCCTGACCCACAGTAAGAGCTCACTAAGTGTTGACTCTACTCACCACCATTAACATTGACTTGTTTTATTGTTATTACTAAGTGGCCTTGAGTGAGTCACTGAGCCCCTTTGGGTCTAGGTTTCATGTTTCTCCCTGAAACATGTTTCATGTCTTCATGATGTTTTTGCACACAATTTTTCTCTGCTGGAATGTCTGCCTGTGCCTGTGGGGCAAACTCCCACTCATCCCTAAGTCCCCTCCCAGCCATCACCTTCTTGAGAAACCTTCCCTGGCCTCCTGAGACAGGCTTTGATGTTCTCTCCTGGGCTCCTTAAGGTGTGCTTCCCTCGCCATGGGCTGCCTCCTTCTTCATTTCTGCTGTTTATTTATGTGTTGCCCCTACACCCTTCTCTCTTTTACCTCTCCAAGTCTTTGCTGAAATGTCACTTTCTCCATGAGACCTTCTTTCACCACCCCATTTCCAGCTACCTCCCCCAAGACATTCTTCATGCCCTCCTCACTTTATTTGTCTTCTTATGCATTTCCATTCTGTCTACCCCCTCACAGGAATGTTCACTCCCTAAAGACATAGATTCAGGTCTGTTTTGGTCACGGCTGTAACCCCAACATTTAGAAGAGGGCGTAGCACATAGGAGACAAAATTTATTGAACAAATAAATGGATCAAGTGGGCCTCCTACTTATAGCATTCCATGCTGAGTGTTGGCAATATTGATGAGACCAGACTGCTACTAGACGGTGCTATGACTGAGGGACTCAGGACCACCTGAACCACACTGTGCTGAAGGCTCCCTTTCCCCGCTTCCTCCCCTCCACATTTCCAGGGATATACTTGCAGAGGGTGGGGAGGAGCAAATTTACTGGAAGGCCCAGACATGCTTTATTATTAAAGGTTTCCACCCCAAGCCTCAACACTAAGAATCTCAGGGAGGTGAGCTGGGCCATGGGGTAAGCTTCCTTCTCCTAAGCTCATCAGGGCTGCATTTCCCGGGATCACAGCAGGTCACTGAAGCTAAAATCCAGGTCTCATATCTTACCACTATGATCAAGGAAATACTAATCCAATGCCCAGAAGAGTGGAGGGAGGGAGTAACAGAGAGAGTGGGTGCTTGTCCTTATGCCTGATGATGCCTGGTTGCAATGGGAAGTTAGGGGTGGAGAAACCCCCCAAGGAGAGGTGCTTGGACAAAAAACTACTCTTTTATGGTACTTTAATATTCATTTTTTCCTTCTATATCACCCAGGGTAAGTTTATTTAATGGCACAGGGCAATTTTCTCAATACATTGTTAAATGGAAAAAAGAAAAAACTATCATCTATCTATCTATCCAACTATCTATCTATCTATCTACCACTATGTAGGTATGTACACATTTTAATGAAATCCAGTCAAATGCTGCTGAGAGGTCCAAGTATCCATCAAGCTGTGCATTAAAACATCTGTGAGAGGGGCTCAACAGGAGATCTGATAACAGAAAACAACCTGGAGTTGGGTTGACATCAAGTCTAGGCTGATTTAAGTAGGGTCTCTAAACTCCCTCTAATGGTGTCCGCCTGGGACAGTGACACAGTGTGAAGGGAGCAGAGCATCAGTATTTTCTAGCAGGGGCCAAGACCTGGGTCTGGAGATGAACCTCTTTTGGTCTTGGCCTTCTAGTTGGGCCTCAGTTTGCTCACTGTGGACCTCAAGCTAAGAGGGCCTCCAGCTGCAGGTCCACTTTCCTTCTTTCAAAAACTCACTTGGACAAGTGAATATTTGTTTAATCTTGGGGTTATGGAAGGCTGTAAAAGACAAGACTCCAAAGACAAAAATCATAAAGGAAAAGACTAATAAAGCTATAAAACTTTTAGACATAATATTTATCAAATTATTATAGTTACTTGTTGAAGATGTTTTCTTTATTAGACTGTAAACTCCATGGGAACAAGTACTGTGTATGCCTTTTCCATTGTTATTTGACTGGTCTTTGGCACCTAGGAGGTGCTCAATAAATAGTAATAGTATGTAATATTTAATAAACAATGAGGAGTTCACCATGCTCTCAGTACATGTTATCGTTATAGGGAATCATTTAATCAACAACAATAACGAAATCTTTCTCTCAAGTGTTCTCCATTCTTTCTTCCTTGCAAATGCCAGGACTAATAGAAAAAAAGTTCATAAACCTTAGGGTAGATTGCAAAAATGGCCACAATACTTTGCAAATTCTCCCAACAAGAGGTGAAATGCATTTCAGGCTGGCTTTGTGTCTTGCTTTGGCCAATAGAATAAACGACATTGGGAGAGTTCTAAGTCTAGGCTTCAAGAGGCCTCACAGCTTGTTCTCTTGCTGTTCTTGGAACACTGAGACTACCACCATGTGACCAAGCCCAGGCTAGTCTGCTAAATGATGAAAGACACATAGCTTAGTTGACTCCATTACCCTCAACTGACAGCCAGCTGACCCCCAGAAACAGAGCTTCCCCGCTGACCCACAGTATACATGGACAAATGAGTAAACCCAGCCAAGACCAGCAGGAGAACCGCCCACTTGAGGACAGCCCAACTTGCCAACCCACAGAATCATGAGCTAAGTAAATGGTTGTGTTAAGCCACTAAGTTTTGGATGGTTTGTTACATAGCTATGGATAACTGGTAAATATCTTCAGGGGGATGGTCAAGACTAATTAGAAGGTGTTTCATCTTATACACTGCCAATAGAAACACAGTTAAAATAACCAAACAGATCCCGTTGGGAGGTAGTGTATAATGACTGTCATGATATAGAGCAACATTTTTAGGAAGAACCATGCTGAGCAGGTATTTCCATAATGGATAGCTGTCTAAGGGAGAGATTGTTGAAGCTTGGTGATGGCAGTTGGTAGTGTTTGGTGGTAATAATTGTGAAGGTCCAGAATTTTCTCCAGTTCTTGAGGTACTGGTTCCCACAACTCTTCTTCCTGGTCGCCAAACAGGCTTTGCTCACCTATTCCTCTCATCTCAGTGTCACATCAACTCTCATGCCAAAGAAGTTACCTGTAGAAAAGTATTCAAATTCCCTCTATATTATTTGACCTCAAGAGACTTAGCTATTCCCTCTCATGTCCCAACACCATCCCATGTACACAATGCCATCCAGACCCATCCTGCTGGTCTAAACACATTTCTCTTTCATGCCTCCGTGTCTTCAAATATGATCCCCCTTCTTAATCTGGCAAAACCCCACTTATCCTTCAGAGCACAAATGCACAAGTTTTACCTTCTTTGGGAAATCTTCCTCACTGGATGACAATCGTCAACCTGTCTCAGCTCCTAGATCTCAAATATAGCATCTTGTCTCATTATGACCTGAACTTTTCTTGTCTCCTTGTCTCCTCTCCTAAACTTTTCTCCTCTCTGCTTGCAAGTAGAGTACTCATCTCATTTCTATTTAGGTCGAATTCCAGCACATGGCCTGGCATAGTGTAGAAATGCAAAAATATTCTTTGAACGAATGAATGAATGACTGAAAACTAATATTTGAACAGGGTTTTGCAGTATACAAGTATTTTTACATCCATTGTCTCATTTTCTAAATGAGGAAACCGAGGCTCAGAGCAGTTAAATGACTTGTTGGCTATTTCTTGGTAAGTGAGCAAAGGAGACAAGAATCAAGTCTTCTAAGTTCCCAAACCCAGGCTGTGTGATGCCTGTATAGTCATTCATTCATTTATCCATTCCATAAATATTTAATTTATGACCACTCTCTGCCAGATCTGCTCCTGCACATCTTCCCATCTTCCCTGAATGCTGCAAATCCTGCCAGGATCACTCTTCTCCACTTTCCTATCTATACCCTTCACATTCATCCCCCTGGGAAATCTTCACTGCACCCAGGCTGGGTTATGTACCTCGTCTCTAGTCCCACAAATTCCTGGATTTTCCTGTTGTATCCCTGTGTTCCCTACTGGGCTATGAGAAGCTTGAAGGCTCCCCGAAACCCCATTATGATCCCTATAACCAGCAAGTTCTTGGTTGGGGTAGAGTGAGGGCGCCATGTGAGTGATGAGGCTTGGGGTGGTCAGCAGAGGACAGATCATGAAGGGGCTTCTTAATCACGTGAAGGGACTTGGACTTTATCCCTCAGGCAGTCAGGAGCCAGGCAAGGGTTTTAAGCAGGTGAAATGTCATCATTTAAGGGATAGAGAAAGTGGAGCTCTTACAGGAAAATGAGAAAGGATAGCCAGAGAGGCTGGGAAACCAACACACAGGTCTTGGGAAACCAACACAAATGGGAACCTTCTAGCAGATAATGTTGGTGCTCTACACAGATCCCCTTGGGTCCTCAACTTCTCACTTCATGTGCTTTCCATGGTACTTGTGGCTTTTCTTCAGTGGCCTGCCTGCAAGCCACTGGACAATAGCACCAGTCCACTATGACAGACAGCCAGAAGTGTCTGGGAGTCGACCAATGATGGTTGGGTTGTTGGAAGGGAGACAGTGAAAGGCTAGCTCCACTCTTGAGTTGGGATGACTTACACTCCAGAGTTCCCCTGTAGGATCAGGCTAAAATCTACTCTGCAGGACTTTCCCTGAGATCCCACCTTGTTTGGCTTCTTCTCCTTCCTGTCCTGCTTTCTCTACTCCCTTACTGGTTTCTCTTGGAAGAATTTCCTTAATAAATCACTTGCACATGAATCCCCATCTCATAGTCTGCTCTGAAGAAGCCAACCTAAGGCACACACATAGGCACATACATTGATATAGAAATGGGCACAAACTGTGCTCATGCCCCAAAGCAGTGACTCAGAAGCACATACTGTCCCCCCCCCCACACACACACACACACACTCCTGGGCTGTGAACAGACACAGGGGACCATGGATCCTACCTCCTCCCCAGTGAGGATCGAACAATCCTGTGAAGCTGAAATGAAATTCTGCCTCTCTCATCCACGAGAGCTTTGTTGTAATCCTCCCCATCTGCAGAGCTTTTTTTACATCAGTTCTCTCAGTGAGTGTCCAAAATGCCCTGCAACATAGGCAAGGCATGCTTCAGCCCCACTCAGCAGATGAGGAAACTGAAGCTCAGAGTGATTAGGTGACTTGCTTGAAGTCACAGAGCTCCCTGGTTTCCTTGATTTCATTGTGTGATTTCCTTAATCATTCTGTTCCTCTGAGGGCTAGTGGATCTAAACCTAGGGAAAAGGCTCACACCTTTGTACTACAAGATGAGGATGAGCAGCACAAGGGAGTAAAAGGATCCTCGCATAGAAATCCAGTGCATCCAACCAAACCAAAGAGACAAAGGTGTCTGGGACTTAGTGTCAGGGCCAGACAGAGTACTTGAATGGGAAGTACGGAGGTTGAAAAAAACTTTGTGTCTTCAGGAATTTGTTGGCCAGTGGAAGAGCAAGAGTGTGCCCCAAAACAAACATGGGTGCAACTGGAAAACCACAAAGTGAATGAGGCTGCATGCTCAAAACCGTGATACAAAAAAGGACATTATGAAATAAGGCTGCTCAGCTTCTTCTGGCATCACAGTTCTAGCGTCACCTTCTCTAGAAGGTATTCCCTGGCCTCCTAGACTGGATGATCTGAGCCTCTCTTATGTTCTTATTATTTCCTTTTCCCCTCTCTCGCAACTCTTAATAGTTAGCAGAGTAATTTCAGTTTAGTATCTCCCTGACTAGACTGTGAAATCCATGAGCAGAGACTAGGTCTAAATCACTTATGAATCCTATTGCCACGTCACAAACTGAGCCATGATCCTGACCACAGTTTAGCCTCGCTCTGGCCATAGAATGGCCTTGGACCTCAGGTCTCATTTGGACTGTAATCTTGGCCACAGACCGAGCCCTAATCTTGGTCATAGTCTGAGCCTTGATCTTGGTCACAATCTGAGCCCTAACCTTGGTCCCAGCCTGAGGTCTGATCCTGGCCATATATTGAGGCATAAACCCAGCCCCAGACTGAGTTCTGATCTTGGTCATAGACTAGACCTTGGATCCATTTAATATGCCCATCCTTTCACGAGGAGCTCAGTCCAGCCAACCGCCTTGCTATTTAAACAATTCCTTGCATACTTGTTTGCCCCTCCTTATTTCACCTGTTTCAGCCTCACACCTCTGTTAGATCTTGAGCACCCCCAAGGCATGTCTGCCTCAAGGGCTGGCGCAGGGTGGGGCCTCTGTAGGCTGCTGACCAGGGCTGGTTCGCTGAGTGACCAGGCCCTGATGAAGATGTATTTACCATGGCTGCACTGGGCAAGAAGCAGGAACCAAAAAGGTCAGATCATAAAGGAACTTCTTGGCTTCGCCTACCCTGGCCATCCTGTGATCAAAGGACATTGGAGAAAAGATTTATCCTTTTACATACAACAGAATCCCAGGTAACAGAATCTGCTTTTCCTTACCCAAGAGCCTGCCGGAAGTGGGAGAATAGTCAGGAACTTGAGGACAAAGTGGGAAGGGGAACTTTCACCTTCCTGCGTAGAAAATTAATTATAAAATCAGATTGTGTTACCAGAATTGTTTCTATCTGTGTTTAAGGAACTTTCCATCTTCTGAATCTAATAGATGGAGCAGTCAGAGCTTGACTGCTACAACAGTTTTTAATTTGTTTGGAAATTAGTCCAAATAATGAAGAAATGCTTTTCAATACAACATGAAGGCAATACAATTGGCACGTCTCCTTTTAAACAACAACAACAACACAGTTCTCAACATTGAATAATTAAAGGAATGCATAAGTCAGAAACAGGTTGCAAACCTCTGGTTTGGAGGAATGCCACTTCTAAGTGGGTGCTAATACCTAATAAGACTTCATAGTTTAGCACTTTGGTGTCTGCATCATTTTTGTCCTTCAGAAGAGATGTGAGAGGAGGGTAGGTAACCTTACCTTCCATTTCAGAGAGAGGAAACTCAGGCTTGAGCAATGGAGTCATTTGCCCAGAGGCACACAGCTAAGCTAGTGCTCTCTGCACCCTCCAGGCTGTCTCTTTCTGGGTTTGGTAAAGGCTTTGCCTTAATAAGACACAGGTAAATGGCTTTCCCTGGTAATTTGTGGGTTTTATAAATGGGCGAATCAGGCAAGTGTTAAGGACGACTGGGGATATAGACAAAGTCTGTACATTACAGCCTCATAGCCCATTTCATGTAAAGCTGCATACCTGCCCCAGTCTTACCTTTACCAACCCACTGTGTGATCTTATGCATGTCACTTTTCCTCTCTGAGCCTCAGTTTCTTCCTCAGCAAATGGGGATAATATCTACCCCACTGATTTGTATGAAAATTAAGGATATTCTTACTATGTCAACAAATAGTTGTGAATTAGTTAATCAGTGGTTGTGAAGTCTTAAACATTGGTCAAAACCAAGGTGTTGGGGCTGGTCCCATGGCCGAGTGGTTAAGTTCACATGCTCCACTTTGGCGGCCCAGGGTTTTGCCTGTTTGGATCCTAGGAGTGGACCTGGCACCGCTCATCAGGCCATGCTGAGGCAGCATCCCACATAGCACAACCAGAGGAACTCACAACTAGAATATACAACTATGTACTGGGGGCCTTTGGGGAGAAGAAGAAGAAGGGGGGAAAAAAAGAAGATTGGCAACAGATGTTAGCTCAGGTGCCAATCTTTAAAAAAAATAACCCAAGGTGTTATGGCGACTAGAGCCATACCTGGCTCCCAGTGAGTCGCTGAGCTGTGATGTCTCAGGGTGTGCCCATCTTCAGGGTGAGGGGTAGCCCCGAGGTTTCAGGAGCCACGGAATGGCATTCCTCAGTGGGATCCTGAGCTTTGAGAGATCTCGTCCTAAAGCTTGGGAAAGTTTCCAAACTCATCACTGAAGAAGGGAGGGCACTTCTTGGTTCCCTGCTCCTTCTTCCACTGGGAAATTTCAGCGGATTAGGGGATGGTCTGCCGGGGCAGGCTTGCCTACTGGAGCTGAATTTTATTCTCTTTTTTCTGGATCCTGAGAAGTAGACCAGATTTCAACAAGCAAACAGCTGGATAACAGGTTTACCAGACAGAAGTGGCAGCCCCAGCAAATGTGCAGAAGTGCAGAGAGGGAGAGAGGGAGAGGCTGGGAGGGTGAGTGGGGCCCAGGTGGGACTAAGGAAGCAGACTCGTTCTTCTGACAATTAGGAGCCGTTGAAGAGTTTGGAGGAGAAGAGGGCATTTACTGATTTTCTGTTAGGCACTTTGCATATGTCAGCCATTTAACCCTGTAAGGTAGGTATCATCATGTCCATTTTACAGACTGTGAAACTGAAATTCAAAAGGCAGAAGTAACTTGCTGCAGTCATACAGTTCAGAAGGCTGAGAGCCAGGATTTGAGGATTTGAGGTTAGTTCTAATCAATTCCAAAGCTCTTGCTCTTTCCAGCACAACTTCCTGCCTCTCAGTGCAAAATGATGTATATTCAAGTGGGAAATTGTGAGGTCAAGTTCCTGGGAGTAGGGGCCATGAGAAGTTGGGCAGAAGGGGAGACCACAACTGCCAGCTCTTAATTTCCTCTGTTCCTCCCAACAGGAAGCACAGAGGCCTTCAATACTAGGTGTGCAAGACAGTACCCTCCCCTCCTTCCTTTCTCTCATCTTCTCACCCCTGCTGTCTGCTGGCTTCCCTCCCCCTCCAGCCCATTATCCAGGCTTTTTCGCCCTCTGAGATGTCTGAGGACAGCCTCTTTCAATGGCTGGGTCTAAGTCCTGATAAATGATTTGCATGCACAACACACAGCTGAGAAACGGTGGAGCTAGGCTGGAATCCAGGAAGTTAGAGCTTTCTGCATTGTACTGTTCTTACCGTGGCTAGCACATAGTAAGCGCTCAATGAACAGTAGCTCTTTTCCCTCCCTGCAGGAGCCAGTGTCCATCCCACTGGAGATTCAGAATTTCAGAGTCTGAAGGTACAATGGCACCCTCATTTCCTTTTGGAGGTGGCTCTTGTCACTGGCCAGATTTCAGCCTTTTCTGGAGAAGTAGGAGTGCCAGTGTCCGCAGCTTAGGCTGGGGAGGCTGTGGTCCAAGGGTTTGGCCCTGGATAGAAAGACGGTGGCTTGGGAGGCCCTGGCTGCTTTGCATGCGGGATGAGGGCTCCTCTGGTCAATTTGCTTTCACTAATGTCAGGCCCCCGTGGCGCCGTAGTCGGTTGCATAGCAACTGGCCGAGCAGCGCGGCAGAGGTGGCCATGCATAAAAGATGACACATGATGGTGGGGCGCAGGGTGATGATTTGCAAATTTAGATACAGTCACAGCAGGAATATGAACTGGGCACTTGACAGGCTTGGGATGGGTGGCTCTCTTTGTCCCCTCCCACCTCATTCAGAAAGCTGGGTTCCTACCATACTTACAGAGGTCTGAGGAAAGGGAGCAGAAGGGGACTTCAGCTCCCAGAAAGCCAGGGGCTGGGGTGGGGGGTGAGAAGCAAACAAGGTGGGCAGCAATGCCAGCATAGACAGAGGCTTAGGGTATCCTGAGGATCCATTTCAGGCAGCCTGGCTCCTGGAGACCACCCACTCCCCAGGCTCCCCTCCCGTGGAGGGGTGGTGAGAGCAGCTGGTCTGGACACCGCTCCTCTGCCAGGGTCTCCTCCTGACAGTTGCAGGAAGATGAGGTGTGCTGGACTTGGCATCCCCAGGTCTGGGTTCTGCTCCTAGTCCTGCCAGTTCCTGATACTGGGAACTTTAGCAGTTGACTTTAAAACACATTCAATTCAATCCATCCAATACCAATTGAGCACCTGCTATGAGCTGCACGCTTCCCTAGGGCCTGGGGACAATATTATAAAATACAGTCCCTGCCCTTCACAAGGAGCAATCATTGTGGTGGGAGAAACAGATGTTCAAATCAATAAATTATACTCTAGTGCACTGAGTGAAAACACAGACAGACTAGAGAGGAAGCAACTTCTGCTCTGAGTTTTAAAGGTAATATAGGGACTGGCCAGGAAGGCAAGGAATGGAGGGGAGCCATGATCTCAGCAGTAGGTGAAGGGAACCTGAAGGTACTTGATGTGGTCAGGGAGTAAAACTTAGTGTCTCGGGGTCAATGAGGACCTGCCTGGTAATCTCAAAAGGTCCTCCTGGGTGTGTGGGTTCATCTTGCCCAGCCATCACCTCACCATGCAAGGGAGGAGTCCACTCTACGAAGGAGTAACAAACCATTCAATCATTGATGACCACTTGGAAGTTCCTGGAAATCCCTCTCCCTAACCCCAGTTCCTTATGTTAGGAGGAAGCAGAGCCAGAGAAGGAGAGGGACTGGCAGAAGCCACCCCCTGACCTAGGTGGGTGCAGAGGAAGGAGAAGAGGGAGAGCAGTGAGTGGCAGGGAGTTGGGTACCTGTCAGAGACGATCCTGAGGTTCTGACGTGATGGGGAACTTGGTGGTTTCACAAATAGAGACAGGCTCCTTCAGGAAGAGCTGGTCCGGCAAATAACTCCAGTGCAAATGCCCCCTTCGAATGGAAACTCCAAGAGGGCGGGTCCTTTTTTCGTCCTGTTTGACAGCAACAGTGCCAGGTGCTTCCTGAGTAGCTGTTGAAGGAATTACTTCTCGCTTCCTCGGGGCTATGACACCTCTTATTTTATTCGATCCCCTCCCCATCTCAGAGGTAGGTATTGCAACCTCATTTTTCAGATGAGGAACCAGCTCCGAGAGGAGTGGGAACTTGTCCAAAATCACACAGAGTGTCGGATGTCGACCCCAGGTGTTCTGACAGCTCTGCCATGCCTCCACACCTAGGACTTCTGTTTGTGTCGATGGCAACAGACAGATTATGATGTCATGGGTTCGGCCCAGAAAGTTGGATTTGGGGTCAAGACTGAGGAATAAAATAGTCCAGAAAAAAAGATGTAGTTTGGCTAAAAATTTTGTGTGGGCTTCCCTGAATGGAATCATAAATCAAAACGGAAACTCTGACCAGGCAAGGTGGCTTCCCTCCTGCCCATCACAATTTTTCATCACTCATGAGAACCATGCAGGAGTTCAAACTCCAGCTCTGCCACTTATTTGCCAGGTGACCTTGGGTATTTCATTTTGCCTCTATTTCTTGGTTTCCTTGTCTGTAAAATAAGGACACTAGTAGCATCCACCTTATGAAGTTGTGATAACTGAATAAATCAATATATGTAACCTGCTTAGAACAGTGCCAGGTATGTGGTAAGTGCTTAATAAAGGTTTGAAGTTATACTGAAAATGTAGTAATTATTATTATTGCTGTGGAAGAACGCAGTTCAGCTTGGACAGAAGTTAGAAGATGGAAGGTGGGAAAAGGCCTCCAAGGGATCTAACAACATGAGTTGAACCTAGAAAGACATAGGAGTTGGCAAGATCAAGTAGCGGAGGCAGGGTTTTCCAGACAGGGGGAATAGTAGGTGCTAAACCTCAGAAGCTCCAACCCTTTACGCAGCAGATGAGGACACTGAGGTGCAGAGAGGGTAACTTCCCTGTTGAAGGCCATGCAACAAACAGCAGCAGAGCCAGGCTGGCGTCCAGGCCCAGACCTGAGGGGAGAGGAGAGCTCTGGGAACCCCAGGAGTAGGGCCTGCAGATGAACAGGGCCTCACCCCTCTCTGCTGGGGCTGTGTCTGGAGGGTGCAAGGCAGGGGGAAGGTGGAGGGGTGAGGTGTGCCTTCCTCAATGTTCAAGGAGTCAAAGAAGGAAAGCTAGGTCCTGCTTGACCTTTGAGCTGCCCCCTGGGGAGAGGGGAATGGCAACTCTTACACGGGCTGCAGGGGCTGGTGCTTGGAGCCTCTGGCAGCTGAGGGGCTCTCTGAACTGCCAAATAAACAGTCAAGCACTGGCCCCCTGTGAGGATGTGTGATGCGTTATTTGCAGATCCAGAATCTGAGCAGGGGCCTTATCAGTCTAAGGTGCCCAGACAAGGCAGGTGCCTCCACAGTCCACATCCCCCTGTGTGGTGCCTGTGCATTTCCAATCACCCTTACAACCTTTACAGGCTCTGGCACCTGTGAGGGGCTGGACAGAGAGTCTCACCTGGAAGGTCCCTAGGTGAGTCCTTGACTGACATGAGCCCAAGAATTTTGGTCTTAGAGACAGACTCTCTCCTAAGATGTGCTCTGGCTGCTCCTGGGGAGTGAGTCATGGTTGCCAAGGGGACTGGTAGCTTCTTGGGGACAATTGTTGCAGTCTAGAATAATGCACCAAGGGTTCAAATCTCTGCTCTAACCCCTCCTGGATGTCTGATCTTGACTTACCCTTCCTCCCTTTCCTCATCCATAAAATGGGGATAATAATAGCTCCAACCTCAGGACTTCAGAAGAGTAAATGAGGCTGTGCATGTAAAACACTCGGCAAGTGAACGACCTGACACAAAGGAGGTTCTCAGCCAGTGTTAGCTATCAGAGTAGGATCTCAAACTTCAGTCACACTCCAACGCAACTCGGCAAAAAGATGGCATTATTTTTTCTACTGATGATCTGACCTTCCTTTTGAGCCTCCCCTCTCTGTCTCTCTGCTAGTTAGTGGGGAAAAAATATAGCTTTTAGTTCCAGCCAAGATAAAATTCTGGCTATTTTTTTAGTGTCAGAGGCTACATATTACTTCATCTTTCTCTTGGAATTCCTTCTGGAAGATTCTCAACTTCACATTAGTCAAACTGGGCAAGGCTCATGTACTTGGAGAAGCAAAAGAGAATAACGCATTAGCAATTTTGAAAATATTGCCTCTGCTACCCTTTTATTATGATGATAGTGATGCAGATCTCCCTGCAGCCGCTTCAGGCTGTGGTTAGGGCTGCAGCCCATCTTATACCCCAAGGCCACGAGGCACAGGCTATGCAGTGCAGAACCGCTGGAGTAGCCCCTCAAGGGCACCTGGCTGCACTTGCAGAGGCAGCTCGTCACAGAAGCCCTCAGCAGACGGCCCCTAGTCCCTACACAGGCTCCATCTGCACCCACCACTGCTGCTCCCTGTGCCAAGGGAACCCACTGCCTCCTCAGATCCAGCCACCTGATCTCCAACTGCCACCCTGGTCTCATTCTCAGAGCACTATTCAGAGACTTCTTTTAGGAATAGTTAACAGACAACAGCAGCAGCTCCAGGGGCTTGTGTTATATTTCGTTATTTTTTTTAAAAACCAAAAAGGCAAAAAAAAACCCACTTCCTTCTCTCCTTCTGGAAACTCTTCTCTAGGTCAGCATCCACTGTCTCTCACCTGCCAGCCATAGAAGCCAGACTCACAGTCAGCTGGAGAGTACCGAAGGGCCCTGGAGGAGCTAACTGATGGGGGCCTCCCCACGGATGCTGCTGCTGGCTGAGGCTGGACCCTGAGGAAGCAGCCTGCAGCTACCTGGAACTCCATGTCTGAACAGTGTCCCGTGCCATGTGCCTGCAGTTCCAGCCCGGACAGTGGCTGGAGGAGCTCCGGGCCACTCTGACTCACGTGATTTTAGGTGGTATGTAAAATGGTTTGAGGTGACCTTTAGCAAGCTACTGGCCCTCTCTGTGCCTCAGTTTCCTCTTTCTAAAATGGGAATAATGTTACACCACATGGGGTTATGATACAAATTAAATGGATGGAATGAGTTAATTTTTTGAAAAGCCTTTAGAACAGCCTCTGACACATAGTACGTGCTATGTAAATATTTGTTAAACAAATAAACTGCAAAGGTCATAGCATTAAACAGCACTGAGTCATATACTGAGAAAGAAAGTGATTCCATTTAACTCCTCTTTCAGTCTGTCTGATTACATCAAGAGGTACGTTCACGTCGGTTTTGCATTAATATGTCCTGAGCATATCTCTAATACTTGCTTTTTTCCTAAATAAGGGCCAGGCTTCAGACTCTGGTGGACAAGGACTCCTCTAGAATGTAATAATTTTGTTTTGTTTTCAATGTAATTAATTTTATGTTTACTTTCTACTCCTGGTAAGTAATATTAGTTTTCTACTTACGTTAGTGATATAAAATTTATTTAAGATAAAAGTGAATAAATTTAAAGAAAAAAAAAGTAAATAATGTTATTGGTGACTTATGGACATGGCAAAAATAGTGATACTGGGAAGTAAATCCTGGAAGTTAGGGAAACACAGCAATGAAAAATTTGTCATCTATCTATCTATCTATCTATCTGTTATTTATCTATTTATACTATCTATCTATCATCTATCTATAATGTCTTTGTATTATCTATCATGTATCTATCATCTGTCTCTATTATCTATCAATTATCTATCTATCTATCTATCTACTTATCTATCTATCTTATCTTTTCTCTCCCTCTTATTCTCTCTTTAAAATCCCTAAAAGGAAGAGGGGTAGGGATGTGGATTTTCAGATCCACTTTGAGGAGTGCCTTTCTCTGCTCGTGTTCCACATAGACACAGCCTGGCACTAGCTACCCAACTGTACTAGTGTGTGTGGCCCAGCACTCCAGACACGCCTTAGGCTGCTGCCTTGTAAGCCTCCGCCACTGCAGGTCTCGCTCCCCTCGCTCGCTCTCCCTCTCTTTAAATCTTCCTGCCTGGAAGAGTGGCTGTAAATTGCCACATTAATTTCCGAATCAAGCCAAGTTCCATAGTAACGGAGCAGCTTCCAACCCGACCTGAAAAGATTCATTAGGAAGTTGATTTGCTAAGTGCCCTCAACTTACTCCTTCAAAACAACAGCTGCATTTACCCAATTCTGATAGCTCTCCAGGGGCTGGGGCTCTGAGTAGCTGTGAGCCTGACACCCGGGTTCCCAGTGTGTGCTTGAGCTGTTGGGGTGAGGAAGTTGGGGATTGTTCAGGAGCAGTGGAATGTAGACCTCAGGTGGACATTGGAAATTCGGGTACGTTAGTGAGGGGGCTGCTGATCTGCCCGCCCCCTTCGAGAACTCCTGGGTGTCTCCAAGTTCTATTTGCGGGCAGACTTGCTAGTCTTGCTGGGAAAGGTGCCTGGGAAATGCTTCAGGACTGACAGTCAGGTCCCAGGATGCTGGGATTGTGACTTTGGGGCAAAAGTTGGGGCACAGGACACCTCAACCTCTGTATGTCCGGGGAGTGACTGAGTAGCCAGGGCACATATTTCCTGGTTAAAAAGGGCTGGTAAAATATTTGTTTTGTAAGGTTCAAAGTCATTTTCAGTGTAAACTGTCCCCAATAGACTATTGTTTGGAAGCCTCCATATTCTCATCTAAAAATGGGGACAATAATACCTTCTCACAGGGTTGCTGTGAGACCTGAATGAGATGGTGTGTGTGGAGCACTGAGCACAGCGCCTGGCATGAAATTACTTCTAGCTGTGATGATGACGATGATGAGATGATGAAGGTCCGCATTTCTGACAGCAGCACCACCATCTACCCCTCCCTCCCCCTCCCTCAGCACTCCCTCACTCAGCAAGGGAACACATCCTGAAGGTGCCCCTTCCTGGGCATCTCTGCATTCCACCGCCTGCTCTCCTTCCCCCTGCCCTGCTGAGGCTGTGGTCAATTTCATTTGCATGCTGGGAACAGCTTCCCAAACAATGTCTCTGCCCCCGTCAAAGCTGAGAGGGGCAAGTGGAGCAATTTCTTCTCCCTCCCCACTCCTTTCCCTCTAAGCAGTAGTGGTTAAGTTTAGGCTCTGGAGTGGCTAAAGCTCCAGGGAACACAGATAGAGTCGGATCAGGATCCACCACTCACTAGCTGTGTGAATTTGGGCAAGGGACTTGACTTCTCTGAGCCTACGTAAAACTGCGCGATGCTTCTTCTTACCATATGAAGTACCGTGAGATTCAATGAGCTAGCGTTTATGAACTGGTTAGTCCAGAGCCTGGCCCAGAGCAAATGCTGAGTAAGTGTTAGCTACTCCCGTTCATTTTCCTGGGCTGGGTCTTGTGCTAGGCCCTGGGGCCCAGCGCTGGGTGAGACTCAGGCACTGCCCTCCAGGCACTCACTCTCCAGTAGGGGAGATGGACCTCTGTAGGAACAACAATAACTCAAGGTCCCAGAGGTGGCTGTAGGGGCCGTTCCAAAAGGCTTCCTGGAAGGGGCCACGCTGAGAGGTGGGCGGGATGGGAGTGTGGCACCGCGGGATGGGAACTGCACACACGAGCAGAGATACTTAAGCCCGTTCCAAACATACCGTGATGCCAAGGCCCAGAGCCCAAGTTTCCCGCAGGAATCAGAGACAGAGCATAGTCAGAGGTCAGCTAGACTCGTCAATGTATCTGCAAGGTCTTCTTGGCGGAGTAAGTTTAGAGCCAGTTTTTTGTTCTTTGTTTTTGTTTTGAGAAAATATTTTGAGGAGACATTGTGTTTATTGCTTTCACACACTTTATGTGATTTAATTTAACTGTGAGAAAGGCAACAATAACAACAATAGCTGACAAATTATTGAAGATCTACTATGTAGCCAAGCTCTGGCTAGGTGCTATTCATGTATTATCTTATTTGAGCCTCAGACAGACCCATAAGTTTACAAGACTGTTATTTCCCCGTGTAACTGATGAAATGGAGGCTCAGAAAGGTTGCACAGCTCAGGATCACACAGCTAGAAGGTGGCATCTGCCTGACTCCAGAGTCACAGCTTTCACCGTCATTCTCAGTCTCCTGGGACCAGGAGATCCAGTCTGCAGATGGGAAAACTAAGTCATGGGGGTGGGGTGAGGTGGGAATAATTCTGGAATGGAGGTGCGGGGTTGTGATGCTATGTGGGGGACTCAAGGACTGGTCCTGGAGAGAAGAGAGGGAGTGGCAGGTGGGGAGGGCCACCTTCCAGGAACAAAACCAAGGTGCCACCCATCCTGGCAGACGACCCCCACGCCCTGCAGTGACCAGTTTCGGGCCAGCAGTTTCCTGTGTGTGCTGAAACAACTTCAGGCTTTTGTGCAGGCTCCCCCGGCAGTCTTCCTAATGGCATTCATATTTGCATTACATAGTCCTGTGGCCTGTGGTGGGGAGGGTGCCCTTGTTTTAATTTGGCAAAAATTAATAAGTCTGAGTGGAGAGAGATCATATATCGGGCTGAACATGGCATTGTCACCCCCTCTAATTTGTTAGACAATACAGCCCTGCTGCAGCTTCCAGTGTAGCTGTGGAAAAATAAACATATGTATATTAATGACTTTAAAAGATTTCCGTTTATCCAAGCGTGTCTCTTTCTTTTTATTCTGCATATCATCATATCAATAATTAGTCCCCATACATTTTAATAACTGGAGTTTTCACTTATGGTTGTTTTTCATAATTTTTTTTTTTTTTTTTTTTATTAATGTTATGATAGATTACAACCTTGTGAGATTTCAGTTGTACATTTTTGTTAGTCATGTTGTGGGTACACCACTTCCCCCTCCGTACCCTCCCCCCACCCCCCTTTTCCCTGGTAACCACCAATCAGATCTCCTTCTCAATATACTAATTTCCACCTATGAGTGGAGTCATATAGAGTTCGTCTTTCTCTGACTGACTTATTTCGCTTAACATAATACCCTCGAGGTCCATCCACATTGTTGTGAATGGGCCAATTTCGTCTTTTTTTATGGCTGAGTAGTATTCCATTGTGTATATATACCACATCTTCTTTATCCAATCATTAGTTTCTGGGCATGTAGGCTGGTTCCACGTCTTGGCTATTGTAAATAATGCTGCAATGAACATAGGGGTGCAACGGACTCTTGAGATATCTGATATCAGGTTCTTAGGATAGATACCCAGTAATGGGATGGCTGGGTCATAGGGTATTTCTATTTTTAACTTTTTGAGAAATCTCCATACTGTTTTCCATAGTGGCTGTACCAGTTTGCATTCCCACCAACAGTGTATGAGGGTTCCTCTTTCTCCACAACCTCTCCAACATTTGTCGTTCTTGGTTTTGGATGTTTTTGCCAATCTAACGGGGGTAAGGTGATATCTTAGTGTAGTTTTGCTTTGCATTTCCCTGATGATTAGTGATGATGAACATCTTTTCATGTGTCTATTGGCCATACTTATATCTTCTTTTGAGAAATGTCTGTTCATGTCCTCTGCCCATTTTTTGATCGGGTTGTTTGTTTTTTTGTTGTTAAGTAGTGTGAGTTCTTTGTATATTATGGAGATTAACCCTTTGTCGGATAAGTGGCTTGTAAATATTTTTTCCCAATTAGTGAGCTGTTTTTTTGTTTCAATCCTGTTTTCCCTTGCCTTGAAGAAGCTCTTTAGTCTGATGAAGTCCCATTTGTTTATTCTTTCTATTGTTTCCCTCAACTGAGGAGTTACAGTGTCCGAAAAGATTCTTTTGAAACTGATGTCAAAGAGTGTACTGCCTATATTCTCTTCCAAAAGACTTATTGTCTCAGGCCTAATCTTTAGGTCTTTGATCCATTTTGAGTTTATTTTGGTGTGTGGTGAAAAAGAATGGTCAATTTTCAATCTTTTGCATGTGGCTGTCCAGTTTTCCCAGCACCATTTGTTGAAGAGACTTTCTTTTCTCCATTGTAGGCCCTCTGCTCCTTTGTCGAAGATTAGCTGTCCATAGATGTGTGGTTTTATCTCTGGGCTTTCAATTCTGTTCCATTGATCTGTGGACCTGTTTTTGTACCAGTACCATGCTGTTTTGATCACTGTAGCTTTGTAGTATGTTTTGAAATCGGGGATTGTGATTCCGCCGGCTTTGTTTTTCTTGCTCAGGATTGCTTTAGCAATTCGCGGTCTTTTGTTGCCCCATATGAATTTTAGGATTGTTTGTTCAATTTCTGTGAAGAATGTTCTTGGGATTCTGATTGGGATAGCATTGAATCTGTATATTGCTTTAGGTAGTATGGACATTTTAACTATGTTTATTCTTCCAATCCATGTGCAAGGGATGTCTTTCCATCTCTTTATGTCATCGCCTATTTCTTTCAAGAGAGTCTTGTAGTTTTCATTGTATAGATCCTTCACTTCCTTGGTTAAGTTTATCCCAAGGTATTTTATTCTTTTCGTTGCGATTGTGAATGGGATAGAGTTCTTGAGTTCTTTTTCTGTTAGTTTATTGTTAGTGTATTGAAATGCTACTGATTTATGCACGTTAATTTTATACCCTGCTACTTTGCTGTAGTTGTTGATTATTTCTAATAGTTTTTCTGTGGATTCTTTGGGGTTTTCTATGTATAAGATCATGTCGTCTGCAAACAACGAGAGTTTTACTTCTTCGTTACCTATTTGGATTCCTTTTATTTCTTTTTCCTGCCGAATTGCTCTGGCCAGCACCTCCAGAACTATGTTGAATAGGAGTGGTGAAAGTGGGCACCCTTGTCTTGTTCCTGTCCTCAGAGGGATGGCTTTCAGCTTTTGTCCATTGAGTATGATGTTGGCTGTGGGTCTATCATATATGGCCTTTATTATGTTGAGGTACTTTCCATCTATACCCATTTTACTGAGGGTTTTTATCATAAATGGGTGTTGGATCTTGTCGAATGCTTTCTCTGCATCTATTGAGATGATCATGTGGTTTTTGGTTTTCATTTTGTTAATGTAGTGTATCACGTTGATTGACTTGCGGATGTTGAACCATCCCTGTGTCCCTGGTATAAATCCCACTTGATCATGGTGTATAATCTTTTTGATGTATTGCTGTAATCGGTTTGCCAAAATTTTGTTGAGGATTTTTGCATCTATGTTCATCAGTGATATCGGCCTGTAGTTCTCCTTTGTGTTGTCCTTGTCAGGTTTGGGGATCAGAGTGATGTTGGCTTCATAGAATGTGTTAGGGAGTTCTCCATCTTTCTCAATTTTCTGGAACAGTTTGAGGAGAATAGGTATTAAGTCTTCTTTGAATGTTTGGTAGAATTCTCCAGAGAAGCCGTCTGGTCCTGGACTCTTGTTTTTGGGGAGGTTTTTGATTACCGTTTCTATTTCCTTACTTGTGATTGGTCTATTCAGATTCTCCATTTCTTCCTGATTCAGTTTGGGGAGATTGTAGGAGTCTAGGAATTTGTCCATTTCTTCCAGGTTGTTCAATTTGTTGGCATATAGTTTTTCATAGTATTCTCTTATGATCTCTTGTATTTCATTGGTATCTGTTGTGATTTCTCCTCTGTCATTCCTGATTTTATTAATTTGCGATTTCTCTCTTCTTTTCTTGGTGAGTCTGGCTAGGGGTTTGTCAATTTTGTTAATTCTTTCGAAGAACCAACTCTTTGTTTCATTGATCCTTTCTATTGTCTTTTTTGTTTCAATATCGTTTATTTCTGCTCTTATTTTTATTATTTCCCTCCTTCTACTGACTCTGGGCCTTGTTTGTTCTTCTTTTTCTAGTTCTGTTAGGTGTCGTTTGAGGTTGCTTACGTGAGCTTTTTCTTGTTTAGTGAGGTGAGCCTGTATTGCGATGAATTTCCCTCTTAGGACTGCTTTTGCTGCATCCCAAATGATTTGGTATGTCGTGTTCTCATTTTCATTTGTCTCCAGATAATATTTGATTTCTTCTTTAATTTCTTCAATGATCCATTGTTTGTTGAGAAGCGTGTTGTTTAGTCTCCACATTTTTGCACCTTTCTCTGCTTTTTTCTTGTAGTTGATTTCTAGTTTAATAGCGTTATGATCAGAAAAGATGCTTGATATTATTTCAACTCTCTTGTATTTATTGATGTTTGCTTTGGTTCCCAAAATATGGTCAATCCTTGAGAATGTTCCATGTGCGCTTGAGAAGAATGTGTAACCTGCTGTTTTTGGATGAAGTGTTCTATATATATCTATTAAGTCCATCTGGTCTAATTTTTCATTTAATTCTATTATTTCCTTGTTGATTTTCTGTCTGGATGTTCTGTCCATTGGTGTTAATGGTGTGTTGAGGTCCCCTACTATTATTGTATTGTTGTTGATGTCTTCTTTTAGTTCTATTAAGAGTTGCTTTACAAATTTTGGTGCTCCTGTGTTGGGTGCGTATATATTTATAAGTGTTATGTCTTCTTGGTGGAGAGTCCCTTTTATCATTATATACTGTCCCTCTTTGTCTTTCTTTATCTGTTTTGCTTTGAAATCTACCTTGTCTGATATTAGTATAGCGACACCTGCTTTCTTTTGTTCATTATTAGCTTGGAGTATTGTTCTCCATCCCTTCACTCTGAGTCTGTGTTTGTCTTTGGGGCTGAGGTGTGTTTCCTGGAGGCAGCATATTGTTGGATCTTGTTCTTTGATCCATCCTGCCACTCTGTGTCTTTTGATTGGGGAGTTCAATCCGTTTACATTTAGAGTGATTATTGAGACGTGGGGGCCTACCACTACCATTTTGTGTCTTGTTTTCCGGTTTTCTTCAGTTTCCTTTGTTTCTCGTCCCATGGTTTAATCTGTTCTGATGTAGAGCTGCTACTCTCTGTTGTTGTCCTTCTACTTATCTCCTCTGCTCTTGGTTTTGTAGCCCCTTTCCTTTTTTGGATTTTTCAGGAATGAGGGTTTTCCTGAGGATTTCCTGAAGAGGAGGTTTTGTGGCAATGAACTCCCTTAATTTTTGTTTATCTGGGAAAGTTTTTATTTCTCCATCGTATTTGAAGGATATTTTCGCTGGGTAGAGAATTCTCGGCTGTAGGTTTTTGTCCTTCAGATTTTTGAATATATCATTCCACTCTCTTCTAGCCTGTAAAGTTTCTGCTGAGAAATCTGCTGATAGCCTGATGGGGGTTCCTTTGTAGGTTAGTTTCTTTTGCCTGGCTGTCCTTAATATTTTCTCCTTGTCGTTGACTTTTGCTAGCTTCACTACTATATGCCGTGGAGTTGGTCTTCTTGCATTGATAAAGTTTGGAGATCTGTTGGCTTCTGTCACCTGAAGATCCATCTCCCTCACCAGATTTGGGAAGTTCTCAGCCATTATTTCTTTGAATAGGTTTTCTGCCCCTTTCTCCTTCTCTTCTCCCTCTGGTATACCTATAATCCTTACGTTGCATCTCCTAATTGTGTCTGATAATTCTCGGAGAGTTTCTTCATTTCTTTTAAGTCTTGCTTCTCTCTCCTCCTCTGCCTGCAACAATTCTATATTGCCATCTTCCAAATTGCTAATTCTTTCCTCCATATTATCGGCCCTACTGTTCAGAGCATCTAGATTTTTCTTAATCTCCTCTATTGTGTTCTTCATTTCCAGTATTTCTGTTTGGTTCTTCTTTATCGTATCAAACTCTTTTGTGACATAGCTCCTGAACTCGTTGAGTTGTCGGTCAGAATTCTCTCTTAACTCAGTGAGTATTTTAATGATGGCTGTTTTGAAGTCATCATCATTTAGGTTATATATCTCATTTTCTTTGGGATTGTTTTCTGTGTATTTGTTACTTTCTTTCTGTTCTGGAGATTTAATGTATTTTTTCATATTGCTTGATGATGTTGATTTGTGCCTCCGCATGGAGATAGAGTTTAGTTGCTCCTTTCACTTGTTTCAGCTGCTGCGGTGGGGGGGAGCAGCTGTTTATACTTCACCAACCAGGAACCCTGTCCGTAGTTGCTAACTGGGCCTGGGCCCCTCTTCGTAGCCACAGTGGCCCTTTGGATTCCCTCCTCTGCCGTGGGGGCCGTCACGGGGGGCTTCCGGCTGCAGGTGCCTACTGTTGTTGCCCACCTAGATGCGCTCTCTCCTTGGGGTCTGCAATGGTGTTATGGGCTTTTCCAGCGGCCAGGGGTGGGATCACTTTTATTTGTCGCTCGGTTGCTGTCGGCACCCCCCAAATCTCACTTGTCCTCTATGGGTCGCAGGAGAGCTATTGGCATCTTCTACAGTCTGTGGTTAGTACACCTAGCTATGCTGCTTTTGCCCTGGGGTCTTCCAGCCTTGTGGCTGGCGGCTGGGTGCCTTCTACTGGTGCTGTGCAGAGGCTTTCCCTAAGGCTTCTGTGAGCCTGTAGGGTTTCCCCCTAGGCTACTAAGCTGGGTCTCTGGAACTCTCTCCAGCCCCAGTCCTCTCCGAGATCTCCGGCAATCCCTAGCCTCACCGGGTGGGAAACGGCAGCTGGGGGACGCCCCGCCCTCTGGGCTTCTGTCCGAGCCTCTGCCGGGAGCCCTGAATGCTGGGCGTGGCCCCTCTGCTACCGGCAGACAGAGAGTTTTGTCTGCTGCCTGGGGGAGCTCCGGCACTTCCCCTCTGGGTCGCCGATCCGGCCTTTGAAAGTTCCCCCGCCCCGGTCCTCTCCGAGATCTCCGGCAATCCCTAGTCCCACGGGGCGGGCAACGGCAGCTGGGAGACCTCCGTGCCCTCCGTGTCTCTCTCTGGGACCCTCCGGGCGCCCCGAGCACCAGGCCGGGTCTCCCCGCCAATGGCGGGGAGAGACTCTCCCCGCGGGCTCAGGTGTGCAACTCCAAAGTTTCCCTCTGCGTTTAGGAGTAATTGCGGGGGGTTTAAGTAGGGTTCTGGTCACCTGTTTCCACCGTCGCTCCTCTGTTGTGTTCTCGCTCCTGCCCTAGATGTGTGTGGATCCTCTGGGGGCGTCCGTTGGAAGAAAGCCGCTTGCGGGTACTAGGCTGCCCGTCGGGGTCGGAGAGTTTTCACCTATTTCCACATCCTCCCGGAGGAAAGTCCGTCCGCCTTCCGATGTATAGTCGCGTGGGTGTCTCAGACGTCCTGAGATGCTGTCTGGATATCCTTTGTCAAGCGATAAGTGTCCAAATAATTGTAGACTCGAAGGGCGAGAGACAAAGAGGACTACTCACGGCGCCATCTTGGAATTCCTCCCCTGTTTTTCATAATTTTGCAATGATGTTTGACAAGTTCAGGAGCTTGTTCAGTTTGAAAAGGGAGAAAGAAAGTCAGGGATGGTTTCTTCTCGTGCTGTGGTGTCCCAGATCTAAAAAAGCAATGGAGATGTTGGCTGAGAGGGGCTCACTGAAGTTTAGTGAGTCTCTTGGCCTGATTGCGTTCGGGGGGGTTCTAACCCCAGGGACGTGTGCGTTGGAGCAGAGGGGGGACTAGATTTTTCATTATTCACTGTTTCTTGCTTCGTAACTGGCAATAAGCCCTGTTCACAAAGGAACCCTGTGAGGAAAGTGAAGAGCCGTTCTACCTGCAGAGGCCAGCAAAGCGTCTTCAAGAGGTGACCTGGCCCCACGCACTTCTAACTTTGAGTTCCCCTTTCCTTCAGGAAAAGCCATCGTTCATTGTTATAATGGTGGTGGGAGGGACCTGATATCTGTTGACATCTACTTTATGTCAGGTCTTTTCTGTATTGCCATCAAACCCATGACAACCTTGCCCAGCAGGTATTATTATCCCACTTCACAGAAGAGACTGAGCTCCATAGAGGATACATGAAGCACCCCGGGCCACATAACTGAGAAGGCCCTGGACCGCAGTTTGCCTGACTCCTTTCTTCCCGCTCCTGGTCTGGCATGTTGTTCCTTTCCGCTTTTCTGTTCTGACCCAGCACATGAGTAAGCTCTTCCAGGAAGCCTCCCCTTGGTCCTCAGGGGTCCTCTCAGGCCCCCACAGCACTGTGCTTCCCCCTGTCATGGCTCTGGTCTCTGCTGAGCACGTGTATGTCAATGCCCCATAAATGCATGCATGGGGTGTAGACAGCTATCTACGTGATGTCTTCCCCATTTGCACCTGGGCTCCTCTGGGTAAGGACTGTACTTTATTTATCTTTATGTTTCCAGGCTTGGAAAATAAATATTTGTGGGCAAAAGAAGGAAGGAGAAAGGTAGAGAAAGAGGAATGCATTATACTAAAATGAACTGAGCAGATTCTAAAGCCGCAGTCTTTCTCAGTGCACCATATTTAGACTGAATGGAGAAGCCTCATTTCTCTTTTCCCATCTTCTTCATTTTACTTTTTTTATGAATGTGAACATTTATTTATTATTAAAGGCATAGTATTATTTTTAAATGAACTAGGTGCTCTGAGTAAAGCAAAGAAGGCTAGACACAATCTTTACTTTCCCAGACCTTATAATGGAGTTTGAGAGACACACGTACAGGACATGTTAAATAACTAAATAAGGGAGCTTATGATTCAGAAGGAGCGGGGAGAGTGGGAATGCACAGTTATTAAGTGTCTGCAGTGGGCCAGGAGCTGAGCTGGGGACTTTACATACATTATCTCACTCAGTCCTCACACTTGTGCAGTAGGCATGACAGCATTCATTCTATAAACAAAGAGTGGAGGGGCTAAGACAGAAGCAGCTGGCAAGGAAGGTGGACTCAGGTTTGTCAAATTTCCAAAGCTTGTTCTCAGTTGAGTTCCCAAATGAAGAGAACAGTCAAAACCAAGTATATGGGTTTATAGGGGTAGTGGAGGCAGGGAAAAGATATTCTGTTGGCCTTGCTTCTCCTAGCCTGCTCTTGCATCACCCAAGCCCTGCGCCATCCTGATGCTGGCGGACGGCCTTTGGGCTCAGGCTAAATAGTGGGTGGATTCCGGAATTAGGCTCACAGCCCGAGCCCAGCATGTTGGATACCTGCTGGGAGCCCTCTGACCTGCATCCTCCTTTCTTGGTGTCAGCCCAATGGATGCTTTCTTTGGTTTCCTTGATAGATCTCCAGTGTCTGACAGAGGCCTCAGCCTTGCCCTCAGTCTGCTTGGCTGACATCTTGATCTTACAACTGGCTTTGCCTCTGACTGAAGGAGTAGGAAGAGCAATACTGTGTCAGCCAGTTTCCAGTGGAGAAGCAAACCTCTCTATGTATTTCAAGCAGAGACTTTGTTACAAAGCTATTGGATGGGCTGGAGAGCAAAAGGGGGAGTAAAGGGAGGGAGTGCTCCCCAGAAATCAGTTACTTAAAGGAAGCCGTTGCTGCTGCTTGGTGTGGAGAAGTCAAGAGGAAGAGTGGAGGCTGCACCCCTGCAGACATTCCTGGAACTGAGGTCAGCACAGCTCCTGGAATCCAAGAGTCCACACCCTCAAAGATGCCAGAACTCGAAAATGGCTTTAATTTTCCTCCTTCCTTCTCACAGCCCATTTGTACCTTCCAATTGCAGAACTGACTGGAAGCCGCTGACATGGGAGCCTGAGAAATGTAGTCCTCAGGTTTCCAGCCCTAATGGTGCACAGAAGAGTATGGAACAGCAGATGTTGGCTACAGACCAGTGACAACGTCCAGTACAGGATGGAAAGAGCAAGGGCTTGGGAATCAGATAGCTTTGGGGTCAAATCCTGGCTCTGCACTAATGGATCTTTGGGAAAATTACTTAATTCCCTCTGAGCTAGTTTTCTCATCTGTAAAGTGGGAGTAATGATACCTTCCTTTTAGGGCTGTGGTGAGGCTTAAATATATGCAAAGCACTTAACATAGTCCCTGTCCGTAGAAAGTCCTCTCTCTAAAGGTTGGCTCTTGTTGGCAGTAGTGTATTTCAGTTCAATTCCCTTCCACATACACACAATCCTATGTTTCTTGAACTGCTTAACTCTGTTTCCCAACCATTGCAAATCAGTGCCCAGGTTCACCACCATGAGGGCTATTAAAAATGAGCCAGATCCTCAGAAGATATTGTATGTTTGCAGAGAGGCTTCTCATCGGCGCTGCTCCGAAGTGTGACCACACCCAAAGTTGTGCTTTCCCTCGCTCTTTTCCCCTCAGTTTCCCTGGTGAGGATAAGAAAGTTAACAGGGGTCAAGCAGGAGCAGAAAGTGCCCGCTACGTGTCCACATCTGTGATCTGCTTGACTCTCCATGACAACCCTTAAGGTAGGGATTATTAACTCCATTTCATAGAGGAGAAGACTGAGGCTCAGGGATATTGTAGATTCAGGTGACATACCTTCTGCTTGCCACCTACTCCTGTCTCCAACGCCCCATAGTAGGAATTGGAGGGCTGCACTGCTGGGGTGGTGCTCAGCTTCTTTCAGCAAGTGTTTCCTGGGCGCCCACGGGTGTTGGGCACACAGCCAGCAGCCACCACCAAGCCCATCCCATCTGGAGTCGACTCACGAGACTGACGCGGCCAGGAGGGGGGTGGCAGCAGGAAGAGAACGGTGTGAGAAAAGAACATCTCATGTTCCTCTTGCCCACGCATGAGCCTCTCCTGGAGAAGTTGGATCCAGCCGCATTATTCTGCTTTCTGGCTTTTAAAATGCAATATTGGGCTCATTCCAAATCGGTCCCATTTCATACAGGTTTATCCAGCATCTGCACAGATGGGTCAGGCCCAGGGTCTGCCCTGGAGGAGCTCACAGTCTGGGGAGGCAGATTTGTAATATCAGAGACAACACCGTGTGGTCAATGCTATGTCGAGGAGGCACAGAGCTTGCGAGAATGCAGAAAATGGGCTCCTAATTCTGCCTGGGGAGTCAGGGAAGGCATCTCAGACAGAGTGACTACTGAGCTGAGACTTTGAGTGGGCAGGGGAGCTGGTGTGACAAAGGAGTTGAGGAGGGAGGCCCGGGCAGAGGGATCAGAATATGCGAAAGCCGTTTGGGGAACTGAGGAGGGCTCATGGGGCTGACACGTGAAGAGCGAAGGCAATTGTGGTCAATGCTGAGGCTGTCAGAGGCAGGAAAGGACTGGGTCACGAAGGGCCTTGTGAGTTATGCCTGCACACTTAGACTTCATTCTGGGGACAGTGGACATCCACTGATGGGTTTTAAACAAGGAAGTGACACGGTCACATTCGTGGTTCAAAAAGAGCACTCTGGGGCCAGAGCGGCATAAGGGACAACCCAATGCAAGACACAGAGGCTACTGAGAAAGAGGTTGTTGCTGTGCCTGGGGAGAAATGGTGGTGGCCTAGCCTGGTACGATGGCACAAGGCACAGAGAGAGGAGCAGGTTTGTTCAGGAGGTACTTCGTAAGTAGAAGCAACCAATATAATAACAGCAACCGTAACGGCAAACACATAGAACACTCACTATGTGCCAAACACTGGCCCAAGCACTTGACATATAACACATTTAGTTCTCCCAATAACCCAAAGAAACAGGCCCAGAGGGGTATATATCATATTCAAGGTTATGTACCTAGTAAATGGTAGAATCAGGATTCGAACTCAGGCAGTTTGGCTCCATGCTCTCCACCCCACACCATACTGCCTCTTGAGATGACAGTGCTTGGTGCCTGATTAAATGTGGGGGGTGAAGGACAGGGAGGAGTCCATCATGACTCCCAGTTTCCACAGAAGCTCATACCATGCTGTGCCCTCAAGCAGAGCAAGGGCACAGCTGGAGGAAGATGGAGAGGGAAGCACAGCTGCACTCCTCAGTGGCTCATGAGCACCTCGGCTCAGACTCCATTTTCTTTCGGGATCCATCTTTTTGTCCTCACTTTTTGATATAGATTGAATGCTTGTGTCCTCCCAAAATTCGTATTTTGAAAACTAACCCCCAATGTAATGATATTTGGAAGTGGGGCCTTTGGGAGGTGATTAGGTCATGAGAGCCGAGCCCTCATGAATGGGATTAGTGCCCTTATAAGAGACCCCAGAGGGTCCCTTGCCCCTTCCTCCGTGTGAAGACATAGTGTGAAGATGGATGAGGACTTCTGTGAACCAGGAAGTGGGCTCTCACTGAACACCAAGTCTGCTGGTGCCTTGATCTTGAACTTCCAGTCTCCAGAATTGTGAGAAATAATTTTTTGGTTCTTTAAGCCAACCAGTGTGTGGTATTTTGTTATAGCAGCCCGAGCAGACTAAGATACCTTTCCTGGCATCCTGTGGGAGCCTTGACATTGTTCAGGACCATCAGGTCCTGACAAAACCTCTGAGTTCTAACCTTTCCTCCTCAAGGAGTCTTGAGGACACAGAGATGATTCAGACACAGTCCTTGTCATTGACAATCTGGCTGGGGGCACCCACACCTCCTCTGCCTCTCTCTCCCCCCAACATACTCCATTCATTAGCATGTCCTCTAAACTATCTGTGGGGAAGGACCTTTTATTTTTCCATTTCCATTGTGTTCTGGACCAATACTTTTGTAAAATATAATAAAAACTTCTCAGCAATGTCAAATTGCTCTACAGTTTTCTAAGTCCTTACCCTCACCTTTCCCTTTTCGCGCTTTTCTTGTTTGGACTAGTTGGAGTTCACGGATCAGCCCCAGTCCGCAGATCATACTTTGTGGAGTACTGCTCAAGCCTCTGTTTTCAAGTCCACTGCCACACCTCTGGACTGATCCACCCCCATCACCTTGCCTGGACTTGCACAGTAGTCTCCTAAATGGTCCACCCTCATCCATTCTGGTCCTCTCCACACCTTCTCCACCTCCTAGCTAGAGGAATAACTCTAGTCCATAAATCTGACCACGTGATGGCCTTGCTTAAACCCATCTGGGACTTCCCATTGCCTTCAGGATGGTTCACTAAGGCCCATTCCCACTTCTTGCTTCCTATTTGAATTCTCACTTTCCTCCTCATCCACACACACTAGGCTTCAAGTCATACCAAACTGCTGCAGTTTTTGAAAATGAATGCACCCTGAGGTATGGCTTTTGCACAGGCTGTTCTCTCTATGTGGAATGTCTTCTATTAGAAATTCATTTATTCTTTTAACTAGCACTTAACAGGACACCCACTATAAACTAAACATCATGCTAAGCTCTGGGACTGCAAAGGTGAAGAAGATACAGCCCCTGGTCTTTAAGAACTCCTGATCTAGCAGGGAGAGAGACAAGTAGGTTGACAATGACAGCACAGTGGGGCAGGGCAATGACAAAAGAAAGCACAGGGTCAATGGAAGTCCAGAGGAGGGTCTTGTAACCCAGCCTGGGGTCTGGAAAGGCTGCCTGGAGTGGATAACATTTGGACAGATTACTGAGGAATCATTCAGAGTTCATCCAGCAACAGCAGAGGGTGGTGTGAGGAAAGGCGATCTGGGCTGAGGAACAGCCTATGCAAAGCCTCAGAGGTGCCAGGGAAGGACAAGGCTGGAGGAATGGCAAGAGAAGTTTTCCTCAGTGCCCAGCTGTTCTTTGTCAGGCCTTGGCTAGGTTCCAGGAACACAGTGGTGGTACCAAACATCCCACACATAAATACACACATACAGACTTAATACACACAGACTTGAAAACATATACGGAGAACCTCGGAAATATTATGCTACGTGAACTGAGCTAGACACAAAAAGTCACACATTGTGTGATTGTATTTACGTGCAATATTCAGAATAGGTAAATCCATAGAGATAGAAAACAGATTGGTGGTTGCTCGGGGCTGGGGGGAGGGGGAATGTGAAGTGACTGCTTAATGAGTGTAAGGTTTCTTTTTGGGGTGATGAAAATGTTTTGGAACTAGATGGAGGTGACAGTTGCACAACATTGTGAATGTACTAAGTGCCACTGAACTGTATGCATAAAAATGCTAATTTTATGATATGTAAATTTTACCTTGATTAAAAAAAGCATATATACAAATCCATAGAACATATTCACTCAACAAATACTTACCTACATGTGCCAGGCACTGCAGGAAGCTCGAGAGATCCAGGGATAGCTCCCGCCCTGGAGGCCCCACGCATGTGAATAGAAACACACAGATGTGAACTCAAACAGGCAAAAATGCGTGCTTCATGAAGACATGCAGACAATTCACTTAACAAATGTTTATTGAGGGCCTGCCATGTGTCAGGCAATAGGCCAGATGCTGGGCCTTCAGTGAGGAACAAATAGACGTAATTACTGTCCTCATGGCTTAAGGACACAAACAAATAATGACCTGCAGAGGCACACTCAGACCAAAGTACACAAATACACACATGCCTAAAAAGGACACAGCCAAAGTCTATCAGCCAAATATACGTTGGGTGAAAGTGATGAGCAATAACACACACACAGGCAGGCATAACCCCCCACCCTCCCCGACATGCACACATCCCTCACGCAATCAATGAAAGTTCCATTAAAAGTCAGATTAAAGCTGGTTTGGGATTTCAGAGCCTTCTCGGGAGAGGGGAATAAACAGGCCTCAGTAGAAGGGCCTGGAGCATTGAGAAAAAAAAATCCCCAAGTCTCACTTAAGTGATTTTTGGCAGAAATCAAATTAACGGCGGGACTATGGACTGCTGACAAGGTGCTCCATCATGCTCTGCTGTGTGAACGTGTTTCTTATACATGTTGTTTTCATTAGCACTTCATTTGATAATGATAAATGGCATTTTCATTTGAAAGGAAAATATTAAAAAGTTCTGATTTGCAAGAGCAAGTTAGAATAAATGATATTATTATGTCCTGTCACTTGTTCGGCTCAGAGAAAAATAATAATAATGATAATAAAAAACCCCAACAGCTTTCCCTGCTGAAGAAACACAAGCATTTTATTTCTCCAGTGGGCCAATTTGCTCGTCATCAAATCTGTCCTTGGCACAGAACCTGATGAAAGGCAAAGATTTCCAAGGGTGGGGGAGAAATGCTGGCGACATCAAAGGCCGTCAGGAAAAGAGTGACCTTGGGAAGCCCTGGGCCCCTTGCAGGCTAGCAGCGGGAGGGATTGCTCACTGGCTGAAGCTCTGTTGGGGCCTGGAATTCACTTTCTTGCCTTTGGGTCAGATTTCAGCTTTCTCTCCACCAGTTTTTGGAAGCCTGGCCTCTTCTGAACTTACTTCAAGGACCCTGGTGTCATTATGGTGGTTGACCAAGTCGCTATCCTGCTTACAACCCATAAAGGGTCCCCCATCACCTACAGGATAAAGTCCTAACTCCTTAGCCTGGCATCCAAGGCCCTTGGGCACCCTGCCCCTGCCCCAGCCTCAACTCCCACCTTCCCCCACGCTCACCTGATGCTCCAATTACACTGAACTCTGTACCATTCCCTGCACATGCTTTCTTTTCTACCCGCATGGCATGCGGAGCCCCTGGATAGCTGCTTGGGTGAACTCCTACTCATTCTAAGAGCCAGCTTAAGTGTCTCCCTATGAGACTTTGTCTGAACCCTCTTCCAGGAAGGGGTTTCACTCATTGGTTCCCAAGCCTTATTTGTACGTACCTTATCATGGGTGTGAATGCATGAAATAGCCTGGTGCGGATGAAAGCCGGCAAGTCATTGACACGGTGGTGCAGATAGTGTGAGCAGGTGTGGAGAAAGGGAGCACGAGCCTTTAGCTGGACCCAGCCTGTACAGGATCTGGTATCTTCCAAACCTCTATGGCCTTGCCTATCTCAAGCTAGTGAATGCTCCCTTCTCTGGCTCCCACAGCACTCTGAGCTACCCACTCCCGTTACCCATCGCACCTTAATGTCTGCTGTTGTCTGGGTCCATGGTTCTGCCCCTTTCTTGCCCCTAGACAGGGAGCTTCGTTAGCACAGGGTCTGCTCTGTGTTCTCCTGGTGCTCTCAGGGTCTGGCTCAGGGTCTGCTGAAAGTGAGCATTTGTTAGATAATCAAGTGAGTAGATGATGGCATGATGGCCTCAGTAAGAAGAGCATGTCACCTAAACATAAACAGAAGTTGTGAAAGTTGAAGCCTGGGGAGAACATTTGTTGTTTGGATGACTTTGTTCCTAGTTTTTCTTCATATCAATAATATCACCTTTCTTTTCTCCAGAGGTGAATCATAGTCAAATAAGCTTGTTTGAAAACCCAGCACATCTCAATGAGGGTCGATGGCATTAGCATGCATTAGGAAATTTCCAATGTCTGGCATCAACTCAGAAGATTGATGAATCTCTCTCCTTTCCCCTTTGCAGCAGAGGGAGCCTTGCACGACAGGAGAGGGCTGAGAATCTGCTGCCTCTGGATGGAGTGAGAACTGCTCGAGGTCAGTGAGCATGGCAATAATGCAGGACTTTGAGGCTCTCTTTGGTCCTTCTTCCTAATCACTTGATTATCTAACACCTCATTTGACACCCTCCAAGGGCCCAGTTCAACTAACATGAGATGAGCTCCCACTAAGTGCCAAACACCCTATTGGGTACTATTGTGGGGAGAAATATGACCATTCCCCTTATATAGACGAAGAGACTGAGGTTCAGAGAGGTGAAGGGTCTTGCCCAAGGTCATACAGCTGGATAGTAGATGAATCAGGATTAGAATTCAAGTCTGTCTTGCTTCTACTTAGGTTAAGGGTCTCTCTCTCCCAAAGCATCCACAGGTATGCAGCCCTGGAATGGGTGCTGGATAAGAGAAAAGGTTGAATGGGTTGTGGAAACTGGGACAGAGAGGAGATCTCTGATACTGAAGGTCTCCATAGCAAAGCCCAACATCTGTCTTCAGCCTCCTCTCTACTCACCCTACACCTTGGCCTGTACTCTAGTCACACCTAAGCATTCTCTAAGCAGGCTCTGCCACTGTCTCCACTCCAAGTCTTTGCTCAAGACATCCCTCCTGCCTGACAGGCCCTTCTATCATCTTCACCTGTTAAGATTCCTAGCATCCTTTCGAACTCTGCTCATATCCCACCTCCTCCAAGAAACCTGCCAGCTACATGTGGTTTGCTGTCCCCACAGTACTATGAGCCCTTTGGGGACATGGACTTCTCTAACTCACATTCAAATTATACCTCATACATAGTAGGTGCTCAGTAAATGTGTATGTAATGAGAATCAACATAGCATGTTCATCATTAATAACTTTGTAATACTTGCAATATTTGTCTAGAATAGTGCTTCCCAACCAACTTTGCGTGACTTTCTCCTTTGAGAATCTACTGCCAGGAGTCACAGATGGTCCTGCCACAGATGCACAAACAGAGGAGTCACATCTTATGCAGGGGTTGGATTCCTAAGACAGTCTGTGAGGTAAAAATCACATGTAATTGAAATTACCCTCAAAAATTCCTTGAATTGCCCCTAAAGTCCAGAGTACATAGTCTGCACTGTAGTTAGTTGGCTTACATTTGGAAGCCATGTTGTATGAAAAAGCCTTTTAAATAATAGAATCGCCATCTACATAGCAAGATGCTTACCTATAAAAGAGGCATGAAGAAAGTCAGATTTTTTGCAGGATCAGCAGGTCTATGCCTGTACATGCAAATTTTAGCATCGTCTTCAAGGGGTTCATGGACCTCAAAGTTCAGGCATGGACCCAGGTTAAGAACTTTTGGTATAGAACTTTAAAATGTACAAAGTCCTTATCATGCAGTAGCTTACTTTAACCCTCAAAACCCTCCTTTGAAATGAATATCATGGATATTATTACTACTTTATAGATGAGGAAATTGAGACTCAGAGAGGCAAAATGACTTTAGTCCAAAGACTTGGCCTCTTGTCCAACAATTTTGCCTCAAGATTCCCCCATTCCACTGCCTTGAGGGCCACCTTGAGGGGTTCAACTGATCCTTGATCCACTTGTCAATGGAATAGGAGGACATGTGACCTTAGACTGCTTACCCAAACTCTCTGAAACTCGGAAGCTCTGTTTGCAAAATAAAGATAGTAATATCCACTGAGTACTGTCCTTGTAGGATTAAATGAGCCATTGGATATGAAATTACCTGGCAGGGTGCCTAGGATATTGCAAGGGCTCCCTCAGGGTTAGCTTTTCTTCTCCACCTCTGCAGGCATTCCTGGGAAATCAACAGAGAAGAACCTTCCTCTGTGCAGTGTCACCTCTCCTCCTGACCTCCAAAGGTCTTCAAAGAGTTGGAGTCTTGTGCAAAACTACTTAAGAATATACAAATACCTTTTCTTGTTTTTGAAATTCCTGTGTCCTCAATGCCATTTATTGAACACTGAGTGGAGAGCAGGGGAACAAGACCAGGAGTCTGCCTGTTCCATCACAAATTTTGTGTGATTTTGGACAGGTGTCTTCAATTCAAGAAATGCTTATGGAAACACAGATGTCTCATCCAAGTACTTAAGGCCCTTCATGAACCTCTGCTCAAACCTTCCAACGGCTGCCCATTTCACTTAGAGTAAAATCTCAAGTCTTACAGGGCCTCTGGAGCCTATATCAGTCAGGGTCCAGCTGAGAGAACACAACACACACCAGGTAATTTAGTAGAGATCATTTAATACAGGGAGTCAGTGACAAAGGTGTTAGAAGAGCTGAAAGAGTGTAACCAAGGGAACGTGAGGCAATTCTGAGATTGGCAAATGCAGAGGCCTGTCACTGCCTCTAGACATGAAGGAATCAAGGGAGGAGGCCGTGTTACCAGAGCCCAAGGGCTGGAGCTGCCCCACCAGACCCGGAACCATGGTGGGCCTGTCTGGTGGAAGCTGGAACCGTGGGGATTTGTGGCCCTTGCTAGATATATCGCTTGAAACCAGAGTAGGTTTTATTATACCTGGCTTTTATTCCCTCCTCCTCTCTAATCTCCTGCCAGTGCCTCCCATTGGCCAAGCCTAGCCAGAAGCCAGACGGTAAGGCAGAAGTACAGAGAAGGATGAATATGAGAGGAAACCAGCCACTGATGGCACAGGACCTTCAGGATATGGTGCAACCCTCCCCAACCCCCCGTTGTCTCTCTGGATTCCTATCCATATTCTTATACTTCACTCACCATGATGCAGCCACAATGGCCTTCTCAATGCTCTTTGAATACACCACGCCTTTATGTTTGCTGTTCCTTTTGTCTGGATTTTGTCCACCAGATAGCCACATGGCTCCCTTCCATGCTTTTGTCACTTTCTAAGTGAGGCCTTCTTTGACTATCCTACTTAGGTTTCCACTCCCTCCCCTACTGACCCTCTTTATCCCCTTCCTGTTTTATTCTTCCCTCTAGCTTTTATGACCATTGAACAGTCTATGAAACTTATGTTAAGGATGGATATATTTTTGGCATATACCTCCTCTCTCTAGAATGTAAGCTTCATGAAGACAGAGATTTTTGTCTGCTTAGTTTACTGCTCTATCCCCAGTGCCTAGAACAGTACCTATCAAATGGTGAATACTCAATAAATAACTGTTGAGTAAATGAAAGGATGGATCAAGATTCAAACACCCCTTTCACTCTTATTCATTTGTTCATTCAATAAACTCTAGTGTGGAGGACGGATTGGAGCAGGGAGTATAAGGAGGCAGTCTGAGCAATTAGGATGCACTTCTGATCCTGGGCCTGTTTCCCCATCCATAAGGCAAAGGGGCTGAGCGGAAGATCTGAAAGGACCCCTCCAGCCTCACCATTCTACAAATCTAAGGGTATTTCCCTGGCAGAAAGACTTGGAAGATTAAATTAATCCTCTCCTTAATCAGCAGTTCCCATCTCTGCATGTGACTTGTCAAGGGAACTTTTCTCTGATGCTCACACGATGCGGGAACTTGTCACATCTTCCATCTCTGGGAACATCCTCACCTGAAATTGAAAGGTAAATATTTCAGTTGTGAGTCTCTCTGTCATGACTCAAATAATTTTAAAATTGCTTAGATGTCTCTGCCTAACAATGTTCAGATTGTTCTAATGCAGGGGAAAGCGGTAGTTTTAGACACAGTAATATTGATAGCAGCTAGTAATTTCCATGTATTTCTCACGGTTATTGGCGCTGTGAGGATTACCAAGGAGAATGTTTTACTTATTAAGAAGAAGTTCTATGTCAAGGGCCTAGTATGGTACCTGACAATAGAAGGTGCTCACTAGATGATGACTTTTGCAATAATTGTTTTCATGGAGTTGGGTTGGGAAACAGCCATGCTTTTGTCCAGGATGCTATAATGTCATCAGGGATCTCAGCTCAAAAGGATTTTATTCCCAATAGACCCCCTATTACAAACTAGGAGGGGCCCTCTGCAAAAGTAGCAGAATTTTTGTAGGGCAGAAAAGAATTGAAAGATTAAAAAGTGTTGAGAAGGGTTTACAACTAGGGGTAAGTGGACAGACAGCCCAGAGATGGCACAATCCTTCCCTCCTTCATTCAGTAGATAGTCTCTATTGTGTTCTTGAGAATTCAAATCTGTCCCCACCCTCAAGCACCTCCCTGTCTAGTCGGAAGGACAATATAAGGTGCTGTAAATAGTTAATGGATTTCAGTGCAATGGTAGGGGAAGGCACAGGATGTTTCCGAGTCTTTAGAATATCCAAGAAAGATGTTTCAAAAACTATACATTGAATTAAGCACAAATTTTGTTTGCCACCTTTGCTCACCAGTCCTAGCAAAAAGTGAAAAGAAACTCATATAGTAAGCTTTTATCACCACTTAAAAGACTATATCGTTTATTTATGTAGTAATTTTTATCGTCTGTTTCCTCCTTGAGGCCAGGAAATTTTATCTGTTCTGTTAACTGCTTTATCCCAGCATCTAGAACCATGTTGGGTGCACAGTAAGTCCCAAGTAAATGTTTGTTGGCTGATGGACTAGACCAGCCCACTCTAGGCCACTGCACAGGAGAAGAAATAAAACTGGGCCCTGGTTAAGAGAGAAACTGGAAGAATGCCCGAGGTCCATATAGTCAATGGGGCGTACAATGGTGGGGGTGACCGTTGGAAGGAGGAGACAAGGTTGCAGAGGTTGGAGACATGGCCAGATCCCGGAAGGCTTAAATGCCAGGCCAAGGGTCTTTAGGGTCTCTGCAGAGGCCCTGGAGAAACACTGAAGGACTTTTAGCTGGAATGAGGCCTTCTCAGACCCCTGCTCCATCACCTTCTCTTTCTTTCCAAAGAGGTTTCCAAGTTTCTTTTGTGTCGCTTGCTTTATTTGACTGGCCCAGTCTTACTCGGGAGTTCTCTGACCAGCAACAGTCTTTCAGTGAATGCAAAGGATCCAGTTATCTGCTCCTCCCTTCCCCAAATCCAACTCAACCCCACATTCTTCTTATAATTAAACCCAAAATCCAGCTAAATTAGGTAAATATTTTAAAATGGCAACTCAAGAAGGATGTTTTAGTAACTGTGTGATGAAGATGTCAGATCTTCGTCATCTCACTGCAGCCTGAAGGACAGCTGGGAGGAAAGTCACTTTGAGAGGTTTTAATAATGTACCTAATTCTTGATGTCTATAGGGATTATAACATCTGGATGCCAGTTTCAGAGAGCATGGGTCAAACTTTGGTTTGGTGTGTCCATGCTATCTGCCTTGTATTAATCTTTTTTTATATATATTAACAAAACTCTTTATTTTCATTGACAAATATTTCTTAAGCATCTACCAGATTCCAGACACTGCCTTAGATGCAGGGGCTGGGGAGCCAGTGTTCACAAGAAGCCATGTCCTTGCCATCGAGGACCTTTTATTTTAGTAGGGATTTGACACATGGCCACAACAAAAACAGCTTTGTTTATTTACTATGTGTGATTTTACATACATTTTCTCATTTAACTTTCACAGCAAACCATTGAGGTTGATACATTCATTTCTATTTTATTAGAGAAGGAAGCCAACTGTTGCATGGTCAGTAAGTGGTGTAGTCAGGATTCGAACTTAGGTCTGACCCCAAATCCATGCTCTTTCCACAGTGCCCATGCCTTACTTTAGAGGAGAGCTAGTGCATGTGTTTGGGGTGGGGCTGAGAGAAGGACAGCCATGCAGAATGTCAAGAGTTCTTAGAAAAGAGGAGTAAAGGTAAACTGCCTAGGATGGGGACTAGGGAAGCTGAAAGGGATAGAATTTCTGGTCTGCTATGGAGGTGGAAAGTCATCAAGTTCTAGGGGTCCAGGGGCATCTATTTTAATCAAAGCAAGGCCAAACATTCTAGAGGTCCTGTCAAGAGAGGCAGACACCAGTGTGGACATTGCAGAGCCCTAGCCTGTCTATCCCTAGTACGGAGAGTATTCCAAGAAGGGGATTGACCCAGGGGAAGGCCTTGGGGAACGAGGCCAGATGTCAGGAAAGTCTTAGCAAGATGGGGAGAGAACGTAAACAATGACTGACTCACATAACCCTGACGTACTTACTTGTTTCCACTGGAGTTGTGCACAGATTCATTCGTTCCAATGTCCGTGACACTAGCTGTGTTTCACACACATATCTCTCCAGGATGTAACATACATTCTCTGTGGTAGCCATTAGGTTGTCTTCAGAGCTTCCAATTATCTTCTCCTATCAGGTACTTCCCAGCTCCCTTGCACTTAGGCATGGCCGTGTGACTTAATTTAATTAGTAATGTGAGCGGAAGTAACACATGCAGAAGGAAGCTTTAAGAGCCAGGGCGTGAGTTACCGCATTCTCTTTCCCCTCCTGTGGTGAAAGTCAAGATAGAGCCTCCATAATCCAGGGCTCCTGAGTGGCTACGATGATCAAAGCCTCCCTGGTGATCCACATGGATATCTCAAGAGAAAGAAACCTTTCTTGTTTTAAGTCATCAAAACTTTGGAGTTGTTTGTAACTGCAGCATAACCTACTTATTCTGACTGATTATACATTTCAATTTACATACAAACTCACTCTCATATCATAGACAATCTCTCTGATTCATTCAGTCATCCATCCATCCATCTAGTCATTTATCCATTCATTTATTTAGTAAAAATTTATTAAGCCTCAACCACGTATCAAACTTTTTTTCCTGGTTAACGGGGATACGGTGGTGAACAAGATCAAAGTCCTACTCTAATGGAGCTTCTTTCTAGTGTGGCTGGCAGACAGATAGAGAGAGAGAGATTAGATATAGATATATAACTCCTATCTATGTATTTATATCTAGATAAATAGAGATTATATACAGACATCTATATGTATGTATGTATGTATGTATATATCTATCCATATTGGACAATGTAGCAGTGGGAAGGGTAAACCATCTGCTCCACATGATTTTCTGGTTTCTGGGTATCTCACATCTACCTTTGCCTCCCCCCAGGTCTTGTGAACTTCCTCACATCTTTCCCAAGAAATAATTTCACGGGGGCTTCTGACCAGAGCCTCTGCTGGCAGGTGGGGAGGGATTATAGAGGTGCCACCATGATGCACTGTCCTAGAGAGAATTTCTGAGGAGGCTCCTAGCAGGGACCAAGTGCTGCTGGGCCACTAGACTCTTCCACTCCTCAGGCTCTCAGGAACTTCTGAATGATCTCTCTATCCTTCACAGAGTTTGGGGCCACCTTTGATGACAATGCCTCCAACAGCAAGAATTCAAAAGGAACTGATATTTAGGATGCTACTAATTCTAGGGACTAGATTTAGAATCTAGAGATTCTCACTATTTGGTTGGATGTGTGCAGGAAGGGAGAAGTGGGGAGTCAAGGGCAACACCCAGATAAATGGAAGTGATTGGAGATATCGGTCTTTGAAAGGGGAACACCAAAAAAGGTGCAGATTTTAGGGGGAAGATATTGAGTTCTGTTTTGGAGATGCTGAGTTTGAAAAGTACCTGTGGTCATTCAGTTGAAGAGGTCCAATGGGTACCTGGATACACTGGTTCAAATGTCTAGGTTGGGGATATAGATTTATCCATCATCAGAATATAAATTGTACTTAAAGTCATGGGATTTGGTAAAGTCCCCCAGGGAGAGTGAGAACAGACACCCAATAATTTGTCTCTAAAAGGAACTTGAAAGAGGAGGGATGTCTAGGAGATGTCTAGAGTGAAGAGGATGGTGATCCAGGGAGGTCATGTTTGTTTTGTTTTGTTTTGTTTTGTTTTTTAAGGTGGAAGAGGCTTGAGCATGCTACAGGAAGAAAGAAGAAGGGGAGAGGCTGAAGGATTTCATTCATGCATGCACTCAGCCACCCATCCAGCTCTCACTGATGTTGAGTTTATTTCTTCTTTTTATTTAGTTGAGCAGACATTTTTGAGCACCCATGGCAATCTTTTGGGGGCTTGGTTGACAACAGTGAGTCTTACCAGATTTGGAGTAGGAGAGCCTAGGACTGTGGTTGGTAGAGGAAAGACAGTCCCTGCCCTCTTGGGTACCCATAGAGATAGTCACACTGATTGACATGAGGCCAAGTACAAGCAGTTACTAGATTCATAGTTAGACGGGTTAGAATGACCCATTCATTCTCATTTTCAGTTGGTTGTTTTGTCTGAGTAAAACCCTGGATTGGACCAAGAGACTGGGCCACTCTAGTCCTTGGCTTCCAATATAGCAGGAGGTGAAGACCTTGGAATCTGGAGGAGTCTCTGGTGCCCAGAAATATGAACCTCCCCACAGTCATTCTTGTCAAGTCTGCTCAGCTTCTTGAAGCCTGAAAACAGGCACAAAGTGGGGAGCTCCAGCATCACCTACCTTCCAAAGCCTTAATTCAGAACCATTCACAACAATCCATTCCACTCATCTGATTCTGATCCACTTGGCCACTAGTTTATTTTCCTTTTCCAGTGTTCATCTTGAGTCTTCCCATGTGCTGCTCCCCATCATTTCTCCATCTGAGCAGGCTTGGGCCACCTCACTCTATGCCCCTCAACTGGTTCTCTGCATACCTGGGAACCCTCATCCCCTGTTGCCATCATGGATGGCATTCTCCCCAGTTCCAGCCTGTTCCCAAAAGAGGAAATAGGTGGCCTGTGAGAGAAGGAATTAGGCATGAGGTCAGAGACATATTCAGTAGTTTGAGGACTGAAAAAGATCTGATTTAGACTTTTCTTATTAGAGTGAGATTTAAAAATTATACTTTCTTTGTAGGGTTTTCAATTCCTTATTGCCAGTTCCTGGCATAGTAACAGTCACATGGTTAGAGTTCAATTAATCTTAATCCCCTTTCCCTTTCCTTGATCTCTTTTCAATTCCCAGAACCAATTCGCACTTATGGGAAAACCAACTTGAGATAGTTCATCCATCCATCTTGCAGGGGAGGAAGACTTTTCCTCTACCTTTTGTGGGTTCGTCTGGCCGGAGAACGAATTAAATTCACATGAGACAGAATAGCAAGAGAAAATTAAACAAAGCTTTATGAGGACCATGGCCTGGGGCCTTTCTTCCCAAAGGAAGAAAAGGCACCGAAGAAGTGGGGTGCACAGAGTGGTTATATACCCCCTAACAGGATGTTTCACATATGATTGAATGTCCCTCCCACAATAGTCACAGGATTGCCCTGTCGGCACAGTGCTTGATGGACACAGCAGGTAGTGGGTCTGCTATCTTGGAGGGCACAGCAGGAGGCAAGTCTATTGTCTTGAGCTGGGCGGTCACAGGCGAGCGCAGCAATCAGTTCCTAGCCTAAGGAAAGATGCTTAATCCTTAAAGAAATGCCAGCGTTGGGAGGGGGAGGGAAGTCAGTTACAGGAGGTTACCAGACAAGCACAATAAACAATGCAGATTTAAGTCCTTGCCTTCCCCATTGATTAAGAGTTTCTAGAGATAAGGTCATCTCCCCTTCTTCCTGGTAGAGAGGGAGATATCTTTACAGATGGAGAGTTCCTTTACAATGTAAATGTCTCTTACAAAGGGTAAGTAAATTCTACTTTTTAGTTACTTTCCTGTCTGCAAAGGAACCAGCCTCAAATAATCATCATGCCAAAGAGGCACATCTTGGCGTGGCCAAGACCAGTCCCCCACAATCTATCTATCCATCCATCCATTCATTTACCAAATTTTTTTTGAGGACCTACTATGTGCCTATCACATTTCTTGGTTTTAAGCAATAAATAAGGTAGACACTGCTTCTGTCCTCGTGGAGCTTAGAGTTTAGAGAAGATAGAGGCTTAAATGACACCTCCTCTGTGGCAGGCACTCCTGCCTGGCTGCTCTGACTCCACATAATCTGGGATTAAGTGTCCCTCGTTGAGAGAGAAGTCCTGAACCAAATGACCAGCACTGGTAACCAGGCTTCAGCATGGGGCCTTGTTTGGCCAGTCCTGTCTGGTGACCATCCTTATGTACCAGACCCCTCCCAGCCTTGGGCCCTGCCTTGTTCTTTTCTCTCTCCTGCCAGACTCATCCTGATTTTCAACCCAAGGCTCAGGGTCCTATTTCCAGCTGCCAGTCCTCCCAGATGGCCAAGTCCTACCATGGGAGATATTCTGACCCCTCCCAGTAGTTATACCTCACATTTCTGACTCTCACTATGTGCTAGCCTGTGGTCTCAGTCCTGAATCCTCCCAAGAATCTGATAAGTAACTATTCTTAAGATCCTATCTGTGAAGGGCAAAGGCTCCTGCTGCAAAGATGCCTTAGCTGTCCTCTCCCTCAGGCTCTGTAAGAGGAGGGAGGAGGCAAATATCCCTGGGAGAGGTAGTCAGACTTAGCAGAAAGAATTCGTAAGCTTTGGAGTCAGACAGACTGGGCTAGAATCCCAACTTCCCCACGGACAAGCTGTAGATGCTGGGAAAGTCACATGACTCCCCTACATCTCAGATTCCTCACCTGTAAAGTGGGAAAAATACTATGTACTTCAAAGGAGTGCTAGGAGGACTATGGAGAATGTATTAAAGCCCCTGGCTCCTGGTCTGTACTCACGAAAAAGCAGTTACTAATATTATCCCTGCTCCGAGCTCCCAGACCTCATGTGTGGGCCAGGCCTGGCCATATTGGTGTGTGGAAATCTTTTTCTTTTCCCTGAACTGCCTCACTTTCCCTTGAGCAGCCCTGGGCAACTGTGTGAAGATGGAGAAGGAGCTGCAGCCAACTGTAGCCACCACCTTGCCCAGCCGGCTCTGACCTGGAACTCCAGCCTGGCTCTCTCAGGTCATCAAGGCACAGAGGACTGGCCAGCCTGATTCAGATGTCCTACTCTTTTGCAATTCTTCTTGGGGATGTCCTGATCTCAAGGCAGCAGTGGCTACAAAATAGACGTTTATATTCAACTCTCCCTAAGCACAGAGATATGGCCCAGCAAGCCTTAGCAGAGGAGAAGTCAGGGTGAAGGTTAATGGCCAAGGCAGGGGTCGGGGAAGGCAAAGCGAGACCTGACTTTGTGGCCTTAACAGGACAGAATTCAGCCTCCAGGTACTTTCCTGGCAGCAGGGCACTTCTCAACCTGCCTTCTCAAAGGCTGGGAACTTAGCTGGAATCTTGGCTGGAACCCCTCAGCATTGCTAGGAAGTGCCTTTTAACCTTTACCCTAGCCAAACAGCCCTTGCTGATTTTCACCACATCAAACCTCTTTAAATACAAACCTTTTCTATCTTTCCCTTTTGTTTGGTCTGTATCTTTAACAATCTGGTTAAAATGTCCTTCAAGTTCTGGCGATGACACCTCTGAAGACGCCTGGCTAATCTCACTTGAACCTGAAGACAATGGTACAAGGTAAGCAGGTCATAAGTGGTTATCCCTAGATTATAGATGTGGGGTTCAGAGAGGGAAAGATACTTGCTAGAGGTTGCATAGTTTAGGCCTGGCAGAACAGGGATCCAAATCCTCAGGTCTCAACATTACTCCACACTGTTGATTTCAAAAGGTGACCAGACAAATGAAATCAGTGACCTTGGAATAAAATCCACATTCCTTGCTAGAGTCTGAAAAAGCCTGTGGGATCTGGCCTTGCTCACCTCTCCAGTGTTTACAGGCACCTCTGTCCCTTCCCTCACTTCTGCCCCTCTGGCCACCTGTTGTTTCCTAGAACCCATTAAGTGCTTACCCACCTCCAGGCCTGTGTACTGATGTTGTTTGCCTGGCTCTTCCACGACTCCTTATCTTTCAGGTCCGATTTCAAAGTCATTTTCTCAGAGAAAAGAACTCTACCCTGTCTAAGGAAAATCCCTCTGTTATTTTCTTCCATTGCACCTTCCTTCCCAGCCCTTATCACAATCTGTAATTATTTATGGAATGAATTTATTTATTTATTGAATTATTCATTTATTGAATTGGGTACCCAAGTCATTCAATTCAATTAATTTAATTATTCATTTATTTAGCCAATATTTATCGAGCACCTACTAAGGGCCGTTCTTTCAGGAGCTGAGGTTACAATAGTGAACAAAACAGACACAGATCTCTGTATGATGGGGCAACTTCCCAGGCAATAGAAGAAAGACAAAAGGAGTTAAGTGTCACTCCAAGGGTTTTGGCTCAAGCAACAGGAAGATGGTGCCGTCATTTGCTGAAATGCAGAAGAGAGCATGTTGGGTGGAGGGGGGTAAAAAGGAATTGTTTTTTTGTTATAAGTTTGAGAGAGTCAGGTGGAGACATCAAATTCGTGGTAGTATATCCATCCCCAGAGTTCAGGCAAGAGATCTGGGCTGGAAATACACCTGGGAGTCATCGGAGCACTGATTATAGTAAAAGCCACAACCCTGGATGAGTGGTTTTGGAGAGTGACTGTAGTTAGAGAAAAGGTCCAAGAACTCAGCCTTCAACATTTAGAGGTCAAAGAGACAAGGAAGACATTGAGAGACGGCCAGAAAGGTCGGAACAGGAAGCAGAGTCTTCACTCGAGAATGAAGATGAGGTAAGAGGCATTGGATATTTGAAGAAAGAGGAGAAAGCAGGAAAACATGTCCTGTGAGAGTGAGTGAACTAGAGAAATAGAGTGACCTTCAGGCAGTTCTAGGGCCCACATGAGGCTAGTGGTCTAATTTAAAGGGAGCCTGGTCAGCATTAATTCGAGTTTTTTCTCTTGCTATGTTCAGCTGTGAAGGTGCAGGTGCAGAGCGGATGGAGAGCTTCGGTTGAGCCAAAAGAGAAGAAGGAAATGAGGGAGGGGCAAGGAAAATGAGAATGTGGGCAAGGACAGTGAGAACGTGGGTAAGGAAAAGGACAGTGTGGGCCAGGCCGGGATTAGGTGTTTGGCCGTGGGAGTTAAACTCCATAGGAAGGGAAGTGAGGACATTGCGGGGTAGGGAGGAGGGGACAGTAAAAAGTGAGTTGAAGGTCCCAGTGGGGTTGAAGGGCTATTTTGAGTCAGTTTATTAAAGGAAATGGGAGAGGACGTATTTCAAGGAGATGCTTGAAATTGAAATTAAGGTATTAAGGCCTAAGGAATGAGCGGGGAGGGAGTAATGAAGTGGAAGGAGAAGCAGAGGGTGAGGAACTGAGAAGCCAGGATATTGGAAGGATCATCTATGTGCATATTGAAATCATCCAGAATTATGACAGATTAGTTTTGGAGAGAGTCTTAGTGTGGTTTGGGGGAGTATTTATGGGAGATAAGGTATGTGCCTGGCACACACTTGGTTCTCAATCAATGCAGTTTAGTTACTTATTTGCTTAATATTTTTTCAGGGCGCTGGGTCTTCTCCCTCAGTTACTTCCAAAGCAGAGCTTCGTGGAGGGTTGTGGCATTGCATTGTGGGTGGCGATGGGGTTGGGAGACACACTGGGGCCTGAGCCTGGCCTCAAGGGAATGTGTGGGTCCCTGTTGCTGAGGCTGCCCCATAGTCTGGAGTCCAGGCCCTTCTGCTGCCTTCAGGCTGGACTCCCACCAGAGCCGCGCGTCGTCGGCTCAGCGGCAGCAGCAGCAGATGGCGCGGAGTGGGTGGGCTGGGGTATCTGCAACTGATCCCACAGTTGCCGGATTAATGAGGCCTCGTGTCCGCCTTCTCTTCTGCAGTGTGCCAGCCGACAGTAGCTTCCTTTGCTGGGGTGGGTTTGTTTGCGGGAAATTTTTTGGCAGTGAAAGCTCAGCACCTGATTGAAAACTTCCTCTCCCCCTCATTTCTCCCCCTCCCCCGGCTTCTTTACTGGCTCTGGTGAATTCTGGGGCCTCAAGCCTGCCCTGTGTGTTTCCCGTGTCAAACCGATGAAGCTGAGATCAGGCAGTCCTGCTCCTGTGTTTATAGATGGGGAAACTGAGGCCTACCTAGAGAATTTAATCATTTATTCTAAAGCAGGAGGCTCAGCACTCTACATATGTCCCATGCCTTTCTGGTGTCCAGCTAAATACCTGGGTCAGCGTAGACTCCATGAGTGAGAACCTAGATTGTTCATATTTGAGGTTCAGGCCTATATAAGCATACCTGATGGGCATTGAGGTCACGGGTGCTAGAAGACAATTGGAAGCCAGATGAGAATGGGGTCCTGAAGAGAAAATGTCACTGTAAGTGAGGAGGGAGTCTGGCACAGAGGACCAGGCTAGCAAACAGGTTCAAAGATAAGAAGCATTAGTTGTGGGCATAGTATAAAGTTCTTCTTGGTCCACTCTGACCCGGCTTTCCTGGTAAATCCCCAAAACAATGTCACTAAGTTATTAGGTGGTCCAAGCAACTCTGTGGTATAACTGTTCCTTCCCCAGCAAAAGGGAAAAGAGAAAAGGAGGGTGCGTTCTTAATGATGGATGAGAGGGAGAGAGCAAGCAAGAGAGAGAGAGACAAGCCCCGGAGATCTGGAGGGGAGTAAAGATGCTGAGATATTCCAGTAGGTGGGGTGGCAGGAACTGAGGCCCCCAAGGAGCATTGGAGGTCAAAGACAGGTCCGTGCCATCAATGGGTAGCCCAAGAGGGGCCTTAGATTCATGGCAAACTAATGTAGGCAACAATACAGCGAGGACAATCTGGAGGCGGATGGGGATGGAACTCCTAGCAATGGGGCGGCAGGCATTTGGAGGGGCGTTGGGGATCTGGGGTGGGTCTAAAGACCAGTATAGGCCTCATTAACGTGGTCAAACTGAGGGGCACAGGCAATGGGCCAGTGGGACAGAAAAATTATCAAAATTAAACCAGTGAGACAAAGTTGTCTAATCTTTCTCACATAGTGGCATACATACAAAAATACTCGTTTGTCCCAATAGGGTAGAGGGACAGGTTGGAGCCAGAGATGAATGACCTGGGGGCTCTAACTGCCCAGGGCCCCACCTGGCTGCTCAGAGGTTCAGGAAATAAAATGAGCACGTCAATAAGAATGCGTTCACAGATTGGGAAGTTCTGCAGTGAGGAGTGTATTTTTCTCAAGTAAAAAGAAGTACAAGGGAGATAATCCAGGGCTGCTGTAGCAGCTTAGAGATGCCGTTGTGGACCTAGGTCCCTCATGTGTTTCTAATCTGCCATCCATGGCTTTTGGTTGTTGCCTTCATGGTTGCAACATGGCACCTGCAGCTCCAGACATCACTTCAGCATTCCAAGTGAGGAGAAGAAAGGGAGGAGGAGGGCAATGGCAGAGAGAAAAGAGTGTGCCAGCTGAGTTTGCTCTCTTTTAAAGAGCTTTCCTGGAAAGCTCTTGGTGAGGACCAGGCACTTGTTATATCCCATTGGCCAGATCTGGGTGATGTGGCCACTTCCAGCTGTAAGGAAAACGGAAAGATGTTTTGTAGCTAGGCATTTTGTTGCATTAATAAAATCAGAGTTCTTTTAGAAAGGAAGAAGAAAATTAATATGAGTAGGGCTCTGACAAAGACTACATTGTATTCAGGGAGTAGTTAATAGTTTTGCACAGCTGGACCACAAACTGTGAGGCAGGAAGAGGAGAGAGACGAGGCTAGTTCAGCAGTCAGAGCCTAGATGATGCGGGGCCTTGGAAGTCATTCTCCGGCATCTGAACTGTATCACCTGGGTGACGGGACTCCACTGACAGGATTTAGGCAGAGGAGTGATTTGGTCAGATTAGTGTTTTAGGCAGATCATTCTGGCTGGGGGGGATGGGAGAGTACAGATGGTGAGGAGGGAAGATCTCCTATGAGGTTAGTGCCAGAATCCACGTACGTACATAGAAGGTATCCAGTTAATTGTCTCTAAATGAGATGATAAGACTTAAGCCAGGATAGCAGCAATGAGGAGGGGCGGAAGGGGATGAATTTGAGAAATTTCCAGGAGGTAAAATTGATAGGGTTTGGTAATTGACTAGGTAATTGAATGGTTGGGGGAAGGGAAGTGGAGTTTAGAAATATTCCTGGGTTTCCCACTATTAATTGGGATGTAGAACACAAGAGAAGGAGAAGGTCTGGCGTATAAAATTTGTTCAAAATCACACAAGAAATTGGTGGCAGAGCTGGGAATTGAACCCGGTTATCCTGGGCCAGTGTTCCTTCCATTACTCTGTGCTCCAACTTCTATTCCCTGGAGCCCAGAAAAACAAGCCATTGATGTCTTTGCACCGACTGATTCTTCTCCCCTTTCTCCACCCACCAGGTCATGAGAGCCCAGGGATGAAGTTAATATGGTGATGGCGTCTTGCTCCTGGAGGACCCAGCTTACTGAGGGTATGCTAAGAGAGTGAGCAGAGGGGCCGCCATAAACACCACCTCTCTCACTGATGCTGGGGGTCAGGAAGCACCTGGACGGAGCATTAGCTTCTCCCCACAACTATTCTTTCTGTAATTCTTGCTTCCTGAAGCTTGGCTGGTATGTTAATTTCCTATCGCTGCTCTAACAAATTATCACAAATTCAGTGGTTTAAAATAATACAGATTTATTCTCTTACAGTTCTAGAGGTCAAAAGTCTAAAATTAAGGTGTTGGCTGGGCTGTATTCTTTCTGGAGGCTTCAGGGGAGAATCAATTTCCTTACCTTTTTCAGCTTGTAGAAGCCACCTGCATTCCTTGGCTCCTGGGCCCCACCTTTTGTTTTCATCATCACCTCTCCTATTACTGACTGATCCCTCTACCTCCTGCTTATAAACACCCTTGTGATCACATCGGGCCCACCCAGATAACCCAGGATTATCTCCCCATCTCAAAATCTGTAACTGCATCACATTTGCACAGTCCTGTTTGCCATGTAAGGCAACATATTCTCAAGGTCCAGGGATCCGGACATGGACACCTTTGCAGGGGGACATTATTCAGCCCACCACAGCTGAGCACCTTCACAGGCATTCTTTTCATGCCCAGTTTTGGCACAGTCCTTCCCCTTGATGAGCTCACAGTTCAGGGACGTAGGCAGAGAAGTAAAGAGCAAATTACTCTGCAGGGTGAGAGAGGCAAGCACGGGGACTATGGGAGCCCAGAGGAGTGGTACAAATCTGGTCTGGGAGGTCAGAGAAGGAGCTTCAGAAGAGTCAATGTCCATGCTGAATTTTCAGGAATGTGTAGGAAGTAGCCAGATGAATAATAATGATAATAATAATAACAGCAAACAGGAGCCAGCCTGGTGGCACAGTGGTTAAGTTCGCACACTTTGTTTTGGTGGCCTGGGGGGGTGTTTGCGAGTTTGGATCCCAGGCACAGACCTACACACCACTTATCAAGCCATGCTGTGGCAGCATCCCACATACAAAATAGAGGAGGACTGGCACAGATGTTAGCTCAGGGCCAATCTTCCTCACCAATAATAATAATAATAATAATAATAGCAAACATTTGTATAATTATTGCTATCTGCCAGGTTGTGTTTTAAGCACTTGACATATATTAATGCATTTGATCCTCTCAATACCGTATAAGGTGGGTACTTTATCGCTCCTATTTTATAGATGAGTAAACTGAGGCTGAGAGAAGGTGATCCATTGGCTGGAGTGTAGGTCCTTCCCACCACTCTTATAGTAAAGATCAAAATCCTTTCTGTGGCTTTTGAGGCCCGTGGTGATCAAGTCCCTGCTCCCACTCCCACTCCCATGCCAGCCCTGTTCCCACCTCCACCTCTGAGTCACTGGGCTCCTTTCAGCTGAGCCTCACTCCTCTCCACCTCTGGTCCTTCGTACATGCTATTTCCCCTCTTCCTAGGATGGGACACGACCTCCTCATCCTTCAGATCTCAGTTCAAATGCCACAGTAGCAGGGTATTCCTTGTCCTTAGCTGGGCAAATGTCCTTGTTACTCACGGTCAGAGCAGCATGTACTTGACCTTGACAGCACTCACCCCCAGCCGTATACAAACATCTCTTTTGTCCCCTCATTGTGTCTTCAGTGCCACATAGTAGGTGGTCAATAAATATTTGCTCACTCAGCAAAAAACATTGGGGAAGATGGGAGTCTAGGAGTAAGCAGGAGCAGGCCCATCAGAGATCACCCAGTTTAACACCGTCCTTTAACTTCTGGGAAACTGAGGCCCAGTCAGGTGCAGTCACTTGCCCAATGTCACACAGTAGGTAGGGCAGAGCTGAGGATTCTGACTCCTGGTCCTGGGTCTCTTCCATCATTCCCATTGTGATGCTCCTGACCTTGCCCTAGTGCCTGGGGCACGACCCTGCCCAGGTTCGTTTTTACCCACCACCCTGAAAGCCAAACCACCAAGAGGACAAGATCGCAGCAGAGAGTTTACTCACAAGGCAACCACATGAGGAAGCGAGAACATGCGTCTCAAATCTGCTTCGCTGAAAATAGGGACTCAGGGATATTTATGGGGTACGGGGGCAAGGTGATCTGAAATGTGAAGATAGGTGATTGGAGGTGAGGAGAGGTGAGGTAATTGATGATGTGTGCAAGCGTAGTCAGCCTTCATGCCTCTTCATAGGATCCATGTTCGCAAAATGGCAGCATTAGCATGATCTGAGGGTGGGGTTTTTAGCCTCTTGACATCTAAAGGTCACCTACCGGACATCAGCACGGGCCCAGTTGATGAGCTGGTGGTCTCGACTGGCCTGGAGTGGACAAAGGGGTTCTAATTCCTGAGAAACAGCTCACACACCCATTACCATGGTGACCCAGGCTCCAGGGAGATGTTATCTATAGGAGCCTAGTGGGAGTCAGATAGCATATTGCGTAAACAGCACAGTTAACAATGGGTCGGGGAATAGCTAAAAGTTATAACCAGTAATTGCAAAAAGAAAAAAACCTTTAGTTCCTAGCTACTTAATCATCAATGGCTAAATCTTTGCCAGTTTCACCTGCCTGTCCAAGTCTGATTCATCTTTCAAGATACAGTTGATTCCCAGGCATCTCTAGGATGCATTTCTTGTTACACCTCAACTTCCCCCGACTCTGCCACAGTTAGAATTGACTGCTCTTTTCTTTGTGCTCCCCAAACTTCCTCTAGCTTTGATCTTGCCATTCAGTGCTTACATTGGAGCTCCTACAAGGCAGGCACTGTGTCTGATTCCTCTGTCAGGGAGGCATGCATGCAGCAGAAAGATGTGGTGTGGGACCAGTACTGTGATACAGGAAGGCAGAGGGATGTGGGATTGTCTAGGAATCCCCAGCCCAGCCTGGGTGTCAGGGAAGGTTCTCAGGAGGCAGTGAACCATGAGCTGAACAAATCAGGATTTGCCACATGGATGGTGCATGCGTGTTTGTGTGTGTGTTGAGTGAAATGGGGCCTGGCGATGGAGGAAAGGACATTCTAAAGTTTGCAGAATGGAATAATGAGCTAGTCACATGGGGTGAGGTGGGGGTTGGGCAACCCGAAGCCCTTTTGTTCCCAAGGATTTAAATGAAGAGGTTGAACTGACTTCCAAGGCCTTTCCCTCACCGCCTAAGCAGGCAATGATGAGGCCAACGGTGTGACAAGTTGGGGAGGGCTGCCCTTTACAAATGGTCCAATGGATCCGTTTTCCCATTTGGGGTGAGACAGAACTTACAACTCTTTTCTTGTGCCTAAAGCCAAGAGGAGTATGGCTTGGGAATGTCATCTCTTCCCAGGAATTTGTTTATGAATGAAAGGCCCTCACTTCCCTGCTCAAAAGCCTTCTGGGACCCTGCTTTCTGAAAGAAGTCCCCTGCCTCAGCCTGAACGTCTGACCCTTCTTCCCTTATTCCTCTGCTGTCCTCCCACTGCTGCCTGCCTAAGATCCTTAGCATCTTTCTCCATCCCTTCCCCAACGCCAGGAAGGCCTCCTCAGCTCCACCTTGCCTAGCCACTCCCTACTGTCCTGCATGGGCTGTTCAAGCCACCCCGAACCCCTTCCTCAGGGCAACTCCCCCAAGCCTTTCTTTACCAGCAGGCCATATTGTAGAGCACATGGCCCCCCTGGTTTCAGCTGTTTGGACCATTTGGTCTGTGTGAAGGAAAATTACTGGTGCCAGCGGCCTGTAAACAATGACCAATCAGGGCCAACATGGTTTTCTCTCTGAAAATTTGAACCATTCTTTCAGGGACAATTGGACCTGTTCTTGGTAAAGGTAGCGTCATTGAAGAGTCACAGGGAGGGGGCAGAATGGCTGAGTCACTGTAGTGGTTGGGCACAAGAGGAGGGATCAGTGGGGTCTCTGGTTGCTGAGGGGCATTCAGAGCCTCTGACCATGTGTGGCTGGAGTTGTTTTATTTCAAAAGCAGCTCAAGTTCCATGAGGCCGAGCGAGATTTCCAAGAGCTTATTCCCACACGTACCCCTACTGTCTCCTCCCTCCTTTCCTGGAGTCTTTCTCTGTTCTTCACATCCAGAGGTACCCACCAAACCATGTCCCCCTGCCAGGGGGCCAGGCCCAAGCTCTTTTCCTCTGAGAACTCTTTCTGGCTGCTGTTTCATTCCTACTACTCTTCATCACCAGGAACTTGAAGTATTTTATCTCTAATCCTTCCTTCTCTGACCAGGAATCTGTGAGACGTTGAACGATTCGCCCAGGGATCTAAACCCAGAGCTTTCACCAGAGCTTGTCCTCTTCCCACCAGGCCACACTCTCTCCTTTCTGGGCCCCAGAATATTCCTTTCATTCTCCACAGATTTTCAAAATTTCCTGTAACTCTCCTTCCAGCACAGAAACTACCTGGCATGGCTAAATAATTTTTTCCTATGTCTTGTCTTTGTAACAAAACTCTAAATTTCCATTCCTGGTGGGTTTTTTTGTTTTTCGGTTTTTTTTGGTTTCCTGTCATAACTCACTATGCACAAAACAGGTGGTGAAAGAAAAAAAAAAAGCTGAATATGCTTCTTCATTCTTGTGCCCCTTCCTCAATGCCTGGCATATGGTAGATGTTCAGAGTAAGGATTCTAGTGTAGACAAGACTTAGGCTGGTTCCTACACCCCTACCCCACCGTACCTCACAGGTAGGTGGGTGTTCAACCAATGATGGTGTCACATTGAAAGACAGTCAATGTGGTTTAGTGGAAAGACATTGGATTGGAGCCAGACGGCATGGGTGTAATTCTGCTACATGCTGTACAACCTTGGGCAAGATTCCTAACTTCTCTGAGCCTGTTTTTCTCAGATGTAAAGTGGGGATTATACTATGTGCCTCCCAGTACTGTTCTGAGGATTCAGGGGCAATACAGATGGTGAAAGGAGCTCTCATGAAGGTGACATTTGTTCACGCAATGCCTTCATCTCTTAGGGAGAGCCATGCGGTCAGCTCCAAGGGCAGCTAAGTTGACTTGTAGAGATTCTTACCTTCTTCTGGTTCTATCCTCAACTCCTCTCTACCTCGATGACTTTGGTGGTTTACACAGATCTGTCAACAAATAGTTTCATTTTTAAACATTGCTGAGGAACACTGTTTAAAAGCTATCACTTTTAGTTTTTCTTTATCAATTTGCTTGTAAACCAATGTTGTTGGATCTGTTTTTCCGTTAACGGTCTGGGGAGGGGGTTAGCCCTAGGCAGTGCATTAATGCCATTTCCCTTGTTCCTTACATAGCAGGACTCATCTCCACCTTTAACTGAAGCTGGAACCATTTGTTAATTGTTTTGGCTCTAATTATGACAGAATTGGCTCTAGCTTGGGTGATATAGCTGGGGGGGCTTCAAGGTCAAACAGGTCTGGGTTTGAATTCTGCCTTCACTACCTGCTTGCTTGTACAAGATACCAAATCTCTCTGAGTCTCTTTTTGCTCAATGTGAAAAGGAGATGATACCCCTCACTCACTCACTTGGGAGAAGAACTAAGTGCTAACTGTTAGTGCCTGGCATATTGGAAAGATAGTAAAGTGCTCTCTCTAGAAACAATTTCTTAAACCTTAAGGACTTTGCTGGACACTTGTAAAATGATTACATGGCATCCTGGGGTGGCATGTGGGTCCTTGCATTTGAACCACTAGTAGATTAAGCTGGACTTGCATAGGGAAGCCTTCGGGTAATTAACCTGGGGTTGGTAATTTTAAGCCAGTTTTCATTCTGTTGCAGAAACAAAAAAGATGAGACTGGAGAAATGCTATTCCTTTAATTGAAGGAACACTTTTATGTTCTCAGGTCTATTTTAATCTTAAGTGCCGATTATGCATCATTCTCTCCTGTTAACAGACACTTCTGTAAGTGATCTGCACAGAGAGAAATATGATTCTTACATAAATACTGTACCATGAGAAATTATCTTATTACCTAATGTGCCAAAAAGCTAATAAGATAAAGGAACGGTACGAGTCATTTTTGGACAATATTAAAACTTGATTTTAGCTCATGGAAATAAAACGTAATTTCCTTTTATTATTCTCTTTCCCAGGTAGAACAAAGGCAGTGAAGGGTGTAAGGATATTACACAGCTGTGTTCCGTGAGCTCTTATGAAGGCTGTGGAAGGGATCCAGGCAGGATGGCCTCAAATTAAGATTTTAATGACTCTTCCATTTAGAAAACACACTCTTGCTGTTAATGCTGTCTTGTCAGGTATGATTTTTGAATCTGCAGGTGAAAGTAAAAAACCCCATCTCCTATTCAGTTGTGCAAATGCTTGCTTCTGGGTGTTTCCATTTGTATGTCCATTACGCAACAAACATATAGTACCTACAGAAAGTAAGGGCAAAACAATTTCAAGAACTGGGAGTTTCCTGAATCGACTCTGGCAATAGGTGATTAAGTGCTGAATTTTGACAAGGTTAAGATAGCTAGACCCAAACACTGACTGAGTGTGGGCCCCACGAGACTTTGTGAGTTTCAAATGTACTTTTAAATGTTGTTCTTTGGGGTTTAAATGTTTTATTTACAAATGAACAAATAACAATTGATCTTGATGAAAGAAATTTGAACAGGACTGGAGTTGATAAAAATTTATGGCTGTGACTATCATTTGGCCGGTGTTTGAGCTTCGGTCATAGACGTAAGTAGTTTGATGCTGGTGGCGATGATGTAGGATGGGTTACAGACACAAACACATTTTTGCTGTCTTCCCTTGCTATCATTCTGACAGAAATAGCACTAAGTAAATGCCTTCAGCCTTCTCTGGCATGCAATTTTTCATCCAAGCAAAACATAATGTACCTAGGACCTAAAAGAAATTTAATAATCTCTACATTCTTGTGATTTGTTAGACCTTTCCCACAAACACCTACAGAAACTATATAATGTTTGCCTGGAGATTTAAGGTAACAGGCTTACACTTGCAGCAAGATGAATTTTTTATTAGATGTTAGGCAGACTCGTTGTGCTGATGTTGGGAAGTGTAGCCAAGAGAGTGTATGGAGAATGTCCTTCTATGGATATTTTAAAGACCTATTTAAACACCCACAGCTATCCGTGAAACTTCCAGGATAGATCAGTTGGAAGCTAGAGAATGAACTCTATGAACCGTATGATTTCACCAACTTCCAATATTCCAAAATAATGTATCCACTAATTCAAAGAGCACTGAAATGACACCTGTAAGGAGCAGGGCTGGTAATGACTGGTAATAACTATCATAGACCTGCCAGCAACGTTTTTAGACCTTCTACACACGTTTGTGAAGCTGTTATTCCTGAGGGCAACTACTAGTTTGAAAGGCCATTTTTCTTCAGAAGGGAAACACAGGGGCTTGTCTTTAAGATAAAACTAAAATAAGAACCTTTAAGTTCAACTATGTGAAGTTCAGCCTGACAGAGTTTTAATATTTAGCTTGGTTAATTAAATCCCATTTTTTGCCCTGAATTTAATTATCCCAATCATTGAGGTAATTTACTATAATAATAAAAAGGGGGCTAAGAGGAATGGAAGAGAATCTGACTGTTCCTTCATCTGGCTCACTGGGGGCATTTCTTCTTCAATTGTCAGTTTATGGATGGCGGTGTTTTACGGGGTATTATGAATTTTCAATTAGCGAGGAAATGAAAATGACAGACAGACCAGTAGATCATCAATGAGTGACTGTATCAGGCAATCACTAAAAAGCTCATGTGTAAGTTCAGGACATATTTTGCTATGAATTCATGGGACCTTAGGCAGTTCCTCTCCCTTAGCTGGAGCTTCTATCATGTTCTTTATATACTGTATGGATAAGCCCTTGTGTAGGGTTTCTATTCAAAGGTAAGAAAGTCAAATATTTGCCACTTCTAAGCAAAAATGAGTGCTCAAACAAAAAGGTGACCTTTCTTGTTTAGCTGTCACTTCCAATATACAAATGGTCTGTTGGCTTAATATTGCTCACGCTCTGCAGTCTCAACACTGAGGTGCCGTGCAGTAGAATCAGAGTCAGATTCAAATCCCAGCTGGAAACTTGCTGTTTCCAGTTACTTAATCTCACTGAGCCTCAGTCTTGTCATCTGTGAAATGAGGATGGTACTATCTACTTCTCTCAGACTGCTGGAGACTGCTGGAGAGGAAGTAGGGGACACCACACAGCCCGTCTGACAACAATAGATGCTCTGCAAATAGTGACTCTTTCTCTTCTGAACAAGTCACAAGTATGCTTATAAATGAATAACAGGCACTGATATATCCTAAAGCTAAACACAATGGCAAATATGCCGGTTTGGTATCAACCAGGGCAGTGTTCCTCACACTTTAAAGAAGCCGTGATTTACCTGGGGATCTGGTTAAATATAGATTTGCATTCGGCCTGAGAGTCTGCATTTTAACAAGCTCCCAGGTGATGCTGATACTGCCAACTGGAGACCACAATTTTAGTAGCATGGAACTAGGGCAATGACTTTTGAATACTGAGTTGACTTTGAGAGACTGGGCTAAGTTGCAAAACAGAATTTTACTCTACCCTTTTTGGTTTGTTTGCTTAACGATAAAAATATTGGGGAAATCTGAAGATGCTATAGAAAAAAAAGTTTGCATGAACACATTTAAAAATCTGGGAAGCTCAAATCCATTCTACACACTTTCATTTATTGTCTGGACAGATAAAGTACAAATAATTCAAACACAACAAGATTATGGAAAAAAAAACATTTACAATACTTTCCCTCAGAAATCATCTAAACTAGCAAGATTAACATGAAGTCATTCATTATAACTAAAGTATACAACTGCCTGGTCCTAAGATTTTTTTTCCTTTTTTTTCCCCCAAGAGTGAACACATTATAGAGAAGAGATTTTGGCATGCCTTTCCCACTAATGCTTAGCAAATGCATCGGAACTTTGCCAGCAAACTGCATTCATTCATAGCAGGTGATGTAAAAAGGTTTCCCTGAATGTCCAACGAGTGTTCTCTGAACTGAAATCTGATGTTTTTGTCCAAAACCGAAAAGAGGAAAAAAAACAGAAAAAAAATTTAAAGGAGGAGTCTATGATGCAGCCTTGGTTTTCGTTATCTGTCTACCACTATGACTACTACGACCAAGTTTGCCTCTTCAGTGTGAGAACAACAGTTCTGTCTACATGCACTTAGTGGGTTCAGCATGGGAAAAAACGCACAAAATAAGCACAAGTTATAAATAACCATAACGTTTTATTACCATTAAGACTAAACTTGTATTGAAAAGATTTTATATAACAAGACAAGAAAAGCAATAGCAAATTTAACTATCAACTAGATTATGCATAGCGAGTAACTGTTTCTATTACCCAGGGAAGAGCAGGAATCCTTGTATTTTTTTGTTTTGTTTTTGTTTAAATATATAACCGTACAAAGCACAAACATACTAAAATGCTCAGTGCACTGGACGTGGGAGAATGCTCCCTCAGTCATTTTGTTCCCTTAGCTCTGTTTTGTTTTCCCCAATCTGAATTACATTAAAATAAAGACCCAGTTGTTTTTATTTTTCTACTGTGCAGTAAGAAAAAATATTCACAACAAACATGACAATATATCAAACAATAGTTCTACACAAGTTACCTTGATACCTCTTGAACTGTCACTTAAATATCATAAGAAAACATTTTAAGACATATACAAACGAAACTAGCCAAGTGTTACAACTTATAATAAATTAACCCAAAGAAAAAAATAACTTTATATATATATATTTATATTGTATATACACATACACACACAACAGAATGACACAATAATATGCTTCTTCCCATAGTTTAAGTAAACAAATAAGTAGTCTAGCCAATCTAGCTATATTTGATCTCGGCCATAGGCATCATCACGTCGATTAAATAAATAAGTGTTTCAAGCAACATAAACAGTGTTTCAAATGTACCAACACAGCCCAATTCTATCAGCATGGGCTACAAAGTGAATTTGAAAATTCCTTAATGAATTTAAAGCAAACGTATCTTTTGTTTTCCTCTCCTAAACACATTACATTTAACTATGATACTAAGATATGTAAATAATTTCGTAGCACCTACTGCTCAAACTAAGGAAGTTTTAGATCAAAAGGAAAATTAATCTTTTTAATTTTTGTTCTGCTGACATCCCATACTGATGACTTAAAGAAAAACTGTCTTTCAACTCATCTCCTTGCTTTTGGGTTTTGACTGTGGGGAACTGTGGTACCCTGGGTAGAACGAACACTCCTTTCCCCTAGTAATTAATAATTTTTTAATTATTATTACATGCTATGAAAAGATATGAAGATCATCTGTTTATAGCCCATCCTTCAAAAAACAGTCTACGAATCCAGTTTAAAACACACATCTTGATCTCTAAAAAGTTACCAGTGCAGTATGAACGCGACAAAGTTGTCAATTTCCCCTAAATTAGCCAGTCAAAATATTTTTTTCTCAAATCCAGATTCTCTTGTAAAAATTCTTTATATTTTATAAAAATAGATTTTTCTTGAAACCCATTTTCAGCAAAGAGACCACCTCTTTGGCAACAATGTTAATGTTATTAAATTGTTAATGTCATCAGGTATCCCCCTTGCCCCCATCCCCTAACAGAAGACTGTTTTAGTTCACATGATATAAAAGAAAAAAGGAAAAATAAAAAAATTTGCAAAAGTTTTTTTTCATTTTTGCAATTTTTATTATTCCTCTTTAATCTGTGTGGGGTTTTTTTTTGTTTTTTTTTTTTACCAATCTGATTGGATCAACATTTGACAAAAAAGAAAAATCTTTTTTTCTTTCTTTGAATCCCATTACTTTGTAAAAATTGTTTTATTTTTATTATTTTTTTTTTGTCTTTTGTTTTTCTTCTTCAAATGAGCGAATGGTCATCTTAAAAAGATCCACCTTCAAGGAAGGTAGTAAAGTTAGCTGGCTGGGTAAAAATCCCTGCACATTGCTATCTATGTATATTATATTCAACAACGACGGCTATGAAAGAACATTCAATGCATCAAAGGTATTTTTTTGTTTTTTTCTCTTTTTTTCTAAGCATTATAAAATCCTTTCCTGGTACACCTCAGGATACTCCAATGTTTTAATACTTAGGCAACACTGGCTTATAAAGTCCATGGTTGAATATAAGCCTTGAAAAGTTTGTTTCTCTCTCTTTTGTGTGTGTGCGTGTGTATGTGTGTGTGTGTGAGCGTGTGTTTTGTTCGTATATATTTATATATATATTTTAATAAGTAAGGATGGGAGATTCAGGACTTATGGGCTTTGTTGGTTTTAAAGGAAACTTGTAACACTCGGTCTCCCAGGCGGTACCCGTTGAGGCTGGCGATGGCCATGGCCGCCTCGTCATAGTTGGTCATAGTGACGAAGCCGAATCCCTTGCACTTGTTGGTGTTGAAGTCACGGATGACCTTGACGTTGTTCACTGCGCCGAAGGGGCCGAAGAGCTGCCAAAGGACACTCTCGTCGGAATCGGGGGACAAGTTGTAGACAAAAATGCACCAGCCCGTTCCTGTGTGACCAGGGATGTTCATTCCCACAAGGCTTGTCATCCCGTCAATAGTGATTGGGGAGAACCTGGGGGGACAAGCAGAAGGGGGGACTGGTCCAGACATCAGTCTGACCACGGATAACACACAGATGCACAGACACAGACACGGGGCAGAGGGCTGAGTGAGTGTTTGCAGGAGAGTCTTCAGGGTTTAAAAACCAAAATGCAAAAACTAATGTCTGTGGTATTTCTTCTGATGGGAATGGCTAGAATGGCTAAGGCATGTGTATGCCAAGAGAAAGGCCTAGGTCAATTCCTAAAAACAACAAGGAACTCCCAAAGCTAGGCTCTATCATAGTTCTACCACAGTATATGTTCATGGGGTAACCCACCCTGACCCTTACTTACCCTCCCTCCCCGCAACAGACAGTGAGCTCTTAGAAGGGGTTCTATCTCATTCATTCTGTTGCTCTCCTTACTTACTCAGTGGAGCACACATGGGATCTCACAGACATAGTGACACATAGAAAACATTCAATAAGTGTTTATCGATTGAATAAGTGAATAACATTGGTGGAATCAATGCTTGGGAAATTTTATTTTTTAAGGCAGATTAGGGGATGGCCCTAGAAGTGCTCATGTCTACCATCTTTGCAGTCCCTTGACTTATGGCTGTCAGAGATCTCTTGATGTTACTGAGGATGGAGAGAATGTGAGAATGAACAGACATGTCTTGTTATTAATCAGATGGGTGGCTCATGTTTCATTTAGCACGTGTTCAAAAGTTCCCCCAAAAAACTCTGAACAATAATAATAAAGACATATCACTCCTTGATGCTGTATTTTCTGGAATTCATTTCTAAGGACACAGGAGCAAGATTTCAAGTGGTTTGTGCATTTATGTATCTTGAATCACTGTAAATTAGAACAGCATAAAACTGTTATTTGCCTTTTTACAACAACTTTTGTATTAGGCTTCGAAATCTTCTCAGTTTCCATGTAATCTTGAAAATAAAAACAACCTTTCAGATTCTATTCACTGTCTGATAAAATATATCCATGTGTGACTCATGATGGATGCATCACATGAAACAATTAGGTTACCAGTGCCTACAGCAGAAAAATATCTGTTAACACTTTGTTTTATACCAAACTTAACAGGGATTTTGATCCTATACACTGACCAGTGTCTTGCTTTTCATTTTGTCATTTTTGTTTTTTCCTGAAGAGGGAGATAGAAGAAGAAGAGGAAGCAAAAACTGGGGAAAAGAATAGGATAAAGTGTCAGGTAGGACTGTTTTAAGAAAAAGCAAATATTCTTGGAGATCTGGAAGTCCTACGAAAGAAGAGTTCTGTATCTAACTATAATTTAGATAATTAAATGGCTGCTGAAGATACGCTAGACACAACAACTCAATAAATATTATTTTTGGTCTTATTCACTAAGTCAATCTTCCCTCTTGCTTAAAAATGAATAACAGGACAAAACCAAAAAACATCATGGTACGAATTCGTAGAAGGGCAAACTCATGTCGGATTGTTATCTGCACTACTTCTGAAGACTGTCTTCTCATCCATCACTCCTCCAAATGAGTGAATCGACCCTTTTCAGTTTATAGGTGGGGAACAGCTAAGTATTTATTACAAAGCCAAAGTCAGGGCCAGCAAAGAGGTTTCAAGCACAGCCTCAACTCTAGGGGGTAGTGGCTTCCTACTTTTGTAGGAAGGATTCTGGATCCAAATTTGGGTTTAATAGGAAAAGAGAATGCTCTTATCAATGAGTGATGTTTTCTATGGGTGGGGAACTGGAGGAGGAGGCAGCATGCAAGCTGCAGCTGTGCCTTCCCTGGCCTCATCTATGGATAGACATCACTCTTTTCATAATATTTGGTGCTACCTGACTAAAGTTAGAGAGGAGCAAAAGTTTGGGACACAGTTGGGAAGGATGTAAAATGTGTGGGAACAGGCAAGCTGTGTGCTAGACACGTGGAGGTAATTCACAGTTATCCTCACTGGTGCCGGGATAGAGATTCGAGAGGCTGGCGCTCTGATAGTGAAGCCTGCAGTCAGCTGACTTCCTCTACTGCGTGGCAGTTTCCAGAGTCGGGATACTTACCATGCATGGCCAAGTGGTGAAAGAACTGCCTCATACAGGGAGTGTGACTCAGCTATTAACGACCACATCTCTTTCCCTTGACTGTAGGAAGGGGAATTAAAGTGTGCAGCTCTACTGAGCAGGATGATGGAGATGCTATGTCCCTAGCTGCTCAGTGGAGCTTATCAAAAGCACATATGGGAATCTTACGGTCACAGTGACATGAAGCACTCAACTTCCCGAGATTCAGCTTTCAGACTAGGTACGGAACACCCTTGTGACTGCATTCAGAGAGTCCCCAAACCTTGACTCTATTTGAGCCCCAACCCCACAAAAAGGCTTTAAATGAAAGAAACAGCAAGTTTAAAACATACATACATATATAAGCAAGGGAAGCTTTATAATAACTGATAAAACCTGTAACAAAAGAAACCCTTGGTTTAGGTGCACACAGATACACTTTGTTCTCAGGCTGTGCCTGAAATGCACACTGAGCTGGGGGTGGGAGTCAGAAGGTCATCCACGTGTTTATTCATGCTCTGGCCAGGGCTGGTAGTCCAAAAATCTAATTTTTCCACTGACAATCATAAGATTGTCAACCATGATTAGCAAAATGTTCTAATTTTGATTTGCTGGAATCTGCCCTCTTAACTGAATCTTGGCATTGCTAATGCAAAGCAGTTGCTCTGCAAGTTTGCAAAATCAGCTGGCAAAGAGTCGGAGCCTCCCCCTTAGGGGAGCCGTTCAGAGGACCAGCTTATCAAGGGCTCGGTAGCTGTGGCACCTGAACCATAGGAGAAGCCCACCTGCAAATAAAAGAAAAAGTGAAACACACAAACACACTTTGTGTGCCCTAAAAGAAACAAAACCAACTGAGGTCTCAAATTAAAATTAAGAATTTGACATGCTGGTGGAAGAAAAAGGAAGAATTAAAAAAAAAAAAAAGTAAAGTTAGTGAATTAACAAAAAAAATTCTAGCCCCAGTCTGTGCCAACACGGACATCTGGCAATCTGTGGAGTTTTAATTACCTCTTTACGCCATAGGCCATATTAAGCAAATTGTCCAGCCTGCAAAGAGAAGGAGGGTCTCTGGGTTAATGCCTCACAGATGGCAAGATCGTTCAATGGAACTATTAATAAGAATGCTCCATTTTCAAAGAAGAAAAGCTCAACAACTTTCCCCAATGCTAGGAGTCCATCCACTGGTAGTTTCCCCCTTCCCTGCCTCCAACCAAAGTGATTCATGTTCAGGTCAATGCTGGAGTTTAAAGCAAGTGTCTAATGAATCTCCCTTTCTTTCAAGGTCTGAATTAATTCCACTCCCCCCACCTCTCAGAACATTTGTGTGGATTTGTTTTCTATTGTGTGTGAAATCGTTAAAAAGGGACAGCTTCTTAAGTTGTTCACCTTTTATTGTAATCAAACTTGTGAATAAAGGTCTCTGTTCCAGATTAACGAGACACGTGCACAGGCGATGCATATCAGAACGGAGCTTTTCTTTTAGCCTGGCTACATTACCTAAATCTTCTTACCACACATCTTTTTGGGCGGGGTTGGGGGGGTTGGGGGGGGTTAAGATCTTTAAAAATTAGCTTACAATTTACAACCTGAAAGCACCTCCCAGCAAACTGCCATTATGTTATAATCTCCCTCACACTCCGCACCTTACTTGGGGACAAGCTCTTCACACCATGGGGCAGTAGTAACCATAGTTTCCACCATTAAAAGCCTGCTGGAAAGCCTTTTTACATAAATACTGCATGTGCTCTCACACAAAATAAAAATTAGATGACTTGGACTCTTTGTGAAACCATTAACCATTTCAAATTCACAGGGCATGGGAGGACACTGCAGTGGCTGATTTTTCTCCTCACGTGGCCAGATGGAAAGGTCTACTATCTTCCTATGTAATGTTTGAAAAGGAGAAAAACCCTTTCATTCAATGGAAGTTGGGATGTGGGTGGAATAAAATAATTATTTAGAATTATTATGGGTAGGTCAAGAATTTATTCTCTCTTGCACAACAGAGGCCAGTCAAGGTCAGACTGCCTTCATGGAGAGAAACCTGCCTTTCAGAAATGTCCCAGGAGAAGGGAAATGCTCTATTGCACCAGAAGCCTCCTGGGGGTTGGATACCTGAAGGAAACTCTAATAAGGCTTGGATAAAATCTTCTCCCTTGTCTTCCCAGAGTCTGCTAACTTAACAGTCAGAATAAAGTTAACACAAAAGAGAGTAACCCCCCCAACCCAAGAGGGTTACCTGCAGAAGCAAGAGGAGGACAGGCCAAACCACTCCCTCTGGCAAGGACTGCCTCCTGGTCTACTTATTAAACACTCGGCCTCAGCCTTCAATCTAAGCTGCTGAATGTGGTCACTTATCTGTGATTAACTCTTGTTGAAACTGAACCTTCTTGTTTGGTTAAATGCAGTAATTTTGTTTTGACCGAAGAATCTGACGTATAAACCACAGTCACAGTGGTAAGTTAAAAGGAGGCTTGGAAGAGCACTCGGTCCAATCATCTCATTTGACAGCAGTGGAAACTGAGGCACAGTGATTCCTGGGGGCAGAGGTTCTTACTCTTGCACCATCCTTCAGGGCTGTGGGCTTCCCCGCCCGGCCCTCACCCAGCTCTGGACTCACGTAGCAGGGCTCTTTCACCCGTGGGCATGCCTACCTGAACCTCTGAGCCTGGTGGTGAAGTGGGCCGGGGTAGCGCCTGTTGGGGGACTGGTAGAGCTGGGACAGCAGGGCCTGGCTGGACTTCTGGCTGGGGTTGTTGGCAAACTTCACAGTAATCGGTTCCGTAGCACCGCTGGGCTTCTGGCCATTCAGCCCTTTGATGGCTTCTTCTGCCTCAATCCTCTTATCAAACCGGATGAATCCCACCCCTCTAGACACTCCTGGGGAAAGAAAAAGAACCTTCATAAAGAGTGAACAAACCAAATTGGTAAACATCTCTGGGAAGAGATAGGCTTGGCCCCATGGACCTTCTGTGGGGAGTCAGCCCACCTGTGGGGCCAGGGCTGAGTCTGGCTCCCTGAATCTCTCTCACCCATCAAGACGTATCTGCCTGCATTTTGGCCATCATGGCTCTGCACAGATGACTCCGATCCATAGAACACAGACATCTCTCAGATCTGTCCCTTCCACCCCTCCACCAGCACCCTGCTCAGTCCTTAATTTCCTTTAGTCGCTATAACCGATCACCCACTGTCCAGTTTCTGGTCCTCCAATATGTCCTCCACACCTAGCCAATTAAGTAATCTATTTGAAAAGCAAATTCTGACCACATTATACCTTTTCTGTACCTTTTCAATTTTTTACCTTGTGCATGGTACCTGTTTCTCACTGCCACCCTCCCCCTAAACACAGAATAACAAACAAAGAACATCCACAACAAACCATTCTGTGGCTCCCTGTTACATACAGATAAAGTCCAGACTTCTTGGCATGGCATTTAATGCCCCTGACAATCTGGCCCCAAATCCCCTGTTGAGCCTTGTGCTGGCCATACTGAACTGGCAGATACTCCTTGAACAGGTTTGTTCTTCCTTGACTCCATGCCTTAGGATATGTCCTATCCACCTACTCTATAGGATACATCCTATCACCTAGAATGCTCTATCCCTCCTTCTTGCCACATAACTGCAAGCCATCCTCCAAAACCCTGTTCAAACACCACCTCCTGGATGGAGCCTTCTCAACAGTCCCCACCAGGAAAGCACGCCGTCTCCGAGCCCTGTGGTGCACTGGACAGCCCCTAGCAGGAACTCACCTAAGGGCAGGACTGTGCCTCCTTCATCCCTGGTCCCAGTGTCCCTCTGCACAATGTCTGGGACAGAGCCAGCTTCAGTGAGGGTTTGTTGCATGAGTCAAAGGATAAACATGTGCTGAACTGCTCTCAGGGGGTGTTTTAAATTGGGATCAAATTTGGAATATGTATAAACATCCTGTCATTAAAAATGCAACCTGGGAAGCCTTACGGTTCTTACTGAGAGATGGTAGCTGCCTTTCCTTATTATGGACAAAGTACCGCAGTACCAGATCCTGGGTTCATATCCCTGCACTGCTACTAATGAGCCGCACAGAAGTCAGATCCCCCACTTTGGACCTCTGCTTCCTCACTTGTGAAATGAGGCAATCTGAGGCTCCCTCTAGCTCTGTAATGCTATCGTTGGAGCCAGAGCGATACAGACAGGTTCTTGTCACAGATAAAATTAATGTGACTTGGTTGAGGGTTGAAAGAGACTTTGAAGGTCATTTAGTCCCACTCTCAAACTGATACCTGAATCCTCTTTTTGGGTTCCCTGCCAAGTAGTTTAGCTGCTGCTGGAACAATTCCCATGATGGAGATCTTCTACCTTCCAAGATGGCCCATTTTAAATTTGGACAGTTGATTGATAAGAAGTCTTTCTACTAAGGCAAAATCTGTCTACTCATGACCCATATCTTTTATCCTAAGTAGCCATTATCCCACTGCTCCTATGGGTCACAGGGCACTGGCTGGTGACACTGAGACACAAGGAAAGAAATGACAAAAAAACACTTAACCTGTGACTTGATCAACCAGGATTCGTGAGGTGATGATACGGCCATATTGCGAGAACAGCTGCTCCAGTTCCTTCTGGGTCATGGTTTTGGGAAGGCCGCTAACGTAGAGGTTAGCATCCCTGATTGAGGCAGAGCTCGGACGGGCATATGAGACCTAGGAAAAGGCAAGAGGAGCTAAATCCATTAGAGGCAACACCCTCTGAGTAGAGACTGAGACAACAACCACGATGACAGCCCCTCGTCTATCGTTCTAACTCATGGTGGCAGTTTAAATAACTCAGTAGTTCAGCATTTTAGCTACTCTCGTAATAGTAATGAGAACCAGGAGAACAACAATAGAGGAACAAAAGGAGAGTTGATGAGAACTTAAAACAAATACACAGATAAGGGTCTCTAGGTGCAGAACAAAATAGCTACTATAATATGGCAGCTGTTAAACGCAGAACTACCCACACATGGAGTTCTGAAGATTTGCCTCCTGGATGTGGGTGTATAGATGATTTACTGTATCCAACACATAATAATCTTTGAATAAACCAAAAAAAAAAAAAACCCACAAAACCCCATGAAATTCTGCTCTGCAGATTTCTCGCCTTGCCACCTTCCCTACCCCCATCCCGTTCTTGAACACATAAAAGGGATCAGGTTCTCTGCAAGACTTTTTATGTCCCATCCTTTGTGTCGTTCCAATCTGCTCCCACAGGGTCTGCTCTCGCTGAATGACAAAGTGCTGGTGAAATGGGGCTGAATGAACATCTGCTTGCGAAAAGGGATATGTGACCTTGTCATAACATCTGCAAGAACCAGTTGCCTTCTAACTTTGAGGCGGAGCAGATAAAACCACAATAAACAAAATGAGGGCACTGCAGTATGAAGGGAGGGAGAGGGCAGTGGGAGAGAGGAGCGAGCCTCACCGATGGTTATGATGGTTATAATAAGTTCGACTTTGTAAATTTGTCCTCCCAGATCTCTCAACTGCTTTTTTTTTCCCCCAAAAAGCTAACACAGAAGTGTAAACAGATCTGAAATTCCATCTGCAAGGAGCCAAATCTGTAGCAGTACACATAAGCAAAGCAAACCCCAGCAGTCATTAATTTTAGACTTTCATTTACTTATTTATTTATTTTTTAAGAAAACAACATCAGACATTTGAAATATAATTTACAGCTAGTCTAACAAAAGCACTTTCCTGCTAAAGCTATTTCTGGGGCAGTTATGGCTCAGAATAGATGATGAAAACAGTCATTTCATCGCACATCTGACAATGTTGGACAGGAAGAGACCTATATGCCTTAGCATTTTTCAGTTGGGAGTCTTATTGAATCTATATAACCAATTCACAAGACCGCTAAGACTACAGGGGTGAGAGTGTGTGTGTGTGTGTGGGTGCGCACTGTGCACACACAAAAGCAGGTGTGCAAAAGGAATTGTACATGTTAAACTGGACCTTGGGCATTAAGAACTGAAGCTCCAGCAGCAAAGCAGACCTTGAGTCTGAGGATGGGACTAGCAGCGGATCTAGCAAAGAGGAATGAAGGATGAGCAGCCCCCTCCCTCACGGCACTCTCTCCCTTTCCATGACAGAGATGCCAGGGCCCTTTACGGGTCCCACACCTAAAAATAGATGTTGACTCAACAGATCAAATGATGTGACTAATTTGCCTCACTGGCCTCCTCCTGCGGATGGAGCAAGGCAGCTCACCTGCAGTGACTACGTCTTCCAGAAACTCATGGGTGGCCTCTGTAGGCTCCTTCCCAGCACATGGCTGACAGGCAGAGGGGCCTTTACATGGGGGTGGTGGTGGTGGTGTGTGTCCCTGTGTGTGCATTCTGGGGGCGCTGAAGAAGCAAGAACTCTATGTGACTGCCTGGACAGGCTCTCCTACCCCTGTCCTTTAAGGGACAGTATTCCAGGTTATTATCTAGCAGAACTATTTTTTAGGCATGAAGAGGGAGTGGGAGGGAGAGGGAAATAAAAACATCACAGTGATATGTCCATGGTAATGAGGGTCACCCTTGTCTCACCCCTGCCAATTACTGACAAATTAATTATCTGAATGACCTTTGTGCTCCCCCAAAACACACCCGCTTCCTCTATGCCTTTGTTCATGGAGAAAATTTTTCCACCTACTTCCTCAGGTCCTAATCCCATTCCCCTTTAAGGCTTAGCTCAAATGCCACCTTCTCTAGACCACTTTCACTGTTCTTATCTCCTGAAAATCGCTCTAGCAGTGCTTTCAATGAACCGCACCCATGATACTTAACCTGTTCTGATCTTGATTTACCATCTCTCTATCTAGTCTGCTGCTCTCCTTGAGGTCAGCGTGTGTGTGTGTGTGTGTGTGTGTGTGTGTGTGTGTGTGTATGTGTGTGTGTGTGTCTTATTCAGCACTGTGGCCTCAGCTCCCAGCACAGAACCTGATACCCATAGGGTGCTCAATACCCACTGAAAGAATGAATGAACACCAACAGATCATAATGAATGACATGGGCATTAATGGATCTTTGGGAGTAATTGCAGCTTGGGTTCCTCCACTTAGGGGGATCACTGAGAGTCAAGCATCCAGAATCACAGCTGTGTTTCTCTACTGAGCTGAGAGTTAAGGGATAGGTTTCCCGTTTTCCAGTGCTTGGGGTTGGAGGGACTGAAAGAAGACTGTTCTAGGACTGGACACTACTTAGAGGCCTTCTCTTAGCAAACATTTCCTGAGGAGCTACTATGAGCCTGTATGCTGAGGACATGCAACAAGCAAGAAAAAGACATGGTCTCTTGCCATAAAGGACTTCCAAGTCCAACGAGGGCAAGAGACAACACATAGGAGGTACTCAATAAATATGAGTTGAGTGGAAGAATGGTAACATATGGACCAACCGTCACAATGCCACAAGATGCATGCTATTCCAGGGCTATATTGGTGGGGCTGGGACGCAGAGAAGGGGAGACTAATCTCCCTTTTAATTAAGGGTTAAAGGGCCAGGAAGGAGACAGAGCTGAGGTGAGACTCGTAGTGAGACAGGTGGCGTGACAGTGTGTGGTCGGTCAGGGAATGGTGGCCTGATGACAGCCCTCCTTTGTTGTGAGGATAAACGAGATGATGAAGGTCAAGGGCTTAGTGCAGTGACTGCCTGGCACCCAATAAATGCACAATGGAGAGTAATGACCTTGGTTCCCATGAATTCGGGGCAGCCAGAGCTGGGGTACAGAGGGGAGCAGGCTCGGGACAGATCTGCTAGGGAAAAGGAGCTGGTGCTGGAAAGTCAATGACAGAACCAAAACCATTTCCCTAAAAGATAATTCTGACAGAGGCAGAAGCTCAGCCAAAGAGAATTACCGTGACGGACCCCAGCCACAGAGCAGTGACAAATCCCCAAGGTGAACCGCACCTCGATCATTCACCAAGCCTAATTCCTGCTAACTTTTTCTCCTCTATTTGGAACCTTAAGTCTATTGTTGTCTTAGCACCCTGTCTAGGAAACCTGTAAGTGAGAGTGGGCAAAAATGACAGAAAAAGGATCTTCCCACATTCAGTTTCAAATGCTTGTCCCAGTATCTGAACTTTCCAAGTTTACTCAGACATTTATTAAATCCTGAGTGACTACAGGTGTCAGGCCCTTTGTTAGGCTGAAATATTCCTAAAAAATTGCCGACTTGTAGCCCCTGCAGAGAGTCAGCCATTGCTGGCTTGTTAATCCTACTGAGCCAGTGGCCTAGAGCCCAGGGCTTCTAATGAAGGAGGCAGCACCCCGAGCCTCAATCAGGATCCTCCTGCTTGCTTCATTTATCCAGAATCTGTGAAGATAAGTCTGGCATTTCTAGGCCAGCACTGATCTTGCTCTGGAGCTCAGAAAGAGCTGGGAGTGTGAAGGCCACTCCTTTCTTTCCGGGTAACAGTGGCCCAAAGGCAGGTGATGGTGAACAGCTGACTTTACAAATGATCCTGTTTTTATTTTTGAGGGAGATTAGCCCTGAGCTAACATCTGCCGCCAATCCTCCACTTTTTGCTGAGGAAGACTGGCCCTGAGCTAACATATGTGCCCATCTTCCTCTACTTGATATGTGGGACGCCTGCCACAGCATGGCTTGACAAGCGGTGCATAGGTCCACACCCGGGAGCTGAACCAGTGAACCCCAGGCTGCCGAAGCGGAATGTGCAAACTTAACTGCTACGCTACTGGGCCGGCCCCTACAAATGATCTTGATGGGAGATTTGCAGTCCCTCCAAACTCCCCATCCCTCCCCATCCCTGGAGGCTCACAGAAACCCCCACCCTTTGCCCCCACAAGAGTGACAGGACCGCGTGGAGCTTATGAGCCCTGACCAAGGGCCAGCTCCATCACTCACCAGCTGCAGGACATTGGGCAAGTAATTTGATCTTGATAAGTCTCAGTTTCTTTACTAGTAAAAAAGGGGAAAATTCTCCTTTGATGGGTTATTGTAAAGAACTGAGATAATAGATTTAATGTGTCTAGCACATACCTAGAATTTAGTAGATACTTAGTAAATACTATTATGTGATGAGTCATACAGGCTTTTGTGGGCCAGCCTGGGACTTTAGCCCCTGTTGGGACACACCTTTTACTTTTACCACACCTCACACATCAGGAACACTTCCAGTGAGCGCTTACAGAGGCACTGTCCTCCCCCGCCAGCCTGGTGGGATGTGGGTCATCCTTTACCACTTCACTGCCATGAATTTCCTCCAGCACATTCCTACAGATTCCCCTGCTTCACATCCACAGAGTACTTTCTATTTTCCAAAGTGACTTCACAAGGCTCCTCTCAGCAATTCTCCCAAGGTGGTAAGGAGGCATTGTCATTCCTCACAGAGGGGCGGCAAGACAAGGGCTGGGGGCTGCCCCTTCCCACAGCACTCGCAGGTTCCTTCACCGGTTCACAGCCAGGGCTTGGCCAGAGCAGGGTGGGAGGAACAGCACAGCCTGGGGAAAAATGTTTCCTGAATTATCCAGTAACACCGTGCCCTTTGTCTGACCCTCCATGGTACAGAAAAGGGAGAGGACTTGGGAAACACGATAAAGGCACAATCTCGGGTGTTATGAGGAGGGTAAGATGAGAGGAAAGCCATCTTCCTCTGTCCTGCAAGGTGCTCCTTTAGGAAAACACTAGCGTTAGAAGATGAGTGTTCACTCATTCACCCCCTTCCTGAGCACCTCCTGTGTGCCAGGCCCTGTGCCGGGTGCTGGGAGAGTCTTTGCTTAAGGATCCCACAGTCCATCGAGGGAAGTAAGCAAAGCAAGAGTGCAATGCAGGGCTGCTCCTGACAGGGGGGCCTCACTACCCACTCCCAGCATTTCCTTCCTTGTGGAGGGAGCCCCCTGGAGTACCAGTCTAAGCCTCTTTGTACCCTCTCACCCCCTCTTCTCCAGGGGAAATGGAGTGGCCTCTCTGAATAGGCTTCAAGAAAGGCAATGGTCATGTGAGCCTCAGATGCTGCCTACTTCCTCCCTTCTGGGAGTCAGATGCCAGCCGGAAGCACACTTTCTGTTCCAGGCTCTAAGTTCTATGGGAGCAGGCTATGCTCTCATATGGGGAAGCCTGTGGGGTCCAGAGCATCTGTGACAGGGTGTGTCAGTCTGTCAAAGTATGGGGTTCCATGTTAGGAAGCCCATTGTGTCCATGGAATCCATCTGGGCCTTAATTAGTAAGAACATGACCTTAGGATTCCATACGCTTTCCTCTTTTGTCTCATGTGTTAATTGACTTAGAACTTAGATGTGGAAAACAGGGGTGTCATTTGTTGGGCCCTTTTGAAATACAATAAGGATCTCTACGTTGACTGGATGTTTTCACGAGCTACGCATTCTATTCACAAAACTGTTAATCTCTACAACTACGGTTCATGGTAAGTGGAAATAAAGGTGACAAGTGACACTATCCTTGACACACCTTGAAATCTGATTCACAGAACTTCTTGCTAGAATTGGCCTCAAAGGTTCAGGACAGGATCCAAGACAGCTGGCCACCCACCTTACACATTTCCAAGGAGAGGAAGCTCACTCCCTTGTGAGACATCCTACACCATCACTGATTACTGGAAAGTTCTTCCTTCTACTAAGTTCAAACCTGTTTCCCCATAGCTTCGATCCTTCTCCTATTTGTATTTTAGCTGCACACACTAGGGGCATCCTTCCTGTTCTCATTACCGCTCATCTGGTGGGTCTCACTGACAGGGACCACCTAGAGCACCAGGCAACTGTATTTTGAGACAGGCCACTCTGAAGAAGTTCTCATTTATGTTACTTTAACTGAAATTGAGCATCTATTCTGGAATGGAGACAGACTTTAAGAGCAAGGGCTTTGGGGTTGGAGAGATGTGGATTTAAATCCTAACCACTTACTAGCTGTGTGCCCTTGGGGTAAGTTACTTAAACTTTCCGAGCCGTATCACTTGAATAACATAGTTTAGAAGCTTTTTAACAGAGCTGTTGGAGCGTTAAACAAGCTAACGCATGTAAGATTTCTAGGCACCATGCCTGGCACACAGTAAGTGCTCAATGAACAGCGGCTTTGATATGACTGCTATGTTCTTAGGCCTTATGCTGGACACTGGGGGCACAGACATGACTACAACAGTCCCTGATGTGCAAGGATGTTAATCTAGCAGGAGACACACACAGAGACTGATCATTTCAGATCAGGCCGCAGATTTTCCGGAATCTGTTGTAACACCCTCCTCTCAGAGTAAGCACAAACTCCCCAAGCATACAGATCCCTGGGGGACACTCATTCCAAAAAGACTAGGAAAGTGGCAGCAGAGAACAGACTCTGGTGCTGCCAGGGCATTCTAGGAGCAAACCCTCCCAGGGACCTCTGATCTCACCTCCAGGAGTAGGGAGAGAAGAAAGAAGCCAGCTGGCTCCTAGAAACAAAAGCTTTGATTGTGAGAATTGGCTTCCCCTGTGCCTGTGACTGCAGCCCTGCCCACAGGCAGGACAGGTGTCTGCTTACGAGGCCCTACGCCTCATACTTCCTCCACCCACCACCTGACACAGGATAATTTTTTAAATTATGGTCAAGACCCGATAGTAACGTTTCTAATGATTTCTGATCATGCCACCTCTTCCTGCTCAAAACCTTCAAAAGTTCTCCAGCACCTTGTGATGAAAATTCAAACCCCATCCCTGAGCATTCAAGGCCCTCTGGGATCTGACCCAATTTCTTATCTCCTGTTAACCCCTTCCTGCCCCCTATGACTCAGTTCCCACAAAAAAATGTCAGTTTTCTGAATATGCACTTAAAGTTTCTACTTCTGTGTCTTTGTTTTTGCTATTTGTTCACCATCACGGCAAAATGAACTCCTGTGCATCCTGCCAGGCCCAGCCTGAATGTTGCCTCCTCCATGAGGTCCAGGCACAAATGACTGCCCTCTCCTTGGATCCTGCAGATGATAGCCATTTCAACGGCAGCAGCTATCACACCCTGCCTCCCATCAAAGCCATCTGTGCTAATACTTCATCTGCCAGAATAGCCTGAGCGCTCTGGTGGTCTCAGTGGACCCCCTGCGGTATCTAGTCTCAAAGTCTTATGTGGGGCAGGAGCTCAATAAATACTCTCTGAATTGAAATGAAAATGTATAATATACTGTATGCAATGGATTTTAGCTCCTTTCCCAGGAGCTGACTCTGATGTGGAGAAGGAGCTAGAGGGAATCATGGAGTTGAAGAGGTTCCAAGAAGATCGTGAGAGTATCTGGCACACAGTAGGCTGGATAAATGTTTCTTTAAAAAAAAATGGTGTGGTGATAGACTTATGTGCCTTATAACCTCTTTTAAAAAGTAAGTTTAAAAATTTTCGAGGGGGCTTACTTAGTACGAGGATCTCACTGTCTGTCTAGTGGCCCCCAGAAGAGAAAGACGTCCTAAAGGTTTCATGGCCCAGTTAGTGGAAGAGCTGGTCTTGGGATCAGGGTTTCAGATACTCAGTCTCCTCACTACACTGCAACTCCTGACTCTTGCTTTATGAAAGACTGATAAGATTACCGTGGCCGCCTGGAAGCTCCATACTCCTTTCCACCATACAAAGCCTTTACATATGCTGGCTGAGGCTTAGTAAGACTCATTCTGTACTTTCGTATGCAACTCTGAAACATGTAGATGGGAAAAAGTCTCCCCCTTTCCTCATGGAATTTTCACCTTAGGGGTCATCTTGTTCACTGTCATCCTCATTCTGGGAAGCACTACTTGGACCAACCCACTATAAGCCATGATCACCTACAAGTGAGATATTATTAGTTCCACTTTCCAGATGACAAACTCTGGCTCAGTGAGGTCAAGTACTTATCCAAGGTCACAGAGCCAAACAAACTAAGACAAAGCTGGATATGACTCCAAATTCTGGGATCGTTCCACTATACCAGGCTAACGTGGACAGTGAAATAAAAGCTGTGTGCTTGGCACAAATGGCTACTTTTCCTGGAAAGTTACCGAGCTGGAAAGATCATGCTATAATATTTTATTAGTTAGACTGTTAGAGTTGGAAGGAACCATTCTGCAGTTGAGAAAGTAAGTCCAGAAAAGTAAGCTGCCCAAGGTCACCCTAGTAGTTTTTGACAGAGCTGGGACTTGATTCTCCATCTTAACTCAGAGCTCCTTTGAATGGACATCAGGGGGAAGGGAAGAGGGATGTGGCTCTATGATCTTTGATAGACCAACTGATTTGCCCAGGAGCTTCATGATAACCATGGAGAAGTGATTCTTTATTCACCTGGGCGACTGATGTTCTAGGCCAGCATTGTCCAAGACAACTTTCTGGGATCATGAAAATGTTCCAGAACTGTGCTGTTCAATCATGGTAGCCGCTAGCTACCTGTGGCTACTGAGCACTTCAAACCTGCCTAGTGTAACTTAGAATCTGATCTTTTTATTTAATTTTAATTAATTTAAATTCAAATATAGATAGCCATATGTGGCTAATGGCTACTGTATTGGACAGAACAGCTCAAGGCTCAGAAACAACACAAAGTTACAGCATCTCAGAACTAGAAGGGGCCTTTAGGATCGTTTTGTCAGACTGCAGTCTGGTATAGGAATCCCTTCTACATCATCCCTAATGACTCCACTTGATGTCTGTGATAATCAGGGACTCACTACCACCCAAGGCAAATGTTCTACCCTGACAGCTGCATAGCTTCTCTTTGCAGATTACTGAAATATAGGATTGAGCTTCAGAGTAACCGTAGACTATTTTTTCCTAGAGAATAGAGAAGTAACCACTGTGGGGTGAATATATGACTGTAGCACCATCTTTGCCACCTTCCTCATTTGCCTCTGGACAGCCTATAGAGTGTCAGGTCTTTTTAAAACACAGAGCTGAGAATGGGATGCAAGACACTAGGGATGGGTTGACCAGAGTGGACAAGAAAGGACCACTATTTCCTGTGAATTGGAGTCCACAACTCTCCTAACACATCCAAGGTGTACTGAGCTTGTTTTTTTTTTTAAGCGCTCACATCAACTGTTGGCTTCTTTTATACTTGTAGACAGCCAAAACCCCCAAGCCCCTTTCCACACACTTCTGAAAACCTAGGTGTCTTCCCAATCTGTACCTGTCTAATTCTCTTTTGTAATGCAGACACAGGACACTGTGGACGACCTTTAAAATACTGGGATCATATCAACCTCACTGGGCAGAGAGAGCAGGGGAACTGTATTTCCATCTCTCAAACTCCTACACCCGTATCTGAAATTATTCACTGAAAGGAAGTTAACAGGGCACTGGGAAGCAGAGCAGCCAAACAGCCTCTCTCTCAGGAGAGAAAGAGCAGCCCGGTACAACTGGGGTGGATGGGTCTCCAGTTTCCACTGGTGTTGCCATGTGCCCTCTCTTGGCTCCTTGGGGATTCAGTGATCCAGCCGCCCCTGCTGACCTTGGCAGGGAAGCACTCCCACAGCGGCTCTGACTATAGCCACACGGGGGAGGACAGAAAAATGCCTTTTTATTATTAACAAGACTGAGGGAGGCAGTCTATCATTTCTGGGTTGGGTGGTATCTGTCAGCAAAAAAATGAGCTGCTAACTCTCCGGGAAGCACTAAGAGCAGTGATAGGAGAAATAATTGCTTATGCCGAGTGCAAAGAAAAGATGCCTCAGCGGAATGGAGGCCTTTAGCAAGGCAGGTGGATCCAGGCGGAGGGAGGCACAACTCCCTGATGACCCCTGGAGAGAGAAAGCAGCGGGAGGGGCAAACTGGAACCCGCAAAACTTAAGTGTGGAAAGATCCCCTGGAGGCACAGGCAGTGCTATTGGAAGAATAAAGCGAAAATGGAGAAATGGCTAAGCAGCATGACAGCACAGACGGGTGGGATGAAGGAGTTCATCCTCCTGCCCGGCGAAGGGAGGTTTTTCCCTTCTGAAAAGCCTTCGCTCATGCACATCTTCCCCTTCTCTAGTCCTGCTCCCTCCGGAACTGGGCTGCTGCCTCATGATAAAGCTTTTTCTTCTTCTCTCACCTCCTTTCCGGACTGAGTGCCAAGCCTCCTGGGTTCACTTGGAGTGGCAGAAGCAGTCTTTTTGTCCCCTCATCCCCGACCTAGTCCTGAAAACACTCACACCTCCAGTTTGCACAACAGCTGTGCTCTGGGAATGTTTTTTTAATGTCATATCTTTATAATGTGAGTAATTGCTTAACGAAATTATTAGAAAAAGACAAGACACAAAATCTTTTGTAAACATGTAATGCAATGAGACAAGCAAGGAAATATTTAAAAATGCTAAAGGCACTGAGTTGGGAATGTCTGATATTGCCTTCATTATACGATAATGTATTTTCCAAATTATTTATAAATAAGCAGGCCTTTTAAAATGAGTTTAAAAAGCACCTAATAGAGCTATGAAAACCAATGTCTAAGGCTGATAAAAACCTACCACAGCAGCCTGTAAGTCACTGGTTTCATTCACCAAACACTCCAAATGACACACCGTTGCCAGATGAACCTTCTTGGGACTTTGAGCAGATCCCTCTCCCGCTCAAACTTTGCACAGCTTCCTACTCCCCATCCCCCTACCCCAAATCAAATGGGAACCCCTGCAGCTCCATGACCATCCCCAGCTCACTGCGTTAGAGTTGGTCCTTTGCATGTCTGTGACCCCCGTGAGATAGGAGCTTCTGGAGGGAGAGCAGCGAACGTTTCTCTAATCCTGCTCCTCAAACTCAGGTTAAAACCCAAACAGGTGTCCACTCCTCTGAAAAGTTTAGTAGGAGTGATTCCAAATCCTCACATTCCATTTAGAATCACTGTTTACTGAAGGTTCTCAGTGTAACTTGAACATCAATTCAAACCTTTGGTAAACATATCCCTCTTTTGAAGGGACTACAGAACTATCTAATTTTCTTTGTTCCTAATTAATGTGACAAAGAGCTGAACCAATGCAACTGAATTCAAACGGACTGCTTTTTAGCAAGAGGCTGGAATTACAGTGTAAATTCAGAAGCTGCTCTCTCAGACTCATGGAGAGGTTCAGGACTGGGACAGGCATCCGGTGTGGGGTCAAAGAGTACCAGGAATCTATTTCCAGAATCCACAGCCATTTCCCCCAATGCTTCCCAGAGTCTAAAGTGATCTCTGTTGGAGACACATGTTGGGGGGAAGCCCTAAGAAGAACAAATCATCTCCACTGGGTTCAGTGCTGAAATACTGAGAAAAGACCCAGTTTCCCAATTGGGGAGCCAGGCTGCTCTGGCAGGCTAGAGAGCGTAAGCCCTTGCTCCATACCCCATGCCTCTCTGAGACACATGGATGGGATCTCCAGAGCACTGCCATCTCTGAGGCACCTAAATTCCAGGACTCAGCCCAGAACCTGGAAAGCAGGGGTCTGAGGAAAAACCATCTGAAATCAGGTCTGTCCCAGGTTGATGGCAGAAGCCCTGAATCACAAGTCTGTTTACTGAAGAACCTGGAGGAGCCACACAATTCATTCGTTTGCTTTTTAGATCTCCTTCCCATGGAGTGTAACCCATGTGTGTGCAGAGCCAAATACACACCTACACACTCTCACAGAATGCACGTGCTGCTGAGCAAAGAGGCAGTGTGACATTCTAACACTTACGACCTACTACTGCCAGAGTTATTTTTAAAACAGGTTTTTCTTACTCCAAATCTCACTTACCAACTGTGTGATGCTGGGTAAGTCTCTAACCTCTTTGGGCCTCAGTTTCCTCATTTGTATAAAGGAGAGAATAGCACCTTCTTACAGGGCTATTTTGAGGTTAGAGCCGAAGTGTGCAGAGCATATAGCCCGAGGGATGTTTCAGGGATTAAACGCTATCAAGCCTGTAAAGGGTTAGAATACTGCTGGACGCAGAGTAAATATTCAATATAAAGTAGCATTACTATTTTCAATTATTATTATTTTTATTTCTTTTCAAGTTCATGCTCACATATTATGCAGCTCTTCTTCTGGCAGAATCCTTCACAGGACCTTTGGATGCTAACTCAGCTCAAGTGCTGGCCACTTGTGTGCCTTTGGACAAGTCACTTCATCTCTGAGCCTGATCTCCAAGAGGGGTGGGAACCTGGCCACTTCCTCCCACTAAAGAAATTAGAATCCAAAGAACAACTCCTCTGCAGTCACGTGTTCACAAACATGTGCTAGGGGGTTCTGAGGAGATTTTTGTAATGCATGCTTCCAAAGAAGATACTTGCTTTTTCCAGACAGGCAAGTTCTCTGCAGTCATCCACACCACTCACAGGTGCTTACCTAACGGATCATGCTCCTTCTCTGCTTTGATGCTGTGTCTATACCAAGATTGTATTCTTCTTGAGGACAGAGGCCTGGCCTTGCCCTCCACATGCCCTCAGTATTCGCACACAGTCACACTACATACCCCTTAATAAAGGGGAAATGAGTATCTGTCAATAGAAACCATCATTCATGGGCACCTTCAGCTAGGAGCCCAGTAATGAAGCATTCACGTTCAATAGACAAAAGAGCGTTTGTGGATGTAAATTTGAGTTCAGAGGTTGCAAACTGCTTGTTTACAGGGTGACTATTAAGTTTTGTTTGGCGTTCCTACATAAGGCTTTAAAATTTTTTGAGTTGGTTTCCAATCTTTAAAAATTGGGAGATTTGGCATAAAAAAATCTAGATTTCGGTTACTATTGAATAACTGGAAGATCTGGCAACAATCTCGGCTTAAACAATCAGCAGCAGCTGAAGAATAGCTGCGCTTTTTACTGCTCTCCAGGTCACTACAGTCTCTGCGACTCCCTCAAGGCTTTCCAGAACTATCCCTGGATCTAACTGTTAATCATTAACCTTCAAAGCTTAGGAATTAACCCTTGCTTTGCTTGCATCTATGAGTGTACTACATTTAAAGTCGTGTGTTTTGCATGAAGTACTCCAGAAATGTAAAGAGGAGGGACAAACTTGACCAAAGTCTGCAAACATCTACTGGATGGCTCCGAGGAGATCTCTGTAACGCATGCTTCCAAAGAAGATACTTGTTTTTTCCAGATAGGCAAGTTATCTATTCTTTCAAGGGAGTCAGAGCAAAGAGATAAATCTCATGTCACTTATCAAAGCAAACTGAAGCAGAAGAAGTAAATAGCGGCCTGAAAGGCAGAAAAGCAATTTTAAAAAATTAATAAATGATGAGACTATTAACAGCACACAAAAAGGGTTTGCTTTTTTCTCCTCTTTAATATGATTTTTACCTTAAACACTGTGTCCCTTTAGGAAAGGGAAGAAAAGTTAATAAAGGAACCTATCACTCAAACTTAATTTTTAGTATGGCAAATAAACTGTTTTAATGAAAGGGCTGAAATCCCCAGGTTTGCACATTAAATTTTCATTTGTAGTAGAGAATGGAAATTATTGATTCAGCTGTGGCATCATGCATTTTGAATCCTACAGTGCCTCAGAAGCCGGGTGCAAATGTGTCGGCAGCATTTTGACACAGGGTGAGCACAGGGTGGGTGAGGGTGTGGGGAAAGGGATACAGAGATGAGAAGGAGGCAGACTGGCTCTTCACATAAAGAAAATAATCAATGTTCCTTGTCTCTAAGATCCACTTAGACAAGCACTGATGGCATGAAGGGCCAGGGGGTGCATTCTGAGATCAGAAAAGCCAGGTCCACTCAGTCTTTTGGGAAATCCCAACGGCTTCATGGAACACTTTAAAAAAAAGCAGAATGGATGGCTGATGATTTGATCCTAAGCTCTTGGGGAGGTTTGATTTTCAAGAAAACTGTAGAGGAAAGAAAAGTACCTTTCTCAGTTCAAGGTCACGGTGTCCATCAAGGGAAGAGTACATATCTGACATTCTAATGCTGAATTGACTAGCTCAGAAAAATCAATCAAACCCACAAATACAGCTCTCAACCTGGTGTGGCCTCATCAGAGTTGGGTGACATGCGCATCCCGTCTTTAAGTAAAGCATGAAAACAGGTATGTTTTTCCTTTGAAAGAAATTAATCCTCCTGCCTCTCAGAGGACTACCCCATAATTAAACAACTCTCATTTATTTCCCCCTTAGAGAATTCATAGGGATTGATTCTAAGCTGAGACTGAGGCAAGCTGAATCAAGCCCATTTTGGGGTCTTTGTGTACAACCGATTCTATGAGATCAGGGAAGCAATCATTTTCAGAAATAAGCTAAACTCAGTTGCAAAAGTAAAGCTCCTTGAAAGGATGGGAGGGAGGGAAAGAAAGAGACAAGAAAGGAAGGAAGGAAGGAAGGAAGAAGGGAAGGAAGGAAGAAGGGAGGGAAGGAAGGAAGGAAGAAAGGAAAGGAGGAGGGAAAGAAAGAGGGAAAGAAGGAAAGAAAGGCAATCACAAAATATATTCCCAAAAAGAGAAGGTTCTGTTTTGTTTTTGTTTTGATTACCTCCCAGCTAAGATTATCTTACACCAGCAGTCTCCTCTGTCAGTCTGGATGTTGGAAAAGTAGCTCTGTTGAACTAAAAAGTTTTGGTTTTGCTTTCAGACGCTGAGAGCTGGTACCATCTATAGATTTCCATTCTGGGAGAGGTTTCTCTTTTGTCCTACTTTGCGTCAGACCTGCTGTTGTGAGGATAAGGGTACCCAGGAGACACCTCCTTGTGGTTTAATAGGCTATGAAGGATGGGACTCATTAATCGGCTGGCAGCTGCCCCGAAACAGGACGCTGCCTGGAGGTGGAGGAAGAAAGGGAAGGGAGGCTGAGGCAGGCTCCGTCCAGGAGACCACCACTGGCTCTCAGAGGGGGACCTTGAAGCAAACAGCACTGCCTCCTAAAGGATCTCCACAAGGTGAAGTCTGAACCGAGGGAGTGACAATCCAGCCCCAGAAACCTCTGTCTGGAGGAGCAGGCTCTGGGTAACTGTTTTTCCTTTTCAACTTAAAACAACCCCTCCTAAGATATTATCTACTGGTCTATTATTTTTGGATTGCTAGAATGTTACTTTTTCTGTCATTCCTTTACTAAGCTCCCATCAATTTTATAGTACCCGTCCCTATTACACTAGTGTGTTTATTTATAACTCATTTTTTCCTTTTGAGTCTCGGTTAGGAAGCTTCTCTCAGCCCTTAGGTAAAGCCAAGCGGCTTGGCCTGGCACACAGGCCTCTGCCCACCTCCCATCCTCATCTTTTCATCACCTCCCCACCCAAACTTAGGCCATATTCTTCTATATGCTGTTCCCCACTCATAAGGTTTATGTACATTTTCACAGCTTTGCATGTGCTCTGCCCTCTGTCTGGAACAGGTTCCCTGCCTCATTTTCCTCCTGTGGTTCAGTTCTGGGCATCTTTGCAGACTCGGGCTCACAGGCATTTTTGGTGGGGCAGTCATCCCTGACACCCCATCTGCCCTCTGGATTGGAGGTCCCACAGCTTGTGGTCCCTTCCCTCTACTCAGCCCTCACCTCACTCTTCTGTAATGCTCTGCGTCCCCTGCTGAGTACAGAGGAAGGTAAATGTCTTTTGAATAAAGAACACCACTTCCAGCTCCCTCATAGCCTGGATTTATTAGATCAAAGAGATGAAATTTAACGAAGGCCTTCTGAATCAGGAGCCAGCATATCACCTCTTACCTTTATGGTTTTGGTCTGGAGTCTGAGTCCATTTAAAGTGTTGATGGCTTTCTCTGCATCCTTTGGATCAATATAGTTAACGAATCCATACCCTAAACTCTGTCCTGTGGAAACATTTTTTAAAAGGGGGGGAGGGGGAGAGAGAGAGAGAGAGAGAGAGTGCTCAGTATCTTTATAGAGGTAACACTTCCCATTGCAGTGTGTCAAACCCTCTTCTAGCGTACGGTTCCTTTCACGCCAGAATTTACCCCCAGGATGAGAAGTTTCCAGTTCTTCCATCTCTTACTCTGGTCAGCCTTTAAACTCACAGGAGCTGCCCTAGCTGGCAATGGGTAAGTGCCCCTGCACATCCACACCATATATACACAAGTGTCCACTTAATCTGGAAGAGGCAGCACAGGATAGTGGAAAGGGAGCAGGTGTGGTTTGTTGGAAGAGATCTGAACTGGAGTCTAGGCTTTCCCTATCAGCTGTGTGACTTTGGAGCAAGGTCATTTCATCTCCTGCATTTTCCCCACATTTCTCCTCTGGAGATAACAGCACTTGCCAAAGACAGGTCTGGGAGGGTTAAGGAGATATTGTATATAAAATGCTGATCAAGGACATTGCCTAGAACATAGTAGCTGCTCAACAAAAGACAGCCACGCTATGCTCAGTCCTGTTAAACTGGGGCGATCACTCGATGCAGTGGCTGTGTCTGTTGCCCTGGTCATGCGGTCATGCCAGCCATGCCCACACTAGGAGGAATGTAGCAGGATCTGAGCAGCCACACCTGGAGATGGTTATAGTGAAGCCATGGCTAGAATTTAAAGCAGTTGCTACAAACGATTTGTTGCCCTTATCATCCCCCCAGCCCAGAACAACACAAAAAAGGGAGGGGGTTCCACTGGAAAGAACCGGGGAGCTCCTGACAGAAAGGGGAGAGTGCAAACATATTCTGCAAAGAGAATTTAGCTACTTTAGGTGGAGATGGCATCAACTTGTCTGCAAAGAGAGGTAGCAAGTGACAGGGCTCCCCCCTAAGTGAAATAAAAATAATGTGCTTGCGATCGTGCCACTGATTATAAATAGTCCATCAGCTCTGCCATGTGTCATCAGCCAGAAATATCATTAGGAAACTTTACATTTTCTGACATACCCTTTAAGAAACACAGAGCTTAGGGTGGCTGCAAAACCAGCTTGAACTTCCCAGGCAATGTTATTGATTTGTGGGCGGCAGCAGAGCCGAAGGGGAGGAAAATGACAGGACATCACATGTCAGGGAGGAGTGATTACATAAAGCTCTCTTTGGAATACCGGGGCCAGGGCTGGGAGATAATACAGCAAAAAGCCTGCCATGTCCTGGTGACAGGAGCCCATTTCAGCAGCCAAAAAATCTTTCCAACAGCTTCTGTTTTGCTGGTAAATGTCTGTGTTTGTGCTGGTTGTAGGAGGGAACCTGGGAAAACAAGTTGGGTTCTGGATCAGAAAATGGGTGACTTTGCTATCCTTTACAGGATGGAAGCAAGGAGAATCATGAGGAAACAATTGCATTTTTGTCCTCAAAATGAGAAACCCCAAATGGTAATATTTTCCATTAAGACATTCCTTTGTGTTTTGGAATAACAGGGTAAGAATAGGAAAGACAGGGGCAAATTTGGCCAGATATGCCTTTCACCAGCCAGACTTAGTAACTGAAGAAGGAGAGAATGTTGAGCATATTCCAGGTGCTGGGACCCTTCTCATTGCAGGTCACTGTGCATGTGTGGTGTGTGAGTCGGGGGTGTGTGTGTGTGTATGCAGGAGAGTAAGAGTGAGAGAGAGAGGTGTGTGTGAATTACAAGACCCTGCCACATGTTCCAAGAAACATTTGCAAATCCAAAAATATAAGAGACTAATTTCATTGGTTTAAAAATATCATTTATCCAAAATTTGGCTCCACCTCATCAAGCCTAACTAAGCCCTCCTAATTAAATCCATTTTCATTATGCAAATTTATTAGTCCTATTTACCTGGTATATGAGAGAGGCCTTAAAAATTGCTGTACTAAAATATTCTTACAGATTAAAGACTTGAATGTAAGACCCGAAACCATGAAACTTCTAAAATACTCTTACAATTATTTCTTTTAAACAGTCATGTACCAAGTTGAGCTGCTTTTTAAAGGGCATTTTTAAAGCAATAATCTCAATGATAAAGCTTATGGATGAGTTCTAGGAACGGGTCAAATAGTCAGTCTATCAGGCTAAATATGATTTGTGTAAAATTAAAATGAAATGTGAAAAAATATAGACAAAACACTTACTACTTAACTGCAAACACTGGACCTAAATCCAAATAGTTCATGATTCATCACAATGATGGAATACATGTGGAAGAATTTATTGCGCCTACTAGTGGTGCATGTTCCCTGGTAAACTATCTTTCTTTCTAATTATTCACATATTTATAGCAGCCCTGGTGGTCTAGTGGTTAAGCTTCAGTGTTCTCACCACCACGGCCCGGGTGTGTTTCCAGTTAGGGAACATCACCCGTCTGTTGGTTGTCATCCTGTGGCTGCATGTTGCTGTGATGCTGAAAGCTATGCCAGTGGTATTTCAAATACCAGCGGTGTCATCCATGGTGGACAGGTCTCAGCGGAGCTTCCAGGGTAAAAGAGACTAGTAAGAAGGATCAGGCTACACACTTCCAAAAAAAGTGGCCATGCAAACCCCATGAATAGCAGTGGAGCATTGCCTGATACAGCACTGGAAGGTGAAAGGATGGAACAAAAAGACGGGGAACGGTTCCACTTTGCTGTACTCAGGTCTCCAGGAGTCAGATTTGACTCAATGGTACTAACAACAAAAAATAAATTCAGTGGGTATGATTTTTACATTCTATATTTTATCTTTGTTTTAGACTTTTCCTTCAGGAGGAAGGAAAACACTCAGGTCCTAGGAAGGTTCTGAAGGTCAAGGGAAGGAAAGGACTCCTGTCCGGCAAGATGTGTCATACCTCCCCGCGCATGTATCAGCCCCAAACCCACCATCACCTTAGCACCTGACTGCAATTAGCACAACTGTATTAGCCTCATCCGCTCTGCGTTTAGAGAGAGACTGCATTTAACATCAAGAATGAGGGTGCTTTGGGGAAAACTAAAAACCAGATGAATATCATTTCAGAAAGGAAGGGGAAAAAAGAATGGCGATTCTCCTTGATATAAAATAATGAACTGCAAACTCTAAAACAGAACACTGCATTGAAAAGAGGAGGACAGAAGCAGGACGACTTGCCTGTGAATTGAAAGATAAGAGATAAACTGGCAGCACGATGAAATGACCTGTGGTTAGCCTAGTTCACGAACAGGCTTCTTCATGTGCTTCTTGCCATTGTAGGAGGAGTTCAGCTTAAGCTAATAAAAAATACTTGATGGAACCAAGTAATCTCTTTTAAAACACTCTAGAACTAAGCATTCTCTTTTTAAAATCCTCTAGAGAGGATTAAATCCCTAGGGAGAAAATATAAAAACTCAAGCCTTATTTCTTTCAGAAACTGTTTCAGTAGTAGAGTAAAATGAGGAAGAATTTTGTTTTAATTTTGGTGGCCATATATTGCTGATGGATTTTGGATTTGCAGTTCTGTATTTAAATGTACATAGAAATATATAGACGAGACACATTCACAAAGAATACCAACACTATTTCCATGGGGACCAAGAGAGCCACCATGCTGGGAAGGCCCAGGGGACCCAGTGTGGAGCCTAGAGCTAAGTGTGTGTGTATCTGCCTCCCAGAAATAGATCAGATCCTTTTATTATTCTTCCACCCCCCTACATAACGACATCTTCTTCCTTTATCAGTAGAAGCAAGATTTGATCATATAGGTATGACGACAGTATTTTCAGAACAGAAAATTAAAACGAATTTTATTTTTGTTCTCAATTTATGAGTTAATTTTGATAGCAAGGTGAACAAACAAAAAAACAGGTCACTGAAGTTATGTATCCTGAATAATCAATAAAGAAAAAATAAAGTCAATAAAGAAAAGATAAGATAGTAAGATACGAAGACTGCCTCCAAAATGTAGAAACTATAGTGAATATCTGGCTCCTTGATGCCCAGGTGATCTACAATCCTTCCATGTGACCAGTCCTTAATAGTCCTGTCCAGCAGGCATGGGTGAGGGGTCCCCAGGGACCACACATGGGCAGGAAATGAATTCTTGGCAGTTTGGGATGGAAACTTAAAGTTAGAATGTAGTTTCCAAGGGAAAACTGTTATACATAATAGTGACATTTTAAGGCACTTCAGCGTATTTTGGATTAAACGCGTTCTTGTTTTTAACAAGCTCTTCTTAAATGTGAACCTGAATATCTCTGTTTTTATAAATTGCTCACATGTGCACACATACACACAAACACATGATGTGTTCTCCAACTATGACATGGCAATATCTCTATTCTGTTACAATAATCTGTTTACCTAACTTCTCCCCTTAGAAACCAAACACTTCTCCCCACAAGAACTAGCTTATAAACCTTGGCATCCTTGAACATAGTAGGTACTCAACAAATATTGGATAAGTGAAAGAATGGATACACACATTTGTACTAATTCTCCATTTCTGGGAGTATATGACCAGAACGTTTTTATGTTCAGGGGAGAAGAGGTAAAGAAAAGAGTACCTGGAGAATTCATTTTGCATTTGTGAGAAAGGGAGAACACGACAAGCTGACACCAGGGACTGGAACACAACGCACAAACCAAAAATGTCCTGGATGGGTCCTCCTCCAGCACAGATGAGGGGAACAATAAAAACCATCCCTGCCGCCCTTCCCTCAGAGACTCTTGAGTTTCCAAAGTGCTTTCCCACCCATTCTGTCACACTTGATTCTCACAACAACCTTGTGGGAGAGAGAATCATCCTCTCACAGATGTGGAAACCGAAGCTCAGAGAGAACAGTGATTTGCCCTATTTATATATTACAGAGCTGAATCTTAGTCTAGATCAGCGTTGGCAAACTTTTTTATGCGTAGGGTGAGGTAGGAAATAGTTTAGGATTGATGGGTCCTCTGATGTCTGTCATGCCAACTCTGCCACTGTAGCATGAAAGCAGCCATAGACAATATGTAAACAAACGAGTGTGGCTGTGTTCCAATAAAACTTTATTTAGAAACACAGGCAGTGGGCTCAATTTAGTCTTTGGGCCATAGTTTGCTGACCTCTTGGTCTAGACCTTTCGACTCCAAATCCATTACCCTTTGCCATAACCACAGTTACTCCCTGTGAGCTAAAATGTTATTGACAACTATTTTGAAACTCTAATATACCTCTGAGTCTTTTTTGAATCATCTAAAAAAAAGTAAATTATCTTCAATAGTTTGTGTTAAGCATTTTTATTATATTCAGACTTTAGGAAGTGTCACCATCATAGCTGATTACAACCCCTCATTTTCCTAGTCATTCTGGACAGAAGTTGTTTTCCCTTGCCTGTGGGGTCCTAGGGGTTATGACAGCAGGACCCTGAATGAGACATCTTCACGGCTGATGGCAGCAGCAGAGAAGCTGTCCCCTCGCAGGGCTGGATGGAAGGAACCTCAGCATTTCTGCACTGCCAACCTGCACACCTTGCTCTTTCTTTCTTCAAAAGTCGTCATTCTCCAGAAACCTAACAGCTACTTCCCTTATCTGCAGAGCCCCCAAGGGGGCAGCCAGATGGGTAGCTGCTGTTGATGAAAACTTCTGAGTTGAGTAAGGAAATTTTGTGGATGTTAGAACCCCTAGCTCAGGCTGAAATTCTGTTCTCAAAGCACATGATAAAACCCCCAGTCACCTCAAGATCACCTGCATGGCAGTAATCCACACGCTGGGTTAACCGTAGCAAACTTTAAATTCCAGGACTCCCTTCCTGCCAGTCCCTCGATGACTTTCCCTGCTGCCAGCTGCTCAAATCTACCTGAACACACCCAAAAGACGGACAGAGAGAACAGTGGCTGTTACTGTATGCATATGTGTTTGGGGCTCAGACCACACTTGCTGTATAACTTTGGTTAGGTCCTTTAAGCTTCACCGGCCTGTTCCCTTATCTGGAAAAACAGGGATGATCCCTTATCCTCACAATCAAAGGATCACTGTGAGGATTAACTGTGTTAACACGTAGACTAACAGCAGCTACGATTTATTCAGCACCTACTTTGTGCCAGGCACTATGTTAAGTGGCCTACTAATGTTACCTAATTTAATCCTGTGTGAAATGGCTACCAATAGGCCCATTGTGCAGATAAGGAAAATGAGGCTAAAACACGTTAACTAATCTGCCCAAAGTCAACCAGCAAGTAGATTCCATAGCTAGGATTTGAATGAGCCCAGGTCTGTGTGACTTCCCAGCTCATGCTTTCTCCTCACGGGGTCTGGGCTCTGTGCAAGGGCACAGCAGAGTCTGGCATCAGGTAAGGACTCAAGGGGACGCACACACCCTGTGCTGGTGTCTCTTCCCCTTCTTAACACTGACTGGAGACACTTCGAGATTCTGGAGCATCCATGGCTCTGCTTCCTCCCATCCCACCTCTTGGGTGTTTACACTGTGTTGGGCCATCTGAATCTTCTTGGCTTTTCTTCTGCAGACTCAGTGTTACTAGAGCCAAGTAGTCAAAGAATTTATTTTTTTGTAGTTCACACAATTGCCTCAAACTAAGCATGGTTTCAAGTCTTGCTGCTCTAAGTGTGGTTCCAGCACCAGCATCATTGGCATCATCTGGGGACATGTAAGAAACGCAGCTTCAGCTTTTGCTGTGTGACTTCAGCTAAGTTGGTTTCCGAGAAAACTACATATCTAATCCACAGTAACAGGGAAGGAAAGCTCTGATAGGAAAGCTCTCAGAATTACTTAATACAAGTTATTTCTTCTCATCCCTAAATTTTGCTTTCCTGCTTTGCCCTTTTCTGCTACAGTAATCTCATCTGTAAAATGGACAATACTATTTTTTTCATGGAGTTATTACGAGGATTAAAAGTGATAATGCATGGAAACCGCCTGCCATACAACAGATGTTCAACAGATATTGGTTCCTTTTCTTTCTTCTCCCACGCCCCATCAGATACTGCCTTACACTGTTGCCTATGAGGATGCTCTCTCCTCGGCGAGGCCCCACCCTCCTCGAAGATGGAGAACGTTTCAGATGCTTTTCTTTCATATTGGAGCACATAATATGTAATAGGCACATAAATTCCACATGTAACTGGCACCAACTACATGCTAGATACTATGAGTGGGCCCCAAAATGACCAAGAAATTATTCCTGACTTCAAGGGACTTACTACGTAGATGAGAAAGACTGATATAAGAATTAATTATAGCTCAGCAAAAATAATAAATTGACCAAAGATTTTTCTTTTAAAGCTATATATGGGAACAGAGAGGAAGTGGAGACTGATTCTGACTGGGCAGAGTAGGGAAGGCTTCCTGGAGGTGCGGGCATTTGAGCTGGGCTTTGAAGAAGGAGTAGAATTTGGACAGGATTCCCTGTCAAAGGGATGAGAGTCCAACCTGGGGTTGTATCTGAGCAGTATATTAATTTATCCACAGGTATTTATTGAGCATCTGTTATGTGCCAGGCATACTTCCATTCACTGGGAATACAGCAGAGAACAAAAAATACTTGGCTTCTGCCATCACTGAATTTATACTCTGACTGGGGGTGAAGCAGCAAGATAAGAAACATAAATAAAATATAAAGTCGGCAGATGATAGTGAGTTCTAGGGAGAAAATAAAGCAGAGAAGGGGGAAACACAGTGTGGGGCATGAGGTTATAATTTTTTAATAGAGTGGTTAGGTAAAGCCTCACTACTAAGGTGACATGAGAGCAGAGACCTGAGGGAGAGGAGGCAACAAGTTCCCCCAACCTGAGGGAAGAGCATTCCAGGCAGAGAGAATCTTATGTGCAAAGACCCTGAGGTAGGAGCATGCTTGCCACGTTGGAGCAATGGAACATGAGGGCAACCCACCACTGCACTTGTCAAATGACTGAAAAGAGGAAAGGGGCACCCCTGGTTTCTTCAAGCTGATTCTACGGTGCTGCTGAAGAAGACGTGTGTGAAAGCCACCCCAGTCCCCACCCCTCAACTTTGCACACCAGGAAAACACCTTCAGTGACACACCTTTTCAAAACTGTCTCTTAATGTATCTCTGTTCCCCACTAGACTGAGGAAAACTTGAGGCCAAGATGATATTTTATTTATCTTTGTACCCCCAGGACCCACCAAAGGGTCCTTGACACTGTTGGACATCCAGTAAATGTCTGTTGGGTGAATGAATGCATATCATCTATTCACACACATATTTACATCCTCTTAACCACACTCAATCTGCCATAAATCAACGAGAAAGGGATCAGGAAGAGAAGCAAAATCTTTTACCAGGGCCTCATCTGTGTCCAGAGGACGTTAGTAAGACATATGGAAGCAGACCTCATAAGACACATCTAAAAGACCTGCAGGCTTTGGTCGGAAGGAGAGAAGACTCTACAGGTGCTCAAAGCCCCTTCTAATATTTGAAAGGATGTCATGGGAAGACAGGAGTAGACTTGTTATATGGGGCCCCAAGGAAGAGAATGAGAATCAGGCAGTAGAAGAAAGGGAGTAGATTTTTGCCTTGATAAAAGAAAGAACTCTCTAATAATGATTTATAAGGATGAGGGCTGCCTTGTGAGATGATAAGGGCCCCAAGGCTAGAAGTGTGCAAACAGAGGCCAGATCTACATTTTATCAGGAGATGCTGCCGCAGTCAGTAAGATGGACACATAAGATTCCTTCTAATGCTAAGATTCAAAGGTTCTAAATTATATTTATTTTAGACCCAATGCTCACAACTGGTTTCAGTTGATCCTGATTTCTAACTGAGAAAATAAAAGTAATAGAGAATATTTATTAAGCATCTACTATGGGTCAAGTACTTTACATATACCATTATTTAAATCTTTACAATCTCTGAAGTAGGCATTTCTATCCTTTTTTTATAGAAGGGGAAACTGAGGCCCAGAAAGTAGAAGTAATATACCCAAAGTTACCTGGCTAGAGAAGTGTAGCCAGGCCCATCTGACTCCAGAGCCTGGCATGTTCTGCTGTGCTCTGGTTTCCTGAATATGTACTCATTTGTACGTTACACACCTGCCCTGACACAGCACAGTGTGCTTGAGACTTTGAGAGCGCCTGGGTTTTCTGGTCCTATCTCCAAGTCCTCATTCTTTCTATTTAATTCTAGTATATACTCCAAAGTATCCAGTTCCCATCTTCCAACTTGCTTGTGCCTGTCAAACTAGATCACAGAATGACAGTCTTGGAAAGGACTTTAGTATCAATCATCTCCAAGTCACTTCTACAGATTCAGAAACTGAGGACCCAGGAAGAAGCAAGAATTCATGGTCTGGTAGGAAAGTCAGAGCTATGAATCAGTAATGATAGTGGAATATGGTTCAGTGTTATGACAGTGAGAAGGAGAGAGGGCTTTCTGGAGGACATACCTGAGCTGAGACTAATGTGAAAAGATTGATAGGAGACAGCCAGGCAATAGACAGACAAAGGCATTCCAGAAGGAGGGGGCAGCATAAGCATCCATCCCGTGAGGAGAAAGGACTGTCACTCAGTTTACAGCCATCACTTCCAGGAGGCCGCTGGTTGTTGACATCAACCTGAGCTGTCAATACCATTTCTAAGTTGAATCTGTGCTCAGATGCATATATGAGACCTCCCCATACCTCTGGTAGAGATTCAGGAATCATTTAGGCATCTGAAATTTTAAGTGCGTCTGCTCTCTGCCAACAACAAACACTATTAACAAAGACAGGACCCAGCCTTCCTTATTCTGAATTCCCAAAGTATTTAAAATCACATTCAGCTAGTACTTGGTTATTTCCAGAGGCTACATTCTGTCTTCCTAAGTAGATATAATTTCCCAGAGGTTGAGAACTTATCATGTGACATCAGGATGGAAACAAGCAAAGCACTTGGCCCACAGTGGGCATTCAATATAAGCTTGTCAAACTAAATGCATTTCTTAGTGGACCCTAAGTTCCTCAAGGGTAGGGATATGGGTCTTATTGATCTTGGTATGACCAATGTCGGGCACATAGCAGGCTTTCAATAAATCTACGTTGAATGGATGAATGAATGAATTCAATAAGCAAATGAGTAGTGACAAAAATAGCTATCATTTTTTGTGCTCATTATATGCCAGTCACCGTACCGAGTGTTTTGTTTTATTTTTCCAGCTTTCTTGAGGTGTAATTGACAAATAAAACTGAAAGCTATTAAAGTGTACATCGTGATGATTTAATATACATATACATCTTTTTTTTTTTTTGGTGAGAACATTTAAGTTCTACCTGAGTGCTTTATTTCTATCATCTCATCTACTCCTTAAAACAATCCTACAAGGTAGACATCATCACTGCCATTTACAATCAGAGACCGATGTCCAGAGGCCTCAGATCCAAGACCCAAGTCCATCTGGCTCCACAGCTCATACAGGCTTTTAATAGAGCTTCCTGACTTCGGAGAAGATATCAACCAAACTGCTCAAGTAAATGTAAAGCAATGCCTCTGTTACTGGGGTAAAGCACATGGAAATTCACGAGTTTATACGATGACTTCCAGCAGTCCCCAAGCAGGAAGGACCAGTTACAAAGCTACACTATTCCATAAAGAAAGCCAATCAATGAATTCTCAAAGGAGTTTTGTTTTGTTTTTAACCTCTCTTGGTTTGCCCTATAAAATAAGTTGCTCCACAGGACAGATCTTTAAATATACCTTTCAATAATAAACCTCAATAAATGAAAAAACTGAACTAATCTGAACCCTATTTTTCTCCTGTCTGTTCAGCAAAGAAAGGCAATTCATAAGATAAAAAGCTAGTACCAACTACTCAGTTTAAAAAAGACCGAAAGGAAAAAATATTCTAGGTGATATACCGGAGACAAAAGAAGACTCAGTGACAACTACCTCACCTTCAGCATTCATCACACACAAAGAAGTGTTCAGACTGATGACCCTGGGGCAATGAAAGATTCTTAATCAAACCAACGTTAAATTAAATTATGTTCAGAATATTCTTACAGACAGGAAAGAATAGTCACACATTTAAAAATATTTTTAACAAGGGTTGAAACAAAAAAAGGAGGATTTTGGCAAACTCCCAGCTAGCCAGAGAAATGAACCAGAATTCTTAATTCGTGGTTGGCTTACTCTCACATGAAACAAAGGTCTGGATGTCAGGCAGACTAGACTTTCCACCCAGAACGGATGCCAACCAACAGGTGACTCCAGAAATGCAGCTGATGTGAGACGGCAATTTGGCAACAAAGGAAGAAGAGGTAGAAAAAGTTATCAGGTTAATACTAATTACATACACTGTAATTAGCCTTCGGGCAAAATGAGACTGTCTGTGGGTGAAAGGAATTGCTGTATTTAACACTAAGACAATGGCTTCCAAAACTCCTATCAAACACAGTTCTTATAAAGGGCACGCGGAGGCTGCTGATATTATGTTGGGATTTAGATTAAATGAGATAACTTATGTGAGAGGGCTGGCATAAGGTAAAGCTTCAGAAATATTGACTGAATATAAATCTATCAAGACTGCCTGTATTCATAACCAAAGAAAATTCATGGCTCTTGACGAGGAGGTGAGATAAATAACTTGTCTGTGCAGAGATAAGTCAGGATGTCAAATATGAGCCAGAGAAGGACTGTCTGAGAACCTCTGTCAGTGTGTCATTTCTGAAATAAGGGCATGGGGCTCTCTGGCCGTAGACTTAACCACGACTATCCATGTGAGATGCAGAGGTGAGGACTCCCATCCCTATTGTCAGGAGTTCACTGATGGTAAAGGACCAGATGTGAAGCTCACCACTGTGGTCTGACAGCTCAGTCTGATCCCAACAAATATCAAAAAAGAAGGAAATCCCCCAGATCCATGAAAAATAAAAGAAACAAGAAACAAAAGTATGTTTTCCGTTTTCATCACCATTCAGCTTGTAGGTGAGAAATAAGACATAAAGAAAGAAAAACCCAAGAACAAAAGAACTCATGCAGAAATGGGTCTGTAGAGTAGGCATTAAGGAAGGAAGCCATCTTCCTTGATTTTTTTAAAAGCTAAGGGCTTCTCAGGGAATGGCTACACCAAGCAATTGTGACTGGCCTCATTACACTCAGTCAAGTACCCGGGAGAGATGAAAACGACGGAGCGCCCGGGAATGTGTGCAAGAATCACAAAATGTAAACACATTCTAATGGCTCAGCTGTTTCAGGCAATGGAAAATGAAATGTCACCTGACATCAGGAAACCAAATGAACCCATGATTTAAATCATGCCCAGAACATTCTTAGTACTCAGTAATTTTCCACAAAAGTGCCCAGTATGTGATGGGACTGTGCTGGTGCTAGAGACGGATCCATATGGTGGCATTTTCTGTTCCTCTTGGCAGTTGGTAAGACTTTCCCAGGACACCAAGGCCTTCGCTTGCCCACCCATGTGCAGGAGAGGACCCCACCTCTTTCTTAACAAAAGAAATAAGGTCATTAGGTAGGAAATGCCCCAAACTGCCTCCTTCCCTTCTACTCGCAGACTCACCCCTAACAGAGCTCCCTTCTTCCCTCCTGGCTTAGAATGTGGAGTTCACAGAACACTAAAGAAAAAAACGTTCCCTGGGGTACTATTACGTATTATACCATTTCTTTTAAGATTTACAATGCATACTAGCACAGACTCAGGGAAGTAGTGATAAAAACAAATCCCTTTTTAACTTGGTTTACTTGAGTTTCTCAAACTCATTTGGTCACAGAACCCCTTTTAAAAAACATATTTACCTACTAAACACATTTGGGAAAGACTTAGATGAGATTCCCAAAAGAACATTACTCTTTGAAACAGGACTGAAGAGTGCCTCAGGATACAATCACCCTAAGCTGGGGGTTCTGGGCCCCAACTCTGAGCTACAGGTCCTGGGGTATCAGAGGGGCCGGCGGAAAAAAGGAAACCAAGCCAAAGAATACTTCTAAGGCCTCTTTTCACTGTGATAGTCTATGATTCTGTTTCTCAGAAGACATTACATAGACTTGCTTCTGGGATAATCTAGACACAGGACAGAGATGCACATTGGGGAGCAGGTCAGACATCTGCAGACATATTTTTAATGTCGGTCCAAGTTTGGTTCTAGCTCGCTATGTGTCAGCAGTCGGCATGCAGTGAGGTCACTAGAAGGACCAAGACCGAAGGAAAAAACAAACATAATTGCCTGTGGCTGTATGGACATCCAAGCAGGAGCACACATGTGTAGGCGCACACATACAGGCACACATATGCACACTATCTGTCCTTAACTACCTAGGCTTATGACCCTGGGAGGCAGTATAGGATTACAGATAAAAAATAGAGGCTTTGGCGTCATACAAACATAGATTCAACTTTTCTCTGCCACTTAGAAGCCATGTGACCTTGCACAAGTTACTTAACCTTTCTGAGCCCGTTTCTTCACCTGTGAAAGAGGGCTAATTATACCTACACCTCACAGAGCTGCTGTAAGAATTATATTACTATATGCCAGGTGCTGTTCTGAGTGTTTTCCATATATCGATGCTCACAATAATTCTATCAATATCCCTGTTTTACAAATGAGGAAACCAAGGCACAGAAGGGGTAAGAATTTGCCTGTTATATGACTAATAAATAGTGAAGTTGGGATGCAAACGCAGGCCGTCTAGCTCTTAATCACTAGGCTATCCTACCTAGCACAGTCCTGGCTTGTAGTAGGTCCACGATATTCCCCTGGAAGACAGAGGCCCACATACACAAATACACAAACACCCTGCAACCTCCTCTTCCTCTCTGGTTTTTAAAACGTGCTGTTTTTGTCATTAGTGAATTACACAGTGCAGTTCAAGTGGGCAGCATGCAGACACCAGCTTCCCAAACACAAGGATCCTATGTGGCTGCTCAAGGAACAGAAGAACAAACTCAACCCTGAGAAATGTTAGTTCCTTCTGAACGATGACTCACAACTGCTATCTTCACAAACAGCCTGCTAATTAAACTTTCTTATGAACTCTGCTAACCAATTTTTCCAATGCATAGAGGAAAAATCATTCATTATAGACCGGAATCCAAAATCTAATATTAACAGCACAAGTAGGATCTGTGGCATTGTAATTTGATCAGCTTGAGCATTAATAACCGTTAGACACTGATGTCTGAGAGAGTTAATCAGCTTTTGTTGAGATGTATGTAGATAACTGAACAAAACATCTGGAAGGCAGATTAGAAAGCAAAGCTAGCTTATCACAGGGCGTTTCGTATTTGCTTCACTCTCATAAATCCCCTGCTTACAATGTCGTATCTTCTAGGTGACCATAGTAATATCTTGAATTGGTATAGTATTTTAACGACTTACCCACACGTTAGCAGCTTGTCTGACATCACTACATATAGTAAGGTAGAAAGAGTCAGTGTTATTATCCCCACTTTATGCACGACAATCTGAGGCACAGAATGGTTTCAGCCACCGAAAGTTCTACAGCTAGAGCTAGAATGAGAACTTGGTGGATCCTTCCATTTTATTATGTTGCCCCTCATAAAAGTGGCTTGATTTTAAAAACAATCTCAGAAATCATCCTGACATTTTCAAATATTGAACTAAAGGCTTCACTTACAATCTTCCAGAACCACTAAAACTGTTGTTCATTATTACTGTAGCTATTTCTGAGGCTTACTGGATGCACCCTACACAGCCACGTTCACGACTCAGGATGAAACAGCAAGAACATGGGGAACCCTTTCTGTGAAGGTTTCTCATCCCAGCTGGCAGCAGCATGTGGTCAGACAGACATGGGTGCACAGACAGCTTGGCCACTTGCCAGCTGTGTGACCTCAGGTCAGTCACGTTAAACTCCATAAGCCTTGGTTTCCTCATCTAAAGAAGGGGGCCACTATTACCTCCTGAGGTTGTGGCCAAGATTAAATGAAATAACAAATCCAGAGAGCCTGGCATCCAGCGGCACTTAATAAATGTAAGTTGCCATTCCATTCTCCTGCCTTCTCATATGTTGTTTCCACTTCCTACTTGGAATTATATAACTGAGGACCGAACCAGGAACAGATACCCACTTTCCCTTTCCTCTCTCCTTATCCATCTGTTGGCCAGGTAAGACCTTTGGTGAGAAGAGGGAAGGACTTATGAGACAGAAGGGGCCCCTCCCATTTATAAGCTGCTTTAGTTTACAGGTGCCGTCACATGTGTCACCTGGTTTGAACTCACTAGTGCCATCCAAAGAAGGGAGGGAAAGGATTTACCTTTTTACTGCATATTGAGAAAACGGAGGTCCAAGGGGATAACATGACTTATATAAGGCCATGTACACACTTATTAGGTATGTGTGTGAGTGGGGGTTGAGGGATGGTGCAGGACTTTCATTGAAGTCTGTCTCGCTTCTGCTTAGTTCATTGCACTGTGTCTGGTATTTCTGACGGGGAGGCATATGGGGAGGGCGGGGGTGTGTATATGTATTTTGGGGAGTGTGGAGCTCTTGGGTATCTCTTTTGTACTTAGAGGGTAGTCTGTCTCATTGGGAAGCCTCCACTGACTGGTGAGGGGCACTAGGAAGAGAAAAACGTGGCTGAGGACCAGTTCCAGTTTCTAGGGTCAGGACCAGGAAGCGAGAGTGACATTCGATTTGCCTGTTTGTTGTCCAGCTCAGGGTCACGGGCAACGGTGAGCCTGCCAGAACTCAAGCCAGGAACCCTCACCAGGAAGAGTGAAACAGAGGACTAAAGTTCCTGTATGCCCAACCTTGGGGTCTGAGGGGAGGGTGAAGACTGAAGAGACTCAGAAGCCAGTAATACCTCAGTTCAGGGCAGCAGGCAAGGGACACCTCCTTTGGCACACTGTTTACACCCTATGTTAATGAAAACGGGGGACTTCACTTGGGCAGCTTTTCTGTGTCACTGCTTGCCCTGGCCATAAAAAACAAGTCAATAAAGTTGATGGGTTCAAGCAAGAAAGATGAGAAAAGGCAAACTCTATGTATGTGATTTCAGGCTTCATATCCCATCCTGTATTATAGCTGGCAAACGTCCCCACAATCAGAGGCCTGTGGGCTAATACGAGTGTGCTGGGAAGGGCGGTGGGGCTGGGATCCTGGTTACCACTTGAGAATGGGATCAAGGTGGTCTCCATCTACTTTCCCTCGATATAAAGAAAACTCAGGCTGAGCAGTCTGTTACTTCTCAGAAAAAGCACCTCGCCACATTTAACTTACGAATTTTCCTTCTGGTCTCCTTTTACCATTCTACACCCATTTTCCTCTAACTTGCTTTTCAAAAAAGATCTATGGCTCTTCTAATTTTAGCTCTTTTCCATATTATCTTATAAGTCAACTCAAATCCTTTTTAGATCAAATGGCATATAAATAAATAAGAAGGCAGAAAAGGAAACAAGCAAAGAAAAGAAAAAAGAGAGGAAGAAAAAGCAAAGAGAATAAGCCAAGGGCTCTTGACCGAAATCTTCTTTGGGCTGCACTGGCCTCATCTGTAAAGTGAGTATGGACATGGCCTATATTGGCAATTTCAACAGGGTCAGAGGAAGGACTGAATTCAAAAGCCTTTGGAAACAGACGCGAAGGGCAAATATTGAGGATTGTTAAGCATACGCTTTATGCTCTTACCACCAATAAAATGATTTCATCTGATTCAAGATGTTTGTGATGAGAAATTCCATTGACAGTCATCGGAATTAGAGTAATTACCCTAACTAGCTGTGTCCACTCAGTATTGATGGGGCCTCGCATCTCATCAGACATCCAACTACAAAACAAGGGCCAAGTAGAAAATCAAACTTAAGTCAGCAAGAAACCGAAGGAGGTAGAAAGAGAGTCACTGAGAGAACATGTACCTGACCTCAGCGAGATAAACAACGATTCTCAAATCATGGACACCATGGGAAGTCTGCACATTGTCCACCTTCGTCTGTGTTAGGTCAGCTTACTTATTAGCAAAGCAGAAGGAACACAGACTTCAGAACCCAACAGAGTTGGGTTCAAATCTCAGCTCCACTGATTATTAGCTGTGACCCTGAGTCAATTACTTAACCTCTCTGAGCTTCAGTTATTTCATCAACACAAACAGGGTACTAACACTTGCCCACAGAGTAATCCTGACTGCTCTATTCACCAGCCCTTGAAGATGTCTCTGAAGCTTGGCTCAGCTGCTTCCTTTGCATGGACTGGTCTCGTACAATCTACTCTCTACCAAGTTCAAGGCTCACTTCTATTTGACATTTGCTCTGAGAACCCCAGCCCACCGTCATCTTTTTCTCCGTTGAATGCCCACAGCTGATGTCTTCATCCTCATTCAGCAGAGGCAGAGTGGTAAGGTAACAGAAAGACCACAGTCTTTGAAGTCAAACAGATCTAACCCCACTCTCTAGCTAACCGATTCTAAGACTTGGCTTCCTTATCTTTAAAATGGGGATAACATGGGGCTGGCCCCGTGGCCGAGTGGTTAAGTTCGCGTGCTCTGCTGCAGGCAGCCCAGTGTTTCGTTGGTTCGAATCCTGGGCGCGGACATGGCACTGCTCATCAGACCACGCTGAGGCAGCGTCCCACATGCCACAACTAGAAGAACCCACAACGAAGAATATACAACTATGTACCGGGGGGCTTTGGGGAGAAAAAGGAAATAATAAAATCTTTAAAATGGGGATAACATCATTGATCATGCAGCTGATATAAAGCTTCAATGAGATAACATAAATAATTTGCCTAGCACTGTAGCTGATGCATAGTAAGTAGGCATTCCATCAAATCTCCAACTTCACTGTATTGTTATGAGTCCGTTTGTGCTATCTTTCTGATGAAATTAATTGGCAAGGTCAGGAAGGGTGAGTTTGGGCCTTGCTGAAAACTAAACAAAACAAAAAACCCACACAAAACAGCAAAGGTGGACATGTAGTGATATGCATCATAAGCAGGCTCCCAGCCCTTTCAGACCTGCAGGCTGCTGTAGCGCCCCGTAATCTGTCCTGGCTTCCCCTCCTCACTGGCCCTGCTAGCAGCAACATGTGGGCACAAACGTTGTCTTACCCTCTTTGGCTTCCTCATAGATGCTGATAGAGAATTTAAGAGAAGAGAAGGGAAGGAAGTAACATTTATTTGGTCTGAGAGAGCAGACACTGAATAAATATTGTTGGCTGATTGAAAGTGTTTTACAAATGTAAAACCCTTATACAAATATATGGTCTCTATCTGAATTTTATCTTCTCTCCAAACTAGAAATATCTTCTCCCATCAAAGCTCAATTTGGGGACTGTAGAAAAAACGAAAAGGTAACTTAAAGATCTTTAGTTCTTATAAGGAATAAAGATAGATACCGAGTTCATTAGTTAAGAGCAGTAAGGAGGATGTGGAATGGGGGTGGAGGGCAGACCAAAAAAAGAAATCGCCACTACCACACTCACAGAAGACAGGAAAAAAATGAATTTTCCCATTAACACATTTCAGAAAGCACTTTCCTCCTACCCTGAAGCTGATGACTTACATTTTTAGATAATGTGTGGAAATTTCAGTTTGACATTACCTTCCTGCTTAAGTTCCTAGTCTCAGTCAACCAGGTCATTCTACAGAGAAGGGGGAGTGAATGAGGGAGTGTGTATGGGGGGGTGTGTGTATATGCTGGGGGAAGGAGGGGAGGCTGGGTGAACAGGGAATTGGTCTTATGAACCAGTCAGCTAAAGTACAGAAATAGAAAATCCTTAAAATACCCAGGCCTGATTCACATCCTAGGTAAAAATCCTTTGAGACATCTCTCCTGGGATGTGAGAATACTTTCCTACGGTTATCCGAGTTTGGAAGCAGGGCAGAGCAGTCTGATTTGGAAGGGAAGATGAAGGGGAAGATAGCCAGGGGGCAAAAGCAAACCACACCTAGTCTGTAATCCTGACTATTGCCATCCTGGGAAAAAAACTGTGTTGAAAGAAGCAGAATGTACCTGCACAAACTCTAAACCTCACAGCTCCAACTCAATTACCAACCTGTCCTAATTAGAAAGGGTGAGAGGTCTCTGATTGCCCTTGATGCATGTGTAAGAGGCGCAATGATTACATGGTTTACTGTTTGCACTTAACGTTCTGACGTTCTCCAAGTTCCCCTTAATAAGGCAGACCCTTATCCTCCTGTTTTGCAATCCCATTAGGCTGCCAAATCTTCTGCATACCTAAAAATTTTCCATCCACCCCCAACAATAATCAAGCCCTCCTCCCCAAGTCAACGAATCAAAATTCTTCTATTCTTCTTAGTGGAATATGTATAAGATGACTGCAGGGAGGTGATAAATAAAATGACAGATGCAAATCTGCCTGATTTTCCTCTGAATTCAGGAGGCACATTGTACTGTACCAAGCACATTCTCAAAATCAGCAGCAAAATGTGCTGATAAATGCTACTATTTCCTCTACCCTTCCCATCACTAACGAATATCCCTCTGATGTGCATGAAGGAAAGTTCATTTAGCTAATCAATACGTTGGGATTTTCTTGGATATGCATAATTGAGGCGGGTTTTAACTGTGCTTAAATTTAAGGCAGCATCCATTTCAATACGGTGCTTGCAAAATAAAGAAAAGGAGGAGATAGGGAAGGGTTATTGGTGAAGAGAGAAAATCGAAGCTAAAACCCTCTCCAAGTCTATTCTTCCTTGTTCAGGTAAGCAGTGCCCTGTTTAATTAAAAAAAAAAAAAAACAAAAAAAAACACCTCTGGTATTTCTTATGTTTTTTACTGCATAGTGTGCTCTTTCCAAAACAAAAGATTTTGAACTCTAATTATGTTTTCTCTGGACTAAAAGCTTTCATTTCCTAGGTAATATAAGCTGAGTTGGTTTGTAAAGGAAAGAATTCAGTTTAGTATTTTTAGGGAAACTGCCAAAGATAAACCATAAATTGGACACCTCACAATTAGTCCAACAGCCGTGGGTTCAGATCCCAGCTTCCCTGCTTAGAAGCTAAGTCACCTCGGGCAGATTACTCAGTTGTTCCCAAGTCCAAGTTTCTTCACCAGTAAAACGACTGGTGAGGATTACATGAAACTCCATCTACTGATCTCAGCACGAGGCTCAATAAACACTGGCTATTATTACAAATCTCCAAGAACTCCCGATTGACTATTTAAATGAGCTACTATATTTCAAGCATTTAACATAGTGTGCGGAACACACATAAGGCACACAAAAACAGACCAAAGCGGCTGCTATTATTTTTATTTGTCTTTGCTGGGTGCTGTAAGAAACTATGCCAATAAACTCTCCTAAAGGCTGAATTCACATTTCAGGAGTGAATTCAAAGCACTTCTGTATTTTGGGATTTTTTCAGAGCTTTTTATTGTTTATAAAGTTATCCAGAAAGTAAAACAATCAAATTCCCATAGTGTCCCTATAAGTCCAGTTCCTTAAAGTACGTGAAGTAATAGAAAGCAATCCACAACTCTCCCTCTTCTCTTCCTCTTCTACCCTAGAGCTATGCCCCTTGTAATGCCTCCCGCCTCGATGCTCTAACAGACCCTCCCCGCACTGCTGCAGTCGCTGTCCCACCTCTCACCCACGAGAGGGACACACAGGATTATTAGCACTTTCACAAATCCAAGCAAGAACAGAAGTTACCCAGTGCCACTGAATCAAAACTGAGTTGGTTCCTTTAATTAGAGACGTGATTCCATATACAAAGGTGGTCGCAAAGTATTCACCCTGATGTCCACAGTAGTGAAGGGTCTTTTTTGCCTTGTTCTGCTTTTTCCACCGAATGATATTATTAATGAAGCCAAAGACGTGTTACAGGAAGAAATGACGAGATGGGGTTCAGGAAACGCTGACTTTGTCTGTTGGGGTGCGACTCTGACTGACAATTTTTGGTTTGCGTGACTTCATTTGGCAATGCTGCTTTATATCAGACACTGCTTCCAGAGAGGCACGGCCCAGCTCTACTGCCTTTGTCCAAAGTGCATAGGAATAAAAAAGGCTTTTGTTCTTAGACTGGAATTTTAGCTTTCTTCCTTTGCTTTCCTTCCCTCTACCTAAATCCTAACCCCTAAATCCTCACATCTTTCAAACCTCCCTCAATAGCTCCAGCTAATGCAGACCCCACCATTTGCCAACCATCCATGGCCCTTCTAGTCTGTCCTTATACCGGTCACTCCATATATTCAGTTTATAATCCATAACATTCAGTTTTGACCACCCTATCCTCAAACTCCCCTACCCCCCTTCCCCTTCAGAGCTCTCACTTGCCTGAAATGGAAAGAAGACTACTCTTAAAAACTACACTGCAAGGGCACACAGAGAGTGACATCAAGCAAGAATATAATTCTTTTTTATTACCATGATGCCAATAATCACACAATCTAGATAGGCCGATCAAAACTGTTTGTTGTAAAATGATTTATTTCTGGAGACTTTTTTTTTTATCCTTTCCCTATTCCTTTTGGAGAGGGGTGATATTAAGATAGACAATTATAAAATGTAATTTACCATTCCAGTGCTGCTGGCTTTAAGACATACCCCGAGCCACCTAACTCCATCTTGGCTAAGACATATGTTTCTTCCCCTAAAACACTGATCAGCTAGAAACCTGGATTCAATAATGCAGTATCAAAGGCTGAAACACAAAAAGGCAACAAAATAAAAAATAAGAAACTACTTTAATTCTCTGTGGTCCATGGGATTAATATAATTTCTACCAGCGGTTTGGTGTTCTTTGCCTGAGTTTTTACATTGCCCGAGTCCTTGCGGACCACATGCCACTTCCCTTTCTCTCCAGCAGCAGAGGCTGCAGGTGGATGAAGGAGAAAAATAAAGGACATGGCTTCCAGTGCCATCACATGTCCACAGCTGCATACAAAAGCAACTTGGGGCATGTTTTCTCTCCCTGGTACCTAGATTATCCTGATCAGTGTCCTTTCCCACTTGGAAAAAGAAAATCTACTATCTCTGAGAAGATAAGTAACAGAGATGTCCAAAATCATTGTAAGGGGATCTTAAACCTGGCCCTTTCAGTAAATTTGGCTCCACTCTGAAGGCTGAGTTGTATTCCAGAGGATGATAAATATTGTTATCTTTGCCTCCCGTTATACACAGGAGTCTTGTTTAAAGCCAGGGTGCATTAGACTGACTCTCAAGAGGGTGGCTAGCAACCACCTCTCAGAGGAACACAATGTTTCACTGGGTTAGGGGGCGAGGGTGAGGCAGGGATCTTCACTTAACACAGGCAGGGGCACCCCGCACATGCTTCCATGTGAGATCACGCTGCGGGAAACCAGGGAGTGAATCCCAGCTCCACCACCTGCTAAGAACTGTGCTGCCTGGGGAACTTCACCTCACTAAGCTTCCATGTCCTCACCTAAGAAAATGGAGGCTCTTCCCAGCGTTAAATGAAATAAGGGATGTCCAGCACTCAGAAAGGACCTGGCATAAAGTATTTGATAAATGATAGCAATTACGTCCTTAGCACCACAACCCTTACGTCCACACCCAAATTTCCTCCCTGTGTTCTCAAATGGTGAATTCATTGACAATCCACAGCCAGGAGTCAATCCAACCTACGGGCAACACCATCAACAAAGAGCCCCTCGCTCTCTCGCTGTCTCTCTCTCTTAATTTTATAAGCCAGAACCTTCTAAGGGAATCTATTACATTCTCTTAGGGAGTGGTTTGGGCTGCAAAATCTTAATCTTGAATTCTTATCTCTTTGCCACTTCCCACCCCCCCAGTCCTCCCACTGGATATCTAGAACTCCTTATAAACTTCACAGGATAGAGATGCATTGAGATCTGTAGGAGGTGTTAGAGGAAACGGGGGGACTGGGATGTTAAAAATCAGGGCAACAAAAATACCCATGATGTCATTTACCCTGACTTCTGAACCATCAGCAGCAGCCTTTCAAGTCGCCTCGTGTGATGCTTCACCTCTCCCAGCCTGTGTTATCACGGAACCCCAAATGCAGGCCTCCGAGGGTCTTCCATTAGAGCGATTCCCACTCCTTCTCCGCCTCCCCACAGCCCTATCTCTCCCTCCTTCTCTGACTTTTAGCGTAGCCAATTAAACCTGAACAACGGGTGGATGGAGGAAATATGCTGCAACTATGGAATGGTACAGCAGGGACCAGTTTCACTGTTAATTTAAAATGCTAGAATTAATTAGGTGGTGTAAATGAAGAATTTAATAAGCACTCTTTACAACCACAAGTTCTACTTTTATTAAACACTGCTACGAAATGAGGGCAAATATCTCTGGTCTCTCTATATTTCCTTGCCTCATTCCCATAAGTTCTCTGCAAATAAAATTCTTTTTTTTTTCGCCTGAATTTAAAAAAAATGCATAATTATAAATTTATGCCTGAACTGTATTTCTGCCTTCAACCCTTAAGCTTCTTCTTTAAGCTCAGATGCTACTGTATGTCTCTGCTTGTGCTGGAGAGGGTGCTAAACAAACCAAAGTTGACAATTTTGGTTTTGTATACCAAATTAAAGGCTGTCTTCGAAGCTGTCACTCCTATTCAAATCCACTCGGTGAACTACCAAATTAGCATTCTTTCAGTAAAGGAATCTGCTTGTTTAAACATGTGTCTTTAGAAAACAAGGAACAACACCATGAATCAGTAGTTCTCAAAAACCTCACTACAGTTCTAAGGAAACTCTTTTGAAAAGGTGATTAATAATATTCACTAATATAGCTGGCAGAGTCCCTATTTAGAAGGTAAGGCTACACCAAAAATACATTTTCTATAGAGCAGTGGGCGGAAGAATCATATGGTTAACTGGTTTTAATTTGGTTTGAATTATCATCCTATTATATAAAGATTATTCAGGAGTCTAAACATTGGCTTTCTGAGAGCATAAGCAATTCCATTAAAGGATGGATGATCAGTGCTCTGGGACAAGATCATCAAAGCCCCGGCCCTATTTGGAGAGACTTTGATAAAATTTCTCTATTCTAGCCACTCTCCTTGAAACATACTAACTGAATCTATAATAATATCCCCCAATTATTGAGAGACCGCTATGCAATAGGCATTGTGCTAGGCAGTATATATCTAGTCTCTCATTTAACCGTCACAATAAGTCCTGTGAGAATTTTACAGACAAGGAAATTTTGTTTGGAGGGGTTATGTGACTTACATTGTCAACAGTTATTTCAGTTTCATGATGTTGCAAAGTACTTCAATTATATGGGGGACAAATTTACAAGTGAATTAGAAGAACTGGAGAATATATATAGCTACGTGTGTGCACACATATACATTGCATTCTCTGATTTAAAGTCAAGATGATGTATCTCCCTATTTTAATTATAGAGTTTCCTTTTTCTTATATAAACCAGTTGCTCACCAATTAAACTATCCAGAGAAAGGGAGACAAAAGTCAACACTCAAAAATGACAAATCCTTGAAGTTGAGAGTGAATGATTCTAGAAGTGGAGTGTCAGAGCACAGCAGCCTCACTGCTGTCATGTCATAGTCCAATATTTTTCTAAGAAAATATTCTCACTTCCAAAAAGATTACAGGGAAACTTCCCATCAAAGAATTATAGTGTCTGCATCTGGCAAACAGTAGGTCCTCAATGAATGGTTGTCAATTAGGAAAAAATCAGAACCTAAAAATCTCAAGTATTGAAGTTGTACAGGGTATTGTTTTGCTTCCAAGTAAAAAGTCTCTGACTTCTCAAAGAGTATCTTCAAAACAAACAAACAAATAAAATAAAGTAAAATACCTCAAATACAGATCTTCATTAAGCATCTCCCTCCTAGGGCAGAGTAGTTTTATGCCAGAATAATCTACTATCCTTAGGGCCTATTTCTCCCCAGGGACAATGGGCAGTTGTGACCTCGTTCCCCAGTCCACAATGGCCCCCTTTAAAACACTGTCTCAGACACATGGGAGAACACTGGACACACACAAACCAAACGTTTGAGATGAAAGGAATAAATAGATAAAAACTAGCATGGAGTATAGAGAGGGTGGAGGGCAGAACTGAGAAGTAAAGAACAAGGGGAAGGGGTGGCTGATTAAGAAGAAAACAGGATAAAACCAAAGGATTATTTAACATAAGGGAAAGCTGAGGAAGCTCCAAAATCTTCACCTGCTTCCCAGTCCTAATGATCCACAATATGGTTTTATGTAGTATACACACATGCATGAGTTTATAACTTTTGTGTACCCACGCCCTCCTTGAATGCAGGACACACGTTGTGACACTCGGATGCATCACCATGCATGTGCATTTCCACTAAGGTCTGCACATCTAATGGAACAAAGTGGCTGTGAATCCAAAGTCTAGAATATTGAAGAAGGGCATACCTGTAATTTTGTCTCTCACGAGTTTGCAGGATTCTATTTCACCAATGCTCCCAAAGAGACTCCTGAACTCCTCTTGGGTCATATTCTGGGGTAAATAGTTGACTATGAGGTTGGTTTTGCTGTCATCTGTGGCCGCCCCTGTCTGCATGGGAGAAGGACAGTTTCTATTGTTGCTGGAGGGTCCATTGCTTGTACTGGATGTCGGGCCATTTGACACCTGAGGCTCCATGGTGCTAATTATCTAAACAAAAATAAGAAGAATAAAAATAAGCCTTTTGAAATCTCAAAGACACGATTAAGTCTCTTTCAAGATTTTATTTTATTTTTTGAAAAGAAAGAGAACAAGAGAAAGCAAGATGGAGCAAAAGAGACAGGGTTGTGAACACAGCCAATTTAGAAGCATGTTTTTAACCAAAATGCTAAACTCCCCTTGCTATTTTTAGGCCAGCCCATAGATTTTGAACAGACTAGAGTGCAGTGGGAACTCTCCCATTATTTTGTTAATGAAAAGCTAATTCCTGTTTTCATTACACAATCACTCTCAGAAATGTATACTTAAGCCACACCAAATTATAATTAAAATGTAAAGTAATAATCATGATTAAAATTATAGTTCCATTAAAGCTGAAAAAGCTAAATATAGAGGGCTATGCTCACAAGATCAAATACAGTACCTGTTTATTAACTATCTCATAAAGTAAAATGACATTAAATTAAGTGCGGCTGTTCCATATGGGAAGAGTTTAGGTTTTCACCGATGTTTAATCACTGATCAAACTTCAGATTTCATAAGTGCATGAGGGGAGCTACAATGTCTTCTCATGATTTTTCTCTCCAGCCATGCTGTTACTGTTTCTCCTGGACCTCTAATAAAATAAAAAACATGAAGGAAAAGTTCTCCCTAGGTCTCCACCTCAAGTCCAGCACAGACTGATGCTGTCCTCTCACACGTTACTCAAAAAGGACTTTTTCTGGAATTAAATAGTTAATTAAACAAACATTTCCAGAAATGTGTGAACTGTTCCAGGCAGCATGCATGGCAATAAAGAGATGAATAAGTCTTAGTCTCTACTTTCAAGGAGCTTATAGTCTACAGGGGACACAGACAAGCAAACAGCTTACAACAGGATAACAGGCATGTAGTGCAGGGGCAATTAAACCTGCTTATAGGATATGGAGATTTGGGGAAAGTACTGAGAAGATGATGCTAGAATAAGGTTTTATATGGAAAATGGGTTTAAGCTCATGGAGTCAGGTCATGAAGATGCCCTGTATAGTATGACAAACATGGAGAATCACAAAATTGCACAACCAGAAGGCATGTAGGGCAATAAAATCTAGTTCAAAACTCTCATGTTTGAGATGAATTCCAGAGACATTCAACAACTTCTTTGTCATCACAGGAAAGTGGGGCAGAGTCTGGGCCTGTACCCAGTTTTCCTGACCCCAAATGCAACTTATCTGTCCCATTTTTCCATTCTTTCCTATCACCACCCCTTACTCGTCCTTCAGGATATGGCTAAGTCTCCTCTGAAATTGATCAACTCCCTGGAAATGGAATCACGTTCTCCATTTCACTAGTTGTGTGACCTTGGGTAAGAGACTTAAACTCTAGGAGTCTGTTTTCCTCATTTCAAAAATGGGAACAATGTCACCTGCCTTACAAGATGGTAAAAAGGATCTGGTGACATGATGTATGTAAAGCACCTGAATAGTGGTGGCAACATATCCACAACCATTGACATTTATTAAAGTCACTCTGACGCCAATCACCTGATGTGACGTCTCTGACTGACTCCTCACGAGAAGGCAATGAAGCACATTCTAATATCCTCTACATTTTAGAGATGAGGAAATCAAGGCTTAATAGACATCATCTGATAGCTAGTCGCTTCCATTATTATAACTATTTGGCTGCTCAGAGAATTTTTGGGGGATAAGCATTTTTATATAATATACATGTAGTAAAGTGTACAGATCTTAAGGGTACAACTCAAGGAATGTTTACAAAGTGAACACAACTCACACTTGAGTAACAACCTTTCAGACCATGATATAGAACATGACTAGCCCCCCAAAAGTCTGTCTCATGTCCCCACCTTCTCACACCACACCAAAGGTAACTTCTTCTGACTTCTGATCCATAGATTTATCTGTTTTTGAATTTATGTACATGGAATCACACAATACACACTATTTTATGTCTTTTCACACATTATGTCTGGGTATCATCCATGTTGTTAGATGTGGTGGTAGGTGGTTGTTCTCCACTGCTGTGGAAAATTCCATTGTTTGAAAATATCACATGTTATTTCTCTCTTCTACTGTGGATGAACATGTGGGTTGTTTCTAGTGTTTAACTATTATAGATAATGCTGCTCTGAGCATTACGTACATGTCTTCTGGTGTACATACACACATATTTCTATTGGGAATGTTCCTGAGAGTCTATTTGTGGGTCATAGGGTATACGTATGGTCAGCTTTGGGAGAGACCGTCAATGGTTTTTCTAACTGGCTGTTATCAATCTGCACTCCCACCAGCAGAGAACGAAAGTTTCTGTTGCTGCACATCCTCATCCACATTCAGAGACTGACTTTGTTTTCTGCTTATTTTCTCATCTAAAGCAGAGCAGTACAGTAAAAATGGAATGAGTTTTTTTAATCAAGGCTGACTTAGAATTCTAGTTCTACCACTTATTAGCTGCGTGATCTCAGGCAGGTTACTTTAAGACTCAGTCTCAGTTTCCTCTTTGTAAACTGGAATAAAGCCTATCACGCAGGGTTATCTTTAGAATGAGAGAGCATACATATTTGTTATATATATTACTATATGTTAATATATTTATTAAATGCCCAGAACATAAAATGCCTAAGGGCGTCATACCTATTATTTCTCCTCACACCCTACATAGGTGTTACTCTAATTGTTTCCTCTGATGATCACAAATGAGAAATGAAACCAAAAAAAAAAGTCTCAAGAGAAGTCACATAAATAAGGCAGATGGAGGAAGGTGGGGAGCTTCTAAGATTCTTTACCGTCATGTAAGTAACTTAAGTGGCTCCACTTATCACATCACCAGAACTTTCTTCTTGGCTTCAGGTCAACAGCGGGATTCTGGAAGGCTGGTCCAGACAGCAAGGAGAAAGCAAAGAGCTTCTGAGAAAAATCTTAAGCAAGCTCTCCTCAGCACTGACAGAAATTGCACCCAGCAAAGTGTATTCAGCTGCTCTGCCCTGAGGCAAGGGTCCAGGAAAAAGGAGGGAGATGTGCCCAGGGGAGGGGGTCATGCTAATAGCGATGATGCTGCAGAGCACCACAGCTCCAGGCTGGGAGGCAGGTTTCTGCTCTGCCGAGCCGTCGGCCTCCGGGGTCTGTGCAGTGCCTCCTTGCCGTGTCGTCTCACTGCCTCACTGAGTCAGGTGTCCAGGCAACAAACACAAGGAGCACTGCCAACTCAATAAGGAACTTGAAAACTAGAATTTATCCAATTCAGGAGGCTCAGCTAGCAGAACCACAGAGCTGCCCAACTACTACATTTTGATTTAATAGCAAAAAAGCCAGTCCCACAATCTATAGAACACCTTCCCTGCTCTCCACCTTTCTCAGGTGACCCTTCTCACAGCTTCCCCACAAACACCTAGAAAACATCCAGCACTGAGGCAGCTTTTTGGGTGTTAATGATGGAGTACGAAGAAAAACATAAGTCATACCTAAGCATGCTGAAATTCTGTGGGAACAAGACTGTTAAAGGTCACCTGATAGCCAGGTTCATCTTTTGTTTCAGACACACATGAAAGCCAGGCCTTGTCCACATGAACATCTCACAGGTCTCCCTGCTCCAGAAAGGCTTAGGAAGTATCAAGCCTGCAGCAAAGTAAGTTCAGTTCCCTAATCAGCTTTCTGGATCTCCTTACATCCTATGTGGATTTCCAAATTTATGTTGACTCCTGGAGTTGAGCCCTACCTGCAGACCAGACAACCCTAATTGGGTCCAAACCTTCAAAAAGGAGCCATGAGATGTAATGTTCAGTCCTGAGCTGCTTCAACTGACTAAACCTATAAATTAGGTCAAGTCATTCTCGTCTGATGGAGACAGAGCTCTCTTTGCTCTGTGCACACACTACACAGTTATCCTTTTGAGTATTCAGAAAGAAATGATGAAGAAACACACATGCACACACATACAACTTTCTCAATAAAAATGTACAGTCTGAAAGCTGAGAAACACTTGCAAATGTGCTAATATACATCACATAATAAGACCCCTCACTGGTCTTAATGATGCATCCCAGGATGCCAGACAGGCTTAAAAAAAGAATCAGAAACGTAAAATGTCAGAATCATATCTGACACACAAGTGAACCAAGAGGATTTTAAAACATGACTTGGAAAATAAGACAGGTTGCCAAGATATAGATACTGAACCCAAGAACATGAAACTACAGCATTTTAAGGTTACATGATAGATATTAACAAGAGGACATCTTTAATCTCTACTTGGGAATCAGACCATAGGTAAACGTGTGTTGGTGAGAAGCATATCCTCCAATAAGGGCAGAGACCAGCTCGGCAAAATCAGAACACTTGCTTCCCCAGGCTAAGGCTTTAATATTCTAACAGCACAATTTTCATTGCAAATAAATATATCAGTTACTCAAGTTTGCATATGTACTTTAATGAAACATTGTGTGTGGGTCTCACAGCCAGCTTTGCAGCTGACCAGGTTCCAAACCCCTGACTTGCCCTCCTTTCCTCTTCCAAACGGCAATGAGGAACAGGGTTACAGCCTGCAACCAGGATAGAGCATTGAGGAGGTTCAGTTGACTTCAAACTCTAATGGTTGTACAAAGCACTGCATTAAATCTTTTATGTTCCTGTGATATATTTTAAGAAACATTATACAGGCAGAAAATTTCAGGGATAAACTATTAAAGCAGAGCACAATAATGTAGGCACTCAAATCCTGTCATTGTAAATGTCGATGGTTTGAATGACTAATTACTCACACTCAACGCATTAACCTCCCCCCTCCCACTACTCTTTTCTGCAAAATATACAACAAAAGCAAGAGGAAAGGCCTCAGACACGCAGCTGCTGGATCATCACTCAGGGTCGTTTATTTCTGTGGAGGGGAGGTAAGAAGTGGAGGCTGGGTCAGCCTCTTTCTCAGGGTGCTCCTGAAGAAAAGAGCCAATCCTCTCTGCCCTTCGTGGCATCTCCCTAGTCACAATCCTGAGTCCTTCCCACTGGTCTAACTACCTGTTCAATCGCATGTCTCACTCTCATCCACCCAAGGTATCTGTAACACTACTTCCTAGATATGCCAGGTTATACTCACATAGAAAAGGGTTTGTTTCCATCATGGCTAGATCTCTAGGTATGTTAGACAAACAGAGATGGAGCCCTGGCATGCCAGACACTGTGCTAGGCCCTGGGGATACAGAGATAATAAAGACAAAGAGCTGGCCTTCACTGGCCCACAGTGTGGATGCATGACAGATATGAGAGAACATTAGGGACCACAGAGCCCAACCCCATAATTTCAATGATGCGGAAACTGAGGACCAGAAAAGGGGAAATGACTTGCCCAAGGTCACACTGCTGGTTAGAGACAGAGATGGGACTTGAGCCCAGGTCTACAGATTACCTCACTTGAGTACTCTTGTGACAATGCGGATGTGGCCATTTGAGAGAGGGTTTACTTCTCCTTCTGTTCAGGGAGGGAGTGAGGGGTGGCCATATCACAGAAATGTACTTGAATAGAGGTGTGGAGATGTGTCTACCTCCATACTTTTCTGAGTATAGCACTGTACAGTTCACAAAAAATGGGACCTGAACTCTGAGCTCTGTGGCACAGAAACCACATCTGTTTTGTTTATTATAGTATCTCTTACATGTGGAACAGGGCCTGACAACTGGTGGGTTCTAGATAAAGGACTATGGAATGAATGAATGTCCTTGCATGTCTAATAGTGTTCACTAGATCCCTCAAACAACCCTGCGAAGTACAAGCCAACAAGGTATTAATGTCATCCCCATTCTATGTATAACAAAAGAGGACAGAACACTTATTGAGTACCTATTATATGCAAGGCGTACACTTACATATTATTTTGAATGCAGATTTAAGAGGCACTCATTCATGTAGGAGGGCTGAATCTTTGGCTGATATGGACCCACATAGAGAATCTGTTAAACGCCTTTGCTCTTTCTCCCTAGAAAAATGTACACACACAACATTTTACATAAACTAAAGCCAATCTTTCGTCTCCAGATTGAAATCCTCCAATTGATTCTGAGAGTAGCAATATAATCAGAGGGCAAAAACTTCCCTTCCTTCCCAAATCACTCTTTTCATATAATTTCTTGCTCTCAGAATTCATTCATTCATTAACCAAACAAATATTTATTGCTGAAGGGTTCAGATGTCAGAGGAGAGAGCATACACATCCTGTGGTCAGAAAGTCCTTTAAGTGTATTAAGCAAGACTATTCTAAAAACATACTTAAAGCCTCCTTTAATATTTCTTCCATCAGCTTATGAATTCCTAACAGCTCCCTCTGTCTCCCACTCTTCACAGGCTTTCTTTCCTTTGCTCAAGTTTGGGAGAAGTCAGGCTAGAGTTATAGGGCTGGTCCTCCTCACAACTGAGGACAGGCATTGTCCTGGGCCCCGGAGAGCCACATCAGAGGTCCTACCAAAGCCCCCTCACTAATTTCCGTCAGCCACACCACACCATGATGTGGCCTCAGCTCCAATATTTTCCATAAAAATGGCAGCCTGACAATCAAGCGTATGGTCTTGCATCTACATATCTAAACCTGGTTTACACTTTGAGGATTTACTTTATGAGGCAAATAAAAGGTTACAACTTTACATTACAGGAACCTGCGCTAATGCAGAACTCACTAGTGTCATTCACCATCCAAGAGCCCAGGGCAGGGCCCTTGTGCTTCCATCACAGGGCAGTCCTCAGCTTCTGTTTTTCAGGCAAAAGGATCAAGAGAAATGAACCTAAGAAGGTCACAGGAATATGACAGTTCTTTTCCAAATATTCTCCCCTCTACTTTCAGCACTGTTCAAATGTCAGCATTCCTGGAAACTAGAAAGATGCTAAAGGAATGTACTGATTACAAACATTTCTCAGGTGTGTGCATCTGCGACACATGAATGTATTTTATTAAATATTTTAAGGAGTATTTAAAGGTATCTTCTTTTACTATGTTGGAAGGACTTTTGAAAATTTATGTATAAAGGCTAACCCTTATGTAAGAGAACAAATGCTCCCAGGAGCATGAAGAATAATGTTTACCAAGGGCAGTCACTGAATCCAACGATTAAAGAAACAGCTTTAAATTATTCATGAGAACAAAAATAAAAGTCCTAATTCTCTTTGTAGGCATTTCCCACTTAACCCTCATGAAATTCTGACACACAGTATGTTAGACTCTGGTGGAGCAGCCCAGACCACCGCATCTCACCTGCCTTTCAAAAGCCTGAAAAACAAATCCCCAAAGTTAGAAAATTACACAGCAGGCTCTGTGCTCCTGAGGACAGATATGATTTTCAGGAATAATTCCTCTCTTCTCTTCTTGCTCCTTGAAAGATCCTAAAAATGTCCTTCCACTCCCTAATTTCATATTTCCTTAAAGGTTCGTCCATCAACTCATAAAATCCATACTCTCCCTTCCTTTTCAAGAGGCTTTAATTTTCTCAAGTCCCTTCAGATTAATATTCTTTTCTAAATGCAATGCTTTCCCGGTTATGATTCAACTGGGAAGGAGATACACATTATTAACGGGGCCCAAGAGGAGGGGCTGTGATTGATGACCCGATCACTCTAGGAAAAGAGAATTGGGGAATATCCACACCCACTACCTCCCCTGCCCCACAACCAAATTACAGGTGAGGACTCACAGAGGCCCGTGCACCAGGGGAAGCTGGCTGAAGACTACACTCATGTCCCCCAAAACCATTTGTACCAAGTTTCTGTAGATTCTGCTGTTAGAGAACTAGAAAACTCCAGAAAAAAAATCTTTTATTCCAACTGGGGAAAAACATGCTGACAGTTTAATAATACCTTTGGGCAGATGCACAAATAACCTGAAAGACCTATTTACTCTAGGAAGTTATGTGGTGATAAATTCTCGGCATATCCTTAAAACAAGTGTATTCAATTCAATACAAGTTACTGAATGCTATTATAGACCAAGGCATTGTTCTAGGAATTGGGGAAACAAAAATAATTTGGTCCCTGCCCTTAGAGGATTCAAGTTGGGAGGATGGAAGAGGAGGACAGGTAAACAAATAACTAATTAAAATCACTTGTATGCACCCCTTTTCTTTTAAGCAATTCCCTCCAGAGTTTCTCTGATGACTCCCCCTCCTCACCAAAAGCACATAAATGAAATACACACAGACTAGTCTGACAGCGTTCTGATACGGAACTGACAGTCCACGGCGTTCTGATACGGAACTGACAGTCCTGTTTCCAGTCTAAATGCTTTTACGTCCTAAACAAATGTCTGTCTGTAACACTGAGGTAAGCTTGCAGCACACCTCCTTTGAAACAGCGCCTTCTTCACTGGAGACGACCACCAGGCATGCCAAAAGTACGCTCGGGGTGGGAGCAGGGCTTTTAAAGAATCAGCAGCCACCAGAGAGAACAAGAAGCATTAATACTTAAAATAGCAGGGCCAGCCTGGATATGAAAAGCATAATCAAAATTTAATTTCTCTTAGGTATTATTCTCAAATTCACAGAAATCCAAGTTTATAATCTTCTTCCCCAGATACATCACACACATTTCTCCTCCTAAATAAATACTGGCCTTCTTTATATCTTACAGTGTTTCTTCAGGGCTTCACTTTGGGCCTACGATGATTTCCTGGCGTGCCCATCCCGGGGCAGTCCTGGTAAAACCCCTGGGTGTTTGGTTTTAACAGACTTTTACAGCAAACTCTCCAGAGCTGAGGGATGGTTTTATCATCTAGTTCATTATAAAGACGAGGAAACTTTTCCTTCACCACCATCCCCTCAATTCAGTCCTCTTTTCCAAAATGGCCAATTAAATACAATCTCAAACTTTCAATAAGCTTTCTTTGTTAAAGGCATATTTGAAAATGACAAGATTTTATTTTAATATAAATACAATTTTGTGGGCAAGCTCTCAGGCTTCCTGCAAAATATTAACTCCAATAAAAAAATCAGTTGGAAAACAATTCCTTTCCCATCCTACCCCCTAAGCCCAACTCTAAATGTTTAATGTGGGCAAAATAACCAAAATGCCTAATAATAAGCTACAGATACCTGTTGGGATGGGAACCAGTTGTGATGGTAAATACATTATTTTCATCTTCCATACAAAGAACATTAATGAATCATTTGTAAAACTGCCCACACTTATTAAGTCAGATTTATCTTCTGATTAAATGCATAAACAACAGCCAATGGCACAGTTCATGTAAACATAAATATTGTATACTTATAAAATGCCTGGCTAGTGGTTCAAAGTGTGAGCAAACTCACTGAGATTCAGCTGTAAACAAGTGTGTTATTCTGTATCTGTATCATGGATATAGCATCGGGTCACATCTGTGAATTTAAGTTTTATGCACACTCTGATTAAATTCTTCAGAAATCTACATAAAAGTATTTTTTATTTTGAAAATTAACACTTGTTTTCTTAACACAGCTGGGGTGGAAAGAGGGAAGAGAGTGAAAGGGAGCAGACGGAGTTAGTATCTAGAAAAATCTGCACAGAGCAACCTTCTCTTTGTTCGAGGAATTGCATCAGGCCAATGGCTTTTCCAATTGTGCAATTCAAAGGAGAGAGGTTATTTGGGGTTATTCGGAAGCTGAAGATACTGAGTGAACAAAATGGTTCTTAGAACCTCAAAGTATATATAAGTGGCCATGGTAAATTAGACCCATGGACAATTCACACAGAACAATTCACACATGAACAATCTACATGTTCATTAGCGAAAAGATCCTGAACATCATTCTGATAGTGTAGTTCCAAACTTGAAAATTACTTTATCACATTCGAAATTTTATTTTTAGTTTCCTCCTTCACTCACTTCCTTCCTTTTTTTTTTTTTTAAATAAGGAAGAAACATTAGAAAAAAACGACCTCATGGCCTGATAAGAGGACTTTATCCTTCAAACTATGACTACCATTCCTCCTGGACACCCTCTGAGAAGGCAGATGGGCGCAAGTAAAATTGAACTCTCCCCAGTCAGTGCTGGTGAGAAGGCAGGCCTGGGCTGGGAGAAGTGTGTCTTTGAATTATTTGTGGACAAGATGTTTACAGAGAACATAGAGATTCAAGGTTTGCAACTGTCAAGCTTTAAGGTGCCATGAAATAGTCTCGCTCATCACTGTTGGTGGAAATAGAAATTGACACAACCTTTCTAAAGTTATGTTCATATTCTTGGACCCAATGATCCATTCTGAAGCTCAGAAAAGAAGCCAAAATACTGTAGAGTGAAAGTATGCACAGTAGGGTATATTAAGAAAAGTGTATCTAGAAGAGTGAAAAAATAGAAACAACCTATGGGCCCAACAAGGGGATAGTTTTACAATACAGTATTCTGCAACTGTTAAAATTATGTTTATAATGGGTGTTTATAACATGAGAAAATGTGTATGATCAATGTAGAAAAAAGTGAAATAAAAAATTGATTATCTCAATTATATAAACATGCAGAGAGTAGGAGGGACAAATAAAAATGCTAACAATAACGGTAGAATTATAGTGATTGTTACACTTGTCACTATCTTTATTTTCCAAGGTTTTTGTTTCACAATGAAAATACACCAGTTTTATAACCTGAAAGGAAGTTTTTTAAAAAAGAAAGATAATGTCAAATCCGTCAAACCAGTTTGGAGCCACTGTATTAAAAATGATTCCATTTCCTTCCCAGAGCCGTCCTGCAGGATCTCTCCTTGGCCACACTCTGTTTGTTCTACATTAGAGGACACACGGGAGCCCAAAGGAATAAAAATCGCATTTCTTGAAACAGTCTCTGATTCGGTCTCCCCTTCACCTAAATCACTGTGTATTAGCAAGGTTACAGACTAAGTGTGCCTCACTGCCTGGCAGCAACCTTCACGAGGACAGCAAGGAGAGAAGATGATTTATAAGAAAACCATTCCCTGGATCAGAGAGTGAAAGCTACTGATCCATTCTAAAAGCTCCTGCTGACAAACTCCGATATTATGAACATTCTGCACTTGGACAAAAGCTCCCACTTTTCTTAATTGCATGGTTTGAGCAGGAGCCTGCTTTCAGGATCTGCCTAATCACACAACAGCCATTTATTTTCCCAACTGCAGCTGCCAAAATTTCCCTGATCTCTGTGCTGTGCTCCATCTTCAAGGACATCTTGTGAATGTATGACACTGTCAAGCAGCATTCCACGCCAGGCTTTTTAAGGTTCTCTCTCTCTTTCCTGCATACGGAGATCCTCCTAATACATATTTATTAAAAATCTCATGAACAAGAAACAAAGTGGAGAGGCAAAAAAAAAAAAAAATCACAAATACCAAGTATCAGAATATCTCTGTATGCTTTGAGGCAAATACTTTATTATGACAATGAACCACTAATATTCTCTGCCCTCTGTGTGTGTGATGGGTTTGCTTTTGTTTCATGGACTCTGCGTCTTGTAATTCATCGGGTCTCCTCACTGTAATATTACTCAGAAAATGAGAGCCCAATCTGTAGCCCTCTCTGGATAAACAAAGAGCATAGGACCTCACTGCAAACTTTTGATTTTTTTAAACACAAATTTTGGACCTGAATTTACCTGATTTTTTTCTTATTTTTCCTTCACCTCAATTTGCTCATTGTTCTATTTTTAAAAATATCCTACTATATGAATTTTTGTGATTTGCCTCATAACAACAGAGAGTTTTGGATTAGAATAGAGAATAAATAAGTTGATATTTCTGTCTTCACAAATAAGCTTGTCTTTTTCAAAATACGTTTTTGAAAATCTCACCAACGCATACTAATTGGGCAAGAGCCAAATTAGCATTTTAAAAATTCAGAAATAGTAAGACTTTTTAAATCACACTATAAAATTTCAAAATTATTGGCTTTATACTAAAACTCAAGCTGCATAATATATAATTCTCAGGACTAATTTAATACATCCCTAAGAATAATTTGGATATGATACATGCATATACACCATGGGTGACCCTGCTAGTATTTGAAATACCGGTGGCTTAGCTTTCAGCATCACAGCCACCACAGTATGACAACTGACAGATCGTGGTGTGGTTCCCTGACCTGGAAACGAACCCAGGCCGTGGCAGTGAATCTTAACCACTAGACCACCGGGGCTGGCTGTATATACATTAAGGGATGGAAGAGTTTACCTCTTAGAGCAGGGTAATCATGTCCTTTGAAATCACAGATACAAAGTAAATTTGCTTGGCAAACTCTTCCAACTCTCGATACAGTCTTTTTATTCCAGAAATTTACCTTTTAAAAAAGTGAAAGGCTAACAAATATGCAGAACCAGCTGTTGTCAAGTTAGTGCAATCTAAAATTTCTTTAGTTACAGGCATATTTTAAAGCAAGTTATAAGTCACAATTTAATAATGATAATATAATGCTTCATTTGAACAGCTCTTTCTCACAAGTGAAATTAGCTCTTCAAAGAAGAAAAGTAGTATAAAGGAACAAAAGCCAAGCTAACTTCCTTAACAGTAATGAGTTCCGTCAGTGGTCCAGAAACCATTACGTTAAATGCCAGGGATGCGAAGGAGAGAAAAGGGGTTCCTGCCTTCAAGGAAGTTAATAAATAAGTAAATAAGTAATTACATATAATGTCATAAATGCGGTAATGGAGAAGTTTATACAAAGTGCCTAGCAAAATCCCTGCCCAGAACATGGGAAAGGCTCAATAAATGGCGATTCTGTGATAATGCTGATTAAAAACCTTTGGGTAACACATAAAAATGTTTAGGCAAGCAATTACCATTAACTCCTTCCAATACTACCAACAGTTAGCACAGAATAAATGATGAGAGGTGTCTTCTTGTACATTACTTCACTTAATTCTCCCACAATTTGGGGGGTAATTTTTGTCATTCCTCCCATTTACAGTTGAGGAAACTGAGGCTTGAAGAAGTGAAGTCACTCTACATATGTTGGTGAAATGATGCCTCAGGCAGGGTCCAGTGTCACTCGGCAAGAACTATAACTTGAACTCAAGTCTGAGACCAAATTCTAGGCCCTTTCCTAAACCTCCAAGTCATGAAAGAATTCCTGTCACCATAAAATGCAACCCAGGAGAGTCTTAGGGAAAGTAAATGATCTAATCCAATTAAAACCATTCTTGGCTGTGTACCTGGTATTAGTCAGTAAATACTGCCGAATAAATGGATGTTACAAGACGGATCTTAATTCAAAATTCTACATGGTGTAATGGAAAGAGCACAGGGTTGGTGTTGATTTGATCTGGGTTTGAAAATCACTCCTGCCTTGACCTTGGTTTAGATATTTAAGGTTGTCTGAGGTGCAATTTAAATTTACTCATCTGAAAAATGCGGACAATTCTTCTATCTGCCTTGCAGGGCTGCTGTGAAGATTAAAAATAACAAATTTAAGGCATCTGGCTCAGCGCTCAGCACACAGTAAGCACTCAATACATGTTCATTCCCCTTGTCCAAAATGTAGAATTCTGAAAACATGTGCCAATTAAAATGTGTTGCAGGTGGCAAAGTTGACTAATCTAAAAGCTGGTAAGATTTATCCTTGGAATTTAATTTCTGAAATAGAAAAGAATACTTAAAAATGTTACTACTCATCACCTATGTCAATAGCTATTTCCTTCATCTTCAAAATGCTTCACACACGTTAACTAATACGTTCTCACAATAATATCAGTCAGGAAAAACACAAAGCAAAGGGGGAGGGATTGAGTGAACTTTAAAAAATGAGTAATGAAAGCACCATCTTTAACACTTACAAACACAATTTCTGGAACACTTTGCCATTTTAAGAAACCCTCTGTGAATGGGTTAAAGTCAGATACTTCAAATGTAATAAGCGCAGTCATTAGGGTTTCTGATTTCATGAAAGGAAAACCTTCTCATTTTCATGGGAAATTTCAGGAAATGGGCACAGTGCTCTGTAGACTGAGGGCAGAGGGCATTTCTGGCTTTCCACGTGGACCTGCTCAGGGTGAAAGAGCAGGCATTGCTCTCGGTCCACTCTCCACTTGGACCGCTCTTTCTTCCTGTTGACCCCAAGGAGCAGCTACACTGACCAAATGCAGGATTTTCCAGGGCACCGTCAGAAAGGTGTGGAGGGAAGCGCAGAGATAACACAGCAAGTGTTATCTCCACGCAGAAATGGGACAAACCCTTAAAAAGCCACTGCAAAGAATTCATTAAATCACATGGTAGTCTCAGGGGATTTTGTCAGCACATTCACACCCAACACCCCGTTTAATCTTCACGAAGACCCTGAGAGATGGGTGGGATTCGGAGCCCCCTCCTCCATCACTTGCATTTTACAGGGGAGCAACCTAAGAGTTCAGGAGGAAAAGGGTAGAGTGACTAGCCTGTTCACAAAGTACAGAGTTGGGATCTGAACTGACATCCTCCCATCACTGACTCCCATCTTCCTCCTTTACCCACCCAAACCTCCGTAAGCCCAGGAAAGCACAATTAGGCAATATCCTTCTGCAGCCAGAAACGGCAAACCTGAACATGCTGTGTTCTCTCCGTGCCACACTCTGCACAATCACTCCTGTTGGCCTGGAAAGCCCTACTCTCTCATCCTAAGGCCTAACACGCTTTCCCCAACCCGCATCGCAGCTCCCACCTCTATTGTACACACTTCCACCATAGACATTAACCACACAGCGTGGAGACTCTCCATCTTCCTGTCTCCATCGCTGGACCATGAGCTCCTTGAGGACGGGGACTGTTTGATTCATTTGTCATCTCAGGCACCAGCGCAGAGCTCCAGGTTTTGTTGGCAGCATAAATGAATGACTGATGACTCTCTAGGGCCTCACGTGCTCTCCATAGCTAAATCTGCTTTCTTGCTCAATGTTCTCCACCACCCTGCTCTCATTATAAACCTCTCCTGTATCTCTCCTCTTCAAAATCAATTTAAAAATAGAAGCACTTTCATCTTTCAATGCTATATTGCTGTTATCATCTCCCTCAACTTCTCCCAAACTGTCCCCAAAGACTGTACTTTTAAGGCCAGGGGCCTTCCATTTTCTGGGTAAGGCCATCTTTATAGCCTCTGTTTCTGCACTCCCACGTTCCTTCCACCTTTGATCTCCTCTGTTTCAGGCCTAAACTCATATTCCATTTTCACTTTGGGTCTGAATCTGGCTAAAGTCTGGAGGTTAAAAGCCTCACAGAATTTCCACCTGCGAGAGTTTCTCCAAGTCACACAAGCCAAAGCCAAAGCCAATGAGGACTCTTAAGAGTTTGCTGCAGCAGCTCTCCCGCCTAGATATGCCTGGTATGTTATTTTTTTTTTTAACAAATGAGTGTATAAATTATTATGTAATTACTTCTACATCCATTCAATTCAAATCATTTCAAACACTTATTAAATATCTTTTGCATAGTATAATGGTTAGGAACACAGGCACTTTTGCCTGACTGCCTAGGTTCAAATCCCTGTTCAGCTGTGTGACCTTGGGCATGTTACTTAACCGTTCTATGTCTCAGCTTTCTCAGTGTTGATAAGGATTCATAGGAGTGTGGCAAAGATTAAATGCATGATTATTGTTAGATAACTGAGTTCCGCGGCATTTGATCCCTGCCTTCTAGGAATTCAGTGCTGGGGGCTTAGTAGACAGATCTGTAAACAAAGTTCCAAAATGCAATAAGGCAAGTGCCATAATCTGAACGCCTCCTGCAGCATGTCCCTTCCACATCTTTGCCTATGTGTTCCCCCTTCTCCCACTGAAATGTTTCTTTCATGACCATCTAAATAACTCTGCCATTTTGCAAAACTCAGTTGGAGCCCACTTCCCTGACCCGGGCACCTCCTCTCGCTCCTCTGTGTGGCACTCACCACTCTGCATCCAATCACCTTTTATCTGCCTGTCTCCCCACTGACTGGGAGCTCCATGAGTAGGACCTGAATTTTCGCTGACTTCTTGCATGCAATACACAGAAAGAATTCAACCAAAGCCTGCTGAATGAATCAGTGATGAGAGGCAGGTGCAGCGTGCTAGGAGAGTTCAGAGGGAGGGAACATGGGGACACTGGAGGAGACTTCCTTCTTCCCAACCTGCCAGGCTCCACAGTGTGCTGAGAAAACCGTAAGAGGAATGTGTGGTTCTACATTTTTAAGTCCTTTTCTTCAGCCCTTTCTTCACACTTCCTGCTCTGTTTATTTTAGATAAGTGTAGGCATCAAGATCAAAACAAATGTGAACTAGAGGCTAAAGGGGTCAAATAAATTCTTGGAGAACCACAACACTAACATGCCACTAACCACAAGAGGAAGAAAATATTTAGGGCTTCATCCAGTGCTCTGCACAAAGGTGTGCTGCCGAATGCTTGCACAACTATTCTTCTACTTTTTTTTTTTTTCCTGCTTTATCTCCCAATGCCCCCCGCCCTCCACACGCACACAGTTGTATATCTTAGTTGCCAGTCCTTCTAGTTGTGGGGCTTCTACTCTTAAAAGCGTTTGATGGAGTGGGTATGTTTTCCTTGTTTTTTTTTTTTTAAAGTAATTTTAAGTTTACACATTGTTAATGAAAATAAAGGAGCTTTGGGATGTGAATCTGTATCTTTCTTTCTTTTTTTATCTTAGGATTTTAATAGAATTTTATGTAATAGTATACACAATGAAGAGAAGAGAGAAAAATACACAAAGGTTTATATCTATATTTTAAAACTATGTTTTCCAGTTGTTCACACTGGAGCATCAAGTAGGTTTATTTAAAATTCCAGTTAGTAGAGGAGCCCTTGCCTGAACACTTTTTTTTTGGTGAAGAAGATTGTCCCTAAGCTAACATCTGTGCCAATCTTCCTCTATTTTGTATGTGGGATGTGGCCACGGCATGGCTTGATGAGTGGTGTGTAGATCCGTGCCCAGGATCCAAACCTGCAAACCCCAGGCTGCCGAAGTGGAGCATGTGAACCTAACCAGTACACCACCAGGCTGGCCCTTGCCTGAACACCTTTGACCTATGAAAATACACATTCAAAAGTAAGTACTCTAACTCAAAAGTAGAAAGTAGCAGACTTGAGAACTGAACTCAGGATTTCATACTCCAAAGCCCTCTTACCAAGCACCTTTATTCACAGAGCCTTGGGCCTCTAAGGGCCTGGGACTCCAAGAGGATGGAGCCCACCCACACAGCCTTGTGACACAGACTGGCTGTTCTACTCTCTAATGTACGGATTTGGAGCAAATCAAATCTTATCTTCCTCTGGCATCCACAATCCTTTCTGGGATGATATATCCTCAGTTTTGAGATTATCTGCTCTCCTTTTTGAAGGTTATGTAATGGGAAGTAGTTCATATATTTTAGTCTAAATCTTCTCTTCCTATTAGCCTTGCATTAAATGACCAATATTTAAAATGCACGCCCTAGGGGGACTGAACTATTTTTTAAAATTCTTCTTTATTAAATGCCTATTGTGTACCAGGCCCTGAAACAGGCTCTTCAAATATGCTAACAATTAATCCTCTATACAAGCCTACAAAGAAGGTATTTTTGGCTCCATTTTACAGACAATGAAACTGAGGCTCAGATAAGTTAGTGACTTTACCAAGGTCCCACCACAGGTAAGTGGGGAATGAAAAACCCTTGATTTCTCTGACTCCAAAGTCCATGCTCTTAACCAATAGAATACTCTTACAGAAATGAAGAATCTGATGATAATGCCAATGGCTACTACACTTTCTAGGTCCAGGTTCCCACAAGAGCTAGCGGGAGATCTTATAACATTCCTTGACCAAACATCCCTCTGACCCTGTCCTTAACTGAATGACTGGTCAAACCTTCCTTCTGACTTTCTTGAGACATTTATCCCATTTCTCAGCCTCACCTAAGGGAAGCAGAGTGGGGCGTCTCCCTCATACACTGAGGACCCCTGGCCTATTTATCAGTTCTCTATGTTGGGTTTTCCTGAGGCCCAGACCCTTCAACCCAATCATTTAATTTCCTGCTACTTCAGGGATGACCACCCCACATGGAGTACAGCTTGGGCAAGCCTGTCACCCCAAGGTCAGCCGCTGGACTTATGAAGCCCAGCCTTTCAGAAAAGGGCATTGACTGCCCCAGCTCATCAAGCAGAAGCAAGACATTGGCTAAACCATCGTGGCTTCATTGTATGTTCACAAACAAGTAGTCATTAGTGCCGCTCTCCAACCCATTATCTCATTCTATTGTTTAAAGAGCATTTCATTATGTGAAATTATACAATACCACACAATATATATCTATTAATACCTACTTACTTACTTACTCTACTGTCTTCCTTCCCCTTGTAAAATGAAAGCTTCACGAGGGCAGGGACTTGTCTTAGTCACTGCTGTATCTCTAGCACCTAGAACAGTGTCTGGCATATAGCAGGCACTCAACAAATACTTGAAGAATGGGACACAAATTAATATCATATGATAATAATGATGATGATCACTAGCACTTTATATGCCAAGCACTGTTTTAAAGTCCTTAGATATGCATTGGTCTACGAAATCCTCACAATAACCCTAGTTCATAGATGAAGAAATTGAGGTATAGGGAGTAAGTGATTTGCCTAATGTCAGAACTGATAAAGTCGGAATTTGAACCCAGGTGTCTTGATCCAAAGTCCCTATTAATAACCACTAGGCTAAATGCCTCTCATTAGTCCCTACCTTTTCAGAGGTGAGTAATACAAAATGGGAGACAGAACATGGGCTTTGGAATCAAACAGACTAGGCTTGGAATTCCAAGTCTGACAGTTCCCAGCCATCTGACCTTGTGAAAGTTACACAAGCTGCATGGTGCTTTTTCCTCAAAATGGGAATAAAAATACCTGCTTCCTAGGGGCCAGCCCAGTGGCTTAGAAGTTAAGTTTGTGTACTCTACTTTGGTGGCCTGGGGTTCGTTGGTTCAGATCCCAGGCGCGGACCTATGCACTGTTTATCAAGCCATACTATGGCAGGCATCTCACACATAAAATAGAGGAGGATGGGTACAGATGTTAGCTCAGGGCCAATCTTCCTCAGCAACAAGAGGAAGATTGGTGGCAGATGTTAGCTAAGGGCTAATCTTCCTCAAAACAAAACAAAACCCCTGCTTCCTAGAGTTGTGAGGTTTAACGAGATAACCTAAATAAAGTTCTTTTTGCAAAGCCTGACACATACACTATAAAGGGTCGCTATTATCGTGATGTATCACTGTTAACTGCATGGTACAGAGAGCAAATCACATAAGAAATCTAGAAGAAAGAAGAATAACTGAGGAATTATAGGTGAGTCATGGTGATCAGGGTAAGTTTCATATAAACAGATATATTCAAGATCTTCAACTCAAAGCTACAGAACTGTGCTTGGTGAGCAGCAGTAGTCATGACAAAGCCAGTCTTCATGACAGTGGTGCTTTGGGTCCAACACCCCTCTCATAGGCCAGAGGTTAGCAAGGCACCTCATGGGAACCCGTTTATGGACAACCTAATCAACATCCAACTACATCATTCAGTTAACAATGAATTACTGAGCACCTACTAGGTGCCAGGCACAGAGATAAACCCAGTGCTGATTGTTGAGGTGGTGGTGAACCAGAGACAGATCAACGATTGGTTATGCAATGTGGACGACCAATGACGGCAAATGCTGGAAGTACTAACAGATGAGGCTCTAACCCAACATGAGTCAGGGAAGCTTTCCTGGGTAAAATGGGCTTCCTATTTGTCTCGTGACGCCAGGCCAAGAAAAGTCGAAGGATGTAGGAGACCAAGGGATCAGTGTGAGCATGGGTATGGAACAGTATGGTGCAGTTCCACAGTGGAGAATGAATGGGAGGCAGAGATCTGTAGGATGACAGGCTGGAAAGGAGAGCAGGGGCCAGGCCATGGAGGGTCTCCTGAGCCTTGTGAAGGTGGCTGGGCTTGGTCCTGAGTCACAAATCCATTAAGCATCCATCTCTAAGACTGCACCTTAACTGTGTGCCAGTAGCAAATACACTGGTTCCCCATGAAATGCAAACAAAACAGCACTAAGAGAGAGAGAGAAAGAATATTTTTTTAGGCTCACTGCCGAATTTTCTTTGGGGACTTATTTTTTTCTTGAATAGATCATAGGCATTTTTAGCACTAGCATAGTTTATCACCACCTCATGATACTGTTCCCCTTTTGTATTCTAAAGTCATTTTTAATTCAACTCTGTTCAGCAAATGTTACTCTCCCTTCCCCAGCACAGCACCCTGAACAACTTGGTAAATATTTTCTGAATTGGGCTGGATTCATGGAGCAATGACTATAAAAGGTAACACTGTACCAGGAGCCAAGGCTGGGGCCCAGGGGTAGGAGGAGATAAAAAGATGCTATCACAGCACCCTTGCCCCCAATAAACTTGAGCTTCTAATGATGCAAATGAGACATGACAATAACATACATACCCCAAGGCAGACTGCAGGGTGTTGCATTCTCTCAGTTGTGGCCTTTGCATGTGGTGGGAGTGTGAATCCCATTCTCACAGGACTTTCCCCAGACACTCAGCTCCTTGAGGGCAGGGGGCTATGTCTCCTTTACTACGAAATCCTTCGAGACCACCACATAGTAACTGCTTACTTAATATTTATCAAATGATCTATTTAATCCTCATAACAACCCTGAAAGGTATTAATGATTTTACTAATGTGGAAACAGAGGCTCAGAGAAGTAATGCGATTTGCTTGATATTCTAAGGTTAGTAAGTAGTATAGTAAAAATAATAACAATAATAATTTTTTTTTCATTCTAAGGAAGACTGCCCTCTACGGATCATTCTCCAAATATCTCTGCCATAGGATTCTCTTTTAATACTAAGATGGAAAAGGTTCTCTCTGCCTGAATGAAACCGGAAGTTCACAATTTGAGTTCTTGAGCTCTGGTGCCTCTTTCATGCTGCCGCTTTTAGGAGTTCCAAAAGGCACTGAATGGCTTTAGGCCAGATGGATCTGCCACATTGCAGGTAAGGATATTCTTCAGCATAAAGGTTCCCCAAAACTCTCTCACTCCCTGCCCCATCCCCAGGTGAGAATTAATCCAACTTCAATTTAATTCAATAAATCGTTATTGAATACCTACTATATGTCACTTTTCTCAGTACTTCGAAAATAAAATACACAATATGAAAGTCTTGGCACCTGTCCTCCTGTTGTGATTTAATCAGGTCTTACCCACTTTCATGCATAGTAAAACCTCAAGGACAGTTAACAAACTCTCAAGGGCAGAGACCAACTGAACCACTTATTTTTGTAGAGAAGTACAGTGCTAACACAGTAGGCATTTTAATACATTTTCATGGAACTGAATTAATCTTTTAAATAAGACCTGGGTTCAAGTCAAATCCTGGCCCAATCAATTACTGGCTATGTAACCTTAATTTACCTTTAAAAACTTCAGCTAGCTCATCTATAAAAGAAGAAAATTAACTTTTACCTTTTAAGGTTGTTCTAAGGGTTAAAAAGGATAGTGTGTGTAAGGCACAGTGCCTGACTCATAGTAAGAGCTCAAGAAATGAAACCTAATCTCCTTATTTCTAGTCTCACCTCTAGGTCACCTCCACTACTTATTGTTGTCATTATTAGTATTACTTTGCAGGTTCTAGGTAGCACTCCCAAGGAATGAGGTTTGCTAGTTAACAAATATTTTGACTAATAAAGAGCCCCAACATATACCATGCAGACATCATTAATTTTCAAAGATTTAGGAAACAATGTTCCTCATTAAATCTAAAATAATCAGAAGTCATCCTTTCTTTAATAATTTGGAAGATACCAGAGATCTTGCCTTGCATAGTTGACTGTTTTGTTCTTTTTTTCCTTTGGATAACACAGAGCTTACTACCATCTAGAAGAATGCTTCTCAAACTTTACTGACCAGGATCCAACAAAGCAAAAAAAGGAAGAAAGATACTGAACACAGCAACTTCATATCACAACTCAGAACACAGGTAACTGAAACCAAAGTTTCACGATATAATACTTGCCCTTAATAAATACCAGCAACTGATATTTTCTTTTCTATTTCATTCCATTCTAGCATTCTATTGTTTTATTTTTTTCAAATTCTGGTCAAGACTCAGGAAAATAATTGTAACCAAAACTAGAACCTAGTAATGTACTAATATTGTTATCCTGTCTGTTAGAGTGTATCAAGGATATAGTTTAACTGATCTACCCATCAAGCTATGAAGTTGTATTAACTCTATTTTACATGGTAAGAAACTGAAACTTAGAAAGCTTAGGTGACTTGGACTAAATAGACTCCTACAAGTTGATGACAGACCCAAGACTCACAAGTCTTTTAACTCTGTAGTTCAGGCTCTTTAAAATTTATGACAACTCTATTCAATGAACATTTATTGAGCAGCTACCATGTGCCGGACATTAAAATAAGAGAGCATTTGACATGATCTCTGCCCTCCAGGGCTCACAGACTATCAGGGGAGACAACATGCACTTGGAAGTCTGAATAAGGATTTTCCTATTCTGGAGGAAATAAGCTTATTTCCAAATCACTACTAGGCCCTCTCTCGCCACACATTGTCCCACAAAATGAGCATTGGTACCTGTTGGTGAGAAAATGCAGCATACTCCTCTAATGGCACATTTCTTTACTATCTGAAATAAAGTTGATATTTTTCCTCCTACTGCTTTCTGGCACTTTCACCCTAAAAGCAATCTTTAACGTGACTTCGCCAATGAGCATCATCATCGTAACGTCACACCATGACCAGAAGAGGGCTTTAACACCAATTCCTTCTAAATAACCTAATATCTAATATCCAATTTAGAAATATTTACAATGACTTGGACTTTTGAGAAATCATGACTCAATAAAGACAGGTCTTGACCCTGCAAAACAATCATGAAACTACAGTTCTCTGCTCTAAGATATTCCGTAGCTACCAATTCAAATAAAGTCAAAACCAAGTCAAAACTCCCTAACCTTCCTAAACCATAGCTTTATCTGTCTCTCTGGCTTATCTTTATACATCCATCCTATGCTGCATTCACTACACACTGCTTATCACTCCTGAAGTTCCCATCTCCCTGCCTTACTGATACTATTCCCTCTACACGGAACTCCTTTCTCCTAATTTTTCTGCCTATCCACCTCTCCTCGCTTCACTGAAATGGCATTTCCTCCATGGAGCCTTGCCTCCTTCGCCCAACAAGAATGAACGTCTCCCTCTTCTGTACACTGTACTCCCTCTGCTGAGACACTTTTCACATTCTGCCTGTCAGTGACCTTACCCATTATATTAGAATATGTTTTAAATACTGCAACATTCTGGGAGGTACCTTGAATGTGGTTTATACGCAACAGACACGCAATTGTATCTGCTGATTCCACCGTGAAAAACTTCATCCAGAAAAGGAATTGCTTTTTTTTTTTTTTCCCCTAGAGAAGTAAAGTTTGGCCAAGCTGGATGTATTCCCAAACACTCTGGAGCTAAGACTTCCGATATTGCTAAATATTTAACAGAAGACAAGTGGCTGGACTTTATTTTCTACAGAAAGAGGTTAACAGTACCTGCCCTAACTACAATAAAGAGATCAAACTGACACCATGGGGCAAAAATTCTATAATGTTAAGGGAATATGAGAAATGATCGCCACGGTCTCAGGTCCATTACAGCAGCACTGTGCTGGGAACAGCTGAAGTTCTAGAAATGCAAATTTGCTCCTCTGTTCTTGGAAAATTGACAATACCCAATAGTTCAGGAAGAGTACTGTTAGGATTGTACCAACTGCACACCCATGTCTCCAAAATTCACTAACTAGAGACCTGATTAAGAGTTTTTACTAAAACTCTTCTAAGTTGGAAGGTTTTTTTTCCCCTTTTTTTCAGATAACCTTAAGCCAGAGGTGTAAAGGAAGAAAGAACTGAGATTCAAGTATTGGCTTAAAGTGGATGAATTTTCAACTTTTTAACAATACAAACACTTATCTGGCAAGAGGATCCTAAGAATAGCCACCTGCCCCTCCCCTGTCCATTCACCTGCTCAAATCACGCACCCAATCATCTTCTTTTGGTCCTTCTTTAATAGATGTGAGATTTTTCTAGGCTAAACTATGCAGAAATATCTTCTATACAACCCTTGTCCAAATTCAAGCCCCTTTCTTCCACAGATATATTTCTGCCCATACAAACACATTCTGAAAATTAACCAAATTTTTCCAGAGAGCTTGTGCCCCACATAGAAGGCTGCTTGCAAAATCCTTAGAAGAACTTGGGTGAAGCCTTGAAATAGACACACATGGAAAGAGAAAAGTCCTACTGTCTGTCTGTTTCACAGTAAAGGGTCTTTTTTATAAAAAGCATAGGGTCTGCAAAATGGAACTTAGGGGATCAGACCAACTTAGAACTCATTCCCCTAGTTTTAAGGATTAAATTGAAGGAAAGAAAATGACTCCCCCTCGCATCCTTCCCATTCCACTTGAACGAAGTGGAATTCAAAATACATGACATTAAAACAGTGTTCTAAGGATTTTTTTTCAGTTTAAGCCTTGAACCTCTTCAAGGACTACTTGTGTTACTTCTTCGTCCTGGTGACAGCAACAGGTCCCAATTTAAAACAACCTGTGAATTTATTTAACGTGCCTATTTTTCACCCCTTCAGAGCCTTGGGAAAAAGGTACAAAATTAGGCTTGGCCTAACACCAATCCTGACACCACCCACAACCCCTTCCCAGGTGTGTGTGATCAGCAACAAGAACGTAAGGCCTTTGTGGTGATTTTCCTCCTTTCTCTTTTTTCCTTCAAATGGGAGGGTAATAAGTTGAGGGCTAGCATTCTGCTCACATGTCCCACACCTCTTCAGTCAATCCGATCACTTCTAGAGCTGTCTGTACCGCCAAAGCCATCCATCATCCTGCCTCACCAAGCAGGAGAAGGAAAACTGACAGCAAGTTAGAAAAATCTCATTAAGCCACTTTTTGCCTCAACTTCTTCACCACTGCTTGAGAAACAGAACTTCAAAATTCAGCCTATTGAGGAAACAAGAAAGACAGAGGAAAAAATGCTAATGTGGTGAAGGGGGAATAAAAAGCTCCCACAGTAAGATGGTTTCTGGACCAAAGGCAAATAACTCACAGGTTACAATATACATATTTTAGACAGCAAAGATGTGACCATATCAATTAATATTAACCCATTTTATTTTCTTTCTGGTTGACTTCTGAATTTCCTAACACACTCTTTCATGAAATTAAAAAAACAGCACTAATTAAAATTAATTTCATGTTCCCCTTTTCTCTCTCTCTTTTTTTCTTTTTTTTGAGGAAGATTAGCCCTGAGCTAACATCTGCTACCAATCCTCCTCTTTTTGCTGAGGAAGACTGGCCCTGAGCTCACATCCGTGCCCATCTTCCTCTACTTTATACGTGGGACGCCTGCCACAGCACGGCTTGCCAAGCAGTGCCATGTCCACATCCGGGATCCGAACCGGTGAACCCTGGTCCACCGAAGTAGAACATGCACACTTAACTGCTGCACCACCGGGCCGGCTCCCCACCTTTTTTCTCTTTCAATGATAAAAATCCCAAGTTAATTCTGATTCCAAAGGAGATCATGGACATACCTTGCAAAACCCTAGGAGAATGCAGAAAACTTAATAAAGCCACACAATTTCAGGGAAGAACTGAGGGTTTATCTATGTTTAAAAACCACAGTGTGTCACCGCCCCCTCCACCCCCATGAGTTCGGGGGAGAGAATGAAGACTCTGAGGGTAGCATGTGACATCACTTCTCCTAGGACATCTGCCAGGAGCAGAAAGACTGATAGACTGAAAGAGACCTAATGTCCTCTAAGCACCTTTATTTTTCAGGTCCTTTGTATGACTGGTGCCTTCAAATACTATTTCTCATCTGATCCCCACAGAAACCCTGTAAGACAGGCATTATTACCCCCAGCTTAAAGATGAGGAAATTGAGGCTCAGAAAGCTTAAGTACCTCATCCAAGATCACCCAATTACTAACTGGAAAAGTCAGGATTCTAACCCAAATCCATATGATGTCAAAGTCCTTTGCACTTCCTGGTTTCTTAAGAAAAAGAGCAATCTTTTCAGAGGCTGGCCTGTAGAGGCACAGCACGAAGGTGCTCCGAGTCCAGAGGCAGGCTCATGGTTCCGTGGCCTCTGAGTTGGCCCTGCCAACAAAGACGTGGGCATAGTGGTATCTAGTAGAAAACTAATTTTTCTACATCTGTACAAGTCGACATAATACGTTTTTAGCCCCATCTGCACACTGGCCCTCTGGGTCCTAATCACAATAACCAGGTTGATTTCAGGACTGGAACCTCTTCCCCTACAGAGGCCATTAAAATATAATCAAGCTAGAAAGTTATCCTCCCCTAAAGCCACCTAAAACAGAGCAACTCCAAAATAAAACCAATTTGCATATTTTAGCCCAAATTAAAAAGTAAAAGCTAAGGATTCCCTTTTAATATCCTGAATAATAAATGCACATTTATGTAAAGCTTCCTTTGGGGAACAGTTACTATGAGGACAACTTTCTCAAGATTATTCATAAATATCACTTTTGTTTTGATGTTACAGTAAGAATCTGGACTTGTGGGAACTGTACTGTCTGTACCCAGTGCATTAACAGAGATCATTAATATTGAAGACATGTACAATACCCAGAATTTTAGATGTGTAGTTGGCTGCATGACAAAAAGTAACATAAGAAAGGATGAGTCAAACCTGGTCAAAATCACCAATTGCAGGGACTCAGTCATTTACTCCATTTTAAGTGAGCACTTTCCTAATGAAAGTTTCATTAGTAAAGATTGCAAGTTCTCAGGCTTGCCACTACAGACTTTTAAATAGCTCTTAGAGCTAAAGTTTATCATTAAAGCTGTATTTACTACTGCTGCATCTTCAAAGGGAGCACTTGAAAAAAAAAAGTTCAATTCAGCCTGTTATTTCTCATGTACAAATTAGAAAGCAACTCTAAAGGGTTTAGACTGGCAGCTTAGGAAAACACAGACTACTTAAGAAGCCATTCTTGGTACATCCCAGGGCACACCAGGGGTCACAGCTGTCTATCTATACCACACACACACACACACACACACACTGTGCTATCTAGGTGGGTATGACAAAGTAATTGCATGATTTCTTCTCCACTAGCAAACTTACAGTTTGCACAGGGGCCTATCAAGAAGTCCACTATCTTCTCAGGTCCTCCCTGGAGGTTAACATGAGAAAGGTATCCGAAGAGTCACCTGTCTCAGAAGCCAGGCATTCCTATTTCCATAAAATTAACAGGTTCTAGCCACGCTCCACAGGCAGCTGATGGAAAGACAAGTTCCTTCCAACTGTCCAAACTTTACTCTTTCCTGACGGTGAACATCCAGATACATGGAACCTTATAGACAAAGATGTCCAGAAGATCTTGTATTTCTATCTTTTGGAGTCATACCTAGACTCTTACAAACACAAAAGCAAAAACATTTATGTAGCACCTAAAAATTCCAACAGATCTTTTCTCATAATTTGACACAAGCCCTATTGTGTAATGTCCAAGCTTAAAATCCCTTACCCCAACTCTATCCCCAATCACAGGAACGTAACCTCTAATTACGTCTTTTGATCAGGGTCAGAAGAAAAGGAAATGGTGACCTTGAATTCCATGTTCCAAAAGAAAGCACATAGTAAGTCCTCAAAAAATATATCTTCATCCAACGACTAAACGATACCTAGCCTCTACAGTTGGAAAAACAGTTGGAAAAACAACTCCAAAGGCTAGTTGTTACAGGAAAGTAGATAACAAAAAGCAACTGATTCATAGAATGAGCAGGAGTGGATTCAATGCCACCAAGTGCAGAGAGAGAGGAAACCTCCACGCTGTGATGTGTTTTCCAGAATTCGCTATCTTGGCTGGAATTGTTTCTCTGCTTCCTCATATCCTGAAAAAAGAACTAAACCTCTTACAGAAAATTATTTATGAATTACATTTTTATAGCTTTAAAATAAATAATAAAAAAATTAAACTCGAGTTTAAATGTTATTTTCAAACCAAGAGTCCAAGGGAAGTTATTTTCAGGAGAGACCTATGACTTGTAATTTTTTTCCATTTTTAAAAAATCACTACGCTAGTTTTGCATTTTACTTTTGTGGTTAAAAATAAGGCCTTCCAAAAACAATAAAAAACAAAAACGCAAGCACGACAATTACACTGACCTTATTTCTTCAACATTTTCACCACTTTCTCAACCAAAATTTATTTAAGGATCTCTTTATGGCACTCAGCATTTCTTGATCCTTGTAGAGAGGGCTCCATATTGAAGGGGAAAATATCTCTGGTGTTAGATACAAGGAGGATCTGAATAATGATCTTCCCCAAAGCAAAAAAGGTCAGTCCTAAAATGGTCCAGCAAAAGGCAAAATCTCAGAGGTGAGGGGAGGTGTGGAGAGAGAGAGAAAGAGATAGAGATAGAGAGACAGAGACAGAGAGAGAGAGAAAGCTGCCAGGCTATTATAAGGAGCACTGACACTGCATAATTCATTTCTTAATGAATGTACAGAGAACAGCATAAATATTACCATTAAGCAGAGTGGATGTGAGCATCCAAAGCAAGCTAGCTGGCTGATTGCTTTCTCATTTTTTTGTTCTTTTGTAACAATTCCATTTCCGAAGTGCTTGATTCCTAACACTGATGCTCCAAAGCTATTGTGAGCACAATGCATGAATACTTAATGAAGTAAACAACAAACAAAATGGCTCATCTTTGGTGCCCCCAACTAGCATCCCAAACTGGATATAATTAAAGGTGTGAACAAGCAAGCAAGGAAGTAATGAACCTGCAAAGTCAAGGTTCTGAGAAATTATCTGGCATTCCGCAGTGCACCAGTTCAAATTTATCACTCATTCTCTCTTGTAACGGCAAGGTGCAGATCCACATGTTGGTACCCTTCTCCACTCTTGTCCTCCAGTCTTTTTTTTTCTTTCCATTTCTAGATGGCTAATTTGTGACAATTACTGCTTGTGACAACTCCCACCCACCCACAGATCTCCTTTCTTTTTACCCTTAGAAAGCCACTGACCTATAAAAGCCCTCTACTTTTAAAATACACTGAAATTTTAAAAATACAAGGATGTTTAAAACATGCACACACTCACAAAACAAAGCATGAGATGCTCACACAGCCACCCTACCTCCTCGTTTTTACCAATGTTAAAGGTTATGCTCCCCCAAAAAAACAACTCTCCTTCCAAATATGCATACATTTTAATTTGAACCCAATCCCTTGACTGAAAGGGCAGCTTCTAGCTCACAAATATTGTTGTGGATTGCACATTTACAGTTTCTCTAGTGGCAACTAAGGAAAGGTATTTGGTTACTAAGGGAAGTCTGCAGAGTCTGGATAATCTTTTTTTGACGAAGTTTTGTATTTTTCTAATAAGAGAACCCTTGGAGTTTGTGTGGAAAGAAGCCACTTCTTATGGGAAGCCAGCCCAGTTTAGTTTTCTTTCCATTTTTAGATGCTCATATACTTGCAAGTATGTACACACATTTGGTAATTCCAAATAAGGAAAGCCTAAGACAGGTGCAGGATTTCAGAAACACACATGCTTACATTGAAACACACACACAGAGTCTCCCTCTCTCACATACACATACTTTCCACATATCTATCAAATGGATGGGAGAATGGATAGTGGGCAATAAAAGGTTGAGTTCACTTTCAAAAGGGTAATCAGCCAATTCTGTACAACATGGCCCATCGACTGGAAAATAGTAAGACAAAAGCTTGAAAGTGTTTATGTCCCTTCACATCTCCCAAATTCCCAATGACACCAGGAAAAAATACTGCATTGCAGCATTTGCCAGCGCACACTCATGTGTCCAGCATCCGCTGGCCAGCTCACCAACAAATGTACATATTAATTGTCCAGGCATATAAATTAAGTGCCTGGTGGCCACAGATCACTGGAACTGATGAAGAAATTTGTCAAGGCCAAAGTACATCTGTCCATGTACAATGACCTCTATTAAGACCGCCATTCCTATAATGTGGCACACACAGATAATTTGTTTCGATTTTTAAAAAATTAAAGCATTAAGATGCTACGGGCTAATTGAAGCGGTATATCTCCTCATGGAAGGAATAGTATTTGGTCTAATCCACCCACAATAAGGAAAAAAGTGCAAAGGAAAGAAATCAAACCAAAGAAAAAGACTTGCCCTGAGGAAACCCTTCCATTGTTCATGGTAACTCTTACTGGAGAAAAACACCTTGATTCACCCACAAATTCTTTTACAGATATTAAACACACACACAAAGCACCATTCATGCAACGATTTCTAGATTTGAAATTTCAAATAGATTATCCCCAGTAGAAATGCTAAGTTTAAAATATCTGAAGTCCCAAATCCTATTTCAAGACTGAGTTTAGAACTAAAATGCAAACGCGTAGCTCATTTTCTTTCCCCTTCTTTTAAAAAATACTCTACTGTTAATACCTCACAATAATCTAGCCTTCATCTCACAACAAAATCTCTGAAAATTCAAGGACCAAGGAAGGGCTATAGGGAAAGAAAAAAGTTTCAAGGCTTTGGAAAACTATCAAACAGAAGCAAGTTCATCTATATCTGGCCAGGAGGATGACTTGATTGAATGGCGGTTAAGAATGAATGGGACTGAGATCACAAATGAAGGGTTACATTGCTTGTCAGGTTTTTTTTTTTTTTTTAAAGAGGTATTAAAATTGTCTTGTAAATCAATGACTCTCGAAGCAATTTTTCAGCTATTTCCCCACCGGTGTTCATTTTACCCTTTCAAAAATGCAAACATTAAATGATTTAGCCATTATGTTACAATGAGATATATGGACATTCTGATCATTAAAACTGTGATGTAGCCAGGCGTCTTTTGCAGAAATATTTCCAATCAGATTTTCATTTCTTAATAAATGCACACTCAACCTTGTGCTTCCATAAAGGCACACCTCCATATGCAGGTAGTAGGCATTAATATTTTTAAGACAAAGAAGCAAGAAAGGTCAGCAGTAGAACCACGTGTCTTTTTACAACCCAAGACAAGGTGACAGTTCTATGGAAAAGATTTTCCCCTAACTAAAAAATGCCAGAAAATTCTCAGAAAAAAGAAGTATATTGGAGATAATCAAAAAACTATTCTATTTTTAATAGCGACATATGTTAACGCACTCAAGATATGGGAGTAAGGTTCCAGTGTATGACAAAAAAATCTAAGTTTATTTATTTTTACCTCAAGAGTCAAAACAAATTTTTTAAATCCCCCATTAAGTAGACAAAACAAAAGGAAGCATCTACAAGGAAAAAAGCATGGGGGGGGGGGGGGTGTGGTGCGGAGATTTGCAATGAAGAGAGTAAAAATTAAGAGTACTTTAAATAAAGCCAGCTATACTTTCCTAGCCTTTTAATATATTTCAGTATTTTTTATTCTCTCATTTTGGACCTTAAAATTAGCTACCTGATCACGTATCTAATTTGTCTCTCAAGAAGAATCGGTAACACATCACCATTTCAGTGATTTTTACGCTACCTCCTATTCACCTAAGTACTACACCTTTCAGTCTTCCCAGTACCCACCATCATGAGAAAAAGACTACTAGTGAAGCACACTTAGAGAAAAAGCGAGAGGTGCCTGTCACCCAGCGCACACATGGGTCCCAGACGTTCAGAGAGACCGAGAAAAAGAATTCAGCTTTTCACTCAGTTTATGCCAAGACCAGACCCAGGACCAAATGCCAAATGGAAGGCAGTGGTTGCAACGGTGCAGCCTCATGGATCCTGTGGCTGGAGGCATGGAGAGGCAAGCAAAGTGAAAGGCTAGAATATAGCTTTTTATTTATTATTTTTAAAAGTAATTTCTACTCGAGATATAAAATGAGAGATACAATGAACTCCCTGGAACTGCAGTACCAACATCTGATTTAGTAAAAATACCAATATCACCCAGCACAAAAATCATTGCTTAGGGTAAATCTATTCTACCTATATTTCTCCTACGGATATTTGCTGGAAATTTCTAAGAAATCATTTGCAGAACCTATCAGCTGTGAGAGTTCACTATTATGCTTCCGTCAACTTCATTCAATATAATTTACATTTTTTTCAAATGGCCTCTCAGGATTCCTTGCGATTTTTCGCACGTACAATTTCACAGCAGGGAAAAAGGGGAAAGAGAGAAAGAGAAAAAAAAAAAAAAGCAAGATTCCCTCCTCTCCCTTCCCCCTCTGCTTCTCTCTGTTTTTTAAACCAAAAGAAAAAAAAAAAGAAACAAGGGAGACAGAACAGATGCTTAAAAATAGATTTCTAAAAATCACTGTAAACCAGAGTTAGAAATGTAATTAACACCTATTTATAAAGAATAATTAAAGTTGGGCCAGCCACAAAGAACAGCAAAGATAATCGAGGTCCTGTCCCCCCCCCCCCCTTTTTTTTTTTTTTTACACTGTTTGCAGTGTGTTCTCATGATAGCCACCTGCTCCCTACTCGGCTTTTCCTCTGTTCGTTTCCCCGGCAACCTTTCATTGGGTTTTCCTCCCAGCTATCGCTTTCAGTTGGGCTGCTCGGTCTAATCTTATTTGTTTTACACCCATCAAAACAAGCAGCCAGACAAAGGCAATCCTCTAAGAATGGGAAAAAGACCACAGCTTTGTTATAACATCTATGCAGAGCGAAAAGTCCTCCCTAGGCTTTTCTAGCGAAAAATAAGTGAGATGGATATGAATTTACAGCCTCCCCCCATACCCAGCTTTGAAACCCCGTGAAAGCTATTGCTGGTGAAATTCAAAGTCAAAGTGGGCATTCGTGGCATCTAATCATGCCATTTTGTGCCATATCTTCAGGGTCAACATCAGGCGACAGAAGCGGCACTCAAGGAGTTTCCCTGCTGCCTTTTTTTTTTTCCAGAAAAAGATGATGCTAAAAATAGATTTACTACTTTGGCAGAAAGGTTTTCCCCTTCCACATCGAAAAGTCCTGTTTCACAATTGCATCCGCTGGTACTGAACCTCACCTCCTCCACCTCTCATTCCCAGCCTTCCCCATCACTCCTAGTAGGAGACGGAAAAGAAATGTGCCTTTAACTTTAACAGTCGTGTAATTCTGTTGAAGCTTCACAGAGGCGGTGGACATGCCAGCCAACAGCGACGGTGACATTGTGATTGTCAAAAAGACACCAACCTTGCTTGGCTAAAATGTGTGTCTATGGAAGAGGCAGTGTGTGTGCCTGGTGTGCATGCAGTGCCATTACACTTGGAGATGGATTCTGGTTTTCAGAAAAGAGAAATACTAATAAACACACACACACAAACGATCTGCACAGTGATTTACGATGCACAGTCCACCATCCTTACACACACACACACACACACACAGACACACATACACACACACACACACACACTTGGCTGGAATCTCCAAGCTCCCTTCCTCTTTTCACTTACCATCTTCAAGCCATTCCACTCCATCTGTGATCAGAAGAAGATGGACCCTCACACAGTGTGTCAAAAGCGGAAAGGAACGTTATGTAAAAGCTGACATTCCTTCTTACAGAGCTGCTGCCCAGAGAAGGAAGCAACAACTCAACACGCCAGGCACCGCTACACATACAAGCCGCCTCCTCTTTTTTATGAGGTCATGACAGGAAACTCTTTGAAATACAAGATGCAGCATTTACTGAAGCCCAAATAAATCACTCTCTTTGCCGTTTTGACTGCGCAGTCCCCTGAAACACAACTGCCCATCTCAACGTTCAGTATCCAGGAGCTGCCTCTCGAGGTTTAAATTTCCAGCACGGAAATGGAGAGATTCCTAACCCTGCTGCATCTACCTCCAGCCCCACAAACCCAGGCACGCAGACAAACCCCCACTCTCTTGCAAAAATAAAACCCTTCTTTTGCCATTGTGGTCTCACGTAATAAAACCTCTTTCAACAAACCAGCAATTATTTCAGCCCAACTCCCCCCAACCCACCCATCCTCTCGTCTTTATGTTGAAGGGAAAACTGACAATGACCTGTTAAAAATGACAATCTATTTTCCCACTGCTTTTCAATACAAGGACCTACCCGCACTCTCTACACAAAAGAGATAGTAAATGTAGGAACCAAACAGCAGCAGAGAACTAAACTCTTGTGCAAGCATCAGACTGGTCAAGGTGTAGATGCTTCTCTTCCCTCCAGCAACACAAACAACAGATTATAAATCTAGTCGTACCTACCATAACCATTCTTATTGGCAAATATTGGGTCTCGCAGAGCTTCGACTCTTCTCTTAAAATTTGCAAAGCTTTCAGAATATATTTTTTTAAATGACTACTATTGTTATATATTTTTAAAGATCCACAAAACACAGAGTGGATGATTGTAAAGTAAATCAATTATTGGGGGGGGATGAGGGGGGGAGAAAGAAAAAAAAAAAAAAGAAAGAAAAGGAGCAGTGAGCTGAAACCCCCGATTCTAGGATGTAGATAAGAACAACTGAACAGAGCCTTGCTGAAATTGGCTCGAAGCTTCCCCTTTTTACATCCATTTATGGGACCATCTGTCAGCTGAAGCCAGGATCTGATTGGCTGGGGAAATGAAAGAAGGCGTTGCAACATCAGGTGCTATTTAAATTAGCTACTGCCAGATTGACGATGTTAATGATTTGGTGACCTCTACAACAACAGAGACCAGATTTCTGAACTGCTTCTTGTGTCTGGTAATTAAGGCCAGGCTGAAGCAACAACAGCCATACTTGTATTTTTACCTTTTCCTCCTCCCAGCTCAAAAGTACTGTAACAACTGCAGGTCACTGGCAGCTTGCAAACCTTAACAGTGGGAGCGTCCTCCCTTTCCCCTGTCCTGAGGGCTGCACCACCCCACCCCTCGGACAGAGGGCTTTTCCCATCTAAAACATTTTCAACCACCTTATCTTTCTCCACAGTTGCTTTCTAGCGAAATGCATATTTAATGATCTGCCTCTAGGCTTAAAGATACAACAAAAGCACTTTAATGTGCTAATACATCTACATTTTAACTTTGTTATTTCCCAACATTGCTGATTTTTAGTAAGTAATGCTCCTTCCGCAGCTCACACGACCAGGTTTCAAAAGAAAGCAAATGTGAGATTGTGCTTGCTCCAGGAACTGGGGCCACATAAGTTTGCTTCAGAAAATGATTTCCTAATAAACAAAAAAGAAAAAAAGCCAGGGAAGGAGGGCACAGCTGTCAGCCTCTACCTTTCTGCCTCCTGTCTGAGCTTTTCAAAACAGAGAATGATGAATGATTTATTTAAATGAATTTATTTCTCAACTTGGGTAGGCGCATGATCTGAATTTTTAAAAATTCACTAAAATACGTTCTCTCTTTGCTCTCCCTACTGCTATAGAGAAAGGTAAAGCATGCTTTTGACAACAGCCTCATTTGATAACCGGTGCAGAGTGCCCATCTTGCTTAACTGAACATGTGATTTTGCATCTCTCCCTCAACGGACGTTTTTTAGCTTTGGCCTCTTAAAAGATTTGCAGAGAGATATTTAGCAAGTGTGTGGTGATGTATATATAGTTTGTATGCCTATGAGATACATTTCATAACCTCTATGCTACCAAGCCTTCAGTAAGATACTTTTTTTTGCTCCGGTTTGGGTTTTAAAGTGGCTTACCTGAGGAGTTTATGCTTTGCTTCTATCCAAAAAACTAACTTATCAGTATTTATTTAATTCACAATTTAGTCAATTTGTTCCTCAATAAATACACAGAGGTAACAAATATTACTGAAGACGTAATTCAACATAATTTCTAATCTTTGGCTGAAGTTGACAGCGAGATGGGACTGGGCAGAGTAGAAATTTAGGCCGGAAATCATGCTACACTCTGGGCTTCAAAGTCCAAGAATAAATGGGTCTGTGAAAAATTATCAGAAAAGAAAATAACCTTTACATTTTTAAAAATTAAAACTATTCTCTCCAAGCTACTATTTCATGAACACACACACAAATATATATATATACACACACACACTTTAAAAAATACAGATACACCACAAAACAATGTGTGTTGGGTACACTATATGAACTATTAGACTTGGATATAAATAAATCGAGCTATTGGAAATAAAATACATGAAATAAAAAAGGAGAAATGTGAAATCTATAATCCCCTCAAGTGGAACAATATTAAATTAAGACAACTTTTAAAATAATATCTTTAGCAAATGTATAAAAGAGTCGTACAAGTCACAATAGTACTACAGTATCTACTGAACTGCGTACTAAGGATGAATTCACAGGCTAAGTGTTGTAAAGAGCTCAACAGACAGCCACAGGGCAGGTACAGGTGCCCCAAATCGAAAACAGAAACTGAGGGTGATCTCACCAATATCAAAATATTGTGAAAAGTAAATATAAACACAATGCTGACAAACACATAAATAAAAACAGGCCCCTTAAAAGTCCTTTCTCCCACCCATATTAATCTCAGCACACTTAGTGAGCCACAAATTAACGTTAGGTATATCAAAAGATATTCTGGCCACTTTTCCAAAATAGTAACTGTATACCACAGTACAAACGATTAGCTGGTTTTGTTAGGCTAAAAAAATCCATGCACTATGTATATTGATCACTTCTCCAAAAACCTCCACTCTAAAGTCTTTCAACAGAATCCTCAAACAAATGCACAAACATCCTCAGAGGCCTTTTCTCTAAAGACAAAGGCAGAATCCTATTGTTGGGAAAAGTCAACCTTATTATTGCATTTCCAATAGTACCATTCATCTTTCAGAGTGAGGGGCTGACCGCTACATCAGTGGTGTGACATTTGTAAAGCAACAGATTCTCAATATATTATCTCAAGAATCAGGCAGGCGAGTCTCCCAGTCATGCATGATTTTTTTTTTTTTCCGCCACAATCCTCCACCACCACAGAAAGAAACTTGTCTCACTCAAGCAGCTAAGGCAACCTAAAAATGATATCCCAGAGCTGTGGGGCTGCCAGCACGGCTGTATCCCTCTTACCATAAATGAGCAGTTTCTTGACTCATTAATAACAATTTCCCTTAAAAGAAGTAATCTCATATCAGTCAGCCCCTCGCCACCATGCACACATCCCAAAGGTTGCAGATATCTCAGCATCAGTCGCCGGCAGCCAGCTTTCCCACACAGAGTCCAGATGGACTGTACCAGAAGCCAATTCAGCGTTAATAACTACCTACTCCGTGCAGTGGAGAAGCCTTACGTGGCACAATGGGCTAGGAAACAGCAGCCGGCTGAAACTGCAAATAAAAAAGACAACCAAATTCTCCAAAAGCACCGAAAGGAAGGAACAGAAATGGAAGCGTGAATTGTATTTCCTTGACTTCTATGAGAAAAAAAAAAAAAGAAGAAAGAAAGAAAGAGAGAAAGAAAAAAAAAAGAATCCTTCATAAACATAGGGAAAAAAAATGAAGGGGGGGGGAACAGATGCTGCCCAGAGAAAAGTGACAAAATATTACCTCATTATTTAACAAAGCAGCATTAAGCGTCCTGCTGATTTCAAACATCTTGCCACAGATTTTGTTTTAAGAGAAACAGATAGAATCCTTTGCAAAGCACTCCGTCTGCAAAGGGTTCTTCAATTTTCTTGCGCACCACGGAACAGTCAATATATTATTTCCCTAGAGTTCGCACATTCAAACCTCTAGTCAGGGAGCTGAATTTTCCCCTTATCTCACACACAGTAGACTCCTGTTATATGCACTGCTCTCTTTGCAAGAGCAGCCTGCCCCAAACATGGCTGGTGTTTAAACTACTCTTTAAAGTAACAGTTCACTATATAACCACCAGGTGGGTAGAGTGCACAGATTCAAATGAACCATCTTAAAAGACTGTGGGGGTTTTTTTTCCGTGGAATAGCTTTTGGGTGTAGGATGTGACATGAGAAACGCCAGCATCCTAACAGGCATCTTGTCTTGTATCTCTCTCCGTATCTTATCAAAATAAATAAATAAAATTCCTTCTCCTGACTTACAGCGAGGAAACAAAACAAAACACCGTCACCAACTCTAATAAGAACTGTGAAGAATGAAACACAAACAAGCTTTGTTTCATTCAGGAAAGGATGAACAAGGAAAATCCAATCCACACAGAGCAAGGGGTAAAACCAAAAACTCCAAGGAAATATTTTCCTTTAGCAAAAACAGAAAAATACTGACTCATGTGATAAAAACCCAGTTCAAAAGTATGCATATGGACGAAGCACACACAAGATGGAGGCAAGAGTTTAAGAATGCAACTTTTCGTCTCAGTAAAACATTAGGTTTATTTGATACAGTCTTTCACGATAGGAAATAACCAAAAGCTGAAAAGTAAAGACATTGAAAAAAAAAATCTTAAACATCTCTTAAAAACACAATTATACAAATAGTTATCAACAACCACAAGAACACACTAATCACCTCTCTCTCCCCAATGCTGTTCTTTTTCCCCAAGACCTGCCTCGAAGTGGAACATTTCTGTGGTATACTATTTGGGATGTATAGATAACTTGGTATCTCCTTTGTACAATTCTATTCCAATTAATCTGTTCCTTTTCCAGAGGAGCAATAAATAGAATGTCCCAAGTTGAAAGCCCCAAGTGATGGAGGGGGAATGTTAAAAGGAAAAAAGACCCACCTGGACAAATAAATCTCATCACTTATATTGTTATATGGTCTGATTTTAAGGAGGATTTTATTGCTTACAGAGCGTGTATGCACCATTCTACGTTCCCTCGTGTCTAAAAGAGAAACCAACACACACTGATACCTGGGATTTTGTTTCCTTGGTTGGATAAAATTAAAGCCCTGAACTTCCACATCCTCTTGCAAACACAGATGTCGATACTAGTATTTTTCCAGCCCATCCGAGCAACATTTAGCTATACACAACAGTGACTGTCTCCTTCATCTTTAAGTCAAAGCTGCATCACTTAATACCATTTAACCTCCTCGCATATATTAAGTTTCAAGTGACAATTTTTAACTGGGGAGTGCGAAGGAGGAGTTGCTCTCATCAAATTCTGGTTGTATGAAATAAGCTAATTTGTACACTCACCATATGTCTTAAACATTAATTAAAAAATGTCACTTTCTTCAAACATTAAAATGTAATCAGCCGAGTAAATAAAATATTCTTGAGTTTTCTTGCCTTGGTGATAATTTAAAGAGTGTTTATCTCAAGGTAACCTCTCTATTTTGATTACCAAGGAAGGCTTTTGATTTGAAAAGGGAAAAAAGGAGATACTGGGGGCTGGGGAAGTGAGAAGAGAAAACCACAACTGTACGTAGCTGCACAAAGGAAAATAAGATGAAGCGGGTTTTTAAGGACCCATAGTCTTGTTACCCTAAGGCAAATCCAGCCAATCAATACCACCCATTGACGGTCCACCATCTGCCATGCTACCCAGTGATGTGGCTAAACAGACCTGTTCCATATGACCGTAGCCGGCTCATTTTCAGTCGATTAGGGCAGTTCCAGAGCATTCACGTGCAATAGCACAAAACTCCAAGTCAGACTGAGCCTCTCTCTTCACACCAGTTCCTCCGAACACAGCTGCAGACCTTTTCCTCCTGTTCCGGGTGTCTGGATTACCTCTTCTTGCCCCTCAATTGAATTAGCAAGATGGGGTGGGAAGGTAGAGCGAACAGACACTCACATATCCACACACATACGGAGATAATTGCTGGCCCTTCTTCACTGTCATGCAGAAATCAGGAATTCCATGTGCTCTGCCCTAATATGATTATGGCACACCATTTAAAGAGCGTCATCAGTGCCTATGACCTGACATTTTCCTGTGCTTCAATTTCTTTTCATCCTCTCCCTCCTCCCTTGAAAAACAAACCTAAACTGCTGGCATTTCTTCCTTTAGGGAAAATATAATCAGCGTGCCCAGATAATATTATACTATATTCAAGGGCTTTCGATGAAATTTAAAGCCTCATTTTCTTTCGATGAATTGTGATGTTGGTCTTTGTCTTTTTCCTTTTTCTGTAGAAACAGTAAATGAAATTTTCTAGGAAAATGCAAACATACCACAGAGGCAGGAAAGATGCGCCCAACTGACACACAGTCTACCAGCAGCATCAGGAATTCACTGCTGACGTTATCGTCGAGATACATGACTTGGACGTGTGATGTGTTTCTCTTTCCTAAGTAGTTTTGTTTACTACAGACTGTGGGAAATAGCTAGAAATACGCTATTATATGGAGAAATGTAATAAATGGATGTCTAGTCCACTTAAATTGCCAAGAATTCACCTGTGCAGGTAAACTAACCTAAGCCTCGATTCACACTTGATCTTCCTGTTTTCTTTCCATACTCCTAAGCTTTATGCTAGAAAGGCAGCTGAAGGCAGAAGGTTTCTTTCCAGTATCAACGTATGCTTTTTCAAATGTGCCTTTGACCACACTCTTAAAGCGCTAGGGTATCTTTCCGGGAAAGAAAATTCAAAAGACAGGAAAACTGCCTTACTTACAAAATTCTGAAAAAGGTAAATATACATTTATCCAAGAACTCTAATTTATGTGAAGTCCCTGTCTGGACTTTTCACTGATCTATTCCTCATCACAGCCTAAGAAAACCCAGCAGAGTCAATGTGCAAACAGACAGAGATTTCTGAAGATCCCTGCATTAAGGGATTTGGGGCCTTTTCATTTCAGTTCAGATGAGCTTTACTAAAAATAAAAAACAAAGAAACAAACGAAAAACCCTAGTATAAATATAAATCTTTACAAATCAAAGGCCACTGAGCAGATAAAGTGAGGAGTAGCTACTCATGCCATTAAAGGACACAGTTTTTAACCAGATTAATACAGTTTTGAAATAATTCAAAAGAAGGTTTGTCTGGATTCATTTATAATTCTGTAACTACAAATAAAGAAATAGATATACTGTAAAAGGCAAGGAAGGTAATTTGTAGAAAGAGGAGGAGGAGGGGATGGAAAAGATAAAGGGGAGGGGAGGAGGGGGATAAGGAGAAGAAATAAAGAAATCATAGGACTTGTAAAGTGCAAATAAAAACTGCCATCTTTTACCAGGAGTCTACTGTATACCAAACACCACACTAGGCACTTGACATGCACAATGTCACACAACGTCATAGTAGTGAAGCTTGTTATAATTAAGCAGTCTCCTAGAAAAGTGTTTTCCTCAACTAAAAGTAAGATCTTCCCTCCAGCACTTCACAGAAGAATAAGCTTGATAAGTATTTCCTGAATGAATGAGGAAGATGGGCACAGACTAGAAGAGAAGGCAAAGGGAGGATGGAAGGCACACTCAATTTTTTTCTCAGTTAAAAATGACCAAGAGATTTCTTCGTGACCTGCTTCTAACTAGGCACGTCCTCAAAATGTATCTCATTTAATCTATCATTATGACCACACCGTAAATGTGTAGTGACAGAGATACAACAGATTAAAGCTGGAAGGTAAAAAAATCTTAGAAGGCAGGATGAGTACCTGATTGAGTCCCCAGCCCCACTGCCTACTTTCTCTTCCAAACCTGGCACGAGTCCTAACAGTGACTGATCAGCAAACACTGGTTGGAGGAACTTCTGTGCCCTCAGCCCCTTATGGCACAGAGCCTGGCTCCAGGCAGCCCTCAGTTATGGGGAAGGAATGACGATCAAGACATCCACTCATCACGACCTCAAATACTATCCCAAGGCCTATTTCATTTGACTCAGGTAGGGGTCACTGAACACCTCCTTAGGGGAAAACGATATGCTAGGCTTCCTAAGCCTCAGTTTTCCCATCTATAAAGTGGGCACAATAATACTTCCCTTAAGGTTTGTTGCCAGGATTAAAACAGAGTTAGGCTTGGTGGAGGCAGTACTCTAAATGGTAGCTATTATTATTAATATGGAGAATAGGGGGAAATTGTATGAATTAGTGCCTGGCTACAAGATAATTCAATCTTGTTGGAAAAGATACAATTCAAAGATTCTCAAAACAATTAGAGAATAAGACGACAATAATGACTAAGGAAGACTGAACAGTCTGTTCTAGTTCTAAGGAAAAACGCCAGCTGCAGAACAAGACTTACTTAGACCTGGGGGCAAAGTTCAGCGCTAAATTCTCAGTGTGAAGAATAAAAATAAATACAAGTCATAGTACCCACCTTCAAAGAGCTTACAATCTGGTTTGGAAAGGAGCTTTCCTTTTTACACATGAATCTTGGTGTATAAGGAAGAATGTTAAAATACTATTAACAAAATAAAATACTGAAGGTTAGTGGATGGTGAGGATGCCATCTGGAGTAAGGGGGGAAGGCTTCAGAGGAGAAGTTGGAATTAAGGCCAGGCTTAAAGAATGATAGGCTTTGTCTAGGAAAATGAGGGATATTTCATGTAAGAACAAAGTTCCAGGAGGAGGGCAGGAATGGGACAGTGGCAACCAGCTCATTCTAGCTAGACCCCTCTGAGGACTCCTTTCAATCTATTCCAAGCTCTTCCATGTTTTTAAAAGTTAAAATGGAGGAATGTTATGATATGATGACTGTGGAAGAGCAGACCTCTTATTCAGTAAGTACTTTTTTTTTTTAAAGATTTTATTTTTTTCCTTTTTCTCCCCAAAGCCCCCCAGTACATAGTTGTATATTCTTCGTTGTGGGTCCTTCTAGTTGTGGCATGCGGGACGCTGCCTCAGCGTGGTTTGATGGGCAGTGCCATGTCCGTACCCAGAATTGGAACCAATGAAACACTGAGCCGCCTGCAGCGGAGTGCGCGAACTTAACCACTCGGCCACGGGGCCAGCCCCTCAGTCAGTACTTTTATAAAAGGAAGAGGAATTAATATTTACTGAGCATCCCCATTGCACTAGGTACTTTGCCTATAAATCTCATTTAATCTCACAACTCTGAGATTTCCAATAAGGAAATTAAAGATTAGAGAATTTAAGTTATTTGCTGAAGATCACACCTCTAGTAAGAGGGAAATTTAGGTTTCAAACTTATATATGTCCAACCTTAGTCCACATTCTTTTCACCATAATACTACCTTATATAGAAAAGTATAGATCTAAATAAATTTAAGTTTTATTCTCTGTGTTATTCTCTCTTCACATTCAGAGTAATGTCTTTGACATCTGCTGACATTTAAAACAATAACAATTTTTTTAAAACCACCAAACTAACCTATGCTTGCAATTTCAGTATTCTGCCACCAGGTGATGATAGAATCCTGGTCCTATGAGACTTACAAGGGTCATGTTTTGGCCTGCTATACTTTTGTGTGTGTGCTATTCCGTCCTCTATCCCAGAAGTGGAAGGAGGAGTGCCTGATCTTCAGATGGAATCATCCACTAAAGCCCCAAGACATTAATCTTGCCAAATATTTTTCAAATTTATTTATCAAAAATTCAACTATGAGCATAACTCTAAACTTCAACAATCTTCCAAAATTTCTATTACAGATTGTATTCAATGAATTATAGTTCTTTGTTACTTTCATGGAGTAGTGTGAGTTTGCAGGGTAGAAATTGTATGTTATTTGCCTTATAACCCCAGCATGTGGAATATCAGCACCTGGAACATCACAGGCGCTCAATAAAAGAACATAAATCATTGATTCTAAATATTTTAGGAAAAGTTTTGAACCAAATGCTTAGGGAAAAATAATTTGGTACTTTATTCATTAATACATAACTTTCTTTATCGAGTCACCCTTAACGCTGGCTTATTATAAAAAGCCTTTTCTTGAGGTTCATCATCAGCAGAAGCATTTCTCTGAGTGGTCAGGCACTTTCTTCTGTCTTAGCCATGGACAGTCTACATTCATCATAAGCCCCGCCCTGCTCAATAACCTACTCTACCTTTTCAACCTCCTTATGCCCAGGAAGATTGCTTCCTTTCTCCACGGGAGGTGAGGAAAAACTTGAAAAACAAGAGAGGCATGCTACATAACTGTCGGAAAGAGGCAACTCTCCACTTGACCCTTCCCAGTCCTTCCCCTCTCTGACTCTGAAGCTTGGGGGAATGACTTAACTACTTTTAAGCAGAAGAGCAAAGTTACACATTAGTGCTGAGTAGCTCGTTTCCCTTAGCAACCCCTTAGCAACAGCAGCTTCGAGTTCAAAATATCTCCTTGGAAAGGATCACATCTTTAATGAAGATGAGTACTTTTTTAATGTAAGGTTTTTGAACAGAAGTTTTAACATTACAACCCCTAAAGCCTTGTAGGCTACAAATACCTATTTCATGCTTATCTTCCTTTATGACATTATGTGGTAACCATAACGATGCTGGGCTCCTGTGAAATTTCAGTGCGTGGAAAAGCCCTGGTGCTGCTCTGAAATTCTTCACAAATACATAACTTTTATTTTATCAAGTCACCATTCATCCTAGGTTATTATGGAAATTACACTTAAGTTCTTTTAAAAGGGTTATTGATATTGACCTCACTATTCAGTTTGCTCCCTTACTGAGAAGAATGAAGAACTAAAACCAGAGTTTTTAAAACCTACATTAGAGTTTTACAAACTATATTACAAGTAACCTAAATTTCTGTGGACAGTTTAAAAAAATATATAAAAAAGTATTCCAACTTTACCCCAAGCTGGTATTTACTGATTTTATTATTTGATACCTACCTTGCCCACTTCATTATCTATAAAATGGATCATGCGATAATCAAATCATCATCACATTTGATTGGTTTGACATTGTCAGTGAAATGAGAATGCTTGCAAAAGGTTTTGCTAGCCTTCAAAAACCCTCGGAATGTAAAATGTGTGTCATATATGTTATGCATATATTAAAACTCCACCTTGTTCAAGAATTTTGAAACTATTTTGTCATCTTAAAGGTTTCACAACTCAAATAATACACAAATTCCCGCTTGAAATTTGTTCTTTATTGTCTATTAGCACACAGATACCTTGTGGCACAAGGAAACAAAATGTACAGAGCTCAGAATAGTAATTTCAATGGATTTCTTCACTATTACAGAGTTATCAAGTAAGACCACATAATCCATGTGCGCCAGTTCCAAGATATGGATAGCTAAAAGACAGAGTCTTCCTCCCATATCTTTTACTTGCTATCAGTAGATGGCTAAACTGTGCCATCCACCTGACATGAAGTTTTCAAGTTTCCATATGCAAGGGCATTACTGAAGAAAATGCCTAGAGCAATGGTCCTTATACATAGGAGGGGCTCGGTGTGTGTTCCTGAACACACACACATTCTAAATCACTAGGGAACATACAAGGAGGAGCCAGGAGACCTCAAGGCCAGTTCCATCTCTACCACTAATAATTCTCTGACCTCGGGCAAACTACTTCTCTTTGGACCAGAATTTTCCTGAGTAAATAAGAAATAAAACTAGACGATTTCTGAAGTCTCTGCCAGCTGTAATACGTCAGAGTCTATAAATAAATAGTTTTTAATTAGCAAACAAAATTTTCAGTAAGGTTAACTCCAATTTTCAACTGACTTTACAATGTAATAATGCTGGTTAAAGGGAAATCAAGCTTTTGAAGGAGACTTTAAAATCTGCCTCAGATGAATATTATGTTCCAATATCCAGTCTGGTGATCAGAGTTATTTTAATAAAATACAGAACTGGGGATGGTTGGTTAAAATCATTAAAACCAAGGGCTTTGACCAGGACCTTGATTAAAGTGTAGATACTCACTGAACTTCAGTGTCATCATATTTAAAATGGGGACAATAATAACGCCTAAGGGTGCGAGGCTTAAATGAGATAATGCATGTAAGGCAGGTACTACAGGTTATATGATATGCTGTTAAGTACTCAAAAATGTTAACTACTTTTTATATTAGCTTGAAACACATGAAATTGTTTTAATAAGTCAAAAGCAGGCAAATACTGTCAATTTCATATGGCTCAACCCATGTCCTGTTACTCTCCTGCCTAAAAAACCTTCCATGATCCTCACTGCTTATATCAAGTCCAGTGATTTACTGTGGCATTCAAGGCTCTTTACAATCTGGCCTTTGTTTAAGCTTCCTGACACCTCTAGGACATCCCCTTCCATATATACAGCTCTAGACATGCCAGTCTCTTCCCCCACATCACTTGGCCCTCCTGCCCCATGTCTTTGTTCCTGCTGTTTCTTCCATTTGGAATGCCTTCTCTCCCTGGAAAATCACACTCATCCTTTAAGCTTCAACCTCACTAAGCAAAATTAGCTGCTTCATTATCTGAGCTTTTATAGCAGCTTATTCTTCCTGCCTTCACAGAACTCATGCCAGAGTATTACCACAGTTGTTTGCAGGTCTGTCCCTGAGCTGTTTTCAAGGTACCCCAGGGCAGGGACTCTTCTTATTTGTCTTTGTTTCCCTCCAGCTGAGCACAGTGCCTATCTGATAATTGGCGCTCGCTAAATATTTGTTAAAGTAAAATGAATACATGCACAGCAAGTTAAGATATGCCCTCTTTTAAAAACAAATAATAAATAGATGAATCCCAAAGATGATTCCAAAAAAAATTAACTTTTGGAGTCTACTCTTCCATAGAATCATTTTTCTGATGTGAGAAACCTCTCCCAAAGGCAGGTCTTTTCCCTCTAGAAACGTTCATGTGACTAAAATCAGAAACTTTAAAGTGGAAGTCGCTCTTCAGGACAAACCCATCAAGCTGAAGTCCTGATTTTTCAACAGAGACATTCTTTTATTGCCAGAGAAGGCACTGCTCTAGCTGAAACCTTATTTAGTGAATATAATATAAGGGTTTGCACACTGAATTTGAGCTTCTATAGCTAGAGAGGTCTTCAGTTCCAGAGAACTCCAATTAGGACTGGATGACGTGGAAGGTACGGCAAAGAGGAGAGTACTGCTGATGTTGCAGCCTGGAGCACGAATTCACCATCTGCCCACATTCCCACACTCTATGCCACCAAGACTGGAAAAGCTCTAGGAAGTGCAAGAGCTTAAGAGAATTAACAGTGTATTTTAAATATTATTTAACTAATGTTACTGCCTATATAGACAGTAACATTAGTTAATGTTTAATGTCTGTATATATGTGTTGTGTGTGTATAAAATTATATTATTATATAATTATATATATAAAATTAGTTTAAAAGGAGAGTAAATAGTTCTGCACAATAGGAGTGTCAGGCTACTTAGCCAGTTGTAAATCCAGAAGATTTAGTCTCAATTTTTTTTTCCAATAAGTAAATAAAATCTTATGAAAACCCCTAATATATAAACAAACAAAACATAACTACTCTCCTGATTGGGAAGAGTGGGCCTCACTAAACATTTACCCCACACCCACTCAGTTCATGGCGCACTCTGAGGAACTCAGCAACCAGTAAGGAAACCAATGGGAAAAAAGTGAATCGGGAGTTAAAAGACTTGGGTTCCAGCACCAATGCTTCCACCCTAGGACCAAACCTCCTCATCTATTACATCTAATTCAAAGTGTTTGGTAATGTCTAGCCAAGATTCCAAATGGAATGCCTCAGTTTCTGAGGCTTCCCAAGCACATAGAATAATAGTGCTTACTCCCCTCATACTTCCTACCTACCTTAAAGCTGCACAATTAATCTATTTGCCAATCAATCACTCTTCACAGAAACACAAAGTTCAACAACTAACAGTGGGGACACCCATGGCTGACAACACAGGTTTCACAAGTACCCAGAGAGGGCTTAGAAAATAAATATGGTCTTGATCTTGTCCTTCAAGACATATCTCTCTCCAGTCTAGAAAATGTGTAAGCTTCTCAAGAGTCCTGCCAACCACTTAGTTGTGTAGATTCTATCTCCTTAACTTTTCTTGTACCCACTGCTACTGCCTTGGTTCAAGACTCTGCATCTCTCTCCTGGATTATTATTATTGACATATCCTTATCTCCAATTTTGACTGAACCCCATTAGCCAGCCACACCGACCTTTCTAAAATTCCAATCTAACCACATTGCTTCCTTGATTAATATCAATAAACATCTATCCCCTCTTCTGCTGAGATTCTCAATGAGTGCTCTATGAAGGTTTACCCAGAAGACCTCTAACAGACTTCATAAGTTTATAGGATATTGTCTCATGACACAAGTGCATGTAAGTTCATGGTCTTCTTTTGCATGTCTGTTTCTCCCACTAAGTTTGAGCTCCTTAGGAGGGGGGACATATATGATTCATAATAAATGATGGACAAATAAATTAACAAATGCAATCTTCCCTAAACAGAGCTTCCAAGTAGTTGCTTTCCTCATTTTTTTAAGCTGCAGAAAGCAACAGTTAGCTCTGTTTCATTTGCAAAGTGCTTTCCCATAAAAACTACTATCTCTCGAGCATTTACTGCATCAGGCACTAGTCTTAGCTCTTTACATGCATTAACTCACTTAATATCACAATAACCCTATAAGATAGGTACTATTATTGTTATCCCTGCATTGACAGATGAGGACAATTAAGGCAGAGAGAAATTAAATAACATACATTGGCTCATCATTATAATCATTCAACAAACATTTACAGAGTGTTTACTATGCTATTCTCACAACCAACTATGAGAAGACAAGATATATACAATCATCACTTTGCAATAAGGGCCAAGGAGAAACCACATCTTGTTCATCCTTCGGGATCCCTGGAGTATCCAGAATAGAATCACATTCAATAAATATCTGCCGAATGAGCATTGAATTAGTGCTCCTGAAATCTGGTAGTGGGGCTCTCTCTACATCAACCACTTTCCTTGACGGATGCTTGAGAGAAGGGACCTCTCCTTCTTTTGGTTAAACCTCAACAACGCTTTTGAGAGTACAGAGGCTCTATTAACAATTACACTGAGACCACAGGCATAAACCAGCACTGTCCAAGGCAAACCAGGTTACACGGTCACATTACTTATGACCAACTTTACCTGATACCTACTTATGGATTTCAAAAAAGGGATGAGGGCAGAGGATGAAAATGCAACAATGTCCACCCTGTGCAGGTGGTTCAAAGGACATCAGCTGAAAAAATCCCTGGCTAATATGTGCCGATGTGGTCAACCTTGCTAAGATACTTAGCACAGCAATGTGTGAGGACCATTCGGCCAAACATTAAAAAAAGAAAGGCCATTATCCAGAAATTCCATTGATATCCACACTCTACCAGAACATCCTCTGGAATGACATTCAGGGAAACAACACTTAGGTAAATAAAAATGTACACTTATGTATGTGTCTTTGTATGAGCTATTCTCTCTACTTGGAACACAATTTCCTCTGCTGCTTCTGCTTGAACGTATACTCATCCTTCAAAAGCGAGTTCAAGTATTAATTCCCACAAATTCATTCAGCAAATATTTATTGAGCACCTACTATGTGCCAGACACTAGGGATTCAACACTAAGCAAGGCACACAAATCCCCTGCCTTGAGAGTTTACACTGGACTGGGAGCAGACAATAACACTTCCCGATTTTCCCCAAACAGAATTAGCAGTTCCCTATTTGACCTATCACAGAACTTGCTCCTCAGATCATTCCGTTCCTCATGGAACTGCAATTACCACCTCTCACTCAAGACTGAGCTCTCTGAGGGCAAGAACCCATCTTCAGCTATGTCCCGCATGACTGGCACAGTTCTGGGTTACCCAACTGAATTTAAGGCCACGTGCTTTCCTTCTCACGATGCCACACCCTGCTAACATTCCCTTGGGTTCACTGCTTGATTTCTGAATATTTTAAAATCATTAAGCAGTTCCTTGTCATCCACAAGGTACTGTTCTTAGTGCTGGGAAGGAGGATACAGCAAGAATGTAATATGGTTCAGGACCTTCGAGCATTTATAATCAGACTAGGGAGCCCAGTCTTGCTGATGAGAACAAGAACAGAACAAGACAAGAGAGTACATAATCAAGCAGGAGACTGTGCAGGTCAGACTCAAAACATTCCCTAAGTTTGGAGAATTGAGATGCCACCACGGGCCCAGGGATAAGGGTGAACATAAGTATTATAGAACATCATCCTTCGCTTTAGCCCAGCAATGCTGCCAAGGTGTCCCTTGGTGTTCACCACTCTCCAAAACCATTCCCAAATATGCTAGGATATCCATACATGGGCCACATTCTCTCACACTTCTGTGCTTTTGCACAAGCTGGTGCCCTACCTGGCCCCTAAACTCCTTATGTATCTTATGGTCATTAAGATTCAGCTCAAATGTGACCTCCTTTGTGACACCATCCCTGACGTTCCCAGGAAGAAATGACCATGCTTTCACTCTGTGTAATCCTGCTCCTTTCCCAAATACATACCCTTTTTACCCTGTCTATACACTCAATTGTACCCATCATTTATTTGTCTACAGGTCCGTCTCACCTACTACACTGTAAACTTGTTGAAGACAAAGACCCTCATTCATCACTGTATCTCAAGCACAATATCTGGTACAGAGTTTGTGAATGGACAGACGGATGAGATATCAACATACAGAGTCAGTTATAATGAGCTGGTGAGTCCCTCGCTCCAAAAAAAGCATCAGCTGATATAACTTCATGTGATCTAGTGAAAAAGTTCGGAAGTACAGAGTATATAATCAAGTATACAATCTCGAATTTACTTAATCTCTCTGGACCTCAACTAGTCTTATCTATTAAATGGGAATAAAGCATGAAATTGCTACCTCATACAACGATGACTGGGAGTTTTAAATGAGATGATGGAAATGAAAGTGCTTAGAAGAAAATGTTGTTTCAATATAACATGATTTCAGGGGGAAAAAAGCATCCGCCACGGTAATGTTGTCTGGAGATATTTTTAATGGAGGCCAATACCTTTTTTCCTTCCACATTGACACAGGGCTGTGCTTTTTCTAGGTCTGCTAACAGAACCAATAGGTGATAAACCTCTGTGTTTTCAGTCTCTGGGGTGAGTTTCTTTTTCTTTTGCTAGATGGGAGAAAGAGGATTTGTCCTTTTTATGGGTGTGGGGTTTCAACTCTCGAGGTCTAAACATTTTTGAGGGCCTTGAACTAATTTCGGCCACCATCAACAGAAAGGGAGTGGAAAAATCCCCACCACATCTGCCTTGTCAGGGGGTGGAGGAAAGAACTTTCTAAATAGCCTCATTATTGGTCCCAGCTGAATTCTGCTCCTGTTCCATGATGCCAGCAAAAGCATTTTAGTAAGATGCTGCCAGCATCAAAAGCAGATCCACTTACGGTTTCCTGTAAGCGTATCTGCAATGGCAGAAGGTGGCGGGTAGCCAGGTGTGAGCGTGCGTGCTAAAAATCTCCAATACGTCAAGCTGGAAGAACAATTTATGAAATGAAATTCAACGTTCTATTTCTACTCCAAGAACTCAGTTTAAGGCACCGGAAATTCGGCTGGGTAATTCAGCTCCAATTCTTTGCTGCTCTACTGAATCAGAGAATCTCAAAGAAATGTCCTCTGCCGCCTTCTAGCTTGAATGTCTCCCACCTCACCCCAGCAGGACATTCCAAACAAGGGGTCACAGGATTCTGCTTACATAGCTTCAGTGAGAGGAAGCTCATGCACTATTTTTCTAATCATTTGCCAGTTTGGGGTTAGCTCTGGCCATGGGGCAGGGACTGCCATGTGTCCAACAATTCCCGTTCCCTTTTCTGCCTGGCCACGCAGCTAGACTACAATGGGGCTGGATAACTGAGTTCTGGCCATTGGAATGTGGGTGGAAGTGATGCACTGGTCCCTAAACAACTTCTGTATGATGCTCCATCTTCTCTTTCTTCCCTCACCTGCCGAGTAGCCGCAGAGGATACAAGGGAGAACTCCAAGGCCCTGAAGGAGAGCAGAGCCCTAGATGAGAGGCCTGGGGCCCTGAATGACTGTGTGGAGCAGAGCCTCCCGCAGACCTATGCTGAACTGTAATCTGAGTGAGAAATACCTTGATTGTGTTAAGCCACTGAGATTTGAGGGTTGCTTGCTACAGTAATTCATCTATTCTGACATATAGACTGTTCATCCAGTTTTTGCAAATGGCAATACCAGACTAAGTGTCTTAGAAGTTACTGAATCACCATCTCCCTTAGAAGCCTTTAGTGGCACACCTTGTATAGAATATTTTAGTACAGCTCTATGTATTACTAGCTCCTGAAAAGAGAAAAGGAATAGTGTAGGAAGGCGGGAGAAGGGGGTATGGAAGGAAGGCCACATTGTCTCAAGGATCAGTCTCCTTATGCATGTGAGTTTCACTTATCCCTTATAACAACCCCAGAGACCGACAGAATCACCACCATTTTAAACAGAAACTCAAGCAGGTCAATGTACATAATCGCTGACTCAGCCTGCTTGGCCTCTGCCATTTCCCATTGATCTCAGCACCAGAATCTTCCAACTGCCTCCTGTGGATAGACCTTCTCAGGACTTCTACCTGCCTCTCTGAGGCCTAAACACCAAGCTCAGAATCCCTGTTTTGCTATGCTTTCCATGCCAGGACCCCAAATGCCAGGTTTTTACATGACTCTTAAACCAAACAACTGAGTCCCTCAGACACTGGGTTTCCCCACCTGGCTGTTCTTCCGCAGGTGCTCTTAGCAAGCAGCTGTGTTCTGCACCTGGCCTCATCCTTCCCATCCCTATTGGTGTTCACTGAAAAAATGCACATCCGCCCCCCCCCACCCTGCCCTAGCCCATTCTAACTGCAGAAAGGATGAGAGAGATGCAACACTTGAGAGAATGTTCAAGTTAAATCAGTTTCAAAAACCATGTATCGAAAGTTTGTTTTTTTAAAAAATCACGTTAGAAGCTATGGAGTTCATGTTGGAATCAAAGGAAAATCTTCCAAGGTAACAATACCATACCTCTTTAACTTAATTTGGCCAGCTTTTTGGAATCTGCATTCGATGCCCTCTTCTCTGCTCCCATAGCCTCCTCTGCTTCCTCTCCAACATCACAGCACTTTTCACACTGTAGTGATCAGTTTATGTCTTTTTTTCTCACTACACTGAGAGCTCTGCAAGGCCAGGGACTGAGTTGGATTCTCCTCTTTATCCCAGGGCCTGACAGTGTGCCAGATAATCCTGGGAGAGCTGGTTCATTATGGCTCGTAGTCACAAAGCTGCTCAATTCCTTTGCTGTGGAGCCCTCGAGCCTTGCTTTGGGTCAGCGTCATCAGTTTTGAAATGGGGTTCTGGCTGCACCCAGTCTGCTTCACCGAGTAACTGCCAACCCTGAGTAAGAACCAAATACAGCCATTTGAATGGATCTGAAGCATCACTGCTGCTCATCAAGGTTTAACTGATTATTCCACTGTCTAGCATTTGGAGACTTTGGAGACAGGGTCTGTGGGAGGATGTGAGAGGTGCTGGCTGGCTATGTGGATGGTTGCCCTTTCTAGTTTCCTGGTTTCTGGTGCCCTGAGTGATCCAAGGAGCCTGTCCATCCTCGGAAGTGGAGGACATTTGGTGGTTAACATTATGGAAGTAGCATTACCACTCAGCTAAGACCTGAAGACCAGCAGCTGGCTTTCTTTTATTTCAAGAACCTTATGAGGCATAAGGCCATACATTTTTAGATCTCTTACTTTGTCCAAGGTTGCACCGTTAATTATTTGTTTCCAATTTTGACATCAGCTGGATCCATCAGTGGAAGGGCACCTGCTCTGCAGTGGGGAAGATGAGGTGCTCAGAATTTTGTTAGAGGTGCTTGTGGAAGAGTTGGGCTACAGAGAGAAGGGATGAGCTGGATGACCTCCTAAAACGATTCTACGATTCAGATGTTTTACACAAATGTTAACGAATAACTCAGCATGGCAAGGAAGACAAAACCAGTGCAGTAATGCTGTTCAGGTATTATGTGCATTTGCCTTTAATTAAGTGATTTCAGGAGCCCAGAAGTGAGTTCCCAGCCCAGCAAAGACCTCTGGCTGCGGTGACATCACAATGCTAATGCATCCTTTACTCCTGGTTCAGCAGAGGACAGGCCAGCTTCCACCTACCAGTTCTATTTGTGAGCCAGGATATTTCCAGTCAACAATAAGCTATTTCTTACAAGTAAAGCAAGTACTCTGAAGCACTCACAACTCAAACACACAAAAGGTATCCAGAGTATAAAGGAACCATCAGAACAATTTTTCTATAACACAGATCATTCTCAGTGATCTTGCAATTTGCATGTCTACTGCGTCTAGGAACCAGAATTTAACAGGACAATAAAACTTTTGTAGTCGTCAGTTCGGACCACCATAACAAAATATCATACACTGTGTGGCTTAAACAACAGAAATTTATTTTCTCACAGTTCTGGAGACTGGAAGCCCCAGATCAGGGTGCCGTGGGTTCCGGTGAGGACGCTCTTTCTGGCTTGTAGATGTGACTGCCTTCATGTCAGCTGTGTGCTCACTTGGCAGAGAGAAAGATCTCTCTCTCTTCCTCTTCTTATAAGGCCACCAATCCTACTAGATTAGGATCCCACCCTTACGACTTCATTTAATCTTAATTATCTCCTAAAATCCCTATCTCCAAATAGAGTCATACTAGGGTTTTTAGCTTCAACATAGGAATTTTGGAGGGACACAATTCAGTCCATAGCCACTTTCACGTAGAAAGTTCAGTGTCTACTTCACGTGGTTACAATTTAAGTCACATCACTAAGGTGAAATTCCCAAAAACAAAAATGTATTTTAGCTAAGATTTTTTTTTAAAATACAATCCAGGAGATGTATTCTGTTTGTTGTTCGTAGCCAAAGTTGTAAAACATATTTCTCTGGGGACTGTGAGAAGAGACAATGGAAAGTACTAGGGTGGAAGGCATGAACATCAAGCATCTGTACTCTGTAACTAACTAGCTGCGTCATCTTGGCTGAGTCCCCTGTCCTCTCTGTGCCTCTGTTTCTGCATTATATCAAGCTGGTTTAAACAAGAAAACACATTAATTTAAAATAAACTATGTTTCAGAATTCCATTTCGGGTTAGTTGTTTTGAGGCTCTATTCAGCATTACAGTTCTTTTCCTGGTGATTAGGAAAAGAATCTCCTGCCCAAAGACGTCTACATAAGGAAAACAACACATGATAAAATGAAAGGCCTTAAACTGTGGCCTCATGTTCTTTAGTTTTAAGCCCACAAGATAATTGATTGCCCCTCTACACCCAGCCTCTTCCTTGATACTAGCATTCTCCCTTTGGAAAAACAGATGAGAACAATCAGTAGCATTTGGGAATCTCTCTCTTTAGTTGAAGAACAGCCAAGGCCAAGGAGTGACTTGAAGGACCCAGAAGGAAGCAGTGGCCTTGGATGTGCAGAGCCCCTGAGACAATGCACTCACACTACAGCAGCCCCTACCCCTTCTGGAATATAATACACAATCTCCCCTCTCTGAAAAGCAAACAACAAAGGAACACTGGCTGCAATCTAATTATCTGGGGGTGCACCACTCCCAGGACAGCAGGAGGGAGGGGTTGGGAGAGCTCACAGCAAGAAGAGCTCTGAAAATGTATCTCTTATATAGAATGCAGGCTTCTCGCTTAAAAACATTAATTCCGTTGCAGAGTCACTCTGCAATTTCCCAAGGATTCCCAAGATCTCTTAAGCCATAAAAAGCATCCTTATTACATTAGTATGCTAAAGGGTTCCTCTGCATACTATTCCAGGAGATAGCAGGGAGAGCATGAAAAAAAACGCTGAATGATTCCAAGGAACTAAACAAAGAAATACCTTTAAAGTTTATCTAGTTAGACTTCATTTTGAAATCTATTTTTTCAAAGCCAAATTGGAAAAAAAGTTCACACCAGTTTTGGGGGAGGTACTCCAGAACCAGGTATCTACAACTCAAACAATGTCAATGTTCCTTTTTTTTTTTTTGAGGAAGATTAGACCTGAGCTAACATCTGCCTCCAATCCTCTTCTTTTTGCCGAGGAAGACTGGCTCTGAGCTAACATCCGTGCCCATCTTCCTCTACTTTATATGTGGGACGCCTACCACAGCATGGCTTGGCAAGCGGGGTGTAGGTCTGCACCCGGATCTGAACCCCAGAACCCTAGGCTGCTGAGGTGGAACATGTGCACTTAACTGCTGCACCAGTGGGCCAGCCCGTCAATGTTCCTTTATACAATTAAAAAGCACCCTCTAAACAAGACATGCATATCAAACCATAAAATAAGAAAAAATATGAGTAACCATTTATCCAGTCTCGGACTTTTCTAAGCTTAAAAGCAATTAGATTAGCAAGGAAAAATTTTGATAGAATTGCCTACATGTAAATTCAAAATTTCAGTACGTCTAAAACAGTAAAAATTATAAGGAAGACAAGCTGGAAAAATATTTACCACAGATATAAAAAAGGATTATTGCTTTTACTATTTAAAGCACTCATACAAATGTATTATAAAAGACATCAATATAGATTTAGACAAAACACATGAATAGTTACCCAAAAGAGGACTTACAACTAGTTAACAAACATGTAGAAAATCTCCAACCTCAGGACTGGTTTAAAAAACATATACCTTAAAACAACACTGATAAAGGAACAGCTCAGTGTCTGTCTCCTCTTCATTGTCCGCCTAAGGAAGAGGTTTGCAGGAGTAAATCCAGTCAGGTTCAGGAGCTCTTTACTGGATCAGAGTCTTAGAGGGTGAAGTTTTTACTATGCCATGTATTAAATATTATCAATTTTTAAAGTCTTTATTAATTTAATATATGGGAATAAAAACGGTACCCCATCTGTCAAGGAGACGACATTGAAATGGCTTTTGGACAGGTCTATACCAGCAATGACAGGGCAAACGGTCTTCTTTTGCTCTGAACAGGTCTTTCCTCACTGTTTCGATGCAGACGTAGGGGAAAAGGGGCAAGGGGCAAGGCTATTCATAGGCTCTGGCCTCCACTAGGCCCAGCCAAAGGAACTCTTCGAGTGGTCCAGCACAGACTACGAGGGCTCTTCAAGAAGAGGGAGCCCATCTCTGCACCTCTGCTTGCTGCTATTCTCCGCACTCACATTTTTCTGTGTGACCTCACAGGAAAAGGGTCCAGAAAATGAGTCAGGTGTCTTTGGAACTCCGGCAAAATGTCAACTTTATACTATCCCCTTATCAAATGAGACTCCCCCTTTATTCATTCAACAAAAATGTCCTGGGTACCTACAATGCACAGGCATCGTTTGAATTGTCTATCAAAATAGCTAAGACTTTTCTCTTTTTGTCTATTTTACATTATTATTTATTTTTAAGCCACTTTATTGAGGTGATGGTTCATGGACGTACTTAGGTAAGACTTTTTAAATTGATCACACCAGCAAAGGTGTAGTGAGACCGGCACCCTCACACAGAACCTGCAGTTATGAAGAAACAGCCTTAAAAATGTTCCTACAATTTAACCCAGTATTTGAACCTCTATGAAACCATCATCATAATAAATTATTTTATATATGAAAATGTTCAGTATAGAATCATGGACAGGCCCATGCTAAGCTAGACCTATAAAGATGAAGGTGACAAGAAAATACAATAAAAAGGCAAATAAAATAAACTACGTAAGTTGCAGTGAGTGCTATGAAGGAAACCCAAAGGGGCTAAGAAAGAGGACGGGAACTACTTGAGATAGACATTTAGGGGAAGCCTACTGCCTAAAAAATGAGAAAAAACTAACCATTTGAGAGCTGAGACGAGAGTGCTTGAGCAAGAGGGATCGGCCAGTGCAAAGGTCCCGAGGCAAGAACATTCTTGGCTTGTTCCAGGAATAGACAGAAGGCCAGCGTGGCTGGAGTGTGACACACAAGGCTGAAGGAGGTTTGAGAAGAAGTCAGAGAGGGAGGCAGAACCAGATCATATAAGGAAAACGCTTATGCCATTATGTTAAGTGAAAACAGGAGGGTCGAAAATTGTGTTCACAGTATGATCTCAGCCATGAAAAAATATGCATAAAAAAAGACTTGGAAGAAACATACTAGAATGTTAACAGTGGTTATGTGGGAGAGGTACAAAAAGAGTACTGGCTTTGGAACTAGAGAAAAAACAGAATGTTATATCCAGGCTTCACTACTTACCACTTAGGAGGACAGTTATTTAACCTTTCTAAGACTTAGTCACCAAATCAATAAAATTAGAATTATGTCACCTGTCTCACAACACTGGCTGACACACAGTGAGCATGCCTTACATAAAGAGCTTTTTTTTTTTTTGAGGAAGATTAGCCCTGAGCTAACTGCTGCCAATCCTCCTCTTTTTGCTGAGGAAGACTGGCCCTGAGCTAACATCCATGCCCATCTTCCTCTACTTTATATGTGGGACGCCTACCACAGCATGGTGTGCCAAGCGGTGCCATGTCCGAACCCGGGATCTGAACAGGCAAACCCCGGGCCACCGAAGTGGAAGGTGCGAACTTAACTGCTGCGCCACCGGGCTGGCCCCCTTATAAAGAGCATTTTTTATTATTACTACCATTACTCTTGGATAAGAGGATTTTAGGTGATATATCTTCTTTATACTGTTTTATATTTTCCCAACTTTTAACATTTGAACATGTTTCTTTCATAATAAGAAAAATACAAGCTTTATTTTTTAAAATGTTCTGATGGCTAAAGGAAAATGAACTACACTGTGTTAAATCAAATGCCTTTCCACTGTAACAAATACATTTCCATTGGTGTGCAAGGCATTCAAGGCAGCCCCAAACATTGAGGGCAATGCAACATTTATAAGGGACCTTTAGCAAGAAAGGTTCTGCTATGCAAACATGCAGAGACTCACAATTAACTTGAAATATCAAACAAGTTGTTACTGACCTTTCAGGAGTGTCAACAATGCCACAGGTTCTCTCCAAAATACAAAATTAAGATCTATGGCTGCCCAGTTTGCTCCTAAAACAACCTTCAGAAACCTCTGAAGAAAAAAAATCACAGTAAGCATTCTTCTTTTTGCTTCAATATAACTGATTTTTAGATTTCCCAGAAACTGGGAAGATATTAGCAGCAGTGCCCTGGAGAAATTCTTGATTTGCTAACTTACTTTCTTGAAAATGGAGTTTTTGCCCAAAAGTCTACGTTTAATGAAAACCAAACTGACTGGTGGACGTATAAAAGGCTGATGTGCTTTGGTGCCCACCTGCAGGTAGTTGGAGATGCCTTCATCCAGAGAAAGGGAGTAGGGAGCTTTGGATTCAAGGTCGAGTTCACCTTCAGTGACTCTGGATGACTTAACGGGTTACATTATCTTTTTAAGTTTCCAGTTTCCTCACTTGTGAATACTTTTCTGGGTTAGTAATAATGTACCTAAGTAGCCTTGTAGAGTGCCTGGCATCTGGTAGCGGCTCAAGAAATGGTAGTTGGTATCATTCTCCAGGGGGGTTACTCCCTGGCCAGTGCCTTTCACCTTTGTTGTTAGAGCCGTGGAATGGATTCTGACTCCTAGCGCCCCTGTGTACAGCAGAGTGGAACCCTGTGTGGTCTTTTTGCTCCATCCTCTGACCTTCTGGCACTATATCAGACAATGCTTTGCCGCTATTCATAGGATTTTCATGGCCAATTTTTTTGGAGGTGGGTGGTCAGGTTCTTCCTTCCTAGTCTGTTTTAGTCTGGAAGCTCTGCTGAAATCTGTCCACCATGGGTGACTCTGCTGGTATTTGAAATACTGGTGGCATAGCTTTCAGCATCACAGCAACACGCAGCCACCACAGTATGGCAATAGACAGACAAGTGGTGTGGTGCCCTGACTGAAAACGAACTTGGGTCACAGGGGCGAGAGCGCTGAATCTTAACCACTAGACCACCAGGGCTGGCTGGCTTCCACCTCTCTCCATCAAAAATGCCAAAATCTGGGGCCGGCCCTGTGGTGTAGCAGTTAAGTTCACATGCTCTGCTTCAGTGGCCCAGGGTTCGCTGGTTTGGATCCTGGGCGTGGACCTACACACTGCTTATCAGGTCACACTGTAGCAGATGTCCCATATATAAAGTAGAGGAAGATGGACATGGATGTTAGCTCAGGGCCAATCTCCCTCAGCAAAAAGAGGAGGATAATGTTAGCTCAGGGCTAATCTCCCTCAAAAAAAAATAATAATAATAAAGCCAAAATCCTAGGGTAAACCCTGTTTCAAAAGGCTGGCTCTTCCTGTGAGTCACGTTGGTTCACTAGGCACAAGGCACAGAGCATAGGCTGATCCATAAATACAGGTGAACAGGTACAAAGGAATTAAGATAGTCAGGTAGACAGGAAGGTAGGTAGGTACATAGAAAGGAAGGGAGGGAGGAAGGGAGAAAGGAATGTCTATTCTATGGTTATAGATCAAATGCTAATTCTAGCTAGCAATCCCATGTACAGAAATGAAGACTCTGTCTTTCAGGTCAAAACTCAGGGCATGAGGTCTAAAAAGATTGCTCATAGCTGACAATGGGTCAGAATATCTACAATCATGACTTCTACAGAAAGTTGCCCCACTCATGGAAAAGTGCGTAAAAGGTTCTATAAAACCCATTCCCACTGCAAGATGTGTGGGGGGTCACATCCATTACAATCACCGTAGGGTGGTTATTAAAATGCATACTCCCAGGCTCCAGCCCAGACCCAACGAATCTGAATCTGGATGAGAGGCTCAGAAATCAGCAATTGAATGCAGGCAAGCAGGTGATTCTTGGGCATGGTAGGAGCCACTGGTCTCGGGGAAACAGAACGTGAAATGTTCTTGCTTAATAGTGCTTTCTTCAGCTTGTGAAGACATGCTCGTGAAAGCTGGTGTGCATCCAGCACTTCGTTCACCAGAGACTTCTCTGAACTACACATGGCCTTTCTCCATGTGCTGTTGCTAACCTTCACTCTGGGTATTCTAACATTCTTGAAGAACCATCTGATTCACCAGAGACAAAGTGAATTTAGTTTGGGGCATGTCTTGCTATAGTACTCTAATTCTTTATAAATCTATAGTTATCTACATATGTGCAGCTTGACCAAACAGAACAATGGACAATCCAGAACACTGCTCTCAACCTGGGGAACAAGGTTCGTGATGTTTTTATCTGTCATCTCCGGGCTCTTTCAGCACCTCCACAAGAGGGCAGTCAGGGGAAAGTTTTCCTTCTGTCAAAAAGCCTCTCCTTAAAAGCTTTCCTAATCCCCAGATCAAAAGATGGTTCTTGCTTCCTCTTAAAACCAAGAAAAAAAAATCAAATATCAGATACATTAAGTTACACTTTTAGAGATACAGTATATCATTGAGTATTGACTCTACAGGATAGAAGTAAAAGGGCTTTGCATATTACTTCTCTCCACCGTGACACTCTCACCTCTCTGACAGATCCATGAGTTCATTTCTCTCCCATCTGGCAGCTCACGGGCTGGGAGGAAAGGCAGTACAGAGCAGCAAGTGTTGTTGTGGCATTGTGGGGAAGCCAGGGAAGGCTGCTTGGTGGAGGTGACATTTGAACAGAGACCTGAAGGATGCATAGGTGGTGAGGAGGCTTTCCGGGGAAAGGAAATGGCAAGCACAAAGACACAGCAGCATAAGAGATCTTGACATAGTCAGGAAACTAAAAGAGCTTTGCTAAGACTTTAGATTTTATGATGGAGTTGTTAGGGAGCCACAGAAGATATTCTAGCAGGGAAGTAACACAATGAGATTTGTGAGTTAGAAATACATACACATAGATATATGTTAGAGAGAAATCATATGATGATGGAATTCACAGAACTGCCTGAGTACATCAGTGTGTTTATGTGTGTGTGTGTATGTGTGTGAGTGTGTGAAATCAACAATATACTATACCTTTCAGCTCCTGTACACAGCTCTTTCTATAAGAAGCTGGTCCCTGGAATTGACTCAGCATTGCTCAATATTCTTGATCTCTGGAACATTCATCTTTCAGGCTGACGGCTTTTGCCAAGGTGTTCTCATGTCTGAGCCCTACAAGCCGACAGAGCTGACTCCAGAGTCAGTACAAAGTTGGGAATGCTAGGGCCGCACTCAATTACGTTTAATCTCGCTGATAGGAATAGTTAATGTTAGCAAGGTTTAAAAACTGTACTAGGACTTAGAATTTCCCTGAGCCTATATGGAATATAAAGTGTGAAGACAGATAGATAGTCAAGAAAGTACTTCCAGCTGCTCTAACCATCCCGGATTTAGGTCAGAGTTCAGAACAGTCATTTCAGTGGAAAGGAAATCAAATCAAACCAACCCTAGAGGTTTTAAAATAGGATGGCATAAGCACTTTTAAGACGAGATTAATAACAAAAGAGAGAGGGGAAAGGGTGTCTTTGGGGAAGTGAGAGGAATAAAAACAAGGGTATATACTGACTTCATGATTGTTACTGAGAACATATCCCAAGAAAATAGACTCAACTCAGTTTAAGAAATATTTACTAACCCCAAATATATTACTACTAATATTAACAACAGCTAAACACTTACATTTATTTAGCACTTTAGAGAATGCTTTTGCGTGTATCAGCTTTCCAATAACCCTGTGAAGTTGCTACTGCAGTGGAGGCTGTAATGAGCCACCCAGCTCCCCCTTCAGGACTGAAGGACTTGGGCGCCTAGACAACCCTCAGGTGACTGAAGAGAGCTGTCTCTCCCAAGGTCATGCCCGCTTGTTGGGGCACCCCATATCCAGTGACTGGTCAACACAGGGTGTAAAGACCTGGCACCCTTACCCTGACTCAGGACACTTTTGCAGGGCTGTCTCAGCTTCAGAGCTCCTCATGGGGTTGGCTGAAGCCTTCAGTGAGACTGTACTGCAGCCCCACTTCTCCCTCTGCCTGATCCTGCTTCCTCTCCTCCCTTCCCTCCCCACCTTCCCTTCCATTCCTTTTCCTTTTCCCTGTGATGATCCCAAGAGCACTCCCTAACAAACCTCCTGCATGCTGGCCCACATTGCAGAGTCTGATTCCAGGGGAGTCCAACCTGTGACAGTTATTATCCCAATTTTGAAGACTGAGAAACTGAACATCTTATGGTGAACTAACTGCCCAAGTTATCATCTGATGAGAGATGGACAATGACCAGAACGCAGACCCCGCAGATGTTACCCAGTGTGTTAGAGCAGCAGAAGATGGAAAGATGGATAAGGCCCGAACTCTTCTGAGTTCATAAAGGAGTGAGCAACACAAACACAAACACACCCATAACCTGCATGGCCACCAACAGAGGCTTATGTGTGAGGCATGAGAATGCAGAAGAGAGAGTGATGTGAGCAGGATGCGGGGTTTCTATAAGGAGGGCCTGAAGACATTCCAGGGAGACTGCAAGGAACACGGGCACCTTTCCTCTTTCACTTGCCCTACCTCTACTTCTGAGAAAAGCAGATCAGTGAGAGAGTGCATCCGAGAGGTCAGTGCTGACAGACAGACTGTAGGATGGACTGACTGCCCCAGTTCCTCTCACCCAGGAACCTCCACACAGTATGGGAGGGTCAAAAGAGCACTCCCAGCTTTGGAGTCAAGCCCAGTTCCCTCGGTACTTACTACCTGGTAAGTGAGTTTTGATTCTGTAAAACGGACCACCCTGCCAGCAGGACTGTTAACAGAACTACCTGTAAAACACTCACTACGCAGCTTGGCATATGGCAGACCAGAGGGCAAAACTGATAGCAGCCTGAGCAGTGTTTTGCAAATTCCTGGACTTTAATGCCTTTAGGCTAAGAGGACACTCTAGTTCTCCACTTACCCTTCCACTCCTTAGTAACTTATTCCTGGCTGCTTCACACACTGATGTTACCTTACTGGCTCCTGAAGGCAAGTGAGTCTGTCTCTGTGTAATCGCTGTCACCATCACCACCACCACTACAACATACATACATACATTCTACCTATACATATACACATACATAGTATATATTTATAAACTAAATGCCAGGCTCTGTTCCAAGCACTTTACAATTATTATCCCATTTCACAGAAGAAGTAGTTGAGGTAGAGAGAAGTTAATAACTTGCCCCCAAGTTCATGCAGCCAGTGAAAGAGCTGGGATTCAAACCACAGTAGACTGGCTCCAGAGCGTGTGCTCCCACAATGCAGGCACACTGCGTTTAGGAGCACTTACAGACATAGACTCTTCCAAGGGCTAAAAGCAGAGATAAGGTCATCGTGAGAATTAAATGAGATAAGGCCAGTAAAACAGAACAGTAACTGGTACACAGAAAGCAGTAGATAAATGTGAGCTATCACCATGAAGGAATACCTTTTCTTTTTGAATAAACGGTAACACTCCCTCATATTTGCATGTATTTTTTAACTCACACAAACAGCATTTCCACAACAAGCATGGGAAATGTGATGGGTAATTTATATGTCAACTTGACTGTGCCCAGATGTTTGGCCAAACATTACTCTGGGTACGTCTTTGAGGGTGTTTTGGATGAGATTAACATTTGAATCACCATATTGAGTAAAGCAGATTGCCCTCCCCAAGTGAGTGGGCCTCATCCAATCAGGTGAAGACCAGAATAGAACAAAAAGACCAACCTCCTGTGAGTAAAAGGTAACTCCTCTTGCCTGTCTGCGCTGAGCTGGGACACTGATTCTTCGCTGCCTTGAACTCCAACTGAAACATCAACTCTCTCTGGGTCTCAAGTCTGCAGGCATTTGCACTGCAACTATACCATCGTCTCCTCCTGGTTCTCAGGCCTTCAGACTCAGACTGGAATTAAACTCTCAGCTCTCTTGAATCTTCAGTTTGCTGACTGCAGATCTTGGGATTTGTCAGCCTCCATAACAATATGAACCAATTCCTTATAATAAATCTCTTCATACACACATCCTATTGGTTCTGTTGCTCTGGAGAATCCTGACTAACTAACCAATTCAGGAAGTAGTCTCACCTTTTCCATCTTACAGATGAAGAACTAAGGCTTGGAGAGCTTGAATGACTTGCACAGTTTACAACTCATCTCCTTGTCCTTTGTCACCAGGACTCTCTCAGTCCTGCTGATTATATTTTCATTCATCTGGCAAACACTTATCAAGCAACTGTTATGGGTCAGGCATTGTACCTCTAAATAATTTTCAAATCCACCCCCTCCCTCTCTATCTCTACTTCCTCTGGCTCCACTGCACAGCATGCCTTGCGGCCACGACTAGCCAAATACCAGCTCAAAGTCTTGTTCACGTGGTGCACTGAAGATGCCCAGAAGGCAAACAGAAACACAGGAGTCTTACCTGGAAGTACAGAGCTTGGCCTCATGTTAGGTCTCTACTTTTCCAAGCAGGTAAGGTCTTTGGTATCCATGGCCTGTCCAGTTTAGTTATGGCCACCAGTATATTCAGACAAGGCTCTTGGTACCTTCTTCATCTACAAAGCCGCTAGATTTCAAACCCCAGTGGATGACCGAAAGTTAACACTGCATATTAATGTCTTATACTTGTGTATGTATATTCACTAAAAGGTAAGGAGTTGTTTTATCCTTAATTCATCTTTTCATAAATTTTTCATGTATATTATTGATTTTGCATTGAAATAGTTTTACAGAGCATTTCAGCTAGAAACCTTATTTAGCATCTTGCAGACCACGACACCTAGTAATAATTATTTTTCACAAAAAGAAGGACATGGGTTTTTGTTGCTTTGCTTTAAAAGAAATCAATAGAGCATTTGTGCCTGTATTAGAGATTAAAATAGCTTTTGCCTCGCAATTAAGGTGAGCTTTCTTTAAAAAAAACAATATAAGAGACTTTGTTAAACATACTAGTCCCTATCCACAAAATTTCTAAGTTTCTTAAAATTTTAAAGATACAGAGGAGGGAAAATGACCAAATATGAAATTAAGGACCATGAGTTTATATCCCAAGCCCATGCCTACTAATAAGCACCAGGAGAAGGTTTCTTCCTGTATAAAATGGAGTAATACCCTCCACCCCCTGGTGCTGGGAGGCTCATATTGCAAGTCTAAGCAAAGGACTGAGTAGAATGCACAGTTGTAGGCACCTTCCACCTTGCAGCTCAAGATACAGAGTAGGGCATCATCCATACAGAGTGGATTTTAAATTTTCATCTTAATAACAATTGACTGAGCTGGGCACCAGGGAGGGATGGGGACTAAAGGTGAATAAGATCTATCTCTCCTTCCAAATTGTTCACAGTCTAACAAACACGACAGACCACCCTAGAGAGTGACAACCCAGCACAAGCTCTGGGGGCAGATGACTTTAGTTGACCTCTCAACTCCTCCACTTTCTAGCTAGGGTACTTTGGGAAATTTACTTCTTCTCTGTAAAACTTCCTCATCTGTAAAATGGGGACAACAGTAGTACTTATACCTTCTAGTGTCGTGGAAGGATTCAGATAAAGGATTGAGCACATTGTCTGAGATAAGCAAGTACTCAATCAATCTTTGTATCAGGATTATTATTTATGTCATTCCCAGCAGTTGCAAAGACCACAGATTTGAGAGACCTTCACAGTAGGTTGGAGTCTAACCACTGAGACAGGGAAGATCTATGGACCTCCTCTTGATGATGAGAGAGAAGGAAAGATGACTTGCTCGTAGCCCTTTCTTCTCCAGGCCTCTTGCCATTCACGAGTGATGGTGACAGTGAGAGGCTGCCACTCTGATGGGTCTTAGCATCTATCTCATAAAACAATAGGAAGGCCTAGTAGGGTTGTGTCGGCCAAGCACACCCACGCCTCTGTCGGGAAGGAAATACAGGGTGGCTCACATTCATGCAGGAGTACAAAAGTCACCTGTAAATTATCCAGGCCAGAGTTTATTTCTCGTTTCTGGCATTTTAGCCACAGTGCCGCCTTCAGATGAGGGACAGGAATTTGACAGGGAAAGGAAAGTGAAAGTTGCATGGGCTAAGATTAGGTTTGGGCACAAGTCCATTTGCCTATTCATTGATTCATTCACTTCAGGACTTGCACTGATTTCTGTCTGATTCCAGAGCCCAGATTCTTGCTATGCTCAAGAGCCCTCCCATGCTTACTAAATTCAAACAGGGAGCAGAAGACAATCCAACAGGTTGTTTAAAGTTTGTTTAAATTCGAGGAAAGCTAATCATTAACACCAAGACATCTAAATCTTTACAAGTGTTTCAAATCATTTTAACATAAATAATACGTGCTATTTGTTGAGTACTTACTGGGTGCCAACCACTTTATATGCATTTTTGTCAATTTATGTGAGTGCCACAAATTCCCTCAAGAGTTTTACAACAAGCCTTATGTGGGAGGCAGGCCCTCCCTTATCTCCCTTCCCCAGTTACGAGCCTCATTTTACAGACAAGGAATCTGAAGAGCAGAGGAGGTCAAAAGGCTTGAACAAGGTCACCCATCAGTAAGCATAAGGCCTTCAGCACCCTTTGCCTATCCAGTTTGGTTACAGCTTCCAACATGTTCAGACAAAACTCTTAGTGTTCCTTCATCTACTCGAAGCCAGTTCTTTCCATCCTACCTTAGCTGCCTCTCTAAACATCAGCTGCCAGTAACAAGCCTGCACTTAACAACTCCTACCCCAAAGGCAGTCCCTCAGTCTACAGGAAGCTGTATCCATGGTGGAACTCAATTTGACTCTAAGTCTCTGTAATCAAATTGTCCAATAAACTTTTATTGGTCAAATTAGTAAAGATAAAGGATGCATAACCCAGGAAAAAGGTTGTTACAAAGAAATAAGAAGTCTATCCATTCCTTGTGGAACACATAGTGCCAAGCATGACAACAAATATTGTTTGAGTACTTACTGCGTGCCAGGCATTACTGGAGGGGCTGAAGAGATGGGGAAGCAAGACAGACAAAGTCCCTGCCCTAATGGAGCTTACATTCAAGTAATGGGAGAACAAACAAGTAACAAAAAATAAAATAGTTTAAGATAGCAGTATGTAGTATAAGGAAAATAACGCAGGATAAGGCAGATAGACAGAACAGGGGAGGGAAGGAGAGCTCTTCTAGTCGGGGTGTCAAAAGGCTCTCTGAGGAGGGGTCATTTGAGCAGAGGCCTGAGCCAAAGAAGGAAGAAGCCACCTCAGGGTCTGGAGGTGCAGGCAGAACAGCAAGGCACTGAGGCAGAAGCCAGCTGGGCATCCTGGAACAAGACAAGGGGGCCAGAGAGGCTGGAGTGGGGTGATGTGAGAGGAGGTCTGTGGGGCAGGCTGAGATAGGAGAATACTGGATACTGCAGGCCACAGTTAGGAATTTGGATCCCATTTATTCCAACAGTCCTATAGAATGTGTGTTATTTACAGAGGAAAAAGTTGAGTTCTGAAATGATTATATAACTTTCTCTGCCCTTATGAAATCTCACCATTTAGCAGAGGAATTTTCCTATTCTATATTCCTGCTATCAAATGAAAGCACGGGTTAGTTAAGAGGAAAATGAAAATGATGGGGAAGGGAGTTCCATAGAAGAGCCCATGCTTTTTTTCCAGGAATCACTTTTAAATAGTGTTAAATGAGTAGAAATCTGAATGAGGGCTGATGAAAATAAATGCAGTGTTCCACCCTCTCTGGCCATCGCAGTCCTACTGAACCTCCCCAAAACCGGAAATATTGTCCCAAGAACTGCTATCTCCTCCATTCCAGTGACCTTAATTCACATCACACATATCCTTCTATGTCCAATCACATTAATGGGACCAAGAAAGCCTGGAAAAATAAGGAATCCAGTTGCCTGGCAAAGCCAGGGACAGCAAATACATCAATTCTAGCCTAGTTTAGCTATTCCCTGTAATAATTCTGTACTTAGCAAATTCACCTAAGAGGAAAAAGAAACCACAGAATTTCACAGACGATATTAATAACAGCTCTGACACTAAAATAAAAAGGACTTAGAAAGGTTTAAAATACTTAGGTAATACCTTCAATCAGCCTTCTCCAGAAATTCACGAGGGCTGACCCCTGTGAGTTACTGAGCACCGGGAGGGGCTACAAGGGCAACATGGTACCAAGGTTAGGAATGTGGGCTCTGCAGTCAGACTGCCTGGGTTCAGAGTTTAAGGTTTAATGTGATAACTCATGTAAAGTACTTAGTATAATGCCCAGCACATAGCAGCAACTCTAAAACCCAACCTATTATTATTAACATTATTACACAAACGAACACCAGACCCTGCCTCAAGGATTATAAAGTAAATAACACCATCACTAAAAGTAAATTCCTTTTAGTGAAAAGCAATACTGCTAAACAGAGATGCCAAGAAAAAATTGCAAGGGTGTAGGGGAACCAAGGCCACATATCCAAAACACACTTGTTGAGCACCTGCTCTGGGTCAGATACTGGTGGCCAGGAATACAAATAAGGTTGACAATACGATCCCTGCCCTGGAGCAATTCACTGGAACTTTCCTTTCATTCATGATGGTTCTGAATCAAACAAGTAGTTCATAAGTACCCATGGCTAGTGTGGCACAAAACACTGATGGAGTTCCTGGTTTAAAAGAGAGCACTTGGGTTAGAATAACACACAACCCATCTAGGGAGACAAGACCCAACCAGAAGAAACAACAAGAAAACAAGCTAAGTGTGAGAAGGTGTGGGGGCAGGGTATAAATGCTATAGGTGACCAGAGGCAAGAGAGAATAATGGGGGCCAGAGAGATCCAGGAGGGCTTCATTAATCAGGGGACAGAGAGTGAGGTGTCCTCATTAGCACAGTGACTAGGTCTCCACTCAGAGCAGGCAGTCTTCTTTGCTGGTAAAATGTTGCTGATAAAAGAATTGAAATATGACACAGAGATACATAAACAGAACTTGCATGAAATGAAATCTATCTTGTAAAAGACAGCAAGATGTAGTGGAAAGAGCATGGACTTAGAGCCATAAGGCCTCAGTGATTACTGTCTGTGAAATCCTGGGTAAATTACCCACTCTCTCTGAAATAAATGTTTGTGAATAAGTGAAATAAATAGAAATTAAATTACCATACCCTGTTTAAATCAGGTATAGCTGTTTGGACAACAAAACCACTCTCTGATCCTAGAAAGAGAAAATGCCCATGAAATGAAAAAAAGAGTTACTTTTAATTGATTTCATCCAGGGAAGCTGAAATAGAATAGGCTATCCTTTTTGAGAAGACTTATCCGTAGACCTCCATTTAAATCTATAGCCTTCTCAACTGAAAACTCACAAGAAAATCTATGGATTCCACACAACCACATGTGTGACTTTCCTAAGTCAACTCTTGATCATGTACTACGTGTCAGACACTGAGACAGGTAAGAGGAACGTAAACATGAAAAAGACATCATTCTTGCGCCCCTACGGAGTTCACAGGCAGTTAACCATGCTCTTCCAACACAGTGCCAGAACCCCTTCTATGGTCTGCTATTATACAGCATAGACTTTAACACCTGAAACCTCCAGCCATTGACCTCTGATTGGTCCTGCCATCTCCCACTTGAGAACCCTTCATAATACAAGAAGATGAAGGTTCACCAACTCTCCTGAGTCTTATTACCCCATCTCACTCACCTCCAAACCGGTCCAACTGGACTGCTCTTCCTCAAATACACTCCTGTCTCCCATGTCTAGTCACGTCTTTTATTTCAGGAAGATTTTCATTCCCCCGCCCCCATCTCTACATACCCTGACCAGCTGCCTAAAACAACACCCCCAGATCTATTCCCCTTAAGCTATTTTATTTTCCATAGCACTTAATGATGATCTGAAAATGTATTATTTTATGTAATAGTTTATTAGCTTGTTATTTATATGCCCTGGCTAGAATATAAGCTGTGTCCCCAGCACCTACCAGAGTACCTGGATGCAGTAGGTTCTCAGTCAATTTTTTGTCAGATTAAATAAATGACAGAACATACAAACTCTATGTAACTTTACAACTTTGTGAAGATATCTGTCCTTTTCGACATGGTAATATTTATATGCATACTTATATACAAAAAAAATCTTCCCCACACGGTAGGAAACTCCTTGAGCATCCACATCTGTTTCACCTTTGTATCCTCTGATACCCAAGGTGGAGCACTTCCCTGATTAATGCCTGTTGAATGAATAAACGATGTAGACCCTTGGTTAATACCTGTTGAATAAATAAATAATATGGTCCCTTCCTCTTTGTCTTCTTAATCTTGACTTTGTCAAAACTCTACCTCAGTCCTCAGAAATATGAACATATTTGATTGGTAAGACGGAAAAGTAAAGGACCTTTTAACTACATTTCTGCTGCTTCTTTTTAAGAACTAATACTTGACCACCAAGTTTAAAAGTTATTTTTTCCCCATCCATCAAACCGTTACTTGGTAGCACTTTTGCAAACCTACCAATTTCTTAGTGGTGAAAAAGTGAATAAAAGCTTTAAAAAACATGCACTCTTCTAGAGTGCACCAATCTCTGCTTGCTGTGGGTACAAGCTATTTTTATCAGGTGATACTGTGATATTCCTTTTCAACACATGATATTCACTCTTTCAAGCTGTTCAGCACTGTTCTATTTGGTTTCATGTTACATCAATGAGACAGTTTGAGGGAAAAGGAAAAATGGGACATGCTATATTTAGTAGCACCACTAAAACCCTAAATAAGAACTGAAATTTCCTAAACTCCTTGACTACCCAATCTACATTCAGGACCCTACCTACCAACTCAAGAATTAAGGCAAAACAGAAAATGCCTTTATGCAGAGAGTATTTTCCCAAGAAGGCTAATTACAGAAAGCCATTTGCAGACGCCCTAAAACTTTAAGGAGTTAAAGGTCATACATGAAGGTCCTAGAAGGGCCAGGCAATTACTACATGTATTTTGTATTTTCATAGCATTTTTACTCTGGGAATTATCAGCCTAATTACATTTTTAAATGATAACACATCTGGTTACACATCTGGGCATGCTGAGTTTGAAGTGGTCATGTGACAACTTTGAAGCCCTGGCTAACAAGCAGTTAGACATAGAAGAGCAAAGCTCTGGAAGCTTTAGGCTGTAATAGCAATGTCCCTACATGAAGGTGGACCACGAAACCATGAAAGAAAATAAAATGACCCTTGAAGAGTCAGGAGAGCAGTAGGCTGAGGAGGAAAGCTTACTGCCCAAATGTTAGCAATCCATGTGTGCTGGACAGGTAGGAAAAGGGTTTCAATAGAAATGTGTGCCTAAGGTAGTATCTAGCATGTAGTAAAGGCTCAAAAATACTTAACTCACAGTTTCATTGTAAGACTCAGTGCTCACAGACAAAAGGTCTTTATCATCTGCAAACTACGGTACAAATATTTGTCTCTATTATTTCTAGAAGGAATGTGAGGGTGGTGTGAGAGAGCAACTGCAAAACTGGCCACAATCTTCACCCCTGCTTGTATCCACGCCCTTCGCAACGTGACTAGGGAGATCTTCCTATCAAGAGATGTCGTCTATTTCCCCAAGCCTGTATTTGGGCTGGCCTTGTGGTTTGCTTTGACAATAGGATGCAGTAGAAATCCTGCTGTGTCAGTTCTTGCTTACTTTCACTCTCTCTCTCTCTCTTGTAATTCTGCCCAGCTGTCATGTGAACAAGCCTTGACTGTCCTCCCAGACGAAGAAAGACCACATGGAAAACAGCCCGGTGAGCCCAGTCAAGTCCATCCTAGAACAGCCTATAGCCCGCAGACCCCACGCATGTGAGAGGGCCCAGCCAAGATCAACAGAGCTGCAGACCTGCCCTAGGGCTGACTACAAATGTATGAATGAGCCTAAGTGAGATCAAAAGAACTGCCCAGCTGACTTGTGTACTCATGAGCAATAATAAACATTCTGTTTTAAACCAGTAAGTTTTAGATTGGTTAGTTATACAGCAATAGGTAATTGATACAAGCAGCAGCAAATAAACCAGCCTACCAGGAACCTTTCTGTGAGCCTGACCCTGTACTAATAAACATTTTACAGGGGTTATTTCATTCGCTTCTTGCAATAACTTCATGCAGCAAATATTTATTATCCCCATTTTACATATAAAATTGAGGGGCACAGAATTTAATTTAACTTGCCCAATGTTGCACAGCCGGCAAACAATGGAGCCAAAATTCAAATCAGGCAGTCCAACTCCAGAGCAACCCTTAATCCAAGAAAGATGATCTTTTACTTAATCCAACACATAAGGAACTTTTCCAGTCTTCTCTAGGATAAATAATCTGTCCTAACCTCTCACTGCACTTCTGACTGTTCCAACTCAAAGGGCCATTTCTATGAAGAGTAACAATAACAACAGTGACTTCATTTGTTGACACATTATCTCATTTGATCCTTACAATTTTTGAGGGTTTTGTCATCACCTTTCTTTTATAGAGGAGGGGAAAAAAAGGTAGGGGGGAGGCTCAGAGAGACTAACTTACTTTCCTAAGTCACACAGCCTGTGAGCAGCCTAGCTGGGCTGTAACTCCAGGCCTGACCACACCAAAGCCCATGCCCATGCTGCCTGGCTGCTCTTCTGAACCACCTCCAGGTTCTCCACGCATTCTAGCAGCTCTATCGCCAATCAATTGTTTCACTTAGCAAACATATACCAAATATCTCCTACGTCTCCAGCCATAAGACTGGCTCTTGAGGAGACGTCAAAGCAGTTAAATTCATGTTCTCTGCCCTCAAGGAACTCACAATTAGTAGGGAATGAAAGACTGAAACACACAGAGAGCTAAATGATATAATAAGAGATGAAATGTAAGAGGGTATTTCTAATTGTCAAATGAATGGAATAGACAGATTCTAAAGGAGAGTGAGAGAAACGTAGGCTGGATCTGTCTGGCAAGGCTTCACATGGGAGGGACCACGAAGGATGCACAGGATGGGAGAGTCCCTGTGGGAGCACAGTCTTCCGTTGCTATAGGTGTGTGATTCTTGTTGAAGGGTTGTCATGGTGATTCTATCTTCAAGATACCCATGTGGTGACTATTAAAATCTGGTGGGTTTGGATAAGGCCAATTCCTTGTATGTAGACAAAAAGGACTCATCTGAGGGTCCTAACACATCCAAAACTTGGAAGGGCTGATAACTGGATCCTAGAAGCTGGAAGTAACCACCAGATCATGACAATCAACAGATCCAGAAAATGGACAATAAGTCTAGACTTATTGTCTAGACCAGTCCCATGGGATAGGAAAAAAGAGAGAGAGAAGGACCAACAAGAAAATGCAAGCCATGCATAACGCAGACAAAATGTCTGCAGCTTGTGCTCCAGCCCTTGGGGGCCAGGGAAAAATTAGCTAAGAATAAAACACCTGCACTTGGGAAAACTCAATCAGTTTTATTTCCAGAATATATTCTTTCTGTTCTCAATATCCTAGAAAGAGCCCCCTTGACCTGACACAATCTAACTTCCTAGGATTATCTCTTGCCATCTAAGCCCCTGCACTCTGCCATGCACCAGCTACACTGAAATGCTTGCATTTTCTCAGCACACCTTGCTCTATCACACACCCATGCTGCTTCTGGTCTCTGGGCCTTTGCACAGGCTATTCCTTCTACTGGATCTCTTACCTCCTCTATGCACCCTACCTAATCCTCCCTCCCCTCTTAAACTAGGTAATTCATATTTTGCTTCATCCTTAGTTTAAATGTCACTTCTAGGATGAACAGAAGGAAAACAGGAAGCCCTGTGGGAAAAAAAACTACCATAAATGAGGAGAGAGCTTCGTACAGTGGGCCTAAAAGCTGGATGGGATCACTGGTTCCAGGTACAGTGGGAGGTTCTAACTGAAGGCCACATTTAACAGTTTGAGAAAAAGGAAGGATGTGTGATAAAGAATGAAATAACTCTGACATTAGGAGCCCAAGCCACAATGCTATGGGATCCCACAAAAGTAGGTAGACATAAGAAGGAGAAAATGCTTCACTACTGACTGGAGTGAGAGGAGCACCTGAGATCTGGAGGCGGGAAAAATGGCAACAAACTCTAAGTGGCAGGAGAAAGTGCAGATGCTCCAAGGGGTGTTGAGGAGAGAGGGGTGGTTAGCTGGCAAGATGAGTGTAGGAAAGTCTTAGTAGCAGATCAGTGCAGATGCCAATAAAGGAACAGAAATCTAGAGAACAAGGCCACAGAGGGAGCTGATAAACCAGCAGGTCATGCCACATAGGTGTTTCCGACAGGGGTAGTAACACACAGAAAGGGACAGGAATCTTTAAATCAACAAGCAGAAAAGTAGACAAGAGCCAGGAAACATGGTGAGAGGAGGCATCAGAGGAGAAGGCAGAAGTGTAAGTAGCAGGACTTTTATATGATTATATTAATAATAATGCTAGTAATATTCTATTTATTAAAGGTTTACTCAAGTACCAAGCAAGAACCAATAATATGCATTATCTTATTAGCAAGAAAACAAAACGGCCTTTGAGGATGCCCACAGAGGCAGAAGAAAGGGGCAGAACTGACACCATCCCATTTGGTACATGGGAGAACACAGATACGGCGGACTTAGTGACAAAGATTTAAAGTGACCTCACCTAAGATCCATGAACTGGAGGGGCCTAAGGGACATTCAGGTTGTATTTGTTTAGAACCCAACTACCCTGCTAGAATGAAAGCTCCTTGAGTCAGACACTGTGCTTCTTGTTCACCACTGTATGAACAGGACCCAGCACTGTGCCTGACACACAGAGGGCACTCCACAGATATGTGTAGGTAGACCTAATAAACAAATGGATGGATGGATGAATGGATGGACAGATAAAAATATCAGCTTAACATACAGGTATCACTAACAAGATAAAAAATTTGGGTTCCATATTTGAACTCAAATTTTAAAGGAGAAGAAAAACATCCCTGAATCCAGGCCTGCTGATGACAGTGGGAAATAAAGTGAGATACTCTCAAGACAAAGGTAAAATTCATCTGCCCCCGACCCTGTGCATTCTTTTCCAAATCTTTTTTTTTTTTTTTTTTTTAAAGATTGGCACTTGAGCTAATAGCGGCTTGGTTTTTTTCCCTTCTTCTTCTTCTCCCTGAAGCCCCCCAGTACATAGAGTATATTCTAATTGTAGGTCCTTCTGGTTGTGCCCAAATCTCTTTTCTACTCACACCTTGGAAGGTTCTACGTTTTGGAGTTAACAGGCCAGGCAAACAAATGATGCTCCTCATTCATTGATTCACCAAAACTTCTGTAGCTGGCACGCCTCTAGGCACTGGGCACACAGATAAGCAGGAGACAGGCCAGCAAACATGAACTAAGGTGAGTGTGCTGTGATGAGACAGGGTTCCTGTGAGCATACAGAGCAGTCATGCCCAGCTCAGTTTTGGGAGGTGAGAGGACATGACAGGCATCCCAGATGAATGTGATGGCATGGGCCAGGGGGATAAGAGGAGGAAAGGAATGTCCATGCCAGGGGTAGAGGAATCGAGAAATTTGGCACAAATTAGGTTCCTTCTCTCTAGACTCTCAGGGCACCTCCCACACATCTCATCATTGCACTTATAGCAAAGAGTGAAACTTGTTTTCTCCACTAGATTAGGGGCTCCTTGAGATACGAGGCTATATTATTCATCTCTGTATTTCCAGAACCCAGTAGAGTTTCTGGGATACAAAGGGTACTTAACTGGATGAACAAGAACTTTAGAATGCAGAGGTAACATACCGTAACGGTTAAGAACACGATTAAGAGCAGTGAAACTCATTTGGCTGTGAGACCTTGAATCACTTCTCTGTGCCTCAGTTTCCTCATCTATAAAATAAGGGTAATAATAGTACCAAACTGTATCAGTTGTATCCTCCCAGAAGCAGACACTGAAACAGAATCAAGAATGCAAGAGATTTATCAGTTTATTGGGAAAATACAGGGAGGAGGAAGTAGAATTGGAGAGGGAGAGGCTCAGACCACAATCTAGATCAGACAAAGGCTTGGCCAACCCAATGGGGAGTTCTGGAACAAGATTTCCCGTAAGAAGAGTCCCCACATTGGGTAGAAATGGTCAGGCCCTAGTATCCCTACCGTGCTCAGTCATTGGCTAGGGCTGTCCAGGAAGAACACGGCCTAAAGGCGCTGCAACTGCAGGCTGTCATCTAACTGCACTCCTTGCAGATAAAGGGAGTTCCTTCTTGAAGGGAGATCTGAATGGCACACCTCCACGGTGGCCGCCCTACCTAACACGGTTGTGAGGCTTCCATTAGTTAATACAGATAAAACACTTAAAACAATGCCCAGAACTCAGTATGTACTATTAAAGTAGTTGGTACTACTTTAAATTATCTGTACAATTACATGTAACTGCAAAACTTGAGTCTATGTTGGGAATTACAAAGTCAAATGACTACAGGGGCTAGGCAGGAAAGATAAATGTGTAAACTGACCTGAGCAAGATAAAAAGGAGTAAGGAGCCCATGGTCTCTGTAGCCCTTCTGAAGAGGAGATGCTCTGCCCAGGACAGATATTCAGATTAAAAACAATATTAAAGAAAATAGCCACTATTAAAGCCCACCTAAGTTTTAAGCTTTGAAAACTAAATTTGTATATAATGTTATGAATAAAAACAAGCTATTATGCAAAGATCCTGTCCATCACTTTTGGTCATTGACAATCAAGCAGAGCATGACAGGGACCCTGCTTTTTATGATCCAGGCTGGTGAACTTGCCCTCTTTGATATTTTAGGATTGATATTACAATCTCAAAGGTATTAAGGATTATTGGCGTTTCTTCTGTTTGGTTTCCAAAGTTTTGGTTATGTAAGGTTTTGATTTTTTTATAATGTATAGAGATGCTCTGCTGTATATTAAACATGTGTTTATTTATTTTTCTCCCCAACGAGAGAAAAAGAAGAAAAATTACCTTGAATGAGGAATATAAACCATGCTTGAGTGCTACAAGGCACTCAGAGATCTGCCCACAGGAAGTAAGCAGCCAGCTTTGTCCAGCCAGACTCCAAGAGATAGAGTAGGTGTGGGAGGGTAGAGGTTCTGGGCCTATAAGGGTGTGGAAACATGAGCTCACAGTGCCATTGAGTTCTGGGACCTGTTTGAAACTTGGCAGATGACAGTGGGAGAGCATTGCTGCAAATGGGATAATGCTGGTGGTAGTGTAGTGGTTAGAGGAGGAGCCAGTCTAGCATATTCTCACCTACAGCCTGCCCAGGCCCTCCTCCACACAGCAATAGCAGGAGACTGCTTCACAAAGTCCTTAGTCGCTGCTCTGGATCTTGGTCCTGGATCCACTGTCCCAGGCAAGTTGCAACTCTACCACTAGTGCTCACTCCGTGCCTTAGGTGCAAAGGGCAACACGATTCCTGAGTGGGGCATACTGATGTACTCTGAGCTGCTGAGGAAAAAAGGAATGTGGCTATCCCTGTCATACTTGATTATGTATCACGAAAAGTCATACAAGTCCTATTGGAAGCTGAGCTTTTGACAGATAGATGTCAAGTGTCTAAATGACAGTCCTTGACGACACATGAAAAAATCATACCAACCTCTGAACTCTGAAATTCTAGGATCTATATAAAGAGACTTGACAATTTATTCTGTTTTCAATTGCACTGAATGGTGTATGACAGGCAGACTTCAGGGCACACAGTAGCTTATTTCAATTTTGCATCACAGTATAATATTTTTTTAAATATTCATTGAGGTGAAATTTACATAACATAAAATTAACCCTTTTAAAGTGAGCAATTCAGTGACATTTAGTACATTCACAATGTTGTGCAATCACCACCCCTATCTAGTTTCAAAACATTTCAATCACTCCAAAGTAAAATCCCTAACTCCCTAGACAGTTTCTCCCCATTTCCCGGTCCCTGACCCTTAGCAACCACCAATTTGCCTTCTGACCCTATGGATTTACCTATTCTAGAGATTTCATATAAATGGAATCATATAATATGTCACCTGTTATGTCTGGCTTCTTTCATTTAGTATGTTTTGGAGGTTCATCCATGTTGTAGCCTGTATCAGAATTTCAATCCTTTTCATAGCTGAATAGTATTCCACTGTCTGGATATACTACAATTTGTTTATCCATTCATCCATTGATGGACATTTGGGCTATTTCCACCTTCCAGCTATTGTGAATAGTGCTGCTATGAACATGTGTGTACATGTACTTGAATGCCTGTTTTCAATTCTTTCAGGTACACACCTAGGAGTGGAATTGTGGAGGTTCTATGGTAATTCTATACTTAACTTTTTGAGGAACTGACAAACTTTTCCACAGTGGCTGCACCATTATACAATCCCACCAGCAACATACAAGGGTTCCAATTTCTCTACATCCCCACCAACACTTGTTATTTTTTGTTTTTTTATTATAGCCATGCTAGTAGGTGTGAAGTGGTATCTCAATGAGGTTTTGATTTGCATTTCCCTAAAGACTAACGTTGGGCATCTTTTCATGTGATTTGGCTATTTTTTAACATTTTTTAAATTATAACTAGGAATACAAATTTAAGTTAAAATTCAATTGTATATGCTTCTAAATGCAAACAATTCAATTGAGGTGACACTTGAACAGATACTTGCTCTGAGCTTTACTAAGTTCGCTCACGTACAGGCAATCATAACCACATTACAACTCGCTAAGTTTTAGTTTCGTATTTTTTTTCAAACACTGATTGTAAAAACGGGTTTCCATTTCAGGAAGCTTATATTCAAATCAGAGAAATATGATATTTAAGGAAATGCAAGTTCTACAAGGGCAGCAATGTTTCTCTATATTGTTCTCCATGTCTGAATAAGGTGCACAGTAGACATTCAATAAATGTTGGCTAACTAAAGAAATCAGGTTGACCATCTGGACCCAGAGACTGTAAGTGAATGTGGATGGTAAGGTAGAGGTATGGATCTAGGATAATTCCTCAAGCTTCTTCTGCCTAGGGCCACTGGGGAAGTGAACATTCCATTAACCAGGATAATAAATATAGGAACAAGAACACTTGTGATAAAGGAATTATCTCAGAATTCTTACCATTAATTAAGAGTTCCATTTTTACTTTTTATTCTTCGATTTTCATGCTCCTTTTATATCACCCTTTCTATGTGAAAAAAATGTAAGAGAAAAGTGCAAGGGTACTCTACAAACAGGTAATAATGCTGGTACTCACAAACATTTCTCACCTTAATTTTTTTCTTTCCACCTTAATTTTTCTTTCCCTGTCCTATCCCATCCTCATCCCTGCTGAATGTGATCCATCCCATTTACGTCCAATTTTCCCTGGTTATTATGACACCTTTACAGTACTGGTTATCCCAATTTGGTCTGGCAAACTTATTAAGTCTGTTCTCTGGCTTAGGAATTAGAGAATGTCTCCCATCGAACAGGACTTATCTAGGAAAGCAGAACATGGTCCACTGTGACTCCATATGACACCATTTTGTAACTAGAGGGCAGAGAGGACAGATCATTAAACTTTAGTTTACTCTGATCACTTCACTCTTGTAGACTGTGATTCTGCCATTTCAAAAGTCAGAAAAAATTCAAGTTAATTTGGCAAAAATGTTTTAGTACCACTTGCCTTTTGAAATTATTTTATTATAAGAATACTCTAACTTTGTATAATTTATACCCAAAAGGAATCGATCACATCCACAAAGGGGAGAGAAGTGCTATTTCAACATATAATAAGATTGTCCCATTTTAGTAATTTACTAAAGTTTTGTGAGCTCTGTCCTTCTGCCACATGTCTCCAAACAACATAGTAATTTGACCTCAAATTACAGTACAGTATTACAGTTAGTATCATTTTCCCCTCAACAAACGACAGTCTGAGTGGACAGGGAGAGTCTGTAGTATAAAACTCTTACTTGTAATACAAACTTGGGATCTGACTTCTATTATTACAGTCATGCACCAGGCACTTTCAGGAACACTAGTTCCAATGACCTGAGCGAGATCCTGAAAAGTGCTGCTTCTCAGATGACCCTTTGTTCAGAAACTCATGCTGTGAGAACCAAAAGACCTTTAATATCAGAGATGTAGGGAAAAGATGGCCAACCGATCTTTGGGGGAAAAAAAAGGAAAATCCCTTCTACAATAGCAGCAGAGCAAGCTACTGCAGGTCAACCACAGGTGTCTGTCAGTATACCGAATAAGAGGCTGAAGTTGTACAGAGCCCCACTCAGGCCTCTAAAGCAGCAAAAACATGCCTCCATGGCATGGACTCTCTATTTAGGAACTCTCCAGTCAATGACAACTCAGATTTTTTTTTGTTTTTTATCTTTTCCTTGCTCCCAACCTCACCCCAGCTTTCTAACATTTTAATTGAAATCGGTAAAAACAACTTCAAAACTTTCCTTGTAAAGGTTTTGGTTGAAGGAGCCCCACACTGAGTCATTTGCTCAATAAGTACTTGTTGATTGTCCACTAAACGCAGGGCCCTAGATCAGGCCCCAGGACTCAGGGGATACAATGATGAATAAGATCCAGTTTCTGTCCTCAAGGAATTGGGCTTCTTTCCTCAAGTCTGGCAGCGCTGCCTGTGGGGTCCGAAAGATTTCATGTGATGTTTTCCAACAGAATTCTGATGGGTAAGTGGTTCTCCTGACAGAGGATGGGGCTGGGGTCAAGAATGGTGATACTGCAGGCAAAGAGAACAGCAAACGCAAATAGGAAAAAACAAGTATGAAGCATGTTTGGTCAACTGCAAATAATTTAATATTGGAGCAAGGGGAGGATTTAATGGGAGAAAATGGATAGCCATGAGGTTAGATATAAGGCTAAGGATAGACGGGGAATGACAAACCACTAAGCTTTGGCTTCATCCTGTGGATAGTGGGGGATAGGGAAATGACAGGGTCAGATTTACATTTCAGAGACAATGTTTGCTGTTGGTGACCAGTTGGAGGGGAAGAGACTGCAAAGTAAGGCAAAAAGTAAAGAGGATTTCATGGTAGACCAGCAGAGAGATGAAAAAGGGAAATCAGATTATTAACTATTAACACTGTCCCTAGTTTTCATCACCATGAATAACCAAAAGCAAACAGTCTAAATGCTTTCTGATTTTGTCTCCATGCTTTTCTTTTCTTTTTTTTTTTAAGATTGGCACCTGAGCTAACATCTGCTGCCAATCTTTTTTTTTTCCTTCTTCTTCCCCAAAGCCCCCGAATACATAGTTGTATATTTTAGTTGTGGGTCCTTCTGGTTGTGCTATGTGGGACGCCCCCTCAGCATGGCTTGATGAGTGGTACCACATCTGCGCCCAGGATCCAAACCGGCGAAACCCAGGGCCGCCGAAGCAGAGTGTGCCAACTTAACCAACTGGCCACAGGGCTGGCCCCTCCATGCTTTTCTTATGAAGATGTATAGAGTTTTGTTTGTTTGTTTTGTTTTTTTGGCAAGGAGGGGAACAGTATTTCTTTTTAAAGAGCCCTACTTTTTACAGAGGCCCTTCTACATTTAAGGAAATACCAATAAATAAAATCCCATATAATACACTTTTAATTGCCAACCAAAGTAAAAAGCTTTTCAACAGTATCCACCAGTTGGGATATATTCCTTTGTGGTATATTCAAAATTGATTATGCCTCTGAGTCACAAAACCAGGATTCAAGTCCCTACTCTGTCATTTCCCAGATTTCCATCATTGGGCAAGTCGTCAAACTTCTCTAGGTTGTCATCTTTAAAGCTGTGTTGCAGTCAGGAAATAGAAGGCACACTCAAAGAGTAAAACTGAGCAAGATTTAGTGAAGGGAATTCACCAAGAGATGATGAAGCACTCTGGGGTTAGCAACATTGGAGGTCCATTGTCACCCCTATAGACCTTGAGAGAACCCAGAGAGAGAGAGAGAAAGCTGCAGCTGTAGGATGGATAGGGGCTGTGGCCTCCACACAGCCACTGCTAACCAGTAGTGTAGCAGAGGGGGAGCTGAGTGAATAAATACCCAGAACTCGCATTTTCTTCCTTCCGATACCCTACCAGTACCCCCAGTGGTTGAATCCTTCCAGAAGCAACAGGGCAAGAAAGAAAGAGAGCTCACTGATGCAGTCTATGAAGATCAGCCTCCAAAGCTACAGAAAAGATGGGGAAAAGGCCAGAAAGTAGACGTGGAGGGCAAATGTAAGATACCCAGTCCAAAATAGAACCATGGCTGTCCATCTCTCACGCAGATTTGCTGAGAGTCAAACGAGATAATACAGGTAAAAATACTTTGTAAACTGTAAACAAAATATACAATTTTAATAATTATGAGGTACATCTTGTAAGAAGTAAACAAGAAAGACTACTGCCAATCTATGATATGGGTCCCCTGAGGTTGACAGATCTCAAACTTTGGAATCAAGATTATGCCCTACACTGGAATTTTTTCTTTCCAGTTACAAGTTCAAACTGTGAGGACAAAAACCAAACTGAAAAGGAATTTACCAGTACCAAATGCTTAGGTCTAAGTGAAAAATTAATTCCCTGGTGAGGTGGGTGTGACAAGAGTCAGGCAGGACACGGACACCTACACATCAGCATTTCCATGTTGTTTCCTGACCTTTCCCCTTCCCATCTCCAATTCTAAGTTTTGCCAGCCCCAGAATTAGCAATAATTCTAGAAGCCTATTCCATTTTCTATTGTGGTTCAGGACCAGTTCTTATAAATGAGCACCAATTCATTTGCCAAAGAAACATTCAAGAAACCTCTGCAGGGCATCTACAATGTGCTCAGTATACAAGCTAAGCATCTATCCACTCACCAGTGGATGATGAACCACAGCAATATTTATTCAGCATACAAACCTTATAATCCAATTTATAATCTATTTTCCTTCTTGTTAACTCCTCTCTAGCCACACTGACCTCCTTGCTGTTCCTTGAACTCTTCTGGGTCCACTCTTGCCTTACAGCCTTTCCTCTGGCTGCTCCCTCTGCTTATGAATAGCCACATGGCCAACTCCTTCACCTCCATCAAGTTCATTCAGATGTCACCTTCTCAATGAGGCCGACCCTATTCAAGACTGCAACCCCCTGCCCAAGCTTCTGATCCTCTTTATCCTACTCAACTTTTTTCCCTAGAGCACTTATAACCTTCTAATATGCTATATAATGTACTTGTTTATTATGATTATTTTTAATGTTTATCTCCCCTTGCATCCCTGCTGACAGGGATATCTGAGTTTTGTTCACTGATGTATCTCAAGCATCTACACTGGGCCTGGCCCATACTGGACACTCAACAAATATTCATTAAATAAAGGAATTAACCAACCAATCATCCAACCAGTCACGTGAAATGGTTTCAGGAGTCTCACTGACATTAGCAACTTTTTATTAAGGGAAATTTTAAAAGTTGAAAAAAGAAAGCTACGTTGGCATTGTATTTTAAATCTAATAGCTTCATCTCAACTATAATTTGTTCCAAATTTTTTGCTTATAAGTGAAAACTCATATAAATGATGATTAATCTCCATTATAACTAAATGTAAAAGCCGTAACATTTCTATTAAAGGAAATATAAGATCAAGCATCAACCTGGTACTACAGATAATAAGTATCTGTAATTAACACACTGTGGATAACTGTAAACTCTGTCACTACACTCACAAAATGTAAAAATTCCTAAAGCAACTGGGAACTCTGTGGCAGCTGCAACGTCAACACTAGCCACTTTGCCAGTTGTTCAGAGGCAGTGTCAATTAGCACAAACTGGTAGTAACACACATAATACATGTGGTATCCATTTTTGCACAACATAAGTTTAGAGATTTTTTTCTTTTCTTTAGATAAAATATCACATCCTGATGCATGAACATATGGAGCTGAAATGAACTTCAAACTGGTAAGGGGAATAAACCACAAACTGGGCAGTTTAGGTACCTCTGAGTAAACTATTGCCAGGCTCTGATTTGAGGAACAAAGGTTGCTTATGCAGCAAATTTGGGTCCATAAATTCACGGCTTGAATATGTAGAAAATATGCATTGACAGATTAGCATAATTATTTTGTTGCAGAGATACCTGGAATGTCAAACAAAGAGCTCGAATGACACAACTAGGTATGAAGGTATCAAAAGGTTAAATGGGTTCTTTCCAGAAAGCCAAACCTTCTACCTCCATCACCCAAAGTGCGATAGAGTCAGAAGGATCAGGAAGCCACTGCACAGCCATCTTTCTCAATCAATGAAGGACACAACTTTTAGTGGACCCAGTCACAGATTAAACTCAGTTTGGACAATGACCCCAGCTCTGCTTCAGTTGTAATCAGGCTCACATAAAAGGGGTGTGTGTGTGTGTGTGTGTGTGTGTGTGTGTGTGTGTTGGTATCTGATGGATATGTTTAGGTTTCTTGCTGCAACTGGGAACTACAAGATTTACATCCAAATTGAACTGTTCCAAAACAAGAATTAAAGTCTGACTTGTTTCATATACTATGTGCTAAGCTATTCTGAAAGAACAAATACAGCTTTTTCGCAGATACCATGTGTTGTGGGCTAAATTGTGCACCCACCTAACCCTTCTCCACCCTCAAATTCATGTGTTGAAGTCCTAAACCCCCAGGACCTCAGAATATTACTGTATTGGAAGACAGGGCCTTGAAAGAGGTAGTAATTGAGGTCATATGGGTGGGCCCTAATCCAATGTGACTGGTGTCTTTATGAGAAGAGATTAGGGCACAGACGTACACAGAGGAAAGACCACGTGAAGACAGCCAAGGAGAAAGGCCTCAGAAAAACAACTCTGCCAACATCTTGATCTTGGACTTCAAGCCTCCAGAACTGTAAGGAAATAAATTTCTATTGTTTAAGCCACCTGGTCTGTGGTGTTTATTATAGCAGCCCTAGCAACCTAATACATACACCATGTCTGATTCATCTCATTAAATCATTGCATCAAAAGAAGAATGCAGTTTTTGGGGGCTTTTCTTTGTGGGTTTAAAAAAATTTTTTTTTTAAAGATTGGCACCTGAGCTAGCAACTGTGGCCAATCTTTTTTTTTTCTTTCCTACTTTTTCTCCCCAAATCCCCCCAGTACCTAATTGTATATTTTAGTTGTGGGTTCTTCTCATTGTGGCATGTGAGACGCCGCCTTAGCGTGGCCTGATGAGTGGTGCCATGTCTGCGCCCAGGATCTGAACCGGCAAAACCCTGGGCCGCCAAAGTGGAGTGCATGAATCCAACCACTCGGCCACGGGGCCCGCCCCAAGAATGCAGTTTTAAAAATCCAGTTCTCAATCACAAATCACAATTATGAATATCAACAGATACCTTATTTATGCGGTATCATGAAGGAATAAAATCATTCCACATTAAGTAAAATTTCCAGATAACTAAAGCTTGCCTCTTAACAAACCAAAGTTTATATTCTAATCATATTGGATGGAAATCTTCCTAAAATACACTTTATATGCTATTTCCCTTTTAAAATAGAGTATACCGTGATGCAACCCTTTTAAAGGATAAAATTGAAATTTCCAACAAAATTGGCGATTATTACTCAGTACTCTAATTCAATTACTGCTTCAACCTAAGATTAAGACTGATTTCTCATGTCTTACTTTTGTAACTTGTTTGTCCCTCACTTCCAGCTAACCTTTACTGAAACTTCTGGTGCATCTCCTAACTACCAAGCCTTTTAATCTGCTGTAGGCTGAGAAATTAGGCAACTAAGCACGTTAGAACTATGCTTCAAATAAGAATCGAGAGGCTTGAGGGAGGGTCCAAGGAGCTTGTCTGTTTATGTGGACAAGTTAACAGACTCTTTGTGCCATATTTTTTGCTTCTCAGAATTGTTTTTGCTTCCATCGTAGCTTTTGCCTGTATTCCCAAGAATTAGCACTGAAAAGTTATGACCACTATGTTTAGATAAGTGAGATTTTATTTTTACAGTATCTTATTAATAATTATTGTCTTATCTCCACTTCAAAAACTTTTCACAGCATCTTTATAGTGAATTGACATTAAAGTCTATATGGTGTTCATTTGTGACCTCCAAAAAAAGAAGAATGTGAATATATCAATTAAACAATAAGAGCATATATTAGGATTTACTGTGTACCTGGTACTGTGCTAAAAGCATGTTAGGCATCTCACTTAACTACTAACAAGGCAAAGGATTTATTGAAAGCAAGGAAAAGGATGAAAAATCACTATGACCTTTCAGGAATTGTGCTTACCACATGGATATGTTATGCAAATAAGCACTACTGGATCAAATAAAACATTTTAATCTGGTTTTTAAGAGGCTATTAGTAAAAATTAATACCATATGCAGGTTCCTAATTAAACATAATCTCAGCACAAGCCAAACAGTCATTCTCCTCCATGGACCATCATCACTCCTGACAACAACCTGAAAAATGAAAGCACCTTCTCTCTATGTCTCTTATGACCCAACATGAACTCATGAAGAAGATATGCTCAAACGCAGAGGGGCCTCTGGAAATGAATCACTAGATTATGCAGAATTAGGCTGATATGTCAACTCCCACCTTATTTGGGTTAATTTTTTTTAATTAATTTTATTGAGATGTAATGCACATCCCATCAAATGCACAGATCTGAAGGGTTCAGTTTGATGAGTTCTGACAAACTGACACACCCCTGTAGTCAACACCTCAATCAAGATATAGCATATTTCAATCACCCCAGAGTTCCCTTGTGCCCCTTTGCAGTCAACCTCTCTCCCCAAGCACAGGTAGGTATTTTTAAGCAGATATAGTAGCAGTGATGGTAACAGTTACTGGTTACAGATGGTTAACAATGGGAGTGTTGACTGAGTGCCCACACACCAGGCACTGCACATATATGGTATTCTATTTAATTCCCATGTCAAAGGTTGGTATTATCCTGATTGGTCTATTGGGAATAACAGAGCGGGGGGGGGGGGGGGGGGAGGTTCAAGAAATTAATTATGCAAGGTTACATAACTACTGAGGGATGGGATCAGACCTGAACCAAGAATATCTGAATTAGAATCCCTCACGCTAAACTACATTGTCTCTACACAAATGCTAGAGAGTTCTCTGTTAATTCCAAACACACACTAAGCAGTGCAATTAGTGGGGCCACCAGCTCTAATTCACAACCCCACCTCTATTACAATCGCACCCAAGTGCCTTATCTCAACAAGCAAGCAAAGGTTTCAGAGACTAAGACTAAGGATAACTAAAGAGGATTACTTACAAGTTCTTTAACTGAAAACCTGCACGTAAATCCCTCACATATTTCTAGAGTAGTCAGGAGAGGGGAAAAATCCTCTGTACAGGTGGATGGGTCACAACCCCATCAGCCCCAAGGAATGGTTAGTAGTTTAGAAAATGAACGGAAGGAATCTAACCATCCACTTGTTCTTAGCCACAATGCCACAGTCCACTCTACCCAGGAACCCCAAGGAGAGGAGCTGTGCAGCACTGCGCTGTCACTTTATTAGGCAGGAATGGAGGCACACATCTGGATTGAACCTTTTGATTCCTCATTACATTAATTTTATTCAGTGTTTTAAACTCAACCCACTCACATTTACAAAACACTTCACACAGACGACTTCCCTCATGAATGGAGCTCCATTCACATCTCACTTAAAACATCAAACTTATTCTGAAATGACTGAGGTTAAAGCTTGTTCAGTGTCAATTTGCAAGTATTACAAAATATAAAAGATTAGGCACACAAATGCAGGAGGGTAATGCGAGACAGCCTCTTTAAGGGGTTCTACTAAAAGAAAGCAGCTAGGGAAGGGGCACAGCTATGCTTTCAGGAACTCACAGGTCTCCTGCCAAGCTGTGCCGTGGAGGGGGGTATTTGATTGCCCAAAGGGAAGATTTTGTAAGAACTACCATCCTTGAGCGGTACCCGCTAACACCTTGGGAATCAACATGACTCATTTTCCCCCAAACCTGGAGTTGTTTTCTCGAAGTCCCTCCCCTCAGTTTCCCTGTGGTCTCCCTAAATCCCTTAACATACGTGGGAGGAGGGGAGAGTCTCTCCCTTTTACAAAAATTCGTCTCCGACAAGTCCAAGACTTAAAGACGTGTGTTTACTAAATCCTAAACGTTAGGCAACCCTAAGCCCAAAGAGAGACAACAATCACAACCCACAAATAGACCCTATCCAACACCTGAGCCTCCTTTTCCCTCCGCTAAACAAGAGGAAGCGCCCTCTATTTCCATCTAGAAATATCCCGAGCACCAGGTCCACAGCAGGCTATAATGGGAGAAAGGCACCGGAGGGTGCTGCTTCTCGATAATTAGCCGGAGTCACACACACACACGCACACGCAGAGGGGCCCCTGAGGATCCGCGCTCGCTCGCCCGGCACCCTGGGGCCCTGCTCGCTCGAAGCCGCCGGACTTTTTGGCGCCACCACCTAGCTCAGCAAAGCCACTCCGAGGACAAGGATGGCTCGAAAAAGGCGCAAAGGGGAGTGGCTCGGGGCGGCGGCGTCTCTGCGCCGCAGGGTCGCCTGTCGCGGGGGAGGGGGCGCGCGCCGACCCAACTTTCGGTTGTCTACCCCGAGGCCCGGGAAGTCTCGGGAGGCCGCTGCGGGAGTGACCGGGAGCCCTGCGAGGCGAGAGCCGCCAGATGGAAGGCGGAGGAGGTGGCCAAGAGTCCCCGGGCCAGGGGCGCGCGGGGGCGGTTCCCTCCTGCAAGGGCCCCCCTCCCCCTCCCCCTCCCCCTCCCCGGGAGTCGGGGTGGCCCGGCTGGGCGCCGGGAGCAGCCGAGTAGCGGCCACGTGGCCGCGCGGCCGCCGGCGCCCGTGACAGCGGGTGGGCGGGGCGTCGGGGACGCGGGGCCGGGCGCAGGCACGGCTACCTGGTTCTTGAGGCGCATCTTCCAGGCGGCGCGGTCCGGCCCGAGGCGGCGAGGCCGGGCGGGGCGGGACGCGGCGGGCGGGAGGACGTCCGCGGAGTCGCCCCGCGCTCGCTCGCTCGCTTGCTCGCTCACCAGCCCAGCGCGGCGCGGCCGCTTCGCCACCCCCGCCGCCGTCCCCGCCGCCACCCTCACCGCCGCCTCCAGGGGGCGCCTCGCGCGGACCCAGAGGACCGATCCCTGCGAGTCAAGCTCCTGTCGCGGCCGTGGCGCCTAGCTCCGGGCTTGGCATCGAGTCTGTGTTCAAAAAGTTAAATGAATAAATCTTCTCCCTTTCCTCCAATACTGCTACTAACTGTGCTTAAATTTTAAGTGAGGTAGCTTCTTTGCAGTTGAAGTCCATCAACACCGTTTGTACCAATGTTCTTGGCAAAACACTGTGCTAAGCCCTGAGGATTTACAAATGTGACCTACTTAGAATAAACCTTACTCTTTAGAGGAAGTCACATTAGGAAGGTGGTCTGTCTCCTGAAGGGAAAGTGGACACTTTCGCTAGGTGCTTCAAGTCACGTTTGGCCAGTAGATTGGTGTCTAAGTAAACTGAGAAATGGAGACAGTGATTGACATCACTAAACTCCAAACAAGATGACCAAGACTTTTGTGACTATAAATTCAAGTAAAATTGTTTGTTGGCTTGAATGGCTTGGGAGAGCCCTTCAGTCACACTGTGGCCTCCTAAACCATACCCTACTTTTGAATGATACAGTTAGTCCGGTGCTGGGTAATGTGATGATCATTAAAAATGAGAAAGTGGCTTCTTTGGCCCTCTCTAATCTTTGTAACACTTCCGTTTTCAGGGCTCAGAAACTCACAAATTGTTGGGTTGCTGAGAATGCCTGTTATTGCCTAAAGAAAATCTATCTTGATTCAAAACACAGGAAATACATGTAAGAGTAAGAATTACTGGGTTGAAGGAAACTTAGCATCATAGTGTTAGAATGGAAATATTAAAAGAGGTCATCTTATCTGATATTTCTTGATAGGTGAAGGCTCTGAGGTCCAGAGAAGACCTGCCCCAGGTCACAAGGGAATCAGGAGGAAAAATTGTAGTTCTCTTGACCCCTGGTGTATTGCTTTACATCACAATTCTCAGGATTCTCAAGTTTTCCCTATTTTTAGGACTTATCCATTCAGATCTTCAAATAGACCCAAATAAACTAGAGAGGAGGCCTAGATAGTAAAAGGACTCGGAATGACAAATGAAACAAATTCAATGTTGGTTTCATTATAATAATCGCTATTAGTTATTGAGCACTTGTTATGAGCACTTTCTATGGATTATCTCATTTAATCCAAGTTTTAAATGACTTCATTCTTAGTGCAGCCTTAAAATTGAGCAATCCCTGATGGCTCAAAGAGCCAAATATATTCCCACAGTGTCCTTTGACCATATAATATAAAAGAGTTTTGTTTCTGAGCAGATGGGGCTATACCAACTCAAAATTCTCCTATCCTATCTTTCTAACTCCTATCTTTCAACTCAGCAGTTCCATTTTTATAAATTTACCTTAAGAAAATAATCATTAATGTGTTCAAAGACGTTGCTTTATGATTATTTACTATAACATTCTTTGAAATATGGAAATATTAGAAATAGCCTTTTTTTTTGGTGAGGAAGATTGGCCCTGAGCTAACAACTGTGCCAATCTTCCTCTATTTTGTATGGGGGACACCACCACAGCATGGCTTGATGATTGGTGTGTAGGTCCACCCCTGGGATCCGAACTGGAGAACCCTGGGCTGCAGAAGCAGAGCATATGAATTTAACCACTATGCTAGCAGCTGGCCCCAGAAATAGTCTTTAATGGTCAATAAAAGGGACTGACCAGCCACACAATGGAATATTCTGCAGACATTAAGAATGATATGGTCAATGAATATTTATCAACATGGAAAAACATTCACAATATATTTCAAAGTGAGAAAACTAGGTCACGAAATTGTATGCTTAGAAGGATCCTATTTTTGAAAGGGTAGCAGTGGTTATTTTGGAAAGTGGGATTATGAGTGATTTTTATTTCTCCCTCTTTTGTTTATCTGTATTTTCAAAAATGTCAATAATACATATTTATTTTGGAATTAAATTTGTCACTATCTCTGATTATTATCAAAGAACCTACAATGAGCAAAGCATTATGGCAAGGGCCAGGAGGCAAGAATTCAGTGCAGCTTAGCACAGTAAAGAACATAGTCTTGGGGCCAGCCCTGTGGCTGAGCAGTTAAGTTCGCGTGCTCTGCTGCAGCAGCCCAGGGTTTCCCAGGTTTGGATCCTGGGCGCGGACATGGTACCACTCATCAGGCCATGCTGAGGCGGCATCCCACATGCCACAACTGCAGAGACCCACAACTAAAAATACACAACTATGTACCAAGGGTCTTTGGGAGAAAAAGGAAAAATAAAATCTTTAAAAAAAAAAAAAAGAACATAGTCTTAATCACTGTACTTAGGGTCTTAATCAGACCAAGTTTCCAAATCAGCTCTGCCTTCTTTCAGGTATGTTATCTTGAACAAGTTACTTATTTTTTCTAAGCCTAAAAACAGTAGTAAGAATAGCTAACATTTTTTGAGAGTTTACTCTGTGCTGGACACTGTGCTAAGCACTCTATACAATCTCATCCCCACATCAGCTGTTGAGGAAACTGAGGCTTAAACTGAAAGAAGTTAAATAGCTTGCCCAAGTTGAATAGCTAGATAAATACTTACATCATAGTGTGGTTGGTGAGGATTAAATGCAAGGGGCACAAAGTATTTAGCCTACCACACTGCCCAGTATAGATATAGATCTATATCTACACTCCATACATGCTGTTTCAATCTAATTTGGCTATTTCGCGTGGTGGGTAACAGCATGGTCTCTAAAGCCTGCCTTGGTTTGAATCCCAGCTCTAACACCTACTAACTCTGTAATCTTGGGTAAGTTACTTAACCTCTTTGTGCCTCCGTTTTATTGTCTGTAGGATGGGCATACTATTAGAACCTACTTCATGGGGCTTGTTCTGGGTATTAAACGAATTCACACATATAAAGCAATAAGAACAGTGCGTGATATACTTACAGTTTTTAAAATGATTACACATTTCACTAATTTTAAGTTCTTTTTTACACTAATATAAAGATTTCAGTACGTTTCCTATACTGATATCTGAACATATTATTATTTAACACCAAAAGGTTATGCAAATGCACAACTTGTCAGGATTCATAGTAGGAAGTGGTTCCCATTTAGGAGAAACCCCTGTGGCATTTACCTGTGCTTACATCACTAAAACAGAAGTCAAACCCGAACACAAGATATTAAAAAAATACCAATTCTTTCAGTCCTAACTTCTCCAAAATGAGTTCAACCACAAATTTTTCAAAGAAAAGAATCTGGCATATTTAAGATTTGACTTTGTCATGTATTCTCCAGATTTATAAGGTCTTTTGAAAACAACAGAAAAATTCCACACAGAGATAAAAAATAATACATCTTCAATTTTATAATAAAATATATTACAGTATTACTACTTATGAAAAATCTCACAAAAAGAGCAAATCATCATAGGATCAAGAAACATGCTACAGGAAAAAAAACTATTTTTCATCATTTGAAAATATCTTTTAGGCTAAACCATATATATACATGTATGTATATATATGAGCGTAGTATTAACTGTCTAAAACAAGTGTTTTGGAATCACATTAAATTCTCCAAAGTGTAGTCTTAGTTTATATTCCTTCCCAATGCAAACCATAAATAGAATCTGTGATAATTTTACAATTACAAATCACATTGTAGCTCTAGGATAGTCAACTTCATGTAACAAAGCAATTAGTAAGAACATGGAAACTTACTTTCTTTCTTTGAAAGGCAATTCCTGTATTAAGGGCAATGTTATTTTTCTTTAAAAGTCCCAAATGTTCACACAAAGGTATTACAAGCTCATCGTGCACCTTAATTATAAGGGCACCTGTGTTTCTTTGTTTATCTGGTTGGTCAGACCTGAGGATTTGATTTGTCACACTCCTCCCCTGTCCCGCCCTATTTCTCTCTTAATGAGAACAACTTAACAATAGCATCTGTACACCCTCCAAGGCTCAAATAATGACTGGGGAGGAACAGAGGTATTAGCTATGGTCGGGGAGCACTTGTTGCTTAGCCTTCAGGTAAGGGCTAAAATCCAGGGTGAGTAAGCATAAACTTGGGGGAAAGATCAATTTTAAAACACAGAAGAGGTTTCAGAGCATGAGATGTAACCCTACCCTTCCTCATCCACCCCCTTCTCCCCCACTCCCCCCCACCACCACTCCCCTCTCCTCCCCGGGGACGCAGCGTAGTATTAGATGGAGTCAGATTAATCCCACCTCTGTCATTCAGGAGCCCTGTGGTCTCTGGCAACTTCCTTGATCTCTCTGAGCTTCCGTTTCTGTATAATAGAGATAATAGTACTTACCTCATAGGTTGTTATGAAGATGATGATTTTTAATGTTAACGGGAAAATGGAGTAAAGTAACACAATTTGCTTCTCTTTCCCCTTTCCCCTCTACATTGGGCCCATAAAAAAAGGTTCTAACTTTGCACATCCATGGACGAATAGGCATGTGTAAAGGTATGGATATTTGAGGGATTTAGGAATTTAACATAAGACAGAAAATGCCTATTTGTCTTCATCATCAACATCTCTTAAAAAGGAACAAAGGAACCTGTTCACTCCGCAAGTATTCATTGAGCACCTACTGGGTCGAGGGTTCCTAACCCCTAGCAGTAGAGTTGTTTTTTGCCCTCGAGAAGATCACAACCTGAGGGGACAATAGAGGAGGAAATGACAGATCGTGACAATACAATGTAACAGACTATTAACAAGGACTAAAGCAGAGAGAAGCAGCAGGGACCGTGAGAGAGCAGAGCAGGGGAATCCAAAGCAGCTTGGCGGGGAGAGGGTAGGCTCAAGGGGGCTCCGGGGAGATTCCTGAAAAACAATGACTCTAGAATTGAGCTTTGAAGAACAAGCAGGAGTTAGAAGGTGAAAGACTCAACATTGAAGCTTCTTCAAAGTGCTTTTTTAAAAAGACTTACTCTACATAGCTGTGAAGCAAATGGGGTATTCCATTGTCAGAATGAAGCTACACTGTAGTGTTACTGATGATTATGGATATAACAGAATTTGTGCATTCTCTAATGTTTTGTCACATGAGATTTTAATAGGAACAATGAATAAGCGCTGTTTTCAAGAAAGCCCATGAGCATATGTTCATAAACGTTTGATTAGGGCCTTTGCTCTAACAGTTTTAACTGTTCTTGGTTGCTCAACAGTTGCAGTTTGCACTTAATAGATTAGCTAATTAATTGCTTAGTGGTAGAAAATAACTCTGCCAATCACGACATGCAGAAAATGAAAACAGAAGGAGTACTCAGTCTTCGTGTAGGTGTTAGTGCTGGAAAGGACCTTAGAGGTTGTTGATATCATCCTCCTCATTTTACTAAGCAAGGAAAGTCAGGTTCCGAGAAGCTCAGTAATCTGCCAAAGTCCACACAGCTGGTGAGAAGCAGCGCTGGGAATAGAACCAGTTCTCTGGGCTCCTACCAATGGCAATGGCTACCATTTACCAGGCATTTCCAATGCGCTGACGTGATAACTAAAATCTCTAAGTGTTATTTCATTTTATTGACATTTCTAGTCTAATACTTATGCCTTGAATCCTTTCAGAATGGAGCAGAGAATACTTTCCAAAAGTAAATATTTGTTGCATAGATACCAATGAATGAAGAAACAGTGTTCACATAGAACTTGCTTCATTAGCTGGTTGGTGAATTTCTTTCGAAGCTAACTTTAGTTTGATACACAGCTTTCAGATTTTGTTTCCAAGATTCTCCTCTAGGAGTTTGATTTACTTCAGTTAGATTCAACGAATATTTATTGAGTCCTTGTGATAGGAAAGGCGAATCTTTCTTTTCTCTTGCATTCTCCCTGGATGTCAGGCTTCGTAAGAGGCTGTTGTTACCGAACCAGGTTTGTTTTTGCCTGCCGCCCAGAAAGCCAAACACCGAGACGATGAGATTGCCGCAGAGAGAGAGTTTACTCACAAGGCAGCCGTTGGAGGAAGCGAGAGCATGAGCCTCAAATTCGCTTCCCCGAAAACAGGGACTCAGGGATATTTATGGGATAGGGGGCAAGATGGTCTGAAATGTGAGAGATGTAATTGGAGGTGAGGAGAGGTGAGGTAATTGATGACCTGCGCAAGCGAAGTCAGACTTCATGCCTCTTCATAGGACCCATGCTCACAAAATGGCAGCATTAGCATGATCTGGGGGTGGAGTTTTTAGCCTCTTGATGTCAAAAGGTCACTTATTGGACATCTCTGTGGGCCCAGTTGATGAGTTGGTGGTCTCAACCGGCCTGAAGTGGACAAGGAGTTCTAATTCCTGAAAAATAGCTCACACAGCCATTACCATGGTGACCCAGGCTCCAGGAAGATGTGATCTATAGGAGCCTGGTGGGAGTCAGATAGCATAGTGCCTAAGCAGCACAGTTGACAGTGAGTGGGTTAAACAGCTGAAAGCTATGATCAGTCATTGCAAAAAAGAAAAACTTTAGTTCCTAGCTACTTAATCATCAGTGGGTAACTTTCTGCCGGTTTCAATGTGTCATGCTAGGAAAGAGCACAAGTTTGGGAGTCAGACAGGCTTGGGTTCAAATCCCAGCTTCACAACTAACCATCTCAGAGATCTTGGGCAAGTTACCTACTTCCCTTATCTGTAAAATGAAGGTGTGAATTGAAAGCTACCCTAAAGCATTCTGTGGATTAAAATGAATGAAATAAATAAATGGAATCCATTTTATTCGTGGTCATTTGTTCCGCAGATCACTCATATTCATTAAGCTGAGAAGCATTCTGTTAAAGGTCATTTATTGTAATGTGTGGCAGATTGTATTTTCCAAATGTGGCTACAACAATATCTCCCAACCCACCTGCTCTTCTGCAATGTGACCTTGCTACTCCCTCACCAAGAAGAGAATCTAAACTCCCTCACCTTGAATCTTGGTCACTCTTAGTGACTCTGGGTCACACTATCTACTGTCCCTTCCTTCCAGCTGATGGGAATGCAGATGTCATGGTGGGAGCTGAGATACAAGTTAGCAGGACAACAAAACAGAAAGACCCTGGAAACTTGATGATTATTTGTGTTGTCATAGCAGCCATGGTCCACATACCCAGACTTTTACAGGACAGAGGACTAAACTTCTTTTTTATTTAGGCCACTGTTATTTTGGACCTTCCTGTCACAGCAACCCAATTAATAGCCTAAACAATACAATTAGAGATATTATAATGAATCTACAATGACTGGCATAAAGCAGGTGCTCATTAGTAAGACGCTACACATTTCAAACACCAAAACCATCTACTGCCCTCCAGGACGTAATCCCACCTTTCTGTGTGATTTTTATACCTAGCTCCTTGACCTCTTCCACACAGCCTTTCTGCTCTCTCTGCCCTCTGGGCCATCAAGAGACAACAGTAATCTTTTTAATTGCTTAATCCCAGTAATCCTTGAACTCCTCACCTCCAGTGACTCACTTTCCTTCCATTTCAGCCACTCAGCTTTACATTTGACCCCAGCCTTCATCATAGCTCTAAATGATTTCCCCTGTAAGTTGGAGAATTCTGCCATTTTTCTCTCTGATGCCTGCTTCTGGTCATCTCACTTTCTCTCTCAGTACTACCAACCCAGTTTTCATTCTCAATCACGTTCTTCGAATCCTAGGTCTTATTCTGTATGCCTACCATGATTTACTGACTGGTATTTTTACTGAGCATGCACCATACAGTCAGCATTTCCCTGACACCCTAGAGTCTCGCCCCACCCTCTTCATCTTCTCTTATTCCCACCTGGTTATCCCTAGCCCAGGCTGGTCCAAGTAGGGCTCCGCTGGACTCCCACAGACCCTATGCAGTCTTCTGTTACAACTGGCATCACTCTGCTTTCAGTTTGAATGTCTGTCTCTCCACTAGACTATGAGATTTTTAAAGTTGGAAACCAATTTATCTATGTAACTACAATTCCCAGCAAAAACACACCCACTAGTTGGAATGTCCCAGTTTTACCTGCCTCCATTCCTTTGCTTATGCCATTTCTCCCTGGGAATATTTTCCCCCTTCTGTATTACCTCTTTTTAAAATCAGACAAATCCTGTAAGGTTCATCTCAGATGCCACCTCCAAGAAGTCTTTCCCAATATGACACTTTCCTCCTTTGAAGCTCCAAAGCATTTCATTGGTATTTCTTTGCAGGCACTTTGATTTTGCAATCAACTCAATTATTGACCATGTACTATTCACTCAGTGATATGCTGCCTACTTCATTCATGGCTGTCATTTACTCCTCACAAATACCCAATCATCCTGATTTTGCAGATAAGGAAACTAAAGCTCTGAAAGGTTAGATTACTTTGCCCAAAGTCACACAGCTAGAAAGTGGCGGGACTGTGATTCACTCCAAGGTCAGAGGTCTCATGCTGAACCGTGTTGCTCCACATATGCTTTGGACTTTTGTCCCTTGTTAAGTGTCTTGTCCCTCTGTATGAGTTTTCTGTGGGCAAGGGCTGTGTCTCTGACCTTTATGTCTCCTCTAACATCTAGCCCAGGCTCTTGCACATAGTGAATACAACAAAATGAACAACATAACATACTGATTCAGGGGCTCCCAAAAAACACCTGCAAGGCAGCATGTAGATCCCTCCCTCCACTCCCATTTCCCTCTCACTGACTCAAGGGACCTGCCTGCCAATGGGCTCACACCCGACCCTTGCAGGAGCAGGTGCAAATTCAAACAGCCTCATTAATAATCTGTGGGGCTCCTGTACTAATTACAGTGGGGTTTTAACTACAGCTAGTTCCCACAATTCAACAGCTTCTATTTTTAACCCATAATAGTGGGATCTAGAGGAAAAAGAGTAGGCAAGGATCTAGTATTCTGGTATTCAAGTCACCCTATGTCCCCTCCCAGTGTTCCAAAGGAAAAGAACTTGTGAAAAAGCCAGAAAACACATTAAATCAGCTACATAAATTGTGATTCATATCTCACAGTTTATCTCTTCCTTGGCCATGTAAATGTTACCATTTTCCAGTCAAGGTAAATCTGAAAACAAAGAAAATTTACCAAGCTACCACTGATCATGACAGAATAAGCACCCTTTTGCCCAGCCATTTAGTTCCCATGAGAGCTCAGCAATTCCAAACATTCCTTCCTTCCTAAACATCACTCCTCTCCTAACAAGGGAGGCCTAGGCTCCATAAGGTTCATTTGGTTTTGTTTAGTGTCTGCTTTTCCCATTTCACTTTGAATTTCTTAAAGCTGGAGCTCTATTAATTATTTCTTGTGAATCCAGCTCCTCGCAGAATGCTTAGCACAAATCACACACAGTGAACGTTTGTTGAATGAATAAGTAATCTAGCTCGGTGCAAAGTAAAAAACACAATTTACATTCCTTCTCTCGCTCTCTCTCTTTCCCTCTGAAACAAACATTTTAAGAAATAATACTTACCTCTACTACCTGCAGGGCACGCTGATATTTGCTATCCAACCCTACAATATCTTATTATTTCATTTCTTTTAAATGCTTGTTGTGACCCAATAAATTGATTCATGACAACAATAAGGAGTTCCAAACCTAATTTGAACCATATTGGATTAGGTATGGGAGCAATGTTTTATTTTGTATGTATGTTATTTTATTTATCATCATCATCTTTTTTCTATTTTCAAGTGTTAAGTGAGGGCATAGATTAAAAATAAACATATGGAGAGAAATCTTTCACACAGAACAAAGAACAGCTCTCCTTTGCAGGGTCTCATAGTGTTTAAAGTTTGCCTCTTTGCCTTGGAAACACCATGAAAGCTTGGGATCACAAGCTTTGAGTCATTCTTGCCAATGAGTGTTTCCCAAAATGCATGTGTCCATTCTTCCTTGGGCCACTGAGCAGTCATCACACTTAACATTTACTGGGCACTTACTAAGTTCCAGGTACTGTTCTTCTGATCACTTTATATGTGTCTTCTCAGGTAATCTTCACAAAAATACTCCTGGGTAAGAATTATTATTATTCTCACTTTTGGGGTGAGAAAACTGAGGCACAGGATGACCCACACTGCTAGAAAACAGCAGAGTCCATATTTGAACCCAGGCATCCTAAGAGGATGTGTACATCATAGTTAGACTACCACATTCAAATCTTGTCTCTGCCTCTTAATAATTATGAGATCTTGAGTGAGTTACTTATTATCTCTGTGCCTATGTTTTCTCAACTATAAAATGAAGCTGGAGATAATAATAATAGTTCCTACCCACAAGATTTGTTGGGAAGATTAAAGCAGTTTAAGTATAAAACTTAGAGCAATGCCTGATGCATAGGAAGCACTTATTAAGTGTCTGCTCTTATTATGATGGCTTCAGAACCTGTACTCTAAGCCACTATGAACTTTATAGTTCATAGATGTGTTTTCCACAGTGAGAGAAACACTTGCACTGAAAAGGACCCCAGAGATTAGCTAGTTCCAGTAGGTCATTTCACAGATAGGGATGGTCTGAAGAGGGGAAGGGACTTGTCTGCCCAAATGTATGTAGCAAAGCTGGGACTAAAACTCAGGGTTTCCAGTTTCCCCATCTAATGCCCTTTCTACCACCTGCCTCTCTCTCTCTCATGTATTTAGTCCCTCAGTTTCTTGTGAATCCTGCTGTCCTGTGCACTCCATTTTCTCCATGTAATTGCGTTGCTGGGAATAAACCTAAGTGCTAGATGCTGGGGAAATTCTTTTACTCAACAGGTTATACCACAAGCATCTTGCTTTCTATGTTTGTTCATTGTAGGCATTTAGTATTTTATTACAATATATAAAGTTAGAAAACACAAAATTTGGAGGAAAGTGGACTTGCCAATTCTGGCTCTATCACTTACTCATCTCTTTGTGCCTACATTTACTCTTCTGGTGCATCCCTCATCCCCTGCTTAGCCTGCTGCTACCTTGGTCTTCCTGGATCTTCTCCTGCCCATGTAGTCTATTCCCACAGCAGCCTGAGTGGTCCTTTTTAAAATGTGATTATGTCACTGCTCTGCTCAAAACTTTTCAATATTCTTAGGCCAAAGACCAAAATCCTTAAGATGGCCTACAAGGCCCTGCTTGTCATGGCTCCTGCCACCTCTCCCAAGTCACTATCCCAGGAGCCTGCACTCTCCTTTCACTTCTTTGAAAGCACTATCATCTCCCCCACCACAGGAACTTTGCATATTCTGTCTCCTTTGTCTTAATTGCTCTTCCTCTGGGCTTTGTTTAGTTAATGCCTAGCTTTCTTTCAGCTCTTTCAGTGATTTCTTTTAGTTCAATCATCACTTTCTCAAGGGAACCTATCTTTTCCTAAGACAATTTGTAGAATTTATTATTTTGATAATTTTACTTCTTTTGTTTATTTCTCAATTAATCTCCATTTCTTCCACTAGATTATAAACTCTGTGAGGATCAAAAAGGCATCTTCTTTCTCTCTAATTCAGGGCCTGCTGTGTATTAATTAGGCTTTTTGCTATGTACCTGACCCACAAGGTAGGCCTAATGTGTCTTTTACAGCTGAGGAAACTGAGATTCAGGGAAGTTAAATAACTCATGTAAAGTCAGTAAGTGATGAGGTTAGAATTGGAATTCAGGTCTTTCGAGTTCCAAAACTAGTATTCTTTCCTTTACACTGTATTGCCTGTGATTATGGAAGCTTTTAATCTTTGTTACTTTTTTGTGGAGAAAGAAATTGTCTTAAGAGTATATTAGCTGAATGCTAAGTTGTTTTCCCAGATATGGGTATATTTTTGATAGGGAAGATGGCAAGTATTATGTATCTACATGACCATCTTTAGAAAAATGTTACCTACCTCCATATAGCTTTCTTTTAAAACAAATATTATTGACTCAGTTCAACCCATCTAAATTCCTTGTGTCAGATTTCACTGTGTGTATTTGTATGTTTACTGTGTTTTTATTCTGCCACAGAGACTAGTATTCGAGAAATGAAGTTGTAGGGGAGGAAGACATTTTGTCTACCCAATGTGGGTTCGTCTGGCCGGAGAATGAATTAAATTCACAAGAGACAGAATAGCAGGAGAAAATTAAACAAAGCTTTATGAGGACCATGGCCTGGGGCCTTTCTTCCAGAAGGAAGAAAGGGCACCGAAGAAGTGAGGTATACAGAGTGGTTATATACCCCCAAACAGGATATTTCACATATGATTGAAATGTCCCTCCCACAATAGTCACAAGATTGCCCTGTTGGCACAGCACTTGATGGACACAGCAGGTAATGGGTCTGCTATCTTGGAGGGCATAGCAGGAGGCATGTCTATTGTCTCGAGCTGGGTGGTCACAGGTGAGCGCAGCAATCAGTTCCTAGCCTAAGGAAAGATGCTTAATCCTTAAAGAAATGCCAGCGTTGGGAGGGGGAGGGAAGTCAGTTACAGGAGGTTACCAGACAAGCACAATAAACAAATGCAGATTTAAGTCCTTGCCTTCCCCACTGATTAAGAGTTTCTAGAGATAAGGTCATCTTGTTTCTTCTTCCTGGTACAGAGAGGGAGGCACCTTTACAGATAGAGATTTACCTTACAAATGTAAATGTCTCCTAACAAAGGGCAAGCAAATTCCACCCCTCAGAGCCTCCTTCCCTGTCCCAATTTATCAAAAGCAACCAGCCCCATAATCCTCAGGCCAAAGAGACGTATCTTGGCGTGGCCAAGACCAGTCCCCCACAAAGTTTTCCCAGGAAAGGCTGAATCAGAAGTTTGAGATTTAGATACTTTGGCTGCCCCACATTGCTGAGGTTCAGGGAAATGCAATTGTTGTAAACCAAGTAACTTTTATTCATGACTTCTTCATGTTTTCTTTATTTCTAGTCATTACAGCATCTTTATTATCACTTCGAAACAGATTTTTCCTTTTGTATCTTGTTAGTTTTATCTTCCCAGAATTTGTTGTAAGGAAGTAAATTGTAGATTTCACTTTGATTCTGATGCCTCCCTGAACTTCAAAGGTAATATTCCTCAGAGAGAAGCTTGGATTCTAATTTTTTATCTCAGAAAATTATACAGGCAACATATTTGAAGTAGCAGGTGGAAAAATCTAAAAGAAGAAATGAATGCACGAGCTCTCCTTTTAAAGAAGATACAGATAAGAAAGCAGAAGGAAGAAAAAAACAGGACTCTACAAAGAGGACAGGGCCCCTCGAGCATTCAATGGCAAATCTAACACAGTAAACACTTTTTTTTAAGGTAAAAATTATCTTGAAAGAAAAATGGGAACTATGATTTTCAAGGCAAGGAATAGAAAATTACTCTTACTGTAGTTTTTCTTCTAAAAATGAGTGAGCTCATACCAGCTCTTTGGAAATATCTTGTAGCTTCAACATTCGCTATTGCAAGTGGCCAAGCTCTATCCCATGGATAGATATCTCATTTGGCAAAAACAGAACCAGGGAAGGGAAGCATAACACCCCACTCCTTAAGTGTGGGCTGCAAAGTGACTTTGCAATGGTGACTTCTTCCAAAGAATATATACAGAAAGGAGGAAAAAGAGTAACTTTACCATGGAGAAACCTGACACACACTACCTCTGCCAGACAACATCAGTGTCATAAGTCATACTGATATTGCACACCCTTGATATGATGTGATGAAAATGACACTTTACCTCTGTGATCATCCTCCCCCAAACCCATAACCATAGTCTAATCATGAGAAAAACATCAGACAAATTGCATTAGAGGGGCATCCTACAAAATACTTGAGCAATATTCCCCCAAACTGTCAAGGTCATCAAAAACAAGGAAAGTCTGAGGAAAATGCCACAGGCAAGAGTAGCCTAAGAAAACATGTCAACTAATGTAATGTAGGTATCTGCATGGGATCTTGGAAAAGAAAACGAACATTAGGTAAAACTAAGGAAATCTGAATAAACTCTGGACTTTAGTTAATAACAGTTATCAATATTGCTTTATTAATAGTAACAAATGTATCATACTAAGATGTTAATAATAGGGGAAACTGGGTGCAGGGTATACGGGAACTCTCTATACTATCTTCTCAATTTTTCCATAAATCTAAAACTGTTCTAAAAAGTAAAATCTAAGCAACAACAAATAAAAATGCTTAAGAGGCATTTGAAGAGCTTCCATGGGAATTTAGGAGAATACAGAAACAATGAATGTTACATAATATGCTCTAACATTTGTACAGGGCTTTCTGGTTTAGGAAATGTCTTAATATATACTATCTCATTTAATTTTTGAAAGTGTAGTGAAGTAGATACAATTAATTACTCTCATTTTACAGTCAGGAAAAGTAGAGCTTAGAAAGATGAGGTGACTTGCTGGGCATCAAAAACTGATTTGATTCTAGTTCCAATATCTTTCTATCCAATCCAGTTACCTTTCTATTTCCTGTCCTCAAATGCTAGCAACAAAAGAGGCAATAACCATACTAGGATTTTAATGGTTGATGAACATAAGCCAAATGAATAATTTTTGAAGTCTTTCCTTTTTGCCCCCAAAAGACACCTAAGATCTTCATTTAAGCATTAGTTAGTGGCATCTTATCAGGAAAAGTCAATGAACTGTATCTGCCTCTGTCAACAAGGATACAAAGTGTGTTACCATTGAGGGTGGATGGTAATGTGCATGGGCAGTTGTTTACTTCTCATCAGAAAGCTTTATTTTTTAAGTCTGTACACTTTAAGAATATGACCTTTACTTAAGGCTACTTTAAACATCTCATTTGGCTTTTCAGAGTTTGCTGATAAAGGATAGTGTTTCATACTTTGAACTGGGGAAGTGTTCAAAGACCAGCCACCGTTTGGGGATGGTTTACAAAGTATTCCAGTTGTGGTTGCCATATGCTGCTCCATCTGCCTATATTGTGTGGGTATTGTTCTGCAGTGTTTCATAGCATGCCCACTCTTGCTTTTGGAGATAAACTCTTTGGGATGTGGATGTGATTTTTTTGTTTGGACCATTTTACCTGCTGCAAAGCAACATGTACTCTTTCTCCCTCCATATACAGAGGACATGAGATATTTAAATTGGCAATTGTAAGAGCCATGAAAATATACATATGTGAAATTGTATCTTTACCAATCAGTTTATCGTGGGGCAGGTGGAGAGGAGAACTACGACTTAAAACATCTGCCAAGACGCATATAGCAACAACAGCATTTATTGGATATTATTGAAAACGGCTATGTGAGATGAACTCACCATACACAATCTGTCTCTAATCCCATCAGGAAAGCTGGTTTCTAATTATGGATCTTGTTGGATGCCCTGAAGGGTAGCTGGCCTGGGTTTCTGCCAGATCTTGGTTGAAGAGTCGGTGTGGAAGGGAGGTGGACAGGGCACACACAGAGAGTTTTAAAAAAGAGGACTCTCCCAATAAATGTTGTTTTTAACTTCTTGTATCATTAGAAAGTCCAGATTATTTTGATCACCTTTGGGTGCATTTAGAAAGAGGATGCTTTTAGCAGCTTTGGAGGTCAAATCATTCACAGAGCTTTAAAGGCTACACTCAGCTCCTCCAACCACACAAAAGCCATTTTCTCCTGTTCACCTTATTGTTGAGTCATCTCAGGTTTACCTGCAGTTTCCTGAGTATTCAAGCTGTGTTCTCTCCTACCCTCTGCTCCTCACATCTCTTACTGTTTCCTTTACCTAGGATCCTTCCCTTTTTCTCTACTCGTCCTTCAAAACTCAGCTCACATTTTACCTTTCTCTAGGAAATCTTTGATGATATCCCATTTCAACTGCAAGTTTAGATTAGGTGCACCTTCTTTGTACTCCCCAAATACCTGTACGTATAGCTTTTGTTTGTTCACTCATTTATTCAATCATTCATTCAAAAATATTCATTAAGCATCCACTACGTGTCAGAAGCTGTTCTAGCTGCTGGAGATACATCAGGACACAAAAAAGGTGAGGTTCCTGCTCTTATAGAGCTTACAGTGGGGAAGAGAGTCAACAAATAAGTAGGCAAATAATTCAATAGAATTTATGATTTTACATAGTAAAGAAAAAAGCAGGGTAATGTAATAGTAAGAGACGGAAGGTGGGAGCTATTTTGATTGAGCGGTCAGGGAAGGCCTCTCTGAGGAGGTGACATTTGAAAAGAGACCTGCATGAAGTGAGAGAGCAAGTGATGTGAAGATATGAAGGAGGAGCACTCCAAGCAGAGGGAGCAATGAAGGCTGTAAAGGGGGAAAAAGCTTGAGGTGTTTGAGGAACAGCAAGGAGGCCTGTGATGCTGGAGCACGGTCAGTGAGGAGAAACATGGTAGAAGGTGAGATGGGAAAGGCAGGCCAAGCCCAGTCATGTTGGACATTAAAGGCCAAGGAGAGAACTTTATGTGTTGATGAGCCAGAGTCTGTACCGAGACTTACTGCGCTTCAGAGTCTGTGCCTATTACAGTATATTACTTATATATCACATTCTACAATACAATGATGGGATGTGAAACCTTTAGGCTGTTCAAATATATGTAATTAAAATGTATTAAAAATGAAAAAATTAATTATATTTATTAATTAGGAAAGAAATATACAGTTTTAGGCCTAGTATTAGTCATTGATCTATTTTGATCAACTCAGTGAGGATATAGGTTTTTATCAGGCTGAACTATTCTTGAAAATTGTTATATTTATAAGTCAGAGAACATCTCAATTAAAATTCCAGATTTATATCACTGATTGTGATATTCAGCTTTCTTTTAACATTTTATGAAAAAAAAGTCATGCCTAGTGCTTCATTATGTAGTCATAAATTTCCAGGTAGTTCTGGGATTTATAATCTTGCCTACACAATTTCAGGGATACTGTGACCCTTTACTGGGCATAGTTAACTTTCATATCAATCGCTTCCTCCAAAATTAATAGAAGAGATGCTTATTAAGTTGGATACATTCTAAGATTTGCACTCCAACAGCAATTCTGGAAATTTAGGTTCATTGACATCATAATCTGTGAATCTCTTCCGAAACTGTCACTCCATTTCTACCATGTAACTCTATAACTCTAAAATTTGTTACTCTTTTAAGCACTGGAAAATGAGGTTCTATGGCCTTGTGTTCAATCTAAATGTCTTCCTTTCCTTGAACAACTCAGCAACAGCCTTGTTTCATTCCTGTACAGTTTCAAGCTCAGTGTGTTTAAGTATTTGTCACATCAATAAGAAAATCTAATCTTAATGACACTGGAGTACATAGCAACATGGATGTCTTAGAGTCCTTTAGCTCCAAATATTTTATTTTAGTTTAAGCAATCAAGCCATTTAATGTCATTAAAATAAACTAAATTACCATATCCTACTTTGTCTTCTTCCAAATATCCCATAAATAAATACCAGTTAAGGGCATGACCATGAAGAAAATGGGAGATCTTGATTTGTTCTCCACTAAACCACAGAGAACTCAGCACATCTACTTGATACCACACACTCTCTTTGTGAAAGAGACATGAAGCCTGGGTTGTACAACCCTTTTCTCCTGATGGAAATAAAGCATTGAAAATTTCCCCTTTTTCTGCAGGTGCCCCATCTGTGACAAGTGCAATCAGCTTTCCCATGTTTAAACCAAACTTCTCAAATTTCTTCTTGGCAGATGGTAAAGTTCTATCAGTTCATGTTTCTTGGCTAATTGGGTAAAACATTTTTTTCCCCGTAAATATCACAGCCAGAATGTTGGCAAAGGTATCATGTTACAGGTACTTGCTCACCCTGCCACTGGGAGTATAAAGGGATGAGGTCTTTGGGGAGGACAATTTGTCAACACGTTTCAAAACCTTGAAAAGTTCATCCCCTCTGACCCAGTGACCTCATGTCTAGAAATCCAAACCAAGGAAGTGATCAGAGATGATGATTAAAGATATATGTAAAAAGATATTCACCACAGCATTATTTATAACAGAAAATAAAGTAGGACTTTATTGACCTAAATATCCAAGAAAAAGGGAATGGTTTAATTAGTTATGATGCATCTCTAAGTTGGATATTTTGCAATAACAGGAATAATGTTTTGAAAGAATACCTTATATCATGAGAAAATTCTCATGAATTAAGTGATGAAATTAAGGCATAAACAATATATTTTGTGAGATCTCAATTTTTAAAAAATAAATTTATATATGAGGATAATGCATTTTCTAGCCCCATCTCCACTGGAGTCCTTAGATACTAGGGGGTTGGTGAAGCCTGACCCTTCTTGGACTACCCTGTCCTGCTAATCTCACCCAAACAAATAACTACATAAAGTATACAAAGTACTTCATGGAGGTAGTTCTTAGCAAGGAGTGGGAGAAACAGACTGGAACTCATCCATCTTCAACAGTCTCTTTTATTGAAAAAGTGAAGCTTTTCAGGCTTGGGCCTTCAAAAAGAGGGTGGCCTCTGCGAGAATTTCCATCCTTGGGAGCTCTTTCCCTTCTCAATTTCCCTGACCTACTTTTTTAACTCCAGCTTCTTCCAAATCCCTGAGGCCCATGATCTTATTCCCTCCTTTGGGAACTCTACTCTTTATCTTTGAAGGAGGACAATCTGCCCCTGTAACTTTTTTTGCGGGGGGGAAGATTAGCCCTGAGCTAACCACTACCACTCCTCCTCTTTGTGCTGAGGAAGACTGGCCCTGGGCTAACATCCGTGCCCATCTTCCTCTACTTTATATGTGGGATGCCAACCACAGCATGGCTTGCCAAGCAGTGCCATGTCCACACCTGGGATCCAAACTGGTGAACCCTGGGCTGCCAAAGTGGAACGTGTGCACTTAACCGCTGCGCCACCGGGCCAGCCCTGTCCCTCTAACTTTGTGTATATATCTGGTTTGGGCTAGCTTTCCCTCATCTCCTACTCTTCTCAGTCATTGCCTACTCCTTAGAGAAAGGGATCAGTGTTGATTTCCTCCTTAGTTCACCCAAGAAGTAATCACATCTCACCAAGGGAGAGGGGAGTGACATTCATATTTCTTGGAGACAATCAAGATTTACCAAAGACAGCCTTTCCCTTCTATTACCTTATACTTATCTTTGCTCTGTTCAGAACAGTAGCCCCTTGCATTACTGTGCTAAGAAACCATTAATGCTCTCCTGAGCCTGGTTTGTATTTCAAATCCACCAAACTACCTGTCAATGGCTCTTCCTCTTTGCTACCCAGAGCAGTGTCAGTGCCAAATACATTCTCTTTAATGACATGATTTATCATTACTTAGGAGTAGGAGATAGTAATAGGATAGGTTTTTCAGTTTAAATTGTCACAATGTCTATTCCACTAGGCTGTGAGTTTCCTCAAGCCAATACCAAATCTGGCTCATCCAGATACTTCCCCATCCCCGCCATCACTGATACAATACTCTGTTCATCAAATCAGGCTACCTTTATGTTATTAATATGATTTGAGAGTTTGATATGGGAAAGACTGGGAGCTAACGGAATGTATTAATGAAGAGCATGATCTTTGTATTCAAGCCTGGTTTCAAATCTTAACTCTACCACTTACTAGCTGTGTTACATCAGGCAATTTATTTAACTTCTCTATCTTTTCCCCTGTCAGTAAAATGGGGATAAAACCTGTCTCATGGAGCTACTGTGAGAATGAAATAAGAATGTGTGTAAAATGCCTGGCACATACTAAGCACTTATTAAATAGTAACAATTATTATAGTAAATTACAGACAGTCTTAAAATTAGAATATTAACATGAAGAAAAATGGTTGGGATGGAGGTGTGCTCCTGAACTCAAAGAACATATTTGCTTTAAAAAATATTTTTATTGTAAAATAAAACAGAAAAGCAAAAATGTATAGCTTTGTGAGTTCTTATAAGGCAAACATCCTTGTAACCACCAACCAGATCAAGAGAACTTTTCTAGTTGTTCTAAAAGTCTCTTCGTGTGCCCTGTCCTAATTACAGTTCCCTCTCTACCTGATTTTATAATGATCACTTCTTTATGGTTTATTTATGGTTTTACCACTTAAGTGTGTATCCCTAAACAATATAATTTAGTCTTGCATATTTTTAATTTAATATGGTCCTACAATAGGAAAGAGAGAAATAAGAAAATAAGTTACACCCCAAGTGATAGGTACAATTAAAATATATATACAATCTAGAATGGTAGTACATTGTACTAGTTACAAGCATGGAATCCAGAGACAAGCTGCCTGGGTTCATATCTAAACTCTGAGCTTGACCATGTTATTCAGCTTCTCTGTGCTCATTCTTCTTATTTGTAAAATGTTAATAATAATAATACATATCTGAGTACAAGGAAGGAAATATACAATATGTTTGTCAGAAATAAGAAACCAATTAGTTAAATGTTCAATTCAGGAACTAAAAAAGAGGGACGGAGTTTACTCTAAGAAACAAACAAACAAAAAAGGCAGAAATGATTAAATTAAATAATGAGGCATAGACTTCCAGTTGTCCCTCAATATTTGTTTTTCTCTTCTATATTAAATAGAGAACCTCAGTTTTTAGAGAACTCTGGGTCAGCATCAGTTCCATAGGCATGTGAGCTGTGCAGTCACACAGGGTACAGTGCTCAAAGGGTAACATGATCAGGTTAATGTTCTGCTGTTGCCATCTTGAAATTCATAACAATTTTTGAACAAGGGGCCCCACATTTTTATTTTGCCCTGGGCTCTGCCAATTATGTACCTGGTTCTGATCCAAGCAGACAACTGTCCATAATAGAGACTCATTTCCCATCCTTTCTTCTCCTAGGAGTGCTTTGTGAGCAAATTCGCTCAATGGGATGTAAGCAGAATTGTATGTGCAACTTATGGAATGTGCCCTTAAAAGACATTCCTCCTTCTTGCTGGATGGAAAACAATCTTAATGGCTAGAACTCCAGTAGTCATCTTTGACCAAGATGGAAGCCATGCAAGGTGGAGTACCAAGATGCACATAATTTGATTCTTGACACTTAGAGCACCTGAACTATCTGCAGGCTTCTTCAACTCAAGAAAGAAGAGATATTTTACCTTAAGCCACTGGAATTTTGGGTTTTCCTGTAACTTGTACCTAAACCTAACCTTGGCTAACTGAAAGGGAGAGAAAGACGGAGAAAAGAAGAAAATTCACAAAACTAAAAGCTTTGAATAGATCAATAAGATAGATATACCTCTGGTAATAACAATCAAGGAAAAAAACTGAAATAAACAAAATTCACAACAAAAAGAAGAAATATATACAGACAAGAGAGATTTTAAAAATTAAAAACATGAAAACTTAAAATAAATGAAATTGATATATTTCTGAAAAATATAAAATGCCAAAATTGGCTCAAGAAAAATACAAAATAATAACCATTAAAGAATTTGAAATGATAATAAAAAGCTCCCCATAAAGTCCTCTAGGCTCAAGATGGCACATTTTATTTTCTAACGTAGATAGAAACATTTTAAACAAAATAACTAACTGAATCCAACAATGCATTAAAAAAAAAACTGTGATCAAATAGTATGTATCCCAGAAATGGAAAGATGTTTTAACAATAGAAAACGTACCAATTTGTTTCACCACATTAAAGGAGAAAAACAACATGATTATCTTAGTAGGTGCAAACAAAGCTTTCAATCAAAAATTTAATACCTATTTGTAATTTAAAAACTCTTTGGAAATGTCTTCAATTTGACAAAGTCTTCATGTCAAAAGCTATATTTAATAGAAAAAATTCAGATACAGTTCCTTTAAATCAGGAAAAGACAAGAATCCCAAATATAAACTACTTTTTAACACAATACTAGAGGCTCTGGCTAAAGTAATAATACAAGAAAAAGAAAAACGTTAAAAGAATAGGAAGAGAAGAGACAACTGCCATTTTGCTGTTGATTTTTCTCACAGGTTAGAAAACATCTGAAATGATTAACAAACTATTAGACATAATATGAGAGTTCATGAAATTTTCCAATTATAATATTAACATAAAATAATAGCATTTGCCTACATGAGCAGAGCAAATAAAAAAATTATAGAACGTAAGATACTATTCTCAATACTATAAAAGCTATGAAATGTCTAAGAAGTACATTTTAAATAGTATTGTCAGGGAAGACCTCTCCAATAATGTAACTTTTGAGATGAGACCTGAATGAAGTGAGAGTCAGACAAGCAGATACCTGAAAAAGAGCATTCTGGGCAGAGAAAACTGTAAGGACATATGACTTCACACCTTTGAAATCTCTTTTCCTTTCAACATCAGAATATTTTTCTTTCTGTTGAGTTCAGTCATGTTTTAACATTTAAATATTTTATCCAAGTTAAGAAGAAATCCTCAAATAATTTCTTTTCTAGCCTTGGCATAGGACATTTGGTTTTTTTAAAAACAAAATTTAGAAGCCAAATAAGAAAATATTGATAACATTTCTAGAAGGCCAAACCAACAATAAGCAAAGTAGAAATACAAACGACAACTTGGATTAAAAAGTATTTTCATCTCTTTTCTCCCCACCCTACACTTCATCTGGCTCACCCTCCTCATCCTTAATACTCAGCTCAAGGGTCATTTCCTTCAGAAAACCTTCCCTGATGCTCACCAAAGGCATCCTTCTTTGATGCTCCTACACTTTTCCGAGCATACTTGTGTCACTGTTCTTATCATATTGTTTGGAAATCAATTGTAAACTGGGCTTGCATGTGTTAGTCTTTTCTTCCCAATTAGTTGGTGAATGTCAGAGTCATGGGATTTTTGATGTGAAATTACATGAGATAACACAGGTGAATATCTTAGCAGGATTCCAGTCTTCCCTGGGTCTGCTACTTTCTGATTGTGTGATGTTGTGTAAGTCACTTAAACACTCCGCATCTCAATTTCATCTTCTGAACAGGATGATGACATTAATACCAATTTTACAATGTTGCTTTGAGAATTAAATGAATTCGTGCATGTGAGAGATGTGATTATAATTGAATATTTCTCTCATTCTGTACTGCATCTAACTCAGCGTCAAGCACATGGAAGGCATCATTTTAATAAATGTTCACAGAGGGAGTGAGTGAATCCTACAGGGAGTATTTTGTTAGAAGGAAGGCACCCTAGCTCTGTGGTGGGTGGGTGGCTGTCTGTGGAAACAGAAACCACCAGAGATCCCTGGGGAAGGCAGACCTCTCAGGCACACTCTGAATGGTAGCATGGGAAAACCAACTCCCAGGAGCCCATGTGGGTGGCATTTCTATCTCCCTCTCCATGCATGCTGTGCTACTCACACAACAAGAAGGAAGTCTCTGAGGACTCCAGCAGAAGAGAAGAAGTCTACCCTCCTTCCTGTTCTGCTTCCTGAAGAGGAGCTGACACACAGAACTGAATCTGGCCCTGTTAGGTGCTGATTTTTCCAGGCATTTGTCTATCAATGTTATCCAACTCTGCCCAGGTATTTGTCTATCAACGCTATCCAACAGAACTTTCTGCACTGATGGGAATGTTCTATGGATATGCTGTGCAATATAATAGCCACTAGCCACATGTGGCTATTGAGTGCTGGAAATGTGGCTAGTCTGACTAAGTAATTGATTTTTAAATTTTATTAAAAATTTAAATTTAACAGTATAGTTCTATACAAATGTCTTGGTTGACATTTCAAATTACCATTTGATGAGAACCTTCTATGTGCTACATACACTTGTGTAGATTATTTACTACACAGCCTCCTGATTTTCTTGGCTCTGGTTTAGCAACCAGAGGAGCTAAGCAGATCCCTGACCTACTTAAAAATTTGTCAATGAGTTTCTATCACTTATAGGATCTAGTCCCCCACATCTGAGTTCTCCGGATTCTATCCTTGTCTATTGATGCACCACTCTCACCTTGCTCTTTACCTCATACTATCCTTTGCTTTGCCCATGATCTTTCTGTTGCCTCAACCACCCTTCCTCCCTGTACCACCATTTTCTTTGCCCAGCTTACTCCTACTTTCCCTTGAAGAGTCAGACCACACACTCTCTCCTCCAGGAAGTTTTCCCTGAACATCCCTTTACCTATCCCCTCTACCTCCAGCTGGGTTGTATGCCCTTCCTCTGGGCTCCTACAGCCTCCCATACTTTGTCAGAACATTGATCATGCTCAGTTGTAATTACTGATTAAATCTTTTTTTCCCTTCTGGACTGTGAGCTCCTAGAAACCATGGACTATGCTACCTTTTAAACTCCTCAAATGTGTGGGATATTTCTGAGGGGTATTTTCATGTAACTTTCTGTAGAAGATTGTTGTGGTGCCTACACCTTATCCCTGATTTCCGTGCAGGTGAACGGATAATTCCATGCATGTTGCCAGCATCCCACCCCCAAAAGCCTTCTGGGCACTCTGCTTTTCTGCCTCAAGGCTTTCTCTCAAACCCTGGAAGGCTGCTTAGCCCTGGGCAAGCCTAAGCAGGAAATATGAAAGAGTTCAAGCTGGGAGATGGAGGTAACCCTCAACCAGTGGGGGTGGAAATTAAGAGGTAAATGACCCAGCCTCCTTGTTCTTTAGCAGACAATGCTGAGGTATATTCTACATGGTTCTTCAGGGAGTCTCCAGTGAGAGTAAGCCCGTTGTCTACTAAAGCAATCAGCTCAATAACACACATTTTTCTTGGCTTTTCCCTCTTACCTCTTTCACTCTCTCCAACTCACTTCTGTTTCCTGGGCTTACCTTCCAAATTACCAGCACTGAAGTCCTCGCCTCAGGCTCTGCTTTTGGGGAACCCAAATGAAGATACTACTTCTTCAGGAGCTTCTTCAGAGACAACATTTTGCCCTATGTGGTTTGCGCTCTGGCCGTACTGGACCGTAGTTTCATTGCTCATCCCTACACTCTGTGCCTTAGCTCATGCTGCTGCACTTCCTGGCATACTCTTCTCCTTTGCCTGGTTGTCAGCTATTGATTCTTCAAGACTCAGCTAGGGTATCCACTCCTCTTTGAAGTCTTCACTGGTGTTCCCCACCCCCTCGTCCCCTCAATGTAGACTTCCATCTCTACACTCCTGTAGCACTTCCAACGCTAGTTAACCTCTGTCAAAGCCATTCTCTCTCTTCCTTTCTCTATGAACCCTTTGAGAAGAAGGGGCCTACCTAGCAAGGTACTTGCTAAAAAATTAAGTGCTCAATAAAACTGGTAGGAATGTGCAGGAGTGAATTCCAGGATCATTTTTCATTCTACAAGTATTTACTGAGCACTTACCTTGCGTCAAGCACTATGCTGTATTATGGAGTACACAAAGATGAAGACACCCACCCCAGGTATCAGGAAGCTCACCCTCAAGTGAGGAAGCAGAACTAAATAGTGTAAAGAACCTTCTAAGTGTCAGGACAGGGATGCACAGGGGACTGTGGGATGACAGAGTAGCTCAGGAAAGGGTAACGTTCTACCTTGGTCTTACAAGATAGTGGAGAGATGGGAAAGGGCATCCTAGGTATACTGAGAAACACATCAGCAAAATAGAAGCCTTTTCTAGAGCTGGGGGCTGGTGCGGTTGTAGAGGCACGAGGAGCCCGATCCCGTTGGACCTCTGTGTGCTTGAGGTGAGGCGGGTACAGCATTATTGATTCTCAGCGCATTTCAGTTCAGGACAAAAAATTATCCGGCACTTTGGCCAGGGTCAAGCACAGTGCGAAGCGAAGCGTTGGGAAGCCAAGAAACCTGTCTCAGGCCCCCAAAGTTGAGCACCAACCACGGAAAAGCCAGCCCATCTAGCTCTGCGGTCAGCTCTAGAGCCCACGTTGGCGGCAACAGAGGGCCATCCCGGCCGACCTGGCCCCGGGCCCGAGAGGCGGCAGAGCATGCTCAGTCGCCGGGACGCGCCGGCGGGGGCGAGGGGGAGAAGCGCCGCGGAATCCCCGCCCCGCAGCCGCCCGCCCGCGAGGGTGCCCGAGGCGCGGGGGCGGGGCCGCGGACGCACGCTCCCTCCAGCCCGCCCCCACCCCCACCCCCCGCCACGCGCCGGCCTCCAGTGCGCCGGCCTCCCGTTGCCCTGGCAACCGTCGCGCCGCGTCCTCCTGAGGGAGTTCCTGTCAGCCCGCTGATCCCATCGCCTGCTCTTCACTGCCCCGCGATTTTTGCGTGGGCTCAGAGGCGGAGGGACAACAAAAAATGGCGGAGCGGAGCCAGACGGCGCCTGAGGCAGGTCTGTGGGGGCGGTCGATCAGGGGAGGCGCTGAGGCATCACGGCTGTCCTGGGCCTGAGGGGCCAGGCGACTTGGGCATGGCCCTGCTCCTGAGGAGGCGCCCCTGGGCGTTTGCGCGGTGGGGCTATGTCCTCGGGGTCAGGGGTCAAGGGAGGTGCGTACCCCTCTGAGGGGCGGGCAGGGACCTCGGAGTCCCGGTGGCGCAGGGGTGTATGGGGGAATGTGCACGCTCCCGAGTGAGCATGGCCTGGAAAGGTCTGGGACCCCAGGGAAGACACAGAACTCCAATCCTCAGGGGCATCTTTGATGGGGGCTGACCGTGGGGTAGGCTGGGTCGTGGAGAGGGTGTGCATAATCCTGTGGCACTGTGGGAAGGCTCCCTAAGGTGGCACGGTTTAGGGGAGAGGGTCTCATTCTGAGAAGGCAGGGGTATGTGGAGGAATGTTACTTTAATATCAGGCAGTGCCGTGGAAGGGGGTATATACCGAGTATTTGTGCTTTGGGGAAATGTAGTGCCTTAGGGTCACCCCTGGCCACAGAGAAAGTATACCAAGTCCTCGTATGGGTCCTTACAAGGACAAAAGATGGGACACCCAGAGTCCCAGTCCTTCAGAATCCTACCAAAGGAGGCTGGATTCTGAGTGTGAGTGTATATGGGATCAGTGATCTTGAAGGTTCTTCAGAATCACAAAGAGGTGAATGTCCGCCTCTGTATATGTGGGTGGAAGATAGTCTTTAAGGTGCAGGGATACTGACAGGAAAGGGGGTCCAGGATCCTATTCCTGAGGGAACCCCATTGTGAGTATGGCCAGGCTTGCAGAGAGAGTGACCTAAGTAAGTGTCTTACAGGGTCATAGAAGAGAGCAAGGGCTTTCACAGTCCTGTGTATGTGGGAGGGAGTTTGTCCCTAAAAGGGGCTGGGGGCTCTAGAACTGGAGGCTCAATACAAGTGATATCTGTGTGTGTGAAGAAGAGCAGAGGCTTTGGGGATATGTGTGGTGGTGGGTGATGGCGGTGGTATACATGGTCTTGTATATGTGTCCTGATTAGGTATTTTGGTTACAAGAGTGATCCACTTGAATTATCCAGCCCTGGGGGGTGTGGTGAGGAGGGAGCTGGTGATTATGGTGAGACCATACAGTGACTGGAACTGGAAACTGTATGAAGCCATCAAGAATGGTTCAAAAGACCATTCTCTCACAAGACCCGCATGGTTTCTCTTTCTTTCATGGCATCTCTGTTTCTTCCATCAAGTAGTTCCTCTACTCATTTTATAGTTTCAGCTTCCTCGTAACTTGAACATGCTCATTCCTTTATTCATTCATCCACTCAACAAATATTCACTGAGTGCCACCTACATGCCGCGCACCAAGTTAGGCACTGGAAACTCCCTGCTTGTGATTCTCTTACCTTGTTCATTTTTTTCTGTCCCATAGACTTACTGCCTTCACACATATTATTTAATCCTCTTATTTTTCTTGCTTATTGCTTGTTTTCTTCCATTAGAATATAGGCTCCATGAAGGCAATTGTCTTTGTTGTGTTTATTAATCCCGCATATCTAGAACTGTTCCTGGTACAGAGTAGTTTATTGATAAATATTTGTTAAATGAATAACTGAATGACCTGATATTGTCTAGAGGTTCAAGAAGCTTTCTCTGAGGAAGTGATATTTTAGCTGAGATATAAAAGGGATTGAGTAAATGAAGAGAAGGGCAAAGAGTGGTCCAGGCAGAGGGAAACCATAGGCAAAGACCCTAAGGTAAGAGGAAACATGGTGTGCTATGTTTAAGGAACTGAAAGGAGGCGAATGTGGCCGCATGTACAGCAATAGGAGGAGAAAAGAGGTAAACTGAAGCAGATCTTGCAGGGCCTTATAGGCTAGATACAAATTTTGGTCAAAAATCCTAATAATAAAGGAAATCATTGAGGGCTTTTAAAAAGTGGGTGCGCGACATGATTAGAATCATTAAAAAAAATAACTCTGGCTACAGTGTGGAGAGTAGAGAAGATACAAAAGTGGATATAGGGAGACCTGTTAGAAGGTAGCAGTGGCGATGGAGTGAAGGAATTGAGAAGTGTTTAGGAGATAAAATTTATAGGACTTAGTGAAAGATGGGGATGAGGGAGAAGGCGATATCAAGGCATACTTCTAATTTTATAATTTGTGCAACTGGATGGTCGGTGGTGCCATTGCAGAGATAGGGAGCATAGGAAGGGATCTTGGCTAGGTTTGAAAGGGAAGAACATAAGTTTGGTTTTGGATATATGGAGTCTGAGGTATCTTTGAGACATCTGTGTAAGTGGAGAGATTGACAAAGCAGTTGAATTTACAAGAAAAGTTTGAGCTAGCGTACCGATAATTGCTGAAGTCATGAGTGTGGATGAAATTGCCTAGAGGGAGGGTAAAGAGTGTGGGGAGAAGAGGCTTGGGATTAAGTGTTGAGTAGCTGTAATATTTCATTGCTTTCCAAAGAGACTGAAAAGGTACAACCAGAGAGATAAGAGGACAACCAAAAGAATGTTTTAAGATAAATGGCATATTCAACAGATTGAGTGCTGCCAAGTGATATAAAAAGGAAGGCTGAAAAAGTAGATTTAGCAACAGATTTAGCGTCATGGGTAACCTTGATGAGAGAAAATTGATGGAAATAGGAGCCAAACCATTTAACTTCTGAGTCGCTATTAACTGGCTTAATCTTTTTTTCTTAATTCAGATTCCCATAGAGAGGATCTGATTGACACACATTATCTTTACCTACCAGATCATGTCACAGATCACAAGCAAGTGTTAGGTTGCCTGTCTTTGGATTAAGTGTCCAGCTATTGCTGGCTGGAGTCACCTGGTTCAAAATATGTCTCTCTGGTGATTTCTCATCTCAATAGCAATAACTAACATTTGTGGAGTGTTTATTATGTGCCAGACATTGTACTAAGTGCTTATATGTTTTAATCCACTTTAGTGCCATAACTACTCTCTAAGGTATTAATATGTGAAGAAGTTTTGGCACAGAGAAATTAAGCAACTTGTTCAATATCTGCAAATTATTAGAGTAAGATTATAGTTTTGTGGCTATTTTAACATTATTTAGAGTCATTATTTGGCTTTCTGTTTGTATTGCAACATAATACATACTGAAGAAATAATAGCCATGATGAAAATTCCTGCCCTACAAGAAATATTATTCTAAGCTAAACATACGTTAGCAAGGTAAAGTGGAAAGAACTGGGCTCAGATCCTTGTTTAAATCCTGTTTTTGTGACTTAGATGTGGACCTTGGATTAAAATGTTATGATCTTCAGTTTTTTCATCTATAGAATGGCGATGATATTTGCAGGACAATTTTTGTTTTTTTGAGGAAGATTAGCCCTGAGCTAACATCTGCCGCCAATCCTCCTCTTTTTGCTGAGGAAGGCTGGCCCTGAGCTAACATTCGTGCCCATCTTCCTCCACTTTATATGTGGGACGCCTACCACAGCATGGCTTGTCCAGCGGTGCCATGTCTGCACCCAGGATCTGAACCGGCGAACCCTGGGCCACCAAAGCGGAATGTGCACACTTAGCCACTGCGCCGGCCCTGTTGCATGACAATTTTGAATGCTAGAGGTAATATATCCTAAGCGCCCAATAAATGATATTTCCTTAGTTCCCCTGAAGCTTGAATATAAAAAAATTAGAATGTATTACATATACTTTACATATAAAAGCAAGCTTTAAATGTACAGTGATTAATACAAGACATTCTTTTTTTTTCCATTTTTCTTCATTGTATAATTGATTTCCTATCAGAAGAAAGGCAGACACCAAGTTTGGGAGAATGTAGAAGTGTTATCTGAACTATAAGTCATGGGTCATGTTTCTGTCTGAGGTGGATTTTGGGATTTCCTGAAGGAGTGAAGGGACAGTTCTACTTCTTTTTCGAGCATGCAGATAGTTCTGTAAGAAGGTCAGATTTGCAAAAGGAAGTTTCTTCTTTTAAATATGGTATTTTAAAATAGCGACATAAATATCAGAAGTTTTCTTCTTCGCCAACAATTTGACTATTAATAATAATAATAATAATGAAGAAACCTTATAGTTAACTAAATGTAAGAGTGTTAGTCTCAGGCTAGGTTGCATCTGCTTCAGTTTTTCAGCTTCTTCTCCCTCCTTTCCAGCTATCATTAAAAAAACAAAAGCTTTTTTTTGAATTACATGGTAAAATAATTTGTTTTCCTATATTGCGAAGCTTGTTACTTTTGTGGAGGTCCATATAGACCAGAAATTTTAGAATAGTGCAGTCTGTTAAAGTGGCCTGTACTTTGATTACTTTCTCTGTGAAATAAATGAGTCTTTAAAAAAAAAACAACTTTATGGGACTGGCCTGGTGGCACAGCAGATAAGTTCACACATTCTGTTTCGGTGGCTCAGGGTTCACCAGTTCAAATCCTAGGTGAGGACCTATACACCCATTGTCAAGCCATGCTGAGGCAGGCGTCCAACATATAAAGTAGAGGAAGATGGGCACGATGTTAGCTGAGGGCCAATCTTGCTCAGCAGAAAAGAGGAAGATTGGTGGCAGATGTTAGCTCAGGGCTAATGTTAGCTCAGGGCTAATCTTCCTCAAAAAAAAAAAAAAAAAGAAAAAGAAAACAAAACCCCCGCAACTTTATGTTATCTGAAATCATCTATAGACAGAATCTTGAAATTTTAAAAATCCTTGGAAATGAGAATAATGTTTTCTATCTTTTGTTAGTAGTTGGGCTTCCTTATTTGTAAACTGGGGATAGTAACACCTGTTTTTCAGGTGAGAATTAGAAGGGATGGAAGGTGCACAATTTGGGAGTCTTACACCCCCGGAGAAATGGTAGCTTCGTTGATGAATGCATGTGTGTGTGCCTTTTCCTAAAGGCTTACTAGTAAAATCACCTTTAAAAGAATAGGAAATCCACATTATAGTCCTTTATCTGGAAGCCTGGGATGCAAAAATTCAGATTTTTTTTTGATTATAGAAAAGTAATACAGCATATGTACTCTTGATTACATAATACACCCATGGGATACGGGAAAGTATCCTGTAATCAAACACATTAATATCACATTCACACTAATTGAATAAAAGTTAAAAATAGCTTTACATCAATTTAGGTTAAGTTTTGCTGACAAATTAGTTTTGGCACCAAAGTTATGAAAAAAATTACTGTTTTTAGAGATTTAGGGATTTTGGAATTGTGGAAAAGGGAATGTGGACTTAAATAATTTTATCCCTTTTTAAAAATATCTTTAAAACTTCAAATTACTTTTTGTCACTTCATATCTTTTGTAACAACAGCAATCATAGCTTTAATAAAGATCCCAAAAGTATTGGGACAGAAGACACCTTTCATTTCTGTGATGCTTATGTGCTTGTTTCTTCTAAGGAGGTCTGATAATATCGATGAATGTTGCATTTGGCTTCAGTTTTGGTATCTTGGCTCAGTGTCACTTTTAATGAGAGATACTAGAGAACTACATGCATTAAGAAGGTCAGAAGGGTGTCACTATTTTGCATACATGTTCTTAACAAAGTCATAGCTTTGTCTTTGAGTCATTTAAGAATAGTGTAGTCTAATGTGAGTTTCAGAATATTTTTATTAATTGTTAAATTTCAGCAATGGAGTAGGTGTTAATTTTAGTATGGATTTAAGAAAAATTTTCATTCTTAGCTGAATTTGCTTTTTCTGATTATAAAAAATTATTGCAAGTGTGAAAGCTTGCAGTAATTTCATTGATGGTGTTCACCATATGGGAATATGATAATTTTTACTTTTTATATTTCCCACTTATTTAATAGGATTCATAAAAGAAATTTCTCTTTTTTTCAAACTCTAAAGGAAGATGTTTTTATTTGTCATATATTTTTGAGAACTATTGATTGTGAACAGTGAGTCTCTAAACTGGCTTTCAGAATAATGCACTTGCCTGTCAACTGACGGAAAACAAAACAATCAAACACAAAAGACTCCTAGAATTTTATCTAGGATTGAAAACTTTTATATAGGATTGGAAATTCCTAAGTAAAGACTTTTAATAATGCTATGGAAAACATTCTGATTTTTGTGGAAAGGAATGGGAAAACAATCTGCCAACAACTGTAGTTGCTTGCCTTTTTTTCAGGAGTCTTAGAAGTCACTAATTGTGATGTATTAATCTCTGTGTCATGGCTTTGTGGAAGAAATTACTAGGTTGTTGACTTACTCATTTTCAAAATTATTCACTCAAAAATATGTATTGAATACCTACCAAGTACCAGATGTTGTGCAAAACTCTGGAAATTCAGAGATCTGTTAGACAAAGTCCCTCCCTTCAAGGAGTTCCCATTCTAGTGGAGGAGGAATAAAGTTAGAAAATCACCAGCTAGGCGATGATAGAGTTGTACACAGAATTCTGAGGCCAGAGGATGTTCCCTGACAGCTGGGAGTGGTGGTAGTAGTAGTTCAGTAAAGCTTCTTGGAGAAAGGACACATGAATTGAGTCTTGACTAATAGGAAGGAACTAGCCCAGTGAAGATTGTCGGCAGAGGGACTGAGAATGTAGCAGAGGGATGGAGGGCAGAGAGAGCAACATGTACACAGGAAAGTTATTGTGAGAGAATAAAGCTTCTTCAGAACATTGCTAGTATTGCTCATCTATTAACAGAGCTAAAGACTATATTCCTTTTTTCTCCTCCTTGGATCTTAAACATTTCTGGGGTCATAGATCCCTTTGAATATTTGATGAGAAGACAGTTCTTTCTCGTGAAAATGCATGCTATGTGCAGACACGCAAATTTGAAAATGACTTCATGAGATAATGTCCATTCCCAGAAACCTAGGTTAAGAAATCCTGTATTTGTTAGTAATGAGGTCACATTTAAGAATTTGAAATCTTCAAAGTAGGAATGCTGTGGTGGAAAGGGTTGATCTAATAACATCTGTACTTGAGCAGGTCCAAAGCATGCTAGCCCCTAAATTATTTGGTCATCAGTTTATCTTATACTTTTAACTTCTTTGTAGTTTACTTTACTTTCTCACATTTTGCCTCACAATAGATCTGAAGAAAGAATCCAAGGTCATATAGGTAGGTTTAAGAGAGATTAAGTGATTAGTTCAGGCTTATGTGGCTGGAAAGCAGGTCTTTCTGATTCCAAAGCCCAGATTTTTTTCCATTCTTGCGCTCTGGTAAGTAGAAAAGACATGCATAAGATTATAGCATACAGTAAGGGAAGTGTGGATTTTTATCTTTATATTGAATGTTAGAGGTTAAGTGACGTACCTACGGTCACATAACTAGCAAGAGGAGAAACCAGAACTATAAGCCAAATTTCCTGATTCCCATTCAGTAAATAATAATAGACGTTTTAAAAATGGAGAGATGGAGAAATAATCAGATATTATAGTAATGGCCTTTAAAAACAAAGTTAGTTCTTTCAGTAAACCAATCTTTTGTCGTTTGCGGGGTACCTCCTTTCTTTCAGATATTTTACATTTATCTTGTTTAATTCTAACAAATTTCTTGCAAGAGGGTATAATTATCTCAGTTTTACGTATGATAAAATTCGGGTTCAGAGAGATTAAGTGGTGTAGCTAAGGCTACACAACCAATAAGTACTAGAACCAGAACCATAATTCAAGTCTATCTGCCCCTAAGTCCATACTCATAAGACTATTCTACTCTGCCTCCTGGCTAATTTCCTGGTATAAAAACCTCATTTCTAATAGGAGGAGATGGCACGGAGTAGAACTTAAAATAAAACAAATTTTGTTACTTATAGGAAGAGTAATACATACCTTGATTAATACAAATGTATTAAACAAAAAATGCACATTTGTTTCTAATTAATCATGGGGTTAATGAAGTTTCTCATCTTAGACATCTCTATGCACTCATTGAGTAAATTAGTGCTGGATAGTAGGGACTAAAATAGCAATTAGCACATGCTTGCTACATAGTAGGCATTTAATAAATATTTTTGGACCAAATGAACAAAAACATTTTTTATCTATAAATTTTAGGTTTAAATATTTGAATTTAGGCTATTGGAAGCTGAGAATATTGACACGAATGAAGGGGAAAAAATGGAGAAACTTCTGACATTTTACAAACAAAATGTCCTGGTTGAATATGACACAAACACAGTTGGTGAACTGGAGATGGAACAAGCTTATTTGAAACCTCATTTGGAGGTGTCTGTCTCTTTAGGCAACATGACACAGTAAATAGGACATGGGTTTTGGAATTAAATAGATAAGATTTAAAATTCCAACTCTACCACTTTCTGTGTAATAGTGCTTCTCTGAGCTTCAGTTTTATTCATCTTTAAAATGGTGACCCTAATCCTTTACTCAATCAAATTGTAAGGGTCTATGTAACACATATGATAGAGTAGAAATTCTCTTAAGCAAATCAATGGATTAATTGATGCTTTCTATTCCATGAGACATGCAGTGTCATATATGTTTAAAGAGCCTCATTGATCATGTAGCTACCCCAGGTCCCAGAAGAGAGTAATTTTATAAATGTGTATGAATGGGACACGAGTCTTACTGTCATAAATACATTAAGAAGAACTTAAAATAATTTTAATTAAAATTGGAAATATCATCCAAAGCAGTAATACTCTAACTTCTCATCTTATTAATGTCATTACCAGTGTACCACCACAAGAATAATAATGATTATGAGAAGTGCTAGTAAAATTTTTGCAGCCTGGTAAAAATTGTAAATATTTTGAACTTTCCTGTAAAAGACAAAGAATCCTAAAATTTATATGGAACAACAAAAGACCCCGAATAGCCAAAGGATTCCTGAGAAAAAAGAATAAAGCTGGAGGTATCACACTCCCCGATTTCAAATTATACTACAAAGCCATAGTAACCAAAACAGCATGGTACTGGCACAAAAACAGACACACAGATCAATGGAACAAGATTGAAAGCCCAGAAGTAAACCCACACGTTTATGGACAGCTAATATTCGACAAGGGAGCCAAGAGCATACGATAGAGAAAGGAGAGTCTCTTCAATAAATGGTGTTGGGGAAACTGGACAGCCACATGCAAAAGAATGAAAGTAGACCATTCCCTTACACCATGCACAAAAATCAACTCAAAATGGATTAAAGACTTGAATGTAAGACCTGAAACCATGAGACTTCTAAAAGAAAACATAGGCAGTATGCTCTATGACATTGGTCTGAGCAGCATATTTTCAAGTCGCATGTCTGACCGGGCCAGGGAAACAAAAGAAAAAATGAACAAATGGGACTACATCAAACTAAAAAGTTTCTGCACAGCAAAGGAAACCATCAACAAAACGAAAAGACAACCTAACAATTGGGAGAAGATATTTGCAAACCATATATCAGATAAGGGGTTAATATCCAAAATATACAAAGAACTCATACAGCTCAACAACAAAAAAACCAACAATCCAATTAGAAAATGGGCAAAAGATTTGAACAGAGATTTCTCCAAAGAAGAAATACAGATGGCCAACAGGCATATGAAAAGATGCTCAACATCATTAGCTATCGGGGAAATGCAAATCAAAACTACAATGAGGTATCACCTCACTCCGGTCAGAATGGCTGTAATTAACAAGACAGGAAACAACAAATGTTGGAGAGGGTGTGGAGAGAAGGGAACCCTTGTTCACTGCTGGTGGCAGTGCAAACTGGTGCAGCCACTATGGAAAGCAGTTTGGAGTATCCTCAGAGAATTAAGGATAGATCTACCATATGATCCAGCTATTTCACTGCTGGGTATTTATCCAAAGAACTTGAAAACACAAAGGCATAAAGATACTTGCACCCCTATGTTCATTGCGGCATTATACACAATAGCCAAGACTTGGAAGCAACCTAGGTGCCCATCAAGGGACGAATGGATAAAGAAGATGTGGTATTTATGCGCAATGGACTACTACTCAGCCGTAAGAAATGACGAAATCCAGCCATTTGTGACAACATGGATGGTCCTTGAGGGTATTATGCTGAGTGAAATAAGTCAGAGGGAGAAAGTCAAATACCATATGATCTCACTCATAAGTAGAAGATAAAAACGACAAAAAAAAGAAAAAACACATAGCACTGGAGATTGGACTGGTGGTTACCATTGGGGAAGGGGGGAGGGGGAGGGCAAAAGGGGTGATTAGGCTCACATGTGAGGGGATGCACTATAATTAGTGTTCAGGTGGTGAACATCATGTAATGTATCCAGAATTTGAAATATGATGTACATCCGAAAAAAAAAAAAATTAAAAAGAAAAAAAAAAAGACTGAAAGGCCTTATCCTGGTTTCCGTTTATCAGTATTGTTGGGTCTTTGATCTGAAGTTCAGCATCACTTATGTTATAGAACTGGATGAAGAATCAAATGATTTAATAAAGGGGGTGAATAATTTTTTTTCTTTTCTCCGAAGAGACTAGATCTTTTGTTTCAATTTAATATAAATTAATCAATTAAAATAAATTATATCTAATACAAATTATATAAATTATAATATAAACTTCGTGAAAGCAACTTTCCCCTATATTCTGAGGAGGAAATCATGATCTAATTTACTCTTTTTACTAATTTCTAGAAGCTGATTTAATAAGGTCCTAAGAAAGAGAATTTTCCTTCTTTTCATCAATGTTTGCCAGAGTTGGGACTAATTTTAAGTTATGTTGCACTGATTATATCTTTTCCTTTACTGGGAGATTTTTATATTGTGACTAGATCAGCGTCTTTTTAATTGATTGATTTTCTTCAATAGAGGAACTCAATAGATAATTGAGGTATTGTATATATTTTTAATTGAAATCTGAAGTTGTATATTCTGAGACAATGTAACTAATTAGTGAACTAGAGTATCCTAGAGGTCAAATTGTTTTTTGGGGGGGAAGAGAGGAGGGAGAAATTTTTCTTTATCATTTGTACATCCTTACTTTCAAAGTGGTTTGAATTTAGCAAAAAATTGTTCTCAGCAAACTTTAAATTGATGTGCATGTCATCCTGATGAAAAGAACTAAGTAAAATTTTCTTCAGATAGCTGATTTTAATGTCATTCTCATTTAGGTTATGAAAAGTTGCCAGCCACTACCCGCTTAAAACTGGGAGAATGAATTTTCTTATTATTAAAGTGACTAAGCATCCTTATCCTGTGGGTATCTGCTCTGAAGAAGACATACTTTGAAAGTTTAGAAGTTTGAATCAAATTGGTTTTCAAAAACAGGGTTAAGTAGGAGAATAGATAAATTCGTTTTGTTTCTGTCCTAGCAAGCTAAATGTTCTTATGTTGCTGATTTTAATTTTTTCAGGCTCCTTTCTTTTCCTTATCTTTTATGTGTGTCAATGCATTCTCTTTTTTAAAGAAACTAGAAATTAGTAAAATCTATAAACTTTTCATCTCTAGTTTTCCTGATTTTTCTGGTACAGGCTTTGCCTACCCCTGTCTTGCTCTAGTTAAGTAGAAGAGAATGGCCTACTGAATAAATCCTAGATCTTTGGTTCTTTTCTTTCTTCCATTTTTTTATTGTTTTCTCTTGTTTTGTTACTTGGCTATAATCTGTCTGGTAGGCCAGTAGAGGTCTCTGATTCTTAGGCGTTTCAGGTCTAAAATGGACGTGCTGTTTACTGTTGCCAGCTACCTTGAGTATTATGGATATTTAGTGCCAAAGAGAAGAAATAGCCTAGGAAATATAATTTAAAAATACTTATGTATGTGGAATTCCTAAAAATCAAATTTGACTTTTGAATATTGCAGAGTTTTAAACATGTTAGATCAAAGGGCTTAAGGTTGATTTTCTATTCGTATTAGTTTTCTGAAATATGAGAAAATGGCTTCTGATAAAAAGTAAAGCAGGGAATCACCGCATTTCTTAATTCTGAAGCTATCTTTCTATTTGCCTTGCAAGTTTTAATTAGTCATTTTGAAAAAGTGTAAATAGTTATGTGGAATTTAAATAAACAATTATTTCAAGTTGTTTAAGTTATATATGGCTTTGTTTGAACCACACTTATCACGTTCTTACTTGTATTCAAGTTATTTTGTGTACATACTTCCTAGTTTTGTACATTTTCCCTTGCAAGATTAGAAGCAATTTATATCAGGCATAAGGCAATATTGGGTGAGTGGAATGTCTACCTGAGCTTGTGAGCAGAGCCTCTCATTTCCCTTCACATTGGCTTCCTTAGGTCTTGAGAATGTAACTTTATTTTTATTATAAATAAGGTTTTTAAAATTTAAATTTGGCTTCCATACAGAAAATAGGAGCATAAGACGCTTGAGACTCTTACCTTGCTGTAATGCATACCCTGTTAATCAAAAGGTGTTGGCATTATGGTGAGAGGCCTCTGCTGATCTTTTCTGTGTCTTACACACCAGTCCTCCACAATTAATTCCTCTGTGAACAATCTCCATGGCCATGTGTCAGAACTAGGACAGACTTAATTAAGGACTCAAATAAAGAGGAGGAAACCAGTACAGTTACTGGATCGACTTAGGGGCATTGAGTCTTTTGATAGACTGGCTAGATAAGCCAAAGGTAAAACCGTTTACCTTTGGTCCATTTGACTTGCCTACTACTGCTGAAGTTTATGACAATTCTTTCAAATTAATTTACCACAGTTTAGTGGAACCTTGTTTTGGGATGAGAGAGAGAAATAAATGACAACCGCCCACAAAGAACTTTCCTTCAATAATTTATTTACACAACAGGAACATCAAAGGTGTTGTCTCATCTCAACGGCTATCAACAAAATAGTCTTGCTATCAGGAAAGAGCTCGAATAAATTTCCCTTCATTCCATCATGCCATGTTAAGTTTTCTTAGAACAGTGGTTGCAAACTGGCGTCACATGGGATGGATCAAGTTAACATATATTTTGTTGGGCACATGAAGTGTATAAACGCTACAGCTAACAGTGGCCATGTACTAGAAGTAAGACTTAAACTTTTGTTGGTGTAAACCCCTGGGAGTTTTGAATCATTTATCATTACTGTATAAAACTTAGCCTCCACGAGCTAATGTCATATCCTTTTACCATAATCATTCCCATTCTTCAAGATCTATCTTAAGCACCACTATTTCCATAATAATTTTGCTGATCAGTTTAGTCTTGTTATTTTTTCCTCTTCTAATTCCTAGAGTTCAGCTGTACCACTGTTTTGGCAGTTCTAGTCTATTCTTGTTTTGAATTATTATTATTTAAATCTGAATCATGTGTAATTGCTTAATGGCTGCTAACATCACAAAACAGAGACAATCTGACATTATGTGCCTCTTAATGAAAATACATAAAACCATTTTTGAAATAGTCTTGAAAAAAAAAGGAGACCAAATCTAATCATGCTTCTAGCTATAACCAGTCATTTATAGGATATATAGAAGACAGAAGAATGTGTTGAACTGTACCATGGGAAAACAAGCAGCAAAATCCAGGAAAACAATCTCTTTCTTCAAACAGAAGAATTGCAAGGGGGAAAAAAAAGAGATGGAGGGGAAACCATAGATGAAATAACCAAATTAAAACTAACTAGATATTTGGTATTAAGGAATTATTGTATGGCCTCTTTTCTTCTTGCGTGAAACCAGAAGTGTCCCAGATAGAAGCTACTCTGGTTTCATGCAAGAGGAAAAGAGACCATGTTGGAACGAAGCAATGGTTCTTATTAAAGCTTCGCCTTGGAAATGGCACGTGTCGTTCTGCTCACATTTCTGTTCAAGTCTTATAGCAAGCCCGCTATTGACAGAGTAGGGTATATAATCCTACCACAGGGCAGGGCAGCAAGTATTTTGAAGACTACTATACTCTGTAACGGGAAAGACTATTCTGGGTGAGAAGGGAAAGGGTACATGTTCTGGGTAGGAAGAGGCACAAACGCATGTGATATATTTGGAAGTCAGTAAGTAGACTTGTTTTTAGGAGTAGCATAGATACAGCCAGAAGGTAGAATAGATCTGAGTAGAAGAATAGAGACTATCAAAGCTAGAGAGGGAGGGTACAATAGCGTTTAAATTCCAAACTCACATGCAGCTAACTTGGTTTTACATTGAAGGCTAGACTTTGGAATGGAAAGCTATAGCTCAGTGATCCACATGTGTAATTTTAAATTTGCTAGTAGCCACATTAGAATATAAAAAAAAGATGAGATTAATTTTAATGTATTTTATTTAACTCAATATGTCCCACTCAACCTCCTGTTATATTTTCCTTATTTATCATTGTATTCCCGGCACTCAGTGAAGAAGTGACAAGGAATTCTACAGCAGTTCACTGTCAGTAGGGAAAGGGTGATTTGGTTTCATGGCTTGGCCTCCCAAAGAGAAGGCATTTTTGAATAAGGATAAAATAGTAATGACCTGTATGCAAACATCGAGCTGAGAATACTGTTCTTCCTTTTGTCTAGGGTAAGAAAAAGGAGCAACCTCTTCTTAAGAGGACTGCCAGAGAAATTGTGCCATCTGGGGAGAGCCAGATTTTAGAGTAAGGAGGTAGTGGGAACATTTAATGAAAAGTATAGGAACACTGGAGCGAGTTTATAAGAGGTGCAGTCCTGGAGATCACATTATTGTTAGAAGGTAGGATGACATGGGGAGCTAGATTGGATGGGAGATTGATTAGACAGGCCTAAGAAGGGTAGGTGATGAGGGGTCATTGGAGAATTTTTACCAAAGTTACTCTCAGAGAACCCTAAGGGAATCATAAAGGATCACAGAGATGAAGGAGAGTGTTGGAAGGTGGGCAGAAGGAACTTGGATGGAGTGAACTATTCTTGGGTTCCAGACTGATGGAAAGTAGTTTAAGTGCTGTGGGTAAGAGAAGTAAGAAAGAAGTCTAAGTGCTGTATGCCAGGTAAGAGGCCTCTGGACTGGCTGGCTTTTTGTGTCCATTCCACCAGATGGATAATGAATTAGATGAGACCCAGAACTTGAGGATTTAAATGAGAAGGGCTGAGAAAGGTTGTGACAGTAGGGACATTTCAAAATAAGGACCTGTAGTTCTTGATGACTGGATGTGATCAAGGAAGAGAAGTTGCTTTATTAACATTTATGAATGTTCACTATTTATTAGGCACCTTATGTACATTATATTTAAGCCTTATAAAATCCTGTAAAGTAAGTGGGATGAATTACTATTTTTGTAGACAGGGAAACTTATGTTTAGAAAGATTATAATAACTTGCTTAAGCTGACACACAACTAGTAAGAAGTAGAAACAGGACTAACCCCGATCCAGTTGACTCCAAAGTCCTTTGCTGTTGCTTCTCTATGATATCTTTCCAGAGAGGAGAGAGAAAGGGATCAAAAAAGATTGGATTTTTAAACTTGGGAATTTACTGACAGAAATGGAAGAGTCAAAGGAGGAAACTATTTTGTTGTAAAAAGGATAGGTTTATTTTAGGCCTGTTGAATTAGGGGTAATAATGGGATATTCATGTGGACATGATGAGGATGCAGTTAGAACTTTGAGACTTGGCTCTGAGAGAACCAGGAGAGGAGATAAAATGAAAGTGTGTGTGGTTGAATATATAAGTATAGATATATATATTGTCTAAAGAGTAAGTTGAATATAGAAATGAATCATTTATTTAAAGATTTTAAAATTGAAATATGTAAAATTTCTGAGTATTGTAAAGATTGTAATATATTCATTTTTAGAATAGATCTTATGTCATATATGCAAGCATGAAAAATTACCTCTATAGATATATTGAAAGCAATAATATATATATAAAACAATATATATGTGTGTGTGTGTGTATATATATATATATATATTTCCTTTTTTTTTGGTGAGGAAGATTCGCCCTGAGCTAACATCTGTTGCCAATCTTCATCTTTTTCCTTGAGGAAGATTGGTGCTGAGCTAACATCTGTGCCATTCTTTCTCTATTTTGTTTGTGGGATGCCTCCACATCGTGGCTTCCTAAGCAATGTGTAGGTCTGCGCCTGGGAGCTGAACTGATGAATTCCAGGCTGCTAAAGTGGAGCTCGTGAACTTAACTACTATGCCACCAGGCTGGCCCCCTATATGTATGTGTTTTTTAGTATATACTAAAACTAGCATCCTGCAATAGTAATTTACATTATACTGGCTCTAATAACATTGCATGAGGGTCTTTGGACTCAAAACATTAATAATTGATGATTTTAATATACCACATAATATTCTGTCTTGTAAATGAAAGGTTATTATATGTAAATAATGGAGTCATGTAATAGTCTGGGTTAGATAGTGTACTAAATCTCCCTAGCTTCAATGGGAGTTTCACTTGTAGATTTTTAAACAAACATGTATTGAGAGCCTGCTTTGTGCTAAACATTTTTCACATGTGCTATTTCGTTTAGTTTTCAAATGACTCTTAGATTTGAGACTTTTTTTTTCATAGTGAAGAGGATATAACTTTAATATGCTATGTCAGTGATGATGATAATACCATTTTGATAGCACTTTAGAGCAAACAGCAGTTTCATGTGCATAATTCATTTAGTACAAGAGTCAATGTGCTATATGTCACAAAATTCTGAAACTTATCTAGTCCTTACATACCTATTGTGAGGAAAGTATTATTATCATAATACTTACAATGAGGAATGTGAGACTTAAGAAGTTAAATAGCTTGACCAAGGTTACATGCCTAGTGAAGGAAAGATCACAAATGAGTTTAAGTACATTACAATTTAAGCCATTGCGATTAGTACCACTATCAGCCTCGGCCTTGACAAAAACTGTATGCAGTAGCTAAAATAAAACAAAATGTGAAAGACAAATGTCTTCTTCACATTGGTATTGCATGTCATTTTAGTACTTAGTTGCCTTATAGAAATCATACCAATATTTAATAATATATTTGTTTCTAATTTGCCTGGATTGTTTTATAAATTTGTTTTAAAACTCAGTTATGTCTAGAGGCAACAGATTGAATAGATGATCTCTAGCTGTCTTCCCACTCCTAACCCCCTAAGCATATCATGCAATTACTCTTTTAGGAAAGAAAGAAATAGAAAATTATATACTTGAAGGCATACTCACCAGGAAAGAATTAAAAGGTGCCTTGATCCTTCAGGTGCTCTCTTGTATTTTTATGTTGTTCAACTATTGTAAGATCTGAAATCTGTGCTTTCTGTGAGGAGATAATACTGTGAAGAAATAATATTCTGGAAATTTCTGGAGCATTTGAGTGTGATAGAGCTGATTGGATGGCATTTTATCTTTGAACTTATTTTTGTTTTTAAAGAGCAAAGATATAGACATATAGCTTGTTGACTTTTTTTTTTAATCAGTCAAGTAACATCTCTTGGTTTAAAACAAAGGAGAATTTCTGATATTCCTTTAAGTGGTCTAAGTAGAGGCAATTTATTGATGTCACTTTTGGATTTGTTTGAGCAAGTCCTAAAGTTGTGAGAAGATATCTGCCCTTTCTTTTTGTGTGTTGTGAGAAAAAGAAACAAGCTCGTCAACTGGTAGAAATAAAAGAACCAACTAAGCCTGTACTACAGACTAGATAGAACTACTAGTCAGGCCTCGGTTAAGCTCTGAAAACTACTTATCCATGTAACATGCCTTTCCTGGGCTTGTCACCTCATTGCTCCTGACTGCCCGACCATACCTCATTATTGGTGTCCCATCAGAGCCCTTTCTCCTTGGGCAGGGCATCAGGCTGTAGGTCTCCCAAAGATCAGCCCTTTTTATATTTAAAATGCGCATATCTTATCTCCTGTTCCTTCAAAGCTCTGTTGTGTGCTGTTTTCTGAGAAATTAACCCATTATTTTATATTGATGCACGATCATCTATTATTCCCTTGAGCCTACTTGAGAACTGATGTGGTGTATTTACACTAGACTTTAATTGAGGATTTGAGTGGTAGCACAGTTAGGCTGTGTGATCTTGAGCACTTTTGGTAACATCTCTGAGTCTCATTTTCTCTTATGATAAATGGCACAAGTAAAGATTTATTTCTAGGGTTAACTGTGTAGTGCTACACATATGTAAAGTATAATCGTTAAGGCATTTTTGTGGTGTCATCTGGATACTCAAGAACGTACACTAATGGGAATCTTCAGATGCTATGGCTTGCTAGAGAAAGAAGCATTTTTTTTTAACTTTTTTGTCTTTTAGGAAGATCAGCCCTGAGCTAACATCTGTTGCCAATCTTCCTCTTTTTTTCCCCTCCCCAAAGCCCCCCAGTACATAGTTGTATATCCTCGTTGTAGGTCCTTCTCGTTCTTCTATGTGGGACACCGCCTCAGCATGGCCTGATAAACGGTGCCATGTCTCAGTCCAGGATCTGAACGTGCGAACACTAGGCTGCTGAAGTGGAGTGCACGAACTTAACCACTCAGCCACAGGGCTGGTTCCAAGAAAGAAGTGTTTCTGAGTGCATATCACAAAATATAGTCTGGTACTGATACCAATTCTCTTGCAGTTACTACTACTAGTACTTTTAAGAAACTATGATGGAGTTTACAGAGAATTGGGATTGAAGTGATTTTTATAGCTGCAGAACCGAAGTTTTTTCCAGATGTTCTTTGAGTTGTCCTGGTATGTATGATGATCCTAGATGCATTTAATTTAGAATTACTCATGTTAATAATGAAACCAGTTATAGAAAGCATGAGTATTATGAGTGGAAATCTGATCAGATCATGAAAACAAAGACTTGGATCCTTCTTTCTTTTGCTTCATTCAGGCAGATCTTTCCTTTTTTGGAAATTAGCTTCAGGGATGTAACATACAGCATGTTGGGCATGGTTAACAATACTGTATTGTATTTTTGAGAGTCGCTAAGAGAGTAGATCTTAAAACTTATCATCTCAAGAAAAAAATCTGTAACTGTGTGGCAATAGATGTTAACGAAACTTGTGTTAATCATTTTGCAATGTATACATATATCAAGTCATTATATTGGACACCTAAAATGAATACAATGTTATGTGTCAATTATATCCCAATTTAAAAAACCAAAAACAGGGCGGGCCCCATTGCCTAGTGGTTAAGTTCAGTGCCCTCTGCTTTGGCGGTCTGGGTTCAGTTCCTGGGCATGGATTTACACCACTCGGCAGCAGCCATGCTGTGGCAACGACCCAGACACAAAATAGAGGAAGATTGGCACAGATGTTAGCTCAGGGTGAATCTTCCTCAGGAGAAAACCCCCCCCAAAACAAATAAAAATTAATTTCAACATATTTTCATTTTGCCAGTAACACTGTATATCATTAAGGGGAGAAGGACTTACCTCTATTGTAGTTCTGCAAAGCCTTGGGAAATAGAGGGAAAATAAAATGCCTGAGCGGGAAATTGACTAAATGACCTTACAGTTCTCTTATTTCCTCTTTCCCTCATGAGGAATACAGTGAAACTGCCTGTGGGTACTCTCAGAGAAGTATACTTAGAAAAGACTTGATAAATGTGTAGATACAAACTTGATTCAGATTGCATCCTTGATTAAAGAATAATTAGAGACCAAGTTCAAGCTATTTTTATTCTCTCTGGGTTTTGTAGTTCTAAACTGTTTAAAAGAAGCTTCATTTTGTCCAAAGAAAGATGTATTTTCATATTTTCTCTTAATATATTTATAAAATTGATGACACACTGTTTTAAGAAAGCTAAATATGTATATAGCAAAGGACTGTTTCTTGCTTTTGAGTCTTCTGTATACTTTTCTTACCTTAAATAAATGATCAGAAACTACTTCCCTGAGGTAAATGATCAAAAGGCCAAGTATAGCTCAGATTTGTTGTTGTGGTTAGTGTTGATTCTGACTCCTAGTGCCCCTGTGGACAGCGAAGTGGAACCCTGCGCTGTCTTTTTGTGCCATCCTCTCACCTTCTGGCGCTATATCGGACAATTCTCTGCTGCTATTCAGAGGGTTTTCATGGCCAGTTTTTTCGGAAGTGAGTGGCCAGGTACTTCTTCCTAGTCTGTATTATTCTGGAAGCTCTGCTGAAAGCTGTTTACGATGGATGACCTTGCTGGTATTTGAAATACCGGTGTGGCATAGCTTTCAGCATCACGGCAACATGCAGCTGCCACACTTTAACAACTGGACAGGTGGTTTGGTTCTGACCAGGAAACTGAACCCGGGCCACAGCTGTGAGAGCTCTGAATCTTAACCACTAGACCACCAGGGCTGGCTGCTTCAGATTTATTATTTAAAAGAAAAAAAGGAGTTAGTTATTTTGGTTGCATTTATACATGTATTTCTAGTTATTTGCGTCATTAAGAACATGAACTTGAGTTAGACTGCCTGACTTCAAATTATGGCTATTTATCTAAGATTATTTTAAGAATTGAGTTTATTTGGAAAGCACTTAGTACAGTGCCTAGCACATAGTAAATGCAGTGTTTAAGTATTTATCAAACAAATTTTAAAAAGTTACATCATGAGAAATCAGATGACCTCCAAGTTCGTAATACCCGTATAGTATTTGAACAGAGTATGAGCTCAGTGGACAGTTTTGGATTTGTGGTTGCCTTACTTATAATATGTGCCTGGCAAATTTTAGATGAATGACACCAAACACAAAAATGCTCATCATCATTTTATTTGTTGTCACATTGCTATTTTACATAGCTTCTCATATTTTCTTGAAGCATTGAAAAATATATTTGATTTGTTTTCCGAATTCTGATAACAGATCCCTTGAATCTCATCTCTCTAAAGATACGTCAGCTTGGCTGCTTAGTTGTTAAAACTGCTGAATTGGTTTGCCTGTGGAAGAACTATTTTAGATAGTTGTTATCATAGTGCTAATGTGAAAGTGTTAATATATCAAAGCTCCTTGGCTAAAAGGCTTGTTTCTTAGAAAATGGAATGAACAATTTAAAAACTCTTATGACTGAGACTGTTTTTCTGCCTCTTCTTGACATTTGTGGATAAAATTAGAGTTACTCTAATGATTCGGCATGGAGTGTAAACAAAACCATAGCAAAGTATTAAATATAGTTGGCAATCACACTAGTATATGCCCATGTGTTTTATAGATCTGTTTTTTCCCTGGAGTGGTTGTATTGTACATAGATCATTTCCTTTAGCAGCAGGGAAGTAGTTTCCTAGAGGAATAAGTGACTAATGCATCAAATCTTCTTTAGACTTTGGGGGGTAGATGATGTTAGATAGGGACTCCAGGTATCACACGAACATTTTCTTACAAAGAGATATGAGAAGAGAAAAGAAAGATTATGATTTAGAATAACAGGTAACTCGTGGTATAAGGAACATTTAGAGTACAGAGGTGAATATAGGTATCCTTTTGTTGTTTACTATGGGCATTGGTGTCACGTAAGTAAGCTCACTCTCTAAATTTAGTAAGAAATTTATGGGACTTTAGGATTCAATAAAGAAGAAAGATTACAAAATATTTGGTTTTAAAAGAATGTACTATTAAATAAAAATGTATGACAAGTTGGTGCAAAATAATTTTAGAATGAACCTACCGCACAAGATGTGGAGCTATTAAAACTCTCATACACTACTGGTGGGAGTATAAACTGGTACAACCACTTGGAAAATAGTTTGGCAGCATCTTTTTAAGTTTAAGCATATTTTTGGCAGCATCTGTCTGCATACCTTGTGATCCACTGCAACGTGTATTCCCTTCTCCTAAATGTGTATGTATGTGCACCTAAAGACGTATACAAGAGTATTGATAGCACTGTTATCTGTAACAGCTGAAAATTGGAGCAACCCAAATATCCATCAATAGTAGAATGAATGGATAAATTGTTATATATTACTACAATGGACTACTCCATAGCAATGAGAATGAACAAACTACAAGCAACATAATGTTGAATGAAAGAAGTGGATACAAAATAATTTTTGTCATATGATTTCATTGATGAAAAGTTAATGAAAAACTACTCTGTGGTGTTAGAAGTCAGGACAGGATTTACCTTTGGGGAGGAGTAGGAGATCGTGATTGAGAAGGGGCAAGATGATGACTTCAGGGCTCTGGAAATGTCCTATTTCTTGATGTGGATAATGTGATTCAAGTTTGTTCATTGTGATAATTCATTGGTCTTCATAGTTATGATAGGTGTACTTTTCTGTATGTATATCTAGATAAAAAGAGTTAAAAAAATATGTCCCAGGATATCAGTGATTTGTTATGGTATCTGGAATACCCTTGACAGAGGAACAGTAGGGTATAATTTAAAAGGCATTACAGTAGGAAAAATTAGGCTTTTTTTCTTTCTCTCTCTTTTTTTCCACAAGAACTTGCTGTCTGCTAGTTTGGGGCAAGTTATTTCTCCTCTTTAAACCTCAGGTACTCCTTTGTAAATAGAGAAAATAGTATTTTTGAAGATCAACAGCACAGTTGATTTTAAACTATTATAAAACATGGTGTATTTGCAGCTGTTCTTGTTAAATGAATCAAAGACGTATCAAAGATCAAGGGTCGTGACATTCAAAGAAGTGAACATCTGTAGGTAAGAATGAATGCTGTATTTAAATTTAGGCAAGCAATCATTTGTGAAAAGCTGAGCAGCAGACACATGAGTTGTTAAAGGGTGTGCTGAAAGGCCCCTATCTACTGGCTCTTTCTCATAATATGTGAGCATTCTTAAGTGTCTCTCATCTACAAACAGTAAATTCATTCCTCAAACAAGTATCCACTTTAGCTGTTGCTTCATAGCTAAGCTTTCGAAATAGTCTATATTCATGATTTCTTTTTCCTTACTTCTTCCCTTCCTTAACTCACCGTCCGGCTTCCAGACCCTTCACTATAAGGAAAATGCACTCTCTGAGGTCAATAATTATCTTCCAATTGCCAAATCCCAGGTTCTCAGGCCTTTTCTATTATTTATTCTATCTTTGAATCACTTCTCTCTTGGCTTCTGTAACATGTCTTTTCTAAGCAAATAGTACTACAGGTTGGCAAGAAGTGCTGGTTGAAAGATAGAATGAACGATTTTACTTACATATGTCTGGTGTGTTTTCTCAGTCTTATCTGAGACTTCTCTTTCTTTATCCTAGTGTCTCCACGGTTTTACCCTTAGTTCTCTTCTCTTGTCCATGTCCTCTTCTTGAATAATCCCATCAAATCCATAGTTTTAGTCTTCTGTTTCTATTTGTACAGTGATTGTTCCATCCCAGACTTCTTTTCTGAGCCCCAGACTCCTATCCAAAGGTCCTTTGTCCTTTGATCCACTTTCGTAATCTGCTTTTGTTTCATTTACACAATATTCTCTTTTATATCTCTGGTGGTCTCAATGTATATATACACACAACACACATACATACATGCAATATGTATAATGACGGTTTCTTTCATTCCCTATATTGTTTTTATTTCTCTACATTCTTTTTTCTCCTTTTTATTTTTTATCTTTGTTTTCATGTTAGAGACTTTCCAAAAATGTCTGTTTGTGATCTCTGGCTGTACTCCCATGTTTATTTATATTCTTCTTCTTCTTATTTTTCCTGAGGAAGATTCACCCTGGGCTAACATCACTGCTAATATTTCTCTTTTTTTTTTTTTTTTTGAGGAAGATTAGCACTGAGCTAACATCCTTGCCCATCTTCCTCTACTTTTTATATGTGGGATGCCTGCCACAGCATGGCTTGTGAAGCAGTCTGTAGGTCCGCACCCGGGATCTGAACCAACGAACCCCAGGCCGCCGAAGTGGAACATGCGAACTTAACTGCTGTGCCACTGGCCTGGCCCCATAATCTTCCTCTTTTTGTATGTGAGTCACCACCACAGCATGGCCACTGACAGATGAGTGGTGTAGGTCTGTGCCTGGGAACTGAACCCAGTCAGCTCAAGTGGAAAACACCAAACTTAATGACTAGGCCACTGGGGCTGGCCCTGTACTCTCATATTTAAAAGTGAGGCACTAAAAAGCTGATTAGAACTTTTGTGTTTGTAAAGCTTATTGACTGAAGAGAAGGTGATTAGGCTGGGCCATTCTCTGGGGGACACCCTACTGTGAGTATCCATGGATCTTTTCTCTTTGACTAGTAACTTCTCCCAGAAAGGAATCCTTTAATTTTCTTCCTAGTGAGGAAAAGATGGGCTGCAAGAATTCTTATTGGTAAATGGGGAAAGGGGGCTAGAAAACTTATGATTTAGTAGATAGACTTGCACTTAATCTGCCCAATTTTGGTAAGATTTTCCTGCTTTTAGCTCTGCATGGTATTTTTAAGTTCAGAGTCCAATGTAGCAAACATTAATGCTTCTCACAAATATTTCTAGTTCTCCTCCTCTCTTCGAGGTTAAATGCATCCTTGTGATATGCTTTGGCTAATGGAAGGCAACTAGAGATGATGTGAATCACTTCTGAGCAGGAGCATTTAAATACCGGTGTGACACTCACTCCTACCATGGCAGTTATGTGAAACACGTATTGATATGGCCAGCATCTGGAGGATAGCTGCCCTAAAGAGTTGCCCGTCTGAATAAGAATAAACTATTGTACCAAACCACTGAGGTTTTGGGGGTTGTGTAGTATGTCCTGGCAAATGTGTTAAAACTTCTAGAAAGTAAATCTCTGGTCTTTTGTCAGGATGGGAGAAGGGCAGTTTCTTGATTGTATAGGGTGAGGGAGGTGATCTGAAGAGTCTAAATTTTTCCTATATGGTCTCTCAGTCAGTCCTGCTTTTAGCTTCACCTGCACTTTCATTTTCAGAGGGATTCTGGGCTTCTGTAATGAGAATCAGCCTGCTTCTGAGCTTTGCCCTACTGCCACCGTAGGTTTGAGCTTTCTTTGTTCTTTTTTCTTCCAGCTTCCCAAATTTTGTTACCATCACCTCCTTTTCTCCTCTCCCTTTGGGTTTATGTAATTTTTAATTCCTCTCATTCCTGTCCTTTTAGTGAAGTTTTCAGAGGGGATCTGTGATAAATACCAATGTTCAAAACATCAAGTTTAATAAGAGGACTTATTAGTGTAACTAACTTGGTCAAGTTATTTTATATCTGTGGTCTTTAGTTTCCTTATCTGTGATTAATAAATTATTTAGATGATCAACAATGTCTCTTTAGCTCTAAAGTTTGTAGTGTTCTTATTCTTTGGTATAGTATGGGAGAAAAACAAAACAAAAGAAAAATTTCTATCATTTAATATTTTGAGCACCCAAAACATTTGAGGCATTATTACAAATAAACTTCCCTTATTAATGACTAATACATGGTTGTTTATGATATATTATAGATCTCTGGAAAGTACAGAATGTGGTTTTTACATCATTAATTTATTCAGTAGTGTTTTCTTTTTTATTCTTTTATACTAAATAAGTACTCAGTGCTGACATTACATTGTCTGATTTAGGAATTTTCTCCTTAGTCCTTTGATTGTTTATATATGACTTTTAAGTTTCAGAATATAGCATTGGAGTCTTGTTGATACATTCCTAGTATTTTATTTACAATGAGATTTATATTCTCATTGAGTCTTTAAAATGATTTTCTGAGAATCATAATATTGCTTGTTCAAAATTTGTTATGTACTTACATTTAAATGTAAAAGCACTGTCCTGGAATGTATATAGAAATACAGCTTTTTATGATTTCACAAATATTTGAACTTCATCTACTGTTTATTTGCTTGTGATTCAAGGACTGGGAGTAATGGTAAAGTACATAATGCAAAACAAGGTATACATAACTGATCTATGGTTATACTACAACATTTTTAAGTCTTTGTGAATTTTTATAAATATGAAAAAAATGAAAAAATATTCATGACCAAAGTAGGTGTTCAAAGTATTAGTAAATTCTGATGTTACTAAATTTTATGTAGTGTTTGGATACTACTTAATCTTGAACACATCTTATCACCATTCACTTTTTAGATTCTTTTCTTTTTTAAAAAAATCATATTAAGGAATACCCAAGTAGACACAAAACAGTACTTTAGTTGCAACAGTGAAATTCACTAAACATTTAATTGGTACCTTTGACATTAAGAGCTGGACTCTGGAGCCCTTGTCAAATTCAATGAGCTTCGTTTTTGAAACAGAATTGAGCAAATGATTTTAAATTATAAAAGGGGAAATATAAGAAAGACATAAGGAAGAAAATATTCCTGGTAAGGATTACAAAATAGATAAAAGAGAGAAGGAATAGAATCCATTTCCTGGATTTATTTATAATTATGGCATTACATTGTTCAAGGCTGTATTAGGAAACTGGTCTAGAGGCTTACCTAATTATAATAGCACCAACTATCTGTCTGGTTTACAGACTGTCTGTAAACACTGTTATTGTCTTTATGAGGAAACTAAGGCACAGAGATGTTAAGTATGTTACCATCTAGCTAGTCGTTGATGGAGCTGTGATTTGAACTTAGGCAGTCTAAGTATATTTATATTATTATATAAATATATTATTATGTTAATATTTATATATATTTTATATGATGTATAAACGAAATATTTAAAAATGGAAATGGAGTCAAATCTCTCTTATCTGGTACATTCTGAATCAATAGTTGGTCAGTTAATTGGAAATGTCAGTGAAAGCAGTAAATCATAAAAGTGACACATACACACTTTAAAACTTATGAATATATATTCACATGATGTGTTGTCTACATTTTCCGAATTTGCTTTCTTCAAAGTTGAACAAGAATTTAAAGACACTTGTAAAGCAAGCTGTGTAAAGAATCTTTCTAGATTTTTGTAATTTTAAAAGTCTTTTTATAGATGTCTGTTCTGTACTTAATCCAACAAATTTTTTAGCTACTTGCCTTTACCTTCTTAAAGCTTCCACAAGCATAAACATCCACCTTTCAATTTTATAATTCAACAGTTTATGTAATATTTAACTAAAGTAATCACAATAAGAAGTGGAACTGACATTAATAGTCTTGGTATCCGATAAAACTGAATTCTTAGAAACCATATAACTTCACTGATATGAGCAGAAGTTCAGGGCATACTTGAAAACAACCTCTTAGCCTTGAGCAGTTAATGTGGCATGGAGTTAGAGTGTTTTATGGAGGATATGGAGAGCATTAGTTTATCTGGTAGGTTAGTTAAGAGGAGAGCAGTTTGGGGGCTGGCCGGATGGCGCAGCGGTAAAGTTCGCATGTTCTGCTTTGGCGGCCCAGGGTTCACCGGTTCGGATCCTGGGTGCAGACATGGCACCGCTTGGCAAGCCATGCTGTGGTAGGTGTCCCATGTATAAAGTAGAGGAGATGAGCACGAGTGTTAGCTCAGGGCCAGTCTCCCTCAGCAAAAAGTGGAGGATTGGCAGCAGATGTTAGCTCAGGGCTAATCTTCCTCAGAAAAAAAGAAAAGAGAAGAGCAGTTTAAAAAGCTTCTATTTATACATCCAAAAGAATTTAAAGCAGGATCTCAAAAAGAGGTTTGCATATCCATCTTCATAGCAGCATTATTCACAATAGCCAAGAGGTGGAATCAACCCAAATGTCCATCAGTGGATGAATTGATAAACTATGGTGCAGTCATACAATAGAATATTATTCAATCTTAAAAAGGAAGGAAATCCTGTCACATGTACAATGTGAATGGACCTTGAGGATGTTATGCCAAGAGAAATAAGCCAGTCACAGAAAGACAAATCCTGTATGATTCCACTTATATGAAGTAGCTAAAATAGTCAAATTCATAGAAATAGAAAGTAAAATGGTGGTTACCAGAGACTAGGTAGTGGAGGAAAAGGGGAATTGTTGTTTACTGGGTATAGCCTATGTTTCAGTTTTGCAAAAGTGAAAAAGTTCTGGACATGTGTTTCACAATAATGTGAATGTACTGAACGCTACTAAGTACGGTAAATTTGATGTTACATTTTTTACCAAAAATAAAGAAAAAAGCTTCTGTGTGTTATTTTTTCTGCTTTTTAATAGTTTACGTACTTTTTATTAAAAATTCAGATAATGCAGAAATATGGATGAAAGAAAATCTCCCATAAATTCATTTTCTCTAGTATAACGATTGTTAATATTTTGGCGTATATCTTTCTTTTCTTTTACCCATGCATATGGGGTGTATGTGTGTCTATGGATGTGTTCGTGTGTATAAACAATGTATATTTTTATTTATATTTTAAACAAAATGAGGTATGTGTATTTTTTTATAACTGGTTTTAAGAAAACACTTATCCGTTTATTGTATCTTCCCATATTTTCACATTGTCATCATGTTTTATGACTAAGTACTTTACAGTATAAATATAACCGTCATTTATTTAATTTTCTCCTGTTGATGGGCATTTGGATTTTCTAGTTTTGCCTATTGTAAACAATGAAATGAAATTCTTCTTGGGTATCTTTGGCCAGAAAATAGTGGAGTAATGCCTTTAAAGTTCTGAAGGAAATTATTTCCAACCTAGAATTCTGTGTCCAGCCAAACTTTCAGTTAAATTTAAGGATAGATTAAGGATATATTCAGACATGTACGAAATCAGAATTTGTATCTCTGAAGCTTCCTATCTCAGCAGGTTTCTTGGGAATATGTGCTAGCAAAATAAAAGAGAATATGAAGAAAGAGAAAAGTAGATCCAATCCCAGAAGATAGTGAAAGAAAATCAAAAGTTGATGGCTAAGTAGCAGGCCTAGAGAATGAATCAGTCTAGATTAGAGTGCAAAGATAGAAGATTGTTAGAAAAATACCTCTGGAGAAAAAGGCATATGTGATAGATGGCTGAAGCCACCTGTTCATTTGTTAGTAAGAAAAAACAAAAAACTAATTAAATTTTTTCCCGAAATTTATTTTGAAAAATACATCACAGATAATTTTTTTAAAATGAGGTGAAATAAAATATGATACAATTTAAAGCAATTGATGGAGTGTGTGAAAAGAGAACACAGTTTGCAATGATGCAAAGAATATTCTCGTTCAAATGGTCTATGGGTTATGGCATTGGACCCGTAATAAATGAAATGCTATGCTAACATACCATCTGGTCCTGCAGTGAACTGTTTTGCTGTTTCAAATGGTGTTGATTGATAAGTAATCAACTTTTAGACAGAGCATGGAAATTGTAATTATGTTTACAGAAAATAATACAAAAATAAAAGAATGTGAAACTTTAAAGATACAGCTCATGGAAGAGGGGAGGTGAAGTGGATGAAAGAGTGGAGGAAGAGTGTGGACAATAATATCTTCATGTGACAGCAAAGAGAGATGAGAAAAGAGATGAGTGTTAAGAAAACAATAGAAATATGAGTTTATTGTTTAAGTTTTTAAAGGTAACTTATAATTACAAAAAATATTGGTAAAAGGAGGTATATGTGTCAATTGAGTTAAGTGAGCTAAAGCCTAATTTTTTACAGAAAGGTATCACAATATACCTCCTAAATTGATAAGGCATTGAGATATATACATACTGTTTAGAGATATGAAGGATCTTGTCTGGAAGAACTAGAGTCAGAAATGGTTAAGAGGACTTGGACCAGGGATGGAAAAGAGTAAAGCTGTACATCAATATGTATATCGATATTTTTAAACTATATGTATGTGTATGGTTAAAAGAAAAAGTAGGATAGGGATTATCTTTTGAAGGACAGTTTGAAGTCATTATAAAACTCTGGGATACCGATGCCATTTTGTAGCATGAACTTAGCTGAGTCTGTAGGTGTTTGAAGTTTTTTAAACAGCTATTGTACGTGAGAAAGTGTTATCTGTCCCTAATTAGAGGATGGCTGGGGGTTTCCAAAATTGAGGACAGTTTTGCTTGAATTACAAAGATGAGAAAAATGGGCCTCCCAGTGATCGTCTTTGTTAGAGGTAGTTTCCCTCCTTTGAACTATTATGGTATCTCTAGTAGGATACTTAATACCTAAGATGGTTATTATATAGATAAGCATTTTAACTCCCCAGTTACTTCTGGACTAGACAACTATTACATAAGAACAGGAGTGTCCTTGTCTTACTATGTTTTCATACTATGTCATGTCTTCAAAAAGCACAATGCCTTTCATGTAGTAATATCTTTCTTTTTAGTTATTTAACAAGTATTTGGGCACCTGTTATGTTCTAGGCAGCATACTATACTCAGTGTACAGTGGTGAATAGAAGAGACATAGCCTTTGCCCTCAGGGAAGTTGCATTCTAGTGAGGGAGGCAGATAATAGGCAGGTAAAAAACAATTTATACATGAATATTAGTTGGCTCTTACTACTAAACAACTACCTCGAATCTTAGTGGCTTGAAACAACAACCTTAAGTTTTCTTCATGAGTCTACAGGTTGACTCGGTGCTACTGCTCATCTGGGCTGGGCTCGACCAGTCTTGCCTGAGCACACTTATGTGTCCAGGGCAACTTGGCTCTGCACCCTGTGGTTTCTTATTTCTAGCATCTAGCTAGGACTTTTTCTCATGGTAAAGAAGAGGCATGATGGAGGAAGGAGAAATGTAGAAGTGCCTTTTTAAGCTTCTGCTTACATCGAGTCCTGTTGGTTAAAGCAAGTCACATGGCTGAGAGTCCTAGTGTGTGGCAAAAGGCAAGGCTGTAGGGTCGTCATTAATAGAGGCCAATAATGCAACCAATGCAATCTACCACAATACAAAATACATGGAGAAAAGTGCTATGCACATGCTTCAATATAGAAAGAATATAGGTGGTTAGGGAAGGCCTTTCTGAGAGGAAAGAATGAATGAACAAAACTTCTCCAATTCAAACTAAAAAAGATAATTAAATAATCAGCAATTCTATTGTTAGTTGGCTCTAATTGGGGGAGCTCTTCCAGAATGAAATTTTTTTTCTTGTCTAGTGTGTCTGACAGAAGGAGCTGGTAAGATAACCAGGGCACTGAGATGAGCCGAAGCATGTCAGCTCTGCAGCCAGATTCTAGCCAGTTCTATTACACAGCCACAAGTGGCACTCCTTACCCTGCCTTTCAATGATCCATCAAGAAGACTGTATAGATCTGTTTAAAAAAAACAAACAAAAGTCAAAAAGTTTACCATGGCTTTGCTTTGTTTTTGTAGTACTTGCAGCAGCAGCAGTGGTAACAGTAATTGTCTTCGCAGTAATAGTAGAAGCTATCAGGCACTGAGCACCAAATATACGCAGAAACCACACTAGGCATTGTACACAAAATATTATTAATCCTTGCATTGATCCTGTAAGGCAGGTATTATCTTTGTTTTACAGATTTAGAGAGGTTAAGTCTCGCTCAAAATATCATAGCTTGTAGGGGCTGGCCCCGTGGCCGAGTGGTTAAGTTCGCGCGCTCCGCTGCAGGCGGCCCAGTGTTTCGTTAGTTCGAATCCTGGGCGCGGACATGGCACTGCTCATCAGACCACGCTGAGGCGGCGTCCCACATGCCACAACTAGAAGAACCCACAACGAAGAATATACAACTATGTACCGGGGGGCTTTGGGGAGAAAAAGGGAAAAATAAAATCTTTAAAAAAAAAAAAATCATAGCTTGTAAATGTTAGAGCTAGCATTTGAGGCTTAGTCTGTTTGATTCTGGTTTGTTTGATTCCAAAGTCCATGGTGTTTCCACTATGGCAAGTGGAAAGACAGGAGTATGCAGCCCTTAAGAGTCTGGAACTTAGCTCTGCAGGCTAGGAGAAATTGCTAGATAGGCAGAACCTTTCTTGCCTATTATGTCAAGTCACTTGCTGTGGAATTTCAGTTGTTGCTTGTTGGCCATTTTCTGAATGTTGATCTAATGTAGACATCCTTTGGGAAATCTTTTATACTTGCCCCGAATTTATACCATTTATGCAAAATGATAAATTTCAGAAATGTTTCACTGCATGCAAATTAAACTTTTGCAAGTAGCAGTAGAATGGTACAGAGTTTGTATAAGTTTTTATTATAAAATAGAATTTTGTTGCACCAAACACTATTGTATTTAAAGGCAGAGTTGCAATTAAGTTTGTAACTGCTATTGGTTTTGCACATGTAAAAGATATTCTTAATATTTTATCTTATTTTCTGTAACCATTATAAAGTCAAATATGTAAATATGCTTTAGAATAGTAATTGCATTTCAAATTTGAATTTGTTTTATGTGGTTATTTAATCTGAGTTTCATTAAAAGAGAATAGTTTCTATAGCAACCACCACATCATTTGATATCTTTGGAACCTCTGAGATATGGAACACTTTTATTAAAAAAACAAATGTATCCAGTATATCTCATAGACTTCTGTAAAGGTTTAAGAAAAATATTTCTTATATATTTATTTTTCCTAGTTTTTATCGAGTTTATTCTTTTCTCTACTCCTGCATTTTTTTCCTTTAAAAATTTAAAGCATATGTATTTAAAAATAAAATGTCAAAAGAATTCAATGAAGAGGTGGATATTGAAGAGGATAGTAGGAATAAGTGTGGATTTCTTTCTGAATGGACTCCATCAGCACACATATTACTTCCTTCTAGGAGGAAACCTGTTAGTTTATCTCTTTGGAGATAGTCTATTAGGGTCATGAAGACCATTTTTAGAAAAAGAAGATGTAGCAGTATAAGAACGAAAATTAAAAAAAATTGGAATGCTAGATCGTCAGTACCAGAGTCCTGTTCCAAGGTTCTTTTTAGTATTTTGATTTAAAAAAATTCAGTGCTAAGTAGTGCATACTTCACTTGCCACGTATCAGCTGAAGAAAGTCCATTTCCACACTTGAAAGTAAATATTGCTTTCTGAAATCTATTCTTTAAACTTCTCTTAAATTTGGCCTCATTTTTATCACTGGATTTGTCCAAGTTATACCCTTACATCATTGCTAAGTATTTCCTTTGAAGTTTGTATCCTCCATTTATTTATATTTAGCTATTATGATCTTTTAAAAATCACTTGGTTTCACTATATGTATTTATATATTAATATTTTCTCATAAATCAGTATCTTTTTTCTTACGGTCAATTCTGTTTCTCCTCATTGAGCTTCCTCTTGAGCTTGTCTACATGATTCTTCCATTGAACTTGTCTGCCTGTTTCTGGTGCTGTGGAGCACTAAATTAAAAGCAATGAAACCTTTTTATGTATCAGTTCTCCTGTCTAATATTCTTTTTAAGAGTCCAAGGAAATGTCCAAAATGTATTTTAAAGAGTCCACCTAAGATACCTTTTTAAGATGTATTCTTGCAAACAACATATAGAAGTTAAAAAATTTTGATGCCATAACAATAATTATAAGAAAATTGTCCTTCTTTGATGAGTAGTTTCATTCTACTCATTTTTCAGTTTTCCTACAAATAAATAATCATTGTTTCTCTATTATGCAGATGTTTTTTGTATCTCCTGCTCCCTTCCTCCAATTCCTTCAGATCCACAGTACACTGAAAATTCAATGAAATCATGTTAAAGTATCATTAAAAAATCCTGATCCTGTCTGGGTAATTTTCATTATAATCCTAGGAATGCAAGATGTAAATGTGAATGATTGGGATAGATCATACATATAAAATAGAGAATTCAAGCCAAATATTTTAAAACATTCTAATAGCCCTGCGTGTATACTCTAAATTAGTGCTATCGGAAGAAGTTTTCTGCAATGATGGAAATGTTCTACTATATCTGCACTGTCCAATGTGGTAGTTGCTGGCCACATCTAGTTATGGAGTCAGTGAGACTGAGGAACTGAGTATTAAATTTAAATAGCTACAAGTGGCTAGTGGCTACCATATTGTACAGCATGGCTCCAAATGTTTGGATGAATCATTATCAGTTCATTTGCTGGCCTGTTACACCAGGGCTGTTGTTTATAGTTGAGAAGGTGGTTCACTTTATGAGGGGTCACAGACAAGGGGAGAGTAGTTCCTAAGCTATAATGTGATAGTAAGCTAATTTTAAAGACTATATTACTCCTTGAAACAGCCTAAAATCTAGCCTGTGTTTGGCTTGCCAAGCTGTTCACCCTGGCATAGAGCTGTGTTCACCCAAAGGGAGAACTCTTCCTAATTCACTCAAAGGCACCTTATGGGCTAGTTGCAGCCCTGTACACCATTACCTGACGGTGTTTTTCCTTCAGATCTTGGTTCTGCCGTTTAATGGCTATGTGATCTTGGGATATGTAATTAACTTCTCTAGGCCTTGGTTTCCTCCTGTATGAAATGGAGACAATAATAATTACTTTATGGAGTTATTATGAGTGCCATGTATCACATATCATGAGTACCATGATACATGTAAAGTATTTAGAACATGAAATGCTTAAAACTTTTATACATTATTATGATTAAATAATACAGTACCTTAACATAGTAAATTTCTGTAGTATTTTCTCGTTTATTCAACTACTTTCTACCAGGACAAGGAGATAAAAGACAACAGTTAGCTCCTGCCGTAAGCCAGCCGTGGTGGTCTAATGGTTAAGATTTGGTGCTTTCACTGCCGCTGCCCTGGTTCGTTTCCTGGTCAGGGAACCACACCACTCGTCTGTCAGTTGTGATACTGTGACAGCTGCAACTGGTATTTCAAATACTAGCAGGGTCACCTGTGGTGGACAGGTTTAAGTGGAGCTTCCAGGCTAAGACAGACCAGGAAGAAGGACATAGCACTGGAAGATGAGAGGATGGTGCAAAAAGACTGAACAGGGTTCTGCTCTGCTGTACACAGGGTCACTAGGAGTCAGAATCGACTCCATGACACTATTATGGCTCCAGTTGAATATGTTTTTCTTCTTTGCTTTCCAAATTGCCTTTAATGAACATTTATAGCTTCTAGAATGAAAAATTTTTTAAGAAGACTATGTCCAGGAATAGAGAAAAGCTATAAAAGTTGCTACTTTTTTGGCCTTGTGGTAAAATTGACCAGTGGCTAAGCAAAGCTGTCAGAGAAACAGTCCCAACTTTCCTGTTATACTGCCCCTTTTTGTCATTTCATCACTGCTTTGCAATGTGCCAGTGTATTTCCTTTGGAAAGACCGGACGGTGAGATTATAGTTATCTTAGGATATGTATAACTTCTGATATTTACATTAATTTTTGTATGATAGGTGACTTGGTAACCCAATGACTTATTGGACCCTAGAAAAGGAAACTCTTCAAGTGGAACTCAAAGTTATTATTTTGGGTATATTTTGTTTCCTTGCCTGGGGTTTTCAGAACTCGTCATTCAATTACATATACTTAAGAAAAAGAGACTATCACAATGAAGAAATTATATGAAAAGGATCATGGTGCTGGTTTGCCGTATTGTCTTTTGTGATGAAATGGATGGGATGCTTTCTGCTCATGCCTCTTCTTAGCTTCCTGCTTTCCTGTAGCTGAAAATTAGGGCCTGGATGGCCTTCCTTTTTGAAAAGACCAGAGAGAGTATAAGCAAGAGGAAGGATCTCAGTCTTGGGTAATGAAGGTAATTCAGATTCTCAATAAGCACAATAGAATGGTCTCTGCCATTGGTTTACATATGTATACATGCATACAAGCAGTTGGTCACCTAGAGAGCATGGAATTGAGAACAATTGGCCGTTATTCTTTCCATAGAGCTGGATTTTCTTATTATTGTCAGTCTGAGAATAATGTAATAATTGCAGTAATGATAGCATAGAGAGGTTAAATACCTTGCCAATGTCATGCATACCGTAAGTACTCAGCTGGGCTTTGAATTCAGATTTGTCTGGCTCCAAAGCTTTTGCTCTTTCTAATACCTCATAATTACATAATTGTTTAATTTATTCTTTATGATAAAATATATTTTATATTCGTACTCAGTTACTTAGGCTTTTCACTTAAATTATTAATAAAAACAAAGACTAATGGACTAAATTAATTTGTAGGAAAGAACAGTTGGATCTAAATCATAGTCAATAATAGTGTATAGTCAATAATAACTATTTTGAATGTTTGAATGTTTTTTCCAGAACACTTTTTTCCTGAACTTTAATATCAATTTTGAAATCAGATTCTATATTAAAGAAATGGAGACTGACTTATTCATTTATCATAACATATTCTTTTCAAATCTACTAGATAATTTATCTATAGTTCAAATGGTATAGAAGTGGACAATTTCTATAACAATTGTTTAATAAATGACTTGTAATTGTAATCTGATAAAGCACAGAGTGAAATGATAGTTGGACTCTGAAGTTCCTTATAGTCCTGACATCAATATTTAGCCACCTAGGAAATAGATTCTCAGAGATAAAAGTTTTAGCAAAAATCACTACAGTGACTACTATTATTACTTCTACTACTACTCTTACTTTTAGCTAAATTTCTTGAGCATTTGTAGTGTCTTAGGTACTGTGTTAAACCTTTTACATACATTATATTATTTTATATTATTTAATACTCATTGCTACCCTATTGAGTTGGTATTATTATCTCCATTTTATAGATGAATATCTGAGGTTTAATAAGATTAGGTAACTTTCCCAAGGACACTCGGTAAATGGCAGTTGAAGGACGTAAATCCAGATCTGTCTTAATTCAAAGCCTATGTTCCCATTCTTAACCATTACATTATATGTAGATGGCATCTTCTTTGTTTATTTGTAGGATAGATTCCTAATGATAGGACCCTAGGCTGGAAAGGAAGAATCCCAAATCCTGACAGGATCCCACTTAAATTAAGAAGAAAGAGATTAAATTATAATGTAGAGAACTAAGTAAATTCTATTAAGACCCTTCAAGTGAGTCTTTTCTCTTTAATTCAAAGATTTTTTTGTAGTTGTTTTTGCATGAGAAATTAAAGACTATATCTTCAATCAGCATATGAGCTTTATCTTATTACACTAAGCTTTCCATTCCACTCTTAGTTATCATTTCATTGCCTTCCTAAGAACAATTTTTTTGAGGATGGGGGAGCATTTAACTTAAAAAAAATCATCTTACTTCTTCCCCAGATGACTAAAATAGTACACATTATAATTTCTGCTATTTCCTAGGATATATGGTCAAATCGCCAGGTGTAGTTATGTATCAAATGTGCATTGGCAGAGAATTTTCTTTTTAACCTTTGTTTTTTTCTTTGTAGTGATGGAAAATAAAGTCCAACATCCAGAACCTTGAATCAGAGTTATTTTCAGATGTCTCAGATATTGAAGTACATATTCAACATGAAGAGAAGCCTTTAGCTCTGAGTTTGGTCCTGAGGTGGGCCTTTTTGGAGTATTTTATTCCACTGAAATTAGCTGAATGAAGATCATAGTTGTTTTGTTGGGAGGTAGATAACTTAAAAATACTGGGACAAGTTCAAATAGTTGCCAAAGCATCACAAGTTAATACTGAGGCCCAAAAAGGAGTTGGGTTTTGCTTCTCTGATGTTCCCAGTTCAATCCTTAGCCTCTGGAGTAAGAGTGTGAACAGACGTGACAGCTGGTGGGAGCTCATTGCCCCTGTGCCACTTGGCTTTATTAGATGGCTGCAGTCTTAATAAGATGATGGAAAGAAACTGTATTGAAAACTGGATTCTACTCCTCTGTCTTGTGTATTTTACCTTTTTTTTTTCCTTTTTCTCCCTAAAGCCCCCAGTACGTAGTTGTATATTCTTCGTTGTGGGTCCTTCTAGTTGTGCCATGTGGGACGCTGCCTCAGTGTGGCTTGATGAGCAATGCCATGTCTGCGCCCAGGACATGAACCAATGAAACATTGGGCCGCCTGCAGTGGAGCACGTGAACCTAACCACTTGGCCACGGGGCTGGCCCCACCTTTTTTTTTTTTTAAAAAAAAAAAAGCAACACAATTTTCCAATAAAATTATTTTTGGTACTTGTTACAGTGTGGTCCACACTTATGTTTGTGAGAAAGCCCAGCACCTATCAAATTTAGGAGGTGTGCATGTGTTCAGTTTTATGGTCTTAATTCAGAGAAGCCTGTGATGGGAAGATGGAACCAGAAGATAAGCAGTCACTTTGGTGGATGAGCAAGAGGAGTGTCATGATTTGATACAGAGTACTGACTAGATGATCTGGGTTTTAATCTTGTCTCAACCAATAACCGCTTTTATGACTTTGATTTAGTCAGTTCATCTCTCTGAGCATTACTTTGTTTTGTCAGATTAGGCAGTTAGATTGGAAGATCTTTTAGGGTCCCTGTTGGCTCTAAAATTCTGATGTTAAAATGGTTCACAAATATTCATGCAATAATTATAAAGTAAATTATTGTATTATCTGTTTTAAATCATTGTTTCTAAAAGTGAGTATGATCCACTAGACTATGAGTTCCACAAGGCAAAAACTGTGTGTCTTCACTTAACCGTTATATTCCAAGCATCCAGCACAGTGCCTGGGACATAGTAAGATAATACTAAATATTTACTGAATTAATAAATAATTACTTTTATCACATTAGACTCAGGTAATAGAGGGTTAGGTAAAATATAAGATTGCCTGAGATAACTTCACATGGATGACCTAGGCTCACTCAGAGGTAATTGACCATGAAGCAGTTCATGAAATGAAGCACTTAGAATCTACTTTTCAAATGTGTTATACACTTAGGAAAAGTGGTTTATTCATCCTGATGAGAGCTGCAGTTACTAGAATTGGGGGCTTTTTTACACTACTCCAGTAAAGAAGAAAATTGTTACAAGACATCATGAAAATTAGCCTATTGGGAAGTCAGAGCAAAGTAAGTTTTGAGATTCTTTTTATGAGACAGCCTAATGAAGGGAGTGATGATCTTGGAATTCACACACTACATGTTACACAGTATGATTCCATCTTAGGGAACTCTTTGGGGATAGGATCTGGTCTTTTCTGCATTATGTAAAGTCTCTAGAATATTAAGATGCTTAATGCATGTTAAAAGTAGTCTGCTTTTTCTCTTTTTGTATTTCTTGAAGCAGTATCTTTAGCTTCTTTTTTTACGTGCCTTTAATCTAGTCTAAATTAAAGTCACTAAAGAATAAGAAGTTTAGAAGCTTTTGCACAAAATACAATTGGTACTTGATCTCTAAAAGAATTTCAGAGAATGGGAGTCAAGTATTTCCATCTCTTCCAGATTCGGTTGATTTTTAACATTTCAGGGGGCTGTACACAACACTGTGCATCGTTTCTTCCATTCATTTGTGGAATGAATTTTATTTTGTGTGTGCAGAAGTTGTTTTTTGCTAGTACCTAAGATAATCTGTTCCGATTCTTCCTGAGCACGCATATGTTTTAGTTGCTAACTTAACTGTTATTTAGTTGATTGTCCAAACGACCAGGGTTCCTCTGGAATCTGAGTGCTATGGTTTTTCAAAAGATTGGCATGCTTTTCAAGAGAATTATTTTTTGTGAACTATTAGAAATAATCCTAAGGAGCAAGTTTAAAAATAAGTATACATAGAATGATAAATACTTATAAATGCTACCTACTTTCAATTTCAACCCAATCCTACTACAGGCATCTTTCTAAAATGCATATCTAACCTTGCTTCTTATGTCTTCTAAACACTTTTATGACACCTCATCAAGTGGAGTGTAAACTATGCTCCTTAGCATGGCATAGGTGCTCCATTGTTTCAAACGCACTTTTTCAATCTCAGCACCTGCCTTTTCACCTTGAACTTTATACTCTAGTCAATCCTGGAACTACTTTTAGTAGTTCAGTGGTCTTTTAGATTTCTGCACTGCAACCTAGTAGATAAGAGAAAGTATCTTTAGTACAAACTCACTTATTAGCTACATGACCTGAAAATTACTTTCCTTTTCTGAGCTTCACATTTGTCACTGTAAAATGGAGATAATACCAACTTTTCAAGGTTGTTATGAGGGTCAGTCACTCAGAAAGTGGTAGCTGTTCTTCTTCACTTTCCTTTCTACCTCCTACCCTTGAACTGCCCCTTATCTAATTTCCAACCTCATTTTCTACCACTCTTCCCCACGCAGACCCCATGGTCTAACTATACCCAACAAGTTGCAGTTCCTTGAGTGTATCATGGTTTCATACATTTGTGACACTATACATATTTTTCCCTTTGCCCACATTGCTTTCCTCAACTTGTCTGCCTGGCGAACTTTTCAATGGAAATTTAACTGTTCTGTGTAGTTCTTCCTGACGCTGTTCATTATTTTAAGGTAGAGTTAGGCACTCCTTCATCTGTGACCTTTTTCTGCCCTGCATGGATCTTTGTTTTATCACTGATTTATTGCATTGCAATTTTTATTGCATTATAATTTTTTGTTTACGTTCTTGTCTTCCTGTTTAGTAGGGTAAGGACTGTCTTAGTCATCTTATCTCCAATATCTAGCATAAAGGCAGGCACCTAACAGTCCTCAGTAAGTGTTTGATGAATAAATTAGGGATGAATACAATAATGTGCTTGAAAATTTTCAGATGAGACATGCCATTTTATTCTTTAAGTGATTCTAGGAGTGACATTTTTGACTGGTTTCTGGGCTTAGAGATCTATTACAGTTTTTTCTTTTTCTTAATCATTGAATAGAATTTATTTACCGTATATTACACTGGTATGATATTAGGAAATTAATGCTGATTTGTTTTCTGCCTGTGTAGAGAAGTAAACTCCTGTGGACTAAGGGGTAGATCTAGATCTGGTTGCTTACTTTCTTGCTTTTCAATATTCCAGTAGAGGAAAAGACTCATGTGTATCATTGTCAGCTTTCAACACTATCAAATGATAGTAGTAGGACCCTATAAGTGGCATTTTTTATTTTTAAATTTTTTATTGTAGGAAAATATGTATAACAAAATTTAGCACCTTAATCATTTTTGTGTACAGTTCAGTGGTATTAAATACGTTCACATTGTGGTGTAGCCATCACCACCATCCATCCTCATAACTCTTTTCATCTTGTAAAACTGAAATTATAGACCTATTAAATAGTAACTCCCCATTCTCCCTTCCCCCGAGTTCCTGGCAACTGCCATTATACTTTCTGTCTTTATGGTTTTGCTGCTCTAAAGTACCTCATATAAATGGGATCATACAGTATTTTTCTTTTTGTGCCTGGCTTATTTCACTAAGCATAATGTCCTCAAGGTTCATCCATGTTATGGCATATTGCAGAACTTCCTTCTTTTTTAAGGCTGAATAATATTCCATTGTGTGTGTGTGTGTGTATATATATATATATGTATATATATATATATATACACACACCACATTTTGCTTATCCATTCACTGGTCGATGGACACTTGGGTTGCTTCCATGTTTTAACTATTGTGAATAACGTTTCTATAAACATGGGTGTACAAATATCCCTTTGAGACCCTGCTTTCAGTGCTTTTGGTTACATAACAAGTGGAATTGCTGGGTCGTGTGGTAATTCTATTGTTAACTCTTGGAGGAAACGCCATACTATTTTCCACAACAGTTGTTCATTTTACATTTCCACCAACAGTGCATCGGGCTTTCAGTTTCTCCACATCCTTGTCAACACTTATTGTTTTCTGTTTTTTGATAGTGTCTATCCTAACGGTATGAGGTGATAACCATTGTAGTTTTGATTTGCATTTTCCCTAATGATTAATGATGTTGAGCATCTTTTTATGCAATTATTGGCCATTCATGTATTTTCTTTGGAAAAATGTCTATTCAAATCATTTGCCCATTTTTGAATTAGGTTGTTTGTTTTTTTGTTGTTGAGTTTTAGGAGTTTGCTATATATTCTGGATCTTAATCCCTTATCACTTATGGAATTTGCAAATAATTTCTCCCATTCTGTGGTTTGCCTTTTTACCATGTGGATAGTGTCTTTTGATGCACAAAATTTTAATACTTTAATGAAGTTCAATTTGTTTATTTTTTCTTTTGTTACCTATTCCATTTGTATCATATCTGAGAAATCATCACCAAATCCAATGTCATGAAGCTTTTGTTCTATGTTTTCTTCTAGGAGTTTTATTGTTTTTGGTCTTACACTTAGGTCCTTGATGCACTTTGACTTAATTTTTGTATATGGTGTTAGGTGAGGACTCAAATTCATTCTTTTGCATGTGGATATCCAATTTTCCCAGCACCATTTGTTGAAATACTGTTCTTTCACCACTGAGTGGTCTTGACACCCTTGTCAAAAATCATTTGACTATATATGGGAGGATTTATTTCTAGGCTGTCTGTTCTGTTGGTCTGTATGCCTGTTTTTATGCCAGTACCACACTGTTTTGATTACTATAGCTTTGTAGGAAGTTTTGAAATAGGAAACTTGAGTCCTTTGGTTTTGCTCTTCTTTTTCAAGATTGTTTTGGCTATTTGGGGTCCCTTGAGATTCCATATGAGTTTTAGGATGGATTTCTTTATTTCTACAAAAATTGTTTCTGAGATTTTGATAGGAATTGCGTTGAATCTGTAGATCACTTTGGGTGGTATGGACGTTTAAACAATATTAAGTCTTCCAGTTCATAAACATTGAATGTGTTTCCATTTATTTATATCTTAATTTCTTTCAGCAATGTTTTGTAGTTTTCATTGTACAAGTCTTTCACCTCCTTGGTTAATTCCTAAATATTTTATTCTTTTTGATGCTGTTGTAATTGGAATTGTTTTTGTAATTTCCTTTTCAGATTATTCATTGTTCAGTATTGAAATACAACTGTGTTGTATTGTGTGTGTTGACTTTGTATCCTGCTAGTTTGCTTAATTCATTTATTAGTTCTAACAGCTTCTTTTTGGAATCTTTAGAGTTTTATACATATAAGATCGTATTATATACAAACAGATAATTTTACTTCCTTTCTGATTTAGATGCATTTTATATATTTTTCTTTCCTAATTGCTCTAGCTAGAACTTCCACTACTATGTTGAATAGAAGGGGTAAAAGCAGGCATTCTTACATTGTTCCTGTTCTTAGGGGAAAAGCTTTCAGTCTTTCACCATTGAGTATCATGTTTTCTGTGGGGTTTTCATATCTGGCTTCTATTATGTTGAGGTGGTTTCCATCTATTCCTATTTTATTGAGTGTTTTTATCATGAAAGTGTATTGAATTTTGGCAAATGCTTTTTTTGCATCAGTTGAGATGATGATTTTTTTTTCCCTTCATTTTATTGATATGGCATATTACGTTAATTGATTTTCATATGTTGAATGATTCTTGCATTCCAGAAATAAATCCTACTGGGTTATAATGTATAATCCTTTTAATGTGCTGCTAAATACTGTTTGGTAATGTTTTGTTGAGGATCTTTTGCATCAGTTTTCATAAGGGATATTGATCTGTAGTTTTCTTCTGGTGTCTTTGGCTTTTGTTTCAGAGTTATGCTGGCCTCATAGAGTGAGTGTGGAAGTGTTCCCTCCTCTTCAGTTTTTGAAAAAAATTGAGAAGAACGTTTGGTAGAATTCACCAGTGAAGCAATCAGGTCCAAGACTTTTCTTTATTGGGAGATTTGGGATCATTGATTCGATCTCTTTACTAGCTAAAGATCTATTCAGATTTTCTCTTTCTTTGTGATTTTGTCTTAGTAGGTTTTGTGTTTCTGGGAATTTGGCCATTTTATCGAGGTTATCCAGTTTTTTGCATACAGTTGTTCATAGTACTCTCTTATAATGCTTTTTGTTTCTGTAGAATCGGTAGTAAAGTCCCCAGTTTCATTTCTGATTTTGGTAATTTGAGTCTTCTCTCTCTCTCTTTTTTAGTCCATCTAATTAAATATTTGTCATTTCATTGATCTGTTTGAAAAACTGACTTTTGGATTCATTAATATTTTCTATTGTTTTTCTATTCTCTGTTTTATTTATATCTCTTCTAATCTTTGTTCTTTCCTTCATTCTGCTGGTTTTGGGTTTAGTTTGTTATTTTTTCTAGTTCTTTAAGTTTTAAAGTTAGGTTGTTGATTTGAGATCTTTCCTGTTTTTTATTGTAAGCATTTTTAGCTATAAATTTCCACTTAGCACAGTTTTCATTGTGTCCCATAAGTTTTGGTATTTTTTTTGTGTGTGTGTTCATTTGTTCCTAAGTTTTTTATAATTTTCCTTGTGATTTCTTCTTTGATACATTGGTTATTTAAAAGTATGTTATTTGATTTCCACACTTTTGTGAATTTTCCAGTTTTACTTTTGTTATTGATTTCTAACTTCATCCTGCTGTGGTTGGAGAAGATACTTGGTATCATATCTATTTAAAAGAATCTGTTGAAACTTTTGCATGATATGTTTAAAGTGCTGGAAAAAAAACTTCCAAACAAGAACACTCTACCCAGAAAAGTTATCATTCAGAATTGAAGGAGAGATAAAGAGTTTTCCAGACAAGCTAAAGGTAAAGGAGTTCATCACCACTAAATTAGCCTGACAATAAATGTTAAAGGGACTTCTTTAAGCTGAAAAGAAAGGGTGCTAATTAGTAACAAGAAAACATATGAAGGGATAAATCTCACCGGTAAAGGTAAATATATAGTAAAGGTAGTAGATTAATCATTTATAAAGCTAGTATGAAGGTTAAAAGACAATAGTAATAAAAATAACTATAATGATAATAAGTAGTTAAGGGATACACAAGATAAAAAGATGTAAAATGTGACATTGAAAATGAAAAATGTGGGGGGATAGTGAAAATGTAAGGTTTAGAATGTGTTCAAACTTAAGTTGTTATCAATTTAAAATAGACTATTATAAATGTAAGTTATTATACATAAGCCTCATGGTAACCACAAAATAAAAACGCATAGTAGATACACAGAAGATAAAGGGATCTAAACAATAGCACTAAAGAAAATCATCAAACCACAAAGGAAGAGAGGAAGAGAAGAAGAAAGGGACGGAGAAGAACTAGAAAACAGCCAGAAAACAATGAACAAATTGGCAATAAGTACATAATTATCAATAATTACTTCAAATGTAAATGGACTAAATTCTCCAATCCAAAGACAAAGAATGACTCAAAGGATAAAAAAGCAAGACCCATCTATATGCTTCCTATAAGAAACTCACTTCAGGTATAGGGACACACACAGACTAAAAGTGAAGGAATGGAAAAAGATATTCATGCAAATGTAAATGAAAAGAAAGCTGGTGTATACTTATATCAGACAAATAGACTTTAAAACAAAGACCCTAGTAAGAGACAAGGGGATTGCATAATGATAATGGGTTCCATCCTACAAGACCATATAACATTTGTAAATATTTATGCACCCAACATAGGAGCACTTAAATATATAAAGCAAATATTAAGAGACCTAAAGGGAGAAATAGACAGCAGTACAATAGTAGTAGGGGACTTTCATACCCCGCTTGTATCCACAGATAGATCATCCAGACAGAAAATCAATAAGGAAACATCGGCCTTAAACAACGTATTAGGCCATATGGACTTAAGAGATATGTATAGAACATTTCATCCAAAACAGTAATACACTTTCTTCTCGAGTGCACATGGAATATTGTCCAGGATAGATCGTATGTTAAACCACAAAATGTCTTAATACATTTAAGATCGAAATCATAGTAAGCATCTTTTTCAACTAAGATGGTATGAAACTGTAAATCAATTACAAGAAGAAAACTGGACAATTTACAAATATATGGAGATTAAACAACGTGCTACTGAACAACCAATGGGTCAAAAAAGACATCAAAAGAGAAATGAAAAAATACCTTGAGACAAATGAAAATGGAAATAAAACATATGAAAACTTGTGGGTTGCAGCAAAAGTAGTTCTAAGAGGGAATTTCATAGTGATAAATCCCTACATCAAGAAACAAGATCTCAAATAAATAACCTACTTTTACACCTCAAAGAACTAGGAAAATAAGATCAAATGAAGCCCAAAGTTAGTAGAAGGAAGGAAATAACAAAGATCAGAGTGGAAATAAATGAAATAGAGACTAAAAGGACGATGGAAAAGATCAATGAAACTAAGAGCTGATTCTTTGAAAAGCTAAACAAAATGGAAAAACCTTTAGCTAGACTCACCAATAACAAAAGAGAGGGACTCAAATAAATAAAATCAGAAATGAAAGAGGAGACGTTATAACTGATACCACAGAAATACAGAGGTTCATAACAGACTACTATGAACAATTGTATGCCAACAAATTTGACAATCTAGAAGAAATGGATAAATGTCTAGAAACATGCAACCTACCATGACTGAATCATGAAGAAATTAAAAATCTGAACAGACCAATTACTAGTAAGGAGATTGAATCAGTAATCAAAACCTCCCAACAAATTAAACTCCAATACCAGATGGCTTCACTGGTGTTCTCCCAAACATTCAAAGCAGAATTAATACCAATCCTTCTCAAACTGTTTCAAAAAACAGAAGAGGGAACGCTTCCACGCTCATTTTACAAGGCCAGCATTACCCTGATACCAAAACCGGACAAGGATGCCACAAGAAAAAAAAAACTATAGGCCAATATCCCTGGTATACATAGATGCAAAAATCCTCATCAAAAGATTAGGAAACTGAATTCAACAATACATTAAAAGAATCATACACCATGATCAAGTGGGATTTTTTTCTCAAGGATGGAAGGATGATTTCATTCCAGGGATGCAACATCCACAAATGAATCAGTGTAATATACCACATTAATGAAATGAAGGATAAAAATTACACGATCATCTCAATAGGTGCATAAAAAGCATTTGGGAAAATTCAACATCCATTTATGATAAAAACTCTCAACAAAGTGGATATAGAGAGAATGTACCTCAACATAATAAAGGCCATACATGGCAAACCAACAGCTAACGTCATACTCAGTGGTGAAAAGCTAAATGCTTTTCCTCTAAGACGAGGAACAAGACAAGGATGCCCACTCTCTCCATGTTTATTCAACAAAGTATTGGAATCATAGCCAGAGCAATTAGGTAAGAAAAAGAAATAAAACACACCCAAATTGGAAAGGAAGAAGTAATACTGTCATTATCTGAAGATGGCACGATATTATAATTAGAAAATTCTAAAGACCCCACCAAAAAATTGTTAGAACTAATCAACAAATTCAGTAAATTTGCAGAATACAAAATCAATATAAAATAATCGGTTGCATTTCTATACACTAATAAACTATCAGAAAGAGAAATTAATAAATAATCTCCATTTACAATCGCATCATAAAGAATAAAATACCTAGGAGTAAATTTAACCAAGGAGGTAAAAGATATGTACACCAAAACTGTGAGACATTAATGAAAGAAATGGAAGAAGACACAAATAAATGGAAAAATGTTTCATGCTTATGGATTGGAAGAATTAATATTTATAAAATATCTAGATGACCCAAAGCAATCTACAGATTCAGTGCAATCCTTATCAAAGTTCCATTGGTATTTTTTACAGAAATAGAACAAACAATCCTAACATTTGTATGCAACTACAAAAGATCCCAAATAGCCAAAGCAATCTTAAGAAAGAAGCACAAAGCTGGAGGCACCACATTTCCTGACTTCAAACTATGTTAGAAAGCTATAGTAATTAGTTATCAAAACAGTATAGTGTTGGCATAAAAACGGACACATAGATCAATGGAACAAAATAGAGAGCCCAGAAATAAACCCATACATATATGGTCAATTAACTTACAACAAAGAACCTAAGAATATACAATTAGGAAATAGCAATCTCTTCAATAAATGGTGTTGGAAAAACTGGACCACTGTCTTACACCAAACATGTAAATTAACTCAAAATATATTAAAGACTTGAATGTGAGACCTGAAACCATAACATTCCTGGAGGAAAACATTGGGGATAAGCTCCTTGACATTGGTTTTTAGCAGTAATTGCTTAGATTTGGCATCAAAAGGAAAGGCAGCGAAAGCAAAAATAAATAAGTGGGACTATGTCAAACTACGAAGCTTATGCACAGCAAAGGAAACCATCAACAAAATGAAAAGGCAACCATTTCTCCCATTGAATGGGAGAAATGCAACTCAATAGAAAAAACAAGCAATCCAATTAAAAAGTGAGCAGAGGATCTGAATAGACGTTTTTCCAAAGAAGACATATATATGGCCAACAGATGCATGAAAAGATGCTAAACATCACTAATCATTGGGGAAATGCAAATCAAAACCACAACGAGACACCACCTCACACCTGTTACAATGGCTACCATCAAAAAGACAAGAAATAACAAGTGGTTGTGAAGATGTGGAGAAACGGGAACCCTTGTGCACTGTTGGTGGGAATGTAAATTGGTACAGCCATTATGGAAAAGAGTATGGAGATTCCTCAAAAAGTTAAAAATTGAACTACCATATGATTCGGCAATTGTACTTCTGGATATTTATACAAAGAAAATGAAAATACTAACTCAAAAAGGTATATTCCCCCCACCCTACCCCTGATGTTCATTGCAACATTATTTAAAGTAGCCAAGACGTGGAAACAACCTGAATGTCCATCAATGGATGAATGAGTAAAGAAATTGTAGTATAGAGATATATATGTAATGGAATATTATTCAGCCATAAAAAGAATGAAATCTTGGCATTTGCAACAAGGATGGATCTTGAGGGCATTAAGCTAAGTGAAATAGACACAAAAAGATGAATACCATAGATCTCACTTATATGTGGAATCTAAAACAAAAACAAAGAGCAACAACCAAGCTCATGGATATAGAGAACAAATTGGTGGTTGCTTGAGGAAGGTCATGGGGCATGGGTGAAATGGGTCAAAAGGTACAAATTTCTATTTATCAAATGAAAAACTCATGGGATTATAATGTACAGCATGGTAACTATAGTTAATAATATCACTTTGCATATTTGAAAGTAGCTAGGAGAGTGGATCTTGAAAGTTCTCATCACAAGAATAAAAATTTTCTAACTATATATGGTGACAGATGTTAACTGGACTTATTGTGGTGATCATTTTGCGATACATACATATATCGAATCTTTACGTTATATACCTGTAACTATTATAATGTTATGTTAGTTGTACCTCAATAAAAAAAATCTGCTGAAACTTAATTTGTGACCTAATGTATGTTTATCTTTGAAAACATCCCATGTACACTTGAGAAGAATGTATATGCTGTTTTTGGTGGGTACAGTGTTTTTTATCTGTCTGTTAGATGTAGTCAGTCTAGTGTTGTTGAAGTCCTCTATTTCCTTACTAGTCTTCTGTCTGGTTTTCTATTCATTGTGAGTAGGGTATTGAAGTCTCCAACTATTATTATAAAACTGTCTATTTCTCCCCTCAGTTCTGTCAGTTTTTGCTTCATATATTTTGATGGTCTCTCTCAGATGTGAAAATGTTTATAATCATAATGTTGTCTTGCTGTATTGAACCTTTTATTAATATATAATCTCCTTCTTTGTCTTTTGTAACTTTTTAAAATTTAAAGCCTATTTTGTCTGACATTGGTATAGCCACTTCACTCTCTTTTGGTTACTATGTGTGTAATATCTTTTTCCATCCTTTTACTTTCAAACTGTTTGTGTCTGTGTCTCACATGAGTTTCTTGTAGGCAGCATATAGTTGGGTCATGTTTTTATCTATTCTGCCAATCTAGTGTTTTGATTGGAGAGTTTAATCCTTATATATTTAAAATAGTTACTGATAAGGAGGGACTTCTGTCATTGTGTTCTTTGTTTTTTATGTGCCCTATAGCTATTTTGCCCCTCATTTGCTGTATTCCTGTCTTCTTTCGTGTTTAGTTGATATTTTGCAATGAAATGTTTAAATTTCTTTCTCATTTCCTTTTGTCTCTATTCTACAGCTATTTTTTTTGTGGTTGCTATGGGGATTACATTTAACATCCTAAAGTTATAACACTCTAATTTGAATTTATACTAGTTTAACGTCAATAACATACAAAGTCTGCTTTTTTTTTTTTTACAGGTATGTCCCTACCCATTTGGTTGTTGATGTCCCCAAATTACATTTTTATACATTGTGTGTCACCAAACTTAAACTAATATATATGTATATGTATTTTTGAGGAAGATTAGCCCTTAGCTAACATCTGTGCCCATCTTACTCTATTTTATATGTGAGACACCTGCCACAGCGTGGCTTGGTAAGCGGTGCGTAGATCCACACCTGGGATCTGAACTGGTGAACTCTGGGCTGCCAAAGTAGAATGTGCCGCTTAACCACTGTGCCACCAGGCTGGCCCCTAAACTAATATTTTTTAAATGCATGAGTCTCATAAATTATGTAGAAGATGTAATTACAAAGGTATTACAAACCAAAGTTACAGCAATACTAGGTTTTATACTAATAATTGTTTTTTCCTTAGGTGTATTAGTCTCTTAAATCAGGTAGAAAACAAAAGTACACTTATAAACCATTGTTACAATAATACTAGCTTTATAATTGCCCATATATTTACCTTTATTGAGATCTTTATTTCTTCATATGGCTTTGAGTTACTCTCTAGTGTCTTTCATGTTACCTTGCAGGACTTCCTTGAGCATTCCTTGCAGGGCAGGTCTAGTGGTGACAAACTCCCTCAGCTTTTATTTGGGAATGTCTTTATTTCTTCCTCGCTTTTGAAAGACAGTTTTGCCAGATATGGGATTCTTGGATGACAGTTTTTCTTTTAGCACTTCGAATATATCAGCCCATTGTCTTCTGGCTTCCAAAGTTTCCGGTGAGAAATCTGTTTATAATCTTATTGAGGGTCCCTTGTATGTGATGATTTGCTTCTCCCACTGCTTTCAAGCTTCTCTCTTTGTCTTTTCCTTTTGAAAATTTGATTATAATGTATCTTGGTATGGGTCTCTTTGAGTTCATCTTTCTGGGAGTTCAGTGAGCCTCTTAGACCTTCATGGATTCATGTCTTTCATCAAATTTAGGAAATTTTTAGCCATTCTTTCTTCCAAAATTGTCTCCCACTTTCTCTCTCTTCTCCTTCTTGGCCCCCCATGATGTGAATGTTGGTCTACTTGATGGTGTACCACACGTTCCTTAGGCTCTGTTTGCTTTTCTTCAATCTTTTTTCTTTCTATTCCTTAGCCTTGATAATTTCCATTGTCCTGTCTTTAAGTTCATTGATTCTTTCTTCTCCCTGCTCAAATCTGTATTTGAATCTCTCTAGTGAATTTTTCATTTTAGTTATTGTACTTTTCAAATATAGGATTTCTTTTTGGCTTCATCTTAGGTTTCTATCTCTTATTGATATTTCCATTTTGTTCACACATCATTTTCTTGACTTTCTTCACATCTTCCTTTAGTTCTTTGAGCATCTTTAAGACAGTTGTTTAAAAGTCTTTGTCTAGTATATCTGCCATTAGATCTTTTTCAGGAACAGTTTCTGTTGATTTATTTTTTCCTTTGAATGGGCCATACTTTCCTGTTCCTTTGTACACCTTGTGATGTTTTTTTTTCTTGAGCACTTTGTATTTGAATCTAATAATGTGTTAACTCTGGAAATCAGAATCTCCCCTTTCCCTAGGGTTTGCTGTTTTTTCTTTTTTTGTTATTGTTTCTGTTTCTTTTTTTCTTATTGGTGTAGGCTGTTTCTGTGTTGAGGATCAACCTGAGGTGTAAACTTAATGTCTTCTCACATCTTTTCTGAGCCTTCCCCTGGGTATGCACAGTCACTTTCTAATTTTTCCCAAATATGCGTTTGTCTTAGTCTTTAATGTCTGTCTCCCCAAAGAGAAAAATGATGGCTAGGGAAGGGCACCAGCCCTTTAAATCCCCTAGAAGTCACTTCAGCTGGATGGGTAGAGACTTGAAACAATGGGGAGAGGTACAACAACAATGGTGGCCCACCTCTTTGTCTGCATCTCTCTGATCAAAAGAAGCAATCAGCAATCAGAGCACAGATCCATGATATTTGGAGGACAGGATTCTTTTTGCCCACTCTGGCTCCTGCAAGCTGTATGCAAGCTGCTCCAGGAACACATACACAGCTGTCTGCCATGTGTCTTGGGATGGGAGATGGGCAGCTGCTACTGTGCTAATAGCTGAAATTGACCAAAATTAACTGCAATTTACCATCCGAGTCTTCCCCTGGAAGTTTGAAGCCTTGAACAGACTCCACAGTTCCAAAATAGTTAAGTTAGACAGATTCTGCCAGTGCAGTTGTTGTCTAGGTGGGGAGACAAATTCCTTATGCTTCCCTTCCACCATCTTCCCAGAATCGTCTTAAAAGTGGCATTTTGAGGTCTTCTCAGGGATATTAAACAAATTATGATGAATGCTAAGACATATGGCCAAGAAACTGCTTTCAGGAGCCTTGCTGTAGGTGGGGCCCATAGGGACAAATGGAATTCATGTTTCATCAAGCAGTAGTTCATGATTTTTGGTCATATGTGTCATGTGAGTTTTAACTAAAATGAGGTCCTATATTGATTCTTCTGGTAACCAATTTCTTCTCTTCTCTTTTTTGCCCAATCTTTTGTAGATATATATTATAATGTTATTACTCCTCCCCTTAAAAATCCTTTCTCTGGGGCTGGCCCCGTGGCCGAGTGGTTAAGTTAGCGCGCTCCGCTGCAGGCGGCCCAGTGTTTCGTTGGTTCGAATCCTGGGCGCGGACATGGCACTGCTCAAGCCACGCTGAGGCAGCGTCCCACATGCCACAACTAGGACCCACAACGAAGAATATACAACTATGTACTGGGGGGCTTTGGGGAGAAAAAGGAAAAATAAAATCTTTAAAAAAAAAAAATCCTTTCTCTGTTTAGCTTACAACTACCTGGTGTTTGCCTGTATCATGCTACTCTTTGAAGATTATCAATGACTTGCTTGTAAAATTCAGTGGCTTTCCCTGAGTCATCATCCTTATCCACTTTCTGGTGCTATTTTTACTTCATTCTCATGTAATTCAAATAATTCATTTGTTCATATATTCATTAATTCATCTAGCAGATATTTATTAAGCACTTATGTGTGCCAGGCATTGTGCTAGTTTTGCATTTTCGATTTCTTTGTGGAATTTCCCTTTGTTGCCTCACCCTTCAGACTTTATACTTCTGATATCTTGAACTATCCCCTTAACTTGGCTTGTCTGTGAATGCTGTTATTACTTTTTGAAGTACCCGGCATCTGAACTGTGAAACAGCTTTGATTTCTTCTTTCCATTATCTCTATGTCTTGTTACCCATGAAGTCCTTGGCAGATGCCGATCCCAAACCTTTAAAAAGAATTATAGTGCCTGTCAGCACTGCTGAGCTAGCCATCTAAAAGGAGGTTGATGCTAACTAGATGCCATCTCTTGGAGTTAAATTAGACTATAGTGCAACTTCTCCTTGAATTTCCACAAATACTACCTTGTTCGGCTCTGCTCTTCGCTGATCTTGGTTTCCATTCATTTCTTGTTAACTCTTACCCTGTTATCTCCTTTATTCACTTTTGGCATCCTCTCTCCTGACACCCAATAACTATTTTAGCCTCCTTTTGATTTTACTTTTTTTTTTTTTTTAATCATGGGTTGTTTTTGATGTTTGGCTATTAGAATACGTTGGGTGACTTTTGCCTTTGCCCCTTATCACCTACCTTTCCTGTGAGATGGGATTTTATTTTTTCTTCTTGCTTTCCAGAACTGATCCCTGACCTGCTTCAACTTTTTTTGGCATATTCTTTCCTTTGTATGTCCGTTGTGCCCATTCTAGTTAAAGCTCTTATTAAACTACACTTGGATCATTGTAATACCTTTCTAATGGCTTTTCCACTTTTACTTTCTATCTCTAGTTGATCCTATACGTTAATGCTAGATCAAGCTTCCTAAAATATTTGCTTCAATCAGGTCATCTTCAGTTCCTTATAAATGGCATTGCATAGACCAAATTTCTTGACCAAGGCTCTCCAGAGTCTAAGCTTAATCTACCACTTTTCCTACGAGAGGAAACTTTTGCTTTTGACAAACTGGTAAGCTCTCTTTCCCAAAGATGTCTTCTTACACCAGTAGTTTTCAAACTTTTTCTTAATTTTTTTTAAGTATGGAAGCCTTGATTCAAAGGTTATTTGTCTCCCAATTCCCTGTGACACCATGTGGGATTCCAAACTCTAGGGCCCATGAAGCACAGTTTGAAGACTATTGGTGTTAGCTCTTTGACATTGTATCTTAATATGAACGTTATTTGAATAGACATTCCTTTACATGTTACAGATGAGGATCAAGCTCAATAAAGATTAAGTAGTTTACCAATAAGTTATAATTTGTAAAACAAGGTCTTCTAAGGCCAAAGTTTTCTTCCTAGCACGCTGTTTTTTTCTTTTTTTTGGTATTTTGAGCTTCTTAAGGATGAGAAACTATACTTTTTTGTGTATTATGAAGTACGTGGCATAATACCTAGTAAATGGGGGTTTATTAAATAGTTATTTTATTTATGCCTCTTTTTATTCTCTGTATTTCATGACACAATATTAGGTATTCAGTATCATTGATAATATTGATCTAAAACTTAGAGCTTTCGAGTGTAGGCAGAAAGTTATATCATAAATTATTTTGGGCCCAGGAGATTGAAAGATAAGTTCTTTAGCATATTCTTCTTATTGTCTCACCTAACCTTCCTCTGAAATGTGATATGTTCTATGTATTAGATTGTAAACTCCTTGAAGGTAGATTCTATGGCATATTTTATCTCTGTTTGAAATGCCTATCAGATCATTCTTAACATATAGAATAAATGTGTTTGTATTCTGAAATGTGTTTCTGATGAATGACAGTACTTTGAGGAAGAGAAACTTAAGAAATCACAGTCAATAATAACATTTAACCTTGAAAGTTGTAAGAGAATATATGACAAAAAATGTAATAAAGTACATACAAATATACGCTTATTGAATCCATTTGCCTGGGACCCTGTTAACTATCCTGTGCCTGGATGTGGCCTTCATGAGAATCAGAACAGACAGCATTTGTCTATTGGGAATACATGGTGCCTGGGGCATTATGGAATATTTTCCCATCAAGCCAGAAGATAATACAGTTCTTCTGAAATATGCACAGAGTGATTACATTGTACTGTTTTCAGGGCTAATTCAGCTGTGGGCAGTTTGTTGAGGACAGGGGAGCAAGTTTTGGCCACTAAGGTCATAGTCTTGTTGCATTCTTCATTACCTTCATTGCCACTTTTACTATCTAGAGTTGCCCTTAGACTCTTTCCAGACCTTAGGAAGACCTTTGTTAAGTAATGTGGTTACTTTGTTAAGTAATGTGTTTTTTGGTTCAATTCTTAATAGTAAAATTACCATTTAAATTATTTAAAGAGAATATTTATAATTAAATTTGTAATAAAATGATATATAGTGCTAAATATGTTTATCTTTTTCATTTTTTCATATGAAGAAACCGAGGTTCCATTTAATCAGAGAAGTAAAGTGAATTTCTCAAGGTCACTTAAATAGAGAGTGGAAGAGCCAGGGATCTCTTGAATTATATAATCTTCCATTTTGTGTCATAAACTTGAAAATGTTATACTATGGAAAGATCAATGAAGTAGAAACAAATATTAAAAGTTTTATGTATTAGGGATGTGCATTTGAGATTTTTCCTTTCATGCAGGTACGTAAAGCCTAGATCGTGGAAGATAAATATCTGAAGCATAATTTTTCTAATGTTGTTCCAATCTCCAGGCTTCTGTTCATGGCTACATTTCTCCTTTCATTTCTTACTACTTGTCTGGGTCTGCCTTTTTTCATGTGTCCTGACTCAGAAGCAAACTGGCTAACTATGGCCTGTATCACCCCCATATCAAGACTGCTTTCCAGAGATAGCTCAAAGAAGGATGCATTCTTGTCATTTGTTGAGATTATAATTTATTGAATTATTTATTGTTATGGAGATTACTAAATCATGAAAAATGCAGTAAAAGCAGCAGTGGGAGAAAAAGTTTCAGGTTTTGTCTTTGTTTCTATAGCTTTTTTGGCCCCCATCCCCCAGAATATTCTCTTACTTACCACTCTACCTGGATTGGCAGGCCTTTTTCCAACCACCAGGAAAAATCTCTACCATCGTTTGAAATGTATTGCTGGAAATGTCTTCTGCAGGAGAGCTTTCTGGACTTAGACAAAGAATGTTGGATTTTGTTTATCTTGTTTTCGTTTATATTTGAGGAGTTAGTGAACAGAAGTAAAAAAAATAGTGCTTTGGAACCAGAAAGACTGAATTTGGATATTGGCTATTTTCCTTACTTTTTGTGTACAATTTTTAAGTTTTAAAATGAGGATCAGAATTTTATCTCAAAGAGATAATGTAAATATACACAATGATGTATGTAAAAAACACATATGACAGATAGCCAAGCCTTAGTAAATTGAATTGAATGAATAAGTGATTGAAATTTCAACTTTTTTCTATTCATCAGAAATGATTACTTCTGCTCAACTCTTCTGATTTTTCTGTACCACTTTTATTGAACTTATCACATACTTTGTGTATTGTGTCATTCCCCACTACATGTTATGAGTGCAGAATGTGATGGTAACATTGTGAGAGGCAGTTTGCTTAGTGGTTAAAAGCAGTGGTCTCTGGAATCAGGCTTCCTGGATTCACATCTTAGTCCTGCTGTTCACCTCCTTGTCAAAGTAATTGGGTTAATTATTTATTTTTAGCATTTTAATCATTTTAAGTGTGCACTTCAGTGGCGTTAAGAACATTCACAGTGTTGTACAACCATCAGCACTGTCTAGTTCCAGAATCTTTTCATCATCCCAAACAGAAACTCTACCCTTTGAGCGATAATTCCTCATTACCCCCTTCTCCTAGCTCCTGGAAACCTCTAGTTTACTTTCTGTTTCTATGAATTTGCCTATTGTAGGTACCTCATGTAAGTGGAATCATTTGATGTTTGCCTTATGTGTCTGTCTTGTTTCACTTAGCATAATGTTTCATCTGTGTTGTAACATGTATCAGAATTTAATTCCTTTTTATGACTGAATTAATATTTCATTGTATGTATACCACTTAAAAAATTTTTGCATCTATGTTCTTTTCTTATAGTGTATTCATCTGGTTTTAATACCAAAGTAATATCGACCTTTGCTTTGATTTCCTGGAAGAGTTTTCATAGAGTTGGTGTTATTTTATTATTATGTTTGTTAGAATTCAACAGCCATATGGGAATGGAGTTTTCTTCATGGGTAGGTTTTTATCTTCAAGTTCAATTTCTTTGTTACATACAAGACTATTCATGTTGTTTAATTTTTCTTCCATGAGCTTTGGTAGTTTGTGTTTTTCAAGGAATTCATCCATTTCACCTAATTTGTCAAATTTATTGGCATGAAGTTGTTCATAATGTCCCCTTTTTAACCTTTAATATTTCTAGAATCTATAGTGATTTCACTTCTCTCATTGCTGAGATTGCTAAGTTCTTTTTTTTTTATTCCTGAGTACTATGTCTAGAAGTTTATTTTATTGTTTTTCTCAAAGAACTAGGGTTTTTTATGATTTCATTTTATTCCCTTTTTTATTACCTATAACTCTTTGTTGTGTTAATTTAGTTATGGCTTTCTTATAATAGACATCCGTAACTTCTTAGTCTACCTTCAAGTGATGATATATCACTTCATATATAGTATATGAACCTGACAATATTATAATTCCATTTTGCCCTTCCTGTCCTTTGTAATATTGTTACGAAATATTTTACTTCTTGGTGTCTTATAGACCCCACAATACATTACTATTTTTAAATATGCTTAAATAATATGAAAAAAATGTCTTTGTATTTACTCATGTAGTTATCTTTTCTAATACTTTTCATTCCTTTGTGTAGATCCCAACTTCCATCTGATATTATTTTCTTCCTGCTTGAATCTTTAACATTTCTGGTAATTAAGATCTACTGGTGATTAATTCAGTTTTTGCATGTTTTAAAAAGTCTTTATTTCACCTTAGTTTTATTTTTTCAACAGCTTAATTGAGTGTAATATACATTCCATAAAATTTACTCATTCATTTTAGTTTTTGACAAATATTTTCACTGGATGAAGAATGCTAGTCATTTTTTCCCTTTTAGTGCTTTAAAAATGTTGTTCCACTTTATTCTGGATTGCATGGTTTCTGACAAGAAATATGCTACTCTTATATTTGTTTCTCTTTGAATCATGTGTCCTTTTTATTCTGGCTGCTTTAGGATGTTTTTTAGTCACTGATTTTAAGCAACTTGATTATATGTGCCTTACTGTAATTTTCTTCAGATTTCTTGACCTTGGAATTTATTGATCTCCTTGGAAATGTGAGTTCATAGTTTTTATCAAATTTGGGAAATTTTTTATCACTATTTCTTCAAATATTTTTTTCTCTCAATCTTCTTTCTCTTGGGGACTCTAATAACATGTATATGAAACTGCTTGATGTAATCCCACAGTTCACTGATACTCTGGTATTTTTTTCAGTATTTTTTTTCTGTGTGTTTCATTTTGGATAGTTTGTATTGTTATATCTCAAATTCACCAGTCTTTTCTTCCATAGTGTCTACTATGAATCTGCTTTTTGTTCCATTCAATATAATTCTTCTCTCATTAATTGTAGATTTTGTGACTTGAAGTGTGATTTTGAAATTTGGACCTTTTCCACATTTCTACTTAACATGCACAATGTGTTCTTTAATTTCTTGAACATTTGGAATATAGTTTAAATAACTACTTTAATGTCCTTGTCTATTAATTATGTTATCTATTTTAATTCTGGATCAGCTTTGACTGAGTGACTTTTGTCTTCATTATAGATAGTATTTTCCTGCTTTTTTGTATGCTAGATAATTCTTTATTGGATGCCTGATATTGTGAATTTTAATGTATTGGATTCTAGATATTTTTTATTTCCTGTAAATATTCTTCCCCCCTCCAGTTTATTGAGATGTAATTGACATATAACATTAATTTTAGGTGTACAACATGACGATTTGATATATGTATATATTGTGAAATGATTCCTACAATAAGTTTAATTAACATCCATCACCTCAGTTTCAATTTTTTGTGTTGTGATGAGAACTTTAAGATCTACTCTCATAGCAACTTTCAAATATATGATACAGTATAGTTAACGTTATTCACCGTTCTGTACATCACATCCCCAGAACTTATGTTATAACTGGAAGTTTGTACCTTTTAACCCCCTTCATCCATTTTGCCCCTGGCAACCACCTCCCACTTCTGGCAGCCACCAGTCTCTTCTCTGTAACTATGAATTTGATGTTTTTAGATTCCACATATAATTGAGATCATGCAGTCTTTCTCTGACTTATTTCATTTAGCATAATGCCCTCAAGGCCCCTCCCTGTTGTTTCAAATGTCAGAATTTCCTTCTTTTTTATGGCTGAATAATATTCCATTGTGTGTATACCACATTTTCTTTATCCATTCATCTGTCGATGGGCACCTAGGTTGTTTCCATGTTGTGGCTATTATAAATAATGTTGCAGTGAGCATGGGGGTCACATATCTTTTTGAGATAGTAATTTTGTTTCCTTCAGGTATATACCCAGAAGTGGAATTCTGGATCATCTGGTAGTTCTATTTTAAATTTTTCGAGGAACTTCATACTCTTTTACAGCCACATGCAAAAGAATGAAATGGACCTCTATCTTATTTATAGTGGTTCCCACCAATAGTGCACAAGGGTTCCCTTTTCCCCATATCCTTGCCAACACTTATCTCTTGTTTTTCGTAATAGCCATTCTAACAGGTGTGAGATGATGTGTCATTGTGGTTTTGATTTGCATTTCTCTGATGATTAGTGATGTTGGGCATCTTTCCATGTACCTGTTAGCCATTTGTGTGTCTTCTTTGGAAAAATGTCTTTTCAGATCCTCTGCCCATTTTTTAAATTGAATTTTTTTTTATGTTGAGTTATATGATCTCTTTATATATTTTGGATATTAACCCCTTATCAGATATATGATTTGGAAATATTTTCTCCCATTCCATAGGTTGCCTCTTCATTTTGTTCATGGTTTCTTTTGCTGTGCAGAAGCTTTTTAATTTGATGTAGTCCCACTTATTTATTTTTGCTTTTGTTGCCTTTGCTTTTGATGTCAAATTCAAACAATTATTGCTAAGACCAATGACAAGAAGCTTATCCCCTATGTTTTCTTCCAGGAATTTTTATGCTTCCAGCTCTTACATTCAAGTCTTTAATTCGTTTTGAGTTGATTTTTGGGTATGAAGTAGGACTGGGGTCCAGTTTCATTCTTTTTCGTGTGTCTGCTCAGTTTTTCCAACACCGTTTACTGAAGAGACTGTCTTTTCCCCATTGTATATTCTTCACTCTTTTGTCATAAATTAGTTGACCATATGCGTGTAGGTTTATTTCTAGGCTCTCTGTTCTGTTCCATTGATTGGTGTGTCTGTTTTTATGTCAATACCACATTGTTTTAATTACTAAAGCTTTATAATATAGTTGGAAATCAGGGAGCATGATGCCTCTAGCTTTGTTCTTCTTTTTCAAGATTGCTTTGGCTATTCAGGGTCTTTTTATGGTTCCATACAAGTTTTAGGACTGTTTGTTCTATTTCTGTAAAAGATGCCGTTGCAATTTTGATAGGGATTGTATTGAATCTGTAGACTATTTTGGGTAGTATGGACATTGTAACAGTATTAATTCTTCTAACCCATGAGCATAGACTATCTTTCCAATTATTTGTGTCCTCCATTTATTTCATCAGTGTCTTATAGTTTTCATTGTACAGATATTTCACCACCTTGGTTAAATTTATTCCTAGGTATTTTATTCTTTTTGATGCAATTGTAAATAGGATTGTTTTCTTAATTTCTCTCTCTGCTAGCTTGTTATTAGTTTATAGAAACACAACAGATTTTGTATATTGATTTTGTTTCCTGCAACTTTACTGAATCCATTTATTAGTTTTAACAGTTTTTTTGTGTGTATGGAGTCCTTAGGGTTTTTTATATAATATCATGCTATCTTAGATAGTGACAGTTTTACTTCTTCTTTTCCAATTTGAATGCTTTTTCTTTCTTTTTCTTTAATAATTGATCTGGCTAGGACTTCCCATACTATGTTGAATAAAAGTGGCAAGGGTGTGCATCCTTTTCTTCTTCCTGATATTAGAGGAAAAGCTTTCAGTTTTCATCATTCAGTATGATATTAGCTGTGGGCTTGTCATATTTGGACATTATTATGTTGAGGTATACACCCGCTATACCCAGTTTGTTGAGAGCGTTTTAAAATTTTTTAAATCATGAATCACTGTTGAATTTTGTCAAATGCTTTTTATGCATTGATTTTCTATAAATATTCTTGAGGTTTGTTCTGGGATACAGCTAAATTACCTAGAAACGGTGTGATCTCTTTGGATCTTGCTTTTAAGCTTTATTAGTTGGGAGCAGAGGAGCATTTAGCCTACTGAGGTAAAACCTTTCTGAGTATCTGATGCCCTGTAAATTATGAGATTTTCCATTCTGCTTGAGGGGATCAGGCATTATTCCTGGCCTTATGTGATTTCTGAAGATTCTTCTCTCTAATCCTTTAAGATATTTTTTTCCCCAGCCCTGAGTAGTTTCCGCATATGTAGATGTTAGCAGTACTCTGCTGAGGACTTGCAGGGGATGCATTGTAGATGCCAGATGTTCTCTACGCAACTTTCTCCTCTTTGGTATTGCACTCTGTAAACTCTAGCTACCTTGGCCTTCCTGGATTCCCAGCTTAGTCTTTTAACCTCAGGGAGACTTCTACATTCTGCCTGGATTCCGAAACTCTTGTTGCCCTGAACCCTGAAACCTTTCTCCATGCAATAATATGGAATAATTGTATGGTTTACTTTATTTGTTTCCCATCTCCCAGGGGGCGAGGTCTTTTTTGTCTGATGTCCAGTGTCTTGAGAACTATTGTTTTATATATTTTATTTATTTATTTATTTTTGGTTGTTTCATGTGGAGATTAATTCGAGCACTGTTGCTCCATTATGGTTAGAAACAGAAGTCCGGCACTACCATCTTTCTTTCTTTCTTTTTTTAAAAGATTGGCACCTGAGCTAGCATCTGTTGCCAATCTTTTTCTTTTCCTTCTTCATCTCCCGAAAGCCCCCCAGTACATAGTTGTATATTGTAGTTGTGAGTGCCTCTGTTGTGCTATGTGGGACGCCACCCGAGCATGGCCTGATGAGCGGTACCATGTCCGCGCCCGGGATCCGAACTCACAAAACCCCAGGCTGCCGAAGTGGAGTGCATGAACTGAAACACTTGGCCATAAGGCCGGCCCCCAGCACTACCATCTTGAAGACACTAGTCTCAGTTTCTATATTTGCTTCTATTAAAATGGAAATAATAATAGCAAGTACTTCTAAGTGGGGAGAGATATGAGGATTAAATTAGATAATATATGTTAAGCTGTTAGAATGGTGCCTGCTATATAGCAAGCACTATAAAATTTAGATGTTGTTTATACATATATATAGTAACTAGTATGCTTATCATATAGTAAATGCTAACTAAGTATTTGTGTACTGAATCAATCATATCTTCATTTTGTATTTGGGATTGTTAACACCTAATCATTTATGTGATAGTAGTTTTTCCCCTTAGCTTAATTGAAACATTTCACTTCCTTAGTAAACAAAATATCCTGCTTGTAATTTATTCTTTGTTGATGTTTAAAATTTTTACTTATGAATATGAATTTTTATTTGTTCTCTCAAATTATTCTTAGTTGCTCTTAGTGAGTTTTAGGGCATGCAGTCCTTTTTTTACTTAAATCAGTTCATTCTGGATAGCCTGCTTTCAGTTATTTTTATTCAGCAATCTTTTAGTGTAGTGTAATGGTCTAGGACATAGATAGTTGATTCAAGGTAACTAGGTTCAAATCCTGGCTCCTTCATGTACTTCTTATAAGACTAGAAGAAATTACTTAATCTCTCTGTTCTCCAGGTTCTGACAAAATGGGGATAATAATATTATCCACCTCATAGGGTTGTTGTGAAGATTAAGTGAGTTAACATATATAAGGCACTTTGAATACTGCTTGGCAATGGTGAGTGCTGTAAAGTATTAAATCTTGTCATTATTATTTTTCGTTATTGCCTCCTGAGAGAAATCATCCTAGGGTACCTAGATTAGTTACATCACTCATCACTATCTGATACTTGTTTGTCAGTTTGAATGTGTTTCTTTACTCTATCATATCTATCTATCTATCTATCTATCTATTTAACTAACTCTGTTTATTATATATCCTTTATTTATTATTTGTCTCCCACAACCAGATATAAATTTCGTGAGAGTAGGTGTCTTGTTTATTTTGTTCTTCACTCTAATGCCAGTACAAAGAACAGTGTCTGGCATAATTAGTCATTGAATGAATAATAAGTACCTATTACATACCAGGCATCTTACTAGGGGCTTTAATTTGCTTTTTCATGTACCTCTTATCATTTCACATAGAAGTAAAATAGTATTTTATTAAATACACCGTATATTTTTAAGATTTCTCATTCTATCAATATACTATCCTTCCAAAAGACCTAAAACATGGCTATATTCAGAGAATTCACTTATATAATATTTTTTCTCTCTTCATAGAATTGTTGAATTAAATCTTCATTGGCAAAATGTGTATTAGAATTAACCATCTCAGGAATTTCTTATTTGGCTTAAACATTATGCTGTGAACCTGTTTTGGATGGATCGAGTCCTCACCCCACTTTTATATTACCCTAGTTCTCTCTTTTTTTTAGGAAGAATATCCCTGAACTAGCATCTGCCACCAATCCTCCTCTTTTTGCTGAGGAAGACTGGCCTTGAGCTAACATCCATGCCCATCTTCCTCTACTTTATATGCGGGACGCCTACCACAGCATGGCTTGCCAAGCAGTGCCATGTCCGTATCCGGGATCTGAACTGGTGAACCCCGGGCCACCGACGCAGAACACATGAACTTAACCGCTGTGCCACCAGGCCAGCCCCACCCTAGTTCACTTGAATGCCATTCTACAAGCTTAACTCATTTATTCATTTCAGTAGAATCCCTTTGAAGTAGATATTATTATTTTTATTTCACAGAATTAAAATCTGAGCCTTAAGTGGAGTGATTTGCATAAGGTCATATCATAGTAAATGGCAGCACTATAAGTTCATTTCAAGTTTGTTGATTTCAAGTCTGGAGTAGTTTCCATTGAACCATTCAAATGTTTATTTTTGACATATTAATGCATACCTGGAACCTAGAAGAGAACTAGGGTGATATAAAAGTGGGAGTGGGGACTTGGTCCATTCTCAACAGGCTCATAATATATGTTTAAGCATTATTTGTATTTTATGTGAATATCTGTATCCATAGAACTGTCTTGAGGTAATTCTAATGTGATTTTGAACTTGCCTGGCCTTCATTCTACTATTTTCAGGGGTAGAGAGGAAGTCCCAGAGCTCAGTGTTCTCCTCTCAAGATTTCCACTCCTTCCTCTCAACAGTCACAAAAAGGACTTATTCCTTATTTTTCCATTTACTTCAGTCACAAAAGACCTTCAACTCCGCGTCATTCTTTTGTGTGTGTGTGTGACAGAATCACAGTTTTCCCCAACTTTATAGATATATAATTGACATATAACATTGTGTAAATTTAAGATATGCAATGTGATGATTTGATACACATGTATATTGCAAAATGATTACCACAATAATGTTAGCTAACACATCCATCCAAGTCATTCTTTATAACCTAGACTCTCATTTCTTTATAGTTCCATACAGCCTACCTGCCCCCTGATTCCATCCACCTCTCCCTAACTCCCCAGACTTCTCCACTCTGTCCTCTGGGATTTATGATATCCATCATCAGCAAAATCTATAATGTCAATCTCATCTCTGAGCCTCCTTTCTACCACTTTGTTATAATTGAAGCCTAGATCTTCCCTGAGAACAGTTTCCACTGCACTCAAAAAGTTGGTTTTCTCCACATGATCATCTCAATAGATGCAGACAAAGCATTTGACAAGATCGAACAGCCATTTATGATAAAAAACTCTGAACAAAATGGGGATAGAAGGAAACTACCTCAACATAATAAAGGCCATATATGACAAACCCACTGCCAACATCATACTCAATGGGCAAAAACAGAGCGCCATCCCCCTGAGAACAGGAACGAGACAAGGATGCCCTCTTTCACCACTCTTATTCAACATAGTACTGGAGGTTTTGGCTGGAGAAATTAGGCCAGAGAAAGGAATAAAAGTAATCCAAATAGGGAAGAAGTGAAACTCTCACTGTTTGCAGATGACATGATCTTATATATAGAAAAACCCAAAGAATCCATCAGAAAAATTTTAGAAATAATCAACAACTACAGCAGAGTTGCAGAGTATAAAATCAACTTACATAGATCAGTAGCATTTCTATACTCTAATAACGAACTAACAGAAAAAGAACTCAGCAACACAATACCGTTCACAATCGCAACAAAAAGAATAAAATACCGTGGGGTGAATTTAACTAAGGAAGTGAAAGACTTATACAATGAAAACTACAAGACTTTCCTGAAAGAAATTGACATAAAGAGATGGAAGGACATTCCATGCACATGGATTGGAAGAATAAACATAGTTAAAATGGCCATACTACCTAAAGCAATCTGCAGATTTAATGCACTCCCAATCAGAATCCCAATGGCATTCTTTACAGAAATAGAACAAAGAATCCTGAAATTCGTATGGGGCAACAAAAGACCCCAAATTGCTACAGCCCTGAGAAAAAAGAAAAAAGCCAGAGGCATCACAATCCCTGACTTCAAAACATACTACAAAGCTACAGTAATCAAAACAGCATGGTACTGGTACAAAAACAGGTGCACAGATCAATGGAACAGAATTGAAAGCCCAGAAATAAAACCTCACATCTGTGGACAGCTAATCTTCAACAAAGGAGTTGAAGGCATACAATGGAGAAAAGAAAGTCTTTTCAACAAATGGTTTTGGGAAAACTGGAAAGCCACATGTAAAAAAATGAAAATTGACCATTCTTTTTCACCATCCACAAAAATAAACTCAAAATGGATCAAAGACCTAAAGGTAAGACCTGAAACCATAAGGCTTTTAGAAGAAAACGTAGGCAGTACACTCTTTGACATCAGTCTTAAAAGGATCTTTGCAGACACCATGTCTTCTCAGAGAAGGGAAATAATAGAAAGAATAAACAAGTGGGACTTCATCAGACTAAAGAGCTTCTTCAAGGCAAGGGAAAACAGGATTGAAACAAAAAAACAACCCACTAATTGGGAAAAATATTTGCAAGTCATATATCCAGCAAAGGGTTAATCTCCACAATATATAAAGAACTCACACAACTCAACAACAAAAAATCAAATGACTTGATCAAAAAATGGGCAGGAGACATGAACAGACATTTCTCCAAAGAAGATATACAGATGGCCAATAGGCAGATGAAAAAATGTTCTTCATTGCTGATCAACAGGAAAATGCAAATCAAAACTACACTAAGATATCACCTTACATCCATTAGAATGGCAAAAATAACCACAACAAAAAGTAACAAATGTTGGAGAGGTTGTGGAGAAAAAGGAATCCTCATACACTCCTGGTGGGAATGCAAACTGGTGCGGCCGCTATGGAAAACAGTATGGAGATTTCTCGAAAAATTAAAAATAGAAATACCATATGACCCAGCTATCCCCCTACTAGGTATCTATCCAACGAACTTGAAATCAGCAATTCCAAAAGTCCCATGCACCCCTGTGTTCATTGCAGCATTATTTACAATATTCAAGACGTGGAAGCAACCTAAGTGCCCATCAACTGATGATTGGATAAAGAAGATATGGTATATATATATATACACACATACACACACACATATACACAATGGAATACTACTCAGCCATAAAAAAGAACAAAATTGTTCCATTTGCAACAACATGGTTGGACCTTGAGGGTATTATGTTAAGTGAAATAAGCCAGATAGAGAAGGACAATCTCTGTATGACTCCATTCACATGAGGAAGTTAAGCATGTAGACAAAGAGAACAGATTAGTGGCTACCAGGGGAAAGAGGGGGTGGAGGGTGGGCACAAAGGGTGAAGGGGTTTATCTACAACACGACTGACAAACAATAATGTGCAACTGAAATTTCACATGATTGTAAACGATCAAACAATAAAAATTAACTTAAAAAAAGTTGGTTTTCTTTTCCTCATCCTTTTATTAATCTCATTGCCATATAATTATCTCTACTCCTCCCCATAAAAGCTTAGCTTTGTAGCTTAGAATATTGGATTATACTATCTGTCACCTCTCAATCGCCTACACTTTTCCACCTCTTGCTTCATTTCTCTGTTCTCCTTTACAGCAAAATCTCATCAAAAAGAATTATGTGTACTAGATATTTCCACTTGGCCTCCTATTCTCTCTTGAACCTGCTCCAGTCAGGCTTTCACCTCCACCACCTCACTGAAGCTCATGTCAAGGTCATCACTGACCTCCATTTTACCAAAGCAATGGTCAGTTTTTCTCACTCTTTATCTTGACCTTGGCAGCATTTGACACAGTTGATTATGACTTCTCCCTTTTGAAACACTTTCATCACTTGGCTTCTGGGACATCACTCTCTCTTGACTTTCCTCCTAACTCATTGGCTGTTCTCTCTTCATTTCTTTTTTCTTGGTGACTCTTCATCTTCATGTTCTTTAAACATTTGAAGTACCCCAGGATTCAGTTTTTGGAAATCCTTCCTTTCTACTGTTTCTGTAAGTCATCTTCTTCAGTTTAGTTGCTTTAAGTATCATCTAAAGGCTGTTGACTCCCACATTTATATCTCAAGCCTCAACTTCTCTACTGAGTTCCACACTTTATATACAGTTCCCTACTCAATATCTCCATTTGGATATCTATTAGCTGTCCAGAAGTGAACTCTTGATTTTCTGCCCTTTCAAACCCATTTCTCAGTAAATAAAAGTTCCATTCTTCATGCTGCTCAGGTCAGAAATCTTGAAGTCATTCTTAACTCTCTTTGTCTCACAACCCATGTCAGGTTCATTATCAAATGTAGACCTTGGTGGGTGGCTGCTCTCCTGCTTCCACTTGTGTACTCTTCCAGTAATTTTCCAGATAGTACCCCAGTGGTTCTTTAAAAATCTAAGACAGCTCAAAACCTTCTGATGGCTTCCCAGCTGACTTAGACTAAACCTGAAGTTCTGACACTGGTCTTTAAGGCCCTATGTGGTACCCTACTGTTACCTACTTATCCCTGTTGTTCCCTTTGTTCAAGCCATACTGATCTTGCCTTTACTGAACATGCTGAACACACTTCCACCTCAGGATCTGTGCTTTTGCTATTCCTTCTTGGAATATGTTTTCTTCAGTTATCTTCATGGCTCACGTTCCCCGACTGCCTTCAGGTTTCTGCTCAAAACTTCTTTCAATGAGGCCTTTTCTGACCACGTTATCTAAAATAGCAGCTAATCTCTTTTCCTCTATCCTCTTTACTATACTTCATTTTTCTTCATAACATTTATGAAGAAACATATTTATACTTATATACATATGTGTATATCCACATATATGTGCATACAGATGTGTATGTATATATGTCCATACATACACATATATGTGTATATATGTATCTTTAACAAGCAATTATTTAACACTTACCATATGCCAGACACTTTTAAAATTACCAATATTAACTTATTTATTCCTCATAAAGACCATAAGAAGTAGGGAAGTAAGTTCTGTTATCACTGCTATTTTCTTGTTGGGGAGACTGAAGCACAGTGCTGTTAAGTGTCTTGACCAAGGTCAAACAACTGGTAGTGATATACTTGGGATTTGAACCTGGGCTGTCTTCTTCTGTTGTGCACATAACTTTTATGCCCTGTTGCCTCTTGGAGAGCAATGAATATACATATATATGTATATGCACTAATTGTCAATGATGAAATTTAATGGTTAGTAATAATTAGATAAAAGGGTATAAACTTTTAAATTCATTTATGCAATATTGACTGTTAACTGATGTTACATAATAAGCTATTTATTGTCCAGTTTGAGACACTTTCTTAACAAAGTTTTATTTATCCCAACTTCTCTATTTACTAGTTAAATGGCATTTGACAAGTTACCTAATTCTCTAATCCTCAGAATGATCACTTATAAATGAGGATAATGATTCCTATCTAAGGGAATTTTGTGGCTTTGAAGAAGATGATAGATATGAAAGCAGTGTCTGACACCACCAGTTCGTGTTAACTGAGGTAATGAAGGGTAAATGAACAACTGTGGGAATACCTGCAGTCGTTTTCCTGCAGATAAAGCTGTATTATTTTTGGAGTAAAGATTGGTAGAATTAGTGTTTTTCAAGTTTTAAATATAAATCTTAGATAGAAGGGGATTTTAAAATTAGATTAAAAAGAACTTGAGGGCTGAAGATGTTGTTTCTGTTCTTTATAGCTCTTACACCAAGTAGGCACTCAATTAAGTCCATTGAATTGAAGCCACCTAGATGTTTGGTCAAGTACTTGTTTAGAATTCAACGAAGAACTTTCGTTATATCATTAGTGATTATTTTGCTACTGCTCAGAAAATCTTCAGCATGGGCAGAAGGTCTTTGCTGAAATAATCTTTATAGTTGTTCCCATGAAAAGGGGTTAGAAATTTTATAGCTGTTGGCTTAGGTAGAAAACTGCATAATATTTTAAATCTTATATTTAAAGATGACATTTTGGCTTACCTTTTAAGAAAATGTAAATATAAAGAAGTTCCAAGACAAGAATTTTGTACACACTGAAATAGTTCTTCAGATTCTCCTTGCCATTGCTTCTGCCCGAAGCTTTCATGTGCTCTTGGAGGAAATTAGAGGCTAATCTTGATCAGTCTGAAGGGCGGAAGGTAGTGTTTTCTCTCTTTACACATGTTTACTAGCATATACATTACTCATTCTGACGATGGACCTTATTTGTTTTAAGTGCAAACTGAAGGAAGAGAAGAAACCAGATTATCTCTAAGGATTCTTATGGCACAGTGACTTTTAGCTTTACTTATTTGTGTTTATATGTATACTTATTTATGCATGTATAAATGATTACATGTGTTTATGTATCTAAGATATCTCCAAGTACAATAGCTGCAATAAATATTCCTTTTTAAATAATTGTGAATAAAACTTTTTCCCACATAACAATCCTGTTTACCTGGATATAGATCAAGCTGTATATACACATACAGTTATACTCATGTTTCTCCTTATCTTAAAATGAGTAAATCCTGTCATGCTTTGAAATAATAATAGCAACAATGGCTACATACTCTACCTAATACTTTATATACATTATCTTATTCAATTCTCACAAAATTCTATAAGGTAGGATTCTAAAAGTAAGCTCAAAGTTATGCACATATTAAGGGAGAAACTTGGGACTAGGCGATAGATCTGTTTCAAAGTTATATTCTCTTAACTACATGAAGGCCATAAATAAGCGATGTTTGTTTTTTATTTCAATACTTTCAGTTCTTTATCTGCATTCCATTTAAGGTTGAGAGCATGCTCAATTGGTAGCCATATTAATAATTCTCATAACTGTAGTGTAAAGTGTTCCCTAACCTCCAATAATATCTGACCATGGGCCAGTTTTGGGATTGGTTGAAATTAGAGATGCCTCCTTTATTTGGGCTAGACTGTATTTTGATTCTTTTAATTACAATGACTAGCCAAGAGATAGAGATAAATAAGGGGCTCACACATCCTTTTATTTTAAATAAATTCAGTGCCCCCAAATATTTAGATATTATCTCTTCTGTTTTCAGCTTTTCCTGCTGCTGACTTTCTTTCATAGTCCAAACCATTGTGGACCCAGGGCATGCTTTGGCTTGCTGCACGTTTCATGTCAATTCATAAGAGTTTTTCTTGCAGCTCAGGCCAGGCCATCTGAGGATAGTCATCTGATTGTTTCAGGGAGAGGACTTTTCATCTTCATCTCAGGGCAGAGCTTACAGACTGGTGATGCAGTCTACCTTACACTCTCCCTGTGGTTTAATCCACCCATGTCAAGGTCTCAAAGAACGTCATGTCGGCAAAATTCCATTAGATGTTAAACAATAGACAAGTTGGTTCCTAAAAATATTAGAGAAATATTCGAGAAGCAAGCAGGATGCCTAAACAAGGGAGCTTCAACCTGAAATTTTGCTATGGTTTTTATTTCCCTTATTAAAATCATTCAGCTATTTTACTGAAGAATAATGATCGTCATATTAGTATATCATATTCACATGAGAAGGAAATATTTTGCATGGCCAGTGCAAGGTAAGCTTTTGGGGAGTCATCTGAGGATATCCCGTAACAGGGTCTAATAAATATTAGAGACCAATTTAATCATTCATTTAATAGATCTTGAGCACCTATTTTATATCAAGTATTGTGCTTGTCACTGCAATTATTAAATTGATGAAGATACGTTTCCAGCTTATAATGAGGGGATACAGACATATTTACATGTCGTTGTAGTGCAGTGCAGTAATTACGATTATAAAAGTATGCATAAGCTGCTGTGGAAATACAGAAAAGGGATATCTATATAGTCATTAGACGAGGTGGAGGAGGTCAGAAAAGTTGTCTCAAATGAAGTAATCCTTAAATTCTAAAGGGTATGTAGGTGTCTGTTTTCAGGCAGAGGAATTAAGACTGTAATTCTTAAGATGTAAGCATATTTATAAACTTTACCTCTGTTCTACTGTTTGATTATTAAAATTTTGAATTATGAAAATAACTCAGGTAGGTACAGTTGAGTATATATATTTTAAGAAAAATTTTATGTTATATTGTGAAGTTGTAATGTAATGATGCTTGGCCTGAAAATAAATTTCTCTTTGTCTCATTATTACAATGAATTCATTTAAACTTGCTTTTTCAAAATTGAAGAATATTTGATTGCAAAACCTATGTTTTGCTTAGCAGAGAAAAATCTCTCATAGGCTTTGTTGTCTCTCTTTGCTGCTCTGGAAATCTAATTCTCCAAAGGCCAACCCCACAGCTGCTAATTTCATCATCTCTTTAGTGTCTTCGTTGCTAAGTTGGAATATTGCAGCCATGCTTGTCTCCTGCCTAATGTGGCATGAGCATAGCCTCTGGCAACTCTCTTGGTAGAAACTCAAGCTTTTTCACAGCTGGAAGTAGACTGATTGTTTACCTTCTACATGAGAGACATGAGAGATTAGCTATATCTATAAAAATGCAACTTTCTTGAAAATCTTTGCAACTTTGAGAAATAGAACATAGCAGTTATCATTGAAGGCACCCTGGATTGGAGACAAATGGCATTAGAAGTTTCCAACTAACCCTTTTAAAAAATTCCTTCCTTACACAAGAGTCTCTGTAATTGGCCTTCATTATGATGAAAAATTTGGGATGAAGGGATTGTGGGTAGAGAGCAGAGATTATTTTTCTCAGTTGATATGCTATTTTTGTGCCGAGGTTGAATTTCAAAGACTTGTGAAGTATCCGTATCAAATGCCTTTATACATGACACTGTCCCAATATTGGAAATACGAGCACACTAGGAGTGATCTAAAGTGTGTTTTGAGTTTAGATACGTTTCTTAACTTCTCTGGGGCCTCAGTTTCATCACTTAAAGACTGTGGAAGGTATTGGGTGGCGAAATAAGCTCTAAGGCCCTTTTAGCTGTAACAGTCTATGATTATATTTTTAGGGACAAGTTTATAGAACAAGTTCAATTTATATTTTCCTAAGGCTCAGAGGGAGAATTCCATATGAATGAATTTATATGATTTAGTGGGAAGAGCAGGAGCCTTTGAAATCAGATCTGAGTTAAATTTACCACCTATGTGATATTGGCCTAGTTATTTAAGTCTCAAATTTCCCATTTGAAAATGGGGATAATAGGATTGTTGTGAGTATTAAATGAAATAATGTATGAAGGTCTTTACATGGTGGCTGGCACAAATTAAGTACTCAGAAAATGTTGATTTCGTCCTTTCTCTTTCAGTTTCAAGCATTTAGGATCTTGAGGAATGAAGGGCAGTGAGCTGTCTGTGGTCCTGAGCTTTTCTGTGTTAAAGCCTGCTCTGATTGCTCATTCCTTACCTGTCTTTTAATCCACATTTCTGCCCTTATGTATTGTATACTATGATTTTCTATGATTCTTGCTGCTGAAGATATTTCTGAATCTTGCCTACAGTCTGTTAATTACCCAGAATCTTATTGACCCTTGACCGTTTGAGTGTGGATTATACCTATGCTTGGTCATAATCCAGAGTAACCTTGAGAAAATTTATAGAGGAGAAAAAGGATCTGGTAAACTCAAATATTTAAGGGCTGGATGGAAGAAGAGGAGGAGCCAAAGAAAGAGTCAATAAAGACAGACTGAAAAGGCCAACTTAAGAGGCTGATGGAAAAACAAGACCAAGAGAAGAGAATATATTGAGGCAGGAGGTGAAATAAGATTACCTATATATCTCTCACATTACAACTGTAAATCTTTGTGGGTAGAAACAAAGTCTAATTTACCATGTAACTTTAGTGTTTATCAGAGCAGCTGGTACTTAGTGGGAATTTTATACATATATATAAATGTATTTTGGAACCTAAGGTTCCAGAATTGCATTGCATGAATTTCTTCTCTTCCTTCACACTTTTTGACCTCTAAAAATGACTGCGTAAGTCTTTGAAAGGTCAGTAGTGAGAATGACTATTTCCTCACATTGTGAAATGTACTCAGTGCTTGAGACTGCTAATCAGACCCCATATGGAATCTAAACTCTTTGCCTGGCATTCTGATCTGGCACCACCATACCTTTCTATCTTTGTTTCTTACTATTGCCCTGTGTGCAGCCTACATACTTTAGCTGTACTTTACAAAACTCTCTGATTTATTTAGCCCAATTAATATTCAATAAATTATGTATGGTGATCACAATTATAATTATTATAAGAGTGAGTATTTCTTGAACACCAAATATGGGCAGTTATTTGCCAGTACCTGTTCTAGGTACTTCATCTATTATTCATTTAATTCTTATCAAAATCTGTGAGGTAGGTAGTATTAATCCCTGTTTTACAGTTGGCAGAAACTGTGGCTAAAAGAGTTTAGGTAACACTAAAGTTCATACAATTGTAAGTGGTAAAAGTAGAAAGTTGAAACATAGGTGACTTTGACTCCAAAACCATTTCTCTTTCTACTGTGTTATGCTATTTTACATAAATGATAGCTATAAAAACAACAGCAGCAGCAATACTGTTAAGCAAAAGTATCCAGAATCCAAGGCTTGTTCAGGTTTGTACTATAGCTGAAGCCTCTCCTGAGGGTTACCTAACCATTTGCATGTGTGTTTAAAGAGCAGCTGTCAGACTTTAATAGTATATATTGGAGCAGTGTCTCTGGCAAGTAGAATGATATTCTTAGCCTGTTGAATTGGAGGAGTTTCCCAGGAGACCACAAGCACATTCTGACATGAGCTTTCAGGTCCGCTGTTTCATCTTCTGGATCTGATCTGCTCTGTTCTCTGGGAATCAAAATGTGGCTTTAGGCATCAGTGTGATATTTGCTGCATGTCAGGTATAGGAACAGTGTTTGGAATATGAAGAACTCTGCCATCTTATTCCTTGAATTTCTAAAATTCTTGACATTAGCAGTTGCTGACTTTTGCAGTTAGAGCCAATATGTGAACAATTCACCAAGATACTAAGACTGTTTAACATCACTCCATTTGTTCTTGGAAGAATCATTAATTATTTTTCTGACCCATTCCCTGTCCCCAATTATTGAGCAAATATTTATTACATGCTTTCTGTGTACCAAACCAATTAAATAAAACCAGGATGCACAGCAAGTCCTATCTTACTCAAATCTCTTTTTAAATTAGTTTGTCACTGTGACTTTATAGGCAAAAGTTAGTAAGAGGTCATGTAGTTCAATGTCCCTTATTTTACAGATGAAGAAACTTAAGTCCTTGTAGGTGGAATGACTTTCTTTAAGACCACACAATAAGTGCCTCAGTAGGGACATGATCCTGTTTTATTTCTAAATCAGGGCTCTTTCCAGTATACCCTGCTGCCTCTCAGCTATAATCAAAGACAACAGTGGAAGGGAAGACATAATGCCACAAATTTTTGTACCTGCCCCCTCACCTTAATAGAATTGTTGATTTTTCCCTTTATTTGACTTTGGTGGACTTTTTTTCTCAGGGAGCTTCTTAAAGACCCTGGAATGCTCCGAGTATATTCCATTGAATGTTTCCTGGGTAGATTTATACTTATGGTATTTCTAAAACTCTAAGGAGTTAGATAAAACTCTGAAGTATTTGGAAAAGAGAAGAGAACACGGACTGGAGTGAGTCAGAGAGGAGTCATTGGTAGCAGACTAGTGTGTATAATGGAGGGAAATGGAGATAAGAAGTAAAGAAGGAAAGAGGGAAATTAAAGTTGAAGGTAAGAGGCAAGTTTGAAGCAGAAAAATTTGTGGCATAGGTGACATCTAGTCTTCTCATCTGCAAAGTAGAAGTAATAATACTAGTTATGCCTATCTCAGTATTTTTCTAATGACTTCATGTCAAAAGGATTTAGAAATTTCTAACGCATAGTGCCCTATTTAGGTGATAATGCTTGATGAACATGATAGTGGTTAAGCATGTGGTAGAAAGAAAGAAGATGGCAAGAAGATAGAAGACAGAGTAAACATAGAAAACAGTGATTTATAAAAAGCATTGGTATTATATGAGGATGTAAGGGATATATTAAAAGAAAATTAAACAGGTTTTGGGGAAGAAATCAAAAGGAACATATAAGAGGAATGAATAATTTGGATATGCTGGGTTGGCATACTGGTTAGTAGTGGAATGAATGGAATTAAGGAGGGACTTTTATATCAGCCATTTGAGAGATGCTTAGCACATTTTTTTTCAGCTTTAGCAAGTCAGAGAAAGGCAGATAGATTTTATACAGGATCTATATAGAAAAATTGACAGTGATTTTATAGATTGGTAGTATAGTCAGTGAAAAAACACTTAAGTTGTCCTTGCCAAACTCAAAGCAGGTACTTAGGTTGCTGGATTGAGAAGAGACTATTTGCTGATGCTTCTGGGTGAGCTTCAGGAAAGGAGGTTATTTTGGCATTTACTGTCGTCTTATTAGCTGATGTTGGTGTGTGTTTATGGAACCATCTTATCCAGCAAGTTGAAATCGAAATGTTTTGGAACGGATGATATAGCTCTTAAGGTAGGGGCTTAAACTTTAAGATTTGTTTCTTTACCTAATTTCGAGGTAGGAAGACGTTTTTTATGAAAACAACATGAGCAGTGGCTTGGGAATGAGTGAGAAGACCAGCATTACTGGACTGGAGGAGAGTATGCACTGTTGCCTCCTTTTCATGTTCTGTGTTCTGGTCTTATCAGTTCTCCAGTAGTTTCTCATATATCTTCCTGCTGGCCTTTATGCTGAAGCCCATCAGCCTGGACCATTTTCTCCTCTTCACAAAGTAACTTTTATTTACCTTTCAGAGTTTATATCAGATTTTACTTCCAAGCAGGCTTCCTTGGCTTATTAGGTTAGGTTACATCTCCACCTTGGTACTAATAACATTTCTGGCTAGATAATTCTTTGTTGTGGGATTCTGTCCTATGCATGATAGGTTCTTTAGCAGCATCCCTGGCCTCTGCCTTCTAGATGCTTGTAATATCTCCCACAGTGGTGACAACCGAAAATGTCTCTAGACGTTGCCAAATGTCCCCTGGGGGACAAAATTGCCCAGGATTTAGAACCATTGATATAGGTAAAGAAATAAGAACTTTCCTTACACACCTTTATTTTATTTCAGTGATATTTTGGGAGGAGGGATGTTAACTCGTTTGCTCATTTTTCCATTTTGGATCAAAAGCCTCCAATTAAACTCATAATGGGACAGTGCTTTCAATTTCTGTTAGTTCTTTCTGTTCCTTGAACATTATAAGTTTGCTTCTGCTTTAGAGCCTTGTACTTGATCTTTCTTCTACCTGTGATGTTCTCCTCCTAGATCTTCACAGGAATCACTGTGTCACTTTGCTCAGGTCCTAGATAAAATGTCACTTCTTTAAGGAGGTGTTCCCTGACCACTTTATCTAAAATAGTATCTCCATCCCTCTTAAGCCCATTTACCTATCTTATTTTTCTTCATAGCACGTATCACTACCTGTCATATTTGTGTTAAAAAGAGTAGGCTTACCATTGCAACATATAAACTCTAAATTTCATTGACTTAAAATAGTAGAATTTATTTCTTACTCTGATCATAGTTTTGTGCTGCTTGGGGGTCATGCAGTCATTCAGGGACTTAAGCTCTTTCCTTCATATTACTCCTTCATCTGCTAGAGTCTTGTCCTTCTTTGCTTTTGGCTGGTGAATGGGGAGAGAGAGTGTGGAGGATTGTGTGGAAAGCAGGTCTGGAAGTGATATAACCTCATTTTTCTGCAGTTGATCCAATCCAGCAAGTTTTTCTGCAGTTACATTGGCTAAAATTCAGTCACATGGCGATACCTGACCGTAAAAGAGATTGAGAAATGTAGTGAGTTATGTACTCAAGAGAAAAAAGGAAATGGGTTCTGTGGAACTGTTATATCATCTCCACCATAATATTATATAGTTATTGGATATCTCCCTGACCAGGATATAAGTTCCATGGAAGCAGGGATGTCTGACTCTTTTGTTTCCCATGGTATCACAAGCGTCAAGAACAACATCTAGTATGTAACTGGTGCTCCTAAAATTTGCTGCAAGAATCACTGATGGATGTTGTCTATCTTGTCTGCCACTATCTCCACACTTAATGCTCTTCCTGGTATTCATTAGGCACTCAATTACTTGTTGAATAAATAAATGCATGAATGGACGGTGGTTTTGAAATTAGAGCTGGATTTGAATTATGGCTTTTCCACTATCTGTGTGATGTTGGGAAAATTACTTAACCATTTTGAGCCTCAGTTTTCTCATCTGAAAGATGAAAGGAATAAGAACTGCTCCATTTATAACACAAGTGTAATCCCATGGGATTATTGTTTTATGTGAAATAATGTATAAAATGCTTACCCAATGTCTCATACATCAGTTCTCAATAAATGGTAGCTGTTTTCACTGGTTTTAACCAGATTCTACTTTGAATTCTGTTTGATTCATTTTGTCTACAGTGGTTCAGTACACATAATTTTCATATCTTCTTAATTTATTGAAATGATATAATCATAATTTGAGACAGCTTCCACATATATATTCTGTCATTTAATCACATTCATCCATTAATTCAGTGGTTTATCACTCATCTATTCTATTTTAGATACTTTGTTAGGTATTATAAGGAGACAAGAAAACTTATTTTCTATTACACTGTTTAAGTTTAGAGTATTTTTATACAACCTGATTAGTTTTATATTTAGTTAACATATTCAAGGACAAATACAGGAGAGATTTTATTATTATTTTTATCCTAGAGAAATATGCTTAATCTCTGAGTAATGAGAGACTCTTAGGATCTTATTCATGGGAATTCCGTGTATGTCATGAAATACAACTACCCTTCCCATCATTATTTGGATCTTCTTTAGAGTATCACCCCACCTCAAGATCTAACGCATTGTTTTGTAAAACACACTGTTCTTTACCAGTATTAGTATAGAAATGGCCTGAGATAGTTAGCTATTGCATTATAAGTTATTTTCCCACACTTATATTGGGAAGTAAGAAAATACGTCATCACTTCAGTGAGTTGGAAAAAGAACAAAAGTATTATCTGATTAGTCAGCTGATGAAAATTTTAAAATCAAAAGTCATCTATCCTTCAAGGACTAACTTAAGTCCCACCAACTACCAGAGGCTTTTCCAATAGGTTCATCTCTCACCAACTCCTACGTTCTTTTATCTTGTGCAGTATACAGTTTATTGCTTAATTATTCTTTAGTTATTTCGCATATATTAATTGAATCCTCTCAACTTTTGGATAAGCTTGTTGAGAACTGAAACCGTATCTTACATTCTGTTTTGTTTGTTTTTTAATATTTCTTCCTAGCTGGGCATGTAGTAGATACTTAGTAAGTTCTTTGAATCATAGACTTTAAGGGATACTTAGAGGCCATCTTGTCCAACTTCCTGCTCAAGTAAGATCTCTTTTTATAGAAAACCCGAGGAATGATCATCTAGCCTCTGCTTTAAATGTCTCACATGAAAAGGAGAGCACTTTTCTAGGGCAGCTTATTGGATGATTTTGCGTAATAGATGTTATTTATTTTTTCATATTTTGAGCTGAAATCTACCCTTTGATGGTTCTAGTCCAGTCTAACACTGCAAGTCTGATATTCCAGTCATTTTTTTACTTGGTAGCTCTTCAGGTTTTCGAAGAGAGTTGTAATGTATCCCTTTGGTTTTTCGTCCTCATTATTTATTTATTAGGAGTATCTACTGTGTTGTGGATGTAAAGAGAGATTTGTTACTGTCACTAAGTTTTCTCAGCTTCCACTCGTTGAATATGGATCTTAGATGACTCAACAAGATCATGATTCTCTTCCTGTGTAGACACTCTAATTTGTACGTCCCTTAAAATGTGATGCTTGAAATGAAGTAAAGTGTTTCAACTGTGGTCTGATCAGTACATAATTCATTAAAAATTATAATTTTACATGATCAAGATAACTTATTGCTATCAATGATGTCATAAGTTGTGTTGTTTTGTTTATAATATTGATCAACCAAAACTTTGAGGGTTTTTTTCACATTTCCTTCTACTAGCCTGGATCTACATCTGTGAAATTTTTTTTTTTTTTTTTTTTTTTTTTTTACACAAGGTAAGTGCAGGGCTCCATGTTTGTCTTTGTTAATTTTGACCTAACATCTTTACTTGTGAAGATGTTTGAATCCTGAGTCTGACATCTGTGCTCATGGCTAGCCTTCCTATCATTGAAGCATTTGAACAAGATTGTATAATAAGCCTTTATTTTATCTAAATCTTGATTAAATCTTTGAACCTCTTTGAGTAATTAATTATTCCTGGGAAATGTGAGAATTTAATATGGCCATGTTTGAAAGTTGATATTTCTTGATTTTTATCATTTTTTCTCTTGTCCTCACTTACTATCGTTGATTCATTTATAAGAGAAATGTCCTCCCAAGAATGGGATACACGAATTAGGGGAATAACAACATCTAATTTTTCAGCAAGCCTTGTGGATATCTCTCATTCTCACCTCACTCTCTATCTTCACTGCTTTTACCTTAGTTCAGACTCTTATCATCTCTCATCTAGACTATTACTTCAGCCTCCTCACTGCAGTTTCTGTACAATTGCATCTCTTTCATTCCACTGTCCGTACTACTGCCAGAGGGGTCTTTATATTGTACAAAGTACATCTTGTAATTTCACTGCTTAAGATCTATGAATAATTTCAATTTTTTATAGGATAAAGTACACATTTCTTAATAAACATGTAACATTTTCCGTAGTCTGACTTCTATGTAACTCTCCAGGTTGTTCTCTTAAATCTCTGGACCTTTTATTTCAGAGCAACCGATCCTTTCCGCAATTATAGCTTCAGATCTTGGATGCCTGGTAGATGCCTACTTAAAACTCAGTTCAAGTATCAGTTGTTGCTTTTTCTCTAGAAAAATTTCTGAATTCTTCTCCCTCCTTTCCCCAATTCGAGGGATTTATTACTTCTTTTTTTAACTCTCCATTCTACAATGTGAATATGTCTATTAGAGAATGTAAAACACTTTATTACACTTGTTTACTTGTTCTCTTCCCCTGCCTACATTCCTTGAAGGATATCCTAAGTCTTATTCATCTCTGGATCTCTAGCACCTAGCATAGTACCTGGCACGGTGTGGATACCCAGTGAATGCTGAGGGGGATTAATGAGAACCACCAGAAACCTTTCATAGGCCACAGTTTGGAGAACACTGTGCTGGAACTCTTTGAATATTGAATCTGGCAGAAATAGATTAGGAAAACCAGCCAGATGTTGTTTTTAAGGGTTCTGTTTTTAGCATGTAAATTAAAATTTCATTTAGAAGTACAAGTCTAATTTGGGAACCAGAATGCAGTTGTAGAGCTTGACAAGATTACATATGTAAATTCCCCAAAGGCTGATCTATCATCATGTCTTCCTGAAACAGTGCAGAATGTGTGGAAGAAGAAAGGTCTTTGAATCTGTATCCCAGAATTGCTCCTCTAGCCCTCTTGCCTGCCTTGTTTAGTTACCAGCACTTGCCCTGCTGTGCTCAAGTTATCACCACAGAGGCAGCTTTCTCCTTGTCTCTCACAAAAATGCTCTGGACTCTGAGCCCCAGGCTAGATTGTACCCTGTCCCATTTCAAATCCTTCAGGGTCAGGTTTTTACTGTCTTCAGGATAAAATCTAGCTGTCTTAGCATGCCACACAAGGCCTTCCACGATCTAGTTCCCGTCTCCCTCTCCAGAATCCTACGTTCTTCCTCCACACGTAGTCTTCCTGGAACTTATTTTCACACTTGTTTACCTGGCTAATATTTAGACATATTTTAAAGGTGGTTTAGGAAGCCTTTAGTGAGGAGAGTCTAGATGTTGCCTCTCTGTGCTCTTGTGGAGTGCCTTGAGTTTACCTCACATTTCTAACATTTATCACATTATACTATAAAGTAATGGTTTACTGGTTTGCCTCTTCCACTAATACCTTTGACAAACAAGAAGTTTTAAGATTTATGATTGTATTACTAGAACCTAGCAAAATGGCTGCATGGTAGTCATATATAAATGTTTTGTTAAATGAATTGATAAATCCATATCCATAGCACAGGAGGAAATTAAAAAAATTGCTCCCATTTGCTATGGAATAGAAGAATATACTTTTAAGAAATTCTTTTTCAATTTAACAGCTATTTATTGAAATTTCTCTCTCTCTCTATATTTTTAGTTCTATAGTGAATGCAGATGTCTCTATTAATAGTAATCAAAGAATATACAGTTTTCTGCACTATGACTAGCACATAAGTGGAAAGTTAGTGTTTAAGTGACTGGCTGAGAAGTGGATATTAAGTCATATACAATTAGCTGTAATACAAAATCAAAGAGGTATAAGTAGAATCCTTGTAAGATCAAGGGAGGGAGATAATTTGCTGCAAAATGTTGGGAAATTGGATGCAAACTACTCTTTCAGGGCAAAATGGGCCAACCATTTCTTTTGAAAGGCTGTAGGATAAAAACAGAGAGGTCCAAGACCAAAGCTTGAAGAACTGGGGGCCATTCATGGTTATATACTTAAAAAGTAGGCAAGCAAGGATTCAGTCTTGGGTCTATATTTCTCCAAACCCCATGGCACCAAACTGTACTGTCTGTACTGAATTTTCCCTTCTTACAGAAATACAACTTTTTTTCCATTATATGTTTTATTATTTTCAGTGTAGTCCTTAACTAGATGGTCAGTTTTTTGAGAGTGTTAGTATTAATTATTAGTATATCCTTATTCTTTTATTGAGTGATGGATTGATTTACAGCTTATTTTTCTTGTATATTCTCCTTAGTTCTGGGTACAATATAGGGTGGGTTCAAAAATAGATCTTCAATACATATTTGGTAATTGAAGCATCCTGTGATTGAATGTAGCTTAACAAATCTAAACATGTAGAGGTACATGTGCCTAGAAAGAACTAAGATATGTATATTTAGGAAATAATTTTCTAAAAGTTTTTATTTTTTGAGTCCTTGCAATATATATTGTAAATATATTTGTAATGACAACAGCATGGTGAGATTTTATAATATGCTAGGAAGAAGCTGAGTAATGCGTACTAGTTCACTGAGATTAAAGTCCCCAAATGAATAGGTTGTCTTTCCTAAAACACCCTCAAGTAGGAATTTTACATTTACTTTCTTGGCTGAGAATTTGTGGGTTAAGTCTCATCTTCAATGTAATTTTCTCTCAAAATTATGAAGCCTTAGAAATATGACTTTATAATGGAACTTCTGACAGATCCCTTTAGCTGCATGTCACTTATACATAGAGGTAATTTGTTACGTCTTCGAAGGTGTTTTAGCCTGAGAGGTGGAATACATGTTCTATATAAAGGTCAGTTTTAATTAATAAGCTGTTTTCCTCATTTTTGACCAATATGAATTGCTTGTAACTTTTGTGTAAAGTAGTTTTCCATGTAAAAATAAAACAAATTGAGACTTTGTCACATCCATCATCAGCATAACCCACTTAAATGTCAAAAATTTTATGCAGCCCTGAAGTCTGTTTCTAGATGTCTCAGCAGGCCTATTTATCAGAGTAAAATAAGATATAATTATCATATTATTTCATCAGGTACATGCTACATCTATAGAGATACATCTTTGTTTTTCCCTACACAAAATATGCTCATAATTTTTTTGTTAAATATTTGTTATCCATGTAGTATTTTTCAAAGCATGTAAATAATAATAACATTAATAAGATTAGATCTTTATTTCCTGAAAGAGAAACCTCAATTGTTTTATTTTTTCTTTTGTCTCTAACTTCCTTAAATTAAAAAAATTCATGGTGTTACTCTGTCTCTATGTTTGAAGGCAAATATTTTATACACTATTACAAGAGTGTTTTACAGTGCGTAATTTAACTGGGTGCTGCAGTATTCAGTGTTTACTTCAAAGGAAAGACTTTTACTAAGATGTTCTTTATGGGTTTCAATTTAAATTATTCCCTTTCTTTTCTGAATCCTCCCTTATACTTTAGAATTGAATCTTTTATTCTTTTGTTAAATATACTTCTTTCAAGATACAGACGTCTTAATAATGATGATAATAATGATAATGATGATCATAATAATAATAACCAACTACTTATTGAGTAAATACTGTATTCTGGGTGATATACATATATTTTCTGTAACTTTCAGAACAAAATAAGCAAACTCTAAGCAAACAGACTCAGAGAGGTTAGGTTAAATTATTTAAAGTTGCTCTGCATACATATCTGAGTTAGGTGGATTCAATCTCAGATCTGTGTGACTTTGAAATCCAAATTCTTACTACTAATTCATGCTGCCTTAACTAAATGTAGGGGTATTAAGTAAGAGTAAAGAGTTTGGGTTCAAAAATATGCATGCTATATGGCTGAACATTAAAATGCACAGAAGTGAAGAAATTGAAAGTTATTATTCCATAACAACAATTATTCCATGCCACTTTGGATTATTTTGTACTGCTGTAAATGCCATTATTTTTCATGGTTTTAGATGCAGTCAAATGTAATTGAGATATGAGAATAACTTTGCATTTTCCGCCGTGTGTATTTAAATAATCAACCATTATATTGCATTAACATTACGGGCTATAGTTATCCCACCCTTCTTTCTGTCAGCATATGCATATTTTGTGGTATCTTGCTTCCTTTTACTATTTGGTCTCACTGTATCACAACTGTTTATCTTAGTAAACTGTAAATGTAAGTGTGCTGTTTGTTCTTTGGATAGATTTAAAATATATCGCATAATGCCTGTGCTCTCAACAGACAAACAAAAAACAATATTCAATATTGAAATAAGATTTAGCTCCTAAAAGTCCTTTTTTATTTTAGTAATTCAATGGATATTTATACATTACTGATATTGTGCCAAGCATTGTGTCATACCTGGGGTGGAAAGAGAGAAAGTAGTGATAAAAAGATAAGACATTAGATTCTTCTGATGAGAAATCACAATTACTAAGGGTAAAAGGCACACGTAATTAGTAATAAAAAGGTAATAACGTTGTGATAAAGATATAAACAAAATCTCTGGGGATGTAGAGGAGCAATGACTAGCATTGCTTAGGGGAGTCAGTAAGACTTCCCAGAGGAGATAAGGTTTTATGTAGATCTATAGGGTAAGTAGGATTTCTCCATAAGGAAAAACAGGGGTATGCATATATCTAGGCATATGGAAAACATAATAAAGAGTTCCAGTGTTTGCATTTGTGTGTAGAATCACTATAAACACAATTGCTACAAATACTAACTGATATAAGGATATGGTATTAGTGATTCAAACACAGTGCGTGACAATGCTGTTGGTAACGTGATTTTCTAAAATAGTGATACTTCTGGATCAATTTATAAACAAATCAATTATAATCTTTTCTTGATTTACATGTCAGGTGCCTTCTTGGAAAAATCAGTATACATTAAAGGCATACAACATGTGTAAAACAGAGTTGGGTTCTAAGCTCACGTAATTCTAAGTAGAATTTTTACCTACATGAACATCTATATAGGACATTTGGAAATGGTACTGGGCTCTCCTCTAGTCTGCAGTATATCTGGCATCCCTGGTCTTCACCAACCAAATGCTATCAGTGCTCCTTCATCATTATGGAAACAAAAAAGTGCCTAATGAATTTCCAAATGTTCTCTAGGAATACTGCTCACATTGATAACTATCTCAGCGGAGTAGTTAAAATAATAGTAGAACTAACAAAAATTGTTAGAAACAGAAGTGGAGAGTAATGTCCATGAACTATTTCCTTATTTTTCCTAGCAGAGTATCAATTGTGGCAAATATATAACATATACCCAATACTCTGACCTTCAAATTTAAGTTTCTTCAGCCTCTCCAAACTCTTATTTCTGTCTTTTCAAATCAGAAAATCACCCTGTTGTAATTGAGAACCCTCTACATGCACCAAGTTCTGGGAGGTGTCACTAATCTGAAAGCTAGGACTATCATTAGGCTCACCTCATTTATTTCCCTTTTCTGAGGATCACAGTTTGGCACTGCTTGTCATCCCAGTGTGGAAAGAGTTGTTGCATATATATTTATCCAGTTTTCTAGTTGCTTTTGGTGAGGATATGGATCTAGTCCTAGTTACTCTCTCATGGCTAGTAGTTGTCATATTAGCAATTGCTTTCCCCTCCACTCTCCCTGTGAAGACTTTGAGGAGTTTGCTGGAAGAGTTTGCAAGTCACCGTTGCAGACATGCACCCCTAAACACACACGCGTGCATATACCTCACTCTGAAAGAGGAGAGGAAGGTATGTATAACTTTGAAAAGAAGATTTCAATTTTTTTTTCTTCTTCTCCCCAAAGCCCCCCCAGTACATAATTGTATATTCTAGTTGTAGATCCTTCTAGTTCTACTATGTGGGATGCTGCCTCAGCATGGGGATGAGCAGTGCTAGGATCCAAACTGGCAAAACCCTGGGCCACTGAAGTGAAGCGCATGAACTTAACCACTTGGCCACGGGGCCAGCCCCAATTTCAAAATTTTGATGACATTGTAGTTTGCCCCTCCCCCTTACCTGCAGCCCCTGGCAACCATTAATTTTTGTTTTTTTAATCCCTATAATTTTGCCTTTTAGAAAAATGTCATGTAAATAGATTAAAAACAATATAGTCTTCTGAGTTTGGCTTCTTTCATTTAGTATAACGCATTTGAGATTCATGCGTGTTGTGTAAATCAGTAATGTGTTCCCTTTTGTGTCTAATTAGTATTCCATTGTATGGATGTACCACAGATTTTTTTATACATTCACCAGTTGAAACCATTGGATTGCTTCCAGCTTTGAAAGCTGCTATAAACATTCATGTGCAGGTTTTTGTGTGAACATGTTTTCATATCTCTTAGGTAAATACCTAAGAGTTGAATTTCTGGGTTGCACGTTAAGTATATATTTAAATTTATAGCAAAGTGCCAAACTATTTTTTAAAGTGGCTGTACCATTTTACATTTCTATCAGAAATGCATGAAAGTTTCAATTGCTTTGCATCATCATCAACCCTGGGTTTGGTCAATTTTTTTTATTTTAGCCTTTTAACGTGTGTAGTAATATCTCATTGTGGTTTCAATTTGCATTTCCCTGTTGACTAATGATGTTGAGCATCTTTTCATGAACTTATTTGACACCCATATATCTTCTTTGGTGAAGTGTCCCAGAAAATCTTTTTCTTTTTTTTCTGTGAGGAAGATTGGCGGTGAGCTAACATCTGATGCCAATCTTCCTCTTTCTGCTTGAGGAAAACACATCTGTGCCAGTCTTCGTCTATTTCGTATGTGGGATGCTGCCACAACATGGCTTGATGATCAGTGTGTGGGTCTGCGCCCAGGATCTGAACCCATGAACCCCGGGCTGCTGATGCAGAACACGCAAACCCAATCATTATGCCACTGAGCTGGCCCCTGCTAAAATCTTTTGTGTTTTAGATTCAGTCTTTATCAGATATGTATTTTGAAAGTATTTTCTCTTAGTCTGTGGCTTGACTTTTTTTTTTTTAATTAAAAGTCCCTTTCAAAAAGCAGCAATTTTTAATTTGATAAAATCCAGTTTATACCTATTTTCTTTTATGGTTTGTGATTTTTTTTGTCTAATGTGAGAAAACCTTGCTTAACACAAGGATACACAGATAGTCTCCTAGGTACATTCTTTTGATTTGTCCACTTAAAAAAACTTTCCATTTATTTCGTGTTTTAGGGTGATTTTTTTATTGTGGTAAAGATACATAACATTCATCATTTTAACCATTTTTAAGTGTGCTGTTCAGTGGCCTTATGTACATTTCTTGGAGGAAGTTATCAGGAAGAAGCAACTGCTGGCTTGACCTATGACCTGGCTAATTTGAAGCAGCTCTCTCTCTCCCCTCTCCTTGGAATATGCAGTCCACTTGCCTTCCCCATGCTAGCAGCTGCCCAAGGACACAGCCTTGAGATAGTAATGTGGTGTAGAGACCATCTGGACTGGGTACATGATTGAACCCTGTCAAGGTGCCCTGTGTATGTGACTGAATCCAGTTAAGGCCTCTATATAAACTTTAAGATTTGGTGGGTAGGTGTGGAAAACTACAGGCAGCTGAGTACAAGCCTCATAAGTAAATTCCTTTGATTTAACCTGCCACCTAACAATCTGGAGTGGTCTACCTTTTTCTCTCCCTGCCCTCTGAGTACAGGGGCTAGTTACAGATTACCCCCAGGAAGCTCCTGAGGAGCCTATGATCCAACAGCATTCACAGTGTTGTACACCACCACCACTATCCATTTCCAGAAACTTTTTGTCATCCCCCAAAAAAACTCTGTACCCATTAGACAATAACTCCCCATTTTCTTTTCCTTCCAGTGCCTAGTTACCTCTATTTCATTTTCTTTTGCAATAAGAAAGAAATTATAAGTGGAATTATACAATATTTGTCCTCTGGTGTCTGGCTTATTTCACTTAGCATAATGTTTTCAAGGTTTATCCATGTTGTAGCATGTATCAAAATTTCATTCCTTTTTAAGGCTGAATAATATTCCATTGTATGTATATACCATGTTTTAAAAAATCCATTCATCTGTTGGTGGAAATTTGGCTTTCCACCTTTTGGCTATTGAGAATAAGGCAGCCATGAACATTGGTGTACAAGTATCTGAGTCCCTAATTTCAGTTGTTTTGGCTATATACCTAGGAGTGGAATTTCTGGATCATATGATAATTTTATGTGTAAAACTACTTTTATGCCACCAAGCTGTTTTCCACACCACCAAACTGTTTTCCACAGTGACTGTATCATTTTACATTCCCACCAGCAATATGCAATGGTTCTGGTTTCTCTATGTCTTAACCAACAATTGTTATTTCCCTTTTTTTTTTTTATAATGGCTATCCTAATGGATGTGAAGAGGTATCTCATGGTGATTTTGATTTGCATTTCCCTAATGACTAGTGATTTTGAGTATCTTTTTATGTGCTTATTGACTGTTTGTGTATCTTCTTTGGAGAAATTTCTATTCAAGGTCTTTGCCTATTTTTGAATTGGTTTTTTGGTGGTGGTTGTTGAGTTGTAGGAGTTCTTTGTGTATTCTGGTTATTACTCCCATATCAGATACGTAATTTGCTAATACTTTGCTCTGTGGGTTGCCATTTTATTCTGTTGGTGGTGTTTGATGCACAAAAGTTTTTAATTTTGATGAAATTCAGTTTGTTTTTTTCTTCTATTGCCAGTGCTTTTGGTGTCATATCCAAGAAATCATTACCGTATCATCAATCAATGTCATGAAGATTTCCCTCTGTTTCTTCTAAGAGTTTTATAATTTTAGTTCCTATGTGCAGGTCTTTGACCCCTTTTAAGGTAGTTTTTGTATATTGTGTACGTGTCCAATCTCATTCTTTTGTGTGTGGAAAACTCTATTTTCTTCTATAAGTTTTATAGTTTTATGTCATATTTGGGTCTTTGTTCCATTTTGCATTAATTTTTAGTTTTTTTTCAGTATATAGAAAATTAATTGGTCCAACATCATTATTATTCTCTCTACACTGAATTGCCTTTGCACCTTCTTTGAAAATCAACTGGCCATATATGTGTGGGTATATTTCTGAACAGTCTCTTCTGTTACAATGAACTGTGTATCTGTCTCTTCTCTAATTACACACTGTTGTTCTTTTCAAAATTGTTTTGTTTATTAGTTTGTTTGCTTTTCCATATGAATTTAGAATCAGCTTGCTGACTATTTGGTTAGGATTATGTTGAATCTATAGATCAATTTGTGCAGAATTGATATCTTGACAATATCGTGTCTTCTAATCCATTAACTTGATTTATTTCTCTGTTTATTTAGGCCTTTTTTGACTTCTCCTGTCAGTGTTTTTAGTTTTAAGCATACAGATCTTGCATATGTTTGTTAGATTTATACTTAAGTATTTTATGTTTTTTGGTGTTATTGTAAACATTACTGCTTTATATTTTTAATTTCCAATTGTTTTTTGCTAGTATATAGAAATACAGTTGACTTTTGCTCATTGACTTTTGTCCTGTAACTTTGCTGAACTCATTTTTAGTTCTAGGAGCTTTTTGGTAGATTCTTTGAGATTTCCTATCTAGACAGTTATGTTGTCTATGAATAGGGATAGTGTATATATTTTTGTTTTTCCTTTTTGTCTTGTTTTGTCCTTATTGTTGTCTCGTTTAGGACTTTTAGAATGATGTTGAATAGGAGAGGTAAGAGTGGACATCCTTGCCTTGTGTCTGGTATTAGGCAGAAAAATTTTAGTCTTTTACCATTAAATATAATTTAGCTGTATTCTTTCTAAATATATATAATATTATATAAAATAAATATATAAAGTTGTCTTTATCAGGTTGAGGAATTTCCTTTACTTCAGTGTATGCTGAGAAAAGTAGATACTTAATTTTGTCAAACAAATTTTTTTTTCTGTCTACTGGGATGATCATATAGATTTGAGTTTTAATCTGTTGATATGGTGAATTACAGTGACTGACTTTTGAATGTTGAACCAATCTTGCATTCCCAAGACAAATTGTACTTGGTCATGATGTATTATAGTTTTTACGTGATTTGCTAATAATTTGCTGAGGATTTTGAGTCTATGTTCGTAAGGAATGCTGGTCTTTAGTTTTCTTTTTTTGGTAATATCTTTGCTTTGTCATTTCATCTAAATTCACAAAAATTATGGGCTTAAGATTATTGAACTGTTCTCTTATTATCCTGTTAATGCCTGTAGGATTTTAGTGGTTTGCTTTTCATTCCTGATATTGCTAGGTTTTCAGCTAGTTCTATTGATTACAGAGATTGTAGTGTCGAAGGGACTCCAATATAATTATTTCTATCAGTTATCCTTCATGTATTTTGAGACTCTGTTGTTTGGTGCATACACATTTAGGATTGTTATGTGTTCTTGGTGAATTGACTCCTTTGTCATTATATAAAGTCTCTCCTTATCCCTGGTTTTATTCTTGTTCTTCAGTCTATATTGACCTCAATATAGCCTCTCTGACTCTCTTTTGATTATTGTTTGCATGGTATGTCTTTTGCTTGTAACTTACACCCATGGCTTTTTATTTAAATTTGACTTTCTTTTTTTTAAAGATTTTATTTTTCCCCTTTTTCTCCCCAAAGCCCCCCAGTACATAGTTGTATATTTCATCGTGGGTCCTTCTAGTTGTGGCACGTGGGACGCTGCCTCAGCGTGGTCTGATGAGCAGTGCCATGTCCGCGCCCAGGATTCGAACCAAGGAAACACTGGGCCGCCTGCAGCGGAGCACGCGAACTTAACCGCTCGGCCACGGGGCCGGCCCCTAAATTTGACTTTGTATACATAGCATATCATTGGATTTTTCTACTTGTTTAATTTGGCAAGTCTCTATCTGTGAAACATATCATTAAATGGTCTAAATTAAATGTAAGATCATTTAATGATATATTGGAATTTAATTATAATATTTGCTAGTTTTTGTCTATTTCTCCATCTGTTCTTTGTTCCCTTTCACCATTCTTGTTTTCTGCCTTCTTTTGGATTGATCAACTATTCCTTTTAGTTTTATTTTATCTTCACTATTGGCTTATTTATAGCTTTAAAAGTGTTTACCCTAGGCTTTTTAATATCCATTTTTAATTTATTATAGTCCATCTACTTAAACAATATTATACAGCTTTATATTTAGTTTAAGAAACTTGGAACAATATACTTCCAGTTGTTCCCTCCCATCTTTTGTATTATTGCTGCCATATATTTTACTCTTAATATATGACATAAACCCACAATTAATCGCTACTGTTTTTTCTTTAGATAGTCATCTTTTGGAGTGATTAAACGTAAGACCATTTATATTTACCTTGACTTGTATCGTTTCTGGGGTCCTTAATTTCTTTATGTGGATCTTAGTTTATGTCTGTTATCGTTTTTTCTCCTGCCTGAAGAACTTTTTTTAACATTTCTTGTAATATCAGACTGCTAATAATGAATTCTCTCAGGTTTTGTCTTTCTCACATGTCTTTATTGTTGCCTTAATTTTTGAAAGCTATTTTCAAAGGGTCTAAAATTTCAGGTTGACATTTTTTCTTTTAATAATTTAGCGATCATCCGTTGACTTCTGGTTTACATAGTTTTTTATGCATAATCTACTGTAATTTTTATCTTAGCTGTGTGATTTGTATTTTTAAATACGTGTCTGGTTTTAAAAAATATATTGTACTTTGTGCTTCTTGGGTCTGTGGCTGAATATCTTTCATTAATTGTGGAAAATAGGTATTATCTCTTCAAATATTTCTTATGCCCCATTCTCTCTCATCTCCTTCTGGAATTCCAGATATATATATGTTAGGTCATTTGATATCATTCCAAAGCTGTTGGATGCTGTGTTCATTCTCTTTTAATTTCTTTTTCCTTTTTTTCTTTGTTTTTCTCTTTAGCTTATTTCTATGGGAATAGAGTTTACTAATTCCTTCCTCATCTGTGTCAAGTCCACGATGAGCACATTGAAGACATTTTTTCATCTCAGTTACTGTGTTTTTTAGTTTTAGCATTTCTTTTTGTCTCATTATCGTAGTTTTTATCTCTCTACTGAAATTCTCCATTTGTTTATGCATTTTGAACTCCTTTTCCACTAGAGGTTTTAACATATTAATCTTTGTTATTTTAATTCATTGTCTTATAGTTCCAATATCTAGTTATTTCTGAATCTAGTTCCATTTATTGTGCTTCCCCTAGATAGTAGGTTGTCTTGTCTTGAGTTTTTGTGTGCCCCACATTTTCTTTTGAGGAAGATTAGCCCTCAGCTAACATCTGCTGCCAATGTTCCTCTTTTTGCTGAGGAAGACTGGCCCTGAGCTAACATCCGTGCCCATCTTCCTCTACTTCATATGTGGGACGCCTGCCACAGCATGGCTTGACGAGCAGTGCATTGGTCTGCATCCGGGATCCGAACCAGCTAACCCCGGGCCGCTGAAGTGGAGCATGCGAACTTAACTGCTGTGCCACTGGGCTGCCCGCCCCCCCCCCCATGTTTTTTTTATTGAATGCTGAATACTTGGTGTAGAACAGTAGAAAATGATAGAAATACTGTTTGTCACTGGAAATGGATGCACCTCTTCTCTTAGGTCATTTGTGTGAGGACTTATGGCAACCTAGTCAGGAGTTAAGCTGGGTTGAGTTTCATTGTTGCTATGGTATCTTTAATGTGCTGCTGGCTTCAGATTCTTCTAGGATTACTTATTCCTGTGGGAAAGGGCTAGGGTGATTGAGGGTTTTTCCTCAATGTTCTGCTATACCCTAAACTTCTGTTCTTCCCTGGGTACTCCTACTGCAAATGGGGATTCTCTCCATGCTTTTGTCTTCTCCAGAAGCAGATTGGTGTTGTTTGTTATTCATTGCTTGTATCTTGGTGTTGAGGAAGCAGGAGTATTTCTTTTGTCCTGGTCTAGCCTCAGTCTTAGGTAGGCCCTGTATGCTCTGGTCTTGGGGTGGAGTATTTTTTCAATGATCCCACCTCTCCTTCCTTTTTCAACTCTGCCTTGAATCTTTGATGGGTCTTGTGTGAGACAGAGTTTTCTGCCCCAATTATATATTGATATATAATCTTGGGCCCAGGACTGTTTCCTGCCCCTCCCCCAGGTATAGTGGACTTTTCTTTTTTGGTGCTCCTCGTCCTTTAATGGGTCCCACTTATGCACTGGGGATACAAAGTTTGCTTTTCCTCCCTTAGTGGCTTAAGTTCTTTTTTTTCATAGGGGAAAAGGAAATTGGGTGGGCTCCATGCCTTTTCTATAACAGAAGCCACTCCCTTTCTCTAGCCTGCATCACAAAGAAAGGCCGTTTTTGTTTTTCTACCCTGCCCCTAATCTTTCTCCTAAAAACTTGATGGAGCCCTGTACAGAATAGTGTGCAAGTGAGTGTGAATTCCTTTGTGCCGATAGCTCCCAGGAATTCTACACTCTTGTGCTTCCTATACTTGACCTTTAATAATTTTAAATAATTTAGCTTAATTCTTTTTACTCACTTCTGTGGCATTGGCATTTCTTCCTCCTGTGCTCTTCCGTAGACCTTGCTTCCCATATTTTTTTGGTGGGGCCGGACTTTCCTTGGTTATCAGATTATTGGTTGCCCTGCAATCTCAGTTCTCTAATACATTTCTAAAAGTTATGATTTTGTTCTTTATTGAGATAATTTTTATTAAGGTGGAAGCGATGATCTTTCTAGCTTTCTGCATCCTAGGTGCAAGTGAAACTTCCAAAACTTTAAAAAATATAACTTCTGTTACCTCTCTCTCTCTCTCTCTATATAAATTCTCTGCTTATTCAGTGGTTCTCAAATTATTTCTGGTTGTGGAACATCAGGAAGTTATAGAACTATTATTTTATTCAAATTAAAATAACTAAATATTTGTAGCAAATTAAATATATTACCATTTATTACATATTCGATGCAAGTTACTGAACATCTTTTGGATTTCAGTAGTCATACTGGATATTTTTCATATCTGATTCTCATAACACAATTTTGGAAGATGAGTTTTATCATTCCTTTTTTGTGGGTGAGAAAAACTGAGGCTTAAAGGGATTAAGTTGATTGTTTTGTCACAGAGAATTAGTATGTAGTACAGGTGAGATTTGAGCCCGTATCTTTCTAAGTTGAAAATGTATCCGCTTTCTACTCTACCACAATATGTAGTTAATTTCTTACTGCCTTAATAAGCACTAAATGACAGGGGAGAGGGTAAAATTTATAAAAGTCTTATTGAACTTCTATTACTAAATACATTTTGATTTCTGTTTAACATGAGCCAATTTTTTAAAAAATAGGCAATGATATGGGAAATGACGAAGCCATCGGAGGGAATGTGAGCAAATATATTGTGCTTCCAACTGGATACTGTGGACAGCCCAAGAAAGGACATCTTATCTTTGATGCTTGCTTTGAAAGTGGTGAGTGTATTAAAAGATTTTGCTTTTGAGCTTGTTTGGTGAAGCTTTTTCAGAATCTAGTTCCATCTGACCATTCAATATGATTCAACTCAGTTAATATTTCACAATAATGGAACAAGTTGTCATGGAA